>NC_057850.1:78479124-80979124 GCF_015237465.2 Chelonia mydas | reverse complement strand
TGGATTATGAAAGTCAGATAAATAAATGCAAATAATTTGCTAATTACCTTAAAAGCTTGGGATGAGATTCTGCTCCCAACTCCTACATTTTTATGCTTGAGTAAAGGAGACAGAATGGCATAAAAGGGCTCCACAAACCCTGGATCCATCTTCGGAAGAAGTCTAGCATGCAAAAGACAACCACAGACTCTCTTCTGAGGACTCCCTCCCACATCCTGATGTAAGGAGAGAGTCTGGGGCAGGACTAGGGGTGGGATGGATGTGCTGGAAGCAAAGCTGCAGCACAGAGTACTGAGGAGATTTTGGGGAGCATTATTACTCATAGGCGACAAAAACAGGCTCCCATAAGTCAGACAGCTCCCATAGATTAGGCTACCTAACTTACACCTGGGGCCACTTTGGCCCCTCGAGGTAGTCCAGAATCAGGAGGGTGCAAAGGTGGCTTAAGTAACCTTAGCCCTTCCTTCCACTGGACTTTGAGGTCTGTGAAACACAACCCAAAATCTCATCCTTGAAGATTAAAAATATGTATTGCCCTACTTTTTCCATTTGACAAATAATGATTTTTCCTGCAATTTCAAAGGAACAGGAGTTAATGTGGCTTTTTGGGTACACTGGATTCTAGTGTGGTAACTACAGCCAAAGCCATGAGGGGAAGGGGAGTACATAGAAAGTAGCAGCTAAACAGTGGTGCCTATAAGTGCTATACCTGTAAAAGGTAGAATGATTCCAGAACTTTGGGGAAGCATGTTCAAAAGTGGCACTTGTTACACACTTAAGAGGTATAGTATGTGCTTTCCCCAATGCCAGCATCTGGAGTACGATCAAGTACATAAGATATGGGGCTATGAGCCTGTCTGATCACATTCCCCTTGGGATGGTCAGCACTAGCCATCTCAATCTCCTTGTACTTAAGAGTGCTGCCTGCAACACTGAGGCTGAGTCCTTCACAGGTGTGATGACGGACTCTCAAGCACCTTCTCCCCCTTAAACAAATGCATGCAGAGACAGCCAAAATTTGTCCTTTTGTTGGTAATACTGTATTCTATAACAAATGTAAGAAGTTCTTATTTTAAAACAATATAATTGGTGCTGCTATCAACACAAAACAATGCACAGCATATACATGATTTGTGTTCCGTTGGATGACTGGATGGCAATACAATAGCAAAGCAGAGATTCTTGTGACTGGATGGCAATATAACAGCAAAGCAGAGATGTTTTTGTATTCCACAGGAATGGAGTGGCTGAATTAAAAACAGAACATTTAGAACCTGAAGGAATAGCTACAAGATTATTTTTAAAAAAAGAAGTGAGTATAAAGTAGACTGTAGGGTACTATCCCTTTAAACTTACTGGATCAGACCAATGGTCCATTTAGTCGTGTATCCTACTCAAACAATGAGCAGAAACAGATGCTTCAAAGAATGGTGTAAATTACCTATAATGAAATAACTTATTTGTGGCAATGGGAGATGCCCCCCATCAGTCAGTCAATGTCTGGTTTATGCTCTGAAGCAAGTGGGTTTATACACCTTATATATTTTTATTCTATCTAGTATATCTAGGGACAGCATTATAATAAGATCTTAGCTTTTTCCGAATCCTATTTTTCTGACTCCTACACTAAGGATCTGACCCAAAGCCCACTACAGACAATGAAAAGACTCCCGCTGACTTCAAAGGGCACTCGATCAAGCCAAAGCTCTTGGACTCAATAATATCTTGTAGCACTGAGTTATACAGGTTAATTAATCACTACATAAAGTATTTCCTTCAGTTTTGAATTTGTTGCTTTTTAATTTCAGTTAACATTGTTCAGCACTCAGCTTTTCTGAAACGTTAAACAAGAATGTTTGAAAACCACATTAAGGAGATGTTGCAACTCAGAAATCCTGGTTCTACTCCAGGTTCTCAACATGTATGTACTCTAGTGCTTATAGATGATTCTGATCCCGTCCACCCCGTATTCCTCCCACTCCCATCTTCCGTTCCCTTTGGTTGCTATTCACTCTGCCCCGTCCCCTCCTATGCTCCCTATTCCTCCCCCTCTTGACTCCGATCCCTGTCCCCATCTTCATTCACCCCCAGCTCCTGTCTCGGTATTCTCCTATCAACCCCAGCCTACTCCTGCCCCCACTTTATTCCTCACCCCCTTAAATTCAAGTCAGTTTCCTCCAGGATGCTTGAGCACCAGCAAAGGAGCACTGGGAGGACAGGAGAGACAGCCTCCCTATTTTTAATTCTTGTGCCTCACACTACAGTGGTCCCTGTCAGCCAGGAAGAATAACTGCAGAAAAAGTTGTTCTCAGCTCCTGAAGCCCCAGAAGTAAGCATGCTCAGTCACTCTGTGCAGATGAAACATGCATAGCCTGGTTGGTACATACCCGCGAGTGCTTTGTCGGGACAGAGCATGCTCAGCACAGACAGAATCTTCAGAGAATTTAGCTGATAGCCTCTAGCAAACCACTGGCAAGCATGTCTAAATTGTTATTTTCAGAGGCTTATTTGGCAGATTTTCACAGGGATGGCTAAAAGCACATCTCTGACACATAGGCAAGTCACCTGACAAATTTCAAGTCCCGGCTCCAAAGCACAGAGGCATTATAGCTTCTCCGTAATAATACTTTAACATGGGCAAAACAATTTATTTTTTCCCTAGCCTCATTCTCAAACAGCTAACCTGATTTTTTGCTGAACCTGTCCAAACAAACAAACAAAAAAGTTATTACTTGACTTTAGCAAAACTTTTGACATGGTCTCCCATGGTATTCTTGCCAGCAAGTTAAAGTAGTATGGGCTGGATGAATGGACTATAAGGTGGAGAGAAAGCTGGCTAGATCGTCAGGCTCAATGGGTAGTGATCAATGGCTCCATGTCTAGTTGGCAGCTGGTATCAAGCGGAGAGCCCCAAGGGTTGGTCCTGGGGCCGGTTTTGTTCAATATCTTCATTAATGATCTGGAGGACGTGGATTGCACCCTCAGCAAGTTTGCAGATGACACTAAACTGGGAGAAGAGGTAGATATGCTGGAGGGTAGGGATAGGATACAGAGGGACCTAGACAAATTAGAGGTTTGGGCCAAAAGGAATCTGATGAGGTTCAACAAGGACAAGTGCAGAGTCCTGCACTTAGGACGGAAGAATCCCATGCACCACTACAGACTAGGGACCGAATGGCTAGGCAGCAGTTCTGCAGAAAAGGACCTAGGGGTTACACTGGACAAGAAGCTGGATAGGAGTCAACAGTGTGCCCTTGTTCCCAAGAAGGCCAATGGCATTTTGGGCTGTGTAACTCGGGGCATTGCCAGCAGATCGAGGGATGTGATCGTTCCCCTCTATTCGACATTGGTGAGGCCTCATCTGGAGTACTGTGTCCACCATTAGGCCCCACACTACAAGAAGGATGTGAAAAAATTGGAAAGAGTCCAGCGGAGGGCAACAAAAATGATTAGGGGACTGGAACACATGACTTATGAGGAGAGGCTGAGGGCACTGGGATTGTTTAGTCTGCAGAAGAGAAGAATGAGGGGGGATTTGATAGCTGATTTCAACTACCTGAAAAACCTGCCTGAGGCAGACACCTGGCATGGAAAATATCAGTCTCAACAGCTAAGTTATGGCTTAATCATGGCTATTTTTAGTAAAAAAAAGTCATGGAGAGATCACGGGCAAAAAACAAAAATTCACAGCCTGTTCATGACTTATACCATAATACCCCTGATTGTATCTGGAGGGGAGGGAGCCCCAGGGCACCAGCAGTTGCTGCGGCCGCTATGGGGAGGAAGGGGCAGGGAGCCCTGGTGCCAGTCACCCCAGAACCACCACAAGCCGCATTGGCCGCTGCTTGGGCAGTCCCCGGGGCCAGCTGCCAGGGGCTGCCAGAGCAGCAGCCAGTGTGGCTGGCACTGGGGCCAGGGCTGCTCCAGCAGCAGCTGGTGTGGCTGTCCTCAGGGCTGCCTGAGCAGCTGGTCCTGGAGGCAGCTGCTTGGGCGGCCAGGGGGTCAGCCACACTGGCCGCTTCAGAAGTCACGGCGGTCTCAGAAATTCACAAAATCCATGACTTCCACGACCTCCGTGACAGACATGAAGCCATTGTTATAAGCAACTGAAAACAGGGTCCTATAATGGAAGGCTTTGAGCAACCTTTAACCATTGTTGCTACCAACACAACCTATTTGTAATAACCATATAAATAGCAATGCATGCAGTTTGAACTGATGTTATTTAAAGCCTCATGGGCAGTAGTGCAAATTATAAAAATCACATCAATTTCATGCTGCTGCTTGGGAGAACTTTAAAAGAAAAAAGAGACTAAGAGGCAGAGTGGAGTCACTATCTTCACAACAGCCAAGTGAGAACGAGAAACTTCCTTACCCTTTCTAGCAGCCATGAGGAGACTAAGTTTATCAGATATCTATTAGCTAGAAACTGATCTAAAAGAAAGTCCCCAAGCCAAGTCAAGGAACATCATCCTAGGGATAAAGTGAGTTTTCATTGCCCTGGGATCACTGGTTTTGCGCTCATCCTTCTGGCCTCACACAGACACATTCACAAACTACTTTTTAACCTTTTGTATGTGATTCTGTCTAGTAGATGTGTCAGGGTTTGGGGTTTTTTTACTTTGAACTTTGGGGTACAGATGTGGGTACCCGCATGAAAGACCCCCTAAGCTTATATTTTATCAGCTTAGGTTAAAAAATTTTCCAAGGCACAAATTTTTTGTCCTTGGACGGTATTGCCACCACCACCAAGTGATTTAAACAAACATTTAGGTAGGTGCCACTTGGAACCCTATCCCTCCAAGCCCCTTTACCTGCTTTTTTGGGGAAGCTTGAGAATAATACACCAACCAAATAGGTTAACAAGGTGAGCACAGACCAGAGCGTGGGGTTTTTAGGACACTAAAAACCAATTAGGTTTTAAAATTAAAAAAAGAAAAAACTTTATTATAAAAAGAGGTAAAAAAACCACCTCTGTAAAATTAAAATAAAAGATAATTTTACAGGGTAATAAAACGATTTAAAACACGGAGGGGTTCTTTTTAGGCTTAACTTTAAAGTTACAAAACAGGAATAAACCTTTCTTTTGGCATATCCTCCCCCAAAATATTCCCCTAAGCCCCTTTATCCCCTTTTTTGGGAAGGCTTAAAGATAATATACCAACCAAATAGGTTAACAAGGTAAGCACAAACCAAACCCTTGGGTTTTTAGAACACTAAAAACCAATTAGGTTTTAAAATTAAAAAAAAAAAAAACAAAACTTTTTTTTAATAATAAAGGTAAAAACACACCTCTGTAAAATTAAAATAAAAGGTAATTTTACAGGGTAATAAAGTTTAAAATTAAGCCTCAAAATTTTTTGTGTGTGTTTTAAAATTACAAAACAAAAATAAACCTCTCTTTTGGCATAAAAAAATTTACAAGCTAAAACAAATAATTTAATGCATTTTTTTACTCTTACTTACAATTTTTGTATTTTTAAATATATTATTTTAGTAAAAGCTGCATTACCTACTTGGTTTTTCTTTTTAAACACACATACAAAAAAGCCCAAACAAACCCCATCCCCACCCCCAAATTTAAAAGCATCTTCCTTTCCCATTGGTTCTTCTGGTCAGGTGCCAACTAGGTTAATTAAACTAATTAACCCCTTGCAGGTAAGTAATTCTGTACCTTTGGCAAAAAAAAAAAGGGGGGGGGGGTTATATTACTAAATACATAAAGGTTGTTACCCTTCCTTTTATATTTATAACAAGGTGCCTATATGTATGGGTAATTCAGTATCAGTAACACTGTCCAGATTACAAAATTCCTGTAACATTTTAAAACACTAACGTCTAGCGGTGGGACCATTTTCATATAAATACCACAAATTATGACACTCTAGAATTTTTCCCTTTTAAACAGTCTATTATTATCTAAATATACAGAGAGAGAGAGAGATTGTGAGTGAGTGAGAGAGAGAGAGCAAGCACGCGCTTGCATGTGTGTACACACAAAAATATGTAGATAAGAATCAAAAATACAAAACTTGATGATAGTACAAAACATTAGTTTGTTTCCTCCATACTTACTGATGGTTGCTGTAGTATGTAAATCCTACAAAAGGTAGCTGGTTGCCAACAAATGCTTTAGGTATAGGGAATGTTTCTTCCTCTCCCTTGTCTTCTTCCAAATCATCAAAGTTACTAGTGTCAATATCACTACTTAAATCAGGAACAACTGGTGCTACAGCTACAATAAAATAAAATTATTATTCCACTCAAATGATAACCAGCTGAATGACAAATGTAAATGTTATTATCAATATTAGAATTTTCCCTTCTGTTACAGTCCATAATTTTTGTGTTATTTTAAATAGTCATGACTTGACATTTAGGGATTTGTGTGTGTTAGTAGGTGGACGGATGCGACAGTAATCATCTGAACAAATTTAGGTCCTGATCCCATAGTGTATGGGGCAATGCAGATTCAGTAGGGTACAGCAGTTCACTTTTGTGCTATGTAATACATAGGATCAGGGCCTCAACTTAGATCTGTCAAATTAACCATGGACATCATGAAAAGTCAATAGAGGAATTCAGAAACAAAAACTGAAGTGAAGACCAGTGAAGAATCAGTAAGTTCTTTAGTGCCAGATTCTCGTGTGTTCTGGCTCCTTTATGTCACTCTGGCCGTAAAAGAGAGGCAGAAAGAAGCCAGATTTGACCAGCTGAGAATTTTGTTGGTGTTGATGAGTTCTCAGTTGGAGCAGAGCAAGCATACTAGGTTCCTGCACTACCCATCTTTCCCTACTCAGCCATGGATCAGAGGGCATGTCAGGGACATACAGAGACAGAAGGGGGCTTGATCAGAGCACGTCCTACCCAATCCCCAACTGACAAAGTCTGTTTGGAGAGTACGAGCAAGGAAAGTTTAGAGCAGGGGTCTCAAACTCCTGGCCTGCGGGCCACCTGCGGCCCAAGAACTTCCCCACTGTGGCCTGTGGAGGAGAGACGCAGGCAGGCAGTTGCAGACGATGTCCGCTGTAGGCGCCGCCCCCCATAGCTCCCATTGGCTGGGAGAGGGACAGAGATATCATCATTAGTTGCCGGGCAGAGTCAGCCGTGGAGGCAGCATCACTTTTTTCCACAATGAATATAAACAAGTCAAAATACCGAACACAACTATCTGAGGCACACCTCGCTGCAATCCTGAAAGTTTCAACTGCTCAGTCACGGAGGCCAAACATCAACAAACTGACAGAACTGAAGCGCTGCCAGGTGTCTGGCAAACACTTAAAACTCTCTGGCAAGCGAAGCATTGTATAAAGTTGTATAACAGGTTTATTATTTCTAATAAATTCAAAATAAAAAATACAATATAAACGTCTTCTTTTCTGAACATCATCTTTAGTGACGTTATTGGCCCACTGGGAGGATTTGAGGACTGGCACTGGCCCTAAGGCAAATTGAGTTTGAGACCCCTGGTTTAGAGCATTCCCCACTGAGTGGATCAAAATTCTGGGCAGCAGAGAATCTGGCCCTCAATTCTCCAAGAGGTTAAGGTACAAACAAAAGCCCCATATTTTCAATAACTCTGAAGAACTGTGTTGGCTTTACAAAGGCTGGCTTTCGTCAGGCAATTTTTGCATTCAAATCTATTCATTCATCACATGCACTTACACTGTTCCTGTTCTTCCAAGAAAAAAAGTTTATTTTGGGTTCAAATCAAAATTAAAAGTGTTTTTAAAACTATTTCTATAACAAGGAGATATAGTTACTCTCATGCCTTATAATCACGCATCCTTTGGTCTTGCCACAAGCCCCTTTGTGGGCAACCATTTGCACCAGCAGTAAAGAAAAGAATGATTACTTATCCTTTGGTGCACATACGTGTGCAATCGGATTCTTCTGAATATCAAAGTCCATTGGGGGAGGGGAGCCTATACATATACCCCCTCATGCTCCCATATGAGGGCATAAAGAGTGAGCCAGCCACCACCCTCCCACAGTTCCCTCAACTCAAACCCTGTGATAACTGAAGGCTTCAAAAAGCAGGAATGGGAGGGGAGCTCCCACAGGTCATTGGATCCACACTGCCAACAACATCTCAAAGAACCACAGTTACTGGTAAATAACCTTCCTTTATTTTTGAGTATGTGTCAGTATGGATTTCAGGTAAGCAACTGGCAAGCAGTATCCCACTAGGAAAGTGGTAATGAGGAGTTCCAGCTAAATCACTTGAATAATGATTTTAGTACTGCTCTACCAGCTAAGTCCAAGCAAAAGATGTCTGACAGAAGTCCATGGGTTACTCTACATCATTGCTTTGCAGATATCTGATACTTGTCCATTTCTGATGCAGGCGATGATACAGCCTGAGCTTTGGTGGAGTGAGTCTGATATATGATGGGAGAGGTATACCAGCCAACTGGTACCATGAGGAGATTTTTTGTGTATCCATTTTGAAAGTCATCTTGATGAGATGGCCTGACTTTTAGAGCGCATGGCTATAATGAGAAATAGACAGGGCCATAGACTGAAGAGTTTGGTCCTCTCAACATAATAAAGCGAAGTCCTGGACACAGCTAGTACAGTAGAACCTCAGCGTTATGAACACCAGAGTTACAAATTGACACATCAGCCATACACCTCATTTGGAACTGGAAGTACACAATCAGGAAGCAGCAGACAAGGAAAAAAAGCAAATACCGTGTTAAACCTAAACTACTAAAATAAAAAGAAAAGCAGCATTTTTCTTGTGCACAGTAAAGTTTCAAAGCTATATTAAATCAACGTTCAGTTGTAAACTTTTGAAAAAAACAACCATAATGTTTTGTTCAAAGTTACGAACAACCTCCATTCCCAAAAAGTGTTTGTAACTCTGATGTTCTACTGTATAGGCAATTTCTTTTCTCCCAGTGCCTAGTATGGTTTCAGAAAGAAGAAAGGTAGGTTGATTAACTGGTTTAGATGAAAATCTGAGACTACCTTGGGAATGAATTTCAGATGAGGTCTTGCACCATCTTGTCTCTGTGGGGTGTTGTATACGGGAGCTCAGCGTAAGTGCCAGAAGCTCTCACACTCTTCTGACCTAAGTAATAGCCATGAGGAAGATTAACTTCAGTGCATGGTGTTGTCAGGAGCATTCTGAGAGGTTCCATGAGGCTTGGGAAAATTTGGTTGAGCTCCCAGGCAGGAATAAATTCTTCACACAGTTGGTAAGTATTTATTCCCATGGAGGAACTCTGATATGGTCAGATGAGAAAAGAGAGAACTTTATAAGTGAACGAAAAGTAAAATTATTGCAAAGTGGATCTTAACAGAACTGAATGAAAGACCAGCCTTCTTCAAGAGCAACAGATACTCAAGGATCTCCAATATCAAGACCTGAACTGAATCCAGACCACGTTGATGTGCCCACATTGAAAATGTCTTCCATTTTGAAGAGTAAGTCTTTCTGGCTGACATTTTCCTGTTTTGTATCAGGATTTTCTGGACCTGCACAGAGCAGCCCTTGTCTGGGGTATTCAACCAGCCAATAACCCACACAATCAGGTGCAGTGACTTTGGGTCTGGATAGAGTAGCTGTTGCAGCCAGACCTAATGGTCAGAGCCAGAGTCCATAGTCATGAGACAGGAGTCAAAAGTCAGGATACAGGGATCAGAAGCAAGAGACAAACTTGAGATCAGAACCATGAGTCAGGAACCAGAGTCAGGCCGGCTCAGGATACTAGGAGGTTAGAGGCTGGAGAAAAAACTGGAGATCAGGAACCACAAGTCAGATGCCATGAGTCAAGCCAGGTCAGGATGCTGAAAAAAAAATCAAGCCAGGGGAGCAGGAAGCAGAAGGCACACTGTCTGGGACAGGGTGAAGCCCAGTTGTTTAAACAGCTTCCTGATCCTGCTGTTGGCTTAAGTACGGCCAGCAGCTCTGGGACTCTGCCAATAGGACCCCAGGGGCAGAGCCTCAAACTTGGGCTGGGTTTCATGGATCCTAGGTAAGCAGTTGTCAGTAGGCTACCAGGTGGAGGTTTGGAGCGTGGCCACTCCCATTAACAGACCCAAGTTTGAGACAGCGGGTCATGACAGTAGCTGTCAATAGTGTTGGAAGATCAGGTGCAGGCAGTCCAGAAACTAAATGTATATCTGTAACAGATCTGTCATCCAAAACTGCCTCTGCCAGTATGGAGCTTACATTAATAGATTCTAGGTACAGAAATTTTCACTCCCCTACCACAGCCAGCCAGATGGGGATTTGAACCCAAGGCCTCCAGCACTGGGAGCAGAATCCACGTTCCTACCCCATCAGGCCATCTAGGAGAACATTAGTGGCTTTTTCTCCTCAGATTTTGGAACTCACCCTGAATATCAGAAAAAATCAGCGGAAAGGCATATAGGAGGCCTTGGGACTACTGAAGAAGGAGGCATCTAGTATCAAGCCCAGACTCAGGCATGGTCTGGAATAGTTCTAATCATTGGTGGGAAATAGGTACTGTAACAAAGGAATATCAGACCTCTTATGGACATCTGCAGTGACCACTCAAGAGAAATTACAGATGGTCTACTCAGGAAGTCTACCAAGTTAACTCCTGGGAAGTGAAAAGCCACGGGGGTAAACTTGTGTGGGTGGCACCATTGCTTGGGTTTCATATCTTCCAGACAGAGGAGAGAGAGGCTTGTGCCTCCTGGCTTGTTTATCCAGAGCATGGCAGAGGTGTCATCTGCCAGGACGTGCACTGTGGAATTTTGAAAAACAGATAAAACTGTCATGGATGCTACCCTGATGTGTCTGAGCTCCAGAACATTGATGTGGAGCTCCTTGTTTTCTGGAGACTAGGTCCTTTGCATTTGTAAGTGACCCAGGTTGGCTCCCCAACCTGTCCCTGAGGCATCCATGATTAAAGTCCTTGTCAGAGAGGTGGCAGAAGAGCAGTACCCTTCCACATGTTTGTGGGTTCCTTCCACCATCCCAGTTCAGCAACAAATGTGAGGTGGACTCATGACCTTCTTGCTCATTTGGTGTTCTGCAGGGAAACCGAGCAATATGAGCCAAAGTCGGAGAAGTCACAGATGAAATCTGGCAAGTGGCATCACATATGTGCACACTAACATATGGCCTAGCAGTCCCAGACACATGTGGGCATGTTTGAGTCTTTCTTGAGCCCTAGTGATTGCACTGACAGAAGGTAGGCTGACTATCTTCGGGAAGGTACGCCTTCATCGACCTGGAGTCAACAAAGGCTCCTATGAACTCGATCATCTACAGTGGCAAGAGAAATGATTTTTTGTAATTCACCAGAATGCTCAATTGAGATAACAGGGAGATGGCATAATTCTAAGCTTGCCGCCATCTCCTGCTAGGATCTTCCCTTGATCAGTCAATCCTCCAGGTAAGGTAACAGCGAATGCCCCTTCTTCTGAGACGTCACTATTACTGATAGGCACTTTGTGAAGACTTTCAGAGTTGTGGAGAGTCCAAATGGCAGTACCTTGTGCTGGTTATGACTGGGCCAGATGGAGGCTACATGGAAATATACATCTTGCAAGTCAAGAGTTGCACACAGTTCTTGAGCATGACGTGATGGAATTAGAAAGTGTTACCATCCTGATTCTGAGGCAGCATTTGTATTTGTTCAGTCTCCTCAGGTCTAGGATAGAACAAAAAAAAAAAAACAACACACCTGTCTTCAGGATAAGAAAATATCAGGAGTAGAAGCCTCTTCCCTGAACTCTTGCACTATGTCTTCTACAGCTCCTACACACAATACTTAAACAGGCTGTCATGATAAGAAGTCCCTGAAAAGGAACAGGGAAAGAGGGTGGATAGGAGGCATGCATTGGAAATGCTCCCGCAGGCAAGTGTGGGGGGTAGGTGGGGAGGCAACCCTCCATAGTTTGGGGACTGTTGTCTGGATGGCCTCCACTTCAGTAAAAGAGGGACCAATCTCCTTGTGGACAGGCTGGCTAGAGTAGTCTGCAGGGGGTTAAACTAATAGCAAAGAAGAGGGTAAAAAGAGGGAAGATACGAGCACTCAGTTAGCACAAAATCAATATGTTGAGAACAAATTTAGTCAAGAGCCCAAAGGACATGGAGAAGAAATTCCTGAATTGCCTATACACTAACACTAGGAGCCTGGGTGGCAAACAAGAGGAATTGTTCATGAGCATAAATTTGATCTAGTTGGTATTACTTAAATCTGGTGTGATGATTCATATGATTGGATGTTAAAATCAACGGTTATAATCTATTTAGGAAGTACAGAGTGGGCAAAGGGGGTGTGTGGAGTGGCTCTCTACATCAAAAATGGGATTACTTGTTTCAAGTCACTAACAACTTGGAAGAAAATGATCTCGAATGCTCATGGATCAATGTCCTAACAGATAAAGCATAAGATGAGCTATTAGTTGGTGTCTGCTACAGACCACCAAATCACAATAGGGAACAGGATGTGACCACTTCCTTGCGCACCTGTCTATACAGGAAAAAAAACCTGTGCGATCACGTGGGTCCTTCAATTTGAGTGACATGTGCCAATACTAAAACACTCTTGGAATTTCTAAACGTTATAGATTACAATTTCCCAACTCAAAAAGTTTTGCACCCAACAAGGGGAAACTATGTTAGACCTTGTTCTAACAAAGAGGAACTGACCACAGAACTAAGAGATAATGGTAGCTTAGATACAAGCCAGAGATGGTAAGGCTCAAAACCGCTCCACCCTTTATGCCCTCACACCAGAGCATGAAGAGGCTCAGGGCGCACGCACAGTTCCAATGGACATTGCTATTCAAAAGAATCCAATCTTGGGCACATGAGGTATATGCACACCTACAATGGGATCCACACTGACATATACTCAAAGAACACTGAACTACATCAGTACCAGCCATTACCCTCTCCCGTAAAAATCTACCTCCTTGGGCTTGATGAGCATGACCTCATACCACCCACTCTGAGAAAGTGTGACTGCACAGTTCTTACCTTATACAAAAAGTTTTATCCTTGTGAGTTCGGTTTATGAAAAAAATTTAAATAATCTTTATAAAAATAAAGATGAAGAGATTCAACCCTGAATCAAGCTATAAAAATAAATAAGCCACAGCACTACCCTCCCAGGCATAAACCTGAACAAACAGGCTTTACACTGTGTTCTAAAGGTTAAACTGACGTGGTTTTGTCAGACCCGTGGGAGAAAGAATGCAAGAGTTGAATGACCCTATACTGAAAACTTTGCCTCCAGCTCCCAGGCTTTCAAAATGAGACATGATTAGCAAGAAGTTACCAGTTGAGCTCCCCTGTGTGATGAGCCAGAGGAGAATTTTTCAGATAACTCAGACAAACATTGTGCTTAAAAAATATAGTTCCTGAAGCACAGTGATAATATGCTTTCTATGGCTCAAACCAATAAGCAAGCAGACAGATGCATTCTGTACCACAAACTTCTAAGACACTTTAATCCCATGTCAAAACTTTCTATTGTCACTTACCTTCCAGAAGCTTATGATATCATTATGAATTAAGGAATAATAAATACAGAAGACAATATTGCTAAGAAACTGATCTGGTCTAAGCATTTGCTAAAAGAAAAAAAATAGACTGAAGAAAATCTTGAACTGTGTGGGAAATCTAAATAGACTTGCCTCTTAGCAAAGTATTGAGCAAAATGTTAATTACATTAATTCAGTATTTAAAGAGAAAAAAGCCTTCCATTAGAACAGACAGGTGACAGCCCTTTTGCTGATACACCATGTAAATAAGAGAATATTACTGCTTAGTACAAAGAACTACTTACTGTCTCTAAGAGTTTCCCAAGCCCACTGATCATTTTTGAAGAAGAGGTGTCGTTTGATTTCTTCTACACCATTTCGTCCTAACCTCACTTCCCTGTAAACAAATGTTTAAAAACAAACAAAAACAAAAAAACACCATGTAAGATTTTTCCTTTCCTTTAACGAGTTCAAATATCCTAGAGTTTAGAGGTGAGAGTCTACATCTGCCAACTAAGGGCAGTATAAAAGCTCTAGTTTCTATGAATTTGAAACACAGAATGCCCTATACCAGCACAAGTAGGTTCATGGCGTTTCTTCCCTTCATCCCATAATGCAATCTGGTCTTAGGTCTTGTCTACCACAGGAAAGTTTTACTAGTTATACTGATATAGTCGTATCTGTATAACATCGCTCCCTTTCCCCACCCACCCCCATATATATGGACTCTCATTCAGGTATAGCTATGGCATTTTGGTTTAGCTTAAACCAGATATGCCACAGTTATAAGTGACATAAGCTAAGTGACATAAGCTAAACAAACTAACCAATGAACTCCACTCTTATTCTACAATTAGAGTACCTAAAAGGAGATGTTATACTGATACAATTATATTCATTTAAATTCATACCTTTGGGCATACAAAATAAATTTTTTAATGTAGACAAGGCCTTATGCTATCAAATTTGCAGCTAAAGAAGTGTCCCTTTAATTTAAGAAACTGGGCCCAATTATCCTCTCACTTCCATTGTTGTAAATCAGTAACTCCATAAAAGTCAGTTTCATTTGCTGTAGGTGAGAGGAAAATCAGGATCATTATCTCTTGTCCAAGTTCTTTACGATATAAACAGTATTCACTGACAGCATTCACACACTTTCAGAAAGAGCAGAACCAACCAATCAATAACACTGCTCCATATGACTCAGTCAACTTTCCTATGCAGCATTTCCATGTGCAGACCACTGCTACTTGGCTACAATGCAAAAGAAAATGAAAAAGACAGGTAAAAAAGAAAACAATAAAAAGAGGGGAGAGGGAAAAAGATTGAGAAGGCAAGACAAGGAAAAAAACGACAGACCGAGAAAGACGAAATGAGAGGAAGAGAAACAGACAACAATATTAGGGCAGAGGTAATGGCAAGGATAAAAACTAACACTGGTACTCCACATAAAATGTTCACTCTAAAATTGAAATAAATTATTACAATTAGATTTTTTGTAGTCCACCAGACTACCATAAAATAAAATGTTACCCTTATAATAATCTAAAAAGTTCTGAAGTAAGAGAAAATTGTATTTAAAAATTAAGATTCTCTCTTCTCTTGCCATATACTCACCTAGGTATTTGCTTACACTGTTGGAGCCTGGATAACATTTAACCCCATGCTCTCAAAATCCCACACTGAATTTGAAATGTCCAGAATTAACTTTCCTATTGTCTTTTTATGGAATTTAAAAGATTGATTTCCCAACTATGTTTTCAATTAGTTCCCAGGTAGGCATGTAATTCTGTTTTTAAGAGTTATTAATTTACTCTCAAATCAAGCAACTTCCAGTTAGCAATGTAGCAAGTTTCCATGATGAAAAACACTTCTCATGTGTACAAACTGTGAATTAAATGCGAATTTAAGATAGGAATGCCAAATTGACATTTCAAGTCTATTTTTATTTGCAAGCCCTATTGATGAGAGTGGAATATCATTTGAGATGCTAGCAACTGAACCAACAAAATTCTCTGGTTCCATTGCCCTTATCACCTGCGGAATCAGAATCACACACACACACACACACACACACACACACACGCATGATCTTTACTTTTTAAGAGAATGTGAGTTGGTTCTTGTAACTTAAAAGAAAAGCCTATCGAAGTTTATAGTGAAGAATAAGATTAGATGAGACTAAATACGCAGGCTGTTTTAAAATCTTTTTTTTCTATAATGTTTTGTTCCAACTAGTAAATAAAAATAGTCTGTTTTAAGGCTTTAGTCAATATGACTATTCACAGGTTCCCAAACGGAGGAAATGCAGATGCGTGAAACCTAGTCAGGCCTATGGGGTGATATGCAGCTGAAATACACACAGTAGTGTACAGGTATCCTAGTCAAATAAGGGGAGAAATTGTGAGATACCAGCCCAAGAAAGGTAAAGAGAGGTGGAGGGCAGGAGAAGGGGAGAAGAGAAAAGAAAAAAATGAAAATAAGTAAACCTAATGGAGGTGCACTCAGAGAGACAAGAAAAAGGAAAGAAGGTACAGCTGGCCTCACATCTGTGACAGTGTCTATATGGTAGAAGAAATATATTATATAAAAGGTCAGAACAATGGATGTTTCTGATACTGTTCAACAGTTTAGAATACCACTAGAAAATCATGTATACACAAAATGCTTTTTTTGTTTTGGTCACAAGAGGAGAAAATGTTATCAACAAAAACTTATTTAAAATTCTGAATAAAACTTTGAGCTATTTTACCTGTCAGTTAAGAAGGCACATATAAGGTTTTTTGCATCTTTAGAGATATCATTATCATCAGGGAAGGTAAGAGAGTTCTTATGGTTCATAATCTTACTATATGTTCCAACCAAGGAATCCGCATAAAAAGGTGTATCACCTGAAGAAACAGCAGTTCAAAAATTAAATATCTTAATATAATGTAAATATCAAAAGTAGTGGAAGTTTTAATTTAGAACATTTTATTTCTTTATCATACACTGTGCCTTTGAAGGTTCTCAGTGCCCATACACAATTAGAAGTGCATACATTCTTCTTTAATAAAAATATCTACTAATAGTCCCCATATTTGAGTTCTATAGCACACCACTTACTTAAAAACTTGATGTTTGACATACAATGTGCAAGTTTCTACTTTTTGTGCACATTCGTTTTAGACCTTAATAGGTATAAAATAAGTATTTCCAGGCTCTATAGTAAAACAAATGCCTAAGGAACCTTAAACATTTGATTATAACATCCTTTTAAAACATCTAAGGTTTTCAGACAATGCCTCAAAAGGAAACACAATGAAGATCCCATTATTACCCGTCTTTCGTGTTACTCAAATTACAAGAAACAAATTTGTCACAAGATGTCTTGATATATGCTGGTATGCAGCTGAACTTCATTGAATGGCTCGATTTTTTAATTTTTCTAATTCAATTTTGACATTCCTGCAGTTATCTGGATTATTGTTGAACACGAGCCAGAGTTCGCCTTGCTTCCATTTTTACAAAATGGAAATCAAGAAAAACATAACATTTTGAATAGCTCTTAGAGAAAATTTTAAAAATACCATTAATGAGAAGCGTATGTAAAAGTGTGGGGAGAGGGACCTAAAAAAGGTAGACAAGTGTGGGGAGTCTTGGCTGGAAAAAAAACAAACAGTTACTAACTTTTTGTAACTGTTGTTCTTTGAGACGCGTTGCTCATGTTCATTCTATGCTAGGTGTTTACATCTCACATGCACAGTTCCCTTACTGGTATCCGTGGGACCAGCCCTAGGGTCTCTGCAATCTCTGCAAACATGCCGGGGCTCTGTAATCTCTCAGTTCCTTCTTGCCAGTAACTCCGATAGAGGAATAGGAGGGCAGGTCATGGAATGGACACGAGAAACACATCTTGAGAACAACAGTTACAAAAGGTTAACAACCATTTTTTCTTCTTTGAGTGCTTGCTCATGTCCATTCCACGCTAGATGACTCACAAGCAATACCCCCGAGCTCAGAGTTCATGGACATGCTGATTGCAACATTGCTCTCCTGAAACTGGCATCGTCACGGGCCTGTTTCATGAAAGCGTAGTGGGATGTGAAGGTATGAACAGACTACCATGTTGCGGCTCTGCAGATGTCCTGGATTGCTATCTGTGTGAGGAACACTGCTGACAAAGCCTGGGCTCTCATGGAATGAGCGATCATGATGGCCAGAGGCGGAACCTTTGCCTGCTCGTAGTAAGCTCAGCTGCAAGCAGTTATCCAGGATTAGAGTCTTTGGGATGACACTGGTAGTCCTTTCATCCTTTTCACTACTGCTACAAAAAGTTGTGTAGACTTGCAAAAGGGCTTAGTCATCTCAATATAGAAGACCAGGGCCAGCCTAACATCTAACGTATGAAGCAGATGTTCCTCATCAGTGCTGTGGGGCTTTGGAAAGAAGACTGGCGGAAAAATGTCCTGGTTGTTATGGACTTGCGACATCACCTTCGGGAGGAAAGCCGGGTGGGACTGCACCTGAACCTTGTCCTTGAAGATCATCATAGAAGGGGATTCTGATGTCAGGGCTTTGCTCTCGGAAACGCTTCTGGCCAAAGTGATCAACATTAGGAAGGCAACCTTCCAAGAGAGGAGCAGTAAGGAACAAGATGCCAACAGTTGGAAGAGGGAGCCCCGTGAGCTTTGATAGGACCAGGTTTAAGTCCCATCGGAAAATCAGGTCATGAACTGTACGCAGCGTCTTCCAAGTCCTTGAGGAACCTGATCATCATCTTGTGCAAGAAGACTGATCTGCCCTGTACTGAAGGTAGGAAGGTGGAGATGGCTGCCAAGTGAACATTAACAGATGATAGAGCCAGACCTCGATGTTTCAGGTAGAGCAGATACTTCAAGATGGACTGCAGGGAAGACCAAGATGGAGAAAGATTCCATGTGGAGGTCCAAAAAGTGAAATGCTTCTACCTAACCATCCACCAAGACTATCTACTTGGCTTTCTCCTACCTAGAAAGACTTGCTGAACCTGATTCGAGCAGTCTTGCTCCTCAGGGTTCAGTGACGCACCAGCCAAGCCATCAGGTATAGGGAGGTAAAGTTTGGGTGAAGCAACCAGCCGTGGTCTTCCAAAATCAAGTCCAGATGGGGTGGGACTGCTAGTGCCACTGAGAGGTCCAGAAGGATGCTGAATCAACGCTGGATATATCATGATATCATGAGATAACAGAGATATCATGATAACCTTTGCCTGTCCCTCTTGATCTTTAGGAGAACCTTGTGAACCCAGGGGATCAGTGGGAAGGCGTACAGCAGGCCATCTGCCCATGAGAGCAGGAAGGCATCGGAAAGGGAGCCCTTACTGAGCCTGTGCACAGAACAGAACCAGTGGCATTTCCTGTTCTGTCTGGTGACTAACAGGTTCACCAGGGGAGTTCCCCACTTCTGGAAGATAACACTGGTGACCTCTGAGTGAAGAGACCACTCATGGCGAGAGGAAAAGGACCTGCTGAGATGATCTGCCAATGCATTCCAGTCTCCCTGGAGGTGCGAGGCCTCAAGATGAATACCGTGCTTCATGCAGAAGTCCCACAATCGGAAGGCCTCTTGACTCAGAGCTGAGGATCAAGATCCCCCTTGCTTGTTGATGTAAAACATCATGGCCATGTTGTCTGTCAAGACCTTCACGACCATGCCTGAGAGCTGGGGGGGAAAAACACCTGGCAGGCCAAGCGTATCGCTCTGACTTCCCCAACGTTTACATGCAGGGAGAGTTCATCCTGGGTCCTAAGACCCTGGGTCCTGAGTCTGCCAATGTCGGTTCCCCACCCCAGGTCTGACACATCTGAAACCAAGGTTACTGTCAGATACAGGGCACCAAGAGGCACCCCTTCATCACAGAACACGGTTCTCTCCACCAAGTCAGAGAAGCGAAGATAGGCATTGGAATTCTGAAAACCAAGTCCAAGCAGTATCTGTCCATTGAGTAGACTGACATGAGCCGCGTCTATAGGGGTCTGAGACATAGCCGCAAATACTGCACCACTTAGGTACACGCTGCCATATGACCTAATAGCTTGAGGCACACCAGGGTGGTTGTAAGTGGGTGAACTGTAACCCAGGCGATTAGATCCGACATAGTTCGGAACTTGGCCTTCAATAGGTAGGCCTTGGCCTAGGTGGAGTTGAGTGCTGCCCCAATACTCTCTATTCTCAACACCAAGACCAATGTTGATTTGTGTGTGTTTATTAACAGACCCAGTGCTCAAACGGTGGCCCGTACTATGCCAATGCTGTGCTGAACCAGAACCCACAAGCGGCCTTTGATCAGCCAATCATCGAGGAACGGGTAGACTTGTACACTTCAACGTCTGAGATAGGCTGCAACCACCGCCATACATTTCGCAAAAACCCGTGAGGCAGCTGACAGACCGAATGGAAGAACATTGAATTGGTAGTGGCATTGGCCCAGCACAAACCTAAAGAATCTTCTGTCCATGGAACATGGAGATGTGGAAATAAGTGTCCTTTAAATTGAGGGTGACGTACCAGTCTCCTGGATTCAAGGAGGGAATGATGGAGGCCAGGGAGACCACGCCAAACCTCAATTTCTTGAGGTATTTGTTGAGACAATACAGGTCCAGGATGGGCAGTAGGCCTCCTTTGGCCTTCGGGATTAGGAAAAATCAGGAGTAAAACCCCTTCCTGCTCAAGCCTCAAGGAACTTCCTCTACAGTCCCTAGACATAAGAGGGCTTGTACCTCCTGGATGAGATACTGCTTGTGAGAAGGGTCCCTGAAGAGGGACAGGACTGGAGGGGTAGGATGGAGGGGTGGATGAAAACTGCAGGATGTAACAAACTGTTGCAGTACTGAGCACCCAACAGTCCAATGTTATGTAGGACCACACAGGGCGAAAGCGCGATAGGCAGTCCAAAAACAAAATGGGGGATGGATCCTGAATCGAGTCTGGTATGTCATCCTCGGGCGTGCCTTCAAAAGGCCTACTTGATCCCACCGGGTACCTACTTGAGCCTGACTGGGAAGCTGAGGCAGAAGGCAGGGACCGACTATGCTTATAACCCTTTCCTTTTCTTTTCTAGGGTTCCCGCCTGTTTGCCCCGAAAACCCGTTGAGGCTGTTGAGGCCTGAAATGCTTCCTGGAGGCCTCAGGAGCAAAGCATGGCCCTTGAGTCTTTGAGGTCATGAAGCTTGGAGTCCATCTGTTCGGAGAACAGAGAGGTACCCTCAAAGAGGGAGGTACCCTAAGCAGACTGCTGCACCTCATGCGAGAGGCCTGATGACTGGAGCCATGAACAGCGCCTCATGGTGATCGCTGATTCCATAGTTCTGGCTGCTGAGTCAGCAGCATCCAGAACTGCCTAGCGGAAGGCCCTAGCCTCCATCTTGTCTTCCTCCAGGATGACCATGAACTCCTGCCTTGACTCCAGCAGCACAGAGTCCCTAAACTTGAGCACTGAGTCCCACAGGTTAAAATCAGACCTCCCCAGCAGCACCTGCTAGTTAGAGATACGAAACTAAAGGTTGCCCACGGAATCACAGACTTTAAGGTCAGAAGGGACCATTATGATCGTCTAGTCTGACCTCCTGCACAACGCAGGCCACGGAATCTCACCCACCAACTCCTGTAAAAAAAACCCTAACTTATGTTTGAGTTATTGAAGTCCTCAAATCATGGTTTAAAGACTTCAAGGTGCAGAGACTCCTCCAGAGAAACCTTTCACCTGAACAGATCCAGCCTCTTAATTCTTTGGGGTGGGGCTCTTTGGGGTCCCACTCATTTGAGACTGACACCACCAGGGGGAGGGAGGAAATGTGAGTACATGTATTCAAACCCACTAGCCAGTACACAGTACTTGGTCTCTGCCCTTTTTGAGGTAGGGGGCTGAGACTAGGGGATCTGCCATAGCGCCCTTATCAGCCCCAACAGCACTTCATTGACTGGCAGGGCCATTCTGGAGGGATCCCCTGCAGCCAGGATATAAATCAGGCTATGCGTGGACTCCTTTAGCTCCTCAGCTTCCAGCCCCAAGTTGTGCCCTAGACAGAGTCACCAGAGCCAACCATGGCTCTGGGGAAGACGTGTGGCCCGGCACGGGTCTCACTGCATCAGCTGCTCCCTGCTTGGCCCTCTTTGGCACCAGAGAGTGCCCTCTCTCAGCGAGCTGTTTCTTATGCTTCTTCCTCAGCATCAGCAATGGAGAATGGTGAAGGGAAGAGCACAGTGCCAGTGGAGCACTTCACCTGGAGGCTGAAGTGCTTGGCCCCGATTTGGAGCGGCACAACTCCGAGGACAGTCTGAGGGCTGCCTCCATGAGCAAAGCCTTCAGACCAAATATCCCTGTCTTTCTGAATGCAGTCTGAAGCCCCTGCAGATCTCCTTAATGTGAGCTTCCCCAAGGCACTTTAGACAGCTCAAATGCAGATCACTCATTGGCATGGGCTTGCTGTAGGATGTACATGACTTGAAGCCTGAGGACCAGGCCATGTCCAGTCCCTGGACCAACGTCGCTTGACAACTGGGACTGCTATTTACACTACATACACTAATATTAACTGATAACTAAAAACACTAACTGCAAAAATTATGTAGAATAGACTACAGAGTCCAAACCACTGGAAAAGCCTTGCAAGAGCAAGAAGGTAATTCCAAGCAACCATCATGGGTGTAATAAGGAACTGAGAGGGTGCAGATCCGGCAGTGCCCCTTATACCAGCACGTGTATGTTGCTACAGGGGGCACTAGGGCTGGTCCTACAGATACCACTAAGGGGAAAAAATTTCCAGCAACTGTGCATGTGGCACGCGCACACCTAGCATGGAACGGACATGAGCAAGTACTCAAAGAAGAATGGGAGCTTTATTTGGGCATCATGCAGCTTCAGCTCCAGGAGGTCTCTTCTCCTCAGCAGCATGGCTCCCAACCACTCCCCAGCAGTGCCTCTGGATACCTGCAGTGCTGAACAAATTGCACAGTAGTTCCCCCTGGTGGGAGGAGGCTCCAATTTGAAGAACCAGGCAATTCACCTTAGTTCTATATAGCCAGGCTTTTATCCACCAGACCCAACCAACCACCCCTGCCTCCCAACTTCCCTGCACAGAGATGAGGGAATTTTCCATCTGCCTCCTGCCTCACAGCCTTGCAAGGGTTAGGCTGCCGGGTCTGAAGGGCAGGGAGTACAGTGGGAGATCCTGCTCTACAGCAAAATTCCTGCATGACAGTCTTTTGGTCTCAGGGCTCCCTGTGGCTGCAGGTTTTGCAGCCACTCTGAACCAGCCATGTATGCAACCATCTTTTTAGATAAGAGGCTCTCTAGTGGACTGATATGAAACTTCACAAGTTTACCTTAGTAGCTTAACCTGCGAGGCCCAATACAAGCAGGAGGTTAGTCTTAACACAAAGCCAGTCAACTATGCACCAGATTAGAGTACGACACCTATCTACATAGCCACAGCGCACAACACACCACTAAATAGAACTACCATGCTTGCATGATGAGTGAATGTTATTCATCTTTATGGCTGAAAGCAGCCAGGAGAGTACAGTTTGCTTCTAGGATGTTTTCTGACACACTGCTGTGCATGTGGCAACTGTGCATTGAAACAAAATTTTGTTGTTGTTCAGGTACCACGGACAACAAGCTCACATACCAGAGTTTAACAACTGCTCTAAAGAATTTTCAAGTATGGTCAATTCTTGCTGTTGGAACCTTGATTATGGAATTCCTTCTTTCTCTCAGTCCACCAGTGACTGTTAGTTGACCCTGCCATGACTTAAAAGTTAATTTATTTGCTCAATTATTTGCTTGATTAAGTAGTAGTTTTGGTGGGTGGCTACTGCTACAATCTATTACAGGCAAAATGACTGATATATAATTATAGGTACATATATATGCTCAGATGTTGAGTTGGGTGCATCATTAACCACAATAATGTAAGTCCTATTAATATAGGCATCCCATTTAGTGAAAAAGACATTTTGTGCCGATTCATTTTATCCAAATCAAAACAGGATTGTTAAGGTGCTTAATGTTCAATAAGACTTCAGGGGAGAAGTCTTAAATGTTTCTAGAGTGTCCACCACTGAAGTGCTGACAATATTTTAACAAGGAGCTCTCAGTTTTTTTCCTTAGCCTGTGATGTATATGCTTGCAAAGAGAAAGAGAAAGTGAATTTATTAATTTGTTTGCCCATTTTAAAAAAATGGTCTCATAACCATAACCAAGAACAGAGTCAGCAACACTGGGCCAACTTCTATTCAGTGCCATATGCTGGAATTTTTATATTCTGTTTCTGAATAATACACCAGTGTATTAATACAGCAAATAATTCAACTTGTTTCATCTGAAATGGGAGGCAAGGTGAATTGAGATCTTATAGGATCATTCGAACTAGGCTTCCTTGCAAAACATCTTTGAAAATACCTGATACTTGATGCATTTTGGTACTTTCCACAAGTGGAAAAAAAAAGAAAGAAAGAAAAAAAAACCCTTTTGATAAATTATATCTGGAAGGGATGGTTTAGCAGTATCTAGTGAGGGAAATAAAACTACATCAGAAGCAAGGAATTCTACCAATAGTTCCTTTAACGTAATAACAAAATTAACACCACTAACCCACAAAAGCCCACTGCTATAATATTGCTGATGCCTCTGTACAACACAAACATATTTTGTAAATACTACAATTACTGGCAACCAGTAAAGCAGGATAATTCTGAATTAAAGTACATGAAAAACATCATAATGTGATTTTAACATAAAGTCAAGAAGCAAGTGCAGTTAATTTTACTCATAAAACTTTGATGACCTTGTTACTCACCAACAAGCATTTCATACAAAAAGACCCCAACTGACCACCAGTCACATTCTCGTCCATAGTAACCATCACCCCCCTGGGATTTTAATACTTCAGGAGAAATATAATCCGGTGTTCCAACAGCTGTATCACATCGTACCATACCTTCCTACAAAGAAAACAGAACAGTAAGGCTCAAATATTTAGAATGGGAATTGCACAACATTTTAAGGGAATATTTATCATCTAGATGAATACTCCTTTCCTAAACAATGGAAATTTCTGAAAATGTTGGTCTGAGGTGGGCATTTTATCATTCTAAAAATATATCTTTTAAATGCAGCACATAACTCCAGATCTGCCGAAGATATATTTTAATGCTATTAAATAACTATTAAACTGCTCTGAAAAAAATCCACAGAACCACAAAAAATTATTAAAACTTGAAATCTTAAGTAGACAAACTGCATAAGGGACAAGGGCCGAAAGGAATGTCCCGTGGCTGCTTGTGCCAATGGAGAAAGAACGGACAAATTAAGGGCAGTCTCTTGGTTGCGATTTAGAATACTGGATTCATGGTCAGCACCCACTTGCTCTTCTCTATTGGTCATACAGTTCTGAAATGATTCTAGGCTCCATAGGACAGGGCACGCTATTCATAGAGAGGGGATTTGCAGATGTAATTACATAATGGAAAACTGTTGCTAACAACTAAATTTTTGCTTAACATATCCAATTTAAAACCAGTATTGTACATGCAATTCTTTTTTTTTTTTAAGTGAAATTAAGTGTATTCCAGACACTGAATTGCCTCTGCAACACCAGTATATGCTAAAGTCTATTTATTGGGGATGGATGTCTTTTTTTCTTTTTGTTTTTTTGGTACTTTGCCGCTCAAAAATAAAAACAAGGATAACATCTTCATCATAATTTTCTTCATCAAAATTCATCATTACCTAACTGTGCCATAATTAAGATACAATTAAGCTTAACATACAGGGCCAAATTCATGCCTAGGATACTCCACTAAAGCCATCTGAGGCAATTATGAGGAACTGCCCGCACATACTGCCCAAGTCTGGCCTTATTTGAAGGAGCTCTTAGTGCCTTTTATTTATTTATTATAAAGCAGCTAGACAAAGTTCTTCATTCAAGTGTTCCTGAAAAGATTTAACAGATGTGCTTATCAGTTACATGTGATCTATCAAGGATCACCCATTTCAAGGTTTTTCCCCTAGTATATGTTGATGTATGCAGTACTGTCTGACAGAAACCAATAACACTGTGTAGAGAACAGCAAAAAAAATTTTATAGTGCTTGCAAACTTGCTTTGGAAATCATTTATTATTTTATGGCCTCATGAGGACATATTCCAATAGAATAATTCTGAGATTTCTTTCACCTGGTTGCTCAACAAACATTTTTGCTGAGTGAAGTTATGGCAAATAAGCACATAAAGGGCACAGTAACTTTGGATACTGATTGTTTCATCACAGACAATTGACACAGAAATTGCTTCAGTTCATTTCTTTTTTTACTTCAGTAACATGATAACCAAAGACATGAAGGAGATAGTCAGTATGCAACCACTGAGACACTGCCATGACCTAAGATTTTTCTAAGGAACAATATGGATTTGATTCTTCAGAGCTTTGAGTAGCACATTAGCAGACATAAATGCTTCCATCAAATTAAAAAGAGCTCCTTTTCATGTTTCTCATTGCACTGGTTTGCTGTCAACAAGTCCTTCAATAACCTGATTCTTTACACTGAAAAGGCTGCAGCAGAATCAACCTTTACTTTTCAATTGTGATGAGGCTGCTAGATGGCAATCATATGTAACTTTTTTAAAATGATCAATAAGAAATCTCTTAAATTCTTGCTTTTAGTTTCCCCCTATTTACCACTGCTAAATAGCTTAAGTCCCCTCAAGCAGATGAAACAAGAAGCTCGCTCTGCAGTCTAGGTCAACGAGAGGAACAGAGGTAGGAGGAAAAAGAAAAAACAAGAAAGTACAACAAAGGAATTTCAGACTCACTCACATTGGAAAAAACAGTCCTCTTTTTCCCAATTCCGGGGGGGGGGGGGGGGGGGGGGGGTGAGTTTATGTACTCTCCCTGTTGATAACAGAGACATGGACTGCAGTCTCAGACTAAGAGGTGTCAGGACTTTTAGCAGTCTCCTTTTAACCAACAGTAAAAATAGAGGATACAAATGTTATTTGCTCTCTTGGTACTGAAACTATCGTGCACAATTCAACAATTAATTTTCCACTGTACACACTGTGGAAACTAATATACACTCGGATACGGAAGGATTTTCCTATGACTAAGGCAAGTACCAGGACACTTAGGCTCTTTTTATGTCTCTGCCACAGAATTCCTATGTGACTGAAAGGCACTTAATCTCTTAATGCTTCAATATCCCATCTGTAAAACTGATAATAATTTCTCCCTAATTCATAGGGATGCTGTGAGGCTAAATTTGTTAACAGATGTGAGGTTCTCAAACACAACAGTGCTAAGCACCAGAGAAAGTCAATCAACCAATGGCAGATGGCATCCCAAAGAACAATATTCACTGGATGCTCTCCTCAAATAGCAGTGCTAGATTCAAGGTTTAAATATACCAACCTTATTCATCTTCATACAAGTACCAAAATCTGCTAGTTTTAAATGACCAGCTTTATCCAGCAGCATATTATCAGGCTTCACATCTCTGAAAAATATTACATTATACTTAATTTGACAAATTAGTTACACTTACCAAAACAAGACAACTATTTTTCTGATGTGACATGACATGACAAGAAGAGACTAAGACTCTTAAGATGGCAAGAAGACACTTCAAAAAAATGCAAGTGTTCCTTTTGCCCCACTCCAATTTTTCAAACTCTCAGTCAAATTACCCCCAAATTTCAAGTATCAGTAAGTATTGTCTTCTCATTAAGGCAGTGAACTGTAACTCTGTAGATGTAGGTTCAATTCAAGAACCTGGGTATTACTCTTCAAACTCAAGTTCCTCATATCCCTTCCTAATGAAAAAGTTCTTCTCCACTGGATAAATCTCAGTACAATTATTTACATAACAAAGAATATGCCATTCTGTGCGTAAAGAAGCTTGGACACAGCACATTCCGACTTGCAGCCACAGGTGGTGAGAAGGAACCAAGGGAGAGCAGGGGATGCCCCAGCCTTTACATCTTCAGTTGGAGGCATGAGACACTCATGCCACAGGTGTGGCCTCCAACAGGCACTGCTGGCCCAAAGATTTTAAACTGAAGTGCAGGGTGAACACGCACACCACTAGCAGAATATACATGGACAAGCATAAGTATTAACCCTAACCTCCTGGCCAAATTGCAATTTGGATATTTACATTACCCCAACCTAAAATTACCCCTATATTTTCAATTGAAGCAATTATTCTTCAGTTCCCAATTAATAAAATAAAAAATCAAAAACTTTACACAAATGCTAACCACGGAATAGCTGTTATAATCTACCCCCAATGTGATTATATTTTAGATGTGGTTAAGTGATTCTTAAATGTATACAGTATACAAAGTATTTTGGGATCCTTCACAATGAAATGCACTATACATATTTAATGCAAAATAATTTGATTAACTTATGCTGTTTTTATTATACAGCAGAAAATTTGTATTTAAGATAGCTTTCTTTTCAACTAAAGCAAATATTCTAATCTTCCTTTGTTTAGTGGTTTTGAGGTTTTATTTCAACTCTATATTTTGATTAATAGTCTAGTAAATTAGAACTATAACATTCTGCTGTTTTGAATCATAACAAAAATGAGAAATATGGATATATATGTAGAGCCCTGAGTGGATACAAAATTTGTATCCACCAGTATAAAACGGATATCTGCAGATTTGCAGGACTTTAGTTATATGTAATTTACTAAGACAAGCCTCTCATTGATTATGTAGCCATTTTTTATTTCTATATCAACCAATGACGATTGAGTTCTCTTCAGGAAAAAAAGAAAAGAAAAGAAAAGCAATTAAAATTGTTGTGTTATATCTAGCCACACTGCTATTCCAAATAAGAAGGGATGGATAAAAATCAGAGAGGGGGACTACGAACGAAAGTATGGTATATGTTAATTTTTTGTTCCCGTGACACAACGAACAAACATAGGCAGAAATACATGTCTAGGGAGTTTAAAAATAATTGCTATAGTTGCAGGTAGTATTCTTCCTTTCCATGACTTGCTCTTTCAATGTTACCTCATTAGTAAGAGCCTGAAAGAGCTACTTTATTTACCAATCTATCTATATTCTCTCTGTATCGCTCTCATATTTGCACCCTCTTCTCACATCTCTCTTTGGAGACAAAACTAAATTAAATCTATTGGAGTGGATCACCCATCAAGTAGAACAAATATGGAAAGATTGCACCCAATCCTGAGATTCATTCAATCCGATCATAACGTGAGGATTGATTAGAAAACAAGACTGATTAGATGTCATTAGAGGTATATTCTAATGCAAATATTGCAGCGTGGTCCAGTGGATTAGGGCATTGAGTCTCCTGAGTCCCAGTCCAAGTTCTATTCCTGTCAGAGACCTGCTGTGCAACCTGTAGTAAATCACTCTACCTGTCTGTACTGTTTCCTCTCTTACCCTTTGTCTTCTTGTTCCTTTAAACTGTAAAAAAATTGTCGCAGGGACTATCTCTTACTAGGTGTTTGTACCGTGCTTAGCTCCATGGGGCTCTGATCTCTAGGCACTACAACAACACATCTAATAAATAACAGTACCTAGTAGTGGACACTACCAAATACTATTATTATCCAGTTATTAAACCATGTGCTTTCTCTACTCAGGAAAGAAACCAAACTAAATGCTCGGGATAGTTTATTAGATCCATCTTGGTTTTGTTTTTATCACCTGTAAAGTGGGCAAATCCTAGAAATCCAAACTCGGGCAGAGAACAGAATACTCAAGTACTGTCAATTTGCTGAAAATATCTTATCTTGAAGATTATCACCTCAGATTCGCATTTTCTCACACTAAGAAATGTTTAAGGTATCTAGTGGAATAACCATGAAGTAATAATACCAGCAACAATTTAAAAACAGATTAAGTAATTCTTATAAAGACATTCTGACAAAGTAAAGATTAATATAGATCTAGTTTAACTATAGTAATTATATATGCACCTGTGAATAAAGCCCATTGAGTGAATTGCATCCAACGCAAGAACAACTTCTGCAGTATAAAATCTTGCCCATTTCTCAGGAACATCATAGTTGCTCATTAAATTCACAAGGTCCCCACCAGGCATATATTCCATCACCATGTAAAGGTAACGGTCATCTTGGAATGCATAAAATAACTATAAAAACAAACAAAAGTAAGTAACTGAATATTCAGTACATCTTAATATAAAAGCTTGAAAATTTTGCATATTGCATTGATCAAATGAATTTCACTGCAAATGTTTTAACACTTAAAGATTAGTAGAATTACTAGAGCCATTCCAACAGCTTTTGTCAACCAGAATTCCCCTTATGAAGAGGGGGCACTATTACTGCTGTCTTCTGCCTCTTTACACTGCCAAAGCGTAGTTTAAAGGAGACTGATTGTGATAGAGTCTATGTGATAGGCTCAATGAACACTGAGATCACCGTCAGACTATATACACCTATATAACTGAGCAACAAGCTTCCATCAATTAAATGAGACAGTTGATTACTTTACAAATACATTAAAAAGGAAATATTTTATCAAAGATATCTGCCTGCATTTTTTCTGAAGTGCCTGCATATTTTCTTTAGATAGCTGTTTTATTTAGGATCTTACGAAAATAAAGTATTGTACAGAACTACAAACTGGTCATCTTCTAACAAATGCATCAAGCAATCCAGGAGAGTGGATCTGCTTACCAAAAATGCACAAGCTATGAATGAAAACTATTAAAATTTTTCTGAATTTTTTGCAGCGTTCTTATAGCCCTAGTTACTATATTTGATTTACTATTGCAAATTTATCATTCTTCTATCAAATCATACAGTTTGAAAAGTGAGTTCCAATTTTTTTTTTAAAAAAGTACAAATCCATGTTTATCGGTTGGCATAGGCCTGCTCAAAATAAACAATACCAGTAAATTAATGGCTCTTGAATTTACACACTGTTTGCAAACAATGCAAACATCTTTCCAGATAATCATTCTCTAGAAAAATACTAACACGATTTTTTCCCAAATCAGTGTAAATAAGGCTTCCATGAGCTTGAAAGTTAGGTCATTTAAACCATCAACCAACAAAGATGAAGGCACCATTCTTAAAATTAAGAGTAGTACCACTGAGCAAGTTAGCATATGTGCAAGTCTTTGCAAGACCCAGTCCTTATATTTCAAAGAAGAAACTGAGGCTTGGAAAAAAAAAGTTCACACTGTAAATTATACAGGCTAAACTGCATTTATCATCACAAATCTACAATACCACATTGCTCAATTATGGCTTCTCTTATCTCATTTCAAATTTTGCATTTAACCTCATTTACCAAAGACACAAGAAAACAGATATATTTTTGTGCAACTACTTGTTTTTTAAAAGACAAAGAATTCTTGTCAAGCAGGCACAACAATTTTAACAATTTTATTTTACCATATATTAATTCAGAACATAACTACTTAATATAATTTTAAAAAGAATTACAGCAACTACAATTGCTTTTTGCAGCTTTTAAATTTTCAATGGCTTTTCCTAACAAAACATTTCAACTTAGCTGAAAAAGGAAGTTTTGTAAGTTGCTTAGGAAACAAAGCTACAAATGAACATTTATATAATTCTTCAGTTACAATGTGATTCATCCAGTGATAGAACAAAATCACGCTGCCATAATCAAAAATATTAACAGTGGTATCACTATACCTGAACAACCCAGGGGCTATTAGCAAAAGCCATAATGTCCCTTTCTTCCCAAAAGAATGCAGAATCTGATCTTTTTATCATCTCAAACTTGCTCAGCAGTTTCATAGCGTACACCTTCCTTGAAGATTTATGCCTTACCTTTGAAGATAAAATTAAGATACAGAAAAATAGATTAACTTTTCATATTGATGATCTATTAAGATATTTAATTCAATATTTTTTCTGCTTTGAGCATTTTACCATAGTTCACCAATTTTATCCAATTCTTCACGGTTCTTTTGTAAAAATAATTATTCTATTGATCTACATGGTATAAAATTGCATTTTTTAACTACAATACAACTACCAGAATAGAACACTTGCTAAGAATATTAAAAATAAAAGTCACAATAATTGCTCTGTAATTTACATTTATTTGTTTTTAATAAAAGTGTAAATATTTTTGCTAAATAATGTAAAAAGAACAAATATTTTGAAGAGCACATTTGCCTTATTTTACATCTCTTCCATCAGCTACCCAACTCAGTGATTCAATATGAGCAGGCCTGGTTGTTAACTCACCACACACAAAAAATGCTATATGTGTAAAATCTGTGTTCAGGTTTTGGAGGCAGCTCCTTGGGTGATGTAAATTGTCAGAGCCAGCTGAAGAGCTGCCTCACAAATTCCTAGAGTTGCAGTGGCCAGGATGAGTATAGTGAAAATGCACATTCAACTCAGATGTCTGTGCATGTGAGTATTAAAAGTTAAGATCCTAGAAAACTTCCTTTCCAAGAATAAAATTCTCACTAGGTTTACGGTCCCAATATTACAAGATTAGCTTAATTTTTAAAAAATCTTATTAAAAATAAAAAGGTAAGTAGCGCTGAGTAGCATAAAACAAAATCCAACTCTATTTACACACTGAAATAACCTACCAGCTGAACTTCCCCAAATGCACCTCTGCCAATCACCTTCACTACTTCATAATCTTCAGCCTTCATGCGCAAATCTCTGATTTTATTAGTTGTGTCTTTATCTGTATAAAGAGAAAAATATAAATCATTAAAACAGTACAGTAATTCATTAATAAAGCCTTCACTGTCTTTCTATACTGGTTATTACAGAGCTACACATTACACACCTTGGGGAATACTACAAGCACAGAATTAATGTCCCCTGCAGATTATTTCCTTCCCCACCCCTGCAGAATAACTTATTCTGATGGGGAGGCGAAGGGAAGCCGAAAGAAAGGTCATGCTACAATTACACCATTTCTGTATTGTAGTTCAAATGAATTATTACACAAAGTTCTACATTAATATGCCTAGTAAGGAATCTGTTTTTCAAAATATATTTCCTCAATCTCTTCTGTTGTCTGTATTTTTACTGACAGGTATTTTGAAATAAATTACCAAAATAATTGAAACTGGCGTGATTATATTATGTTATTTTGACAAAACATGCAGAATTTTACAGAATTTAAAAAGATTGTGTGCAGAATTCACCCAGGAGTAACACTAAAAACATTATTAGGAAGGAACTTTCATATTAAGAAAATATTTCAAGTGTATTGGATTTAACACAAAAATCAATTTACATTTCATTTACTGATAACTGTTCTTACAACATCTGATGCTTATTAAAAGATACGTTTAAGACAAGGTCTTGCTCATCTTCTTATGGAAATCTGTATTCTGAACCTGTGACCTCACTTTCATAACCAGGATAACAGAAAAATGTCACAGTTCAACTTCATTGCACGATCAAACTAAGAAAGAAACAGTTTAAATGGTGAAAGCTCTCATTCAAAACAAATATCGGAAACAGCTACTGGAATGTGGAAATTCTGCATCTAGGGTGACCTGCTTGTATACAGAACAATATAAAAAGATAATCATTAAAAGGGCATGTATGTAAAAGATTGAGAAACTACCATACCACAGGTATAAAACACACTTAAACAAGCTCCTTAGAAAACAAACTGCCGGTACTTTTATTACTTTTCTGTAGTTGAAAAAGTGGATTTTAATTTAAAACATGCAGTGAGAATCATTGCAATTATTTATATAAACCTATCATTCTTTAAACTACAAAAATTTACAAACTCCCAGTGGGCAGATATTCTAATTCCAAATTTGGTCATAGATTAAAAACAGGCTATTTTAATCCATATGGGTCAGCACTGGCATGAGACTACATGGAAAAGCTTCATGTTTTGGTACAAGCACAAAACGGCTTTTAAAACAGCCCCATTTCTAATAAAACATTCACAGCAATAATCCTGTTTTATTTCCAAAATAGAATTTTAGACCAAAAAGGAAAGTTTTGAAAGAACTGCGAGGGGAGGAACTGATATTCCAGTAATCAAGATTTTTTTTAAATAATTATTTGGCATGCTACTAAAAATGACTTGGTTACCCTACATACAGAGCATGTTTAAAAACCAAAAGATGCATGCAGAAATTAATTTTCATATTAAAAAGGACCAATTTAAAATAAAGCAGCAGGAATGCAACTGACTTCCAGTAACAAGGAGTTTTCATAAAACTCCATACCTTGGTTTGAATATTCTTTTCTCTTGCTTTCCAATGTAAACCCATGGTTTACAGAGCACTATATATAACACACAGATTTTAATAAACTATGCTACAGAAATAAAGAGTTACAAGTGTGATTCAGATTCTGTAATGGTTAGAATCTTTAGTAAACTGCATAAGATCTAATTTAACTTCTTTGACTATTCAAGCGAGGTTGACTTGGTCTAAAGCTAGAGGATCAGTAGGACCGGACAGGGTTGAAATGTAACAATCACCATGGCAAATTTTTTCTGTTTGTCAATAATTGGTTGCCTAACAATCCCATTACAAGAAGACTAACACTGTAGGAAAAGTCTTCACACTAATGCAGATAAAAGCAAGACATGACGTGAAAGTTTGCCTCAAATGGTTTCAGACATAAACCTGGCCTGTGACCAGGTAAATGTCACTCATTTCTGAAGGATCAAAGGACAGAAAAGTTTTTAAAAATGTGAAACTTTTATTCTGTCATCAAACAGCTGTTTAATACTATACACTCAGCTATTGTTTTTCACAAGGTTCATATTTTAGTCACTTTAATTAACATCAGGCTAAAACTGGCATTTGAATAACATCAAATGCTTTTTTTCTTTAAGTTACTATAATAGATATTTATTTTGTTTTTAAAGAAGATGTGAAACAAAATAAAGTTTGGGGTGGGTTGTGACTGTTGACTAGTTTTTAAAAAAAAAAAAAAAAAGACCACGGACTTATTTTGAAAGGCAAAAATGTTGTAATAATTTATTCTATAGTGTATTGAAGTACCACTTGGTATCTCAACAGAGTAAATGAAAATGCATTGTTACCAGCAATTTAGGTCCAAATATTATAAAATGACTAGGTGGGCTTTGTGGGCATTGGCAAATTGCAACTTAAATGTCTGAAAGACAGCCATTATATGCACACATTAAATTCTTAAACAACTCCTTTAGACAATATCATGTTACAGTAACATCATAAGTCATACAGAATCTGCTGCTTGTAATAGGAAAATGTATCTTACGGAAAATTTCCTCTTTTTGATTTACAAAGTCCACAGACCAATTAATCAGTGGGCTCTTAGCCTGCATGCAGCTACAAAGGCTGTCTGTCATTGACAGGAGAGAGCTTGGCCAGCTACACCTGAAAGCCTGCCAGCTGAGACAGCTTCCATAGGCATGGATCTCTCCCTTGTTGTCTCAAATTTGTTAATGAGCTTATATGCACTGAACGATAAACTCTGAATTCCTACTGTAGACTAAGTGTGTGAACCCTTTTGAAGGAACAAAACATGAATTTGTAGATCCTCTCTGGACAATTTTCAGAAACCACTTGCTGGAAGCAGTTCAAGGCCAACAATCTACAAACTGAAGAAGATGATCACCATTGCAATGGTCTATCCCATTTTGATGTGGCAGTGAGACATGACAGGTTTCAGAGTAGCAGCCATGTTAGTCTGTATTCACAAAAAGAAAAGGAGTACTTGTGGCACCTTAGAGACTAACCAATTTATTTGAGCATAAGCTTTCGTGAGTTACAGCTCACTTCATAGGATGCATACTGTGGAAAGTACACAAGATCTTTTTATACACACAAAGCATGAAAAAATGGGTGTTTACCACTACAAAAGGTATTCTCTCCCCCCACCTCACTCTCCTGCTGGTAATTGTTGCCATTGCCAACTGTGCCCACATATCTATTCAGGGGACACTATCACAGGGCCTAATAACATCGGCCACACTATCAGAGGCTCGTTCACCTGCACATCCACCAATGTGATATATGCCATCATGTGCCAGCAATGCCCCTCTGCCATGTACATTGGTCAAATTGGACAGTCTCTACGTAAAAGAATAAATGGACACAAATCAGATGTCAAGAATTATAACATTCATAAACCAGTCAGAGAACACTTCAATCTCTCTGGTCACGCGATTACAGACATGAAAGTTGCGATATTACAACAAAAAAACTTCAAAACCAGACTCCAGCGAGAGACTGTTGAATTGGAATTCATTTGCAAATTGGATACAATTAACTTAGGCTTGAATAGAGACTGGGAGTGGCTAAGTCATTATGCAAGGTAACCTATTTCCCCTTGTTTTTTCCTACCCCCCCGCCCAAGACGTTCTTGTTAAACCCTGGATTTGTGCTGGAAATGGCCCAACTTGATTATCATACACATTGTAAGGAGAGTGATCACTTTAGATAAGCTATTACCAGCAGGACAGTGGGGTGGGGAGAGAGAAAACCTTTTGTAGTGGTAAACACCCATTTTTTTATGCTTTGTGTGTATAAAAAGATCTTGTGTACTTTCCACAGTATGGATCTGATGAAGTGAGCTGTAGTTCACGAAAGCTTATGCTCAAATAAACTGGTTAGTCTCTAAGGTGCCACAAGTACTCCTTTTCTTTTTAGTGAGACATGAGTTGTTCAGGAGGACCTGAAGCACCACTAGAAGGTGGATGGGTCAAACCTGGACATGCCATCTCTGGATCTAACCACTTTCTCCAGGAATAACAGAAATTATTTTGTCTGCCAAACCTGCTGGTCTGGAAGCCTGAAAAGGATTGCTTGGGTTTGGAATAGGATTTATATTCCCTCCTGTGGAGCTTTGTAGGAGACAGGGTCGACTTTTCTTTGACTGAGGAATCTGTCACCACTTTACCCCTCACTTCTACAACTCATTTTCCTTTTAATTCTGATAATGCTAAAGTCACCTTAGCTTGGACATGTCTTCCAACTGCGGAATCACACATGTCAATGGGTAACCACATTGTAGCCCATTACTCTTGCTGAATACTAGTGGGCATCCAGAGAGTTTTCATAAATACAGCCTGATGCCAGGGAGATCTTTCCAGGAGAGAGAGACAAACCGTGGCACTTCCTTTATTTGCGATGATAGATTCAGACAGATCTATCCGTGCCAATACTGTTCAGGCAAAGCATTTGGATGCAATTAAAGTTCTCAGTTATGCGAGAACTCAGAGCTTCTTCTGAGTGCTGTATCCATCCTCCTATCTGTGGGGTTTTTAAGACTTAACTCTCCATCTGTAGGTACTGCATTACCCTTAACTAGGGATGCCAGTGCCACATCAACATTAGGAAGGGAAATTAAATCTTATTTAAACTTGCACACATTTCTTAGTCATCTTGCTTAGTCTCAGGTTTTCCTAGGAACTCCCATTTCTTTCTGACCACAACTATGGAGGCTGGGTTGAGAACAACGTATGGTTCAATTCTGAATCCTGAATGATAATACCTCTCGGTAGTATTACTGCTCTTCTGAACTGGCTCCTCCTCGTTTGTCTTAGACGTTTCCTCAAAAGTTGGATGTAAACTGCCCTGTTAAGCATGTACTTAAAGAATTCTAACTGGAAGAGTTTTTCCTGCTTTTCTCCTCCTGTGGTTCCTGTTGTGACTCTAAAAGTTGTCCCTCCTCCCAAGGGGGCAATAAGGAGCTCCTGTACCTGCACCATCTGGATTTATGCTTCCTTCTCTTGGCCCTTAGACCGAAAGAATATGCATCAGAAGATTTAAACAGATACAGATGAAAGATTCCTGTGCCAACAACTGGATTTAGCTTTTCTGAGCACTACAGCCTTTTTAGGGGTATTTTTCTTTTCCTGTGTGGAGCAGATTGCACATATCCATGTTTCCCCCTTATTCTAGGCATTCTCCATGCTGCAATCAGGGTGAGTGTAAGCATGGGAGATAGAGGGCATAATCAGATACTGAAGAGCCCACCAGTTTTTCATTGTGTTTCCATAGCTTCAAGCTTTACAAGATTTCTTGCAGCACAGCAAAAACATTTATATTAAAACAAACAACAACAACAAAAACCAAACTTGCTGCTGTATCTATGTTCTTGGTACTACGCCGTACAGGGGGATTTAAAAGTCCTGTTCCTCTCTACTGCAGAAACATTCTGCCTATCAGTGGCTGACAGGTCTGGGTCTGACTATGTAGCTATACACAGGCTGAAAGCCCGTTGACTAACGTATCTGTGGATCTTGTTGGTGGAAAAAATGGAAATATCTTAATGCATGCTAGCCTTAACAAAACAATATGAAGAGACACAAATTAAAAACAAAAATTGATGCAGGAGTATATGAAAAATTTATCACCCACCACTAGCCAAGGTCAAAAATAAAGAAGACGAACACTGGAGGGATCCCAGGACGGTTTGCTTGTGTCACCAAAACCACTAGAAGTGTATGCTGGACAGATACTACTCTAAGCACTGTTTGGAGCTACATTTTTGATACCAGCTTTGGCTTCTAAGTGTGCAGTAAACTTGGATAATCATATAGACCTAACAGAAACTGAGGGGAAGTAGCTCTGTGAAGAGGAATTAACACCACTTTTCCCCTCCTCCAATGGCATGTCCCTTTCTCTCCCCACCCACAATCACCCCTCTCACTTTTGTGGGGCTTGTTCTTCAGTGTCTGGGTGCTCCAGGATCTGTTAGATACATGTGTATCAGACAGAAGAAGTTAATGATAAGTACTTTATTGACTGGCTCCACTTCCCAGTTTGGCTGGAGCATACCAAACAGAGTAGGGAGTGGAATGCCCAACCTATGGGCTGGGTTGCCCTCATCTAATTGCTAATTTGAATCTCATTTGGCAAATACATTTTCATGCTGTGATCTTTCCTCATTTTATCTTATGGTATATTATTTCCTGTTTGTTCAAAATACAGAAGAATTGGAGTTGAAATTTTAACAAATGATAAAAGCAAGAAAGTGTAGTTAAAAAACACTAAGTTATTATAATTGATTATTTTTAAAATTTATTTTTTGCACTTCTTTCAACTTGGACTGTAAAAGCAAAGTAGCAAGTTCACTTCTGTTTATAGTCAACTTCACTTTAGGGTTTTAGAACAATGCTACAACCTTTAGATTGCAAACACTGCAAAGGAGCATTTCTTGTTTTATTTTTAAACTGTTTTCCACTGGAACTAAAAAAAATAAAAAAATCAGATTCGTTTCAGCATGTCTTAGGTTATGTAAAAGCTTTAAAAAAAAAACACACAAACAACAAAACCCCAACAATATGGACCAAATAAGACTTGACTGTGTCTCGTTATGGCAACCACTCACTCAGACTCACCCCACTGTGTTTTGGTATTTATGCACACAGAACACTGTCATCTTACCTAATAAAATCCTATATTCCTTTGCTTTTTGTTGTATATATCTCCACCTAGATACTATTTCAGGCTGTATTTTTATGCTTACATGTGATATGTAATTTTTACTTAGAGAAATAGGTTTTAATGAAAGTGCAACCGTGTGAGTTTCATTTTCTTACCTCTAACGCAAAAATGGGAGTTTTTCTGAGCCTAATAGTTTTTTTTAGTAATCAAAATTACATTAATTGTAATTGCTGCGATGAGTATTCTATTTGCCCAGTTCCAGCTTCTCCTTTCTCCAATAAAGTTTCACCACACCTTCTCTGAAAACAACTGAGTACACAATATGTTCACGATAACAAGGTTATGCTAGCTCAGGTATAACTTCAACTATGAAAAGTTAAACAAAACACTTGTTCTTACGCATCTGAGCAATCAGCCCACAGCAAAAAAGCCCTTAACTAAATCTAGTAGGCCCTACCTATTTCAGCTTTCATTATACACTATATTTAGGGCTGGTAGTTTGTAACAGTAAGATTATTTGAAAAGTCATGGGAAAAAAGCACAAACTCAAATTTACAGTAAAAATATTAAGTCATAAATTGCATTATTTTAATCAATAAATTCAATTAAAAGCTATATAACATATTATTTAACAGTGTTAAAAATTAAATACATTACAAAACACTATCATAACAACTGTCAGTTCAGTCCACAGTAACACCCAGACCAGTATCTGCAACCCCTCTGTCATCAAGTGACATGGTGGACTGATTTAAAATCAGAGCAATTTAAAATCATGATTTAAAATCAAGCGAACTGGAAACCATGATTTAAATAATTCATTTTAATCTTGTTTTGCATTTGTACTTTTTAGTTATTTTCCAAAATGCTGATTCTCCATGGTTGGCAACCATTAAAACGTGTCAAATTTGTAACTGAATTTGGAACTTTTTGCTAAACCAGGATACACTATACCTACACACATTGATTTAAGCAATTATATAGCTTAACATACATTCATAATTTTTACTGTTTTATGATGACAGAAAATGGTAAATGAAACATTTCTTATTCACTAGAGGATGGTTAATTTTTACTCATGATTTGTGTCAAGCTCTATTTGACTAGAAATTGGAATTCTATTAAAATGCACAATACCAATATTTAAATGTTTTGATTTTTTTTTAATGTTAATCAAATGAGCTGGACACGTAAGACACAGTTTATTAAAACAAGTTTTGCATTTAAAACTAATTGATTTATTCAATAAAAGTAGTATTATTTATCGCTAGTGATTTAAACAGCGTTTTTCTAATCACCATGTCCTTCAACATTTTAGAACTAATCGATCTCATCCTCTCATATCAGTTTTCATTTGCAGATTGGAAGAGAAAAATACAGCAATGCTTGTTTTCAACTCCATATCTGTTTCTTAACTTTGAATGAACTAGTCATTGAACTGAACCAGCTGAATAAACTGAAAAGAAGAAAATATCCTCTGTCTTCCCGCAAAAAAGGCTACTGATGTCAAAAGTACTTCAGCAAACTCTGGTTCTAGGTGCTTAGCCACTGACTTCCAACAATCTAATACAGGTTTCAGAGTAGCAGCCATGTTAGTCTGTATTCGCAAAAAGAAAAGGAGTACTTGTGACACCTTAGAGACTAACCAATTTATTTGAGCATAAGCTTTCGTGAGCTACAGCTCACTTCATCGGATGCATTCTAATAGTTTGACTTGCTTTTAAAACTTTGGCAGCGAACGTACTGCTTATTTATTTAATTTAAATTATTTCAATAGATTATAGTAAATTTTAGGCCTTAACACAGGTTGTCATAATTTCAAATTTCAACAGGATTATTTATTTTTAAAATCATTGATTTTTATCTGCTTTGCCATGTAACAGACCATTAGTCCTCATTTATTGATTCCTGATCCCTCAAACTATTACACAGCCCAAGATTTAATTTGCCAGCTCGCAAATTTCTCAATAAAACTGATTCAACTGTCCACTATCACAGCCAGCAAACATAAAGTGAAAGATTTGTTAAAGATTTTCTGAAGTATCAAAATTATAGAAAAAGGTTACCTTTTGTAACTGTTGTTCTTCGAGATGTGTTGCTCTTGTTCATTCCATTCTAGGTGTATGCATGCCCACATGCACAGTTGTCGGAGACTTTTGCCTTAGCGGTAAACGTAGGGATGGGGGTGGCACTCCCTTGAGTGCCGCACTCATGCATCGGTATATTAGACTACGCAGATCCTATGCCCTCTCAGTTCCTTCTTGCCAGCAACTCCGACAGAGGGGTAAAAGGGTAGGTAATAGAATGGACATGAGCAACACATCTAGAAGAATAACAGCTGCAAAAGGTAACCATTTTTTCTTATTCGAGTGCCTACTCATGTCGATTCCATTCTAAGTGACTCACAAGTGGTATCTGCAGAGGTGGACTCAGAGTTCAGTTTCGTGGCTTGCAGTACTGCCCTGCCAAAGCCAGCATTGACCCGGGCCTGCTGGGTAGGCACGTAGTGGGACATAAACATATGGACAGACGACCAGGTGGCTACCCTGCAGAAAAGCTGCCGAAGGAGCCTTCGCCCTGATCAAGTGGGGAGTGACAATCACCAGGGGCAGACCTTTGCTTGATCATGGCAGAAGCGAATCCAGACGGTGATCCAAGAAGAAATTCTTTGGGCGGATACAGGGTGCCCTTTCATCCTGTCAGCCACCGAGATGAACAACTGTGTAGACTTACCGAGGGGCTTGGTCCTGTACCAATGTAGAAGGCTAGTGCCCTCCTAACATCCAAGACATGCAGTCCACGCTCCTCCTCTGACTTATGTGCTTTGGAAAAAAGACAAGTAAGTAAATGTCCTGGCTTGAATGAAACTGAGAGACCACCTTTGGCAGGAAAGCCGGGTGCAGTATCAGCTGGACCATGTCCTTGTAGAAGGCCATATAAGGCAGTTCCAAGGTGAGTACCCGAATTTTTGAGACTCGGCGGGCTGAAGTCACTGTAACCAGGAACACAACTTTTGAGGACAGGAGAAGGAGAGAACAGGAAGCCAGAGGATCAAAAGGAAGACCCATGAGCCACGACAGCACCAGGTTCAATTCCCACAGAGGAACAGGGTCCTTGACATGCGGGTAGAGGCACTCAAGACCCTTGAGGAATCTGGCCATCAAAGAATAATAGGACTGGAAGGGACCTCAAGAGGTCATCTAGTTCAGTCTCCTGCACTCATGGCAAGACTAAGTATTATCCAGACCATTCCTGACAGGTGTTTGTCTAACCAGCTCTTAAAAATCTCTAATGATGGAGATTCCACAACCTCCCTAGGCAATTTATTCTAGTTCTTAACCACCCTGACAGTTAGGAAATTTTTCCTAATGTCCAACCTAAACCTCCATTGCTGCAATTTAAGCCCATTGCTTCTTGTCCTATCCTCAGAGGTTAAGGAGAACAATTCTTCTCCCTCCACCTTGTAATGAACTTTTATGTACTTAAAAACGGTTATGTCCCCTCTCAGTCTTCTCTTTTCCAGACTAAACAAACCCAATTTTTGAAAGATTTTTTAAGACTTTTAAATCATTTTTGTTGCTCTTCTCTAGACTTTCTCCAATCTGTCCACATCTTTCCTGAATGTGGTACCCAGAACTGGACACAATACTCCAGTTGAGGCCTAATCAGTGCAGAGTAGAGCAGAAGAATTACTTCTAGTGTCTTGCTTACAACACTACTGCTAATACATGCCAGAATGATGTTCGCTTTTTTTTTTTTTTTGCAATAGAGTTACACTGTTGACTCATTCAGCTTGTGATCCACTATGACCCCCATATCCCTTTCCGTAGTACTCCTTTCTAGGCAATCATTTCCCATTTTGTATGTGTGCAACTGATTGCTCCTTCCTAAATGGAGTACTTTGCATATGTCCTTATTGAATTTCAATCCATTTATTTCAGACCATTTCTCCAGTTTGTCCAGATCATTTTGAATTTTAATCCTTGCAACCCGCTCCCAGCTTGGTATCGTCCACAAACTTTAAAAGTGTACTCTCTATGACATTATCTAAATCACTGATTAAGATATTGAACAGAACCAGAACCGATCCATGTGGGACCCCACTCATTATGCCCTTCCAGCATGATTCTGAACCACTGAAAACTACTCTCTGGGAACGGTTTTCCAATCAGTTTTGCATCCACCTTATAGTGGCTCCCTTTAGGTTGCATTTCCCTAGTTTGTTTATGAGAAGGTCAAGCAAAACAGTATCAAAAGCTTGACTCAAGTCAAGCTATACCACATCTACCGCTTCCCCCCTAACCACAAGGGAAGACGGAGATATGGAAGTAAGCATCCTTTAAATCGAGGGCGTCAAACCAGTCTCCCGGGTCCAGGGAGGGGATGATGAAGACCAGGGAGACCATGTGAAACTTCAACTTTTTGAGAGACTTGTTGAGGTGACCCAGGTCCAGAATAGTTCTGATGCCCCCTTTTGCTTTTGGAAATAGGAAGTAATGGGAGTAGAATCCTCTTCTTTCCATGCCCCAAGGGACCTCCTCCACTGCCCCCAGGAGCAGGAGGTTGATGACCTCCTGAACACGGAGCTGCTCATGAGAAGGGTCCCTGAAGAGGGACAGGGAAGGGGGGTGGAAGGGGTGGTTGGCGGTAAACTGTAGGGTATAGCCCAACGAAACTGTATCAAGCACCCAATGGTCCAAAGCGATACAGGGCCATGCCAACTGGAAAGGGGTGAGGTGGTTGAGGAAGGGGAAGGATGGATGGTCCCGTCAGACTGGTGGGGGCCCCATCCTCAGGCGCACCCTCAAAAAAACTGCTTTTGGCCTCCCTGGATTTGGGGAGGGTCAGGTTGTGCAGCCAGGTGGGAAGAGGATAGGTATCACTGCTTATGCCCCATGTTTTTATCCTTCCTCCTGCAGGAGCCCACTCTGGGAGTTCCCCAGGACCTAGACTGCTGAAGGGGGAGGCGGCGGCGAAGGACAGAAAAGCTTCCTGGACTGTTGCGGGGGATGAAGGCCCAGGGAGCAGAGGGCGGCTCGGGAGTCTTTAAGGCAGTGTAGCCGAAAGTCCATAAGCTCAGAGAAGAGCCTGCTGCCATCAAAAGGGAGGTCTTGGATCATGGCCTGCATCTCTTGGGACAACCCAGAGGACTGCAGCCAAGAGCTGTGCCTCATGGCCACCACAGATATGACCACCCTGGCCAAGTCAGTGGCGACTCAGGCTATTTGGAGGACCCTCTGGCGACCAACGTGCCTTCATCCACCAGCGTGGGAAATTCCTGGGTTCGATCTTGTGAGACTGTCTCTTTGAATTTATTCAAGGAGTCCCACAGATTGAAATTATAACGTCCCAGCAGACCTGGTGATTAGAAACCCTGAATTGCAGGCTAGCCATCAAATAAACTTTTCTGCCAAACAAATCAAGTCTTTTGGCCAACTGGTTCTTTGGTGTGCTGCTAACTTGACCCTCTGTCCCTTTCATTCACTGTGGACACAACCAGTGGTGCTGCAGGGGGATGCATATAGAGATATTCAAATCCCTTCGCAGGGACATAGTATTTCTGTTCTGCTTTCTTAGATGTCGGAAGAATAGAGGAGGGGGTTTGCCACAATGACTTGGCAATTTTAAGGACCCCCGGGTGTACCGGCAATGTGACCCGAGCCGGGGGCCAAAATGACGCTGTCGGCCTCTTCAGCATGGAGGTTTAAGTTCTCAGACATCCGTTGAAGGAGGGCTTGGTGCTCCTTAAAGTCATCCAGGGGACTGGCCTCGTCAGGGCTCAATGACAAGGACTGTTCCACTTGCGGAGGAGAGCATTCCCTCTTCTTGTCCGGGAAAGGCTCTTTTGGTGCTCTGGTGTTGCGTCTGGCTCAGTATCTTACTCTGGCTGCAGTGCCAGTGGTGCCAGGACTGTCTTATCCAAGGAAGCCAGGGAGGACTGAGAATATGTGACCGGCATCACTGGCACCCCATCATGGGTTCCAGTACTGCCACTAGGTAGGCCACTGTCCCTGCTGCGACAACACTGTGGTTGGTGCTGCAACGATCTCCCGCGTACGAGGAGAATTCCCTTGTCGGGGTGACGTGCTAAATTCTTGTTCTGACCCGGACCACTGTCCCTCTGGCAACCACGGTGGCAACCAGAGTTTGCCTGCTGACCTTGGACGGTAACCAGGGAGGCGAAGACAAGTAGCGATGTCTGCCAAAGGAGCAGTACCGGGGAGACCGGGACTGGCACCGTGATTCCGAGCAGCCAATCCAGGACAGTGACTGACATCTAGGAGACCACCTGGGGGAGAGTGACTGGGGCCTACGTGACCTATGGCCAGAACTTTTCTGGTACCTGCAGTACGGGGAACAGCGTCGCAGCTCCGGTGTCCCGTGCCTAGTAGGCAGGGAGCACGTCAGGGACCTGGGATGTCTAGCTGGAGAGCTAGGATATGGTGCTGGGGTCCGAGGTCACAGAAACGGAGATGTGCACCTCCGGTCCGGTGATTGGGGGTGCTCCACCCTCCTATGAGGCTGCACTCCCATAGGCTTCCCCTTCGGTGCTGGGGTCATAGCTGGGACAGTCACCTGGTGTGGCGCCTGCAGAGCCGGTCGGCTTTCCTCTTTGGCCACTGGTACCGCTTCAGGTCCTGACAACCATGGGAGAGGCTGGGGACCTTTGTCGCTTCCCAGGTTCACGGATGGATCCCTGGCCAGGCTATGGGGTCCAATCTCAGCGCTACCCCGGTCAAGCCTCACGGTGGGCGTATGGCCTAAAGGTCATTTGCCCACAGCCCCCTTGTCCTTCGGTGCCAAGGGGCTCCTCTTCTTCTGGTGCTTTTTCGGCACTGGCAAGGGGGAACAGTGCCGGGCGAAGCACCTCGCACAGAAGCCGAAGTACTCAATGTAGGTTCTACGGCGGAGGGCTCTGACATGGGGCAGAGCACAGCCTCCAGGAAGAGGGCCCTCAAGCGGATATCCTGCTTCTTTTGTGGATGGGGAAAAGTTCTTACAAATTCGACACTTGTCCTTTCTATGGGCTTCCCCCAAACACTTCAGATAGCTGTCGTGGGAGTCACTGATAGGCATCGGCCTGCTGCATGACGCACATGGCTTGAAGCCGGGTGAGCAGGGGATGCCCCCCTGGGGGGCGAAGTCCCAGCCAGGACTCTACATACCCTAACTTAACATTGCAAAGACTAACTAACTACTATGTACAGAATAGGTAGAACAAAGGACTATGAAGACCCGCTAATGCTCTTGCTAAAGGCAAGACAAGGCACTCCAACCAACCGCCACGGGCGGTAAGAAGGAACTGAGAGGACGTAGGGTCGGTGGCGCTTAATATACAGACACATGAACGCAGCACTCAAGGGGGCACCACAGCCAAACCTATGGATACCGCTAAGGCAAAAGTCTCCAACAACTGTGCACGTGGGCACACAAACACCTAGAATGGAACAGACATGAGCAAGCACTTGAAGAAGAACCATGACTCCTGTGAAAAAACAGCTGCATTCATAATAATGAAAAATCTTATGGTTACTTTAAAAGCCATTCCATTTAAAGGGTCAAGATGAGTTAAGAGTTTAGAATTCTGAAGTTCTTTTCAAAATGTAGCAGATGCCAATATTAACCATAACCACAATGCAGTAGTACACAGTGGTGGCCTTCAGCTGCAAAAGAGAATACATAATTTTATATATATGAGTTTTTCACTGCTCCCTTACAGGACTAAAACAATACTTCCTTCTTCATTTTGTTCTTTTGCACTAGACAAAGACTGGAGTTTTTAATGAAGCTTAAACCACACAGCTAAATTTCATTTGCTTCCTTCTTATGCACCAAAAATAATTTAAATCAGCAAAAAAGAGCAGAATTCTGCACAGCTAGCACTAAGCACACACAAAAAAAAGAAGAAATGCATCAACTACAGGTTTTAGGCTTCTCATGTAGTTTAAGGCAAGAGACCTTATACTACCACCACCACCACCTCCTCCTAAATATATCATGTATCAATAGCCTACTAATCTACACTCCTTGTGGTTTACTGAAATTATATTGTCTCTGTGATGGTTTTAGTAATGTGTTGTGATAACTGTTTATGATTTACTATTTTAGGAATAATACAAAATATTAAGAATGTGATGACTGTAAATTTGATTTTGAATAAATGGCTTTATCACACAAGTGATCTTTTCTTAACTCAGTACAACTTCAGAGCACTGTACAAATCTTAGTAAATACATAATGTTATCATTACTTAAAATTCTAAGTGCTAGACCAGAGTACAGTCCCTCACTTCTGGCAATCTAGTATGCTGGGTGTGGGAAGAAGGGGAAGCAAAGGGATTGTTTAAATAGCTGCAAAGTGGCAAGCACGGCTCCCGACTTCTTCCAGAAGGATTGCCCTGGCACAGGTTTTGATGGGGAAAGTGAATGTTCAGGACAAAGAAGAATACAGAAAAAGGTAAGATGTAGGCCTACATTTTCGAATGTGACTAATGAGTTTGAGTGCCCAACTTGAAACACCTTGAAAGGGCTTGATTTTCAGGGCTGGGTATTCAGTCTTTTCTGAAAGTCAGGCTCCTTTAAAATTTCAAGATTGGCCCCCAAAAACTGAAGCACCAAAAATCACTTGTAACTTTTGAAAATCTAGATCCTAGTTATTAATAACTATTTATATTTAGTTATAACTTGTTATTTAATATTATAATAAAAATATTGAATACTTACATCTGTTTAAAAAGTTGTCTATATTTTTGTTTTTTCTTAAGGCAGGAAAATCCAAATCATACACCAAAGCATCTAATCCATCCTGAACAAAGAAAAGCACAAACAAAATTATATATCCTTTTGAAGCACAATTAATTAGGTTAATCAAAGAGACAAGACAAACAATTACCTTTGCCAAATTCCCACATTAATGGAATGAAGATTATTATGCAATTAGCAAATTTAAATATATTTAAAGGCAATACACTGTGATTCAGCTTTTATTCCACTTCTTTCACCAGAAAGCCTGTCTACAACAGCCTCCATGCATCCCATAAAAGAAAAAACAGAAAAGGATGGACAAACATAATTAACTCATATGTTTTAAAAGAAAAAAGCATGCCATTTCTCAAGTATTCTTCTTGTACTTTATTACTGTGTTTCATTCTAGAAAGTGGAGAAAATATAATTAAAGCGCACTGCTGCCAAAGAGTAAAAAGTACATCAGATAGCAAGAAGTAGAGGCCCTGTAAGAGTTAGAGGGTACTTGTGAGAGAGAGAAGAGCATGATGTTAATTTAAGGCCAAGCTTCAAGTTGAGTTCCAGCATTAGGTTCTTTTTATTTTTTATTTTAATTAAGATTATTTTTCAAATTTACACAGCAGTGACTTCATCCAGCAAACACATATGTCACTTCATGCACGTGTATAGTCTCATGGAACTTAATGGGACTACTCGTAAACATGTGAGTTACTTTATGTACAAGTGTTTTGCTGCAACAAAGCCGAGCACAGGATCAGAAACAGCCCACCATGGGTTCTCTAGCTACTACAAAACTGCAAACTATTAGGGTTTGTCTTGATAAACAGTGAGTGACACGCTGGGGTGTAAATGTACAGCACACAAGTGTGCCACGCACTAACTGTCCATATGGGCCTTATTATTGCACACTAAAAGTTCCCTAGTGCATAGGAAACTATTTCAATTTCGAAGTGGAATAGATCAAAGCACATTAGGGAACTTTCAGTGCACAGTAACAAGGTCCTCATGAAAAGTCAATGCTCTGCACACTAGTGCACTGTATATTTACACCCTAACTTGCCGCTCACTGACTCTTCATCTAGAGTCTAGATCAGGGGTTGGCAACCTTTCAGAAGTGGTGTGCTGAGTTTTCATTTATTCACTTTAATTTAAGGTTTCGCGTGCCAGTAATACATTTTAACGTTTCTTAGAAGGTCTCGCTCTAAGTCTATATATTATATAACTAAACTATTGTCGCATGTAAAGTAAACAAGGTGTTCAAAATGTTTAAGAAGCTTCATTTAAAATTAAATTAAAACGCTGATCTTACGCTGCCAGCCCACTCAGCCCGCTGCCAGCCTGGGGTTCCATTCATCTAGGCAGGCAGCAGACTGAGCGGGGCCTGCGGCCGGGACCCGGCTGGCAAGGGGCTGGCAGCCAGAACCCCAGACCGACAGCAGGCTGAGCGGCTCAGCCCGCAGCCGGTCTGGGGTTCCGTCCGCCGGCTCCTGCCAGCCAGGGTCCCTGCTGCCGGCCCCGCTCAGCCCGCTGCCGGTCTGCGATTGCAGCCCTGCCCACTTAGAGTAGGTACCTACCTTCTCCCTGGTTCTAGCCCATTCTCTTCCTCTCTCTCTGCACTGCGCTGAGGGTGGGAGTGCACCCACCACAGGACTGGGGGTGAAGGAGCAGGCTGGGGGTTGGGGTATAAGGTCTGGCCAGGAGCTAGAATGCGGGTGGGGGCTCAGGGTTGGGGCAGGAGGTTTGGGTGTGGAGTGCTTACCTGGGCAGCTCCCGAGGGGTGCAGGTGGGAATGTGTGGGGCGTGCAGTAGCTCCCATTTGGTGCTCAGGGTGGGGGTGGGAATGTGGGGGGTGCAAGAGTCAGGGCATGGGGTGTGGGGGGGCTGGAGTCAGGGCTGGGGTTGTGGGGGGGTGAAGGGGTCAGGGCAGAGGGCTGGGGGGTGTGGGTGCTCCCTGCCCCCTGCCCAGAACGGCTCATGGCAGGGGGCTGGAGGGGATATGCCCTGATTCCACCCCCCTTCCCCAATGCCCCATCCCCACCTCTTCTCCGCCTCCTTCCCAGAGCAGCGCACGCCCTGCGACTCCACTTCTCCCCCTCCCTCCCTCACAGGGGCCATCAGCTGATGGGTGGCAGGGAGGGCGAGGAGGAGGAGGGCCAGGAACCCAGCATGCTGGGGGAAGAGGCAGGGGAGGGAGGAGCTTGCCTGCCCTGCAGCAGCAGCTGGCAGGACAAAGCTTCTTTACCCTGCCCCGGTGAAGGAGAGCGGGCGAGGGTGGGCATGATTTTTAATGGCACACTGCTGCCTGCCGGAGTCCTGGCCGCCGGCCTGGGTTCGACAGCCGGCTGAGCGGGGCCGGCGGCTGGGACCCAGCAGGCCGCAGCATGCCATTAAAAAATCAGCTCGCGTGCCATCTTTGGCACGCATGCCATAGGTTGCCAACCCCTGGTCTAGATTCTAGACAAACCTTAAGATACTCAAGAACAAGCGTAAATGCATACAAGATACTTTGCAGGTCCTATGAAGTACCGTGTGGCTTTTCCATTAGGAGCTGAGTGTGCTCTTAAACTTCACAGGAAGCATACAGTACCTCACATGGTTATGCCCTACATCTCTGGTAATAAAACAAACTCTTCACCTCCCAAGAACAAATGGCACCTAGCTCATAAAGGCCCATCAAGTGTTCTGGATGACTAAACCTCAGAAAATTCAGTTAAAATTGTGTTGGAAAACCTTCTTTTGCAGTCAGATAATGTTTAAGTGGCAATTACAAAAATAAATTAGAGAGTGACTTGTGCTAGTGCAAGGTCTGAGACTTTCTAGATTAAGTCTTTGACCAATACCTTAAAATAAACCCACACTACTGATCCAACGGATCAATATCCCACAAACTTGCATGGCTGGAAAAGAAATGCTATGGTACACATACACCATTTGAAAAGCATTCCATTACACAGCACAAACAAAATCAAATCTTTCTGATAAAAAAAAACAAAAAAGACAAAAACAAAAAACTTTCCCTGCACTTTCAATTTCAATCTAGATTTTAATGTCCTCCATCTCAAAAAATTTCAGAGCTACAATCAACGCCATCTGAATGCAAGTTATGGAGAAGCTTGGAATCCATACTTTTGAACGACAAAGTATCAATCTTTAACTTCAGAGGTTTGAGTGATGAGTGTTAAAAAATCACACCAGAATTAAATTTAGTGATGGTAATGGGAATAAAGATAAGAGGTAATCAGAATAACCTGACTTTAAAACATGGATGTTATCACGCTTGTTAAATTCATTACTTTTTTAAAAAAAATTAAAAATTGCTGCTGAACGTTAGTCATTTGTACAGGACCTAACACAATGGAGTCTCAGTATTGTTTGGGGCTCCTAGGCATTACTGTAATATAAATAATAAACAACTAAGTAGAATGTCTCAATATTTTCACAAAACTTAAAGCAAAGTTAATATTTATACTTCTCCTGTGATTCTCTTCTACTGTAAAGAATGAGAGGCTTTCAGGACCAGTACTCCTTTTGGCCCTGGAGTAGTGATCAAAAAGATAAATGATCAATAACTGGATAATAGAGTAAACTAACTATTTTTATGGATCAATAGTTTGGAGGAAAGACAAGAAGTCTGAAACAATTTACACCCCAAAGAGAAATGGTAATGAAGGTACACAGCATGAAAATGTGAAAACTTACAAAAAAAACTGTTAACTAAACTAATGAAAATTACATTTTCCAGACTTTGCCTGGAAAATCGAATAAAGAGGAAAACAATCCATTTAAACCAGATGGTGTTAACAAAAGAAGAGGATAATCCCGGGCCACACTGTGATCTAGCTAATGTGCCTAAGCAACGGAGCACAAGATAAACTATTACTCCAATGGACTAGCTACCCACACATTGTGGGGAACAGAAGGTGAAGGAGAGCAGCCTCTGCTCAGCTGCTACTATCCCCTCTCCCCCGCACACCACAGTTGTACAGGGAGCGGGTGGTCAGGAATGAGGAGTGTGCAGACCCTTCGTGTCACTCTGCCCTCCACCCCCAAACACTCTGGGTGAAGTAATCTGCTCTAGTCATACCAGAACAAAATACTTCTCCCACGAGTGGTGGGGGAGGACACTAAGAACCAGATTGTGACTCTGATTTAGAATCAGGTTCTTTGTCTGCTCCTGGGGTAGTACAACTACATGCTTGCTTCATCTAGCTCAGGGCTTGCAGAAAAGCCACAATTTAGCCCTTTTTTAAAAAATACAATGCTAAAATATTGCATATGATCATCTGTGCCAAATTAGAATATTTGCAGGATTCTAAATTTTCCTCTCACTTTCTCTTTTCTAAATATTAAGATGTACAGTATGTCTAGTGCAACAAGGATCTCAAAATGTATATATATATTTGAGGTTAGTTTAAAAAATAAGGGTGAGACACAATCCATAAGAAGTCCACAACTATGGCAGGTGAGAGTAGATTTTAAATACAGATCAGTCATACACAGTATATGTGAACAGAGTCAAATACAGAATTAATCCAAAAACACAACTGGGTTCATAGTAGTCCATAAACACTTCTCAGATCATCACTGTTTTACTTGGAGGTACCCTCTCTATCAAAGATCAACTATAAAGGATGGCTAAATTGATACTGAACCATGTCAAGCTATTCAACAATCTGAAGTTCAGTTTAAAAACAAATTTGAAAGTCAGGCAAAAAAGAGTGTTTAACAAAGTTGACATCAGCCCAAGAGATTCCTATTTAAACATGCTTTGCTGGGGAAAAAGAAGCAGGCCTTCAGTATCCAGCGACCCATTGCTGAAGTCCTGAGAGTGGAATCTACTCTGCCCCAGCTCATTCAAAAGAAAAGAGGATATAGGATTTCAAACTTTTTTAAAAGAATTGTAATATTGTTTTAAAGGCGAACTGCAGAGAAAAGAAAAAAATGAGTTAAGGCTGGATTTTTGTGCTGATTTCCCCCTCTACCTAGGCTAAGGGTTGGGGTATTCAGAATAAATAGGTATTAACTCATTTTTTAAAAAATTATTCCTGTGTGAAATCCTCTCATTACCTCCTGATTAATTAAAATATTAAAAGTCTACTAATCTTTTAAAAGGGGAAAAAGGAGGAGCAAGGGAACTATAGACCTGTCAGCCTGACCTCGATACCTGGGAAGCTACTAGACCAATATATAAAAGATTTAAATTGTGAATACCTGGAGGATGAAAGGGTAATCACTAGCAGCCAGCATGGATTTATTAAGAAGAAATCACATCAAACGAGCTTGATTTCCTTCTTTGACAGGGTAACTGGTTTGGTGGATAGGGGGAATGTGGTGGACATAATATACCTGGACTTCAGCAAGGCTTCTGGCACTGTCCCACATGACATCCTGATAAGTAAGATGGAGAAATGTGGGCTCAGCAGAACTACAATTAAGAGGATATGTAATTGGTTAAAAAACGACAAACAAAGAAAAGGAGGACTTGTGGCACCTTAGAGACTAACAAATTTGTTTCATGTTCTCTGTGTATATAAATCTCCGCACTATTTTCTTCTGAATGCATCTGATAAAGTGAGCTGTAGCTCACGAAAGCTTATGCTCAAATAAATTTGTTAGTCTCTAAGGTGCCACAAGTCCTCCTTTTCTTTTTGCAGATACAGACTTAACACGGCTGCTACTCTGAGACAAAGAAAGAGTAACTATTAATGGAATGATGTCAGATTGGAGGGAGGTCTCAAGTGGGGTTCCACAGGGATCTGTTCTGGGTCCAGTGTTGTTTAATACCTTTATTAAATGACCTGAACGTAGCAATAGAGAGCATAGTCATCAAATCTGCAGAGGAGACAAATCTGGGGAAAGTTGACAACACTTTTGAGGATAGAGCTAAAATTCAAAGAGATCTCGATAAACTGGAGAACTGAGCTATAAACAAAATGAAAGGTGCTACATGAGGGAAGAAAATCCAAATGCACAAATACAGACTAGGGTATAACTGGCTTTGCAGCAGCACTGTGAAGAAGGATCTGGGAGTTGTGGTGGATCATAACCTCAACATAAATCAACAATGCAATGTGGTTGCAAAAAAAGCCCGCGGGCCGTAGTTTGCCCACCTCTGCCATAGAGGGCAGCACAAGAGGCAATAGGTTCAAACTACAGCATGGCAGATATAGATTAAATCTCAGGAAAAACTTCCTAACTGTAAGAACAGTAGGACAATGAAAGAGACTACCTAGGGAGGTTGTGGAAGCACCTTCCCTAGAGGTTTTCAAAAGGAGGCTGGATAGCCATCTATCTTGAATGGTTTAGACACAACAAATCCTGCATCTTGATAGAGGGTTAGACAAGATGACCTTCTAACCCTATGATTCTAAGTATTTAATATATGAGGTACTAGTATGTGAAAACATGAGGTAGATTTGTTACATTTTTCTATTTTCATAAAGCTTGCTTAAAACCTATTAGCACAGATGGCAGAGCTTGCAAACTCTACAGGCTATGCATGAATGGAATGATGAGAGGATACTCGAACTCTGGCAATTACACAGTTACACCAACAGGGGAGTGAACAGGGAAGAAGTATATGAGCACCAGAACAGGGGTTCTCAAACTGGGGGTCGAGACTCCTCAGGGGGTCGTGAGGTCATTACACGGGAGGGGTCACGAGCTGCCAACCTCCACCCAAAACCATGCTTGCCTACAGCATTTATAATGGTGTTAAATATATTAAAAAGTGTGTTTAAATTATTAGGGGGGGTCTCACTCAGAGGCTTGCGATGTGAAAGGGGTTGCCAGTAAAAAAGTTTGAGACCACTGCACCAGAAGTGAAAAATGCCTTTTAGAGAATCAATTGAAACAACGAATATGGAGATTGGGGAGAGTGGAACTGCTATGGTATATTAGTAGTTATACCTGAAAGAAAGTGAATGGGAAGTAGGGCATGAGCTCTATCATTCCTTATTCCCAGCCAGGGCCAGGATTGGCTGCACAAAGGTACACATCTCTCTCTGCATTATAGTTTCCCTCTTTCTTTCTAATCTTTCCAGTCATTTTTGCTATCTAACTTCCCTCTAAATTAAACAAGTAGATACCCCTTTTTCTAAAGGCATCCAGTGCTCATGTACTCTTCCATAAAAGAAAGCAGTGATGCACCATTACCAGTAGTCGCACAGCCCCTAGCCCACCTTTCAACTTTAACCTAGCTTTGCATGACTAGTAGGGAAGACAGTTTGTCACAGGTCTAATGGAAATCATATATTCCATTTACATTTTTGAAACTTTGGAGTGGTCCAAAAGTGCTTCCCCAAGAGTGACATGTGTGGTGGTGGAAGAAGCTAAATACAGCCTCAATTTTGGAGTCACTGTAACGACTCTATACTACCACTATGTTGATTGGCCTGACGATCTCATAGGCAATTCCCTCAGCTGCTACCTTTATGCTCTGATCCATCCCTAATTTAATCTGATCATGATTTGTCCAGTGTCAAAGTCCTTTTCTCCCACTGTTTGGTTCTTTTTGTAAATCAAGCCCTCACCCCCTGCACTCCAACCCCTGCCCCAGCCCGGATCCCCCTCCCACCCTCCAAACCACTCAGTCCCAGCCCGGATCCCCCTCCTGCCCTCCAAACACCTCATCCCCAGCCCCACCCCAGAGTCTGCCCTCCCCACCCCCACCCCAGCCGGAGCACTCATCCCCTGCCCCAACCTCCTGCCCCAGCCTGGAGCCCCCTCCCTCACCCTGAACTCCTCATTCCTGGCCCAACCCCAGAGCCCCACACCCCCAGCCGGAGCCCACACCCCCTCCTTCACCCCATCCCCAATTTTGTGAGCGTTCATGGTCTGCTATACAATTTCCATACCGAGGTGTGGCCCTCAGACAAAAAGTTTGCCCATCCCTGCTCTAAATTCTTTCCTTCTGCTATTAGGTTTATTTCTTAATGCTTGTTTTAGTATCACACATTTCTTTAGGTTTTGTAAAATAAAATTAAGCTTTCAGGAGGATATGAGAGTTGTGTTTCTCTTTAGTTACCTGAAATACCTTACCCTAATTATTCTACCCCTTCTGCCAATTTCTAATATAGTTCAGCTATATTAACTTGAGCATCTACTCCCCCCATCCAAATAAGACTATTTTTGCAAAACAATCTCAACAACATTGTGATTGGTATCATTTTCATTCATCCAGATTATATTCATATTTTGTGTAATTCCATTTGCACATTCTACAGATTCTTCTGTCATTGGACTAAATATTCTAGAAAAAAAAAAGTTTCTAGACCTAGGACTGCACGATGAAGCACTGTCTTCCTAACTCTTACCATATAGCGCTTTACAGCATATTCCTTTTCTTTATAAAAAATGTGTTTTTGAGTTAACAAAATACTTTAAAAACTCCATAATTTAAGAATACGTTACTGGCTTTATCAAAGTAATAACTCGTATAATTTTTTCAGAATTCTATCAATACAATGTTCTGGGTAGTTTTCAGAATCTTTTTCCACACAGAAAACACCTAATATTTTTGAAAAATATGTATTATGGCCTTGGGGGATTTTCAGATACAATTGAATCTTTTGCATTATTTTGATATAATGATTTTTCCAATTTTTTGATGTGGCAAACAATCATGCTTACATATAAGAATTTTCTACTAAGCTAATTATCAAAGTTGTTTAGCAGCATTTGAAAGTCTGCTAAGCAAGAATTAATCTTGATTTAACAGACTACTTTTCCCTTATGATTTTGAGTCAGGCAGATAGATTTTCATATGTGAAAGTATACTCATCACTGCTATTGCTGCTTTAAATTTTGCAAAATTTTCAACTTGGAAAAAAGTAACACTCAAAATGTATAAGTTACATTCACTACAATGAAGAGCTCTCTTCATTTTTCCACCTGCAGGTAAAAATTTTCTTCCAACTGTCTAAAGACCAAGAACCACAACCTCTTCCCTCCCCCATTATTTTACATTCACACCTTCTTGACTCCGAATTTGATTTATGCCCTGGAGCATGAAAATTCTATTTGTTTTAATCTCATCTAATGTAAACGTGGATATTTTCATTATATAAAACGTCTAATCCTTTTCCTGATTCCCACTAGATTGGGTCTCTCTTCGGCTATCCCTCAATGTGAGGATGATGTCTGCCAAGGGGGTTCATTGGTGAGTTTTTAAGTGGCTGAGGAGCCCAGTTCTTGCCCTGCAGATTTTTCCACACAAGTGACAGGTGTAATCTTGGAGACATAGTTGTTGGCTGGACTGTTGCGCCCTCTCCTTCCTCTTCGGTTCCTTCTCTGTCTCATGAGCACATCTGTTGTCCTCAAAGTGAGCTGTGGCTTGGTGTATGGTGTGGCGCCACTGTGTTCTGTTCTGTGCCAAGTCCTCCCAGTTTGTTGGGTTCATGCCTCCCTTTTTAAGATGTACTTTCAGTAGGTCTTTGAAATGCTTCCGCTGCCCTTCTTCCCTAACTTAACTGAGAGAAGAGTACTTGCTTCGGGAGGTGAGTGTCAGGCATACGTACACAGTGGCCAGCCCAGTGGAGTTGGTATTTCATGACTTGTACTTCTATACTGCTGACGTTGGCTGCAGAGAGAATGCTGATGTAGTGTGTCAGTCTTCCAAGCTGATCCTGAGAATCCTCCTGAGGTAACGCTCCTGGAACCACTCCAGCTGCTTGACATGCCATCTGTAGGTTACCCAGGTCTCACACCCATAGAGAAGGGTGGGGATGACAACTGCCTTGTAAACTAAGATCTTGGTACCTGTTTGTAGATCCCTATCATTGAAGACTCTTTTGAGTGGTCTTTCAAAGATGTGCTGGCACAGTGGATCCTGTATTCAATTTTGGTGTCAATGCTGGCTGTTTGGGAAAGGTGGCTGCCAAGTTACGGAAAATGGTCCACATTTTCCAGGGGTTCTTCGCTGATGGTGATTTCTGGAGTACAAAGAGTAGTTTGTGCAGGTGAGGGCTAGTAGAGTACTTTGGTTTTCCTGATGTTGAGAGACACCCAGGCTGTGATAGGCATTTGCAAAAAGATTTAGGGTGCTTTGCAGGTCAGCCTTTGTGTGTGCAAGAATGACAGTCATCTGTACACTGAAGGTGAGTGATGCCAATTCTCATGATCTTGGATTTTGTTTGGAGACATCAAAGATTGAGGAGTTGGCCATCCATACGATACTCAATCCCGATTCCGTCAGGAAAGAGGTTGTGAATGAGAATCAGGATCATGGCAAGGTAAATGGAGAAAAGTGTTGGAGCAACGAGACAGCCCTGCTTGACACAGGTGCGAATGGTTCAGTCTCTGAGCCGTTGCACTAAATGGTGGCAGTCATCCCATCATGGAGTAGTCTAATGATGGAAATGAATTTCTGTGGACGGCCAAATCTACACAGCACCTTCCATAGGGCATCACGATTGATAGAGTCAAAGACCTTGGTTAGGTCAATGAATGCCATGAAGAGTTCCTGGTGTTCCACTCTGAACTTCTCCTGAATCTGTCGTCCCATGAAGATCATGTCAGTTGTGCCTTGGGATGGCCTGAAGCCACACTGACTCAGGGAGGAGTTCCTCAGCAAAGGGGAAGAGACAGTTTAGTAGGATCTGGGCAAGAATCTTCCCTGTGATGGAGAGGAGAACAATACCTCTGTAGTTCCTGCACAAAGATTTGTCCCCTTTCTTGAATATTGTAACAATGTTGGCGTTCTTAAGTCAGGTGGAATTTGTTCACAGGTCCATATTTTGTCAGGGAGTTGGCAAAGTCTGTGCTGGAGCATTGTTCCACCACCTTTAAAAACCTCAGCTGGGATGCCATCTGGGCCTGGTGCCTTGTGATTTTTTGTCTGAGTGATGGCATCCCGGACTTCCTCAGAAATGGGGGATCAGCAAGATGGTCCATTGCTGAGCATTGTGGAATGTCCATATCCAGCGTGATCACTCAACTCAGCGGCCAAAACAAGAGAGATAAGACAATGAATTTCGCCACCTGGAATTTCCACACCCTTATGGACTCTCAGCATAGTGAATTCCCAGAAAGAAGAACTGCCATAATTGGCAGAGAACTGGCAAGACTACAATGACTTTGCAGCTCTTAGCGAGACCCGCCGGGCCGATGAGGGCCAATTAAAAGAGGATGGAGATGGCTACACCTTCTTTTGGAAAGGAAAGCCACCTGAAGAGAGACACATTCATGGGACTGGCTTTGCCATCAAAAATAAGATCACCAGTCTGCTTCTGGAGCTTCCCGTGGGGATCAACGAGCGTCTCATGACTCTTCGGCTCAAGCTGAGCAACAACCAATATGCCATGGTCATCAGCGCATATGCCCCAACACTCAAAGATGAGGAAGACAATAAGGAGCAGTTTTATAGAACTCTTGATGCAGTCCTTGCAGCCACACCTAAGGCAGACAAACTCATCCTCCTGGGAAATTTCAATGCCAGAGTCGGCTGGGATTCCCAACTCTGGAGAGGCACAACAGGCAAAGAAGGGGTGGGAAATATAAACCCCAATGGTATTCTCCTCCTCAGCAAATGTGTGGAGCATGACCTGCTCATCACAAATACCATCTTTAGGCACAGTAACAAATTTAAGAGCACCTGGAAACATCCTCAGTCCAAACACTGGCACTTCCTTAACTAGGTTATAGTCAGAGCCTGAGACTATACCAATGTCCATATAACACGAGCTATGAGCAGTACCAATCACTGTTGGACAGACCATCGATTAGTAAGATCAGTCATGTACCTGCAGCTCGCTTCACCACATCACAAACACCCAAAGACTAAGCGAAAGTGGTACAACGTCAAAGCACTTCAAGACCAAGCCAGTTGCGAGACATTCCAGCAACATCTGTCTGAGTAACCTGCCTGACAACATCATTGACCTTCAAGAGCACTGGGATCAACTTAAAAACACCATTCACAATGCATGTGCCGAAACCATAGGATATTCCACTCATTGGCATCAAAACTGGTTTGACGAAGACAACAAGGAAATCCAAGCATTAATTTAACAGAAAAGAAATGCATTTTGTAACCGGCAAAAAGATTCCTCTAACAAATGAAAACATGAGGCCTATCACCTGCTTAAAGCCAAAGTCCAAAGGAGGCTATGTGACATTAAAAACAAGTGGTGGCAATAGAAGGCCTCTGAGATCCAGGATTTCATAGACCAGGATGACATGAGAAACATCTTTCAAGCAACAAAAGCTATATATAGTACAAGCTCCAAAGACCCAACCCTGTTACATCCTCCGGATGGCTCCACCCTCCTCAAGTACAATGCAGCTATTAAACAACACTGGAAGGAGCACTTTGAGAGCCTACTAAACCACAAATCCATGGTCTCTGAAGACACCATCGAGTTTATTCCACTAGACTGGGGCACACCTACACAGCAAAGAACACACGTGTCAGTGAGTTTCAGAGCCCAGGTCAACCAACTTGGGCACATGCCACACGACTGAAAATAGCAATGTAGATATTTGGTCTTGTGCTGGACACCAGGCTCCAAGAACCTCCTGCCTCACCAGGTTGCACAGCCTGGGCTCCAGCTCGAGCCCAAAATCTATACTGCTAATTTTAGCCTTTCAGCGTGAGCCCTAGTCAGTTGACCCAGGCTCTGAGACTCACTACCGTGATATTTTGTTTGGGTTTTTTTGTTTATTTTACTATTTTTAATCTATCATTCAAAGAAATAAGAAAAAAATTTAGTGGGAATTAGCGGCATACAACAGTTGCATTCCTTAAACTGACTGGCTGTTTCCCAAGTTTAAATGTCCTTGCAGCTTTTCCTTTTTTGGACAGAGGGCACAGTAAGTCTTGAAATCTACAACTGTAACTTTCCAAGTTATAATTCCCTCAATCATAGCCTTTTTTCTGTTTTCTGAAGTTTTACTTTTCAAAGCTTTTCTTTATATTTAAAAAAACCCGCCTAGTGATGGATTTGTTGGAGTGTTAATTGCTCAATTTAATCTCATTACTCTAATGCACAATTGTACACACACTAACCTTTAAGCTTAAATTATCATTAAACCAGCCTATTTACTCAGTCGTAGAGAAGAGGAGAGTGAAATCTTTCTGGAGCCTACTGCTATTGCATGTTTAAGTGAAGTGTCTACCCAGCCCCGCAAAATTAATGACTTCTGAAACTAACATACAATATTGACCCTAGGTCAAAATGTCTAGTTTTCTCTTGTATGAAGATGAGAAACCCAGCAATCTGCAGATGGGAAGGAGAAGAAATAATGAAAAAGTGAGTACACTGTTGAGTTGGAAGACCTATAACAGCAAGTGAAAGGAGAGCATGCATGGAGGGGGGGAGTGGTGGGTTTGCAGACAGGCAGGAAGAGACAGAGTTGGGAGGATACCTGTACTAGTGAGATGGACCATGACGACCAGGCATAGTCAATCAGTTATGGCAGCCCCATCCCATCAGTGGCCACTTTATAGAAGCCAAGATGATAAAATAATGCTGCTATGTACTAAGTCTACGGTGGCCTGGCAGAAGGCATGTGGCATTTGCTTTGGAGCACTTGAGCACAGTGATTGTAGGAAAGAGAAGACAAAGCAGGAAAAAAAATTGGGTTTAAGGAATAAGTAACAATCCATACAATAAGTCTTTATTTTGTTGGTTTCACCTTCAATTACCTTTCAGAAGGTTGTGATGTCAGCAGACAAAATTCATGGATTTCAGCTCATGCTAATTTATCCAACAGGAGCAGGTAAAATGTCGAGAATCCACGATCAGAGCAGATTTAAGCCCCCTCCCCCCCCCATCTCTTTTTGCAATATATTTCCAAACCTGGTTGGATGACACTTGTTAGCCAGTTTTGTCACATTGGCTCTAGCCAGGTATTCAATAGAGTATAAATCTCCAGGGAATTTACATCTGTGTGGCTGTTCTGTTTGAATCAAATCTGCATTATAAGTGGTTTTCTACCCAAATAGTGGATCAAAGAGAGTCCACTATATATGAGAGTCTTGGGCTGGAGTTAAGATTGGACTGAAGTTAGTGTACAAATCACCCCACTGCACTACTAAATCCCTTCATGAGCTGTTAAAGTCAGTTACTTGAATAGCATCAAAGGCCAAAAGGTTAACAGGATTCAGTGACTACCATCCACGTGATACTGATTCTTCTGTGAGAACCATGAAATTCTGAGCTATCATGACAACCGTGAGACTTTCACAGGCAGTTGCTTATTGAACTCAAAACATCTGGCTACACCCATGATTTAATGTTTGAATGAGGAAACTGTTACTCAGTCTGTTACTGACTAGTCACTACCTCCTATAAACTGACTTTGGGATGTCTCTCTAATGTGCAGATTCTGTTTGACAGTCCACCCCCAGAAACTAATGGAACCCAAATGTTTTTTTAAATGCTGAAGGAACATACTGTTACTACTGTGACAAAGAGCAGAACAGAAATACAGTCCAATATACGAATAGTAGAACTATATAATTATTTTTTTTGTCCTCAACTACTGAAATAGGCCCTATATGTCCTTTACCTAAGCTTTATTCACAGACATCCACAATTTACAGATGACCCACCACAGCTGAAACAAAAGAGAAGATAGCTTGAGTACAACTCGGAGAGGCTTTATGTCAATCCTGATGAACTAAGAGCTTGCCTACACTGGCAATTAACAGCGCTGCAACTTTCTCACTCAGGGGTGTGAAAACACCCCCCCCCGAGTGCAGGAAGTTGCAGCGCTGTAAAGCGCCAGTATAAACAGTGCCCCAGCATTGAGGTGGTTTTTTTAGAGCGCTGGCTGCGCCGCGACCACACGAGGCACGTTAAAGCGTTGCCACAGCAGCGCGTTAGCATTGCCAGTGAAGACTAACCCTAAGTAAAGCATTTTTTGAAGTCTTAACTCATAGTTGTATGGGAGGCAAAGAAAAGGATTGTTGCCTCCAAATAGGGTCCCCTACATTTCCCTCAGCAAAATTTACTGCAAAGTAGTGGACAACCAAGTTAGTCGAGGCTGTCTCCACACCGTGAATGACATGGGCCCTCTCCATCATGAGGACATTTCATGTTGTACTGTGGAAAATATCAAATAGATTTGAACTGAACTGTCTGCTCTAGGACTGCAGAGTGAGATCTCAAGAGTACACACTAAGGCCCAGAGTCACAAAGGCATTTAGGCACCTAACTCACACTGATTTCAATGGGAATTAGGCACATAAGTATCTTTGTGGTTGAATTTAGGTCAGCAATTCCCTTAAGGCATCAGAGAGGTTAGAACTACTTTGTCACAGATTGAGCTTTAGACTCATGACCTTCCAGATGGTTAAAGCCAGCAAGTAAGAATTAGATCAATAGCTTTGTACCCTACCCCCAGAGAAGTCCTAAAGGGTAATTTTGGACAACTGCTTTCCTATACCAAGGACTCATGTAGAGCTCAAAAAGGGCTCCTTGCCCCTCCTCCCCATTTAGCCCAGTGCGCACATTGGGCTATTAGGAGAGTTAGTAGATGCACGCACTATGGGATTTTCAGTACTTCACATCCATTTAGAAATTGAAGGTACTGGCGAATGTGGAGTTTGTGCCCAGGACACGTCACTAGTGCTCTATGGTATGTTCTGGCTGCTCATTGAAGAATATACGGTGGTCATTTGGCCCACAAAATACTGTATGGCTTAGGACTAGTGTATTTGAGGCACCATCTCTCTATCCCTGGGATACCGCTGCAGTTGTGATTAGTGGATACTATCAAACTGCACCTCATTCATTTTAAAATAAAAGGAGACAGTGGCAATATGCTCTTCATAAGTATCACTGAACTCTGGAATTCACCCCCAGCTAGTGCAAAAGAGGTGAAGTCAGACACATTTCTCACAATTGTGTGAGAGATCTACCTCTTTTACCAGGCGCTCAGGGCTGGATTTGTGGACATAGTTCTCCACCTTCTCTGGAGAGTCTGCTGCACTTATTTGTTTCTGAGAGTATTGACTGCATTTTTATTAGTACTATCATACCACAAACGTGTCTTAATAATGGGCATTCCCATCCCCGACTGTGCCAGACACAGAATATTAAGATGGTCCCTGTCCCAAAAAACTTAAAATTTAAGTACAAGACAAAAGACAACAGATATTTACAGACAGATAAGGGAGTATAAGACAACAATGAGACAGTGTGGGCCAACATAATAGGCAATGTTTTAATATATAATTAAGGGAGACTTCCAGCAATGAAGTTGTTTACCTAGATAAATACTACTAAATGCTCCCTTTCAAGCGCTGATCTCTTCTCACTTTGGTGTCGGCACATAAGATTTAGAGAAATAGGTAAAAACATAACTGATCAAACACTTTTTCCCTTATCAAAATTATAATTTGCACCATAATCTGCTAATCAAAAGTAGTAGTATATATTTATATTTTACCCTTCCTGACAATGGAGAGCTAACCACAAACAGGTTTCAGAGTAGCAGCCGTGTTAATCTGTATTCACAAAAAGAAAAGGAGTACTAGTGGCACCTTAGAGACTAACAAATTTATTTGAGCATAAGCTTTCGTGAGCTACAGCTCACTTCATCAGATGCGTTCAGTGGAAAATACAGTGAGGAGATTTATATACACAGAGAACATGAAAAAATGGGTGTTATCCTACACACTGAAAGGAGAGTGATCACTTAAGATGAGCTATTACCCGCGGGGGGGACGGGGGGGCGGGGGGGGAGAGATAGGAAGAAAACCTTTGTAGTGATCTGGAAATGGCCCACCTTGATTATCATTACAAAAGGTTTTCTTCCTCCCCCCTCCCCCGCCCTTCTGCTGGTAATAGCTCATCTTAAGTGATCATTCTCCCTACAGTGTGTAGGCTAACACCCATTTTTTCATGTTCTGTGTGTATATAAATCTCCTCACTGTATTTTCCACTGAATGCATCCGATGAAGTGAGCTGTAGCTCACGAAAGCTTATGCTCAAATAAATTGGTTAGTCTTTAAGGTGCCACTAGTACTCCTTTTCTTTTAACCACAACCAGGTACTCATATACAACTCAAGGACAAAAATGGCTATAACCAGTGGCCACAGTATACAAGATATTGCACAATTAAATAAAAATTGCTTGAGTGCACAATTAGGGCAAGCAGTGGTACAGAGAATAGAATCCCAGAGTATTATTTAGGAAGAAACCATGTTAGAGTGAGGAGACAGAAGATCAGACTGCTTTTTATTGGCTTTTAAAATACCAATAAAGTTATCAAGATAATAAAGAAATGATGTATAAGTCTGCTTTATGGAGTCTAAAAGCACAGTTTTTGAATCATTCCCTTCCTCCTCTGGGTAGGCATAATAAGCGCTCTATATGTCTAATATTTTAAATTATATTTTGACAAGTGCATGTAAAAATATTCAGAGATTAACCAAACTTTAGAAGTGAGCCCTTAAGTGAGAATGTCTCCAAGATTCCAGTTCCTCTAAATTTCAGATTAATGCCACAAGCCATTCTGAATCAGGATATACTTGGAATACAGCAAATCTGGGGGCGCGGGGGAAGGGTTGAGTCTCCTTCAGTTAGCTATTCTCCAACACACTCTCTCAAAAAATAAAAGATGAACATAGAAAAGGCTCAGTTACAGCATATTAGTCCTTGCCCAACAGGGGACCTAATTTACTAACACATTCAGAAACTTTCCATTAATAGCTGACATAATATTTATTAAAATGATCTGTAGGAGACAGATTTCCTTCCAATTTACAAAGGCCAATATACCTGGCAGATTACATGGCAAATATACAGATTACATGGCAAATTAATCCATCTCTTTACCCTTCCCTGCTAACCAGAGGTAGCAATTCAACTACAATTTTCTTTTTTCTTATCAGGCATTTTATATACTGAATAAATATCAGTATGGATGTTGGCAAGTAAAACTCTCACAAAGGTGGAAGTTATTTTGCTCTAAACTAATTGACTCTTTAGAATGGATAATTCTCATTTTGGAAGGCTGAACAGCATATTCTCTGACACAGACAAACGGAAAGCTAGGGGTTTTTCTGGAGTGAGTTGGAAGAGAGGAGATGGGGAATGGACGGACACACAGTGAACAAATTTGACGCATTAAGCTTCCACAGCACATTTTTACTTGTAAAAAGTTAGATAATATCAACAAGTGATTACAGAGAAATGAAACAAAACAATATAAGACAAGTTAAGAGCCATATTTTGATGTGACTAAGTAAGGCAGATAGAAAGTCAATTCCTAAGCTTGAATGACTTAGAAGGAGTATTGTGTGAATTTTCAGGAATTTTTTCATTGAAGTAAAATTGTCCTGAAAACTTATCACTTACTACTTTGTTTATTGCTATATTGATTCTAGATAACGAAGTTCAATTACTTTACAGAGATCAACAGTATTCTTTCATCTACAGTAAACTTTTCCTAGATGTTTCTAAAAGATGGATAAGAGATCTTGAAACTGAAGCTAACATTAGCTTCCACGGCTCTCCCAGTTAGTTTGTTTAGGTTTTGGTTTGTTTTTTTTAAACACACATATTATGTGATGGCAAACTCTGATCTTGTTAAACTTAAATGTATAATTATTTATTTGAATATATGAATACAAAATATATCAACAAAAATTTTAAAATTTTGTTCACAGAGCCAGCTAGCTTTTATTAGAGTACATCATTACCACATAGCTGAGGGTAGTTTAAATAGTATTCCAGTGCCACAATATATCTTCATATGTACCCAAACCTGCTCTCTGATCTAGGTCATAAGGACTCCTTTCAATGAACTCTATTCAGGAAATTCTTCTCATAAAAGAGTGATAAGTTCTATCTCAGAATACCAAGGGAGCTGCTGGAGAGGGTAAAGTCTTATCCTTCATTATTTTAGTCTACCATCAGGAGTCCAGGTTTGACTCTTCCGTTTAATGATACATCCTTAGCAAACACTGCCAGGAGTTGACAATGTTTTAGGAAGTTATTCTCTTCTCCATGAACACTTAGACAATAATATCGGAAACAAGATACAAGATACAGAATTTTAGATACAGACACATGCACAAGATGAAGTGACCTCAGAGCCATGAACTGTTATATTAAAAACAAACAGTACGGAAAAAGGTTAGTAGGCTTTCCAAAAGCAAAATCAGAAATCACAAAGAAAGGTTAGAATGAAAAGATGACAGGTTTCAGAGTAGCAGCCGTGTTAGTTTGTATTCGCAAAAAGAAAAGGAGTACTTGTGGCACCTTAGAGACTAACAAATTTATTTGAGCATAAGCTTTCGTGAGCTATAGCTTATGCTCAAATAAATTTGTTAGTCTCTAAGGTGCCACAAGTACTCCTTTTCTTTTAATGAAAAGATGGATCTTTGGTGTGTCAAATAAGGAGGAACTTGCAGACTATAAACAGAATTCAAAAGGATCAAGATTAAACAGAAGAGACTTGTGTAAAGAAAAAAGGAGGCGGTGAGGACAAAGATATATGCAAGAGCAGAACTAGCCAGAGTGTTGATGGTAAGGATAAGAAATTTGAAATGTACATGAAAGTCAATGAAAAGCATCAAAAAGGGAGGCATCCCAAAGTTCAAGGACCAAAACAAGATTTGCCAAATGTAGCGAGGAGGGATGGCCTCCCTCAGAGTTAGACCAGGAGGGACCACAACCCAGCTTGTGGGCTGCAGAGCTAGGAAAGCCATGTCCGCCCCACAGAAGCTAAGGGGCAGGACAGGATAAAGATGAGCCCTACACTCAGTTGGGCTGGAGCTGCTGAGGGAGACAGACGCTCCTCTCCCGCTGCTGGAGCAGGACGCCAAGGAGGACCTAACGGGGCTGCTGCCTGAGGACTGGCCCGAGTTCCCAGGGCTGCCACCAGACCAAGGCGCCAAGGAGCTGCTGGAGCTGCCTCTTAAGGACTGGCCAGAGCTCCCAGTGCCGTTGGCCAACTGAGATGCCAAGAAGCTGCTGGGGCCGCAACTGGCCACCTACCCAAGAGAGATGGAGGATACCCTGATGACAAAGGAACTAAACCAAGGGAACGCAGGAAGTAGCCCAGGGAAACTAAACTACAGTCTGGTTAAGTATTGGCGTGACACTAGGTCAGTGTGTTGCAGGCAGATCCCCGCTGACCCAGTGGCGGACTACTCCACCACTGTTAGGTCCCTGGGCTGGGACCCAGTGGAGTCAGGTTGGCCCAGGTCCCCCTACCACCCTACCCCTGGGATGGCAGCCTCCTCACCTTAGGCCAGGAGGCTTGCGGTAGTCTACTGTCCACCAACCTAGGACACTAGACTGTTTGGAGCTCATCCCTGCCTGAGCCCCTAGACTGCTTTATTGATCTGCCCCGACTGCAGGCCAGAGCCCCCAACTGTTTTCTGCCCTGCCCTGACTGAGGGTCTGGGCTCAGAGACTCACTATTGCTCAGCCTGGATCAAGCAACCTAAACTTTGAAGACTGGTAATTCCCCCTAATTGATTGCAGTGCTAAGGGCATGACAGCAAAGAGGCGCGACCTCCCTCAGAGTTAGACCAGGACGGACAGCAATGTATGCTTACCCCAAAGTTTCAGAGAGACTGAAGGGGACTGAGGTGGGAGAAAGCACATAAAGTGAAAGAGCTAATTATGGTATAAACAGTTTTTGCCATAGGTGTAAGAACATTTAGAGATGCTGTAGAGATAGAAGAGGATTTGGAAGAAGTGACAATTAAATATGACTGAACACTGAGGGGGGGCAGAAAAGAAGACAGAGGTATTACTGATCATACTGGAGAAAAGAGATGTGAGTAATTCAGGTTTTTGCATTACTGAGTTTAAGATGGCAACAGAACATGTAGGATGTCAAACAGCTGGAAAGCTTAAAAAATTAACGATGGGATAAACAGAAGTGAGGGAAGTCAGGACTGGCGAACGGGACATACTCAAGATTTAAAAGCTGAAAGAAAATTCAGTGAAAAAGGAAGAGAGATTTTATGAAAGATCAGGAGGAGGAGGAGGAGGAGGAGCAAGAAGTCAAAGTTCTCACACTTCAGTTAAAGAGATTTCTGATCTTGGACAGAGACTGAGGAAGAAATAACATTAACTCTCTTCCCTGATGAAGTCATGTAACGATGCTATTATTTGCCTGCTCTTTCTTCAGCTATTTTGCAAAGGGAAAAAACAAATCTGCAGTGCAGGAAAATACAAAGGATGGGCCAGGGCCGGGGATTAGTAGGATAAAATGCTGAGAAAGGAGAGCAAGAGTAATGTGACCCCTGCAATAGGAGTTGAATGCCACATGATCCATGGAATTATGCTTTATAGATATAAAAACTGAGTTCCTAATAACAGTTCAGAAGTCTAAACTAGAGCTACTGGGAGAACAGACATTACAGAGACTGTTACCAACTACGTTAGGCTCCAAATCATTTTTGTAATAATATCTAGCTTCTTATATTGCATCTTTTATCAATAGATGTCACAACACTTTACATAGGGCAGTATCGTTATCTCCATTTTACAGAGGAGGGAAGTGACTTATCCAAGGTCTCCCAGCAAGCCAGCGGCAGAGCCAGGGTATTCAAACCAGGTCTACTAAATCCCAGTCCAGTGCTCTATCCAAGCTGATGCGTTTCAATAGAGTAGTGATAGAATTAGGTTGGTCTCTAGCCCTTTCAACCAAATCCAGAAGGTAGTGATCCACTTCCAGATGAAGCTAATACAGAAAAAGATCAAACTCTCCAAAAAGTTCTTCAGGGACTATTCATGCTGATCTTATCCTCTGCAATTTAAATTTAGGGTATTCTTAATCTCCCTCAGAAGAGCAGATTAATCTCAGGAGTCCACAGTCAAGTTGCAAACAAGACTTTTTAACCTTGCAGATTACACATCTGCAGCCTCAAGCCAAGGTAAAACAGGTTGTGGTCTACTGGTTTGAAAATTTGCTGTTAAAGTCATTTTCCTGACTTCACTAAATTTCTTCTGATGACAAGTTAATGTTCCTCAATCCACTGAAAGTCCTTACAGAAATCAGAAGGGCTCCTAGACTGACTCACATACATTCACTCATAACTGCAATGAGTTGAGCAGGGAACATATTTGCACAAGAGCATGAATCACCTCTTGATGTGATTGTATCATTATTGAGACCACTGGATGGAGCCCAATTTTACCAAGGCTTACTGGTGAAAATGGGCAGCCACCACTTTCATGTACTTGATACACATTCTTGAAGCTGCTGGCAGCCTGAAAATTAACACTTTGTGCTCAGTGATTTTTGCCCAACTGGAACCCGAGACACTTCCTATGCCTCTGTCTTTCTGAGGTACACGTCAAGGGCCTCAGACCAGTTTTGAGACTTTAAAGAGGTACGTTTCCCCACAGAAGTCATATGGAATTTCAAATTTTTTTTAAATCTCAAAGATTACTGAATATAAATCTCTTTGGGGAGAGCAAAATAACAGAAAATAGAATAAAAATAAATAATTTTTTTAAAAGCCCCCACTCTGCCCTTTTAAGACTCAGATTCCACTTCTATCATTTTTATTTTAAAATGGGAGTTGATTTTACCCTGTAGAAGGATCTCCTAAAATGAATTATTAAAAAGGCATGGAGAAAAAGGCTGGTTTTGATCTGACTCTTGGCCATGACAGTGAACTCTGGAACAATAAAAGTGGGATCCAAGATCCTCTTGAAAAACAAACAAGCAAAAGAAAAAAACAATACCAAGAAACTCCCCAAATTTCTTTACTGAACCCAGAGAAGCAGCCGAGAGCCCAGAGACCAAAGAAAAACCACCTCGCCCTCTGCTGACCCTTGAAAGGCTTTTCAGAGTGGGACACACTGGATTCCTGAAGGAAGTGGAATCGCTGAGTAGCGGTTCGCAAACCACGGGCCACTTGCAGCCCAATCAGCACACTGCTGCAATCCATGTGACATCCTAAGGCCATAAAGGTAGTATATATTTATATTTTGTGTGGATGTGGCCCACATAACAAAGAGCTGCATATGTGGCCCACAATAGTAAATAGGTTGAGAATCACTGCCCTTGAGGAAGAGAGCCAATAAAACTGACCTTCCAATATGAGGCATATGACCACTTCTTCCAAAAGGACACCTGCACTAACTGCAACTAAAATAAAAATAGCCGTAAAAGGGCAGATAAAAAAAATAAACAGAACAATGAGGGATGTATTGAGGACACTGCATGCAATCTGAAGTTGCTATACCTTTGGAAGTTTAAAGAACTGAGGAAAGTTTGGGCCCCCCCCCCTTTATACCTTTGGTACCCTCTGCAAGGGATGAGTGGCCCTAATGGACACTGCTCTCTAGAAGATTCTGCAGCTCAATGCTGGTGCCACAAGCAGGAATTTACAGAAGCCACTCTAAAAAGAAAGATGACTGTCTCAGAGGTTGAGTCATAGTTATGAATCTGGTAGTCTTCAATTTCTCCAAGGTTTCAAGAGTCTTTGGGGAAAAAAAAAATCTGCTCTTCAAACAGCAGGTCTATCGCTTTTATTAGACCAGGAGTGGGCAAACTTTTTGGCCCAAGGGCCACATTGGGGTTCCAAAACAGTATGGAGGGCTGGGTAGGGAGGGCTGTGCCTCCCCAAACAGCCTGGCCCCTGCCCCCATCCGCTCCCTCCCACTTCCCATCCCCTGACTGCCCCCCTCAGAATGCCGGACCGATCTAAACCCCCCCCCCACCCCTTGTCCCGACTGTCCCCTCCCAGGAACCATCCCGCCCCAACCCACCCCCCCACCTCCACTCCCTGTCCCCTGACTGCCCTAACCCCTATCCACACCACCACCCCCAACCGCCCCCCAGGACCTCCTGCCTCTTATCAAATCCCCCGGCACTGTCCGCGTGGCAGCATAGCTGCGGGAAAGGGGGGATAGCGGGGGAGGGGCCGTGGGCTAGCCTCCCTGGCCGGGAGCTCAAGAGCCAGGCAGGACAATCCCGCGGGCGGGATGTGGCCCGTGGGTCATAGTTTGCCCACCTCTGAATTAGACTCTCAAATCAGAAGGTCAGAATCTCAGAGCAAAGAGTGCCTGCAAACAATAACGTCTGAAACCTAAATGCTGACTAAAATGAGGCCCACACTGTGAACCTTGCCACCTCCTGACTTAATTTCCTTGAACTCCAACCTCTTTTCACGAATGTGATCAGTGAGAACATCTAAAACAGCTCAACTACTTCATCGTTAACTATATTAATTTAGGTCCAACATGCCATACAAGATGTCAGACTTGAACCATAAACTAGGAACAGAACACAGTCACCTTTGTTACAGCTTTCTTGTGAAGCAAGCAGTAAACTGAATCTGTAGAGAGATCACCTAATATGCTGGGCTCCCACAAGATACCATTTACCTTGCAGAAAATCAGAAAAAGGAACTATACCATCTCCAGAGGCTACCAAAAAAAAAAAAAAAAAAAATCAAACAATGAAACACTGAATTCTTCCTGTGATGCAATAAAACAGGATATATTTGTTGTAAGCTACTCTATTATATTATTTATTGTTTCTGGCAGAGAGCAACATATAAACACCACCAGTACAGTCCTTCTCCTGAAGAGTTTACAAAGCTTTTCTTTTAAAAAATGGAAGACATACAGAGAGCAAAGGAAACAAAAACATAAAAAGAAAGGAAAAAGTTGGCCAAGTGAAAGTACCAATAGATTAAGTCCTGTTAATGAGATTTTAGTGAAGTTTTAAAAAAAAAAAAAAAAAAAAAAAAAAGATAGATGTATAGCTAATTCCAAACTATATTACAACCAACAATAGTTATTTGTTGGTGTCACAATAACAGAGAGACTTCAGAAGGAATTTGAATGAGCAAAGGATTATGGCCTGACAGACCAGCTCATTAAGAGCATTTCAAACAAAAGCATAAAAAAAGCTGCAGCATACAACTGATTTAAAATACAAGCAGCTGGATTTCTAGTAGTTACTACAATCCTAATGGGGTTAATATGAACAGGCTTTATTTTATTTGTCTGTTGGGGTGAAGGAAATCTAGAGATGCTACTCCAAAGTGGGTCACAGAAGGCATGAATATCTTGATAAAATTAACATATTGGTAGTTATAGGAAACAAATCTACACTAGCACTCAACAATCCCTCTCTCTCATCTCTTCATTTTGCTCGCCTACACATTGGGATGGTTTGGTATATACATCTCCTTTGCAAATCAGATTCATAGCTTATGGTCAGAAGGGGCCATTGTGATTATCTAGTCCAGTGGTTCTCAAACTTTTGTACTGGTGACCCCTTTCACATAGCAAGCCTCTGAGTGTGATCCCCATTATAAATATATTAAAAAGCGTGTTTAATTTAACACCATTATAAACGCTAGAGGCAAAACAGGGTTTGGGGTGAGGGCTGACAGCTTGCGACCCCCCCCACCCCATATAACCACCTCATGACCCCCTGAGGGGTCCCGACCCCCAGTTTTAGAACCCCTGATCTAGTCTGACCTCCTGCATAACACAGGCCCTAGGACTTCATGAATTAATCATCTACCTTTTAGAAAAAAAACATTCAATCTTTATTTAAAAGTTTTTAAGTGCTGGAAAATCCACCACAACCCTTAAGTTGTTCCATTGGTTAATTACTGTCACTATTAAAAATCTATGCCCTATTTCTAGTTTAAATTTGTCTAGTTTCAGCTTCCAGGAACATGGTCTTGTTAAACCTCTGTGTGCTAGATAGAAGAACCCCTTATTATCAAATTTCTGATCCCTATGGAGATACTGATAGACTGTGATCAAGTTCTTAACCTTCTCTTTGATAAACTAAATAGACTGAGATTCTTCAGTCTCTCATCAGAAGGCAAGTTTTCTAATCCTTTTATCATTCTCATGGCTCTTTTCTGAGCCCTCTCCAATTTATCAACAACTTTTTTGAACTACTGATACCAGAACTGGACACAGTATTCCAACAGCAGTCGTACTAGTACCTAAGACAAAGGAATATAAATTCCTTACTCCATATTCTTCTGTTTACAGATCCAACAATCACAGTAGCCCTTTTGGCTACAGTGTCACTCTGGACACTGAGCTGATATTAAGTTGATTATCCACTGTGATCCTCAGGTCCTTTTCATGCTTCCCAGGATAGAGTCTTCCTTATTGTAAGTAGGGACTGTATGCCTTGTTCCTAGATATATAATGTTACACTTGGCTATATTTTGAGTCACAGACTGATTGTGCCCAGTTTACCTAGAAATCCAGATCACTCTGTACCAATGGCTTGTCTTCTTCATTACCGTCACTGCTCCAGTCTGGGTCATTTGCATATTTTATTAGTAATAAAATTATTTTTTCTTCTAGGTCATTGATAAAAAAAAGTGTTAAATAGCATAGGGCCAACCTCCAATCCCTGCAAGACCCCACTGGAAAACACACTCACTCATTATGATTCTCTATATACAATTACATTTTCAGACATCAGTTAGCCAGTTTTTAATATATTTAATGCGTTGTGTTGATTTTGTGCTGTTCAAGTTTCTTAATCAAAATCTCATGCAGTACTAAGTCAAATGCCTTACAGAAATTCTTTGTTCCCTTCTCCACTGAGAACTCTGAACTACATGACGTCCCTTCTCTACGAGGTGGGGTGTCTATGCTGCTACTCCACATAGTTTTCCTTTTGAGACATCAGAACAGTGACAGGATAGAAGTTGGCTCTCAATTCCCTCCTTATCCTAGCCACTAGCTTCTAACTGAAGAGGAAAAAAAGGAGACAATCAAGGCGGTCTCTCTACAGATTCAGATGAACCTTCCCCATCCCCAAGTCATTTCAAGAAAAAGCAATGAAAAGGGATCTGAAGCTTCAAGACTTCATATCCCATTACCCTGAGATCTCTGATCAGCAAATGGCTGAAGAGATGAGCATGAGGCCGAACTGTCCTGATCTGTACAGAGAGCATCAACCCTTGCTCTCAAGTGAGAATGACTTTGTCTATATTGAATGGGGATGGTTTGGATGTTAACAGAGAATCATCATCCAATGGGGGCATTCTAGTGGGGTCCCACAAGAATCTGTCCTTGGCCAATGTTATTCAATATCAATCAGTTATTTGGAAGAAAACTGAATCATTGCTGGTAAACTCTCCAAGTGACACAAAAGTTGGTTGAGGGCTAAACAACAAGGGCAGGTCAGTTCTACAGAGTTATCTGGATCACATGGCAAGTTGCGATTAACTGGACATATGTTGAATATAACAAAATTTAAGATTATAGGTCTAAGAGTCAAGATTGCAGGTCACACTTACAAGATGGGGGACTGTATCCTGGAAGCAGTAACTCAAAAGAGGACTTAAAGATCATGGAGGATAACCATGCAGTGCAATGCAGTGGCTAAAAGAGCAAATGCAATCCTTGAATGGATCATGAGATTATAAAATAGAAGTAAGGAGGCATTATTACCACTGTATATTCTAGTAATGGTCTCACTAATGCCATACTGTGTCCTGTTCTGATGTTCACACTTTCAAAACTGAAAAAAGAGTCCAAAATAGTTAAAAGAATGATTCAAGGTCTGAAAACTCTGCCTTAAAATTAAGAAACTAAAAGGTTGATCCGTTTAGTTTAATAGAGAAAGTGATCAAGCAACCTATAACGATCTATAAAAAAAAAAACTATACGGGGAAAAGATTTTGATTGTAGAGAGTTCTGTAATCTAGCAGACAAGGATAACTAGATCCAATGGATGGATGAAGAAACTAGATAGATTCAGAGTAGAAATAAAGGCCCAGATTTTTAACCATGAGGGTAATTAATAAGATTGGATTGGACTTTTATCGGTAAACGATGTCACCATACATACAGTTGAAAAAATAATTTCCATCAATAGTGATCAAAATTTTTCAGATCAGCAAAGTAAAAAAATGCTGCTTGAAAAATTAAATCAAACTAAGGATATTTACTTAGTCAATATCACATCAAAATATACCAATTTGTATTATAACTGTTATAAGGCTTTTAACTTTTTGAATCTCAATGTCTGCTACCATTAAATAATTGACCTCCCCAAATAATTCTGTGCAACTGTGAAAATCTAACAATCGATAAAAAAAAATGAAAAAATGCATAAAGATAAAGATCTATATTGTCCATCAAAACTATTTTTTAAATCAAATTTGCAAGCCTACTAATTAATGGAATAATTTAGGGAATAAGGCAATAATTTAGGAATAAGGAACATGGTGGAACATCACAAAGTCTTTTAAAGATGACTGGATGTCTTTCTAAAAGATATGCTCTTGCTCAGACAGAAGTTATGGGTCTGAAACAGGAATCATTTGACAAAATTCCATGGCATTTTACACAGGTGGTATGACTCGATGCTCAGAGTCCATGCTGGCCTTAATTTCTGAATCCAGTTTTTTTGGAAGTCTCCCATCATTGCATTACTAACCTTTCAGGCCTTCTTTACATATCAAAAAATAGCTAAAAAAAGGACAGCCCCAGTTTTTCTCCTCCCTTTTAAGTCACTATTAAAATTGTGTGTTCCCAACAAAAAAATTTTCAAGAGTCCATCAATCAGTTTCATACTTTTATTGAACAAACATTCCTAACAGAAATTAAAGAATTGTAGTTGGCTCCAGATCTAACAGTAGCAAGTTCCCAACCTGCTCCCACAAAATCCACTTTCAATACGGAGATCAAAAATAATCATGACAACATACAAATTAAGATCATAATGAATTAACAACAATTAGATCACAAAGTATCTGTGAACTACTATTTACATTTCTTTCAAGTTTGGATAAAATTTTCTTTGGTTATCATGTCTAGCCCAAACGTATAAGATGTACAACAGAAATAGACTGAATTTTTGAAGAGTCAAAAAGTACTCAACTTGACACGCTCATGATTGCACAATTTCCTGTCGTGACTCAAGCTACATTTCTGCAGAATTCCATCGCAAGCAATCACACATCAAGCAGTTATTTAAAATATGTAACTGAAAAAGAACTTAGCACTCTAAAGTTTAAGAACTTTAAACTCTAAAATCAATTTATTATGTAGTTCTACAGAGCAGACACCAGGAAAGCATATGGGCTGGTTTTGTATGTGCTTATAAAAAGGCTGAATTGTGCCTTTTGGTGAATACTGTTTCCTCAACAGCTAAAATCATTTTGTTTTCTTACACTTCATGATTTCCTCTTTATCAAAAAAATGTTCTCAACAGACCTGATTTTCAACTTTAAGTTTAGAAATCTTAAATCAACATGCTGATTTCATGTTATTAAAAATTCCATATTAAGTACTCCCAAAAGCTAGAAATACTTCCACACAACATTTATAGAATTTCATCACCACCACCACCAATAAAAGAACCAATATGCATACTTGTAGATTTTCAAAGAGTATTTTCAAGCTGTAAACACAGCTTTTAGCACATTATGTACTTACTGCAAAAGGAGTTTCAAAATTTAATACAGTGGTTGTCAATCTTTTTTTCTAAAAAAATCTCAAATGCGGGTGCGGACCCCTTTGGAAATCTTAGTCTACAGATGCACAGGGGTCCGCGGACAACAGGTTGATAGCCTTATATTCCATGAATGGTTATGTCTACACTGCTGGAGCCATGCAGTTGTAAGGTGCACTGTGTAGTCTCTCTTTATAGCCAGGAGAGAGTTCTCCTGGCTACAAAATAAAACTACTTCCACCTTCACACCCCTGAGCGACAGAAGTTTTAATGATGAAAGTGCAGTGTAGACAAAGCTTAAATCTAACTATTACAGCATGCCTTTGACCACAGCAATAAGGCAGCAGATTTGACAATGTTTGTCAAAAAAACCACACACAAAACCAAAGGAAAAACATATGTAACAGACTTAAAATTTCTGAAAAAACAGGAGTACTTGTGGCACCTTAGAAACTAACAAATTTATTAGAGCATAACCTTTCGTGAGCTACAGCTCACTTCATCGGATGCATAGAACAGAACATATAGTAAGATAGATATAGATACACACACACAAGTTAGAAGTTACCATACAAACTGTGAGAGCTCATCTTAACTAATTAGCCTATTATCAGCAGGAGAAAAAAAAACTTTTGTAGTGATGAAACTCAAAATTTCTAGTTTTTCTGCATCCACTTGAACAAAGAAAGAAATACTGGCTAGCTCTGCCCACAGTAATAAAAAACAATTTTTAAAAAAAGCTCTGAAAATTTTAAAGTATATTTCTAAGTCATTGTCAATCACTATCTTCCAAGTGATGGGTCAGCTCTTTTCACTTAAGATATTAAACAATCACAGCAAAATTGTGTGGATATGAATTTGATACACAAAGCAGCACTTCATCTACATTTCTTTTTAACAACAGATACTCTCTCTTCCAGGGTGCCCTCTCCTTCCACAACTAAGATAGGACTAAAATACATAGTGCCATACACAGCACACACAGGTGTGATCATAAATTTAAAAACTTACATTAAAAAAAATGAAGGTTACAATGTCAACCACGCAAACGCTAGTAAGCATCAGAAATAAGGTTGCCTATGCCAACTTAGTTTGGCTCCTTTCACATACGCATTATGAAAGTCTTGCCCAACATCAGAAAATTTGTAGTAGAGCCAGAAACACAATCCAGCACCTTAAAACATAAGCACTGGGGCTGTCAATCACAGTTAACTCACACAATTAACTAAAAAAAAAAATCATGATTAGTTGCTGTTTTAATTGCATTGTTAAACAAAATGCCAATTGAAATTTATTAAATATTTTTGGATTTTTTTTGCATTTTCAAACATATTGATTTCAATTACAACACAAAGTGTACAGTGCTCACTTTATATTATTTTTATTATAAATATTTGCACCGTAAAAATGATAAAAGAAATAGTATTTTTCAATTCATCTCATGCAAGTACTGTAGTGTAATCTCTTTATCATGAAAGTGCCACTTACAAATGTAGATTTTTTTTTTGTTACATAACTGCACTCAAAAACAAAACAATGTAAAACTTTACAGCCTACAAGTCCACTCAGCCCTACGTTTTGTTCAGCCAATCACTCAAACAAGTTTGTTTACATTTGCAGGAGATAATGCTGCCCACTTCTTGTTTACAATGTCACCTGAAAGTGAAAATGGGTTCACATGGCACTGTTGTAACCAGTGTCGCAAGATATTTACGTGCCAGATGCACTAAAGATTCATATGTCCCTTCATGCTTCAACCACCATTTCAGAGGACATGAGTCCAGGCTGATGACAGGTTCTGCTCCATAATGATCCAAAGCAGTGCAGACTGACACTTGTTCATTTTCATCATCTGAGTCAGATGCCACCAGTAGAAGGTTGATTTTCTTTCTTGGTGGTTCGAGTTCTGTAGTTTCTGCATCAGAGTGTTGCTCTTTTAAGACTTTGGAAAGCATGCTCCACACCTCATCCCTCTCAGATTTTGGAAGGCACTTCAGATTCCTAAACCTTGGTCTAGTGCTGTAGCTATCTTTAGAAATCTCACATTGGTACCTTCTTTGCGTTTTGTCAGATCTACAGTGAAAGTGTTCTTAAAACAAACAACATGTGCTGGGTCATCATCCGTGACTGCTATGACATGAAATATATGTAAGAATGCGGGTAAACCACAGAGCAGGAGAGATACAATTCTCCCCTAAGGAGTTTAGTCACAAATTTAATTAACACATTATTTCTTTAACGAGCTTCATCAGCATGGAAGCATGTCCTCTGGAATGGTGAACAAAGCATGAGGAGGCATATGAATGTTTAGTATATCTGGCATGTAAATACCTTGCAATGCTGGCTACAAAAGTACAAGACAAGCGTTGCAGGAAGTGCGGCTACTCCAGCGAGACCCTGCCCCACATCCTGTGCAGCTGCAAGCCCCACTCCAGAGCTTGGCAGCTGCGGCACAATGCCATCCAGAACCGCCTGGTGAAAGCCATTGCACCACGCCATCCCCGGTACTGACAGCCAGTTGCGACCTGACATGGTAGTCACCGATGAGGCCCAGAAAAAGATCATCCTCATCGACGTCACGGTCTCCTTTGAGAACAGGACCCCGGCCTTCCGCGAATCCCGAGCTCGTAAGCTGGGAAAATACACCCCCCTAGCCAACACCCTGAGAGCGAAGGGCTACAAGGGGCAGATGGATGTCCTGATCGTCGGAGCCCTGGACACTTGGGACCCCTGCAAAGAGCGTGTGCTGTGGACCTGTGGGATCGGTTGATGCTACGCATGGCTCATGCGGTGCCTCATGGTCTTGGACACCATCCGATGGTCCAGGGACATCTACATCGAACACATCACCGGCCACCAACAATACCAGGAGGTGTGAGCTGGTACGACATCGTGCATCAACTATGGGAAAGGGACTGAGAGACTTTTTCCATTGGACCATATGAACTGGAACCATAAACTCACTGAACATTAAATCTCACCAAATGAGGGTCAATCCATCCTCATCATCGTATCCACTCAGGTGTGGAGTATAATGAACATAGCCATTATATGAGCAACATACCCCCATATCTCAATGTCTGTACTTTGATCCGTTAACCCTTTACCCCCAATCGTGGAGATTCCTTACGCCACCTGTTCCTAAACTGAATTTTGCACCCCTTGATAATCTGTACCTTATTCCCTGATAACCAGAAGCTTCTATGATTAAACTCTGTTCCGTTTTCTTTTTACTTCAACATCATCTTAATAAAATTATATCTGGCATGTAAATACCTTGCAATGCTGACTACAAAAGTACCATGAGCACACCTGTTCTTACTTTCAGGTGACATTGTAAATGGGCAGTGTTATCACCTGTAAATGTAAACCATCTTGTTTGTCTGAGTGATTAGCTGAACAAAAAGTAGGGCTGAGTGGACTTGTAGACTCTAAAGTTTTACACTGTTTCGTTTTGGAATGCAGTTTTTTGTTTTTTTTTTTAAACATAATTCTACACTTGTAAGTTCAACTTTCATGATAAAGATATTGCACTACAGTACTTGTATTAGGTGAATTGAAAAATACTATTTCTTGTTTTTTTACATGCAAATATTTGTAAATATAAAGTGAGCACTGTATACTTTGAAAATGTAGTAAACATCCCAAAATATTTAAATAAATAAATGTAAAAGATATTTAAATAAATGGTATTCTATTATGGTTTGACTGCCCGTGATTAATCGCAATTAATTTTTTTACTTGCTTGACAGCCTTAGTAAGCACATATTGTCTTCTTGCAACTTTGTCTTATTCACTGTGCCATACGAAGTAGGGGTTCTTTAGATCAATATAGTACAGTATAATTACAACTACCATAAGGCATATGGACAAGGAGGACAAATTAAGGTTGAATACACAACTTCAATTCTGGTATTTCCTAAGAGCTTGGGACTTTGCAACTTTAAGTGTTCTTTGAACATAGTTGTATGTAATTTACTAGTTTGTTTAAACTAAAAAAACCAAATTCCATTATGTGGATCTTTGTCTCCAATGGGTCACTAGTAGGCTTTAAACCAGGACTCTAAGGTCTGCAGCACATAACTCCACCAATTAGGCTAAAGCAGTGGTTCTCAAACTTATCTGATCTGGCCCCTCTTCTTTGCGCCTGTAGTTGTTTATGCCCCTGCACACACACAAGTACATATACCACTACCCTGTTCTGGCAGCAGAGCAAAGAGCAGCGACTGCTAGCTTGGAGCCAAGCTCTGAAGGCAGTGCACTGCAGCAGCACAGAAGTAAGGCTGGCATTGTAAAAAATAATATTTGTCAATATCACTTTTCTCAGCAGACTTAGCACCCCATTGCCACCCTTAGTTCTGCACTGCTGCAGCCACCCCGGGGCTGACAGCCAGAGCCTGGGCTGCCTCCCAGTGAGATACTGGGGGGAAGGGAGAAGGGCCTGAGCCAAAGTGGCAGGGCTCCGACTGTCAGCACAGGGGCAGCAGGGCTCCTCCGGCTGCCCCCTTTCTCCCTGCCTCTCAGATGTGCATGGCCCTTCTGCACGAGCCCCAGCCACCCAGGGCTGACATACAGAGCTTTAAAAAAAAAAGAGAGAGAGAGAGACAGCTTCCATCTTCTTTGACACATTCCCATGCCTGCCCCATAGAGTGAGAACCACTGTGCTAAAGGAGTAACGTGTAGTATAGTAGTAAGTTATTACTCTCTGTGGACCAGCCACAAGAGATGTGACACTGTCTACCAGAAGCTTACACAACTATTTGTTAGACAGAAGGATGTCCCACATTCCATTCCTGTCTCTGGATAGAAGTGTTGTCTAGTAGTAACAGACAGCATAGAGATCTTGCACATTCATTCTGAAAGGCAGCATTGCTATGTGACTGAAACCTGGGTTCTATTCTCAGCTCTGCCTGAAGTTATCTTGTGCTACTATTCACTCTTACAACTGTCTGGGCTCTCCTATTCCATCTCCCTGTTCCAAAAATCCATTTAATATAAAATTTTCAGAGACAGAACATAGAGATATTAAACTGGTAATAACAGACATAACTTAGATTTTTTTGTACTTCATGGTCCAGGAGACATAGACAAGGTTTTCATCTCAGGGACAAAAGACCAAAAACATCAAGACACTTGATCACAGCCTTGGATAGACCAAGAGACTACTTACACTTGATCTTAGCTCTAAGGAGTCAAGAATGCTTGCAACCAGGTCTCCCGTAGCTCCAGGAGGAGTGGGCAGATGCTGACCTTCTCCTATTGCAGCTACCTCGCTGGCCATCTGATGCTTTGCAGGGGAGGAAGACTAGCAGCTCCTGCTGATCTACTGCCAGCTTACCTGCTAAACTGAAAAATCGCCTGTGCGACCATATCCCTTAAAAAGCTATAGCCATCCTCCCCACCCCTCAATTATACATATTAAGTCACTTTCCCCCAGGGCCCCAATTGTCCAATAATCCATTTACCCAGGACTTACCATTCTAAACTGCAACGAAGCTTCCAAATAGCTGGGTTTTTTTTAAATCATTATTGAAAAGTAAAGGGAAATTTTCCTTGTTATTCCTCATATGATGTTATTCCACCAAAATTATACCTGTTTGAGGTCCAGAACAAGCAAGATTCAGTCCTGGGCCAGAACAGTTTTCCTATTCTTAAATGCAATAAGTTTAAAGTCCAATATTTGCAAGGCTAGAAGGAAATACTACCAGTTTACCATTGGGATCCAGCACTCTCTTCTAATCTTAGAAGAGCCTTGGTGCATCACTACTTGTAGATCAGACTTTTTAGATATGGAAAGAGCTATCTGAGATCATTTTAAATATTTTTATGGCTCCCTATCAGTCCTGTACAGTTGACTGAAGGAAACTAGAGTCATTTAGCCTTACAGGCAGAGAGATATGAAGTGAGAAAGTTGGGACTAAACATTCCTAAAGCAGCTGTTCAAACATATGCAGCATATGTAGGATACATGATAGTGTAAAGCAGGGGTGGCCAAACTTACTGACCCTCCAAGCCGCATATGACAATCTTCAAAAGTTTGATAGCTGGGGCGGGCCTACGTAGACTTGGGGCTTCAGGCCTACTCCTGCTGAAGCCCTGAGACCCCCATCCCCAGTGGGCTGAAGCCACAACCCCACCAACTTGCTGCAAGGCACAGATCCTGAGCCCTCCCACCCCCACACCTATCCTGTCTAGTAGGTGAGGAATGGGGCAGGGTGTGAAGGGCTCTGCAAGCCACACCCAGAGCTTCAGAAACTACCAGGCTGCTTTTAATGTCAACATATACGTTAAAGTATATATCTTTCTTTCAAAATACAATTCTCTTTTTGGATTTTTCTTTTAAAAAAAAAAAAAAAAAAAGATTCTGCCCCCTGTGCTTAGAACCAAATAAGACTGAGGCTGCTCAAGTCAGTCTCTGAGGTTATGTCTACACTGCAATTAACATGCCAGCAGACTTGGGCTCATAGGGATCGGGCTGCAGGACTGTTTCATTGCAGTGTAGACTTCCGGGCTCTAACTGAAGCTCAGACTATAGGACCCTGCGAGGTGGGAGGGTCCCAGAGCTCTGGCTGGAGCCTGAACCCAGAAGTCTACACTGCAATTAAATAGTCCCACAGCCCGAGCCCCTGGGGCCTGAGTCAGCTGGCACAGGCCTTATCTGCAATGTAGACATAGCCCTAAGGGTACTGAGAGTTAGCAGCACAACAGTGGCACCATGAACCTGCCACTGAACAAATCTGTTCACAGCCACACCTAAAGTATTTTCTGTCCCTCCAGCTGATTAACTGCTCTGTGAGAAACTGAAGGCAGCTGCCTGAAACAAAGACAGTCAAACTGAGGAAAGTGCAGGAGCCAGCCAGGAAGAGGAGGGCAGACGAGTGGGGGAAAAAAAATATTATTGGAAACAGCGACTGGTTATTCATTCTACATGCCAGATCTGAATAGCAGAAAGAAACCCACTGGATTGTTGAATGAGAAGGAGCAGAAACATCCCTGAATGAGAGTACCAGCTGAGAAATGAGAGCAGGGGACAAAACATTCTCAGTTGAGAAGACTCAGTTATGAAAAACAAAAACAACTTACAAAGACTAGATTAATCTGAAGTCTAATAGCCTTTAGGAAAAATTCAAAGCCTCCCTCGCTAATAAGCTTTTCCCTCAGAACCAGAATGGCATTAACACCCCTCCCTCTAATCCGGGGCGGGCAAACTTTTTGGCCTGAGGGCCAAATCAGGTTTCCAAAAGTATATGGAGAGCCGGTTAGGGGAGGCTGCAACTCCCCAAACAGCTAGGTGTGGCCCAGCCCCCACCCCTTATTGGGCTTCCCCTGCTTCTAGCCCCCTGACAGGTTCCCCCCCGCTCCCTGGGATTCCTGCCCCATCCAACCACCCTGACTGCCCCACCACCACCCCATCCAACCCTCCCTCTCCTTCCTGACTGCCCCCCTGGTACTCCTGCCCCCATTTAACCTCCCTGTTCCCTGCCTTCTGACCACCCCGACCCCTATCCACACCTCCACCCCCTGACCACCACCCCAAACTCTCCTACCCTCTTACCACGCTGCCTGGAGTGCCAGTGACTGGTGGCGCTACAGCCGCACCACCCAGAGCACCAGGACAGGCAGCCGTGCCGCCAGCTGGAACCAGCCACACCACCAGGCAGCACAGAGCACTGGGTCAGGCTGCGGCTCTGCAGCTGTGCTGCCCAGCAAGAGCTTGCCACTCCACTGCCCAGAGCATTGCACCGGCGGCGCAGTGAGCTGAGGTTGCAGGGGAGGGGGAAGAGCAGGGGAGGGGCCGGGGGCTAGGCTCCGGAGCCAGGAAGGAGGGTCCCGCGGGCCAGATGTGGCCCGCGGGCCGTAGTTTGCCAACCTCTGCTCTAATCCATCCCCACACAAAGTCCTCCCACACATACAACCCACTCCAAGCAGAACCTTCCGTATTCTGCTTGTCAGAGGGCATATCTGCCATGTAGGACCCTTCTGCTGAGTTAGTATGGCATTGCACTTACTCACTGCCTTAGTTTCCTTCTCAGGAAGCTTATAAAATCAATTTGGGCACTTTTGATTCTTGGCTTAATATGAGGGCTATCAATTAATCGCAGGTTTCAGAGTAGCAGCTGCGTTAGTCTGTATTTGCAAAAAGAAAAGGAGTACTTGTGGCACCTTAGAGACTAACAAATTTATTTGAGCATAAGCTTTCGTGAGCTACAGCTCACTTCATCGGATGCATTCAGTAGAAAATACAGTGGGGAGATTTATATACACAGAGAACATGAAACAATGGGTGTTATCCTACACACTGTAAGGAGAGTGATCACTTCAGATGAGCTATTACCAGCAAGAGAGCCGGGGGGGGGGGGGGCGCAGAACGGGGACACCTTTTGTAGTGATAATCAAGGTGGGCCATTCCAGCCAATTCTTCAACAAAAAAAGTTCAAAAACAGACTCCAACGAGAGACTGCTGAATTGGAATTAAATTTGCAAACTGGATACAATTAACTTAGGCTTGAATAGAGACTGGGATCGGATTGGTCATTACACAAAGTAAAACTATTTCCCCATGTTTATTCCCCTCCCCGTTCCTCCCACGTTCTTGTCAACTGCTGGAAATGGCCCACCTTGATTATCACTACAAAAGGTATGTATAGTAACACCCATGGTTTCATGTTCTCTATGTATATAAATCTCCCCACTGTATTTTCCACTGAATGCATCCGATGAAGTGAGCTGTAGCTCATGAAAGCTTATGCTCAAATAAATTTGTTAGTCTCTAAGGTGCCACAATTACTCCTTTTCTTTTTGCGATTAATCGCAGAACTCAACAAAATTTATCGCGATTAACCACGGTTTTAATCACACTGTTTAATAAATTTCAATTGGTATTCTATTGTTTAATATTTTGGATGTTATTCTACATTTTCAAATACATTGATTTCAATTACAAAGTGCACAGTATTCACTTACTTTTATTACAAATATTTGCACTGTAAAATGATAAACAAAAGAAATAGTATTTTTTCAATTCACTTCATACAAGCACTCTAGTGCAATCTCTTTATCGTGAAAGTGCAACTTACAAATGTATTTTGATATATAGAGGTCTATTCAGAACACAGAATGTAGTCGTTGCTACAGCCAAGCAGGTACAGGGAGAAGCAAACAGGCAGGCTGCAGCTGAGTAGGCACACGGAGCAGGCAGGGGGAGGGGCTGCTGGCAGCAGCTTGCATGGGGCAGGGGGAGGAGAGCTCAGCTGAGTTGTGCAGAGGGATGACTCCCCCCAGGAGCCAGTGTCCCCCCAAAAGGGGAACCAACTTAGGGGAGAGTCGCTGCTGCAGCCGAGCGGGCACAGACACCTGCCTTAGAGTAAAAATACAAGCCAGATGCTTAATTACATCTCCAATAAAGGAGTAAAGAAGATGGAAATTAACAATTTCATAATAGTTAAATTTTAACTACAGCACTAATAGAACCAAACAGTCCCAACCAACAATGGGAACCTGGAGCTTCTCTTACCGAAGTACAGCCAAACTTTCAATCCTTTGTCATTATCTTCAACAGAGCAGGCATGCCTAGCAGGCACAGGGAAAAGGGAGCAGGCACGGAACAGAGCAGACCCAAAAAGGGGAGTCAACTTACAGTACCTGCATCGATTAACTTTTATACCTGATTTAGAATTTAATGCAATACTGACACAGTAGAGTAGTGTTTTTTGTTTTTTTAACAATTTTGCATATATTTTGCATATATTTAATTTCTTTCACAGTCGCTTCGGCCCGCAAAGCCTCTTCAAAAATCTAATATGGCCCTCGTCTCAAAGTTTAGAGATCCGCTCTAAAAGTAAAAATAATAATAATAATAAAAATAAAAATTGTCCTTTTAATTTATTTTTATTTTAAAGTTATTTGCTTGCTTAATTTAGATCAAGGGAAACTAGAAAGACCAAAGACTGCCCTGGCAACTACAAGAGACTTGTAGTAAACTGGACCCTCGCTAGAACACGGGATTTGGGATCCATGAGCAGTACCATGTTAACGCGGGGACCATGTTATAACAGGGACTGCGTTAAAATGAATTCCAATTAAAGTAATTCAGTTTGGGATCCATGGCTGCAACTGCGTTATATGCGAATTCACGCTATATAGACACGGGTTCTAGCGAGGGTCCAGTGTACTTGATGAAAAATTGCAGATCACAAGCAACCACACATTGCAAGTTTGATTATACAGAGCTCTATGCTTCTCATCTTAAAACTCTGATAAGCCCTTTACAGAATGTAATTTGATGCCTTTCTGAAGAAAATTCTTCTTGGATGCTTTTGCATGCTTGGTATGTATGATATAATCCATTGAAAGACCAAAGTAATGAAGGCCTTCAAGAAAGTTTCAGGATCAACATGAAGAATGAACAAAGTTATCTTTCTCCTCTCTTTGGTCTGTGTAGATTAAGCTCATTTCACATTCAATTCAATAACGTCTCCTCCCTTCTAATATTTGGATTTAAAACAAAAATTAGGAAATACACAAAAAATTCCACTTAAACTAATTTATGTACAAGTCATGCTTAGAGATAGCTATATTAAATTTAGATCAAATAAATGGGCCCAAAGAATCATAGATGTTAATATGGGCCTGTCACTGTTCAACATTAAACAGTTTTAAACAAGTTTTTAGGTATTGGTATGACATTTTAGGTATTGGTATGACACCTCAGTTTTCTTCATATCATGGCAAACACACCATTACGAATCCTTTTTATCTTTTATTAAAGATACAGGAAAAAAGGAAAAAACAAAGCATTTGAAATGTAAAATATTAAATAAAGCCTTCATTTTAACAACATCCCTTGTTCCCTTTCCTTGTAGGTGTAGCAAGTCTTCAGAAAGAAAAAACCTCTTGTCTGACAATTTCTTTGGTGGACTGGCGAGAACTGTCCTTTTAGGGAAAGAGAAAAAATTTAGTTGAAATGGGCTAGATCTGTTGTTAAAGGCCTGTCCCATTTCCTAAAAGACAAAACACCACACGCACAAGCGGGAGAAAAAGAACAGCAAAGACAGAAAATGCAGTTTCTGCCTCTAGTGTTGACTTTCACTCACAATCTCACTGCTTGATTTCAAAATATATATCAGGCATAGCACATGGTCTTACTAGCCACTCCAAGACCTGACAAATTTGTACCAGCAACAAGATGATTACAGTATTTCTTTTAGCTGGCTTTTTCTGGGCACAGAGTGTGTATCAAAATATAATCTTGGCCATGAAAAGAAATAAGACAGGGAATAAAAAGAACACATGTGGGGGAGAGGATGGTGACAGAATCTCACACCCCAGGTAATATTCAAGATTTAGCCCAACCTGGTAGTTATGTCATCTGGACTCCTCTCTGGCCCAGTCTGATCAGGATATTTTCAGGATCAGAATGAAAAAGGTCTGTGGTCCAACAGACAGCAGGGGTGCCAGCAACAATGAAACTCGCTCCATCCCCTTCTCTTTCAGTTAGCTAACATCCGCATCCAGTCACCTAGTCTCTTTCCAAGGCCCTCAAAAAGGAATGATTGGCAGAATAGCCCATCCGCTCATCATTTTGTCCACTAATTAGGCCTAATTTCCAAAGCACCAATTTTGATTCATTGATTTCAGCTTCCACACTTTTTTTTTTTTTTATTATTTACCAGGCATGATTTTAAACACAGTCCCTAAGTCAGTGGTGGGCAACCTGCGGCCCACCAGGGTAATCTGCTTGCGGGCCACGAGACAGTTTGCTGACATTAACCGTCCACAGACACGGCCACCCGCAGCTCCCAGTGGCTGCGGCTCACCATTCCCAGCCAGTGGAAGCTGCGGGAAGCAGCACAGGCCGCAGGGACGTGCTGGCTGCCGTTTCCTGCAGCTCCCATTGGCTGGGAACAGTGAATCGCAGCCACTGGGAGCTGCAGGCAGCCGTGCCTGCTGACGGTCAACATAAACACTGTCTCGCAGCCCGCCAGCGGATTACCCTGATGAGCCTCATGCTGCCCATCACTGCCCTAAGTTATATTAGCAAGCCTTTTTGTTTTTACTTAGTCTGTCTTCCTTTTGCACTTTTCCCCTCCATCAACATTATAGGTTATTGTGACTTTTATGAACATTCAACTTTTTATAGTTGAGTGCACAGGCTAAATTTGTAGGTTCAATTATTAAAACAGAACCTACCACCCTATTTTCCAGGAAAAATAAATAGGGTTATTTAACTGTCAAAATTCCCAACCCACTTCAACTACTAGGAAACACAACCCTACAAGAAAGAAAAACAGACAAATACAAGGAGGATTATTTTACAAAGAAGGCATGAAAAGGATCTGAAGAACCAGGCTGAAGTGTTACAATTCCATAGTGATTCTCCTGTGCAATAGCAATGCAGAAACAGGAGATGTCAGCAGAAAACTTGGATTAATAAAATTCAAAAGTCAGCAGAACCTTTCAGTAACAGAGGCTTAATCCCTTATGGAGGCCAAGAACACAAAGTTCTGTGGCTGTCCAACAGATGCTAAAAACTGATTTAGACTGATGTCTATTTCCAGGTAGAAGAGGCCCATATTCTCACATGCTGTGGTTATGGAAGGTTCTAGGATTAACAGAAAATCCACCTGTTCTCTGAAGTATCCACAAGAGCTCACTCAGGTTCCAGACTAAAATCAAACCTGTGAAGGTCAGGATGAGTGAGTGGGTTCCCGTGAAAGAAACTGTTTAAAATCTAGATCGTGTCCAAAGTTTGCATGTTGCCATCCATACGAGCATATGGAGCTGTGGTCTGAGGCACCAGATATGATATTATCACAGGATTATAGATACCTGTCTAGTTCTATTTTCTGAACCATTTTGGTGATGTGAAAAAAACAGGAGAAAGGCATAACCAAATACCCAGGTCAATGGGAAAGAGAAGGCATTCCTCTTCCATGCTGAGGGACACTTCTGCAAGAACAAAATACTAGAATCAGAAGTGTGGGACTTGACCTCTTGAGGATTCTTCATCTAGTCCAGTCCCCTGCACTCAAGGCATAACAATGTAATAACCAAACCATTCCTGACAAATGTTTGCTAATCTTTTCTTAAAAATCTCCAGTGATGGAGATTCCACAACCTCCCTAGGCAATTTGTTCCAGAGCTTATCTACCCTGACAGGAAGTTTTTCCTCATGTCCAACCTAAACCCTCCCTTGCTGCAATTTAATCCCACTGCTTCTTGTCCTATACTCAGAAGTTAACGAGCACAATTTTTCTGCCTCTTTCTTGTAACAACTTTTTGTACTTGTCCCCCCTCAGTCTTTTCTTCTATGCAAACCCAGCTTTTTCAATCTTACCTCATAGATCATGTTTTCTAGACCTTTAATCATTTTTGTTGCTCTCCTCTGGACCTTCTGCAATTTGTCCACATCTTTCCTAAAATCTGGCATCCAGAATTGGACACAATACTCCAGCTGAGGCCTTCTCAGTGCGGAGCAGAGCAGAAGAATTAGTTCTCATGCTTTGCTTGCAACACTCGTGCTAATTCATCCCAGAATGATGTTTACTTTTTATGCAAGTGTTACACTGTTACATACTTAGCTTGTGATCCATTATAACTCCCAGATCACTTTCCACAGTACTCCTTCCCAGGCAGTCATTTCCCATTTTGTATGTATGCAACTGATTGTTCCTTCCTAAATGGAGTACTTTGCATTTGCCCTTACTCAATTTCATCTTATTTACTTCAGACCATTTCTCCAGTTTGTCCAGATCATTTTGAATTTTAATCCAATTCTCCAAAACACTTGCAACCTCTCCCAGCTTGGTATTGTCTGCAAACTTTATAAGCGTACTCTCTCTGCCATTATCTAAATAACTGAAGATATTGAACAGAACCCAACCCAGAACTGATTCCTGCAAGACCCCTCTTGACATGTCCTTCCAGTTTGTCTGTGAACCACTGATAACTACTCTCTGCAAATGGTTTTCCAACCAGTTATGCACCCACCTTACAGTAGCTACATCTAGGTCGGTGTTCTTCATTGCAAGGCCTGGAGCGAATGGCAGCTCCCATCAATCCTAAGTGTGGGTCACTAAGTTCCCTCTAAGCTGTGCAGCAGGCTATAAATAGCAGCACAGAAGCTCTCAAGGGCCATGCAACAGGAACCTGGAGAGGAGAGAGGTAGTGGGTGGGCGGGAACTGGGGAGGGGAGCAAGTTAGGGCTTGCAGGGCTGCTTGCTGGCAGAGAGAGAGAGAGAGAGAGAGAGAGAGAGAGAGAGAGAGAGAGAGATCACACCCCTTCCCCCGAACTAGCTGCTGCTGGCACTGAGAGGGCTGGGGGGGGGGGGGGACAAGACCTCTGGCTCCAGCCCCGAGGTAGACTGCCTGCACGCCAAACTCCTCATCCTCAGCCCCACTTCAGAGCCTGCATTGGCAGCCAGAGCCCTCATCCACACCACCCTCCCCGCGCCCGCATCCCAACCCTCTGCCCCAGCCCTGAGCCTCCTCCTGCACCCTGAACCAGCCACAGAGGTGAAAAGAAAACAGGAACAAATTGACCAATGAACATTTGGACTATCTTACTAGAATTGCAATGACAGATTACAAATACTGCAAAAACAAAGTCAAGGTGGAACAGGCACATTTTTGCTCATCCAGTTGTTAAATTAAGTTTTGCATTATTCTGCTCTTAAAAAGTTTATTCGCATAGGTGCCTTTTTAATTCCATATATTTTCCTGGTTATTTTATAAAAAAAGAGTATGTTTTACTGTACAAGTAGACTTTAAGTTTTAGTTACACAAGGGGCTCTGTAACATTACATCACTGAGTAGTAAGCAATGTGTTAATTTAGTAGTTGATGTGGCTCTCACATTGAAGGTTTTTGGCCCCAACTTCAAAAGTACTGAAGAGCACTGATCTAGGTTGTATCAAAAGCCTTACTAAACTCAAGACATACCATACCATATCTACCACTTCCCCCCATCCACAAGGCTTGTTAGTTACCCTGTCAAAGAAAGCTATTAGGTTGGTTTGACAGGATTTGTTCTTGACAAATCCATACTGACGGTTACTTATCACCATATTATCTTCTAGGTATTTGCAAATTGATTGCTTAATTATTTGCTCCATTATGTTTCCAGGTACTGAAGTTAAGATGTCTGGGTCTAATTTACCAGATTGTCCTTAATCCCCTTTTTATAGATGAGCACTATATTTGCCATCTTCCAATCCTCTGGAATCTTGCCCATCTACTATGAGTTTTCAAAGATAATAGCTAACGGCTCAGATATCTCCTCAATCAATCCCTTGAGTATTCTAGGATGCATTTCATAAGGCCTTGATAACTTGAAGACATCTAACTTGTCCTTTCCCTATTTTAGCCTCTAATCTTACCTCATTTAACACAGTGAACGCCAGAGAAGACATCCAATCACAAATAAACTTTTTTTTTTTTGGGGGGGGGGGGGTGTCATTTAGCACTTTTGCCATTTCCACATTTTCTGTTATTGTCTTTTCTCCTTTACTGAGTAATGGGCCTACCCTGTCCTTGGTCTTCCTCTTGCTTCTAACGTATTTGTAAAACATTTTACTGTTTCCCCTTCTGACTCTACACAGTTTAATCTACTTTTGTGCCTTGGACTTTCTAATTTTGTCCCTAAGTGTTTGTGTTGTTCATATTCATCCTTTGTAATTTGACCTAATTTCTACTTTTTAGGACCCTTTTTTTCAGTGTCAGATCATTGAAGATGAGAAGGTTACCCACCTTGTGCAGTAACTGAGGTTCTTCAAGATGCGTGTCCCTGTGGGTGCTCCACTCCAGGTGTTGGCGCATCCCTGCACCTTTGGTCAGAGTGTTTTAGTAGCAGCGTCTGTACAGGTCGCGCATGTGTGGTGCCTGCCTCACAGCAACACTGTCGCTTCATCTAGCATGTATGCAACCCGGACTCCTCAGTTCCTTCTATAGGTCCGCCATTTGAACTCCAAAGTAGAGGGGAGGAGGATAAGTAGCAGAGCACCCACAGGACACACATCTTGAAGAATCTCAGTTACTGCACAAGGTGAGTAACCTTCTCTTCTAGCCATGTCCCTGTGTGTGCTCCACTCCAGGTGACTGTAGAGCAGTGCCCTCTTTAAGATGGGAGGGGCTTCGGAGTTGATAGGTTGAGTGAAGATAACATAGCTAGGCCAATCCGTGTATGCGCTTCTGGGCCTTATGTGATTGTGTAGTGTTTAGCAAAGGTGTATTCGGAGGCCCAGCTGGCAGCTTTACATATGTCTATGAGGGGGACATTGTGCAAAAATACTACTGACTATGTTATTGATCTAGTAGAGTGTGTTCTGGTCCTCACGGGCGATTGTATGCCCTTTAGTTGGTAGCATAGGTGAATACATCTAGATTTCCATTTTGAGAGCCTCTGCGTTGATATAGCGGCTCCTTTGGACCGTTCTGCAATAGACATGAATAGTTTTGGTGAAGCTCTAAATGGTTTCGTTCTCTCCAAATAGAACGCTAATGCTCGTCTAACGTCTAGGGCAGTGATTCCCAAACCTCTTCCACCGTTTGTGCAGGGAAAGCCCCTGCCGGGACGGTTTGTTTACCTGTCACGTCCGCAGGTTCGGCTGATCGCAGCTCCAACTGGCTGCGGTTCGCTGCTCCAGGCCAATAGGAGCTGCTGGAAGCAGTGGCCAGTACGTCCTGCAGCCCGCACCGCTTCCAGCGGCTCCCTTGGGCCTGGAGCAGCGAACCGCGGCCACTGGGAGCCGCGATCGGCCAAACCTGCGGACGCGGCAGATAAACAAACTGGCCCGGCCCAGCCGGGACTTTCCCTGCACAAGCAGAGGACAAGTTTGGGAACCACTGGTCTAGGGCATGCACTGTAGCTTCAAGTGTGTTCTTACGTGGTTTGGGAAAGAATGCTGGAAGATGTATTGGTTGATTTATATGAAAGGATGAGAATATCTTAGAGACGAATTTTGGATGAGTCCTTAATGTAACTTTATCAGGTCTACCATGAGAGCCCTTATTTCTCTTATGCATCGAGCCGATGTGATTGCTATTAGAAATGCAACCTTCATGGAAAGGTGTAGTAGGGAGCAGGTAGCCAGAGGTTCAAACAGTTTTCGAGTGAGACCTTTTAAAACCAAGTTTAGGTCCCACGGTTGTGTGGGCACTCTTACTTCTGGATAGATGCTCGAGAAATCTTCTGGTGATTGGGTGAGCATTTTTTGGTGAAAAGCAGCGATAGCCACAAGGTGTACTTTTGTTGAGCTGATGGATAGGTCGGATTATTTTAATTCAAGGATGTAATCTAGTATCAGTAGAAGGGATGCCGACACCGCTGTGAGTTGTTTGGCGGTGCACCATGTAGTAAATCTCTTCCACTTTCGTAGGCAGGTTTTACAAGTAGATTTTCTACTGTGGAGTAGCACTCGTTTGACCTGTTCTGAGCAATCTAGTTCGTCATTAAAGAACCACAGAGGAGCCATGCTTTCAGCTGTAGCATCTCTATGTTCTGACAGTGAACCTGACTCTCGTGTTCTGTTAACAGGACCATCTGAAGCAGAAGAGTGACTGGAGCACATGCAGACATCCGTGTTCAACCAGACACCTTAACATGTCTGATTGGTCCCTCAGAATCCGAAGCATCTCATCCTGCACCACACACTCATGCTCATGGGAAGCTTTCCTGCTCTCCATTTCCACATCTAACTTCCCAGCAGTGAACTCCTCCATGCTCTCAGCTCTGTGTCAACTCTTTCCAAGGCATTCATTATCTTGGTGAACATGTCCTCCCACGTTCTCCTTTTAATCACCAAAAGCCTGCTTTCAGGTGTTGATGACATGCCGAAGGACATTTCCAGCTGTCAGTCGGGGGGGGGGAAATAAATAAATAAAGGAGCTATTGTAAATGCAGAAAATATTTCCATAGCAAGGCAGTTTTCATGGAAAAAAAAAAAAAAAACAAACCCTTATTACATTAGGTGCAAGCCATAACATAATCAGAATCCATAACTGTTCACTGTGCCGTTTTGCTGTTCCAGCAATGGTGAGTAGCCCACCCCCTAACCCATCGAGTCATGGGTGACCATACTTTTAATCCAGTTTATGGCAGGCTCATGTAGGGAGCACAGGTAGCTAGTCGAACAATGGCCCTTCCCCATAGCACCACAGGAAGCTGTTTACAAACAGAGCGGGGGGGAAAGTTTTCACTTCCAAGTCGTGGAAGCTCACTTGTGGGGCCCCAGTCCCCTATCAGGGCCACTTCAACTACTTGCCGACCCATGCCGAGCACAGTAAAGGCACATTAGCGGCTGCGTGGTTTGGCAATCTGGAATGTGGGGGAGGGAAGGGTCTACATGATCTTTTTTCCTTGTAAGAGCACTTTTAATGAGAACTTCCTCACTTTCCCCTAGGTGACCCTATGTGATATCAGTCTCCTGAGGGTAACAGAGGCAGAAAGGAAGGAGATGCTTCAAGCATCTGGGCATAGACACGGTCCTTATGCCGCTATGCTATGTACCACAATGACGACAGCAGAATTAATTCAGGAGTTGCGTGGGAAAGTGTCCTACCATGGTGGAAGAAATAAGACTGCCCTGCCCACAAACCTTCTGCACAGGATTGCAGAGTACCTCCATGAAAGTTTCCTAGAGAGATCCATGTAGGATCCCAGGCTATCCCAGTCCACATAAACAGTATTTTCCGGGGGCCACCGTCTGCGTAGCTGGAGCACCCTCTTGTAAGCAGAGAGCCACAGCACTCACTTTTTCCTCACAGTAAACATGCAATACCACCAAATGCGTGTGCCAGCTAAAGTTTCAGTGGACTTTCATTGTAATTGTATACTCACCAGAGGTGCCTTCCCCAGCATCACAGTCGGCCACAGTGATGTCTTGCAACCCAGAGAGCTTAAAAACATTTCCTGATTCTCAGGGAGAGCGGATCCACCGCTCACCTGTCTCCCATTCTCCTCCTCTTCCTCATCCACCGTATCATCCTCTTTGTTGTCTCTAGATTCTCACACCTCTGAGGTGCCCCCGTTGCTCGTGGGGGTACTGGTATGGTCACTCCCGAGAATATTACATGCAGCTCACTGTAGAAACGGCATGTGTGGGGTTCAGCACCAGAATGACTGTTCACCTCCCTTGCCTTGTGGTACGCTTGGCGAAGTTTCTCTTTTCACATGGCATGCTGTGTGTCCCTCATGTAGCCCTTCTCCCCCATTCCATGAGCGATCTTTGCATAGAGGTCAGTGCTTCTTCTGCCGGATCCGAGCTCTGCCTGCACAGACTCTTCTCCCCACACAGCAGTGAGATCCACCACCTGCTGTGCAGATCAGACTGGAGCGCATTTGGGGAGTGTAGTCTCCTTGACCAGCTGTGCTCAAGCTGGCATGCTCCCAATGCTGAACAGGAAATGGGAAATCAAAAATTCCTTTAGCAGGGGAGGGGCTGTTTCCTGAGTACCTGGCTGCAGTGTAGCAGAGTTGAGAATGATCTCCAGAGTGGTCACAGATGAGCATTGAGGGACACCACCTGGAGGCCAATTAAGTCAAATTACACAACACTGCATCTGCACTACCTCGCAGTCCACCCATAAAAATCGAATTAAGCGCTACATCTCTCACAGAGGTGGATTACACAAGTCGACATTAGAGGCGACTTAGGTCAGCGTAAAGGAACCGGTAGTGTAGACACATACATTAGCAGGTCGACTTAAGGCAGCTTCCTTCGACCTACCTCTGTAGCGTAGACCAGGCCTCAGTTACAGATTGTGTTAACTATGCTTTGAGGAACAAACAACAATTTCTCTACTTGCAGAAGATGAGATCTCTCTCCTGTCCCCCTTTTAATCAAACCCAAGTTCCCCCTTACAACAACAAACCCAAGTCTTCGGCTGTCAATTTCCATTTCTATCATGGATGATCCACTTGTCTCCAGGCTGGGTGGAATCTGTGGACCTTATTACTTGAAAAATAAAATAAAATAAATGAATAAAGGAAATTCTCAAGTAAGCACTGATACCCCTTTTTTCTATTTTTCCTTGTGCTAAGGTCTATAGAACTATTACAACAGGATTTTCACATCAGTGTGCCTCCCAGGTGGGAAACAGGCTCATCCTTGAAACAAGAATATCCAAGACAAGGTCTATTATGTATATCCTCCATCTTTCCCCAGGCAATAAGAGGTGGAAAAGACTTCTACCAGAAAATAAGTCACAGGATAACCAATATGCTGAATTTGGTTAACTTGCATGTTCATGGCCATGAAGCTGCCAAGCATCTCTCAGAAGATAAGACTACTTTGCCATGAGAGAGACTGCCAGTGTTCCTAAGGACTGGACTTTAATGCTTGACCAAAAGAAGGCTATTTCTTAAATGTACTTAGGAGAATGAATGCTATGATACTAGCGAGGACTGCCTGTCTGAATTATAGTTACAGTACTGGGTCTTGTTCAAGAAAGATCCCAATTTTAAAAAAAAAAAATTGGAGGGAACTTCAGGGACAAGATGCTCCTCCATTGTCAGCGATTGAGAGTTCTGGCTCTGTCACTAAGCTGCAAGCAGGCATAAGTACCCATTGTAATGAATCTGCAGAACACAGCATAATGAAGAAGATACAAATCCTACAAGAACTTTGTTGTTGACCCCGTCCCCCCTCTTTAGGGCCAAAAGCCACTTTCTTGGCACAGCTAATAGGATATAGCAACCTTAATCCATGACAAATGTTCCACACGAACAAAAGACAGAAGACCTCATGTAATTCTTATAATTAAATTAATCCTAATCCACAGTCTGGATAAAACTATAATCTGCCAAATGCATTTTCTACTGATGTATTTATATGATCATTACCCTTGAATAATCATAGTACCACCCAACTATTCAGAAACAATTTAAAACAGACATTTCTTTCTTTCCAGCCTGAAGAAATAGATTGATTAGTTTCTATTTGTGCACGCACACAAAAATTTTAGAGTGAAATCTGAACTGAAGTAAGTTTTGAGTGATATTCATAGTAATTCATGTCTTGTGGAGTGAGTTCCACAGTTTAGGTCCAGTTCCTTTGAAAGCTGTGTGTACTTACAGCTTCCCCTTACTGATTAACCAGTTTCATAGTTCCTGTATCATATATCAGTCATGGGAGGTCAGGACTGTAGAGAAAGGAGCAATCTCTCAAGTAGGTAGGGCCAATCCCATGAAGGATTTTTAATATCAGGGCAGACTTTGAACTGTACTCTGTATTCAGTTAGGAGCAAGCACAAAGTGTAAGATGGTGTTCACAGCAGGCAGGTTGGTGCATTTTGTATCAGTTGAAATCTCTCCAAAGAAGTGTTTTCATTCTTAAATATGAACTGCAGTAATCAAGCCCAGAGGTCCAAAATGCATGTATCAATTTGGCCAGGTCTGTGGTTCACAGGATAGCATCTTTTGGCCAACTGCAAATAGACATGGGTGGGGTTTGTGGCAAAAAGAGTACTTGTGGCACTTTAGAGACTAACAAATTTATCTGAGCATAAGCTTTCGTGAGCTACAGCTCACTTCATCGGATGCATGCAGTGGAAAATACAGCGGGGAGATTTTATATACACAGAGAACATGAAACAATGGATGTTACCATACACACTGTAACAGAGTGATCAGGTATGGTAACACCCATTGTTTCATGTTCTCTGTGTATATAAAATCTCCCCGCTGTATTTTCCACTGCATGCATCCGATGAAGTGAGCTGTAGCTCACAAAAGCTTATGCTCAAATACATCTGTTAGCCTCTAAGGTGCCACAAGTACTCTTTCTTTTTGCGGATACAGACTAACACAGCTGCTACTCTGAAACCTGTTTTTATGCCAAGGCTCTTTGGGCATCTATAAACCATGAAGAGCCCAAATGAACCCCAAGATTACAGATTAACAATGAAAGCACACATGTGCACAACAACAGGGAAGGCTATAGAGTAAGCAAGTTCTCGAAGTACTTCCTTCAGCTTCAGTAAGGTCAACTTTCAGCTTTAGTTCAACTGCTCTTTATCAGGGTGCTGATTTCTGAAAAGCTTTGCGAGCACTAGGGGTCAATGATATTTGCATTTGATTAAATGAGTGTTGGCTGCATTCTGCTGTTATTTCTGCCCACGTTGTCTCACCAGCTCTATTGCTTTACGTAGAATGTTTATCATCATAACGAAGAGAACTGAGCTTGTGTAACTCTGCGGGCGAAAAAGGAAGAACAGCTACCCATAACAACCCTCTGGGTCTGAAAAAAGGAACTGATTCATCTCAGTATGTTTCCATTCACACCTGCAGTTTCTGGGATACAGGACAAGAGAACTTGATGATCAATGGAGTCAAGTGTCTAGCAGAGAATTAAAAAAAAAGTCAGAATTTTTATTAAATACACTCTTTTTAGAGTCAAGTATTAGAGGGGTAGCCGTGTTTGCCGCTTTTACAGATCCAGACTAAGAGTCCCGTGGCACCTTATAGACTAACAGACATATTGGAGCACAAGCTTTCGTAGGTGAATACCCACTTCGTTATTCACCCAGGAAAGCTTATGCTCCAATACGTCTGTTAATCTATAAGGTGTCACAGGACTCTTTGCCACTCTTTTTAGAATATTTCCCACAAATACCATGGGAATGAAAGGTAAGGTTCTACATGCTGCTCTCTCCCTAGCTTCTTACAATATCCTACAGCAAGACACTGATATGCAAAAAACTTTTAATATGGGATTGAAATGTACCCCAAGTAATCCTCAGGGGTTGTTTTTTTGTTTAAGAATTTCTACTCTGTATCCATTGAATCCAGAGATACAAGTTAGAGGTTTAGTTTTCAACATATACCTCATTAAACTTCACACGTAACTGTTTTGAGGGAAAAAAACATGACGTGTTTATATTTTGAGATTACTGAGAAGACATTGTTAGTGTTCTAATGAAATATGCATTATTTGATAATTGATAATGTCTTTAACTATTTGCTTGCTTGAAACGGCTTCTGTTTTATTAATGGTGAAATACATACATCACTCAGAAACCAACTTTTTTAAATTAAGGATTTTTTTAAACATCCCAGGGTCTTATTGTTTTACTTTTGTTGCTAAACAAAGTTTAAACTTTTAGAAGAAACAGTATGAGCTATATCACCACATTATTAAATTGATGGGTGTAATCAGCACCAAGCAACCTAATAACTGCTTCCGCATAGCTTTACGACATAGGATGCACATATGAAAAGGCCTGCATTTTGACTAAACAGCTAAATTAGCCAACCATACAGCCTACATGCACCTCAAACTTTTGCAAAGTACTAAAAACCCTAAGCAAGTAAAGGTCAAACCTAGAACTAGAACCCACTTAACCAAGTTCCACAGCCAGTGCCTCCACTCACTAAGGAACAGTGCCTCCAAGCCAGGTTACTGAATATCTTGGTTAAAGTTTCACCATCTAAAGTTGTGATTAAAATCTACAGATGGAGAAGGGAATGAAGTACAAAACATTATTTTAAAGCACTTGGGTAAGCGTTATTAGCCCGATATTACAGGTAACTACTAGGGCTATCAATTAATCGCAGTTAACTCACCCAATTAACTAAAAAAAAAATTAATTGTGATTAATTGCACTGTTAAACAAGAGAATACCTATTGAAATTTATAAAATATTTTTGGATGTTTTTCTACATTTTCAAATATATCAATTTCAGTTACATCACAGAAAACATGTACAGTGCTCATTTTATATTTTTATTACAAATATTTGCACTGTAAAAATGATAAACAAAAGATAGTATCTTTCATTTCACCTCATGCAAGTACTGTAGAACAATCGTGAAAGTGCCACTTACAAATGTAGACTTTTTTTGTTCCATAACTTCACTCAAAAACAAAACAATGTAAAACTTTAGAGCCCACAAGTCCACTCAGTCCTACTTTTTGTTCAGCCAATCACTAAGACAAATATATTTGTTTACATTTACGGGAGATAATGCTGCCCGCTTCTTATTTACAATGTCACCTGAAAGTGAGACCAGGCGTTTGCATGACGCTGTTGTAGCTGGCGTTGCAAAATATTTACGTGCTAGATGCTCTAAAGGTTCATATGCCTCTTCATGCTTCAGCCATCGTTCCAGAGGACAGGCTTCCATGTAGATGACGTTTGTTAAAAAAAATAATGCATTAATTAAATTTGTGACTGAACTCCTTGGAGGAGAATTGTCTGTCTCCTGCTCTGCTTTAGCCTCATTCTACCATATATTTCATGTTATAGCAGTCTTGGACGATGATCCAGCATATGTTGTTCATTTTAAGAACACTTTCACTACAAATTTGACAAAATGCAAAGATAATGTGAAAATTCTAAAACTAGCTATAGCACTCAACCCAAGATTTCAGAATCAGAAGTGCCTTCCAAAATCAGAGGGATGAGGCGTGGAACATGCTTTCAGAAGTTTTAAAAGAGCAACACTCCAATGTGGAAACCACAGAATGCTAACCACCAAAAAAGAAAATCAAACTTCTGCAGGTGGCATCTGATTCAGATTATAAAAATGAACATGCATCGGTCCACAGTGCTTTGGATCATTAGCGAGCAGAACCTGTTATCAGCACAGACACACGTCCTCTGGAATGGTTGTTGAAGCATCAAGGTACATAATCTTTAGCGCATCTGGCATGTAAATATCTTGGGACACCAGCTACAACAGTGCCATGCAAATACCTGTTCTCACTTTCAGGTGACGTTGTAAACAAGAAGCAGGAAACATTATCTTCTGCAAATGTAAACAAACTATTTGTCTGAGCAATTGGCTGAACAAGAAGTAGGAATGATTGGACTTGTAGGCTCTAAAGTTTGACACTGTAGAAAACATGCAAAAATGTTTAAATAAATGGTATTCTATTATTGTTTAACATGAATTTTTTTAGTCGCATGATCAATCACGATTAATTTTTTTAATCACTTGACAGCCCTACTAACTGCAAAGATTTTAACCAAATTGTCTAAGACATACCGTAACATGGTAAATAAAATTTTGGGGTAGTATATTGATGAGTGTATTTCCAACTCTGCCACAAAACTCCTTTTTAACCATGAGTAACTGAAGAACATAGTTGTCAAATCTATAAAATGGATCATGTGCACACTCGCATTAGGATTTTACTAGATGCGTGAGCTTCCTCTTCACTTTTCAGGAGTGGCATTAGCCAGTGAGGAATGGGATTGTGAAATTGACAATTAAGATATTCTCAATCACTATTTTCTCTCTTCAAAGGCTTCACTGATAAAGAATGTTTAAGTTTCAAATAGCAATATCTTAAATGATTTACCCTTCCTGACTTTGAAATGTTGCCTCTTACATGGACCAATGTATGTCTTCCACTATGTCATGTAACATGATTGTGTTTTGACAGATAGGGGGACAGAAAGGAACACTAAGACTTGCAAACATTTCAAAGAGGTGCTAGTTGAAAGGGTTGGGTGGGGGTTAAATCTCCAGAATTAATCAGTTAAAACGTGCAGAAAATATTCTAATAGCAAAGGAAACTTAATGCTAAATATTTTAAAGCCAAAGGATCTCTTTTTTGGGGCTAGGGAAAAGGATGCAGAGTTAAACAGGTAAATCAAAGTCAGACTAGTATGACTTTACTGATTTCTGTGTTAATGGGACATCCAATCTCATTATACCCAAGACAGACCATAATGTCTAAATCACATTGTCACCAAATTGCTGGGAAACATATTCCATAATCCAAAAGCTGCACTTACACATATTTTGAAGCAACAGAATCTGCTACCTCTTCTGAGGCTAGATTAAATTAGCAGTGGATAATGCAGTACACACTATTGTCAAACAGTTATTTTTAAGCCAACTTTCTGAACAAGTCAAGAGGCACTTTTCTTCTGAGGATTAAGACTACGGTGAGTTTGAAGTTTTAAAATTAAGCTGTTTGAGTTAGTCAAATGTCTGAACAATATTTAAAGGTGTGAAAAAAAATTAGAACTTTTTGTACTCGGAATTCAAAAATAACCAAGTGGAATTTTACCAAACGACCATTTAAAGTTACTTTTGAATAAAAAAACAAGCATGAGACGTTTCAGACCAAAAGGTTTTCCTGCAGAAAGTTTTAAAGTACTAAAACACAAAGATTTGGGCCATTTTCTGATTAATAATACAAAAATGATACAAAAATGAATAAAGTATATTCAGTGAACAAACATTTTAACTGTTTAATGTTATTAGTGAAACAGACAGCTTGCATTTATTTTTGCCTCTGGCCCTGTTTAATACACTAGGTGTGCACCAATCTCTCATTAGTGCACACCCTACAGTGTCTGACTACTTGTTTAACACACCCTCTGCTGTTTTATTTGATCTTTTCAACATTACATACAGTATTAGATTCCTAGGGCTTGATATTTTGAGAAGTTACCTGATGCTGTGACATGTACTTTTTAAAAAGAAAGAAACTAAAGCTGTAGAACTACCACGCCAACACATAATAAAATTAAACTGAAGAGAGTTATAAATTAAGCAGTTAATAAAAAGCTATGTGAATTTCTTTTGTTCTTCCTCTTCGTATCATTCTGTGTCTATTTTCTGCCTTTATATTTTTCGCCCCAAGTTCACTTTGTTCTTCTTCCTGGCCAGTTCAGCTTTTCTCTCCCAGATTACGTTTTTCCTTTCCCAGGGTATGTGTTTCCTTGGCTCTGTTATATGTCCCTCACTTACACCTACCTCAGTTCATACTACCCCTTCATTTCTTTGGCACTTCCCATTCTCCTTGCATTTGTTTTCCTTGTCTTATGCTCTCACAATATTTCAAATCTCAATGCATGCACAGCCAGGATTACAGAGAAACTAGTGCATGATGTGCACAAGTCTGAATGGACACAGAACTACATAACAAGGAAACACAGGCATGAAATAACCAAGTTGGGAGGGGCAAGAGAAGTTCAAGAAAAGGAATAATGGGGAAGGGGAGGGGGAAACTAAGTACATCTGACAACTACCCCCCCCCAAAAAAAAAAAAAGTGTCCTGCACCTAAAAAATGTTTGATGCATTTAAACCTACGTACATAGAAATGAGTTTGGGGATTTAAGATATTCATACAACAGATATATTACAGTTGTAGCATGCTGATACAGTTTAGCCTAAGAATAGAAAAATATTCAGTACTACAAGCAGCATTAATTCTTTCAGTCAAATTAAAAGCTTTTTTTTAAATTAAAAGCATTGTGACGAGTAGCAGAAGCAGCCCACATAAGCTGACCAAAGCCTATGTGAATGAGACAAGGAGCACGTAAAGCAGACATTGTTTGTGCTAGCTCTATGGACTAGCTTTTGTTAAACAGAAGTCTAATCATTAAACTTTTTCCAAAAAAAAAAAAAAATATGTAGGTAGGGTTTAGCCAGCTTCAAATGCTATTTTAAAAAATAGTAAAATATGTTTTTCTGCAGAATGCATTGCTAATTTCTTTAATGCCTTTTTTTTTTTAAGCCACAGAAAAGGCTATGCCACACAGAGTAAACCATTCAGGCCAGAAAACATGTATTTTGTTTCTGTGAAACAGCATATTAAGTTGTGGTGCTAGATGGACAAGAACCAACACATACCCAACCTCTTAGGACAACTTAATTTAGTGTAGAGATTTTAAATGCGCTGGCAGTAAGCTTTTGCTAAAAGTGTCTAAAAAGCAGGGGCATGAGCGTCAGCATCCAGTCAGTATTGATTTTATATGTAAGACACCAAGGACTTACACCATTAGTCCACCAGGTTATACTGATACTATTTGAAATGCTTTTTTTCTGTCAGCAAAAATAAGTTTTGGACTGTATTTTTTTGTTCTCTTCAAACGAGTGCCCACTAGGGAAAGATAAGAAATAGCTGAAAGTAAATCTCATTCTGAAATTTGTATCAAAAGAACATACGTTTAAAACTATGACCCACATGAATCCAATCCAACTTATCTCTCCAGTAAGACTTCAATATTAAAGAGAGAGTCAAGCCCTGGGATGGAGCTATGTATAGGCCCTATCTATCTACACTACAATTAGGTCAGGGAACCTGGTTCCAACACAACTGTCCCCCACTTCTGGCTCCAGACTGTGGAGCAGATGAACCAAAAGAAGGCTACGAAATACGGATAAGGTCCAGTCTACACTATAAACTAGAGCAATGTTTGTAACCAAGTTCCCTGACATACTTGCTGTCTAGACACGTTGGGGAAAGCGCTGCCAATACACCTCAATTCAGCTAGTTGCAACATCCTTGCAATCCCTATGTCACAGCTCCCATGTTATGGCTGTAGTCAGATTTATGAGGTGGACAAGCAGATGTGCTAGTAATTTGCTACTTAAACTGATAAAACCTGATAACGTTGTATACATAACATGGGGAAAACATTTGACTTTCAGTGGTGAAAATAGGGTATAGATCACAGGTACAGCTACCCCAAGACTTAGCTTACAGTGTACATCATTATCAGTTCCCTATGTTAGCTAGGAGTATCAAATTTGTTAAAAATAAGAAATTTCTGAATATCAAGAGTAGTGTTTCCTTACATGCAGAATACTATCACTCATTAGGACTTCAAATATGTTAGCATGTACAGCCATCAACCAGATATTCAAAGTGCCCCAACTTGCAAGCAATAAATTGACCCTTGCATCTTTTAGAGCATGAATTTCTCAGAAATTACATGAAACAGTATCAGCTTGCATACCCTACTCCCTGCTGTTCAGTATGAGATGTTTATCTGGTAGGCTAAAATACAAGATGCTAGAACATCAGAATTCCATAATTAAGTAGTAATTTCTGCATATCTTACAAATGATTAATGCACTGTATTCCACCACCTACGTTCTACGTACAGGTGCACGTTCTGTTCGGAACCACATAGCCCAGGTAGAACGAAAGGAAGAATTTTTGCCTTCATTTGAAGTTGAAGTTGAATCTTACCAAGGCAAGAAAAGGTAGCTCAATAGATGATGAAAACGAGAACAACTGTGTGTATGCCTAACACAGCTTTTCAAAAGTTTATCAGGTACAAAACCTACTTCACTTGCCCTTCACTATGACAATGTTGCAAAACTAAAAATCTATTTTATTCACTTGGCACTTCACCCCAGCAAGAAGAAATTTTACATAACTGGTTTACTAGTTTATGTAATTTATTGTTACTACTTTTGACAACTGTAAAATTAAGGCATCCAGCAATACCTGAGTCTATTTCAACTTTACATTACAATGCAATCAGAAACTAACAGTACACAGGCATTAGTTTCATATGAATGTCAGCCATTAGCATTTTAGAAAAGCATCTCAAGAACTAGATATTATCTTTCATTTTAGCACATGCTACTCATTAAGATGCTGAAATGCGTCAAGACACTAAAGAATTGAGGAAGCAGCATGGGGTACAGGATCAAGTAGGGGAACAGAAAACAGTGTCCCCAGTTCTCCTCTCACCAATCCAACAGGCTTGCTAGGAAGTTTTGAGCAAGCCATTTAACCCCATGTCTATTTTCCCCATCTGTAAGATTAATTTTCACAGTGTTGGAGTAAAGGTGGTAAAAACAGTTCGTAGTTGCACAACACTATGTATATGAGCAGTAAGTATCCATAGCACTGAGATTCTCTACTGAAAGTGGTCATACCTTGCATATAAGACCCACACTTCTCAAAAAGAAAGGGAGTACTTGTGGCACCTTAGAGACTAACAAATTTTACACCACGACACGTGACTATCTGCAGGATAGTGTCTGAGTTTAGAAGTGGCAATAACTTGTCATCCCTTTGAACAACAAAGTTAACATTGCCCCCAATAAAAATAGTGAAAGCAAAGAACTAACACAAGACACATGACATGTATAGGAAACGTAAGGGGGAGGTGTGAAGAATAGGCAAATACTTCAGTGGTACTGAAGATTCTCTCACAGTTCACAGATTCACGCACACACTACAGCACTCATCACAGGTAAACAAAAGTAAGTAGGAGTTAAGTGACGCGACTAAGCAAGGCGTGTAGAGTTTGGTCCTACAGGGTAGTAGATTCACAGAAACAGGGCGCAGACGGATCTCCACGCACACGCTACTTACCAGTAAGCAGTCACAGTTCACTTCAGATTTGGGGTCCTTTAACATCACATCGATTTTTTCAAACCGAGCCTCAAAGTTTTCGCCTGTCGACATGTTTTCGAGAATAGAGTTTTCCTTATTCCAGAGCAAAGCAGGGTAAGCTACCAGGCCAGGATGCTTCCTAGGTAGCCTCCGGATCAGAGAAGTCAGGGGCGAGGGGGAAGGAAAGTCTCACGCGCTCCCCAAAAGATTTAGAGCCGAGGGTGGGGTAGGAAGAGCTGCCCCCCTCTATCCACACAAGCAAGCGTTTCTAGGCTGCGATCGCAACCCCGCAGGTTCCCTCGCTCCACCGCGGTCTCGCCAGCCGCATTCCCCCAGCCAGGCGGCCGCCCTCGGAGCCAGCGGAGCGGTTCCTCCTCTTGCTGCTGCTCGGCGCCAGCTCCCGAAGAGCAATTTCTTTTGAAGCAAAAACCACCATGAAAACAGGAAACTCCTCAGCGCCTCGGAGCTACTCCCTCCATGGAGCCCCGGGGCGGGGTGCGGGGACCGGCGCTGCCCCCGCCCTGTGCCCAAGCTGCTCCGGGCAGCGGGGTGCCAGCTGCGCAGGCCGCCCTGGCCCCCACTTCCGGGGGAGAGGCCCCCCCTCGAGCGCGGCGACACCCCTCGGGCACGAGCGGCTTCAGCGGAGCGACGGCAGCATCTTCCTCCCTCGCTGCCTGCCCCCGGCGGCGGCGGCGGCGGCTCCTCCTCGGCTGCCCCGCGCCCCTCCTCACCGGCCCCGCAGGGACTCGCCGCCCTACTCCAGCCCCCGGCCGGGAGCTGCGCTTCAACTCGCCGCAACTTCCAGCCCCGGCTCCTCGCCCATCTCCCTCCCCCACAGACCAGTCGGAGGAAGCCGCTGCTCCCGTGGAAGGGACCAAGCGAGGCTGTGGAAAGGAAAGGGCAAAAAGGAAGTGGAGCAAGGTCCGGCCGCGGCTGCCTCCGGGAGCGAGGAAGACACTCGCACAAATATGTCCGCCTTCCTGTTTAAACAGACCGAAAGGGCCGGAACCAAACGCGCATGCGCTGCGGAAGAGCGCGCGAGCGAGCGGGGCGGGGAGGAAGCTCGCTATCCCCAAGCCCACCACTGAACGGCCGGCGAGCACGCGCAAGCGAATCTCCTGCCCGCGCATAAATGAACTGACGGGTGGAAGCGCGCCCCCTACCCGGATGCACACGCGCCTCCGATCGCTTTCGCCGCTGGAGGGTACGCGAGCGATCTCTCGTGGGCCAATCACCGCTAACGGAACGTTGAGGTGGCAGGAGGTGAGATGCTGCAGAGAGTAGGAGACTTGTGACATGTCTTGCCCCAGAAAAGCAAAATGTCCAGGGCACTGTAGACTGGGAGTGGACATTTGGCCGGGAAGGAGTGTCTCTAGCGCAAAGTCTGCTTCCCTGGACACATTCCATACTAGTCTGCAGTTTACAATCAGCCAAGAGCCACATGTAGAACAGACTGAGAAAGTAAAAATAATACATCAGGAAGTTTAGAAAGACACCTCACCTGTACAGTATTTCTTGTGTTGCTACTTCATTTTGACAAAGTGGAATATCTATGGACAAATATTAATTTGTAACATTAATAAGGAACATCCCTTTTAATTATTAATCAAGTGGTATAGCCTCATTACTGGGGCCCTACCAAATTCACAGCTGTGAAAAACATGCCATGGACCGTGAAATCCGGTCTCCCGCTGTGAAATCTGGTCTTTTGTGTGCTTTTACCCTATATGATACAAATTTCACCCACGGAGCCTGGCGCCTATGGCAGGACATACATTGCCTCTAAGGTATGCATATCCGCGGCCATGCAGGAGGCCACCAAGGGCCATGCAGGCGTGCACACTGCTGCACTCAGGGGCATGTGATGAGGTGGGGGGTGGTGATGGAGAAGCTTGGGGCATGCAGGGCTGTGGCAACTCCTCCAGCCCCAGGGCTGCGGCGGGGCCAGACGCCTCTCCCCCTCTCCAGCCCCGGGACTGCGGCGGGGCAGATGCCTCTCCCTCCTGCTCCCCAACCCCGGCGGGGCCAGACGCCTCTCCGTCCCACTCCCCAGCCCCGGCGGGGCCAGATGCCTCTCCTCCCCATGCCCCAGGGCTGCGGCAGGGTCAGACGCCTCTCCCCCCAGCCCCAGCAGGGCCAGACACCTCTCCCACAAACACAGCCACGGGGCTGTGGTGGGACCAGACACTTCTTCCCCAGCCCCGGAGCTGCAGCGGGGAGAGAGGGCTGGGGCAAGTCCTCTCTCCCCACCACACCCCCAGGCAGCCTGTGTCCCAACCCCCTCACCCCCCACACCCGAACCCTCTGCCCCAGCCTTGAGCTTGCTCCCGCATTTCGAACCCCTCAGTCCTACCCCCACCACACATCACTTCCATATTGATGCACATAACAAAATTTATTCCACACATGGATGGGAAAAATTAGAAGGAACATTGGTCAGGACCCCTACAATTCCTTGAAATTTCAGATTTAAATAGCTGCAATCATGAAATTTACCATTTTTAAAATCCTATGACCATGAAATTGACCAAAATGGACCATGAATTTGGTAGGACCCTAATCATTGCATATCTTAATGGAGATGTCCATGTGCAGATTCGGTTGACTCCTTGACTCCTGTTGCAGTTATAAAAACTGTTTTATATAAAACTTGTTTTATGAAGACTACTAGTCATTAGATAAGGAAAAGTTTAATGATGTGATATTCTCTATCAAGTGTAGAACCAATGCATTATATTTGTTTTTTTTTCTTAGCCATAACTGTGTACCTCCAATGATATGAATAAAGTATATAAGGTTATTGTTGAAGTACACTTACTGCTGAATACTTGCATTGACATTTGATTTAACTCATTTCCTGCTGGCTGTTACCACAAAACCTTGAGTGCAGGGTTGGTTGTTCTTTGAAATAGCAGTATTCTGTTTGAACAACCACAGTCCAGAGAGAACATATCATGTACCAGAGAGTGTACTCTATGTGCATATTTGTGCAAGGGTTTTGTATGCAACGCAGCAAGTAATCTGTTACAAATACAGCTAAAATTACCTTTATAGCCATAATAGTTAAAGAAAATGGCAGTTAAAGTGTACATTTTAAAAAAATATGAAAGGGACAGATTCAGCTACAAAGACCTCAGAAAGAAGAGAAATTGTAAGTTGAAAAGCAGATGCTCATGGCATAGAGCAGTGGTTTTCAAACTTTTTTTCTGGGGACCCAATTGAAGAAAATTTTTGATCCCTGTGACCCAACAGAGATGGGGATGAGGGGTTTGTGGTGTGGGAGGGGCTCAGGACTGGGGCAGAGGGTTGGGGTGCAGGGGTGAGGGCTGCAGGGTGGGGCCAGGAATGAGGGGTTCAGAGTGTGGGTGAGGGCTGTGGGCTGGGGCAAGGGGTTGTGTGCAGGAGGAAGTCAGGGCTCTGGGCTGGGGGTGCAGGCTCTGGGGTGGGGCCAGGGATGAGGGGTGCAGGAGAGGCTCCAGGTTTGTGGGGGGCTCAGAGGCAGGGGGTGGGAGGAGGTCAGGGATCTGGGCTGGGGGTGCAGGCTCTGGGGTGGGGCCAGGGATGAGGGTTTGAGATGCAGGAAGTTCTGGATTTGGGGGGGCTCAGGGCTGGGGCAGGGGATTGGGGCGCAGAGTTGGGGCATGCACTTACCTCCAGTAGCTGCCAGTCAGCAGTGCAGCCGAGGTGCAGAGGCAGGCTTCCTGCCTGTCCTGGCACCATGGACTGCGCTGCGCCTCAGAAGCGGCCAGCAGCAAGTCCGGTTCCTAGGCAGAGGCATGCAAGTGGCTCCGTGCAGCTCTTGCCCGCAGGCACCACCCTCCAAAGCTCCCATTGTCTGGGAACTGGTCAATGGGGGTGTGGAGCTTCTGCTTGGGGCGAGGGCAGCACATGGAGTCCCGCGGCCCCCCTGCCTAGAAGCCGGACCCACTGCTGGCCGCTTCCGGGGCACAGCGGGTGTCGGAACAGGTAGGCACTTTTAACGTCCCAGTCGGCAGTGCTGACCAGAGCCACTAGGGTCCCTGGGTGCTGAGCAAGGCGACCCAGTGCTTTACATGCCACGACCCACCCGAACTTTGAAAAACTGGCATAGAGCTATGAGGTATAGCATGCAGGAGACTCATTAGTAACCTTAATAGTGTATTAGGTCTCACCCTGCAGAGAAACATTTATACGTACACGTGTAACTTCACTGGACCTACTTGCACTGGACCTACTTGCACGTATAGAATTAAGTGCATGCATGTTTGCATTGGAACCTTAGCTATTACATCAAGTCTGCAAGAGGGTCAGGCATATCCTGAGCACCCCATCCATGGCCACAGGTGGCGCTACAGCATCCTGCCTCTTGTTTTCTGTTTTCAGGGCCCCTTAAGAACTTCATGCTCTCTCTCATGGCTAATATCACGCTTGCCTGGGGCTGGTTTAATAACAGAAACAGTTCAAAATTATCCCCAGAGTCCCAAAATAAAGTCCAACATTACAACACAAAAGTTCATACTCAGCTCTGGCATCTCCTACCACACCCAGAGCTCTTCTGTCCCAGTCTACTTTTCATGAAGCTGTCACTTCCAGCCTTTCCTAGCTGGAGTTCAACCTTCTGATTTCTAGGCCCAGACTCTTCTCCCAGTCAGGGACTCCTCTGCCACATCTTTCTTTTCTGTGGTGAAGTAGACTTGACTGAGTAGTCTATTCCAACTATAATTCCTCACTACTTAACAGTTTATATCCTCTCACTCTGCCCTATGTCTTTCAGGTAATGTAACAGCATCTTTTTAATAATAATCCAGTTCACCAATGTTGTTACTAAATCACATAATGTTTTTTTTTTACCTTAAGATATTTTAATTCCTCAAAAAGCTTTGTCTTCTCTTTGTCAAAGCCCTTACATATCCATAAAAGGTGATCAATTGTTTTTTTTCCATCTTACAGAGGGCACATAGTCCATCTTTGTGTCTTTTTATTGGAAAAAGATTTGTTTAAACCACAGTGAGCAGTTAGTACTCTAAACCAGTGGTTCTCAAACTTTTCTTTTTGCAGACCACTTGAAAATTGCTGACGGTCTCGGCAGACCACTTAATGATCTTTCCATATGTTGTTTGTACTGTTAGCTAACTATTGTAAAGCGCTTTGGATAAAAGTGCTATATATAAAAAAAACCCATAATAATAAACATTTTTTTGTTCTACAGATAAAAGCCCACAACTCATATTTTAATATCAGTAGTCTTACCTTTCTAATGCGATGGATGTGCCCTCTCTCCCACACCGCGGCAGCCCCTGAGCTGGGGCTGGGAAGGAGGTGGGTCTCTCCCCTGCCACAACAGCCACAGAGCTGAGGCTGAGAAGGAGGGCTGTCTCTCCCCGGAAGCCACAGCCCTGGAGCTGGGGAAAATCGTCTCTTTCTCTGGCCGCCACAGCCCTGCACATCCCAAATTCTCACTATTTCGAGGATATTTTCTTTTCGTTCTTGACCATGTGCTATCGGACTGTGCTCATTCCAACAAAAGACTGAGATCCCCATGCTCATTATATTTCCCCCTTAACTTTATTCAAAATTGCATGAATTCAGTTCATTGACAAGCTGCTAATGTTCAAGTATTTTTCCACTGCCCTTGCTATAATTTCTGATTCTTTCACAGTTTGTGATGTACAGTTTATCACTTCTATCACTAATGCAATAAACCTGTCTTTTTTCATTAATAGTAGATAGTCTATTCATTCCACAGTGTTTATCATATTCTTTATAGAATGCGACTGTTTCTGCAGTTCCCCTTTTCTTGTGCTGGTTGTTCCTTCCCTCTCCACCTGATGCTTTGAGAGTCTTCTTACAGTTTCTGCATCAGGTATGTTATTAAAATTTTTTGTCTTTTTTATCTCTTTAGCTTGCCTTGCCTCAAGACACCCTCTATATGCCAGAATCTGGGTATCACTGCAGTTCCTACATTTGACCTCTGTCCCTTCTATACAAATTTCATAATCTCTCTTCCACACATTGACTGCATCCTCTTTTGCCTTTACAAGCAGCTGCTACATGCCCATACATATTGGTGCTCATAACAGCTTAAGGGAGGGGGATATATGACTTTGTTCTGAATATCTGAAACCCTAGTGTTAATTTCTCAGGTAGAGTCTCTCCCTTAAATGTAATCCGTACAGCTGTTGATAGCTTGCTCTCCTCTCTTTCACTAATTAATCACTTATTTACTAGCACTTTATCTTCTTCTATGCTTTTGATTATCTCATCATTAGTCAGTCTTAATGGCACTCCATATATTAACCCTTTACTTCAGTCATCTTTGGTAGCTGGCAATTTATTTTAACTTTGCTTAGTATTTTAGTTTTTAGCAGTTTATTAGCTTACTTTTTGTTTTACATTCAACTAAAAGATTACCATCCTGCACCCTCCTGTTTCTTACAGTATTCACTATGCTTTTTTTAATCCAGTCAGCTACTTTCACAGGGTTAACATCACCCAATCTTATTTCTTTGGCTAGGAATCTTACAAATATAACGTTTTGGTTTATTTCCTTCCTCGGCTTTGCTTTTTTGCTGTTATCATCATCATCTTCTGCTTCTACTCTTTTCTCCCTCACCCCCCCCTTTGTATCCATTCTCCCTCTTTAATAAACTCTTCAGTTTCCACAGTGACTTTATCTGAGATCAGAAAGTCCTCCATCTCCCACTAGCCCACCCTAGCCACACCAGCCTACCTTTCTTTTCCTGTTACCCTCTAGCTCTTTAGAGAGGACACCTGGTTCTCTAACAGGCTTCATAGGGACTTGTTAATGAGCCACAGTTGGGCTGGAGTAATTCTCTCTTAAAGGGCCCAATCCACCCTGTGACAAAATCCCATAAAGTATAGTCAGATATAATAAAACTGAATATAATTGTTTTTACCTAATCTGATGTAAACTGAAAATTGGTCATTTCCTCTTCCTGCATTTGTTGCTTCACTTACTTTAAAATTTAGCTAACTTTTGTTGAGTGAAATGGAAGTTACTCAACATACATGCGTCCTGATAGCACTGAAGAGATGAAGCAAGCTAATGTGAGAGACAAACCCTTCCTGTGTCTGAAAGCACATATTCTCTACTGATACAAGATGTCTTTTTATGTAACCAAATAGCCATGCCTCCTCTTAGTCAAAGAAGTTAATATTCTTAGGAAAGCAGAAATCACTGCGTTTACATTCATTTAGTCTTGCCTATATTTTCTGTAGTATGTTTTAGGTACTGTGGTTTTAATGTGATACAGAGTATAAAAGTTAATATAGATATGAGTGCTAATTGTAAGATGGAGAGTGCAGTTTCCACTGCATGTAGTTTTCCTTGACTGATATAGAAAAATCAATGAAATATAAAAACATTCCTTTGGGCTTCCCCTACAAAGATGATAAAGTACCCTGTGATAAATTACTTGTATATAGTGCTTATCATACAGATGCTGCTCCCGCATACTGTACAATAATCAGACTAACAAAAACAATAACACAGTTTTAGATAAATGAAGAGTTACCATAAAAGAAACAAAGCTGAGGAAGGTTAAAGACTAAATTGGCAAATGCTGCCTGGGCCCTCCCTGACTTGGGTTCTACTGTGGCCACCATCTCATGAAAGGACAGGAAGGATTAAGTCAAAGACCTTGCTTTACCTGGCCTGCTAGATTTTTTGGAGGCTGGCCCTTCATCGCTTAATTGTGTGTTTACACTCACAGAAAGAGAAGAGATTGGGGTCTACATTTCTAAGGCTAAGTTAATGATGCAACTACTGACTTCAGTGTTGCTATTTGAGGCACAAATCAGGCCACTGTTGTAGCAGCCAGGCAAGGTACTAACAAACTTCAACAGGACTTTATTTTTTAAAGTGGAAACCTCTTTTCCAAGCTGCTGCTGTTTAGTCATCATGAAATCAGAAGTAATAAATTCACATGAAACCAGTTCTCTGTTCTTCGCTTTCTACCCTGGCTTCCCACAGAATACTGAGTTAAGTTCAAGGTCTTGGTCCTTACCTTCAAGGCGCTCCATAGCCTGGGCCAGCCAGCATAAGAACATAAGAACGGCCATATTGGGTCAGATCAGTGGTCCATATAGCCCAGTATCCTGTATTCCAACAGCAGCCAATGCCAGGTGCTCCAGAGGAAATGAACAGAACAGGAAATCATCAAGTGATCCATCCCCTATCCATCATATCTACGAGACTGCCAGAAGCTTTGGGTTGAAGACCATGGTTGACCAATCCACTCCTCAAGCCCAGTGGAACTTTCTGCCATAAGGATAAAGCTCATCTGTACCAGAAGACAAAGTTTTCTTAGAAGATTTCAGAATGAATTTCCACAGTAACTAAGGACCAATAGACCTTCCAACCTTCTGCTCCAAGTCCAAGATGCACTTCTTCAAACCTGCCTTCTCTAACAGACACATAGCAGCATGTGCATTTAAACAAAAAAAAAAAAAACCCAAAACAAAAAACACACAGCTTACCAAAACACTCCACTATTCATACAATTCTCCCTCTGGGGAGAGGATGAGAAAGAAAACAAACTACACGTAAGAGATGTTAGCATCACTTAATGTACTACTGGAAGGCCTTCAACTACTGTAGTGTTGAGGTTAAAGAAGCTATGTAGAATAGAACAGCACTGACCTAAATAGTAAATGGGCCAGAAAGACGATAAACTTTAATAATTATATTAAAGGTTAAAAAAAACCCTGGGCATGGACTTATCCATTGAGAACTAATGCCTTTCATATATTTGCAGACATTTTGTTTACAAATAAAGTTAACATCTGAAAATGCTGTTTTGCACATATACATTTTGCTTTTTTTTTTTTTTACTAAGTTTAATAAAGATAGAAGGTTCTAGGTACATGAACTCATACACATCTGATGCATCAGATATTTTAATAGAGCTGCACTTCTCTAATCTACATTTTCAAAATAAAGGCAGTTACAACATGACCGCACCCTGGTTTCTGTAGAAAAATAAATGACAGAATCAGAGCTTATATTAAATTTTAACTAATCCTGAAGTATATGCATTAGTGACACAGTCTCTCTTGCTGGTGCAGTATGTAAGTGTACACATACTTTCTGTTCCTATATGGTGTTTGGGAACTCAGACTGAGTAAGGGCTTGAGCCAAAGGAAGTGTTTCCCTTGACTTAAATGGGCATTGGACCAGGACCTAAATAAGTAAGAAACATATTGTAGCTGTGTTTATTTGTACAATTGACTAGTAATATCTCTGTTTTTGTGAAGTCCTTTTAAAAGTGTTTATACCTATATGTACTTTATATATGCAATATGAATTATCACCTTGCAGCTAATCCTGTTCCCAGTGAAGTCAATGGGAGCAGGACTGGGAGCCCACTGTATGAACGTGCCAATAGTTATGTTTTTAACATTACACAAAGAAAATACTAATAAAAAGATAGGAACTGCAGTACCACATTAGATCCATGGTCTGTTTAGTCCAGTGTCCCATCTCCAAGAATGGCCATTCCTACTTCAGAGGAAGGTGCAAGAAACCCCACAATGGACAATTATATAATAACCTGTCCATAGGGCAGGTCTACACTAGAAAGGTGTACTGTTTTAACTATACTGGTATAAAAGTGTTTATTACAAGAAGGGGAATAAACTATACCAGTATAAGGCACCTTTATACCAATATAACTGCATTCACACTAAGCGTGGTACCAGTATAACTATTTTGGTAAAGAAAAAAAAAACACCACTATGTCCATATGCAAACTAGTTATACCAGTAAAATTTTCACGTGCAGACCAGGCCTAAGTTTCTGCATAAACTTAGGCAGCAGTTAATGGTTAGTTTATGCCCTGAAACAAAAGATTATATCCCTTTAATATTTAATCCTATCTAATGTAACTATGGTTATTCTTCTTATAAATGTTTGATAAAAGACTCAGTGCATTGTTCGGATTAACCCAAATAGCATTAACAATAATTGAATTTTCTATAGTTAAATTAAACAAGTAAACAAAGTAAGCAAGAGGCCTGAAAACCACAAAGATAATAATTGCTTCTAGCGTGGACTAGAGTAAAATTTTAAGAGTAATATTTTGTACCTTGGGATTATTTTATAACATTTATGACTTGTTTAAACCTAATGAAATGTCTTCACTGTTCTAAAATGCACTTGTACTCTGCAATATACAGCTTCATCTTTTTTTTAATTATTTAAAATTAGGAAAATAGGTGGCTAAAATTTGATCCTTGGTTCTTGACAGGATACTGGAGCCAATTTTACTAAGTTCTAGATAACTAATATGAACCTGGAGATTGTTACTATAAAATAGTATTTACGTCACCCATTTGAGTAAGAGGTGTGGGAGGAAGAATTAAGGATTTTCTGCATAAACAACTTTTACTATAACAAAAAAAAATCTATAGTCAGACAACATTGCCTCCAAAACTGAATTAATGGAAGGATTAGCCATGGTAATGCATGGTCTCTTGATATACAGATGGTCTTGTAAGCCACCATCCCCCCTATTCACAACTGTGCAGTCCTCCTCCCCTCCCATTTATGAACATATAAAGTCCCTGTGGCAACTACAACAACAATTGTTTATGTGGATATTATGAGAAAAGTATTTAGTGCATTATTTCAGTTTAGCAATAGGAAATGAGGAGTGTAAGACCTTTGTGACCAGCCAGATCTCTATGGATCACTGCTAAGTGCTCCATGGACACAACTGACTCATACACCAAAGATTGAGAAACACTGACTGAGCTGGAGATACTGGACCATACAATCACAAGCAGAACAACCAAAATGTTGCTAAGATAACTGAATCTTGTAACAATCATTCTTTCAAATTGCAAACTGCAAACACCCCAAACAACACTGTCCTTTATCAGAGAATATGTTCTCCAAAGTTACATGATTACTTTGAAGGTCAGTTATATAGTGATATATAGTCTCACTTTATTGCTGGACATGGATGAATATCAATATTATTCATATGTTATATTATTTCTTGGGGTCAAGTTTCTGTAAAACCACATGAAATATTAATGTTTTATATGCTTCCATTTCTATTTCTTCCATTGCATCCCACACTTCAAAGAAATCTTAAGCTTCCATGGCTTTTCCCCTGACTCCGCAGCTATTAAATAAAATCAGAAAGTATGGACTGAATTTTCTCCCTTGTTTCTGAAGGCACACTGCTTTTAACTTTCATTTATATTTCCCCCCACCCAAATCCTGTTTTGTTTTCTGCTATTTTTATCCTTTGATTTCTGTTATTAATGACATTTGTTTTGTTTTTTCTTATTACACCTCTGCTTGCTCTGCATTTTTTTCAACCCTCTCATTCTGTCCCCTCCTTCCTACCCATTCTGTCTCACACACACAGATGTATTAATTCTCTACACTCATTCATTTTTCTTCCCTCTCTTTCACATAGCCACTCATTCATTATCACCCCGTTAACCCCATCTAGTAAGACATCTATATTCAAGTACCTGTAGTCACTCAGCCACACATATACCCGCCAACACATGCATCTAATCTCCCAGCCATATAGCTACGTACACATGCAGTCACCAAACCCTGCATAGCCACTTGTCACACTTATCTACACAGTCACCAGCAGGAGCCTGAAGCCAGTTTAGAGGCTTGTGAACTGAGGAGTACTTCACTTGAAGGCCCACAGAGAAAATGCTGCAGCAGTCTACCTGGTGGTGGAGGAGAAGAGTCAAAGCTAGGGTGGTCACCTTTTCAAAATGCAAAAACGGGAGACATGCAGGAGCTCCACCCCATCCATGGCCCTGCCCTTGCTCCTCCTCTTCCTTCTGATGCCCCGCCCCAGCCAGGCCAGAAGCCAGAGCTGGGCAGTGGTAAAAGCCACCCAGGAATCCCAGGCTGCTGTGGAGAGTCCTGGACTCTCTACCTGCCCTGGATGGGGTGGGCAGCTGGGGTGCCTAAGAGCAGCCCCCATCCCATGTCCCCGCCCCACCCCGGGCACCCTGCCCAGGGCAGGTGGAAGGTCTGGGGCTGCCCCTAGCAGCCCGGGTGGCTCTTACCACTGCCCAGCTCTAGCTTTTGGTCCCCCATCTCTGCCCCCCCAGGAAAAAATTGGCACCACCTCTGAGCCTCGGGCTGGCACAGAGCAGCACCACAGAGAATCTGGGACAATTGCTGTCCCGGCATAGGTGCCAACTCTGTGGGTACTCTAGGGCTGGAGCACCCATGGAAAAAAATTAGCGGTTGCTTAGCACCCACCGGCAACCAAGCTCCCCTCCTTTCCCCGACCCCACTCCTGCCTGCCAGCAGCCCTGCCAATTAACTCCTCCCCCTCCCGCCCAGGGCCTCCCACCCTCCGCAGATCAGCCGTTCTGCGGTGTGCAGGAGGTGCTGGGAGAGAGAGGAAGGAGCAGGGATGGGGCATGCTCAGGGGAGGGGATGGAAATGGGCAGGAAGAGGCTGGGCAGGGGTGGGGCCTTGGGGAAAGGAATGGAGTGGGGGTGGGGCCTGGGGCTGACTTGGGGTGGGAAGGTGTGGGGGCTTGAGGGAAGGGTTGGAGTAGGGTCCAGGCCAGGGGCTGAGTGGGGATTGAGCACCCCTGGGGGATACTTGGAAGCCAGTGCCTGTGTGTCCCTGAGTTATTCAGTCCAGGGTTGGGACTTGAAATGTATAATTAGGGATGGGTGGTCACCCTAGTCAGAGCCCTGAAAAGTAATCACTTGGATGGTCTAGCTCTGGAGGGATGAAAGGGGGTCTGGAACCTCAGAAAGGAATTACTCCAGCAGCCTCACTTTGGGCGGGAAGTGGGGGACAAAGGAGTACCAGAAGCCACACAAAGGAGCCACCCTATTTACCTGGATAGGCAGAGAGAGGTCTGAGCTTCTCAGAGGAACAATTTTAGCAGCCTGGGTTGGTGGTGGGGCCCCAACCCTGAAGAGAAGTCATTGCAGGCAGGGCAGGGGTTAGATCAGGCTGCATGCACTAATGGAAACTCTGAAGCAGTTTCTGCCAGTAGCCAAAGGGCACATTTCTTTGGACAAACAGCAGAGCACAGCAGCTCTCAAAGTAAGCAGTGCTGAGCCTAGAAGGAAAAGCTCTGAGGCCTGAGACAGACACCAGTTTACTGGGCAAATTCCTGGTTGCCAGATAGTTCAGTCCAGTCTTGGCAAAAACATCAGTCATGAATGCATGTTGTTGTGTATCTTAGTTGTATATCTTATAAGTTTAGAAAGTCTGTGTAAAATAGACTGCACAAGCTCAGCATGTGATTTGCAAGTCAAATCAAAACAAAATTTCACTGGAACTCTCAAAGGCACCACACCCTGATGAGGCCTATTTCCATGCCAAATGCTGGTTTCCATCCCCAGCCATTTTGGCTGTAGATATAATAAAAATGTTGCCAAAAATTATTATGGGAAAAGTATATTTTTTCCACTGTCCTTGAGCTTAGAAAAGGCCAACCCATTTTTTTGCTCAAAATCTTAAAAAACCCTCCGCTTTTTGATTAGAGAACAAGGCTGGAAAATTTCAGCCTGAAAAACAAATATTTCAAAAAGTTATAAGTGAATTAAAATGGAAACCATGATCCAGCATCAAACTGTAGTGATCATTGCCATTCACACTACAAAGCTATTTGTCATTTGTTATTTCAGCCTGATCTTTTGTTCTTAAGCTGTTTGCTGTGAATAATTGATAACTTTTTCTCCTGTTTTTTCCACTTCATGAACACCCCACCACCAGCACCACAACCACACACACAGAGATTATGCACCCTTCCAACTGCCCATCAGTGCCCTATACACTTCCCGTGGAGGATTAATTCTGCACAAAATTCCCTCTGAAGTCAACAATGACCTTATTCTCAGAGTCAATTATCCTTGATTTCTATGTGGAGTGTGGATGTTCAGTACATCTGAAAATGAAGCCATAGAGTTTTGCTTTAGTAAGGACTACAGTGTCAAATCCACAGTTACTCAAACAACATAATTTAAGAGATGGAATCTTTGAACTGCCTCACTTCATTTTGTCTGTCTTTAGAGATAATCTTTTCTGTATTATTATAAAACATTTACAGAGCAGCATAGATGTTCACAGTGTTTAAAAGGTCATATGTGTGATATTTATATTCAGAACTCTTTACGGTTGGAAATAAGACAACACACACAAACAAATTTCATCCTCTGTCCATGTCATGGAAGCAAGGAAGGCTCATTGATATCTTAGACCTTCTGGAATACGTTTAAGCCATCTTGTTTTAGAAAATAAAGTTTCATAAGAGAAACACACACACAAAAACTATGTTTATGTTTGTTAGTTTTGAACAACAAAATATCTGACTTTTTGTTTAGACCATTGCCCGGTTCAATCATCACTAGCATTTGTGGTTACCAATTTTTAAGTTCTCAGCCATTTTGACTTTCAGACTAACACGAGGACTTTATAAAATACAGAGTTACAAATTCCACAACCTGAGTGCTAGTGTAAAATGAACTATAGTGGCTTTGCATGACTCTTCTGTGGCTGAAAATTGCAGAATTGTATTTCTTGCAATTCAGAATATAAAGTTTTGAAATATTGTTTAGTAGAAGTTGTTGCCCACTTCTTTTTTATCTTGAAGTTCAAATAGCGTACTGTACCTTGTTTTTGCATTTTTAAACTGGTTTTAATTAAAAACACGTACAGTGCATTGCATGCAAGTCCATCAAATGTTTTAAAAATAAAAAGGTACTTAAGATTTAATTTAGTTCAAAAGAACTGTATATTTCAAAACACTTTCAATCCATATGGTTCCTGTAGCTACCTATTCGTGAGGTATTTAAAAGTTGCAAAAAAGAACTTGCAGATATCTTTGCCACCAACAAATAGTGCAAACAATGCAAGTATTGCATTTATAAAGAACAATGAATTAATGTAGTAATTTTTGTGGGTTCTAAATAATTAATTAAATTGCAGCTGTTGAACTATTAGGCTTTGTCTATACTCGGGATTTTCTCAAATTCTCCAATTTGATATTGCACTGATGTTGTCTAGACCTGCTCTAAGCAGGGTGAGCTGACACAGTGGATAAAATGCTGACAATTATTTTACACTAGCACTTCCATCACTGTTATCATAGTGGAACTGCATTGGTTGTAGAACAACCGAGAGAGACTTTCATTCTACTCTATTTTTTCACACTTATAACATTCCAAACCCCTTTAGGCTGAAATTCTGTACACTCTGTCACTGCTACAAGATAAATATTCCTTTGAAAGTTTTAGCTAACTTTACAATTTTGGAGTTATGAGAAGGTTAATCTCTTCTCCCCTCCTATCCCTGTAAAAAAAACCCACCCCACCATATTTCTCACTTCTCGTTGCAAAAGACCATTTTTTCCACTGGGTAACTCAAATGACTGAAGTTTAGGGAACTGATTCTGAACTTCATTATACCAGTATAATTCCATTGACTGTAACTGAGTGGAACTCTCATAAAACTGTTGAAACAGTGGAGAGTCAGACCCTAGAACTTCAAATTTGTTGTAAAAATCAGCCCTGATAAGTAGGATGTACTTTGCTAAAATGTCCATTTTAAAATATCAAAGTTATGTGAACTTTTGAAATACGTATACCATAGAAAGTTACTTTATGCTATAGCTGTGCAATCAATGATGAAAACACTACATTTTTATGCACAGATAATTAAATTCACACATATTTGCTGAAATAATTTATAAGCCCCACTGTTGAAGTTTATGGAGCAAGCAATCTCTAGTAGACAAAGGAATTTACAAGCTTTGCAAGCTAATTACCTGTAAAGAAATGTATAGGAAATTAAACTAAAAATACCAAATCAAACCAAAGTCCTTAGCATTAACTGTACTAACATCTGCATTGCCTTTTCTGTGGTGTCACCATATGTGCCTGGGACATGCCTCCACCACCACTTCAAGGAGGTTCATGGACCAGTTGGTTCAATATTCCATCATTTGCACAGCAAATGTGGTTGTTATTCAAAACATATATATCTGACTTTGATATATCTGCTATACTTTGCATTAAGGCCTGCAAGACTTTATTATGATGAAAAAATGGTTACCTTTTATTATAAACTAGCAGCTAAACAAAGCTGTTGCATGGGTGTGGCAGTTAGGCAAGTAATCCACCATGCAGTCTCCCTCACACAACCAGTGATATTTTTGTATGCAAATTAGCTGAAGAGTAAGGGTGATGATTGGTTGAGTTACCGCAGATGTCACAATGAACTGGAACTCTTGGCATGGCATAGATCAATGCCTTACTGTAGCTGTACACTGTACAGGTGTAATTCATAAAGTCAAAATGGCTGAGAACTTAAAAACTGGTAACAGACCACAAATCCTAGTGGGGATTGAACCTGGCAATAGTCAAAACAAAAAGTGCATTCAGCCATGCTTGTAACTGTGTCCATCATTTCACACTGACTCAGAAAACATTCTAGGCTTCAGAAAGATACAGTGTGACAATCCTGTAATTTTATTATATAGATTAACAACAAGGTTGCACACAGATACTGGTTTTATTTAACTATTTCAGAACATCCATGGGAAAGAACAGAACTGAATGGAAGTTACTATGAAATAGGAAAGAAAAACAAGTGTTTTGAAGCATGCTTTTGAGAAATTAAAGGCCTGTCCCATGTCTTTATTTGATTATGATATGTCACACTGACCATGGCCTGCTATTCACTTTAGTGAGAGGCATGCTACATTTTTAGTCCTTATAGCGAGTAGGCGTGGCCTCCCACAGAGATTGACAGGGAGGGACCAAAACCTATCACCTGCTGGGTGGGGTGAGGAAGGCACTGCTCCACCCACTGGAAGTAGAGAGGCGGGACAGGAAGAGGAAGTATAAAAGGCCTTGCAGCTCAGTTGGGCTGGAGCCACCAAGGGAGATGGATACATCCCTCTTGCTGCTGGAGCCTGAAGAGGACCCTGGCCTAGTGCTTACCAACAACTGTGTAAGCAATGGGAACAATGGGTTCAACCTAACAAATAAAAAAGGAATTTTCTCAGGAAAACCAAGTAAAAGGAGAAAAAGCAAGCTGCTTTACAAGGGCTAAAAATCGTAGCCAGTACCCTGGGTTTAGAAATAGATAAATTCATAAGAGAAATACAAGAGTTAAGAAAAGAAAAAAAGACATAGGAAAAAAGTAGTTAGCTTAAAAGCAGAAGCAGATACATTACGAGCAACTATGTTAACTCAGATGGTTCAGATTATTGATTCACAAAATGAACTAAGTGAGATAAAAAGCGAGCAGGAGAAATTGGTTCAATAAATTGAAGCATGGAAACAAAAAGCAAAAGATAGGCAAGCTGCAAAGAGAATTGTACTCTCGGATGCAGGTAAAAAGAAAGAAAGAAATCATGCAGCCTGTAAAAGGCAAATATGTGCAGTAAAGGAGGAATTAAAAGTAAGTAAAGGGGGAAAAGCAGTGATAAAATCTGGGAGTGGTGAAGGAATAGGATTTGTACGCCCCTTGTTATCACTATTTCAAGGAACCTTTCCCAGGATCTTATAGAACTACAAAAACCACCTCCTATGGCTCCAATCATTACAACTACAGTGATTAAAACCACTGTACATGGTAATGAGGTAGGATGAGAGGAATGAACAGAAGAAAGATCATATATCCCAGAAAAAATTAGGGCTTTGGGAAAGTCTATGGGACTCCTAAGTAGAAGTACAGTAGTTGGAAGGTTAGCTAAGGCATCAAGAATGCCTGAGTTAACAGAGAGTGACTTCTCAACTCTAATAAAAGAATGTATAAGTACAGAAGATTTTGCGGGACATACCTATGAAATGCAGGGTGGAGGACATAGAGATAAAATCTTGAAATTTATCTTCCCTAATGATGACCTGGTTGTGTGGTTCCATAGGGAAAAACAACAACCAAGAGAAAGACCAGCACCATATGTAGCCAGAAGGAAATTATTGTATAAACACTCTGGGATTATCCCAGCAGGTAGAGTAATAATATATGATGTAGTACAATTTAAAAGAGCTTTATTGTTGGGGTTTAATTCAGCATTAAGAATGGCTATGGTTTCTGACTATCCAGAAACTACTGTATTACAGGAAATAGAGGAACAAGCGAAAAGACTGTGTGAAATACAAAGGGAAACGTTCCAGTCTTTAAAAGAAAAGAAAATATTAAGAGAACCATGTTATCCTTTAAAAGAAAAGATACAGTATCAGTGGTGACCTTTTCCAATAATGGTCCACAAGGAAAAGGAAACCAGCAAAGCTAACAAAATAAAGAGGAATTAAGAAGAGAAGAAAATAAAAATAAAAGTTTGTTCCCTCCAAAAAGAAAAGTTGGTGACTTAGGAAGAAATTGGCTTTGAAGAAAATAATTACAGTACAAATCTAGAGAGCAAATTAATGGATTACCTATTGAAGAATTTCTTTGAAGATTAGCCAACCATGAAAGGAGCATACCCATTGCTCCACCATGTCCCAAAGATCAGGTATAGGGAAGCCAGGCACCCTCTATTTTTTCCAATATGAACAAAAGATCGTGCTGATTTTGTGGCACATTTTAAATCAGATGATTGGGGAAGACCCAATGTGGAATTTAATAAGGGAGCATTCGGACAAAATATGTTAATAGATACGGGTGCCACATTTTCTTTAGTTAGTACTAAAAACAAAAATGTATTTGGACCCCCAGTAACAATAAAAAAAGTTGCAAGGATTTAATGAAGCAAAGAGTAAGGTGCCATTCAGCCCTCCAGTTTGCTTTCAACTAGGAACTAAACAAGGATGGGAACTATTTGGTTTAATAAATCTGGATGGAGATGGAATAATAGGTATAGATATATTGAAAAACTTTAAATTAATATTAGATTTGGTAAATAAAGTATGAGAATAAAACAAAGGTCTTAGACCAACCAGTTGTTATTGAAGCAGGATACAGGTTAGCTACCCTTAAGGCTGCTGAGGAAATAGAATGGTCCAACTGGCCAGCAGAAGTAGTAGAAATTGCAAAGAAGCATAAAGAGGTTTGGGCCACCAATAAAGTAGAATGTGGGAAAATTAACACAGAAGTTTTAATTACTGGACCTGATCCCTCACCCCAAAAGCAGTATAAGTATCCCAAAGAAGCAGAACCTAGTCTAATGAAAACTATTCAAGGGCTCTTGGAGCAAGGAGTCATAATAGAACAACAAAGTATAAATAATGAAGCCATTTGGTCAGTTCTAAAAGCAGATGATAAAACCTGAAGGTTAACCATTGATTTCAGACCACTCAACAAAGTAACTCCAATGACTGCTCCAGTGGTAGCTAAATATCCAGAAGTAATAGCCTCTATTATGGAAGGAGCACAGTGGTTTACAGTTCTAGATTTGGCAAATATATTCTTTGCTATACCTTTACATCAACATTCTTGCTATAAATTTGCATTTATGTTTCAAGGACAGCAGTATGTATTCACCAGAACTCTATAGGGTTTCCAGAATAGTCCTGCTGTCTGTCATATGCATGTGATCAAGACTGGACCAATCTTACAGCCACAAGAGTGGCAAATAGGTGATATGGTTATGTATAGATGAGTTAAAGAAAAAGGTCATGTGCTTAGTCCAACATGGATAGGACCAGCAAGAATAGTTAATAAAGCTAGTCCCAAGGTATATCAATTAGATATACAAAAAGGAAAAAGAAAAGTGTCAAAATGGTTCTATTTGTCACAATTGAAAAGGTAAAAGGGAAAATCAAAATAGTAATAATATCTCTCTTATAGGAAAAGAAAAGAATGGAATAAAAAAGAATGCAACAGGAAGGAATGCAAAAAGAAGTATGGGATGAAAGAGTATGGTATGAATTTCCAGAATTCCCAGAACAAGACCTCAATGACTTATTTGAAAATGTACCAGTTATAGAAACTATTAACTCAAATCCAGTAATAGAACAATAACACTGATAAATCAGGTGATGGAACAACCACTCCAAGTTATAACATAATTGTGGAAAGACCAACATGGAAGACCAATAATAGACATAAATATAGACAAAGGAAAAATTCAACAATTATATTATTTAGACACAGGATCTACATATTCAGTGTTAAATAATACAGTATATATAATACAACAGACTTTCTCCCATATACTTCTCCAGAAAGAGCAGAAATACAGGGAATAAGAAGAAAATTCTACTGAATGTTCCACTCATAGTTGGCATAAGAAATGAAGAAGTAAAGAATGTGCATTTTGGAATAATGAAACTTGGGGTAAATGGACTTTGAATAGTAGGGGTAGATATTCTCAAAGCATTGCAATACTTAATAGATCTTGTAAAAAACCATTCAATGGGCAATAGAGTAATGTAAGAATAAGTTTTTTAAAAAGGGGAAGTGTGTGTAAAATAAAAATAAAATGTGTGCGGAATTTTTTGTTTAATTATTAAATTTAATAGAGAACGAGAGAAAGACAGAAAAAGAAAGGAGAGAGTGAGAAAGAAAGAAAAGGAAGCCTGGCAGGAGAGTGGTTTGAGGACCTCCTGGAATCAAATGAACAATAAATATTAAATTAATAATTATGTCATTATGACATATTTATTAATTCTTTAATAGAAGAAGAGGATAGTGGTATAGATAAACAGCCAGAGGAGAATGAGGAGGTGCCACCTATGGTTATAGCCCAGCTGTTTTTCGACCCATCTGGAAGACCTTAAGCCAATAAGAGTAAATCCAGCAGAGACAGAAATGCTCTGTTACCTAGATACGGGGTCTAACATTTCAATTTTAAACATAGCGACAGACTTTGACCTTGTGCAGTATGCCTCATATATATATATATGGTTATGGGAACATTAGGAGGACAGACCCCAATTTCCCTAACCAGACCAATATCAATTAATATAAGATTTCGACAATTGAGTGATGGACCAGGGGGGCACCAGTCGTATGGAATAATCGGCGTGGATATTATAGGAATGTTGGATTGTCTGATTGATGTGGGGAATAAAATATTATGGGATACCAATTAAAAGGAAAAACATTGTTGTTAAAATAGGTAGTCATCGTATTATTGTATTAAAATAGTTGGTTAGCTTATGTAATAGTAATAGTTTAATAATAATTTAAAATAGTATAGTTATAGATAGGTAAAATAGTATAAGAATATATGTTATGTATATTTTTTCATAAATTTAATGGTTAATTAAGTAAATACATACTTTTATAAGGAAAAGGGGTCTTTTGTTATTCCTGTCTTACAGACAAGAAAAGCCAGATGGTGGAAGATGCAGTTCTATTCATTCTGGCTCTTCTGGATGTTTATGGCTACTGGATTCTGCTAATGGTAGTGCGAATTTGGATTTGAAGAAATAAAAAATGACGATTCAGTGGACCAAGTCCAATCAAACGGCTATTGCCAATAGTAATGTGGAGTGTTTTCTTACAATTCCAGAAATAAGTGCTAAACTCAGAATAGTAAAAGTTGTAGTGGGACCTATAAGGGTTATAAATTTTATTGCACAAAATCACTTAGGCAAAATGTTTATTACAGAAAATGCTCATAAATGTTTTATTAGATTCTCCTCTCTAGGCAAGGGAACCTTAGGTTCCCATGACCACCCCTCACCAGAGTCAACAAAACGTGAATTGGCAGCTGAAGAAGGAACAGGTGCAATATAGGGAAAGGCAGTAAGTACCGAACAATGGCAAAGTGCACTAATAGACAAGTTTGAAATATTTGCACGTTCATATAGTCTCTTGGTAGCACTAGAAAGAATAACTAGTACCCCTTCTGTAATTAAAATACCAACAAATAGCATCCAGGCAAAAGAAGAGAAAAACAATATTACAATGATGTGTGAATGGTCTTCAGACAACAATAAGAAGAAATGGAGTTTAGTACATGAAACCAAAATATTAAATATGAAAGAGGGCCATACCCGATGGATAAACCCATCTAATCTATGGGATAAAGGGAAAATTATCTAAAGTTCTGTCATATTAATTGGACAATAATATAAATGGATTTGGGTAAACAAGGAAGAAACATGGGCACATGTGTCAATGACATATTGACTACGACAAAGTATGAGAATTATAAATGATGGCCCAGGAAAAGATAAACCTAGGCTGTGGTACAAAGGGGAAGGGGTTTGTATATGGAATGACACAGGAAGAAGCAATTGTGCACAAGTTTTAGGAAGAAGCTTTTCATGTGCCTTCATAGCATGGCATGCCCCCAAATGGACAGGAGATGATAAAGAATTAATATTATTAAAATGGGTTCATAACAATGCTAGGATAAAAGATGCTTCATTTAATGTCATTGAGCCACAGGGAGGAGTTAGCAGAATAAACATTCAATGTGAAGTATGACCAAAAAGTTATATTTAGAAATTAATTAAGCCTGCAAGTACCCTGGTTTGAACAAATGAGAGGAGGTAGTTGAATGTAAGGGAAACAGTACAGGCCAAATTTTGTTTGTCTGTTGGGGCGACAGTAGTGTAATTATAACAAAAAGATGTGAAAGTGGAACATGGAGAATTACTGGCCCTAATTTCAATTATACTTTTACTATTCTATGGATATTCAAACTAAACAAATCCACATTGGTCCTTATGTAATAAAGGAGGAGGCTAAAAGACAATAATAGACACCGCTTATTCTTTAAAAAAGGTAATAGTGAATTTAGCCTCTATGAACATTTCATCCACACAGCCACAATGTATTAAATATGTTGAACCTCAATAGATACAGCGCTAGGAGGAGCAGGCACAGAACTTGGAGTATTAAACAGTATAGATGTACAGGTGTTGGCTAACAAGTTAAGTGCAGTAGGACAGCACCTAGGAGCTTTGTCCAAGCCTTTAAAAATATCTTTAAATGACATAAGCACTAGTCATTTTCTAATAGCTAGCCTACTCTCTAGCTGGGAAAAATTACAAAAAGCTGATCATTTAGCCATACTACATACAGTAGAGGTATTGCAAAGCAATTTATCCATGGCATTGGCTTGCATACAATCACAGATTTGGACTAATGACGTGGTAAAAGATATTATAAGAGATGGAATGAATGGAATCTTACCTTTAGAAATAAGAAGTATAGTACAGAAACATGCCACGAAGCCTGAACAAAATTAATATTCCTTGTGGAAGATGGCGAATTTCACATACAATCCTCAACTAAATCAAATTACCACATTCATAGTCATAATGTCTAATGCCCAAATTGAATGGATATCTCCTATTGTAAGCGCTAGGGTTAAATGTTAATAACAGCATAATGCAACGTATAGAACACAAATTATGGGCATAAGGCAAAACTTTACATGCAAAACTGTGGAACTTGAAGCTTGTATGGAAGAACATGGAATTGGATAAAATTGCAATAGTGATGTAATCCAGCCATATGATGTATGTTTAAATGAGGAAAGGGGAAAGTCATTATCAGTTAGACCCTTAGATCCATTTAATGGATCAGTTGTGTATATATTGGAAATAAATGTGTATGTGTTAGAAGTTGGTGTAAATTGTTTAAAGTTAATAATTTGTGTGATGTAACTCAGAACCCTTATTACAAAAGCATTTGTTTTCATATCACCTCCATGATTGATTGCAATTTCAAATTCATGCTACCTGAAACTGGAAATGAGGAAATTAGGGATCAGTATCAAATATATAAAAAGATTCACCTAATACCCGTGGGATTAAATATAAGCTTAGTTAAGCAATTAATGGATCATCCTGACTTACAACAACTAGAAAAAGCTCAGGAAAATGATTACTGTTCACCACTCCACTAAGAAAATTGAGCAAATTATAGAGTGTATAAAAAGTGACACCAAACATAGCTGGTGGGAAGTATTCTTGGGATGGTCTCCTACAGCTACAAGATTCCTTAATACAATTTTACATCCTGTTGTAATAGTCTTAGCATTTCAGATTGTGATGGCACTGATGCTTATTGTCCTGGTGTGCTGGGTCAAACAAAAATTTAAGCAGCTAAAGCATGTACAGTCCACAAGTATTAAAAGAAACGATAATGGCCAGGGCTTTGAAACTTTGCTCCAGCTCCAGGCAAAAACCTGCAGTTCCACTGCTCCAGAGCTGCTCCGCACTCCAGCTCCGGGCTCTGCTCCAAAGCCTTGATAATGGCACACAGGAAAGTGGATGGTGAGGAACTGTGCCAGTAAGATGAGGTATCTGCTCAGTCCTACGGGAGAGCCTTGAGCCAATACTGGGCAAGACCAAACATCCACTGAACTCACCATTTAAATGAGTGGTGGTTTGGTAAATAAGTATAAGTATATCACACACCAAGGAGGGGACTGATACAAGAGGCTTTTAGCTGCTGTATGCTCTGTAAGAAAATCAGCAGCAGCAAAGAGAGCAGTCAGCCATGCAGTTGTAAATATTCAGAGAGAGGGAGACAACATTGTAAAATTCTCCTCCCCCAATTAGCATAACAAAAGTGGTGACAGTATCATAATGCTTAAACATGCGTAAAAATGTAATCAGAGATTTAAGGCTTTTGATAAATAATAAATAGTGATAGTTTAGAACAAGTTTTCCAAAACGGTGGCCACAATGATTTTACATTAGAAAAATTAAAATGGAGGACTCAGGCTGAGTTGACCAAAAGCAGACAGGTAACTGGGGTGAAGTAAAGTTCAGCAGGGTGAGACTGAGTTCACTCCAAAATACCTGAAGGGAGGGGTCAGTCAGATGAGAAGGAGGTTCTCAGCCAGGGCCAGCTCAAATGACAGGTAAAGCTGATTGGCTGAATAGGTATCACCCCAAAAGGAGGAACTATGCTAATTACTAGCATTGAGAGAGCAACCTATCAGAAAGGATCAAAAATTGTATATATGGCAGAGAGCTGACAGGCTTCAGTGTGGGTGAACAGAATAGCAGAACTAGAGAAAGCTGAATATCACTGAAATCCTTGACAGAGCAGAAAGACCATAGATGGTGAAGAAGGAGAATAAGTATAATTTCTTCTTAATTATAAGGAATGCATAGGTATGATTGTAAATAAAGCTGGATGTCTGTTTCTGAATGGATTTTATCCCAGCTATTCTATGATTGCTTGATCACCACTTATAGAATGTTATTTAGTAATGTCCTTTAATGTGTAATGTTGTTTTAAACATATGTATAAGGGTTTGATACTATAACACTGTATTAAGGCTTTATACATATGCATAAAGGGTCTATGGGTACTGTGTTGTGCAGCATTGTATCTGCTATATAGTTTGTTTAGTCTTTTGTGTTGCCTTACTATAATTTATTAATACAATGCAACTGTACTATGCCTATGTGTTATGTATCACAATGCATTCTTTCTCAATTATTAAATGTATGGTAACTGAATATTTCCTTCAAATAAATGTTACTTTGTTTTTTGAAAAATTACTGCTTGAGCATCAGTCCTTTGAGTGGAATGCTGTATCCGTGTCCTCTCATGGGTTAACAGAACTAGTCTGTTCTGGGGAGTCCTCTGAGGGTCAGAGACAAACTCCCTGGTAAAACCAGGCAATTCCTCTAGGATGGGCCACCTCCTGTCACCCATCTAGATGGTCCAAATTGACAATTGGTTTACAGTTATAGGCAGGCCATTATTGGAGTGCTTTGGGTCCAAATTTTGGTATTAACAGCATCCCCCTACCCCTAGCACCCCACCTTAGACCAGGAGGCCTGTGTTAGTCTCACCCCTGCCTGAGCCCCTAGACTGTTTGCTGCCCTGCCCTGACTGAGGGCCTGGGCTTGTAGGCTGATATTGCTTTGCCCTGATTGCAGGCTAAAGTCCCCATAGACTATTTGCTGCCCCATCCTGATGAGGGCTGGGGCTCATAGACTGCTTTCCTGCTCTGCCTGGCCTGAGGGTCTGAACACTAGGAGCAGCTAATCCTTCCCTCACAGGTGCATGCCAGTGAGGAGGCGTGGCCTCCCTTAGAGATTGACCGGGAGAGACAGTCACACACTCTTACAGCCCTTCCTTTGGAACTTCACTTCTTTGCAAGTTGCAATAGGTGCCATTCTCTGGTTAGAAAAATTTTGACCTCAAGAATGACCTTATAAAGTCCAGCACAAATATCCATCTAGATTCTTACCCAGCTCCATTCCAGTGGTGTAAAGATGATGGAATCTGGCCCCCATTTTCCCTGCAGAGGATGTCTCAGTCATAGGGAGTCCCTAGTGAGCATAAAGGCAGCATAGACAGCTCCTATGCCATCTTTTCCTACAGCCTCCAGAGTAGAGTGTGTGCCAGGGCATGGAAGAGGCATGGCTGAAGTGCTCTGCTCTGACTGTCCTACATTGGTGGTCTATCTATTAGCCATTATTGACAGCTGGTGCAGTTTAGAGCAGCCCCCAGTATAACTGACTCCCTAACAGACCCCCTGTCTGCTATACTGAGCAGGAATTTAGCACAGCAAAGTGACTGGACCTACATATCCAGAACAGCCTATGAGCAGCCTGTTGTGGATAGTTAACATTTCTGGCATATTTATCCAAGGTGTTCCATGACTGAACATTATTTCTAAAAACCAAAAATTGTGCATCTGATGATGATATAGGGTTTGTTAGCTGGAAGATAATCTATCTTATTTTGTGTGGAGTTGGAATTAGACAACTAGCAAGAAAACAATGCCTAGTGTGGCACCCAAATACTATATGCGAGTCAGTTTTTATACTGAATGTATGTTTGAGACATATGGGTCTATAAACCCATGTTCATATCTAGAACCACAAAGTGAGAGAAAGAGACATGTTTTTAAGGGCAGAATTTAATATAAATTCCTCTTCCCTGATCTCATGCCATGATCCTGTGAAACTTGTTACTCACACTTTTTTTCATAATAAATTTGTGGTGACACTGTTAACATCATGATGCAGCACGAGAAAGGGGTTAGACTGCTCTGTAAACTGTTTGAGAGGATTACAAAAAGTGTAATCTAGCTGACTCACATATGGCCCATAGCCATGTAAATGCTTGCAAAATTGCTTCCTGCTTGTGCTCTAGTACCACTGACCACAGAGAAGCAGAAGGATAACAAAAGGTGGTGTGGCGAGGGAAGCTCTTACTAAATAACCAGCTACATTTTTAATTGCTGGTATAGAAAGAAAATAGAATGTCTGAAATAACGTGTCTAGAAGAATAACTGTATTTGTAAAGAGAATAGCTTTAAGCCATGTATATTCAGTTTGTTTTCTGCTTGTGTCAGGGATCTTTAAACCTATTGAATAATTCAGACCTAGAGTAAACAGGTGCAATTCCATTGACAGCACTGAAGTTACACCCAAATTCCTCGGGTCTGAATTTGATCCAGTGTCATCCAGTACCACATGGTCAGACTAGAAGAAGGATCTCCTTTGGCCTTTATCTGAGTTAGCAATATACATTTTGCAGCATGGCTCACACATCATTATGTATTTTCATTTGAGCACAATAATTGGATTGTCACTGTGAAGCAGTTCCAGGAACTGTCTAGAATTTGACAAATAATAAATGTTCAGACAAAAAAAAATCTGCAAGCATATAGTTTGGAAATAGCATGTATATCTGTTAAACAAGGACATCCTGTGGTCATTTAAGTTAATCTTACTAAAGGTAAATATTCCTTTTAGATACATTGAATAATATGTTAAGTACATATTTTTCTGCTATTTCATGAACCACATAATTTGGTTAGTCATTACTTCTTCCTTCTCACATCATATCTAAAATGTATTAATATATAAAGTTCTAACCAGTTAATGTTTTCTGAATGTATCTTTAAATCAATTCTAAAAATCCACTTCTACAGCATCATCTACAAAAAAGGGTGTGTGTCTATTTAAAAAGCCCCCCAAAAAACACATTTGAACTATAAAGATGTATGCATGCCTACTATGAGTAACCAGGTAATTATATAGGGCCTATGGATATGGGTTCATTAGGAAAGTTAGTAAGGAGACATAGGGTCTGGTGTTTTCAGAATACTGTTTGCATCCATGTCCCCTGACTTGGATTACATGGTTTTTCACTTCATCCAATGACTAACCGAGATTGGAGTATGGATGAATGAGCTGGCTGAAGAAGCTCAACCTCGATAAGACCAAAGTAATGATGGCAACAACTAGAGGAAGTGGCAGAAGCACTATTAGTCTCTGACTGAGGGAGTTTGCCATTGGTAACCAGAGTTTTCCACTTAGAAGTGATTTTAGACCTCCAGCTGCTGTTAAATAATTATATTACTGCAGTAACCTGGTAAAGTTTCTAAGGCTTGGTCTACACTGGGAGGGAAATCGATCTAAGTTACACAACTTAAGCTACGTGAATAACACAGCTGAAGTCGACGTACTTAGGTCTACTCACCGCGGTGTGTTCTACTCACTGCGGTGAGTCGACAGCTGACGCTCCCACATCAACTCCGCCTGCGCCTCTCACCCTGGTGGAGTACCAGAGTCAACGGGAGACAGACTAGATGCGATAAATTGACCCCCGCTGGATTGATGGCTGCCCGTCAATCCTGTGGGTAATGTAGACAAGCCCTTAAAAACATGCATGGCAGGAGGTGGTTATCTTTTCTTTCAGATACAGACCTTTCCACTGTTATGCATGCCTTTGTTATGTCAAGATCAGATTATTGCAATGCACTCTACATTAAGCTGTACTTTAAAACCATTCAGAGGTTGAATGTGGTACAGAATGCACCAGCTCATTTATTAAGCAGGGTACCTCCCTACAAATATGTGACATAGGTGCTAAGAAGGGGTCTGCACTGGCTGTCTGTTGGTCTCCAGGTGGACCTTAAGGTATTAATCATAACCTAAGAAGTTCCTGACTACTTGAGAGACTATCTTCAGCTTTATGGCATACTGCTCCAGCTGCATTCTGCAGAGATGTGCAAATTAGATCTCCCTTGTTATAAAAGGCATTCTCCACAAGGGCCCTATCCCTCTGGAACTTGTCCTCCCCTTTGATCCTGTACTGTATCCCTAATCCATGTCTTTCCTCACCTTTCCCCTTCTTAGCATGTGTTATATTTTCATTTGACTGCTTTTAGACCCTGAATCTGCAATAAGCTTCCTTATGTGGAATCTTGTGCCTCCATGGACACCCACTGAAGTCAATGTGTGTACATCTAGAGTTTCAGAGGAATAATGGCCTATTTCTTCCTCTTATCCTTTTTCAGCCTCACCCCCTCTTTTATTCTAGATTTATACAATACCATTTCTAATTACTAGCATTCAGAGAGCAACCAATCCGAGGATTTTCTCCTCTCCAGTCTTGTTATAAAGGCTTATTCTGATCAGGGGTGCTTCTTTCATCATTCTTTTTTCCCAGTTAATTCTAAAGCTTGTTATCACTCCAGAAATTGTTAACCAATGCCCCTGAGGGAGCTAACCTATAAATAATCATAGAATAAAAACCTTTAGAGCAGCGGTTCTCAATCTGTGGCCTGCGGGCCGCATACGGCCCAGTTAGCTTAGCTGTGTGCAAAAGGCGGGTGCCAGGGTCTGCCAGGTTCCCGGCTGGCCGGCCCCGCAGGGTCGGGGGCCTGGGGTTCGGGGCAGCCGCCCAGCCCCGAAAACTCCGGGGTCCGGGGCAGCCATGTGGCAGGGATCCGGGGCAGGCAGCCACCCCACCCCGAACGGTCTGGGGTCTGGGGCTCTCAACCAACCCCGTGAGCTCCGGGGTCCGGGTGCAGGTCAGCTGGCCCACCCCGCATTGTGCAGTCCGGGATAGCCACCTGGCCCCATGAGCTCTGGGCTCCAGGGCAGCCACGCAGTGGGAGTCTGGGGTCTGGAGTCCAGGGCTCCCGGCCAGCCCCACAAGCTCCAGGGGCTGGGTCAGCTGCCCAGCCCAGTCGAGGCCAGGCAGCCAGTTCACCCTGTGGAATCTGGGGCAGTTGGCCCACCCTGCATGGAGGAGTCCAGGGCTGCTGGCCTGTCCTGTGAGCTCCTGGGGCTGGGGCAGCTGCCCCGCAGGGTCCAGGACAGCTGAGCGGCAGGGGTCTGGCCAGCCCCACACAGCGGGGCCTAGGGCAGGCCACCAGACGGCCCTGCACAGTGGGGGTCCAGGGTCGGGGTCCGGGCTGCCGATGCCCTGCCACCCAGCCCCTGCAGCCCAGGTACCAGTGTGGGACGCATGTGCTGCCCACAATGTGTAATCAGTTGAGAACCACTGCTTTAGGAGGTCAAACATGTTCACAAAACCAACTTTGAAACATAGTGGTTTTGTGTGAGTAATCTTTCCCTCTAGTGGCAAGAAACATACCACATTAAGACCAGCCAAGGGAGCACTCTTTTAGCTGTGTTTTTGGAGCTGAAGGACCAGTACACTTATTGTGTTTTCCCTATGAGGGAGTGTGTGTTTTATCTTTGTATCTGTCGGTAGCAAGTATATTCACTACTTCCCACTGCAGTATCTTGATTCTTTTTAACAGCTTATACTTTATGTAACTTAACCAAAAAGTTAAGGTACACAGCAAACACTTAAACCCCTACTATGATAAAAATTATATTGCTAAATTTTCAGCTGTGGTCACATGAACGTCCCAATGTATTGTAAATGTTGTTCCTCTGGAGACTGGGTCTAAAATATCTCAACATGCACATGTGAACATTTTCCAACCAGTGACTGTTGTGACTTGCTGTGCTGAAGTTTGCTGGACAGTTTGCCCATGTTATTTATGAGTGAGATGTACCACTAGTCGCAGGTACTCCCTGGTTTGCCATTTGTTGTCACTAAGGTATGAGAAAAATCTCATGGAACCCCATCTATTTCAAGCCTTACAATTTACACTCACTAAATTACTAGGATCAAAACTATATTCAGCAAATTGTTCCACCCTTACCAGCCTACTTCCTTAGTCTGTTTCAAGGCATCTAATTCCAAATCTTTTTGCATAGTGACCTTATTTGCCAGGAATAAGATATGTAGTGCAGATCCAGAATGCTTTTGTTCAGTATTTAGCTTCTCTTCTTTCTTCAGGAAAAGTGAGTTATAAAACATGCTATATAAGTAGATGTAAAAATAAATAATAATAATACAAATTTAATCCACTGCTCTCCTGAACACCCTTTTTCCTTAGATTTTATTCTCCTGGGACCTGTCATAAATATAAAGGGAAGGGTAAACACCTTTAAAATCCCTCCTGGCCAGAGGAAAAACCGTTTAATCTGTAAAGGGTTAAGAAGCTAGGATAACCTCGCTGGCACCTGACCAAAATGACCAATGAGGAGATAAGATACTTTCAAAAGCTGGGGGGAGGGAGAAACAAAGCCTCTCTCTCTCTCTCTCTCTCTCTCTCTCTCTCTCTCTCTCTCTCTCTCTTTGTTTGTGTGATGCTTTTGTCGAGAACAGAACAGGAATGGAGTCTTAGAACTTAGTAAGTAATCTAGCTAGATATGCGTTAGATTCTGTTTTCTTTAAATGGCTGAGAAAATAAGATGTGCTGCATGGAATGTAGATTCCTGTTTTTGCGTCTTTTTGTAACTTAAGGTTTTGCCTAGAGGGATTCTCTATGTTTTGAATCGAATTACCCTGTAAGGTATTTACCGTCCTGATTTTACAGAGGTGATTCTTTTACTTTTTCTTCTATTAAAATTCTTCTTTTAAGAATCTGATTGTTTTTTCATTGTTCTTAAGATCCAAGGGTTTGGGTCTGTGTTCACCTATGCAAATTGGTGAGGATTTTTATCAGACCTTCCCCAGGAAAGGGGGTGTAGGGTTTGGGACGATTTTGGAGGGAAAGACGTTTCCAAACGGGCTCTTTCCCAGTTATATATCTGTTAGACGTTTGGTGGTGGCAGCAATAAAGTACAAGGGCAAAAGGTAAAATAGTTTGTACATTGGGGAAGTTTTAACCTAAGCTGGTAAAAGTAAGCTTAAGAGGTTTTCAAGCAGGTCCCCACATCTGTACCCTAGAGTTCAGAGTGGGGAAGGAACCTTGACAGGACCTTACCTACCATTTCTCCTAATTTGTTAAAGTCTGCATTTTTGAAGTCCCTTGTCCTTATTTTGCTGCTGTCACTCCTTCCTTCCTTAGAATCTTGAAGCCTATCATTTCATAATAATTTTTGCCCAAATTGCCTTCCACCTTCACATTTGCAACCAATTCCTCCCTGTTAATCAGAATCAAATCTAAAATGGCTGCCCTCTGGTAAATGACAATGTGTTGAATAGGAAATTGCAGGGGATCTTTTTGCTCCTGGTCACATTAGAATATTCATTAACACTCCTGAAGAGGTGGTGAACATCAGGTTTATTAAATTTGCTATTTGCAGATTAACTTAATTTAAGAGATGTTGCAAGCACCCCTAAGGACTGAGACTTTGCCTGGTTGTTGTATGAAAGCACAAGGTGAAGGGAAAGCTCAAAGAATCATCTCCCCTTACCATCATCCCAATGCCCCACAGTATGTGCAGGACACAACTGCATTCCCTCCTGTCATCCCCCTGAGGTGTTTGCACCCCAAAGAGAGCTGGAAAGAGGCATAATAGTCCCATCATATCAAACTACATGCTGCATTTTGCCCTTCAGGGAGTTCTGGAGAAACAACACCTTCATAGTATCAACTGGGGTGGTGCAGTTCTGCACTACTCTCCATACAAGCCTATGCCTTAAATATATAGACTGACTTCTAGATTAAATATGTAGGCTGGGAATTATTCTTTTACATTCAGCTTGGGGAGGAATAAATGTAAGCTAATATATCTGAGGAAAATAATTTTAATTATTCTCTAATCAAAGTATTCTCCACTGGCATCCTGGGGTGGGCATGTCACGGTTGCTTCCCCAGTTTCAATGTCTCCATAAAATTTTTGATACATTTGACATGGCAAAGGTCAAAAAGGGCCATCTTCTGTTCTTGCTGCTGGGATCTCTAGGTTCTACACCACATGACACATGATTCTTTTAAAATTGTGAGCCCTCCCAGAAAGACAGAGCTCATAAAAGCACCATGCCTCTCCAACTCATAAGTGCTGTAAGCCCACAGACTATACTGGAGGAATTCATAACTTTGTTGAGACATCAAATATCATTGTTCTCATACCTGGTAGAAGCTTGCCAGCTGAGTCTCCATAAAAGTTCTGAATTCTGCCAACAAAGCCTTGCAGAACTCTAAACTCTCATGAGCATCACCTGTTAAACCAAGTTAAAGCTAAAGGCTGATCTTAAAGATACTTTTTGCCAAGCTTATATACAATGTGAATATTCCCAATGAAGGCAAAAACAGGTGATATACAAGACTCCAGATACAAAGTTCAGGGCCATGATTTTCCAGAGTGCTGACCACCCAGTGGCTCCCAAATCAGACTACTTATCTAGATGCCTGTTAAGGCCTTAGTCTCACTTTAGGCATCCATTTTTAAAAAATCATTGGCCAGTTATTTAAGATATAGAAATAGATGCAAAGATCATGTAATGGAAGTTCTGAGGTCTACTGAATTTTCCCACCATAAAGAAGGGGAAACAGAAAGTAGAGTTGACATAACAAAGCTTTTCCAGAACTTAGCAAAACATTTATTTGGCTGTGCGAACAGATATGAATTAGTATGTCTGTGTGTATGAGTTTTAACTTTATATATTAAAAAGGATGAGCAAGAATATACTGGTTAATGTCTCATTTCTTCCTTTCCTTATAAACATTTTTGTGCAAAATCTTTGGAGAGGATTTTGCTTCATCTATTCTGTAGGAACTACAGTGTACTGATGGATTTAAACTTTACTGCAGACTGCTGGACTAATTCACTGAGAGAAGTGAAAATAAGTATTTTCTTCCTTCTTAAAAATAGTACATTCTGGGATAGGTGGGTCCACTATAGAAGGCTATAGCAGGCCAGAATATTGATATTGTCTGCCAGAGTGCTCATTAGAGATTTCTGTAAAAATCAAAATCCAACACTTGTTTTGCAATAACCTCTAATTATATTACTTATTCATCCAACTATCTGCAAACACTTTACAAATAGATCAAATAGAAATCAAATAGCTCTGAAAATACCAAAAAAATCCCAAGCAACTCTCTTTTATTTTGTGTTTACATAATATCTACCAACCTTAGTAACCAAATCCCTGTTTTGCAGATGGGAAAATGGAGGCAGAAAGATTTGGTGACTTGCCTAAAGTCAAGACTGTTTTAAGAGGAGAAACTGGAATCCCTCCCTCCCCCACAGTATCCTGGCTCCCAATCTCAAATGGACCAGGTTTTTAAATCTAGTGTGTGATCACTGCATATCTGGTGAGGATTGTGTGATAAAGGAATAAATGCAATGTAACAATCCCATCAGCACTCTGACCACTAATCCATGTCCACTTGTAGATATGTCTAACATTCCTGAACCTGTGAGCAATTTTTAAATAGCTGTCATTTAAAAAAACCAACCTAAAACCCTACCACAAAAATGCTTCCTCTTTTCCCTATAAATGTGTAATTTCTATCAAAATTATATCAGGCTGAGGTAGAAGCTGGCAATATTCAGTCCTGGCCAGTAACTGGTTTAAGGTTCAGTATCATGAGTTCTAGGATTGGGAGTTTGATATCAGATAGGAGCTGGCAAGCTCCTCTTTCTGATGTGATACAGTACTTGTCACAAGCACTAGGCAAGAGCTATCAGACCTTAAGTTCAACATAAGGCACTAGGGCTGGTCTTCACTATGGGGAGATTGATGCTGCTGAGCCTGGGGTAGGAGGTTGGAGTGCAGGCTCCAGGAGGGAGTTTGGTTATGGGAGGGGACTCAGGGATGAGGCAGAGAGTTGGGGTGCGGGACAGGTGAGGGATGTGGGCTCTGGGAGGGAGTTTGGGTGCAAGAGGGGTTCAGGGATGGAGCAGGGGGTTGGGGTGTGGGAATGGGTTCAGAGTGCAGGCTCCAGGCAGGCGGCACTTACGTCGGGTGGCTCCCAGAAGCGGCGGCATGACTGGCAGTGGCTCCTAGGCTCAGGGGTGGCCAGGCAGCTGTGCATGCTATCCCTGCCTGCAGGCACTGCCCCCGCAGCTCCCATTGGCCACAGTTCTCCATTCCCAGCCAATGAGAGCTGTAGAGTTGGTGCTTGGGGCGGGGGCAGCATACAGAGATCCCCTGGCTGCGCCTCTGCTTAGGAGCTGCTACCAGACATGCTGGCCACTTCCAGGAGCGATGCGGAGCCAGGGCAGGTAGGGAGCCTGCCTTAGCTCCACTGCGCGGCCAGACTTTTAGCAGCCTAAAATCTCCTGGATTGGCTTCAGTAGCGTCCAGGAGATTTAGCCTGATTCTGGGAGACTTCTGGCCAGTCCAGGAGGGTTGGCAACCCTAGGTGCTGGGGTGGGCCCAGTAAGGTGACCAGATAGCAAGTGTGAAAAATTGGGACAGGGAGTGGGGGGGGGGGTAAATGGCACCTATATAAGAAAAAGCCCCAAATATCAGGACTATCCCTATAAAATTGGGACATCTGGTCACCCTATGGCCCAACCCAGCTCCACCCACCAGGGGGTAAAGGGGGTCTCTCCCCTTCAGGCTATGAGAGAGGCCACTCCAACTCACTACAGTCAATGGACTTTGGAATTATATTGGTGTAAACAAGTGGAATCTTTGAATCTTCCTCAGAATCTCTACCTGGGCCTCTGTAGGAGCTGCACCGGCAGAGGCTGCAGTGAGAATGTATTGAATCAGTCAGTGACTCCCAGCCTCAGAGCTGGCCTTACCATGAGGCAAACTGAGGCAGCCGCCTCAGGTGCCAGACTGTGGGGAGGTGCCACTAGGACCCAGAGTGGGTCTGTTGCTGGTGCATATGTATTCTCTCTACTCTAGATGCACAGAGATGGTGGAGTGCTGTGCTGGAGGAAGGAGGGCAAAAGAGACATAACAGGCAGGCAGGCAAAAAGGCGAGAGGGAATAACAGAAAGCAGCAGTAGCTGCAGGGACAGAGAGGAGGAGGAGCCTCTTATGTACCTCTCTAGCAACCCCAGGAGCCTGTACTGATTAACACCAGCTTCTCAGGGAGCTTCCTGTTTCCTGCTGCTTCCCTGAACCCACTTGAGAACAGGCAGTCAACTGAAGTAGTAGGAGCCAGTTAGGCCCTTAAGACTCAGGCCCTGCTACCAGCCTGCTTATTTGTCCCCTTCAATTGAGTGTTGAGAGCCACTATAACTGGCACAGAACAGCAATCATGAGTGAAAGAAGAAAACACCCCTCCGGGGCAGCATTCAGAAAAAGAAAGAAAGCAAAGGAAGCTTTTCTATCTAAGCAGGAAGGAGCTCTCCTGAGATACATAGACACAAATGTTCACGGTGAACCTTCCAGCCTCAGTGAGGATGTGAGTGGTGAGGAGATGCCTGATCTTCCAGTTAGTCAGAGTGCAGGTGACCTGGCAGCTACTGTAGCATCCATATCTCCATCTCAAATGAATGTAACCATGCACATTCCAGAAGAAAAGTGTAGATCAGAGAAGAGTGTGGTGGAGGCGCAAGAAACAGCTGCTGCTGAGTTTAGTTCCTTAAGTCGAAATGATCCATGACTGTGGACCCACTTAAACAGTAGCCTGAGGGACTTCCTTGTACTGCATGGACCAGAACAAGTGAAAAACTTCATGTTTCCCAAAGACAATGAAAATAGAAGTTTCCATGCAACACATTACTGGCGTGAAATCCCCAATGGTGACAAAGTGGAGAGGCCATGGCTTATGTACTCAAAAACCCAGAATGCTGCATATTGTTTTTGTTGCGAACTCTTCCAGTCTAATATTCCAGCCATATTGGGTTCTACAGGAAAAAAGGACTGGAAAAATCTGGCTAGGTAAATCTGGCTTGCCATGAGAAGGCAGTAAATCACCAGAGAGCATTCCATAGGTGGAAAGAGCTTGAGATGAGACTAAGGTTAAAGGCCACCATAGATGATCAGCATCAAGAGAAGATTGCATCAGAGTCTCTTTACTAGCAAAATGTTCTGAAAAGGCTCATTGCCTTTGTGAGAATGCTTGCTACCCCAAACCTAGCACTGCGTGGCACTTCAGATCAGCCAAACATCCCTAAAATTGTGGAGTTGATGGCTGAGTTTGATGCTGTACTCCAGGAGCATCTAAGAAGAGTCACCACCCAAGAATTGTACAGACACCACTACCTTGGAAAAACCATTCAAAATGAGATCATACAGTTACTGGCAATAAAAGTCAAACAGAAGATTGTGGCAGATCTGAAGTCAGCAAGATATTACTCTGTTATTCTGGACTGCACACCTGACATCAGCCATACGGAACAAATGACTAATGGTGCGTTTTGAAACAACAATAGAATCTAGTGAAAATGTCCCCGCAATGGTGACTGTCAGAGAATTTTCTGACAGACAATAAATTCTAGACTTTATTGACATTGATGATACTACATGAGCTGGTATGACAAATGTGCTTCTTAAAAAGCTGGAAGATACGGGAATTGCGATAGCTGACATGAGAGGTCAGGGCTATGATAATGGTGCCAACATGAGAAGAAAGAACAAAGGAGTGCAGACACAGATCCGAGAGTTAAACCCTCGAGCTTTTTTTTTTTTTGTCCCATGCAGTTCTCATTCATTGAACTTGGTGGTCAGTGATGCAGCATCAGCTTCTAGTGAGGCTGCTGAATTTTTTAAATGTAATTCAAAGCATCTATGTATTTTTCTCTGCATCAACTCATTGATGCCAAATTTTGAAGCAACATCTGGGAACATCCTCTCTGACACTGAAACCACTAAGTGCCACACAATGGGAAAGTTGAGTGGAGGCGATAAAGCCTATCAAACACCAAATTGGGAAGATAGATGATGCCATAGTTGCCATTATGGAGGAAAATGCTATGACAGGAACTGTTCATGGGAGAACAGTGGCAGAGGGAAATGGAATCACCAGAAACATACATAACTTCAAATTTCTGTGTGGCTTAGTGTTGTGGCATGACATACTGTTTGAAATAAATGTAAGCAAGCGACTCCAAGGTGTTGACCTTGATATATCTGGAGCAATGGGAAAACTGGACAAAGCAAAGTCATACCTACAATCTTACCGGTCAGATGAGGGATTTCAAAATGTTCTAAAGCGTGCACAGAAGTTGGTAGAGGAACTTCATACTGAAGCTATTTTCCCACCCATTCAAGAATACAAGGGTCACTGAAGAAGAAGGCATTTTGATTACGAGGCATGGGATAATCCCATAAGAGACCCCAAAAACAATTCAAAGTTGAATTCTTTAACCAGGTGCTAGATTGTGCAATACAGTCAGTTGAAGAACGTTTCATGAAGCTCAAGGAACACAGCAGTATATTTGGGATGTTGTATGATATTCCAAAACTCCTCACTGTGCCTGAAGAAGACCTACACCAGCAATGCAGGGCACTAGAGACAGTGTTGACACATGATGACATGCACGATATTGATGTGAGTGATTTAGGTGATGAACTGAAAGTCCTTTCAAGATACATTTCAGCAGGATCAACTCCAAAGGCTGTTCTGGAAAATATGTGCACAAATAAGATGACCACCCTCTTTTCAAAAGCTTTTGTTGCTCTGCGCATACTTCTAACACTTCCTGTAACAGTTGCCAGTGGAGAACGCAGCTTCTCCAAGCTGAAGTTAATAAAAACACATCTACGCTCCACAATGACACAGGAGAGGTTGGTTGGCCTTGAAACCATCCCAATAGACCATGAGCTGGCCCAGACTGTAGACTTCAGCAGGAAGCAGTTTAAATCTTTGCAACCGAGAAGGCACGGAAAGGACCACTTTGATTATTCAAACAGATAAAAATACCAGTGTTTACTATGCAGACAAGAAAAGTTACATTTGCTGTTCAGGCATCTGAAAGTTAAGTGTTACTTAAAATTTTTGAACAAGGCATTTTAAGTTGTTAGTTCTCCTTTATTGGGGCAGGTAGCAGAGCAGTACCATGAGAGGAGTAGAACAGGAAGAAGGCAGAATTGAGATCTTTCAAAGTTTTGGACCAAGCGAGGGGGCGTCATTTGAGCTCCCTGCCTCAGGTGCTAAAATGTTGTGGGCCTGCCCTGCCCAGCCTCCCCAGGTTTTATGGCTATTCTGGCTGCTTATGGGCTCTCTTGCACTTTTTACTGTTACAACCCCATCCCCATGATGATTTTTCTGTTGGGGAAGCACTGTGCTCTGATTCCAAAAAGACAGACGCGCAGGACAGAGGCAGATGTTCCTCAGAAAGGTGGTGGGAGGGGGAATCAAGAACTGTACGCAGGTCTGGTACAATGACAACATGTGATTAAATAAAATGCTCAGTATTAATCTGTTGTGGATGCTGCCATCTCCAGAGTTTTCTTTTTCTTTGACATCCCATAGCCAGAAACAGAACAAAACAAAAGTGGACAAAACCCCTTTAAAAGCAACATAAGACAAAACACTAAAGCAGTTATCCAACACACTAACAAGAATCTATTTATATATTTCCACCATTGTGTTGTATCTTCATTCTTCCTCAAGACATTTATTTGCAAGTGCACAGAACTTGATTTCTATAGCAAATATTGAGATCAAATGAGAGATGAATTATGTTTTGGCCAAGGCTTTGAGGGGTCACCCCACATCCTGAGAATAGTCAGTATAAAGAGGTGGGCCACACCGTATAACCTATGACACTACTTCACATTATATATACTAGTCACCATTGTTTTCATTATATGGTCTTCATCCAGAGCTTGAACTCTGGTTGACTGTGAAGTTTATATAGGAAGAAAAACAGGCAAACAGCTGCTAAAAAAAGCAAGCAGAGATCAAACAGCTCTGAAGGAATTAAAAAACTCCACAGATACTCTTATCTTTTACTTTGAATTTACCAATACATTAACAGTTATATCTATGCATATGTCAAACATGATTACATACAAAAATCTCCTATTTTTTTAAGGTTTGCAAAGTCAAACTCTTGAAAGTTAGAAAATGCCAGATTTAAGGTTGCTATGCAATCTTAATTCTGCCCACTAGAATGTCCAGTCTGTGCAGTGAATGAGGCTGGGGTCTGTGAGGAAAATAGTATGTGATCATGTGACTAAAGGCTATATCAAAATGAATATGCACCTCCACCAAAAGGTGTGAGGCTTCTGGTTTCTCTCGTCAGGAGGTGTGTGGTAGGTATAAATACCCCCCCGCCCCCCCCCCCCCACACTTTGGACAGGGTTCTAACACACTACTGCTCTTCACTTAAGCTTGATAAATACAGGAAGTACAGATCATTTAGGAAAAAACAAACATCCTGAACGCAACGCCCCTCACTCTGGCCCACCCTTCCCTCAGGATTCCTTTGGGGACCATCTGCTTTCAGGTAGGCAGGATTCCCTCTGCCTCATCAGGCTCCTGCAGCAGCTTCCCTCATGTTGAGCTGGTGAAAAATGGCCAACAGGTCAGCTTCTACCCAAACTTCCTATGTGTGCCCTGTGTCTTCCCCCTGTGAGTCCTTTTATAACCTTTCAGTCCCTCTGAAAGGTGACTACTGCATCAGCCTCCTCAGGTGATCCCAGATCTCTTCCGGGTGACCTCTCATGTTGATAAATCAGTTTTCCTTGTTTGGAGCCAGTCCATTATCTAGGTTGTTTGTAGTCTAATAGAGGACCATCCCAAGTTAACAACCTTCTAATGTCAGCTCTGTATCACTGTGCCTTGAAACTTCCGTCCCAACTTGGAGGTTAAAGTTCAGTGGGAAAGGCAACTAGCTCCCACATTCAAAATAGAGTTTGTAATTTCATAAAGATACCTACAAAGAGCTCATAATCTCCCACAGAAGAAATTTTACAGACAGATTTCTAAATAGTGTATGTTTGTCACAGGGTCCAGGTGCTAGGTCTAGGTCTGGGGAGTGACTGGGGGGCACGTGGTCCAGCTCCAGCTCCCCCTGTTTCCCCACTAAAGCTGCTGCAGCAACAATCAGGCATTCCCAGTGCAGTGAAAGCCTAGCTCTTTACAATGTTCATGTACACTTATTATTTTAGCATGCTGCTAAAACTTTCCTGAGGAACACCAGCGAGAGAAGGGAAATGGTGATTTTTAACAGTTTATATTTCAGCCAAATCTGAACCGAAACTCATGGAACAAAGAAAAGTTACTTATCTGGCCCATGCCTGCTAAAAAAAAATTGAGGTGTTAGAACTTCCCCCCAAAATGTCAAATATATTTTATAATGGAAAGTGTTAGGCAACCTAGTTATATATAAATAACCTACATTGAATTGTAATTATCTGCAATTTAGTGCACTTGCTGAAAGAATAGGAAATTTTTCCATGCTTACCTAAAAACTTCCTTTCTTTGAGTGGAAGGCCTCAGATCCATTACAATGGGTACTTCAGCCTGTTTGCAGCTTGGGGGCAAAAGCAGATCTGTCAGTCACTGTCAGCAGGAGAATGCCCCACCTCCTGAAGTCCCCTCCAGTTGAGATAACTTCCACAGGAAGGATAATTAAAATCTATTTATTAAATTACAGATGGTCTTAAATATACTTTGAGGAAAAATAATTTATCCTACTGCAGAGCATTGTAAATTCTACCTCATGACAAGAAACCCCAAACTCAATTTCCATCTCTGTTCTGGATGATCCTTTTTTCTCCAAGATGGGTTGGATCTGTGGACCTTATTACTCGAAGAAAAGAAACTTTCAGGCAAGCACAACCACATTTTCCTTTTTCTCTTCATGCAACATTTGACAAACCTATGTCCGTCTAGCAGATCTCAGTACAGGAGGTGTAATTACGGTCCTCTGAGATTGTCAGATTGTAGGACCTGGAGTTTGTTTCTTAGTTGAAGGAGAAATATTTCTTGCATTTATTTATTAAATGAACACTAGTATAGTTGTGAGGACTACCTGTCTGAATTAGAAGTATGGTACTGGGTCTTGTTAGAGAAAGCTCCCAACTTCAAATAGAAACCTCATCTGATGGGAGATAGGAGCCATTGGGAGGCTACTCTAATGGAAAGGAAATATTATGGTACCAGTTGTTCAACCTTGGTAGTTCTGTAAGGAGCGCAATGCGGTTTCAAGGTTGTGCTCTGTGACCTTGAGGTTGGAATCAGGTTGATGCCTTAAAAGATCATTTAATCTTGGGATTTGTCTTTCTTAGTGGCAATTCATAGTCATTCATGCTGACAATAGTGATATAGTCATTCATGCTGAATAGTCAGTGGGCAAGAGACTGTGATTGGCCTCACTAACCCTCAGGCTCTAAAGTCAGTTACCTAGGCTGTGTAAGACCCAAGTTCTAAACCTGGTCCCCTAACTATTTAATTATTATCTCTTACATCCCGGATGAGTACTCTCAGGACCGGCTGTAGGCACCAGCAAAGCAAGCAAGTCCTTGGGCGAGCACATTTCCAGGGGCAGCATTCCGGCCATCCTTTTTTTCCCCTGGCCCCGCTCAGTCAACCAATGAGCCTCTATGTAGGGGTGGGGGTCGGGTTCAGCATGGGGGTCCCAGCCCGGGGGCGGTCCCTGCCTTGGCCCCCTGCTGCCAGGGGAGTGGGGCGATACGGCTCCTCCCCCCCGCCCATCCCTGCCTCACGGGTCACAAGCAACGGAAGAGCTGGAGCTGAGTGGAGCAGAGCCTGGGATCGGGGCAGGACCCACGGCCAGTAAGGGACCCACTGCCCCGGGCAGCTTGGCACTGGGCGGGCGCCCCTGGTCTGCCCCCATTCCCGTGGCTGACCCACCCCCCAGCCACTCTGTCGGTTACTGTCCCCTCTGCGGGGCAGGGTCTGGGTCTGAGATCAGGCTGGGGGCCCCAAGCACCTCACTCCAAACACTGCTATAGCATTAAGCATTCTTTTAACATTACCAGTATCGGTGGCTTCTGGTGAGCACAGTTCCTTAAAACTGAAATTACTAAAAAATTATTTGAGGTCCACCACATCTCAAAATCGTTTGTCAGGACTTGCATTAATTTCAGTTGAAAGGACCATTGCAAAAAATTTAGATTTCACTGAATTATTAAAAGACTACGCAAGTATAAAAACCATAAAAAATCAGTTCATATAAATTCTTTTAATTTATGAGAAACTGGATGCACCGGAAGACACTAACGTTTTTCATTACAGTGTATAGTTGAACCCAAATTGTTTGTAATTGTGATTTTGTTAAAATTAAATGAGTACACTCGTAGGAAATTGTTTTATTTCACTAACTACAAATTCTCTGTTTTCATTTTTTTTAATTTTAAACAGTCAAAAAAACAAACAAACAAACAAAACATTGCAAAGTGCAAACATGTGTAAAAGACAAAAAAAAAAGGGTTGAGGGGGGCTGCCAAAATTTGTTTTGTTTGGGGCTGCAAAAAACCTAGAGCCAACCCTGAGTACCTTAGCCCCAGGGCTAAATCTTATAAAGGAGGCAGAGCTACCTTTCCTTTGTTTTGTTTTGCTTTTGTCAAAATGCCTGAAATCAAAACAAAATTTTTCGAGTCAGGTCAAAATGAAATGTTTAAATTTGATCTGACTCAACATGTTCGCTTTTTGATTCACTGAAAGTTTTAGAAAAATTGCATGTTGGTTTGATCCAAAACAAAACTTTTTTCAGTGTTTTGGAATTGCCAGCAAACTGAAAAAATCCATCATGTTCCCAGCTCCAACAGCAACCTGAAACAGAAGCTAGGAACAATAACCTGGCTATTAGGGCATGGTGACCCATGGCAGCAGCTGAGGCCAACAGCCCAATATTTTCTCAGTCTTTTAGGTGTGGCAGAAAATCACCATCCCTGTATTACACTTTCCCAGGGTGCATGAGAAAGACTATATAGCTATAGTTTATCTAGGGCAGCCACAGACCTCCAAAGCATAGCCTCACAACACTGAGGCTGTCTGTCAAGATTGTACTATCCTCTGATTTTTTTTTTTAACTGGACTTCACTATTTGATTCTCTAACCCTGATTTTGAATGCTGGCTTTTGTCCCCTAAAGAAGGAAGAATTTCCAGTGCTGGTGGTGGAGTTGTATGTGTGGCTAGAAGAACCAGCCTATGTATATGTTATGGTCTTTACCACATTAAGGTGCCATGCTGCACTCTGGGAGGGTGAGCGGGGGAACCTGGCACTAATGATTATCCCCTATGCTGTTCTTCTCAAAGTCAGCAGGGGAACCAAGTGCTGATTTTATTGTTCATTTATTTCCTCTTTGGGAGTTTCACCCCACAATTCTGCTTCACAGGAGGGAAAAATTGGTTCAGAGATTGTTTTGAAAACATTTCAAGTGGCTAGCAGTCTCTCTTCAAAGAAGCGGGACCTATTTGTCTCCCCTTCCCTACATGGGCCCTTTCTGTGTCTCTCAAGGAAGATAATGGCCTGGGGCTAAAGGATGGGCTCCTCAGAAGCTCTTCCTCCTCTCCACATGGGCCAGATAGGTCTGTGTTTCCTCTGGAAGTCAGCCTAGATTCTGAGCAGGGATCGTGGGAGAGAGGGTCTGTTATAGAGATGGAAGCAAGGGGAGAGAGCTGGGCCCAAAGGCCCCTTACTGCACTCTAGCATTGGGAGCATCTGTGCTGTGCACATTGTCCTCCACCTGCAACCAATGGGGAAATGATGGGGCAGGGGAAGGAGGCAGCTCTGTTCTGCAGTCAGAGGCATGACTGCTGGTGCAGGCTATTGAGACTCAGGCAAGATTTTTCATCTGGCGCACTGACCTTTGGCTTCACTCCCCTCATGGAGATGCAGTGGGGGCGCTGCTTGCCCCTGGAGCCAGTTCATTTCCAATCCAGCCTGGCTCCTAGGGGAGAGAGGGCACCAATGTAACCCAGTCCAGACTGGGCTATGAGGGAAATTGTGCCCTGCCCAGAAAGCCAGCTGATCCCCCAACCAAGACCCAGGCCCCATGGAAAAGGACGCCATCTGATTTGAATGTAGAGGGGAGAAAAGCTGGACATGGGTCAGGAAAAGTTTAGATGGGGACAAGGAGTCTAGTGAGATAGGGACTGGAGAGTTGGGGAGATAGAAAGTGTGACTGGGAGTCGGAGGAGTCAGAGTTGGGAGACTAGGAGCTGAGGTGGAAGATGAAGCTAGGACTGGGAACAGGGGTGGTGGGGGGAGGCAGGGAAACCTGGGGCTTTTTGGCTTGGAAGGTTGGAACTGGCTGGAAAAGGAGACTGGGTCCCAGTGAGGAAAACGGGGGGCAGGACTGGGAGCCAGCTAGCTGGGTGGGGAGGAACACTAAGACAGGACAAGGAGCTGGGGAAAGGAGGTAGACTAGGACTGGCTTATCAAGAAGACTAGGAATCAGTATGGGCAGAGGGATGGGAGACAGATCTGACAAGGAGCTGGGTACAGAGGAAGAACTAGGACTGGCTGGGTAAAGAGATTGGGACAAAGAGCCAGGGAAGGGGGAGAATGAGACAATGAGCTGGTGATGATTGTGTGGAGGGGGGACTGCAATTGGATTAGGAACCTAGGGAGGGAGACTAGGACAAGGATTCAAACTGGATGAATAGCTTAGAGGGGATTAGTTGGGCAAGGAGATGGGGCAGGAAGTGATCATTGGGACTGGTTGGGCAAAGTGACAGGAACTGGGATGAGAAAATTGAGGAGTGGAGACTGGGACTAGGAGGCAGGGGTGGGGAAGAGAGAGGACTGAAATAGGGATGATTTGGAGTAGATCAGACAAAAGAATCTATGCTCACTTGAGCACACTCTTCTCCAGAACCTGGAATGGAACCCAAGATTTCTTAGTCTCACCATTCCTCTTCAAATATATGTGAAACCCAGTGGCAAGGCATGAGTCTCTTCCCCTCTCATGTTGATCTAGATCAGTAATGCTCAGACTGCAGCTTGGGAGCCACAAGTGGCTCTTTAATATATGTCTTGTAGCTCTTCGCAGCTTGATATTAAAACACTGTGTGATTTAATTAACCAGTCTAAGTTATTAACCAATCAGGATGTTTTTAGTATGTTATTAACCAGTTATCAATTTGCATAAGTTATTCCCTTATTTGCTGCAAGAATAATACTTATATAAAAACTAAATGTCATACTGTTTAAATATGAATAGTAGTCTAGTAAATGAAACAATGAATTCACACTATTGTGGCTCTTTGGGTAATGTTGATCACTAATTTGGCTCCTGAACCACTGAGCTCTGAGTATCACTGATCTAAATGAGGATGACAATTTACTATTGCTACCAATTGCTCCATTAGTTCAAGTGGCAGATCTAAATGTTCCAGCTCCACTGATGACCAATGATGGAATGTCTGTATTTCCAAGTTTTCTTTTTCAGAAATATAGGAAATTACACACAAAAAGATATGTGAAAAGAACATTATTAAGGTTACAAAATCAAAGCACTCAAAAATTAGGAAATATCTGAACTACAGTTTCCCTGTAGAACACCTGCCTCATTTGTTGCAGAAGTTGGAAGTTGCATAACTACTGTGCTTGCAAGGAGATGGCGGGCCTAAGCCTGTTCCCAGCTAAAGGCCCTCCTCTTCAACCGAGGAGGAGGGGCCATTGAACCCAGGCCACAAATAAATACAGGGGAGAATAAATGAAAAAACAGGGATGGGAGTGAAGGTCAAAGGGAAACAATCAGGGAACTGGAAAGGGACATTGAACAGAGAACCACATCAGCTCCTACTGCTCCTCAAAGAAATCTAAGGAGTCAGTGGGCACCACTCAGAGGAACTCCGCTCAGAGGTGTGACTTTGCAAGGGATCAGAAATAGACTCCACAGTCACAGGGCACCCCACCCCCCCAGCTTCCTTCTCTTGGAGTGATGGATGGCCATCTTGGCCAGCACCAGGAGGAGGCTGTCAAGGAATCCTGCATCTTTGTGTGGCCATAAATGGGGTGTGCATACATGAGGAAGTGTAGGGAGAGGTGCAGACAGAACCTCAGTCAGAGGTTCTGGAGGAGCCAGAAGAGAAGCTGCAGTCTTACACACCTTACATAGACGTGCACCAATGTCTCCCTCTTGCTGAAGGAGGGACAGGTGTCAGGGGAGGTCATGAACCACACCAGGTACACACCTGTGTTCACAGCTCCACAGAGGAACCACCAACTAATAACCCTAGCGAGGCGTGAAACCAGAGTGGAGTATAGACAGGCTCCCTGCGGCTCCTCTCCCTTCTAGGGGGGCAGCAGGTCCTGCCACTTGGAGATGGGGTGGGACACGAGAGTGAGGAAGTGGATGGCATGAAGCACAAGTGTTTAGAGATGTTTCCTGGGCATGGTTTGGACACAGAGCAGCTGGATGTTGTTCAGATGACAGGTTATGTATCAGAGATGCTAGGAAGACTTATGGGGCAGGGAACTGATGATGAGCTCCAGAGGGCCATGGGTTAATTAGGGAGCATCCTCCAGCAGCGCCCGCTCAAGGAAAGTGAGAGAGGCGGGAGCCAAGGCTGCACTCACCGCCTGAATCACACATGGGGGATGTGCAGGGTAGACAACCTATGCACTGGCTGAGCACTGCGGCGTCCGATCAGTCCTTCCAGTCATAATCCAGCAAGTCTCAGGGTCTGGTGGTGTCAGCCAGGACCAGCCTCCAGTACAAGGAAGTAGTGAATGACAGGGGTTTATAGGAAGAGAAAAGACGATCTCATGGTAAGGCTGTTGAATGCTGCCCTGGAGAACTGGATTCTATCCCTGCCTTTGCCACAGAGTTCCTATGTGATGCTGTGCAAGTCACAAACCAAACTTTTCACAGGTGGTCACTAGTTGTGTGTTCCTCATTTTCTGAATGCCCAACTTGAGTCCCTGTTTTGTAGAATTGCTGAGCGCTCTGCAACTGCAACTGAAATCAACGGGAGCCGTGCTTTGAATAGACAGCATGCTATTTAATGCTAAGTACTCTGAAAAATCAGGTCCTAGTTATCCCAAATTGGGCACCCAAAATTAGTGGAAACTTTTTACTTTGGGTCTCTGTACCTCAGCCCCCCCATCAGTAAAATAGGGATAATATCCCCTCACCTCACAAGGCTGTTGTGAAGGTAAATTAATGTTTGTGAAGCACTTGGATACTATGGTGATGAGTACCATAGAAAAGCCTAGGAAGAAATTATTAACTCTGTCCTCTGATAATAGAGCTTGCACCACTGGCAGATCAGGCATAGTGTATCTCAACTCCACCAGAGTCCTGGCACACTCCCTGCTCACACCCTTGGACTGTGGGATAGGTGTGAGCAACTGGGGTAGTAGATGGCTATCCCACTTCAGCCAGATTTATACCAGCAGAGGTTTCCTCTGCACAGGGGGAATTCTACTGTGGGAATCTCCAGCCAGTTTGAGTTCACCGGGCACTGCATAAGTGGAGGCGAGTAACCTGGCAGACTGAACAATCTGTCCTTAGGAATACTGAAATATGAATGTTAACTTCATTACCTTGGTTTTTCCTGTCTTGTTTGGTTACTTTACACTAACTCCAGCATCTGGAGCCACTTTGAGCAGCAGAAGGAAACATTTTCCTCTGATGGAAGCAGAATATTTTTTAAGTAGCTATTAATAAATCATCATTTGAAAGGTTTATCTTAATATAGCTACATGGCCTGCATCCATTAATTCCAGTTAATACATTCAACTCAAGTTAAAGATGTAAACGGATTCCTGGACTTGCCCCCTAACACTTCAGCCCCCTGCCCCTCACCTTCACTATTCATTAATCTAGTGTCTTTATCTGAAGGCTGAAAACACAAAAGAAACAAACATCCTCCCTTGGTGTTCACACCTCAACTGCTAGAAAAGGGCCTCATCTTCCCTGATTGAACTAACCTCGTTATCCCTAGCCTGATTCTTGCTTGCATATTTATACCTGCCTCTGGAAATTTCCACTACATGCATCTGGTGAAGTGCGTATTCACCCACGAAAGCTTATGCTCCAATACGTCTGTTCGTCCATAAGGTGCCACAGGACTCTTTGCCGCTTTTACAGATCCAGACTAACAGCTACCCCTCTGATGATTGGTTAATTAGCTTTCCACATGGGGAAAGCAAACAAAGCTGATCTCCATACCTGGGAACACTTGAAGGGCAAGCCCACTGCAATATGAGAGCAATGGTCAAAGTTGAAGAGATGACCCTATCCAAAGGGGGCTGATGTGGGAGGCAACATTTTCAGATAGACCACTTTGTTGCTGTCAGATCCATTGGGGGTTGCTGCCTGAATAACTTCATAGCCCCATATTGGTAGTTCACTTGGTATCCTTTAACAGCCATGGTCTTCATTGCCTCTGATTCCTGTCTTCCACATAAAAGACAGTGAGGATTTCAGTAGTGAGGAGATAATTGAGCAGCCCCATAAACCTATGACCCAGACAGAATATTGGAAACAAATGTACATGCTGTAATCTGAATTTAATTGGGGAGTGGTAAAGGAGGGTCCATCTTGATTTTTTCCTTACATTTAGCATGCGTACGTTTTTGTTCCCTATGTTTTGATTGGAGCTGGGATTAGAAATTGACCTGAACTAAAATCTCAGATTTAACTCCCTACTACCAACCATTGTTCCAAATTTTAAGTCCAAATTTGTATCAAACAGCTAGATGCACACAACCCTGGACTCTGGAGAAAGTTCAGATTGGATTTTGTATCTGAACCCTTAGCTTCAAGCCCTTCTCTATCTAAAATTAACACCCTCAATAATATAGTGCATACTAAACAAAAAAATCTTTGCACAGCATCATCATCAAGATATCACTGCAATGCTAAGACACAGTTAGTCAGAGGCAGTCTTTGTTAATTAACCGCTGCTATAGACCTAGCACAGAAGAGAACATTTTGTTTTCAAGTCCTATTAAAAACAGCTAAATTTTTGTTAGCAATGCAGACGTAGTTTTAATTCTAAAAATAGATGTTTAGAAATCAGGAATTTATTTATTAGATAAAACAATTCTAAGACAAGTTTTCTCCATATCTCATTGAGATCCCACAAAATCCTCTACTTCCTCCTATTTTACTCTCCCACTTGCATTAAGACATATTCCATCTGTCCCCACAAAGGTTCACAAATGGAGAAGAGCCCAGAAAACATTCCCTACCCACTCTTGGACCCCATGCCATGGCTAGACACAGTCCCAGTCCTTGAACACATGATGGACAAACATTGCTTGAGGCTGCCATGAACAGTGTCACTAGTCTCCTGAGATGGAGATGTGAGGTCATATACCCATTTTCCTGTCACACAAGTAAGTGGCATTGACAGTGCATAGTGTTGTGGGGAGAACCCCAGGTCCTTCAAGAGTTTGTAGCAGAGACTGCTTCGTGTGTCTGCACTCCTCATGTCGTGGGGCTGTGCTGTGAAGAAAAATCAAATTCTAAAAATGTGGCCTCTTTTTCTTTTCATTTTCACTTAAATAGATATAAATAAGAAGTAACTTCATTGAAATCAATGGAAATGCACCAGTATAAGTGAAAGGAGAATCAGGCCCTAGGTATAAGCAGCATGTAATTCTATTACTTTTGAGACTGTACAGCGCTATGAAGATATTAATCTATTACTAATAATATTTTATTATAATTATTAAAGTTCTTTGAGGGGGTCAACAAACATGTGAACAAGGGGGATCCAGTGGACATAGTGTACTTAGATTTCCAGAAAGCCTTTGACAAGGTCCCTCACCAAAGGCTCTTAGGTAAATTAAGTTGTCATGGGATAAGAGAGAAGATCCTTTCATGGATTGAGAACTGTTAAAAGACAGGGAACAAAGGGTAGGAATAAAGGGTAAATTTTCAGAATGGAGAGGGGTAACTAGTGGTCCCCAAGGGTCAGTCCTAGGACCAATCCTATTCAACTTATTCATAAATGATCTGGAGAAAGGGGTAAACAGTGAGAGGGCAAAATTTGCAGATGATACTAAACTGCTCAAGATAGTTAAGACCAAAGCAGACTGAAGAACTTCAAAAAGATCTCACCAAACTAAGTGATTGGGCAACAAAATGGCAAATGAAATTCTTTGTGGCTAAATGTAAAGCAATGCACATTGGAAAAAATAACCCCAACTATACATACAATATGATTGGGGCTAATATAGCTACAACTAATCAGGAGAAAGATCTTGGAGTCATCGTTGATAGTTCTCTGAAGATGTCCACACCCTGTGCAGCGGCAGTCATAAAAGCAAACGGGATGTTAGGAATCATTAAAAAAAGAATAGAGAATAAGACAGAGAATATCTTATTGCCCTTATATAAATCCATGGTATGCCCACATCTTGAACACTGTGTACAAATGTGGTCCCCTCATCTCAAAAAAGATATACTGGCATTAGAAAAGGTTCAGAAAAGGGCAACTAAAATGATTAGGGGGTTTGGAATGGGTCCCATGAGGAGAGATTAAAGACACTAGGACTTTTCATCTTGGAAAAGAGGACACTAAGGGGGAATATGATAGAGGTATACAAAATCATGAGTGGTGTGGAAAAAGTGAATAAGAAAGTTATTTACTTGTTCCCATAATATAAGAACTAGGAGCCACCAAATGAAATTAATGGGCATCAGGTTTAAAACAAATAAAAGGAAGTTCTTCACTCAGCGCACAGTCAACTTGTGGAACTTCTTGCCTGAGGATGTTGTGATGGATAGGACTATAACAGGGTTTAAAAGAGAACTGGATAAATTCATGGAGGTTAAGTCCATTAATGGCTATTAGCCAAGATGGGTAAGGAATGGTGTCCCTAGCCTCTGTTTGTCAGAGGGTGGAGATGGATGGCAGGAGAGACATCACTTGATTACCACCTGTTAGGTTCACTCCCTCTGGGGCACCTGGCATTGGCACTGTCAGTAGACAGGATACTGGGTTGGATGGACCTTTGGTCTAACCCAGTATGGCCATTCTTATGTAAGTTCCTTACATTAACTGGCTTCAAAGATAATAAAGTCTTAATTATATATGCTGCACAGTATCAGTGAAGTTTACTGCTGATGTGTACAACATACACAAAAGTACATTATGTTGGGACTTTAAATTTAGTTTGGACCACACAAAAGATATCTTTTTAAATAATAATGTGATGACAGACCTCATTCCAGAACAGATGAAGAGCTAATTTTTTCACTGATCCTAGATTTGGCTGACTAGACTTAAATGTGACCCAAGACATTTCTTGTTTCTTTGGAAACTACATCAACATACTTGGGCTAGAGATGTCACAGTTAGAGGGAAACTGGTGTTTCTACTAAAATAAAACCAAAAGCCCCCCCGGCTCCATGTTTCTTTTTTTAAATAGAAAACTAAAAATTTCTATGTAGCTGTATTTTTTTTCAGGCTGAGCAAACTGCAGCAAATTCAAAGGCAGTGGAAACAAGGGGTCATCTGGGCTAGGCCAGAAAAATTAACTATTTGTTTTTTATTGTAAAAAGTTTCTTCATATTAATATCATTTAAAAGAGCCTGGCTATAAATTAAAAGCCAAGTTTAACCTTTACTTTAGTTTTGATTTAAAAACAACAACAATTTTCTTTTAGGAATACGAGACTCGTGTTTCAGCAGTGGGCGAGAATAATAATTATAAACAAAAAGGACAAAAAAATCAGAGCTATGCATTTGCTGGATATCATTGCCACAGGATCAGATCTTGTGAGATAAGTGCCCTCATTAGGAACTAAATAGGAGTTGAGGGCACACCACACATTGCAACAGCTGAATAGCCCCTGGCAAAATCAGGCCTGTGCCATGTGAAATACATTACTTACATTCACTCAGAAAGCTCCATTTGTTTCCAGCAATCTGAAGTCTTTCCTAATAACATAGTGTTCTCTGATATGAGAACAATCTCACCCCAGAAAAACAGGACTCTAATACTTAATATGAATAGAACAGACCTCTGCTTTATATAGTGATTCTCATACTTGACATCTGAAAAGACTTTAAAAAGAAATGTGGTAGGCCTGGTCTACACTATGAGTTTATGTCGGATTTAGCAGCGTTAAATCGAATTAACCCTGCACCCGTCCACACAACGAAGCCATTTTTTTCAACATAAAGGGCTCTTAAAATCGATTTCTGTACTCCTCCCCAACGAGGGGATTAGCGCTGAAATCGACATCGCCGTTTCGAATTAGGGTTGGTGTGGATGCAATTCGAAGGTATTGGCCTCCGGGAGCTATCCCACAGTGTACCATTGTGACTGCTCTGGACAGCACTCTGAACTCGGATGCACTGGCCAGGTGTACAGGAAAAGCCCCGGGAACTTTTGAATCTCATTTCCTGTTTGGCCAGGCGAGCTCATCAGCACAGGTGACCATGCAGTCCCAGAATCGAAAAAGAGCTCCAGCATGTACCGAACGGGAGGTACTGGATCTGATCACTGTATGGGGAGAGGAATACGTGCTATCAGAACTACGTTCCAAAAGACGAAATGCCAAAACATTTAAAAAAATCTCCAAGGTCATGAGGGACAGAGGCTACAGCAGGGACGCAACACAGTGCCACGTGGAACGTAAGGAGCTCAGACAAGCGTACCAGAAAACCAAAGAATCAAATGGATGCTCCGGGACAGAGCCCCAGACGAGCCGCTTCTACGCTGAGCTGCATGCAATTCTAGGGGGGCCGCCACCACTACCCCACCCCTGTCCGTGGACTCCGATGATGGGGTACTCTCCGTCATGCCTGAGGATTTTGTGGACGGGGAAGATGAGGAGGAGGAGAACGAGCTTGAGGAGAGCAAACGGGATGTTAGGAATCATTAAAAAAAGGATAGAGAATAAGACAGAGAATATCTTATTGCCCTTATATAAATCCATAGTATGCCCACATCTTGAATACTGTGTACAGATGTACTGTGTACAGCACACCATTCTCCCCGACAGCCACAATCTTTTTATCACCCTGACTGAAATACCCTCCCAACCCAACGAAGCCGGAGAAGGGACCTCTGGTGAGTGTACCTTTTTAAATATAATACATGTTATAAAAGCAAGCGTTTTTTAATGATTAAGTAGCTCTGAGGACTTGGGATGCATTCGTGGCCAGTACTGCTACTGGAAAAGTCTGTTAACGTGTCTGGGGATGGAGTGGAAATCCTCCAGGGACATCTCCATGAAGCTCTTCTGGAGGTACTCTAAAAGCATTTGCAGAAGGTTTCTGGGGAGAGCAGCCTTATTCCGTCCTCCATGGTCGGACACTTTACCACGCCATGCTAGTAGCAAGTAATCTGGTAACATTGCATGACAAAGCCTGGCAGTGTATGGTCCCAGTGTTTGCTGGCATTCAAGCAACATCCGTTCTTTATCTCTCTGTGTTATTCTCAGGAGATTGATATTGTTCATGGTAACCTGGTTGAAATAGGGGAATTTAATTAAGGGGACATTTGGAGGTGGCCGTTCCTACTGGGCTGTTTGCCTGTGGATGAAAAGAAATCCTCCCCGCAGTTAGCCATGCGGTGGGAGGGGGGACCCATTGACGATGAGCTGTTTGCGTTTGGCTAGCAGGGATCTTCCTTGATACCAGCCACGCGGTGGGGTGAGGTGTAAAGCAATCATCCCAGAGAATTGGATGGGGAGAGGGGAGGGTTAATTTGGTTTCTGCTGCTGCAGGTTAACAGGAAAACCGCAGCACTAAATGGCCAACTCAACGTGCTTTGCTTGGTATGGGAGAGGAGGGCGCTGCTGTTATGAAGGTTGCAGAAGCCGAAAGACTATGGCTTACCATGGCCGCCTGCAAGCTGAATTCTGTTGCCTGGCGCTGCGTGTGTGATCTCTAACACCAAAGCCGCAGGCACTCAATATAAGATGCAAAATACGACCTTGTACCAAAATCACATGTGCTATGTAATGTGAATAGTGTTGTTCACCGTGAAAGAGTATAGCCATTGTTCTGTAAAATGTATCTTTTTTAATACTTCACTCCCTTTTTTTCCTCCAGCAGCTGCAAATGTTTCAAGCCTCCCTCCTCCATCCCAAAGGCTATCTCAGATAAGGCGGCAAAAAAAACCGCACGTGAGATGAAATGTTCTCTCAGCTCATGCAGTTGTCCGGCACCAACAGAGCTCAGCAGAATGTGTGGAGGGACACAATAGCAGAGTACAGGAGAGTGGCTGATGAACGTGAGGAGAGGTGCTGGCAGGAAGATCAGAGGAGGCATGAGGCAACGCTGGGGCTACTGCGGGATCAAACGGACATGCTCCGGCATCTGTTGGAGGTTCATGAACGGCAGCAGGATCATAGACTGCCACTGCAGACCCTGTTTAACTGCCCTCCCTCCTCCCCAAGTTCCATAGCCTCCTCACCCAGACGCCCAAGAACGTGGGGTGGGAGGCTCCAGGCACCCAACCACTCCACCCCAGTGGACAGCCCAAGCAACAGAAGGCTGTCATTCAAGGATTTTTAAAGTGGCCTTTTCCTTCTCTCCTACCCTCCTCCCACACCTCACCCGGGCTGCCTTGTGAGTTATCTCTCTATTTTTATAATCAATTAATAAAGAATACATGTTTTTTAAATGATAGTGACTTTATTTCCTTTGCAAGCAAGCTGTGATTGAAGGGGGGAGGGAGGGTGGCGTACAGGGAATTTAGAGGCAACCAAGGGGGCGGGTTTTCATCAAGGAAAAACAAACAGAAGTGTCACAGAGTACTCTGGCCAGTCATGAAACTGGTTTTCAAAGCTTCTCTGATGAGCAGTGCTTTCTGCTGTGCTCTTCTAACTGCCCTGGTGTCTGACTGCGCGTATTCAGTGGTCAGGAGATTTGTCTTAACCTCCCACCCCACCATAAACATCTCCCCCTTACTCTCACAGAGATTGTAGAGCACACAGCAAGCAGCAATAACAATGGGAATACTGGTTTAGCTGAAGTCTGAGCGAGTCAGTAAACTGCGCCAGCAACCCTTTAAATGTCCAAATACACACTCTACCACCATTCTGCACTTGCTTAGCCTATAGTTGAACAGCTCCTTACTATTGTCCAGGGTGCCTGTGTACGGCTTCATGAGCCAGTGCATTAAGGGGTAGACTTGGTCCCCAAGGATAACTATAGGCATTTCAACATCCCCAACAGTTATTTTCTGGTCTGGGAAGTAAATCCCTTCCTGCAGCCGTTTAAACAGACCAGAGTTCCTGAAGACGCAAGCGTCATGAACCTTTCCCGGCCATCCCATGTTGGTGAAAGTCCCTTGTGATCCACCAGTGCTTGCAGCACCATTGAAAAGTACCCCTTGCAGTTTATATACTGGCTGCCCTGGTGGTCCGGTCCCAAGATAGGGATATGCGTTCCGTCTATAGCCCCACCACAGTTAGGGAATCCCATGGCAGCAAAGCCATCTAGTATGACCTGCACATTTCCCAGAGTCACTACCTTTGATAGCAGCAGCTCAATGATTGCATTGGCTATTTGTATCACAGCAGCCTCCACAATAGATTTGCCCACTCCAAATTGATTACCAACTGACCAGTAGCTATCTGGTGTTGCAAGCTTCCACAGGGCTATTGCCACTCGCTTGTGAACTGTGAGGGCTGTTCTCATCTTGGTATTCTTGCGCTTCAGGGCAGGGGAAAGCAAGTCACAAAGTTCCATGAAAGTGCCCTTATGCCTGCGAAAGTTTCAGAGCCACTGGGAATCATCCCAAACCTGCAACACTTTGTGGTCCCACTACTCTGTGCTTGTTTCCCGGGCCTAGAATCGGCGTTCCACAGCATGAAGCTGCCCCAATAACACCATGATCTCCAAATTGCTGGGGACCGCGGTTTTAGAGAAATCTGTGTTCATGCCCTCATCATCGTGCTGCCATCACCTCCTCACCTGGTTTTTCAGGTGCTGGTTCTGCATAAACTGCACGATAATGTTTACAACGTTCATAACTGCTGCGGTGAGCTGAACGGGCTCCATGCTTGCTGTGCTATGGCGTCTGCTCGGGCAATCCAGAGAAAAGGGCACAAAATGATTGTCTGCTGTTGCTTTCATGGAGGGAGGGAGGGTTGACTGACAACATTTACCCATAACCACCCACGATAAATTTTTGGCCCCATTAGGCATTGGGAGCTCAGCCCAGAATTCCAGTGGGCAGCGGGGACTGCAGAAACTGGGGGGTAGCTATCCACAGAGCACCGCTCAGAATGTCAACGCTTGCCACAGTACTGTGGACGCACACGGCCAAATTGATGTGCTTAGTGTGGACACATGCACTCGACTTTATACAATCTGTTCCCAAAAATCGACTTCTGTAAAATTGGAGTACTTTCGTAGTGGAGACATGGCCTAAGATACTAGTTTATTTAGGCACTTATCTGGGCCCTATCACAATAGCATCCAATTGCCTCCCAAGTATTTAAAAATTAGAATGTGCTCAGCAAGAGTTCACACACAGCCTTGGACATTAAAAAGTATTTTGACGAGAAAGGGAATGTTGGCCAGGACACAGTTAACCACCTTTGCTCCCTATTCAACCTAGAAGTAGAGCTGGGCCTTTGAATAAAACTCTGTCCTTGAGACATCCTCCACTGCTCAGATTTGCTGATGTCAACAGGGTCTAAACTCATCTCTCTTTAAAAGCTATTGGCTGTCAGCCAGTCTAATCACAGAGAAGATTGTTCTCTTTTTATTATTCTGCTAGTGTGGCATAAAAAACCCCAAAGCTGCTTCTAACTTTATTGCAATTATGGTGATTTGGGCCTGGGAAGGCCTCTGTAGTTTGAATACTGTGACAAAGTTCCTCCTCTACCTTGGTGGGTCTTGCGCTTATTGGCCGATTTGCTCGCCCTGGAGATTCATGGCAGACCTCAGTTTGGCCATTTTCGTGAACCCACAGTCCAGGTCAACTCCTCCTGTGTCTGATCAGGAGTTGGGAGGTTTGGGGGGAACCCGGGCCTGCCCTCTACTCCAGGTTCCAGCACAGGGCCCTGTGGAATGCAGCTGTCTAGAGTGCCTCCTGGAACAGCTGTGCGACAGCTACAACTCCCTGGGCTACTTCCCCATGGTCTCCTCCCAACACCTTCTTTATCCTCACCATAGGACCTTCCTCCTGGTGTCTGATAATGCTTGTACTTCTCAGTCTTCCAGTAGTATGCCTTCTCACTCTCAGCTCCTAGTGCCTCTTGCTCCCAGCTCCTCACACATGCACCACAAACTGAAGTGAGCTCCTTTTTAAACCCAGGTGCCCTGATTAGCCTGCCTTAATTGATTCTAGCAGCTTCTTGATTGGCTGCAGGTTTCTAATCAGCCTGTCTAACTTAATTGTCTCCAGAAAGTTACTGATTGTTCTGAAACCTTCCCTGTTACCTTACCCAGGGAAAAGGGACCTACTTAACTTGGGGCTAATATATCTGCCTTCTATCACTCTCCTGTAGCCACCTGGACCGATCCTGTCACAATACCTTACCGGAAAAATTGAGATGGAGAGTCAGTCTTTGAAAACACTAGATATATCCCTTGTCTGTACCTACATTTGCTTTGGGATAGATAATTTCACTGACGGACAAGGAATTCCAGTTTAGGACAGCAATTGTAACAGTAAAGCCCCATCACTAATTATTCTGCAGTACCAACAGTGAGTCTGATCCCAAGTCCTGCTGTTAGACTGCCCCACAACTAAGCCATCTTGACATTGCAGAGAAACATTTTATTTGGATTAGATATGGGGAATACTGTAAATATTTTACACTTAAGAGTCCTTTAATCTCATTTGTTTTGCAGGAAATGACTTGACAAGTCAAAAACACTGCAATGATGAAGCAAAGTCTTCTTTGGGAAATGGGTTCCTAGGCTTATGGCATGGGGCAGCTGTTGATCAGTGGGTAGGCCAGACTTCTTTACATTAGAAGTGAGTAAATTTTAGTCTCAAACCCTTTGAGTGGCTCAGGCATGGTTTTTGAAGCTTCCTTAGTCATTGAGAAATGTGCTGCCATAATAAATCCCATATAAATAAATGACTGGACTTACTCATACTTTAACTTCCACAGCACTGAGCACATGTAGCCTCTAAACCAGGGATGGCCAGAATCATTGACCCTCCAAGCCACATACGACAATCTTCAGAAATTCGAGAGCCAGGGCTATCTGTTAATAAAAACTCTTTTTTGTTCCCTTTAGATAAAAAGTGATACTAGCTTGTATGGCCTGCCAAAAGATACAAGAAAATGTGTCTATTGATTTTTCCTTTTAGCATTTTTAAGATTTCTACATTTTTAAATTATGTTTTTGCTTTAAAAGAGAAGTCTGGTCACAAATGCAGTTTTGGCATGATAAGGACCCTCACTGCTCTGACCAAATAGTATGATGTGTAAAACGTTATAATGTTTAATAGACTGCAGATGTATTCTACACGGATCACTGTTTCTGAAATAAACATTAAGCCATGATCACTCCAGTGTATAATCTAAGCAAGGTTAGGCTACTAGTTACATGAAAAGCATGCAAAGAAAACTTCATGTCTTGTAGGAAGTTGTGTTGGTAGTAATCAATTAATTACAACACGCTTCTCTAGAAATCAATACACAGGTATGTTATTTACCCTCTTTCTCCAGTAAGAAAGCACACCATTGTTGCAGACACAGGGTATGTCTATACTACCCGCCGTATCGGTGGGCAGCGATCGATCCAGAGGGGGTTGATTTATCACATCTAGTCTAGACACAATAAAATCGACTCCCCAGCGCTCTTCCATCGACTGTTGTACTCCAGCACCACAAAAGGCGCAGGCAGAGTCGACGGGGGAGTGGAAGCAGTCGACTCACTGTAGTGAAGACGCCACGGTGAGTAGGTCTAAGTACGTCGACTTCAGCTACTTTATACACGTAGCTGAAGTTGCATAACTTAGATCAATCCTGCCCCCCTCAGTGTAGACCAGGCCACAGTGTTACCCCAGCCCTATTCCCACTCTACATCAACAGCAATAAATCCAACATTAAAATGGACAAGGCCAAATACAATATGGTTGAGCAACACTAGGTGTCACTGTCATCCTATATTTAGGTGTGTTTGCAGCCTATTAGATACTTTAACAGTTGACAATCTATGATCCAAAACTTTTTGGAAGAAACATTGTGGCTATACAGAGCTGTAACATCTATAAAAACCAGAAATGTTAGAAAAAGAAGGGTTATTTACTAGTAATTGTTGCTTGAGAGTTGCCCCTACAAATCCACACTTATGAGAATCTAAGGCCTCTAGCATTGAGCTGCAGAACTCTATTAAAAAAGCCCTATCTGCTGGGGGAGTGCAGGAGCTCTTTCACATGAGGATGACATTACAGATCCCTCTACATAAGCCTGACCATCTCAGTTCCTTCTCCTTAGTCTGCAAAATCCTGAAATAGAAAGAAATGTTTGGGACCAGGCCATGGGCAATCTTGCCTCATGGTCACGGAAGGAGGTTGGCCTAATGCCTAGAACAGATGTAACCAGCTCTAAGGGCCAGAGCCCAAACTAGGAGCCAAGTTACCAAGTCCAGGAAATAAGTCAGAGCCAAGAGCCAGGAATTCGGAGCCAAGTATCAGAGCCATGACCAGAAGCCAAATACCAAGTCCAGGGAGTGAGCCAGAGCTGAAAGCCAGGACTCAGACACCAGGCTTCAGAGACAGAATATCTGGAGCAAAGGGTGAAGAACAAGGAGCCGAGAGCAAGAACAGAAAGGGAGCTGTGGACCTAGAACTCTACTAAGTAGCTCCAGGCCTGCTGCAAAGTTTAAGAATGTGCCTGCTGGAATCTTCAGCCAATCAGGAGGCCAGGTTCCTTAGCTGAATCAGCTGAGGGCAATGAGCTGGGTCTGGATTCAGCTGCGGATTCCTCACAAGAACTCTGCAGCAGAGGGGAAAGCACTGAGACAACTCTTGGAGAACAGGAATTATTAATAAGTAATTCTTCTGTCTTCAAGGACTTCTGTGTGCTCCTATTTATAAGAGATTATTAAGTAATGCCCTCATCAGAGGATGGTGGGCAAGGAGTTGTAGGCAAAAATGGAGTGTTGCACCTTGTCACAGGGCGACGACTCGCGGGTGCGGCACCTCCTGTCGGTCGACCTGGGAATTAGCGCTTTCGGCCAGGAGCACCCTTTGCAGGCCAGTGTCTCGCCTACTGCTGGCCCCTGTGTCCCTCCCGGACCCCAGTGCCCTCCTCATCAGGGTTCCGCCCCAGCAGTAACCCACAATCCAAGTCTCCCCACCCACGGGATCTCCCAACCCTCTATCCCCACCTTGCCTCAGTGGCCACTGCCAGTCACCATCTAACCCCCGCTCCCTAGGGCAGACTGCAGTCTATGAACCACTCATCATCGGCAAGGTGGTTGGACCAGCTGCCTCTGCCTATCTCTGGGCTGCCCCTCTGCAGCCCCAGTACCCTTTCATAGGGCTTTCACTAGGCCTGCAGCCTGGGGCTTTGCTAGGCTGGAGCTCCCCAGCTCCGTCTGCCCTTCCCCAGCACTGCTCCACTTCAGGTACTCTGCTAGTACCTTTTATGTGTCCTTAACTAGGCCTGCAGCCTTGGGGGTTGCTCAGCTAGAGCTCTCCAGCTCCCTCTGCCCTTCCCCAGCACTGCTCCACCCCCTTCTTAGCTTCCCAGGCAGTCAGATCCTTCTCTCTCTAGGAAGCTAGAGAGAGTGTCTTTTTTCACTTCTGGCCCACAGCCCCCTTATAAGGGCGAGCTGAACCCTGATTAAGCTGGCCACAGCTGTGGCTGCTTTCCCAACCAACCTGCTTTTCCCATTCACAGCCCTCTCCCAGGCTGCTTTAACCCCTTCAGAGAAGGAGTGGGGTAGTTACCCCGCTACACACCGCTTTCCCAAAATAAGTGTTGGCGCATGATGCTGAGTCAAATGAGTAATATTTAACAAAAGCATGAATGGAACTTCACATTGCTGGTTTGCAAACTTCTACAATAGGAACCTGTCCCGGGTAAGCTGCAGAGGAAACTGTGACCCTAGTAGGGTGTGTCTTTAAGCAAAGAGATACTGGTTTTGTGGCTTAAGAGTAACAATACTTGATACATCTCTCAGTCCAGTGGGAAAGCGTTTGTTAAGAGGTTCCCTCTTACACATCTCCCCACAGGCAGCAAGTAATCAGTGTGATTTTTTTAAAGACTTAGTCCTCTCTAGGTAATAGCACAGGACTCATTTTACATCTAAGGAGTGCAAGGGGGACTTCCCTGGATGAGCATGAGGTCTGGGGAAGAAAACTGGGAGGGAGATATACTCTGACTGATGGAAATCTGAGATCAGTTTAGGCATAAAGCTGGGATGAGATCTCCTAACTGTGTACTACTGTATATGGCGGAAAGGCCATCAAGGCACTGAGCTTGGTAACCCTCCTAGCAGATGTAATCGCTATTAAAAATGCCATTTTTATAAAAAGGTGTTCTCAGAAAGCTTGAGACTGGGAGTCTTAAGGCAGACCTATCAACATAGTTAACACCAGGTTCAAGTCCCATGCTGGGGGGAGGTAGTCTAATAGAGGGAAAGGCATTAGTTATTCTTCTAAAAAACCTGGAGGCTGTGGGGTGAGAGACTATAGGGTGTCAGCCATTCTCCCCATCAGCTCCTGAAATTGCTTTTGTTCACCAGAAGGGGAGACAGACGAAGTCCCAATTTGATCCTCAAGGGACATACCACTGGTATATTCCTCAAGACTGACTGCTCCATTGCCTCTGAAGGACTCTCCTGCCAGTCATCATAGATGTGCCACTCCTCTTGAGAAGGCAACTGGACCAGTGCTGGGATTGAGTGCCAGTTGTATCTGTGCTGATTGAAACATGGGTTCCCTTGAAGGCAGTGGTGCCTGAGATGAGGATGGTGCCTGGAAAGCTCTCAGTATGGATGGAGGTACCTCCAGTATCAGTGCAGCATCGGTGATAACGGTATTCCTGGTGTCAAAGTCCATGTCTGATTTTGGAGACATTGTACAAAGACTCTAATGAGTCCTGAATGTAAGGATATATTAACAGTTGGAGGGGGACTAGCATAAGGTCTTTACAGGCAGATGGAGCTTTTGTCAAGGGAAGCCTAGTAGGCTCAGCATGGTTGGTTCTGAGGGAATCCCGTGCTCTTCAAGGATGTTCTGGATTGATACCAATGACAAATATTGCTGCACAGAGTGAAGGACTCTCCAAAACTTTCTCAAGTCCCCAGTCACAAGAAGGGAAATAGAGTCAGAGGGATGTATGCTGGTGTGCCTGCCAAGGACAGCTGCAACACCAACAAGAAGTTGCCAAAGGTGACATGCATCTGGGAGGAGAACAATGTCCCCCTTCTTTTTCTCCTTAGGCTCCTTTTGTGAATCAGAATCCTTCCACTTTGCTTTCCTCTTCCCTGGAACAGGGTCATGAGGCGATCTGGAAGTCTCTCACTTCCAGCATGAACTGGTGTCAACTCTAACAGCACCAGAGGAGTTTCTTGTGCCAGTGATGGTGCCAACATAGACCATACTGCCAGAACAGTCTGTTTTGATGGAGTCTGTGTGGCCAGACAGTGAGTAGAAAGCTCTGCCCCAGCAGATGTTTGCCTCAGGGAGCTCAATCCTGGTCCTGACATCAAGGGCGGTTCCAAAGCTAGCATGGCAGGGTGTGTCTCAGATCTCTTTACAGAAGACAGCCTTGGCACAGAGGCTGGCCTCCAAACTTCCAAAGGAGTGTTAGAATGATCCAGTGAAGGCTTAAGGAACTAAGTGCACCTGCAATCTTACCTCTCTGTCCTTCGTCATCTGAGAAGTGAAGCATTTAGTTGTGCACTGGGATACGGCATTAGCCTCTCCCAGACACTCTGGACGCTTAAAATGTGCATCTGTTTCAGGAAAGATGGCTGAGTAGACCACACATCTTTTGAACCCCCTAGAGGATTAGGGACTGAACAGCCTCCTGCAAGTAGATTAATATCCATGAAAATTTATATCATAGGCATTACATCTGCCATGGATGGGGGAGGGGGAGAAGAGGGAAGGTTCCCCTTTATTTTTTTTTTTTTTAACATAACAGAAACATTCTTAAGAATTACTTTTTCCTTATAATTAACATTGAATAATAAAAAGTTGTAAGAATGCATTTCCTAGTCAAGAGCTACACGCTTCTGAAATTTCATGATGATGAGATAAGAGTATAGTTTGCTTTTCATTAAGTGCAGGATATTTTGATTATTAAATATAAATGTCACCTGATCAGCTCCTCCCCCTTCCCCAGTGCCTTCCCCCTGCTGGTGGCCCTGCCGATCAGCACCTCCCCATCCCTCCCAGTACCTCCCCAACAGCCACGATAAGCTATTCTGCAGCATGCAGGAGGTGCTGGGGGGGGCAGAGGGGAAGGAGCGAGGACCAGGCTCACTCGGGGGATGGGGCAGAACAGGGCAGGAAGAGGTGGGGCCGGGGGGGGCGGGGGTTGGGGCCTTGGGGAAAGGGATGGAGTGGGGATGGGGCTGGGGGCAGAGCTGAGGGTTGCACATTAGAAAGCTGGTGCCTCTAATTCAAGCAGGAAAATTAAAATGAAGGGAGAGTCACTCCATTACTGTAATTAACTGTGAGCTCAGTTTTATGGTATTTTATTTCTAATGTAAATAATTTTCAAGCATTACATTTGTGTAGAACACATGCAACTTTGGGACTAGAATGACGGACATTTGAAAGGGAAAGCCCCAGGATGTAGATGAGTTCTTTATTCAATGCAGGTTCTTATACTGTGTTCATCACCATGGTAATCTGAGTGCCTGGATGAGAACTGGTCAGTTTGAGTGTGGGTGTTTGGATGGCTAAGTGTAAATGTAAGTGTGTCTGTGTGTGTTCCTGGCAGAGGGTGGTTGTCTGGCTAGGTGGTGATCACCAATGGTGGGTAGAAAGAAAGGGAAACAGAGGCAGTCCATGGGGGATTAGGCAGCTACAGGGAGGCTGGGCTATAGGTAGGCCCTGCTTTAATATCTGGTCCTGGCTACTATACATTTTGGCTTCATCCCTGATTGAGAAATGAGAGTATGGACCAAGTTTAATGGACTTATTATAAAAGTAGGTCTTTGTGAATAAATTCTCAGATTAAATCATTGATCCAAGTTTTAGGACTGACTGCTATTTATTTAAGAATGAGCAATAATTACTTATATTTTGTTTTTTCTGTAACTGACTCTCTTGTTTTCTACACTGGAAAGAAAACACACAATAGAACAAACAGCTAAGGAAGAAAAACATTATGCCCATAGATTAAGTAGGGAGAAATTTAAGAAAATAAGAACGGCCATACTGGGTCAGACCAAAGGTCCATCCAGCCCAGTATCCTGCCGACAGTGGCCAATACCAGGTACCCCAGAGGGAGTGAACCTAGCAGATGGACTTTACAGATTGTTAAATGGTACAAAGGGAATGCAGCCAGAGATTTTGCTGGTGTGTGTAATTTCAATTGAACAAAAAAGGTGTAAAACTAGAAAACCCAGGGAGATTGTTTTGCTTAGCCTGGACATCCTCTCTCTCCAGCTGCTCAGATCCTGGTTTTGGCATAATTGAAAAATAATTTAAAAAAAAAGGAACAGATTTAAGATTAGTTTGCTGGTGAATTAATATTTTTTGTTAAATAAAAAAAATCCACAGTATTGCAGCTTTTATATTACTGATATTTTCCCCCCTTCTTTTTCCATCTTGGACACAACTGCAGCTGCTCTCAGAAATATTTCTAGCCAGCAGTACAAATAGACAGGTTTTCTTCCCTCCAGACAATAATAATAGTCCTGTATTTTCAGCTGGGAGGAAGTACTGAGCAACTGGCACAAGAAACATCATATAAATGAAATGTGATCTGAAACCTCTGTTGCAGCCATCAGGATCAAACACAGTCAGACATGTCTGAGGATTAGCTATCCACTACCACAGCTTCTGATAGGTAATATAGTGGATTAGTGCCTTAGTCTTCCCCCTGGATAGGCCTGAGCTCAAATCCTAGCTCAGGTCACTACTGAAAGGACATTTAGCATTCTTATTCTAGTTAACATACATTCATGTTACAGAGCCATACAATTTGGCACAAGTTATAGTGGTCCAACAGAGATCCAGGAGTAACATAGGAAGCATTGTTAAAGATTAGTACTCCAATACACATGGTAGAGCACGGTCTGCTTGAACTTTGCCTGATTTAATGCCATTAGGGTTGCCAGGCATCTGGTTTTTGACCAGAACACCTAGTCGAAAAGGGACCCTGGCCGCTCCAGCCAGCACTGCCGACTGGGCTGTTAAAAGTCTGGTTGGCAGTGTAGTGTGGGCCCGGGGTTAAGGCAGGCTCCTTTGTGGCCCTTAGGAGCATGGGTGGCCAGGGCAGCTCCATGTGCCACCCCTGCCCCCAGTGCTGGCACCGCAGCTCCCATTGGCCAGGAACTATGACCAAAGGGAGCTGTGGGGGTCAGTGCACAGAGCCTCCGTTGCCGCCCATGCACCTAGGGGCTGCAGGGACCTGGCTGCCGCTTCCTGGGAGCCATGGTAAATGCCGCCAGGATCCTGCACCCCCTCCCACACCCCAACCTGGAGCCCCCTCCTGCACCCTGCCCCAGCCCTGAGCCCCCTCTTTCACCCCAGACCTCTCATCCCTGGCCCCATCCCATAGCCCACACCCCCAGGCAGAGTCCTCACCTCCCCCGCACCTCAACTCCCTGCCCCAGCCCAGAGCCCCCTCCTGTATAACCAGGGAAAAATCAAAACTAAAAGAACCCCAATATGCCTTTCTTTCCCTTTTACAGGTACAGGTTCTTGGACTTGCTATCAGGGTCTATCACCTGAGGAAGCAGCTCCTGTGTCCCACCCTCCCTCCCAAGTGTGGTGTAAGAAAGAAGAGGAGACACAAAAATTATGTTTGAAACAGGTAAACATTGTATTAAGGGTTGGTTATATGAAAGGGGCAAGGGGACAACCAGAAGCAAACATAAAAACCCAGCAAACAGTGGACTGCAACAAAGGAGCTTGAAGCTCAGGCCCGATAGACCCCCCGACCCCGGCAACAACAAATCAAATCAAATCCCCTGTATAGCCTACTGCTAATCCGAGGTCATCTATGGGCAGGTCAGATGGAAGTGAGTGGTGGGTCCAGGACCTTCTACCCTCGGGCCAAATGCTGGCCTTTGGGGAGGAACACTGGATCTTGGCTGCTGGATGGTGACAAGCGGGTAGACCAAAGCTGCTGGATGGGGGACCACAGGATCCTGGATGGTAGGTAAATTGATGGTGTCACTGGATCGTTCACAGCTCTTGATCCGGAGACCCGCACAAAAGCCCGACCGCACACAGCTGTCTCCTGGACGGACAGCCCCATGACGACGTGGCACAGTTCCTTACAAAGAAGGAGTGGCGGGAAAATTCTGAGGGGCTGGCAGTTACAAGCCAGTCCCAACTGGTTTGAACCAACTCTCGTGCCACAGCTTTGGCGCCTTAATTTTCCCGCCTTTGGGGACAAAATGGAGATTTGACTCCATTTTGAAAAATACCAGAGTCCAAATTGATGAGGGGAAACCATATAAAAACCTTATACTAAACATTTAGAATCACTTGTATATAAAATCACCAACACCTGCAGCCCAAACCCCTCAGCCCCGGCTCCACCTCAGAGCCTGCACCCCCAGCCGGAGTCCTCAGATAAATTCCCTAAATAAATTCATGGAGGTTAAGTCCATTAATGGCTATTAGCCAGGATGGGTAAGGAATGGTGTCCCTAGCCTCTGTTTGTCAGAGGGTGGAGGTGGATGGCAGGAGAGAGATCACTTGATCATTCATTACCTGTTAGGTTCACTCCCTCTGAGGCACCTGGCATTGGCCACTGTTGGTAGACAGGATACTGGGCTGGATGGACCTTTGGTCTGACCCAGTATGGATATTCTTATGTTCTCAACCCCCCTGCACCCCAACTCCCTGCCCCAGCCTGGAACCCTCTCCCATGCCTCATACCCAGCCCCACCCCAGAACCCACATCCCCAGCTGGAGCACTAACCCCCCTGCCCTAGCCCAGTGAAAGTGAGCGAGGGTGAACAATGGAGGGAGGGGGATGGAGCAACTGGGGGTGGGGCCTTGGAGAAGGGGTGGGGCAGGGGTGTTCAGTTGTATGTGATTAGAAAGTTGGCAACCCTAAATGCAAGCCAGGGAATTATCATAGTGCATTTAACACCTACTAGAATCACTCAAAACAAGACTTTTATAAGGCATTAATCTAAAATACCCATTCAACAAAGCTAGATGGAGGGAGAGAAAAAGGAGAAATGGAGAGGAAGAATTATGACAAGTATTAACAATTGCCACATTTGTGTATAAAAAGTTTTTACTAAGGGATTTTAAGGCATATGGAAGAATTAGACCCCAGCTACCTCATTTACATGTACTAATATTTATTTGTGTGCATAAAATAACTGGAGATGCAAATACACATACAAAATTGAAAGCCACATTTTGAAAGTTTGACCATATGTTTTATTAATTTAAAAATGCTTTTAGTGAAAAACAAACCCAAACCAATGCTATCAGTTCAACATACAGGAACAAACCAGTGTGTTTTCTAGTTATAAAGAGTGAGAAAACAAAGCCATTTTTAAGATGGTAAAAAATGTCCTATGTCTATTTGTAACCTTTGAACTATGACCGTGAGTGTTGAAATACTACCGAGGTAATTTGGGATCTCTATTTTTCAGTTTTAAAATGCACAATAGAGGAGTTTCAAATATAACATGATCCAGGACAACCATCTGTGCTATTGTTACTACATATATTCCCTTTAGTTAATTAGCAGTGAATCACTAACAGTAGAATACAGTACTGTTTAATAAAGAGTGAGCCACTCTCTAGCCTCTTTTGAAAATGGAAAAGCAAGTAAACTCACTGCCATTCACCTTGTGGAAGAAAAACGTAGTCTTCACTCTTAAGTTGTTTGCAACAAGTCAGAGACAGTTTATTCTCAAGCAGTTGCAAGGGGGAGAGTGCGCACGGACAAGGATTCCCCCTTCCTAGGCAGGTCGCCGCCTGATAAACAATTAGAGCAAGCATTTATACCTTTTGTTACATACAATAATGATCAACTGCTGCATCTTGTTTATACGTATTCCTTCCTGATATCTTGCTTTGAAAGCAGTTCCTGCTACAGTCTGCATTCTATTCTTATCTAACACAAGGTCAAAACAGCATCTCTTACAGTTTTCCCCACTCGCTTCCCACTTGCCCAGGCCCTGCCTTAAAGTCTCGTGTTATTAGAGTTAGCCTGACTTGTTCTATTCCTAAGGAAACTAAGATGTCTGCACTCAAATTCCCTTTATCCCTTTTTCCACTTCCACAGCCTGTTAGGCTCAAGATAAACATCCCAACAAAAAACTGCCAGTATTGATATATTTACATATGAAGATTCACTGGTTTTATCTGACAGTGATAATAGTTGAAGACTTTCAAAAACTCATTTGTTTAATTTTGTTTTCTTTGGAGCTTTCTTCTCTTATATTAAATCTTCCTTAGCCTCCTGGCTGAGGAACTAGGAACTTTTAATATTAAACACTTATTTAAATTACCTCTTGCTGTTTTCCAATCTATGGAAAACATAAGCCGCATGATAGGCCTCCTTGCAACATAAGTGAATAGTTTTATTATGTCTGGCAAATAGGCATCAGCAAAGGGCATTATTTTATATCCCTGTGGTAAATGATCACAGGTGTCACAAAAAGGTCAATTATAAATTGTTATTTCATTCTTAGACCATCAAATGGGGCTTCTTTAGATTAGGTGCTTGCTGATACAGTCATATGATTTAGTGATAATGGCTCAAGCAGCACAGTAAAGTGGAGTGGGGAAAGGTGGCTTTAAGCCATCTTTATGCCTTCTGTATTCTGAACTGGAGTTGACAGATTCTGTACATTAAAACACTGCTTGGAGTTACTCTAATTTATGGCAGCTTTGAACACTTCCCTATGGATGCTCGGCCACCCCAGAAGAGCTAAAGGACATACCTGCTCATACCCATTCCATCAGTCTCATGGTGCCCAAAGAAGCTCCCATCCCAAAGATAATCCCCAGAGCACAGTAGGGATTTAAGCCACTTGTGGGTACTTTAGGGCTGCTAATCTAGTGTGAAGGGGGCCACAGCAGAGGGGTGATATCAAAAGCAGGCACACAAAACAATCCAGCAGATTTAGATTACACGTCATGAGGTAGGGACTGTGGCCCAGATCAAAAAAATATTTAGGCACCTAAGTCCCCATTTTAGGCTCACTGTCATCCACAAAACTCCCACTCAGCTGCTGCCTAGTACTGGAGGCACCTAAACTCACTCAACTCAAAATTATTGTATTAAGATTTCCCTTAGCTCCTAAGTTTCTGGCTTTGGGCATGTGCACTGCTGCCTCACTCAAGGCATCTGGGCACCTATTTCCTGCCTATGCCCCAATGAGATCTATGAACTGGGTGAAGATAGTCATTCACCACCTGTCTCGCATGCGAGTCCTAATCCAGTAAGGGTGCTCAGAGGCTACCTACATGATCAAGTCCAAATCAAAATCTAGCTAGTGGTGGAGCCACTACCACTGTTGATCTTATAACTTTTAGCCCGGTAGTTGGTGTACTCACCTGAGACATAAGAGACCCAGGATCAATTCCTGCCTTTGCCTGAGGAGGGGAAAAGAGATTTGAAGAGGGGTCACGAGAGTCTCTAAGCAATGTGGTACAGGATATTCTGATGTGGGGCTTCCTCAGTCTCTATAGTTGAAGCTGTTCCACAGTGTATAAAGAAAGATTTATCCCAGAAAAAAACTCATAAAAGAGAGGACTATAAAAGAATATTATCTTGGAACAAGTAACAAAAACATAGTTCCCATATTTCTTTTGTTTGAATTCTATCCTCTGCCTTCTTTTTGTGAGTGTTAATAATTCATATACATTTAATTCTGTTAGCCTGAAGCATTTTTTAAAACAAGCCAGTCAAGCTGCTTGATCTTATAATACAGCCTTAGGCCATTTTTATCATTTTTCCTTGGAAATTCTGCAGGGGTGCAGTGAGATGATGTGTGTGGTATATCTGCCTAGCCTCTGCTCTATGCCTCCCTTGCAGACAAGAGTTGAAATCTACATGTGAGCTCATGAGGAGAAAAATGGTAGTGCAAAAGCAATTATAACAGATTAGAGAAGAATGAGGCCCTCTGGACTCAAAATTCAGTTCCAACGGTTTCTCCTGCTCAATTTTCTGAACTCAAATCTAGCATTTGTTGTTACCTACCACCTGTAGCGATGCAACAACTCACTGGTGCGGCACCTCCTGCTGGTCATCCTGGGAATTAGCTCTCCAGCATAAGGCGTGCCCTCTGCAGGCCAGTGTCTCGCCTGCCACTGGCCCCCTATGTCCCTCCCGGACCCCAGTGCCCCTTTACCTTGGGGTGAAGTATCCCCATACTCTGGGTCTCCCCTCCCAGGGGAACTCCCAACCCTCTATCACCATCTTGCCACAGTGGCTACTGCCAGTCATCATCTAGCCCCTGCTCACTGGGGCAGACTGCAGTCTAAACCACTCATCGCTGGGAAGGGGGGTTTGAACCTGGTGCCTCTGCCTATCTCTGGGCTGCACCTCCCAGCCCCAGTACCTGCATAGGCCTTTAGCCAGGCCTCAGCCTGGGGAGTTGCCAGGCTGGAGTGCCCCAGCCCCTCTGGCCTTTCCCCAACCTTGCTCCCCTCCAGGCACCCTTTTCTCCCAGGCAACCAAATCCTTCTCCCTCAACTGTTAGAGACTTCTCTGCTTCTGGCCCTCTTATAGGGCCAGCTGTGGCCTGACTGGGGCATGGCCCCAGCTGTGGCTGCTTCTCCAATCAGCCTAGCCTTTCACAGTTGCAGCCCTTCTCACTCCAGTGCTGCTTTTATCCCCTGTTCTGCAGGAGTGGGGCAACTGCCCCACTACACCACCAAAATATAGAAGGTGCTTTACAGAAAGAGCAAAGCCACACTCCTTGTCCCTAAAACCTTGTATATTAAATCTAGACATAAGACAGTGACACATTGGTACTATGTGGAGGAAGGGAGGATGAGGTTTACAGCAATAAAATTATGAAGTTTTAGTTTGCCATGTACATTTCATGGTGCTTGCTTTTTATTTTTGTTATATACATAATCACTTTTTGATGAGCTGAGTTTCTTCACAATATTATTAGTTCACTTATGTTTCACTTTGCATAATAGTTTGACTAGCTATACTGACGGTATATAGACAACAAACAGACCCTGGTTTATCACCATCAAGGTTATCTGGTGCCTAGTTAATTGAGCCACGTGAAGAAATGCCATGCTGTGTTATTAATTTATTATAAATCTGTATTACTGTAGCAACCAGAATCTCTAGTCATAGACCAGCACTCCACTGTGCGTGATGCTGTACAGACACTAGAAAAAGACAGTCCCTATCTAGGGCTGGATTTCCATTTAGGCACAGTAAGGACATGCCTATGGGCACCGGTGTTCTAGGGTGCCTTACCTCTCTAAAACTGTGTGCAATACGAAGGTCAGCTGTAGGCAGGGGGAGAGCTGAAGATGCTGTGCCTAGGGGCGCATAAGGTGTAAATCAGGCCCTGTCCCAAGGAGCTTATGGTGTAAATAATCTCTCTTTTCTTCTTCAGCTGGTGGAAGGCAGAAGGATCTTGAGCAGGGGTGCGCAAACTATTGCCCCCCGTGGTGTTGCAGGCCCCCCGCAGCTCTCAGAAGTGGCTGGAACCACATCCCTGGGGCCCAGGGAAGGCGCAGAGGGCTCCATGTGTTGCCCTTGCCTCCAGGCACTGCCCCCTGCAGCTCCCATTGGCCAGGAACGGGGAACCGCAGCCAATGGGAGTTTCCGGGGAGGTACCTGGAGGCATGGCAAGGGCAGTCTGCAGAGCCCTGTGCCCCCTCCCGCCCCCAGAGGCCACGCAGGTACATGGTTCCGGCCGCTTCCCAGAGCGGCGCCATGTGGGGCCAGGGCGGGCAGGCAGGCAGGGAGCCTGCCCTGGCCCCGGTGCATGCCACTGCCATCCCAGAGCCGCTTTAGTTAAGCAGCACCGGGCCGGAGCCCAAACCCCTCCTGCACCATGCTCCCCAACTCCCTTTCCTAAGCCCCATGCCTGCACCTCACACCCCTCCTGCACCCCAACTCCCTGCCCTGAGCCCACTCCTGCACTCTGCACCCCTCCTGCACCCCTGCCCTGAGCCCACTCCTGCACTCTGCACCCCTCCTGCACCCCAACCCCCTTCCCTGAGACCCCCATACACCCTTCACCCCTCCTCTGCCCCAATCCCTTGCCCTGAGCCCATTCCTGCACACCGCAACCCCGCACTCCCTCCCGCACACCAACCCCCTGCCCCGGCCGTGCATACGATTTCCCCACCCAGATGTGGCCCTCAGCTCAAAAAGTTTGCCCACCTTTGATCTTGAGGGTGGCTGAAACGTAAACGGATCTCAGAAGGGCTCTTACTGCAGATTCATCATGGTGAGTGCTTTCACATAAAAAACTAAACGCTTTCCCTCCTACCCTCACAAGTCTGTATTCTGTGCCAGGCCCTGTCTATACTGAGGCTCAAAATTAGGTTTGAAATAGTTTTCCAAAAGTTTGTAACCAATCCTTGCCAGACACAACATGGAGGGGAAATGTCCAAAATGTGTTTGAGCACTTTTTCAAAGCACATAAAATGACATCTCATTTCATTAATTAAATTGAAAGTGATTAACTGGATTATTTTTGTAATCCATGCATATCTTCTAAAAGTTTCTCCCTTGTGGTTTTAAAAATCTATTAATCTTCTGTATTCAATTTCCACTCTATCTTTCCATGTACATTTTCTACTATACTTTGGCCACCTCTCTTAACACTTGCCCTGCCCTTCTCTTCTCTCTTTCCCCTCTGTCAGCGGCACATTTTTGCCCCCTTTTCTTTCAACAATCATCTTCCCTCTCACACCTGCATGTTTATCCATCTCACTCATCTTCTCAGACATCATATTTCCTCTCTGCCCTCCACAATTTGTCATGGTGTTTTAAAATTGTAGATCAAGGTAGACAGAAATGATATAGTACTTTCTGCATGTTGCTGTTTTCTCAATTATTCTGTAGCATGTACTACATTTCCTTCAATAGCGATAGCACCGTTTTGTCATCTGCCTACTCATATTGCTGAATCACTGAGAAAATCTTTTTCTCCACTAGGAAGAAGGGTAGTATAACTTGGCTGATACCAGCATAATCACCACTCACCAGGTTTATGCTATCATCAAATGCCTATAAGATAGTACACATACTCTCCATAAGAAACAACTTTGCAGATACCAGGTGAAAACTGGTGTTCTCCTGAACCTGGATAGAGAGTATTACAAACCCTTGTTTCACAACGCGCTATTCATAAAGTATTTCTGACACATATAGTGCAGAATTCCTCTGTATCACTAGTTCCTGCTTCTTCTGGTGGCTAGGAATGCCACCTTGCATCGGGATCTCCTTAAGAAAATACTATGCCAAGTACCAGAGCCTGAGAAGTAGCTAAAGTGGCTAAGATCTTACAGGACCTCATGATTGTGATTGTCCTGTCCATGTTTTTGCTGATCTGTGGAAATCCCTCACAGCTAGGATGAAGCAGCATGCCACATGCAGAAAACTACTGTTAGGTTACCTCTGTCATATTTTAATAGACAATCAAAACACATGAGATTTATGAATTATTTAAACTTGAACAACAAGTTTCTCCGGTAAACTGAAAATCAGTTCCCAACCTTTATCATTTTAATTTTAATTAACAAAATGTACAAACAACATCTTGCTGAGTATTACAGAGTGGAACATTACATCTTCTCTCTAAGAGAACTCAAAATGGCTTCTGCAAACTCTCCAGAGATAGGCTCTGACAATCAGAGAACCAGAACTATATGAATTAAACCATGTGACCAGTTTCAATCAACCATACTCAAAAGTCACATCTAGATTAGACCCTGTAATTACAGGAGCACTAGATTGATTAGGTAGAAATCTCAAAAATGCACTGTGAAAATCTTATGCAAAATTTACACAAAAAGTGTCAACTTCATGCTCAACTTTGACAAGTTTTAACTAACACAACATTCTTTAGCACAAACTGCTCCTTTTATTCACAGTAGCTCTACATATAAAAAAGGGGCAAATTAAGTGTTTTCAGAGCCAATACTTCAGAGCTCTACCTAATAGTCTATAACAAAATTCTACTTCAAAAATATCAAACATAATGGAGAAAAGGAAAACGTCCAGAAAAGAGATTTGATCATCAACTCTCCTGTGAACCCAATCTCACACGTTCTACAAGTTCTTCTGGTTCAACCACCAACCTTGAGGTAGGCATGCTAACATCTTTTTCTGCTGCTACTGGTATATTCACCAGCATATTCACTATCAAAAATCTCTCTTTTGCAAGACAAGAGATGCCAGTTGCCAACTTGAGAAAAAAGAGCTGTCATTATAGTCCAAACTATTGATTAGCTTGCTGTAAAAAATGGAAGAATCTGAAAGTAATCTCTAGAGTCAGAAGGACTGGGAAATAGTTAGGGGCAATAGTCCATTGGGAGAGTAAGGACTGGCTCCCTCATAGTTATGGAAAATGATGTGACATTTTTCTTTCTTTGAAATAGTTGTCCCATTAACTTTGTCCATTCTACAAAATCTATCTACTGGCTGGCTAGCAGCAGATATAGAACACACATTCTATGTGTCTAAAACAGACAGCTTAACTGACTCTGTGCCGCTGCAAAACCAGCAGCAAATCATCTTACAGGCTAGTTGCTCAATTTAGGCTCTATTGCGAGAGTGATTCAGTGGAAGGAGAGATAAAGGAAGTATGTTAACATTCTCTCATCTTCATGCGTCTTATCTCGTGTCTATTTCTTCTCTCTGTGGCAGCAGTGTTGAATACTAATGCCAGAAACCTTGATGCAAATAGACACTTTTTAAAAAAAAGTGTTTATTTTTAGAGGATTTTCAATAATGCAGTAAGCACAGAAAAGCTGAGAAAGAATGACCTGGTAGTTAAGGCATTGGATTGGGACTTAGGAGATCTACATTGTTTTCCTAGTTCTGTCATAGACATCTAGCATGACCTTGGGCAAATCACATAATCTGTATGTGCCTCAGTTCCCCATCTATGAAATCTGATTAATTCTACTACAGTACTTTTCCCCCCTCTCCTTTATCTGGTTTGTCTACATAGAATATAGGCTCTTTGGGGCAAGGAACATCCCTTATGCATTTTGACATAGAGGTGCCTCTCAAAGATACTGCAGTACTATTAATATTAAGAGTATATACAACAAATAGTAAATACAGAGTGCTAAGATTCATGCAGATCCACAACATTTGTTTAGATGCATCATACAAAGAAGTATTGATCCCTATGGAGCTTGATCATGTACCAATGAGATAACTGAGAACTTTGACACTGACTTCAAACAGATGCAAGGTCAGGCCCAGGGAATATTAATATTAACCTTTACCTGCATTAAATATTCAGATTTTGGTAGATTAGTTCGAAAGGAGAACCAAAGTGAAACATTAGCATGCCTAGATTTTTTAGTATGGAAATCTAGAGTTTTAGTTCATATGCAGCAAGCAAAGCATAGCAGAGACTAATATTTTAATAGGACTGCAACACCTAACCTACCCCCTCTGAGTACAGATGAATCCAGTTATCAGTGAATGTTTGCATCATCTCTAGGTGAGATATAAATGTAAGCTCTAGCCAAGAGAGGGTTCTGAGCTGAACTCCTGATCAAAGTATTTCAGTTCAGAGGCCAGCAAGATTGGGAAATGTGCAGTTCACACACACAGCTCCACAGAGGAAGGGAAGTGCTTTTTATTTTTATCCTGCTTGCCTCCTGTTGGCCAATTTTTGTGGAAAGTAGTGCTTGGAACGGATCTGGTTCCTGTTGATTTACAAATCCTAGGCTGGTATGAATGAAACAGAGAAAGTGAGGAGAAATTTAAAGAGGGGGCAAAAAACATCCAGTCATGAAGCTACAATACTTCAGATGTGACATTTCTGTCCTCTCCATTCTAAACCCTGGACAGTGTAGTTATAGGAAGTGTCCATCAATTTGGGGGCAAGATGAAATAGGAAGTAGTTCTGAGTAACATCGGAACATTCTAACTAGTATAGTAAATACTGTTCAGTGATATTAAACAATTTGCATTGCTGATAGAGGAAAAATTATGCTTCAGTATACACACACACACGAACTGAGTTAAACATATTGCAAGTATTTTAGATCAGAATAACCCAGCTTTGAATGTCACATACTCTATGCCTAAACCTTGAACACTTTTTGATTTCTATGCATTGTTAAGCAATGTAATTTGTTGTAATATTTTAATGATCTAAATGTCTTTCTATTTGGTTTCACGTTACAACATTATCTCCAGAGACCAACACTGATACCAATTAATTATACTTTACAGAATACCAATAACGCCATGGGCATAAAGTGCTCAATGGCATGAGGGTCCTAACAATTTGTGCAGAGCTAATGAAGATATTTACTTGTAACTTTCCAGAAAACTCATCTTGTACCCTAAGAGTATGTGGAGTAACTTTGATTAGGACAAATACTTGTTTTCATCCATAGCAAAACAACGTAGGGCTTACTAAACTGAGTACTAACTACCCTTGCTGCAGATGAAGCAGATTACTTCTTGTCCTCCCTTCAGTGGACATGGAGAACAATTGATCACCACTATCCTCTTTATAACAGCCCTTAACATATTTGAAGATGGTTGGCAGGTCCCTCATCAGTTCTCTTTTCTCAAGTCTAAACATGCCCAGTTTTTTTTAACCTTTCCTCATAGTCAAGTTTTCTAAACCCCTTTTTCATTTTTGTTTGATCTCCTCTGGACTCTCCAATTTGTCCACATCTAAACTGTGGCACCCAAAATTGGACACACTACTCCAGCTGAGGCTCCACCAGTGCCAAGTAGAGTGGGACGATTATCTCCTTCATCTTACATACGACACCCCTATTAATACACCCAAAAATGATATTAGCCCTTTTCACAACTGAATCACAGTGTTGACTCTCAATTTGTGATTCATTAAAACCTCTACTTTTTGTAATGTGACATTTATGCTTGGTGTTAACTAATTAATATACCTTATTTCACAAAATGTAATTTTATTGTGTGCAAATAAACAGGAGACAAAGTTAAAGTTCAACTACACAAAGTTAAAAACATTTCAGCAGCACTATAATAGGATACTTATAAAAACCAAGATAAAAAAAACTGTATAACCCTTCTGCCAGATGGTGTCAGCAGCAACAAGGGTTGCCGTCAATGTCTAGGGATTCCTCTTACAAAACAGGCTTCAACTCCCACTCAGATATCTGGGAAAAGCACTTGGCACCTCTCATTGGCAATACTTCCCCACCTGCAAGCACTGAGTCTATGTACAACAACAACAAAAAAGACTTTTTTTAATGGGAGAGGGAACACAGCAACAATGATTAAGTATGCAAACAATAAGTAAATACACATCCCACATTACCTTTGGCAGTAGTCCTTTGCCTCAGTGTCCTACCTCGCGGAGTGAAAGTCCAATGGACAAATAGACAAGGTGGGTGAGATCTTTTATTGGCCCAAATAAAAGATATTACCTCACTCACCTTGTCTCCCAAATATCCTGGGACCGACACAGCTACAGCAACACTGCATATAACAATGGACAAATATCTCTTTAATGCACCACTCCCCCTTTCCCTCTGCTGTACCCCAATCATGGTGGTTGTCCAAGGTGAGCAAAATCCCTGAGTCCAGGGGTGCATTCAGATGGGTTGACCTCCAGCTGCCTCCACTGCTGTTGCTTTGCTGCCACTGTCTTTGACGCTTTTTGTTCCTCTGCAATGTCCTTGGTCCTGTCCGGTCCTACAGCACCATAACCACCTAGCCCAGCTACCAGTAATCACAACTTTAGGATTTGCTGAGTAAAGGGTGCCTTCGATGCTACTGCTACATCTTTCACCATGCCGCCTTTAGCCGTAATACTGCATTCTGATGTTCCACCACCTAGTCCAGTTCTTAGTTGTTTCAGACCTTAGTGAGTTCACTGGGTAGTAGAGAACCTCACTACTACTACCTCTTCTGCATTTCTTTCACCACAACACTGTCCTCATACCAGGCCTAAGGCCCAGTTCCTAAATCAGCATATCAGCTCTCGTAGTTATTAAGAAAGAAGTTTCTGAATTGATTCTAATGAGCTCTACCTTAAAACACTAAAAAAGACTCATCAAATGGGAGCTAGAACCCTCGAACACCAGGTAGGGACATTTGTCTTGCAGTTGGATGTGGCTTATTACCCTATGCTTAGCAAGTGAAGTTAGTTAAATACAGTTCTGCTGTCCTTTAGTCATACAATAGAGGTAACAACATTTAATTACAGCTGATTTTATGACTTGTGTGAATTTTAACCTAAAACAGCCAAAATCCATCACTTTGGAAAAGCAGGTATGTCAAACGATCATCTTGGCAGAGCAGGTGGGTGTATGCAAATAAGGTCTGTTCCGTGAGGTCTTTTCCTCCAGTTCATCAATAGATGGCAGGAGAGAGCTCATTCAGACCTCTGGCTTACATGTTTACATATTAAAAACACATAGGTAATGTGGTGTGTTTTGCAAATGATCCTGTGGCTGTTTTGCAAATGATCCTGTGGAGTGTAGTGTAGTCATGGTTCTCCTTGTTTTCCTTTGGTGTGGAGTGGTAGGGGGTAAGGGTTGATGCCATGCTGCGTTCTATTACAGGGAGTGCAGGGAACACGTTCATGGATTTCACGGGCTGCTGTGTTTGGGATCTTTGGACATGTAACTTAGTAATATTCTGCAACATTTGTGTTTGTTACCTGATCAAAGCCATATCATAGTGCACTTCCTGCTGCACCTCTCAGTCTATTTGACTCTCTTCCAGCAGTTCTTAGTCCTCCCTGGTCTTGTACATTCAGCCCCTCCAGTCTCTGTTCACGGCTGTAAAGGACTGGAGGATCTCACAGAGGATATCCTTCCTAGTTTACTTCTTTTTTTGCCAGATGTCGGTCAGACTTTCAACTGGTGTGGAAGGGGCACCTTTCAAGGTCACTTTGCCAAAGGCTGCTGATTAGAAAAACATGACCATGATCAGATGTGGACTGTTTTTGAATTTATTTTCAAACATTTTACAAATAAATTGGGGAATCAAAGGTTTATGCCTTTGCTTGCTAGATGCATGGATGGGCACCATTTTTAAAAATAAAAGAAAGGAGGCGGAAGGAAGGGAGTAGGTTTTGGTCACTGAAAAGGGAAACAAACAGGGTTATAAGGAATAACGCATCTATACACTTACTGAGATCCCATCCCTTTCATCTGCTGTGCTCACCTGGCAGGCATGGTTTGCATCGTTTTTGGTGTCCTGTCCTCCTAGCCCCACTACGTACTGCAGTGCTCCCTGTTCCTGGCTCATGCAAAGTGTCCACAGTTACATTTGGGGGGCTGGCATTGTCCCCACCAAGTGTGGCATGCTATTAGTTATAGAAGTGGCAGGTCTGTGGGGTGGCCTCAGCTTTGTTGTCTTCCCTTGCCTTCTGATATGCCTGCCAATGTTCCTTTTCTTTCATCTAGCACCGTTGTGCCCCAGGCTTAGCATCCGCTTCGCAATCTGTGTGTAGATGTCTGAATTTCTTCAGCTGCCTTGACCACCCCCCCGCTTCACCTCTCACCTTTCCCCCTCCCACCCGACAGGCCCTGACCAACCCCAGCTCCACCTCTCACCCCCTGCCCCATGACAGGCACTGACCAACCCAAGCTCCACCTTTCTTCTCAGCCCTGACCAACCCCAGCTCCACCTCTCACCCCCTGCCCCATGACAGGCCCTGACCAAACCCAGTTCCACCTCTCACCACCACCCCCACCCCAAGCTCCAATTTTCTTCCCCCACCCCCAACCCTGTACATAGCTAGACAAAGGTGGGGAGAAACGTATGATACATTGGCTCTTCTGCAATTACTAGTCAACAACAGTCACCTTTTAAGAAATAATACATTTCTTTTAGAATTCCTTTCTCTTTTAAAAACTTGTTATGAAATGAATACACACACATTTTATGTCATCAATTTTTTTGTGTGCAAGCCAGCAAAAGGAATAAAAGTCAAAGTTTGGCTGCTAATTTTATTCACACAGGTACACACACATATGGCAATACATGCATCTTCCTACACAAAGACACACGGTTTCTTACACACATACAATGAATGCATGCATGCGCACAGTTGCCTACACAGAGACAGTTTTTCCTACACTTTTCCAGGGGCTGCCTAAATCACCCAGCAGGAAAGGGAGGAGGGTAGGCTGGACGGGAAAAGGTGGGGGTGGAGGAGAGAGGATGGGGATGGGAAAAGGCGAAGGACGAGAGCAAGATGGGGGTGAGAGGGGGCAGTGAAGGAGAGAGGAGGTGGTATGGGGGGGTATGTGGGGTGGATGGGAATGCAGGGGTGTTGGGGGTGATGGTCATGGGGATGGTGGCTCTGGGAGGTGGAGAGAATGGGTGGGAGAGCACTGTAAGGGGTACAGGGCTGGGATGGGTAGATGTGGGGGTCAGGATGGGATGGGACAGGGGAGGGATGCAATGACAGGGGGATAGGAGTGTGGGGGGGTTGCGATGGGGAAGGATGCAGTGAGGGGGATGGGAGTGTGGGTGGTGGGGACATATGCAGTGAAGGGGATGGGGGTCCAGCCCCCATTCCCAGCATTCAGGGATGGGGATACACATACCTCCAACTCCTGGGTGCTGGCAATGGGGCGACAGACCGCGTGGTTCACAGCAGGGCACGCGCTGCAGCTTGAGCCCAGCCGCACGAGGAGAAGAGGGCCAGGCAGCAACAGAAGAAGCGTGCGCCATGTGATCCCTGAACAGCTTCCTGCTGAGCGCTCGCAAATGGCGCTAGTTCCTCTCCTACCCTGACCCAGCCAATGGGAGCTATGCCTGCAGGCAGTGCTGTCCCTAGCTATTCTGGGGCCCTACGCAGGCCCCCCCGTGGGGTGTGTGTGGTGGGGAACCTCCCCCGAGCACTCACCAGCGGCAAGGCTGGGGCCAGGCCACTGCACTTCCCGCTGCCAGTGAGCGCAGGCCCAGCCCTGCCCGCACTCCTTAGGGGAGTGGGGGCAGGGCTGAATTGGAGCAGGGGCGGGAAGAGGCGGGGCACGGGCAGAGCAGGGCCAGGGGCAGGAGCAACATGCAGCTATGCAGGGCACCAGGAAATTTGGTGCCCCAAATTTCCTGGTGCCCTATGCAGCTGTGTCCTTTGTGTGTGGGCAGGGCAGCATGTGGACCACCCCACCCCGGCAGCTCCTAAGGCTAGGAGCCAGACATGCTCGCTGCTTCCTGACCTAGGAGCTGCGGCGCTAACAGGGAGCCTGCCAGCCTTGCTGTGGCGCTGCAAACCGGACATTCAACAGCCTGGTCACTGTGCTGATCGGACCCGCCAGGATTCCTTTTTGATTGGGTGTTCCGGTCCGAAACCAGACACCTGGTCATCCTACCCCAGCTCCACCTCTCACCTCTCCCCCCACCCCCCGCTGACAGGCTCTGACCAACCCCAGCTCCACCTCTCACCTCCCCTTCCCCGCCCCCCCCCAGCCCTGACCAACCCCAGCTCCATCTCTCACCCCGCCCCCCCCGGCCCTGACCAACCCCAGCTCCACCTCTCACCTCCCCCCCTGCCCCCGGACCGGCCCTGACCAACCCCAGCTGCACCTCTCACCTCCCCCCGCGGGGACCGGCCCTGACCTACCCGGGCCCCACCTCTCACCTCCCCCCCCCCCAGCCCTGACCAACCCCAGCTCCACCTCTCACCTCCCCTCCCCCCCCCAGGCCCTGACCAACCCCAGCTCCACCTCTCACCCCCCCTCCCCCCCCCAGGCCCTGACCAACCCCAGCTCCACCTCTCCCCCCCCCTCCCCCCCCCAGGCCCTGACCAACCCCAGCTCCACCTCTCACCCCCCCTCCCCCCCCCCAGGCCCTGACCAACCCCCGCTCCACCTCTCACCCCCCCCCCCCAGGCCCTGACCAACCCCAGCTCCACCTCTCACCCCCCCCCCCCAGGCCCTGACCAACCCCAGCTCCACCTCTCACCCCCCCCCCCCAGGCCCTGACCAACCCCAGCTCCACCTCTCACCCCCCCCCCCCAGGCCCTGACCAACCCATGCCCCCGGCCCTGACCAACCCCAGCTCCACCTCTCACCCCCCCCCCCCAGGCCCTGACCAACCCATGCCCCCGGCCCTGACCAACCCCAGCTCCACCTCTCACCCCCCCAGGCCCTGACCAACCCGGGCCCCCGGCCCTGACCAACCCCAGCTCCACCTCTCACCCCCCCCCGGCCCTGACCAACCCGGGCCCCCGGCCCTGACCAACCCCAGCTCCACCATTGTCGCGCTCCCACCCCCCATCTCTCCTGCCCCCCAGCTGAGTCGGTTCCCCTGCTGTCAGAGCAGGAGGGGCGGCACCTGCGGGGTCCGCCCCCGTCTCCTCCCCTCCCCTCCGCTCCCCTCCTCCAGCCGGAGCGCCCGAGACCCAGCGGGAGAAACCAGCGGCGCTAGCGCAGGAAGGGGCTTCGCAGCGCAGTCTCTCGGCGTGCGGGGAAAAGGGGGCTTTGGGGGGCTCGGAGCGCGCCGGACCCGTCTCTCCGCCCCTCACGGTAAGGGGCGGCCCCGGCCGGGCCCTGCGGCTCGGGGTCCCTGGCTCGCCTTTCCTGGCCCCGCTGGGGAGGACACAAAGCTAGCGGAGGAGAGGCAGGCAGCGGGGTCCGCTGCTCGCTCTGTCAGTCACCCCGGCAGCGCGGAGCGGGCTGCAGCTGCAGGGGGGCGGCTCTCCGTTCATTGAGCTCTGTCAGCATAACGCCTGTTTACCCTGGCTGCGCATCAGCCCTCCGGGGCTCCGGCCCTTTGTTACCGCGCTGCGCTCAGGGCAATAGCGCGCTGGCCGGGACGGGCCCAGCGGGGCACGCTCAGCTGCGGGCGGGGAGCGGCGTGTAAACCCCTCAGGAGGGAGGGTGGCGCGGAGGCGCCGCTGGGCGTGGGAGGGATTCGGGCGGGGGGGTTGCAGGTGGTTGGTTCTTCTGCAGCTTCTTCCTCCCCAAAAGTTACTAGGCCAAAGGCTCGCCAATAGGCGGCTCAGTTGCGTTGCTGTTAGCGAGATGCCGGTATGGCTCGATTAATAAACTAGTGTCAGGGAAGGGGGGTGGATCAGGTCCGTCCTGGGGTGGGGTTTGTTGATGAACGTTTCCCGAAACGTCCGAGCTCGCATTTTGCTCATGTTGACAATGAAGGCGCACTTGGGCTTTGCTCTTTTGCTGTATGGTTTTGAGATCATTTGCTGTGTGCAAAAACCGCACTGATGTGTTGACAGTTGGAGGTGACCGTAGTTTTACTCTGAGACGTGGGGCAAGGGATATATAAATAATGGGAGGATGGCTGCGTAGTATTTTCCTAATGCTGCTGTTGATTAATTTATTTTGGCTTTAGTCTTTATTTGCATGGATTGTCTAGCGATGCTTAGTTTAAGAAGTTCCACATGATTTAAAAAAAAGGCAAATGCTTTTGATCATAATATGTCTGCTAAACTACAGCGTACCTCTTGTCACTTTGAAGTACAACCTGGCTTTCTTTTTAGTGATTTCCTTCATTGTCACATTCTCTCACTTGCCTGGCTTCTTTGCTCGTGTAAAACAAGTTTGGGAAACTGGTTCTGAAGTGAATTAGGATGCAGTTTTCAAAAAGCATCTGAGTAATCTGAAAATTTCACCCTTTTATAAATAATTTCCTTTTATTATTTTGAAATATCTGTAAGAACAACGCTTTAACCCATCATATTTGCTTTAACTATATGGAGAAGTGTTTGAACCTGAAAGTATTTTGGAGGGTAGACTAATTGCCTCAGCTCACTTAGGCCCCAAACCTGCAAACACTAATGCATATGCTGAACTTTAGGCACATTATGTCACATACTCAAAGTTCAGCACATATGTGTTTGTAGGATCAGGACCATAAATGTTTACTGTCTTTGGCAAATACCTTGAAAGGGTGAGATCAAAACATGCCTTTTGGTTTCCCAGAATTAGTGACTGTGGTGGCTTCCTCATGAAAGAAATGTTTTTCAGGAAATATATTACTTAATTTTATCTTTTCCACACACGTGACACAATTCAAATGAAATATAATTAAAACTATTTAAAATTCTAAATAAAAATGTTAGACGAGAACAATAGTCTTGCATAAGTTGAAGTTAGTGGAAGTCACAAATGAAGGATTTTTTAAAATTATTTAGAGCTAATAGACTCAATTAGGTATTAACTCCTGTTGACAAGAGTTTCTTGCACTTGACCTGATAAGAGAGAGTTTGGGTGGCCCTTCACAAAGCCCTACCAGGCTGAAGGACTGGTAGAAGGATTTCAGCAGTTTTTCATCTGAAAGGCCTAAGTATACAGTATAGCCTGCTTTATTTTTGCTCTGTTGTTTTGTATTTGACCTATAAATAAACGTGAGGGCCTTGTATTGATTGCCAAGCCTATTATGTGAACATAATTCAATATTACTTCCCCATGATGGAATTAGTGGGGTATAGAGACTTTATTTTCTCTGAAGACATTAATAAACCCTTATCCAAGAGAAATTGCTAGTCAAGTTCTTTTAAAAACAAAAAGCTATGGAATTGGTGCATTTTGATTTTATTTTGTTTGCAAGGGAAGAAAAAAATCTCTGTATAAAAATCTCAGCCTTTTAGGAGATAATAAGTTTAGAAAAATCATGTAATGCTTTCAAGTTTAGAAAAATCATGTAATGGAACCTAAACATATGCATAATTTTACTTATATAAGTAGTCCTACTGAGACTATGGACTATTCTCATGAGTACAATTAAGTGCATGCTTAACTGTGAACAGGGTTTGGTTTCATACCTGAAAGTACAAATACAACTATTCAGATAGGTTAACAAATATGCTGTATAGCCTTAAAATTTCAGTGCTTGCAAAGCATGTATTTGAATTGTGTTTAATAAAATAAATATTAGTATAAAATACTTTTCATGTTTCTGCACATTTTTGTCACCCCAGTTTATTACAACATTACAGCCAACCAGAAATATTGGGAGTAGGCAATAAGGCAGTAGGACTAGATTTGCAAAAGGACTTAGGTGCCTAGTTGCCACTTTGTGCCTAAATCCCAGAATCAGGTTTCACTGATATCTAAAAAACCTCCACACCACTGCTACCCAGCATTGTAGGCATGTAAACTCACTTGGCACCTCAATTTTTCAGGTAAACTTTTGCGTCTGAGCATGCGTGTTTCAACCCCTGCTGGGCATCTGGACACCTAAGCCCCAGACAGATGCACAAATGGCGGAGAAGTAAGGGTTTGTCTGCCGGACTTGCCTGTGGGGCCCAGTCCAGTCGGTTTGCTCTGAGCTTGCCTACTGGATTGGGTCCTTATATGTGGGCTTGCACAAAATGGAGGACTAGCACACTCACAGCTTTTAGCCCGGTGGTTAGGGTACTCATGTGGGAGACCGCTGAGACCTACATAAGAGGGGGAAGGGATTTGTTACCTCTCAGGTGAGTGCCCTAACTGGGATATGGGATCTTTTGATGTGTTTGAAGGGGTTGCATTGTGAATAAACAGTGAAAGAATCATTATGCCAGAGAGAGAGAGAGCGTGAGCAAGCATAAGAATGACTATATAACCTGGTGGTTAGATCAGTCATTTGGGAGGTGGGAGATCCAGGGTCCAGTCCCCTGGCTCCAATGACTTAACTATTTACCCACCATGGAACAGCTTCAATAGGAGAAACTGGGGGAATCCCATGTCACAATATCCCATAACCTGGTGATTAGGGCACTCACCTGAGAGGTGGCAGATCCCTGTTCATATCCTTTCTCCTCTTTGGCTTGAGGGTGGATTTGAACTGAAGGTCTCCCACATCCCAGTTGACTACCCTAACCACTGGGCTAAAAGTTATAAGGGAGGTGGTTTCCTCCTTTGCTCCTGGCTTCATGATGAAACTAGGTAGGTGCCCAATGCCAAGACACGGTTTTCAGATAAGAATCCCAAGCAGAAGAAGGTGCCTCTCTGCAGCTTGGATTTTGGTACCTATTTCAGAGAGAGAGGAAGGGTTTAGCACAAGCCCCTCAGTTTGGCACCTCCCATTGGCTAGTTTTGGTGAGGAGTTGCCTAGGGTGCTGGCTTTTGTGAATCCCATTTTGAGGCCTTTGTCCCTCTCCATTCATTATATAGGGAGGCTAGATGCCTAGCCCAGGACTGTGCATCCCACTGATTTTTCTAGGCACCTACAAGGCATGGCAATGTTCCAGGTAACCACGCCTAAGTTCCTTTGTGAATCTAGCCCAGGTGTAAATTGCAAGTGCAGTATGTGTATGCTGTGTTGCAAGAGGGAATATTGAGAGAGCTGGGAGATAATGGACAAGTTGAATGTTGAGCTTGTATTATGATATGGTTAAAAATGTGATGTTTTTTATTATTGTGTGCGGAGGCATTATACCATGGAAGAAAGGGATGATAGTATAGCTATGTGAAATGTTTGCATAAATTCAAAACACACCCCAAATCAGGGCTAGTTCAAAGTTCTCTTAAGACCATAAATATTAGCCCTGGTCCTTGAAAATTCAGGGTTGCTGCACTTTGTAAACACAAGGAAGGAGAGGAATTGTTTAGCATAATTCAAACAGCTATGTCTAGGAGTTATGGGATAACAGTGAGCAAAATATTTTTTTAGGCTAAATATATATGTGGGGGGGGGAGATTTCTTGTTGAGACAACTGTAATACTGTGCACTCAGTTGCTGAGTCATCTAAAACTAGACTGAAATAGTACTCAAGGATAAACTGTAGGAAACAGTTCACCAATTAGTAGTGGGATAAACAAGAGAATCTAATGGGTCTTTCCCCATAATTCCGTTACATATTTTCAGGACACTTTAATACGGTACAAGGACCTTTGTTATCTAACCTGGATGAAAATAAAAATTGAAGTTTGAGTAGTGTGCCTTTCTTTTGTGTAGCATCTTTCATTCCAAAAGATGCTAAAGTGCTTTTATGTTCTATGTGTATGTTCTGTTTCTAATTGTTTCACCAACCACTGAAATGCAGCCAACTCTGGGTGAAATGTGGCAGCTGTTAACCAGGCTTAGCAACAGTCCACAGTAATTCAAGATGGGAAGTGAAGAAGAATACCATGTCTAATTGAAACAACAGGGGGCATTTGGATAGGTAATTGACAAAACCTGGAACTTGGGCAAGATGCCAGGAAATCACATCTTTACTCCTGTGAAAAGTGTCATGAAATCTTTAATCTGAAAGTCTATCAGAGCTTTGGTTTTACACCTTAAACTCTTCAAAACTTTAAACAAATTTTGCATACTTTTGCACCATCATCTCTCTTATGTATTAGGTGGTTGACTTTAGAAGATATGGCCCCTTCAGGACTTACAATTTTGCATACTCTTGCACCAATTCTCTTACATAATAGGTGGTTGAGTTTAGAAGAGACATTTTCAGTTGTTTATAGAAGATAAGCCTGGAAAAGAGAACTGTTTGTGAAGTACAGCTACAAATGGAGAGACAGGAGTAGGCCTTCACATGTTGACAAGGATATCCTTTGTGGGCTTAGTGCTGTGAACTTCACCTTATTAGATATTAACAAGCAATTAAAATAGTTCTAATATTCTGAAGTCATTTGTATAGTCATGTTACATTAACAAAGGTAAAATGACAGCAAACTTTCACTATCTCAGTAAAATGGAACAACTGTATTTGTGCAGTGCAGGTTTTGAAAAAAATCTTATTTTCTCAGAACTTTCCTTTACAAATGCTCTGAAAAGAATGTCTCTGGTATGAACAACAATACATGCCTAGTATAACCTTTGTTAAAGACAGCTTTTTTGAGAGAGAAAAATGATAATAGTTAATACTGTATTTTACATGCAAGTTCAGGCCCTTAATATACATTTTTGCACACCCCAAACTCCTCTTGACTTCAGCACTCTTAACACACCCCAAACTCCACTGAACGGGATTGTAAACTAATGAGAGAAATACTGATGGAATAAACACAAATAATTTAATGCTGATATTGTAAGAAGTGCATATAGATTTTCCATGTGGGAAAATTTTGGGGTTACTTTTGGTGCCATAATAAAATATAAATACAGTAGATTTCAGTGAACAAAATGTGATTCGAACAAGGATGTGTTCATAGCTTTATACAAAGTCCGTCGCCCATATTAAGTGGATTAAAAACTCTAACTGATTGCAAAAACTGACTCTAAATGGAGATTAGTTCTATAGTGGTGTTTCTGGTGTTCTTGACCCAATGCTATTCAATATCTTTATCAATGAAGAAAATATTAAAATCATTATTGATAAAATCTGCAGATGATACAAATTGATGAGGTCTCAAAAATGATGGGGACACATCAGTTATACAGAACAATCTGGATGGCTTGGTAAGGTGGATTCATTTGAACAACATGCATTTTAATATGGGCAAATGGAAGGTCACACATGTAAGAATAAAGGACGCCGGTTACACTTACAAAATGAGTGACAATATCCTACAGTGCAGCAGCACTGAAAAGATCTTAAGGTAATGGTAGATAACTACAGCATCATTCTGGGCATTCTGTCCTGTTTAGTGCAATTGTTGATATTTCCCTGTTTATACATTCAAGTTAGGATTATGGAGTTGGTGTTACCTCTGAATTTGGCATTAGTGGAACCATTACTGGAATACTATGTCTAGTTGTGATGTTGACCCTTAAAAAAGATGTTGAGAAGTTGGAGAAGGTTAAGAAAGAGCTGCAAAAATGATTTGAAGTCTGGAAAATGTGCCTTACTGTGAGAGACTTAAGAAGCTCAATCTATTTATCCAAAAGAAGATTAAAGTGTCTTGGTCATAGTCTACAAGTACCTACATGGGGAAGAGATTTCTGATAGTAGATGGTTCCTCAGTGTAGCAGAAAAAAAGGCATAATGAGGTCCAATGGTTGCAGCTAGACAAATTCAGACTAGAAATACAGGACTTTTTTTAACATAGCAATAATTAACCACTGGAACAATTGATCTAGGGATGTGGGGAATTCTCCCTCACCTTGAAGTCTCTAAGACTGGATGCCTTTCTAAAATATATACCATAATTTAAATAGAAGTTATGGGATTGATGCAGAAATTTTTGGACAAGTTTGTGTCACTTGTTATGCGAGAGGTGAGACTAGATAGTCATCTGTGTCTTGAAAATATACGAAGAAGGGGTGGTTACAACAAATATCTTTTATCAATTCAGGAAACCTTTATATTAAGAGTTAATCATGCAGAAAAGAATGCTGCTTTACTAGGAAGCTGTAAAGTCTTAATTGAGAACTTTATTTTTAGCACATTTAATGTTTGTGTGTGTGTGTGTGTGTGTGTGTGTGTGTATAAAATGTGACTTTTGCATAAAATGTACCATCATCAAACTAATGAAGGCATTAGGTTCTTCATAATTCTAGTGTCAGTAGAAACCCACTCTTCCAGTTTTAGCCCCTGCTACAATGTCTCTTCCCTTTTCAAAGAACTTGAAGCTTTTATTACTCAGCTTTAAGGACCTCCTGGTCCAAATACATTAGTAATTTTTTAAGATGATCTGCAAGGATAAAGGATTTTTACATGGTATGTCAATAGTGAAAAGGAAGATGGTTCATTATATAATAAGTGATTCTAAAATGTAGTTATTGTTTTGGGTATCTCCTGAAGTCATGGCAGCTGGTTCCTGTTTTATTGTGTAATGCTGTGATGTCCTGGCTTCCATGAAACTCTTTTTGGGACATGCTGGATGATAAAGGGATCAGGTAAGTGGATTTTTTGTTTTAAATATATTAACTAATATATAGCACCCAAACTTTTCATGGCACTTCATAAAGATTTAATAGAATTTGTGCCTGCTCTCAAGGGCTTAGATACTATGTAGGTATTTTAAACACTGTTAATTCAATCATTTGGCATATTTAAACTTATGATAAATGGCTACTGTTGTGAAAGACACAAGATTTTAAGCTCTATATATTGTGAAAATAAATCAACAGTGCTAGGATTTTTAGGGGTTTTTCTGAGTCACTGTGGCAAGATGTGACAAAAGCCTTCATTTAATATTCTCCATGTCAGCCATTGTAGAGCCATAAGAGTTTTTGGAAGCAGATATAAAATCAACAGCAAAACAGTGTGGGTAGACTTAAAATACTGTTACATGAGAGCATATTAGACATCAGTCATAGTGGTTCCATGAACAAGCCTTCAGTGACTTTAGCTCTGTAAGGATGTTGAATAAAGACACTCAAATTCAACCCCCAACTGTAGCATGTGCTTCACCTTTAGTGGTTTTCTTTAAGAACAATTGTGTGAGTAGTATATATGATCAGGGCCCTTTGATGTGAAGTGAAATTTAATTCTGCAATGTAACTGTGGTGTGAAATGCATTGAGAGGATGTTGTTTACTTTTTAATAACAAAAGCTGAGCCGTAGATCTTATTGCTCTTAAAGATTAGGCTTTAGCTAGAATGAACAGTGTGAAAGTTGTAAAAAAGTCACTTATATGGATGGCTATTTTAAATTAGTTTAGCTATATAAATTGTAATGGAACATTTTGTTAGTGCTTTCTGTGTCTTTTTGCTCAGAATTCATATGTGGGTTCCTTGGCAGTGCCAGTCACCTGAAACTTATTACACCAGTTCTCCAAAGGTGGCACCTTTTGAACCTTGTATACCTTTTTACACCTATTACACCAGGTCTCCAAGGGTGGCATCAGCTTCCTAATGGATTCTGAGTGTGATTCAGGCTGTTAATATTTATTTTTATAAAGACCTATATGATTTGGTTTTGGCTTCTTCAGAGATGACTTCTCTGCCTGTATGTTTGTTACTCAGGGGTGGCTGAGGCATTCTCTAGCACTGTGTATATTTGAAGGCCTCGTGGTAGGGCATTTCTGATGGACTGTTGTCAACTTTGGAATTTCTCCTGCTAGCCTGATAGAACCTGGAGTCTGTTGACCTTTAGGGTATGATAGAAGATCCATCTTTTCCTAGAGGCTGAGGACTGATGGTTTAGCTATGTAATTAATTTAATTTTAGGGAGAGGAAGTTGTTTTTGTTTTTACATAAATATAATTACTGTACAACTGTGAGACTAGCTCTGGTGATACCATCAAGATCCTAAAGTTCCCTTCCAGCTACCAGTTTTGGGAGCTGGTGGTATAGTGTTTAGAGGCTGCTGCACCTTTGTTTCTGGATATTGCTCCAACTAAAAGGGATCTTCTGCTGCACAAAGATTAAAAGGTTTGATTGCCATCATTGTGATCATCTCGTTTGACCTCCTGTACAACATAGGCCATTTGACACCCCCAAAATAACCCTTAGAGCATGTGTTTTAGACACACATCCAATCTTGATTAAAAATTGCCAGTGATGAAGAATCTACCCATAATCCTTGGTAAATTATTCCAGTGGTTAATTACTTCTGTGGCAGGAGGTTGTCCAGCTGCAGTCCTGTTCCTAGTGATTCAAAAAGAAAAATCCCATATTTTGGAACATAAACTCTGCAGTAATTTATTATTTCATAATTTAAAGTGCCCAGAGGTGTACTGTGCATCGTACCGTAAACACAGATGGTTCCCTGCTCCAGAGCAAACAATCTACATGGAGGACTTGACAAACAAGTGAGGCTGATGTATACATCTGGACTGGGAAGGAGGAACGTGAGTTACAGAAATAAGATTACATTGTTACTCAGTATAGGCATCTGTGTGTCTTAGTAGGTCAAGGGATTTTTTTCTTTAATAAAACAAAGTGATAGGGAAATTGTAACATGAGAGAATTCCTTGAAAGGAGTCTGATATGCAGCTTGCAGTACCGCTTGGCTAAAGATGACTTGTACAAATCTAAATATTAGAAAAATGTTTATGTAGTCTTTCCTCTTGTATCCTATATAACCTAGACTACATACATCAGTATACACTTCTAATGACTGAATTGTATGTGTATGCTTGGTTTTCATCTTCAGTATATATTTATATGGTTTGCTCATGTGGTGAAGTGATGTGTGGGTGGCAATTTAGCTCTAACTTCTGCTTGTGCTGTAATAAGATGCTGTACACCTGGTGGGAAAATGGGCAAATGTTGATGGATTTTTTAAAATCTCCTGTTGTGAAAGGAGGTGTGAAGTTTATACAGTATACTTTTCCCCTTGCTCCAAATGAGTAAATAATCCTCTTCATGAACAACATGTGGTTGAGTCTCCATGAAAAATTGGCATATGTGGCCAGACAGAGGAGGAAGAATCAGAAAATCAGCCGTACTAGATGCCATGTTCACTGAGAGACTCTCTGTTTTGGGAAGTTCCCTGGCAAGTTAATAATGCATTGAGAAGAACTGTTACAGCTGTAACCCCACCCGAAAAGGGCAAGAAAAGTGTGGTCTGGGACAGTGTATGGAGGGGACAGGCACTCCACAAGGATGCTCTCATGAAAATGCTCCTACCCTTAATGCTCCTTACTTCTATATGCCTCCTACACTGTGAGGCAGTCATGTTGCTCATGAGAAGGATAGACTTTCAGTAAAGACACTTGATTGGAACTTGGGTTCTGTTCCCGGTTCTGGTACAGACTGCCTGTGTCACCTTAGGCAAATCACTTAATCTCTCTGTACTTCTGTTCTCCATCTTGCAGGGATATGAGAATAAATTCATTAATATTGCTGTTCTGATATTATAATAATAAATGCCAGAGAAAAATAAATAAATATGGAGAAATACAAAGAACTGCGCTTTCTGGGAATAGGCTGGCAAGAAACAGATTAGGAAAGAGCTCAGGCAGATTTCTTTTTAGAGGATATTGGAAACAATATGTTTGTGTCCTAGTGAGGTTTAACTGACATGGCTTTCCTTGCCAATATTTGGGGTTTGCACCAGTACACTACATTGGTTATTGGCTACCTATAGCTGAATTCCAGATATAGACAAGACATTTAGTAACCTTTTCTATACTTTTTTGTAGACATTTGCATTTTTACTTAATAGAATTTTTAAATAATGAGCACAATTTCCCCTTTTTTTGCCTCTTCTCCCCTTTCTCCTTTTTTAAACATGACCTTTTCTTGATTAATACCTTGGAACTCTTCAGAGGCTTGAATTTTGCACTTCAGGCTGACATTTAGACTCCATCTCTGCTATGGCTGAAACATTTTCAGTGGAGCTATTTTTTAAGGTAACAATTTAAAAATGGTTCACCTCGCCAGAGTAGACAAGATATAACCAATTCACAATCTTGTGTTCTAGGCTTGGTTGGATGATGATCTACTGTTTGGCAATCAGGATGGGAATCTGGCTAGGATCAGTTTGGATCAATTCTGGGTTTCAGTTTTATTTCCCTGAAGAATTTCCTAGTTTAGGGTAGAAGGTCAAATGATGCCAAATACCTTAAACCAGGTCAAGGGACCTGGGTTTCTAAAATATGTATGATCTAGACCAAACGAGCTAACTGTTTAATCCTTGCTAACAGGAACTTTTTTTTTTAAACCTGTTTGGAAACATTGTTTCAGTGCCAGCATAGATGGGGATTTGGAGTAAATGTAGTTTGGAAAAATTGTGTGGCTTTGATATTACTGCTACTTTGTGTGTGGTGATACATTTAAATGTAAATTTATCTGGAGACTTTTAGCTCAGAGACAGTGGATTTTCATTTGGACCAAGTCATTTTCTGTTTGTCCTAGGTATATAGAAGTAAATAACTTTGACATGCTAAAGTGAAAAAATTCTAGGAATAGCTTATTTTTTTCATTTACTGTTTCCCTGTTTCAGATCTACAGTAAAAGCACAAGTAAAACTTAATGTAATTATTTCATGTTATGGTTTACACAGCAGGATATGAAGGGAACAGATGCACTGGTGACAATCAGGTTTCAGGAATACATTTCAAACTATTTAATTACATTGGTGTTAAAATAAATCGTTGACGTTAATATGCCTATAATTTAACTTAGTTAAATTGTGCAAACATATATTAATAACTTGTCTAGTATGTTTGTTCTTTTTACATTTTAAAAAAAACCCAGTGTATACATCCTTGTGTTTGTGAATAACGAATGTCTGCATGATGAAGAGAGAGGAATGTCAGTAAAGAAACAGCCTTCAATTACAAGATTATTAAAGGTTTCAGAGTAGCAGCCGTGTTAATCTGTATTCGCAAAAAGAAAAGGAGTACTAGTGGTAGTACTAGTACTTCCGATGAAGTTAGCTGTAGCTCATGAAAGCTTATGCTCAAATAAATTGGTTAGTCTAAGGTGCCACTAGTACTCCTTTTCTTTTTAAGATTATTAAAAACTGTAAAGAAATAAAATCAAGGTTATGGAATGTGTTGGTCATGTCCTTCGTTGATCTACATTCCTTACCAATTTGATTCACTTTGGGTAGACAGTGTGGCCTAGCGGTGAGAGCACCAAACTGGCGCTTGGGAGACTTGGGTTGTATTCCTGATGCAGCTGTGAGCGTGCTTTGTGACAATGGATGGGCAAGTCACTTCATCTCCTTGTGTCTCAGTTTCTCAGATCTGTAAAACGGGGATAATGATACTGACCTTCTATGTAAACTGATTTTAGAATCACACATGAGAAGTGCGAAGTATGAGCTAGATATTATTATTCTTATCACTGAGCTTCAGAGTTCTTGTTTCCAGCCTCCCTTCAGGACCCTGGACTTGGGTTAGTGCAGATGCTGCGGTGCTGCACTCTTAAGCTCCTGAACTTTGAATGAGACAGAGTCAAATCCTGCTGTTTTATACCCATGCAGTCCCATTCAGGACGATAAATTTGGCCTTAAGGGGCTTGATCCTGTGCATCCAAAACTCCCATTAATTTTAAAGGGACCTAAATATGTGTCTGTTGTGCTGTCTCTAGTTTTTCAGAGATTGTGTTGCAGTAGCTGAAAAATAGAGCCCATCCAATGTCTTGACCAACATACTTTCTCAGTAAAATGGATTTTAATGTCCGAGGCTCTTCACAGGCTGTTGTCAAATAGCACATATCTCTGACTCTGTTTACCTACATTTGTTGCTCTATAAGTATCTAGCTCATTTTTAAGAGATTTTATTAAATCCGTTCTGAAAATAAGATGTATTGTTTCCAGCATCAGGTCTTCAGAAATGGTTTGGCAGGCAAGCAGCAGTTGATGAGCAAGTAAATAAAGCATTTGCAGACCACATGCTGTCACAACCTTTCTTCCCCACCCCCGGCCCTGTTTTTTTATGTGGCCATATGTTTTAGTAGTCTAAGTATGTGTCAATGGTAATCCAGAGGTCCACACTTTTAAAGGATGATTACCCAGTTGGCAAACTGGTATTTTTCCTTTTAATTTTTGTGGGGGCCATAATTGTAAATCTTTTATTGCAGATTATTCTTTGTATGCTTAAATTTAACTACATCTCTTTTGTGGCTAGCCCTTTCATTACCAGTTTGTATGATATGGGGTCAAACAAACTGGTTTGTTCTTTCTTGATCCTAATCTGAATTTCAGAGCCATTGTTTTTTTTACACCCGAGCCTCCCTCCCCCATCCCCTGCCCTTCTCCAGTCTCTCCTCACAGAAACACACTTGGTCCCTTCATTTTTTTTTTTTTTTTCCTGAGGCTGGGCAGAGAAGTGATGTTGGTATTTTTCAAACTCCCTTCTGCTTTCCCCCTGAAAAATATCTGTATTTTGGATCATTGCAGGTTGCAGACATATAGGAGCCATTTGCCTTACATCCAAATGGAATAAATTGTAAATGTGAAGGCTTTATAAGTAATGCTTAGTTCCGGTTTTCTGTTTGAGTTCAGTGAAAATAGATTTCTAAGACATATCAACTATACTTTGAATCAAGTAAAACACTGTTTTTATATTGTAAGGACAAAATTGCTGGCGTGGAGTTGTGGATTAATGTAATTTTTAGCAAGTCTTTATAAACAAATGTCATCTTTGACTTTTTTGGGGGGAGGGGAAAGATAAATGAGGGTCCTGTAAAGGTGGGATCAGAGTCATGTCAAGGCATACATAAAAATGACAGACTCCTGAAACCATTAGGATTTTATTAAAACAGTAGTTGACCACAATGCAGTTCATCACTTAAGAATTTTGTAATTCAAAGGTACTTTGGTAGTAGGATGCTTGTCTAGTAATGTAGGAAATACTTGACTGGCTAGGGGATGCACATCAGCTTGATCTCATTTAAAATAACAAAAAAAGGAAGCCTGCTACTTATCCATTTAAAAAAATATTTTTGGTACATATATATTCTAATAGATGAAACTACGTATATTGGAGGTGGGAGGAGGAACAACACGTAGTAAAAGATTTATGCCTTCCTTTGGACTGTTGCTTGGTAACAGAAAATGCCTCTTAAGCCTATTTTTGGAGTGGGGAGGGGTGAAACTTGAATCAGTGACCATCTGTCCTGCGTTGGTTGATTTCCTGTTGAGCTGTCCTTTGTTTCTGTCAAACAATTGATTGTTACCCTTTACAGATAAGGGTACTGTTGGTGACATTGCACTGGTTTGTGGCAGCACAAAACAGACCCACTAAATGTTTTTTGTTCTTTTGAGGTCACTATCGCTGGCCTCTTTGTTTTTAAATTTAGCCAAATTGCTGATTCTTTTTAAATTTGGGGAATAGCTAAGATCAATACAAAAATGGGATATGACAAGTCGATTGAATTTAGTATTGAAGAATGTTTCCCTCCACTATGTTTTCAAATAAATAGAAGTTCTTAAGGATAGTTGAAACGTTTGCCTGTGCACTTATTTAGCATTATCAAAAAAATCTCTCTCCTTGATTATCTCAACTGTTTGTTTGAAGGTGTTGTTCTGGGTAGATCTGAACTCTGATCGGGTTATTTTAAAATACCTTATTTTTATCACAAAGGGCCAGATTGTGCCCCTAGCGCTGGGTCTGAAGGGGACTCTGGCTATAAAGGAAAGGTGTTTGCGTGCGCGTTCCTTCTCCCTGTGTCCCTTCCCCAGTCCAAGACCTCCAAAGGGGGAGCTTCTTGCTTCCAGGAATGCACCAAGGGGGAAGGCCAGGGAATACATGTTCCCTTTTTCTTCTTTCCTACCTCTCAGTGTGTGGGGATTTTGCAAAAACGTTAATGCAGACTCAGGCTTCAGTAACTGTTTCATGCCTCCCCAAAGCATTGAAACTCCCCTTCATGGGCTATTCCAGTGGGCCTCTCTGCCCTGGAGTCAGGGGTTGGTAGAAGGCCCCAGGGCTAGTGCAGATAGCTTTGGCCTCTTGCAGATCTCTGGGGGTTGGGCAGAACCCTTGCTCATTAGATGAAGGGTGGGGAAAAATCTGTGTTTTTCCTTTATTTTCTCTCCTACTCAGTGTTTCCCATGGGTTGGGGTGATCTGGCCCAGTTTTTTTTTAATGCTGTCCTAAGTTTGGTCCTGATGCAGTTCAATTTGAAATCAATGGCAGAACTGCCATTGACTTTAGTGGAAGTTATATCAGGCCTTTAATTCAATCTGATCACATGGAAGCATTTAATCTTTTAGAGTTACTGTAACTTTTTAAAGCAGTTGCCCTTACATGTTTAAAATTGCATAGCTAAAAAGGCTCGCACAACTTCTATCAAAGCAGGAATTGCAATGCTAAGTCCCAGGCAAATCTTTGTATATGCATGGGTGTTTGTTAGTTTCAGATTATGCAGCATGGAAGCCTATGTAAACTTGATGCATTCAAATGACTAGTATCCTTTAAGTATGGACACTATTCTGTCTTTAATTGTAAATTTATATTTGACATTCATATGCATATCTATGTAGGTTCTTATATTGTCCCCCTCACTGTAGTCTGTGTGCCCATCAAGAATTTATGGATTTATCCTGATAACACCACTCTGATGTAGGAAAGTAGTGTTAGCCCTCTTTTAAAAACCAAGAACTGAGGCACAGAGAGTTTACATGACTTGCTCAAGGTCAAAGTCTATGGCTCAACTGGAAATTCAACCCAGATCTGAGTCTCAAACCACTGTCTTCAACACAAGATGTCCTTCCTCCATATAGTCTTGATTTACTTTGTAAATGGCTGGACATTGTGTGTCCAATAGTATGTCCTATTATACATATGCAGGTGCTATACTGTAAGAGCATACTTCTGAACAAATGTTACAAGTACTCCCTTACCTATAGCTATAACACGTTTGTGAATGGAAAATTCACAATTTCAACTCTGCCACATTTAATTAAGAAAATTAACTTGGCGATGGGTGACAGTTTCCCTTACGGATCCCACTCAGAATTTGCAAAGGTCAGGGCTTATTTGGTGAAATATCTTCTAAGAAGAAAGAGGCTGGATTCTTTTTTGCCTTGTACTTTGTGTGGTCATTGATACCTGTTCAAAGTGGGCCTGATAATGTAGATTAGGGGTACTTTATTAAGTCAATAAGGTTACACTGCTACAAGAGGAGAATCTGTCTTAGAGTGCAAAGTGGGTGTAAAATGGTATCACCAATGAGTGGAAACTTGATTTGGTAGAATTTTATGTCTACTTTGTATTCACTTTGCACAGGTATAAGACTGCAGAATGTATAACTAAGCAGAGAATCAGACCCAAGATCTGGAAGACTATGTTGAGGTGAATGTAGGGAGAGGTGAAGCTGATGTCTCACTTGTCTTTGCTGCTCAGTTACAGATTCCTTAACATCAGGGCTTTTCCAGGTCCATTATATGGTAAGATTATCCAATGGGTCACCTTGTGCCTGGCATCAGAATTGGTCTCTGGTAAAAGGGTATGTTTTTCCCTACAATTTGCTGCTACCTTTTAATTTTAACTTTTTTTTTTAATAGTCATCTTTCTAGATGAAAACTTAGTTTAGATTGAAAAATTGTTTTGGATGGCTATGGGGTGTGTGTGTGTATATATACACACACACATATATATATACACATATACATATATATATATAATAAAATTTGTGAATGTATATGACTAGAATTATGAATTAAAAGTGAACTTGTTGTAAATCCCAGCAGAGTGTGGCCTTGTTTTCTTCTAATTTAAAGACACTGTATTTTAGTGATATAATTTAGGGTAGAGGAACTCAAATCATATTCATTTCAGGACATGTTGGGTGCAAATGCCTGGGAAGTTTACACTGGAGAGAGCTGTTCTGTTTGGCATGGCTAATCAGGAGTGAGGCTAGAATTGCTCATAGCGGTCATTCAGGTTTTGTTTCAAAGTCCAAGGACCTACTGGGAAAAACAAAAAGCTAATGAAAGCTGACTGTATTTCAACCCAAACCCCATGGAATCTGAAATGATGTCCAGATAGTCTGTGTATTCTTATTCATCTACATTCTCATGGTTACTAAGGTAACAGGTTTTTAGAGGCTTTACATCTTCATTGTCAAGTATTTGCTACACTTATTGTTGCTGTTTTCAGATTAGGGCAATTCAGATAATGCCTTTTGAAAGGAGGTTTAAAAAATACAAAAAAGGGATATAGTGGAAATAGATGTCATGAATCAGTTTACCTTGTCTCAAATCTTCAGTGCTACGTTTCAGGGTCTGGATCTAAATATTTGTCTCAAACTACATTTTAGTTGACTGATTTGAGTGGGAAAGTGCTAATTTTGAAGACCTTTGAATTTCACATTGTTAGCAAAACTGTATTTCCAATCACAGCAATGTATATTTCCAGTAAGTACTATGAAATTACATTTTTTTTAATTCACAAAGAATTTTGTGAGGTCACCATGAAACTTAATATACCTAGTAATGAATTCAACTTTTATAAAGAAAAATACATTTTGATTTATGCCCCCACTATTAGTGATCTGAATAGAAGAAATATTTTTATTACTGCAATAATATTGACTTAACTGCTCTCAGTAAGTTCTGCTGCCTATTATAGTTATGATTTACTGTGGCCCTTAACATGGGAATTAGGTATATTTTATTTTCATAGATGAGAGAACCAGAGCAGTACATCTGAAACGCCTACTCTTACCAACCAAAAGAACTTTGGTGGAGTTTGGATCCAGATCTGCATCTGAATGTTGTGTCTCAGATTCATTTCTAATTATTATACAGTTAAAACAATTACCTGGAGCTTATTAGTCACACTACATTTCTATTAATATCTATAGGAAAAGATTGCCTTTTTATTTATGATTTAATATTTTTTCTACCTTTGTTTTATTTTTAAATACAGAACTTTGTAGTAGCATAAAAGCCATAGATGCTATTTGGAAACCAGCTTTTTCAAGCAGAAACATGCTTATTTTTACTACTAGCTCTTAGAAGCTGCTGAAAATTGGGGCATGGAGGAAACAGACTTGAAAATGCTTAGAACAGAAACCATTTTATTCTTTTGGCTTCCCATAGCAACTTTAGAAGATGCATTGTGACAACCTGAGTTAAGAAAACTGTATTTCAAAAACTAGTACAAATTTTGGCTCCTGAAAGGCTCTAAAACTGGTGATGTATTTCAGTAACTGAATTCTGATCTCATGTCTGCCAATGACTTGCTGTTTGACCTTGGCTAAGTCATTTAATCTTTGTGTTGTCGTTTCCCTTCTGTGAAATGCAGATAATTCTTAACTACCTGCTTGGTAGATAAGTTAGGGAATATTTGTGAAGTGCTTTGAGAACCTTGGATGGTAGATGTTATACATTCAAACCAAAAAAGGCAAAAGCTGAAGTTTGAACTTGCAGTCTTATTTCTGCTTCTTATATGAATTATTATAGATTTGAATGCTATGATTGTACTGTTTCTCTAATTTTTAAAATTAACCTTGTATGTATAAGTATTTGTAAGGTAACATGATACATTCTGTAAAATAACACTTATTCACAGAGGAGCAGTATTATGGTTGTGTGTTAAATCTTAACTTCCACAATTGCTCCATTAACTTGTAGCCTTGATGCTGGATTGATATAGATTTTTACATTTAATTCCCTTGTTTTTTGTAAGGGGAAAAAAAGGAGAAATCAATTTGGTACTGTTTGGCTGGTGCAGTTTAAAAGCTCTGTGGGTTTGCTAACAGAGCTTGTTTGCTCCTTGCTCCAGAGCTAATTGGCTCAGAGCTAGAAGAATGCTGCAAACTGGAGTTGAAGAAGCTGCGGAAATTTAGAAGCTAATATGGTTCACAAGTTATTGCTCCAAAGCTGATAAATCACTTAGATTTCTAATCTCTTCCCACCTCTGTAGTTGAATGTTAATATAATTTAATCTAGTATCTGTGCAGTTTAGAATCTGATCATGTATACACCTTGAATTCATCTTAATGCAATTGTGTACAATGCATATTAAATCTTTCTTCTTTAAAAGGTCATTTTATTTTAAAACTTTCTTTTTCAAATTTAGCACAGCTAAATTACTCATTTAGTATCATTTACATGTCAAGCTTGACTCTTTACTTTGAAGAATTACTCCTACAAATAAAAAGTAATCAGATTGTTATGAGAGAGGTTTTTGTACCCTCTTATTTCTAGAACACCACCACTCTCCAAAAGTATTAATCAACAGCCAAAGATTAATGTTTCCTGAAACTCTGAATATCTGAAATGGACTTTGGAAGGAATTTGTTTTGTAATTTTACCTGTAGCAGTCACAATCCATGTTTTAATCCAGTCAGTGTGTTCAAAATTGAATGTATACAACAAAAATAAGACCTATGCAATGATACTTTTCTACACTTAGCTAAGACTTTGATTTATACTATCTGGTAGTTACTTAGTGTGTGTTATTCAGAAGGATCCCAAGGGACTTTTGAGGCCCCCCCCCCCCACTCCTCCCAAGCTAGTGCAGTCTCTCTTAAAGTCTCCAGAGTAAATGATCCACCTGTAACCATGGGCAGTATATTGGACAGATCCATGAACAGGTATATATTGTAGGGCAAAACCTAGCTCTATCAAGTTCTATGGCAAAATTCCCATTGGCTTCATTGGGACCAGAATTTTATTCAGAGTATATCCCTTCAGGATACATTTGTTAGACTACATTAGAAAAACTGCCCATTGCTGTTAATGAGTACAGCTGAACTGATGATGGGTTTGGTTTAACTGATAGTGTAGACCAGAATAAACTCTGAGCACCATTTTACCAATATCATAAATTGTGCTGAATACAGTTTGTTCTTGGCATGCTTGCAGTCAAACCATGGTCTACATCAGTTGCTGATATGCATGGTCAGAAATGCATAACTTTCCTGCTATAGACAAAGCTTATGAGGTTGATTAACAAATACTGTGACTATGGAGCACATAATCCCAGCAAAGAGGGTTGACAGATGGGAGGTTGAGATCAGAGGAGTGAGGCAGGATGCAGGTTGCATTACTCCCTGTAATCAAGGATATGGAATGTACTCAGCAAGCATTTTATGCAAATTGTAACTTTTTGAAAAGTATGTGTAACATGAAAAAATGAAGTCCACTGAATGTGGCTTGTCCATTTTTCTGAATTTGCTGTGATTCATTTGTTTAAGTCAGGCCCTTAATGAACCTATGTATGTATTTGTAACGTACCCAATCAGTGTCATATAGGCATTGTGATGGGGTGTAATGGCTCAGTGCAGAGACCTTCCCACTCTGGGTCCTCGGGAGGCCACCCCACGTCACTGATACGTCGACTGCCATGGGGAACGAAGCGGTCTCCGCTCGCAGCTGGGGCCCAGGCCTGTGTGCAGGCTGAGCAACAAATGAACAGTCAATTAGCCCAGGATCCAGGCAGAACAGCAAAGAGTCTGAGGCTCAGGCTTCTGGCCTGGGGAAGGGGAGACTATCACCTCCAGGTAGGGGGACGCAGGACCACCCACTCTACTGCGTCCCAGCCCAGGGCCCTAGCAGTGACAAAGCGCTTTGTCACTGGGTCAGCAGGGATTCATGCTGCAACACGCTGACTCACCCTCTGTCAGCGTTGCAGCCAGGCTACCCCTGGGCCACTTCCATACTCCCCTTCTTGGTGTACCTGTTGCTGTGAGGAGGGGTCGAGGTTGACAGCTGCTTCCAAGACTTGCGAGCAAGTCTTTGGGGTCTGGTCTATTGGTGGGTCCGGGCCAGTCATCTTCTCCCTCCAAGGTCAGGTCTAACCATGGTCTATGCCAGTTGTCTGCTTCCTCCAGCTCTGAATGAGCTGGTGCCCTAGGACAGTCCTCTGCTCCCTTGGCACCCTCTGTCGCTTCCTAGCTCAGCAGGCCACAGAAGGCATCTGGTCTCTCTGGTGATTGCCTCCCTACTGAGCTTTCTGGGCTGCCTTTTATACTTTCTGCCCCTCCCACCCACTTCCTGGGGGAGGGGCAACTAGGCCCTGGTTCTGCCCATCAGGGCTCAGTTTGGGGGCCTCCCCACCCCGGGGCCTCGGAGGGCCACCCTGCCTCACTACATGGGGCATACAACACCCCCCCCCCCACTAGGACAGAAGGGGTTAAAGGGCTATACTGGGCCAAACTAGCCTTGTCCCTTGAATCTTGCAGAGCATGGTCCAGCTGGAGACAGGGTTGAAAAGGGAGCAACCCAGCTCAGAAGAGGGAGGCTAGGAAGGAGTGCAGACCTACCCTGAAAGCCGCTGCCAAAAGGGGCTGGATAAGCCTCCCTGAAGGAACAAGACTGAATGCGGAACCCAGCTGGGGCTGGCAGTTTGATTTCCTTTTCTGTTATCTGGGACTGGAAGCTGAGGGAAGGAAGCAGTGGTAAGTGACCCAGGGAAGGTAGCTCAGAGGACCCCTCCCAGTGGCCAAATGCTGCTGACCTTCCTAGGGCCCTAGGTTGGAGCTTGGTGGAGTGGGCAGGTCCGGGCTTCCACTGCCCCACCACTGAGTGGATGCTAACCACTGGGCTCCTCAGCACACCAAAGACCCCATTACAGGCACTTTAGAGTCTGTATATAAATACAAAAAACAATACTAAAGGCAGGAAATGCATAAGTTTCTGTAAGGTTCCAACCATAATGCCAAATTGGTGGTTGTACATCTCGGATGTTTTATGAAATATTGTACATGATAATGTACAGTAATAATCTGTACGGTTAATCAAAACCAGGAAAAGAAAATCCTATATATGTGCAATGCAGCAGAATTAATGTTGCTGATGGAATCTTATTTTTCTTTGTTACTCTTAGCTGTGTAACCTTAATGTCACACATCTGTGGATTATTCTTTATTTAATTTCCTGAGTGTTGTATAAAGAAGGGATGAGAGGGGGAGAGAGAATACTCATCTATTACGCTTCTGGAATTTGTAAGCCCCAATGGTAGCAGTATTCAGCTGGCGGCAGTTGTAAGTTTTACCAGGGGAGCTTGTAAATTCCTTAGTTCTAAAATCCATCAGTAAGGTGTCATATTTATGACCACAGATCTGCAGAGGATACCCCATGAACTTGTCTATTGAAAGTGGGGAGTGCCCATCACTCTACCAATCCAGGGAGAATACTTGCCATTTAATACAGCCTGGGGCTATATTAAGTCCCTTTCATTCCATGGTGACCTCCTGGGAGGGAGAAGAGAGCATTTCAGAGGTGGCAGTGCACAGAGAAGAGTACTTGCAGTGCTGCTAGGGTGTTGCAAGTGGGCAGGATGCACAGGAGCTCTTGTGGGAGACACAGGACAACCCGCTGAGCCCCCACGATCCAAGTGGAACTCAGGGAATCCTTGCGATCTGTGAATGGCACCCTCTACTTATTCCTCTCCCCTGAAAGAATGTCTCGTATTCAGTGAGCCCTGCGTCAATGCCAATTTTCAAACATCAGCCATTTTTATTGTAATCCCTATCAATTTTTGAAATCAACAGAATACCTTTTTTACGATATAAATTTGTTTTAATTCTTATAGTTCAAAAGTGGCCTGGATATTTTGCTCCAACTCTTTAAAAATAATCCATCAGACAAAGACATCACATGGAAAATTGACCCTAAAGGGAAATCTCTTACTCCTGGGAGAATTCTGTGCCAGAAATTAAAAATTCATCACATGATATTTTTAAAATTCTTCATATTTTATTTGTTAAAATAACAATATAATCCTACCAGTTTCAATTATTTTGATAATTTATTTCAAAATACCTGTCGGCAAGTATGCCTGTAACAATACAGACCAGGGCTTTGGAGTGGAGCCCACAGAGCAGTGGAGCTCCTTGTTTTTGCATGGAGCTGGAGTGGAGCCAGAGCACAGCTCTAAAGCCCTGATACAGACAATAAAAAAGATTCAAGAAATGTTTTTTGACAAATAGGTTCCTTAGTAGGCATATTAATACAGAACTTTGAACAATAATTCATTTAAACGACAATACAGAAATGTCCTGCAGCGCTCAGAAGCAGTGCACAGGCTTGGGGAATCAGTAGTAACCAGGGTGGATTTGATTTAAATCAAATTGATTTAAATCACAAGTCAGGAAGACTCAATTTAATCATGGATTTCTACATAAAAGTGCATTCTTGTTAGTTGTTATAACCTTAATACATATTCTTCACAACTCAGAGAGAGATGTAGGTTTCATTTTTAGAAGGTACACCCTTTACATTTTTAAAGTGATTTATTTTGACAACTTTTCAGATTAGTTTTACAGCTATATCAGAAAATGATTGATTGTTTGGTTATTTCATTTACCAAAGGTAATTGAAGCAGATAGTTCACCTCCCAATGACTTCATAAATATCTCCATTTCAACAGGTTAATCATTAATATTTGGAGGATTTTCTTGCCATACTGTATTAGGAGGAGAACATCACCAGACAGACATTTAAATTGCTTTATTTAACTAAAACAACAATGTTATGTATTTTGGATTTTTTTCTTCAACAGCAAACATACAGTATTTTAACAAAACAAGCATATGAATTTTTGAATTTAAACATTCTAGTTTTTTAAAATCAGGTTTGTTTTTGTTAAAATTGTTTAACTAAAATAGTTGAATGAAATATTTAAAAAACAAAAATTAGATCGACTGTCAGCCAGGTCAACATGAGAAACTTAAAATATTGGCTTCTGCAGCTAACTCAGTTGTCTTCACCTTCATTTTCCTGTTTGTTCATAGTCTGAAAAAGAAAATCGTTTGGGACCTGAAAAAGCAGGAAAGCTCAATTTCTCAATTTGGAATGAATTAGTCCAAAGGAAAAAAAATATTCTTTCTACACCGGCAGAAGAAGCTACTGCTGTTAAAAGTGAGATTATCACTTCAACAGTCTCTGAATCCAAGTGCTTAAGTGACTTCCACCAGTTTGCTGGTGTGACTTTCTTTAAAATATCAGCAAACATATTTCTTGAATGGTTCACCCTTCGCTATGAAGTTTATTATAGTTGGCATTATGGAGGGATGATTGCTGGATGTCCATGTCGTAGCCAACTCCTGTTCTTCAACAGTTAAGGTTTGACCCTGGTACCGAGTATTGAGAATATTTGCAAGAAAATGAGCTGGAGATAGTGCTTGCCCCATTCGTTTTTTTAATTAATTCTGTCATTGCAGATTTCTCTTTTTAAGCTCTCACTCAGTTCTTTCCAAATTTCAACAGCGTCAGTAATAAAACAGCTGTTTCCCTGTATTTTGTTCAAGGCTACAGAAATAGGCTTCAGGGTACTCGGCATGTGTTCAACATTTCTCTTCAGCCCAATGTTGAGAACTTTGGCTGTGACAGTCATCTATTTTTTTCATGATTTTGTTCACAAACTGTCATCAGATTAGGCCAGTTCTCGATATAGTGCTCAAAACAGTCCACTGCTGAGTTCCATCGCATGTCTTGTGCGAGAGTTAGCTTGGTTCCTCCCACTTTTTTCAGAGCAGCTGCTGCAAAGTGGTTGTTATGGAAGTATTTTGCAATTGCAACAACATTAGCCTTTATTTCTGGAACACTGAAGTCTTTGGGTAGGAGGTGCATCAAATGAGCACTGCAACCGTATGTTATTCGCTTGGGACTCTTCTAAATAATTTCTTCTTATCTTGGATATGTTTGCAGCATTGTCTGTGTCCAAGCTGCATACTAGACATTTGAATTTTTTTCCCCACAGTTTGTTATAGCTTTTACTGCTACTTTCTTGTAAGTATTCTGCTGTGTGTGCATTTCCTGATGTATCAATTTGTTCCTGTAAGGAAGACATTCCCTTCTGTTGTCACACAAGCACATAACAGGATCATTGTGGACATTGCTCCACCCATCAAGACTCAGGTTAACAATTTTGCCCTCTAGACCTTTTGCACACTGCTCAATTTCTCTTTCATACGCTTTATCCAGCAATTTGCCTGAGACATCTGCTCTGTTGGGTGGACTGTATCCTGGTCTTAATGACTGAACCATGTTAATGAAGTGTGGGTTCTCAATAATACGGAAAGGAGAGTTTGTTGCATAAACAAATTGATGAGAAAATTACCTCTTTTTGTAATCTGCTGGTTCTTATCACAAAACTTATCTATGGTTGTTTCTGGATGATGGAGTTTTTTTTTCCTTTTTGCTACAGGTGATATACTGTGGCTATGTGACATACATGATGTGACTGAAACAAACTAGAGAAAATGATGGTGATCTTGAAGATGGATAGTCTTCATAATCCTGTATGTTGAGGATGGATTCTCCTAAACAAAATAAGTCAATGCAGTTAATTAAATATTATTAACTGTGATACAGCATGGCCAGAGGGCAGCAGGAGAGTGTTAGAAGGGAGCCTTATTCCCTGTAGAGGGAAGAAAGTTTGCTATAGATTAATTAGAGCACCTGAAGCCAGTCACCTGATAAAACCCCCCTGCTTCAATCAGACAAGGGAAGGAGTTGAAGCAGAGTGGAGTGGTGTTGGAACAGAGAGCAGTTTGGAGGAGTTGAAGCAGAGGAGAGTTCGGAGAAGTGCTGCGGTGGGCTAAGAAGACAAAGACCCTAGGTAAAGGGACACCTGGTTTGTGCAGAGGGAGGGCAGGAAGCCCCACAAGCTGAAGGGCTGGAGAGGGAAGTAGCCTACGGGAAGGAACTGCTAGTTCAAGTGGTTTACTGCTATCCCTAGGGCCCCTGGGCTGGGACCCGGAGTAGAGGGCGGGCCTGGGTCCCTCCCTCTCCACTCCCCTTCTGTAGGTCACTAATGGGGCAGTTAATACCCCAGTTCAGGGGCAAGAAACGGTGCCCGAACCCTCCCCAAGAAGAGAAAGTGCGAGACCCATCAAAGTAGTGCCAGTAATTTGCCACATACCATACTGCTTATTTAGTATTACTCATTGCATTCACTGACACTCAGTACTACTTTAAAGGTGAAATTGTAAAAGGAAGATCTGCCTGTTTCAACTATTTATTTTTTTATCACAACTGCATCTAAAATGACAGTACCGTAGAGTAACAACTATATTTTTTGTTCAAACATGAGAATTCAAGAATAGTTCAGAAGGAAGACAGGCAGTCCTTAAGAAAAAAGTATGAAATAAAGACGTTTACCAACCTGAAGATCCTGCATGTTCAGACATGTTCCTTTCGTTACCTTCAATGCAGCTTCATCCTGAGAAGGAACACTTCTCATGATGATGTTTCATTTGGGAAACCAGGCCTTGCATTTCTTTGTTGCACTGTTTGCATTTTGCATGCATGCCGGTCTTACCCACAGGTAGAGGAACTTCATTAGAATAGTCCCAAATTGGGTCTCTTTTACGACCTGCTGCCATTATAGGTTTTCCATTTTAGTGAGAAAATCAGTGAAGGCTACGCTCAGAAAGACCTCAAGACTTCTGGAATATGCTGCTCAAACAGTTTCATTTCTGTTTCTCCTGCCTGTCCCTCCCTTCTCACATTTATCTCCAGACTTCTTCTCCTTGTCCAGATCCATTCCACCTCCAACAATCTTCTATTCACTGAACTTTTTGAAACTTTGCACTTGTAGAGAGAGGTAAGGGATTGACTCTGTGTCCACAAATTTGCAGAGGGACAATAGGGTTGAGGTCTGTTATTTCTCACCTCTATATATTTAAAACAATTTTGCTGTTAACGAGTATGTTATCTCTGGAGACACAAATCCACAGTTTGAGACCTGCAAAACTAAGCATTTTTGACGGTATCTTCTAGACTGAACACTGAGTCCCAGTGGGTAGATAGAAAGATTAACCTAAATAATCTATACAGAAGCCCCTGGAATCCCATAAGATTGGGTACCTAATCCATGAGCTATTGGAACTCATTTACAAAACGTTTTAGACATTACATGAATATTTTGTCTCATACTGTAGAATTAGAATTTATAATCCCTATTCCATGATGAGATATAATTGAGCTATAATGTATCTTTATCTTTAGATATGTTTTTCCCTCAAAAAGCATTTTATCAAAAAATATGATTTAAATAAAATCGATTTTTTTAAATTATTGATTTTTATCCACTCTGGTGGTAACACAGCAGTGGAGGTAGAGGGAATTGCTGGGAAGAAGCCTGGGTGTGAACTTGGAGGGTTGTTGGGTGTGGGTGGGAGCAGTATGGAACAGTTCTTTTTTTCACTGGGGGGAAGGGATTGTTAGGAAGCCTCCCCCATGCAGACCCTGTCTGACCCTTAGCCTCTCTCATTCAGCCAGGCACATCTGCTCCTGTTGCCATGGGTTCCTGCATCCCCTGTCCCTATGTGTCCCTGCCCAAGCCTCCCCATGTGTCCCTGTGTCCTCACTCAGCCACCTCTCCTCCCCAATCCAATTTGGCCCTCTACCCCCTTCCATTCAGCCCCTGCTCCAGTCTGTCCCCCAGGCCAGCCCTTCTGTGACCCCACAATGTCCATCCCCCCATATCCTGTGTCTCCTCATCTGGCCCCATGGGCAGAGTGCTGTGAGGAACACAGCCTCTTCTTTTCCCTATCCACAGCTGGGGCTGCTCCCGCCTGGGAGTGGCTGCTCTCTGTTCTGGTGCCACAGCAGGGAGACAGGCATAACTGGAGCACTTCTCCAGCAGAAAGTATTTTCTGCAGAGAAAACTAAATTCTGCATGGGACATGAATTTTGCGTGTGCTCAATAGCACGTTATTCCCCCAGGACTAATCTGAGCACGTGCAATCAGGTCAAAAGCTGGAAACTATTTTTCAGCCTTATCTTTAACAGTAGTTGCCAGGTCCACCTATAGTGGATATGTATAGTATCCAGACCTAGGTCAGCACGTACAATGGAGGCAGATACTTCAAATTTAAATCTGTTCAATGTAAAGTTATCACCACACAACCCTACTTGTAACAGCGATCAAAAACAAAATGCTGACCAGCAGAGAGAAACTAATTTAATCTTCTATTAAACGTAAAACACCAGAAGACAAATTAATGAATTTAATGGAAGCTCTGTTAATGATCAAATAAGATGTAGGGCAATCCAGGCACAAATCCAGTTTAAATTAGAAACCAAAGTTGGTCCAAACAAAAATAATCTAGCTTGTATCTAACCCCTTCACCAAAAACCTCCCCAAACCTGGCATTTGTGAAAGTAACAACTTTTGAAATCGTGGAAAGGGAAACTGAGCACTAATCTGCATATTACAAAATTGCTTAAGAATATATATTTTTCTGAGCTAATATAAATTAAGATTGGTTGAGGTTCTGTGCTGCATCTTTTAGAGGCCCAGCTTGAAGTTTGCAACCCAGGGGGATATGGGAAGGGAGTGCCAGGATCAGGACCCCACTGAGCTAGGCACTGTTCAAACACATACTAAAAAAGACAGATCCTACCCTAAAGAGCTTACAGTCTAAACAAACACCAGTCTTGCTGAGAATGAAGTCAATAGCAATCATTCCATTTGGCAGGCCTCAGTTCACTGGAAATATAAATCTGTGAATTGACATAATGTTACAGATTGGTGTTAAACCATGTGTGATTTTTGGTTTCCTAGAAAATATTCTCAATAAAAAGATAATGCTAGAACATGTACATTTTATAAAATTTCCTTATCTTTAGTGAAAGTATCACAGATTTTACATGTATGTGTTTGACATATATAAAATTGCATCTACATAGGTCAAGCATGTCAGTCTAAATGTCTTTATAATTCAGTGGTTGAGGGAAAGGCATTATGCAAGTCCATGAGGGAACCAGGCAGCCTTTGTCAGTGGGTGCAGCCAGCAAATGTGTGACCCACATCTTGTAACTAGCTACAATGGCAAAGGAGAAGTCACAGAGGCCCCCACTTAAAGTCATTAGCAGCACAAGAGATCACTTCACATCTAAAGTGATTTGAGCTTTACACAAAGGTGATGTGGAAGATCAAAACCAAGGGGTGGGACTGTTGACTCCGTCACGAGTAGGCATTGGCTATGCTTGTTCTTGCCACCTGACTTGCCACCTGGATCTGATGTTGAGGTTCCTTATGGGAACTGTCCAAACAAGGTACCTTGAGCTGAGATGGTGGCTTGGTGGATTAAACACTTCTGTAAACAGGGTAGACATGGCATGTCTTGCACCTTAAGGAACAGATTGTGCAAGATGACTTGTCACCTGACGTCAAGAGGGGTGATGTTGAATAGGACTGGCAGCCAGGCCAGGTTGGTCAGTTTCGTGCTACCTGTTACACGCATGGTTTCATTCAGCTGAATGTCTACTTGTCCTTTGTGAAAAGAGCTGAGCCACACTGGAGAGCAGTATTCTGCGAACACAAGGCAAGTCCAGAGTTTATTAATGTCTCCATTTTAGCTTCCCAGATAGAACCAGCTAATCTGCTGATCAGGTTGTTTCTATTGTCAGTGAGGTCTTGGTAAGATGTTCATTGAAAGTCAAGACATGGTCCAGTAGAATACCTAGATCAGGGATTGGCAACCTTTGAGAAGTGGTTTGCCAAGTCTTCATTAATTTAAGGTTTTGCGTGCCAGTAATATATTTTACATTTACAGGGGCCCCCCGATGGAACCCCAGACTGGCAGTGGGCTGAACGGGGCTGGCGGCTGGAACCTGGGGCCGGTGTCTGGAACCCCAGACGGACAGTGGGCTGAGCGGCTCAGCGCGCTGCCGGTCTGGGGTTCCGGCTGCCACCTGCGCTGCCGGACTGGGGTCCTGGCTGCTGGCCCCGCTCAGCCCATTGCTGGTCTGGATGGACGGAACCTGGGCCGACAGCAGGCTGAGCGGGGCTGGCGGCCGGGACCCCAGCTGGCAGCAGAGTGCCACTAAAAATCAGCTCACGTGCCGCCTTTGGCACGTCTGCCGCAGGTTGCGAACCCCTGACCTAGATAGATGGGATTATTGTCTAGCCTGTGTCCATTCAGGGAGATATTGAGCTGTTTACTAGCCTTTTTGTGGTATAGATGGAAGCAGCTGGAAACTGCTTTTTTGATACTAGGTGTAAGTCTCCATCTTTTACAATAATGGGCCATCTCTTTCATGTCAGAATTCAGAACTTCTTCCAGGTGATTGAAATCCTGTAGTTAACATTAAGTAATGGATTATAGAGACTGACTTAAATGGGGCCAGAATTTCACACCCCGCCCATCTCCAAATATTTCCAATGGGATGGTAATCCTGAAGACAATATTCTACACAAATTTTTCTCAGAAGTCACTATTTTCTCATTTCCTTCTTGTTTTAAAATGAAAGTACTGTATATACTCGTTCATAAACTGAATATTTTTGGTAAACAAGTGACGCATCAAAGAGCGGGGTCAGCTTATAAATGGGTCTACACCAAAATTTGATGATTTTAAACTCTGTGAAATCATTGAATTGAATATTTAATACATTGATATTTGGCTTACCCTGGTGGGCCGGGAGCCAAAGTTTGCCAACCCCTGAAATATAGGGTCAGCTTATGAAAGGGTCATACAGTTTTTACTGTTTTTATCTATCCAGCTTTGGGGGTTGGCTTATAAACAAACAGGCTAATGAACAAGTATATACGGTAATGTAAATCCTCCCTAAAACTTTTGACACTTACTGAGTCTGTAGCAACAGCCATTTTGTTTTCTGCCAATCCATTGCATCTGTTCCATGGTAGCATTCTCTGAAATGCTTTCAGTTCCACATGCAGGGCCAGGAACACAGGCTGAACTGCAGGGTCTCAATGTGTGAGTGAAACGATGGTGCAGGGAGGAGGGGCTTAGATTCATAAGGAAGAGAGGAACCTTTTGGGCAAAGGAGGGGCGTATACAGGAAGGGACCTAAACCAAAATGGAACTAAACTGCTGGCATGTAAAATCAAAAAGGATGTAGAGGATTTTTTTAAATTAAGGACTGAAAGGTGCAGAGGACCACACGTTTCAGGCAAAGACATCCCTTGGGGATGAATTTATTAAAGGGGGAACTCTGTATCCTAATAAAGAAGTAGGAAAGAAGCAGGGGTGCTGGAACAATTTGTATAGTGGGAGTGTTGAGAGCTACTGAAGCAAACTATAAACCCTGTATATAATGGAAACAACTTCAAGCCAGGGGGGCAAGAGCACCCCTAATTCCAGCACCTATGGAAAAAAGTTGGTAAAGTATAAGTAGGAGCTAGTGAGGGACAGTTAACTATAACACTTGAAGGCAAGCAACTGAATATTGACAAAATGTACAAGTGCTTATATACAAATGCTAGAAATCTAAATACTAAGATGGGTAAATTAGAGTGCCTGGCGTTAAAAGAAGATAGATATAAAAGGCATCTCAGAAACTTGGTGGAATGGGGATAATTGATGGGGTGTGGTAATAGTAGGGTACAAAATAGTATTAACAGAGTAATTTGAATTGGTGGGGGAGTGGCACAATATGTGAAAGAAAGCATAGAGTCAAATAAAGTAGAAATCTTAAATGAATCGAACCGTACCACAGAATCTCTATGGATAGAAATTCCATGCTTGAACAATAAAAGGATGGAATATATTATTGACCCCTGACTAGGAAAATGTCAGTGACTGTGAAATGCTCAGGAAGATTAGTGAGGCGACAAAGGCAGAAAATAACGGGTATTTCAATTTATCCTCATTGACTTGGTGTAGGTCACCTCAGGAACGGATGCTGAGAAAAAATTTCAAGAAGCAATCATTTAAAGTGTCTAGAAACAGCTAATCTGGAACCCAGAAAGAGAGGCAATTCTTGATTTAGTCCTACATAGAATGCAGGCTCTGGTCCAAGAGGTGAATATAGATGAGCTACTCAGTAATAATCACTATAATCTAATTAAATTTCATGTTATTGTAGGGGGAAAGTTGCAACGAATCCCATCACAGTAGCATTTAATTCCAAAAAGGGGAACTGAGCTACACATAAATAAGGAAGATACTTAAACGTAAATTAAAAGGAATAGTCCCAAGTATGAAATACCTGCACACTGTGTGGAGACTTATTAAAAACACCACAATAGAGGCTCAAACTAAATGTAAACTGCAAATAAAAAAAAAAAAAGGTAAGAGGACCAAAAAAATAAAAAAAATTCCACCATGGCTAAACAGCAGAGTAAAAGAGATGATTGAAATAAAAAAGGCATCCTTTAGCAAATCCTACTGAGGAAAATAGAAAGGAACATAAATATTGGCAAGCCAAATGTAAAAGTATCGTAAGGGAGATCAAGAAAGAATTTGAAGAGCAACTTCCTAAGGGGACACATACACATACAAATCCTGCCAAACAGTCAGCGGGCCACTGCAAGATCAAGATTCTAAAGGAGCACTCAAGGAAGACAAGGCTGTTGTGGAGAAGCTAAATAAGTTATTTGCAGTGGTCGTCACTACAGAGGATGTGGGGTAATATCCCCACACCTGAGCCATTCGTTTTGGTTGACAAATCTGAGGAACTGTCCCAGATTGAGGTTTTATTGGGGGGAGGGATAGCTCAGTGGTTTGAGCATTGGCCTGCTAAACCCAGGGTTGTGAGTTCAATCCTTGAGGGGGCCATTTAGTTGATCTGGGGCAAAAAATGGGGACTGGTCCTGCTTTGAGCAGGGGGTTGGACTAGATGATCTCCTGAGGTCCCTTCCAACTCTGATATTCTGTGATTCTATTCTAATAGAGGAGACTTGGGAAGAAATTGATTAAACAGTAATAAGTCACCAGGATCAGATGGTGTTCACTCCAGAGTTCTGAAGGAACTCAAATATGAAACTACTAACTATGGCATGTAACCTATCCATTAAATCAGCTTTTGGATAGCTAATGTAAAGCCTATTTTTAAAAAAGGCTCCAGTGGTGATCCTGGCAATTACAGGCTAGTAAGCCTCACTTTCATACCAGGCAAATGGATTGAAATTATAGTAAAAAACAGAATGATCAGACACATAGGTGAACATGATAGTTTGAGGAAGAGTCAACTCTGCTTTTGTAAAAGGAAATCATGCCTCTTAGAATTCTTTGCGGGAGTGAATGAGCATGTGGACAAGGGTGATCCGGTGGATATACTGTACTTGGACTTTCATAAAGCCTTTGACAAGGTCCCTCACCAAAGGCTCTTACACAAAGTAAGCAGTCATGGGATAAGAGGGAAGGTCCTCTTATGGATCAGTAATTGGTTACAAGATAGGAAACAAAGGATAGGAATAAATGGTAAGTTTTCACAATGAAGAGCGGTAAGTAGCAGGGTCCCACAAGGATCTGCACTAGGACCTATGCTCTTCACCATATTCAGAAATGATCTGGAAAAGGGGATGGACAGTAAGGTGGCAAAATTTGCAGATGATGCAAAATTACTCAAGATAGTTAAGTCCAGAGCTGACTGTAAAGAATTACAAAGGTATCTCACAAAACTAGACTAGATGAGAGAATGCAGGTGAAATTTAATGTTGGTATGTGCAAAATAATGCACATTGGAAAACCTACTCCCTACTATACATACAAAATGATGGGGTCTAAATTAGCTGTTATCACTCTAGAAAGATCTTGGAGTCGTGGATAGTTCTCTGAAAACGTCTGCTCAATGTTCAGCTTCAGAAAAGAAAGCTAGCAGAATGTTAGGAACCATTAGGAAAGAAGGGATAGATGATAAAACGGAAAATATCATAATGCCACTATATAAATCTGTGGTATGCCTACACCTTGAATAATTCATGCAATTCTTGGTCATTTCATCTAAAAAAAAAAGATATTAGACTTGGAAAAGGTGCAGAAAAGGACAGTGAAAATGATTGGGGTATGGAACAGCTTCCATATAGATTCATAGATATTAAGGTCAGAAGGGACCATTATGATCATCTAGTCCGACCTCCTGCACAACGCAGGCCACAGAATCTCACCCACCCACTCCTGCGAAAAACCTCTCACCTATGTCTGAGCTATTGAAGTCCTCAAATCGTGGTTTAAAGACTCCAAGGAGCAGAGAATCCTCCAGCAAGTGACCCGTGCCCCATGCTACAGAGGAAGGCGAAAAACCTCCAGGGCCTCTTCCAATCTGCCCTAGAGGAAAATTCCTTCCCGACCCCAAATATGGTGATCAGTTAAACCCTGAGCATATGGGCGAGATTCACCAGCCAGATACCCAGGAAAGAATTTTCTGTCGTAACTCAGATCCCACCCCATCGAACATTCCATCACAGGCCATTGGGCCTATTTACCATGAATATTTAAAGATCAATTAAATTGCCAAAATCATGTTATCCCATCATACCATCTCCTCCATAAACTTATCAAGTCTAATCTTGAAGCCAGCTAGGTCTTTTGCCCCCACTGCTTCCCTTGGAAGGCTATTCCAAAACTTCACTCCTCTGATGGTTAGATACCTTTGTCTAATTTCAAGTCTAAACTTCCCAAAGACCAGTTTATATCCATTTGTTCTTGTGTCCACATTGGTACAGAGCTTAAATAATTTCTCTCCCTCTCTGGTATTTATCCCTCTGATATATTAATAGAGAGCAATCATATCTCCCCTCAGCCTTCTTTTAGTTAGGCTAAACAAGCCAAGCTCCTTGAGTCTCCTTTCATAAGACAGGTTTTCCATTTCTTGGATCATCCTACTAGCCATTCTCTGTACCTGTTCCAGTTTGAATTCATTCTTCTTAAACATGGGAGACCAGAACTGCACACAGTATTCCGGGTGAGGTCTCACCAGCGCCTTGTATAACGGTACTAACACCTCCTTATCTCTGCCGGAAATACCTTGCCTGATGCATCCCAAGACCGCATTAGCTTTTTTCATGGCCATATCACGTTGGCAGCTCATAGTCATCCTATGATCAACCAATACTCCAAGGTCCTTCTCCTCCTCCGTTACTTCTAATTGATGCGTCCCCAGTTTATAACTAAAATTCTTGTTATTAATCCCTAAATGCATAACCTTACACTTCTCACTATTAAATTTCATCCTATTACTATTACTCCAGTTTACAAGGTCATCCAAATCTTTCTGTATGATATCCCGGTCTCTCTAAATTGGCAATACCTCTCAGCTTTGTATCATCCGCAAACTTTATTAGCACGCTCCCATTTTTTGTGCCGAGGTCAGTAATAAAAAGATTAAATAAGATTGGTCCCAAAACTGATCCCTGAGGAACTCCACTGGTAACCTCCCTCCAGCCTGACAGTTCACCTTTCAGTATGACCTGCTGTAGTCTCCCTTTTAACCAATTCCTAATCCACCTTTCAATTTTCATATTGATCCCCATCTTTTCCAATTTAACTAATAATTCCCTATGTGGCACCGTATCAAAGCCTTACTGAAATCTAGGTAAATTAGATCCACTGCGTTTCCTTTGTCTAAAAAATCTGTTACTTTCTCAAAGAAGGAGATCAGGTTGGTTTGGCACGATCTACCTTTTCTAAAACCATGTTGTATTTTGTTCCATTTACGAATTGATCTCAGTGTCCTTAACTACTTTCTCCTTCAAAATTTTTTCCAAGACCTTGCATACTACAGGTGTCAAACTAACAGGCCTGTAGTTACCCGGATCACGTTTTTTTTTTTCCCTTAAAAATAAGAACTATGTTAGCAATTCTCCAGTCATACGGTACAATCCCTGAGTTTACAGATTCATTAAAAATGCTTGCTAATGGGCTTGCAATTTCATGTGCCAATTCCGTTAATACTTTTGGGTGAAGATTATCTGGGCCCCCCGATTTAGTCTCGTTAAGCTGTTCAAGTTTCGCTTCTACCTCAAATATGGTAATATCTACCTCCATATTCTCATTCCCATTTGTCATGCTACCATTATCTCTAAGATCCTCTTTAGCCTTATTAAAGACTGAGGCAAAGTATTTGTTTAGATATTGGGCCATGCCTAGATTATCCTTGATCTCCACTCCATCCTCAGTGTTCAGCGGTCCCACTTCTTCTTTCTTTGTTTTCTTCCTATTTATATGGCTATAAGAATCTTTTACTATTGGTTTTAATTCCCTTTGCAAGGTCCAACTCTACTTGACTTTTAGCCTGTCTCACTTTATCCCTACATGTTCTGACCTCAATAAGGTAGCTTTCCTTGCTGATCCCTCCCATCTTCCACTCCCTGTATGCTTTCTGCTTTTTCTTAATCACCTCTCTGAGATGCTTGCTTATCCAGCTTGGTTTACAACTCCTGCCTATGAATTTTTTCCCCTTTCTTGGGATGCAGGCTTCCGATAGCTCCTGCAGCTTTGATTTTAAAGTAATCCCAGGCCTCCTCTGCCTTTAGATCCATAAGTTCTTCAGTCCGATCCACTTCCCTAACTAATTTCCTTAATTTTTGAAAGTCAGCCTTTTTGAAATCAAAAACCCTAGTTGCAGATTTATTTTTGTTAATCCTTCCGTTCAGTTTGAACTGAATTAGCTCATGATCACTTGAACCAAGATTCTCCCCTACAACCATTTCTTCTATGAGGTCCTCACTACTCACCAAAACCAAATCTAAAATGGCATCCCCTCTAGTTGGTTCAGCAACTACTTGGTGAAGAAATCCATCAGCTATCGCATCTAGGAAAATCTGAGCCCTATTATTATTACTAGCACTTGTCCTCCAGTCTATATCTGGGAAGTTAAAGTCTCCCATGATCACGCAGTTTCCATTAGTATTTACTTCATTAAAAACATTAAAGAGGGCTCTATCCATATCCAAATCAGATCCCGGCGGTCTATAGCACATCCCAAGCACTATCCCAGGGGAGGCTCTCATAGTTTTTTTCCTCGATGTAATTTTTGCCCAGACGGACTCTGTCTTATCCATTCCATTGCTTCTTATTTCTTTACAGTCTACCTCATCATTGATATACAATGCTACTCCACCACCTTTACCTTTATTTTTGTCTTTCCTAAACAGCACATACCCTTCAATAGCTGTAGTCCAGTCATGACTACCATTCCACCATGTTTCTGTTATCCCTATAATATCTGTGTGACAGGTGTTGGTCGGTCCTCCGAGCCCCTAGGGGCGATGGAGAGCTATGGTCTCTGTGGCAGGCCTCAGCCACACCTTCTGGGCGTTGGGGAATTAGCGGGGACGGTGTGCCGGCAAGAGTCAGTGGCGCACCCCTCAGGCAGGGGAGCGCCGGGGTAGGGGAACGCAGGCCCACCCACCTCCACTGCATTCCAGCCCAGGGCCCTGACAGTGGCGGGAGGCGAAAGTCCTGCCGCTGGATCAGCGGGGCCGTCTGCGCCCGCTGACCAAACACACCCACCCCCCGGTGTAGTTCGGCCCCTGGGCTACTTCCTACCCGGTCTCTCAGGCGGGTCGCTCCGGTCCCTCCATCTCCTCCGGGTATTCCGCTGCGGGCAGCTCTGGTCCCTCCATCTCATCCGGGTATTCCGCTGCGGGCCACTCCCGCTCGGTATTGGACTCCCGCTGGCCCGGGCTGCAGTCAGGCCCCTCCAGGTCCTCTGGGTATTCAGCGGCTGGCAGCCCTGGTTGCCCCAGGCCTTCCTCCCGGTCAGGCTCCTCCTTTCCCAGGGCTTTGCCTGGGTCAGCAGTAGGATCATGAGGGAGCAGCCTGTGTCTGTCTCCCTCCCTGGTGCTCTCTTCACTGGGCAGAGGGCCCCGCCCTTTGTACTTCCTGTCCCACCCTTCCCCTTCCGGGGATTGGCGGAAGCTTGGCCTTGCCCCGCCCACTCAGGCTGAAAGGGAGGCTCTTCACCCTCTGGTTCGGAGGGGAGCCCTGGCTCCCTACAATCTGGTTTCACTTCCTGCACCAGTAGCTCTAGTTCCTCCATTTTGTTACCTAGGCTCCTCGCATTGGTGTACAAACATCTTAATTTTTGCTGTTTGTCCTCTCTCACATTCTGTACCCTATTAGGCACAGTCATTCTACAGCCAGTATAACCTATTAGACTGGTATCCACAGTGTCCTTCCTCCTTATATGCATTCTCCTACCCACGGCTGTATCCATTCTTTCTTGGTTTTCTTCCTTCTCAATGCTAAAATCCGGCGTGGAGATTACCTGGACATCTCCCAACCATCTCCCCCAAATTCCTAGTTTAAAGCTCTCTTAATCAGTTGTGCCAGTCTTCATCCTAGAAGTCTATTTCCTTCTCTACTCAGATGAAGTCCATTCCGAGAGAACTGTCCTCTGTCCATGAATGCCTCCCAGTGGCGATACATCCCAAAGCCCTCCTTATAGCACCACTGCCTAAGTCATCTGTTGATAGTCATAATCTTGTCACACCTTTGTTGCCCTTCTCCAGGAACAGGCAGAATCCCACTAAAGATCACCTGAGCCTCGATTTCCTTAAGTGGCTTCCCCAGCCTAGTATAGTCTCCCTTCATATGTTCCAGTGAGAATCTAGCCATGTAATTTGTTCCCACATGAAGGATAATTAGGGGATTCTCTCCCGCTCCCTTTAGGATCCTTTTCAACCTCAGGTCTACATCCCGTATCTTAGCACCTGGAAGACAGCACACCCTTCTATTCTCTAGATCAGCTCTGGTTACAGGCCTGTCTATTCTTCTCAGTAAAGAGTCCCCGATCCCATAGACCTGCCTTTTCCTGGTGACGGTGCTATTCTCCAGTCTATTCTCTGTTCCTTCTGGCTGCAAGTTCTTTCCGTTCCTCTTCTCCCTTGTAATTCTCTTCGACCCATCCTGTATCCTCCTGGGGCTCTCATTTGGTGTAGTCTCCATTGACTCTTCCCCTTTTCCTATCAGACTAGCGGCTCTTCTCTTCTTCCTTGTCCTTCCACCTTCAGTGACTACCTGCTGAGCCCCTTCTTCATTTTCCAGCTCTGCAAACCTGTTCTTAAGCTCTATTTCTCCTTCACTAGCCTGTCTTCTCCTCTGCCTGGTTCTTTTAGTCACATGCTTCCACTGACCACTTTCCTCACCCAGTCTCCCCTCAGAATTCCTCAGTCCTGCTTCCATCTGCAAGTCTGAGCTTTTCCCTTCAGATACCTCATGTCTTTGCTCCATAAGCTGCTCGAACCCCTTTCGAAACTCAACCAGTCTTTCCACCTGCATCTCCAAACCTCAGATCTTTTCCCCATCAGCTCTATCAGACAGCATTTCATGCACACAAAACTCTTACCAGGTACCCCCTCCAGGATCGTGTACATACCGCAGCTTCCACATCCAGTCATCTTCATTGTGTCTTCCACTACATGGGTCACTCCCACTGTTGCCTCCTTATCTCTCATAGCCTTCCCTCCTAAATCCTGTTAATCTGGGAAACACAAACCACACCAAAACATCACCACCCACAGCAAAAACAAACCCCAAACAAGCACCACAATACAAACTCCCACTGAAACAATATGGGCAATATGATAGAGGTCTATAAAATCATGAATGGTGTGGAGAAAGTGAATCGGGAAGTGTTGTTTATTCCTTCACATAATATAAGAACTAGGGGTCACCTGATGAAATTAATAGGCAGAAGGTTTAAAACAAACTAAAGGAAGTACTTCTTCACACAACATACAGTCAACCTGTGGAGCTCATTACCATGGGATATTGTGAAGGCCAAAAGTATAACTGGGTTCAAAAAAGAATTAGGTAAGTTCATAGAGGATAGATCCATCAGTGGCTATTAGCCAAAATGATCAGGACTGCAAAGCCATTTTCCAGGTGTCCTGAAACCTCTGACTGCCAGAAGATGGATGACAGGGGGTGAATCACTTTCTAATTGCCCTGTTCTGTTTGCTCCCTCTGAAGCGGCTAGATCAGTGGTTCTCAACCAGTGGCTCAATTAGCCCACAGCTGCGGTCCAGCTCAGCTGTGTGCTAAAGGTCGACTGGTTCCTGGCTGACTGGACCGATGGGGTCCATGTGGCGAGGGTCTGGAGTCAAGGCTGGCCAGTCCCGCAAACTCCAGGGCAGCTGCCTGGTCTCGAGCAGTAGGGGTCCGGGGCTCCCGGCCAGCCCCGCTGGGTTGGGGGTGCAGTGGGAACTTGGTTGGGGGGGATGTGGGCAATGATTATTGTTTAGAAAATTGGTGACAATAAACACTTCTTGTGTTGAAAGGTTATTTGCCAAACTTCAGCTTGGAGTGAAGTCTTCTATTAAGTTGACAAATCAAGTGTAACCATGTAAGTATCTCAAGAATGGCTGTTCTCTTTTAGACCAGATATTACATTGCATCCATTGATCAGTGCATTTAATATATTATTGCGTTATCTATAATTTTCATGACATTCATCATCAATCTCCTTTTCCAATGACAAGTTTGCATAGGGTTGAAGTTATGAGCAGATTCCATCCACATCTGTTTTGAGCGAATATATGAGCCTGTTAGGGTGTTGTCTGGATGGTTTCTCTTTGGACATCCAAGGTCTCTCTCTCCATGCACTCTTCCATAGAGAACAATTTTAGGCAGTTGGCTTGGAGTCATTATAACAACATGGCTAAACCGGATTGGTTGGTGTCTTTTGATGACTGTAGTCATGTGCTGCGCTTTGTTTTCTACTGATGTCACTTGTCAATGTCATCTTCATAGTGGCTCTTATGTTACGATGTACCCAAGTAACAGAAACAGTCTATATGTTCAATGTCTAAACCAGTGGTTCTCAAACTTTGGGTCGGGACCCCAGAGTGGGTCAGGACCCTGTTTTAATGGGGTCACTAGGGCTGGCTTAGACTTCCTGGGGCCCAGGGCCAAAGCCCAAGCCTGAGGGCTTCAGTCCGGAGTGGCAGAGCTCACGTTACAGGTCCCCTGCCTGGGGAGGTGGGGCCGTGGCTCTTCCCCCTCCCCCAGGGTCGCAGGGCTTGCGTGGGCTCAGGCTTCGGTCCCCCCTCCTAGGGTTCTGTAGTAATTTTTGTTGTCAGAAGGGGCCGCGGTGCAATGAAGTATGAGAACCCCTGGTCCAAATCGTTAGTGAAAAGTTTAGCCCGTTTCAAGGTGTGTTTTTTTTTTTTAAATGTTCCCTTTAGTTGGTCTTTTGTTCATTTATTTCTACTCCCCATTTTCTGGCTGTTGTGTACAGGTTAGTTGCTGCTTCTTTGTTGTATTCCTTCATAAAATTATCATTATGATATGGTTTGCAAAGTCAAAGTGATTGATAATTTGCCCTGATGTCCTGCAGCCTCCACCAGTTTTACTAAGGGAATTGGACAAGATGTTTTCTAAGTGTATATATAGAGAAAAAAGGATTGGACTGAGTATGGACTGTTTGAGATCATTTTTCACTACAAACCACTCTTCCAGCTCACTGCTGACTCACGCTGCATGCCAAGCTATGCTGTCCAGTCTCTGCAGAATTTGAATCAACTTGCTGCTAAAATCATATCACTTGGGTACTTTCCACAAAGCCTCCTTGCTAACAGAGTTGAATGTTCAACAAAAGTCTACAAATGTGCAAAATGGGTTTGTTGAACTCTGTCTCTCTCTAAGATTTGACTAAAAACAAATCTCTGATCTACGGTAAGATTTCCTCGGCTTTCTTTCATTTGGCTCAGAATCACTCTGCAGAACACCTTGCTACGAATGCTTATAAGACTTATTCCTATGTAATTGTCGCAGTCTGTGAGATCATTGCTCTAAAAGAGAGGTACAATAATTGAGTATTGCCAGTCTTCAGGGTCTTCACTCTTCTTCCAAATGAGGTTAGTTTGCAAAGGAGCATGACAGAGTCTCTTCTGCTGTGTTCTAACACTTCATGTGTTATACCATCTGAACCAACTGCCTTGTTTCTCAGGGACCTGACTGTGGATTCAATTTCTGCTTGCAATACCTGTCCTTCTTTGTTGTTGCCTTTGCAGCTGATAGTCTCAAGGTCAGCTGGGTCATCTTGACTATTCAAGTTCAATAGCCAGTGAAAATGTTCTTTTCACGTTTTAAGCTTTGGATCTTTATCTACTATATAGCTTACCTGAGCATTGCCTAGTTGACTGGTGAAGGGGCACACCCTCACTCTGGTGGGCCTGTTCAGCACTAGTGAGGTGCACCTGTAAGACTTGTCCTGCCTGGAGTCGGGGGAGCTTAAAAAGGGAAAACCTACCACTGGAAGGGGTGGTGAATAAGAGGAGGGAAAGCTCTGCCACAGAGACTGCTGCCATAGAGACAGGTCAGCTGAGAGGGAGACAGTTGCAGGCCTCACCGCTGCATGGAGCAGCTGCAAAGAAGTAGACCCCACTAAAGCTATGTCTACACTATGAAATTAGGTCGAATTTATAGAAGTCGGTTTTGTAGAAAGCATTTTTATACAGTCGATTGTGTGTGTCCCCACACAAATGCTCTAAGTGCATTTAGTCAGCATTTAGTCGGCGGAGTGCGTCCACAGTACCAAGGCAACCATCGACTTCCGGAGCATTGCACTGTGGGTAGCTATCCCGCAGTCTTCGCCGCCCATTTGAATTCTGGGTAGAAATCTCAATGCTTGATGGGGCAAAAACACTGTCGCGAGTGGTTCTGGGTACATATCGTCAGGCACCCCCTTCCCTCCCACCGTGAAAGCAACGGCAGACAATTGTTTTGCGCCTTTTTTCCTGGGTTACCTGTGCAGACGCCATACCACGGCAAGCATGGAGCCCGCTCAGCTCACTGTCACCGTATGTCTCCTGGGTGCTGGCAGATGCGGTACTGCATTGCTACACAGCAGCAGCTCATTGCCTTTTGGCAGCAGACAATGCAGTATGACTGGTAGCCATCGTCGCTGTACTCCAGGGTGCTCTTTTAGCCGACCTCGGTGAGGTCGGTCAGGGGTGCCTGGGCAAACATGGGAGTGACTCAGCCAGGTCATTTCCCTTTTAAGTTTCGTCTCATGGCGATTCAGTCCTGCCAGCAGTCCTACTGCACCATCTTCTAATGAGCAGCCAGGAGATGATGATGGCCAGCAGTCATACTGCACCATCTTCTGCCAAGCACACAGGAGATGATGATGGCCAGCAGTCGTACTGCACCGTCTGCTGCCAGCAAGATGTATAAAGATAGATGAAGTGGATCAGAACAAGAAATAGACCAGATTTGTTTTGTATTCATTTTCTCCTCCCTTCTTCCCTCCATGAAATCAACGGCCTGCTAAACCCAGGGTTTTGAGTTCTATTCTTGAGGGGGCCATTCCGTTTCTCCTTGATGCAAAGCCACCTCCTTTGCTGATTTTAATTCCCTGTAAGCCATGTTGTCAGTCGCCCCTCCCTCCATCAGAGCAATGGCAGACAATCGTTTGTGCCTTTTTTCAGCGCAGACGCCATAGCACTGGGAACATGGAGCCCACTCAGATTACCATGGCAATTATGAGCACTATAAACACCGTGCGCGTTATCCAGCAGGATATAGAGAACCATAACCTGCAAGAAAAGCAAAACCAGGCGAGGAGGAGGCGACTGCAGCACAGTGATGAGAGTAATGAGGACATGGACATAGACTTCTCACAAAGTACGGGCCCCTGCAATGTGCACATCATGGTGTCAGTTGGGCAGGTTCATGGTGTGGAACGCCGATTCTAGGCCCGGGAAACAAGCACAGAGTGACAGGTTTCAGAGTAGCAGCCATGTTCGTCTGTATTCGCAAAAAGAAAAGGAGTACTTGTGGCACCTTAGAGACTAACGAATTTATTTGAGCATAAGCTTTTGTGAGCTAACTTCATCGGATGCATTCAGTGAATGCACTGAATGCATCCGATGAAGTGAGCTCACGAAAGCTTATGCTCAAATAAATTTGTTTGCGGTCCCACCACTCTGTGCTTTAGAGACATAGTGTTGCAGGTCTGGGACGATTCCCAGTGGCTGCAAAACTTTCGCATGTGTAAGGGCACTTTCATGGAACTTTGTGACTTGCTTTCCCCTGCCCTGAAGCGCAAGAATACCAAGATAAGAGCAGCCCTCGCAGTTGAGAAGCGAGTGACGATAGTCCTGTGGAAGCTTGCAGCGCCAGACAGCTACTGGTCAGTCGGGAATCAATTTGGAGTGACCAAATCTACTGTGGGGGCTGCTGTGATGCAAGTAGCCAACACTATCACTGAGCTGCTGATATCAAGGGTAGTGACTCTGGGAAATGTGCAGGTCATAGTGGATGGCTTTGTTGCCATGGGATTCCCTAACTGTGGTGCGGCGATAAACAAAACCCATATCCCTATCTTGGCACTGGAGCACCAAGGCAGCGAGTACATAAACCGCAAGGGGTACTTTTCAGTGGTGCTGCAAGCACTGGTGGATCACAAGGGATGTTTCACCAATATCAACGTGGATGGCTGGGAAAGGTACATGATGCTCATATCTTCTGGAACTCTGGTCTGTTTCAACAGCTGCAGTAAGGGACTTACTTTCCAGACCTGAAAATAACCGTTGGGGATGTTGAAATGCCTATAGTTATCCTTGAGGACCCAGCCTACCCCTTAATGCCATGGCTCATGAAGCCATACACAGGCACCCTGGACAGCAGTCAGGAGCTGTTCAACTTTAGGCTGAGCAAGTGCAGAATGGTGGTAGAATGTGCATTTGGGCGTTCAAAAGCGTGCGGGTGCAGTTTACTGACTCAGTTAGACCTCAGCAAAACCAATATTCCCATTGTTATTACTGCTTGCTGTGCACTCCACAATCTCTGTGAGAGTAAGGGAGAGACGTTTATGGCAAGGTGGGAGGTTGAGGCAAATCGCTTGGCCGCTGATTATGCACAGCCAGACACGAGGGTGGTTAGAGTACAGGAGGGGCGCGGTGCGCATCAGAGAAGCTTTGAAAACCAGTTTCAGGAATGGCCAGGCTATGGTGTGCGAGTTCTGTTTGTTTCTCCTTGATGGAAACCCCTCCCCGCCTCCCCCCTCCCCCGGTTTCACTCTACTTTCCTGTAAGCTAAGCACCCTCCCCTCCCCCCTTCGATCACCGCTTGCAGAGGCAATAAAGTCATTGTTGCTTCACATTCATGCATTCTTTATTTATTCATTCATCACACAAATAGGGGGATAACTGCCAAGGTAGCCCGGGAGGGGTGGTAGAGGAGGGAAGCACCGGGTAGGGTGGTGGAAGAGGGAAGGAGAAGGCCACACAGCACTTTAAAACTTATTGAATGCCAGCCTTCTGTTGCTTGGGCAATCCTCTGGGGTGAAGTGGCTAGGTGGCTGGAGGCCCCCCCACCGCATTCTTGGGCATCTGGGTGAGGAGGCTATGGAACTTGGGTTCGAGGGCGGTTGGTTACACAGGGGCTGTAGTGGTGGTCGGTGCTCCTGCTGCCTTTCCTGCAGCTCAACCATACGCTGGAGCATATGAGTTTGATCCTCCAGCAGCCTGAGCATTGACTCCTGCCTTCTTTCAGCAAGCTGACACCACCAACCATCTTCAGCTCACCACCTCTCTTCGCGGTCATATTGTGTTTTCCTGCACTCTGAGATTGTCTGCCTCCACATATTTTGCTGGGCTCTGTCAGTGTGGGAGGACAGCATGAGATCAGAGAACATTTCATCACGAGTGCATTTTTTTCACCTTCTAATCTTCGCTAGCCTCTGGGAAGGAGAAACATATGCAGCTGGTGGAGGGAAAAAAAAAGGGAGAGTGGTAGTTTAAAAAGAAGATTTTATAGAACAATGGGTACACTCTTTCTCGGTAAACCTTGCTGTTAACATTACATCGCACATGTGCTTTCATTACAAGGTCGCATTTTGCCTCTTATTGAGGGTATGCCGATTTGGTGTGAGAGATCACTCACGCAGGGCCGGGAAGCAGAATTCGGCTTGCAGGCAGCCATGGTAAGCCCCAGTCTTTTGGCTTTTTTTAATCTTCATAACATGTGGGAATGGTTTCAAACAGCAGCGCCCTCATTTCTCATATGAAGTAGCCGTTGGGTTGGCCATTAAAAATGGGTTGGCAATTTTAAAAGGAGGGGCTGTGGTTTCCGGGTTCACGTGCAGCAGAAACCCAACTTAACACCCTCCCCGCTACACACACACAATTCTCTGGGATGATGGCTTCACCCCTCCCCGCACCGCGTGGCTAACAGCGGGGAAGATTTCTGGTCAGCCATAGGCAAACAGCCAAGCAGGAACGGGCACCTTTGAATGTCCGCTTACTAAAACCATCCTATTTCAACCAGGTGATCATGAATGATATCACTCTCCTGAGGGTAACACAGAGAGATAAAGAACGGATGTTGTTTGAATGCCAGCAAACACCGGGACCATACGCTGCAATGCTTTGTTCCGCAGTGATTCCCGACTATGTGCTACTGGCCTGGCGTGGTAAAGCGTCCTACCATGGAGGACGGAATAAGGCTGCCCTCCCCAGAAACCTTTTGCACAGGCTTTGGGAGTACATCCAGGAGAGCTTCATGGAGATGTCCCTGGAGGATTTCTGCTCCATCCCCAGACACATTAACCGACTTTTCCAGTAGCTGTACTGGCCGCGAATGCCAGGGCAAATTAATCATTAAACACGCTTGCTTTTAAATCATGTATAATATTTACAAAGGTACACTCACCAGCAGTCCCTTCTCTGCTTTCAGGGTCCGGGAGCCCACCTTGGGTGGGTTTGGGGGGTACTGGCTCCAGGTCCAGGGTGAGAAACAGATCCTGGCTGTTGGGGAAACCGGTTTCTCCGTTTCCTTGCTGTGAGCTATCTACAGCCGCCTCCTCCTCCTCATCTTCCTCGCCCTCAAAACCCGCTTATGTGTTGCCTCCTACTCCTTGGACGGAGTCAAAGCACAGGGTTGGGGTAGTGGTGGCTGCACCCCCTAGAATGGCATGCAGTTCATCATAGAAGCGGCATGTCTGGGGCTCTGAACCGGAGTGGACGATTGCCTCTGTTTTTTTGGTAGGCTTGCCTGAGCTCCTTAATTTTCACTCGGCACTGCTGCATGTCTCTGTTATAGCCTCTGTCCTTCATGCCATTGGAGATTTTTTTCAAATATTTTGGCATTTTGTCTTTTTGAACGGAGTTCTGCCAGCACGGATTCATCTCACCATACAGCGATCAGATCCTGTAGCTCCCGTTCGGTCCATGCTGGAGCTCTTCAGCAATTCTGGGACTGCGTGGTCTCCTGTGGTGATGAGCTCTGCATGGTGACCTGTGCAGGTGAGCTCGCCACGCTGGCCAAACAGGAAATGAGATTCAAAAGTTCGCGGGCCTTTTCGTGTATACCTGGCCAGTGTATCTGAGTTGAGAGCGCTGTCCAGAGCGGTCACAACTGAGCACTCTGGGATAGCTCCCGGAGGCCAATACCATCGAATTGCGTCCACAGTACCCCAAATTCGACCCGGCAAGGCTGATTTCAGCGCTAATCCCCTCATCGGGGGTAGAGTAAAGAAATCGATTTTAAGAGCCCTTTAAGTCGGGAAAAAAAGGGCTTCATCGTGTGGACAGGTGCAGGGTTAAATCAAGATAACGCTGCTAAATTCAACCTAAACTTGTAGTGTAGACCACGCCTAAGGGACAAAAGAACCTGATAAACCAATCTCCAAGAGCTGAATCCAGAAAGACTGCCTGAGAGACAGGCCACCTTTGCCTTTCTTTGTTTTCACTCAGATTCCCCTCTCTCATGAGAGAGAGAGAGAGAGAGAGAGAAGGGGGAGAGGATCTTTCTTTTGTCTGTTTTATTTAGAGAACACCTCATGTGCTATGAACTAGAGGGAAGAACTGTGTAAACAACTTGCAGTGGGGTCTGCGGGGGGCTGAAGTGAACCCCTACCCGCCCACCTCTTCTACAGGTGTTAACTTCTTGGGTAGTAATCGGACTTCCTGAAAAAGCCCTCTTGCATTACCTTTTTTGCAAGTGTTGTCCAAGCTCTTTGCCTTCTCTCGAACAGTCTTTCTTAGCCTTTTTAACCATTCTTTTTGGATTGTTGGTGAGTGGTCTGTATCTGGTTTTCTGCTCAATGCAATCTTCAGCTTTCACATGTTTTTGATACACTTCCTTTTTTCTTCTTGATAGGTTTTCAGTCTCTGGTGTTAACCAGTCTTTCCCTTTTGGGTACAGCTTTATCCCTAAAACCTCCTTATCCATCGTATAAATGATGGCTTTCACCTCCACCAAGAGTTGTTCTGCTGTTGTGCTCTCCAAATCTAAGAGGGGGCAAAGCGGCCACTGATGGTGTTCTGAAGGGTAACCATAGTGTCTGTATTTTTTTTTCCAGAGCTTCCACACTAAAAACTTTTTCCTCTTCAAATTTTAGAGTATTAAGCTTGGTCCTAACTGTAGTGATCATTGCCCGATGGGGTGAGTCTGCGTGTAGGCTTCTTTACACCCTGCAGTCTAGTATACTTGTTTTACCTGTCTTACTAAGATCAAGTCGATCATGTTTTTTGTAGTACCGTGGCTTTTTTTTTTTTAATGGATTCGCCTGTGCTGAAGTACTGGGTTCGTTACAAACAAGTTGTTGATAGCACAGAATTGAAGTAATCTGTAGCCTCTCTCATTTCTTAATCCCATTCCTTCTTTTCCCATGATGTTCCACCCAGTCTGTCTAATCACTCCCAGTCTTGTCATTAAAGTCCCCTATTCTAAGCAAAAAAATTCTGGATGCAGTTCTAGAGGGTATTTATATGTGGCTAACTAAAAAAATTGATCTTTCTGTGTCTCCCCACACTCCCTCCCCCAGATTTCTTTAGCTGGTCCCATTTTTGCAATAAATATATGGAAATTTACAGGGAATTTGAAACGGAATAATGGAAACTGAAGTAGTTCCTAGACAACAGCATACCAGTTTCAAATCTGTGATTTATTAGATTTAGTTAACGAAAATGTATACTTGGAAGTTTTAAAAAGAGGTGTTTGTTTTGTTGCAATTCAGTGGTAGGTATAATATTAGGTAATCCAAAGGAATAATGTTAGGTATCCTTGTGTTTGTGGGGATCAGAGTAATAGATTATTCTTCTTCCAGGGTGCCAGTAAATAACAGTAGGAATGACACACCTAGTATATATGGAATGCACTCCCTACTGTAGTAATTAAGCCCTCATTATCTGTTAATTTAAATACCTCCTGAAAACTTACCTTTTCCATGATACCCACATTAAGAAAGTCAACAGTGTGCCCTTGTTGCCAAGAAGGTTAATGGCATTTTGTGCTGTATAAGTAGAGGCATTGCCAGCAGATAGAGGGATGTGATCCTTCCCCTCTATTCGACATTGGTGAGGTCTCATCTGGAGTACTGTGTCCAGTTTTGGGCCCCACACTACAAGAAGGATGTGGAAAAATTGGAAAGAGTCCAGTGGAGGGCAACAAAAATGATTAAGTGGCTGGAACACATGCCTTATGAGGAGAGGCTGAGGGAACTGAGATTGTTTAGTCTGCAGAAGAGAAGAATGAGGGCGGATTTGATAGCTGCTTTCAACTACCTGAAAGGGGGTTCCAAAGAGGATGGATCTAGACTGTTTTCAGTGGTAGCAGATGACAGAACAAGGAGTAATGGTCTCAAGTTGCAGTGGGGGAGGTTTAGGTTGGATGTTAGGAAATACCTTTTCACTTGGAGGGTAGTGAAGCACTGGAATGGGTTACCTAGGGAGGTGGTGGAATTTCCTTCCTTAGAGGTTTTCAAGGTCAGTCTTGACAAAGGCCTGGCTGGGATGATTTAGTTGGGGATTGGTCCTGCTTTGAGCAGGGGGTTGGACTAGATGACCTCCTGAGGTCCCTTCCAACCCTGATATTGTATGATTCGTTGATTCTATGATTTATTTCAGATATGTATCTTTTAAAGGAATTTTTTTTTGTCTTTCCGTTCTTCAGTGATTTTACATTTGTCTCCACTTCTTCACGCAGTATTGGAAAGTCATCCTCCTCTGTTGAATCTGGGCTGTCTAGGATACTAGGATCTCCATTTGTCTGGTGGTTGTATAGATCAGAGCAGTAATTTGTCCACCTGTTGATGATGTCCTTTTCTTCTGTAAGACTGTTCCCTTCTTTAGCTTGAATTGCGTTAGCTTTGGTCCATATTTCCTTTGTCAGATCTTTTACTATCTGGAAGGCTCGTTGGCTATTTTTATTATTGATGCATTCTTCAATTTTAGAGCATTGTTTTTCGATCCATATCTCCTTGGCTACCTTCATTCTTTTCTTGATCTTTCTGCCACTTGCTCTGTATTTATTAGCTCCCTCAGTGCTGTTCTTGTGTCTCTTGAGTTCTCTTCTAATGTCATGCTTTTTTAGTATTTCATTTGTGACCCAAGGTTTTGTCATCTTATGATGTTTCTCAGGGATGTCCATTGCTGCCTCATTCATTACAGCGCTGAAATTGTTGGAAAGACTATAGGTATTGACAACATCCCAGCTGAACTGATGAAATTCGGAGGATAAATAGTAATAGATGTACTCACCAAGGTCTGCAACAAGATCTGGCTGACCGGTGAGTGGCCTTCGATGTGGACACAGTCAGTAATCATCACTCTGCCAAAGAAAGGCAACTTGCAATTGTGTCAAAATTACCAGACCATAAGATTAATTGGCCATCCCAGCAAGGTGATATTGAAAGTCATATTGAACAGATTGAAGCCGCAAGCGGAGAATATCATCGCTGAAGAACGGGCTGGCTTTCGTGCTGGAAGAAGTACCACAGAACACATTTTCAATCTCCATGTCCTATGTGAGAAGTACACCAGCAGGATATCTACCACGTCTTTGTTGACTTCAAGAAGGCGTTTGACAGAGTATGGCACAAAGCTCTCTGGGCAGCCATGAAGGAGTACAATGTTGGTTGTAAGCTTATTCTTACCATTAAACAACTGTATGCCAAGGCCAGCAGTGCAGTTCTCGTCAATGGCACAATAGGAGGGTGGTTTTGCACCACTGATGGAGTCCAGCAAGGCTGCCTTCTTTTGCCCATACTGTTGAACATCTACTTGGAGCACATAACGACTGATGCCCTAAAAGATCACATGTGCACAGTCATCATTGGGGGTGGGAGGTGCAAACAATCTCAAATCTTTGGTTTGCTGATGACATTTATGGCCTGGCAGGTAGCGACGATGAACTTGCCAACCTTGTGAAATGATTGGATGAAACCTCTGCAAAATACGGCATGGAAATCCGTGCAGAGAAAACCAAGCTGATGATAGACAAACATAAGATCACCTCAGATATCACTGTCAGTGGACAAGAGCTGGAGACAGTGAAATAGTTCAAGTGTTTGGGGGCAGTCATCACTGATGAAGGATCAAAGACACAAGTTCTGTCAAGAACTGCGCAAACAACAGCAATGGTGGCAAAGCTAAAGCCAATTTTGAGAAACAAGAACATCTCCCTGGAATCCAAACTGAAACTGCTGCATGCACTGGTCATCTCCATTTTTCTGTATGTATGCGAGACATGGACCCTTACGGCAGAACTTGAACAGAAAATACAGGTAGGTGAGATACTTCTTCTGTCAAACCTGGGCATCTCCTGCTTCGACCACGTCACTAATGAAGAGGTCTGCAACATCATCACCCAACCCACTGGGTCATATGAAGACCTCCTGACGACCATGAAGAAGCGCAAGCTGAAGTGGTACGGCCACGTAACAAGATCATCTGGCCTATCCAAGATCATCCTCCAAGGGACAGTACAGAGGAAGAGAAGAAGAGGTAGGCAGAAGAAGAGATGGATTGACAACATAAAAGAGTGGACAGGAATGGACTTCACGGAGACTCAAGCACTGACACACAATAGTCAGGGATAAAGACAATTGGTTGATTGCTCATCAGTGATGGTGCCCCAACGACCAATGCAGTTATTGGAGTAGTGATGATGATATTTTTATAAATTCCCAAAATTTTAACCAACTGAAGTACAATTCAGCGCAACTGCAGGAGTAATTATCTTCCCCAAAGCACAAATTCAGTTCACATTTTCCAAATATTTTAAGTATTTGTTTTTTTCATTCAGCCAAGCAAAGTTATCATGAAAATGTACCAGCCCAGGCATTAAATTTACTCACCCTCCTTTTTCAAAAATGATCAGTAATGGGGTGGGGTCTGGAGGGACGACTGCTAGATTTTTTTTTTTTTTTTTTTTTTTTTTACTCACCTGTCTTGGAAACAAACAAATCTGCTCCCCCTGGTGAGATGGTCTGAGTAGAACTTTGCGAGTTTGCAGTAATGTTTCTATTAAAAGAATTCAAAATTATATTGGAAGAAGTTCTAACACTTTGGATGCTAAAATCATAAGGCTTTCTTCCCCTTTTGTCTCCACATATCTTTAAGAAGTGGGCTCTGCAACACTTATCACTTTGGATAGAACATGATTGCCCACAAAAAGATCCAGACACTAGCCTGGAGATGATTTTACATTGTAGATGGCAGCTGGATTTGTATGGCATTCTAATGGCAAGTCTGGAATTGCCTTTGGCTTCTTCACATAGTTTGGTTGCTCATGGAATGTCTTTACTCCTGGCCTTTTGGACCTTATTTACTTTGTAATTACTTTAGTTCTTTAAGATCAATCCCATTTGTATGTTTATCAGTGCAAGAGTTTCTGCACATTGTTCTAAAGAACTACAGAGTGGAATCTGTTTGGTTCTTAGTACAGATGTTTAGCTATGCCGTCTGTACTGCCATTTGGACTAAATATATATTGCTAACAGTTTCTGGTGATTTACAAACAGTGCTCAGCATGAATCCTGTAAGCATGCCATCTGTTACACAGCAAATTTGTCTGTGTGTTCAACATTTTATAGGATTTAATTGGAAGAATCATTTGCCTTCAATTATGTATAGTCACGTGCACACCCAATGCAAATTTCTGTGACAATTAAAATACTCGATTTTTTTTTTTTAGTCTTCAACTATCAACTCTCCTAATTAGTCCTGCCCACAGAATTTATCCTGAGAATAATTTTTATTCAATGGGAGAAATATTCTAATATTTTAGTAGATCTAAAGTTAAAATCTAGGTTCTGTGCATTTTTCATATTTAAAGGAGTAATAATATAAACAGTCTGAATCCCAGACTGGGAAAATGTTCCCTCTTAATAGTATTTACTTTTGAAATTAGACCTCTTGATCTGAATGAGGCCACTCCGATGAGTAAGGGTTGTAAGACTGAGATTTGAGACTAACTAAGATTACTAACAAATGTAAGAGTTTGCGGGATCAGTCTATAACATTGATGTTAGCCCATTGGTAAACTTTTAAAAAGAATTTATGGTATTTCACTGACAAACACTGTTTGTTTCCTTTCAGCCTGCCTGGGATAGATAGATGGAAGACATACGGGTTTTCTGGTAGTTTTGGTGGAGTTTATTATTATTATTATTTATTATTTTTTAGGAGAGGAGGTTGAGGAGAATGTCAGGCAGCCACAAAGTTTTTCTCCACATTACATCCCTTTTGAAGGACCATGTACGTCAAAGTGATGTAAATGATCTGTTTTACTCATGATTTAAATTAGCAAGCAGAAAACCTTGATTTTAAATAATTGATTTTGTACTTTAGTTAGTTTTCTAAAGAAGGTTATTTCTCCTTGGTTGGTAAGCATTAAAACGTGTTAATTTGAAACTAAATATAGCCTTTACACTAAATTTGGTGTTTCTTTTTGCAAATCAGGAGACTATACTATATCTATATGCATTTATTTAAAATAGCATAACAAATTCAGATTCTTAATTTTTACATTTTTTTTTATTTTTAGAAAATGGTGAATGGTTCATTTCTCACTTACTAGATGAATAATTTTATGCTTGTGATTTGTGTCAAGCTTTATTTGAATAGAAATTCAGAATAAATTAAAATGCACAAAAACAGCATTACAAGGTGTTTTTAATTAAATAAAAACTACCTCGAAAGTGCTGGGTACATTTAAAAAAAAATTCATCAAAGTTTATCGAAACAAGTTTTGCATTTCAAACTTAACTGAATTATTAAACCAGGTGTTCTATGTCTAGTAACTTAATTGAACTGACTGATTGTTTCTGGTCACCATGTCCTTCAGGACTTCAGAGCTAGTAGATCTCCCTCTTCCCCCTTTCCTCTCTCCCTCCCCCTCTTCTATTTTATTTTATTTTATTTTATTTTATTATTCAGAGATAGGAAGAGGAAAATAAGCATTCATGGTTTTTTAGTTCCCAGTCAGTGTCTCAACTTTGAATGAACATTTCATTGAGCTGAACTAGCTGAATAAACTGAAATGAAGAAAATATTCTCTCTGCACCTGCGGAAGAGGCTACCACTCTTAGAAGTGGGTTTAGCACTTTTAACAAACTTCTAGTTCTAGGTTCTTAGGCAGTGACTTCTACCAGTTCAATGGTTTGACTTTCTTTAAAACTTAATATTATTTGTTGTTTAATTAAATTATTCAATACATTACAGTAAATATAGGCCTTAATATAGGTTGTCAATTTCAAATTTAATTTAAAATAGCTTTTTTTAAACAAACTTGAATTTAGTTTAAGAAAAAAATCCAATTTTTTTTTTTTTTTAATCCTTGATTTTTTATCCACCCTGCATGTAGTGGACACAATCTTCCCACTCAGTGGGTGACTGGATGGCACTGGGTATTCCTTTAAAACCAATTAGTTGATCAGAGGGTCAGTAGTGAATAGTTCAAGGTACTTACAGTTCCTTTTCTTGCCTTTCCATAAGCTGAATATATTGCCTTTATAGAATTCCCAGCCACAGCAACAAGGAACTGAGATCCAGAAACTAAATACAGGTCTTCAACTGGCAGTTCATACCTTCTGAAAGCACAGAGATAGTGCATTTATTCTCTATAAAGATAACTTTAGCTCACTTACACAGAAAAGAAAAATTCTGCTCTTAGTTATAACACTTGCAACTCCACTGGACAAAGGAATGCTGGTTGTGGTCCATTGGAGCCACATAATGGTCAATCCTCAACTGACCATAAACTGTGTCATACAATAAGCATGGCCTGAATGTGTTGCTTCTGCAGTGCTCCTGCAAGTTGTGAACTTGGATTTCTTGCTTGATAATGATGTACTGCTACTACACAGTTGGTCTGACTCTTAGCATTTATTAATGGTCCTACATATCTATGGAATGAATATTTTCAGTGTAAATCAATTTGTCCTTGTGAAGTACTACAATTCTAACTAGCCTTTGCAAGAAGGTCACCTGTTTGCTCATATGTGACCTGCATGGAGAGTATTCAAATCTTGACATAGAGGCCATAGGCCAAATCCAAGACCTGTTGTAAATCTGAGGTAAATTGTTTTTTGAGTGATTTATGGCATGACCTTCAACTCTGAATAGTACAGAAGTACAAGACTGATGGCTCATACCTTCAGAATATCCAGTTATATACTTCGTATATATCCATTATTATGGTGGTTATTTATTATTTTGGTAAAGTTAGGGTTACCAGATGTCCCGATTTTATATGGACAGTCCTGATATTTGGGGCTTTTTTTATATGGGCTCCTATTACCCCCCACCCCCATCCCGATTTTTCCCACGTGCTATCTGGTCACCCTAGGTAAAGTCCTGTATGTATTTGTATATTGGGAAACTATGTATACTGTTCTGGGAGTACTGTGTAACTGCCTGGGCAGTGACAATTGCCTAAAGTGATCAAGATGTTGCATTTAATATAAAGACCAATCAAGAATGGAATATTGGTTGCTGCTTACTGCAAAAAGTGTTTATAACAAATGATAAAAACTGTGACTGAAGAGGCATAGGGAGTTGCAGTGGTCTATGCTGAAGAGGCAAGGACATCTAGAAAAAAGAAAGAAAGATGTCCTTGCCCTTTATCCTGGGTTTAATAACGGCAAGTTGGGTCACCAGATGACATGACTTCAATGGCCAAACTGCTTGCCTTGGATGGTGCTTAATTTCACTAATCTTTTCCAGAGTTCAGCTTAAAAATAAAATTCATGTCCTGTGCACTCAGCTCTTTTTTGTGTGTGTGGAATCTTTGACAGTTCAGCATACAGCAGTTTATCCTAAATGATTAGACACACACAAAATGAGCTTCATTTTCAAATTGCTCAAAAGCCAGCAGATATTCTTCAAGAAACTGGTACAAATTGTAGGGCTGACTGAGGGTTAAAACACTTCATGTTTCTCTCTCTTGCTGCGTATGTTTTTCTCAAATCAGTATCGAAATGATGAGTAGAATAAAAACAGCAAGAAGTTTTAAACCGTGTATTTATCATATGTCTAGGTGAAGAATTACTTTAGGATTTGAGACTCATGTTGACATTTAAACCTCTCAATGCCACTGTGAAATTTCTATAATGAAACCCTATACCAGGTGAAAATGTCCTGGTTTGGGATCAAAGGGGCAAGCCAGCAAATAAGTAAAAGTAACATGTTTTGTTATAAACTTCAGGCCTGGTTCACCCAAAGGTTTGTTGAGGTTCAGAAACCCTTCCGATAATCTATACTGAGTTTTGAGAGACCTTGGGCTGACTTACGTTTTATGATCAGAATCTGTCCCCTTCGTAAAGCTACACAAGTGGGAGGAGGGAACCTGCACAAGGGAGAACCGTAACCCTGTCCTTGCCCTCCTTCATGGCAAGTTGTGAGGAATTGTTGTGCTAGATGCCCATGGCCACACCCTCTTTGGTACTGACTTGCAGACTAGCTTTAGCAGTAAGGGGAGTGCACAGTGCCTTTTCCGAAAGGAGGTGTGGGGCCACTTCCTCATTATGCTAACCCGGAGGCATTCTAGCACCTTGATTTCTATGTAGGCAGAATGCTTCCAGGGACTGACATCAGTGTGATGCCCTTTTTCACACACCCCAGCTGTAGGCTCATAAAGCCATAATATAGCCTTTATTGTGGAAACTGTGAGGAAGATAGAGACGAGCCATTGTGTAGAACATAATGAACCAATAAAATAATTTTTGTACGATGCCTGAAAACATGCAGCTTCTCTGGTTTCCCTGTTTTTGCTCGTAAGTTAGTGGATAAAACCCAAGTGTTTGCTTTAAAGAAAAAAAAAAAAAAGAAAAGAAAAGAAGCTTTTAATCACTGTTGAGAATATAGATTTATTTTGAATGTTCTAAAACGTTAAATGCAACTTGGGTGTATATGCACCTGAGGCAGAGGGTGTGTGTGTGGTGCCTAATTTTTCTTACGTTATTTGCTTACTGACACAACATGCTGTGTTCTTGCTGGTTGTTAACAGCATCTGAAGTATGAGGCCAAAGAGGTCTTCCTCATGACAATAGCTAATGTCTGTAGAAATGCAAAGGTCATGATCATGAGTACTTTAATGCCAGCTGCATACTGACAACAATTACTGAACTAGACAGATCTTAAAGGGTCAGCTTATTGACTTATCTTCCTTGCTTTTGAGCGTGGATGGTTTCTACACAACTGCTTGGCTTTTGTGTAATGCAAATGTTATGTGGGTTTTGGACTTAGAAATTTTGAGGATGATTATCCATGGAAAATAAGATAGGGAACCATATGTTCATGCAAGCTTTATTCTTTTAAACTACAGTCACATTACTAGTACCATGACCATGTTGTAGGGAAAAATTATAAGTATTGTTAACTGTGTTATGTTTTGTGCTTGAAGCGATATTCTTTTCTTTCTAATGTACAGTTTGTACTTCTCAGTTGTTTTGTGCTTTAAAGAACATATATGCTTTTATTCATCATGGTGAAGTGCTTGTTTGTTTGTGTCTTGACTGTTGGCAATGTCATGTATTTTCTGAAATAAAAACATTTGTAAGCTCGGACAAATAGGTTTAGGAAAAATTGGTAGGCAAAGCAGCCAAAAGCTCATACAAATGTCTGTGCATTTTTGGATTGAATCTGGAGCTAAGGTATTAATACATATAGTGATGTATGCAATGGACTATGTGACAGGTTAAGTAAGAATATCTATACAGTGATTCATCATGGTTTTTTCATGTTGTCCAAAATTCTATAGCTGTCTTAATTTTTACATTATATCTTAACTTTCCTAATGAAATCCAGGTATTACCAAGCTTTTCAGTGGCTCATTCATTATGTTCCATAAAATATGGCATGACACAACTATTGCTGTACTATGATTCTCTGAGATTTGAAAATAACCCAGCCTTTCACCTGGTTAAATTGAAAACATGAATATGGCATCTGGTTTTGGACCTATATCAAGGTAGCTGTATTTAATAATTATCGTATTTTTCACCCCTCCAGAAAGGGTTCACTATTTATTTTTTAAGTCTGTTCCTGGGAACCGAAAAAATATTTTCAGCTGTGAATTAAGTGTCTCATTTTTTATTTCTTGTTCCCTAACATGAAATATGAAGCCTGTTCCTTTTCTCTGCACGATGAAAAATTCTGGCAGTAAAAACTAAAAATGGAAATTATGAGATCAGTTACTTGCCCTGGACCCTAGTTAATGTTGTAACACTTGCTGTTCATCACTGTTCATTCATTATTTTCTTTTATGGCTTTTTGTAGATTACTCAGAATTTTAACAACAAATCTGATTTTGATACTGGCAGGGAAAAGTTGGCACTGTATTTATATTATAGGACTGGTTTAAAGTACAAATTTTAGCTCCTAGATAGAAACAACTTCTAACGTGTACCTTCCAAGTGCAAATTTCTATCAACTGGTGAATTTCATCAGAGAGAGAGAGAGAGTTTGTAAATTGTATTGAAAATAAGATGAGCTTACAAGTGAAATATACATATTTTGTCCAATGAGGATGACATGGCTGGGAAAATTACATATGCAGCGGCATCAAAAAATAGCACCAGACTCACTTTGTAATCTTGCTGATACCACACCATTTGGTATTCACTAGTCCCCAGGTAGGCAAAATTAGAGGGACTTCAGAGAAGAAAAAAAAATCTACTTGAGGGTTTGTTTGGCTGTCTTCTAGCAGAAGAATAAAAACATATATAGTTAACTAACTAATTACTAAAACCAGATTGGTAGGAATGTTACTGTCACCTAAGTATTAGCAGTATGTAAACATTGGGGAGGTAGCAAGCTTGTTTATGGTGGTACAAGGGGCTATTAGTAGGAGCAATATGATGAAATTAAGAAGATATAAGGTAGTGATTCTCAAACTTTTGTACTGGTGACCCCTTTCACACAGCAAGCCTCTTTGAGTGTGACCCCCCCATAAATTAAAAACACTTTTTAATATATTTAATACTATTTATAAGTGTTGGCGGCAAAGCGGACATGGGGGTGGAGGCTGACAGCTCACGACCCCCCCCCATGTAATAATCTCGCAACCCCCTCAGGTGTCCTAACCCCCAGTTTGAGAACCCCTTATGTAAGGTGACTATCAAGTCAAGCTTCTTCATTCTGACAGGGATTCTCAAACCTTGTTGTAGCATGGATCGTCTTTTAATAGTGTTTTGTAGACAGTTAACTCTTCCATTTGCATTTGCATGGACCAACTCCTCCCCTTTTTGTGAAGTATTGCTTTTGTTGAAAATTAACAATAAGAAAATATTTAGGGTTAGATTTTCAGAAGTGATCAGCACTCACAACTAGGGAGAACAGGAGGGCAGATTCTTAAAGTGGAAAATAATGGGGCTGCTGAAAATATTTTGAAAATCTCACCAGTTATTTAGATGCCTAAATGGGATCTCTTGGATGCTAAGCTTTACTGAAAATCTGGAGTTTATTTTATTGTCTGAAAATCTTTATTTTAGCTGGCCCTTAATGCAGTTTAAAAGGGTAAAATGGAAAAAAGAGCCCACATCATGTTACCAAACAGTTCTCCATAGACCACTCTCTGAAAACTGCTGTATTTGACTATGGAATAGTATTCCAAGAGAGATGGTGGGAGTCTCCTCACTGAACCAAAACTAGGCCAGACACAATACTAGAAAATATATTTGATCACAATCCTGAAATGACAAGATGGACTAGGTGACCTAATATCTCTCTTCAATCTTCAGTGTCTGCTGTTGAGGTTTTATTTCCCTAGAAATTAGAAAACCTGGGATCTTTCATTAGGATAGATCTTGGCAATCTTTCACTTTGTAGTGAAAGGCTCATAATATATAGAAGACCATAAATTTGAGTCTGCCTCAGGCAGATAGTTGGCAGATATTCAAAATCTATGAACTCTTGTGTGAATATGATGTTAAAACTGAACTGTATCAACCTTACAAATGCATTGCTGTATTTACTGCTCTTTTATTCCCCCCCCCCCCCACCAGTAAACTAATTACAGTATTATTTCACTTTATGGCAAGATGAGAATTTTGCTTTCAAAAGAGATTGGAAATTGTTCAGTAAATCACTCTAAGAAATAGAATTTATAATTCTAACTACAAATGTTAATCAAAAATTGCTCTAAAACCAGATCAACTGCATCTGTCAAATTGCTGAAATTAAAAGCCTTCTTGTTGACCCTTTTTAGGTTATGTGGAAAAAAGCAGCTGAAGTTACAATAGGCAACCATAGAGTGTAATGACTTTCATAAACAAACAAGAGGAAACCAATATTTTTGGTTGTACAAAGTGCTTTTTATTTAATTATACTCAGGGCTGGTAGCACCACCTATTATTAAGGTTGCCTGACACTTCCCATTATAAGGCCCTGTTTTCAGTTGCTTTATAACTTTGCCAAACTTTAACTGTTTTGGGCTGAAATTTTGCATTCTAGGTGCTGGCCTCTGTTTGAATTTGTTTGGAACATTTCAACCAAAATAATTCCACTATGGAGAATGATGCTAGGGAAAAAATGTTCTTTTGCCCATGTTACAATTTTCTAGTGACTGACTTTGAAATGTTGCAGTGCCCTCATTATTTGGAGCAGGGACTTGAAATTTGGCAGGTGTGTGGCCCTTATGTCAGGAATATGTCTTTTGCCATCACTCTGAAAATCCACCCAATTTTTCCCAAGATATAAGACTTTGAAAAATTGCAGTTTGCACATTATCAGCAGTAACTTGCTAATGTTTAGCAACTGGGATCTCTGAATATTTGATCACTGTTTTAGATGTCCAACTGTTTAACTGTTTTCGTTAAATTTTGAGACCAGTGCTGGAGTTTCTTACAGAGCATTGTTGCAAAGAAATAGATAGTGTTTGAACCTACTACTTAAATATTCTAGCATAGCATGAGATTGCATATATTTTATTTTGTTAAGGTAAGTATCTCTGGGGCATAAGATAAACCTGAAAAGCATGTAGTTTGGTTACATACAATATAGTTACTTTAGAGAATTTTTTTTTTAAAATGAGTAGCCTCATGCAAATAATGGTATATCATACCAGCAATGACTGAAAGAATAAAATATACAACTTCACCCTTCTGGCATGACTGGTGCTTAGCTATGTGTAAACCTTTTTAATCTTCCAGGTTCTTATTCCCTTGGCTTCCACCCAGTGTGTTTGCTGAGTGTCCTTTTTTAAGGTCTACCATTTGTATTAATAGATTTTAAGGCCAGAAGGGACTATTATGATCATCTAGTCCAGGGATCGGCAACCTTTGGTGGGGGCCGAGGGATGTGCTGGCAGCCACTTCCCGCAGCCCCTATTGGCCTGGAACGGCAAACTGTGGCCAATGGGAGCTGCGATCAGCCGAACCTGTGGACACTGCAGGTAAACACACTGTCCCGGCCCACCAGCGGATTTCCCTTATGGGCCACGTGCCAAAGATTGCCGATTCCTGACCTTCTGTATAACATATGACTCAATTTCTCAGTTACTCTTTCTTCCTTACTCTCTGGGTTGTAGGAAAATGCTCTTTATCATGGTGGTAGTGGTAAAGATGTTACCTCACCCATTGTCTCTCTGTTTGTCATGACACAGTCATACAGTGTGATGGTGAATTTCCCTACCTTTACTGGTATAAAAAATCTGGTTCTGTAGATTGTAAATAATATTTACACAAATATTTAATTTGACTTAGTTGAATTACTCACTTCCAAAACAATTGGGAGGGGTGTAAACTTTGTTCCTTTCCCTCACTCCTCCTGCAAACTATTGGTACATCAAAGTTTTAACTTCAGATTTCTCTTTTTTTTTAAAAAAAGAGAAGTTTATTGTCTATGAATAATTAACATTTAATAGCAGACAAAAATAAGTCACTTTCTAACCTTATTCTCTTTACTTACAGAGGTTGTAAAAATTGTTAATGTGAATAATGTTGCCTTCTGTTGTGTGATGCTAATAGGAAACAGATCACTGTGGTTTATGAGGTACTTGCCCTTTTTGGTGCATTATAAATAGCTCACTTCAAATGATGTTTCCTCATTGATTTCCTACTATTTGACCAGAAACAACAGAGCAGGAAGAACAGTGGCTAAACATGAAGTTTGCAGTAGTACAGGAAAAAATTATATGACCTAGTCTTCCGTAGCCCTTAATTGCTCTCTAGGCTCCCTGTAGCTAAAAGCATTTTTCATTACCCTAATTTATCCTGTGCATCCCTAGCTCTTTGCCTAGGAGAGTAGCTAAGATTTCATCCCCGCAGAGGCTTTCAGCATACTCCTGAATATCTGTTGCCATGCCAGTCCTTGAGAAAAAGCAGACAAGGTGGGTAACATGATATATATTAATATTACATTATCCACCTTGTCCATTTTGTCATAAACGTCAGGCACATTAAGTGTAGTTGCACTGTAGTTCGTTGAAGAATTGCGCTCAGGTAGCTGGTTTGCGATTTTTTTTTTTTTTTTTTTTAAAGGGACGCCAACTTAAAAATAATCACACTTCTGTCTGATTGTTTTTAAGGTACTGTTGTTCCAAACTATCCACAATGAGAGGGCAGAATTCCCCCCCCTTTCTTCCCCGCTATTTGTCTGTACCATTTTCCCTTTGTAGTCAGTCAGTAGAACAGTCTTCCCTCTTGTTCATGGGAGGTCTTTCTTTTCCTCTGTTGCTGTCCGAAACAATTTGTTTGCAAAACCCAAATTGGCAGAGTATCCCAGGGACAGGTTTAATACCTGAAATTATTTTTGAAAAAATTGACTAGATTTCAAGTTGACGGTGCCCCTTTTAAAAAGGAAATGAGTTTATTTAAATTAGAAACTGCAGGACAGAGCAGTCCTACTATAGACTGTAGACTATAGACTATAAGTTTTGCAAACATATCTTTTAGCATTTACAAATTCATTGAATAATTAAAACAGAATTATTATAATACAGCTGGAGGTTTACTTTTCTTTAAATATTAGTATTTTAATTTGATAGAATTCCTCTTTTATATATACCCATACACACACACACACACACACACAAGCATATTCATCAGTGCATTTTGACTTTGTTGTCCAACGTTTCAGTGCTGATATTGGCAATCTAATTTTTTTTAAATAAATGCACCATCCATTTGTTTTATAAACCTGGGTAATTTCTCATTTATGCTGAAGAAAATAAAACAATTCTGTATGGAATCATTCAAGTCTTTTGGATACCAACAGCAGTGGTGGCTTTCACTTTTTCAAAAACTAAAATGAATGATGAAACAAGTGCATTGAATCAATCTACTTATTAAGTGTAAATGTATCCCATTCCAGAGAACTTGTAATTGGTTTTGAAATTCTCACTGTACAAAGGAATAGCTGTTAATGATTTTCTCTCATCACTTACCTACTTCTCTAGAGGTGTGATGTTAGTTTTACCCAGCAGGTTGTCACTTTGCTTCTTTGCACTTCAAAAAGATCTAAGGTTACTGATTATGACTTCGCTACTTCCTGTCTTATTGTTATGTACTTACAAAGGATTTGTAGTTTAAAACCATACAGTAAAGAATGCAAGTCAAGTATAAATTCCTCAGATTTGCAAGTCTATAAAGTTTTCATTTTTCCCTTTCTTTTGAAAGTGAAATATTTACTGCAGCCTATGAACATGGATGGCGGAAAATACTTCATATTATCCACTTCCCACTCCAGGCATGAGGTGGAATCAAACTTAAAAACAACTCATACATAACTGTAGTTTGACTTTCCTCCAAAAATGTGGCAAATGCCTCTTAACTCTGGAAATGATGCCATCTAAAGCACAAGTCCTTTCTAAACTAAAATCAATTTTGCACAAACCTGTTTGTGCAATTGTTCCCTCCCAGAATTAACACAGGTTTTGATGTTGCAGTAAAGTATTACTTAACTTCCCCTGCCTTCCCTCCTTTCAGTTATTACTGCCAAACATACATTTGCCTGTGAGGATTGGGGACTCTGCAAGTGAACCTAGTGTAAAATCAGTAAAAATTTGTTCGGTGAGCTGCTTTTCTGTGCGATGGATTCCATGCTTTGTGGAATAGAATCTTGTGCTATAGAAGAGTCATGCCAATTACTGTGGTCTCTTCATTGAAGCCACCACAGCTAGTGACTGGGCTATGATCTATATTTGGATGGGGTTGTTAATTGGACAGGCATTGAGTAATGAGTACTTGTGTGAAGAAAAATAGTTAAAGCATTGGATCAATGGGTATGTTGCAATTCTAATTTAACATACAAATTGAGAACATAGCCTTCAAAATTCAAAATAATTATCCTGCTTAAAGGCAGGGAATGGACCATTCTCTCCTGGTTGTTCTGTTAACTTAGGTGCATGGAGGGAAAGACTGGAAATAATAAAGCAATAGTACAGTTGCCTTTCACTGCTGTAGTACATCTACATAAAAACAATCATAATTCATTTCAGCATATCTACTTTCGTTTGTAGTTTACTGTTTGGAGTACGCACTTGAATAGCACTGAACAAAATGTACTCCTTGAAGATAAGAATTGCTGTAAATGTTCGTTATGATGAGAACAGCATGTACTGAACAAGCACGAATCATCTTAAAACTCAGCTGCTGAATTAAAGTGGATGAAGATTGAGATGAAGCCTTTTCCCCACCCCTTTCTTCTTTTTAATGTGTATATCTGTTTTCAAAATCAAATGTACAGATGACTTTTTTTTTCCCTAAACCATGGTTTAAAAAAAATTGTACATCAGTCAGGTGGCAGTTATGATTTTGATCGAGCTGGTGATGCCTTTAAAGGCGTGTCTTCTAAGATTTTTGAATTCATCATTCCCATGGATGGTGGGTATAATAGGCTAGAGGAAGCTAAGCTTCCCCTGGCACAGCTGCCACTGCTGGATGCCTGGGCCGTGGTGGCCCTGCCTGCACTCTACCTCTTCCTCTTCCTGCTCCGCCCCTTCCCCGAGGTCCCCACCACCCGCTGCTGCCTGATGAGTTCCTCCTCTCTCCCGCTCTGAAGGTCCACACTGCTCGCCGCATCCCTCCTCATGCCCCCTCCCCCACGAGCCCCCCCTGCCTGCCGCTCGCGTCTGTCCTCATCCTCCCCCCGCACAAGGGAGGGGAGCGGTGGGCTGGGGGGCTGAGTGGTAGGGGTGGGGCCTGAGGCAGAGTGGGGGTGGAGTGGGGGTGGGGCCTCAAGTGGAAGAGGCAGGCAGGGAGCTAGCCTCCCCCAGGGGAAGCTTCACCAGCTGCCCACGGTCAGTCTTGGTGGATGTATCTTCACCACCCATAGCACTGGCAGAAGCCGTAGTGTAGAAAGGGCTGTGGAGTAAACATTGTTCCTCTAAGTCAGCCTTGTCTATACCCATTAGAAATTTCAGGTTCCAAGAGTCTAACATTCTGGCACTCCCAGTAAAGAGAATTTGAATCCCCATGTTTAACAAGGATTTGGATTAAATATTTGAAAGACGAGAACTATCTGGTGTTTTGTTTGACCTATTTCTAGATGATCCTCTTGTCTATTCTGAATTTAAAGACATGAGGCAGTAATCATGGGCTTGATAGATTTTGAATTCAGTTAACACTGTTCACTTGTTGATATATCAGGTGTGGCCAAACTGTGGCTCATGAGCTGCATGCAGCTCTTTTACAGTTAAAATGTGGCTCCTGGAACTCCCCAAACCACCATTCTCTGCCTACAAGACTGGGCGGGGGGGGAACTTGGGGCTTCTGCCCTGTGGCGGCGTGGTGGGATTAGGGGCATGAAACTTTTTTTGTTGTTGTTGTCAATTTCATTGTCATTTACATCCAGGGCATAAGAGAATCTTAGGTCATTTTCTAAGAATCAAAGGTTACAGGCAGCGATGAGCTGCCAAAATCTTAACAACCGGTTCCCTATAATAAGTTGTGATTTAAAGGATGTGCCCCAGTATATATTTTTTGTACCAACAGGGTTACCATATATCTATTTTCCCGGGAGGAATTTTTAAATTTTAAAAATTCCTCCTGGACAGCGATTTAAGAACCAAAAAGCCTGACCTGTCCGCGAAAATACGGATGTATGCTAATCCTGCCGAAAGTTCTTTTTTAAAAAGATGGGCCTGAACTAGAAATGAGCTCCGTTTCACATGTGTGGGTCCCCGCCACTCCCTGGGGGTGTGGTAGGGTGACTAGATGTCCCGATTTTGGGTTCTTTTTCTTATATAGGCTCCTATTACCCCCCACCCCCTGTCCTGATTTTTCACACTTGCTGTCTGGTCACCCTAGGGCATGCACATGTGTGGATCCCAGCTGCTCCCTGCCCCCTCATTGAAGCAGGTGTGCAGGGTTACTGCCCTGGGAACCGCAGGGCACCAGTGGACGTGGGGCCAGCTGCAGACAGGGGCGTGGGGCAGGGCTAGCTGGAGGCAGGGGGTGCAGGGCTGGCTGCGGGCAGGGCAGGGGGTGTGGAGCTGGCTAGAGACAGGAGGGTGCGGGGTTGGCTGGAGGCAAGAGGGTGCGGGGCTGGCTGTGGGCAGGGCAGGGGGTGCGGAGCTGGCTGGAGACAGGAGGGTGCGGGGTTGGCTGGAGGCAAGGGGGTGTAGGGCTGGCTGGAGACAGGGCAGGGGTTGACTGGAGGTAGGGGCTGGCTGCAGGCAGGGCAGGGGGGTGCAGGGCTGGCTGGAGATGGGCTGGCTGCGGGCAGGGCAGGGGGTGTGTGCGGCAGGGGCTGGCTGCAGGCAAAGGGTGCGGGGGTGGCTGGAGACATGGGCTGGCTGCGGGCAGGGCAGGGGGTGCGGCAGGGGCTGGTGCGGGCAGGGCAGGGGGTGGCTGGAGACGGGCTGGCTGCAGGCAGGGGGTGCGGGGGTGGCTGGAGGCAGGGCAGGGGGTGTGGCAGGGGCTGGCTGTGGGCAGGGGGTGCAGGGCTGGCTGGAGGCAGAGCAGAGGGTGCGTGCGGCAGGGGTTGGCTGGAGGCAGGGCAGAGGGTGCGTGTGGCAGGGGTTGGCTGGAGGCAGGGCAGGGGGTGGCTGGAGACGGGGGCTGGCTGCGGGCAGGGTGGTGGGTACTCACGGGGAGAGCAGCAGGATGCAGCCCAGCCCCAGCAGAGCAGCCGGGGACCCACCAGGCAGCAGCGGGAGCCCCAGGGCCAGGGGAGCAGCAGCAGCAACAACAGGGCTTGTGCCCAGGGCCAGGCGGCAGCCCAAATGGCTCCCCCAGCGCAGCACCCCCGGCGGCCAGAGGAGGAATTACATCACTTCCCGGCCGGAGCCCATCAAAGCCTCAGCGCCCCCTGCAGGGAAGCGGGTTAACAACCAGTTCTAAAACTGCTTCAAAATTTAACAACCGGTTCGCACGAACCGGTGCGAACCGGCTCCAGCTCATCACTGGTTACAGGTATTTACTTGCACAATGCTGTAATGCGTGGCTCTTACCTCCATGTACTGAGCTACAGCTCACTAAACACTGCTTCTAAATCGTAGTAATAAATCTGCACTCTCATTACAAAACCCTCCTGCTTGGATGGGCATCAGGACAGCGTGCTCCTCCCCAAAGTAATGACAGAGAATTGCAGCCGCCTTGCTGAGAAGGAAAAGAATTTATAGTCTATCCTATGTGGAAGATTGGCTGGTGAAAACCAACTCAAAGGATAAGGAAAAAAAATGCATTAATCATGCATGGCACGAGAGATATTCCAGGCCGGGGGTTTTATAATAAGTGTGTGTGTGGGGGGGAAGCTCTAGACCAGATGGCGGGCCACAAGACATTTTGGTGACGTTGATCGTCCTCAGGCACGGCCCCCCGCAGCTCCCAATACCTGCGGACAGTCAACGCCACCAAAATGTCTCGCGGCCTGCAATCAGATTACCCTGATGGGCTTCCACTACTCTAGACCCCTACCTGTACCTCGGTGCTTTACATTGGTAGGTAGAAGGCACTGGGGTTAGCTTTTCTGAGGGGGTGAAAATATCTGACACTAATCATGGAGGCAAGTTCATAATTAACAATTCCTGGGCTTTATATTTTTGTGCGTAGACTTATCCCATGCACAAGAATCCCATTGCAATAGCTGGTGATTTCCTCTATGTAAATCCTGCATCTGACTCCATTGTCTTTTCCTCCAATCTTATTTTATGTTTCTGAAGTGTTTTGAATAATTTAAATGGTTTAAAAGTTTAAAAGCTTTGGGATATTATGACTACTACAGTAGTGGTGCAGCTTGTACAAACTTCATGTGGGAGCTCCCTTGTAGGGGTCAGCTCTAGGAGTCCTCAAAGTCATGAGCATTAGAGGCTTGGAAATATATATATTGGATACAAATCCATTCAAGACCTCTGGTCTGTGATGGAAGCAAGACTACATGTCAATGAGTCAGAAATGATAATAGGCAAATGGGTATTATCTTAAACAAAATGTCTGTACTGAAGCTTTGTTACGGTCTCTCCATAAGTACACTAATGGTAGGATGGCTGGATGTGTAACCCTCAGCTAGGTCCAAAACACTAGCAAAAATGTAATTTCCATGGTTACATTTTTCTTCTCTCCCTGGAACTTAAACATGATCCTCATCATATGCATTAAATTTACCTTAAATGTACCTTTAAAAGACATTTAAAAAATCTTTTAGAATATATTTCAGAGGCATAAATGTCATGAAAATTTTTTAATATTTGTTTGATATTTTGCAAAGAGCATTTTAATCTGATGCTTGGAAAGAGCCTGGGGATACTAATTTATTTTACATAAGTCAAATACTGTAGTATTTAATGTTAACATATTTCATTGCATAAAAGTTCAATTAATGAAAGGTTTCCTTGGTAGATTCCAAATATCTGGTTTATTGTAACAGTAACCACACAAATTGGCTTAATAGTCTACCTAAAAAATTTGTCTTAATGTGATTTTAAAAAAGAGACACAGCAAAGACAGTAAAAGTTTAACGCAGCTGTTTCAATTATTGCTGTCTTTGACCAAGATATACTTTTACAGTACATAGTCCTAATGTTACAAAGCTTGTTTTTTTTATTCCCCACTTGATTTCCCTCCTAAGAATAAAACATAGACTCTGCTGTATTTCTCCCACCTGTGCTTACTTGGCCCTTTGAAGGGCTTCAGATTTTTACCTGGAAGCCAGCATATTAGTAAACCATACGTGAATGTGAAAGCTGAGCAATTTTGTTTACTTTGTGCATCTGATAGAGGACTGATGACCCCTATGTAACTACTTTAATAGTCACATAATCCTTCACACAATTCTATCAAGGGCCCATTGGAGCTTTGCCATTTATTTAACTGAATATAGAATTAAGCCCCAAATTTTCTCAGTTAAATAATAATGTTTAGTACTCTCTCTCATTTAATGTTTATGAAGTGTTTTATGGAGGTAGAGTGCATTGTTCCAGTACTTGATCTACAACCTTTTGCTGTACAAAGGACTAGAAAACTTTTTTCGTTTGTGGTTTTTCAAAAACGGTGTTTTATTTTAGCTTTGAAAAAAGATTTCAACTTTATTGGCATCACCAACAATTTTTATGGGATTTGGGGAAGAAGTCTATTTGCATTTTGAATAGTACATTTCAGCTAGGACTTATATTTACAGCATATAAGAGAAAACGCTCCGTCAGGTTTTGCTTTATCTGGTTTCTCTGTCCTCCTTGCAGACGAAGACTCGCTTGCAGAAGTGTTCGATGACAAAACGGCTTCGGTCCCATATTTTACGGGGTGAGTCCAGAACTAAGCAGTCAAGGTCATAGTGGTGCCGATAAACATAAGGAGTCCGTGAGTTCTAGTGTCTCAGATGAAGCAGTTATTCTTGGCAACCGCAACAAAAGAACACTCAGTCAGCTATAACCTTTTGCTGTTTTGATTGGGTATGCTAGCCGTGCAGATTCCAGCCTGACTTCCACTTGAAACAGGTCACTGAGAACTGTGCCAGGATCACTTTTATACTGTCTGGGAGCAGTTCCCAGAGAGCCGTGCCCTGCTATGATCTGACTTGTGCTGGCTTGTTTCATGAACTACACCCAACAAAGGACTATGTTTTAAAAGGAGCCCTAAGCAGATAATTTCTAGTGTTCCTGTTTGTGACTGTTGAAAAGAATGAAGCACACCCCTAACCATGCCCCAATTTATTGATTTCTTTAATCAACCTACAGTGTGCATTACAAATGAGAAACCAGAAGGCTTTCTGCACTTTAAACATCTATATGTATTTGTGTACAGAACACTATGTATTGGGCCATCTGTTCTGGGTTATACCGATGCAACCTCATCAAAGCTAGTGTAGCAGGACAGAATCTGCTTCATTGTATGGGAAATATGCTTCATTTAAAATATGTTTTCCCCAAAAGCAGGTCTCATATTTTTCTTCACAAGTGAACATTTTATGTCCGAACTGGAAGTATGCAAACACAAAGGGTGAAATCCTAGACGTAGGGCTTGTCTACAATTTAAATTTGTTGCAGGTTAACATGAGGTATTTTGCATTAAAGTACCTTGTGGTCACAAACCATTTTTTTTTTGCAAGTCATCTTTTTAATGTGTGTTATTAAATCCACTTGGAAAGTGAGTTACTGAGATGTGGGTTTACACTCAGCAAACTAGATGTGGCTACATCCCCATCCGGAAACAACATTACATAACTGCCAAGTCCTTCCACTGGTATCCTATGCTGCTTTGATGGATATCTATGTGTCGTCTACTGCTCCAGGGTCATCCTGACCAGATGCCACTTCTCCATTTAAATGCTGGTGTGCAGCCAGATTCTGTCTTTTGTGATTACAACTGCTGCAGGGTTTGCAGACCTGTCATACTCTACTCTTGATCATTGAACAGTTGTGCCTCATGCTTCAGCATGGTCTTGTGCTGAGGTCCTGGACTTCATTGCTCTCTGGGGAGAGGAGCATGTACAGGCCCACCTGAATTCTAGCCATCACAAAGCACAAATATACAAACAACTGTCTGGAAAAAATGAAGGAAAGAGGGTACAACTGGGACCCAAGCCAATGCTTTAGTAAAGGAAAGGAGCTCCAACTGGGTTACAAGAGTGTTGGGGACAATAATAGGGCTCTGGGAGAGCTTGCAGAGTCTACATCTTTTGTAATGAGCTGGACTGTATATTTGTGAGAGATCCATTGCTGAACCATTGTATTTGGTGGACACCACTGATGGCACAAACGAAGAGGAGGAGAGTGATAATGAAATCTCCAATCTCATCAACCCAGTGAACTCCGAGACAAACACAGTTACGTAACACTTCTTCTCAAAAGAAAGTTATTTTAAGGGTATCTACTCCTCCCCCACAAGCTATTGCAGAGTTCTACAAATTTGGCAGTGCAATTTATGCTTATCCGTGGGCACTAAAGAGAACTTAAGCTAAAAATAGTGCTCTAATTTGGCATGGAGATTTCATGGCAATGCATCTCTCTGGAGACATGCACATGTAAATCATGTTTCCCTTTTTGCTCCAGCAGCAGCTCTGGAGACACCATTGTGACAAATGGCAGCATGGCATATTTTCCCAGTTTTGCCCATTGCCTTGTAGAACAGAATCCTTTTTTGCCTTTTGGGAACATGCTTCAGGGTAGCCAAAGTAAGCATAGTCTACAGAAGTGCATGCGTAATCATTAGCCTACATCAGCCAGTGCCCTCTCTCCCTACCCACCAACCTCCATCTCACTGGTTACCTACAGGGGTACACATGCAATTACTAGCCTGAGTTTGCTGCACTATCTTTAAGTAGCCTCCACCTTGATGTCTGTTGTGCTTTTCACGTGAATTACCTCTTTCCCCCAAGTTGGTAGAACAACCACCCACTGCATTGACCGCACAGACCCAGGGCCCTGCACAAATGGGGAAGCTTGTGAAAACATCTAACTATCTCCAAGCTCATCAAAGATGTGGGGAAAGCCTATGAGAATGGAATTCCACAATGAAGGAAAAAGCAACGTTTTAATGACTGTTGGCATGAAGACTTCAGTTTTGACAATAACTAGTTTTCCAGTTTTCCCCCATAGCAGTGACCTAGGACAGGAGTGTTAATATTAAGTGAATGGCTGCCCAATCTGCATAGGAGGAAGGAGGAGCTCAAGGAATGACCTATTGAGTGACCTTTATGTATGAATCGCAAAAAAGGAAGGAGTGGATGGAAGGTTTCCTGAAGCATAACAGAGGAGAGAGAGAGAAGGGCAGGGAAATAGTTAGATTGCACAAGCACAGCTGCTGGGGATGACGGAGAGGCAAATCGTCCTCCTGGAGAACATGGTAACTTTCTGGTAAAGGACAGCACCATTCTCTGTGTCCCCTGCAGCCTCTACCTCTGAAACTTCCACTTTCTGGGATGCATCATTCACTGCAACAGTGCCCAGAAACAGGTCCTCCTCTAGGCATTCTATGTCACAGAACAACAAAGAAAACAGTGGAAAATGGGAGATTCACTTAACGCCTTCACCAGCAAGGGAGAGGCTCTTCTATCGCTATCCCACATCCCAAGATGCGGAGAACAGTTATGAGTGTCCTGTGTACATACATTTGTGATCCTGGGTCAGGACCTTGTCTGCATGCTATTCTTTGTGACTTCTGAAGGGTTTTTTTAAAATCTCTCCTTTTCGGTTTGTGCAGTGTTATGTATCTTTAGCTTTTTACTACTCAAAATTGTTTACATTGGTGTTTTATTTATTAAAAATACATTCTAAATGTCTTTGTAGTCATGGCTTTATAGCTAGAACAATTCGAGAAAATACACTCGTCCACTGCACTGAATTGTTATGGAATTCATGAAAATGTCTGTGTAACAGGGTTCACGACCCACCCCTCTTCCTGGGGCCCACCTGTTCTCACCTGTGCTTCAGGGTTGTGAAATACCCGTGTCTTTATTTACTTAAGGTTGTCCCACCACCAGTGTCTATCTATATACAAGCTTTACAGCAGAGTCAGCCTTCAGCTAGGAGGCCTCCAACTCCCTCCCTGACTGACTTCTCCCTTGCTGCCCCCTGCCTTCTGGCTCCCTCCCAGCCTTTATAGCCCTTGGCTTGTCAGGCCAGAAGGTGTTGCCATTCCTCAGGCCGGCATCAGGCCTCTTCCATCAGCCCCAATCTGCTTCCCTTGATTGGAGCTGACTGGGCTAATTAGGTGCTTTTGCACCAGCTCCCTGCTACAGTCCACCTTTACTGCACCTTCAAATGCACTACAATAACATCCATACATACGCTATGTTAAAATTCCCATAACAGATACTAGCGTTCCCGTAAAAAGAACAGAAGTACTTGTGGCACCTTAGAGAGTAACAGATTTATTAGAGCATAAGCTTTCATGGGCTACAGACCACTTCACTGGATGCATAGAATGGAACATATAGTAAGAAGGTGGAAGTTGCCATACAAACTGAAAGAGGCTAATTAAGATGAGCTGTTATCAACAGGAGACTTATCTGCGTGGACTCCTCCTGAAGGTTGAAACAACAGACTGGACTTCTGCATAGTTTGCTTCCGTCGACGTGCACGGGCTGAAATTGTGGAAAAGCAGCATCACTTGCCCTATAACCTCAGCCGTGCTGAACACAACACCATCAACAGCCTCAGAAACAACTCTGACATCATAATCAAAAAGGCTGACAAAGGAGGTGCTGTCATCATCATGAATAAGTTGGAATATGAACAAGAGGCTGCAAGGCAGCTCTCTAACTCCACATTCTACAGGCCATTATCCTCTGATCCCATTGAGGATTACCAAAAGAAACTACACCATTTGCTCAAGAAACTCCCTGAAAAAGCACAGGAACAGATCTGTGCAGACACATGCCTAGAACCCTGACCAGGGGTATTCTATTTGCTACCTAAGATTCATAAACCTGGAAATCCTGGACGCCCCATCATCTCAGGCATTGGCACCCTAACAGAAGGATTGTCTGGCTATGTAGACTCTCTCCTCAGGCCCTACGCTACCAGCACTCCCAGCTATCTTCAAGACACCACTGACTTCCTGAGGAAACTACAATCCATCGGTGATCTTCCAGAAAACACCATCCCGGCCACTATGGATGTAGAAGCCCTCTACACCAACATTCCACACAAAGATGGACTACAAGCTGTCAGGAACAGTATCCCTGATAATGTCACAGCAAACCTGGTGGCTGACCTTTGTGACTTTGTCCTCACCCACAACTATTTCACATTTGCGGACAATGTATACCTTCAAATCAGCGGCACTGCTATGGGTACCCGCATGGCCCCACAGTATGCCAACATTTTTATGGCTGACTTAGAACAACGCTTCCTCAGCTCTCGTCCCCTAACGCCTCTACTCTGCTTGTGCTACATTGATGATATATTCATCATCTGGACCCATGGAAAAGAAGCCCTTGAGGAATTCCACCGTGATTTCAACAATTTTCATCCCACCATCAACCTCAGCCTAGACCAATCCACCCAAGCGGTCCATTTCCTGGACACTACAGTGCTAATAAGCGACAGTCACATAAACACCACCCTATTCTGGAAACCTACTGACCGCTGTACTTACCTACATGCCTCCAGCTTCCATCCAGGACACAACACATGATCCATTATCTACAGCCAAGCTCTAAGATACAACTGTATTTGCTCCAATCCTTCAGAAGAGACAAACACATACAAAATCTCTATCAAGCATTCTTAAAACCACAATACCCATCTGCTGAAGTGAAAAAACAGATTGACAGAGCCAGAAAAGTACCCAGAAGTCACCTACTACAGGACAGGCCCAACAAAGAAAATAAGCCACTAGCTGTCACCTTCAGCCCCCAACTAAAACCTCTCCAGTGCATTATCGAAGATTTACGTCCTATACTGAAAAATGATCCCTTACTCTCACAGATCTTGGGAGACAGGCCAGTCCTCACTTACAGACAGCCCCCCAACCTGAAGCAAATACTCACCAGCAACCACACACCACACAACAAAAACACTAATCCAGGAACCTATCCTTGCAACAAAGCCCGATGCCAACTGTGTCCACATATTTATTCAAGTGACACCATCACAGGACCTAATCACATTAGCCACACTATCAGAGGCTCATTCACCTGCACATCTACCAATGTGATATATGCCATCATGTGCCAGCAATGCCCCTCTGCCATGTACATTGGCGAAACCAGACAGTCTCTATGCAAAAGAATAAATGGACACGAATCATAACATTCAAAAACCGGTAGGAGAACACTTCAACCTCTCTGGCCACTCAGTAAAAGATTTAAGGGTGGCAATTTTGCAACAGAAGAGCTTCAAAAACAGACTCCAGCGAGAAACTGCTGAGCTTGAATTAATATGCAAACTAGATACCATTAACTTGGGTTTGAATAGAGACTGGGAGTGACTGGGTCATTACAGATATTGAATCTATTTCCCTAAGTTAAGTATCCTCACACCTTCTTGTCAACTGTCTAAATGGGCCATCTTGATTATCACTACAAGAGTTTTTTTTCTCCTGCTGATAATAGCTCATCTTAATTAATTAGCCTCTTACAGTTTGTATGGCAACGTCCACCTTCTGTGTGTGTGTGTGTGTATATATATATATATGTATATCCTCATACTCTATATGTTCCATTCTATGCATCCAATGAAGTGGGCTGTAGCCCATGAAAGCGTATGCTCTAATAAATTGGTTAGTCTCTAAGGTGCCACAAGTACTCCTGTTCTTTTTGTGGATACAGACTAACACGGCTGCTACTCTGAAACCTAGAATTCCCATATGTGATATGAAGAAAGCTTTGCTTCATTGCACGTACATACTCAGATAAGTGCAATAATTCTGATTTAAGCCTTATAAAAATGCATACACATTGATCACAGGTGGCCCCTGAGTTGCCTCCACATGTCGTCATGGCATCTTCTCTGACTATTCAGAATGTTTAGCAAGTCTGCCAACCTACTCCCATCTTCCAGGCTCTCCCTCCTGCTCTCACAGTGGCTGTGCAAAGCACAGCAAGCAGCTGTCCTAAGAGGCAGATACTTCTCAGTAGCCTCCAGCTTCGACATCAGACTCCTCCATCTGCCTTTCAGTCTCCCAAGTGCATATTCTACTGTCATTCAGCACAGTAGAGGGCATAGTCAAACAGTTCCTTTTGCCCATCCAGTTGCCCAGTAAAAGGTTTCCTAAGCTAGAGAAGAAGAGAGTAGGCTGGATCTCCCAGAGTGACTGGAAGAATGGCAATGCCATCAAATATCCGTAGAGACCATAGGAGCAGAAGTTCCATTTTTCATTCTAGAAAACAGTCCAGCATTTTAAAGATCCTGGAGTCATGGATCTTTCCAGATTATGCTATGTAAATATTGGTGAACTGACCACAGTGCTCAAACAGACCTAGTAGCGCCATAGAGCAATGTTTCTGTTGATGAACTCGTGGGTCTGGCATGGGGGTTAAACGTTAGGCACATGGGTCCCATCATTGGCCCCAATACAGTTTAGGAATCCCAACTGTGCACTTATAACCTCCTATGCATTGCCCAGCCTGATGACTCGGTGGGAAGCACCTTCTTGATTGCAGCAAATATCTCCATCACAGTTTCCCCAATGGCTGATCTACCAAAACCACACTGGCTAGCTACTGACCAGTAGCAGTTGGAGTGGCAAGCTTCCACAAGGCGATGGCCATATGCTTCTCCCTGCTGAGGGGAGTTTTCATTTTGGTGTTCAGCCACTGCAACTCTTGGGTGAGCTCTGCACAGATTTCTAAGAAAAAGGCTTATGACATCTTGAAGTTCTGCCATCACAGATGGTCATCCCAGATTTGCCCTGCTGTCCTGTCACAACAGTCACTGATAGATGGCTGAGCCCAAAAGTGGTGCTCCACTGAGTGAAGCTGCTCCAGGAAAAGGTCTAGGAAAGTGTCTGCTTGATTTCAGCCGCCTCCTCCTTCTCAGGGGGCCGTTATCGCCCTGGATCTGAAGTTACCGCACAAATCTAGATATGCTTGTAACAGACTATTTATATTCATCACCATGAGGATCATAACGTTCACCAATGCTTCCTCCAGGCTGCATGACCATGCTCTGAAAATGGCCCTGGATTGCAAAACTTAGATGGATGATAGCATGAAAGGAGAGGAATCATGGGAATTATTTATTTAACTTGACCCCAAGCTCAGGAATTCGGTTGCCTTCCAGTAGTTGTCCCACATGCACAGTGCAAAAAATCCCTGAATGCATATAGCATCACAGCAGCAGAGCAATGCACCATGTGAGGTCTGACCAGATGTTTTCAACATCACTGTGCTGTGTGGCAACATATGATATGAAGCAAAACTACCTTACTTGTAGGAAAATAATGCAGTGTTTTATGCATTGCTTGCACAATACTTGTTCTGGCTCACTTAACATGGATGCAAAAAACCATAGCAAGTTTCAAGTGTAATCATGACCTTATTGAAGTCAATGGGATTTTTGCTACTAACTTCAGTAGGGCCAGGATTTCACGCAGAAGTTGGCGAGCATGGAACAATGCACTTGTGTGAGGAACTTTTTCTTTTAACACTTCATGTCTTTAAATATGTATCCAAACTGAATCTGTCAGTAAAACTTATCTGGTTTTAAAATCATGTAATTTAGCTAAATTTCTCTTATTAGTTTGGGTTGAGTCAAGCTGTACAATGGTTGAATTGGTTACCATTATATTTGGTTACCATTATATTTGGTTAACTGCTGTAAAGCAAGTTTCTAACAATAGATTGCTTCATTTAAATAGCACTGTAGAGTGCTGGTGCCCTATCAGTCATTCAGACCTTTCCCTCCTGCTGTCTAGTCTGATAGACAGTTGTGCTGATGTGGATATTTGGGAAGAAGGGATCAGGAAGAGGGGATGATGGATAAAGACAATCTCCTGTCTTGGGAGGAAATCAGAAAACCCCTTTCTCAGTCTATCAAAGAATTTCTTTGTCAAGGTGTCAGAAGATTATTCATGCTCATGTGAGAGCAACTTTTTTTCCATTTTGTTGGAACAGGATGTCATTCTTCTGATCTGTGACGCAGAATTTGCAAAGAAAGAGGATTAAAAGATTTCAGTACCGTTACATTGTTGTCTTCTAAGTATTCTTCAACCTCTTTGGAGTTACATCCATGACATTGTGAGGTTCAGCCAGTAATTAATTGATCTCAGTTTTTGTTTCAAGTGCAGTAAGGACGTGATCCTGAGACCTGGGGTTCCTGTTGAAGCAGCATGAGTTTCAGGTGCTCAGCGTATTTAAGGATCAGGTTTTAAATGAGCAAGAGATGTAGAAAACCTTTTTCAAACAGTCCCCCTTCAGAATCAGCATGACTGTGATTTTGAAAATGTGTAGAGGATGCTCCCTTTACTGTGTATAATCCCTCAGCTTGAAAACAAACAAATTAGTAAGTTTCTATGGTTTATTTTTTTTTTTACTTCAGTTGAGTAAGACTGCAATTGTAATATTATTTTGTTTTATCCTTTTATCCTTTCAGGTTTTTGATTTAACTAAACAATGAAATATAGTGCTAAAAATTAAATGATCTTATATTTTGCAAGAATCTTCTGGTAAATGATCTAAAAGTGAATTTCTAGTGTTCATAATAGGCTAGTTCTAAGTAGAAAAGGACAATAAAAATCTTTTTAAAACTAAAGGTTGTTTTGGTCCCATATTGCTGATATCACTATAATGCCTTCTGTTGGAAGATTAAGACTGGAATTAGATGAAAATTATGACACATTTTTAACGGAAATTTTGAAAGGTCAAAATTTTTGGCCAGCATTAATTAGGACTTGGGATGCATAACAAAACATTCTGTGTTTACTTTTTTTAATTGAATCCTATTTTTGAAGCAGTCTTTTCTTTAATTAAGTTTGCAAGCAGCCCTTTGATGCAGCCCTGTGGTAAAGATCATTGTACAAAAATAAATGTGATAGATAAATTTTTTGCAGCTTGTTGGCTTGTAAGGTTTGAAATTTAGTGTACTATTTCAGTTGTATTTAGTGTGGCACATTAGATGTATGGAGCTGTCTTCCTTCTATGACTTGGTATGTCTTGACTGTGATTTCAGATGACACTCTTTTCTTTAATGTTTACGTTATTAGATATATATTAATCAATTCTCATGAATAATGCAGTGGGTTTTTGGAACTGTGTGGAGCTTTTAAGCAAATGGTAAAAAGCTCTCAAACTGGCTTCATTTTAAGTTGTGATGAATTATAACCACTTATAACTGAAGAATTGGAACAAAACCAGACACCTAAAACATGGATGTGCCTGACCTTGAAATGTCAGCTGATAGAAGCAAATGCTATTAAATTACCCCTCTTTTTCCAAATGTCTTATGTGTACATTCTCTGTAGGATAAGCTTTGATGCTACAAAGCAACACTTCTTTTACACTCATTCTTTTACCAACATTTCATCAGATGTTTATCTAAAAGTATTCTTCAGTGTTGCAAAGTCTCAGTTCAATGGTGTTAAAGTCATATGTTTTTCTTTGTATCTGTTCATTGCTCTAATACATCTAGAATAATGAATATCCAATATCGTATGCTATTTTGGTGTATAGAAAATTTATTTTCATCTTGAAATTTCATTTTACATAGCTATAAACCTTGGTAGTGCTCATAAGTTCATGAAAGAAAAGTATGAGAAACAATTTATTTAGACTGGACAGAAAAGAAACTTGTAAAATTACAAAATATTGGCTCACAAGCCACATTATCCGACTGATGGCTTGTGTATTAGCTTGTGAATCAAGACTTTTGCCTGACGAAAAATTGCTGCAAACATCTTCAGCTCTGGGAACAACCTCATCATGACTATTTTAGTAGTTAGAGATTGTTAAATAAATATTTTCAAAATACTTTTGAAGGCATCTATTATATGGCTATTTTGGGTGGTGGTGATGGTAGTAATCATTTGCACTTGTGTGCTGTTCCAGTTACCTTTGTATTGGCCGAGTATAATTACTCGTTAAGGGCATGATCCAAAGCCCACAGGGGTCATTGGGAGTCTTTCCACTTTAGATCAGGCTCTAATAATTTGACTGTTTTTAAACTTAAAAGTTACATTGCAGAAACACATACATATACATTTCCTACTTTTAGTTAGCTGATAAAAGAAAACAGAACTACAGGCTGACAATTGGGAATAGGAGGACATAGAACATATTTTTAAATCAAATCATATCTATGTCAATATGAAAGGATATTTAATAATGAAGAAAGTAATTTGCTAATTAAGTCACTGATCCAGTAAAGCATTTAAGCACATAGATAACTTCAAGCATGTGGACATTTTTAATGGGATGTGCTTGGTTGCTTTGCTGGATTGGACTCTAAGGCTCACCTAAGCAGTCCTCCAGCAAACTGTCCCGCTGAAATCAGTTGAGCTACTTGCATGAGTAAAGATCGCTTGTACCAGTATGTATTTGGTCTGATTGGACTCCCACGTGTTTCCATTTAAAAATGAAAGTTTATCTTTTGACCCTACAATGACTGGAAACAAAGGACCTACTGGCTTCACGAATTCATTTGGAGATGACATTTTTCTTCCTGTGCAAACCTCTGTGAGAAGTACTAACAGGCTGTAAAGTGAATAGTCTGTCTCCTCCTCTCCAAACTAAAATCTCGGCTGGTCTCTCTGACATCTCTTTGTGGATGTCTAGCTGTCGGCTCAAGCCCAGAGCTCTTAATCTTTCCCCCAAGACCTCCCCAAGCTCCTTTCGTGATTACTGTGGCCAACAACAGGATGATGCCTGTCGCTGAAGTCTGTAACCTGGGTGTCATCTTCAACTTGGACCTCTCTCTGGATCCTCACTTGCAGGCTATGTCTAAATTTTTCAGATTCTTTCCTTGTAACATCTCTTAAGAAACAGTGTTGCCTATCCATCCACACAGCTAAAACTCTCATCCAGGTTCTGGTCCATTCATGTCTTAATTACTACAACATCCTGTTCTCTGGTCTTGACAAATGCAGTCTTGCCCACTCATATTTATTCAGAACAGTGCTGCAAAGATCATTCTTCCAGACTGTCGCTTTGACCACATCACCCCTCTCTTTGCATCCTTCCACTGGCTTCCCCTTCTCTATTGCAACAAATATAAGCTATTTGTCTTCACTTTCAAGGCCCTTCATGGCTTATTCCCACTGTACCTATCATCTCTCATTCACTATTGAAATGTTGAGTTCTGCCTCCAGTCAGTCAATGATGCCACCTTTCATCATCCACTTGTTAAATTTTCAAACAGACACCTTTTGTGCTTTTTCTCTTGCTACCCGTCATGCTTGAGAGGAGCTCCCCGTAAACCTCTGAAAAGCTATGTCATTATCCTCCTTTAAATCCCTCCTTAAAATTCTTCTTTGCAGTGATGCCTACAAAATAATTGAAAGTCATTAGGCTGCTGGTATTCTGGTACCATAGTGAGCAATATTTTCACATTACTTCCTTGTACTCTCCCATCTCACTGTATCCATTTCTTATACTTAAGTTGTAAGCTCTTTGGGGCATGGACCATCTTTTTTTGTTCTGTGTTTGTACAGTGCTTTGCATAACTAGGGCGTGTGCCTTCTATGGTAATACAGATGATGATTATAATAAAATATACTTTGCATATGTGTTTCATAAACTTTTGTGAGATTTTTATCTTCCCACCATATGGCCTTTGGAAAAATTCAAAATTAAACACAAAATTTGAAAGGCGTTCATTTCAAAAAGATTGTTTATAAACTTCAATAGTAGTAGTAATTTTTAGCACTTACAATAATGTTTTTTCACCTGTAGGAGTCAGAGTTGTAGACAACTTTGGAAGTTAGTGTCTCTGGGAATTGAGTTATATTTGTTTGTGTGGCTAGATCCAAAGCTTATGCTCAAATAAATTTGTTAGTCTCTAAGGTGCCACAAGTACTCCTGTTCTTTTTGTGGATACAGACTAACACGGCTGCTATTCTGAAAATAGATCCAAATTGTGTCGGTAGTATAAAATGGCTCACATTGCTCTAGCGACCCTGTTTTTTTTTTGTCACGATGAACATGTAGGCAAGGCTTTGGGTTCATGCCCGTCAGGAAGATTTGCAGCAGTTTGGTTTGATAATACTGGAGATGGAGCTAGGCCTCAGGCATGATGCAACAACAGAACTCCAATCTTGGGAGAACAAATTGCTCCTTGGAAGAATGTAGGGTGACCAGATGTCCTGATTTTATAGGGACTGTCCCGATTTTTTGGATCTTTTTCTTATATAGGCTTCTATTACCGTACCCCGTCCCAATTGGTAAGTGTGTAAGAATGGGATGTGGTAAGTGTGTGGGAATGTGAATGTAACATGGAAAAATTGTACTATAATGGAAAGTATTTTAGAAAATTGCCAAAATCAGGCATAGACTATAATGTTGTTTTTATTATTCTTTTCCAGCAGGATTAAAGAGCTCAGCAATAGCACAGCGTCTCTCTGAGAAACTAATAGAAACCTCTTGCCCTTTTCTGAAAAGCATTTACACCCTGAGCTGTGCACACAAGCACATTGTCTGAGAAAATCCTAACTGCACATGCTTAGTCTAGTGCTAAAAATAAATAAATAAATTACAATCCACATAACTCTGATTATGTCAAGACCATTTTTTTCCATGTCTGGCATTGGTCCTTATTATGGACACATTCTCCAGTCCAACTCTGAGCTCTAAAGCTTTATACCTCCGTGACCTAGCTCTATACAAACCTAAAATAAAAATGAAGAGAAGCTAGAACGTTTGAAGTGGGGAAATTATTTTTTTTCCCCTTCTAGGATTTCACTCAAAACTTTCCAAAAAATATTTTGGACAGGAATGAAGAGCATGATCCTGTCAGGTGCTGAGGGCTCTGCCCTCCAACAGAGTTCAGTGGGAGTTGAGGGCACTCGACATCTTTGAGAATTGGGCTGTTAAGCAGGAGTATTCTGAGTTTCAGAATAGGAGGTTATATGCAGTAGAACCTGAAAGTTATGAACACCTCAGGAATGTAGGTTGTTTTTAACTCTGAAATGTTTGTAACTCTGAACAAAATGTTATGGTGGTTCTTTCAAAAGTTTATAACTGAACATTGACTTAACAGAGCTTTGAAACTTTACTATGTTGCAGAAGAAAAATGCTGCTTTTCCTTTTTCTCAGTAGTTTGTTTAACACAGTACTGTACTGTACTGTACTTGCTCTTTTTTTTTTTTTTTGGTCTCCGCCGCTGCTTGATTGTGTACTTCCAGTAATGAAGTATGTAGTTGATTGGTCAGTTCGTAACTCTGGTGTTCGTAACGCTGAGGTTCTACTGTAATGGGAAATATTTTGCAACCTGAATTCTAGTGGTCAGTGCTGACACAATTGCTGTAATATTTTAAACTTCATTTCCGAACACCATGTGTGGACTTTTTTTCTCTCATTTGGAAATTTTAAAATTGAATTTATAACTTTTTTTCCAGTATTCTGAGGGAGTGAGTAATATGAAATGTTTGTGCTTAATGTGTGACATTTAAATCAAACAATGCCTAGGTGATTGGATAAAGAAAAATATGGTGTTCTTTGTTGTTCCTGAGTAGGGAAAATAATTTTTTTTGTTTATGTAAGCACTGCTCTGGAAGAGAGTTTATTTTTGCAGAGTTAATTTCTTTTTTTGGTGGATAGTCATGGGTGGCTATTGCATCTTAAAATAATATTAGTGGTTCATTGCGGTCTTCATGGTGCATTTTGTATTTATTGGGGAAGAGTCCCTGAACACACAGTTGTTTTCTGTGTAAATAGTGAGAGAATACTTGGACTGGCAAGGTTGCACTGACCTTACCTAGTGGCCTGTTCCATTGATTGACACGTTTCAAAGGTTAAACTAACTGTGGATGAAATGTAATCAGTCGTGCACTGGATTCTTTCCAGATCACACTGGAAGAGTGCAGTAACCAGCACTGTTAGCTTTTGGAGAGCTAGAGACAGAGGTCATTACCTGTGCAGCTGTGAGCATGAAGAAACAACTGCCCTTCCTCTCTTTAAACAAACAAAAAAAAAAGCACCGCAGGGATCATTATTTTTCAGAGAGGAGTATGATGAATAAATCGCCAATCTCTCACTCTTTTTTTTGGTAGTTGTCAGAGCTCCTATGGACCCCACTCCCTGCTGACAGCTGGGCACTATGTCATTAGCTGGGGGCAGGGCCAGCTTTACTAGCACTAAAGAGGCAGTAAAGGCTGTTGGGAGAAAGAACACAACAATTGCTGCCGCTTCAAACAAAGCGGCAGCCAGAAACAGGCCAAGGAGAAGCCACAGCTCTAGAGAGTGACATACTCGTCCCTCTCCCTGTGCCGTATCTTTGTCTACCCCTCTCTCCGGCTAGGGATTGTGGACGGGTGTGTGTGTGTGCACGCGCGCGCACACACACACACACACAGATATGGAAAGTAAGTGTGTGTGTGGTTCATGACATTACAGCAGGCAGACAATCCAACCCTGAAGAGTGAGCTCCCTTCCCTTCTCAAAACAGCCACCATCCCAATTCCATTTCTCACTTGCTGCTGCATTTGGGGCATTTTCAGTCCCCCAACACTCAGAAGGGACTTGCAGCATGAGTCTCCACCTGGCATCAGATAAAAGGGCTGTTTGGAGGACACCAGAAGTGTGCAAGCTATGGAAGGGGAGCACAGCTCATTGCTCAAGATTGGTTTCATTGCCTGCCAGCCCTGAATTCCCAGTTTGTCCCCCTTACCTAGCTCTGACACAACCCATCCTCACTTGTCAGCTATGTAGTACCAATATACTAGGTGGAGAAAATAAATATTACTCCTTTGAATTTGGTCCAAGGCATTCTAGTTTATCAAAACTGCATGCTCTATAGCTTAGTGTGCATAACACAGTCTTCATATCAACATAGTTAACAACCTTTGACATTTTTTTCCCTGACAGACAATTCTCCGAGTAAGCCAGTGGCTCAGTAAACCTGCAGAGTGGTTAGTGTGCATTTTGGTGACACTATTTTAATCAAATATCTTATTTATTCAGTGTCTAATAACATTTGTGTTATGGTTAAATAACCAGGAGCATGGATGGATATCTTTATCCAAACATATGAATGACCCTATATAATTGCTTTATTTTCTTTGGATTTATATGTATTGCAGTGGTATCTAGAGAAGAGCCGGTCAAAAAGAAGGTGCAAAGTACTTGGACTTCATCGATATATATATATTTTTTTAATGGGGAAGTAGAATCTCTGTCCTGAGGAGTTTACAGTCTAAGAAAATCACAGCCTGAAATTCATGTTAAGTCCTACCCTTATCTGTGATTGTGTTCTTGGGAGAAGCCACCTTGGTTATGTTTAAATGGAGGACAGCCTGTCTTCTCCCTCTGCCCCTTAAAGGGAGAATTCCTTCCTTCTGAATCTTCAGGTGGACCCCCTCTCTCTTTGGTACAGAAGAGTGTTTTTTTCAGGGCTTTGGAGCTGTGCTCCGGCTCCGCTCCAGCTCTAAGCAAAAACCTGCAGTTCCACTGCTCCGGAGCTGCTCCGTGGGCTCCGCTCCAAAGCCCTGATTTTTTCCCCCCTTTTCTTTTTCTCCTGAGATCCCCCTCTCCATTTATTCTCTTTTATCCCATCTGTGTGTTGTGTTCCCCTTTCCTTCTCCCTCCCAATGTGTGGGTCTCCTCTCTTCCCTAACTCCTAGAGCTTTGGAGATGTGGGAGAATGATGCGTCGCTGGTGTGCAGTACTGTACCTACAGGAACCCTCTGACTGAATGTTCCCCCTTCTCAACCCTGCCTCTGCCATTTAGGGCTTGTCTACGTGTTCATTGTGTGTAAGCTGGGGTGTAAATCTACCCTGCACTAGCCTGCCATCCAGTAACTGCCCACGTGGCTCCTGCTGCCATGCACTAACAGGTCCTTAAGGTATTTCGATCTAGTTCTACTAGTTTTTGATTAAAGCGCACTAAGTAACTGTTAGTCTGTGTCAGCAGGGTCCACCCAAACAGTTAGTGGATGGCAGGCTGGTATGGGGTAGATTTACACCCCAGCTTGCTGCAAACTTAAATGTTTGTGTACACAGGCCATGAGATCATCTTTGTACAGTAAAATTCTCACATGTAGAGAACAGTTTGGTTCCTGTAGCTCAGCTTTGTGTCTGAACTCAAAAGCGCTCCAGACATTCCGGACCCTGTTTCACGCCGAACCATTTCAGTGTAAGTGTATGTGGTGGTTGCTGGCATAATGGGACAAAGAGTTCCAGTAGTTCTAACGCTTCCTCATAGTCCATGTGTGGCCTTCTTGAAGTCTCCTCAGTTCTGCTGCTCCTGGTAGCTCTGCAGGGAACTCTGCAAGTGGCGCTCCCAGGGCTTTGCCACTCAAATGGGTTAGAATCGTTCTAGTGAAGATGTGGGGCAAAACTGCAATAGCTGAGAACATAAATCAACATGACTAGTGTTGGCACACTGGCCTGGTTGTGTTTACCCAGTTCTAGCCCCCTAGTTCAATTAGGAATTGATCAGTTCTCCAGTGTACATACATCTTCAGCTGGAGGCCTCCTGCCTGCACTGCTGAGTAACCCTAGCAACTGGAGGTCAATGTCCTCCCCTCCTCCCTCCCTCCCCCCATCAGTTCAACCAGTTAACTAGGACTGGATTGTGGCAGTCCCAGCCAAAAGGGAAAAGTTGCAAATGCGAATCAAGGGGTTGTTTCCATGTCAAAATACCTAGAATACCTGAAACAAATAAAGGTGATTGATATTAGTATTTTTAGCCAGATCTGCTGCTGTCATGTATTTCTGCACAAGTGTACAATAGTTAAGCGGTAAGTCCTGACAGAGATCTGTTCTGCTTGAATATCTTTCTAATGAGGAAACCCAGAACACTCCAAAGAACAGATACTTGAAGTAACTTGTTTAGAAAAGCTTTTGAGGCTGAATGTGGGGCCTGCTTGAAATGAAGCTTCTGAAGATGATTTCTTATATCACAGGTCAGTCAGTTTGCCTCTTTGTTTAGAGTGCTGTGAGATGCCTCAGTACAAAGGTCACTTGTGGGTTTAAGAAGACAATAACCCACACCCATCTAGAGATCACCTCATTTTCTCTATGGAATATAAGAACTAACTACACTGAAGAGCATGATCTTACAAATCTATTTGTACCCGGGTCACCAAGTATCAGGTATGTTTTTCAACACAGGGCTGGGAATATGTTTGTACAGCACATTGACAGTGGAGTATCTGTTTCTGATTTCAGTATGGCATTAGGTTAAATGTATCCCTTAAAACAATTGGAAAATATAATAGGTTCTGTTTTAGACTTCTGAGATGGTGGATAGTACCTAAAATTTTGGAATAAAAGCTCATGAAAATCAGTAAATATTATTACCTTTTTTGTTTCTGACATAATTGTCACTAGTTCTATGAGTTAGCAACAGACAGCTTGTTGCTCAGAGTTTTGATGTCTATTGAATCAGTGTAAGTTACTGTAAACAAGGTTCTGGGTTTACAAAAGTTGCTTCTCCAGATGAGAACAGTCAGTTCTCTCAGTCTCTGACTTGGGACTGAAACCATATAGTTATGTATTTATGATTTCTTTTTAAATAAGAATATAAAAATATCAAATAGCTGTGTTTTATTTTTCCTTATTTTTTTAGAACATAAGTTAAGTCATATCTCTCACCATTTGATACTCCCCTCTCAAATAGTTTCCTTCTCTCCAGCATTTCTTAACGCGCCATACTTCCTGCCCTTTCTCTCAACTGAGGGTTTGTCTACACTTGAAAATTAATTTGGATTAAGATAGGGTGTGAATTTAAAGTGCAGCAGTTATTCATGAACAACTGTGTATGGGCACTCTTATTCTATAATAAGACTCATTTATTCCTGTTTAGCTTAATCCACTTTCAAAGTGGAGTAAATGAATAGCTATTTTGGAATAGCTCCATGTGTAGACAAGCTCTCAGCCAGATCTCTCTACCAGAATTTCCATCTATCCATTCTTCAGCAGAGGGCCTGGGTGTACTGGAGCTACTAATTGGAGTGCCACAATGGTCAAACCCCCAAGGTAGAAATGTTTTGAAACTAGAGTAAGTTACACTGGTGCCAGGCCCATTTTACACTAATGCAGCACACCTAACTTGGGATTTGCCCTGATGTAACAACTTTGGTACAAATATCCACAGCATAGATTGTGCTCTAAAGATCTATTAACCCTCTGTATTCCCCCTCTGTTCCAGTTAGCTTGGAGTTTGTGAGCCTGAATCTGAGTTACATTAAGGGCCTTCTTACATTGGACTGACAGTGTATAGGAGTCTTAAAGCGGGACAACATGTAATTTGCACCTACTTTAAAGCAGTGTAAAAGGGCACATAATGTAAATGAGAATTCAGGCCTGTCTCTTGCACTTCAGGTCTTTCCATTTTCTTTTTCTTGCTCTACCTCATACCTCCCTAACTGAATGAAGATCTGGATGGTCCTCTCTCCTTCCGTCTCCACCTTGCCCCTTTACTGACATCCTGCCAAGTCCATTGTAAATCAGCTGAGCTCCAGGATCCAACCTTAATTAAACACACTTGGGATATATCTATACTGTAAATGTCTTACCAATATTTGAACACCTCTGTACCAGTGCAACCAACGGTATAAACTCTGTGGTAGAGTGGGCATAGGCAGTTTTAGATGATACGGTAGTGAAATCCCATGCACTGAGTCTACAGTGTTCGTAGCACCACTGCTCAAAAACTAGTATGAAATTCACTAGGGTAGACAAGGTCCAGGTACCCCACTCTGCTTTGGAATTTCTAGCAGTACTGCTACCCTTTACTTAATATAGATAGGGTATCTGAAGCCAACTGAGGAGTTTACTTCTTTGCATGTTATTACCCAAAATTCCCTTCCATCCCACAGCTGTTTCATAGCAGTGCTGTTCTCTTGGGAACAAACTGAAAGGTCTGTGCTTGCTTTTGGATGGAGAGAGTTCCTTAGTATGTGTTGTGTTGTGACAGGCTTTTTCCTACGTTTTAGCCTCCAAACCTTTTATCATTTGTATTGTCTGTACCTGTGTGGAGAGTGTATATGTTATAGGAAGGGAACCTCTGTTTACACAAATATTCTGTCAAAGAATAGTTGTGTACTTTGAGGGAGACCTCTAGTTGTACTTCTATGTAATGAATTATTTTGCTTATCAAACTCAGCAATCTGAGTCAGACAGTAAACTGAAATGATCTGTACAACAAATCTTAAAATCATTATAGGTCTTTAAAATGTCACAAAGATTCAAAGGGAAGGCAGCCAATTTGCCTGGTAAATTAGCTGCAGTCAAGAACGTGTTACCTTCAGTAGCTTGTCTAAGTCTCTGCACGGTCGTGGCTTCATTGCCTCAAATGTCACTTAAAGTAAGAGTAGTTTTTATAACTACACATAAAAGACAGGATGGCTTAATGAAGATGATTTCTTCATGTGTCAGAATGACCCCTTTGTTTCTCATCTTACTCTTTTGTTGCCTGCAGCTAATCTGCTTTTGGGTTATCAGATCCTGGGATCTGACAATGCTGATTCTAGCAATGGCATTCATCTGGAATGCTGCCTTTTGTTTACTGGTTTTACCAGGCCTCAAATGCTTTCTTTGGTCATCTGGTGTCTCCACTAATGTGATTTGCACTCTCACGCTCTGCAGGTAGTCATGAGGTTTTATATGGGAATTAGACTATGGCCTGCCACCCTGGTTGCTAATGAATCCACAGGGTAGTCTGTTTTTGTTTTGCTTTTCCAACTTTCTTTTAAAAGACAAACTATATTCTGTTTTGTGTTTTTATAGTCTCCTCATTGCTTTGGACTTTAACTTTTAGAGTAGATTTACCAGCTGTGTTGTAAGAAACGTAGTAAATTCCATTTCTTATGGAGCCATTTACTTTTGGTTCAAGGCTTATAAATATATACAGAAAGATATATTGCCACATTTAGATCTTCAGAGTTTCTTTATAACTATCATTTGTTTTAACAATAAATATCCCTCATACTTTTGGATATCTGATTATAATACTGGGAGATGGATCACTTTTTAAAAAATGTTGTATATCTAGACTAGAAAAGTGAATCTGTATAATACATAGGGAAATGGAAGTGTTTTAATAATTAGGTTGCAACTGAAGTCTTATCATTCCATAAGCACAGTTCAGGAAAGAGTAAAGCTCACATTTATATTGTTGAGCTGGGTTATGATCTTGAACCACCATAGACAAAAGAAAACAGCTGAGGGTAAACACAAGTACAGTTGGGTAACAATGGGTAAAAGTACTAAGCTTTTTGTTCTAATAGTGTGGGGAAATTACTTGTGATTTTCTTTGTGGTTTGTTTAATTTGAAAAGAGAACGGGATTGAACGTAACACCTGAGATTTCATATATCAAATACCATAGCAGTTGTGCATTATGTAATGTTAGTAACTCCCCCATTCCCTTCTTTTTCACATTAGGGAAGACAACAGGCTCTCAAATGCTTAGGCCTGGTCTATACCAAAAACTTAGGTCAACCTAGCTATGTCGCTAGTTAGCTGAGAGATGCATTTAAGCTGACCTAAGCCCTCATGTAGAAACTGCTTGGTCAGTGTAAGAATTCTTCCATTGACCTATCCACCGCCTCTCGAGGGGGTGGATTTACACTAGCAATGGAAAAATCACTACAGCTGTGCCTCTGTAGAACTTGTAGATAAATATAGCCTTAGGTGTTACATTTGGAAGAAGGTCAGATGCTGAAGCCAACATGGGGTCTGGGCCTACAAACCCTCACTCAGTTCCATTGGTTTGAATGAAGCTACTAGAGTGATCAGGAATCTTCAGGAGTAGTCCTACAAGTATGTAGAGGCTAGCACATGACTCCAAAGTACATTCTGAGCACAATGTGTATAGTTTTAACTGCCACCTTCATCATTTTAATTTTTCTTTCAATATATGGTATCATATTTAAGTTTTTTTCTGAACACAGAACTTTAAACATTTTCATGATTAAAGGCTGAGCATAACTGAGTGAACTGCATAAAGGGTATAGAACAGGCGTGGCCAAATTGCAGCTCGTGAGCCTCATGTGGCTCTTGTACAGTTAGTGTGGCTCGCTGAGCCCCCCCACCCATCCCCCATTCTCTACCTACCAGACTGGGGGCGGGAGCTTGGGGCTTCTGCCCTGCAGCAGGGTTGTGGGGCTAGGAGCTTCGGACCTGCGGGGAGTGGGGGAGTCTCAGGGCTTTAGCCCCGCAGGGAGGCATCAGGGCAGAACCCCTGTGCCCCAGCGGGCGCCACCCTTTGAAGAAGTTTGTGCGTGTCTTGTGACTCTCAAACTTCTGAAGATTATTGTATGCGGGGGGTCAGTAAGTTTGGCCACCCCTGTTATGGAATCTTTCTTGTGAAAGACTTAGTATATGTAGGAATATAAATTCAACAGTAAAGTGGCAATAAAACTTCCCACTAGCCTAACTTAAATCTTGAGCCATGGTGGAGAGAGCAACTAACAGGTTTTGTTTGTTTGTTTTTCTTTCTGCTTGTGTCTTTTTAAGTTGGAAAATTTTAGATAGCCATTAAAAAAACCACCCTCAAAACCAAAATTTTGTGCAAACTAATGGCCGTTTCTCACTCAAGGAACAAAATAATACAATAATGGACAATAAAAATAGGAGTTTATGTTCTCTGACAGGCCAGTTCTGTACCATTTAAATCAGTGACAGTTTTGCCATTGACTTTAGTAGGTATAAGATCTGGTTTCTACAATGGACGAATATATTGGAAAAAATAAGGGTTGGGGAAGTGTCATTCATAACACACAGAATTTGTCCTTGATAGTTTGCCATATTTTTTATGCATCACAATTGATGACAGGAGCTGGAATTTCTGATCAAAGAATAGCAGCAACATTATTTAGTGTTTGTTTTACTGAAGAAAAATGTTACTGTGTAAAGAATGCAGTTACAGGATGTATTTAATAATGAGGGTAGAACATATAAACTAAGAATAAATCGATTGAGTCATAGTGGCCTGACAGCTGCATAGAAGGTCCTTGTGACCTAGAGGTTTGTGACCCATGAAATTCCCACTTTCCTTGGAATTGGTAATCTATATTGAAATGCAGAAGTTTGAGAAAAGCTTTGAAAGTTACATATTGCATGGCCTGAAGTATCAAGTAAAAGTATAATTGGGATATGAATATTAAGTTGAAAGTGTATTTATGCTAGTTGAAATTATGGTGGGGCTGGATTCTGACTTCACATAGGTGTTACACTAGTGTAATTTAATTGACTTCAGTGAAGCAACAACCGATTCTCACATGTGTGAGATCAGACTAAGGACCATTATATTTGTAGTCAAACAGCATGCTAAAATAATATAAACTTCAAACATGGTGGTTGATGCTTGATTTCTTTTTGACTTTATTTTATGAACTTGTGTGCCAAGGAGTTGAACCCAAAATTTTGCTTTATAAGTTGTTGGTGCATCTGACTGAAAGAGACAAATTATGCAAGTAAGGGCTTGTGTCAAAGAGTTGTTTATAAAATGGTATATATCCAAGGCTACAGGATTTCTTTTTCTTATGTTGGCAGACAGTCCAGAGGCCAAAAGGAAGATAAATCACAACTGGCCCCCTCTCTCATTTTTGAAATGGTTCAACCCTGGGGTTTAGCTGAAGGACTTAAGGAGTTTTTGAAGTGCAAATGGGTTGGTGAAGGGTAAACCTTTTCAGAGTTTCATTTTGATGGATTTTTTTTTTGTGTGTGTGGATTTCTGGCACCGGCTGTGATCTGGGAAGGCCAGGGTTTTTTTTGTTTTGTTTTTGATCAATCAAGCAAGAAGAACTTGCCATGGGGGCGTACATTCTCTGCATGCATATTGATCCTATTGTGTTTAAAAGTAGTTAATTTAATCAAGGCTTTTTGAAACCCTCCCCAATAAGACTTGCATTAATGGAGCTGTCATTTCAAGGTCATGCTTTAGTGTCAGTAATTAGTATTAATGACAAAAGTTACCTGTAAGTGAAATGTTGTTAGCTGTTACACTTACTACTTATTAGGTTGTTGGGCTAATTAGGGTGAGATCAGGTTCTAAATATATGCATTTTTTAAATGTTCAGTGTGAATAAAAATGGTGCTCTGTCATCAGGTTAGAGATTAAGACTGTCTTGATTGTTTTCAAGGTATCCTTTCAGCGGTATTGGCTGAAGTCAGGTATTGTTGTAAAGCACATTATTCATTTTACAACTGAGATTTTGCAGTACAACTAGGGAAACATATCTAACCCCCTTTTTTTAACTCAGATGTGTTTTAATATGAAATGTATATTTGAAGAGAAGTTACCCAAAAGTGCAAACTGTCTGTGCCTTCCATCAGTTTCACTTGAGCTAATGAAGGACAACTTATTCAGTGGCTCTTAATATATAATTAATTTCCCCCAACTAATACATTTTACCTATATGATGTGTAAAATTCAAACTTATGAAATATAACTAGTTCTTTGTTACTAAATAGGTTGCCAAGTAAAATATTCTAAAAATTGTGAGTGTGTGTATAATACAAGCATGCGCACACATGCGCTGGAATGAAAAATAATTTGAAGTTTTATAAGTGGCTCATTGGCCATAAAGCCATTGAAATAAATTATGGCAAGCAAACTACTCCCATCCCCCATGTTCTCTTTTCTTTCACAGAACCAATATGGTCATAAAATCTGTTTGTTTGTTTTTTTTGCAATAGGTTTGTCCCAATGTTTATTTTGTCAAGGTGGATGTGAGCTGCAAAATTCAGATTTGGATTTCACACACCCCAATATTCAGTGGTGTTTGGATCCAGATATTTGGTTTGACCTGCCATGCACAGTTTTGGATTCCCACATTCTAGTCTCCTCCTTCCAGATAAAATGTCTGCAGGGTTCACAGCCAGGGTTTTTGGTTCAGGTCTATTTCTATTATTTATGACCATCTGTCTCATTTTACACAATCTTTAAAATATGTCATTTGGAAAAAATGGATGGCTTATGAACTACAAATACTTTCTCTTTCAATGTTCTTAACAATTGAGCTGATAACTTCAAGATGTACGAGTGGTCACTAGTATGATATCCTGCATTGTCTAATCAAAAATAGATAATCTTCGGTTCAGTTTTGGCCCAGATCCTACCCAGAGATCCACAGTATTGCCAATCCAAAGTATTGAAAAATCATGAATCAGGCACCCCCAAATCCTGAGACTGATTTTAGAATGATGAGATTTTATTAAGTAATCAATTTTGGTGGTTTAATTTGTCTCCTGTGTTGTTTTGTTTTTAAAAATCTTTTAGGGTTCAAGTTTTACTTCATAATGATGTGGGCTGGAACCTTTTTTAAAGAAAGCTGAGCTTTCTCACCTATTCACATGCCACCAGGAGAAGAGGCTTTAAAATAAAATAACCCACATATTATGAGGCTTCTGACAAAATTGTGATAAATGGCAAAATTGGATCCCAGTTCAGAGAGGGGATGCTCCTCCACTGTACTATTTTCTCTCCATATCTTCCGCATATCTGGGACACTCCTCTTCCCCTCCCCTGCCGAGAGCTCTGCCTGGATCAAGATCTGTATGGGCTGTGGTGTAACTTGGGCAGGCCAGAGCTCTGAAGACAACTGCATGGCTTATTCCACAAAGGCCGTCCCACCAAAATGAAGTTTTTCTGCAAAGTTCCTCCTTACAAGGGAGCACTCAGTTGCAAGTGAGGCATTGGCTAACAGTGGAAGCCTTGGCAACATGGCTAAATGGCACAACCCGGGTGGTGGAGGGAGCAGGGATCTTGGAGAGCATGTGGGAAGGCAAACCCCACATGGACCTACTTGGTAGTCAATGGACCTACTTGGGAGGAATTCTGTGAGGTGATAATCATTGGGTCTTTGTGCTCTTTGGGGTTCTGGGCCATGGTTTTTACTGAAGAAAGAGACATTCTGGTCCTTTTTTATTTAACTCTCTACACTTTGGATGCTCTTAATATGAGGAAATGAAACCATATTACATGGCACCCTATGTAGAAATGATTATATTAGAGCTTGGGTACCGAGGGCCCAGTCCCGTATCAGGATCTGCTAATGTGGACCTTTGCATCTGCTGAAGTCAAAGGGATGCTGTGTAAGTGTAGGGGGCTGTGCTAGTGGATCTTGATGCAGGGTCAGAGCCTAAGGGCAGGTCTATACTTAAAACCCTGCAGCAGCAACTGTGCTGCTGTAGCACTTCAGTGAAGACACTACTAGTTAATCCACCTCCACGAGAGGCATGTTGACAGGAAAACATATCAACATAGTGCTGTCACCAGCGGGGGTTAGGTCGATTAGAATTATGTTGCTCAGGGGTGTTGATTTTTCACACCCCTGAGCGACATAGTTATATCAATATAAATTTATAGTGTAGGCCTGGCCTAAGAGTGTACAATTTCCCAAGCATTACTCCAGTATTTATATAAAAAATAACAACAAAAAAAGTCTCCCAACAAATTGGGGAGGATATATCTGATGGTATGTTTTATAAAATCTTGTTTTTTCTGCTCATTTCAAAAAAATTGAGCAATGTTTGTCATGAAGCAAATTGCATATGGCCATTGAATTTATGGCAGTGTTGTGTTCAGCTTTTTTATTTTGTTTTCTCATTACAGACAGCATACCAATTGTAAATTGCCATGCGACTAATAAATATGGTAAAGAAGTGAATGTTGTGATCACGTCAATAGTAACTCATGAGAAAAAATTAGATCACAAGATGTTGGGTTAATTGGCCCCCTGTCTTGACCTTTGTTCTGTGTTTCTATATGGTTTTTGTCTGTAAGGCTCATGTGACCTCAGCAATTTTGTATTCTGCAGTCAAGGTTATTTGCCATTATTGGGTGAAAACTGAATATAAGATGCTTTTTAAAACCTTGATGGCAAGGAAGGAGAAGATTTCCTTGCCTCCACACCGTCCCTTTCATCAGAGAGGAAAGATTGAGTGTTCATGTCATCTCTCTCATTAGTCTGTGGCTGGAAGATGTTAATGTAACCTTGTTGTTGTTGTTGTTGTTGTTGCAGAAGAGATTTATAGCACCCCTCAGAATTGTTTTTATTTTTTCTCCTGAATTATAGTTTGTGTAGTGAATGCTGTGTTTATTTTATGAGTCAAATGTTTATATTCCAGATTGAAATTGCATGGTACGTTACAGTCGGTGTTAGGAAATATCTCTTAAAATAATTATTCTTTGCTATTTTAGTTGAAAAATCTGTGCTAAAATGTGCAGGAAAACTGAATTAAAATTTTGTTGAGCTGTGGTGTTGAACTGTAGTAAACAATATTTATTTTTGAGCCACAGATTTAATACTTCTGGGATTAGAATAGTTACTTGAAGAAGCAGGTCAATCTCTCTCACACATGCATGTGCTTCCTGTGCCTGTGAATTTCCCCCAGAACACAAGTTTATCTTTATGGAAAAGTCCCACAGAATTTAATTCATAGATGACTTGTCTGTAGAAATTTTAAACCATCCTGTAAAATTTAATTATCAAATAATTGTGTTCTTGCTATAGAACTCAATAGCATGAGTTCTATACATTTTAAAATTGTGTAGAAAAGCCATCATTCTTTATTGAATTTTGTACAGCTTTTAGAGCAATTTATATGGAATCCTATCTAGTTACTTTTTAAACCTATTGGTTTCATCCCGGTTAAATGTTACAGGACTCTTCCATAAGAGTAAATAGTGAAAAGACCATCGGCAACAACAACAGGGGGTGGGGAGAAGCACTCTTTTGTGGCTTTGATTGTGTCAGATTCCGTTTCTTTGCAGTCATTTTCTTTTTTCACTTGAGAGGGGTTTATGGTGCAGTGTCCGTCACAACCCCATCTTAAAGTTGCAGTTGTATTTCTCTCTTGAGTTCGTAGAGGTGATGTTATCTTTTGTTCACTCAGCAGTATGGTCATTCCTAAGAGCATCTGTCACTTGAGGCATTATAAGATGGATGGGTCTCAAGTGAACTGCTGGCTGAAGCAAATGGTGAAAATAAGAAAAGACAAGGGGGTTGGGGGCCTTCAGAGATCAGAGAGGACAGACAACAAGGAAACACTGTTAAAAATCAAGAGTAAGCCAAGCAATACTAGAAGAAAGAATCAAGATTGATCACATGTTGTCATATTCTAAGTGTCTTGGAAACTAAGATTCTTCTATGGCTGTAATGATCTGAGGAAGTTTTCTATGTCATGGTAAAAATTTATTTGCTTGGCTTTTATATTTTATTTGGACATGAGGGATCGTCAGAACAGTGTGGTGGATTATGAGGAAGAAATTGTGCTTTTTATTATAGGTTTCATTCTAACTTCAGGAGAAATTTAAATTTTGCAATATTCAAAACAAAAAACCCTCCCTCCTCCAAAAAAACCCAGCACATGCTGGTAACGCTATTTTGTTTATTTTGGTGTGTCTGTCTATACTGGATGTGCTTACATGTCTGCCGCGTGCCCTCCCCCCATTCTGTTATATTGAATGCTAATTTCGTTTTGTGCAACAGCAGTAATCCAAAACCGAGAATATCAATAATTCTGCTTTTGGAGATGCAAATGAAGCTGTTTAATGAACAGAGTGCATCTCATAGTGTTTAATGTAAAAAGGAAACCGTTCTAATACAAGTTCTCTGACTTAGTTGGACTAATTAGGTTTGACATTTTGAACTGAAAATGAAAAAAAAAAATTTTTTTTTAAAGCTGCAAAGGTCCCAGTTTGCAGATCCAGTCAGATAAGGACAAAATGAGTTTTTACTTACAGAGGAGCCAGTATATGATGAGGGGTGGGGAGCGATTTAGGCGGATGTTGGCTTGAAAAATTATTTTGTCACATTGTTTGGCATTAGTCCACGAGGGGAAGCACGGGTTGAAAGGCAAAGAAATTAAGATGATTAGAAGGTTTAAAGCTTCACAAATGGTGGAGTATCTCTCTTCTCAATGGGTGTAAATAATAGATGAAAGACTAAGAGTGACAACAAAGGATCAGGGCATTTAAGAGGATGTGTGCAGCCTGAATAGAGGTCTGTGGCCTAGGGCCAAAGGTCTTAGCTTTGGGTGTAATTAGAAGAAAATACAAAAATGTCATTACTAGCAGGTGAAATGTTCAGCACGTGGCCAAAAAATAGCAATTTCAGACCCGAGAGCTGTTCGAATTGGATTACGGGACTGTTAAAAATCATGAAATTCTTTGCGGAGTCTTATGGTTTGGTCAGAAATGATGTGGTTTAATCTTATTGACCATCTGTGATAGACTTCCTGTTTGTAGCATGGTGAGGCAGTGCAGCTCAGAGTAAGAACTAGAGTCCAGGGGAATGTGTAGGCTTTTTTTGTGTTACAGTGAAACACATTTCTGCTGATTAAAATAAGAGACATAAGGAATAGAGTTTCAATCTTTAACAACCCATTCCTTTTTTAGGATTGTGGAAAAGAAGAAGAAACTCAATTATATTGTTGGGAAAATTTTTTATTTCATTTCAGAGACATGTTTTTGTATTATTAATGTGCTTTCTAAAATTATTTTATACGTTATCTGACAATATTGGGTCAAGTTGTGCCATCAGCTTTAAGCAGAATATCCCACTTGCAACCAGTTAGGAAAGTTCTCCTTTAAAATCTGCCGGCAGTGTGGCCCATTATTGTAAAGAAAATGAATTGACTGGAGTGACTAGGAAGCGCTTGTGTGGAGATATAACCCACTCAACAAGAAGTCTATTTAAGGCTTTCTCTTCTGATAACAAATCTTATGTATGATAATAGAATAAATGCAAAGTATCATAGAATATCAGGGTTGGAAGGGACCTCAGGAGGTCATCTAGTCCAACCCCCTGCTCAAAGCAGGACCAATCCCCAATTTTTGCCCCAGATCCCTAAATGGCCCCCTCAAAGATTGAACTCACAACCCTGGGTTTAGCAGGCCAATGCTCAAACCACTGAGCTATCCCTCCCCCAAATACATGTTTTAGAAATTGACATTTTTACTTGCTGTTTGCTACAGCCCTGTTGCCATCCTCTTGGGCATTTTAAATATATTTATCTTGTATTAAATAGAATTTTTGCTTAAATTAACTTTACAGAAGCAGTTTGCATGTGGGGGAGGGGAGAAATCAGCAATCCATCCTTTGACTTAATTTTTGTCTGGAAATAATTTTTGGTCATTACTGTATACCCTAAACAGACATAAAGATATATTATTAAAAGCAATATGTCTGAAAAGTAATCTCCTTAGGTTATCACCAAGTACTGATTGTTCTCTGCTTGGAGAATTTTTCCTTTAAGTGATTATTTCTTGCAGTACTAGGTCCTAATCCTGTTACCAGTGCAGTGAGTAGCAAAGTTCCATTTGACCTCAGTGGTGATGGATCAGATCCTTACTCTGCAGAAGGAACGGATTTTGTTGGAGGATTGTCCTTCGTTGTTTAATGGCATAGAAGGAGCCACAGACATACTGCAGAAAGTGCCATATAGATTATATGGCTATTTAAAAAAACCAAAACATTTTTCTTCTTTTTGTCAGCTTGTGCGTAAAGTGAAGAAAGTGCTGTAGGGTCTGTAAACATATAATTAAGAACAGGATCTATCTGAGAAAATCTCTGTACTGACCAGTTTTGCCATATGTGAACTTTGATAGGCAGGTTTTAATGTCCTGTTGAGGCAGGTTTTAATGTCTTGTTGCTAACTGTATAATATGTTGGATCTGAACTGCCATCAATTATTTTGTTTTTTCCCCCCTCATTATTTTGCAGGTGTTTAAGAACTTTAAACGACCTAGATAACGTGGCAGCGGGTTACCCTAAACTCTTAGCTACAACCCTTAATCATGAATGCATTTCAAAAAGGTTAAAAGAATACAAGAAGGTACTGTACTTACCTCATGTGTTATACAGAATATGTGATGTTTGTTTTTATCTCTCTTTGTCTTCAACGTCCACTTTTTAAATCTGTGTTTTGAGAAATAGGAACTGTAAAAAGGTGTTCTATTTTGGTACTACTGTGATGCACTTATTCCAATCTCCCCTCCCCCCCCCCCCAAAAAAAAAAAAACCCTCAAAACATTAATCGATTCACTTAATTAAAAGAGGTTCGCTGGAAAAGGCTTATCAGTATTGCCAAATACGTTCTTTTCTACATATCAGAAATAGCCTCAACTTTATTATTTTGTTATAATTGTTTGATTTCACTCCCATCCTTTACTTGATGTTTGACCTCATAACTCTGCACGTTTCCAAACTCTGCTAGCCAAATGAATGCTTAGGAAGTTGTGTGCATATATGTATATACTACACACACACATGCTGTATGTTTTTTTCTGCAATCTCAGAAGAGTTAAAACAACTTGGGCGGAGAATTTGAGTTCTCTAGTTGAATTTTACAGTTTATAAAAATAGATGTGCACTTCCAATTGAGAGCTTCACAGTAGTATTTTCTGATTGGGAGAGGCTTGGCTTATTCAAAATAGTACATTGGACTCCTATAGTTTCTTGTTGTATTTAAATGACCCAGCATTTCCAGGAGGCCAAAGATCTATTCCTGTTTTATGACCTGTTATATCCTTGGGGCAGGGGCTGCACTGAGGCCCAATAGAGCAAGAGGGTCATTGCCACAGTCCAGGTCCTAATTGTTGCTTCATGGTTACCACACAGATACCAAAACCTGCTCTCTGTAACATTGTAGCTGGGAACATCTGGAACATAGTAGTAGTCTGAGAGGGGAAAAAAAGCCTCTTGCATTTTGTTTCACCAGGTGCTAGGAGGAAGCAATATTAGACTTTTTGATACGGGAGGCAAATTCTGTGGCCCCTGAAGTTAGGCGACAACAATTGAAGAGGTCAAAGGACAGCTGAGTGGGGTCAATGAGACACCATGGGGTGTATTTTGTTACTTAGTAAAAGGAGCAGCATCCTAAAACCTTAAAGGATTCTCTTGAAAATCTATGTTGTGAAAAGGTTTTATGAGTCTGATGGCAAAAAGTGCTGATTTATCTACAGAATGCTTGCTTTTGTCTAAATGAAAGGATAATCCTTACCAAATGTTGTCAGCTATCATAGTGCAGTCATTACAGGTCTGAAAGGACCGTTTAAGCGTACTTCAGCTTCCCAAATGAATATCATTGTAATGTTTCTCTGTTTGAAAAGAATTCTGAACTGTTTATTTTCTGAGCTTTTCTCCTTTGATATCAACGTTAACACAGTGAGCAAAATATTTGAAAAAGCTGAAAGAAAATTTTTTATTTATAAATTAAAGATTTCTATTCCTTAGGGAGGTTTCTTAGCTTCTGTAAATTCTCTGTGTGTTTCTTGTAAGAGGAAAATCTTAATTTACCAGCATATAGTCCAGTCTAAACTGTAGCTGATTTTAATCCATTAATACTTGTTCAGTGAATGTTTAAACTTGTTAAACTAAGCTTTTATTTGTTTATATAATTTGTTCTGTGTACTTGAATGAAAGAGAAAAATAGTTTTTGACTAAGGAATGCCTATAATTTATTTGGCATTATCTTTTTTTATTATCCACAAGTAATTAATTCTCAACACTTTTCACTGAAGCAGATAGGAAACCAATGTCAGAGTCAAGACCTTGTAAAATATAAGAAAAGAAAATGTAGTAAAGGTTGCCCTCTTTATAGGGAAGGGGGTGGAGGAAAGAGTATATGCGTGTGGTAGAAAAGAGTTTTGCCGCAGCTCAGAACCAAGGTCTCAGATTTTGACCCTACCATCTTATACAAGCAATCATAGTCACAGTAGGAAGAAATAGGTGTTCAGAAGACAGGAGGTGATGGTATTGTTGTTATAACAACTGTACTGTCTTGATCTTTACAAGAATACAGCAGAAAGAGTGGCAATGAAATAATCTCTGTAGCTATGAAAGAATAGGAATCAAAGATATATAGTTTCATGTAGAAAAAAGAAATGCTTGTCTTTTTTGTGAAGCACAGTTGTCCAAAAGGTTTAATTATTACACCTTTAAAAGTAATGTATACAGATGCTTGGCACGATTTATATCAAGGTTAAGGCACCTTTAAACAAATATCTTGGAAAAGGGTAACCTACTAAAATGCAAATTGCCTATTAAACACAATCCCTGTTTAAATAACACTTAAGTTTGCTTCAAAACTGGCACATGCTATTAAATTTTCTTGATACCCCATTGTCTCCTGATGAGTTTAGGTTGAGGCATATGTCTGAGGAGTGTGCAAGGGGGAGGCACAGCAAGTTGGAATGTCAGCCTTCACTTTGATTTTCCAGGCCTCCACCAATTAGTGTTGAATTTCTGTACAACAAAATAATGATAAACTAGTCTATAGTAAAAGATAAAAAAATGTTATTTACCCAAGAGAGTGGGCTGGATTTTATCATAGAAACTGGATGGACCTAACTTCTCCAGGCTTGCACCAGACTACCACTGACTCTAAATACAAAGCTAGATTCTTACAAATACATGTATAGGAACTTGTATCCATCCAAGTTCACATACATATTAGAAAAGGCATAGATTAGACTGCACCAGTAGTTGTGCTACGATCTTTAATATTGTTTGTAACAATGACACTTAACATATATAAAATGGAGATCATATAGACCTCTGTAAAGTACTTAGCCATCCACTGATGAAAAGTGCTCCATAAGTACCGTATAAGGTATTCATTTTTTTTAATGGAGTTTGACCTGCTAGACAGACAGTTTTACAGGTAGCATTTATATTCTATTGTGTAAATATGCAAGGTAAAGTATGGTGAGGTGTATTTTCTTCCTATTGGATGCTGACATTTAATGGAGGTTTTATCTTCATGAATAAAAGGGTGAATAGAGCCTATATGTGGGAATTATGACTAAGTGATGGTTGTGTGGCAGCTACATTATGTCTAGATTGTAAATACCATTAAGAAATTTTATTTTGGGGAAAAATGAGTAGAAGATGCACAGCAAAATGTCTAAAGTAAATAATTTAGTCCTGTATAATTTCTTCTTCCTCTCATCTGCAAAACCCAAATGCACTAGTTAGCATAGTGAATGATGACCATAACAGGAACAATACGAGCATTTGAGATTGTGTATTCATTCCTATATTACATAAATTTGTTTGGTTTAATTTTTTAGTTAAAAACTGCTTTTTTTTCCTATCATGAACCATTGTATGACATTTTATAGTTTAGAAAACAAATATAAATCCTGAAAATAATTGTTTGTCTTGGGATTGCGGAGGTGGTCTTAGCTGAGAGAGGTAACACAAATGCAGATGGCTGTACTTTTTAAGAAGCTTCCCTGTATTTACTGTTTTAGTTTTGTTCTGTTGGGTTGCTTCTGTGTCAGAAAAACTGGTCTCCTGTGACACCTTGGAACGTCGCACGGTGCCTACTAATGATTTGCATCTTTGATCTCTCACAGCCTCTGGTAGTTCCAGATATTCTTGACAGATTTGTTTATTTTACAGAAGAATTTCTGGTATTTCTGGGAAAAGAGAAAGTAAAGACTCAACCTTGACACACAATAAATGCATGTTACATAGAAGAATAAATAAGAAAAAGCCATTAGGAAGAAATCCACAAAACATTCTGCATTTTCTGATCATTTCCACCAGAAAGTAATGAGAGAGAAGGATTTATTTAATAGAAATGAAATGAACCATGTGGCCACTATTACTCAACAGTGTAAGGCTGTTTCACAGAAAATTGCTCATCCAGCATTAACCTTGACATAGTTTTGAGTTTTGTGGTTTTTAAGATCTCTGTATACCCATATTTTCTTTGTTCGCTTTATTAGCGCACTGTTTTTGGCAAAGAAATGGCCATGAAAACAGATGTCCAATAATTTTATTTTGTTGTTTGGAGCAATGGCTGAACATGCTTAAAAGAAGTGTGATTTGTTAATATGCCTGTTGACTGCAGAACACTGTAGTGGAGTATCACATACTAAAAGTAAAGGACAAAGTGTACTTTTGTTCTGTTCATATTTTTAATGAAGAATTTTGGAGAAAGATGATGTTTATGCATTTGAAGAGAACTGTTTCTGAACAGTTCTTATTTATAAGCAGTTGAGGATCCAGTCATAACTGAATTTATAAGTGGTCTGGCACAAACACTAAGCCAAAGATGTATTTTCTAACTCCTTCAGTGATACTTTTTTGAAGACTGATTAAAAACAAGGAGAAAAATATTTATTAGCATTGCATTGTTTTTACACAAGGCTGTAAGGAATTGCTAATAAATTTGCTTACTTTTATCCAAGCCTGTTAGACGTGGCAATTTGATTTCTCTGAGTTGTTTGAATTTTTTTTTTTTTTTTTTAAGAATTACTTTGTGGATTTTTTGTTTGTTTGTTTTCAAATTTATTTTTAGAGGGGGAACGTGAGAGAACAAACCTTGATTGTGTTTTTGGTAGAATTACACAGATGAAAAGGAGGTGTAAGATACAATGTATCAGATCGTTACATGCAATATGGCCAGTTTGTGCCACATCTCACTTCTGGCCCATTTTGGCCACAAAATCTATCTAATTCTTCTTGGGAGAATAAATAACACCAGTGTAAGGAAAATGCTGAAGTGGCATAAAGCCTGATGCAGGAGCTCATGTGCCCCACACCCTACCTGCTGCCAGCATAGTACGATAAAGCGCGTGTGCTTAGAAAAGAATGAGTGTAGTTGAAAGACTGATCCTGGGCTGCATTTTCAGTCCTTTCTGTCTATTACAGACCAGCCAAAATCTCTAACGTAAGGTATGTCTACACCAGTGGTCCCCAACCTTTCTTGTGGGAATAGCATATTGCTATTCCCAGAAGACTGTGGTGGGCACCAGACACCCCACCACCAAAATGCCACTGAGAAACTGCAACGCTTCTCGGCGGCATTTCAGCAGCGGGGTGTCCTGCGGGCGCACAAAAATGCCCCGGCGGGTGCCATGGCACCAGCGGGCACCGCATTGGGGACCCCGGTCTACGCTGCCTGCCATTGGCTGTAGCATATATGCAGCATTTCTCAAATGCGGCCACCAGGGGCTTTTCTTATGGCCACAGCCTCTTGGGCAGTGATTGGGGGGGCGAGCAGCGAAGCCACAAACACCAGAGGAGCAGGCAGCCAGTGTGAGTTCCCCACCTTCCCAGGGATGGTGGGGCTCAGGCTTCTGGCTTCAGCTCTGGGGTGGCAGGCTCTGTCCTCTGGCCACACAGGAGCAGGCTCCATCCTACGGCTGCGGCCTCTGGCCCTAGCCCCGGGCTCACCACCCCATCGTCCCTGGACCCTGCTGCCTCCCCTGACCCCTTGCTGCCTCCCTACCCACCTCCCCATTCAAGGCTTAATTTGTCCTCTGGCTTACCAGGCCTGAGTAAGTCTGTTGTGAAAAGTGGTATTTGTATGTTTGTTAATATCACTTTACACTATCTTCTAGCTATCAGGTCTGCTGCTGTGAAAAGTGATATTAGCAAACATACAAATATCACTCTTCACAGAAGCAGACTTACTAGCTAGCAAGTCATAAAAAGAGCAACCAAAAAAGCAAAAAACCAACCAACCAACCAAGAACAAAAGACAGGAACAAGCAAAGCACCTTATTTGTGTTTGTATTCTGTTTAGATCCAGTAAAGAATACATATAACTGTACGTTATTTTTATTATTAGATCTGCAAAAAAATCCCACATAAATAAATTACACTGATTGGACCTGTATATGTGCATATTTATTTGTTTTTTCTAAGGTTAATTAAATATTTTAGGAAAAAGTCTGAGAGCAGCCACCAGCAAGAGTTCGTGGCCATATTCTGAGGCCACCATAATTATGTTGTGAGAACCCCTGAGGGTATGTGTAGCTACAAGCCGCAGTGAAAAGTGAGCTGCATCCACAAGCTACATGTGGGCAGTGAAAGGCTCTGGCAGAGGAGTCGGTAGGGAAAGGCTCTGGCAGCTCCCTCCTGTCGGAACTGTTCCCCACAGCAGCAGGGAAAGGCTCCACCAACACGCAGCTGCAGGAGCCTTTCCCTACTGTCTCCTCTCCGTCAGAGCCTTTCCTTGCTACCGGAGCCTTTCGCTTCAAAGGGAAACAGTTTCCGCCAGTGGGGAAACAACACAATGCTGTACTACGGTATAGACAGGGAGGCACTGCTTGGTCATGTAGAGAGCCGTGTGAGGGAAATACTGTAAGATTCTGGCATGTCTTTATTTACCTAAGCAGTGCTTCATCGTCTACACTACTAGGGGTATGTGACGTGTATGTATTCTACCAAATCTTTGCAAGGAGTGTAGACGTACCGTTTGAGCAGCCCTTAGACCAGAGTGTAATTGTCTTAGTTTGCAACTAGGGAGATTTAGGTTAGCTATTGGGGGTGGGGAAACTTTCTGCATATAAGGAGAATTAAACACTGCAACAGACTAACAAGGAGATTGTGAAATCCCTGTCATTTGGAAGTTTTTAAGAACAGGTTAGACAAATGCCTGTCAGGGATGGTCTAGGTATGCTGGTCCTGCCTCAACACAGGGGGGAAAGGCTAGATGACCTCTTGAGGTCATTTCTATGATTCTGTATAAAATATAGTATGCACATAACATGTACTTTCATGTTACAATATTTAAAGTTATTCATTCATTCATTTCATAGTCAAAATGTTTGCATTAAAATTGAGCAAAACACAGGAATCACTTCAATGACTGTTTTGCTCTTTTAAGGACAACAGAATTTGGTTCAATGTTATAAATTTAATTTGACTTTAAATCGGAAAGTACTCTGTATGTATGTGTGTCTTAAGTTCTTTTAGCACCACATCACTTCTGTGCAGGCACAAGTACCATCCTTCACACAACCCGTGCCTAGTGTTTTTGCTCTATGATAGCTTATGTTGAGTGTACACATAAATAAACTGGTGGAGTTAATGTTTTTCTTTTCCTTCCTTCTATTGTTGTTGTGCGTATTTACTAAGAAAAACTGCATTCCATGAATCTTGCAATGTGCTTCATTCCTAAATCATCTCTATGCCATCCAGGGATGTCCGATCCCTCAGAATAACCAGCTGGTTGGTTACACCAGTTTTCCTGTCCCTTTCTGCCACAAGAGCAACACAAAGGGGTTGGAATGGGCCCAAGGATGTGACCCCTGGTTTGACTGAGATCATAACCTGAAGTCCTGAAATATCAGCAAAAATTCTCATCTTGTAATATTTCCTGGCCAGGAAGTGGAAAGTACAGACATCACACTAGAAGATTCCCAGCTCAGTTTTGAAGACTCAAGCAGTGCAGATAAGATTATGAACTACATCTGATTTTGTGCACAAAGCTCTATATGGGACTACCTAAACTACATAAAATTACTACGGAGCATAGTGACACATTTTCAAAATACAAAATGAAAACAAGCTGGATCTCACTGTGTTGCCCACTACTGTGAACGATTTTGCAGGACAAGACTTTGCTATTGAATTCTTTGCCTTTGTTGCTTATCATAGGATAGGGGTGTAGATTATTCTCTGCTATATTGGACTCTATATGACCCCATGTATTATGATTAGGTGAGAATCTACTGACTTTTGACCAAAACCACACTGAAAAAGACTCTTCAAATGTTAGTGAGGTAAGAAAAAATTCTGGTAATGAGAATACTCCCAAATTTGAGTGGTCCTCCTGACTTGTTTCCTTAGTAAGCAAGCCTTTTTTCCAATTGCTAGGGACAAGGCTGGTTACCTCCTTTAGACTTAAAAACCTCCACTTTTAGCTCTGACAAGGTCAAACTATTTGCTAACTGTTGTCACCTCTGCTGTATGCGTTTGTATGGTAAAAATAGAGAGAACCTAATGATACCCTACTGTAGGAAAAGAAAATGTTTTAAAAACAAAACCCCAGCCAGAGCATCAAGTAAAAGGGATGGTACTGTATGGGTGAAACCATACAAATTACTAGATATAAGCTAAACAGAAAATTCCAAATAATATGTTACAGTATAAACAGTTTTTGGTCTTCCTTTCCCTATGAGCTTCCCTTTGAGGTATAAAAGCCGTAAATAGACCCAGGAGTAGCTCAGTGCTTTTGCCAATGAAACTTCTTTTCTTTTGAAAGAAAATTTTTCCTCAGGGTTAGACTAGATCAGATCCTCAGATTATGCATTTTAGAGAACTCTGTTACGTTATTAGGCTAAAAACCAGGTAAGGACTTTGATATATCGAAGCTAGAGTAGAGTGTTTGCATCAGACTTTGCATTTGTTATCAGGGCAATTGTAAAATTGCTTAAAAAAACCCAACTCCTAACTTCATCAAAAACCCCACCTCAATTCCTCTTCATAGCCTTTGAGGTCATGACCCACCCAGAGGCCAACTGGTGTGTATATCTAGTTTATACTGATGACCTGATTTATTCCTTAGCAGGGCCTTCACTTAATGTATGGCTTTACCCTGAAAAGTTACTGAGTAACAACACTCTTTCCTATTCAACAGATCTTATTGTATGTGTGTTCAGAGGTATGCCTGCCTGCTTTTCTGACTAAAATAATCTTTTAACTGCTTTTTACTCCTGCTGGCACTGCAGAGTCAATACTGTAGCACTATGAGAGAACAAGGTTCTATTCCTCTGTATGCATCAGCAATGATGTTGGCTACTAAATTCCAATGTCTTACAACTGTGCGAGCCGGTTGAAAGCAGTGGGACTGCACAGACCATGCAGTTGAGATCCTTGCTTTAAACGACAAGGCTCTTCTAAGAGTTGAAAGGAAGCTGGTCTGCAGTCATGGTGAGCAAGCCACTACATATTTTCCTGTGTTCTTCACTGGACAGTTTGGAGATATAGCCCTAGAAAATGAATCCTTTTTAAATGTTAAATGTTGTTAGCTCTAATTTTCCCCCTTAATGAAAGACAAGGACGCTGGAATGATGAAGACTGCTGCAAATCATGGATTGTCCCCAGGAGTAAATCAATGTTTCACTGTCAATGACTCCTGGCATTAAAAAGTTTCCTTGTTAGGGAGCAGGTGATGGGAAGCTCAAACATGTCTGCTTCTCTGTTCTGATACAGGACCTCAGTATCTAGATCTGTGGTGCGAGGTCAAAGACCCCATCCAGCTCTCCTGGTCTGTTGGTGCAGGAATTAAGGAAATCTTCCAGCTGCCTGTAAATGCTGTACAGTGAAGTTTTCAGCTATTGAATATCACTATTACATGTGAGAGATTGGTTCCATTCTGTTGTGCTTTTGCACTCTCCAGTGCTGGCAGGGTCCCAAGACCTCCCTTGTTCAACAGACAGCACAACATAGTCATGATGCTGTAAGACCTGGAGCTCCAAAGCCATAGCCATATATTCTCATTCTCGGTGTAAAATGTGTCTGAGGGAGAGAGGAATTTCAGCAAACCATGGATGAACTTGACTTGTATGCACTACTCCTCTTAAAGAATGGATTTCTGCTGATATTTTATCTTACAGGGATATATTAACTTTCAGGTTACAGGAGGCGAATTTGCTCTTCCTGGAAATCGTAGAGGTATATGAGGACCTTTTATTTTTCTTCAGAAATTCTCTTCAATTCACCAAACCACTTTAAAGAAAACCATCTGCGAGCTCTTGTTTGACCAGTTACTCATTTTGTTCTCAAATTTCAGTCTTCCACCTTAACGTCCATAACGTCCCATAAATGAGCAATAGCACTCTTTCTTCTTCTCTCATCTCTGGCCCTTGGCTTGTCTATCAGTCTCTTTTTACCAAATTATGTTTTCCTAAGCTGTTTTTCATATGCAATATTTTTTTGCCCTTTCCAGGTCAAAATCCACTGATATAAAGCTATAATAGGATCTTGCACAGGGTGACTGAAAGGACAGATGATTTTCCCTCTCCCCGGTCTCCCTTTGATTCCAGCTACTACCTCAATTCAGCCTTTTATTCAGTGGGATAGAACACTGCAAATGAGACCTGGAAGGAAACTCTGTAGCTTCCTCTGAAAAGGTGTGATAGTGATGGACATAACCATTGCCTGGCAGATGGTGATGATGGCGCAGAAGCAAAAAAACATTTGTTTTGCAAAGAAGTACTCTCAAGAATGACAGAGTTTGGGAGGTGAAGATGAACGCAGACTTTAGAGGATGCAAGGAAATTCAGCACTTTTATGACGGAGTCTTACTACAGGCAGTGGGGATAAGATTTGAGGCAACTAAAGCACACACAAAAAACAAAACATTTCTACAAAACCTTTGGCTTCACTGGCATTTTTTCCATGGGCTAGCTAGTGTGTTAGCTTCCAGGCCCATAAGGAGTTGTCCTCGCACAGTGATGATCCTTGGTCTAGAGCAGGGGCTCTCAATAAAATTTTTGGTGGCCTCAGAGTGTGGCCACCAACTCTTGCTGGTGGCCACTCTGACAGTTTTTCTTAAAATACTTAATTTAACTTTAGGAAAAACAAATATGCATATATACATGTCCAAATCATTGCAATTTATTTGTTTTTTTTGCAGACTCAATAATGAAAATAATGTACAGTTATCTCTATTCTTTACTGGACCTAAACACAATAGAAACATCTCCCCACCCCCATTGCCCGCTATGTCCCCCCGTAACCCAGAGTTCCCTTCTGCGCCCTTGCACCCCAGGCTCACCCCGCTCCTTGCCCTTTGACTACAGTGTGCTGTGTGGTCGCTCACCTGTAAGGCCAGCCCTGCCGGAGCCCCACCACTGGAACCCTGGGGGAAGGGGAGGAAGGTGGGTCAGGTGCAGAGTCCAAGGTTCCTCCCCCACTGCATACAACAGCCCCACATGTCTGCAGAGTTGCTGCCTGAAGGCCCCAGGAGGCTGCGCAGTGCAGGGGGCCGATCCCTTGCTGGTGGTGCCAGCAAACTCCAAGGCAGTGCATCCAGGAGCAACAGCTAGGGGCTGCAGGGAGGGGCCACTGCTTTGCCATGCCCCCCCACCCCATCTCCACCCAGGAGGTTGTTAAGGCCCAGAAAAATCTGCTGGTGTCTGTATGTGGCCACATGCGGGAAATGCTGGTCTAGTGGCCCTAATAGGAGCTTGACTGAACTGACTGGCTGTATAAATAGTAGTGTAAAATTCATGATTTCGTGAGGAGTACCAACTGCATAATATTTTTTAAAATGACAGCTGAGATTCTAGATCTCAGTTCTGTGGCAAAAGGTGAATTCTGCAGCAGTTTCCTGTATCTCAGAGACACGGTGTAAAGGTGTCTAAGTTTTATATTTACAATAGTAGAGACACTTTTCCCTAACCCTTATTCATACTGTGCTTTCTTGCTGTGCTAATGTGTAAATCATCCTCATTTTGGGCCACCTACCCACCATTCTTCTCCATTTCATTACTCATGTATAAACTAGTATTCCAGCATCTTGCTTCTTGTCCAGGGCTGTAGCCAGGACTTTACAGGTCCAAGTGAAACTATCAACAACCCCTTGGTAGGCTTCGGGGTGGGGTTATGTCTCTGCAGCAGCATTTTAAATCAGGCACATCAGGTATGTGTCCTTAAAACCAGACCTTTCTTGTTCCTTTCCCTCTTCACTCTGTCAAATCCTGTTATTTTATCCTTTTTCCCCAGTCTCTTTACTGCACCACCCTGGCTATAGTGTATCTGGAACCCGTATGGCAAATCTTAATTATTTTTTAATTCCCCTATTACAGTCTGATCTTTTCCCTCTTAGTCCTCTTGCTTTTTTTCACTCTGAAGCAAGCACCTCAAATTCACTCCCAGGCAGATTCCAAATGTTTGCTAGTTCTGTATTGTGCTCTGGTTTTCCTTCTCCACACCTAGCAAGCTAGTGCTCCTATAACCCTTCAGCATCATTTTCTCCTCTCTTCTTCTCCTGCCAAAAGAGGTGAGCTAAGGCCATCCTCACCTGATCTTTCATAAATCTGTATTTCTCCCTCAGGCTTGCCAACATGTGTTGGGTGCTTGAGCATAAGGGAGGGAGAGATATGGGGGAGCTGCCATCACCTCCTGCTGATAGAGAAGAGCAACTCTTAAAAAAATGCTGACAGTCGCTACTCATTCTCTGCTCCCCTGCAGAATTTGGGCATGTGACAACAGCCCTGCTTGTGTTTGTACTGTGCTTTAGAAGAGGTAAACTATTTTAAGTATTGAATATTATTATTATCATTATTATTACTGTTGTCTCTGGCAGTATTGTGGTTCAGTCCTTGTGAATGACCCAGCTGTCAGCCTCATGAATTACCCACACATTATTTAAGGGGAAGAAAATAAAATTCCCAATAGAACCATGTCTCTATTAGTATGTTCAGTAGAAGAAACACAAAGGTTACTAATCTTCTGAATCACTTAAGATGCCATCGTTTTTTGGGGGGAGCTCAAACAAATAATCTAAATTAGGCAAACTAATTTAGACAATGGCTTGTTGTGCAGGGTGCTGAACGTTAGGACCTACCCAGACTCCCATTCCTTGCAGAGGCTTTCCTACTTCTTCTTTTCTGAGGAGCCCTGCCCTTTTAAAGTTTCCTTGAACTCCAAACAAGGCCCAGCTGTCCTAATTGCCTCAGGCTTTAAGAAGTCAGCTGCCTTGTTATATCTTTCCTGCTCTAAGGGATTAACTCCTTGGGAGCTAGCGTTTCCCTTCTATCACAGCAGAAACTACCCTGCTCAGTTCAGCCAGGCTCCTCCTTTATTAGTGCTGTTAGGCCAAGAATTGTCAGTGGGCACCCCATTTGGGCTGGGAAGCCCTATATACTGTCCACCTGCCACAAAAAATTGAAAACAAGTCTCTCTCCTAACTCACTGTCTTGCAATGACCAGACCAACGTTTTTACATCTTGCAGTTCACAAACACCATTCTTTATCCACCATTCCACTATAAACCACAGTGCCCAATCTGTTTTACCTACTTTCTCTCAGCAAACTAGAAATGCTGCTATACTTATATTAATCAGTCTCCTGGTATAGTTGCATGACATCATCACCATCCACCAACAAAGCTATTTATGCAGACCCTACTGTACCTCATTTTCCACAATAGCTTAAACAGACTATGACTGTTACAGATAGAGGAGAGTTGTCCTATGTATAAAGTGCATTACTTGATTATTAATAATTTCCAGAATTTGAAAATAGTCATGATGCTTATCATAGATCCATATTTAGCATAGTATAAGCGTGGTTGGGAGCATGGGCAGGATTAAGCTTTCAAGCTGTTTTTTGGAAACTTACTTCTGAATGTTGAGACTTTCAGAAGTTCAGTTTTTTTAATGTGGCATTCTAATAGTTATTTTTGTTGAAATTATGTAGATGCCTAAATATTGTATGAGTCAAAGACGATGCCACACATTTTGGAAGCAAAGAAATGAAATATTAATCAACTTAACTGTACATACTAGGTGAAATCCTGCCCCCGTTGAAGTCAGTGGAGTTTTGCTATTGACTCCATTGGAGTCAAGATTTCACCCACCACACGTACAAATATATGCCACAGATAGGTCATAACAACCTTAGTTCTGCTCCAGTAAGGATGTCAACTTTCCAGTACCTCCTTCCCCACCCGACCTCCCTAACAATGTTTTACCATCACTGTATGTATGCATGGCACTTTACAACTAGAATAAAGATAGCAGTCCGTCTTGGTACTTATGTGGACCCCATATCACAGTCTCAAAACACCTCACAATATTTTTAATGTATTGACCCTCACAACATTCCTGTGAGGTAGGGAATTGCTGTTATCCATATTTTACAGATGGGGAGCTGAGGCACAGAGGGACTGAGTGACTAGCCCAAGGTCACACAGGAAGTCTGTGCTAGAGCAGAGACTTGAACCCAGGTCTCCCAAGTTCTAGGCTAGCACCTTAGCGCAGGACCATCCTCCCTATCTAAATGTGCTTCCTGACATAATTAATACTTCAAATAGTGCTTTACAAAGCAGGTCCCATCATTATACCCATTTTAAAGATGAAGAAACTTAGGCCAGAGAGGTTAAGTGGTTACCTAGCAGGCCAGTGGCCAAGCTAGAAATAGAACCCAGGTCTCCTCAGTCCCAGTCCAGTGCTGTATCCAATAGGCCACACTGCTTCTCTAGTCATAGAACTAGGTGACATCAGGAAGGTGGAAAGGGAATAAGGTCAAGTGGTAGCTTGTTTTGCACTTGTTCCTTTTTTGTCTGATTAAATAAATAGCTAAAAGTTAATTTAGTTGGAATAAAATTTTACGGTAATTCAGTCACCAGGATTGCCTATTATTAGTGGATGCTGAGTTGTCATTGTGTCTCTGGAATACATACTGTGTGCTGTGAAGACGCAATCAAATGATAGAATTATGATTTGGTATGCTTTCCTCACTTCGCTGTAAAATCTTACTTGGCTGTTCCACTATGTAATGTTTAAATCTGAAAGAGTATTCAGCACCATTAGAGACAGCAGCGCAGTAGATCACAGCTGCAAACTAGCACCTAAGAGTGCAGAACAAGTTATGGTTTAAAGTGCGGTTTGTCCTTGACTAACTTCATATATTTTAATACATTCACTATCAAATAAATGAGCGGGAAAATTAACTCTTGAGAAATTTGATTGGTTAAATGTGTACTAGTGAAAAATGCAATGTATAGCTTAAAATAAAAACATTTCACAGCTTTGCCTGTATACTGTGCCGACGTTGTTTGTATTCATTGTTTGATGAAAACTTGTTATATCATTAGTTGTAAGGTTCAGATTGTCTAGTCATAATTATATTGATAACAATGGTGATAAGTACAGAAATACTATAAACTCCGCCACTTGCAGTGTATTAACCTTGTATCCTTTATGAAAAAAGGTCAAGAATCTTTAGAATGAAAATACTGGCCTTTCAGATACTTTGACTTGATATTGGCAGTGGCAACAGACTCAATAAGATGCCTGTGCGTACAATTGTTCTGCAAACATAACTTTTCCATAAATATAGTCATGCAGCCACATAACTGGACAGTTACTGAAATAAGCTAATTTGTAAATTCTGCATATTCCTGTATTCTCTATCTCAACCAACCCTCTCAAATCCCAGAAGATACAGGTAAAGAGAATAAAAGCAGGATTATATACCTTGTGTACTAAAACTCAATTCACATCATTTTAGATGATTTTATCTGCCCTCCATTAAATTCTGCATCAGGTAGACTCTTGAAGTTGAGCTAAAATTTAAGGGGAATTAGTGTATAACCAATGTATTTGAGATGGGCTAACTGCAGAAACAAGGAAATAATGGAGGCTTCCAAACCCAAACAGGAACAAACTGTACTATTTCAAGTTTTTTTTTTTTCACTGCATTTTGCATTAACTATGAAATGGTACTGCTAATGTTGATCTTTCATGGGTACTATATGGGCTATTCATTGATTCATAAATGATCGTTTTGAACACATGGTATCTGTGTATATATTTCCCTACCCCCTTAACGGCCAACCCCCCTTTTTTTAAATTTGGTAGATCATGGGGAATTCATATGCAGGGCAACTGAAATCAGCCCGTTTTGAAGAAGCTCTTCATAACTCTATAGAAGCCTCTCTGAGATGCAGTAGTGTTGTCCCACGGCCAATCTTCTCTCAACTCTACCTGGACCCGGACCAACCTCCTTTCCTGTCAGAAGGTAACTATGCAAGTATGGCACACTTCAGTTTGTCATTTTTTTTTTCAAAAAGGGGCCCTCAAGCATTGGGGGACTGTGGTTATAAAATATTACAGTTCAATTCATTCTTTGACATAAAATCCATATGCTTATCCATATGACATAAAATCCATCTTTTGTGCCTCTTAAAAGAAAGAGGGTTGTGGTATTTTGTTTCCAAGAGTAGTATTGGTTTGAACTGCTGTGGATGTAGAGATGATTCTGTTTTTGTATTCTTTTCAGATGTAAAACCAAAGGTGGAAGAATTGGACAAAGAGTTGGTACATCGTTACACACAGAACGGTAGTCTGGATTTTTCTAATAACCAAACTGTTAATGAAATGGAAGACGAAGAGGAGGATGAAGACATGTCAGATTCAAGTAGTCCACCAATCCCATATTCACAAAAACCTGCCCCAGAAGGGTCTTGCACTACCGATGGTTAGTTCTCATTCCTGTGCTTAAATCAGTTCTCACTGTAATCTGTAGTGTTTAAGGTTAGAAACTAGTAATAATGGAAACTGATCAAATGAATATGCTGAATTGTGATATTGCCTGGTGACCAAGGAAGTGATTTTTACAAAGGGATCAGGAGTGCACCCTTAGTCGCATGAGTAGTTCTGCTCAGAAATTTGGAACTGTGATCAAATTTTGGCTTTGGACTGAGACTACATTTTCAAATATGGCCCAGAATAGAATGTAATGTAACATTTTCAAACATAAATTTAACTAGAGGCTTTTTAAAGCATTCAAACTATTTTTAAACATTTTTAAAGTCTATAAAAATTACACTAGTTGACTTGCATGAGTAACTAACATAGACAGTCAGCCCCAACCTTTTATATGACTTTGTAGAATTCCAAAAGATTTTAAAATAGCTGTTTAAAAATGTAGCTAACAGTTACTGGGGAAATATTCAAATAAGGGGGTTTGATACAATGTATAAAAAGGGCTGTATTATTTGTTAGAAGTGGCTAAGGCTCATTATGGCCCTAATTAATTACTAAGAGCCAAATAGTGAACATCTTCCTTACATTAGTGAATATTTACTCAGGTGAGTATTACCATAGCCATAAAGGGGTGCTTGCATGAGTAGCTGCTTACCAGTGTAACAGGTTCAGAGTCACCCCTAAGCTTTTTAAAAGGATAAACAGACTTGTTGACCATGCTAGTTATTGAAAATATGAGCAGGAAGGCAATGATGTTGGATATTGTGTGGATAGAATGGTTAGTGAGATAGCTGTTAGGAGTAAATATTAAATAACGGGTTTACATTCTTATTGGTTTGATATCCTACAGACCTAAAAATTCCTTGAAGAAAAGAACTTAATCATAACTGTTATATAAATTTATTTATGTTAATGTTAAATTTCTGCTGGTTTGTTGGCCTTTTTGCAATAGTTGTTATTAAATAGTCATTGTTTGCCAACAGCTACTATACAGGTTGGTATCTGTAATTACCAGTTTTCTCCCTAAATTAGAACAGAAAATTTCTGTGGTAATTGGTGGCAAATGTTCACTTTTTTTAAAAAAAAAAATCTTATATATTGGTCCCTTCTGGATCCGTCTGTTTTAGATGGGCATGTTTGTCCTCCAAAACAAAGGAACCCCAAAAGCCTTGAATCCAAAAACACTAGGCTGTTATCAGAAATTGAGGAAAGTTATTGAGAGAGGTTTGTTGTGATGTAGTATTCACATTGGCTGATGTGTTCAGAGGGGTTTTTTTTTTTGGTTTTTTTTGGACTACTTTCAGATTTTAGACCTGGGAATGACACAGAAACTAAGTTGGTCTCACTGGTTGATGGTCTTGTAGCAACAGACCAAGATCAAGTGCTTGTGTTGATTCACTTAGATTTGTCACGGCATAGGATGCCATTTATCCTGATACAGCACTGACATGTCTGTGTAACTTGGCAGGGATAGATACAGTGGCTTTGTTGTTTTTTCTCCAAGTGGACTCTGATAGCCTTTGAGCAATTGCTTCCCTGCTCCTAGGTTCTCTCATCGGAGTACTCCGGGGTTTTATTTTTCTTCCTGTTCAGGGTATGCATGTGAGGCTCTTTGGGGTGAAGTGTCCTCAGAATGTTTATGGAAATTAGTTCTGTGCCTCTATTTCATGGGAGTGGTTGCTTGCATTCCCAGTGACTGACCAAGGTCAGGGCTTGAATGACAGCTAGCTGGTAGAAGTACACCCAGTTAAAGCCATAAAGTGACAGTTGTGGATTGTGAGAAATAACCTGAGCCGATGGTGGAAGTGATTTTGTTCCCTTCAGTTCCCTTCCCTTTGGTTGCTCAGTTGCACAACCTTGGGGACCTACTGGATCCCTGGCTGCTTCTAGCTGTCCAGACAGCAGCAGTTGTCAAGAGTGTTCCTTTCCATCTTTGGCTTTCTTTTCATATACAAACTGCGCCACAATCATCCATGCCTTTCTCACCTCCAGTCTGGATTACTCTTTGGAGCTACACTTGAAGACTTGGGGGTACTTTTAGTGCAGGTAGGTGCTCAGATACCAGGGTGCTGAGTGTGATATAAACATCTGCAGTATCCCTGCATATTGTACTTAGTAGGGTTTCACACATGGAGCATTTTACGTCCATGTTCTTTAGTTTGTACTGCCTTTGAATTCATTTGTGCATGCAATTCTGTTTGTTGTCTTTGACTTACAAAGCTCACTTAGATTTTGGGTCCTGGTTACCTTATACTCAGACTCAGAATTGACAATTGAGATACACTGAGGTGTTGAAGATGGCAAGTCCCTAGATGTCTGTTTCTGGAAGAGGTCGAGGGAGGTGTGGTTTCAGTGGAGGGCTCTTGACTCTGGAATTCTCTTTCTCTTCGGTCTGACAGAGCACAAGTATAATGATATTGGGTGGTTGCAAAGCTTTTCTGTATGGGAGCTCATCAATTGGAAATGACAGAGGAAGAGAGAGTTGGATTTATTAGTCAATCACAGAATGACTGTGCCTCCAATGTGATGTGATCATGAAAAAGGCAAATGTTGATCTTAGGATGTATTTCCAGTAGAGATAGGGAAGTACTAATGCCGGTGTACAAAGCACTAGTAAAATCTTGTCTGGAATGCTGCGTACAGTTCTGGGCACCCATGTTCAAGAAAGCTGAATTCAAACGGGAACAGGTGCATAGAACGGTTACTAGGATGATCGGGGAATGGAGAGTCTGTTTTTTTGAAAGGAGACGAAAAGAGCTTGGCTTGTTAACCCGGCGAAATGAAGGCTGAGAGGGGAATATTTTTGCTGTCTATGGTATTTCTAAACAGCTCTTGGGAGTGTGTCTCACAGCCTGGGTTGACAGTCTTGTGGTGGCAGGGTTCATGTTAGTGCACTAGAAATAGCAATGTGGATATTTGGCTCAGGTGGAAGCTCGAGCTTGGGCTCCAGGGTATGGGGTGGGCTTCAGAGCCCAAATTCTAGCCTGAACCATAATGTAAAAGCATCATCCACACAGCTATTTTAAAAACATTAGCGCAAGTGCTAGCAGTACAGGTGTGTGGACCCGTGGTGGGAGGCTCGCTCCCAGATGCTGTGTAGACATACCCCATAAATACATCAAGGGGGTAAAAGACAGGGTGGGAGAAGAGCTATTTAAGCTAAATGGCAATGTTGGCACAAGAACAACTGGGTATAAATTGGCCATGAATAAATTTAGGCTGGAAATTAGAAGAGAGTTTCTAAACATTAAGGGAGTGAGGCTCTGGAACAGCCTTCCAATAGGAGTAGTGGGGGCAGACAACCTAACTAGTTTTAAAACGGATTGTGTTGAATTTATGAATGGGATGATATCACAGAGTTGTCCAGAATAGCAGAGGATTAGACTCGATGACCCCGGAGGTCCCTTTCAGTTCTATGTTTCATGTTCCTATTAAGGGTTTTCCTGAAGATGCTGGGTTGGTGGGGAGGGATTTTATTTTTTGATTGTTGGAAAAGGAGAGGGAAGAAATTTTAAAACATTGCTGACATTTCATCAGAAGTAGTTGTAGACTGACAGATTCATTGATTCTGAGGCCAGAAGGAACCATAGTGATCTTCTAGTCCAGGGATTGGCAACCTTTTGGCCCGCGGCCCACCAGCATAAGCCCCCTGGCGGGCCGGGCCGGTTTGTTTACCTGCTGTGTCTGCAGGTTCGGCCGATCGCAGCTCTCACTGGCTGCGATTCACAGTTCCAGGCCAGTGGGGGCTGTGGGAAGCGACAGCCAGCACATCCCTCAGCCCACGACCGAACCTGTGGACGCAACAAGTAAACAAACCGGCGCCGCCTGCCAGGGGGCTTACCCTGGTGGGCCTCATGCCAAAAGTTGCTGATCCTTGTTCTAGTTTCACGTTCTGTATAACACAGGCCGTAGAATCCCCAAAATAATTCCATTTAAACTAGAGCATATCTTTTTTTTTTTTTTAATCCAGTCGAAGTAAAAATTGTCGGTGATGGAGACTCCACCAAGACCATTGGTAAATGGTTCCCATGGTTAATTACCCTCACTGTTAAAAATGTATGCCTTATTTCCAGTCTGAATTTGCCCAGCTTCATCTTCCAGCCATTGGATCTTGTCTGCTAGATTGAAGAGCCCATTATTAAATATTTGTTCCCCATGTACATACTTATAAACTATGATCGAGTCACCTCTTAACTGTCTGTTAGGCTTGAGGCTACTTGAGTCTATCACCGTAAGGCATGTTTTCTCATTATTCTCTTGGCTCTTCTCTGAACCCACGCCAATTGATAGATTGTGTATAATTATATGTATTGTTGTAAGTGCATGGGTACCCAAATATGTTCATGTTCTACACCACGTCTAAACAAAGAAATTGACTCAGTGACCACCTTTCCTCCTATATGTGATCATACAGATCACCTAACCTTCCATTTTCCATTGCATGACGTCCCTGAAGCAACTCAGCAATTGCTTACAAAGAAAAGTAATATTAGGATCGAATTCAAAATAATAGATAAAAAATTAAAAGTTGAAGTCAGTGGGGCTGCTCAGGGTGCTCCAACCTGAACATGTACTGGATTGGGTCCTTGGTTCCTGAGTCTGCAATTCATGAGTTTTGCTGATTATACAGATACTTTAGGTTAAATGTCTCAAGGGTTGTACCTTATGTGGGGTGAAATCCTGGTCCTGTTGAAGTCAATGGTAGTTGTGTTGTTGATTTCAGTGGGGCCAGGATTTCACTCATGGTCATTTCATATTCCATGTAACATCCTAATTTTTATTAAGAAATCACATAATTCCCCAAATTCACATGGCTGAGTCATAAATCAGTCAGAAACGCATGAACTGGTTTGTATTGCCTTTGATAATGAATAAAACACAAGTAACATTTTTGCTGAACATTCTTCCTAACTTGGCAGTAGCAGGAGGTCCTTTATCCTTCTTGTTGGAAGACCATTATAGGGTGACAAATCCACATAATTATTCTGTTTGTAAAAATAAAGCCTTTTTAAGCAATAAGCATAAGTGTTTTTGGTTTTTGGCAGAAGTTTTAGCTCCAAATGGATTTTTATAGCCCAGTTATAAACTTCTGTGAAGGTTTTTTGTGGATACAGACTAACACGGCTGCTACTCTGAAACCAATGGAAATACTGACAGCTTTTAGCATAATGACCTCAAATGTACAACTAGATAATACAGTAAACAGTTCTTAACCTCTTCATTGCCATGCCTTTAAAGCATGCTTGTCTTAATTTGTGGAATGGCATTATATGCAAGATATGTGTGAAACACAATAGTAGCACCTTCCTTTTGTTAGTAAATCCTCAATTTACCTGAGGTCTAAAGGAGGTCAAAAGTAATTTCAGAGGCAATTAAGTAAGCAGGTACTTAACACCTGATCAGTTGCTGTGAAGTTACAATAGTGAGTGACAGTGAACTGCAATTCATATGTAATTCCTAGAAGCTAATTTCTTATGCAAATATATTTTTTGCAGTACAGATACAAGTTTGTACCCCATACTAAGGCTGTTGTTTGTTACCTTTAGGTGAAAAAAGAAAACAAAATAGAAAATCTTTGCTTTCAAAAGATTTTAGCCCTTTTGCTTGTATTTCCACAGCTGTGCGGACAAGACTATTCCTTATTGGGCAGACAGGCCTGTGCTAGTTTAAATTAAGATGATTGTGGAATGCAAACATGCTTGTGTGAAGGAAAACATTTGAATTTTCTTCCAAAGAAATGCAGATGATGTCCCTAAGAGCTATTCATTATTCTTCTTTCCCGTTGCTTTTGGCACTTCGCAAATTACTAATCAGGATTTAAGTGCCTGCTCTCTTTTTAAAACAAAGCTGAGGATCCCATGGTAAATTTTTTTTTTTTTTTGAGCGGGGAGTGAATCAAAGAGCTCATTTGTATACTTTTATTTTTTTAATATTTTCTAAACATTGTAAGGATTATAGTGGTTGATTTTTGTTGGCCAGATGACAGCTAAAAGGGGGGGGGGGTTTAGGGCTGTCGATTAATCGCAGTTAACTCATGCGATTAACTCAAAAAAATTAATTGCGATTAATCGCACTGTTAAACAATAGAATACCAATTGAAATGTATTAAATATTTTTGATGTTTTTCTACATTTTCAAATATATTGATGACAGTTACAACACAGAATACAATGTATACAGTGCTCACTTTATATTGTTATTTTATTACAAATATTTGCACTGTAAAAATGATAAACAAAAGAAATTGTATTTTCCAGTTAACCTCATACAATACCATAATGCAATCTCTTTAACATGAAAGTGCAATTTACAAATGTAGATTTTTTTTTTGTTACGTAACTGCACTGAAAAACAAAACAATGTAAAACTTCGGAGCCTACAAGTCCACTCAGTACTACTACTTGTTCAGCCAATCACTAAGACAAATAAGTTTGTTTACATTTATGGGAGATAATGCTGCTGGCGTCTTATTTACAATGTCACCTGAAAGTGAGAACAAGCGTTGGCATGGCACTTTTGTAGCCGGCATTGCAAGGTATTTTACGTGCCAGATATGCTAAACATTTGTATGCCTTTTCATGCTTCAGTCACAAGCCCATTGTTTTATTTTTGAATGAGTTTTTTTTTGTATATAATTCTACATTTGTAAGATCAACTTTCATGATAAAGAGATACTATTTTTCAATTCACCTCATACAAGTACTGTAATACAATTTCTTTTGTTTTTATAGCAGTAATATTTGTAATCAAAAATAAATATAAAGTGAGCAATGTACACTTTGTGATCTGTGTTGTAACTGAAAGCAATAGATTTGATAATGTAGAAAAATCCCAAAAATTAAAATAAATGGTATTCTAATATTGTTTAACAGTGTGATTAGTCACGATGAATATTTTTAATCACTTGACAGCCCTAGTTTTTACCCCCTCTTCATGTGTATCTATACATCAGGAGATACCTGTATCCATGCAAATAACAGTAAAGGGCTAAATTTCCAAATCTGGCCTGTATTGGTGAATGCATCATTTTTATAGTACAAGTTGCAATCACTTGTGTAAACAACTTGTACATACTGTCACTTGACAGAATTTTCATTTATAAATACCTATATAAATGAGCATGTATATAGTGCAAATACACTTGATATGAACCGAATCTAAAAAAATTATGCATTCAAATTACACTAGCATAAATTAGAGGTCAATTTTTGAAAATGTGTGCCTTATTGATGTTTACATGGGTATAGTCGTATCTATCTGATATTTAATTATCAACACAAAATCATGTAGGAAAAAAAATTAGCACTCTCAACTTCCGGCTAGCCAGAAAAATAAAATGTTATGACTGGAATTTTTTGAGAAAACAATTAACAAAAATACTCTATACAAATGAATCATTTTGTTGCTAAAGAAATGATCCTTACATGGGTGGAAAAGAAGAAGAATGGATGGCTCTTGGATACTGTCTACATTTTTTTGGAAGAAAATTCAAGATTTTTCTTCATAGAAGCAGATACGTATTCTCTGATAATCTCTTACTTTAAGCTAACACAGAAGTACCTGGCCAAAATTATTAATCTGCTCTTTCTGATTTGGCTGTTGATGTGTAAACACAAAATCCCCTAAAGTCTTTGTAAAGAAAATATTTTTTATTTGACACGTCTCGAACAGCTATTAATTAAAGCTTCTCCTACAAATGGAAGCCAACTATGGATCCCTTTAAAAGTTCAGCCTTAAAGGGTATGAATTAAATGCATAAAACGAAACTGAAAATCAGTCCTGAGAGCAACCCATTGCTGTCATTTCTTCAACCTCCTCTCTATGCTGAGGGTGAGCCAAAGACAAACTTTTAACATCGGCTTTGTTTTTCAATGGCTTTTTAAACTTTTAAGCTAGATGATAAATCTTGTTAAAACATTAGTTTTATGTTCAAAGATCTTTTTGGTTTTTGCATTTGTGGAGCTATTTTTTTAGTAGCGTAAACAAAAGATAATACAAGAGAACAATTATAAAGGTATAAGAAGTGTTTGCAGTTTACTGTGGAATTTGTGAATATCTTGTATATAGTAATGGCAGCTTCTCATCTATTATCTTGGGTAAATATTAAAAGACATATCTACGTTGTAGTATGTACCATTACAGGCTATGTATGTACAGCATTTATATAATAGAATGTATTTATCCTAAATGAATAGGGAGCATGAAATTTATGCAGATAAAACAGCCTCTCAGATAAGAGGATACTATTGTCTAGACTCTATAGTATCATCCTCTGATACATAGGCTAGTTTCACTCTGTACTGCTAAGACAGTGGTCCCCAAACTTTTGAGGGTCCTGCTCCCCCTTACCCCTGTCAGTGCCCCCTCTGCCCCACCAGGGCCGGGAACAGGGCTGTGGCTCAGGAGGGGTGGGGGACATGGACACAGGGTAAGGGGGCAGAGGCTGGGGCTGCAGTTGGGGGTGGGTCTGGGGCCAGGAGCGGGGCAGTGGCTGGACTGCAGTGGGGGCTGGCAGCCAGGCCTTGGCCAGGTGTGGCTCTACTCTGGTTTTGCCCCTAGCCTCGGCCCCAGGCCAGGAACGGAGACATAGCCAGTGGCTGAGGCTGGGGACCGGAGCAGGGGAGGGGCTGGGTAGTGCTCCCTCCCCGCCCCCCATGGGGTTGGCCCAGGCTCTGCCGTGCCCCCGCCCCCAGATGATCCTCCATGCCCCCCAAAGTGGGGCACACCCCACAGTTTGGGGACCTCTGTGCTAAGGTATTATGGTGTAACACAGATGTGCCTTGGTGCAGTGGTACATGCTCAGAAGATGACTGTTAAAATGTTATGAACTATTCCTGGTTGCTTTTTCCTCTTGGGGCTTCTTCTAGGGCTTTGAGGATCTCCTGTTCTGTCCTTCACACTGAGACCTCATCAGAACTGATGGTATGAATCTGTCCTAAACACAGCTTAAATTGTGTTCCTACTAACACCTTTTCAACGTGATTTGCTAGGCCTGTCTCAGTCAGGGTGGTGTGCATGCTATGGAATTTTATCCAAAAATTCCTACCAGTGCTAACCTGAGTTCAGTGGAATTAGTGTTAGAACATTAGTAGACCTGCTGTAGGTGGGGTTTTAGCTGCTAACAGGATTTTTAGCACAGTGACACCTAGCTATTTTGGCAAGTCAGATTACAACAGTGCTGAAAACTGTTGACTGCCAAAACCCTGGGTACTCTAGATCTCCTAGTGTTGCTAACAATAACACATTTTAGCATAAAGCTCCAACAGTCAGTGTTAGTGCAGTTGGGAACATTTTTATAAAATTTCCTAGGTAAGACAGTACTAAAGAGTAATTGTTAAAACAATCACATCTGTTGTATCATAAGCCTTGTGTATAATAGCAAAATTTGTCATTGCTGACCCCTGATGTATCAGTGGGTAATTTTGCCATTTTAGACCGAGGCATAGGCTGGTATTATCAAAGGAGTGAAAGAGAGTTAGGCACACTACTTCCATTGAATGTCAATGGGATTTGAGTATCTAATGAAGTAAGGCTTCTTTGAAAATTTTAGCCATAATATCTCAGTGGTATGTACCACCCACAGCTGGGTAAGCAGGCAATTTACATTTTGAGTAAAATACAATTTACCCAGAAGAGCTCCTTTTATCTACAACCGGGTTACATCCCCAGCTGTGTGATGTCTACATTGATAACGCCCCTGATTACACTAAACTCGTTTATGCAAAAATATTACGTGTCTTCCGTTTGATTGAGCAAAATAGGACTTTCCTTCACGTGATGGTGTAGTAGTACTGAATAGGCTGTATGTTACTGGAATGCTTTCACCTGTGTGAACTTGTGCACATATGTGAGTTAACACTGTATGAAGGATGCCATTTTGTAGAGCAAAATGGCATCCTCCATGCGGCATGACTCAAATTGATGTTAAGGACACTACTTGCAAGGGTAAAGTTATGTAGATGCATGAATTTTTACAGGATCAGGGTGTACAGTATTAAAGTACATAGATGGTAATGCCTTAGATGTGGCTGTTAAAATTGAATTAATAATGAAGGTTTATAATAGTTTGCTACAACCGATACAGTAGAGCCTTTTGAAGCTGTTCTTTGGTAAACTATACTGTATATGCACAAATAGGCACTGAAAAAGGATTTTCAGGTTTACTTCAATGCACACCAGGAAGGTTCTGCTACTGTGGCAGAGGAAAGACCATACTCCCTGTCAACCAATAGCGGAGTGCCCTGTCACCTGCCAACCCCATATTTGCTAATGCCCTGAAACAAATCTGCTTACCCCTCCTGCTGCAGCTGACAGATGGGTGAGCTTTCCTGCACCTGTAGAAGTGGAAATTAGGTAGGGACGTACTATCGTAGAGCCAGGTTAGCAAAATGGCTTATGAAGTTATTGTGTGTGCTGTACATTAGCCAGGCTACCTGTGCTGAAATTGTGTTCGCATGAACCATTTATAAACCTGGCTTTATAATGCTTCCACTAACAGTTTCATTGCCTATGAAAAGAGAGACCAAAAGGTCCCTTGTCACTATATCCCTTCCTGTGGAGGAGGACAAGAGATAAAGATGGCTCCCTCTGGTGTCTGTCATCTCAGTCTTCAAAGCGGAACTAGAAGTAAATCAGGGAGAAAGTAAGGCAAGATTTTGTTCTGTTGTAAATAGTTTGGGATCAATAATGGAGCTGCCCTGACTTATGCCAGCAGAGAAAGTGGCCAGTCATTTTGATCCCCATAAATCCAATACAGATGCTGTTGCCTGGCCCACGAATGGGTTTTCTATTTTTAAAGTTAAACGCAAACATACAAAACTCAACTTCAAAACTCAAATGTTAACCTATATTATGAACCAATGATAACATAAATTCCATCTCTTTCTGATTTGTTCTTAACTCAGAAATTGCTTTTAATTTTTTTTTAAAATTGGAAATTTTGAAAATGCCTAAACAAACAAGTTGTGAATTTTGAAAAATGATTTTAAGTCTCATATGGCTGAGTTTAGTTTTTTATGAGGGTAGGGGCAAACAAAAAGCAACAGTCTTCTGAAAACCCCACTGCTGAACTGAGTTTTTAAATGCATCTTTTTCTTCAAAGAAAACGTATAAACCTCTGAAAAATGGATTGCATCACATAAGCAGTAACAGTTATATATATTAGACAATGTAATACACAGATGGAAAATAAAAGCTGGAGCACCCCCAAAAAACTTCAATTTGAATAATATATCACTGAAATTTCTTTTATTTCAGTGTGCCTGAGCATAAAGAGTTGGTGTAGGTATAACTTAGGGTCAAATTTCATAAACTACTGATGGGTTTTTTAGTGTTTTTTTTCTTAGTAAACACTGGATATGTAGCAGTCTTTTTTATTATTAATATGTTTGTTTAGCACCAAGACACAAAGTTAAAGACCGTCCCCTTTATAAAGCTTACAATCTAAAGAGAGATGCAGAGAAGATAGAACTCCTTGGGAATAATTTAAGAGGTTTGTTTGTTTTGTTTTTATGAACTCATAACTTTTTTTGTTTAGTTTCACGTGACGTGGTATAGATGGAAAGGAAACACAGGATGAGTTTTGCACACTGTAGGGCTTTTTCATACGTTTGAGTGTTTTAGTGTTTCTTCTATTTAAAACTGGACTTGAATAGTGGAAAAGGTGACTGCTTCTTAGCCATTTGATTTCTGATCTCCAGAGTTTTACTTACTTTCTCCAATCAGAAGCCTTTTAGGTAAATAATGGCTATTTATTTTCTCTGAAGCCCCCTGCCAGTGGATCTGTATCCTTATTAAGGACCTGATCCAAAACCCACGCTGAGCTTAGCGGAAGTCTTTCCAAAGACGTTAGTGGGCTTTGGATTAGACCCTAAATGATGATACATTTACACAATGTATGTATTTTCTAAAAAAAGAATTTAAATTAGATAATAATGGGAAACATCTTCCTTGGCTTCTTTGCATAGCTGAAACAAACAAAAGAGAAAGTGACAGCAAACCACTCATAAAAGTTTAATCACACATCTTTTCTTTTCAGGTTTTTGTCAAGCAGGCAAGGATTTGCGGTTAATATCGCTGTGCGTGGAACAAATTGATATCCCAGCAGGCTTTCTGCTGGTAGGAGCCAAGTCTCCAAATCTTCCTGAGCATATTTTAGTCTGTGCTGTTGACAAGCGGTTTTTGCCAGATGATCATGGAAAAAATGCACTTTTAGGTAAATGGTTTTCATTATTATTCTTGGTACAACAATTGATAACTAAAGGTTGGTTTAAAGTTGATTCAAGAAATGAATTTTTCTTCATGGTATGTTGAAGAGAGTTCCGTATTTATGAAACTAAATCTATAACTGAACTTCTTGAAAAGCCCGTTTAAAATAGGGCCCTGATCCTGCAATTAACTGTGTGGGGCTCTACGTAGGTACAGGAGTCCACCCACAAAAAGTCTGTTGCAGCGCTGGGGCATAAATGTGAAATGTAGTCAATTTTTAACCTCCAGTCAGTGTGTAAAAATTTCATTTCATGAATAAGAAACATGAATTAGCGGACACAGATTATATTTATAATAATTAAAATATGAATTAACACAGTAATGTTTCTTGCCAAATGGAGACATGCATCTGCACACCTGTTTTGCCCTCTTGGCCTATGACTGCTGGGTGAACAGACCAATAAAAGTGATGTAAAGTTTTTTGGCACCATCAATCTCCATCTTGAATCTCCTCTCTCTCTTTCCTGTTCCTGTGGTGCCTAGAATACATTGAGGTGGACTTTTCAATAGACAAGAAATTTCGCTAAAGCTTTAATGGATTTATTTAGCTAAAACTCTAGTCCAGGCCATCATTATCTTACATCCTAACTATTGCAGCTTCCTCATTTTTGTCGTTGACAAATGCCATATTGTCGCCCATAATCCATTCAAATGCTACTGCCAATTTCATCATCTTGCCTCATCGGTCCAATCATATTATCCTACCTGCCCTTCCCCTCATTGTATCCCTCCACTCGCTCCACCTTTTCCACTTCCATGTTACAAATTGTCTTTCCTTTTAAGACCTTACCTTCATAGTTTAGCCTCTTCTTGTCTGTCATCTTATTTGGTAATGAGCCAACAGCTCATCTCTGCTCTGCCGGTGAGCTACTAAAATTAAAAATGTAAAAGTCTATGGGACTGGGTAATAATATACACAAGCAGTTTAAAATAATTGTCTCAGGAGCTCTCTGAGCCCCTGTTATTGATTTTTAATAAATCATGGAACACTGGGGTAAAGAAATAATATTGTACAGTATTTAAAAAGGTAAATAGGATGATCCAGGTAACTAATAGGAAAGTTAGCTTGACTGGGCAAAATCATGGAAAGTAATCAGCAAAGAATTAAAAGATGGCAATATAATTTAATGTCAATCAACATGGTTTTATGGAAAATAGGTCTTGTCAAAGAAACTGGATATTGTTTTTTGACGAGATTACAAGTTTGGTTGATAAAGTTAACTTTTGATGTAGACGTCTGTACAGTATTTGACATAGTACCTCATGACACTCTGATTTTAAAAATTAGCACTGCAAACATCAGTGTAGCACCTATTAAATGGATAGATAGCTCTCAAAAAGTAATTGTTAATGGGGAATCATCATCAAATAGAGATGCTTCTAATGGAGGCAGAGGTGCTGGAACAATTTGTATAGTCGGGGTGCTGAGAGCCATTGAACCAAACTGTAAACCCTGTATATAATGGAAACCACTTCAAGCTAGGGTGTGCAGCAGCAGCACCCCTAGTTCCAGCACCTCTGCTTACAGGGACCTGTTCTTGGTCACTTGCCCTTCAATATCTTTTTCAGTGATTTAAATGAGTTGATGGTAAAATCTGCAGGTGATGCAAAAATTAGTGGATTGGCAAATAATAAGGACGTCAGTTGTACAGAACAGTCTTGATTGATTGGTAAACTGGGCTTATTCAAACGTGTGTTTTAATAAAGCCAAATGCAAGGGCATATGGTTAGGAATAAACTTAGTCTTCCCCATCTCTTACTCAGAAGACAATTCTTCTAGTGTACAATTCTCATTGGCCTCAGTGAAAATTACATAGCCCTAATTCTGTTGTCCTACCATACAAACCCTAGTGCCAAGATGTAATTCAGCTCTCTCCACAAAATAATTTTAGTGTCTCTACTATCAAATGGTCTTCTACCCAGTTTTTGGCTGTATTCCTAATCTGTTAAATTTAATAAAAGCTCTAAATTTCTGTCTCAGTAGAACTAAGGATTTTGGATTAAGTGATTTCTTATTTGTGCCCTTTTAAGACCCTAATGAGGGGGAAAATCATAAGTCATAAGAAAGTAATCAGGACGTGTGTTACACTTTTACATTTGAGAACTTAATAATGCAAAGGTATTACTTAGCCCCCCAGCACCCCTGCTTTTTGAAGGCTCCTTCTTCAGGAAGACCAAAGGGGAATTTCACAGTGCCCTGGGAGTTAAGGCTGCCTTAGCCAGCATTAACTTTATACACAAAACTGTGGATCAGTCAGTTTTGGGAAAGGAAGCATGCTTCTTGGAGCCGGTCCTCCACTATGTGCTAGGAGCAGGGGTGAAAGGTACTGACATGGAGGGTGTTGGATCATCCTGTGAATCACTTTCTCAGTCTTCATGTACCTATTGTGCTTTCTTCTGAGAATTTGCTCCCTTCTGAGGAACTGTACAGTGTGGAAGATTGGGGAATAATTTTTGGGCCTAAATTAGTAACAGCTAGAGAGAGGGCATTTTCAAACAAAGTGGTGTGAGGCAGCAAAAGTCTGTCTCTGTTGTTTGTCTGTCTTCCTGTGCTATGTGTGAAGCTTACCCAGTTACTGTAGTAGATTCAGGTAAGGCTAAAATGGCCTAATTCCCAGTATATTTCAAAAGGAATTTATTTTGTTTGTATACCTTTTCCCCCACCCTTTCCTGCAGGGTTTTCTGGGAATTGTATAGGCTGTGGAGAAAGGGGATTTCGATACTTCACGGAATTTTCCAACCACATTAACTTGAAACTAACCACTCAGCCAAAGAAGCAGAAGCACTTAAAGTACTACCTAGTAAGAAGCTCCCAAGGTGTACTGTCAAAGGGACCCCTTATCTGCTGGAAAGGTAAAGAATAACCCATTTGTTAGAAGCATGTTTACAGATTTTAGAAAATTTTTATGTAGTGTTGGGTGAACCTTAAAAGTTTTGGGTTTAAGTATTTAAAAAGCTAGGGGGTGAAATCCTGGCCTCACTGAACTCAATGGCAAAACTCTCACTGCTTTCAGTGGAGCCAGGATTTCACCCAAGAGGCTAAAGATTTAGGTAAAAGGAGAGTTTCTCATCCATCTCTCTTCTATCCCCTCCTCACTACATCCCCAGAGGAGGCCTCAGACCCCCCTTCCGCAGAAATAAAGCGGTCCATCAGCCCGATAATCACCTCCTATGTCTGGGTGTTTTCTTCCGGGATCTGGCAGAGTGGCTCTCAGCCTATTCTCCAGCCGCAGTTCCTGGACTGTTCTGCCAATCTAATGACTTATAAATTCATGCTAGCACCCATAGAAAAACTAACTCCGCAAACTGCACTCTAAGATAAAAGCTGGGGACACTGATCTCAGGGGACTGGAAAGAGGGATCACATACTCAGGTTTTGCTCTCTTGTTTTGCACCCTGGGTGCACCTAGGGTGAATATCTTCAGCTTTAAGTTGAGGGCCCCTTGTTATGAATTTTATGGGGAGGGTTTTTGTAACTAAATAATTAAATTAGGTTGGTTGAATCCTGAGAGATGTTTTAGCTGAACTTTGCTATTTGTTGCATGTCATACCGTATGTGCTTTTAACATTTGTCAATGTTTAACACCGTTGCATTAAACTGTTGCACTGAAAGCCAGGCCTTGTTAATATGTACTGTAGCTGCTTCACTTCCAGAATGTAGAAGCAGACAATCATCTGCTGCTAGCCATTCTGCTAAACCAAATTCTTCAGTGTCACCATCCACGGCCCCAGAGAGCGGAAGAGCTAATGGATACAAATCAGGGTTCACTCAGACAGGTAGGGGCTGAAAGTGCTGTATGCTGTAGAAATGACCACTGGGGGAGATAAAGTACCTCACATGTTCCATAGGATTGCCAAGTAGATTTTTAGCATGCATCATTTACAACTTAAAGATAGAAAACATATTTCAAAATTTATTCTGTCAGTATTAAGGACCTGATGAGACTGGGATAAGTTTAGCTCTTAATAGTAGCTTGAAAAGTGTTAGTTTTTTTTAAAAATCCATTTTATTTATTTATTTATTTATTATATTATTTTTGCTGATGTCCCAGATGTTGTGAAATACTCCTTTATAGTGAACATCCTAAATAGAATGGGTACCTTGAATTGACATGTTTTTCCTCACTGGAGAAAAAGCAGCCTTTTGTTTTTGATGTTTGACTCCCACTATTGAAGTGTGGTAAAAGTAGTGATAAACTGCAGTGGTTTTCTAAGTGAGCTAAGACACATCATAGCCGTATTTCCAAAGCTTTGAAATTATTATCTCTTGGAGTTGTGCATTGATTTAAGTAGAAATAAAGAAGTTTTCTAATAACCATAACAGTTTCACCTAGAAGGGCTTTCCTTCTGGACTCAAAAGGTGATTTTTCTTTGGTGTGCTTTGTAGGTTGTTGCAATTTTTGAAGTTGATTTATCGCAGTTCATGTTCTTTTATTTATTTGATAGATTTTAGAAACAAAAAGTTTTTATTCAGCTGAGCTATGATTGAATGGAGTGCACATCTCTGCCGTCTCTGAATGATGTAAAAACAGAACAGGATTTGTCATGTCTAAAAATCTCAGTTATCCAGGAATTTTAATTGGCCACATATATTTTAGAATATAGGCTTATATGGAGGGATCTGAAGGGCAAAATTTAAAAAAAAAAACTTGTTTCAATAATTCTTTTGCTTACAAGGGATGCTGAAAATAAATGAACAATAAAAATGGAACATTAGCATTCCTATTGGTGTTGCAAATGTTAGTCAGTGTGTTCAGGGACACGTTGACGGAGGTGTTGGATTTTATTCCTACTTAAGAGACTATATTTCTAATCTGGAATGAGAATGTTGTGGTGTCTTGGCCTCCAGGTCCTTGCATGAAAAATGTGCAGGCACATGAGAATCCCACTTTATTTGGCATAACAAGTAATCTAATATTTACACAGCTTTGTCTGGGTTGCTGCTGACAAGTTAATAGATACACCTTTTATAGACTGCTTTCTCCTTATCAACTCACCATGATTTTCTTTCTTCTTGTCCTTTTGTATCACTATTTGTTCTCTCAGGTCACAGTTATCAAACCCTTTTATCTCCTACCATTGTTACCTTCCAGTGAAGATAGTGCCACATTCATAATACAAATTCCACTTGACAAGGGGGAAAAAGTCCCACCATATTTGTTTGTAATGTATAAGTACTGTTGCAAACCACCTGTGATGAAAGTTCAGGTTTCTCCCTGGAAGTCTCCATAGCTAGTCATACACTGAGGTGAGCTACTTTTCTCTGTTGCTTTCAGGTAGGTGTAATGAAACTGGGTTGCTTTCTGAAAATATGTTCCTTTTATCACCATTTTTCTTTCCTAAGGTATGGACTTGAGTACTTCCCTCTGTCTAGCTTTGTAACTAAAGTACAAGGCCCTAGCTACCTTAGAAGTTATATAACTATTATACAAACAGCTATATACACATGTTAAAAGAACATCAAGGTTGCAAAGTCAAGCACTTCAAATGTAGGAAATGCCAGAGTTGAGGTTGCCTGTGCAACCTTAGTATGGGCCCGTTGTGTGTATGCATTATGATTACAATAAGTGGAATTGTATATTTTTATATTTTTGACATATCAATGCTTATTTGTAAGCATTTTATCAGTTTTTATCCAGTTAAATTTTCATAGTTGTGGGAAATTATGGAGCTGGTCAAGCAATAATTATTTCATGACAGGAGACATTAAGATTTAAAAATGTAAAGCTTTATAACTGTTAAAACACAAATTGTCAACATCATATGTCAAAGTATACAAAGTAAATATCCTTAAATCAAACTCTAATAAATTCTCAAGCAACATTTTTCTTTCTTTACCTGTCTGTAAATTTTGATTATTATCCATGGAAATACCTTTTCATTGATTTGTGTGTGCATGGGGAAATTGACATTTACCGCCATTTATCAATAAAATCTAATTCTTCAAAGATTAATTATGATAAGTCTTTAATTATATAAGCACAAACTGTTTTTTCCACAGGACCACTTCCTCACTGAGTGTATAGGCTGGACTGTGCTCAATGAGCAGCTATCCAATATTTTTTTCTCCTCATTGTTCACTGAGTGCCCCCAGATTTTATTTACTGCACACTATTCAAACTCATCTATGAGGATACAATTATTAATTTCCTCATGGGAAATTTTCTGTGATACCCATCACAAGAATATCCAAGTGCTTCACAAATAGTAATTAATTTGTCTCAACAAAACCCTTGTGATGTGAAGGGGTGGTATTATTCCCAATTTACAGATGGACAGCTGAGGCACAGAGAGGCTACAGTCAATATTTGAATTTGAGATGTGTAGGACCTGATTTTTTCACAGTACTTAGTATTATGTAGCACTTTATATAGTGAAGCACTGCTTCCATTGACTTCATTTGTAGGTGTGAGTGCTCAGCACTTCTGCAGATCAAGCCCTACAATCTGAAGTTGGGCATGCAGAAAATGAGGAATGCACAATTAGCGACCTCCTGTGAGAAGTTTGGATTAAGTGACTTGCCCAACATCACAGAGGGACCCTGTTGCCAAAACATGGATAGAATCTCAGAGACAGAATACAGTTCTCCAGGGAAGTGTTCCATGAGACCAAACTTTCTCTTCATATAGTCCTCTGCCTTGTTCATTATGCATCTTCAAACCTACAACAGATGAGACAGAAGTTCTATAGACAACAGCCTCTTTTCACTACACTGCCCTGATTCATCCCCAGAGCAGGTCCATCCTGTGCTTTGAGTGAGCCAAGAGTCTTCTGGCAAAATCAGTATGTGATCATGTAATTAAATATTATATCATAATGCTTACACACAGGGGCCCAAATTAAGGTTAGACAAGCAACCTTAATTCTGGCATTTCCTAACTTTAGTGTTTGAGTCTGCAACCTTAATAATTTTCTATTTGATATAATTTTGAGTAATTCTCTGGATTTTTATGAAAGCAAACTGAAAAAACCAGAAACTCCATCATGTGATGACATATGGTCACCCTTGTGGTTCATCAGCAGGATTTGACCCTTTAGATGGACCAGACAGATGTGTGCTGCTTGATATGCACCCTCTGCCACTGGCTTTCCCATATATGTGCTGACAGCAGTGGACAGCAGGCTATGGAAAGCAGGTTCTCTAGTAGGAATAGACTCTTCCGCTTGTTTTCCCCCCCAAGCTCTGTTCTTTCCAACCTGTCACTGTCCCAGTCCTGTTTCTTCTCCATCCAGGGCTCCTTGTCCCAGTTCCATTCTTCTTGCACACAGAGTCCCAGTCTCCACTCCCCAGGCTTCTCGTCTTAACCCAGTCTCCTGGTCTAGCCAGTCCAAGTCTCCCTACTCCAGGCTCACTGGCTGAGTCCCTATTCCTTCTCCCTGCTGGCTCTTAATCCTACTCTTGCTCCTCAACCAATCTGGCTCCCCCTCCACTTTCTTCTTGTCCCAGAGTCTTTGCCCAGCCAGTTCTAGTTCTTCCACCACACCCCAAGTCTTTGCCCAGCCAGTTCTAGTTCTTCCAGCACACCCCAACTCCTTGCCATCTCTGTCTCTTCTTCCCATACCATTGATTCCTAGTCCTTCTCCCCAGCTCCTTACCAGATCTCTGTGTTTACCCCATTCTCACTCCCTGCCCCAATTGGCTTTCAGTTCAGCCTTCTTGCCCAACCAGTCCCAGCCTCTCCTCCCCTGGTGCCAAATACCAATCTCCTAGTCTAGCCAGCCTCAGTCTCCCCCTCTAATTCCTAGTCTCTGTTTCTCTCCAACCCTTCCAGTCCCAGTCTCATCAGACTCCTTGTTTCAGTCTACTTCTCTCCCTTCCTTCCAGTCCATCTTTTGCCCTCTCTGCATTAAAAGCAGATGGCTTCCTCCTCCATGCTGCCTGGGTTGTCATGGAGTGGACAGGACAGATAAACTCCTTGCTCTCAGCTCCAGTGCCCAGCCCAGCCCACCTTGGCCTACAGTACTTCATAACAGCTATTACAGGGAAAGTCCAAATAAGCCCTTGTAGCCTGATCCTGGACAATTTTCAGTCACTCTGTAGGGATAGCGTATGCACCGTCCTGTCAACATGGATGAGCTATGAGTGGACAGAGCATGCACATTCGCTGTGTGGGGATGGTACTTGCATAGATCCAGTCAGCACTAGGGGTTGGGAGGGGATGGAGCATGCTCAGTGAGGTTAGAATTTTGGAGATTTTAGCTGCAAATATTCAAGAACTCTCTAATAAGCATGTGCGAACTGCAGTTTTTCATACAGGTATAACTGGGCCAAATTTGGGAGAATTTTCATAGGGATGGGAAAAGGCACATCGTTGACACAAAGAACACTCTCCTGCCAAATTTCAGGACACTTCTTCAAAGCATAGGGATGCTAGCATTTTGCAGAGAAGGTCTCAGGAATTTTTTAATATGGAAAAAATGTATTTTCCCCTGGTTTTGTTCTTGGAAATGGCTGAACTGTTTTTTCTGAAAGTTACCAAAACCAGAGGCAGACACCCAGCATGGAAAATTTCAACCCAAGCAGTGAGTTTCATAAAGTTATAAGCAACTGACTATAGGGTCTTAAAATGGGAAGTGTAGGGCAACCTTAACAGGTGTTGCTACCAGTGCTGTATACAATACACTTTTGTGTTTTGTGTGAGTGCATATGAAAATAAACACAGATACACAATTGTGTGTATATATAGGTTATAGACTATACATATATTAATATTAATTAGAGAGACACAACTTCCATATGCTCGTACACTGCCCACTTGAAGGACGCATTGGCAGATGCATTTGCCACAGTGTATTTAATAATAGACTATCAGGTTTCACCAGAGCCTCTGACCTTGTGTTAACTGATCAGCCATTTGGCATATTTCTTGTGAAAATGGGACAAGTCATTCTGCTGGAGTGGAGTCAGAGATCCTGTGACCACTCTCAACCTTGATTATTCCAGCTGGCAAAATAGTCTCTCTCCTCCTCCAATTGTTCCAGAGTGGTGTGTTGTTTCAAGGTATATCAGTTTGGCAGATCAGGTTGGTAATGTCCTTGCCTTCTGTTTTCTTTCTGTTTGAGTATGGAGATGTGTAGGTGGAACCTCACATAAACTGCTTACTTTTTACAGATTAATTTATCCAGTGAAATCCAGTTAACGTTCTTTCAGAAAAATTCATCCTTATGTTGTAAGAATTTAGAGCTGCCTGTGTGACAACATCCAAAGTGTAGAATTTGATCTGAATAAAGTTGCAGGTATTAAATGTTTAATGGTTAGAGCAGGGGACTTGAAGTCAGGAGATCTGGGTTCTGCTCCTGATTCTGCCGCTGATTTGTTATATAATCTAATATCTGATTTGTTATATAATTCATTTAAACTCTCTGTTCTACGGTTTCCCCACCTATAAAATGGGAATAATAATACTTACCCACCTTTGTGAAGTACTTTGAGGGAAGTGTGTTCTAGTAGTTTGAACACAAGACGTGGCATCAGGAACCCTTGAATTCTGATCCCAGCTCTGATACAGACTCTTTCTGTTGTGTGCGCAAGTCACTTAACCTCTCTGCTTCAGCTTCCCAGCCTATAAAAAGGGACAGTCATGTTTGCTTGCCTATCCCATTGAACTATTATGAAGAACAGTAAGATAATATTTGAAAAGCATTTTGAATGTGAAAAATGCTATGTAGGTTATGTAAATGTTAAGCATGATGAAGAGTTGTTTTTAGGAGTAGTAGTATCATCATCCCTCAGTATTACATCATGGGTATTTTATTTCATGCAAATAGCCTTCACAACATACAAGAACTGTAAGCATAAAAAGGAGAAAGACACTGTCTAAAATTTACCACGAGTCACCTATAAATCCTGACCATGAGCCAACTTTGTAGGTTTGGGTAGTCAGGAGTTTTGTTAAACCCTCCACAGAATTCGTGTATTTTAGGTGCTCAAAATGTACTCCTTCTTCTTTAACTTTCTTTAAAATTCTCACAGTGCCTAAAAGCACTGGTCGTGATGTCTTGTACTACTAACGCATTCTTGAGGTACTCATTCATGCCCTTAGGGACCACTCCAAGAGCTCCAATTATTGCTGGGATCATCTAGTTTTCCATAATCATTCCACTTTGTGGCTCAATTCTTCATACTTCACATCTTCCTTTTTCATATTTCTGTCTGCTGGTATGGCAATATCAAATTAACATGGCCTTGCTTGTCTTCTTCTCTACAGCTATGTCCAGCCTGTTTTCCTGCAGTGTTTGGTCTGTGACAATTGCCAGATCCCATAAAATCTTAGCTTCTTCATTCTCTAGAGCACTTTTGATTCGATGGTCATAATACCACATGGTTTGTTTAATTCCATACTTGCCACAGAGTTTCCAGTGCAGGCACTTGGTGACCTCATTGTGTTTGTTCATATATTCTCTCGCAGCCAGGCTCCTGCAGATGCTCAGCACATGCTCCATCATCTTTTCCTTTTCAGAACATATTCTGCAGTTTGGTATGCAGTTCTATTGGTCAATTTTGTTTAGAACATAATTAAGCCTTAAGGACTCCTCTTGTGTGCTCATAATGAGGCTTCCTGTCTCTCTTTTCAGGTATCCTTTAACAGACTCATGGCTTGTTGATCTTCTATCGCTAATGGATTTGCTTGTTCTCTGCCACTGTCCATGCAATGATTGCTATGTAAATCTTTCAAGTCATTCTTTGACAATTTGCTTTTTCCTTTCTTTCTTGGATTGGGATGCACACTTAGCCTCGACTTATTATCATGACCAGATGATCTTTTACTGTGACTGACTCCTCATATATTTTGATGTCGTCATTCATTGTCACTGTCCTCCTCCACAGATAGAAAACCTTTTCCACTATCACATCATTGAACATACATTCTGCCCATGTCTTGACTGATGTTCATCTCTTTGTGCATCCCTAGGAGCTTTTTTGTTTGGATGTTAAATTTTTTCTTCTCTTGATTCCATTTGATCATTCTGGCCGTGTACCATACTGCTGGTTTTGCCTGCATATTAATGGATTGGATCAAATTCTTCAAGTTGAGTTTTGTTTGGAAATTAGTTCTTATTCATCTGTAGTATTCTTTCCTCACTTGTTTGTAGGCATCATGCTGAGAGAGATCTTGGATAGAACCTTCTTTAACTTGTATGCCATTTGATTGTACCCATTTTGTCCTCTTTACAGATGTCGGCACACATTTAGCCAAACCAACCTGTAGCTTTATATGCTCATCAAAATTTTCTACATGTGTCATCAACTGCTGTATCTTCTTTTGTGACAGTCCATACAGTATCAGATCATCCATGTATAGTAAATGATTAACTGTTCGTTGCTCTTTTGCTAATGTGATAAACAAAATCTCAACTCTCTTGCTTTCGCTCTCGCTTTCGCTCTTTCTTGCTTTCTATCATTGGATGAAAAACAGTATATAAATTTAAGGTAGTACTAGTTATTTGTAAGATAAGTCCTTATATGATGACGACTTAGGGGTGTATGTCTATAGATAATTTCAAATAGTTATTTAATCAAGCAAATTTTTTTGTCAGACTCCACAGTATTCAGTCCAGCAAAATCATCTTCTGCTGTTAATATAAGTGGAACTCAAGAGCTATCCCGGAACAAGAACATAGTGAAACCACTGGCTTTGTCTGTGCAGCTTGTAGGAAAGACATTTGCCACAGGTAATAATTTACTTTACAGAAAGCCAAGTGGGATAATGAGCTGTCTGTCTAGTAGTGGGTACATTTGTTATCCATACCCCCAAATTTGTGTACCACTTCAATACTCTGCGCATGCACATCTTGCACTACCATTGGTATTCCCACCCTGGATAGTGTCCTGGTTCTCAAACCTGACAGTTTGGTCACTATACTTTAAAGGGGACCAATTATTTCCCTGGCTGAGCTCCATAAGAGAGACGACAACCCTATGGATTCAACCTTGGGTGACATGGCACCTTTAAATAGCTCTCAGTAAAAGAGGTAAGAATCCTAATCTGTCTACATGTTGTTCTCTATGAATGACTTATGTAGCCTCTTCAGAGATGTTGCATGAAATTTACCTTCCTTTAAAGGAGGGCTAGTGTTAGTATTCTTTCATTGCTTGAATTGTGAATCCTTAATCGCAGTGGGATACCTAGACACCTCATTTGGACAATGAAATCAGTAATCAGGCATATAAACTAGGTATTAATACTGGTTCCAAATTTGAGAATTGCCAATTTTAAGACACTTGTGCAGGATTATGATGTCCTGTTGGGTGACTATGGTTGAAGATAGGACTCTGTAGGTAAAGTAAGGCCCCCTTTTATTGCAGAATAATATAACTTTAAATTGAATTGCTCCCAGCCTCACTGCCCACTAATACGATGAAACTCTGTGGTAAACATTCCAAAAATTATAGGAGTCAGAAGAAGAAATCTAAAATTTACCGAGCTAAACGTAAATCTCCCCATGCTGCCTATTGGAAAAATTTGTCTCTCTCATCACTTTTAGCCTAAGAAGTGAGGTAAAAGATATATAAAGAGGCCGGAGATCTCCTAGAAGCTAAATTAATGACACACATATTTCTCATTTCCAGTTTTCAATAAGGATGCTTCAAAATTCTTACTAGATTTTATGGTTGTGTTTTTGGCTTTGTTTTTTTTCTGTTTTCCCCCCTGAAATACAGAAGCCCTAATTAAAGATCAGAATTTTGCTGCCAGTGCCTGAGTTATTCTCCAGTGGATGCCCCAGGACGAAAGTTGACTCAGTCACCAGTCTTGTTCTGTTCTTGCTTTACATTCTGAAATATGATTTATTTTGTTTTAAAGATTGTCTAAAGCGGCTCTCTCTGTGTATTTTGTTGTGTTCAGCTCCACTTACACTGCGTAACAGCGATGTTGCAAATGGAAACAGTAGTGGAGGAAGAAATAATGTGTTGAGCTCTACATTCTCTCGCCCCATGCCACACTCAACTTCCCCCAGCCCTGCCTGTTTTTCGGTAGATCAAGGTAAAAGAAAATCTGTGTTTTTATTATTTTATTTTAAACTCTTTACTGTATATACTGTTGAGCCTGAAAACTGTAGATTTGTTTTCTTTTCCACCATAGCTGTTTCCACAACTCTTCCCTGAGATGTAGTGTGTTGCTGGCTTGAGTGTTGATGATAATGATACACACCTCATTATAGATATTAGTGTTTCTCAGATCAGAATGTGGCCTGATGTAAATTGAGAGTAACTCTAAACTCCGTAGAGCTATGCCAACATAAAAACGGTGTGAGGTCAAAATCCAGCCCAGAGTTTGTGTATCTGAATGTAAAAGGGATGTGGGAAGAAGAGTATTCTGAATGATCTTTTTCTTTATTTCTCCTCAGCATCAATGTCTAGTTCTGGGCCACCAAAGAAACGACACCGGGGATGGTCTCCTGGGTCACCAGTCCCACCTCCTGGTTTAGTTGTACCTGTTCCGACAATTCGGCCTCTTACAAGAACAGGTAAAACTTGAATAATTATGTGAATTTTCATGACTAAAACTTCTGCTCCTCCAGCTCAGTAGCATGATAGTGCTTCTCTGAACTGTTGTGCAGGACATATGATTACTTCTGTGGAAAGTAATGACCTCAGGTCTTACTCGGGTTGGGGCCTGGTTTTGCTAGGCACTCTATAAACATGTATGATGATATGGTCCCTGCCCCAGATAACTTACAATCTAATTTAAAATGAGGCAGTATGAGAGCATGACAGTTAGTGGGGAAGGGGAGAAGTGAGGATGAGGATAGTAGTAATACAAACACATGATTAACCATCCATAACTCGGTGCTTCCAAAATTGTATAGGTATGTTTGTATATACAAATATAAAAATAAATAGATGTAATTTCCATTGGCTCTCAGCTTGAGATTGAACTTCCCAGACTGGCAGAGCATGATGCAGATGCTCCGCTCCTGCACGGGAGGGAGGATCTTGCATAGCTTAACTTTGGCCACTCAGAACAAAATGGCGTTGATGAAAATCCCATCAAGTCATCCTTAGCTCTCAAAGGATGATGACCGTGATATAGGGCGTTGAAAGTGAGGGGATTGAGAATCCTTAGGACTCCATCAAGACCATGTAATGTTGGCATCCATATTGAGATAAGAGTTAGGGTTAAATAAAAAGGTATATTAACTACTTATATATTCTAAAGTGGTAATTTAAATCATATAACTACTTACCGCAATAATACTTTTAAGCTATAGCAGTCAAGGTGTTTTGCAAAGCAAAGTAAGCATCATTTATCCCCATTTTACAGAAAGGGAAACTGAGACAAGAAGTTAAGCCCCACATTTTTAGAACTGCCAATGACTTTTGGGTGCCTCAATTTCTGGGGGTTCAGTTTGGGATACTTTGGGCCTGACTTTCAGAGAGGTTAAGCATCCACAGGGGGAGAGCTCAGCACCTCTGAAAGCGTGGCCCTCTGTGTGTCTACATGGGCACTCAAAATCAGTAGCCACTTCCGAAGACCTTGTCTTAAATGACTTGCTGAAGGTCATACAGAAAGTTAGAACCCTGATCTCTTGACTCCCAGACTCATGCCCTCTTGCTCGACCACTCCGTCCTTTTGTGGTAACTGTGAATACACTTTTACTGACAAAACATTTGAACAACATTTTTAAATTGCCATTTAAACATGGAAGTTTTCAAACCAGTTGCATGTGGTCAGAAGCCATCTTCTCTTTTGTTGTTGTTGTCAGTTTACTTGCATAGATCTATTGTATGCCCATGTTGCATTCCAGAGAGAAAGTTCTGAATTAAACAAACTTCTAGAAACGGAAAAGTTCCCACAATTAAAAAAAGTTGAATTTCTTTAACACCTTTCATCAGAGGATTGCAAAATTCTTTATGAACAATTTAAGGAAGTCTCATAATATCCCTATGAAGTATGTATTATACTGACAGATTATAATACTGAGGCATTGTGCTTTCTTTTCCTGTTTTCAAAGCTGCTGTTGCTCCTTCATGACTGAAGTGTAGTTTTCATCTTTCTATAGCTTCAGAATAGTATAAAGTGGTATGCAAACAGCTTTGAGATTTTAGTCTACATAGTGTAGGTCAGAAGTTAGGGAGGTCTCTTCCTTCTTTGTGCTGACAGGTAGCATTGAAAAGTGACCTATGTGAACACTTTTCCCAGTACTTGGCTTTGTTAGAAGATGCATATTCAAACCTGGATTTTTCCTCTCCCTCTCCCCGAAACAATACAGTAGTTAGAGAAAAGCTTTATTTTAGTGGTGGGGCCAGGGAAGGATATTGGGTCTTAATTTAAATTCCTTAAAACTGTAATAGGAAATGCAAAGGTATTTTGAATTTTATTGCAGTTAGTGATTTGCAGGAGTGTTTATTTGTTCATAGGGCCAAATCACAGTATGAGCCTTTTGGTAATGAAAGTTTTTCTTTCTTTATTTTATAGAGCCCCTTTTGTCAGTCCCAGTTCCTCAATCCATGTTAACTGGAATTTTACAGCCTCAGCCCATCCCTGCAGGGGAGACTGTAATAGTTCCTGAAAACCTGCTGAATAACTCAGGAATCAGACCAGTGATTCTTATAGGTAAGCTTCACATTGTGATAAGCAACACTGTACCTCTTGAATAACTGCATGTTCAAAAGATTTGAGGTTTTTTGAGGTAATGAAATTCACTTTTGTGATCAGCCCGTAAGCACAACAGAAGGTCACTGTATTTTGTAAGACTTTCAGCAGCCTCTTGTGTTAATTGTGCAATATTTACGATGAGAAGTTGGGTGATTTTTGCCAAGACCTGACATACAAAAGGGTCCTGGCCAGATCAGATTAGACCTCAAATTTGGGTTTTGTATAAACAAGGCTTTTATAAAATCTAAGAATAGACGTATTTCCTTGGAATTAAAACAACTTTCCAATACAAACAGTTTTCCAAGACAAATAAACATTCCTCTACAGTGTTTACAACCAAACCTTATAGCCCTGTGCTACTGCCTGAAACCGAGACAGTGAAATTGATGTTGAACTGACCAATCAAAACTGACTAGCTTCCCCCCCACAACCCCCCCCCCCCGTGTCTAAACTAGGAAAAATGGAAAAAGTAAGCAGCCAGCATGAATAATAAAATATAAATTAGAATATTAAAATATTTCACCTGTATACAGTGTGTTGTTAGTAATATACTATGTGTAAGGACATTGCTGTTACATTAAAAATATGACTTTTAATGTGAAAGTGTCCCTTTGAGGTGTGTTACTGCAAAATAATAATAATTAAAGAAAATTACTCAAATTGGGGAGTTGTGCCACTATTTGAAGGGGTAATTCCATCATTGTTCAATTCAGTGCAATATTACCCCTTTTTATAAAGCACCCTGCATATTAGGGAACCATTTTTACCCATATGACCCCTGGAATTAATTATCATAAATTAAGTAGTGGAAAATTGCTCTAAATCCCTACTCACACAGCTGGTCTTTATACATAGTTCCTCTCGAGTTAATGGGGCTACCTACGTGAATAAAGATTGCAAGGTTAGGATTACAGTTAATTTGTATTTTTTTTATTTTATGGAAGTTCAGCCTAGAGAAAGTCTAGGCCTTAGCATACAGTTCTATAATTTCCATAACTGCATTTCCTTATGAAAGATGAGGCTCCTGGCAAGTTGGCAGTGCAGTCCTCCGGTGGGCCCAATGTTCGTGTCCCTGGAGAAAAAGTGTCCTATTGGTTGTATAGTACCAGATGTACTTGAAAAAATTACACGAGAAGAAAGTAGTCTGTCTCTATCTCTGTCATTCTTACCCTTACCAAAAAGATTCTATTATTAATTGATGTCTTAGTGAAACCCTTCATGAAAATAACACTTTCTATCTGCATTTAAATTTTAAGATGCTCATCAAAACAGTACACAGTACAGCAGTGTCTGAAGCACATTTGATTCAATTTGTGCTGCTTTTATCAGGTTAAGATTTCTGTTCTGCAGATTTTGCACACTAAATTATTGGTAACGTGAGCTTTATGCATTTAAAGGTCATGGTAACAACTGAACGGATTACTTTGATATTTGTCTTTGAATAAATAATCACTATCTTGGTGCTGGGCAGACCATCACAGTAACTTTTGGTAAATCGATATTGACATATACAGGGTAATACACTATTGGCATACTTGATTTCTTCTGTAGACAGTAATAATGTCAGTTTGGTCACTGTCCTCCCATCTTTTGCTAGGTAGCATTAGACAGAAGTTAGGGAACATAACTGTTGCAGGATTTTGTGTAATAGTTTGTTTTGAGTATTTTTATTTTTGTTTTTGAAGGTTATGGCACTTTACCCTATTTCTATGGCAATGTTGGTGATATTGTAGTAAGTCCCTTGCTGGTGAATTGCTACAAGATTCCACAGCTGGAGAGCAAGGATTTGGATCTTTTGGGATTGACTGGCGGTCAGTTACTAAGTGTAGAGAACATGATTCTTTTAACGATACAGTATCTTGTCCGATTAGGTAAGCCATTTCTCATATTCATTCCAGTTTTTATTGTTGACGACTTTTGTTTTCTCCCTTCATCTCCAGTATGTCCTATCTCTTGCTGGTAGCCAGTTTTCTGTCTATCTAGCAGATGGAAGAGATGACTAGTCTCTATCTAGAGTCAGTGCCAGTGCTATTTTGTAAATCTGCTTGAAAAGGAGCTGAATTTGAAGGGTGATGTTGTTCTCTGTCCTCCCTGTGACCAAAGTCACCTTTGTGAAAATCAAATATAATTCTGCATTGCAAATACTTCATTTGCTTAGGGAATCAAACCACCTGTTTTCACAACCGTTTCTAAGAGCACCCCGTCCTTTTTTCATTCAGAGTTTCATGACAGATGCTTACAGATGTGTTGTCACCATTGTTTTGGGGACTGCAACATTTACATGAAAACTACTTCTGTTGTGCAAACTAAAGCAATTTATTTAGTACACAACAAATTCTTGTTTTCTTAAATGTATTTAATATGTGCTCTAGACAGAATTTAGGGTAGTCAAGTGAGTTGCAGATTTTCTAACCCTTTGTGGATAGCCACTTTCCCTACATTAGTGTAAAATGTAGTGAACATAAACGTAAGATATTAAAGGCATAGAGAATAGTGTGGGCAAGTGCTGTGTAAGCGTTCTCCCACAGCTGTGTCAGTCTTGACCTGCATCTTCCCTTTCATTTTAGTCCTTGGTCACCCTTGAACAGAGACTGCCAATCACAGTGAGATGTATGGTGATTTTGTAATAGAGATGCATTGCATTTTCTACACTAGATAAATGTTTCCCCCAGCATGCCTCTTCCTGGGGCTTCTTTCCTTATCCAAAAATCCAGCAGAAAAAGATAACCTTTCCATAGATGTTTCGAACCATCTTATAGAGCTTGATAGAAAATTCTCTCACTGCTATACAAAAAAAGACTATTGTTTTCAATTAAATTATGAATACTTTTAGCATAATTTTCTTACAGCTCTATTGGATGCTTCCCTTCTAAATTCTGTAGGATTTTCCTATAAAAAGTAATGTGGAATTTTCCCTTTTTTTATATCAGGAATTAACGATAAGGGAAATTTTGGACCACTGGTAAAATCATTTTTTTTACTGGGTCCTTGAAAAGTGTCCAAAAAAAGATGATTTCATTGAGAATGTTCATAGTTTCATCTAGAGCAAATTGATTTCAAAAGAGTAAGAAGCAGAGAGGTCTGGGAAGTAGATAGAAGAATGCCACATCCAGAGACTGCCTTAGTTGTATTGGCTTGTTATTGGTACAGAACATTTTTTGCGCAGTTCTACTGCTAACAACTATCTCTGAATCTTGATGGATTTCTGATCACATTGCCACTTCTTATTCTTAGAATAATTACCCAGGATCCACCACCTGGAGCTTTCATAGAGTCATAGATTCCAAGGCCAGAAGAGACCATTGTGATCATCTAGTCTGACTTCCTGTATAGCACAGGCCATAGAACTTCCCCAGAATAAATCCTAGAGCAGATCTTTTAGAATCTACTTGGTAAGTTCTTCCAATGGTTAATTAAGAACATAAGAATGGCCATACTGGGTCAGACCAAAAGATCCATCTAGTCCAGTATCCTGTCTTCTGACTGTGGCCAATGCCAGGTGCCCCAGAGGCAATGAACAGAACAGGTAATCATCAAGTGATCCATCCCTGGTCGCCCATTCCAAGCTTCTGGCAAACAGAGGCTAGGGACACCATCCCTGCCCATTCTGGCTGATATCCATTGATTGACCTATCCTCCATGTATTTATCTAATTCTTTTTTGAACCCTGTTATAGTTTTGGACTTCACAACATCCTCTGGCAAGGAGTTCCACAGGTTGACTGTGTGTTGTGTGAAAAAATACTTCCTTTTGTTTGTTTTAAACCTGCTACCTATTAATGGCATTTGGTGACCTCAAGTTCTTGTGTTACGAGAAGGAGTAAATAACACTTCCTTATTTACTTTCTCCACACCAGTCGTGATTTTATAGACCTCTATCATATCACCCCTTACTCATCTCTTTTCCGAGATGAAAGTCCCAGTCTTATTTATCTCTCCTCGTATGACAGTCATTCCATACCCCTAATCATTTATGTTGCCCTTTTTTTAACCTTTTCCAATTCCAATAAATCTTTTTTGAGATGGGGCAACTGCATCTGCACGCAGTATTTAAGATGTGAGTGTACCATGGATTTATATAGAGGCAATATATTTTCTGTCTTATCTATCCCTTTCTTAATGATTCCCAACATTCTGTTAGTTTTTTGACTGTTGCAGCACATTGAGTGGATGTTTTCCGAGAACTATCCACAATGGTCCACAAGATCTCTTTCCTGAGTGGTAACAGCTAATTTAGACCCCATCATTTTATATGTATAGTTGGGATTATGTTTTCCAATGTGCATTACTTTGCATTTATCAACATTGAATTTCATCTGCCATTTTGTTGCCCAGTCACCCAGTTTTGAGAGATTCTAATGTAGCTCTTCACAGTCTGCCTGGGACTTAACTATCATGAGTAGTTTTGTATCAGGTGCAAATTTTGCCACTTCACTGTTTACCCTTTTTTCCAGATCATTTATGGATATGTTGACTTGGACTGTTAATTACTCTCACTTAAAAATGTACACCTTATTTCCAGTCTGAATTTGTCTAGCTTCAACTTCCAGCCATTGAATTATGTTGTACCAGTCTCTGCTAGACTGAAGAGCCCATTATTGAATATTTGTTTCCCATGTAGGTACATGTAGGCTGTTATGAAGTCCACCTCTTAACTTTCTCTTTGTTAAGCTAAATAGATTGAGCTCCTTGAATCTGTCGCTATAAGGCATGCTTTCTAACCCTTTAATCGTTGTGGCTCTTCTCTGAACCTGCTCCAATTTATCAACATCCTTGAATTGTAGACACCGGAACTGAACACACTATTCCAGCAGCAGTTACACTAGTGCCAAATAAAGAAGTAAAATAACCTCTCTTGTGTTTACTACTCCTGGTGTTTTTCATTGTCAGTAACTCGGCAGGCATGTGTTACTTGGATCAGCACACGAGTACTGTCTTAGCATTTTTGATGTCCTTAGAAAAAACAGAGCCAGTGTCTCCTGTGGTTTTGTTTAGGGTTCCTGTTCCTCTTTACTGATGCTTGGGGTGATTTATGGTTCATTACCTTGGTGCAGATGTTACTTTGGCAGGTTACCATCTAACAGTCTCTCTTATTAGCATTGGTGGGTAATTGTTTGACATTCTTATCATAACATTTCTTCTGTTCCAGTAACTCTTCTATTATTACTTCAGAATTAATTGCCTTTGGCTCAAGAAACTTGTTAGGCATTGTCACTATGGTTTTTGCCCTATTGCCTATGAATCTCTCTGAATGGGGGACCCAAAAAGAATATTGTGAGTTGTGTGGTAATATGCTGCGGCCCGCTGGACTCCTCAGAGTTTTTTTTAATCAAGTTATTTGCTCTTTATGCTGATTTTTCTGCTAACTCATTTGACTGTGCATAGGAAAGGCTTTATATAATGTGCCTGAACTGATACCACAAAGAGTACTGCAAAACTGAGCCATTTGTGGTTGTGGGACAGTTTCGGTTGTTGTTTCATCTGTAGAAAACTGAAATTTACAGTGAGTTGTTATATTGCTATATTGTGCAATACCTCAATTTTAAAAAAAACTGAGCTGTAATCCGTTAAGAAGTTGTAATCTTTCCAGACCAAAAGTGATCAGGAAATCTGTGTGGTTTCAGTGGTTCCTTTGCATTCTTTTTGAAGTATATATTACAGATTTCACATTTGGATACCTTGTCTTTGATGTCAGCATTCATGAGTGACAAGTGTGGGGCACCTTGAGCTCTTTTATTACACCATAGAATACCCAGATGGGCACTGTGGGTTATACTTAAGTACTATTTCCAACCTCATGTTTTGTGGTATTATGATACAATGCCCTTTGAACAGAATCTCACCATATGTAGCAATTTAATCTCTCTAGTCCCACTAAATTGTGTGTGGGTTTTTTTAATTCTAGGAGATATACCTGGCTTTTTTTTGCTGGCCACCTGTTTAGAATTATTCTCTCAAGCTGTTTGGTTCAATTATTTTGTGTTTCTCACCTGTGCTTGCCAAACTTGTTTCAGAAATTGGTAGCACTTGAATCAATTTACTTCAAACCCCTCTTTCTGCTACTCCCTGCTTTCTTTGGTTACAGGTACTCTTGAAAACATGTCCACATTAAGAAGCTCCTCACCAAATTTGAATTTCGCAATTAACGTGCATTTTTAAAATTTCATTATCATTTTCTGAAGTTTAAATGGTGTCTTGCACAGTGGTTTCTGTACTGAGGCTTCCAACCTCTCATCTGTTTTTACCTTGACAATTTTTTGTGCACAAACATATTCATAAAGATGTTCACAAACAAAATCAATATCTAACATTTGTTTTTCCATCTGATCACAGTTCTGTTGAATATTGATCAGTGCTTTGGAAGTATGTGCCACTAGATTATCACCATGAAGAAATATGGCCTAGAGACCATGTGATCACACATCAGTTGTGATAATAGGCTCTTTGTTAATCTGCAAATATTTCCATATTGATGCCTCTTTGACAATGTATTTAATTCTGAAAAGTTTTTCTCTTCATCTTTCAAGTGCTGTTCTGTCTTGTTCTTAAGCAGCATTCTAAGTGGAATACTTAACATGTGGCAAACTGGGGATGAATTTGATAGGGTGTATTAACATCACTTCGAATCTCAGTAAGGCCTCCTTACTTTGGGGTCTTTCCATTTATATAATTATTTCCACCTTTCTTGGGTTTGCTTGAACTCCTTTGCCCTCCAAAGTTTGTGTCCTACCTAACTGATCTCCTTCAGCCTGTCTTGCTTTTGTATCTGGATAGTTTTAGGTTCTTTTCTGTAGTATGTTGCAGATGTTATGTAGTCTCTCATTATGTACTCCTGAGGGAATTCTGTGTCACTACACTTGCACAGAATTCATGTACCCCACAGATTTCATTGCTTCCCCGCAGAAAAATGACTGCTGACAGGGAAGCAAAGGAAGAGGCACAAGAGCAGTCACGCGAAGATCCCCGGCAGTGCAGGCAGGTTTGTTTGGGCACCTGGAGCAGCTGGTAGAGATGTAAATCACTGTGAGGGGGCGGGGAAGGCTGGGCAGTCATGTAACAGAGAAAGACATACATTCTGACCCTATTACCCACTTTTGTGGCAACTTTCCATGGAGGGGAAGGGCTTTGGGTGTTTCTGAGGAGGTAAGCATAGGGCAAGCTCTGTTCCCCTCAGAGCAGAATGTAGCAGCCTGCCTGCTTAGTGAATTGTTCCTATTGTCTTTGTGAATTCCCCCAGGAGTATAGAACAGGTGTAAAAGTTTTAAGACTCCTTTACATTGCCAGAGTGGCGTAAAGGACAGTATGGCCTTATAAATGCTTACGGTGCTTTAGTGATTAGAACTGGTCTAAAATTTTGGACTGAAAAAAAATTCCTATGAAAATGTGCTCCATGAACTGTTTCCTACTGACCTTTCTGGAGATGGTCAGTAGCCAATATAAATTGAGTGTGTGATTCCCAAACCCTCATTTGGTCTTCAGTTGCCTATGATGTAACACTGAGCATATGGCTGCATATATTTGTTGACTAATAACTAGAAATAAAGGGTCAAACCTAGCTACATTACTATAAGGCAAGAGGGTTTGGGGATTTCCTCCAGTGCTCTCCACTCCCATTCTCCATCCATTGTATTGTAGTTTAAATAAATTACTGAAATAATTGAAACAAGAGTAATTATATTGCATTATTTTTACAAATAAAATATGCAGAATATTGCAGAATTTTAAAATATTGTGTGCAGAATTTTTAATTTTTTGGTGCAGAATTCCCCCAGGAGTTATTATGGTGATCATTCCCTCTCTCCTTCCCCCCTGCCAGTTCAACAATTTTTTCAGCAGATCATTACCAGTTATTTCCCCCTAAACCAGCTCTTCAAAGATCTGAGATGTAATACTTTGGTATATCTCAGAAATTGAGTCAGTTCTGAAGGGAAGATATAAACATAGATCTACCAAAAGGGGGAATACAGAAGATAACTCAGTTAATGTAACTGCCTACATGCTGGATATAATACAATATTAATGTGGTGTGCACATATATGTATTGGATAGCAGTGATGGTAGAAAGAAAAGGAGTACTTTTGGCACCTTAGAGACTAACAAATTTATTTGAGCATAAGTTTTTGTGAGCTACAGCTACAGCTCACTTCATTGGATGATGGTAGACTGGTTGTAGGCTTTTGTCATGAAAAACTGTTTCCAGATTTTTGCAATTGACTCTTAACAATTCCTTTCTCCACTTCTCAGAAAACCATTCCATTTCCTTTCCTCTCCCCACCTCACCCGAGGTTTTTTTGCCTTCAAATAACCATAAAGTGAAATTGGACATTTTATATATTTTTGTTGTCTAATGGCTGCTCTTTGGTATTGAAGGTCAAAATGCTGAAATACCAAATCTATATCTGTGAATCTCACTCCTGTGGCACTGGGGAGGAATTGTGGCACAGTATGGCTGTTTCTTGTTCCACGTTTATGAATATTGTTTTGCCAATTCTAGGATATTTGCCAATTCTAGGGGTTACAGTGGTTGAGAAGCTGGATATGAGTGTGCCCTTGTTGTCAACAGTGTGCCTTTGTTGCCAAGAAGGCTAATGGCATTTTGGGCTGTATAAGTAGGAGCATTGCCAGCAGATCGAGGGACGTGATCCTTCCCCTCTATTCGTCATTGGTGAGGTCTCATCTGGAGTACTGTGTCCAGTTTTGGGCCCCACACTACAAGAAGGATGTGGAAAAATTGGAAAGAGTCCAGCGGAGGGCAACGAAAATGATTAGGGGACTGGAACACATGCCTAATGAGGAGAGGCTGAGGGAACTGGGATTATTTAGTCCGCAGAAGAGAAGAATGAGGGGGGATTTGATAGCTGTTTTCAATTACCTGAAAGCGGGTTCCAAAGAGGATGGCTCTAGACTGTTCTCAGTGGTAGCAGATGACAGAACAAGGAGTAATGGTCTCAAGTTGCAGTGGGAGAGGTTTAGGTTGGATATTAGGAAAAACTTGTTCACTTGGAGGGTGGTGAAGTACTGGAATGGGTTATCTAGGGAGGTGGTGGAATCTCCCTCCTTAGAGGTTTTTAAGGTCAGTCTTGACAAAGCCCTGGCTGGGATGATTTAGTTGGGGATTGGTCCTGCTTTGAGCAGGGGGTTGGACTAGATGACCTCCTGAGATCCCTTCCAACCCTGATATTCTATGATTCTATATCCTTGGGAAGTGCTCATTAGATTTATTTTAGTAAGGCAAATGTTAATAAAAGTGGATAACTCTAGGGATCAATACTGAGATATAAAGCCTTATACCTCTAACTCAGCAGTTCAAATTCATGACATAGATTTTGAAAGTCGAACAAACAAGTTCCAGCATTATATATACAGCTCTTAAGATTAGAAGTCTGAAGTTTTGTTACATTACATTATTGAAAAAATCAGAATCAAATATACATGGTCAGTTAACTTGTAGAAATACTGGGGAAAAAGCAGAATGCTGGACTTTCTGGTATCTTTGGCAAGTTGCAGAGTCATGATTAAGGTTTGAGAGTGAGCACTGAGATTTTTGATCTATGGATGCCTGGAGACTAGATGTATCTAGTTTACAGTTTTCTGATTATTGAGGGCAAAGAAGCTGGGGAGGAGATGCCATATTTGTTATCTAAAAAACAAAATGGCTTCTACAATGAAGAAATGAGTATATGCTCACACTGGTAAGTATCCATTTAAAAAATGTGAAAAATGCTATATAATGTTAAAAGAATGTCCTAACTAGATGAGCAAATGATTGATCTTGGTGTGACAACTTTTTGATGACAGATGATGTTATTTTTTAATGTAGGTCCTGACCAGATACCTCTCAGGGAGGAATTTGAACAGATCATGCTGAAAGCTATGCAGGAGTTCACACTGAGAGAGCGATCCTTGCAAATGAGTGGTCAGTGTATCTCAGTGTCACCAGGTCAACTCCCTTGGCTTGCTAGGTTAATCACCAGTGTATCTCAGGACCTGGTGCATGTGGTTGTTACCCAGAATTCTCTGGCTGAAGGCATTTCAGAAACTCTGAGATCTCTCAATGAAATGAAACATCAGCAAAGGCTACCAGATTATGTTGTTGCAATCTGTGCATCAAAGAATAGAGGAAATGAGTTCTGTGTAGTAGTCTTAGGTGAGTAACTTTACAATATGATGCAGTTACATGTGCAGTTGCATTATGCATTTTGATCAAGTGGTTCATCTTTAACCTCTCTTTAATAGTTTTTGTTCCCCTTTTACACTTGTGCAATAATATTTCTCTTTCTCCTTTTATTCCACTAGGACTTTTTGTGTAGTAGTGTCTACAGGGACATTGGCTGGAGAGGGAAGAATAGCTGCATGATTTCCAGCAGCTCCTCCCTGAAGCAGATTCACTAGCCTTACAGGGTCCCTATGCTTGGGATAGCTGAAACCTTGCTCTTCTGCATGGCTGCCTTGGGGAATGGGCCCAAAGTGTCCCTTATGCAAAATAGTGTGCATATCTTTCCCTAGGTTACATGGCAACTATACTATTTTTACATTGTAATGCTGACCACCTGATCCAATGACTAGACTACAATTATTTTGCATAAGAATATAAAATATAGGGCACTGTTTCTGCCAGGCTGTTTTTTCCACAACAGGCCTTTATAATAAAGTTGTGTGCACATGTGTATGTGTATGTGTATGCCTGAAAGATGAATTTGTGACTACACTCCTCCCTTTATTATGTAAACAAATTAGTCTTGTCCCATTTTTTTCTCTCTGGTGGACAACTTCCTCTTCACATTTTACCAGAATTTTCCATCCCTTCTGAGGAGCAAGTTCTTATACTGTATACCTCCTTTTGCTACAGAATAGCTCATGGACCCACATGTCTGTGAACAGTAGCTTGCAAAGAATGTGCTAAAATGACAGAATATATTCTCCTGTGTCCTATCAGAATAGACTTGACTGTGTTTCTTGTTGATACCCCCCAATCTCTTCTGCAAAAGGCAGGAGAGACCCAACGCTGAAGATTAGTAGAGCATGTCACTTCCATAAGGCCGTTACGTACTGGGGAGTTTATAATGAGAATGCACTGTATTTAACCTCGATCTGTCCTTTCTGTTCTCTAGGTCAGTATCAGTCTAGAGCACTGGCAGAAAGCATGCTGACAACCAGTGAGTTTTTAAAAGAGATCAGTTATGAGCTCATCACAGGAAAAGTTAGTTTCTTGGCATCACATTTCAAAAACACGTCTTTGGGTGAGTGAGTTTAAGGATCTGAAGTTTCTACTAACGGATGAATCTCCTGATTCTTTTGTGCATCTTCTTCTGTTCAGGGGTTAATGTAAGGCGCAGGGAGCAAAGTGCAGCTCCCCATCCTCTATTAAAAGCCGAGGAAGAGCTCTCCTTCTCTCACTGCCTTGGTGTAGTGAGCATGAAGGCGTGTTCTTTCTCTCTTCCTCGGCTGGGCAGCGAGAGCTCCTCATCCTGTTACAATCTATTTTAACCGCTTCATAGGCTGAATCTGATTGTGGGGCATCCATAGTTGCTTGGGGCTTCTGTGTGCTAATCAGTCAACATATTTTCAGAGTATTTGTTCCATTGCGATCATCAAATGTTACTGCAAGCTGTAAAGGAGCAACTGTGAAACATCCAACTGTGGTTTTCTTTTGGTGTTGAACTTTATACAAATGCCCAGTCACTAGAAAAACTGAGGATAGTCAATGTGACATATTGGAACATGTGTTATAAAGATTTTCATCACTTATCTTTAATTCCTTCCAGACATATTTTATTTTTTAAATTCTTAAATAGGTGATGATTTGGACAAGTTGCTAGAGAAAATGCAGCTGCAACGAGGGGACAATGTTGTAATCCCTTTTAATGGAGATGTTAGTGAATGTGTGTCATCTCAGGAGGCAGCTACCATGGTTTCAACACAAGACTCGGGTAATGTTTTTCTTTGCTGGATTTCATAAAATGCATGTGCCACAAAGTAGTCTGAGGACACTGTTCAGCCAGGCCAAAATTGTTAGTATCACTGGCTGAAAACAAAAAGAAAACGACAGCAATAATCTTGACCAAGTTTCAGAGTAACAGCCGTGTTAGTCTGTATTCGCAAAAAGAAAAGGAGTACTTTGTGGCACCTTAGAGACTAACCAATTTATTTGAGCTACAGCTTCATCCGATGAAGTGAGCTGTAGCTCACGAAAGCTCATGCTCAAATAAATTGGTTAGTCTCTAAGGTGCCACAAGTACTCCTTTTCTTTAATCTTGGCCAAGGTTCTTTCATAATAACTTTACTACAGCACAAAAAGCTTCCTCTTTCTACCTTTGACAGTTCTCAAGCTAAAATATTTTTGCTCTAAGTTTGTGCTACAAACTAACTGGAGCATACAGAAATTCCCATTTATGGCTGACTCTCTGGACTGATCGCACCCTGTTACGCCTGGAGAGGAAGTATGGTCTTGAGCTTAAAGCACAAGAGATCTGTATTCTGTTTCTGATTGTGTCTAGACTGCTTATGTGACCTTGTGCAAGTGTCTTAGCCAACTTAGCCGTGATACACCTCAGTTTCCATATGTGTAAAATGCTGATTATACCTACCACACACAGGTGCTATGAGGCTTAATCAGTGTTTGGAAAGTGCTTTAAGTTTCTTGTATAAAAAGTGTTCTAGAAGTACAAATACCACTATTATTTAATTATATTGTTCAGTGTGATATGTAATATACAGTCACAATGGATGAGCTGAAGATGGACTTCCTGTCTTAATGTTGAATTTAATTACCTCTTACCTTTTCAGAACATTACCGTTCAACATTTGTTTTTATATAATAGTATTGGCAAAATAAGTAAAACTGATTTTCTATGAGTTCTGAGATTCCTTTGGGGCCAGTAATAAGGCAAGTGATGGATAAATTTGAAACCTTGATGAGGTCTTGCCTTCACTGGGAAAAAAGGGTGTGTTCTTAACTCAAGCAAGCTAACAAGGTAAAATCCTACTGAAGACAAAGCAGTTTGTAGCCTGAGCAGAGGACAGTAGTTCAAGTTAAAAAATAGGCTGTCTAGTGAAGACAATACCTTAAAAGTTCAGCTTGGGTTTTATTTGAAGAATGAACAAAGTTTTGGGCCAATTCTTATTTGTGGTTACTGTTCCTGTGCAGTAACTTGCCTTTTGTGAAGGGACACACCCTTACACTGGTATGGAGGAAGCTAGCGAGCTCCTCTGGGCCTGTTTCAAGCTAATAAGATGCACCTGCAAGGGTTGTTCAGCCTGGAGGGGGAGGAGCTTAAAAGGGGGGAAACTTACCACAGGAAGAAGGCTCCTCCACCCAGAGACTGCTGGTAACAGAGATAGTCTAACTGAGGAGAAGACAGTCATGAGATGCACTAACAACAAAGCAATATGCCCTAGGAAGAGGGGAAGAAGGTAAACCCCACAAAGGGGCAATAAACTCTGAGAGACTGAGCCCTTACCCCTGTATCTCTAGGGGCTGTCTGAGAGACTGGTCCTCGTGCCAGCCAGATCCTCCTCCTCTTGCAAGAGGAAGGGAAGAGGAGGAGCCAATCCCCTGCCCGTGGGCAGTTGCCCTCAGACAGCTTCCCCAAGAGCCGCCAACTGGGGGAGAAGAGAAGGTGAACAAACCACAGTGAGACCTGGGGAGAGGGGTCAGAGAGCCCCACCACCCCCACAAATGGGGGAGAACATGGGTAAACTATGCCTGATACAAGGGGTCAAAAAAAAGGGGGGGGGAAGCCTTTGAGGTGTTTGAGCTCAGCTGCTCCACACACATTGGAACTGGAGCATAGTATAAGTGGGTAGCGGAGAGGCAGTAGCAAGGTGTCCAACAACAGCAGTTTCTTCAGCAGTGGACCGCCCAGCAGCAGGTTAAAGCCACCCAAAACAATACCTGCTGAGGCAACTGATGACCCAGCAGCAAGAGTTCCCAAAGGAAATGTTACAGCAGATAGTACCAACCCTATGTCCACAAGGGGAGACGGGAGCGTCACGCTTCCACTGAAGGGGTCCCTTCACCTGCACCAGAAAAGCTCACCAAAATGGGGCTGGAGGATGACCTTGAAGCCTTTTTAGTCACGTTTGAGAGGGTGGCACTGGAAGCCCAGTGGCCTCTAGAATGATCTGCTCCAATCCTGGCCCCTTACTTGATGGGTCTGGCACAGTCCACCTCCTGTAATCTGGATTTGGAGTGGGTGAAAGATTACAAGCAAGTGAAGTCCACCATCTTGGACTATTTGGGTATTTCAGAAGAGACCCACTGCCAGTGGTTTATGGACAAGAGATACCCCAGGGGGGCGTGATCCTGAATAGTAGCACAATGGCTGAAAGAACACTGCTGGAAGTGGCTCCATCCAGAGGAATACTCAGGGACCTAAGTAGCTGAGGCCATTGTAACGGAGGAGTTTATAAAGATTATTGCCCATGGGGGACAAGGAGTGGGTACTACGGCGTCACTCAGGGACGCTATCAAAAGCAGTCAGGTTAATGGAGGACTTTGTAGAAGCTGAAGGATCACTAAAGGCAGAGTCAACCTGGACGTCAGCAGGGCAAGGGACGTGGGAGGGAGGTGAGCCAGAGCCCACAGCAGTCTACCACAGGGAGTCAGTCCTAACGGCGTCCTCCCAGATGGACAGACTGCCACTTAGGCCCAAGGCAGCCCTGGGGAAAAGGAGGCAGAGTGCAAGTGCAATGCTGCCAGAGGGACCACGGGGTACCCTAGACTACTGAAGCATGGCTCACAGATGGAGGTCCATCCAGCACTCCGCAGGCAGACTTCCCTAAACCTAGGAAAGAGGCTGGCAACCCAGCCCATTAACATGCTATTCTTGTGGACAGACAAGGTACATTAAGAGGGAGTGAAAGCTGATGGAATGTGAATACGCCCAGGCCTGGAAAAAAAAACTCCCCCTAAGTTGATGGTACCTGTCATAGTCAAAGGGAAGCTGATTCAAGGATTTTTGGACTCTGACTGCAGCCAGATGGTGGTCCAGACCTCCATGGTGGGAAGTGACGCTACTCCTAAGAACATGATTCACCTTCAATGTATCCATGGCGATGTCAAGTCCTACCTCAGCCAGCAGCTACAGCTGATGGTGGGAGCCCATACTGTGGTCACCACCGTAACTGTAGCAGAAAAGTTGGCCTATGCTGTGATCATAGGCTGAGACGGGTGCTTATTTTTTTTTGGCAGGTCATTAATACCTAGCTCTCAGGTGCAAACACGAACAGGGGTCAAGTGGGGATACCAGCTCCCCAGAGCTTGGAAAGTCTTAGAGAAGCTGACAACCCCGAGGAAGGGATGTCCCGAGCAACACAGCCACAGACCCCCACAGGGGAGGAAGAGGCAGGCCATCAGGACCTGGAAGCTCTCCTATGGGACAGGAATTTTTTGTTAGAACACAGGAACAACTCTATATTAAACTGTGCATGTGAGCAACTGGACCCCATAAATGGAGAAGTGACAGAGTCTCAGGGAGGTGAACGATACCCACACTTTGCACTTAAGAAGGGGTGCTTGTATTGAATCGAGAAGATTCAGCAAACTGGGTTGGTGAGGAACCAGCTGCTAGTACCACGCCAGTACCACCAGGCCGTGGTACAGCTGGAGCATGATATCCCCTGTGCAGGACCCTTGGGATGAGAAAATACGTTGGCTTGCATATTAGCCCAATGCTACTGGCCAAGTGCACACCATTAGGTGAGAGAATACTGTTCCTCCTACCCAGAATGTCAGCTAATCAGCAGCAGGGGGATCCCTAAGGCACCCTTAGTCCTTCTGCCCTTGATTGAGACCCCTTGGAAAGGATAGGGGTGGACATGGTCGGACCTCTAGAAAAAACTGCAGCAGGGCATCTGTACATACTTGTGATGCAACGAGGTATCTGGAAGCTGTTCCTCTCCACTACCCAAAAGTGACAGCCATAGCTCCACAGCTCTCGAAGCTCTGCTCACACATAGGGTTTCCCTGCAAAATATTAACAGACCAAGGGTCTAAATTCACTTCCCAACTGATACAAGAATTATGCTCCCTCCTAAAGGTCAAGTCCTTGGAGACCTCAGTGTACCACCGCAGATCAATGGTTTAATAGAGTGGCTTAATAAGACACTGAAAGGGATGTTGAAGTGCTTTGTCAATGACAACCCCAAGCAGTGGGACCGGCTACTCCCAATACTCCTGTTTGCCATAAGGGAGGTCCCACAAACCTCTACGGGGTTCTCCCCATTTGAGTTGCTCGATGGTTGCCAACCATGGTGCATCTTGGACTTGCTATGAGAAGGCTGGAAGAAGACGACATGGGGGCCTTAAGTACGACCCAATATATCTTGCAGTTAAGGGTGCAACTCGGAAACATAGGCGGAGGGGGGGTCGCCAGGAAGAATTTGAGGAAGGCCTAGCACACCTAGGAACAAAATTACAATAGGGAAGCATGACTACGGACTTTTCAGCTGGGTGACCATTTTCTACTACTACTGCCCACATCTGAGTCCAAATTAATAGCCCGATGGCAGGGTCCATTCAAAGTGGTCAGGTAGGTAAGGCCTGTAGACTGAGATCAGACTATCTGAGTGGAGGAAGGAAATCAAGGTCTATCACGTGAACCTTCTCAAACCTTGGAGGGCGCAGGAGGCCCTGCTGATAACTCCTATTCTAGCAGAGCCAGAATTGAGGCCCCAGGTGCCCAGTGATGAAGCTCCAGGAGCAATACTGGGGGTGAATTGCTGTCCCCTGCAGAAAGGAAACAACTCCTCCAACTAATCGGGGACTTTGCAACAGTGTTCTCCAACTGTCCATGGAGAATGTAATTGGTCCAACATTACCTAGAGACTACCGCAGGCCAGGTAGTTTGAGAGAACCCTTGACCATTGCCACAAAAGATGTAGGATACGGTCTGAGAGGAAGTACAAGCGATGCTGGAGATGGGGATGATTATAGAATACAGAAGTGAATGGAGGGGCCCCATAGTTCTCGTTCCCAAATCAGACAGTATGGTTCAGTTCAGCATCAACTTCAGGAAGGTCAGTACCATCACAAAATTCAACACCTACTCAGTGCCAAGGATGGACGAGTTATTAGAATGTCTGGGACCGGCAGAGCACCTGAGCACTATTGATCCCCTTATCCCCTTCCTTGCAAGAGAAAACTGCTTTCTCCACCCATTTTGGGCACTTCCAATTTAAGACCATGCCTTTTGGCCTCCATGGAGCTGCCGCTACCTTGCAATGACTTATGAATAAGATCCCCAACTCCTACCATCAGTATGCGGTGGCCTACATTGATGATATTGTCGTCTACAGTCCCTCCCGGGGAAGATCACTTTCAGCATTTAAGAGCAGAGTTTAAAAGCGCTACAGGAGGCAGAAATTCTGGCCAACTCAGCAAAATGTAACCTATGTAGCTGTGAGTAAAGTAACCTATTTGGGGTGCCACATAGGAGGTAACTTGGTGAAGCTGGTGGTCAGTAAGATGCAGGCTTTCAAAGCATGTCCTGTCCACCAAACAGAGGCAGTCGGATGTTTTCTTGGCCTGGCAGGATATTACTGGTGGTTTGTCCCCAGCTTTGCCTCAATCCCCGCCTCCCTCCCCCCGCGCCAATGAACCTCATAGAAAACAACAACCCTAAGAAGATCCATTGGGATGAGAAGCATGAGGAAGTGTTCGGGGAACTGAAAACATGCCAGGCACCCATGCTCTTCAGCCATGATTTTTCTTTGGAATTTATATTATGCACAGATGCTTCTGACATCTGCACCATCCTCTCGCAAGACTTCCAAGGGGAAGAACACCCAGTTCTATACCTAAGCAGGAAGCTATCATCTAGGGAAAAGTCATACTCCATTATTGAAAAGGCAGCATTAGCTGTCAAATGGATGGTAGATGCCCACAGCTATTACCTTTTGGGTAGACCCTTTTCCCTGATCATTGATCACACACCCCTACACTGGATCCAGACTACGAGGGATATGAACCCCTATATAACGAAGTGGTACCTTGCACTATAACCTTATAGTTTCCAAGTACAATACCAGGCGGGAAAGGACTATGCTAACACCGATTTCTTTTCATGGGAGATTAGGGATGGAGACAACCCACCCCTGAACAGCCTTTCTGTCTTGTGGGGTGGGATATGTGAAGGGACACACCCTCACATTGTATGGAGGAGACTAACAAGCTCCTCTGGGCCAGTTCGACACTAATGAGATGTACCTGCAAGGCTTGTTCAGCCTAGAGGGATCTTAAAGGGAGGGAACTTACCCCAGGAAGGGGCGGTGAACAGGAAGAAGGCTGCCGCACCCAGAGACTGCTGGTAACAGAGGTAGTCCAGCCGAGGAGGAGACAGCTGTGTCAACCAGATCCTCCTCTATTGCAAGGGAAAGGGAAGAGGAGCAGTAAACCTCCTGCCTGCAGGCAGGTGCTCTCAGAGAGACCCCGAAGGGCCGCCAACTGTGGGAGAAAAGAAGGGTAAACAGTGGACAGTGGGACCTGGGGTCCTCTTTCCCCCCCCCCCCCCCACTTTAAAATCTCAGTATTTAGTTAACTGATTGTTTCTAACTGTTCAGAGTTTATTTTTGGGTTTTAAATTGTACATTTAGGGCCAAATCCTTTCTCAGTTTTTACTCAGCCTTTACTCAGGCAGAACTCTTAATGAAGGCAGTGGGAATTTGCCTGAATATATAGGAACATAAGAATGGCCATAATGAGTCAGACAAATGGTCTGTCTAGCCCAGTGTCCTGTCTCCCAACAGTAGCCTGTACCAGACTCTTCACAGCGCAATTATCAAGTGATCCATCCCTTCTTGTCTAGTCCCAGCTTCTGGAAGTGAGAGGTTTAGGGATAACATCCCCTTGCTACAAGTTCCACAGGTTGACTGTGTGTTGTGTGAAAAAGTACTTCCTTATGTTTGTTTTTAAGATTGCTGCCTATTAATTTCATTGGGTGACCACTGGTTCTCGTGTTATGTAAAGGAATAAATAACACTTCCCAATTCAGTTTCTCTACACTATTCATGATTTTATAGACCTCTATCATATCCCCCATTGGTAAGCTCTTTTCCAAGATGAACAGTCCCAGTCTTTTTAATCTGTCTTCATAAGGAATCTGTACCACCCCCTAATAATTTTTGTTGCCCTTCTCTGTACCTTTTCCAATTATTATATATTTTTTTGAGATGGGGTGACTAGAACTGCACGCAGTATTCCAGGTGTGGGCATACCATGGATTTATATAGTGGCATTATGATATTTTTCTGTCTTATTATATATCCCTTTCCTAACGGTTGCTAATAGTGTGTTTGCTTTTTTGACTGCCACCACACATAGAACAGGTTTTTTAGAGAACTGTGCGTGATGACTCCAAGATCTTTCTTGAGTGGTAGCAGCTAATTTAGACCCCATAATTTTGTATGTATAGTTGAGATTGTTTTCCAATGTGCATTACTTTGCACTGATCAACATTGAATTTAATCTGCTGTTTTCTTGCCCGGACACCCAGTTTTGTGTCCCTTTGATCCCTTTTTTGTGTCCCTGTGTGATCCCTTTTTTAACACTTTGCAGTCAGCTTTGGACTTAACTATCTTGAGTTATTTTGTATCGTCTGCAAATTTTGCCATCTTAACTGTTTACCCTCCTTTCCAGATAATTTATGAATATGTTGAGCAGCATTGGTCCCAGTATAGATCATTGAGGGATCCCACTATTTATCTCTCTTCTCTTAGAAAACTAACTCTTTATTCCTGCCATTTGTTTCCTATCTTTTAACTGGTTACATATCCATGAGAGAATCTTCCCTCTTATCACATGACTGCTTAGTGGCTTAAGAGCATTTGGTGTGGGCCCTTTTCAAAGACTTTCTGAAAGTCCAAGTACAATATACTATATCAACTGGATCAGCCTCGTCCACCTGCTTGTTAACTCCCTCAAAGAATTCTAATAGATTGGTGAGGCATGATTTCCCTTTACATAAGCTATGTTGACCCTTCCCCAACACATCATATTCATCTGTATTTGATAATTCTGTTCTTTACTACAGTTTCAGCTAATTTGCCTGGTATTAAAGTTAGGATAATTGGCCAGTATTGCCTCTGGAGCCTTCTTTAAAAATCAGCATTACATTAGCTATCTTCCAGTCATCTGGTAGACAGACTTATTTAAGTGATAGGTTGCATACCACAATTAATAAATTTGCAATTTCATATTTGAGTTCCTTGGGTGAACACCATCTGGTCCTGGTGACTTATTACTGTGCAGGTTATCAATTTGTTCCCAAGCCTCCTCTGACACTTCAATCTGGAACAGTTCCTCAGATTTGTCACCTAAAAAGAATGGCTCAGGTGTGGGAATCTCCCTCACATCCTCTGCAGTGAATACTGATACAAATAATTCATTTAGTAAAGACTGAATAAAACCTGAGAGGCCAGTCTGCCCCACTTACGTACATTGTGTAATGCCTTACTCCACAAGTAGCTGCATGGAAATCAATAACGTAAGCATGGCAGAATTGGCACTCAACATTTGGCCCAAAATATCCTCAAATTGTTACCTAAAATACAAAGATGTTAGTTGTATATTGCTTAAAATAAACAAACTATTACTATATGTTATCTTTTTAAATGGTTTTATTTTTGTTTTTTTAAATAATTTTCTCCCAGGCACATCTTTGAGCCAAGTTTTCCATCCATCCGCACTGGTTTTTGTAATAGGAAAACAGACAGAGCCATAACTAAAATGTTACTACAAGGTAAAATTTGGTAGTAGTACGTTAAGAGTTTAAATTGTTCAGGACTAGCGAAGTGTACATAAAAGTGCATAGAATATACCCACTAACTATTTTTAAGTTTAGGACTGAACCTGCTCTTTGGCAGATGTGAACATTGACACATGCTTAGAGAAAACATTTCTCTAAATGGTATAACTCCAGGCCCCAAAGTTTTCGTAGCTAGCTTTGACGCAACTCCTTCCATAAGGTTTCCATGTACATCCATGACTAAGCTGCCTTAAAATCAGGACTTCTGCTCCACCTCTTGATTGAGGGTCTTTGGTCTCTCACTCAACCTTTCATTCCAGTCCATTTCCATAAACAAGTGGCCAGTCTGTTGCTGTCATGGTCACACACCCGAGAAGGTAGAAACTATGATGGTTTGACTTTTCAGGTAAGTTCTCACCAATTGGCTTGCCACCCAGTAAATGAGAAGTGTGTCAGTGTCGTCACAGCAGAGCAGTAGGTGTCATTCCATGGGGTCTGAGCACAGCAGTCTCAGCGGTGTATGGCTGCTCCACATGTGTTGGCATGTTCAAGGAACTGTATGTGGCAAGAGAAGGTTAGACCTACATGCATTGCTTCCCTTAATGGTTGCAATTCAGGCACTGAGGTTAGGCACTGAGGTTTCACTGAGTTGCAGCCTTGTAAAGCTTCAGATCACTTCATGCAATGAAAAAATGGCCACTACCCTGCTGAGAGTATCTTGTATGTAACCAAATTTTGATCTGAAAAGTAGATTCTGTGGTGGTGATGTACACCAGTTTCACCATAAATCTAGGATTTATTCTGTTTGATGTACATCTATTTGATGATGTAAACCAGATTACATCTATTGGATGATGTAAACCAGAGTATTTTGAAGGCTGCTGTTTAATGTAAAATAATTTAAATTTTGATGCTTTTTTTTTTTTTTTTTTTTTTACTAGATTTGGATATTGCCACTTTCCAAATTTATCAGCCACAGCTTACAGTTGCCAGAAAGCTTTTGTCCCAGGTATGTGCTATAGCAGACAGTGGCAATCAAAGCCTGGATCTGGGCCACTTCAGCAAAGTAGACTTCATCGTTATAGTCCCTCGTTCAGAGGTTCTGGTGCAGCAAACCCTTCAACGGATTCGACAATCAGGTAATGGGATGGGGAGGAAAGCAGTGTATTAAATCAAAACTGGGTATGTATGTATCCCTGTTATATAGTGCTAGAGTAAACTGCTAAAAAAATTATTCTGGAGGTCCCAGCTTTGTTCAGTTATTTAGTGTCACATGTAAGTTCTAAAGATTGGACCAACTGCATTTACTGTGTAGGTGGCAATAGGCATTGCCATATTTACCTAAAGACTGAAAGAGCTATGACCTGAGCTATAACATCTAGCAGTTGAAATGAGAGAACTGGGATGAACAAATGGCTTTTCATTTTGCCCCCACAATAGTATATTCATAGGAACACAGGCATTGCCATACTAAGTCAAATAGTGGTCTCTCTAGTCCAGTGTCCTGTGTCTGGCAATTGCCAATAGCCGATATTTCAGAGAAAGGTGCAAGAAACCCCTTAGTGGATAATTAATGGAATAACCTGCCTATTGAAGTTTCTTCCTCCCCCTATCAGTTAGTGGTTGGCTTATGCTCTGAAGCATGAGGGTTTATATCGTTTTTAAAAATTGTCATATTTAGTATAACTATGGATTATTTATATAAATGGCTAATAATTTTTTAATCTTATTAAGCTCTCGGCCTCTGTCTTGTTGCAATAAGTTCCATGTGATAATTATGCATTCTGTTTAAAAAAAAAGTTTTTATCAATTTTAAACATGTTGTCCTTCAATTAATTTGATATTTCCTTGCTCTTGCTCTCATATAATGAAAAGGTAGAGGGATTTCCAATGCAACTTCTCTATACATTTTTTTATATGCCTACCACAGAATCATCGAAATATGTAGGACTGGAAAGGACCTTGAGGGGTCATCTAGTCCAGTTCCCCCCCACGCTGAGGCTGGATCAAGTATACCTAGATCATCCCTGACAGGTGTTTGTCTAACCTGTTCTTAAAACCTCCAGTGATGGGGATTTCACAATATCCCTTGGTAACTTATTCCAGTACTTAACCATCCGTATGGTTAGAGTTTTTCCTAATATCTAACCTAAATCTCCCTTGCTACAGATTAAGCCCATTACTTCTTGTCCTACCTTCAGGGGACATGGAGAACAATTGATCATAGTCCTGTTTATAACAGCCCTTGACATATTTGAAGATTGTTTTCAAGTCGTCGTTCTCCTCTCCTTTTCTCAGGACTAAACATGACCAATTTTTTTAACCTTTCCTCACAGGTCAAGTTTTCTAAACCTTTTTTCATTTTTGTTGCTCTCCTCTGGACTCTTTTCAGTATGTCCATATCTTCCTTAAAGTGTGGTGCCCCAAAACACTGTAACTGAGGCCTTACCGGTGCCGAGTAAAGTGGGAGGTTACCTTCTGTGTCTTACATACAGCACTGCTGTTAATACACCCCAGAATACTTCGCTTTTTTTGCCAGTGCATCATATTGTTGCCTCCTATTAAATCTGTGATACATTGTAACATCTAGATCCTTTTCTACAGTGCTACAGCCTAACCATTTCCCATTTTGTAGTTGTGCATTTGATTTTTCCTTCAAGCGTAACACTTTGCATTTGTCTTTTGAATTTCATCTTGTGGATTTCAGATCAATTCTCCAATTTATCAAGTCATTTTGAATTCTAATCCTGTCCTCCAAAGTGCTCTAGCAACCTCTCCCAGCTTGGTGTCATCTCCAAAATGTATAAGCACGCTCTCCGCTCCATTGTCCAGGTCGTTAATGAAAATATTGACTAGTACCAGACCCAGCACAGACCCTTGTGGGAACCCTCTAGATATGTCCTCCCGGTTTGACAGCGAATCATGAGAACTACTCTGGTTTTTTTTAACTAGTTGTGCACCCACTTTATAGAATTTCATCTAGATCACATTTCCCTAGTTTGCTTATGAGACTGTCATGTGGAACTGTGTCAAGCATTCCTGAAATCAAGTCTTCTCGTTTATTTTCCCCATAAAAACTAAAACAGTCGCCGTCTTTTCAGTGACTCCTGATAAAGAAAGCCTCCCATACATCTAATGTATTTGGTTGTCCATCTCTGAATCCCTTCTCTTTCTGCTTTGATATTATTTTTGACATAAGGTGACAACAACTTAACACATTATTTGAAAAGAGGGTGCCTCATTGATTTATATAATGGCATTATTATTTTCTCTTCCATTCCTCATACAGTCTAACACTATGTTTCCTATTTTGCTGCTCCTGTGCACTGAGAAGAGGTTCTCTCTCAGCTGTTCTTTATGCTCAGGTTGAATATAATAATTTCCAAGACAGCTTACAGGGATTGCAGGCAAGCTGCTATTGTACTTCCTTCCCATTGGAGTAGGCTGGAGGAATATGGCAGTAATTTTAGTTTTGTTTGAGGGGAATAGAAAAGATTGACCCAATATTGGGAAGAGGCATATGTAAACTTATGAATTTTTGAAGGGGATTCACAAGTATTTTTTCTCAGGTATCCATCTAGTGGGAAGAATATATTAGCCAAGTACAGGGAAACTAAACTTATTGTCATTGAGTCTGACCCAACTCAATGCCATATTGAAGATTCTTATATAGATCTAAATTATTTTTTTCTAGTAATGTTATGAGTCTCCAGTCTGCTTATCAATCCATCCCCTTGGAGGAAATCTAGAAGTGAGGAAATAACTTTCACTCACCACGGTGAAAGTAAATCTATCCCAGTAACGCCAAAGTGTCAGTGTAGACACTGCGCTCGGTTTTGTCACAGTAAATGGTCTCCAGGAGGTGTCTCACAATGCCCATCCTGACCACTCTGATCAGCAGTTCAAACTCCACTGCCCTGCAGCCAGGTAAACAAGCATCCACCCTTCCCCCTTTAAAGCCCTGGGCCTTTTTGAAATTCCACTTCCTGTTTGCTCAGCGTGGAGCACTCACATCGCATCTTCCCAGCTAACCATGGCAGCTCTCCCTCTTGGACCACTGTGAAGCAGGTGGATTTGCTGAGTATATGGGGAGACTAGGCTGTCCAGTCCCAGCTTTGCTCCAGTTATAGGAACTTCGATACCTACTGGCAGATTTCCCGTGGGTTTTATGAGAAGGGCTACGAATGGGACACGGTGCAGTGCTGAGCGAAGATAAAGGAGCAGAGGCAGGCATACCAGAAGGCAAGAGAGGCAAACCGTGGCTCTGGTGCTGTGCCCAAGAGCTGCCGCTTCTCTCAGGAGCTGGATGCCATCCTTTGCAGTGATTCCACCTGCACCACCAGGGACACTTCGGAGGGGCTGGAGGCAGCGGACAGTGGACCTAACCCCGAGGACAAAGTTGTGGATGAGGAGGTGGAGTTGGAGGATGTTGTGGAACCCATGAAAGGGTCGTGTGGTGTGGCGAGTCAGGAACTCTTTTCCACTCCGGAGGGGTCTAGTCCATCCCAGCACTCCATCTCCGGTGAGCATAATGCAGGAGAGGAGGCCCCTGGTAAGTGATCTTTTTGAGTTGATGCTGCTTGGTTATAGGATGTACAGCTGTCCTTTGCTCTGTATACTGTGGAAGTGGGTGAAGGGAGAGAAATGTGTAAGACTAGCTGTGTTTCAGTGTGCTTCATATTCCCCTGCTGCCCTACTTAGCTGCACAGAACAGGGTGTTGATGCACACTGAGATTTCACGGGACTCCTCCAGAGAAATCTTTAGAAAACTTTCCTGGAGGCACTCAGAAACTTGTGCAGGGACCAAAGCGGCACACAGGCAAGCAGCATAGGGACCAGGTCTGAAGCTGCATGCATGCAGGAGATGCACCCTTTCATCCTTGCTTACCCTCAGGAGTGAGATGGCTTCAATGACCGCTGTCTGTGGAAAATGGTGGTAGAATTTACAATATTGTCCTGTCGCCTTCACTGATCCTCTGAAAACATCACCTATATCCTTTGCCCCATCTTGAACACCCATCCCTCACCTGGGCCGAACTCCCCATGTTTAGGGTGTTCACTGAGATGTGTGCGTGCCAAGGGACAGTGAGAAACTGATTAGTATGTTAAAAGAGGTGTATTTTACTATAATGATTCAATGCTGTGCGTGAACTAACAATCATGCTTCTATGTATTGTTTCTTGTGTTACTGCAGATGTGGCCTTCAGGGGAACCCCCTACAAACCGGAGAAGTGCCTCTACCAGATGAGAAAGCGACCAAGGCAGAGCAAGGAGGACATGTTCCGAGAGGTGATCCAATCCTCCTGAGTCAGAAAAAAGAGAACACGGGGAGTTAAGACAAATGGAAAGGTGGGAAAGAAAGGACAGTGTGGAGCACATTCTGAAGGCTCAGGAGCAGATGATAAAAGTGATGGAGGAGCAAACAGAGATGGTGAAGTCCCTAATCACACTGCAGGCAGAACAAATGCGTGCTTGCCCACTCTTGCAGCCAATACAGAACTGTTTCCCATGTCCTCCCCAAATGCTTCCCGCACATTCCTTGTAACTTCCTGGAAATCTCGGTATCCCATTCACTCCACCCCTTAGGACAGCTTCCAAAATGATAGCTGGATTTACGCACAGCTATGACAGTCTGCCCTGCCCAATCCTGTTATCTCCCTACTCCAACTCTTTTATGTTTGTTAACTGGTGTTTAATAAAAACAAACTCTCTGAAAGATAACCAATCTTTATTTGTGTCCTACACATAGTGATTGCTTCTGGTAGTAAAACATACGTGCATTTTAATAATTCGCTGACTACAAATCCCACCCAGGAATCATCACAAGTTTTAGGCAAAATAAGATAACAGAAATTTATGAAGAAATTTATGCAGATTGCTTTATAGATATACACATTACTGGAGCTCATTATCAAAATGTTGCCTCAACGCCTCCCTGATTTGAATTGCCCCCCATTATACCCCTCTAATAGCTCTAGTGTCTGGCTGCACAAAATCAGCAACCAGGCGATCTTCCTCAGTGCTCCACCCTTGGGGAAACTTTTCATTCATAGCCTTACAAAGATTTTGGAGCATGCAACAGGCTACTATGACAATGGGAATGTTTTCCTCATTCAGATTTTTTAATCTGCCAAACGCACAATTCACGGTCATTCTGCACCTTCTCAGCCTATTGTTGAAGTGCTCCTTGCTGCTGTCCCTTTACCCGCTTCTACAGTATACAGCACAAAGGACAGCTGTACATCCTATAACGAAGCAGCATCAACTCAAAAAGATCACTTACCAGGGGTCTCCTCTCCTGCATCATGCTGACCGGATATGTAGTGCTGGGATGGGCTAGACCCCTCCGGAGTGGAAAAGAGTTCCTGACTCACCGCAAGACTGCATGACCCTTTTGTGGGCTCCACAATGTCCTCCAACTCCACCTCCTCATCCACAACTTTGTCCTCAGGGTTAGGTCCAATGTCCGCAGCCTCCAGCCCCTCTGAAGTGTCCTTGGTGGTGGATGTAGGATCACCACCAAGGATGGCGTCCAGCTCCTGATAAAAGTGGCAGCTCTTGGGCGCAGCACCGGAGTGATGGTTTGCCTCTCTTGCCTTCTGGTACGTCTGTCTCAGCTCTTTTATCTTTGCTCAGCACTGCACCATGTCCTGTTCGTAGCTCTTCTCACAAACCCCATGGGAAATCTGCCAGTAGGTCAATATGACTTTCCCACAAAAAACTCTATGCCTCTCGTCAAGGTGGTTTTATATTGTCGGCAAAACAGGAGAGTTTTGTTGGCAAAAGTAGCACTGTAGTGTGTACATATCTCCACTATTCTGTCGACAAAAGGCAACTTTTTTGACAAAACTTTGTAGTGTAGACAAGGCCTTATTTGTAGATAAAGGCAAAGGAATTTTTCTTTTTTTCTTTTTGGAAGGTGTTCTTGTTGACTTGGGCCTAGAAGAGAATGGGACAGCCTATCAAAGAGCTGAGAAATATGTAGTACGGCTAGATAATGAGATCCAAACTAAGTTTGAAGTTTTTATGAGACGGGTGAAGCAGAATCCATACACCTTGTTTGTGCTGGTTCACGACAATGCCCACATTGATTTAACAAGGTAAGTGCTTCACCATAACAAGGCAAAATTTATTCTACTATATATTATTACTCAGGATTTTTAATAAATCAAAATTATGATCTCAGCCTGATGTCTCCTTGTGCCCCAGGCATTTAAAAATTCATAACAGAAGTCATCATCTTTGTCCGTCCTAGATATTTCTTAAAACTATAATTCAGATTCATTTTAAGATTTAAGGTGAGGTCAACTTTAGACTTTTCAGTCCCTAGCAAGAATGCTCCTAGGGTTCCCTCTTTCATCCTTCTCCCTTTCCTCTGCATAGCCATTCTCATCCAACTTCTCATGTCTTTCCCAGTCCCATTTCTTTCCCATCTGTAACTGAGCAAAGTAGAAGAGAAAATGATAATCTTCCTTCCCCCGATCCCGCCTGTAGCCACAAACCAGTACTCTAGAACAAAGGAAAGGGCGAGGTTTTTTTTTCCCCCCTACCGAATGAGATCATCAGGGAGGAAACTGGTCTCCATTCTTCTACCTGTACATCACTGCACAAACAAACCACTTACTGTAATGCCCGGTGGCCATGGCACGTTTAGGGGGCAATCCAGAGCAGTAGTCCAGTGTGCATGGGTGGTCAGGTAGCCAGCAGGTCAATCTGTATTAGAAGAAGAGTGGGGCAATGGTCAGAGTTCTTGGACAGGTCAGCAGCTGGAAAATACAATCCAAGGGACTGGGTCACTGGGCTGGGAAGGTGAGATCAGGTGAGGTGTTGAGGCAGCAGGGGAAGCGAAGCAAGGCAAGGTGATCTGGTGAGCAACCAGTTGGCACTAGTCTATTGCTCAGACAGCTTCCTCTTCCTTTGTATAGTCCAGGTACACAATGAGAGTGCTGCCTGTCCATCCAATCAGAGGTTTGGGATGTGACTCCTGTAGGCCTCTGGTATGAAGGCTGTTGGTCGTGGGAGCCTGTTTAGGACATCGCTGTGGTATAGCAACTAAGGCTGCTGCTTAAGGACCTGGTGAGCCTGGGTTCAATACCAAGGTCCTGACATACCCAAACCTTCCCCATGTTAGCAAGCACAATAGTTAACTGTGATCTTCCCAGTTAGTCAGGTTGTTTAAGCCTGAGTATTTTTGTTTTGTTTTTATTTGAGTAGTACAGAAAATATAACTATTTGCTACAGAGAGATAACGAGAGTCATTTGTTTTCTCTTCCTTTAAATACAACCATGGTTACTTAAATTCGAAATAGTGATAAAGCATCATGAGCATGGAAGGTAAGTGTCAATGTTTAATCTGAGTGGCACAAAACACAGAGACTTTCTCTCCATGTGAAGTCCCATCATTACATGTCTTTTGGAAAATGAAGGCTATACATTATACTGCCTTGCTCCATGCAAGAATCAGCAAAAATTCTTACTTACGTAAAGACAGAGATAATTTGACCCATGAGAGCAAAATATATTCCTCCTTGTTTCACTGCTCAAGTATTCAGGTACCGTTTGTATGGTTTTGGGACACATTTGGACTGTTGAATTTTAGTAAACAAAATGCATTCTTGTTATTGTTTTCTCAAAACCAAATTAGTATTATGTTTTTATTGTGGTGCCAAATATGGAATTCTCCTGTAACCTGTAGGTTTACTGAGACAAGTGAGTGTTATGTCCACCTACCAGCAAGTGGAGACAGGAAATCAAACAAATGTTATGCCCTCAAAGTCCGCTATATAAGGACTGCTTCTGGTTGAGCAATCCAGTTAATTTTTGTGCCTGCTCCTCTATCTCTCCCCCCTCCCCATTCATGTAACAGCCCAGTCCAGCTGATACGCTTCCTTCTCTTTTTAGCTTGTTTTAAACTTTTTTCTATGTCTGATCCTTTAAAATTGGCAGGCTGATTTAGTTGCTTCCCAGTGTGGGACTTCGCTCCATTATTTCTCCCACACTCTTGGACTTCTCTATGCAAAGCACCTTGCTGGTTTTACCATCTCTTGTTCCTTTTCAGAGAGTCTGATGACCTGGGGCTTTTGGTTCCCTGTAAATCTAGAGATTTTAGTGTTACCAGTTGAATCTGAAGGCGACAATAAAGCCGTTCTGTGTGTTTTTATTTCCACAGTGCCATCTCAAGTTCTCTATCACATGGTGAACCCAGTCATGGACTGGCTGATAGAGTTATTAACTGCAGAGAAGTCACTGAAGCTTTCAATCTCCTGGTCCTTCAAGTCAGCTCTTTCCCCTATGCCCTGCAAACACAGCAATCCAGAATAAGCTCTAGCAACGAGGTACATTGGATACAATTTGACAATATGGTGAGTGTGTAACTGTTCAGCTAAGAGCTGTAGTGTACTCTTATATTTGCCACATTCTAGAATGCACAACCCAGATGTATAAACAGAAACCAGTGGAGAAATCTCTTTTCCACACTGGAAATTGTTGACTACCTGAAGTTACAGTGGAATCCCAGCCCTTTTCTCCTTGGGGCCATTGGAGGCCGAGGTGGCACTGACATTTAGACTTAGAAATAGCACGTTTTCCTTTGACTGGATAAAGCTTTGTCTATTACAGGGATGAGCAAACTCCGAGTTTGAAATTTGTTGAACCTCCTGAACTAATTTTAGGTATAAAAAGGCTGGCAGAACGAATATTTTGATGAACCTTATACACTATAGGTGTACTGCACTGTACCCTTTTATTATTCTTCTGAATCCATGTACATAATGACAAATTCCCATACATTAATTACACTGTACCTGCATTGCATGAGAAATAACTGCAGTGCATTTACATCAGTAAGTGCTCCATGTATACTCATTACATAATTCTGTCACTTGAAAAATACCAATATTACAGACCTATATAAGCTAAGAATATGTATTTCTTAGGCCAGGTCTACACTACAGACCTATACTGGTATAAATACATCACTTAGGGGTGTGAGAAAACCAACCTAAACCTCAGTGTAGACAGCACTATGTCAATGGGAGAGCTCCTGTCTACATAGCTATCGCCTCTCCGGGAGGTGGATTGACTATGCTGACTGGAGGAGCTTTCCTGGCGGCATTGTAGTGTCTTCGTAAAGCCCTAGAGTGGTGCAGCTGCACTGATGCATCTGTAGCACTGTACGCGAAGGCAAGCCCTTAGTTATTAGACCTGAATATCAGTAGGCCAATGATAGAGTGAGTTTAAAGCAAACTGATTTTGCCCATAACCGGTCTATAGTCTTGGTACTATGATGCTAGCACTTACTATTAATGTCATCCTAGTATCCTGCCCTTGTATGCAGGCAATCACCATAATGCTAGTAACTAATGCTTATATCAGGGAGACTTCCTGACATTAGCTCTACTGGGAGGAACTGCATCCAGAATTAAAACTAAAAGCACCTTAAGGGGGGTGGGGGAAATACAAAAGACAGCAGCCCATGATTAAGCTTGTTTTGTAATAGGTAAATCATCCCTGATCCCATAGGAACACAGGAATTTCCATACAGGATCAGGCCCAGGGCCCATCTAGTCCATTATCCTGTTTCTAACACTGGCTAGCACCAGATCCTTCAGAGAAGGTGTAAGAACTCCCCCAGTAGATATAGGTGGGATAACCTTCCCCCTCATTTCGTCTTATTCTGATCTCTAATAAATACTGGCTTAAGCCCTATTCATGAGGGTTAATGACACCTCCAAAATTTTTATTAGCATTAATTATGATAATTCTGAATATTCTTTTAATCCATAATATTAAATCCCAAGTATTTGCTGCTAAGACTAGGAATAATGTGCTGGAAAAATTTGTGCGTGTGTGTGTGTGTGTGTGTGTGTGTGTGTCTCTCTCTCTCTCTCTCTCTCTCTCTCTCTCTCTCTCTCTAACAAACTTAATCAAATGTTAAATTAGCAGCAAATATTTAACATCTTGTTTTCAATGGAAGAAGTCATTACTCGGAAGAATGAAAATCAAAGATATTTTCTCAGGAAAAATACTTTGTTTCATAATACAGGAGAAATGTAAATTGTCTTTAACTTTCATTATGTTTGTGGTACCTTTGTTTGGAACAGGAGGAAATGGGCAGTGAGGAGAAGTTGTATTTTGGCTTGAATGAATACAGCAAATCTCTACAATGGGGAATCACAAGTCCTCTGCTGAGATGTGATGAAAACTTTGAAAAAATGGTGAACACACTCTTAGAAAGGTAAGTAATAAGAGTTTTGAATTGTTCCTAACCATGATCCAAGGTTACATGCCATATAATAAATGGACAGAGAGACAATGTCACAGTGTAACTACAAAAAGAACGAGGAGTACTTGTGGTACCTTAGAGACTAACAAATTTATTTGGGCATAAGCTTTTGTGGGCTAAAGCCCACTTCATCAGATGCATGCCGTGGAAAATACAGTAGGAAGATAGATAGATAGGTGGGCTATTATCAGCAGGAGAAAAAAAACTTTTGTAATGATAATCAGGATGGCCCATTTCAAACAGTTGACAAGAAGGTGTGAGTAATGGTAGGGGAAAAATTAGCAACTACCAACACTACAAAAGGAAGGAATCTGCGAGGCCCCCTCCTAAAGGTCGAAACAACAGACTGGACTTCTACATAGAGTGCTTCTGCTGACATGCACGGGCTGAAATTGTGGAAAAGCAGCATCACTTGCCCCATAACCTCAGCCGTGCAGAACACAACGCCATCCACGGCCTCAGGAACAACTCTGACATCATAATCAAAAAGGCTGACAAAAGAGGTGCTGTCGTCATCATGAATAGGTCGGAATATGAACAAGAGGCTGCTAGACAGTTCTCCAACACCACTTTCTACAAGCCATTACCCTCTGATCCCACTGAGGGTTACCAAAAGAAACTACACCATTTGCTCAAGAAATTCCCTGAAAAAGCACAGGAACAAATCTGCACAGACACACCCCTAGAACTCCAACCAGGGGTATTTTGTCTGTTACCCAAGATCCATGGAAATCCTGGATTCCCCATCATCTCAGGCATTGGCATCCTGACAGCAGGATTGTCTGGCTGTGTAGACTCTCTCCTCAGGCCTTACACTACCAGCACTCCTAGCTATCTTTGAGACACCACTGACTTCCTGAGGAAACTACAATCCATCAGTGGCGTTCCAGAAAACACCATCCCGGCCACTATGGATGTAGAAGCCCTCTACACCAACATTCCACAGAAAGATGGACCACAAGCCATCAGGAACAGTGTCCCCAATAATGTCACGGCAAACCTGGTGGCTGACCTTTGTGACTTTGTCCTCACCACAACTATTTCACATTTGGGGACAATGTATACAAGTCAGCGGCACTGCTATGGGTACCCGCATGGCCCCACAGTATGCTAACATTTTTATGGCTGACTTAGAACAATGCTTCCTTAGCTCTTGTCTCCTAATGCCCCTACTTTACTTGCACTACATTGATGACATCTTCATCATCTGGACCCATGGAAAAGAAGCCCTTGAGGAATTCCACCATGATTTCAACAATTTCCATCCCACCATCAACCTCAGCCTAGACCAATCCACACAAGCGGTCCATTTCCTGGACACTACAGTGCTAATAAGCGATGGTCACATAAACACCACCCGATACCGGAAACCTGCTGACTGCTATACTTACCTACATGCCTCCAGCTTCCATCCAGGACACAACACATGATCCATTGTCTAGAGCCAAGCTCTAAGATACAACTGCATTTGCTCCAATCCTTCAGACAGAGACAAACACCTACAAGATCTCTATCAAGCATTCTTAAAACTACAATACCCACCTGCTGAAGTGAAAAAACAGATTGACAGAGCCAGAAGGGTACCCAGAAGTCACCTACTACAGGACAGGCCCAACAAAGAAAGTAACAGAACGCCACTAGCCGTCACCTTCAGCCCCCAACTAAAACCTCTCCAATGCATCATCAAGGATGTACAGCCTATCACAGATCTTGGGAGACAGGCCAGTCCTCGCTTACAGCGAGCCCCCCAGCCTGAAGCAAATACCAGCAACCACACACCACACAACAAAAACACTAATCCAGGAACCTATCCTTGCAACAAAGCCCATTGCCAACTCTGTCCACATATCTATTGAAGGGACACCATCATAGGACTGAATCACATCAGCCACACCATAAGAGGTTCGTTCACCTGCACATCTACCAATGTGATATATGTCGTCATGTGCCAGCAATGCTCCTCTGCCATGTACATTGGCCAAACCAGACAGTCTCTACGCAAAAGAATAAATGGACACAAATCAGACATCAAGAATTATAACATTCAAAAACCAGTTGGAGAACACTTCAACCTTCCTGATCACTCAATTACAGACCTAAATGTCGCAATTCTCCAACAAAAAAACTTCAAAAACAGACTCCAACAAGAAACTGCAGAATTGGAATTGGAATTAATTTGTAAACTGGATACCATTAAATTAGGCTTGAATAAAGACTGGGAGTGGATGGGTCATTACACAAAGTAAAAACTATTTCCCCATGCTAATTTTTCCCTTACTGTTACTCATACCTTCTTGTCAACTGTTGGAAATGGGCCATCCTGATTATCACTACAAAAGTTTTTTTTCTCCTGTTGATAAAAACCCATCTTAATTGATTAGTCTCGTTAGAGTTGGTGTGGTAACACCAATTTTTTCATGTTCTGTGTGTGTGTGTGTGTGTGTGTATACACACATCTTCCTACTGTATTTTCCACTGCATGCATCTGATGAAGTGGGCTTTAGCCCACAAAAGCTTATGCCCAAATAAATTTGTTAGTCTCTAAGGTGCCACAAGTATTCCTCGTTCATTTTGCTGATACAGACTAACACGGCTACCACTCCTGATTGTCAGGAAATGGTTAGGTAGCATTCTGAACAAACACTTTAATTTGTTAACTGGGTATCTTTTAAGTGCCATATATTAAAAACTGGCTGCCTCACTTTCCCCTCTTGCCTCAAAAATTTACAGATGCAAATGTGAGTGCAATTTAGCTGGCCAATATTGAAAATTTGGTCCAAACATGTACTACTTATAGTTGGCATTCAGTTACTCTGTCATAAATGGAATCGGATCAATATGCAACACTAGGTATTTGGTAGAAGGGTCAACGTTCACACAGATATTTTCTTCATATTTTTCAATTTTATCTAGTGTAATCCTCTAGGAAGTTAGAATAATGGATCCTGTTTAAAGTTAGCATTGTCTCACCACTCTTACATGTGCACAACCTGGAATAAACCAAATGTAGATGTTACAACTTTTTTGGCATTTCAGTTACAGGGTTCCAAAAATGCACCAGTCTATTTAGGCTTAAACATGGTGCTTTTGGAATTTGGACAGCCCCTTGATGCTGGAATTCCAGGGGTTTGTTTCGTTTTTTAATTTCATAATGAATTTAATGATGATGTAAGGTGTCAGATTGATAGCCTTACAAACTGAAGTCCTCTGCTTATCCAGGTAATTGATACGGCATAAGCAGTGGTGGTCCAGGCTTGCCCATTCTGTTTTACCATTTTGCCTTAGTCCTGACCTAGAAGGCTGAGTGGGTAATTCATTTTCTATGCTGTGGCTTCTCTGCAGAGAGTGAAAAGAAGTTTGCCAGATGTGGACACCGTCCACTAGCAAATGAACTGAGAATTTCAACAAATTTCATGTGGGTCACAGAACAGCCTCTTTACAGTGACAACTTTTGGTGTGTGCTGACCAGGACCTGACTATAACTCACAATGGCTCCATATCCCCTTATAGACAACAAAGCAATCCAGTTCCACAGAGCCAAGGTTGGATGTGTTGTCACATATAGACAAGAAAAGCTAATCACAGGAAATAAGGCAGTACTATCATTTTCAACACTGCTGATCTCATCCATGCAGCATGCTGTCTGTATATGTTGTCATTTGTGATTGTTCAAACCAACTTTTACTCCTATTATATTTCCATGTTTATTAAATATAGTAGTAGATTGTTACAATGACTAGACATAGGATGGTTTTCACTTTTTCTTAGTATTTGGTCGTACTTATTTGGATTTATAGTCACTGAATTTAGCTCCAATATGAGAAAAAGACTGTTATCGTCTTGATTGAAAGCCAAACTCTTAGTTTGCCCTTGGCTGAGATCCAACAAAGTGTGCTCCTGCACTAGCACATAGGCAAGTCTAGTCTTTTCATGAATTGGATGAGTGGTGTAAGTTTATATCTGCCCCACCCCACCCCAAAACTCCCTTCTTCCACAAAACTTGATAAAAGGGGGGAAAAAAAAGTGGACAATTAGGTGCGACTGGATCATCAGCCTGTGTTATATGTGTTTGTACTGATATTAACAGTGTTTGAATTAGACTGTACCTTCTTCTATAGTTGTACGTGCCATGTATGCCTATAAAAATAATATGATGCACTTATAGCTCATAATTGTTAATAGAGGTTGAGGATTTCTGTATTTATGTTCTACACATAAAATGAGCTCCTTTTTCTTGCCATCCAGGCCTGCTTGCGTCTGAGCTGACTTTCGTGTAATGATTTTATTGAACATGTTTACTGACCAACATATAACTGTAATCCTTTGAAGGTACCCCAGGCTGCACAGCATGGTGATTCGCTGCTACCTTCTTATTCAGCAGTATTCTGAAGCTCTGATGGCTCTCACAACCATGGCCTCCCTCAGAGACCACAGCACCCCTGAGACGCTCAGCATAATGGATGACCTCATCACTTCACCAGGAAAGAACAGGAATGGTTGCGGCCATATGCTTATCATTAGAGTCCCCTCCGTGCAGTTAGCAATGCTGGCGAGAGAGAGGTTACAAGAAGTGAGAGACAAATTAGGTCTGCAGTATCGTTTTGAGATCCTTCTTGGGAACCCAGCTTCAGAATTTACTGTTGCTAAGCACTTTGTGACACGATTAAAGGTTAGTAGGAATTAAATGTTTCTGTGCAAGGCTGTAACTTGTGTAAATGATGATGTAGTCCTGTAAGGGACTAATTTTTAATCCCATCTCACCACTTAATACCTTCTCCCACCCTCTCCCACATAGTTTGTTGAATTTTTATCCCACTTCCGCTACTATGACAGCTGGTCCTACAGGACCCATGGGATCCCAGTCCCACTGCAGGGCTCTAGTAAAAATCTTGTGTGTACCTACACATTTATGGACATATGTGTTAGTTCTTACATGGAAAAGGGGCATATTTAGTATAGTTCTTTCTGTGTGGGTGTAGTCTACTTTCGGTCATCATAACCATTTTAAGGTGCAGGAAAAAATACTAAGTTGTTGTTGGTCCTAGAAGTAAAAGATAGCATGTTATCTAACTTTTCCAAGTTGAATAACAAACAGTATGAAACAATCTTCATTAAAAACCAGATTGGTTACTTCCTTGACTCTCTGAGAGCCAGGCTTAAATCCCACCAAATGAACTAATTCTGTTCTGTCCATTTATCTGTCAACTACTCTGTCCTTACAACCATTGTCTACCCTGCCTATAGCTGGTAAAGTATTCTGATAGGCATAGAATTAATTCTTTTCTCAGTCCATTGCATGGCAAAGGCCGCCTCTTTGCAACCTGATGTGCACTACACGAAAAACATTGGTTAGGACCTTGATTTCTTTAGCTAGTATGTATTTGCAAGTGCATGACACTGTTTAACTACTCCGTATTTACAAGTACATGATGCTAGTAGCAAAGTCTATCTCCCACACTGACTTTACCACCCATATTGAAACTACTGGAGAGTGACTACCTTTTATAGAATTGTAGATATTAAAGTGGAAAGGAATTTCCTGGGTTATCTGGTCCAAGTCCCTGCTTTAAGCTCAAAGGTTCTTCTTCTGACTTGTTTTACTTTGCAAGACTTTCAGTGATATACAGCCATATACAATTGGATCCTAAGGGCAACATTTGCCGTTCTAGCCAAGTTGCTCTTGGCACAGGAAGAGAAACTGGGAGTAAAGGTGGCTTTAAACACTGAGATTGCTTTAACCTATGCCTGGCTGCAAAAGCCTCCTTGAAGGGCTGTTCTGGAGAAAAAATTAGCAGAAGTGCAGTTCATGCTCGTTGCAACCCTTACCTTTCACAATACATTCCCAGAAGCTGCAATGGGGACAATGTAAAGCTGCTTCAGTAGCTCAGTGCCACTCAGTAGCTGCTTCAGTAGCTCAGTGCCACCCACTTATGCCAGGAGTATTTCCTAGAGGCTGGTTCCACCCCCTTTAAAACCCTGTAATAGCGATCCTACACAACCTGTGTCATGCAAATTCTCCATTGGCCCGTTGCCATTTATAGCCCCTGTGTGCCACAGCAGCACACGGGCCTCAGTAGGAATCAAGATCAAAACTGCTAATGTGGCAGCTGACGCTTAAGGGAATCCTTGTAGTTGTATTAAACTGAGTGGAGAACCACAGTCAAGTGGAGAATGAAAAGACCAGGCTTGGGAACCTCCGAATGACTTTCTCACTCCTCTCCCACATGGTGGAAGACAAAATGTTTTTGGAAGCCAACAAAACTTCAGGGCCTCAAATTTGTTTTCTTATTTCATGTCAGGTGCTTGGAAAAACCCAATACCAGCGCTGAAGCGTGCATGAGGGCAGTAAACATGCACTCCCTCCCCTTGCTCCCAAATCACTAATTCTAATTCATTCCAAACTTTAAGGATATGTCTACACAGCAAAGACAAACCTGGTGCTGGCCCATCCTAGCTGACTCAGGCTTATGGGGTTTGGGCTGTGGAGTTTTTTCATTGCTGTGCAGACTTCCAGGCCTGGGCTGGAGCCCAAGCTCTGGGACCTTCCCTCTTCACAGGGTCCTAGAGCCGGGGCTCCAGCCTGAACCCAGACATCTACAGGGCAATGAAACAGCCTCGCAGCCCAAGTCAGCTGGCACAGGCCAGTCGCAGGTGTCTAGTTGCTATGTAGACATATCCTATCCTGGCTGGGGATATAAGAAATGGAGGGTGTTTCCCTGCCTCCCCCACATGTGTATAAATGCAGAGCTCCGGAGCACATCCCATTCACAGCCAAGCATTGCTGCCCCTCCCCCACTTTCCTCCTACACTAATTTGTCCATCGTTGCAACTGATGTAAAATCAAACACATATGAGTCTTTTAGCCATTTTGATATCACAGTCTCTTCAAATGGAGCATCACTTGTCCCCTTCTCCTTTACATCTTGGTGTATCTTTCATGTGCCTTCTTCAGTATCTGTTATCCCATTTTCTGTTTTTCTATATTTAATATCATTATTTTACACCTTTTCTTTCTAATACCATTCTTCTTTCTCTTCAGTTCACTTGTTCTTTGCTGACTTTTCCTCTCTCCAATTTCATTTTGTTTCTCTCTTCATATTTGGTACTTTGCTCTTAAAATTTTCATACAGAGAAAAGGAAAGGATTAATAAAGAAAAGAAAAGAAGCAGTTACCTTCTCTTTCCTCCCTTTTGTCCTCCACTCTGATGGTTGTCTCTATTCCCCCCACCCCCACCAGACTCCGGGTTCTCTGGTGTTTGTGGAGTGGGGGGAGGCAAGAAAGGGGAGAACAGAGATTGGAGAAAGTTCCCTAGGGTATGTATATCTGCGCTTTCACAATATCTCACTCATTTCTGTTGGGGGGTGGGGGAAGGGGTAGGGAGAGGATCCTGTCTCTTGGGAGGCCTCAGGTCACAGTGGAGACTAGTGCTTTCTTTACTCCATCCTTGAGGAGAACTGTATGTGCAGGGGTCAAGGTGGGTCACCTTTCTGGCATCAGCATAAGTGCTGTCTCACACCACTCATCTTCCCTCTGGTGGTGATCAGCTGTGCAGATGTGTTGGATAACTAGCAAATGTAATGCCTAGTATTCCTAGGGCACGGCTCTGTGGATCTACCCTTCCCCTTTATGTTTTATACCTGGGGCAGCAAAATTGCGGTTAAAGTCTGTTTTAGTTTCCTCACTGTTCATTTTTTTTCTTTATTTTGTGGTGGGGACAGCTGCTTGTGGGGCTGCCCCTAGTAAGAGCTGTCAGTTCTTCTTAGTGTGCTGGTCCCTATGTGAATTCCCCTGTGGGGAAACATGCGCACCATGCACCTGAGATTGGAAATTTTTTCAGCAGTGTCCACTGATCCATGCCTGCGCCGTTTGCCTCCTCCTGTTCTGATCTGAGGGCACATGGGGCAGTGTGGTGCAGAGCGACCCCCTCTCCAGTTCCTTCATACACTGCGTGGTCTGAGATGGAAATTCTCCAGTGTTCTTGAAGATTCTTCTTCTCTTTCAACTTGTAAATATCGTTTTAGATCATTGGGTGTGGCAGCTTATTTCTGTTATCAGTCTTCCTCTATCCATAAAACTAGCTACTAAAAGGGGATTTCTACCAAGAGACGCTGTCAGCAACAAAGGGCCTGATCAACCTCCTGCAGTTGCTAGGAGTGTGCACAAACACTGAAAAGTCCACTTTGATGCCAGTCTAGTCCACAGATTTTATAGGAGCGACGGTGGACTCGAATACAACCAAGGCATTCCTCCCACAGGACACTTTCCAGGCTATCAAACCACTTGCTGCACAACTCAGACAGAGCTCTCAGATGCAAATCTGCTCCTCTCATCTTCCTGGGTCACATGGTGTCATGTACTTATGTAACCCCATTCGCGAGACTACATCTTCACTGTCTACAGGTCTGGCTTCCCTCAGTCTACTCACCCAGAACTAGAGCATATTTCAGTAACAATCATATAGTAAAATGTCATAGCTCCATATGCAATGTTGGTACAGGACAATGATATTCAGTAGATCGAGTTTCAAATGATACCTCACAAGGCATGCTATGTACGAAATATAACCATATAAAAGTGGTGAACATGGGGCACAGGGTGTGACAGAGTCCCATTCTCTCCAACTTTACTACAGAAGGCTCTCATCATAGATGCCTCCATGTTTGGATGGGGTGCACACCTGGGTGAACACTTGGGGCAAGGGATATGGTCAGGAAAAGAAGCCAAAATGAACATAAACCAGCTCAAACTGAGAGCAGTCCGGGCGGCTTCCAGACAGTTTCTCCCCTTCAGACATTCTCGCCACAGTATTCTATATAACCAAACAGGGAGGAACAATCCACCCCTCTCTGTGTAGAAGATGTAAAACTCTGGAACTGGTGTATTAAACATAAGATAACTCTGTCACATTCTGGGAGTACACAATGCCCCAGGGGAGAGCTTCAAAAGGTGCTTCTCTCAGGACCACAAATGGGAGCTTCATAACTCAGCGATACAGACAGTATTCCATTGTTGGTGTCCCACAAGAACAGAATGTGTGAACTACTGCTCTAGGAGAGCATTGGGTCTGAACTCCATGGGAGATGTGCTTCTGTTTTCCTGGTTAGGCAATCAATGTACACCTTTCCACCATCCCCTTATTACTTGAAGTCCTGAGGAAAATCTGGCAGGACAAGGCATGCGTGATACAGATCGCTCCCAAGTGGCCCATGTACTGTTGGTTTCCGAGTCTCCTCAGTTGTCGGCTCATCCAAACATCACCTTCCAGATCTTCCCGGACCTTTTGACACAACACAAAGGCAGAATCAGTCAATTCAGTCCAGGCTTATTATAGCTGACAGCCTATTTGGATGGGCATCAAGTCTCGAGAGTGCATGTTGGAAAGATATCTTGGCTATTCTCAACAATAGTAGAAAGGAGTCTACTAGAAAACGTTGTGTAGTCAAGTGGAAATGATTTTTTATCTGGGCTCAAAATCACCACCCTTTTCCAGCAGAATCAGACATATTTGCTATCCTGGACTACCTTCTATCCCTGAAGACCACAGGACTCTCAATACATGTTTTCTTGGCAGCTATCAGCCCTGCTTGATAACTGCTCCATTTTTGCCCATCCTGTAATGATCCACTTCCACAAAGGCTTCCTTCAGACATTTCCATCTGTAAGCAAAACCAACTCCAATGTGGGACCTTTAATTTTGTTTTATCAGTGCTTACAAAAGCTCTCTTTGAACCATTGGCAACCTGCTTGCTATGCCATCTCTCCATAAAAGTTGTCTTTTTAATGGCCACTGTGGAGAACTGGGAGCTCTTATGGCAGATCAACCATACATGGTCTTACACAAAGATAGCATCACATTGAGACTGCATTCTAAATTTATACTCAAAGCCATTTTGGACATTCTCCTCACTCAAACCATTAACTTACCTACCTTCTTTCTAAAACTACACACTTCTAATTAAGACAGATGTCTGCAGAGCAGTGGCTTTCTGTCTGCATAGAGCAAAACCATTCAGATAATTACTGAGGTTATTTGTTAGCAGAATGGATGAGAATAGTAGCTGTATCATCCCAAAAGCTCTCTAAATGGATCTCTGGATGCATCCTGCTGTGCTGCGAGATTGCAGCCAATACTAGCCCACCACAAGGTGTGGAAGCTGTCTGGGCTCTGGTATAGTGAGCTCTAATAGCCTCGGTGAAAGATGTTCCTGTTGGCAAAATCTGCAAAACTGCTACATGGAACTTGATGCATACCTTTTCCAGATGTTATGCCATAGTTCAGGCCTCGGCAGCGGACGCTTGTCTGGGTACCGCTCTAATTGTCTGTTTCCAACTTGTGCTCGCACTGACTTCCATATTCACCAGCAACCACACAACAGAACCACTAATCCAGGAACCTATCCTTGCAACAAAGCCCGTTGCCTACTGTGTCCACATATCTATTCAGGGGACACCAACATAGGGCCTAATCACATCAGCCACACTATCAGAGGCTCATTCACCTGCACATCTACCAATGTGATATATGCCATCATGTGTCAGCAATGGCCCTCTGCCATGTACATTGGCCAAATGGGACAGTCTCTACGTAAAAGAATAAATGGACACAAATCAGACGTCAAGAATTATAACATTAAAAAACCAGTCGGAGAACACTTCAGTCTCTTTGGTTACTCGATTACAGACCTAAAAGTGGCAATTCTTCAACAAAAAAACAGACTCCAACAAGAGACTGCTGAATTGGAATTAATTTGCAAACTGGATACAATTAACTTAGGCTTGAATAAAAACTGGGAGTGCATGGGTCATTACACAAAGTAAAACTATTTCCCCATGTTTATTCTCCCCCTCCCCCCACTATTCCTTAGACATTCTTGTCAACTGCTGGAAGTGGCCCACCTTGATTATCACTACAAAAGGTTTTCTTCCCCCGCCCTCCCCGGCTCTCCTGCTGATAATAGCTCACCTTACCTGATCACTCTCGTTAGTGTGTATGGTAACACCCATTGTTTCATGTTCTCTGTGTATATAGACACTGAATGCATCCGATGAAGTGAGCTGTAGCTCACGAAAGCTTATGCTCAAATAAATTTGTTAGTCTCTAAGGTGCCACAAGTACTCCTTTTCTTTTTGCGGATATAGACTAACATGGCTGCTACTCTGAAACCTAACAATAGATACTGTTCATCAGACACCCAGAGTAAAACCCATACAGGGACCAGCGCTTGAAGAAGAAAGGGATGTTACTTACCTGTCCTGTAACCAGAGTTCTTTGAGATTGTGGTCCTTATCTGTATTGCACTACCTGCCCTCCTTCCCCTCTGCTTGAGATCATGACTTGATTTGCGGTAGGAACTGGAGAGGTGATTGGTTCATGTTCTTTATGCCCTCAAATCAGAACATGAAGAGGTGAGTGGCGCAGGGGTGGACCAATGAACACTGCTGAAAACTGATCTCAGGCACATGGTGCATATGTGTACCCAGAGTGGAGTATAGATAGGGACCATGCATCTTGAAGATCTCTGGTTACAGAACAGTTAAGTAACCTCCCCTTTTTCTTATCTTTTTTTGGATGAATGAGAGAGCAGCTTTGGGATATTGAGTTTCCTCTTTTAAGAACTATGAGTGAAATCCTGGCTTCATCAAAATCAATATGAGCTTTGCCATTGACTTCAATGGGACCAGGAAGGACCAATTTGTGGAGTATCTTTCAGTGGCACCAGCTTGGAGGTTCCTGTTAACTCTGTCCTTCCCCTAAGCATCAAGCTACCAGTGCTTAGCAGCGCAGCACAGGATTGGCAGTAGCTGTGTGCTGATGATCTGGTGCTACTCTAGTTACTACTTCTTATATCACTTTTCAGTCCTAGCCTCAGTGACTTGGTCTGCTCTTTGATTTCTCATCTTGGAAGGAAACAAAACAAACAAAGCCCAAAGACATAAACCCACTGGATTTGATCTTGTCGGTGATGTTTTTGATCCAGATGGTGTTGCATTCCTTCCTGTGGTCCCAGTTTTTCCAGTGTTCTTTCCTGCACTTTCTCAGAAACCTCCAAAGTTGGTTATGTGCTACAGGATAAATACATCACCTTGCTCTGTACATCTTTGAATCCTGCTGAATAGGACAGTACATTTCTGCCATTGAATCTGCTAACTGAGCTAATACAGAGAGGCGGGTAGGTAGTCAGAAGAATTTGTATTGTTCCCAAAAATATGGTGCATGGAGGGTGCCGAAAGCAGCAGGCTGATGGGATAGGGAAAGTAAATAGAACTAGAGTAGAAGAGATGTGCTACTCCTAACCCTGAGGGGAAAAACATTAATCATAGGTTTTACACAGTGGAAAATTTTAAAAAGCAGGACACCATACTGAGTCATTGATCTACTATAGAGTGTTTCCTTTTTAAGCCTGTTCTTTTTGCCTGAGAAGAAATTACTCATAATACATGACATTTGTGAAGGAAGAGAAAGAGCAAATATCATATACAGAAAGAGAATAGAGAAAAGCTGGGTGGAAAATGTCATTGAAAAGTTCCTCCTTGCTATACAGAACATCCTCCTTGTTCCACAGAGCTTGCGTATAACTAGGTGCCCTCTTAAGATACTTTTATGTAAATTAATATCAGCCTTGCAGATTTCTGCCAGCCCCGTAGTTCCAGGAGTAGAATCCTTTTTTTTATGAGCAATTACAATATTACTGGTTTGATTTTTGTTTTTTGGTTTTTTTTAATCCTATTCATGGTTCAGTCAGCAAAGCAGATTTTTGCCTCAGCTGGTAAATTTCCATGAAGATTTGCAAGGCCAAGTTATAAATATCTCATTCAGAGTTGATTCTTCATCCATCATTAAGAAGGTGCAGGAAACGCTTTAATAATATTCTGCAGTATTAATAAGTATTGATTCCAAAGCATCAAGGCTTAATTTTCATTTGTCCTTCCACAGTGAGAAAGACCTTCATCTTTAAAATCATCCAGAAAAGAACATTTTGAGTCTCCAGCTAGTGTTTATGAAGAGAAGACACACTGGTGCAGAGGTTCCTAGCTGATAACCTTGTCTGACTGACCAGTGATCTAACTGACCTAAGTTGTCAATTTTCTCAAATGGTACCCATAGCATATTGGCAATAGGAGCTAGATTTTAGCCTTCACTTTTGCACTTAAATGTTATAATGTGATTTCAGCATTTGCAGAGGCAGAATAGTTCTTTTTCTCTTCCCGTTAAAGCAGTTGCCTTTGACTTGTAATAAATAATAGATGCTGAAATTAGTATGCCTTGTATATGTTTTTCTTTTCTTTTTATTTTAATACAGCGATTTCATCCCTTATATATCAGTGCACCTTATACCAAGATGGCTCTGTACATGAGCAAACAGCATCACTTGTGTAAATACAACTTGGGAACTAATATCTGTAAACTTCTGTTGTAGAACCTTAAAAAAAACCTTCTGTTGTAGAACCTTCTTTGGTGGTGACACAGTGGATTTTCTCCACCTCTCTCTATAAACAATAACTAGTTACTATCCAGACAATATACACCCACTAGATTATAAAAACTTTATGCTAGGTTTTACTTTTGGCCTGGCTTCCTTTTAAACTGTTGCTTTAAAGTTGTAAAGCCTATATGGCCACATCCGGCCTCCATCCTCAAGAGGTTCAGGGCACACAGTATGCAGCAGAACCAACAAGCTTCTGCTGCATGATGTGAAGTGAGATCCTGGGAGGCTGCACCCAATACACATAACAGAGCTATGCTCTGCGGGGATCATTGTGCCCCATTTTACACAGGGATTGGGGGATGAGCGGAGCTAGGGCTGCAACTACCAGCCATTTCACTCTGTGGAGGGGAGAGTGTGAAGCCCAGAAGGCTCAGCCGTGAAGTGATCCACATGTGAGGATTCTTTGCCCCGGAGTCCATGCATAAAATCTAGGATTTACCCCTTAGGGGAACTTATATCGGCATAGCTACGTCTCTTAGGGGTGTATAAAAGAAAATGCTGACCGAGTGTAGACAGTGCTAGGTTGACAGAATAATTTTTGTCGACCTATATACCATATCTTGGAGAGGTGGATTACTTACGCTGATGGGAGAACCCCTCCCATCAGCATAGGTAGTGTCCATGCTAAAGCGGTACAGTGGCTGCAGCTGTAACACTGTAGTGTTTGTATAGACAAGCCTTTAGTGTACTTCTATTCCCTTAAGTAGAAGAGTAAAGCAAAAATTGAAGTAGTTCTTAATCCTTTTTCATACAGTAGGGGAAATTATTCCCCTTGGCCATAAACTGCTTTCAGACATCTTATGTCTGTTCAAAAAAGAAATCTAAGACAGATGCCACACCCAGGTATACTTTACTAACTCAGTAACATGCCCTTGGTTATGCTTTTATTGCTTTGCTGGCAGTTGGCTACCATGCAAAATTCACAATTGCCCTTAGATTGTCCCCCCTGTTGGATGTTGATATAATGAATAATGTGCAGAGAACAAAAATAGGACACACAGTACTGGGTTAAAATTAAAGTTTAAAAAATGGAACCCAGACTTGATTTAATATTCTCTTTTTGCAGGCTTGGAGGGGAAATGAACAGGAGGATTGGGTCCCTCGTACCTATCAGGATTTAGAAGGCCTGCCTTGTATTGTTATCCTGACTGGCAAGGACACTCTAGGAGAAACTTTCCCTAGGTACTGCTTGAACTGTTGTACAGTGCAAATGTCTGAAAAACAATCAACATGTTTGTAAGAACAAATGTAAAACTTTCAGCTTCTGACTGGAAACAACAATCTTGCTGTTAATGTTGCATGAAAGATGCTGTTTTAGAAGACTTTCTTTTTGGTAAAGTTTTTCCTTGGTGAAAAGAAAAAATGGCTTTGTGAAAGATAAAGTACTAGTGGGAGGTTCTACATTGTATAATGAACTGAACAGCTATATTAAGTATCAAGGAACATAGCTCATGTGCTGAGTATTTTAAACTAATTATATTTCCAGTGATTAATGGAATTGCAAATAGACATTGTATAAGCTGTTTACAATTAATACTGAGAGTGACTCTTTGAAGGCCAGAAAATATAAAACATCATCTTTCTTGGGTTTGTTTCTCTAGGTCATTGAAATACTGCGACCTCCGACTTATTGACTCAAGCTATTTAACTCGCACTGCCTTAGAGCAAGAAGTAGGTCTCGCATGCTGCTATGTCTCAAAGGGGGCAATTCGAGGGTCTATTGTATCTCTTGACCTGAGTGAGAAGGAGCACGAGAAGGCTAATATTAGTGAGAATGACTCTGATGAACTGTTGATAGACTTGGAGAGACCTCAGAGTAACAGCAGTGCGGTCACTGGAACCTCAGGTCAGTCATTGCTTTTACAGTTGCTCTGGAGCATAATGCTTGACCTACATTTTGTAAGAATTTGAACACAAACATTGAAGCATCAAGTAAAATGTCAGCGATTAGCTGCGTTTGATTTCAGATTAGAGAATAAAGACATGGTTTGCAACATCTTACATACCTGAGTATTTGAAGTCTCGTGCCACATCACACTGAAAGGCCCTCTGTGTTCTCCCAGGCTTTCCCTGACTAGGGTGAGGGGAAGGGACTAGGTTGGGAAGTTGAGTTAATGTAGCCTTGTGAGCCAGTTGTGATTATTTTAAATATAATTTTACTTGTCGCTACACCTTGAGCTTTGGGGGAATCTGAAGATCTTAAACATCCAAATAAATAAATAAAATTACCAGTGTAAAATATTAGGAATATCAGTGTTCAATAACTGTGAGGATGTAGCTGTGTGCTACAAAGGATGGACATTTGCTTGTTTAGAGCATCTGAACATTTAGAGTTGGCCCTGAATATAGGCACAAGGTACAGGGATCCTTCCCTCTTACAGTTTGGATGATGGATATGTGATGCTGTGTATAAATCCTGCACTGACAGGCAAGGGGCTAGGCAGGCTCTGTGCTAAGGTAACCCCACCCCTCTGGCCCTGCCAAATCATGCATGGTAGGGAACAAGGCTTTAAAAGGAGGAAGGTGCAGTCAGCAAGAGGGAAGCCCTGAGAAGGGAGTGGCTCCTGAAGCAGAAGAAGGAACTTCCATGCTAGAGATTCCTGAGCTCTGTGAGGAGTCCAGTGAACCCAGAGGTAAGCCCGGTTAGGGAGAAACTGACCTGGCTACCTGCTCGTAAAGACTCCAGTAAAGCTCTAATGGCCCTTTTTATTTTTTGTTGATCCCAGGAGGGACTTGTTCTGAGTCTGAACTTTTGCTTTTACCCACCCTTAGCAAAGCAGGTAAGGGTGATGTCCACTCCAAGGACTAAGAGGCTCAGGCCTGAACTGGGCCAACCCTGTGGAGGTAACTGGGTGTGGCCAGAGGCCTCAACCCAGCTAGGGGAGGCACTCCAAAGGATCGTTTTACTGGGTGAAATTTAGAAACTTTTCCCAGGGCAAAATCTCAACCCTCCCTACCATGTGTCCTTCTACTGCCATCCCCTTCTCCCTCCCTCTCCCTATCAGTTTTCCTGCTTTTAGTCTGTTGAGTGGGGCCTGTGCCAACTATTGTCTTCCCCACATATGCTAACTTTAAGGCTGACTTTCCTTTTCTAGTCCCAAAATGTGAACACGGCCCATAGGAGAGAATGTATTCTGGTGTTAAGAAGGCAGTGCTACTGATACCTTTGACTTGGTAGAAGGGTTTTTTCCCTTGGTTATGGTGAAGATATATAGGTCCAGATCCTTCAGCTGAGGCATAACCCTGTAATTCTATTGACTTCAGTAGAGTTACATGAACTTCAACCAGTAGAGGATTTCTAGGCACCATAGTGTTTGCTGAACAGAAATATTTGCAATCTTAAAGTTGCATCAGACAGCATTCACACCTTAGTTGTATTTGCTAAGCAGTGTAATGGGTTTTTTGTTTGTTTGTTTATTTCCTGCTTTATTCCACCAGGTTCAATAGCTGAAAATGGCGTGAGCTCCTCCAGTGCTGCAGACAAATCTCAGAAGCAATCAGCGTCCCTTAACTTTCAGAATGTGGCAGTTAGTTCAGTCGATGAAGGTACTTATCCAAGATTCACTGCTGGAGAGACCTTAAAACAAGAATGCGACTCTCTGGGTAACCAGATGGCAAGCAGCACCACTTCTAAATTATCATCTTCGTCTGTAGCCCGGACATTCCGGTGGCCCAGCCAGTCTGTCAAGGAGTGCAAGACCCTGCATGCAGCACTGCCACGCATTGTCATCTTGTCTAAAGCTGCTTATTGTCTCCTTGGCTCACAGAAAAGTGGGCACTTGCCTTCCTCGTCTTCTCTTCTGCCTCATGCTGATGTGTCTTGGCTGAGCTCTTTGAGACCTTTGCTTCCCAAAGACATGAACGGTGAGGAGCAGTCTCTCTACTACAGGCAATGGACCACAGCCAGGCAACACCATGTAGATTACAACAATCAGAGCGAAAGTGCAGGCTCTAGGAGTTTTCACCCGCGACGGCTGCTTCTGACAGGACCCCCACAGGTAAGAGAGCTGTCCCCATCTTGGCTAGTCATGTTAGTGTAGAGTTTTAGGGAAGGTGAAGAGAGCCAAAGTTAGCTAAAAACCGAGGACATTGTTTTAGTCTTTAAAAGTCAAGACACAAGCAGCAGTGGTTCTCAAGACTGCTTTCTGGGGCATGCATTTGGAATTATCCTCTAAAAGATGCTTTCATATCTGCTCACAAGCCATGGCTGGCATAAAGCTACGTTAAAAGGATCAAATAGAGAAATGGATAACTGCTATCCCATTGAAGTTAGCGGGATTGCGCCAGTGTAAATGAGAGGAGAATTTGTCCCACTGTTGATGGTGTATTAATGCTATAGGTTGGCATGTATTCCTGTTTGGCAGTGTCTTATCAGAATTGACCCAGGACTGGAATAGCAAAACAGGAGGAAAAAACCCAAACACATCTGTCTAAAATGTAACCCAGCTTTAATACTAGATTTTCTGAGAGTTGGTTTTGTTTTGTTTTTTTGCTTCAGGTGGGAAAAACTGGCTCTTACTTGCAGTTCCTTAGGATTCTCTTTCGCATGCTGATCAGATTACTGGAGGTAGATGTGTATGATGAAGAAGAGATTAATGCCAGTAAGTACTAAGTAGTAGTTCTCAGTACCTCATGTGCATAAATTCTCTTTAATAAAATAGAATGGAGCTGCTATAAGGTGGGTGCATAACTGGTTGGAAAACCATTCCCAGAGAGTAGTTATCAGTGGTTCACAGTCAAGCTAGAAGGGCATATCAAGTGGGGTCTCTCAGGGATCAGTCAACGGTGTAACACTGTTGCAAAAAACCCAAACATCATTCTGGGATGTGTTAGCACAGTGGTCTCCAACCTTTTTACGCACTAGATAACTTTTTGAATTTAAGTGCAACCCAGGTCCTACCCCACCCCTTCCCCGAGGCCCTGCCCCGCTTACTCCATCCCCCCTCCCTCTGTTACTCGGCTCTCTCCATCCTCGTTCAGTTCTCCGTTCCCGGCCACTGGGAACTGCAGGGGCAGTGCTTGCAGGCAGTAGCAGGGTGTGGAGATCCCTGCCGCCCCATCCAGGGGCCTCAGGTGTGCTGGCTGCTTCCGGGAGCGGTGTGGGGCCGGGGCAGGCAGGGAGCCTGCCTTAAACCCGCTGTGCTGCTGGACTTTTAGCGGCCGGAGATCGCGATCTACCGGTTAATGACCACTGTGTTAGCAGGAGTGTTGTAAACAAGACAAAGGAAGTATTTCTTCTGCTCTACTTCATGCTGATTAAGCTTCAAATGGAGTATTGTGTCCAGTTCTGGGCATCACATTTTAGGAAAGATATGGATCAACTGGAAAAAGTTCAGAGAAGAGCAACAAAAATGATTAAAGGTCTAGAAAACATGGCCTATGAGGAAAGATTGAAAAAATTGTTTGTTTAGTTTGGAGAAGAGAAGACTGAGAGGGGACATAACAGTTTTCGTGTACATAAAAGGTTGTTAAAAGGAGGAGGGAGAAAAATTGTTCTTCTTAACCTCTGAGGATAGGACAAGAAGCAATGGGCTTAAATTGCAGCAAGGGCGGTTTAGACTGGACATTAGGAAAAACTTCCTAACTGTCAGGATAGTTAAGCACTGGAATAAATTGCCTAGGGAAGTTGTGGAATCTCCGTCATTGGAGATTTTAAAGAGTAGGTTCGAGTAGACAAACACCTGTCACGGATGGTCTAGATAATACTTAGTTCTGCCTTGATTGTAGGGGACTGGACCTCTAGAGGTCCCTTCCAGTTTCACAGTTCTACAATTCTGTGAAAAGAAAATTAGAGAGACACGGTGGGTGAGGTAATATCTTTTATTGGACCAGCTTCTGTTGGTGAGAGAGACAAGTTTTCAGGCTTACACAGAGCTCTTCTTTAGGTCAACAGAAGATGGTTCAATAAAAGGTACTACCTCACCTACCTTATCTCTCTAATATCCTGGGACCAACATGGCTACGACAACACTGCATAAAATAAAACTACAGTTTCTTGGGAGCATAAAGGCATTTTGTACATTAAAACTGGCATTACCGTGTTACTGGTGTGTCATTTTAACTTGTATGTTAATATGTAGCTAGATTTCCGGCAGGTCTCTAAACATACTCTTCTCTTTTATTATGCTAGATATAATTTTAAATGGATCAACTGAACACGTCTTTATGTAGAAAAGCTACATCTGGACAACATTGCAAGGGCAAAATAGATCAAAGTCATGAAGAGGCTGGATTTGTCTATTATGTCCATACCTACTGTTTTTTAAAGTATTTTTCTTTCTTTCCTTCATTCTCTGTCTTTGTTTCCTTTTAAGCAATCAAGCTCAATTAAATAATGCAGCTTTTTCCTCTGCAACTTTGCTATTGTTGATGGATTTTGTTATAAATTAGATACCAAATTCCTAGGAGAGGTTGCGTAACGTCATGAGTTTACAAGTTTTGTGTTGGGGGAAAAAATGGTAATGAGAAACTCTGTTGACTATCAGGTGACACAAATCCATTAATAATTTTCACATTGTAGGAACTAGACTGCGGAAGTATGAACCTATTTAAAGAAACAAGTTCTATTTAGGATATTAATTTATGTAGTGAATAACAAACAAAGTTGCGGTTATGGGACATCCCCTTGGGTGTCTCCTGACGTGTAAGCCTTAACGCCAATGTACCAGCACTCAAAAAGTGTAGTTCTCTACTAACCACTCAACAGAGTAAGGTTTGATTCTGCTCAGAAACTGGTATAATTGAGTTTAAAAAAAATTGTAGTTCCCAATAGTTTGGAGATTTTGGGGCATGGTTGTCCCCTGATTACATGAGAAGGAAAGGTAGAAGCTGATGACTAAATCAAAGAGAGGCTGGAGAATTAACTATATCTCCTGGACAGAGACCACTCTTAATTTTGTCATCCTTATTCAAAACCTAGATGCCGTAGGAATAGGTACTTCAGAAATTCTGGTGGGTGAAAGGAATGGAAGCCTTGACATTGAGATTCACACCTGCTTAGTTTCCAAGCAATTTTCATTTTTTTGAAATGGCTTAGTCTGAGTTAATATTTTAGTTTTTGTTTGTATGTTTGACATAGAAACTTCTTCCATTTTTGAATCCCTGTTCAATTGCACAAACATACAGACATCAAAGAAACATATTTCACATGCTCTCTTCCATTGCTTACCCAAAATGTATTCCAGATTCTACAGAAAGTAGTGAGATCACCCAGTCTAGCAATGACCACTGGCCTGACATAGAGATCTTCAGTAAAATAACTTTTGACCTGAGTGTGCATGATACCAAGTATGGTTCTATGAGTCCAGTGTACACAGAACAATTGTCAAGAGTAAAACAAGGTCAGTAAAGTTCTTTCCATTTTCCTGCTTAGAACAAGAGATTTTACATTGGCTTGACTGGGCATAATGCTCAGGAAAGGTCTAACCTACAAAACACTATAGATGTGCTCAGTTTTTCTCTAAAGTGGTTACAGAATTACATTTTATCTGCATGTTTGTTGGCTGTCTTAAAATTCATGTCATTTATCTTCTTTGTACACAGAAGCAAGCAAAGAAACCAAAGTTGAGGAGCCCAGAAAGAGAGAGACAGTGTCCATGATGTTGACAAAATATTCAGCTTATAATACATTTCACCACTGTGAGCAGTGCCATCAGTACATGGATATTAATCCTGCAGCACAGGTTAGCGTCTCAGTGATGGGACTAGCTGCACCTTTAACCCCTCCATAGTCTTTCAGAGTGCACCCCCACAGGTATTAAGCCTTGGGCCTTAAGCTTTCCTGCGGTAGAATCATGTGATTCTCCTGCTTTCAGACCAGGCCCTAGGTTACAGTCCCCTGTGGATCAACTGAAGTTATTCAGCAGATGTATCTGAGCTTGGCACTTACAGTTCTTCCCTTTGGGAATCTGTGGTGAATAGAGTGACCAGGCAGCCTTTTCAAAACAAAATATTGTTTAATCATAACAGTAGGACTAAACCATATGAGAAGAGAAAAAACATTATTGATACAACAAAAGGTCTACGTTCCTGGCTAAGTCATGCCACCTGCTGTGTGCCTGCAGTCAAAGCAGCTGTATGCTCAGTCAGGTATTTGCTTATGCAAATAAAATTCATGCACCTAAATGCCAGTTTGTGCATGCCTGAATTGCACATATAGTTGTTGTGATAATTACACACACAAAACTAGGCACACAATAAAGAGAAGTCATTCAGCTGGCCTCACTTCGGCCCTGATTTGGCAAAGCACTTAAGTATGTGCTTAAACTGTATGCACATGATTAAGCATTGGTTAAGTCCCATGGACTTCAGAGAGACTTAAGCCCATACTTAAAGTTCAATAAATGTTCAAGTGCTTTGCTGAATGAAACGTGAGAGAAAGTGAAACACTTATGGAGAATTTAAAATGAAGAATGAAAAGAATATTAACTCATGCGGATGATCATTTTATTGTAACAGTTCTGACTAACAGTTTAAGGAATGAGTTAAAGCCATCAATTGCTAAACAGGGAGGCATAATTTAAAATGGAAGAAGCTCACCAAGCCTTTTCTGCAGAAAGTGCTTTTAGGTTTACTCCTTTGCTTTTCAGACAACTTGTAGCAGACTGATGTAGTTCATAATTTCTAGTTGATTACAAGGTAGGAAGGGTTCCCTTGACTGCACCCTAACTAGCTTGGAATATGTGGATATATTGTATATAAATTATAATGTGTTCTGTTGGGGTGTTTACAGTACTGACCTGTTGTGATTTTCTGAAGTTTCATCATATTGTGAAACTGGCAGTAATTTAAAGGTAATCTATTTTACATACCTGTGTAATGGGAATCCCAAAGATTTTCTGAAAGCTTGGCCTTTTACATATTTTGTGATAGAAACATGTTCTGTAGGCTATATGTTTATAAGAAGCATGTATAGGCCTGTGCCATTCACTCTCTCTCTCTCTCTCATATATGTATGTGTGTATATGTTTTTTAATGTCCTGGGCAGACTTTGATAGGGTAGGTTGTTTCCTGACTCATTTTCCAGTGCTCTGTGTACATTTGTGAGTAATTTCTAACGCTGCCTTCAGCAGGAGCACAATTGGGCCACAGGAAGGTGATTATATTATTAGACTGACAAGCTGCATACCTAATTAATTCTGCTGGATAAGGGGAAAATGTGACTATAACAAAGCCACCTTCAGTTACCATCGGAAAATATATTTTCCATTTGTTTCCAGCTGCTTCCATCATTTCAAAATGCAATTGAAATTGCTGTGCCACATGTTTGTGTTGGTGTGTGGCCTCTTTATCTGATTAGTGTGTTGACCATTTTCTCCTGTTATTCTCTTCAATGCAGATGACTGACTCCACCCTGCATGCGTTTACGTTCTCCTCCTCAATGTTAGGAGAAGAGGTTCAGCTTCATTTTATAATCCCCAAGTCCAAGGAGAACCACTTTGTCTTCAGCAAGCAGGGAAAGCACCTGGAAAGCATGCGTCTCCCTCTTGTGTCGGACAAGGTGGGTGTATGCCTCTTACATCCTCCTTCTGGCTGCCTACCATGAATCTAGTTGGCTTGACTGAAAAAAATCCCTATTTGTCTGATGTCTTCTCGTGACCTTTGTGTTGGACTCTCCTGAGACTGTGAGCTGCTTGGGGCAAGGACCATCCCATCTTGACTATCTAGAAAGCAACTAGCATGTCGTAGGTGCTACAATAAATAATAATAAAAATAAATGTTACTTGAGCTATTCTGTTTTTTCCGATGGAAAGAGTCAATCAGGACCGAACTGTCTTTCTAGAGTTTAACGATTTTCTGTTTGATCTTTCAGCAGAATTTGAATGCAGTAAAGAGTCCTATCTTCACTCCTTCAAGTGGCCGCCATGAGCATGGCCTCTTGAACCTTTACCATGCTATGGAGGGCATCAGTCACCTTCACCTCCTAGTGGTCAAGGAGTATGAAATGCCACTGTACCGTAAATACTGGCCCAACCACATCATGCTGGTCCTGCCAGGCATGTTCAACAATGCTGGAGTTGGTAAGAGGCACTAAAACGATGTGTTACGTTGAAAGCAGGATTTCTCTAACTCAGAGCTCAACACCTGCAGGGCCGGTGCAACAACTATGCGAACTAGGTGGTCGCCTAGGGCGCCAAGTGGTTGGGGGTGGCCAAAAGTGTGCTCTGGAGAGGCAGTGGAGTGGAGGTGAGCTGGGGCAGGGGGGCGCGGGGAGGGCCGCCTGGAGCAAGTAACGGGGGGCGGCAGCGCTGCGCAAGGGAACCGCTTCCCGCCCCAGCTCACCTCTGCTCCGCCTCCTCCCCTGAGCACGCCGCCCCGCTCTGCTTCTCTCCCTCCCAGGCTTGTGGCGCCAAACAGCTGATTGGCGCCGCAAGCCTGGGAGGCGGGAGAAATGGAGCGGCGGCGGCGTGCTTGGGGAGGAGTCAGAGCAGAGGTGAGCTGGGGTGGGGAGCTGCCGCACGGCTCCCCGGGCCGAGGAGAGGGAGTGAAGGAGGGGGCGGAGGGAGTTGCCGCACGGCTCCCCGGGCCGAGGGGAGGGAGGGAGGGGGCAGCGGGGAGTTGCCGCACGGCTCCCCGGGCCGAGGGAGAGGAGAGGGGAGGGGCGGCGGCAGGCAGCTGCTGCAGGGGGGGCGCCTCAGGGAGTGGGGAGCTGCCACAGGCTTGGGGCAGGGGGCGCGGGCGCAAGGTGGAAGTTTCGCCTAGGGCGCGAAACATCCTTGCACTGGCCCTGAACACCTGCCTCTCCTGGTCATGATCGCATAACACGTGACAACTACAGCAGTCACGTACATATGATTGTTTAGAAAGGGATATTAGTGCAGTATTTAATATCTTTTAACTTCCTTTAATGTGATAATTGTTTTATCCTTTTTGAACACAGTTAATCTAGCTATCTGCTTCTGCTCTTCATTTCTTCTCTCCTCAGTCACACTCTTCTCTGTTCTCCTCTCTCTGTTTGCTCCTGGCACTTGCTTCTGTGCTCCCTGGGCCCTTTCTCAACCTATGTCTTTATATTTTTTCCTGTGGCCTGTTTTTTGTCGTTGCCCCTGCACATTTCCCTGCTGTTCCGTCATATTCCCTCCATACTCCACAGAACCCTCTGTCCAGTTGCCTTCTTACATGGTCATTCTTAACCTGCCAGCAGCTCCTGTTCCACCAGTGATTCAGTTTCCTATTAACCAACAGCTTTTGAAATCACAGTTTGAGAACTGCTGATTTGTAGGCAAATTGCATTCATCTTTTCAGCACTGCAGCCTGAATGCCTAGTCCAGTCACTTTACAAGTGATGTCTCTATTTAACAAGATGAAACTGCAGCTGTAGGTTCAGGAGGGTCAATTATAGTTGAACTTTGGGTCCAGTCCTATTCGAGGTTAAACTCTTCCCACAAGGGATTGAGTTCCCTCAACTCACACAAAGTGAAGTCCATGGGGGTGTGTATAAGAGGCTGGGGGAGGCTACCCAAAAAGAGGCTGGCCATACAGGTGGGCAAATGCCCTGGATGCGATGTGGGTCACCTCCCTGTGGAGACTCGCTGGCCCCCTGCCTTTGGAGCACTGGAAGTGAAGCTCCCTAGAAGTAGGGGCGCACCGGTGCCCGGACTGTGGCTCCGCCCCTGTTCTGCCTCTTGCCCTGAGGCCCACCATGGAGAGGAGCGGGCAGGCCTCAGGGGAAGAGGCACAGAGGAGCAGGTGCCGGGGGCACAGAGCAGTGAGCACTGGGTGGGGGGAGCTTGGAGGAAGAAGCAGAGAGGAGCGAGCGGGGGGCAGGGGGCATTGGGGAGGGGGTGAAGCAGGGGGTGAGAAGAGGTAGCGCAAGGGTGGGGCATCGGGGAAGAGGTAGAGTGGGGGCAGGGCCACGGTCCGGTCTCCAGTGGCCCCCCAATTCTAGGGAGCTCCCGGTGCTCATGCGTAAGCCTTCCCAAACAGAAGACTCATGCGCCGCCTATGGTCAAGCCACTATCCTCTCTTGGTTCTAAGTACTCTTAAAATGCCCCATTTTTCTTGATGTCCACATGTGTAATAAAAATAGAAAAATCAACAACACTAAATCATCCTCTCTGGTTTTCCAGTGTGTTCTACCTTCCCTATATGTGTCTTTTACATAGTCCCTATCCCAAAGAGCGTATAATCTTTCTTTTTGTAGATTGTGCAGTGCCAAACGCATTATTCATACTAATAAATAATATTTGAAGATGCCACTTACCCCTCCTAGGTGGGCCTGGATTGGCAAATACATTTGAAAATGTACACATGCTAAGACGTGTTTCTGACCTTGTAACTTTCAAGGTGCTGTGCTGTATAATATTGGTGGCTTTCTTTTTTAATATTATATCTTTTTTTGCATGAAAACAGTAGCTGCAGTAAAGTTCTCATTAGTGTCCTACAGAAGTTGTTCTGTGCCATGTATTCTCCCAGGTGCTGCCAGATTCCTTATTAAAGAACTTTCCTACCACAATCTAGAACTAGAGAGAAACCGCTTGGAAGAACTAGGAGTCAAACGTCAGTGTGTCTGGCCGTTCATTGTTGTCATGGATGACTCTTGTGTCTTATGGAACATTCACAGTGTCCAAGAACAGTCCAGGTAAATTAACTTTTCACGAACAGTGGAACAGTCAGATGGGTCCCAGCCAAAGCCACAGCCCACCCCAAACTTTTGCAGTATTCCAATATGGATGCACACTTTGTAGCTTGCGCCCATCTCTAGCAATTGGTGATAACTAAAAAAAATGGCTGCTTAAAATAGTCAAAGCAGAATTTAAAAATTATACTCTGCTTTTCACTTAGGATATGTCTACACTGCCATCAGAGATGTGACTGCAGCACATGTAGACATGCCCGAATTAGTTGTGGTCTAGCTAGCTCAGATAATAGTAGTGAAGCCACAGCAGCACGGGCTGTACAAGCCCACCCAGGACTCCTGGGCATGTACTCAAGCAGCTAATCCAGGTGCCGCAGCTTCACTGCGATTGTTATTTGAGCTAAGCAGGTTAAAGTTAGCTCAGGAATGTCTACAGATGCTGCAGGCACACCTCTGATGCAGTGTAGACATACCCTTAGTAATGATTCAAAGCTGTTACTATTGTGTGAATGACATTTCAGATAGCTTCACAATTAACAGTTGCATGTCATTTTGCAGACATTTTATCTCCAATTATTTCATCTCAATTAGTGTTTTCTGTCCATTAGCTAGTGTTGTGATTGACTCGATCACTTTCTCTGCTCTCTTGTAAAACTGATCAGTTTTTGACATAGAGTTTACCTAAGCCTTTCTATCAGTTGACTTGCCAGTGGGAAAGAACATTTTGGTTGTTTGTTTTTATTGGCTTGACTATTCTGGGGGTTTTTTGTTTCTCAATTAAAATTCTTTATTTGGGAGTCTTAATTTTCTAGAAGGCATTATGCCATGCCACTCAATTCTTTTTACCTTCTCCCACACTGCACCTTATTTAGGAAATGCCTTTCCTGAATTGATTCATAAAGCTACTTCCTTCTGCCTCTCCATATATCTCACCAGTAATACCCACCACTCTTGGAAAGTCTGTATGCTTACGATGACTGGATTGAGGGGTAGAGGTGAGGGTGGCACTTACATTAGCTATTTATAATAATGTAAATGTTCCTTCCATGTGTGTGCATGAATATACAATTATGTATTTGTACAGCACCTAGCAAAAAAGGATCCTTATCTAAACATTACACAATAATATAGTAGCAGAGATCTAAAACACATATGTGATACATGATTACATTTCATAGCCAGTCCATGGAGCCAGGGAGTACCAGTAAGAATGTGTCTTTGAAGAGTGTTCTACAGCACATTGAAGCCACACCAAAAATTGTTCATTATGCAATACTGGGTATTCAGAAATGGAACAGCAAGTTGAATTCCAGGGGATCAAAACCTTCATTCTCCAGATGCCATGTGCATGACTTCATACTGCTCAACGTAGACCTGACCCAGAACGTGCAATATGATCTAAACAGGTATGCAAAAGTGATTTAACAAATACAGTAAAAAATCTCCCTGCCAGCTAATAGTCATGTTTCATAGCCATGGTAAAAACAGAGAGTGGTACTTTCATGGCTGTGAGGTCATGGCCACAAAATACTACTTTAAAAAAACACAGAATGATGTGCGCAGCATTGTAATAAGACTGCAGTATCCAAACAAACTAAAGTCAACTGTATGATTGGTTGAGTTACTTCTGATGTCACATTCGTGTTGCATCAAAATGAGCTGTTCAAAGTGAGAGTTAGCCCCCCTTCTCTCTATGACATAGGAACTGCATACAAAAAAGAAGCATGCATAGGGAACAAATGGATGTTTTGTATATGATTTTAACAAAAACCAATCATATGTGATTTCAAGAAATAAAACCACAAAAATCTAAAAATACAGATTATGAGTAACCGTTTTATGTTGCCATCACAAAACATCCATGCACGAACCTACTACTACATTGTGAAAGAGTGGTCACCCAGAAAGAGAGTCTGTATTAAAAGGCTAAAAGAAACATATCAAGCAGTTCTGATAACATCATGGTAACCTACGGCTGCAAAGCTACTGCACTGTCATGGGTGTGCATATTGGGTGTGGTATTGCAGGAGTTCTTTTATCTCCCAGTTCTCTGTTTATTATCAGCACCTATTCATTGACTGTGGGGTTAGGAATAAGGGAAGTGTTGGTCACTATGGCATTAGGAAACTTCACAGTCTTTCACTGGATCACATAATTCCATTGTATAATTTCATCATGGGACATTTCCTCTAGCTTTATACCATAGGGGTGATTTAACTTTCTAATTCCAAACTCTTCATGGAGTGCTGAGTGAAAAAATGTCCTGCAATGAAACATACCTAACAAATGACAGCACGACAGTTTGTGTATAACACGACAGGCCCCTGTATTTCATAGCTGTGTGCTGCTTGCTGTAACAGCAAGGGAACATACTGTATATTTTAAAAGCCAAATAAATCTTAGGCACAGGGTTACTTGGACAAAAATCAGGAAAGGGACTCTTCCTGTTAAGATTGGCAAAGAAATAACCAATCAGTTAGCAACCAAGATTTTCCAGTATTATGAAGCATGGCTAGTGTAGCTCTCGGATCACTGGGAAATCCTGATTGGCCAGTGAGGTTTGTTTTCATACAGGTTTGATGTTCCATTCTAGCACTTGTTAAAGAAAAACTGTACCCCAAAACTGGAACGATTTATAATGAATTAATTTATCCCTGGGGTGGAGGAGAGAAAGGAGTGTTCTCTGTTATGGTACAAGAGGAGCAGCTGACCAAGGCTGTGAACATTTGTGATCATTCTTCCTGTTCTCCATTGTGATGTGCCCTTGCATAGTGCTGGTGCAATTCAGTAGGATTTAGCATTGCCCGCAGGGAAAGAAAAACAGTCAGTGCATGGAATCTAGATGCAGGGCTTCCACCTCCCCACCAGGTGCTGTTTTTATACCACGTAAGGACTCATCTGAGTGGAGACTGGAAAAATGGAGTCAGGATAGTGAGCACCAGGGTTAAGATGGAAAGAAAGACTGACTGGGAGAAAGACAGACAGTGGGTGGGTGAGGAAAGAGAGAAAAGGCCAGATTGAAGCTACAGGAGTTTAAAAAAAAAACCACACACAGAGAAGACCTAAAATACAAGAGAGAACCAGGAAGAAATCAGAAGAGGAGAGGCAGAAAATCCATCCTGCTAGGGACAGCACCTTTTGTCAGTCACAGGAAGCTCTGCTTCCAGAAATGCATCGGCAAGTGGCAGGAATCCGTAGGGAAGCGCAGCTCACCTGACTGAAGGTAAGAGATTGGGAAAACACTGAAAGTATTTGAGACAAAATACATGAAGGGAGGACGGCTGTTGTATTTCTTATGGAGCTCAATTGCTTCCAGATTTTATCTGTCATTGTTTTACAGAGAAAACCTCTGCTCCCTCGCCTTTATTTCTCACTTTCCATCAGTGTTTGGAATTAAAAACCTATAGCAAATTCACTTGCTCCAGTATTTGCCATTTCTCTCCCTTTCTATCCTCTCACCTGAAGGCATCAATTCCATTCTACAGTTCTCCATAAGAGCTTTGTCACAAGGAGGATTTGAAGCAGAATCCACTCCCTTTGCTAAATAAGACTACATTTTATATTTCCTCCACTTTGAGCTACCCCAGTCTGCGTCCCACTGACTCTAAGGTCTCTACCTCCATCAGCAATACAAACTGTCTCTCTATGTGTTGACCAAATTCCAGCTTGCATTGTTCATGGTATGGATGCCAGAGCAACTGACTTCACAGTTCTCTCATCTGTATTACTTATGATGCAAGAATTTTATACTTTTAATTTTATATGAATTTTATTCATAAATGAGATGCTTCATCCAGTGGCAGGGACAAACTTGTAGTAGTAGAATGCCTTCAGGTGAGAGGATAGAAAGGGAGAGAAATGGCAAATACTGGAGCAAGTGAATTTGCTATAGGTTTTTAATTCCAAACACTGATGGAAAGTGAGAAATAAAGGCGAGGGAGCAGAGGTTTTCTCTGTAAAACAATGACAGATAAAATCTGGAAGCAATTGAGCTCCATAAGAAATACAACAGCCGTCCTCCCTTCATGTATTTTGTCTCAAATACTTTCAGTGTTTTCCCAATCTCTTACCTTCAGTCAGGTGAGCTGCGCTTCCCTACGGATTCCTGCCACTTGCCGATGCATTTCTGGAAGCAGAGCTTCCTGTGACTGACAAAAGGTGCTGTCCCTAGCAGGATGGATTTTCTGCCTCTCCTCTTCTGATTTCTTCCTGGTTCTCTCTTGTATTTTAGGTCTTCTCTGTGTGTGGTTTTTTTTTTTAAACTCCTGTAGCTTCAATCTGGCCTTTTCTCTCTTTCCTCACCCACCCACTGTCTGTCTTTCTCCCAGTCAGTCTTTCTTTCCATCTTAACCCTGGTGCTCACTATCCTGACTCCATTTTTCCAGTCTCCACTCAGATGAGTCCTTACGTGGTATAAAAACAGCACCTGGTGGGGAGGTGGAAGCCCTGCATCTAGATTCCATGCACTGACTGTTTTTCTTTCCCTGCGGGCAATGCTAAATCCTACTGAATTGCACCAGCACTATGCAAGGGCACATCACAATGGAGAACAGGAAGAATGATCACAAATGTTCACAGCCTTGGTCAGCTGCTCCTCTTGTACCATAACAGAGAACACTCCTTTCTCTCCTCCACCCCAGGGATAAATTAATTAATTATAAATCGTTCCAGTTTTGGGGTACAGTTTTTCTTTAACAAGTGCTAGAATGGAACATCAAACCTGTATGAAAACAAACCTCACTGGCCAATCAGGATTTCCCAGTGATCCGAGAGCTACACTAGCCATGCTTCATAATACTGGAAAATCTTGGTTGCTAACTGATTGGTTATTTCTTTGCCAATCTTAACAGGAAGAGTCCCTTTCCTGATTTTTGTCCAAGTAACCCTGTGCCTAAGATTTATTTGGCTTTTAAAATATACAGTATGTTCCCTTGCTGTTACAGCAAGCAGCACACAGCTATGAAATACAGGGGCCTGTCGTGTTATACACAAACTGTCGTGCTGTCATTTGTTAGGTATGTTTCATTGCAGGACATTTTTTCACTCAGCACTCCATGAAGAGTTTGGAATTAGAAAGTTAAATCACCCCTATGGTATAAAGCTAGAGGAAATGTCCCATGATGAAATTATACAATGGAATTATGTGATCCAGTGAAAGACTGTGAAGTTTCCTAATGCCATAGTGACCAACACTTCCCTTATTCCTAGCCCCACAGTCAAGTGAGCTGTAGCTCACGAAAGCTTATGCTCAAATAAATTGGTTAGTCTCTAAGGTGCCACAAGTACTCCTTTTCTTTTTACAATCAGTTTAGTGAATCTGTGTTTAATATCTAGGTACTTCTGTGAAGATGTAGATTTTAACCTGAGAACAAACAGCAGTGGCCTTCTCATCTGCCGTTTTAACAACTTCAGTCTCATGAAGAAACACATCCAGGTGGGAGGGCAAAAGGACTTTGCCATTAAGCCAAAAATCATGGTGAGTTTTGCATGTTTGAAAACGAGCTATGTGCAGGAGACAAAACTGGTACTTTGCCATTGTTTCCATGAAGGTCAAAATTTGGATGTTAACTTAGTGTGTCAGAGAAAGTCTGTTCTGTGTTTGAACAGCGTCTAGCGCTATGGCTGGACCTGCTATGTACTATCTCAATGCAAGTAGTAATAAATATTAATAATTTCTCTATCACTAGCAGTAATCCTGGGAGTCTGTCACAACTCCTCCATTATAATGGAGACACCAAGAACAAACTGGGATTTGAAAGCTGATTAAATAATTACTAGTTAATTCACGGATTTCTTTGGCTGAGTAAGGCTTGAATTGGGAACTCTCAAATCTAAATTCTAATCCGAAGTGGATAAATTTTTCTAAACTCAAGTTTAAAGGTTTTCTAAATTCATGTGGAATAGATAAATATATGTAGTCATTTCCAGTCTCTAGTGGTTTGTGGTGATCTTCAGTCATTGCTGTTGTTGATAAGAAGAAACATTTTACACAGGCTTTGAAATTTCAAAGTACTCTGGAAATCCACCTGCAGATTCTGGCTATTGCAGAATGTGCTGCTTGCTACTAAATGGTGTTTCATGCACACTTCATTTTACCTGTGCTCAATGAACTGTATCAGCTTTCAGATGAGGTATAATTCAAGGTGTTTGGTTTTAATCTTGAAATCCTATCTTGGTCTGGTTTCCTGACTCCTTTAAACTCTCTCTTGCTACTGTTCATACCTAATCCTGTAGTTCAGATCAGATGGGACACTGGCGCTAACACCCCCCAGATTTGAATGCTTAGGGGGTAGTGGCTAATTATTCTCTGTGCATCCAACAGAGTTGGAACTAGTTGACTAATTGTACTGTGTGACATTCTGTATATAAAGTCTTTTGCCTAATGGGCCATAAGGGGAGAGTTGAATCTCTGAGGTTGTGTGGGTGGTGTAGGGTGAATGGGGGGTATTGTAGTAAATAGTGTTGCTTTTGAATTTAAATTATTTGTATTTTTATTTTCTGTCCTTATGCATTGAGATATTCACAAACGTGCTTAACAATCAAAGAACAAAAAAATCACAGTTTCTGCTATTTCCATGTGGTACCACTGGGTTGCATGTTCTGGGGTTTTGCAGCTTATTTACCAAGTGGTAATTACAGTAACATAGCCCCAAGAAGGCAAACTGTACATTCAGTGAAGATGCAACCTACAGAGTGTTGGCTGAAAGAGGTTCCATCATTTTCATTATAGGTATCGGAGAGCGTGGCCCCAATAATGCCTCTTCAGTATGTCTGTGCCCCAGACAGTGAACACACACTGCTGGCAGCCCCAGCTCAGTTCCTTCTGGAGAAATTCCTTCAGCATGCAACATACAAACTCTTTCCAAAGGCCATCCATAACTTCAAGAACCCTGTACTGGCCATTGACTGCTACCTGAACATTGGACCTGAGGTACAAAATATTTCTAGGGGGAAATGGGATCTCTAGCAAATACAAATTGTTATATTTCTTACTTTTAATTTTTTAAAACTTTCTTTTTGTATAATGACTCCTTGCAATCATCGGGGTGGGTATTGAACCCAGGACTTTGATTTAAAACCATGACTCTCTATTACTCAAACTAAAGGGCTAATTCTATTAGCTTAGAAGGAGTAGCAGCAAACCTCTTATGTTGCTTGGACATTGGGAGCGTGGGGTCCAAAGATCCATACTGTGCTAATAGATTAAGAAATTTCAAGCCCAGAAGGGACCATTGTGATAATCTAGAGTGACCTCCTGTATAAGAGAGGCCATAGAATTTCCCCAAAATAATTCCTAGAGCATTATTTATTTTATTTTATTTTATTTTATTTTATTTTTTAAAGTCCAGCCTTGATTTAAAAGTTGTCAGTGATGGAGAATCCACTGCAGCCCTTGGCAAATCGTTCCAGTGGTTAATTACTCTCACTATTAAAAACGTATGCCTCATTTACAGTTGGAATTTGTCTAGCTTCAGCTTCCAGCCATTGGAACATGTACCTTTCTCTGCTAGACTGAAGAGTCCATTTTTAAATGTGTGTTTCCCATGTAGGTACTTAGAGACTGTAATCAAGATATCCCTTAACCGTCTCGTTGTTGAGCAAAATAGATGGAGTTCCTTGAGTCTATCATTATAAGGCAGGATTTCTAATCCATTAATCGTTCTTGTGGCTCTTCTCTGAACCCTCTCCAATTTATCAACGTCCTTCTTAAATTGTGGGCACCAGAAGTAGACACAGTATTCCAGCAATGGTCACGACAATGCCAAATAAAGAGGTGAAATAACCTCTCTACTTCTATTCGAGATTCCCTTGTTAATGCATCCAAGGATTGTATTAGCCCTTTTGACCAGAGCATCACACTGGGAGCTCATGTACAGCTGATTATCCACTGTAACCCCAAATCTTTTTCACTCACTGCTTCCCAGGATAGAGTCCCCCCCAGCCCCAAATCATGTAAGTATGGCCTACATTCCTTGTTCCGAGATGTATACATTTAGCCACATTAAAACACACGTTGTTTGCTTGTGCCCAGCTTACCAAATAATCCAAATTGCTCTGTATCAGCTCTCTTTATTATTTACCACTCCCCCAGTTTTTATGTCAACTGCAAACATTATCAGTAATGATTTTTTTTTCCAGGTCATTGATAAAAATGTAAATAGTTTAGGGCAGTGGTTCTCAAACTTTAACAACCCAAGGACCCCCATTTTGATTTAAAATTTTTTGCAGACCCCCAGTTCAGCCCCAGGCCCCGCCCCCCCTTCCTGCCCCACTCTATCCCTGCCCCTCCTCTTCCCTGCCTCTTTCCACTCCTCCCCCGAGTGCATCCCATCCCCTCTTCTCCCCCTCCCTCCCAGTGCCTCCTGCATGCCGCTGAACAGCTGTTCTTCTTCGAGTGCTTGCTCATGTACATTCCAATAGGTGTGTGCGCATGCCACATGCATGATCATCAGAAGGTTTTACCCTAGCAGTACCCATTGGGTCGGCTGTGGAGCCCTCTGAAGTGGCGCCCTCGTGGCGATGTAGATAGTCCCCTGCTGACCCACCGCCTGCTCAGTTCCTTCTTACCGCCAGTGATGGTCATTGGAACAACTTGTCTCTTGCTTTAGCAAGTGCTTTCCTATTGGTTTTTTCCTGTACATAGTTGTTAATTGTTCTCATAGTAGTTAGTGAGTGAGTAAGTTTAAGTTGGGACGTTACCCCTCCCTCAGCTAAGATTTTCCCCATCTGGGGCATGCCGCAGCCTCAGGGGTTCAAGCCATGTGATAGGTGTGGTAAGCCTATGCCCAAAGGGGATCCACACGCTGCTTGTCTGAAGTGCCTGGGAGAGGGATATTTGCAGGACAGATGTAGTATTTGCAGAGGCTTCAAGCCCAGAACCAAAAGACAGAGAGACTATCATCTGAAATTCCTTTTAATGGAGTCCCCTCTCCTGCCTCAACTGGCACAAGAGGCAGCACCAGCCTCGGTGAGGGGCACCAAGGAAGGACTTGCATAAGGAGCATGGACACTGGTCCCAGGTGCGGAAGGCAGCTTATCAGTGTAACACCCATCACAATCCCTGGGGCTGCATGAGAAGAAAAAGGCAGAGAGGGGACCGTTCCCCCACCAAGAAAAGCACACAGGACACCAGTATGGTGCGTCCCACGCTGGGACACCAAATCAGTCCTGACACGATCGACTCCAGCCTCGAGAGGAGATCCATCGAGTCTGGTGTCGGTGGACTCCCCAGTCTGGAAGGTGTTGGAGGAGGACCTGGACCTTCCCTCCACACCAGATGCTTCCGAGGCAGCATGGAACTTGATTGCCATGATGGCACAGTCCCCCACTTTGCATTCCCAGGCACTGGTTCAGGTGCAGACACCACTTGGGGCACCACCTATGTGGCACAAGGGCAAGAACACCATGATGCGGCGCCGTTCCCCATCGCCTCGGTACCGCTTCCCAGCATCCTCGGGGTCCATTCCTCCCTGGTCGGGCTCGGACTGTTCCTCTGAGTCAGAGGTGGAGTCATTTGTGTCCTGACACAGCCAGTACCACTCAAGATCCCGGCACTGGTCTTGGCACCGTAGAGCGGAGAATTCCTCAATACCAATGGTATCCTGGCCACCCCAGTGGCAGGGCCAAGCACAATGGCCCTTTTGGACACCTTGGGCCTATCACCAGGCTCAAGGGCATAGTTCCAGGGCGGCATCAGTAGTTTCCGTTGCCTGTGGTGCCCCTCCCCCCCACCCCACCCCGCAATGTTGGTCGCCCCCGAGACTTCCAGGGCTCCTGAGGACCCACCTCGGGGTCCACACCCTGGGCCTCCCGGATCGGGTGCATTGTCAGAGCCACCAACGCCCGCGGCTCCCAGTCGCAGCAGTGGTGGATGTCCCTGAGCACGTCACCAGGGAACCAGAGGAGCAGAAAGACCCTGTCCCACCTCGAGCCTCATCTTCTTCCTCAGCAGACGAAGCAGTAGCTGGCACTACTACATCCCTCCCGGCAATGGACGTAAAAGCCCCCCAGGACCTTCTTAGGAGGGTGGCCCAGAACCTCAACATGTAAACTGTGGAGGTTGTGGAGGACTAAGACCCGATGGTCAATGGAGGGGCAGAAACCACAGAAAGCATCCTCTACAGTCCTTCTCCGGCCAGGGCTCCTCCAAGCAGTCCCTCGGCTCAAAGCCAAACTTTTGAAAGTGTGCCCAAGGACGGAGCATCAGCCCAAGTCTCAGATCCTTTCCCTCCCTTTGTGAATCATCTGTCCCACTTCTCCCATGCCTAGGCCCAGATTACTTCAGATCGCTGGGTCCTGAGCATGGTGGGGGTGGGATATTCTATCTAGTTCTGTGCCCTACCACCCACCTTCCCTGTCCCTGTTCAGAGACCCCTCACGAGCAACTCTTTCTACAGGGGTGATATAGGAGGTTCCTCAGGACTTCAGGGGCAGGGGATTCTACTCCCAATATTTCCTCATCCCTAAGGCCAGAGAGGGGCTCAGGCCTATCCTGGATCTGCGAAACCTCAACACATTTATAAGAAAACTGAAGTTTCATATGGTCTCTCTGGCCACTATCATTCCTTCTCTGGATCTGGGGGACTGGTACGCTGCCCTTGACCTCAAGGATGTGTACTTCCATATATGAATTATTCCAGTGCACAGATGATTCTGAGAGTCGTGGTCAGCAGCCAACACTATCAGTTCACTGTGCTCCCGTTTGGGCTTTCAGTGGCCCCTTGTGTGTTCACAAAGTGCATGGCAGTTGTGGCAGCCTTCCTCTGCAAAGGCAGGGTACAGGTTTTTCCGTACCTGGATGACTGGCTCATCAAGGGCAATTCTCGAGTACAATTGCAAGAGCACGTGGCATTGGCACATGCCACTTTCAGGAGGCTAGGGCTCATTCTGAACGGGCCCAAGTCTACCCTAGCCCCAACCTAAAAAATAGAATTTATTGGGGCTCTCCTGGACTCCAGTCGAGCTAGAGCTTCCCTGCCGAAGTCCCGGTTCCAAAGCATCAGAGAGCCTCTGCCGGTTTCCTAAAATTACAGCCAGAAACTGCATGAAGCTTCTGGGACATATGGTGGCCTGCACGTACATGGTACAACACACCAGATTGCTCTTTTGCCCCCTCCAGGCTTGGTTGGCGAGGGTATACAGACCCAGCCGGGACCCTCTGGACAGACTCGTTACCCTCCCACCCCTGATTCTCAAGTCCCCTAAGCTGGTGGCTACAACCTCGGGTGGCCTGTGCGGGAGTGCCCTTTGCTAAGCCTCAGCCCTCACTGTTGCTGGTCATGGACACATTGGAGATGGGCTGGGGAGTACACCTGGGCAGTATCAGAACTCAAGGCCTGTGGTCACTAGAACTATCGCTGCATATCAACGTCAGGGAGCTGAGAGCCGTTCGACTGGCTTGCCAGACGTTCCAGGCCCATCTTCAGGGCAAGTGTGTCTCAGTGATGATGGACAACACCACAGTGATGTTCTATATAAACAAACAGGGTGGTGCTCACTCCTCTCCCCTGTGCCTGGAAGCTCTCCAACTGTGGGACTTCTGCGTCGCACACTCCATCCAGCTACAGGCCTCATATCTGCTGGGAGCAGAGAACTAACTAGCGGATCACCTCAGCCACTCATTCAGTACTCAGAGTGGTCACTCAGAGCGGGCATTGTCCTTTCGATCTTCCAGAGGTGGGGCTATTCCTACGTGGACCTGTTCATGACGCGGAGGAACAGAAAGTGTCAGCTGTTCTGCTCCTTTCAGAACCACAGCCAAGGCTCCAGAGCAGATGTTTTTCACCTAGTGTGGACGGGTCACCTGCTATATGCGTTCCCGCCTTTCCCCCTCATACACAAGGTCCTCCTCAAGGTTCGGCAGGACAGGGTTTCAGTGATCCTCATAGCACCAGCGTGGCCCCAACAGCACTGGTTCACCACGCTGCTGAACCTATCAGTGGACAGGCCAGTAGCCCTTCCTATCCTCCCGGGCCTCATCACACAGGACCACAGTCAACTACAGCACCCCAACCTGGAGTCCCTCCACCTCATGGTGTGGAAACTCCATGGCTGAACTAGCTTGAACTGCAGTGCTCGGGACCTGTTAGGGAAGTCCTACTGGGGAGCAGGAAACCCTCCACTCGCACAACATACCTGGCAAAGTGGAAGCATTTCTCCATTTGGTCCCTACAGAAACGTATTTCAGCAAGCCCCTATTCCCATTGTGCTAGACTACCTTCTCTACCTGAAACAACAGGGGTTGGCAATATCATCTTTTAAGGTGCACCTGGCTGCCATCTTGGCCTTCCACTTAGCTGTGGTGGGTAGGTCAGTCTTTGGACATCCCATGGTTGGTCATTTTCTCAAGGGCTTGGATAGGCTTTATCCGCAGGTGTGGCAGCCCGTTCCCCAGTGAGATCTGAACCTGGTTCTCTCCAGACTTATGGGGTCCCCCTTCGAGCCCATGGCAATCTGCCCCATATCTTACCTGTCCTAGAAGGTGTTTTTTTCTGGTAGTCATAACCTCAGCCAGACGGGTCTCTGAACTCAGAGCGCTGACTTCCGAGCCCCCCTATATGGGTTTTTATAAAGACAAGGTGCAGCTATGCCCTCACCCAGAGTTCCTACCCAAGGTAGTCTCCCACTTCCATGTAAACCAGGACATTATTTCTAGTGGTAGTCTTTCCTAAACCTCATGCCAGCAACAGATAGCAAGTACTCCATTCTCTGGATGTCAGGCATGCCCTAGCCTTCTACATTGAACACACACAGCCATTTCGTAAGTCACCACAACTCTTTATTGCAATCGCTGAAAGGATGAAAGGGCTTCCCATCTCATCTCAATGCATTTCGTCATGGATCGCATCCTGAATCAGAATGTGCTATGACTTAGCTAAGATTCCAGCCCTTACACTGATGGCGCACTCCACAAGAGTGCAGGCTTCTTCCGCCGCATTCCTCACGCAAGTTCCTATTCAGGACATATGCAAGGCAACAACATGGTCTTCCATCTACACCTTCATGCTGCACTATGCCATCACTCAACAAGCGAGTGACGATGTGGCCTTCAGCAGGGCAGTACCTCAGTCAGCAACTTGGTGAACTCCAACTCTTCCTACATGGAAACTGCTTGGGAGTCACCTCTTGGAATGGACACGAGCAAGCATTTGAAGAAGAAAAAATGGTTACTATCTCATTACTGTTGTTCTTCGAGATGTGTTGCTCATATCCATTCCAAATCCCGCCCGCCTCCCCTATGTCAGAGTATTCTGGCAAGAAGGAACTGAGCAGGTGGCGAGTCGGCAGGGGACGATATACACCGCCATGAAGACGCCACTCCAGGGGGCTCCATAGCTGACCCGATGGGTACCGCTAGGGTAGAACCTTCCAACGACCGTGCACGTGGCATGCGCGCACACACACCTATTGGAATTGACATGAGTGACACATGTCGAAGAACAAGAGTTACAAGATGGTAAGTAACCATTTTTTCCCCTGCGTGCAGGAGGTGCTGGGAGAGAGGGGGAGGAGTTGATCAGTGGGGCCCACGGACCTCCTGGAGTACTCTCACAGACCCCCAGCAATCTGTGGACCCCAGTTTGAGAAATGCTGGTTTAGGGCCAAGAACCAATCCCTCCAGGACCCCACTAGAAACACACCCGGTCAATGATGATTCCCTGTTTACACGTACAATACATTTAAGACCTATCAGTTATCCAGTTTTTAATTGTGCGCCACTATAATTTTATATTATAATTTTTTTTCCAAAATGTCATGTAGTACCAAGTCAGATGCCTTACAGAACTCTAAATATATTACATTAACACTATTACCTTTATCGACAAACCTGTGATCTCATAAAAAAAAATCAAGTTAATTTGACAGGATATATTTTCCATAAACGCATGTTGATTGGCATTAATTGGATTACTCTCCTTTAATTCTTTATTAATCAAGTCCCATATGAGCCACTCTGTTATCTTGCCTGGGAAAGATGTCAGTCTGACAGTTCTATAATTATCTGAGTCATCCCATTTACCCTCTTTACATATTGGCACAACATTAACTTTCTTCTAGTCTTCTGGAATTTCCCTGATGTTCCAAGACTCATTGAAAACCATTATCAGCAGTCCAGCAAGCTCCTCAGACAGATTTTGTAAAACTTTTGGATGCAAGTTATCTTGATCTCCTGATTTAACAATGTTTAACTTTAGTAGATACTGTTTAGCATCTTCCTGAGATACTAGTGAAATGGGAAGAGTGTTGTTATATGATATGACTACATCATCTCTTTTATCCCAAAGACAGGATAGAAGTATTTATTGAACACTTCTGCCTTTTCTGCATTATTATTGATAATTCTACCATTCCCATCTAGTAGTAGACTCATACCATTGTTAAGATTCTTTATGTTCCTGATATACTTTAAACAATCTTATTGTCCATAATTCTGCTGGCCATAGATTTCTGCTTATATCTGTTTGCTTCCCCTATCAATTTTCTACAATTCCTAGATTCTGGTTTATATTCATTACTATCAACTTTCCCTTTCTTTCATATATATATTTATTTTTAACAGCAGCCTTCACTTCCCCCGTAAGCTAGGTCTGTTTTTTAAACAGTACGGCTGTTTCTCCTCAATTGTGGGATTGTGGCTTTTTGGGCTTCTAGTAACTTGTTCTTAAACAAGTCCCAATTATCATTTCACATTTTTCTGAATAAATTCTTCCTCCCAGCTAATTTGGCTCATAATTGTGTTCAGCTTTGTGAAACTGGCCCTTTCAAAGTACCAAGTATATATAGATCACTGGTCTGGACTTTATTCTGTTTGCACAATATAAATGTGATTAAGTCATGATCACTTGTACCTAAGCTGCCATTAATTTTTAGTTCTGTGATCAGATCCTCTTCATCTGTCAAGACAAGGCCTAATATAGAATTTCCTCGTGTTGGATGCAACACTTTTTGAGTTAGGAGATTCTCATCCATAATGTTTAGAAAGTCCAAGGATGTTTTAGTACCTCCAGCATATAATACTCAAATTGAAGTTCCCATGATCACACAGTTTTTTTCCATACACATTATAGATAGGTGTGTAATGGAGCAGACATCCTGTTCCCTAGTGTGATTTGGTGGTTTGAGGCAACTAATGCCCCGTCTTATGCTTTACCTGTTAGGATATTGATCCATAAGCATTCAAGATCATGTTCTTCTGAGTTATCAGTGACTCGGAAACAGGTAATACCATTTTTGACAGTGCCACACTGTATTCCCATTTGCCCACTTGATACTCCCTAAATAGGTTAGAACCATTGATTTTAACATTCCAATCATAGGAATCATCCCACCAAGTTTAAATAATACCAACTAGTTTGAATTTATGCTAATAAGTGAGCAATTCCAGCTCCTTTTATTACCCTGGCTCCTAGCATTGATGTAGAGCAGGGGTTCTCGAACTGGGGGTTGGGACCCCTCAGGGGGTCATGAGGTTATTACATGGGGGGTCGCAAGCTATGAGCCTCCACCCCAAACCCCACTTTGCCTCCAGCATCTATAATGGTGTTAAAATATTAAAAAGTGTTTTTAATTTATAGGGGCGGGGTTGCACGCAGAGGCTTGCTATGTGAAAGGGGTCACCAGTACAAAAGTTTGAGAATCCCTGGTGTAGAGGCTATCGAAGTGTTTCTTCTCTTCGTGTCCTTTCGTTTCTTGATTGATTTTTGTTCTCAGTATCTGGATTTTGTGCTCACTGAGTGCTCATGTCATCCCTCTTCTCTCCCTCCCTCCCTCCCCCAGCTTTTGTTATTAGGTTAAGATAGTCATCCTTAATCTTTTTGTAATCTATCACATATAATAATGTAAGAATTTGTCTGTAGTGAAAGCCCTTATTCTTGGGTGCCCGTTTGCCATTTAGCTATCTGTACAGACCCTGATATTCATCCATATACTTTTTAAGACATGCATCCCCCAAATCTTTACTACTTTTTGTCATGTGTTTCTGATTCACATTTGTTGCAGCTTTGTTCTTGCTTAGCCAGTTTCTGATATTACACTGCTGCACTAGCCTGATTGCTCACTCCAACAAAGCATGGTTTAATTATCCTCCTCTTTCATGTACCCCTCTCTACACCACCTTTGCATTTTCCTTCTTAATAGGATATACTTCAAATGCCATGTCATTGGAACAAATGAAATGATATTACAATCACTGTATGATTATTACACAAGCACAGACCGCAGAGGTTTAGATCAAGTCAACAAAGTAACGGAGAAGCATGGGGTTAAATTAGACTACAGTGGGCCCGTTCAGGAGGGTGAATCTATTTGCTAGTGTTCAGATGAGTCTGATGCAATAGTTTTTAATCTCACCTTAGCTGCAAGCATCACTTTTCTTCTGGAAATCATCCCATCAGAAGATTTAGAATCAGAAGATCATCCCACCTAGGATTGAATGCCAGTGCTAGTCTATGCACCATTTTATTTGCATTGCAGATGAATCTTTTGAATTAAAATACGGAAAAATCCTATTACTGTATAAAGCTTTTTTAGTAAAGGGAAGGGATTAAAAGGAGAGAATGAGTAAGATTCACAGCAGAGATTTTCTGGCTAGGAACTTGAAAAGGTAACAAATGAGCTAAGGACTTTCTGTGACTGTAATTAGAATTCAGTCAGGAAGATTGCCTAATAGAACCCCCAAATGTGCAAACTGTATCCAAGATTGTGGATATTTTTGTTTTTTTAAACTCACATCAAACAACTCTGGCCTCTTGTAGTTATTTTATGTTCAACCTCCATATTAGGTCCCTCTGGGGTGTTTTCTTAAAACAAAACATTCTTTCTGTTTTGCTTTTTGGTTTCAGGTGGCGATCTGCTATGTCAGCTCCCGCCCACACTCCATCAATGTCAACTGTGAGGGGGTGTATTTCAGTGGACTCCTGTTGTATCTCTGTGACTCTTTCGTAGGTGCAGACCTTCTTAAGAAGTTCAAATTCCTGAAAGGTAATGATTTCTCCTGTTGCATTCAGTACAAAGTAATGGCTCACAAGCAAAATGAAATATAGAGGAAGAAATGAATCCCTACATTTCTCCATCTTCATAATCAGTGCTCGTGTTGCTCCAACAAGGAATGCGTTCTGTTTGCTCTTTCGATTTGTGTAGAGCTCCCACCATCTTAATAGCAAGGCTATAGTGAAGAAAAGCCTTGATAAATAGCATTAACAACAGTGGCATCAAATGGAAATAGGTATGGTATATGTGGAATTCAGTCAGTGCAGCATGCAGCACTAACATATGATTTGGAAATAGAGTTCAGAACATAGACATTGCCATAATGGATGGCACAAGCAGTTCATCCATTCCAAAACTGCCTTTGATGATAGTGAATATCCAGTGCTCTGGAAAAGGTGCAAGAAATCCTGCAGTGAACAATAACAGAGTAACCTGCTCATTGAGGAAGTTTCTTCCTCCCTCTGTTAGTGGTTGTCTTATGCACCAATACTGAGGGGTTTTATTACTAATTTTGTGTAAAAGAGGGGGGAAAAAAACCTTGTCTAATGCAATTGTGGATGATGATGTTGTCCATAGAAATGTCTCACTTTTCTAACCTGTTGGCCTCAGTGATATCTTGCAGCAATGAGTTCTGAGGGCTAAATGTGCATTATGTAGAAAAGTATTTCCTTTCATCAGTTTTTAATGTATTGCCTTTCAGTTTCATTGAATGTGCACTTGTTCTTGGGTTATGAGATAGAGTGACAAGGAGGGTTTGACTCCTCCCCCCCAATAAATTCATTATTTTAAGTACCTCATTTTATTCATTTCTAAACAGTCCCACTCTTTTCAGTCTCTCCTCATTTGGATGTCTTTCCATGCCTTTAAACATTTTCATTGCCTACTCTCTGCATACCTTCTATTTCTGCTATATTCCTGTGAGACCAGAACTGAACCACAGGATTACAGGTGAGGTGTACCATCAATTCATATGGTATATTTTCAGTGGCTGGATTGTGCCCCCTAGATTTGAGCACAAAAGGGATACTTAGCATGAAGCTTTACCCCTCAAAGTATTATTTCCTGTCCCGTTCTTTTATCCTGATCTTTTTTTTTTTTTTTTGTATTTTTAAGCAGTGATCTTTATTGACCTGTCCACAATGACATGCAGGTCTCTCTTCCTGAGTGATTACAGTTTAACTCAGAACCCAGTAATGTGTATAAGTAGGTTAAATTTGCTTTTGTCAGCATTGAATTTGCTCTCTCGTCATGCTGCCACTGCACCTAGCTTTGTTTAGCCTCCTCTGAAGTTCCTTGCAGGTTTCTCTATTGTTGATTCACCTCAGTAATTTTGCCTCATCTGCACATTTTGTGACTTTTCTTTAAGAATGGCAGTCATGTGGTGTGTGTTTGTTTTTGCTAAGGCTGGATAGCATCTACCATGTCATGGGCATGACAAGAAACAATATCAAACAGCACCAATCTTGGGGCATCCCCTTGTTAGCCTCTTGCTATTTCAAAAATAAAACATTTGTTCCTAATCTATTGTCTTTCTCTTAGTCATTACTTAATCCGTGACAGTACTTTGCCTCTCAGCACATGCCTATTTAGTTTCCTTAACAGCCTTTTGTGTGGGACTTTAGAAAAGGCTTTTTGAAAGTCCAGGTTAATCATCATAACCCATATTTACATCAGCAAATTGTCCACTATTCTAAAATCATTGCCAGGTTGTATACAGGCCCAGCCACTTAGAAAAGGGCATACTTTAATTTTTTGAGTGGGGTGAGGGAGGAAGCAAATCCCAGGAGTTCTGACTATGGAGTGGATGAATGGGTGACCCACACTTGCATGAGTGGAAACCTTTGCTGGGTCATGGACTCATGTTTGTAAGGGGCCTAGCACAGGGTATAGTTACACTGCAAAAGAAAAAAAAAGTGCTTAACTTGAGTTACAATAGCAGTGAAGACACCCCAACACAACAACTCAAGTTCAACCCCAGGTTCCCTTGTAGGCTTTAACTGCTAACATGTTAAATGCCAAATTGCCATGTCTTCACTGCTATTTTAACCCAAGTTAGATAACCTAGTTAAGAACACACCATTTTCTGCAGTGTAGATATATGCACAGCGGGGCTCTGAGCCCTGACTAGTGCCCTAGGAGCTACTGCAATATAAAATAAATAAATAAATAATGCACCCTTAGTCCTGCCATGAATCCTCATTCATTTGAAGTGGCTTTGTCAGACATCTTGTGCATGATTTCAGGCTTGGACTGTAGAGAGAGACTTCTTTCCCCCCTCCTCCCAAATCCCTATTTCATTGGAGACTGCTGAATGTCAAACACATTTTGCAATAGTTTCTTCCCACTGTTCACACACACCTGTATTCTTTTCAGTCATTTTTGTAGAGATGTTTGTCCACTCTCTCAGGGCTTACTTTCCATATCTGAGACTGATCATACTGGGTACTCTGTTCATGTCAGACACCTTAACGGACACTTGGGAGCTTATACGGTTTTGTGTGGGGAAGGCCTCCAAGTAGTAGTTTTTATTGTTTTTGTCTTTTTGGAAATGAGGCAAAAAATTGAAGTCTTACATGTTATCTAAAGCTGTATCTTGTTTTTAATTTAAGGTGCCACCTTGTGTGTCATCTGCCAAGACAGAAGCTCTTTACGTCAAACAATAGTCCGTTTAGAGCTGGAAGACGAGTGGCAGTTTCGTCTCCGAGATGAGTTTCAGACTGCCAACTGCATTGATGACAAACCACTCTATTTTCTCACTGGACGCCACATATAAACTTAATAGGAGATCAAATAACAAAGGAAAAGAAGAGAACTTGAGAGGTTTTTTTGTTTGGTTGGCTTTTGGGGGAAGAGGGGGGGTGGGGGGATGAGGAGAAGAAACAACCAAAGTACAATCACTGTGGAGCAAAGTGCAACCAATATTTATCTAGTCTACTCTAAAGGATTCCCCAAAATTCTGAAGTAGGCTTTGTTTCTAGGCATATGTTTATCACTTCAGTTATGATTACAGGAGCTTGGATTCAAGTGAATTCCACTTTAGTCACAGTAAATGAAACTAACACCACAGCCTACCAGCTGTCTCCTGTGATGTGGGAGGAGGACATATTTTGGTTGAAGAGTTCTCTTGGGTTTTTTTGTACTACGCTAAGCTAGGGGAAGAAACTAACTTCAGCATCCACTAGCCTGAATGCATAACACCAGACTCACACCATTGAAGATAATATGCTGAGGAAACTCCTCCGTTTCTCTTCAGATCTGTACTTTGGTACAGTAATACTCAGGGGTTTGAAATTACAAAGTAACTTAGATATTTGTATTAAAAGTAGTCTTGTTCTCTCTCTGTGCAGTGTTACTTTAAAACTTGTAATTGTATATGTATTGAAACTGTGTCTTTGGCAAAATTTCCACAGGAGTTAGAAGTTTACTACTTAAACCTGAACAAATCAGTAAATGCTTGGCAGGCATGGAGCACGCACGCAGGTTCTCCTAGTAACATTCTTTCACTCTCTTTAACAAAAATTCTGCTCCGCAATTAAAGAGTAACTGGCTGGCCAGCATAAACAAGAGAAAAAGATTTCTTATGCACACTGTCCCTTCAGTTAGAGCAGTTAACCACCAGCAAAATGACTTCAGATTGTTAGAGCCGTCAAAGGTTTTAAAAATTGTGAAACATCACCTTTTAGCGGGTACAATTTACTTGTACATCAAAAACTTTAAGTGTAGGTTTGATTGAATGCAGTTTGCTCCAAGTATCCTTCCTCATTCACCTGCAATAGTGCGTAGAGTCCTGAGGTGAGATTTTTGTTGTTGCTGCTGCTTTTGAAAACTTAAGTACCCTGCCCATAAGTGAATCATAAAGTAGAAAGACAACGTTCAAGAGTGTGGCAGCCGATATGAACTGAATTTGATATCTAAAGTGAGCTAAAATGGGGTGAGGCACAATGGTTTGGGGCTTTTCCGTAGCCCACTGAAAATCACTTCACAAGTGAGCTTGAATCAATCCCAAGAGAATCTGCCCATAATCAAAAAGGTCTGTTTGAATACAGTACCTAGAACAGGTTGGTCCTTTCATTTTGAATATTAAACTTCTGTAAATACGGGCTGTAGTGATTATGCATTGTTCTGGTTTAAAACACATTACTGTGTTCTCTTAAAATAATTGCTGTTCTGTTATAGAATTAACCTGGTGCACAAGCACTTGGTTTCAGGGTTAGAGGTGTTCACCAGTCTTACTAGTGCAGTTAACATTTTTAGAAGTATTCACGGTTTTATATTGGTTACTCAATTGAGATTTCCGTATTTTATAAAAGAGACCCTTCCCCCACACATTCTCCTCTCTCCACCTCCTTCGTTGGAAAAAAAAAAAATGCAACCTCCTTTGCAAGCTGGTAAAAATCAATAATATTCCCTGCATTGTGTTTTTATGAAGTTCTTAACACATCCTTTATATGTGACCTGCAAGTCACCTGAGAGGGGCCTGCCAAAACTGCATTTTGAACAAAGTGTTAATCAAGCAGCTTTTTTACCTTGTGAAAAGACGAATGTTTACAGATAATGAAAAACATAATATATTAGACTGAAGCTAAAAAGGAAAATAATGGTTTGCAGATCTGTTGATTTTAATGTAGCTTAACTGTGAGGATGTCAATGTAGCATATTTCAAATGAACAACCCTTTTCTTTTTCTCTAGATTTAAATTGTTTAATTGTCCTTAATACAGCCTTATGTTTTAAAATATATCTTCATTTTAATTTAGCAGGTGTGGGGCGACGCAGGTATACTCTGAAGCTTTTCGTTACACCTGAATGCATTTCAATACTTCCGGTTTGCTAGATGGGCTTAAGGCTGCTGGAATAACTTTTGAATTTTAGTTTGGGGTCAAAATTTTAGAAACGTTACCGGTATTCTGTAAGTCAGAGGATATAAAATGTTCACAAGTGGTTTCCTTTATGTTTGTGTACTTGATGTTTGCACTAAGTTCTTAAAATTCCAGGTGCTAAGACTATTTTGATGATTATTTAGCCCTGTGGTAAAGTGGTGCGAAATTGTCCTGATGGTTGAGAACTAAATCAGAAAGCTAGTGTATCTGCCTTCCATTATCAAACAAGCAATTGATTTCTATAACACTTTATTCTCCAGTGGAGAGGGAAGGTTTTTGGCAACACTTTCTTTTGAAGACTCTATCACTATAAATCTTTTCAAGCAGACTGACCCTGGATTCTTTTAAGTAAACTATAGCTCATAGTCCTTGAAGAGATGAGGAGACCATACTTTGACATCAAGAGTACAACTGTTCTGTTTTGGTTTTAAGCATCATCATCAAGGCCATTCTTATGAATGTATTAAATAGGCCAGCATAATATTTTACCTGGTGAAATCTGGACATGATTGACAGTTCACAGGTTAATACTGAATGTAAACTAAGATTTGAATGAAAATCATATTCAGATGCATCTTGCTGTAATTTATGCAATTGCTTTTTGTGACTTTTGGAAGGGGGTTAAAATGTTGCTTTCTTAGTGTAAAATTTTCTTAACCAAAACATGGTGAATTTAGCTTCACTAGTCAGTCTACCTCACATTTTATTGTTTATTAACTGAACTTGTCTGCAGTTGTGGTTACAATATGTTTATGATGTGCTTTCATTAAATTTGATGAACATATTAAATTGCCATTCAAGAGACTGCATTTGTTTTAGATTTGTTGTATAACAGGATGGGTATTTAAATTTTGACTACAAGATGTCCTTGTTAACTACCTTTTTAATATAATCTTAAATTCGCGTCTTATTGAGCCGTTGTGCTGTCAATATCTGAGCAGAGCACTCTCTTCCAAAAATGCCATAATCTTTCACGATTGGTAGTGACTGTGTTGCATAGTGCTAAAACTGGTAGGATATGGTGACTTTGATTCAGTTAAGCCATTTGTTGTAGTTCCTGTACTCTAAAATTACCTTCTTTGAAAATCTAAATAGAGTTAACCAGCACCTTCAGCATGGAGGAGTAAAAGTTTGCTGTGTGCTGGGACAGGAGCTGACTCTGACTATTCCTTCTGACTGGGGTAATGTAGCTTAGTGCCAGACAGGAATTCTTTGCTTGGACTTGCAACTAGTTACAGTTCCATTAATTTTTACAATTGAAAGCAGTGGGTCACTATATTTTTAATTTATTCAGGAGTCTCAAGTTAGTCCTCAGGAGGACAGTGTTCTACATAAAAATCACACCAGAAAAGTTTTGCGGTCATTACTACCACATAGAGTTGCAAGACGAATTTTCCGAATGGGGTGGGACAAGTTGCCCAATTTATACTTGCTAGTAGCTAGTTTTACAGATATTCCTTTGGAAAGCAAGCACCATTAGAACAGCTTAAAACTAAGAAGCTATTACTCTGCAGTTATAGTTTAACCTCCCCCCAAACATTAGAAACTCTTTAAATTTAAAGTACCAACTGTCACTATCCCCATTTGGGCATAGGGCTTTTTTTACCCAGCTCACCCTGGCTACATTTCCAGTGCAGGAAAACACTGCTATCATCACCTACAGTGAACTGCCACCTCCCAAGAATTTACAATCTCAAACATGCTCATAAGGGGAAGTAAAGAAAGGGTTGTTTTTTTAAACTAATCCTTATGCTCTCAGCTTTTGTACCTTATATTACCACCTCTCCCACATTGTTTTGTGTTGTTCCCATATAAATTACACATTAACCTTTATCCCAGCTCTTCCCTTTTGCTCGCCCACCACACCATCACAGTCCATGTATTATGTAGCTAAAAACGTCAGTGATTGTTTCTGCTGAGGTCAGTTACCAGGAGTTCAGTGAATAATTTATCCTCATAACCAGGTCACTAATCTGGGTATGAGAAGACATCTTACATGTCCTAGTTCCTTACTGGGGACTCTGAGAACCACACAGACCTGGTTTCTGGTGAAGCAGAGCTTTTTCTGAAGCCCAGTGTCACCCACAATCGTGTACGTGCAGTTCCAGAGGTGGATCAAAGCTGATGCACGGCTCACACTGGCAAGGCCCCTTTTCTCCAGCTTACCTCTGGGTCTCCAGCCTCTGTGACAGTAGTCAGTTGTGGTTCTCTTTTCTCATGCCCTTTCCTTTACCTTTTTGTTTTGCTCATGGGGGGATAGTAGCAGGCAGCTTCCCTTCTTTTCTTCTCTGGGACTGAGTATTCAGCACTACAGAGGCTGATGCCACAGTTTCCCCACTCCACTTCCTGCCCACTGAGCTCTTCGGTCTCCTTTCAGGATGGCAGAGCAGCCATACGAGCACAGGGCTAAGCCCAAACAGTGCACCATCTGCAAGGCAACTTTAAACAGGCTCCATAGAGGGGAAATTATGCTCTGCCTGTTCTCAGCCAGCCTGACCCTAGCACTGCTTAGAGCACAGAGCACTGAGACAGACAGGCATGTTGGGTCTCATATGCCCCCCCCAAGAAGCTGTGACTCTACCACCAAAAAGCCTAACAAGGAGACAGAACAGAACCAGGAGCGGCTCTAAGCATGAGGACGACTTCATTCAGTTGACCCAAGAGGTTAATCCTCAGGCCACTCACGGGCTGAGAGAAGGATCATTCCTAGGGACTTCACTAAGGACCCATTTGAGGACTTAGGGTCTCTGGGGAAAGCAGCAGGGCTCATAATGAGCCCCCCTTTCTCCAAGTTTGAGTCATGCAACTCTGGCAGTGAGTTCCCATACCCTGACCTGGGGAGTAGGAGTCTATAAGGGATGACCTTGAGGAAAAAGTTTACCTAGGGCTCAAAGCCCTGCACAAGGCAAACTGCAAAAAAGACACCACCCAGAGCATAGCTAGGTAGCCACACCTGCAAAGTGTCTTCCTTCCCCCCCCCCCCCCCCCCGCAAAAAAAAAGGGTCCAAAAGGGTTCATCCTTTGATCAGACCCCTCCCCCTCCAGGAGTGTTGTTAGACTGATTCTGAGCAGGACACAGACAAAATGCCCACTGAGATGTTTGAAACCACTTGAAAAAAGACTATCCCCTATACAGCTCCAACCTGAGCAGGCCCTTGAGGACAACCCTCAAAGCAAATACCTTCGAGGCAGCAATTCCCCTTCACTTATCTCTGAGATAATCGGGAGAAGAGGGAACCTCCTGAAAAAGGCAAATACAGTAACACGCATGCTCAAATTCTACAAACTCCAGGAGACAAGAAATGCCATCACTGATGTGGCTATGGTCAATGCTGCCGTAGCATCTCTAGCAAGGGATATGGTTATTCCACCCAAAGGAGACTTCTTTCCCAAGTGTCCATCAGATAGGAAGGTGGAAGACACCCTCAGAAGGGACTTTGCTCAGAGTGGCTGAGACGGCATCAAGTCATGGCAGCCACTTGCCTTGTTTGAGCCCAATGGCATGGGTGGAGAACCTTAAAGCCCTTAAGGTAGAAACCAAACCAATTAAGTCTATGTTTGAGAAAATCTCCCTAGCAACAGCATTCATGGCAAATGCTTCAATGGCATCTAGCTCCGTTGCCAGGAGACACACGTGGCTTAATCCCTATAAAGTTGATACTCACTCCAAAGAGGTCCTGTGCTCCTCTAAATTAACAGGATCTCCCCTCTTCAGAGAAAAACTGGATAATATTGTGGCTGAAAGTTAGGCTTAAACCAAACAATCCCTCCCTGCTCCACTTAGCGCGCTAAGAAGGGAATACAAACTCACTTTGACAGAGATGCTCCTTTCAACTATTTTCCCCACCGAGGTTCTAGAGGAAAGATCACATATGTCAAGGGAAAACCTTGGAAGTGAGCAGCAACTAGAAAACCTAGAAGATCATGCAACTTCCAAAAGCTTTTTATGATGAATGAATATGCTTTCGCCAGGACCAGAGCCTGGGAGGCAGGATTTCTTTTTTTCTGGATCAATGGTTTGCTTCAACCACAGATAGGGTGGGTGCAAGAGTCAGCATGTCAGGGATACTCTCAATCTAAGGGCTTCACCACGCTCCTCCTCCATCCAGTCGTCTTCAGTCACCACCAATCACACCAAGTACAAGCTATTCCAGGACAAGATCTCCCACCTTTGGTACATGGGAACAATAGGAGTTCCCCCAGAAGAGAATTTCTCAGGGTTTTACTCCATCTTCATTGTTCAGAAGTGCACTGGAGAAGTTCTCCACCTCCAAGGGTTCAACAAATGGATGAAGAAAACAAAGTTCCGGATGGATATCCTACGTTCAGTAATGATATCCCTGTCTCAAGGGGACTTCCTTACCTCAGTGGTCTTGGAAGAGACATTTGTCACATTCCAGTGTTTGCCTGCTACCGCAAGCTTCTGAGATTAGTTTACAGCATGAATCGCTACCAGTACTGAACACTCCCATTCTGTCTCATCGCCCTCGCCTCTCATTCTGAAAATGCTGGTGATGATCCCAGCCAGACTCTGGTCCCAGGGCATTTACCTGTATCCTTTTTTGGACAACACCTTAATCAGAGCCTTATCCCAGGCTGTAGAGCATGGCCCCAAGACTTGGAATTTGGAGCTCCTGTAAATGCACAATTCATAACAAACACAAAGAATAGTTCCTTGAACCCCTCGACAAGGATCATGCACCTGGGTGTAGAGATAGACATATCGATCCCTCAGTAGACAGATTCCAGAAGATTCAGAATTTGATATCCACGCTGGTCAAGTGCAGGAGCCCAACCATTGCTCATTGCTGGGCCTCCTGGTCTCATGCACAGGGGTCACTCCAAGGGTGAGATTCCACATCAGGTGCCTTTAGGTTTTTCTTGCGAAAATATGGGACCACTCCCTGGAGTGCAGGCAACTTCAGGTACATATCCCGAAACAGGTTCTTAACTCACTGAGATAGTGGACAGTCTGGAAAATTAGCCACAGGGGTCTTTCCATATGCTTTCTGGAACTCAGGGTTCTCACCGATTCCAGCCTGATGGGAAGCATACCTGGATCCCAAAATGGTATAGGGCATCTGAAGCCCGGGGAAAAGGGACCACAGCATTGATCTCTTGGAACTTAGGGCAGCCAAACTAGCTCTTCTGAGATTCCAGAGCCCCCTAAAAGAAAATGTCATGACAATGGCTGCATACATAAACAACCGTGGACGGATAAGGAGCACAGCTCTACATGGAGGAACAATGGAAATAATGTAATAGGCAGAAACAACTCTCCCCAAAGGCAATCCACATAAAAGGAGAACTGAATCAAAAGGCAGACTGGCTTAGCCAGTGCAACATCAGCAACTCAGCATAGTGCCTAAACCAGAAAGTCTTCAACCTGATCTTGCACATGTTCGGTCCTCTATCAGTCCATCCATTTCCCAATCACAAGAATGCAAAGCCATCAAAATACTTCACCAGGGAAGCAGACCACAAGTTATGGGGGCAAATGTTTTGTCAAACAGATGGTCAGAAGTCCTGCTATATGCATTGCCACCCCTTCCTCGGAAGGAAAATGATCCAAAAGGGTGAGAGGAAGCAAAAAAAGTGATAGTGTTAACTCTGCACCAGCCAAAAAGACAGTCTCTCTTACCTGACAGAACTATAGCTGAAACCACCTTTGCACCTACTGGTGAGGTCCTGGTTGAGAACCTTCTAGTATCCAGATGCCTCAGAGAAGTCAGACTGGCCCGATCAGTAGTCATCTTCCCTAAATGGGATCTAGCACTCATGCTGAAAGCCCTAAGCACTAATCCTTTAGAAAGCCTGACTTCTGTATCACCATTTTACCACTCCATCAAACCTGTTTTCTGGTGGCCATTACATCTGCCAGATGAGTTTCAGAACTGGCAGAGTTCTCTCTGCGGGAACCTTACTCCCAGTTTCGGTTTGACATGGTGGTGCTAAGGACTCCAGAACATTGATGCCAATGGTGAATTCTCCTTTCCATATCTTGCAAGAGAGAGTCCTCTCTTCATTCTATCCAAAGCCACAGCACCTGATCAAGAAAGTGTGGCACACATTAGATGTCAGAAGAACACTGAAGATTTACATCAAGCACACAGGATCTACAAGGAGGTCAGGTGCCCTCTTTGTCTTCTTCCATCTGAAGTGTCAAGGACTCCATCTCCAAACTCTTTCTTGCTATATAGATCAGACTATGGTTGAGGGGACATTCCTGTCCCAGAAGGAATCAAGGCACACTCCACAAGATCCATGGTGACCTCATGGGTCGAAAGAGTACATACTTCTACCACAGAGATCTGCAACGTAGCAACATGATCACTGGCTAAAACCTTTGTCAGACACTCTACTGGACTTTGTCTTCCACAGAGGTCTCCTTCCACAGAAAGTTGCTGTATGAGATTATCCAGTAATACCACCTTGCCTTTTGAGCAATTCTGTAAAAGGGAGGGTTTTTCCCTTTTTCCTTCTGTCTGTTCTCTTATCCTTCCCTATATCTCATGTGTAGCAAAATTGTGGGAAACAAACTGCAGAATGGAAGATTTCTTATCTGATCATTTCGTTTATGAAGAGGTATTAAACTCAAATAGTTTGATAGTCCAAAACTGATTTTTTTGGCCAATAAACTATTCAGCAAATAAAATTCACCCAACTCTAGTCTCACTACTGGTAAAGGAAACAGCTTTTCTCAGCTGCTAGCTGAGACTGCATTCAAACGAGCTGAAGCCACAGTGCTAGGAAGCTTATCCTGTTGACCACCTCTGGACAAGAGCATGCAATAAAATAAAGAATTTATTTGCTGGAAAAGTTTAGGTTTTCTAAAGAGGACTTAAAGAGATGAAATTAATAACTTTCCACTTCTATAACACAGACATTAGACCACGACAGCTACTCCTACAGTATATGCTCCAAAAATGAATTATGGCATCGGGAACTATTCCTTAGGAAGTGTGAGGCTTTGTTGTACTGAAGATTGTTTTGAATCAGGACTTTTCTTTTGGATGTTAATCTGATTAATATTTCACCATTGAACATTTCCTTTGCAGGAACAAACACCAAAGACTACTTTTGCACTCTGTTAGCGTCACTTAAAAAAAAAAAAGCTATCAAGTACTTTATTTTTTAATCTACATTATATACAGATAGAGAAAGGCCACAGCAGTTTTTCACCATATAAACCCTTTTAAAGTGAAGGGCTTTATGAAGGAGATACAAAGTGAAGTTCACTAATAAAGGCATATACCCAGTTCAGCATTTCTGGAAAAAAAGGCGAAGCATATACCTGTTTATATTTTGCAAATTCATCTTTCACAAACTACTGCTAAATATCCCCTTTGCAAAATGTGTAACTTCCTTATTCTTCATATAATTGAGAAATCAGGTTAATTAATCTTTGTTATTCATATTAATGCATAGTAGAACCATGTAATTAATTTGTCAAGTCTATCACCTATAAATAGTGCACTGTAATATTTCTGTTATTTAAGTTCTAATTGAGCAGAGTTTTAAAGTTTGAGAAATGATCTTTTATATACCGTACTAAACATCTAGAACTGGTAAAGTACTAAATATTACAGTGCCAAGCAACACTGGTATATCACCACATTAAGAACTTCAGTATGTACTCAGCGAGACCATAGTCCTTGCATTAGTTTACAGTCCACTATGAACAATATCTCTGCATGTAAACATGACTAATTAGAGATAAAAATACATCATAAACTTCTGTAAAAGATAACAAAATATCTTCTTTAAAAAAGAGTTAGACTATTACTGCACAATTTACAATTTTAATAAAATAGTACAACCTTTTTTAGTTACCAGTCCTGAGTTCATTGTAATAATAATAAAAAATATATATATGGCCCTAGCTCCTGGTCAGGGCTGAACTCAATCAGTACTTGTTAGCAGAAGTCTCCCAATACTTGTTGCTGAAAGAATTCCACTAAGTATGATACTGTCCATTGAGAAAGTTATATACCAGGAACTGGCCAGTGCCACAGTACTGCGTTGCAAAGAGTTTTCCATCAGGAGTGGGATCAGAAAAAGCAATTTCTTCTTTCCTCAAGTATGAGCCATATATAAAATTACTCCTGTTTAAAAAAAAAAAAGTAAAATTGGTTAATTTCCATGAAGTGATAATGCGAAAGTATATTTTTGTATCTTGAAAGATCCCTTTCTTCAATTATTTTTCAGGTGAGCTAATCCTTATAATGGGTCTTCACTCTCCATGGAGCGTTAGGGGCAAAACCAGACCTGTCTGTCACTGGGTGGGTGTTAAACCTCTTTCCCTGAGCAGTCGGCCAAAGTAACTTTCCTAATATGTTTTAAAGTATTTATGGGAGGATGGCTATAGCGATCAAATAGAGAATTCATACTCTACGTTGTATGCAATATATGCACGTGTGCTACAGTATAAATTCTGTATTTTATAGCTAAAGCCTCTTCTCTCCCCTTGGCCCATCAGCATAATCTGAGTAAACAGCCACTGAGATTCCAATTTACAAAAAAAAAAAAAAAAAAAAAAAGGCAGGATCAGTTGCACAGAACAGAAGAAGAAAGCTTTCTTTCAGGTAAGAAAACAAGTTCTCCCACTCTTCATATTGATCCTCACAGTCCTTTACACAGAGGGAATTAATTTGAAGCTCAAAAAATGATTTCAACATGAGATGTGTAGAAGAGCAGTCTGAGTTCAATATAATGGCACAGCATTAAGTACCTTCCGCTAAAGGCATTGTGAGAGTCTTGGATGTCTACTTTTTAATGTACAGCAAATGAGGAAGTTGCAGATGACACTAAACTGGGAGGAGAGGTAGATACACTGGAGGGTAGGGATAGGATACAGAGGGACCTAGACAAATTGGAGGACTGGGCCAAAAGAAATCTGATGAGGTTCAACAAGGACAACTGCAGAGTCCTGCACTTAGGATGGAAGAATCCCATGCACCACTACAGACTAGGGACCGAATGGCAAGGCAGCAGTTCTGCAGAAAAGGACCTAGGGGTTACAGTGGACGAGAAGCTGGATAGGAGTCAACAGTGTGCCCTTGTTCCCAAGAAGGCCAATGGCATTTTGGGCTGTATAAGTAGGGGCATTACCAGCAGATCGAGGGACGTGATCATTCCCCTCTATTCGACATTGGTGAGGCCTCATCTGGAGTACTGTGTCCAGTTTTGGGCCCCATACTACAAGAAGGATGTGGAAAAATTGGAAAAAAAGTCCAGCGGAGGGCAACAAAAATGATTAGGGGACTGGAACACATGAGTTATGAGGAGAGGCTGAGGGAACTGGGGATGTTTAGTCTATGGAAGAGAAGAATGAGGGCGGATTTGATAGCTGCTTTCAATTACGTGAAAGGGGGTTCCAAAGAGGATGGCTCTAGACTGTTCTCAGTGGTAACAGATGACAGAACAAGGAGTAATGGTCTCAAGTTGCAGTGGGGGAGATTTAGGTTGGATATTAGGAAAAACTTTTTCACTAGGAGGGTGGTGAATCATTGGAATGTGTTACCTAGGGAGGTGGTGGAATCTCCTTCCTTAGAAGTTTTTAAGGTCAGGCTTGACAAAGCCCTGGCTGGGATGATTCAGTTGGGGATTGGCATTCTTTGAGCAGGGGGTTGGACTAGATGACCTCCTGAAGTCCCTTCCAACCCTGATATTCTATGATTCTACTCACCTTGTGCAGTAACGATGGTTCTTCGAGATGTGTGTCCCTATGGGTGCTCCACTTTAGGTGTCTGTGTGCCCCGGCACCTCTAATTGGAGATTTTTGGTAGCAGTGTCCCGTTGAGTCCGCTCATGTGCTCTTCCTCCCTCAAGGCTATTTAGCACTGCACAGGCCAACCCCCCTCACTTCCTTCTCTACCACAGAGCCCTATAGAGAACTCCGAAGTAGAGGGGAGGAGAGCGGGTTGTGGAGCACCCACAGGGACACACATCTCGAAGAACCATCGTTACTGCACAAGATGAGTAACTTCCTCTTCTTCTTTGAGTAGTGTCCCTATGGGTGCTCCACTTTAGGCGACTCCGGAGCAGTACCCACCACTGGAGGCTGGGACTTCGGAGCGGAGTCTTTCACTACAGAGAGTACTGTGGAGTCGAAGATTGTGTCAGCGGCCAAATCTTCAGTGATCGCATAATGTTCTGCGATAGTATGGACAGAGGCCCCAATCATTGCTCTATAGATTCGGGAGATAGGGGTATCCCTATGGAATGTGACTGAGGTAGGAACTGATCTCATGGAGTGCGTACGGAACGAAAGCAAGTTACACCTTTGCTCAGTGATTGATGCAACTAGAGACCCATTTGGATAGTCTTTGAGGAGATATCACAGAGCTTTTGGATCTTTCTGTGGACAAAGGGAAGAGTTTAGGGGATTTTCTGAAGTCCTTAGTCCTGTCCAAGTAGAACGCTAATGTCCTTCTAATATCTAACATATGCACAATTGTCTCCCAGTTGTCACAATGTGGTTTTGGGAAAAAATAGGGAGATGGATCTGTTGATTCATATGGAAAGTGCAGAAAAAGTAGGGAGAAACTTGGGATATGGCCTTAGAGTTATTTTTTATTTATTTATTTTAAAGACAAAGGCCATGAATGATGGGTGTGCCATCAGGGCTGCTATTTCTCCTATGTGCCTAGCTGAGGTGATGGCAATTAGAATGCTGTCATCATGGACAGGTATAAGAGAGAACAAGTTGCCCTGGACTCGGAGGGAGGTCTAGTCCAAGCCCTGAGAACTAGATTAAAGTCCCAGGCTAGAGCAGGTGGTGTCACATGAGGGAAGAGAGTCCCAATGCCCTTAAAGAGTCAACACATTAGTGGTTGAGCAAACTCCAAGTGGGAAGCCATTTTCACCATGAGCTGTACCTTAAGGGAGCTGAGTGAGAGTTTAAAATGTAGTGCAAAATCAGAGGGAGGAAGCCTTGGAACAAAGAAAGATCCAAGCCTGGAGGCGGAGGACCCATGGATTGGGGTGAAGGGTCAGCCCATTGTTTATAGAGAGCAGGTGAGGAATGGGCTGACGTCAGAGGAACAGGAGGGCATACTGCCATCTGCATCAGGAAAGGGAGCCAGACTTGTCATAGTCAAGAGGGGCAATCACAATAACTCTTGCTTTGTTTTGTTGAATTTTCAACAGAATCTTGGATAGGGTAGGAAACAGGGAAAAGACATACAAGTGGGCCCCGGCCGCTGGGAAGATGAGGGCAACTGCCAGTGAATGTTTCCCCAAAGGGTGGCTATATCTTCAAGCACTGTGAATTCAGTATACACTCATTGTCGTGAGAAAATTCCAACTGAGACTGTTCATTATCCCATTCTGTATCCCTTGTAGACAGACAGCTGAGATGAGCACATTGTGCTTGGTGCATCAGTTCCAAAGTTTGAATGCTGTCTTGCAGAGGGAGGGAGATCTGGCAGCTCCTTTGCAGCTTATACAAAACATACAGGTCACATTAAGTCCATCGTAACCTTTGTGTGTGTTGTTTTTGATGAAAGGCAGAGTTTGTTCACAGGCACTCCTGACAGCCCCTAACCCCAAAAGAGTGATATGGAAGGTCATTTCTGTGGAAGGCCATTTATCCTGAACCTTGCTGTTGTGTAGGTGAGCTCCCCAGCATATTAGGGAGATGTGTCCCAGGGTGGTGAATGTGGGTAGTGAGGGGAGCGCTCTCGCTTGTACTGCATCAGGTTGGTGCTGATAAAGTCCAGTCACTGTACCGGGGTTAGTATGCCACTACAATGAAGTGTATCTTGGAGACTACCATGTGTGGAACAGTCTGTACCTATAATGATCCTGCCCCAAAAGTAAACAGTAGGAAATCTCCTGTATGACGGTTGTATTGAGATATGGAAGTAGGCACCCTGTATGTTCAGGGCTAGAAATCACTCTCTTTGCTCTAGAGCTGGTCCTAACTGCTGTGAAGTAAGGTAAGGTGACTTCTGAGTGGCGTGACAGGTGTATAGATGGCAGCTGATGCTGTAAGGTATTGTTCAGGCCCCCGACCAGCTCAAAGTGCTTATAAGAGGCAGTTTGAGAGGTCATGGACTGGGGTGCAGACTGTTCTCAGTTTTGAGCCCTGGGCCTCTTACACTGTGGCTCATAACAGCACAGAGATGGTGATTATTGAGAAGATTGTGATCTATGGTGTGGTTGAGAGGTACATCTTCTCTTCTGTTCCACAGTGTGGATTCCTAAGGAGTGTAGCGTAGTCTGAGAATCCTTCAGGATGTGGAGAGAAAATCTGTCTTCTCCGCAAAGAGTTTGGCCCTTCAAATTGGAAGTCTGTAGCTCTTTGGGCAATCTAGAGAGGTATAGCGAACCCACAACCCACCTCAGTACCATGGTCATGGAGACTGGGCAGGCAGCTGTAACAGCTACATCCAGTGGTGTCTCTAGGACCGGTCTGGCTATTAACTGACCTTCTCTAAGAATGGTCTGAATCTTCTTTTTGTGTTTCCAGTAATATTTCAGAAACATCCTGGGTTTCCCAAGATTAACAAAATTGTTTTGGCCATGACAGTTTGGTAATTTAGGACTCTAAACAGCATTGTTGATGATGAATATGCCATCTTGCAAAGCCTGATCACATGGAGTTGACTTGGCATTATGTTGCTTGCTTCATGCATTAACCACATCCACTATGATGGAGTTGGGTTGCAGATGTTGAAAACAAAGTCTGCCTCTTTGGGTAGAGATGTAGGGTTGTTTTTGTTTACACTCTGTTGCTGGTTGGTGCGATGGAAGCTAGCTCTGCCAGATGATTTTGGTAGGATCTAGAATCAGCTCATTAATTGGGAGGACAGTTCTAGATGAAAAGGTAGTGGGCAGAATTTCCACCAACTTGTGATGTGTATCTGCCATCTCCTGTAAGGGAATCTGCAGCTTGTCTGCCACTCTCTTGGTAAGATCCAGAAAGTTCTTAAATCTTCACCTAGTGATGAAGGGTGGGCAGCACAGTCTCATCTGGGAGAGATGAGGAGAAGTGTGCTGAAGAGATAGCTTTTTCAGAACAGGAAAGGAGGAGGAAGGGGAAAAATAAACAAACAAACTCCACACTTGAAGAGGAAGCTTTCTCCTGTCCTGGCTCAGGTGCTCTCCTGCCCTGGCTCAGGTGCCAGGCTGTAGCAAACCATCCGGTGTCTCTCAGGGAGAGTCCACCAGAGACGGTCGCGCCATGTGTGTGTATATACCCGAAGAGTTACAATATGGCCTTGGGAGGAAGACGCAGGAAGGCAGGCACGGGCGGTTGGTGTGATGGAATTGGGGATGACCCTTGTAGTGTGGTGGTGGGCCACCATGAGGGGCCAAGGAATGATCTTCTCCTAGCCAGTATCAGATTAGTCAGTGGGTAAGGGTGCCGCTGACTGGGGTATCGGCAATATACAGCCCAGTGCTAAGAGCGATTCTGGGTGCTGGAACGTGCTCGATACTGGGGTCCTGGTATCAAGTAATGGGCATTGTGGTTCTTCCCCAATCATCAGGTCTCCAGGGTACCAGAGCTCATGCAGTACCATGAGTTCATTTGGTACCACAGAGGAGGGTCCGTGGTACATTGTCAGTACTGATAGTTGGGCAGAGCACTCCCTAAATGAGAGTTTTGCCCAGTACAAAAAAAGTTTGTTGGTGCCACTTTTTTAGAGACGGTATGGTAATTGTCTCTCCCTGAGTACTGAGGCCACAGGTCTCCAGAGTATCAGGGTTACCATGGGCTCATCCGGAACCCCAGAGGAGTGTCTGTAGTCAGTATCAATGGTTGAGAAGGTGCAGAACACTTCTTAGATGGGAGTTTTGTTGCATCTGGTACCAAAGGGTTTCTCTATGCCGCTCTTTTAGAGATGGTACGGTAACTGTCCCCTCTCCTTAGGGAACACTTAGGGGACAGTAGGGTGGAAGCCTCTGGTGGAAGCCTCTAGTTTCTCGGTGCGAAGCAGAGCTGACAGCAGGGCTTCTCTGTGTCGCTCTTTTAGAGATGGTACGGTAACTGTGCCCTCTCGGTGCAGTAGTTGCCCCCAGTAGAACTCGGAGCAGCACAGAAGCCTCTTGTCAGTGGGAGAGCAGAGCTCAGAGCAGGGCAGAGCTCACCGCAGGAAGCCCCTTCTCAGGTTTCAGCTTCCAGGGCTGAGCTCACAGCAGGAGGTTCCTCTGCTGGTATTGTCCTACCGAGATGGCCTGGCCGCACTGGGGAACACTCCTCTGGCTGGCCAGTTGCTCGGGGGTCAGTGCCGAGATGGCCGCACTGGGGAACACTCCTCTGGTTGGCCAGTTGCTCGGAGGAGCCTTTCCAGGGGGAGTCTGCTGGTGGCTTCTTCTTTCTCTCTCTCTCTCCTCCTCTTCACCACTCGACCCCTTTTGAAGCAAAGGCTCCAGGGATGATCCGGGGTCAACGCCCACCAGAGTCCCCTGCAGACTGAAGTGTTTTCTCTACAGGGAGGAATTTTTACTTCAGCTCCCAGCTCCTGTGAGGCTGCAGTTTTAGGTGTGTCAGGTAAAGCACTTCTGTGAGGGTCTCCCAGGCAGCGTGAGTGTCTGGCCATTACAGGAATTGACTCCTGGCAAGAGAGGCACCGCTTGGAGCAGAGAGAGCCAGGCAAGCCCCTGGGCAGAGGGTTGTCATCCTCTAGCAGGGAGGAATATGCAGAAAAACATCGTCTTTACTTTTTTTTTTAAACTGAAAAAGAAATAATTGAGACTACTAGATGCCTGGGGTGGGGGGGAAATGCCCCCAGACAGGGAAGGAAAGTTAAGTTCTTTTCCTTTTTCTCTTTTCTTTTTAAACCAAAGCACTAAAATAAAATAAAACAAAACACAACTAAACACTAGCCTGAGTACTTTTAGGGAGAACAAAGGTGACAAAACAAGGTGGGGGTTCGCCCATGCAGTGCTAAATAGCCTCAGGCAGACCACGAGGGAGGGAGAGCACATGCGGGGGCTCAACAGGACACTGCTACCAAAAATCTCCAATTAGCGGTGCAGGGGCACCCATAAAGACATTACTCGAAGAAGTAGTACTGATTACCAGGTGCAGGGCCGGCACCCACCAGCAGCCCCCTGCGCCCCCACTCGCCTCCGCCTCCACTCCGTCTCCTCCCATGAGCGTGCTGCCACCGCTCCACTTCTCCCTCCCAGGCTTGCCAGCAAACCTGGGAGGGAGGGGGGAGAAGTGGAGCAGGGGCGTGCTCAAGGGAGCAGGCAGAGCGGAGGTGAGCTAGGGCGAGGGGACCGCAGGAAGTAACCCGGGGGGGGGGGGGGGGGGGGCGTGCAGAGGAACCGCTCCCCGCCCCAGCAACCCTCTGCTCCGCCACCTCCTCCAACGGCGCTCCCGCCGATCCGCTTCTCCCCCATCCCCCCCAGGTGCGGCAAGCCTGGGAGGGAGGGAGGGGTAGGAGGGGAAATGCGGTACGCCAGGGGGAGGAGGTGGGGCCAGGGGCGGGGCGCAAAAAAAAAAAAGGGGGGGGGGCGGGGGGGACGGGACCGAAAGCCAGCCCTGACCAGGTGCCTGCCTTGCATATTTCCTCTTAAATTATTACCACTTGGGCCACAAAGCTATTAATTCAGTGGAGCTCTCAGAGGACAGAGGAGTTCTAATATTCCCTACAGCCATCTTTTTTCCCCCCAGCAGCTAGATAAAAATAAAAATCAAATTCTGCCAAGTCTATCATTTTGATGGATAATATCAAAAACAGAAATTGAGTGGAGTCAGACAATTATTTAGTTACATTAGATGCTGAAATTCAAAAAGTTAAAGCTTTATAACCATTAAAGCATCAATTGACAAAAATATACAAAGTAAATATCCTTAAATTCTAAATGGTCATGCCACTTTTTTTTTTTTTTTTAAACTTTTCCTATCTGTAATTTTTGATCATCAATACAATTTTGTCAGTCTATGCACAGTAAAAAAAAAAAAAAAAAAAAAAAAATCTACATTTACTGACATTTACCAATAAAAATCGAATCCTTCCAAGCCTAGTGAGAGGATTTTTGTTTGTAGGAGGAAGATAGTCTGACTTCATATATGTCTTGAGGGGTCTGTGGACATAGATGGTGCTACCAGGTTTTCACAGAAGGCACTCTGTTAGGAAAAGAATGAAGCCAAGGCAGTTTCTTACGATGTGTAAAAAGGTAGTGTTTAATTTCTGAATAAAAACCAAATCTGGGTCAAGTACTACTTTAACTGCAGAATCCTAGCATTGTCTTCTGTACCAGTATAGCTTTCAGAAATATGACCTATAGCTTTACATGCAAGTCAGTGAGTCCTTAAGAAGATGTTTGATAAGAGGGTCAAACTATCATGTAATCCTACAATGGAGGTCTTTGGCTGTAAGGCAGAGATGATGCTCTGAGAAACAGACATCAGGATAAAAGTAGATCTTGCCTGCTTTACAAACAACATGGCTGAGCGATGTACTTTCAAGACGTTTACCATTAAAGGCAATATGAAGGGAGAAAAATTGGGTCTGTGTCCTTTTGTTCATATATGAAGTATAAAAGTGGGTCAAAAGGATTATACTCTCTTTGACTTTTACCATAAGAATATCAGGTTTTTACTCCTGCTTTGCTTGGGGTCTCCTTGTAGGGCCCAGGATTCTAGATTTGGAGCTCTCAAAGACCTTAACTGAAAGGTAGGACCTGAAACAGTTAAACCCACAAAACAAAACCCCACTCTCTTTTGTAAAAAAGAAACATCAAGGGGCTAGCCTGCAAGAATTCCAGAATCTGATGGATGTTTGCCGATCTGGACAGGATCTGTTTATCAAAAATTATATTTCAACCAAACAGACTTGTGGCTGTGGATGAAGAACCTTTTGGGGGGGGGGGGGGGGGGGGGGGAGAGGGAGAGAGAGAGAGAGAGAAAAACTGCCCAAAAAATGCTGATAAGAATATTTTACTCTGAAGGAAGGCTAGCAGTTACTTTCTCACTACTGCATTTAAGACCATGTTTTCTAGTTAGGAATCAAGGGAGGCTCCTAGAGATCTTACGCAGATTTTCATCTTCTTGTTTTAAGAGCACATATCTGCTGGGAAGTCTGTTGAAGCTAGAATGACTCTAGTGAAACAGGTAACCAATGCTAAATCCAAGCCCTGCTGAGGATACTTCCATTATTTTAGATCAGGATCTATTCAGCTGTCAGAAGGGCCTTTTACAGCAAGATAACTTTAATTAAGGAACATTTAGATTTTTAGTGAGCTGCTACGTAAAGTGAGGAAAAATTCCTTGGTGGACAGATGAAAATCATTTACATGTTTTTCTGCTGCTTTCTCTCTCTAGCATCTCCTGCATTTTGCTTATCACGTGTCACTCAAGAGAAAGGATGGTCTCGAGCAATTCTGAAAAGCAACTATTTTTAGATTTTTACTTCCTCATGATGCAATTCAGAAATTGTTGTTAGTTTGTTTTTTAAAGAGAGACCTCTGCTCCGAAGAGACTTTTTTTTTTTTTTTTTTTTAGTTAAGGAGGGGCAAGGAGTTCAGGCCCAAGGAGGAAGATCCCTAGGTTCAACAGAGAATGCATCCCTAAATTAAAAAAGGGAGGAACTGGTGTCCATGGCAGTAAACCGGTCTTCCAATCAAAGGGGACATTGCAACTGTCAGTGTCTATGGGGACCCTGCTACACAAAGCTGTGGGAGCCCCATACATAAGAAAGCTTACTACTGGAAATGCTGGTGCAGTCAGCAAGGAAGCATTACACTCCACAATTATTTTGTCAGGTTGCTGTGAGAATGGCTGATGAGCTCAACTCTCCACTCACCCTGGACCCAGTTAGAGACTTCTGCTTTCTGACTGTCAGAGCTTTCTACCTGGAAGCAGAAAAGGTAAAAGCTCCCTTTCAATGAAGATCTGGACAAGAAATTGCAAGCAGCATTTTCTGATTCTTTTAGATTTGTCTGATGATTACCTCAAACAGAAGAGCCTACTGCAGAAGGATTTGAACTCATAGGGTCTCTGAAAATAGCATTAAAGACAAATCATCAGATTTAGGTGTTCGCTTGAAGATATCAACTTTAAAGCAATTTCCAGCTTTAGAAAAAAAATTAATACAAAAGTTCTGAAAACAAATGTTCTACAAAGGGAGCTCAGAGCCTACTGTGGGGAAAAAGGGGCGGGGGGAGTGAACAAACTGACTGGTTCTTTGCTGGGGATGATGGGGAGAGGTGGCCTTCCTTACTGATAGACTAGCAATTGAACACACCTAAACTCCATAGAAACTAAAATCTACTGTAAGGCTCACTGGACCTGAATGGGGTGAAAAAAAGTCAGATTCAGACTAATGTTAAAGAACACTACTTAAGGAGAGGTATAGGCAGGTAAGAAGAATACAATAGGTAGCCCTGCGGTTTTGTGCCTGTTAATGTCCCCTTTTCCTGTTCCCAAAAATCCAGGAGATGTAACTAATAGATTAGGTAACATAATGAAGAATACAATTTGTCTTAGGGTAAGAGTGCTTAACTCCCATTTTCATAAATCACTTAAGCACTCTTGAAGATTTTGTCCCTAGTCTACTTTGACTAATCCATTGTGGACAACATCCTGTCAGCTAATTTTGACTCTTTACAATTGTATTCAAGCAAAGTTTTTTAGGTTAGGCAAGCCCTATGAGAATACTCAAATTGTTAAAACTGTGCAAAGTCTGTGTAAAACTGAGCACAACTTTCAGTTTTAGGTTTATATCCACAAATTCACTGAAAAGGTCTTCATAAAAAAAAACACAAAAGATTGTCAGACAAAAAGCCTCAACTTTAAGTCTAATATTGAGCCCCAAATCACTAAAATTATTTGTTTTTTTTAATATTACCTAAGAGACTCTATCATCCGAGAAGCGATTTTCTTCCGACGCATCATACTGAACACCCAGATTCGACTAATCCCACAGATAGCAGGCTCAGGAGAAGTCGAGCAGCACCAGGCTTTTTGTCGCTCAAATATGATTTTCTCATTTTCTGAACTAACTTCTGGAATCTTCTCTTCTATAACTCTATAGCCCTGCAGATAATGTCAAACTTTAAAGGCACGATTCATAACTCCACAATGTATTAGTAATGCTTGTACAAGATAATCCATTCTGCTGTAAACAAACACTTCAGTTACACATATCTTCTTTGATGAGGGGGCATAGCATGTTAATACATGTTCTCTCATCACAGTCTCAATGCACAGTCAAACTGTGGAACTCACTGCCAGGGGATGTTGTGAAAGTTAAAAGTATAACTGGGTTAAAAAAAGGATTAGATAATTTCATGGAGGATAGGTCCATCAATGCCTATAAGCCAAGATGGCCAGGGACAACCCCATCCTCTGAGTGTCCCTAAGCCTCTAACTGCCAGAAGCTGGGACGGGATGACAGGGGACAGATCACTTCATAATAGCCTTGTTCTGTTAATTCCCTCTGGCACACCTGGCACCAGCCACTAGCCACTGTCAGAAGACAGAATACTGAGCTAAATGGACCTCTGATCTGAGGCAGTATCGCCATTATTACATTTCACAACTTTAGTTTCAGTTCTGTCCCCTTAATTTCAAAACTAGGGTAGAAGAATCAAAAGTATCAGGGAGATTTCATGTATGGAGTTTCTTTGGTTTAGCTCCCCAATTGAAAGTGAACAAAATTTATTAATAGTAAGGTAGCCATTAAATTGCATTAACTTCTATTTTTTAGACTTTGGGGTTTTTTTTTGTTCCCTGGCCAGAATCCTGGAGTACTTTTTGGAAGGGTTAGGGTATCCCTATTACCACAAGTCTGTAAGATCAGGGCTTAAGTACATGGAGACATGAATAACTACATTTTGGAAATGCTTATGATGGAAAAGTCTTTACCTGTCTGATACAAATTACCTTAGTAAGATCTCTTTTAATAACAGAGTTGTGAGTATTTTCTGTCCCTAGAGGAGTACCTTTGTACAGGACCACATGGTGTAGGATAGAGACTGCTAAATGCTGGGATTTCCAGTAGATGGTAGAATCCCTGAGTTTAGCTGTCACAAATAAAATCCTAAACACCTTAAAATGGGATCATATTAGACATTAATGGCCAGACCTGAATTTTAACTACCTCTGTTGCTCTAGAATGTCTAAAAAATATAATTGGTCATTCAACACTGAATCCCCAGTTTGCACCTCTAGAATTTGATCACTTACCGACTGGATATGTTCTGCAATTAAACAACCAGTCACTTTTTTGTCATTAGAAATAAAGAGAAGTGTCTTTGTTCTAGAATAGCACATGAGCGGAGCCTGTTGGAATCCCAGGTCATTGTCTACCATCTCTCTAATCTCTTCAACCTGTCAAAATAATAAATTAAAATTAACATACAGTAGAAGAGCTACATATAGATATACCACCCAAGAAGAACTGCTACATGTTTATGGACAGGTTCTAAACATATTAAACAGATTGGAAGTGTTATTTTTCCAGAAGTTTGAAGGATTACTCTAGATGTAATATATGAAAGATAGCTACATGAATCTACTTAAAGAATGTTTAATTGCAAATATTAAATTAGACTTTTCTTTTGCTGTTAAGTCTTGTCAATTATCATGAATGTCTTTTAGGCCAGGAAACAGGATTCCTAAAATTAAGTGCAAACTTTGCTTAATTAGGCCAGTAAATGTCCTAATCAAGCGCCATTACAACTCTCAGATCCTAATTTTAGATGAAAGAGACATTTTTTAATCTCAGAAAAATCAGACAACTCTCCCTCTAAGTCTGAATGTGAAGAGCAGGAACGGATTAGCAGAAAAGATATGAACACAAAGCTGGCAATTTTGAGTTGACTGCATACTTCAGATAAGAATATTAGTAACATCAAAAACTCCAATACTATCTATACACATTTAATTTTAAGCTAACCTGAGACATTATCTGTCAAGACTAGAATTCAAGAATAACTTTTACAAAGATGATATTATTGGTTCCATCTCCTAATCCAAGATAAGTAGAAGTTGCAGTTTTATAAACCAGACCTGAACTACTGCCAAACAAACAATCTGATTTCCAGTATTAAATGTACAAAATATTTGAAGTCACCAGTAATGAGTGATAAGAATTTTAGACTTCTCTCTCAGCTTTAAGACTTCTTGTACTTTGCACAAAAGTTTGTTGGGTCTTAAAAGATACTCTAGCAAACTAATCAGGAGTTTGAAATGACTGACTGTCCCTCTCTGTTAGGATACATCTACACAGCAAAGAAAAACCCACAGCTGGCCCACGCCAGCTGACTCAGGCTCGCAGAGCTTGGGCTGCGGGGCCATTTCATTGCTATATAGACTTCTAGGCTTGGACTGGAGCCCGAGCTCTGAGACCCTCCCACCCTGCAGAGTCCCAGGGCCTGGGCTAGAGCCCAAGCCTAGAAGCCTACACAGCAATGAACCAGACCTGCAGCCTGAGTCAGCTGGCACAAGACTGTCGCAGGTTTTTCTTTGCAGTGTAGGGACACCTCTAGAGGCTAAAAAGCATCTGATAAATAAGCAGGCAATATGCAAAAAAGTCTTACTTTAATGTTATATTAAAACTGAGATTTTAATCCCAAAGAAATCAGGTAGTTCAGTGTAAAGTACAGCATTTCATGTGATGACAATGTAGGCAGTAAGAGTAGTGCATATGTACGTTTACTGTAGATGAGACATACTAATTTAGAAAATTCTGTCTCAGTTTTTCATTAGGATCATACTAATAGTTTTGACACACTAGAGTGGAGAGCCACGGTTATCATGGGACTCTAATTCCCTGACTTGTGCAATTAAATTCTCAACCTTACATCTTTTTCTTTCAGGACAATCAGTCATCAACACAATTCATTAAAAATTAGTAAGTGGGGGAGAAGTGTAACCAAAGCTGCAGGAAAAGGTGCCACAGAAAATGCTATCTAGAGCACAAAAAACATACATATATGTTCCATCACTAATATCCCTAAAGGTCTCCCATTGATACACTGAGCGGGGTAAAACCAGCTCAAGTTCATGAAATTTGAGCAAGCACCTTGTTTTTTTGTTGCAGTATTCTCTGAAGTCCTTGGAAATGAGCTAACAGAAGCAGTAATCACAGGTCTTACACTTAATATTGCAGAGCACTACTGCTATGCCAAAAGGCAAGTCATAAATTGTAATAATTCCTTGCTTGTAATATTTTAATCAGTTTAAACATGAATTAAAAATCTGTTAAAGATCTACTTCACAAGTCAAAAGCTATTCCTTCAACCTACCAAGTCACAACTTCTTGAATATTTTGCTACTACTAGAAATGTAAAATCACAATGAAATAAAATTACTTCTAATCATTGCCCAAATCAGATACTTGAATACTCATTATGACAATTTGTCCAACTGCAAGTTTACAGGTATTAGAAAATTTTGTAGAACATGATAAAGAAAAAAGGTAACAGATTTTGATACTAAAAGATTTTTGATACTATGTTACGATTAATTTCAGTCTTGAATCTCTCTTGGATTTATCTAAATTTAGATTGCATGATCTGAACTACAATTAAATTCACTATGTGCATGTCAGTCTTCATTCTTAGGAATATGTATTTCAAAAGTTTTTAAACCTAGTATTAAAAAGATTAGATTTATATTTAAATGTGATATTTTAGTTTAGCAGGCTTAAAACTTCAACGACATTTTACAAAAGCATTGTTTCTCTCTTCTGGTATTTCGGAACCAGCTGCTAATCTCAAAGGCTGGATTTGTCAGTTGTTCCACATGCAAAACTCTAGTTGAAACCAACAAGAGTCTGTAATATATATCAATTGCAGATCAAGCCCCTATGATAATTTCTTGGAAGTAAAATAATGCAATTTCTCATAACTCCCCCCTTCTCATAACTCTATTAATCAACTACAGACTACCCTTAGTGTCATGATCAAAGGGCTTCATGTAGGATAGGGTGAATACATAGAGCTGAATTATCTGATGTGCCAAATTTGGACTTGGTGCAGTTGGGGAGTGAGGGAAGGTGGTAACCCTAAACCTGCACTGAAGTGTTCTGATAGTTTTGGCATCAAAGAAAAGACTTCATAATAAAGTAAGTAAGTTTAACACCATTGTTCTCCTTACAAAAAAAATATTGTGCAGGACAGAGTATACTTTGTAAGAAATTAAATAGCTTCAATGTACCTTTTTAAGTGCATACTTTGGATCATCAGGAAGAACCATTATTATCTTCCCATCAGGATATTCAGCCAAAATTCTCTCTTTCTTCCATCCCTAAGTAAAACAAACATTAATCTATACTGTGTATAAGATAATCCTTTTACAACCAGAAAAGTGACATACATATCAATATATCTAGGTATAGTCAGCCTGTGCAAACCTATGCAATAACTAATTAGTGATAGTTTACTGGTAAACAACCTGATCAGTCAGCCTTATTTATCCACACAATAGGCATAATGCAGTATCACTCAATGCAACATTCTGTATACCAACCATATCCAGACACATCTCATGAAACTTTTATTTTAAAATTTCCAAATGGATGATTTTTTTTTTTTTTTTTGCAAGTTTGTAGTTCATACTAAATTTTCAGGATTAACAAACTCACTCAACTGATATAACTGATTTCTCAACCTACAAGAAATATATTTTCCAGAGTCCAGAAATGGAAATAAACTAAGTTTTTATTTTTAAAAATTCTTTAACACGGTTACCTCCACAAATACACACTCAGTTTTAAAGTTCTGGCATGCGAAAGACCTCCAGGAGGTTTTAAATGAACTGATTGGCATGCAGTTGCCCAAAACTTAAGGAACAGGGTTTTTTGTTGTTATGATCATAAACTATCAAAGCCACAAGAAGGAGACTATAAAAAGTATTATAACTACCTTCTAAGAATCTAATGGGGAAGGAGGCTACGTTGTGTGTATCTGAAGTTAAACATACTCAAAAAAATAGAGGTAATTAATTCTTCTTCAGATCCACACTCATGATGATTAATGAGCAGTACCTGCATGGAAAAAAAACAAACAAAAAAGCCACTTAAATCTAGTAAGATGGGACAGATCCAGAAATTAGAAATCGAGTTGCTTTGACGGGATTCTGAAAATATTGAACACAAAAGAAATGAGGAACACTTAACTAGCTGACCTGTAAGTCTCACACAAAGCACCTTTATGTAAAAAGCCTTTGAAGAACCAATACAGATGGAACGATTTTCTCAGTGACATGTACCATCCGGCTTAAGTAAAATTTTACCTGACTAAAAAGCAAACAACTGGATTTGGCACTGACAATGCCACATGTACTATCAAAACAGGACAAGTTTCAGAAGGGTTATTTCTACTTCATTTTTTAATTATCTTGATACTTTCAACCATTCTTTCCCAAACAAGATGCAAGATGACACTTTTAGAAACAACTGGTATCACAGATTTTCACTTGATGCCAACAGTGAAAACTGGTACAAGAGGGCTCGTTAGAACATATGTTGCTCCCGAATGATGCTACTGCCGAAAACTAGTATCACAGGGATGTCATGCACAAGTTTAGTTTCAATCCTGCCACCTTCCCCCCTCAATGATAGCACTGAATACCAACAGAGAGGGGCAGGCCAGTCGAATGATGGTAAAATTCTGCTGCTGGGGCACAGTAAACAGGATTATTATGGCACTAGGGTAGTGGAACAGCAGCACTTGTGAGAACTTGATCTCCAGTTAGAGCAAATGTAAAGTCTCCTAGATGAAGCAGGGATTAAGCCATCATCTGTTTTTTGGTGTCTCACTTCAATCTCCCACAGCTTCCATCACCTACTCCTGACCAACTGAGAATGTCACTCAGAAGGTGTAAGTAACATGACAAGAATCCTACCAAAACACCATCCGGAGTGCTGTTATCCAAACACAAAGATGCAGCCTTATATTTTTGGTAAAGTCACAAAGGGCATTCCAACTAGAGTCGGTCAGCTATTTTTCATCAAAATGAAAGTTTGACGTAAGTAGAAAAAAAAATATGAAAATTATATTTTCAGAACAGCTCTTTCAAATGAGTACTGTCTAACTATGAGGACGGGGCAGAGGGAAATGTACATTTCATGTTACCTCATTCTGCTGCCACTGCTTTCAAGACAAGTAATATTTTAGTAGCATGACTCTCATCTACAGTGGAGAATTCAATAAAATCAGCAGGAATTATATCATGAAGGACAAATGAAGCTCTCTCTAAATATTTTCAGGATTCTTTTTTAAATTGATTTTACTGTTTCTCTTATTTTCTGATTTTTTTTAAAAAAGGAACTGAATATATTTTAGTACAAGATAGTGATTCCGTTTTCAGCACTGCCATTATTCATTTCCAAATTCCAGAGGCTTGTAATTCAGCCACAAAGGTACAATTAGGGTTGAAAACTTGTATTTTAAAGTCTTACCATGCCAACACCTTATGAGTGTTCAAAGAAAGATTTAGAATTAATACGATTTTATAGCAGAGGGTAGAAAGCAAGTTTAAAAATAAAAGGAGTACTTGTGGCACCTTAGAGACTAACAAATTTATTTGAGCATAAGCTTTCGTGAGCTACAGCTCACTTCATCGGATGCATTCATGTCCCGAAAGCTTATGCTCAAATAAATTTGTTAGTCTCTAAGGTGCCACAAGTACTCCTTTTCTTTTTGTGAATACAGACTAACGCAGCTGCTACTCTGAAACCTGTCAAGTTTTAAAATGTTTCCACATTTTGATTTTTGGAGTTAGCTGTGGGCTTTTCCAAAAGTTAATAGGTTTAAACAAATATCTTTTGTCAGCATTCCTATTGTTGTTCATGCTATTGTAAGGAACAAGCCACATTTTTTCATTATACAGTGTTGACAGAAACACACCAAAAGAGGTCAAGGTGCTGGTATTATTCTCAGATTAAAGCTTCCAATCAGTAATAATTTATCAAATTAAATATCTGAAAATATATCCAATACGATTTTAATGACAGTATCTTGTATGCATTTTGAGGGCATATTTTCCTTTAAAGAAAACACACCTACTTACACCCATATTAAAATACAATTAAGTGAAAATGTGGCTTCAAAGATCAAATTGCAAGGCATTTGCATCACAAGCAGCTGAAGGGAGGAGTCCTTGAACTAAAGGTAGAACACACAGAATAACATATTAAAATTAAAGTACTTGTGCTCTTCTACAAAAAGGGCAAAGGTAACATATCTGCAGATGTAAACACATTTTGTAATATGCTATTGTAGAAACATAGGAAGTTGGCTTTTCTTCTCTCATTTTTATTTACATTCCTTTTAAGGCATCCATTTTGTCAAGCCCAAATTTTACTTAATTTTATAGTAGTACAAGGTGTTTGGAATGAACAAACAAATCTAAATTTAATATTAATGTCTGTAAGAAATAGAAACTTCTTCCTATATGCCTACCAACAAGCATTTGTTCTGCATGGTCAGGGAAAAGGGTATGATCATAGCATATTATACCACATGTGAAAACTCCAGTGATTCAAAACTGCACCATTAGAAATCACAACTATAAGTTGTAAAGGTGCAAATATGTGCCCAAACCAGCACTTCTTCCAACTGCTGCAACACTAGTGCCTGATGGGTATCTATCCTGTAGTTCTCAGCACAGATCCTCAAAGAAGGGGTTTGAGAGACAGTAGCAGTCCACAGGTGGAGAGGTGGCAGACAACAGATTTTTTAGTTTGAACCATACAAATTATTTTTCATTTAATATATGTTTTGTAATTTAAAATGGAATCATTATTGCACTAAAATTCTAATTTTTTATATAGACTGAAAATGGTCTGCATCTTAATAAAACAGAAAATTTGTACACAGAATTATAGACCCAAATATTCAAAACAAGAAATTGTTCAGAAGTACAGGAAACATTGCATATTGCAGAGCAGTTGCTGAAGCAATTGCAGCATTATGGTACTGTGCAGGGAACGCTAGTTGTAATGTTGTGGCTTTAGGGCATCATTTTATTTACACTAGGTGCACAGTGACGATACAAAATACAATTGTGAGCTCTGCTCAAAGCAAGTGCAATTTCGATAGTGCTAGCAACTTGTGCGTGCTTTGTAAGCACTTGTGTGAGTACATGTGTGATGTTATCTGATTAAAATATGACCATGCAAACCATTGCTGCTACCACTGTTATATAATTGCAGCGAATCTTATACATAGTATGACACATGGCCAGAAAGGGTTAAGCAGCTTGCAGGCTAAATAACCCAGAGCCAACCTTTAGAGATGTTAGAAAGTATGCAAGTGGTCATTAGGGCCATTCTATGCTAGATAGGCTAGAACTTTGAAGTGAAAACCTGTATTGTTACAGAATTAGAGGTAATACTAATTGTGTGTGTTTACATGGTTAACATTAAACCAGATACAAGTAAACAGACCGTTCCTGTCTGTCACTATAGCTATTAATTCAGAGATCAAAAGAGAATAAATATTAAGATGAATCTTGGGTGCAATAATGTCATCGTCTATATGTCTTTTTGAAGTTTGTGATAGACTGCCTGATGGATAAATTGCCCTATGTTAACTTGTGTAACTAATTACTGGTGGTGCTTAGGAAATAAGCCTCCATAATTGCCTATTGTTCGCCGAAGTACTCCAACCTGTCAACTGTATAAAAAGGGCTTGGCTCCTAATCCTTTCTATCTCAGATCCGCTTGAGGCTTCATGAAGGGGAAGCATAAGCTACAAGGCTGAGATCCCAGTCCTGACTGGACCACCCTGAATATAAACATCGCACTATAACCTATGGACTAATTCTGAAAGAACTCTTTGCATCTACAAAGCTCACCATTTCTGCTATGACTTTGAACCTCAAGAATTGTACTCATGCCTGTATGTACACTGATCTTTTAACCAATACTCTCTTTTCTAATAAATTTTAGTTTAGTTAATAAAAATTGGTTGTCAGTGAATATTTGGGTATGACCTGGAATATTCATTAACCTGGGAGGTAATGTGTCCGATCCTTTGGGACTAGAAGAACTTTTTTATATGATGAATAAGATTTTCAGTAATCCTCATCATATTTGACTTGCGTGTCTGGGTGGAGGCATGAGGCTGGGTTACTTTAAGGGAACTGTGTTGTTGGCTTCTGGGTAACCAGTGGGGTATTACAGAAGCTGTTTTGTGCTGGTTTGGTAAATCTAAATATTGGATTATCCACCAGTTTTGGGGATTGTCTGCCCCGTTCTTTGCAGTTCACCCTTATTGAGCAATCTCAGTTGGCCCCCCTGGGACTCCGGTCACAACATGAATGGCGTTACCAGCATAGCAAGTGTCTACTGTGGCATTACGCCCTATATACTTCACAATATTATATGAGTATGCCATAGGTGTGATGTATTTTGTGCAAGATAGAGGCATGTGAGATATCACTGAAAAGGTTATGATTTACTGAATAGGATTATCCTACTTGTATGCATGTATCATTTTGGTATCTGAAGTTAGGATAACTTTCTATGCCTCTATTACAAATGTGTTTACACCTGGGGAAAAGGTTGTCTGTCTAGATGGCTGGCTGGGAAGGGCCAGTAGGGAGAACAATAGCTCTTAGAAGAATCTAATCTCCCACCAGGGAGCCTTCCTGAGAACACTACAAACAGCCTCTGAGTCATGGCTGCTGTGACCCTACAGGGACATGTGACCAAGTCACCTGGTACTAGACTCCATCTTGGAATACCAGTGCTTTTCCACTGACCACGCATGGGAACCAAGCTTGGACACAAAGGATTCCCGCCCTATGCAAAAGCTATTTAAGGCAGGGGAGTGACATCATCGAGGTTCTTCACTAACCCCCCACCCTAAAGAGACTCTTGGAAACACCTGAGGAACAAGGACTGAACTGGGGGGGAGGGATTGCTAGAGCCAGGCTAGAGGGGTTTCTAGCCTGTGAAAGGAATACCTTTTAAGCTGCAAGCAAGGGCAGCTGACCCATTAAAAAATCTCTACAACCAGCTTAAGTCATCTTTTAGGGTGAGAAATTGCTACTCATATCCAATCTCTTAATATATTAAGCTTAGATTGCATTTTTGTTTATTTGCTAGGTAATCTGCTTTGATCTGTTTGTTATCCCTTTTAATTTCTTAAAATCTATCTTTTGTAGTTAATACACTGGTTTTAGACAAGGCAAAAACAAATGTATGTGGAAGTCATAACTTGGAGCAAAAAACTGTGTATATTCCTCTCCACATTGAAGGAGGGGACGAATGAGCTTATTTTGTACAGTTCCTCCGTGCAGCACAAGACGGTATAATTTTGGGTTTACCCTCCAAAGAGAGGTGTGCATTTGAGTAGCTGGGCAGTTCCTTAGCTGAAGCCTTCCCACAAAGCTGATCTCAGCATCTGTATGTAGCTGCAGCTGGGTGGGTCCCTACCTGTATGTGTGCTAGAGGGAGCTTGAGGGCCTGTCACAGCAGAACAGTGAAGGGAGCCCAGGTTGGTGGGCCAGGTGGGCTCAGTGGTACCCTAGTACCAGGTGGCATCTTGGGGGAAACCCGTCACAGTCTGCAATGCCAAAATTCTCTAATATAGGCTTGCCTTTAAAGCACGTAAGCTAAGAACACAGTAGAATGCATTAACTCTGAATTTCCCAAGTTTCCCAAGTTCGTATAAACTTAAAAATGCAGTAAGATTCCAAAAATTGTTTGTTTGTGCCATGTAAGAATGGCCATACTGGATCAGACCAAAGGTCCATCCAGCCCAGTATCCTGTCTACCAACAGTGGCCAATACCAGAGGGAGTGAACCTAACAGGTAATGATCAAGTGATCTCTCTCCTGCCATCCATCTCTACCCTCTGACAAACCAGAGGCTAGGGACACCATTCCTTACCCATCTTGGGTAATAGCCATTAATGGACTTAACCTCCATGAATTTATCCAGTTTTCTTTTAAACCCTGTTATAGTCCTACCCTTCACAACCTCCTCCTCCTCCAAGGAGTTCCACAGGCTGACTGTGCGCTGAGTGAAGAACTTCCTTTTATTTGTTTTAAATCTGCTGCCCATTAACTTCATTTAGTGGCCCCTACTTCTTATATTATAGGAACAAGTAAATAACTTCCTTATTCACTTTCTCCACACCACTCTGATTTTATATACCTCTATCATATCTCCCCTTAGTCTCCTCTTCTCCAAGCTGAAAAGCCCTAGCCTCTTTAATCTCTCCTCATATGGGACCCGTTCCAACCCCCTAATCATTTTAGTTGCCCTTTCCTGAACCTTTTCTAATGCCAGTATATCTTTTTAGATTTGAGGGACCTCATCTGTATGCAGTATTCAAGATGTGGGCGTACCATGGATTTATATAAGGTAAGACATTCTCCATCTTACTCTCTATCCCTTTTTCCAATGATTCCGAACATCCCGTTTGCTTTTTTGACTGCCCCTGCACACAGTGTGGACATCTTCAGAGAACTATCAACGATAACTCCAAGATCTTTCTCCTGATTAGTTGTAGCTAAATTAGCCCCTATCATATTGTATGTATAGATTCATAGATATTAAGGTCAAAAGGGACCATTATGATCATCTAGTCTGACCTCCTGCACAACGCAGGCCACAGAATCTCACCCACCCACTCCTGCGAAAAACCTCTCACCTATGTCTGAGCTACTGAAGTCCTCAAATCATGGTTCAAAGACTTCAAGGAGCAGAGAATCCTCCAGCAAGTGACCCGTGCCCCATGCTACAAAGGAAGGCAAAAAACCTCCAGGGCCCCTTCCAATCTGCCCTGGAGGAAAATTCCTTCCCAACCCAAAATGTGGTGATCGTTATGAGCATATGGGCAAGATTCACCAGCCCGATACCCAGGAAAGAATTCTCTGTAGTAACTCAGATCCCACCCCATCTAACATCCCATCACAGGCCGTTGGGCCTATTTACCATGAATATTGTAGTTGGGGTTATTTTTTCCAATGTACATTGCTTTACATTTATCTACATTACATTTCATTTGCCATTTTGTTGCCCAATCACTTAGTTTGGTGAGATCTTTTTGAAGTTTTTCACAGTCTGCTTTGGTCTTAACTATGTTGAGCAGTTTAGTATCATCTGCAAGCTTTGCCACCTCACTGTTTACCCCTTTCTCAAGATCATTTATGAATAAGTTGAATAGGATTGGCCCTAGGACTTACCCTTGGGGAACACCACTAGTTACCCCTCTCCATTCTGAAAATTTACTATTTATTTCTACCCTTTGTTCCCTGTCTTTTAACCAGTTCTCAATCCATGAAAGGATCTTCCCTCTTATCCCATGACAACTTAATTTACCTAAGAGCCTTTGGTGAGGGACCTTGTCAAAGGCTTTCAGGAAATCTAAGTACACTATGTCTACTGGATCCCCCTTGTCCACATGTTTGTTGACCCCCTCAAAGAGCTCTAATAGATTAGCAAGACATGATCTCCCTTTACAGAAGCCATGTTGACTTTTGTGCAACAATTTATGTTCTTCTACGTGTCTGACAATTTTATTCTTTCCTATGGTTTCAAGGAATTTGCCCGGTACTGATGTTAGACTTACCACTCTGTAATTGCCAGGATCACCTCTAGAGCCCTTCTTAAATATTGGCGTTACATTAGCTATCTTCCAGTTATTGGGTACAGTAGCTGATTTAAAGGACAGGTTACAAACCATAGTTAATAGCTCCGCAATTTCACATTTGAGTTCTTTCAGTACTCTTGGGTGAATGCCCTCTGGTCCCTGTGACTTGTTACTGTTAAGTTTCTCAATTAATTCCTAAACCTCCTCTAGTGACACTTCAATCTGTGACAGTTCCTCAGATTTGTCACCTACAGAAGATGGCTCAGGTTTGGGAATCTCCCTAACATCCTCAGCTGTGAAGACTGAAGCAAAGAATTCATTTAGATTCTCTGAGATGACTTTATCATCTTTAAGTGCTCCTTTTGTATCGTGATCATCCAGGGGCCCGACTGGTTGTTTAGCAAGCTTCCTGCTTCTGATGTACTTAAAAAACATTTTGTTATTACCTTTTGAGTTTTTGGCTAGCTGTTCTTCAAACTCCTTCTTGGCTTTTCTTATTACATTTTTACATTTAATTTGGCAGTGTTTATGCTGCTTTCTATTTACCTCACTAGGATTAAACTTCCACTTTTTCAAAGATGCCTTTTTATTTCTCACTGCTTCTTTTACATGGTTGTTAAGCCACGGTGGCTCTTTTTTAGTTCTTTTACTGTGTTTTTTAATTTGGGGTATACATTTACGTTGAGCCTCTACTATGATGTCTTTGTAAAGTGATCATGCACATGATCTTGACTTGTCTACAAAAATAGGTTCCCAAAAAAATTTGCCCTGAAAAGCAGATGATGTACTCAGATTCTTCTTGAAAATATTTAGTTATGGATGAAAGAAGTCACTCGATACTGTTCATTTCTGGTAAGGAACTTCACAAGTTCTTTTCTTGATTATGCCTTTAACAGGAATGTCTTTCTGAAATTAAATTCTAACAGTGAACCTTTGTACGTTGCATCTTTGACAGTTTGTGAAGATGGCAAAGTAACAGGGTCTATTGCTTAGAGTTCAGAACTGAAATAAGGTGACCTGGATTTCTATTTCCAGCTCTGCCACTGCTTGAGTGACCGTGGCCAAGTCACAACTTCTCTTTGCCTTCATACCCTCACCTGTAAAATGAGGTGTTACCTCTTAAGGGATGTTGAGATTTTGATTGTGGAATACTTCATCACCCTTCATCCAAGAATGATAAGTACACAGTATTATCAGAGGTTAAAATAAAATTAAGACATTTTTAGAACAGTAAAAGAAAGGTGATATCAAATAGCATGAGCTATCCTATTTGAAATATCAGCAAGTCTTATTCTCCGCTGAGTGTCTATCCTCATACTCAAGGATTCAGTATGGTTAAGAGAAAACTTAAGTCTGCTGTTTACCTCCATCTTATGAAGATAAATGTTCATTTTTATCTTCAGTACCAATATCCTATTAAATTCCCAAATTCCAAAAGAGGTATTAAAAATGCTTTAAGCCAATAGCCATTAAAAATAGTCTTAAGTCTTGTCCTTGGGGTCTGGTTACCCTAAGAATTATGAGCATGGATTCTAAGATATATTCCCAGCAGTAAACAGTGATTTACACTTACTATTCAGACTAGACGTGATCCAAGACACTTTCTCCCTACACAGTCATGCCTGAGTCATAGTCCTACTGCAACTAGAGATGGACTTCATGTGAAAAAGTATTGTGATCATGTAATTAGAGATGGTATCACAGAGCACTGAATTCAGGTTGTCTGTGCAACTTTAATTCTGCCATCTCCTAACTTCTGAGTGCTTGACTTCGCTACTTTAATAATGTTATTTTAAACACAGAAGAGTGTGTGTGCGTGTGCGCACGCGTGTGTAATTTCCTAGTTTAAGAAAACTCAAAGAAAGAAAGAAAGAAACCAGAAATTCCATCCTGTGGCATATCAACATCTCCACTGATCATTGAGAGAGCCGGAACCTTTAAATTCATCACACAGACCTGTGCCACTTGAGCTAACGGAGTAACTGATAGCAGTAGTATGTTGACATCCTCTATGTTGACAAGCACTGCAAGAGACACTTTACAAGTGGGTTTCACAGATATATATTGACAGCAGAAGAATGGTAAGTCTCTAGAATCCAGAGTTCCAGTCCAGACTCTGTGCTTTAGTGGGAGCAGACTCCTCTATCATCTTAGCTACCCAGTCCCCATTCCAGTCTTGTCTTCCCCCATCCATGGCTCCTTGTGAGGAGAATGGAACTGAGACCTCTATAATTCTAGTCTTCATTCCTCAGACTTCTCATCCCAGTACCCAGCACATCCTAGGTTCACCCCTCCAAACTCCATGCCCAAGACCAAGCCTCCCCCCCTGCACTTGAAGTCTCGGTTTCCTACGTTGCAGCTCCACAGCCAGTCACTTCCCTACTTCCTGCCCACATTTCCCATCCCTACTGCCTCTCAGTGCCCAGTATCCCACCACCACACTTGGTTCCTTGTCCCAGTCTTTGTCCAGACAGTACCAGTTCTCCCCTCCATACCCTGGCTCTGTCACCTCTGTATCCCCTTCCACTGGTTCTCAGTCTCCTCACCTGGCTTCCTGTTCCTGTCTCCCACTCCCAATTCATCATCCCTGTTTCCCTCTCCTCAAAAAAAAAAAAAAAAAAACAACACTCTTTCCCCCCCCCCCAAATCTACTACCTCCGCCTTTCCCACAGCCCAGCTCTTGGCCACTGTGCTTTTGCATCAGGCAGTTTCCTCCTCCACGCTGCCTGGGTCAAGTTGGGGGAGGAGGGAGTATCACTGAGACCACAGGAGAACATGTCTCAGTTCAGGTACCTGGACCCAGAGCCAGCACAGCCTCGAGTAGCCTAGAGCTACAGGGAAAAGACTGCTCAGTGCTTGAACACAAAAACCAGTGCTGACAGACTCCTGAGAATTTAGCTACTAAAATTTAAGGAACCTCATAGTGAGCATGTGTGTGCTGCCATTTTTCAAACGCTTATAACTTGGCAAGTTTGGGCAGATTTTCATGGGGATGGCAAAAAGTACACCCTCACACAAAGGCCACACACTGTGCCAAATTCTGAATCTATATTCAAAGAATAGTGGCACTAGAGCTTTTCGAAGAAAAGGTCATTAGAATTTAGCATGGGCAAAACAACTTATTTTTCCCTAGCCTTGTTCTCAGAAATTGCTGAACCATTTTGGCTGAAGCTCTCCAAAAAATTTTCAGTCTGAGGCAGACACCCAGCCTGGAAAATTTCAGCCCAGTTTGTTAGTTTGGCAAGTTAAAAGCAACTGAAAACAGGGCTTTATAACAACAGGGGCTAGTAGCATTGCCTATAATAATCAGTAATTTTGAACACAATAACTGGAACTTGGATCAATATTATTCTAAAGTTGTGAAGTCTTTGGAGAATACACAAGACTTAAATCTCTTCCTAAAAGTCAAGACGACACAGAGTTGAAAGGAACTAAAAAAAAAAAAGTAAATGTTTGGTTTACCTCATTAAAATGAAAGTTGTGTCAATGACGACAACAAAAAACTTCATATTTGCCTTTTGAAATGAAAGAGTTATATTTAAGACAAAAAGCAAGTATTCTTGTCTTGCATAAAATAACATTTAACCTGGACTTGAAAAATCCATATGCCAGTAGTGAGTAAAAGCCTTCCTTGGGAACTGGAGAGAGAATGCACCTAAAGCCATCAATATTTACAGAATTCAGGGTCTCCTGGAAAAATACTTTCAGCACTTCTGGGTGCAAAAACAATCTTTAAAATATGAACCAAAGCAATGTTAGCTTCTTTACTCTGCAGACAAATGGTACCGCTGTCTCTACTGTTCGGTTTTCTCCAAGTAGTAGCCAAGTGAAATTGGCAAGATACTAATCAGCGTCACAGCTGTTATTCAGAACCTTGAAGGCAGCCATGAAACTGGGAAAAAAAAAAAATATCCCTCTGCTACTACTTGAGAAACTATGAACAGTAGCAATGGAGTTAAGTCACAGGGGAGGATGACCCTTAAATAAAATTAAAAAAAAACAAAAAACAAAAAACCATACACCACACAAAAAATAAAGAGGGACTGACCTACGGAGGATAGATGAACAGACAAACCACCTTTTGCAGCAGTCAAAAGGCCATGAGGCTTAGAGCAGCAAAGACACCTCCTGCCCCAACAATAGGCAGAAAGCGTTAGGGTGGGAAAGCAGAAGCGAGACCTTCTTTCTCCTTCTGTGAGTCGTGCAGCTTTTGGTTCTCCCAATGTATTAGATCCTGGATTCTCAAGAGGTTATCAATCTAACAAATTTTCTAATATCTCACAGTGAGACATCACAGGGTAAAACTTGTGAGTGGTGGTGGAGTGGAAGCAGGTGTCTTGAGATACTGCCCTCCCCATACTGTTAGATGGAAAAATAAAGTTGAGAACCACCATATTAGACAATTAACAGGGGGCTGATACAAAGATGGAGACTGTAAACAGGCATCAGAGACTGGCTTCCAGCACCTTGCCTTTCTTATCAGGGGTGGATTTCTCATCAAGACTATTACGTGGACCTTGTTGTTTGCTTTCCCTCTCCCTTTTTCCAATCTGGCTAGTAGAATTAGCCCTGTAACTAGGAGAAATCTGGTAATTTTGGTCAAATCTTGGCCTAACTCCTTCGGAAGATAGAGGCGAAAAAAAATACATGAGTGAGCGACCAAGTGTGTGCATGTGTGCAGGCACACAGGACAAGCTTCTGGGAGAGAGTGTTTCATCATGGTATTTGCCTCTTCAAATAGGCTTGAGATGGACTAAAATATTTGCTTTGAACATAGTTTAGATTCTTTTCATGAGGACAAGTTTTCATACAAACTAAAGAAAGCATCAGAATGAAAATGGTCTCAGTTAACTGCAAGAAGAGGTTCTATAATAAAATTTTTTAAAAAATCTTTAATCATAAAAAGGAACCAGCCACCACATGGGGAAATAAGAGGACATCTGTGGCCATGTGGTAGGTCATGTGGCCTGTTCTGACCAATTTTAAAGTACTCTTGGGAATTGTACACTGTGTCCTGAATAGGATAGATCTGTCAAAGGAAACTAGATGAACAGCAGCCAGGAAGCAATTTTAGGAGAAGAATCATGTTTCAGAGTTTAGTTGATGATAGCAAGGGGCTTAATTTATTCTCTTATTCATCTGCTGATTGGCCAAAAGTACATGGAAGACAAAATTTTCTTTAAAAAAAAAAAAAGAGACTGTCTACTTTCATGGTCAGGTCATGGTAGCAGCAGGTGCTAGCATGTGAGTTTGCACATTTTTTCTTTCCTATCTGTTTGAGATTTTATTGAGAGAGATGTTCAGTATCATCCCACGGCAGATAGGGAAGGAAGAGAGAAAGTGTAGCTTTACTTCTCTCCCTAACAATCAGCCTGACAAATTTTCTCATGTCTCCCACTGAGTCATCACAGGGTGAAGGATCTGCGCAGTGGAGGAATGGAGGAAGGTGTCTTGAGAAACTACCCTTAAAAGTAAAATCAGGCTCCAACATGAGCAAGGATAACACTGCTAAAGGATCATGTGCAAAATGACTGAAGAACTAATGAAATGACATCACGGTTTTCAAGAGAGTGAAAGATTAGCAATTTAAAGGGGGAAGAGATCTTTAATCAATGTTTAAAACTCTGATTTTGTTACTGCCTATTTAATTTAAATGATTAACTTTTGGAGAAAGTTAGTTTCAATGCCGTCAACTTACATTAACATGCAGCAGTTGACAATATATACCCTGAGTTGTCACTCTCTCCAGAAGTTATCTAGAAAAACTAAGATGAGCAAAAGTTGACTTTTCTGATATTTCTAGAATCAGAAAAGTCAACATTTCAGGCTTTCTTTAGACATCAAAGCAGAATAAAAAAGGCAAAAAGGCCAATTTTGAAAAAAGTCCTTTCAAGACACCTTTATAGATGTTTCTATCACAGCCATCATTATAGTATACTGAATCTACCCAGAACACCAAGCCCATATGAAGCCTGGAAGAGAGGAAATAGAATGGCCAGTAAAATGCAAGTGTGGGTTATAACAACTACAATGAAGAGTATGTATTCATTCAGTTCTAAATTAAATTTCCCATTGTTTGGCCAACTATAGATTTGGTTAAGCATTTTTCAACTAAAAATAAGGGAGGAAATGTCAGACATTCACAAAACTATTTCCCTTGTTTTCAACTCTATTTTATGTTAATGTATTACATAAAATCATCATCCCAGTTTCCATAGTATCTGTTATTCTACATTCATCTTTAGAAATGACTTGAGGAACCACAACCGGAGTCTCTCAGTTTCAGAGAGATAAGAGGTTGTTCTCACTCACTAGGAGGTGCAGGCAAAAATAGCATGCTTGGGTGCAATTTATGTAAAGCTTTTTCACAGCCATAAGCCACCTTTCTAAACACCTTGTCTGCACCTTATTTAAAAATTCTAGCCCTTTTCTTTTCATTTTTTTTTAAATAAACTGTAGCTTTTGAACTTTTTCATTGTAAACTACAAAGTTATTCCAGACTGAAAGGGAGAAGAAACTCCCTTAAAAACCACTTACATGCATACCAGTCTTATCCTAGAGACATCTGTGATAGCAAGGAAAGGAAGGTATATCAGCTGTTCCAACTCTCATAATTCTTAAAGCATTTTAAATTATTTGTTCACTTCCTCAGAAATTCGTACCAAGTCCCCCAATACCACCTGAAGCTATACATCACCAATGCGCTAGCGGCTGTGAATGGCTACAGGACTAGTCTATAAACTGCTGTTCAAAGGATTTAATTTAATCTTTCCTCATTTATTCTTATATCAGTTTCATTCCCACACCTGTTTCCATTTGTCCATAAAAATGCTCTTCCACCAAGGCAATCAAAGCATTTCAAAACCAGATGTGCCTCAGCAGCCTTTGTGCTGTTTGCTACAGTATCTACACTACTACACCAGACAAGACAAAGAATCCTGGGAAACATCCGAGACCCAAAAATTCTTTAAGATGACTAATTGATGGATTTACTATGGACAAATTGGAATAAGTAGGAAAACAGGTATTAGGTTACCTTCTATCACAGTCTCTACCTATCCATCCCCTTCAATTTGCCTAATGCTTTTCAGAAAAAGATTTAAGATGTTTGGGATTCAGTCAGACAACTAAGAAAAGAATGAAACAAGTCCTCAATATTTGGCGATAATTGTTTAAAGTGACTAGATGGTTTCAAAGTATTAGTAATGGATCTTTTTTAGACCACTGATTCAAACTCAGATCAGGATTTAATAGTAGTCTAATTGCTGTTTGGTACCTATATGAAATGAATTGGTGGCCTCAGTTCAATTATCCTGGAGGTCTTATCTACTTGCGTGTAGAGTACTGAAGGTAACATGCGTGATTAAAAAACAAAAAAAGAAAAGAACAAAAAACAGACTTTATAGATTCTGTTCTGGATTTCAGACACTTGAACAAGTTTTGAAAGTAGCTGATTTTACAAAATACTTATCTGAAATTGTACAACACTTCAAGCTTGTGTTTTAAACTTGAGTTGACTCAACCATACCTATTATGCGTAAGTAGAGTATGAAATGTGCAGTTATAATTTTAATTATCCTGTTAAAAATAGTAGTCTATTCTCTAAAGTTTTAATACACTGTAATGCTATGCTCAAAGTTCCAAGATATTCCAACTCTGAATCACTGATATTAATTTAACATAGCCAATATAAAAAAAGTGAATTAGAAGTCATCTGGATGGCATTCTAAAGACAATGATCTCCCCAACTAGTTCTTATGCCAAATGTTTTAGCAATACCAATTATACCAAAAGCTAAATTTAACAAAACTTTAAAAATAGTGATAAATGACTTTATTTTCCCTACAGAACAATACAGAAATACAAGGAAGGGATAAAACTGAACGGGAACGTTGCTATCATGATAATCAATTTTTATAGGTGACTTTTTACCATGAGCGAGGCTCCCTTAACAAAAATAATGTTTACCACAGATGAATTTATCATTTACTGTGATATTTTAAGAGTTTATTAAAAGTAATCTGAATTGCATTTGATGTACAGCAAGGAAAACAAAGCTTATTACTGTTTAAAAAGACGAAGTTCTCTTACCACATATTTTACAGCACTTATGAATTGGTTGTGGAAGAGCAGATGTTGAGTTTCATCCTCTGGATTTGATGCCGTGTAAAGCATTCCACAAATATTACAGGAAATAGCGCCAAATCTTTTCTGTCCTGCATCCTATTTAAAAAAAAATTATATATATTGCTCTATATACAGTTAACAGCAGAAATGTTTCATAGCTAGATATGTAATTCACAAACATAAGCACATGTATATTCTGCCCTGAGGCTAAAAGGAAGTGGGGAAGAAGGAAAAAAAGTAGTATACTAAATATATAATGACCGGAAGTCTACTCTCCAATGGCCAGCACACAAGCAGAGTTACAGCAGAGGCCATAGACTAAAGACACATTAAGACAACTTCTCCCCCCCCCAAAGTATTAATTGTAGCTCTTCTAGGTTAGAGTTAAGACACAGTAGCAGGACCACATGAAGAAACATTGACTGCTCACCTTTTCTTTCAAAAAAAAAAAAAAAAAAAAAAAAAAATTAAGACAATGACCTCTTTACCTACTTTGCTGCCTACAGAGAGTTTAGCTATCATTAAAAATAATAATAAATAATAATAATAATAATTACTCTGTTGTTCCCTATGCTTTAACTCCTGTCTGACCTTAGATAGCGAGCTTCTTGAGCATGGACCATCATGTCCTGAGTGCCTGGAAAGCATCTAGCAAACTGTAGGCACTACCATAAAAAAAAAAAAAAAACCCACCAACACACACCACAACACACAACAAAACGCCTAACGGTTATGGAAATAAGCATTAGAGGAACAGTAGTACACGTTATGTCTTGGCATTGTATTTCAAATTTCTACAGTGATAAATTATCTGGTACTGTGTTTTTCCATTTCCCTTCCTCTTCCCTTCTCCCAAAGTTTTAGGGGTATAAGTCGCATTTTATATATAACAAATCATATGCACCAGTTAAGAATATACCCCTTGCCCAGAAATCTAAAGATTCTTAAGTTTATCATGCTTTGTATTGTCTTGTTTTCCCTAATACTGTAAAAAAGTCCCATATAAAAAGGAACACTCAGTAATTTTGTTCTGACATTTAATCTTATTACTATTTTGTAATCTATTACAAAATTCATTTCGCACACAGACAATTCAGTATTTGTTTTGCAATTTGCTGATTAAAACAAGTATTATTCATTATGAAGAGTACAAAGAACTAGGAATCAACACAATTAATGCCTAACAGGGAATAAGACCTTAAGTACAGGGTCTTTGTTTATTCGAACTAAGTAATTCACATGGACGAAGGCTGTTCCAAAGAACAGATGTATATATTGATAAGGTTGGAAACTTATCTTTGGCTAATATATATAAGTTTTGGTTTAAAAAGAATCAAAACCTGTATTTGGACTTTGTTTAAAGTGTGTATGAGAAAGGTAATGGATTATAAAACACACAAGCTTAAAAATGGAGTTTAGCTAGGTAGACATTACACACAATATGGAATCCAATTACCACAGTATATAGTAAACAATACTACATAAGTAAAAGGGAAAATTTTTGAGGGAAAATTTTTAGTGATGTGTGTGTTAATCTCAAAATATAATATTGCAGGAATATTTACTGTGAATTTAATTTCATCTTTTAAAAAAGCAGATATATTTATAGACTTTTTACACTATATTACTGGGAAGGTCTTTTTGCAGTATGACTGGATTTTTTCAGCCTGTTTCCCACTCCCTCTTCAACTTTGAACAATATTTGGTTTAACTGGTCTGAAGAGAATTAGATCAACTATCAGAGAAATGGTAGTAACTTCAAGCAAATCTACTAGTAAAGTCTGAACTTAAAGAATATAGTTTCTTTTCTAAGGAAAAGACACATCTTAGTATACCCTGTAAGTTACCCACTATAACCATGCTCTATTAATTCTAGTAATTTTTCACAAGTTTCACTCTGTAGCTCACAATACACACAAGAGTACTGGAGAAAGACAATAGGAGAGGGGAAGGAGATAACATGACAAGGTACATCACTGTGCTAGTGAGGTGCATAATAAGATTTTTAAGCCTCTCTTTGAAGGCATATGTGTGGACCATTGTTGAAAGCAGGAAACTGGGACCTGAAGATCCATTGGTCTATCCTCAGCATGGCAGTTCTTACATTCCTATGGCATGTAATAGAGGGGAAAAAGGAAGAATTCTTCAAAGGAAGAAAAGGAAACAAACGCTGCTCCATGTGTTGGCTTTGGGCTGGAGCATCAGGGAGAGACTTGGGTTCCAAGGGTGTGAAAGTTGAGACTGATGCATTTTGTCCCTTATCTCCAGGCCTCCTTTAAAAAGGTTTAGTTCAGAAGAAACTGCCCTTTTGGCCACAGGAGCGTGCTGAATTTCAACTATTTACACACAAGGAAGGAAAAAAGGCAGTTCAGGAGGAAGGATGCATGTGATTACCTTACGACCCCACTTGAACCGAACCTAATTTTTGCTATCTCGAGGATGGAGAACATGTCCCCGATGCTCAGGGTAGGATAGGTGAGGGGGAAGTCTGCTTTGATGCTTGGAGTACACTTCAAAAAGATAAGACATGTACATTTGAAAGTCAGCTAAATATAAAGCAATTCTTATATTTAATGTATAAACAGTACTGCAACAAGCCTTGTGAAACACGAAATCCTATTCAAATGATTGGGAAGTTAAAAATTTATTCAAAAAGTGAATGGTGGTACACTAACAAATTAACACCACAAGGAAGTCACTAAAATATTAATGGCAAAGAAATCCTCAAAGTTGCTAGTATTCTTAATTCATCCTATCTTGCCTGATGCATGTGGTCTTCTATCAGTCTCTATAAGCAAGAACATAATACAGCCCAATTACATTTTACACTAGGACTGAAATACTAGAATGTTGCTGTACCTGGCAGACAATTTTTTAGGATTTCATTGATGTTACTGTATTATATGTATTCAAGTGTGTGGATGGGCATACATATGGAGATGTTAAGTATTTAAAAAGCTACTAGTATATGAATACTAGAGGAATGCATTAACTACTAGAAAGTGCACCAAGCCTTCTTTAAGGCTGCAGAGTGTGGCAAAGGTTTTTATTTTATTTTTCAAAAAAAACATATCCGATGACCTTATACAGCCCATAAAGATATTAGCCTGCCAGCATAACTGAAGTACCGTTCCAAATCCAAGAATTGCAGCAGACCATGCTTCAGACAAAAAATTGCTGTGTGAGACAGTATAGACTCTGCAATACAGAATCAGGATGTGCAGGCTAAAATCAGAAGGAGCAATACAGCAGCAGGAATTAAATCTATTTGAGAGACAATAAATCTGCCAATTATTTTTAACCTATTATTACAAGTTATCACCTAACATTACTACAAATGAAAGAATAGAGCAAAAAAAAAAAATTCCTCCTTTTTTTAAGCATTTGACAGCATGTCGTGAATAGGCCATCATTTCCTATGTATAGTTTTCCTTGGTTGCATGGGTCTCACACAACAGCAGGGGAGGGAACTGCCTATCTGACAATAGCATAGTAATAAGAAAAACAAATTACTATTACTGAAAGTGACAGGAAAAAATTGCTTTCAGTTTATTTACACATTTGAGAGTACCTTGCACATAAAACTCTTTCACTTCTGTTACTCAGCAGTACTTCCTATTCCCATGTACTAGCATGACATTACTCTAATGCAGTGCTCTGAAGGGAATTCACATACCCGCTCTTCCCTCCAAATACGCAGTTTGCCAGTAACAGCCGCAGAGTTGCTACAGTTTCTGGTTTTGGAACAGGATGGTGTCTCCTTTCCCCAGGACAGATTGGCAGAGCTGGTTGGTGAGCATCCACCACTCAACTCCTACACAGAGCTGAGGAGTGACTGAAACCTTGAGACCTGGAAGAAACCGATCCTTTTTTCTCCCAGATCTGTGCATGGACCTTGCGGGCAATACGAGAGTCATCCTGGCACTTTTCAATAGGTTACAGGGAGGAATTTGGATGTTGAGGCATAATACTGACCAATGTTATTGCTGAAACAGCAGGGAAGGAGGCATGTGTCCAGAGCTAAGAAAGATAGGTGAGTGCCTTAACATTGTTTTATTATTCTTAAGATTGCCTAGTCTGCCCCCCTGAAATACACTCAAACATCACCAGAAGAGAAGAAATTCCATTTTAAAAACATTTCAAAAGATTTTTTTTTAAAATTTTCAAAACAAAGGTTTCTGAAATTAGTTTAAAAATTTTACCTGACATTATCCCTTTAACTCATTCCTTAAATTGACAGTGTCCCTTTAGTCTTCTCCAAAAGCCTCTGCTGGGTGAAGTGAAGCATGAGCTGTTGAGACTTAGGAGAGAGCCAGTCACAGGGAGCATGAAGATTAGTTCTCAGCAACCTGATAGAGCAACGTGGTTCAAGACAAAGCCGCAGCAGAAATTGGGTTACCTGATCTAAAGTCATTCTTCTAGGCACCTGCAAACCTACACTGACTTGATGCAAATTGCATTCATACAACTGCAGAGGGGATAAAGACCCTAAGTCAGGCAAACCCCATTTGGAAGAATGTGAGAAGTTTATACTTCTGAAACCCACTGTTTCAGTCCCTTTGTAACTTCAAGACAACCAGCCATCACATTACAACAAGGCTGTCTTCACACCTAGAAAGGCTTTAATAATTCTCTCTAGATATTGGACATATAAAAATGTCTTACCAATTTCTCTTCTCTGAAAAGGTGCATCTCTGCCTGATCCTCCATTTGTGAGTTAAGGAGCTCCACCTGCAAAATAGGCATTTGGTGCCTTTATAGGAGATGGTAGGGGCCCCTTGTCTTAGGCGTAGGGTGAGGCACTTCCCCTCTTGATTACCCTTGGTATGGCTGCTCCAGACAGATAGAGCAATACTTTGCTCAGAGAGCAAAAACAGCCAGAAAACATGCAGGCTGTAAGGAACGGGGAGAAAAATGGAGAAAAGCAGGAAGGTGGTCCAGAGAAGAAAATATTTCTTCTTTGGCTCTTCACAAAGAATTTAAAAAAAAAAAACAAAAAAACAAAAAACACAATACCAAAACTTTTGCCCTCTGACTGAAGCAGTAACAATTTATGAAATTTGGAGTCATGTTTTCCCAATCATTTTGCTAAATTCCACAGAATAAAATTCTTCTTTTAAAATCTGTACATCTCCTTTTTGATTGGGTCATGTCTTGACAAGTAGGAAAGCCTGCCCACCAACTTCCTCCCAGAAGCTTCTGCAGCTTCAGGCAATACATATGGCAGCTCAACATGTCCTTTTTAAAGTAAAAAATAAAAAAAGTAATCTTTTTCTAGAAGTTTACTTCTAAGAATTAAAAAAAAAAAAAAAAAAAGTAAAAATATGGGGCCATTTCCTATTATGAAATGCTGATTTCATTGGTCATTATAAACAGTAGCAATAAACATGTAAAATAAAAAAGGTGCTAAGTCTAAGTTTGAACATTATGCTGCATGGATAATATTTACAGTATTGATTTTTTCTTGTCAAAGATTGATACTGTAAACGATAGGAATATAAACTTGATGGAGCATGAAGGTTTATAATGTAACGTAAGAGCCAGTAATTAAAATTGACCAGTAACTGTTTTTTTTAGTTTTATACTTCACTGCTTCAAGCCCATTGGTTTTTAATCAACTTCATTATGGATAGCATCTTCACTTTCATCAATTAAACCTGTGAATTTTTTGAGGCCAAAGCATTTCACCTCTCTCATGAAGTGCCTATGTCACAAAACAGTTAAATGGGAAATTATAAGGAAGTGTAATGAAAAAATAAGAAGGAAAATGAAACATATTTTAGTGTATAAACTTGAATAGTTTGCACTTTGCTACTATGAACAGTGATGTTGAAATGCCAGTACTGATCCTGGGGGACCCAGCCTACCCCTTGCTCCTCTGGCTCATGAAGACGTACACTGGCCACTCAACAGCACAAAGGGAAGATTCAATTACCGGTGGCTCAGCAGATGCAGGATGACAACTGAATGTTCTTTTGGTAGATTGAAGGGGTGCTGGCATTGTTTACTCACAAGTCTGGATCTCAGTAAGAAAAATATCCAAATGGTTCTAGCCACCTGCTGTGTCCATCTGTGAAGCAAAGGGGGAAAAGTTTCCCCTGGAGTGGACAGCACAGGTGTTGCAGCTTTTGGCTGAGTTTCAACAGTCAGACACCGGAGCTATCAGAAGAGCTTAATGTGGAGCTATATGGAGGTTTTGAAAGAGCACTTTAACAGCAAGCCACAGTAATGCACTGTGATGTGTTCTATCTGGCCCTGCAGTCTGGGGGCTGTTAGGAATTGCGTGGTGCACATCGATGAATGTGACACAGATGCCTACTAGTTTTGTGGTGCTTGCTGTACATTTATGATTATTACACTGTTTATCACTGATCTTATGAGTTGTGTCAAAGCATACAATCATGAGAAGGTGGGTGCTTTCAGTATCACCAGCCATTCTGCAGCATTTTCTGGGAACTAATGATGAATTATTTTCCAAACAAAGAGTAACAAAAACACTTCCAAAAAATTCTGTGCAAGTTAAAAGCAAATACATTAAAACCATAAGAAGTTTATGGAACAGAGCTTAATGAAGGGGAACATTCATGTCCATTTTAGCAATATAAACATCAACTGTGCCTCTCACAGGTCAGCGTATGTGAAGCTGTGGTTGTCCTTAATGGCCCCCGGTGGGGAGTGGTAGAATTATTGATGTGGCCCCTGATGCCACATGGAACGTAGAGAGGGCAGGTAGGCAGGTGCTACACTGCATTTCTCCACAGACTGCAAAAGGAAGCAACCCCAGGATTGTTGAACCTATAGATCCGCAAGAGCGTGCTGCATCTGTGTTTGCGGCCCAAAAAGCCCCATTAAATCTTTGTGCATCTCCCTGGGACTTCTGGGCCTGGCGCCTGTCTGGTCTCTCCTTCTCTATAGGCCAGGGGTCTCAAACATGCGGCCCGTGGAGTTCTTTGTTGCAGCCCGCCAAGCTCCCCGCTATCCCCCCGCCCCGAGTTACTTCCTGTGGCCGCTATGCTCCCCTCACCCCGGCCCCTCCCCGCTCCTCTGCCTACCTGCAGGTGCTTCCCACCACCGAATTGTTTGGCGGTGCTTAGCACTTTCCGGGGGAGAGGGGAGGAGCGGGAAGCCGTGCACTCAGGGGAGGCGGGGGAGAAGAGGCGGGGATTTGTGGAAGGGGGTGGAATGAGGGCGGGGCTTAAACAGAAGTAATTCTAAAACTAAGTGAGGGTTTTGTCCTTTGAGTGAGGTGCATTACTGAGTGTATATATTTTATTAAAACCGCTCGGAAATAACTTAGTCGAAAAAAAGAACACTCATGGAAGAAAAGAGTTTTCCAAGACAAATGGGAGAATTTATATTTTTTCCACAGAGGTAAAAGATAAAATTCAATGCCTTATTTGTCAGCAAATGATTGCTATTCCCAAGGGAGTATAACGTGCATCGGCACTACGACACAATGCACCATGAAAAATATGATGCATTCACTGGAAAAATCCAAGAGGAAAAAGTTCGGCAACTTAAAGCAGCATTTGCCAAGCAAAGAAATTTCTTTTTGGAGATTAACAAGTCTAGTGAAGATTCAATAAGAGCAAGTTTTGTGATACGCGAAATGATAGCTAAATCATTGTAACCTTTTACAGAAGGCCTATTCGTAAAAGAATGTCTTGCGAAGGCCAGCGAAATTTTATGTCCTGATAGGAAGAAAGTTTTTGAAGGCATAAGGTTGTCTGCCAGTACAGTTGCCTGCAGGATAACTGATTTAGCAGATAATGTGCAAAAACAATTGATTCAAATGGCAAAAAAGACTTTGAAGCATTTTCAATTGCTCTTGATGAGAGTACAGATGTATCAGATACCGTGCGGTGTTCATTAGAGGTGTGGATTGCAATTGGGATATAACTGAAGAATTGCTAGACTTAATGCCACTGAAGGGTACCACAATGGGACGTGACATATTTCAAGGACTGGAAGCGTGCATTGAAAGAGCTGTGCTGCCATGGAACAAACTCGTATCTTTGGCTATGGACGGTGCGCCATCTAGGTGCTCTGAAAACATTGGTGTGGTTGGATTACTGAAGACCAAAACTGAACAGCCTCAATATACCAGGAATTAGCTTCACCAGTATACATTGCATTTTGCACCAAGAAGCCCTGCGTAGTGAAAGTCTACAAATGAAGGAAGTTATGGATGTAGTTGTTAAAACCATTAATTTTATACATGCACGAGGGCTGAATCAGACAGTTCACTTCTTTTCTAGCAAGTATGGACAGCGAATATGGGGCACTTCTGTATCACACTCAAGTTAGATGGCTGAGTCGTGGAAATGTTTTGAAGTGTTCTTTTACACTTAGAGAGGAGATGGATTCCTTCATGAAAATGAAAAACAAAGAGGTTCCACAGCTTGCTGATTCCACTTTTATCTGCAACCTTACTTTTCTAACAGATGTAACTTATCACCTGAATGCACAGAACTTGAAGCTTCAGGGTAGAAAACAGGTGATAACACAGACATATATCAGTGTTAAGTCATTCAAAGTCAAAGTCTCAATTCCTTAGGAAAAGTTGAACCCAAATCCTTGGAAGAATATGCAGATATCATTTCTAGCTTACACAAACAGTTTGATGTGCAGTTTAAAGATTTCAAGACACTTGAACCACATTTTCAACTTTTTTCCACAGCAAAGGGTGTGGAAATGGATAATGTTGCAGAGGAAATGCAGATGGAGTTAGTGGAGCTTCAGTGTGATACCATTTTGAAGCAGAAGTATACAGATGTTGGAATTCCAGAATTCTACCAGTTTCTTTCACAAGAAAAATTTCCCATGTTATTCTCTGCTTCTGCAAGGATAATGGCAATGTTTGGAAGTAAATATATCATATGTATGAACAGTTTTTCCTGTTCCATGAAGATTAACAAATCTGTGTTAAGGTCAAGGCTCACTGATGAATATTTGAAAGCAACACTGAGATTGGTTTCGTCTCAGTCCTATCAAACCTAATATTGACGCAAAACGCTGCCAGCTAAGTGGCCAAAAATGAAATGACTGTCAAAATTAGCACTGACTTTTTGGATTACAGTTTTTAAAGAGTTAATAAATTGACTTTTAATAGCATGCTATATTACTCTTTTTTTTCCCATTTTTGACTATACTTTTGTATCGTTGTATGAAAAGGTTTCAGTGATTCAGCCCTCGGGCCAATGTACGAATCCTCATGTGGCCCTCATGGTGATTTGAGTTTGAGATCCCTGCTACAGACAGTCTGCCATACTCATCCTCCAGGCCCTCTGTTCATGATCTGATACAGCACTGGCTTGCATGATCTTGCTGAACACGTCATCCCAAATTCTCTCTCTCTTCCTTATCTGGCTCAAGCATTATGCACGTGTGGAGGAGGAACCTCTCAAGGCTGCAATGGCAGCAGCTACAGACAAAACAGAGGTACCATTGTCAGTATACTCACAATGGAAAGCAAAGTTAAAATTCAGAACTCCCTTCCCTTGCTCCCCGAAAGTTTTAAGCAATACATGCTTACTGACACTTTTGGTTCAGAGTGCTTGTGCACAATACCATTCTCAGCTCCAGCCATGGTGTGTATGGCCTGCCAAGGGTGAGGGAAATGAAGAAGGGATTGCTCAGTTGCATGAAACTATGTGTGATGGGCAATGGCACTGAAAATTGGCACCATTTTGCACAGGCAGTGGTGATTCCAGCGGATCTCTCACTCCTGAGGGTAACACAAAGGCACAAAGAGCACAGCTGCTGTTGGCAACCCGAAGCCACCTGGGGCTGTCCACCGCTAGCTTGTTTACTGCAATGGAGACTTCCAAGATTGTTGCCGACTGGTGTGGGAAACTATCCTACCATGAAGTAAGAAATAAGGCTGCCATCCCTAAAAAACTTTGGGAGAGGATTGCTGAGCACCTCCAGGAAAATTTCATTGAGAGCTCTCAAGAGGATTCAAGGGACATCTCTGTGAATATAAACAAACTGCTCTGCGCAGTCCCCCTACCTAACTCTACAGGGGAATGAAAAGCATATAAACTCTACTTTTCTTTGTTGTACCAATACTTCTTCTAGTACAAGTAAATTAATGAAAATCAATAGTTGTGTCCTGTTAAGCTAGGAGCACCATAACTGTAATGGAAAATAAATGGACACACTTACCCAAGGTTCTTTCCTCTGCATTGGGCTTGCACGTGCTCAACTGCTGAAATTGACTGAGCTGTGCTGGAGTCCCAAAAAGCTCATGGCATAGCTGGACCCCTCAGTTGCATGTCCTCCATTCTCCTCCACCTTCCCCTCGTCCTTGCTGTTCATGCCCGGGGCCTGTGCCTCAGGCTCCTTGGAGATATCCACGGTGGTGGTGGGGTCTCCACCACGTATGGCATGCAGCTCTTTGTAAAAAGTGGCAGGTCTGCAGCTCGGCATCAGATTAATTGTTTGCCTCCCGGGCCTTCTGCTATGCCTGCCACAGTTCCTTCGCTTTCACACAGTGCTGCTGCTGATCCCTGTTGTACCTCTTCTCCTGAATCACCTGTGAAATCTGCAGATGTCCACATTTTTATGGCTGATCTATAGCTGTGCTTTCACAGCCTCTTCTCCGCACAGGCCCAGGAAATCCAATATCTCCTGTCTACTCCAAGCTGCAGTTCATCTGGAGCATGCAGCCAACATGGCCAGCTAGGCAGTTGCACACAATAATGGAGAGCTGCTAGGTGTTCTCACCAAGTTGGACAATCAGGAAATGGCATTTCAAAAATTTGCAGGACTTGGGGCATGGGGTCAGTGAGCCTTCTGGTCTCCAAGACCCCAGGACAGGAGTTCACAACTGTGACCTGAGCAGTCATTGTCAGGCATTGTGGGATAGCTGCTGGAGGACTGTTAGAGTTGACACAGGTAGCACAGTATCTACGTTTGCGCTGCGTCAACCTCAAACACATCGACCATGGCTCAGTGCTGCTTGGGGAGGTGGTGTTACTATGTTGGCATTGAGGAGAGTTTACATTGGTGGGAGACAAATTTAAGTATAGATACATGCACAACTAGGTTGATGCACAGACTGGCTTGTGTAGACCAGGCCTGAGCTAAAAATGGGACAGACAGTTAAGCATAAGGGGTAACATGTTATAGGAGATAATTTGAAATGGGGTGGATAATACGGGTTAGATTGTTATGTAAAAGGAGTTTGAAGTGGGCCATTACGGGTTAGCAGGCAGGTGCGTTACAGATGGTTGTAATGAGCCATGAAACCAGTGTCCCTGTTGAATCCATGTTTTTTTAGTGTCTAGCAGCATTATTTACAATTTCTTTCCCCAGGCCTGAAAAACCACCCTGTGTATTTCAGCAGCTTGTACCTTCCACCAATGGAAGTTGGTCCATTAAAAGATATTACCTCACCTACCTCGTCTCTCTGATAAAAGTTAGGAGACATTTTAAAATTAAGGTGAATTATCCAATTTATCACTACCTTGTCATCCTCTATGTCCTGCACATCACTGAGAACAGTGTTTGCTGTGAAATGCTATTTTGTAAATTCAGAATACAGGTTAAAAAATAAAACTGCATTTTTTTTTAATTAGTGATACTCAGAATAAATAGTCTCTCTCTCCCCTTGAAGAGATGTCAGTATAAAAATCTTAAAAAGCAAATTTCCTTATGTCACAAAAACACCTAATTTTAATAAAATTGAAGACTAAACTGCATAGGGAGCTTTTTTTAAAATGTTGCAGTCCTGTCAACATGGAAAAAGAATTAACTGGACATCAATTTCATTTTCAGGTTCTCATGCACTTGCATTTAGAATGGCCATAGCGTGTCAGACCAATGGTCCATCTAGCCCAGTATCCTATCTTCCAGATGCTTCAGAGGAAACATACAGAACAGGCAATCATGCAGTGATCTATCCTGTGTCATCCACTCCCAGCTTCTGGCAATCAGATGCTAGGGATACTCAGAGCATGGGGTTCCATCCATGACCATCTTGGCTAATAACCACTGATGGACTTATCCTTCATGAACTTACCTAATTCTTTTTTTGAACTCCATTAAAAATCTAGGATGCAAATACAGCAAGGGAGTATTTGTTTAAAACTTTCTAAGGCAGGGGATGGAACATTTCTACTCATCTTAAATTTAACAAAAAAAACCACAAACTTAATTTTGCATAAATGTGGGAGCTCATTTAACCAGCAACATGTCCACTGAATATGTAAGATTTTAGAAGTTATTTTAGGTCTGTCTTCCTATATCATAGTTCATAATATCTCAGACTGGATTGTTATATTAGTCTGAGCACAACAATAATCAGGGACTTAAATTCTAACCCAATCTTTGACAGACTATACAACCTTGAGTAAGTCACTGAATCTTGCTACCTCACTTTCCATGGTCTGTAAAACAGAGATCATACTGCCCTGAAAGTTGCTACAAGGATTTAATGTTTGTAAGTGGCTGTGGCAAGATGGCCGATGTTAGTATGGTGGATCCTGCACTTTTCTTGGCAGGGGTGCTAAGACGCCACCCCTTACCCCTGCTTTTGGGCTGCCGAGGTCTCCGCTAGTGGCCCGGGAAGGTGGTAGAGGAGGGACACAGGGGAGCAGTCTGGGTTTGCTCCTCGCTTTGAGGCCTAGCACCTCTCAACCCCTGCGGGTTCTTACCCTCTTCATCCTTGGTGGGAGGGAGTATCCCTTACTTCGGTTCTCTGGTCTTTCAAATCTTACAACACACCTCCAAGCTCCAGTCCTCTCTCCTTCCTCCTCCTCCCCCCCGACTGCCTGAAGCAGGGGGGTTTATTAGATTCCTAACAGGGCCTTGATTGACTACAGGTGCTCCAATTAACTTGTAGCAACCCTCCCTAGTCTACAGGGAACCAAGCCTTACTTACCCTAGGGCTTATATATTTCCCCTCTACCACTGCTCCCTGGCCCTCCTGTACCGCATATTCCCCCCCCCCGCCCCCCCGACACCACGGGGTTGGGCTACTTGAGACAAGAGACAGTGTTGTCGTGACAGGCTGTCCACGTTGCCATGTTGGCTTCCAGCTCTATGCTGTATCCAGAAGTGGAAAGTTTGTCGAGATAGAAGCCATCTAGTCACTCATGCGTTCCTCTCCTTGTTTGTGCGCATCCATTGGAGTGGGGTGTGGTCTGTCACAAGGGTGAACCGCCGCCCAAGCAGATAGTATCATAGAATTTCTGTGGTCCATTTAACCGCTAGGCATTCCTTTTCTACTACGGCGTACCATTGCTCCCTGGGCAGGAGCTTTCAGCGAAGGTAAAGGATTGAGTGCTCCTCATCCCCCGCCATCTGTGAAAGGATGGCCCCTAGTCATCTGTTTGTAGGATGAATTCCTTTTTGAAATCTGGGGCTATGAGCACTGGATGGCTGCAAAGGGCTGTCCTTAGGTCTGTGAAAGCTTCTTCTGCTGCTTCAGTCCACTTAACTATCTCCGGGCTCCGAGTTCTTATCAGGTCCGTCAGAGGCGCTGCCTTTGTGGCGAAGTGAGGGATGAACCAGCAATAGTATCCCACTATCCCTAAGAATGTGCCGACTTGCTTCTTGTGGATCAGGCAGGGCCATTCCTGTATTGCCTTCACTTTGTTTCACTGGGGCTTCACCAGGCCCCTTCCGAATACATACCCGAGGTATCTGGCCTTGGCTAAAGCTATTGCACATTTGGGTTAGCAGTGATGCCAGCCTGTCTAAGAGCATCTAGTACCGCTTCCACTCTCCCCAGGTGCGTCTCCCAGTCAGGGCTATGGATTACCACATCTAAATAGGCAGCAGCATACTTGGTATGGGGTCGAAGTAATCTGTCCATCAATTGTTAAAACGTCGCGGGGGCCCCATGGAGCCCCAAAGAGAGGACGGTATATTGGAAAAGGACGTCGGGAGTAGAGAAAGCGGTTTGTTTCCTTGGCGTCCTCAGCCAGGGGGATCTGCCAGTAACCTTTTGTCAAGTCCAAGGTGGTCAATTATCAGGCCTTGCCTAACTGATCCACCAGCTCATCAATACGTGGTATTGGGTAGGCATCGAATTGAGAGACCTTATTTAACTTTCGGAAGTCATTACAAAATCTCAGGCTGCCATCAAGCTTGGGGACCAAGACAATAGGGCTGGACCACTAGCTGTGTGATTCCTCAATCACCCCAAGTTCCAGCATCTTCCTTACTTCTGTTCTAATTTCTTCTCTTTTTGCCTCTGGTATGTGATATGGTTTTATCGTCACCCTTGCTCCGGGACAGGTGACGATGTGGTGTTGGATCAGTGTCGTATGGCCTGGTTGTATGGAGAATGTGTCTGGGTTCCGCTGGATCATATCGACAACCTCTGCTCATTGTTCTGGGGGCTAATTTGGGGGATATCCTTACCTGCCCTTGCGGGCCATCTGCCTGGGATGGAGCCGGCAGGACAGCCAGGCACATCTCCCGATCAAGCCAGGGTTTCAGTAAGTTGACGTGGTATATCTGCTCTGGCCTTCGGCGGTCTGGCTGCTTCACCTTATAATTCACCTTCCCAACAGCTTGCATGATCTCATAGGGTCCATACCAACTGGCCAGGAGCTTACTTTCTGTTGTTGGTACCAGAACCAGCCCCTGTTCTCCTGGTTGAAATTTCCATGTTTTTGCCCAACGATTGTAGTAGGTTTGTTGGGCCTCTTGTCCTTTCTCCAAATGCTCTCGTACTATGGGGGTCACTTGAGCTATTCGTTCTCTCATCTAGGCTACATGTGCAAAGACGTTCTTCCACGGGTTGGGTTGTTCCTCTCATTCCTCTTTCGCCATGTCTAATATGCCACACGGGTGGCATCCATATAGTAGCTCGAAGGGGGAGAATCCAGTAGATACTTGGGGAAGTTCTCATATTGCAAACATCAGGTATGGGAGGAGGGTATCCCAGTCTTTTCGACTTTGGCCCACCACCTTTCGGATCATGCTCTTGAGAGTTTGGTTAAATTGCTCAACCAGACCATCTGTTTGGGGATGGCAGACTGAGGTCCGCAAGGCTCGAATGCGGAGCAGGGTACATAAGTCTTTCATTATTCTCGACGTGAAGGGAGTCCCTTGGTCAGGATCTCCTTAGGGATGCCTACCCTAGCAAAAACTTGCACCAGTTCTTTTGCGAGCGCCTTGGACGTGTGGTTTCTTAAAGGAATGGCTTCGGGGTACCATGTAGCGTAATGCAGGATGACAAGTATGCTTCAGTGGCCCCAGGCTATTCTTTCTAGTGGGCCCACTAGATCCATTGCTATGCTTTCAAAAGGAACTTCAATTATAGGCAAGGATACCAGTGGGGCCCTTAACTGAGGTCAGGGGCTATGCAGCTGGCACTCTGGGCAGGAGGTGCAATAGCGCTGGACTTCTGCCCATACCCGTGGCCAGCAGAACCTCCTTAGGACTCTATCCAGGGTCTTGTCTGCTCCTAAGCGTCCCCCAAACAGATGACTATGAGCTAACTCTAATACCGCCCTTGTGTGCTTCCTTGGCACCAAGAGCTGTTCTACTACTCCCCCCCCACCCCATATTGGTACTAGCCAGTACAACAGATCCTGCTTGATTACATAGTGTGGCCCTGGGCCTTTAGTTTTCCCTGCTACTGGCACGCCATTCACCTTTACTACCTCCTCCCTCAAGTTCACATATAGTGAGTCATCAGCTTCGTCCTGCCCAAAACATTTGCATGTGGGACCGATCTGGCCTGATTCTATTGGCTCCCCTCCTTCTCTTGGGGGTGCTTCCGCTCATGCTGGGGGCCATCTCTGGGTCTCCACGGGGGCCTCCTTCCAACCAGGGCAGCTCTTTGGTTTGCCACCAAAATCCTGGTTCCTCATCTTTTGCCTGCCCTCCTTTCCCGTCTGGATTTCCGAGACTTCCCAGGGGGTGAAAATACCTCTGGGGAAAACCCAGCAAAAGTTGTGGTAGGGCCATCCATGGGCGCCTTGAACTCTGCTTGTGGTTTACTTCCCTCCCCTAACTTGATGGGGAGGTGGGGGGAGAGTAGGCTCTCAAACCCAGGAAAGTACCTGTGAATTAAGACTGAGTAGGGAGGCTTGTGGACCACCCTTGCAGTCATCTTGGTAGTGTTTCCCTGGATCTCAATCCGTATTGGAATTGTGGGGTAGAAATTTACTGTGCCGTGGACACGTGTCACTCCGGAGCTCTTGGCCTGGCTCAGTTGGTCTTGGCCCACTAACTTCCCTGAGACCAGTGTGACAGCACTCCCAGAGTCCACCAAAGCCATGGTCTGGATGCTGTTCATCTTTACCAGCCTGGTGTACTGATGTGGGGCCTTTGTGACCCCCACCAGGCTGATTAGGCCACATTGGTCCTAGATTGCACTGCATGGACTCCTCCCTGTTGGGGCACTGGGCTGCTATATGCCACAACTCCCCACACCTCATAACAGCGATCTCATATCCCGGAAGTTGCCCTCTGTCTTGGGCCCTCTAACGTGCTTCTTCAACCCTCTCCCCCCAGACTCCTAGGTCCCTTTGGGGGCCTCAGGCCGCTCCTTCGTGCCTGTTCTTCCCGTTATGTCTTTCCTGGAGGTCTCGGGGTTGGGACTGGTTTCCTGAAACGCCGTGTTTCACCTCCCAGGGTTTCAAAACAGCTCACTGGCTGCCAGCTGTCTCTCGAACTGGTCACCCTTGTAGTCATAGGTGGAGGGATCATTCTGGCTTACCAAGGCTTGGAGGCCTGAGGATAGTCCCCTCCTATAGCGGTCCAGCACCAGGAGCTCCATCATTTTCTCCAAGCTGAGAGCCTCTGGACGTAACCACTTCTGGGCTAGGTGGATTCGGTCAAACGGTTGTGAACACTGTGTCTGGTCTTCGCAGTACTGCCATTCATGGAACCTCTGGGCTCAGAAGGCCGTCGTTATCCCTGCCCTGGCCAGGATCTCTGGCTTCAGTTGGGGGTAATCTGCTACCTCCTCTGCAGTCATATCACAGTAGGCCTTCTGGGCCTCCCCGCACAAAAAATGGGGCAAGGATGCCCGACCACTTGTCTTGGGGCCAGGCCTCCCGCAGAGCTATCCTCTCAAAGGCCAGGAGATAAGCCTCCACATCCTCCTGGGTCATTTTCTGCAGAAAGTCGCTGGCTTGTATGGTCCACATCCCGTCATACCCGCGGCTCAGCTCCATAAGGGCCTTCACCTGGTTCACTAGTTCCTGCAGCATGGCCCGATCTTGGGTGGCCTAGGTCATCAGCAGGTGATTGGTCTCTTGCTGCAGCCACATGGCCTCCTGTTGGGCAGCTGCCTGGACCCGGGTAGCCCCCTGCTGGGCAGCAGTGGCTTGCACCAGTGCTTCAACCACATCCTCCATCTTGGGGCAAGGTGGTAGTGACCCACCCTGGATTATGTTCCCAGCGCAGATATCCCACCCCTCACACAATGTATGACAAGATGGCCGACATTAGTATGGTGGGTCCTGCACTTTTCTTGGCAGGGGTGCCAAGATGCCACCCCTTACCCCTGATCTTGGGCCGCTGAGGTCCCTGCTAGTGGCCCAGGAAGGTGGTAGAGGAGGGAAGTGGGAGAGGGGTCTGGGTTTGCTCCTCACTCTGAGCCCCAGCCCCTCTCAACCCCTGTGGGTTCTTACCCTCTTCCTCCTTGGGTGGGGAACCTTTGGTCCTTAGACTCCCTCCCCTGTTGGGGCAGGGTCTCGCCTTACTTCGGTTCTCTGGTCTTTCAAATCTTACAACACACCTCCAAGCTCCAGTCCTCTCTCCTTCCTCCTCTTCCCGACTGACTGACGCAAGGGGTTTTATTAGGTTCCTGATGGGGCCTTAATTGACTACAGGTGCTCCAATTAACCTGTATAACCCTCCCTAGTCTACAGGGAACCAAGCCTTACTTAGCCTAGGGCTTATATATTTCCCCTCTACCACTGCTCCCTGGCCCTCCTGTATCACAGTGGCTTTTAACATAAAAATATTCCTCCTCCAAAGTATATTTCACTATGTGTGCATGCACACATAATATGAGGTTTTCACTACTCTTTTAAGTTTGTTTTGTAACCTTCATAAAAAGAGGAAAGATGATCTTGTTAAGGCACTCAGAAGATCTAGGCTCTGCCAGACTTCCCGTGTAATTTTCTGTGCCTCAGTTTTACATCAGTAAAATGAGAATAATAGCTGTGATGTGAGGATTAATGGTTAGACAAGCTCAGACACTAATGACATGCACCATAAAAAAAAAAAAGATTGAAAAATCAGTACGAGTATTGAGTATTAGAACACCTTCAAGTTCTAGAAGATTGTTCTCTCTCAATATTAAAAAAAAATCATTTAAAAGCAAACAGCAAGAATTTTTAATACCTTTTGCAGACAAATTAAGCTTGTTATAGATTTTATACTCACAGGTAATACAAAAGGTATTCAGTACGGATGCACTATACAAAAGGAGATAATATGCGATTTTATTGACTAAATTCTTGTTAAACCGATAATATTAAACTGCATATGGGGGGAAATTGTTTTACCCATAACATTCCCTCCAAATACCAAAGAGAATGGTGGAATTTATAAGAATATTTGACAAGATTTATATCATACCTCAGTCCCAAGGACTCTGGCATTGTACGAACAGTTAGAATAAAAAAGGGACATAAAATGCACAATATAAAGCCAAAATACTAACATGGTCACTGCTACAGTAAAGTAGTAGTAATTAATGTTGGGCTTAAGGTCCTAACATCTTACAACAGAGAACACCTCTAAAAGACGAGGGGTTTTTTTGGTAAGTTAGAAGAGATGGGGTAGAGAGATAGGGATAGATAGATTTCCAAGAGGATTATATCTCAAACCATAGGAGCCACGATCGGAACAACTTTCTTACCACAGATAAGAACAAAACTCCTAAAAAATTGGATGTTTAATGTTTTAATTAAGTAGTGAATGGGTCTGAGATAGGACAGCAATTTGAACTATTTTGTTTAAAATAAGAGTATAATAAACTGCTGCTCCTAACAGCATGCCAGAAATTTTAAGAGATGTAAAATATGTTTTTCAGCCAACATATGCAAGATAATTATTATATATTACATGTTTGCAAACAGTTTTAAATGGGCTGTACACATGGTATACAGCAAAAGCTCATTTACACATTTCTTTAAAAGTAAAGACTAAATATCTAGAAATAGAGTTGGTCAAAAAATAATACTGACAATTATGAACTTCAAAAAGAGATTTTTTTTAAAATTTAAATTGCCACTCTTTCAACCAGCTGTATATGCAAAGTTTTAAGAGTCAGGTGCTTTCCTACAGATGCAAGTACAAACATTTTTAAAAACCACACATCAAACTACGACATCTTATCTGTACATATACCTTTATCTGGTTCTAGTTTAATATTTTACAAAAAAAGTTAACTTGGAGGTGTAATCTTCTGTGCACCTAGATTGAAGGCTTTAGTCAGTTTTTGCAGATACGACACAAGCCTATAAATCACTGTGCCATATATACTGTTATTTGATTAAAGTGAACTACAGGCATAACAACTACACCGGACCCTCGCTAGAACGCGGAATTTGGGATCCATGCGCGGTACCGCATTAAAATGAATTGCAATTAAAGTAATTAAATTTGGGATCCATGGCCGCGACCGTGTTATATGTGAATTCGCGCTATATAGACGTGCATTCTACCGAGGGTCCAGTGTATAGCCTTCATTGATAAACAGGGATTGGGTTAAAATGCAAATGATAAGAGATGTATACAATTAATATTTTGGAGACTGTTTTATTTTAATGTGTATTTCTGCCAAAAAGTTTAAAAGTCAAGAGTGACACTGTCAGCTTTAACAAAATAAAAACTGTAAAAGCAAAGCAATGAACTAGTCTCAGATGTAAACTTGTTTTCTCATGTTTTGATGAAGACCCCTATCCTTTTTTCTCCCGCTAAAATTACTACACTAAATACTACATAACTAAGACTTTTCTTTTTCTGTTGTGGCACTGAACAAACCACTCTTTTTTTTTTTTTTTTTTTTTTTTTTTTAAAACAGAAAATGAGAAAAATAAGCCAGTCAGTTACAAAAAGTACTGCTTTATGATCAGTGAAGATCAAAGTTATTTTTTCCTGACAAATAACCTATATCAAAGACAGATCAAATTCTATTATTGTACAACCAAAAGTTGGGTTTTAAGGCCCCCCATTCAGCCCTGCTGAAGTAAAGGAGACTATTTGTATGTTTAAAATTAGGCAGCTGAGACCTAAACAGGCAATAATTGAGACTATTGCAAGTAAGTGTTAGATATCACATCTCTGAACAGTTTAATATTCTGGCATTTCTGAACAACAAAAAAAAAGGTTATCTTGTAATCCCACCCAAAGAGGCAAATTTCATGCTTTAGGAAAGAGTAAGACTTCAGGCTTGTATCCTTAGTATATGCTTTTAGCAGATTAAGGACTCTCATGTCTATTTCTTAGAAATTCTTTAATATTACAAAAGTGTGGATAGTCGTAATGTCTGCTTTAATGGGTTCAATTTTTTAATTGTGTTGTGTGGTCCTTCAAACTAGGACAATGTGTGTGCTTTTGCCCCACTTACCATTTTGAAATTCTTTGGTTGAATAGTTTTTGCTCTACTTTTCCTTTAGTAGAAATAGCTATTTGATTTTAGTTTACCAATTTATTTATGCCTCTCACCGTGTCAATGATTTGTGGAAAAGTTCTTTCCCTATCTTTAGTTTTAGTCAGTGCCTTACAAAAAATATCCATATATCATTACATAAGTGTAATGCATTCATATGTAACCCCACACAGAAAAATCTGCCAGATATACTCGCTTATCCCCACTAGTGAGATTCTATAATTTGCATAAACTAAGGACTAGTTTATATGCAAAGACAAATTTATTTCTCTTCTTTTCCCACTTTCCTTCATAAATAAAGCTCCTCCTTTGTATTTGAGAAAGCAAATACAGCCTATTAAAAAAAAAAAAAAACCCCCCACACACCACGAATTTTGGAAGACTCAGTTTAAACAACATGGATTATAGAATAATCAGTCCAGTGCCACTTTTCAATGCCAACAATTCAATGAAAGTGTGAAATGGTTAGTGATTACAAAGTTACAGAAATAACACTATGTAAGGATAACTACATTTAAGACAAGTTCATAACATTTAAGAGGTGGGACAGCTCATTCAAAAATATCTATTGTAGAGGTTGTGTTAACATTTCAAGATACAGCGTTAGGAAACACAAATTTGACAACATTAAAAGGAAAGTACTTACTATGATCAGCTGTTTGTCATCTTTTCCTGCTTCTCTTAGTTTTTGAATATGCTGCTCTGACGACAGGAAGCTACTGCACCTTGGTACTAATGAATGGTTTGGCAAAGGGATCCTTTAAACAAACATATTTCCTGTCAGAAGAGGCTGACAAATCCTGCTCAGTTTATACAATTTAATAAGGCCCTTCTGACTAGGTATTTTCAAAAATGCATCTATAAATGTAAATCCATTTTCAATAAATTTAAATCCCAAAATAAGAACTAAAAGCGTATGTAGTTTACAATTTTGATATATTCAAAACTATAGCCAAGATGAACAAAAAAGTGCATCATTTGTGATTACCATAAATTATAAGCTATATAGCTAGTGGGAAGAAATAATGATGACTGACTGGGCAATTTACTTATCACATAACATAACCATTCAACTAGAATAGACACAGTGGTTTATTTACATCTCTCTCAAGATCATTTTCTTGTTTGCTCAGCTATGATTCCTCAGTATTTTCACTGACTTCTGGTAACGTAGAAACATGATTTTTAAATGATGCTACTGTGTGTCTTGTATACACAGAGTTGGAGGCATGTCAGATTCTTTTCTTAAAAATAAATAATGAAGGCAGTTACTGTAATCTTCCCTCTGACTTTCACTTTACAAACAAATTATGGTCAGAGTTAGTAGTGGCCCAATATCACCAGGAGAGGAGCAGAACAGTGTCTGTCTAGACCACACCATTCCAGTCCCTTAAGGAAGAGAATTCCTTCCCCCACACCTTTGAAAAGGACCTGTGCACAGGCTATGTATACACATCCTGTTGCTCTACTTCTCTCAAAATGTTTTTAAAAGGCACTTTCCCACTGCATGGAGAAGAGAAGCCAAATTGGTGCTGCCAACCTCAGAGGCAGATCAAAATTCTTCCTACTCCCACTTTCCCTCAAACAACACAGCCAACAGGAAATAGAAAAGGGATTGTTACCAACTAACACTTCCCCACAGAGCTCTAGGGAACTTTTTCCAAAAGGAGACAGCAGTAGAATTTAGAATGAGAGGCTCCTACAGGTCACTAAAAACTCTCTCGCGCAATAAAAATAAAATTTTTTTTTAACACCACCACAAGCACCTCTATTTGGCAATTACTAATCCTAACTTTTTTGCAAAGCAGAGATCAGACAGAGCAACATAGTTCTTATTAAGAAGATGTTAATAGTTGCCACAGTCTATTGCAGTAGATGAATTATAAGCTTTTACATACATTGAAATTTTTGCTCTACAAGTTGTATCTAAAGAAGTGTTGGCATGCCAGACTTAAGACATGAATTCATGTCTCTTTCACTTGATTCACCATTTCTTCTGACACGTTAATTACTGGAAATAATTATGTTTAAAGAGTGATCTTTCCTACTACATCTTTTCTTCTTGGGCCTAAAGTGAAATTATACCACGTGACATTTTTATGTCAATCATGTCTCAAATAGGATTATAGGAGCAGTATCTGGGACATGTGTTAAGAAAGCACTTATGTAAACAAAAGTATCTAAAATAGCAAAGGGAGCACAAATTTATTAGCCAAGAAGTCTTTTTTCAAGCTTGCAACAATATGAACATCCTCTATTTCCAGACAGAAAACTTAGCTTAGGTGAAACTGAATATAAGACCACACTCACATCAGCAACTAAGAGCAACCATCTTTATAAAACTCTCTAAACTAAAGCAAAAAAAAGTTCAAGATTAAATTTGCAAGGAACTCAAACATTTAGAAGTATTCAGTTAAGATATTTAAACTTATATCTGCCCACTTATCAGTCCCAACCTCACTTCTTTGTTCTTTTATGGCTTTTTTGACAGTGGTGTTATTTTTGGATCAAGAAAATTTTCTAAAGGTTAAGAAGTCCTCAACCTCTGGGTTAATTTTGAAAAGCCACTGTATTTGTCCAGCTTGTAGGTGAAGACTGAAAATTTGAACTACAGAGCAGTGCTATATAATTGGTTTCCTGTCTTCATTGTGAACATGATACTGTCTAATCGCCGGTTAGGATGTGGAATAATAGTGTCCATTACTTTGACCTGTTAAGCATCTCTGTACATTGCCATTCGACACTCTTAATGAGGTCTGATTAGACAAATAACACATTGAAAACAATCAGGAGAGAGTGTATGACAGAATGGCCAGAATTGGCACAGCCACTATATCATTAAAAGTGATGCATTCTACTTTGTGTCGTTGCAAATGAGGGAAAAAAAAGTTATGGATAAGGCAGCCTGAATTTCTGATTTTCTCAGGGCCCCACTGTGCAGCTAGATTTAAGGTAGATTAGGGCACAAAGCTCAGTGTGCGGGGATTGGGGGGGCGCAAAAGCAAACCCTAAACATTTCCATTAAAAAATGCGTACTAACTATTACAAGATTTTTGTAACTGAAAGATTACAGGAACCTTCCTCCTCATCCTCCTCTGAATAATAAACTTCATTTTAGTCATCATCCATTTTCGAGTCTCAGGTTAGGATCGGGCAAAAAACAAAGCAAAATGTTAAGTATTTTTTAGCTCTGCTAATTATCACTTTTTCAGAAAAAAGGTGTGACTCACATTGCAGCCAGGCTGTATGATAATTTATTTTTTACCAAAACTGAAGTTAGTGCTTTTTCCACTGACAACCTTGTTTGGTAAACTGGATAACACAGAAGTTGGTCTCTTATGGAAAGGATGAGACACCAATTTTTGTTTTTACATGGAAGTTTAGGATGGCAGTGGAAAAAGAGGGACAAAAAAAAAATTGTTCTTATAATGGCAACTTTACCTAAGGAGGGGCTACTGTCATTCCATAAGTATATTAAAGAATAAAAAGGTACTATACCTCTTCTCACTAGTCTCAGATGTCTGATTTGTGAATAAAGTGCGCACCAACTGCTTGGGAGCCGAACCTGCAGTTAATCAGGGATGGTCATTTCATTATAAAATTTCTCTTAATAGAAAAAGCAAACTTAGCTAAACAAATGGCAAAACAGGTTAACTTCACTACAGCAAAAAGAGATATTGAAGACCATGTTATACAAGCTGTACTTTATCTGTACAGAAAAAAAAAACAACCCTGTAATGAAATGGTGCAAATTTAGTGCAGGATTCTGATATTTCTCCACACCAAATTTTTTAAACTTACCTTACATTAAAAATTATACATATCCACTGTTGCTGAACATGGTTCTCTCTCAATAGCCAAGGAGGAGCAGCAGAATTAATCTGATTTTTAGTTTCAACCCGCTCAAGCTGACATCAATTGGGTACTGCTGTGTACAGCAGCAGAGCCATAAATACGATCCCTGACTTGCTCAGTAGTAGGGTAGGGGAAAGAGACACAGTTAGGAAATGCAACTGGGGGGCAAAGGGGGTTGGGAACGACGGACAGACCTTTTTCCTAACTCCCAGCAACAGTAAAGGCTCCTACTGCATACTCTTACTGCATGTGGCACTTCAAAAAGCTGGAGCTGCATTGAAATGAAGAATTGCACAAGTGTCATCTTTTAGTAAACGCCGAGTCCTGCTGATGAAACATTGCATAGGGCACCACAAGGCCAGGCACTATCCATCTCCTTGTGATAGAAGGCAAGAGCATGGCATGCCATCAGAGAGGAGTAAGACATGTATCAGTGATCTAGTAAGGATACTTATTAGTTTAGGACAGAGTTTGGTTCTTTTCCCCCTCGCCTCTCATGGTTCAAGAAGCAAAGTTTCTCATTACACTGACCAAGGCTTGACAACTGGAACAGTGCTGACAGGTTTCTGAGAGAGGTGCATTCAGACAGATGAATGGTTACAAATTTGTGGGAATTTGGCGGAGAAGGGGAGGTAAAAAGGAGGAACTCTAGTTCCTCCTTGAGAAGGGATGCATACAAATAAATGAAGAGGGTGAAAGAGAGAAGAGGAGATGTATACTGTTAGAAATAAGGTGGTGGTAAACAAAAGACATGGATAAATATCTTAGAGTAAGGGAACCCAGAAAAAAAAAAGAAGCAAAATGTGAGAAAACAGAAGATTCATTGTTTAATTTGTCAAGAAGAAAGTAGGAAGGAGAACTGTACAAGCTGCCAATTCAATTAATATTTCTAGTCAGATGGATCATCCAAAGTTTACTCAACTCCATGCTCCAGACTGGAAAACACTCACTAGCCCAGAGTGAAAAGGAAGCTTTCCTGGGCAAGTGCCATCAACCGCTACAAAATCCAAACAAATTTAGAAAGTTTCTAACCCTAATGTTTTTGAAGATGGTGTTCCAAGATCAAACTAATAGGAAGATGCACTGCATTGGTTTCTTAAGAGGGCAGAAGGACAACGCCACACCTCTGCTGCTGCTCAGCTCTTCCCCAAGAGGAGGCAGAGGAAAGACTGACCAAAGTATTGTTTTCTTTGTCTTCTTGTTCTCCTCATCTGGAGAAGAGTCACTGTGCAAGCATCCATTATCTGCAGAAACTGCCTGCATCCATGTAGTCACTTTGCAGTGTACGTCAGGGATGCCAACCGATACACACAGAAAGAGGGCCTATCCTTGGTTAACTCAGTGCATGCCCATTCTCTTCCCACGTTGTTGCCATAGACTTGGTGGACTGCGAACAGATGGCAATCGTGTTCCCATTGCCCAACATAAAGCTTCATTTAATCCACGAACGGAGGTTTCAAGACAGTTTTCCTTCTAGTTAGGCTGCCCTCCCAGGTTGAAGAGAGTCGCCTGCTCTGAGCTGTCCGGTTATTTATTTATTTATTTTTAAAACGTTGCCAGATAACCACCTTTCACACCACTACTTTTGGCAGGAAGTTGTCATTGCCATTTTTCAGATCCCAGAAAATGGAAGCAAAATGAAGAAGTCAGGTCAGTTTCATTCTACTACAACGTGGGAAAGCTATGAGGGAGACAGGCACTAAGGAAGGGGAGTCTAAATATGGAGTCTAGAGGAAGGGCAGAGCAGCATAAACACCCCCTTGCATCAGCCAAAAAGCTGAGCAGGGGGTTGAATAGCAGACAGTCCCTCCCCTCAGCACATCAGTCCAGAGGAAGGGAGGGTGTACACTAATGAGAACCCTCACCCTTTTAGCAGCCAGAAGACTCGGATACAAAAGGAGAACACAGAGTATGCAGCTCCTCTTCCAGCAGCCAGAGAAGGCAGAGTTTCAAGTTTATCAGACATCTACTAGCCAGAAGCTGACAGGAAAGACGGAACCATTGAATAGAGTCCAGGGATCAACATCCTAGAAGAAATTCAAGCATCCTTCCTTTTATCAGCTGCTGCAGGGGAGCAAGGCTTTTCACCTGAGCATTGCCCCACTTTTTTATCATTCCACAATCAGGCGAATAAGTCTCCTTACTATTAGGTACCTGATAAAAATTCCAAGTCCTGTGTGTAGATGTAGGAAGGTGGGAGAGAAAGAATGGGTGATGAGATAAATAAGGAGAATAGTGTTGAGAGAGTTTGTGGACGGAGAAGAAAGTAGAGAATATTTGGGGGGGGTGTTGGGCGAGAGAAAACAGACACCAATAACAACTCACAAGCCATGATCAGTTACTGGACAAAGTTGAGTGAAGACAGGAAGGAAAAGAAGGTAAAAACAAAAAGCAAAAAGGATGAAATAAGTCAAGCTGGTAGACTAGTACTCAATTAACATCTGATTTTACTGACAATCATATATTATATCTGATTAATATTTTTCGGTATTCAACTGGTTCTTGTAACTGGCCAAATACTATTCTAATATATTTGATTAATTCCACCAGTAATAATCTAATATAGCCAAAAACATTAGGTATCAACAAGTGCTGTGGGTGTATTACATTTAAACCGAGTACATAACTTTTATTCTTTTACTTTACTGGGGATGTGGCTCTGGACGGCATGGTTGCCAGATACCATATTTTTCACCTTGACTAGGCTTAGTTCTAGGACTACCAGGTAAGTTTTCATGCCCTGCTGACACCAATAAATTCTGTAGCCTTCCCAATTGAAAAGGAAGAAGAGGATTCCTTCATCCCCACCCTTAACAGACTTCTCAGAGTGCACAGAATTTACAGTTTAGATTTTTTACCTTGAGATTCACTCTCTATCTCCTTTTTGGCTTGCTTAGGTGGTGGTGGTGCTGCTGTAGTACTTTTCACTGGAGTGCTTTCTGGACTTGTATCCAAATGCAAGTTAAAACTCTGAACAACACAACAGAACAGATGATAGATCAAAGTCAAACTGCTCCATCTCTCTCTCTCTAAGTTCTGTCCCCATTTCATTAATTAAATATCTTATGAGTAAAAACCATTATTGAGTTCCTACAAAATCAGTTTAGCACTTTTTCCAGTTCTCTTCAAGACTTTGCTTAGTGAACGGATAAGCAACCCCATGTATATATCTGTGGCACTATCCGACGTAGCAAAATTTTGCTACATTACATATTCAGTGCATATGGATGCTTATTTGGAAAGAATATGGTTATTACATGTACTCCTATGTTCTTAGAACATTACATTTAAACCAACCTGATCATAAGTAGTATTTTGTTCTCCCATTTCCCTTAATGTACACTTTCAACACAAGATAGTTATGGTATTTTAATCAATCAGCCACGACATTTTGATTTGTTGTGCTATGCACTTGAGTTATTGGAGGAGAATTTTATTTTTTAAAACGATTGCCCTTAGTAATACATAATAGATTTGTTTTCCTATTCGATTTATAGGAGAAACACAAGTCAACTCAAAAGCAGATTAAGGTTCCTATACTGAAATGTTTTAGTTGCACAAAATGTTACTGACAAAGCTAGTTACACGAGCACAGATAGCACCGTTAGGTACTAGAACAAATTTAGAAAAGTATCCTCCCACCACATTCCATAAATAAAAAGAATTACCTCATCTAGCGCTGGCTCAGGAACATGTTTTGTCCGATTATCCAACAAACCATTTTCAGCAACTTTTTTTGTTGATTGCTTTGTTTCTGGTGTCACATCTTTAGCTCTGACTGTTTCAGAAGAAACTGCTCCCAATTTCTCCTGTACATGAGTTGCACTTTTAGTCTCACATGGCTTTGTCACAGACAATTTACCTTGGGCCTTTGAAAGCTGTATTTCTGCACCCGTTGCTTGACTTGACTCTGGAACTTTAGTTTTAGTTTCTAACAAATCCAGCTTTGGAACACTTGCAGAGTTTAATTTATTTTGATGTATATTATTAGCTTTCGTTAGTTTAATTTTGGTCCACTTAGAGTTTTTGTTTGAAGGAGTATTTCTGCCATTCAGAACACATTTGACAGGTATTCCTTTTTTGCTGGGGAAAAAACGCTTGCACTGAGTGCTCTGATTTGGTTCCTTCTGAGTAAGCATCACAGTCTGTGACAGCTGCATGTCTGCATGTTTCTCTTCTCCTTTTTTATATTCAGTGTTGGGAGAATCTCTTTTCACCTCTACTGTATCTGACTCAATTTCACCTGCAATTTCTTCACAGAGTTCAAGAATGCTTACCCGTTTGGACTTCACAACATTCTCCGGCTGATTGGCTAGATCTATTTCATTTACAGGTGGCTGTGAAACTCTCTTTGCTTTTCCACTGCTTTTCACATTCTGATGCACTGGTTGTTTTTCCTTATTTATTGTCACAGAAGTTGGTTGAAGAGGACTTACCATTTCCACTTTTTTACGATCAAGAAATAATCTTGAGCCTTGCAGGCTATGTTGAGAACAGTTAGAATCATTAGTTTTATGATCCATTTTACATTTTTTCTCTGGTAGAGAGCTGGTTATTCCTACAGTTATTTCTTCATCTCCACTTATAAAATTTGATTTTGTTTTCTTATTTTTCTGTTCAGTTTTCTGTTTAAGAGGTTTAACTGTTTCAACTCTAGTACCCTGAATACATCCTTTTGTTTGAGTGCCCTGTTGCACTTCTGAAGCCTTTCCTTCTTTAATTTCACTATTATGAAGGGATCTTGCTGACGTATCTGATAACTGCTGCAATCTACGTGATCGCCTGGTTAGTTGCTCATCTGGGATAATGATGTGTCTTGGCTTAGGAATGTCTTGTGCTGACTTTTTCTGGCACACTTCCTTATTTTTTGTGGCTTTTGGCTGCTGTTGTGTGTCTTTGACAGTTATTTTACTGTTTGTGCCTGATGATCTTGTCATCATGCGCATTCCTAATTCAGGTTCACGTTTGTTGTCACTGAAAGATTTAATCAATTGCTGTTCAGCATCTTGAGAAGTTGACTTTTTTGCAAGATTCTTTTTAGGACTCTGAACTTGTATCCCTAAATTTTTATCAGTAATTTTTACAATTTTAGTACTTGTAGAAGAATTACTTTCTGTAGAATTTCCCTTAACAGATTTCCTATCCACATGTATGTTCCTAAGCGTAGTTTCATTTAAAGTTTTTACAGACTGCCTAATACTTTGAGGTTTCGATGAATTCTTTTTAATATCTGAAGTTGACTTTAATTGCTGTTGTCTCTTGCTTTCAACTGAAACTTTGGTTTGTAAAGCACATCTGTCCTTCCCTTCAGGACCTCTTTTGGAGGAAGTCTTTGTCGATTTCAAGAAATTAGTATGGTTTATTTTTGAAGATCTGGAGGGTGTTTTTGTAGTAGGTACCCTACTTAATGATTTTAGGGATGATTTTTTCATAGATACTGTTTTACTAGATCTTTTCTTTAACTGAAGTTCACTCTGCTTGGAATGTTTCTGCACTAGTTTAGAATGGGAGGACCGCCTAGCACAATTATTGATGGCTTTATTTATCACTGACCTGTTAGGTTTGACCGAGATTTTAAGCACTGTTTTCTTCTGCATTGCACTTTTATTTGGCTTGGATTTATTTAAGACATGTTTTGTGGCTGACACCTCTCTTTCTTTCTCTGTTGATGATTTGCTGTTCTTATCTAGCTTCCGACGTTTAGCAGAAGGTTCTGCTATCGCAGACTTCCTTTTTTGGGCTGCCATTTCTGCAAAACAATAATTGAACCAAATTTCTACAAACTTTTTCAGCTACTTCTATTGTTAATGTACATTATTAGTCATATTATATAAAAGGAGACATACTGGATTATTAATTTTGTCTATTTACTATCAGTGTGTACTAGTCACAATCAGAAAGCAAAATCTGTTAAGCCATTTTAAGTTTAGTATACTACATGTATTTTACTTACAGGTATTTTATAAGAAGCGATCGATGTTTCAGAAAAAGTAACTTATCAAGCTGTGCCAAAAGCATTCCTTATAAATTTGGTTGTAGACAAGGCTTTACATATCACCTATAAAGAATAAAACATTTATGGAGATATTTAGATCCAGTATGTTTATTCTGTTAATTTTTACCTTCTATTTCTCAAACTCTGAATTCAGGCATACAGCTCCTGACCACCTACATTACATTTTTTCATTCTTTCAAATAATAATACTTAGCTTTAAAGTATGAGAGTCTCAGGCAATAGTGACATGTGAACTTTATGCAACCCTCCCTATTCTGTCTTCATGACAGAATTTTATATCAGGACCCTTCAGTTACAGTTGTAGCTCTGCATTACATTAGCCAAAGCCCTAAGGAGCAGAGGACTGGACAGGGCCCTTTCTGGAGCCCCATCAGTGCCGTAGTCAGATGCCACTGTTAAGCAACACTATATGCTCTCATATGTATCGCTCCCAGAGACTAATGATGCACTTCTTTGTACTCCCAACCTCCGAAATGTTATAGCATCAGACAAGCCCTCTAACAAAAAGACAGTGATGAACAGTACTTTTATATTAGAAGCTGAAAACAGTCCCTTTATTTTTCTAGTTACTCTAATAGCCACCTAAGAATACAGCTTATATTTTCAAGCTTTTAATATTTTTTGCCATTTTCCTATTTAACACTTTTTCTCTTGTATTTCCAATGGTGCAAAAATGAATGTAGTTGTTTAAGAACCTATACGGTTATTTAAGAAAAAGTTTCTAGCCCTTATGCATTCTTCCAAAAGCAAACAGAAGGCAAACTGGAAGGAAATATTCTATCACAGCCTTCAAACAAACGGGTCTGCTGCTTTTCCTGCACCTCATAGCATTGTCAGCAATAGCAGACAAATTAACAAAATTCTGGTTAGTTTCACTGCTGCTATTAAGAGTCCCCAAGTTGTCAAGAATTGTTACTACTCATGCTGCTCAGGAAAGCTATAAGTACCAGCCAGAAAACCATGGAAGAAAAGTGGATAGCAAAACCCTCCTCCAGGGAGAGGGAGGTTAAGGTCCAACCTGAGACACTTACTAACCCAAGCCCAATATGAAACATGGAGCTTCTGAGAAGATGACAGGGACAACACCTGGACAGAAAACCTAGAACTAGCAGTAACGGGGCCTCTCACCAGGAAGTTGCTCCTGAGCCATGTTAGTACAGCCTCTCACCATTGATTTTCAAATCTACATCTGACTAGTATGTTTAAGTTCTCCAACAAGTAGGCTTCTGTTACTCTTTAGGCACAGTCTTATTATGCAAAGATATATTTTTTTCTACATCCACTTAAGTAACAACCACTCAGGAAAAAGTGTTTTTTCAGTTAGTTAAGGCAGAACAATCTCAGATAATTTTACACTATTGTTCTGGGTAACAATTCTGGGCACTGAAAGATACTTTTAGGTCTTCAGTCAATTTAAAATTTTTAAATTTTAAATAAATATTCAACTACCATTGGTTTCCAATATCAGACTGCTATAACAGTTCAATTTTTTTTTTTGCATCAACAAGCTGACAGCAAAGTATTTCTATAGCCCCATGACAAAACTGTCACTCCAACCTCAAAGATCTATAAAACTAAAACAACAAGTTCAGGCCAGAAAGGAACATTAGATCATCTAGTTTTACGTTCCATATAATATAGGCCATTGGAATTTCCCTCATTTATTGAGACAAATAACTGTTTGTTTGGCTAAAGCATATCTTCCAGTTTATTAGAAAATATAAAAGTTTGTGTCAGGTCCCAAGTTACGTTTTCTAATTAAGTTAGAATTTTTCAGACTGTGAAAACAAGCTTCCCCTCTATCAAGTTTAAAAATGATTTATTAAAAAGTCAGTCTGTCAGGCTAACCAACTGATCTCTATTTAAGCAAATTCTAGCTTCTCTACTTTAATCCTGCAATTCGTTGGCTCTGTATTGCCCACTGACTTTGATGGAATCTGCACCCACACACAAGTTGCAGGATTGGGTCCCCAACCTCTGGAACAGAATTTAGAATCCAGATTGTGAATATGATTATTTATAAGATTGTTAGCACTCCTCCCAATTAACTCCATAATTTAAAAAAAAAAAAAAAATCAAGTGGTTTCTGACGACACAGATGACGGAAGCAGCTATGTGGACAAGATTTACCTCCAAGACTTTCATCTTTCCTTACACTAACCAGTAGGGAAGCTATGATTCCTGCTAGTAAGAAATTTGACTATCAAGTGCCATACCACACAAGCTTATGTATAGATCCTTGCATTAGCTTGTAAAAAACTATCTTGTTTGCTAATAAATGTAATCTACAGGCCTGTTACACCATCGCAAGGTGTTCAAATGTTGATCTGCATAAGGTAAGATCCATAAGGTAAGGTCCTACCCCCCCCCCCCCCCCGAGACGTTCTGGTTAAACTTGGATTTATGCTGGAAATGGCCCACCTTGATTGTCATGCACATTGTGGGGAGAATGGTCAGTTTGGATGAGCTATTGCCAGCAGGAGAGTGAGTTTGTGTGTGTGTTTGGGGGGGGGGGGGGGGGGACGGGACCTGGATTTGTGCTGGAAATGGCCCACCTTGATTATCATGCACATTGTAGGGAGAGTGGTCACTTTGGATAAGCTATTACCAGCAGGAAAGTGAGTTTGTGTGTGTGGTTTTTGGAGGGGGGTAAGAGAACCTGGATTTGTGCAGGAAATGGCCCACCTTGATTATCATACACATTGTGAAGAGAGTGGTCACTTTGGATGGGCTATTACCAGCAGGAGAGTGAGTTTGGGGGGGGGGGGGGGGGGGCAGAGGGTGAGAAAACATGGATTTGTGCTGGAAATGGCTCAACTTGATGATCACTTTAGATAAGCTATTACCAGCAGGAGAGTGGGGTGGGAGGAGGTATGGTTTCATGGTCTCTGTGTATATAATGTCTTCTGCAGTTTCCACAGTATGCATCCGATGAAGTGAGCTGTAGCTCACGAAAGCTCATGCTCAAATAAATTGGTTAGTCTCTAAGGTGCCACAAGTACTCCTTTTCTTTTTATAAGGTAAGCAGTATGCCCTTTGCACTGTCTGTGGCATTTTTAAAGGCTAGTCATAGTGGTCTTGATTTTTTTCCCCAGCAATACATAGAGCAGAGAGAAGTCCACTGCCACTTCTGTTCCCCAGATGAGTTACATGGAGGAGAGGTTTATCAGTGGAGACAAAGAGCAACCAATTCAAGTGCCACCCTCCTCCACACACAGCTGCTGCGGTTTAACTCCTCCCTTCGGTCTGATTTCAGTGGAGCAGCACTACTAGCTTTCTGGACATGCAGGCAGGGCCCAGTCTCTGCCCCGAGGAGTTGGCAGTCTAAGGCTTTGCAGACGTTGGAGAAAGCGGGAGAGTGGATAAGGGCTGCCAGCTATAGGCTGAGCAACGGTCCTGGCTCAGGACAGTGAGGGAAAACACCCGCCTCCCTCACAGCTGGCTGCCGGCTGTGGGGCGGATTCAGCGGGGCCGGGGCCCAAGCTGCGGGACAAGGGGCTGGAGTCACCCGCCGCTGACACGGAAATCATTCGCGGCCTGCAGACTTTGCACCCCGCCCCCAGGGGGACACCCCACGGCGGAGGGCGCAAAGCCCGGTCCAGGGTCCCGAGCCTCAGCGACTCCCAGTAACAGCCGGGGCGTCCCCTCATACTCCGCAGACGCGCGGCGGGGGAGCGCCCGTTTGGGGTCGAGGGGGTCGCGCTCCAGGCGCATCTTCCTTCCCCCACCACAGTCACTGCGCTTGGGAACCAGAGGAAGCAGCAGCCGGGACGTAGGCGCTGGGGGAAGTGGCGCGATCACGAGCGGAGGGACCGCGGCCGCCCAGCCTCTGGCGGGGAGGCCGGGCTGGCGCCCCGCGGTCACTTACCTCAGCGAGTCTCCTCCGGTGCGCGCTCGCGGCACGAGCCGCTCTCTCCTGGCTGTTCTGGGGAGCGGGGGCAGGGGCGCGAGCTCGAGGGGGGACGGGGACAGAGAAGCTCGCGCAGGCTGGGTGAGTGGCGCGAGGTCACTGTCGCTCGCGCACCTTTCCCATGCCACCCAGAAGCCTGCAGCCTCTCTGGAGAGCAGAAGCAAGTGGATGGAATCTCTTCACATCCGGGCACCAAGACAACGCTGCCACTGCCCCGCCCCGATTTATGACGGTTCCCAGTCTGCGACGCTTGTTGTTATTTCTCTCTGATCCCGAATCCGGAAACCGCTTCCCGGCACAACGTAACTTCCGTCGGTGGTTGTTAGATGCGAGTCCTACTACTGCTAACGAGACGGCTCCGGAACTGGAAGGCGGGAAGGGAGGGCTGGGTGTAGTCAGAGCGGCCCCTGGCGGCCGGAACGGGGGCCGACCCAGTCCACTGTCTGCTTTGGGGGTGTCTGAGGGAGGGTTTTGTCTTACAGAGACAGCTATTACTCCCACCCGTTGTCCCGATTTTTCACACTTGCTGTCTGGTCACCCTAGTGCCGGCTGCCCTTCTCCTAACAGAAACGGACACATCCAAGGATGTTAAAAGGCAGCAATACTAATTCACTTCGCAACTCCTTTTCCCCTTTACACTGGCAAAAGCCCCCCCCCCACGATTCGTGGCCATGCCTTCCAGTCAGTGGCACCCACTTGTAGCTCTGGGACTTCCAGTCCTGTCCTTTTTACACTTCTTTTGGAAGAGTCTTTCTATCCTAACCTCGGTCCCCCGCACCCTTTTTTGCTGTCCTCTTGCCAATTTTGGTTGGATGTATTCCTGCAGATTTCATCACATGTAGGGCCACCCCTAACTATTCTGGGGCCCTATGCAGCCCCCCACACACACACAGTGGGTTGGTGGGGCCCCAGGCCTCTGTGGAGGGGGGCAGGGCTGCCTTGGGGGGCAGGGGGGAACTGCCCCCCAGCAGTCACCGGAGGCACGGCTGCAGCCAGTTTGCTGCACTTCCCACCGCTGGTGAGTGCAGGCCCAGCCCTGCAGCAGTCCTTGGGGTGGGAAGAGGCAGGGCAGGGGCGGAGCAGGGTGAAGGCTTTGGGGAAGGGGTGGAGTGGGAGCGGGGCTGAGGTGGAGCAGGGGCGGAAAGAGGCAGGGTGCGTGGAGCAGGGGTGGGAGCCTAGGGGAAGAGGCGGGGCAGGGGCTGGAGTAGAATGCAGCTGTGCAGGGCACCAGGAAATTTGGTGTCCCAAATTTCCTGGTGCCCTATGCAACTGCTTTATTTTCGTATGGGTAAGGACAGCCCTGATCACATGACATAATCTTTAATTAAAGATTAATCTTTAATTCCTGGAAACTCCAGGCCGCTCCTGGAGGGTTGGCAATTCTAGTCCTCTTCCTCCTGTGCTTTCTGTGCTGGGTGTTCTCCAGTTCTTATCACATGGGCAGCCTGCCTCAAACATGCCATCTGCAGTCTATCACTGAGAGCCTCACATTCATCTTCCCCCTAATATATTACATATGCACTGTGTCTCCCCTCCGCTTGCCTGCCATTCTCCTTAGTGGGTTACTTTCTTCCACCTATTTCTCCTTTTCTTCCATCTCTATAAGACTCAACAATTAGGCAACAGTAACATTATGTTTACATTTATTTCTCGTAATAAAGTACTTTCCAAACTGAAGAGATGGTACAAGTCTTGCCCCAAGGAGTTCATAATCTAAAGACAGTCAAAAAAGGTGGGTAGGGAGGAAAAGGGACAACATACACACAATTAAATGATATTCATTTCAATTATATGTACTATATATGACATGTAAATTATTCCCAAATTACTATTCCAGTTTGTCATTGCCATTCAGCAAATTTTCTATCAGCAAAGTAATAAGAAGAAAATGAACCAAAGGAAACTTTTTCTTAAATATACATACAGCACATGATTAACATCTGGAGTTCATAAATGTGATATCACTGAGGTCAAGAGCTTCCTAGGATAAAATAAAGATTATCTGTAAAAATATATAATGAGAACATCTACAACCTGCATTAGAAGGAAATGAAAAAGTTAGAAGAGAGATAAAACCTCATGTTCCAGGACTTGTGCCAACCTATATCTTCTCTTAAGGGCAGGCTGTGATAGAAATTGTTCATTTCAGACTTTCTGCCACCTTCTGTTGAAGTATCTTGTTTTGGACACTGTAATGGAAACTAAACTAGTGATTTCATGTATCTTTCCCAGACTTTCAGCACTTATTCTCTGGGTATAGAATGGAATTTCTAAGAATTTCCATATAAATCTGTCAGTTTATTAGTAATATTTTTAAAATGGGCATTTTGAGTATATTTTTATTAACGTGTTTAATCCCCTCTAACAAATGGCTTTCTATAATATTTCAAACTCAGGATATTCTATAGTTTATCTATATTCCTCAACTATCACATTTGTACAGTATACTGTTTGGGAAGAAAATTGCTGAATAGAGTTAGCAGTATAGTGGTGTTTTACTCTTTGTAAATCCTAATTTGTCATTTTAGTGACATTGAAATGAAGAATCTACCTTATTTTGTAAGATCCTCTTTCCATGTACACTTCAGTGAAGCACAATTTGTCCTGGACTGATGGATATTTTCAGTAGCTGCAGTTTTTTAAAATAGCTGATAGCAGGAAATGTTATTTATAACTCCCTATAGAGGTTTCAGAGTAACAGCCATGTTAGTCTGTATTCGCAAAAAGAAAAGGAGTACTTGTGGCACCTTAGAGACTAACCAGTTTATTTGAGCATAAGCTTTCGTGAGCTACAGCTCACTTCATCGGATGAAGGTATAGAAATTCTATCCTACAGAGGTTCTCCTTTAACTTACCATAATCCAATGTGACTTTACAACTAAAGTACATGTACCAACACGTGCTCTGCTTCTGTGTTAAAATAACCTAGAAGATAGCTTCCAAAAGCAGGATACTGTAATCATTTGGGAGCTTGTAAACCTCCTGGAAAATATTAGAAACATCTCTGCATACTTCATGTTAAGAATGTAAATTCACAGATATATTTTCCCTTCATTTTATTGTTAACATGAAGTATGCGGAGACGATAACATCATCTGGGTGAATGTAAGAAAATAATTTTTTTTACCATATAATGAGAACCACTACAGAATATACCATTGCTGTTATATATTAAATCCAAAAGTTTGAATAAAACACTTATTGGAAAAAATATTAACAAATTTGCAACTTTGTGTGTAAGGCAACAGCATTCTGAAGATCTGTAAAAATACTAGAGTTTTTCAGTTCAGTTTGCAGGTCTTGTTTGTATTCAGGAATACACGGTGTTCAGGAATTTGTTAACACAGAGAAGTGTGGTGATTTAGAACAGCAATACTATGAAGAGTTATATGTCACTTTACCTGCATATCAATCTATGCAGGTAGCTGTCACATTGGTAGAGTGCCCACTGTCCACAGCTGAGCCAAAAAGGGCGGGGGGGAAGCCCCTCTTCACTCAAAAAAACAGAAGAATTAACAAACAATATAATTCATATGTAGATCTCTACTTTCCTCAAGGAGCTCTCCCTGTGACTGAGTCTCCCATGCACAGTACCAGCTTCATAACTCCAACCCCCGCTAAGGATAAGTGGTCTCCTCTTTTATATCCTGTTCCTTCCTGATTATTAGCTATAGCTGGAGGGCTATCTCTCTGGGCTTGACCCTGCTTGCTGGTGTTAGGGGTGCAGGGCCAATTTAAGTAACTGTTTCAGAAAAGATCATTAATCCCTTCTTGCCCTGGCTTGGTGTAAAGTTTGTACATTCTGGGCTGGATTCTGTGCTTTGCTATTTTTGTTTGTTTATTGATTTTTGGTTTCTTATTAATTCTACATATTCAGTTAGTGTCGGACTGCTTTGGCTCAGAAGTGAGCTTTGCATTATGTTCTTAAAATGGCTAGGCTTGAGCTCATTATGTTGTCCTTCACTGAGACAGGATGGGTCATGAATCATAGAATTGTAGGACTGGAAGGGACCTCCAGAGGCCATCTAGGCCAATCCCCTATACTCATGGCAGGACAAAGTATTATCTAGACCAGAGAATGGTCTCTGAGTTAGCAAAGACCTTATAGATGTTAAAAATAGAAATTTGCATTGAAACAAACTATAAACGAGTAGAAGTTGCAGCTCACTTGTGTGACGTGTTTGAGGGGATAGTTTTGTTTAAGAGGTTGCAAGCATACAATCAAGAATTTCCATGTTGCCCTACGATCAACCCCACATAGATTTACCACAATCTAATCTGTAGGTGATAAATCCATAAATCGTGCTTAGGTCCTTGATGAAGGAGAAAGAGAACAGATTCCTGGCAAACTGTACCTCCAAAATGTCTCACCACTGTGTCAATCTAAATTTAGCGAAGCATAAAATAAGAACCTGAAAGTTCATACTGCTTTGATAAGTGGAGGGCAGATACCAGAGGTCAGTGTCTGGGGAGCTTGTGGAAGTGTTACACAGTGGTACTTGTGGTACTTTTTAATTGACTATATGGAAGGCTACAGTGAGGTTAAGTGCTGATATTAGGCTTCTATTCATAAACACATCATCCATCAGTGCTACTATAGCCATTCTCATGCCATTTTGTTTTGGGAAAGGTCCAGGATAGTGATACAGATCAGGTTGTTAAAGCTGGTTGGCACTAGTCTGCTCCAATCAATTTCATTATCCTAATGAAAAAGAAATGACTGCACAAAAGTTCAGTATTTATAAAGGTATGGAAGGGTCTTCAGGAAATGTGTCAATGTCGATATATTTAGGTTAAGGTTTAATTCCTGCACATGCTTACACACATGTTCAGCTTTAAACATGTGAGTTGTCACACTGATTTCAAACAACTACAGGATCAGGGCCTAAGTGATATGAGGCAAAGAAAGGAAGGATAGTAAATCTGCCATTGATTATGTGATTTACAGTTGCACTATAAGAAATTTCCTTAGTAAATGTCTTTTAAAAAGGTTTAACACAGAGCTATGTACAACACAATTATGCAAATATAACATGAAGAGCGTTGATTCCATAATTTACTTATTGGTTAAGTGACATGTCGGAGCCATGTTTGTATGTGCACAAACCTTGTGTTCTGAAAATCGATATGAGCACACATAAGGCTTCTAAAAATCATTCATGTATTAACATGTGCACTTTCATTTGGCTTCTACATTTCATTTTTCTTGTGTTGGCGCTATAAGGGTGTTGGATCATATTAAAGAAGTTCTGTATTAAAATCACAAATGAGTTTGATTACTAATTAAGAGGTCTCTTGGTTTTTGGTACTGTTTCTCTCCCTCTATGTGTGAAACTTGCAAGCTGTTAATTGTGTTAGTACATTCTAAGACAGACTCTGTTCTCAAAGCAATTCACACAGAGAGAGACTGAAAGCAATACTCTGTAACAACAGAAACAGCACACAGAGACTCCCCGCCCTTTTGTTGTATTAACAATTGTGATTAAAATAGAGATAGAGGATGTATGTGGATGGATGCTTGGTGTGGATAATAACTGAATGATCAGAGAGGTGCCAGCCTAAGAATCCAATGTCCATCGGCTGAAGAATGCGTCAAGTGGAAATAACCAGAGGACCCCCGGAGGGCAGACTGGAATCCACCCAACAGCCTCAAGAATGGGAGAACCAAAGAACAAGATAACATCTAGCAGCACGGAGCCGTCAGGAATGTGCTATCTGCTGATTGATTCAGCAACAGCATGATGAAGCAATTCCCATAGACTGGCATAGGAAGAAATTCTTATAAAAATGGACTCTAGAAAGTGAGAACTTCGAGGTCTGATTCTGCGAACCAACTTCCAGGAGCATCAGATGTGCATCTGACAAGGCCCTGCTCCCTCCTCATGTCCAGGCCACCTGGCTAGTGGCTTGGCATGATCAACTCTAAGGCTGGTAACTATGATAACAACCTTGCAGAACCTGTGTGTGTGTGTGTTTGTATGAATGAATGTGTGAATAAATATGAGATTGAATGGAATGTTATAGCTACAACTAACTGCTTACTATGATTCTTTCTGTATTCCCAATAAATGTGGTATTTTGCCTTTTCCCCTTTAATAAGAACCTGCTGGTTTTTATTTTATTGGTATAACAAAAGAAGTAAATGAATAGGCTCATAATCTTCAGTAAGCACTAGATTCGGACCTTGCAGCAGTCTCAGGGCTGCTCTAAATTATGTGCAGCTGCCTTTTCCCTCCTGCTCGAAAACTATGCCAGAAGCTGGGAAGGAGATGGCATAGAGCCACAAGCAGCTGGTGAAGCCAGCTTTACAGCCCTTGTGCCAGAAGAACTGTGCAAGAGGACCATAGTAGCTCCAAGGATTTTTCAGAACATCAACAAAACAAGGAAACTGACTATATACAAAGTGCTGTCACGTGCACAAAGCAAGAAAACTGAAAAAAATAGATTTCCCTCTGCCACCATCTCTTTCAGTTACTCATTTTAGGTATTACTTGGGATAATAGCAGAGACAAAGTTTTCAGATGGAAATGTGGTTTTAAAGTTGACAGTGTCATAATCCTCTGACTTCCTAATGTATATTTTTTAAAACTCATATGTTCTTGTAGGTAATATACACATAAATTATAGAATTATGCAATTTGTTATTTGCCATCTTTATATGGAATATGTATTAAATATATAACACTACACAGGATTACATAAATTAGGAAGCACAAAATGTGTTGGTTTAAAATGACATAGTTTATTACAGTATTATATTTCAACAGAACCTTTGGTAATACATAAATACTACAAATTAGGTAACAATGTTAAAAATAAACATGTAAGACAAATATGGTATTGGCATTATAAATAAATAACAACATTAATTAATTAATTAATTAAAAACCGGCCCTAAATCTGAATATTTTCACAGGGTAAAACAGCAAATGAAATTATCAGTCTAATACTGCTGCAGTCCATGCTTAAACCTAAAGATTACTTTGACGAATCAGGCCTGTTTTGTATTCCTTCTATTTTCATATTTCAGTATTTTTCTCATCAATGCCCTTAGAAATGGGTCAACTTGTAACATGCTTTAAAATATCATAAATGTGATTTTTGAGAGTTAGTTACTAAAACTGTTATATTGCAAGTCATCTAAACTGAATCTCCTAAAAATGAACTGTCTTAAATTAAACCCCTGAGGAATTATAACCTGTTTGCTTAATGGTTTTGGTTAAGTGCAATTTGATATATTTAGAGTGCTGTTTTATTTAAGGTCATTCTTGATAAGGCATATTAAAAAACTACAAAAGTGACAACGTAATATTTATTTCTTGCTACAAAATTTTAGGCAAAAAGTATTTTTTTCACATAGTAATGGATTTCATCCAACTGCTGGCTTATTTGCTGTATACACAGTAATTAAAATTTGTGCACTAAGCTGAGCTGCTCTTGTCAGATCATGCCACTGGGCTGAAACAGTGGGCTGGCCAAGATGCCTCAGAAGAGCTACATGCTGCAGATTTTGTTTCCATGCTCAAACACAGCCTGCACAAACTGCTTGAAGACTCTATCCATGTAAGTGCACTTCCTTGGCCACATTCCTTCTAGAAAACCAATGTGGCCTCCATAAGAAGTAAGAACCAAAGCAACATTTGGATTTTGTTTGGCAGTTTCTATGGGTATAGCTAAAAAGAAAAGAAAAGTATAGTAAGTCCCCCATCTCATTATTTATCTCTAGTAAATACCATGCATTCTAATCATACAACAGAAATACAGAAAAGGGTATTGCAGGATTGGGACGTTAAGGTGTCAAAAGATATCTTACTTTGAATCATTACTCACCTCATTTGTGCAAATTTCTAGATGATGCACTGATTGATCCTCTTCTCACTCACACTGATGCAAAATAAATGTAAATGAAGTCAATGCAGATTTACAATGGTGTAAAAACAGTGTAAGTGAGAGGAGAATCAGGTCCATAGCTTTACATATGTGCTTCAGTACTTGGCAACAGAAAATGATGGATTAACAATGAATAGTCCTGGTTCTTGTTAGATTAGGTATGAACCCTGAAGTCATTTTAACATTTTGTATTTAATATATTTCTATAAATAGTATTGTAAGAATTTTTTACTTTGGGAATCTGAGTTCAGTGCTTATCAGAGTGAAAGGCCAACAGCTATAGATAGCGAGATGTTCAATGTACTTACACAGCTACGTCAATGCTCAGCATCAGTACAGGATTATTAATATCATCATTATTATGTATTATTTGTATTACAATAGCACCTAAAGGCCTCAACCAAGATTTGGGCCCCAGCCAAGATTTGGGATCCATTGTACTTTGATCTCAATGGGAGTTAGGTGCCTAAATACTTTTGAGGATCTGGGCTCTAGCAAGAGACAGTGCCTGCACAAAAGAGCTTACAATGTAGACAGGCAAAGAGTGGGACGGGAAAGAGGCACACAGAGTGACTTCCCCAAGGCCACACACCAGGTTAGTGGCCCTCTCTAGGTTAGCGAACGCTAGTAAATGAGTTACTCAGAATTAGATCAGCTGTCTAAAATTAGACTCTAAACTGTGCAATGATTTGGGCATATGCATATATAGAGATTACAATGAATGATTTTTTATTTCAGTGAATTCAGATAGTCAAAAGTATTCAGAGGTGAATGGCTAGTACATTGATCCACTGGGTCACCTATTGCAGAACCCTTGATAAAAGAAAAATAAAGGTAAATTAAAATCAGATTAACCATATAGAAAGCACATGTATTCACAAAATGACAGATAAATGCAACTGTCTGACTATTCTCATACGGAATAACTATCTGACATGACATGACGTTACTGCAACTTAATGGAATTGTTCATACTCAGGGTGGAGTGATTAGTTATTTAAAGGAGTTGCCATTGAAAAATGAGTAACAGAGGTTTAATGTGTGTTAAATGTGTTTATTTTTTACATAGCAAAAGGCCCTGATATATATATATATATACACTAAGGGCAGAAGCCTTAAAAAACTGCAGTTTTCAAATATTATGCTTTTTTTGCAGGAATGGAAAAAATAAAACTAAAAAAAATTGTGATTAGGTTCTACAAAAAGACAATTTGCATTATATTTTGACGGAAATGAGTAAGTAGAATTAAACTAAATTCAATAATAAATTCACATAATGCAATAGTCTACACATACGGCCACTGATGCCTCCTATTGAAGGGTTAACTACTCTTTTGTGACACAAAGGCCTATTGATGCCAGAGTGCAAAAGGGTCACTACTCTGTGTCAACAACTCCTATCAGACCTAGTAAACTCACTACACCCAACACACTACTTTCATATAAGACACCAAAATGTGTCTTACAAAGTCTCAGATAAAAGCTGATGACACACTGGCCATTAATTCATTGTGAAATGTATGTACTGACACTATATAAGGAATTGTGTATATATACTGAAATTATGTTTTAAAGTCTGTAACAAGGCAGAGCAGACAAACAGGTCTTCTGCCAGAAAAAGCACGTCTCTTCACCTATCCCTGTCTCTGATGTAAATTAAGCATTGTAAAACAATGGAAGCCCCATCTGCATGTAGAGCTAACAGGAAAAACAGGTTGATTGGGGGATGTGAAACCAACTGGGTCAGGGAGCACACTGGAGAACAAGCAACAGGGGAGAAGAGTCTTATCTGGGGATGCAGTTCCAAAGGGGCATGTCAAAGATTTACTGGACTATACAAGGAAGGAAAAAGGCCCCCTTTCCGATCCTTCACTGAGGGAGCAAAAAAGATATTGCTTTTCACATTCATGAAAATTGGATGCTGGCCATGTGGACTAGTGATGCTGGGAGGTTGCTTTAGGTGAGAAATTGCTTTAGACAAGGATTTTAGCCTGTTAGAGTTAACTTTGGACTCTAAGAAACATGTTATTCCTTTTGCTTTACATGTAACTTGTTGACTTTGCTCACTGTGTCTTACATCTTAGTCTTTGTAAATAAACATATTTGTTTCACTATAAGAAGATTCCAGTGCTGTGTTTTTGTAAGGGACCTGATCCTGAGTTGTGTCAGTCAACCTGTGTGACAATATATTTCTGGGAGTGTCCAGTGACAGGGGATGTAGTGGGACTCTGACAGAGGGAGGGGCTTGAGAGTTGGTGTATGTCTGTCACTAGCCTGAACAAGAGAGGGAGAGGTCTGTGGAGACCTGGAAGTCAGTGCTTGTCTGTTTCAAGAGGCTGTTGGTTTCAGGGGGCTGAGCTACAGCAGCCATCAGGCAAGACAGCTTCACCCTAAGGACAGGTAGTGGTGGTGAGGTGCCTCACAACCCTGAGTACCATGGGGGAGCATCACAATGCTACCTTTGTTCAAAAGCTAGTCTATTCTTTATGTCTTCCATCTCTGCCGAATTAAAAAAACAAACCAAACACACACACCCCAAAGGACAGAGCAGCATGAATTTTGCTAATCTTCTACTCTCATGTTTTCCATCCCCTTCTTTTGACTCATTTCTCTATCGTCTATCCATGAATCCCTTACTCCCATTTTCTGACCCCTCTCCCTAATCTTTTTATCCTCTCTTTTTTTCTTTGGTCTCTCCTGACTGCTTCATTCCATTGCATTGTCTGCAGAAAGGGATGCAGAGTGAAACTTAACAATGATGTATTGTAAGTTTAAACCCAAAAGAAACAGAGTGAAGAGAGAAAGATAGTTTAGTAAAATTTACACTGTGGTCTGAAAAGGGCACAGATATTAATGGAGTGGAGTGGTACGAACATGCTGGCAGGGCACTAAACTGCAAGGTCAGAGTCTCAGATGTGGTATAGCATTGTCTCTACCAGCACCTGGCAGACCATTAGAATGAGGAAATTTAAGTCACACTGCATAATATGCCTCTGAAAGGTAGTGATCAAAGAAAATGATAATTCAACTATACAGTCAAATATGACACTATGATACCTGGCACTACTGGTGCCTGTTTTGTTTTGTTTTTGGACAGGTGAGGGTTTTTAGGCAATTCAAAATAAAAGCTGAAATTGGCTATATCATGCCTTTCCTCATACAATGAATTGTCTGGATTACTCTGGGTGAGAAAAATGGCTTGGAGTTAAAAATACTCGATGCAAATGACACTTGCTTTTATTAGTTATATACTTTGAGAACAATCACGATTTGTATATATACAGCTGTATGTTCATACAGCTGTATCAGCCATGCGTGCACTAGGTAATTTAAACTGAAACTGCCATCACAGAGGCATGCTTGGAAATAAGAGATACAGCTTCTTCATGTTGGATAAAGACCCCTGTGGACATTTTTCTGATTATGGATCGAGTCCATGATGTCTTCCACCATTATGTTTACAAGTGCAAAAGATATCAAAAACTGCATTTACAGATGATGTGAGAGCAAATGACTGCAATTAAAGGAAGCAGATGCAGTGTCTGCATTTCTTATGGTCAATCAGCCTTGAACAATTTAAAATGGGGATAAAAGCTTCTAAACTGTAATTAGAATGTTAAGTGACACACATCTGGTGGATTTGCACCTCATCTAACAGACAACTTTGCAGACAGGTGTAGCCAGCTTCCTACAGGGAGTTGTCTGAATACAGAGCAATCCTGGAGTAGCTCTCCTTAGAGAACCTTCTCTGCTAGGCTGAGGTTGTGTTTCCAAGTGGCAGCATTCTAAGTTTGATGCAGTCTGGAACTGTGGAATTCTAATTTTCTGCTACTAATGGGGAGCTGAAGCATGCATGGAAGGTTGAGAGGAAACCTCAGATTTACTGGAAGAAGTATGAGGAGGCATGCAAAAGTAGCCAATTCCTGCAATCAGTGGAAGCCTGGGTCATTCCCAGCTCAGCACAGGTCCCCAAAGTCTAGTAGGGGATTAAACCTCAGAGAGGGAACAGGGGTAAATAGGTTTTTTATCTCTGCCTTGAAAAACTTCTGCTATCCAATACATCATCACTTTCTAGTAGTCAAGTAAGTGACAGCTAAGTTACTAAATTAATCAAAATGAGTGGCTGAACAGATTTCTTGCCAGTGGTTTCATCCCCTCCAATAATGTTTCTCTATTTTCTATGCTGTATGAAACATTACCTACCTTTGACAGTAGGAGGAGCAAGGACCAAACAAATGCCTGAACATACAAGAACTCAATGGAGAAATGCAGGATAGAATCAGATTTTAAGGGGAAAACACAATCACCACAAAAAATTGTAATGTTCTATCTTTCGGTTCTATACAATACCCCCACACCAGGATATGTTTGTCTCTATTATTGTTTGTTTAGCACCAACAATGGGCGCATGATGAATTAAAAAAAACAATCCTTCTGCAGCCCACTGTTCAGTGTGCATTGTGTCCCCCTCCGTGCCAGATTCATAGAGTATATGAACCTGCTACAACTGTCAGTTTTAGCTTACGCTGTAGAAGCTTGTATTTTAATTCGGGGAGTCCTGGGTTCAGTTCCAAGATGATTCTTGAGCCTGAGACCTCGTCTTTAACTGAGGTGGGAGGAGAAAGGAGGTTGTATAGCCCTCACTAGAGGCCCTTGGAAGCATTATGATGGCAGGAACCAGGAGGAGTAATGAATGGATCATACTACATCCAGGGGCATGGGGAAAAAGTGATCTCAGTGGTGGTTCCACCAATACCCATTTTACAAATGTAGCCTGTGCTTCAAACCACACAGCTCCACAATCAATAGGCAGTGCATGGGTTTCAGGTCTATGGTCACATCAAGACACTCCCAATCAAGAGTGGTGTGTGTTGTTTGCCAAAAGTGGTAGCTGCCTGGTCTCCACTTCTTTACACTACCAGTGCAGGAGTCCTAAGAGGGACAAAAGAGGTCTCTCTTTCCTCAGGGTACCTTCACTGAAGCAGGCATAGCTGATTTCCAACAACTTTTTGTGTAATCCTACTTGACATTAGATTTGTGTAACTTTTAACATATTCATGACACACATATAATCTTCCTTCAGTTTCTTTAAACTTCGGTTCAGTACTCTAACCTATTTGCACAATCTCCGTGGTGTCCTAGATTTTCTTATGAAGATCTGGGTCAATTTACAATGGCAATAGCAAGTTTCCCTGCATCAAACCAACATTTTGTACTTCCAACTGTCAGCCGTCTACTGCAGAAGATTGTGTCGTTAATTAGCTCTTAGCCCTGGCTAGTTCCTCTCTTACAACTTTACTTTTATTCACTGTCATATCACTCCGAGGAAAATATAGCCATCATGCAGACCACAGGACCAAAAAAATCTTTAACCATGTTGTTAACTGACTTAAGAGGGTCAACAGTAAAAGCCTGATTGCTCTGTCGGGTGATCAGGATAAACTATTTTAAAAAATCTATTGTGTTTTTCCAGCTTAACTGTTATTAGCTGGCATTGCTGCCTGTTGGGCAGCTTCATCCTCCAATCAGATTTCTACTAATATTGATATGGGACTTGCTGTATAAGATCACATCATATGTATCGCTTCTGCTGTCCTGGACCAACAACACAGCCATGTCAGCACTTTGGCCCAGGTGCCATCTGAGATTGAAGGATTCTAAACTTCCTTCCTATCTTTAATCATCAAAGGGAACCAAATGATTTTTGCATTAGGCATTGGACTTTTATGTCTCTGAGGTCATTGCCGCGATGGCTATAGAGGAGTTCAAGTATCCTGAAATATGAGCAAATCACAGTATGACATGTTTTACAGGGGCTGGCTTACAAGAATGCTGATCAACAAAAGAACTAAGCATTTTTCACATTGTATTAGTTAGGCCTCTCCAATAACTTCAAAGTTTATCAGAGTGGAAAATGGGAACTAGAAACACCAGTAGTGATGTACAGTAGTAGTATTTAAATACATCTCATTCATATATAGCCTGTTCTTAGATCTATGCAGTTTTCCATCTTACTGATTGCATCCATACGTACATACATACAGGTATAAAGAGAAACATAAAAAAGCCACAACTTACCATGACCTGGTGAAAAAACATCATCCAGAGAGTTTAGACATAACACGGGAATTCCTATTGACTTCAGCTTGCGATATGGACTAGCATCTACATAGTAATCATCAACTGTACGGTAGCCAAACATGACTGAGGTGAATTGCTTATCAAACTCCCTAATGGTTTTAGCCTGAAGTACAGAATTCAAAATCAGGAACAACATCAATATTTGGAAACCAAAACATGAAATCAAAAGAGAAAAGATCTATCCATCTACCTTCATGACAAGATTCATATCAAATAATTTCTCTAACATTTGTCGATGTCTGGAAAAAAATGAGGGGAGGGGGAAGAAAAAATGATTTTACAGATGTAGAAGTCGTCCGCCTTACAAATACATACTCAGAAATAAATATAATCATAGAGTAAGAACATTTGTTTTATTTCTCAGAATTATAAATCCCTCTGTCCTGGACACTAATCAATGTGCACTTATTTCCAAATACAACCAGAAACTAGGGCTGTCAATTAATCGCAGTTAGTTTACGCAATTAACTAAAAAAAAGTAATCGCGATTAAAAAAAGTAATCGTGATTAATCGCAGTTTTAATCGCATTGTTAAATAATAGAATACCAATTGAAATGTATTAAATATTTTGGATGTTTTTCTACATTTTCAAATATTTTATTTCATTTACAACACAGAATACGAAGTGTATAGTGCTCACTTTATATTATTTTCATTACAAATATTTGCATTGTAAAAATGATAAACAAAAGAAATAATATTTTTCAGTTCATCTCATACAAGTACAGTAGTGCAATCTCTTTATCAGGAAAGTGCAACTTACAAATGTAGATTTTTTGTTACATAACTGCACTCAAAAACAAAATGTAAAACTTCAGAGCCTACAAGTCCACTTAGTCTGACTTCTTGTTCAGCCAATCACTAAGACAAACAAGTTTGTTTATATTTATGGGAGATAATGCTGCCTGCTTCTTATTTACAATGTCACCTGAAAATAAGAACAGGTGTTCGCATGGCACCCCAGCATTGCTATGTATTTATGTGCCAGGTATACTAAACATTCATATGCCCCATCATGCTTTGGCCACCATTCCAGAGAACGTGCTTCCATGCCAATGATGCTCGTTAAAAAAAAAAAAAACGCATTAACTGAATTTGTGACTGAACTCCTTGGGGGAGAATTGTATGTCTCCTGCTCTGTTTTACCTGCATTCTGCCATATCTTTCATGTTATGGCAATCTTGGATGATGACCCAGCACATGTTGTTCGTTTTAAGAACACTTTCACTGCAGTTTTGACAAAACAAAGAAGGTACCAATGTGAGATTTCTAAAAGTAGCTACAGCACATGACCCAAGGTTTAAGAATCTGAAGTGCCTTCCAAAATCTGAAAGGGACGAGGAGTAGAGCATGCTTTCAGAAGTCTTAAAAGAGCAACAGTCCAATGTGGAAACTACAGAACCCGAACCACCAAAAAATAAAATCAACCTTCTTGGTGGCATCTGACTCAGGTGATGAAAATGAACATGCGTCAGTCTGCACTGCTTTGGATCGTTATCGAGCAGAGCCTGTCATCAGCATGGAAGCATGTCCTCTGGAATGATGGGCAAAGCATGAAGGGACATATGAAACTTTAGTGCATCTGGCATGTAAATATCTTGCGACAACAGCTACAACAGTGCCATGCAAACGCCTGTTCTCACTTTCAGGTGACACTGTAAACAAGAAGCGGGCAGTATTATCTCCTGCAAATGTAAACAAAATTGTTTGTCTGAGCGATTGGCTGAACAAGAAGTAGGACTGAGTTAACTTGTAAGCTCTAAAGTTTTACATTGTTTTATTTTTGAGTGCAGTTATTTTTTGTACATAACTCTATATCTGTAAGTTCAATTTTCATGATAAAGAGATTGCACTACAGTACTTGGATTAGGTGAATTGAAAAATACAATTTCTTTTGTTTTCTTTTACAGGGCAAATATTTGTAATAAAAATAAATATAAAGTGAGAACTGTACACTTTGTATTCTGTGTTCTAATTGAAATCAATATATTTGAAAATGTAGAAAACATCCAAAAATATTTAAATAAATGGTATTCTATTATTGTTTAAACAGAGCGATTAATTACACAATTAATCAGGATTATTTATTTAATCGTACAATTAATCTCGATTAATTTTTTTAATCGCTTGACAGCGCTAACAGAAACATGAGTGAAATCTGCATTCATCATTAGAAAGATGACAAGGATAAAAAGGAGAGCTTTGATTTTAGGAACAAAAACATCAATTCTTTAAGACTACATATGAGCTACCCTTTCCCCTCCTTTTTGTTTTCAGAGTTGATTTTTTTTAACAAATTCATATCTATGTAGCCCTCAAACTAAATGTGTTAATATTGGTTAGTTTATAAAGAAAATCAAATTGGTGCCATACATCCAAATCATGACTAACCTTACAATAATCATTGTGTGCATGAGGTGAAATTCAGTCCCGTAGATAGGGCCAGCACAAAGCCTATACACCATTTAAGTCCCACTTCAGATTTATTTTGAAGACTGCAATGGTACATAAGCTGGTTCTCTGTACAAGAGTGAATTCCACCCATGAGGAAAATCTTTCAAGCAAGGAAACATTTCAGTTTCAGAATTTCCTGAGATTACACACACAAAGAAAAGCATTACGTGAAATGCAGTAATAGCATTCCTTTCCCAGGAGGCCCATGTATCTGGCTTATATTCCATACTAACATCTTCAACCTTTCTGAATAGTTCAGAAGGTGACTCACCTATTAATAGAGGACTGTAAACACGTAGTCAAGTAGTAGTTAAAGAGAAGCCAATTTAGTGGTTTCTCCAATGATTCTGCAGACTCAAAAACATTCCAACCAGCAGAGAAAATTGCAGCTGCCATCAAAGGGGTTTCTCGGCCAGTTTGGCCCAGGTAATTTAAAAGAAGCATGCTACAAAGAAGAATAAAAATAAAACAAATCAAACTGTCAGATCACTCAATTGAAATATAATCACATGTATAACAATCTGCCAACTTTACACCTATCCTGTTCTAAATGGGTTCTTGCACCACCCTCATCACCATGGTATTTCCCTTCCAATAGTGCCTTAAGTGATGTTACTAACATCTGTCACGTTTCATTTTCTCTCGCATCCTGTCCCCAGGAGGATGAGGGTATGCAGTGTTGTGTTTGGGTTTTGTTTTGTTTTTTGTGGGGGTGTATTTTTAATATGTACACACTGCTAATTGTTTCCATTAGAGAAGGCAAGGTCAATTAAGTGTGCCTTGCTCTTGGAACAGAAAGGGGTAGGTCTTACAATATTTCATTTTTCTTAAAACTTTGAAAATTGCAATCTACCCGGTGAGACGTGTGGGCTGGCGACAGTATTTGGGAATTTTAGCCTCCACCATCGCATCACACTTGGGCGCGTGTATGGTGGGCACAGATCTTGAATGCAAAGAATATGAAGAGTTATTTAACATTAGGAAAAAAATATGGCCTAATTAAAGTCTTGCCTTCCTGAGTACTGCTACTTAATGTAAGGGGACTGTTGCCCCCTTATTAACATTCAGTGGGGGTGTTTTGGTTGGCTAGCTCCCAGTACTAAAAGGAAAAGGGTCTATGGGAAATCAGGACCCTGAAACTGACAGTCCCCAGGAACAATGGGGAGAGGCCAATTCTCCAGGTCAGCCTGAATGACAGGGCGGGCAGGCTAATCAGAGAGTCAGGAGGCCAGGGAGGTCCCATCCTCCATGTGAGCTGGAATTGCCTGGGTCAGACAGAGTGGGGCCGAGCTAAAGAGAAAGCAGGGGTGCAAGCTGAGCTGGGGAGCAGAGCTGTGCCAGATTCAGAGAGAGCAGACCCTGTCCTGGGAGCAGAGCTACAGCCCCAAAGCCAGAGGCACAGCCCAGAGAGAGCAGACTTGCCCTGGGAGCAGAGCTGCAGCAACCAGAGCCAGAGAGGCCAGAAAAGCAGCCCACGAAGCAGGTCAGTGCTGGGAGCAGAGTCACAGAAGCAGCCTGCAGAGCAGACCTGTCCTGGGAGCAGAGCTGTAGCCATCAGAGCCAGAGGGGCCAAAGAAGCAGCCCAGGGAGCTGGAGGCAGAGCAGCAGCAGCAGTGCTGAGTGGTGGAGCTGGGGCTGGAGCAGTCCGGCTGGGTGCGGTGAGCAGCTGGGGAGAGTGAGGGGGACCCTGGGCAGCAGGCCCAGCACAGGGAGACACCTCAGCCAAGACGCTCTGCAGGCCAGGCTTGGATCGTAACCCCGACAGGGCGGGGGCGACACTGGGAAGAAGGGTCCTACCACTTAGAGCCTGAGAGCGTGGCCACCATCAGAGCAAGTGTCCAACCCACAGCATCCCTGCAGCACAGCCAGGGCCTGAGAAGAAGGCCTGGGACTTACAAGGAACAGACTGTGAACTGCCCTGACATTCCAGAGACACTGTTTGTGATGTTCCCTGCCACAGAGCAGATTGATGTGTTTCCTTTCACCTTTCCCATTTTTCCTTATTCTTTTTAAAATTAATTGTTGATTAAATAACTTGCATTTGCTTTAAATTGTATGTAATGGTCAGTGGGTCAGAGAAGTGCCCAGTGCAGAGAGAGTACCCCGGAGTGGGGAAACCCTAGCCCCTGTCCTAGGTGACCACAGCAGGGTTGGGGGTCGAGCCCCCCAGGAATCCTGGGCCCAGCCTTGTTGGGGTTACGAGGACTCTGCCAGACAGGAGAGTGGAAGGGGAGTCCTCAAGGGCAGGGAGGCCACTGGGTAAAGGAAGTGGGACTGAGGACTCAGATCCTTTCGCTAGCCCATTTCACTGGGGAAGTGCAGAAGCCAGGAAAGTTCCGCACAACAGGGAGACTATTCCTCCACTTACATAATAGTCTCCATAGCTGCTGTATGCCTGAGATGAAGGAAAGCTCACAGGTACTTGCCACTCCAGATGCAGAAAGATTAAAAATAAATCAGGAGGATGGGTAGGATAGCGCAGGAGAAAAACAGAAGATGGCCTGAAAACTAGAAGGTTTGCTGTCTAAAGGCAGATTGGAAAAGGAGGACTTGTGGCACCTTAGGGACTAACAAATGTATTTGAGCATAAGCTTTCGTGAGCTACAGCTCACTTCATCAATGAGGTGTAGCTCACGAAAGCTTATGCTCAAATAAATTTGTTAGTCTCTAAGGTGCCCCAAGTACTCCTTTTCTTTTTGCGGATACAGACTAACATGGCTGCTACTCTGAAAACTGTCATTATGTAAGGGCAGATTGTGGCCCATCCTGCCTACTTTCACGGGGTACTATTGGAGTATAAGCCATCCCCTTCCTCCCCTGCACCAGCTAGTGATGGGTACCAGTGCGGAAGGGAGAACAGTCTCCAGGGGCTGGTACATCCCAACCCTATAAACATTTACAGGGAGCAAACAGGAAAGAATGAGTAACAAGCAACATGCTGGCACAACTGTACATTCCGGCATACCAGGGGTTGTAAGCTGTGTCTGGGATCGAGCTGATACAAGGTTTGTATCCCCACATCCTCGAAGCGGGGGGGGGGGGGAGGGCGTGGGACACACACTGGGAGGCAACACAGCTACCTGCTGCCCCATACACAGAGCTTGTGGAAAAACCCACAATTGATTTCTAAGCCAGTAAAAATGCTGATGTGGTAGAACAAGCCACAAATGGAAGCTGGAGAATATATGTGTTGGGAAAGATATTGAGAAGCTTCATGCTAGAGGAGCAGTGCCCCTTCCAAAACAATACAGACTGAAAGTCAAAGAGAAGTGTACTTTAATTTAAATGTACATCACAGGGAAGTAAAGTCAATGTTTTATTTCCTTCTTAATCAGCCAAATTTAAGTTTCTTCTCGCTCTGCAATCTCCTTATGAAATGTTATGGGTCGTGTTGCATTTTTTTTAAATGGCTGTCAGGATTCTACTTGTATTTTGTTTTCAATTTAGAAAGTTTTTAAAATTATTGAAGAAATAATTTTAAAAGTACTTTGAGATGAGGATTTTGAATAGCTGCTTCTTATAAGGATCCTGATCCTGCTAAGACCTACACATGTGTTTAGCTTTAAGCAGATGAGTAATCCAATTCACGACAAAGATGCTTAATTTTAAGCATGTGAGTAATCCCAATGTAGTCAATTTGGGACTACTCAGTTGCTGAAAATTAAGCATGTGCATAAATCTTTGCAAGATCAGAGCCTAGAGGAGAAGGTGACAAGACAAAGAAATAGAGCATGAATCTATTATATGATTCAAACATCAAAGACACAGTGAAAACCAGCTAAGATTACAAAGGAACAATGGCAAATTTAAAACCACAACAACCTGAGGGAATGCAGCATAAATCCATTTACATACATTCATCACCTTCTCACATATGCAAAGCAACAGACAATCACAAACACAGATTCTTGGTTCGCCTTCCAAATCGAGCCTATTCAACCACAATCTACCAGGTTATACCCACCCACCTCGATTCTGCCATTTGCCATAACCTATGTGGAAAAAATGTATGTCTCCTACACACTCAACAATACAAATCCAGTACCAAGCAAATGATACATTCCCAAACAAACTTCAGAGGTACAACAAAATTACACATAGCAAAATAGTTCACCATTTGAATATTAAAAACAAACATGTTTGCATAACTGGTTACGGTTTCTAAAGGGGAATAGTGCCAGATTAAAAATCCAGAACTGGAAGGAAATAAAGATTAGTCTCACAGGCACATTGAAACAGGTGAGTCCATTCCACAGAATTATTCATTATGAGCTACACTATGGAAAGGGGAGTGCAGAAAAATCTGTCATAGTTTTTTGTGATATTTCTTATTTGGTATTTATAACAATAACAGCAAAAACCCTGCAATGGTCCAAATCTTGGTTCCATCGATGGCAATAGCAAAACTCAATGGGACCAAGATTTGGCCCAATAGGGTTTAAAAGCTTCAAAGTTACTTATTTACCTGATTATCAATAACTGTATCCACTGAACAAATCTGTAATTATCCAGGTTTCAGAGTAACAGCCATGTTAGTCTGTATTCGCAAAAAAAAAAGGAGTACTAGTGGCACCTTAGAGACTAACCAATTTATTTGAGCATAAGCTTTCGTGAGCAACAGCTCACTTCATCGGATGCATCCAATGAAGTGAGCTGTAGCTCACGAAAGCTTATGCTCAAATAAAGTGGTTAGTCTCTAAGGTGCCACTAGTACTCCTTTTCTTTTTGTAATTATCCAATAACTTGCAAAGGTCAGGATGGCTTAGTAGGTAAATGCCAGTAAAGAGAGCCACATTGTACCCATCCTCAGCACAACCCATAAGAAAGGAACACGGGTGCCAGAAGTTCATACCTGAACTCACAGAATTCCCAGTGAAAGTTTCCCCTCCCTGGAATTCCATAATAAAGAGGCTCTCTGGGTGTTTCCCTTCCTACCTTGCAGCACAATTTTCCAAGAAGTTGTGCTGGCACTGGACATTGTCCATTCTAACTGTGCTGTACTTCCCTTCTCTGGATAGGGGCCAGCACTGAGTGAGTGTTAATAATACTGCTTTTAGCTGCATTAACTCACTGGTTTTGTTGACAGTATTACTTCCTCCTTCTGAATCATACAAAACAGATGCTCTCTGAAGCCCACCCTTCCTCTAACAAACCCTAATTACAAAGTGAGAAGCCCTGCTAGAGTGGAGTTAACTCCTAGGGCTTCCACAGGCTGCTAGGCAGGGAAAGGAACATAATACATTGGCTCCACTTCCTCTATTTTTTGGCTCTATTTTATTTTTTATCTGCTTTCCTGCATCCTTTAGAGCAGATAGAAGTAGAGTTGCTGTAATGAGGAAGTTGTGAAATACTGATTTGTGACATTTTAATAAGTGCCTGTGTACTCTGCAACAAGATGGACCAACGTTCTACAACCAGGCCCCCAGCTTCTGGGGCACACAGAGAGAAAATTGGCAGAACTTTACAACAGACTTTTAAACAGAGGCTTTATTTAATTAGATCTGATGCTGAATAATGAAATCAGCATGGGAGCCCCACTGTTATTTATTTTGATATTACCTTCCATTTATTTTACATTGCCCCACACTTTCAGTTTTTCTACAGATCAATGTCTAACTGCAGGGTGGCAGCTGTCAAGGAGAAGCTGGAGTTTTGACAGCTCAGTACTTTTTGGCACCTGGAAAGGTGCAGCTCCACTTTGGGATTGTGCAATAAGCACATTGGGCCTGATCCACAATCCATTGAAGTAAATGGAAAGATTTCCTTTGATTTCAACAGGCTTTGGATCAGGCCTACTAGTTGGCTGTTTCTGCTAAAATAATCAGCAGTGAAATAGTTAACACTAAGACTCTTTGTATTGTCCTGTTTAGGTTTCATAATTAATAATCCAGTGTGATGAATGAACAGTTCACACCTCTCAGAGCTATTGTTTCAGGCTGTCTGCCAACACAGAAAGACATCACTAAATTGGTTATATTCAATTCACATTTTTAGGATTTTCAGTGCAATCATGGGCTTGTCTAGACAAATACAAATACCTTTTTTAAAGGTGCTAGTTAATGTGCTAGCACATTTGAAAATCACAGTGTAGGCAGGTCAAATCATTGTTAACATCTTAGCCAGTCAAAGTGAACTCTAGGTTCCCCTCAAGGTTTTATCTCTACTAGCAATGAGAATTAAAATGGCAACTTGCCCTGTCTATACTGAGGTTTTAAAATGTATTAGCTAAAGATGGTTTTCAAAACAAACCTTTTATCTTATTCTAGACAAGCCTCATGAAGTATAGGGACACTACTTTTTTAAAAAAATGAAATAATGGATTTTAGAGCACAATTTACAACCTGGGTGAATTCCATGGCAAATTCCACAATCACGAAACAATTAATGGAGACCTGCCTATATGGATAAAAGTTCAGTTTTACACCCATGGGTTTCAAATAAGATTTAATGCATTTGCAAAACCTGTTTGTGGGGGCTGAGAAATGAAATTCAGCCATGTAGATGAGCACCCATCCCACTGAATCATGCATCCTGCTAAACAGAACCCTTAATTAGGATCTTTGTTGATTTTTATAACTGTATTAACTATTTTTACTCCATTTCACTCCATAGAACATTACACTGCACTAAACTACAGCCAAACAGCAGCACTCTTAGCTCATGATTGGTAAACTAAATTAAAGTGATTTCTGTTATATAAATTCTTACCCGCCCATAGAAACACCTGCTGCCATAAATGGAGCTGAGGCATGCATGTTGTGTAAATGATGAATAACAGCTTCCAAATCCTCTGTGTTAGCAGCACAGTAAGTCCTTGGTGTCTGTAAGGAGCCACAAGGAAAAACACTAGCATAAGTATTTGCATCATCCTTAAGGACAAACCAAAGTGGAAGCTGGATGGTTTACATAACGTGACACACTTAACATTTCCCATCAAACTACAGTAAGATGAACCTACATAATTTTGGGAAAGAAGTGGCAGTAGGAGTCATATTTCTGAGCACAATAACTAACAGCTGAGAGGTATGCTCAATATCTGCAACTTTCCAAAAATTAACTGGACAAATTCTGGACATAGAGTCTGTGGCTGAAATTTGTTCAAAAATTGATAGTCATCATTGCTAGTTAAAAATCTATGAGGAAGTAAAGCACATCATGAAGACTGCAGCGTGTAGAAAGGAGAGTGGCCTACAAGAACTCTCTAAAGTGTGTGTGATGCCCATTTCTTCATCTTAATCCACATTTAAATGTGCTAGCAAATATTCAGTAAAATTAAATTTACATATAGAAACTTTTAAAAAACTAGTCAATATTTAGGTACTACAAAAAGTCTTGTTTAAAATAGCTTTAGTACTAATGCTATTAAAACCTCTTTTAAACTAGGTGGTCCCTTTGAGCATTTTCCAATTCTAATACAGGCAGAATACCCTGAAGAAAGCATTATAACTTCTGATATCTTAGTTTGTTGCAGAAGTTTAAAATACAAAAATATTTGAAGCTGGTTACACTGAAAGGCATCCAAACAAGAGATCTGTTCATTAAAGCTCTGATTTAGGAAAGCACTTCAGGGTGTGTGTTCTCCATTCCTGTTCAGGACAACACTTAAGCACAAGCTAACTTTAAGCATCTTTTCAAGTTCTGAATAGGAATCCTTTCCCGATCTGGGGCCTGGAGAGACTCCCACTTCATTCAATGAGAGTTTCACCTGGTCCTTATTGTCCCATCTCTCCTCCACTTACCCAAAGAATAAACAAGACTTTATAGTTTTACCTGCCCATGTTGTGGAAGGCAGTACAAGTGGAGGCATCTACCCTCAGGCACAATAAGAATCCAATAAAATAGCTCCCCCCCATAACACACACACCCACACCCACACATACCCAGTAACCTGTGGATTTCATATATGCCAAAACAAAGATTTTTAACTGTATATTTGTTATTAAAGATGCCAAGGAAAAATCCTGACCCTACTGAGGCCAATGACAAAACTCCCCTTGACTTCAACAGGATAAAGATTTCACCTTAGGTATTTAAAATATCATACAAGATGTTTTAGTTTTGTTCATTCAGAATCTCATGAACCTGAGGCAACAATGTATTTTCAGCTTTTTTTTTTTTTAACTGCTTGCAATTAAACAGCCTGGAAATTTGTGGCTGGTTTTAACACATTTAATTAGACAAAATTAATTAATTTCAATTTACCTAACAAGAATATAAAAATACTGAAGTTAAAAATAAAATACAAAAGGAGGAAAAAAGCTGGGACTGGGATAATTAAAACGACATGAGTTACCACTTACTTTATTACAGCTAATTAATTATAAACTGAGTGTGAATGTATTTTATTTCAATTAAATAGGCAAGTCTGCAGAAAGAAAAGTAAATTATTTTCATTAAGGAGATTACAACGTTTTTCATAAGGAAGTATGCTTGACTTAAATACTGTAAAAACAGAGAGATACGGGGCTTATATGACATTTAATTCCTGAAACCCAAGTGCATTTCTATGTGCTGTGTGAGGATATTTTAAAACAATAAAATAAACGTATCTGTTGCTTTTTCAACTGAAATGCCTGTGCTCATCTAACATATGATCATTTAAAAACAGTAATTCAATCTAACAGACTAACGTTCAACAGAACACCAATGATAGTACAGTATTTTTTAATCCTTTGATCCTTTATATAGGCATTGTATAATGGAAATTTAAAGTTAAATCACTCTCTAAAGACAAGAACAAGAATTATTGTCATGACTACGTTTTATTATGTTGCCTGACTATGCTTCAGACTCATTACTTGGGGATTTTATATAAATATGTGGGGGGAAAAAACCTGCAGAAAAAATGTTATAACTTCAGCCGTTTTAGTCCATAGTAAGATCTTATAAAATATGTTAAGCCGATTACACTGAAATAAACACAAAGCATTGAAACAAGAGGTCTTTTCACTTACTGAATCTGAAATTCATCAACAAGGACTTTGTGTGTCACAAAACAGCTTTGTATATACATCTCCAAAAGTATGCAGAAAAGTGACTCTTAACATGGCAGTGTTTTCACTGAAACATTTTAATGGGTTAAGAGAAAGCACAATGGGCATTTTAAGTTGTTTTAAAAATCAGTGGATTAAAAAATGCAAACAATACACAGTATTGTGCACACTCACAACAGCTGCAGAACTTGCCAACAAAATATATATGAAGAAACAAAGCTTATTCAGCAATATTTCAGCACATCTTGAGCCTAGCTGCAAAAAGTTCTTAGCTTTAAGATTTCAGTAATTTATCACTAGTTTCTAAAATAATATGCTGTGTAAATCCTGAAAACAACTTCTGCTAGTAGCTCATCTTGTATTGTAATTGTTGGGAAAAAAATAAAAGTAGACATATCAAAAAACAAAATGTTTCGGATAAAACTGGTTCATTCATACAATAATGCATAATGGTGGGTCAGTTAATAATGGCAAAGTTTTTAAAAATTTTATCCAGGTCCAGTTAAAATTCATACAGACAATTCAGTTTAAAGTAACTGCCACTGCTTATTTCTGATTTATGTGTTAAAACATTAGAAAATATTGCAATGGATAAATTACAAATGTACATTTAGATACTATAGTATTTTTGGAGAAGAAAATACAAAAGATATTAATTTTGCTGGTAGAGATATTAAATTATTCAAATCTTTATAAAATGAAATACATCAATAGAATACACTCCATCTGTATTGTGCAGATTATAGTACATTTATTTATTGCTGCAAAAGTCATGTTATCCTCCAGAAAAGCAGCTATCACAAAGCATTTTTATTGATGACATCCAACCATCCAAAATTCAGAAAATGACAGTATGATTTCTGAACTTTAAACGTCTATGATTTGCTCTTTATCAAGGAACATGGAGCCTCTACAAGTAAAGTAGATGCCATATAAGAAATGAATAGCCTTTTTAAAAGGTGAATATATGCCAGTTATAAAATCAAGAACTAAGGGCCTGACCCAAAACTCACAGAAGTCAGTGGGAATCTTTCCATTGATTTCCAGCGCTTTTGATCTGGCCCTAACTGACCAACCACATTTTAGCATATTCCACTATAAGAACAGAGGTTAAAAATTGAAGATGGGTGCTATCCTAATCTGAATAAATATAATTAGAGATGTGCACTCAGTCAACTACAGATTGGATTCTATACTAATCATTTATTAGTTTGCCACATCAAGCGCGGTCATCTTAGATTAGAATCCAGCCCTAAGAATTAACACTGATGACTTCAATACATGCTATCTACACAATGAAAGTTCTTATTTTTTAAAAAATTGATCCTTACCAAGAGAGTCTCACCAGCAGTTCCTCGGTTGTTAAAAACCACACATCTAAAAATTGAGAAGGTAAATCTGAATATATACATTGTTTATTGTATAGACGTGTACAAGAATCATCTTAGAATTACACTTTTATTTTTAAAGGTCATTTAAAAATAAAAATGTACTGGAAATACATAAAGAAATGTGTTCCAATAAGAAGTCTAAACTTATTTACTCAATATGTAAAGTTCTTATCCTGCAATCCGACCTGCGTGGATGGACTCTTTCGCCTGCACAGAGATTCACTGAAGTCAATTGGGCTCTATATGGACATGTATCTGCCCATGAAGATCAAATTGCAGGATCAGAGTCAGCCTATATTATGTTTATTTGGTAGTAGACATGAGCCAGAACCAAAACCACAGATCTAAACACCCCAGAGTTTTGTATGGGTTGTTGCGGAGGGGAGTTTTCAATCGGTGCAGCATGGACCTCTCTCTATTTGATCCTAGTGATAGTGGCAAAGCTTTCTGGTAGTAAGAATTACCTTGATTTAAAGATCTTTCATTTTCTTGATAAATCTTATTGTTTTATTTTTCCTCTCTACTCTAAAAACTTTTAGTTTTTCAAAAAGTTGATTAAATGCAAAAAAGATGGACTTATTTTTCTTTTAATTCTAGTGATTTTATTGCTTAAAATTGATTAAAAACAAAACCATCCTATTCTGTTGTGATCTGACCTAAACTTTTTTTTTTAAAGCTATATTCTTCTTGGGTGCCCTGACGTGTACACATTTGTCATGAATACATATAAATACTTATATTTTTTTTTAAAAAAGGTATCCACGTTTTAGGTTTCGGGGAGAGGTTCTTAAGTTATTTTACAATTTTTTAAAAAGTAATACAGGTATCTGAACCTCCATGTGGAGAATGAGTAGCCAAATATGAATGGTCATACATGAGCATTTGCAGAAGTCAATATACTCAGTGCCAGAACTCAGTCTGAAGGGACAAAACTCAGTAGTCTTGAAATAGGGATGCTGGAGTAACTGTAACGCCGACAGACACCAGTCGTTGGTGGGCAGGTGGGATTGAACCTGAGACTTCTGGAGTTTAGTGGATGAGCCTCTACAGCATGAGCTAAAAGCCAACTGTCTCTTAGCCAAGGATGTAGAGCAAACTCATTAATCCCTCTCTCTCAAGTGATCTCGGTGCCACTAGGTGGGCCAGAACACCACACCCAGAAGGTATGTGGGTTACATAATCACAATGGTACACCATGTTATTTCATCCTGAAGCAGAACAGCAGCAAAGTTATTGCACTTGTCAGCCCTAGTTATGATCCAGTTCACTTCCCCAACCCAACTCTTCCTCAAAGCCTGAATAAGTGGGCTATGGGCAGAACAGTTCTTGCATGACAAAATCTACCCCTTAACCATCAGTTACAGGGCTGGAATGCTGCCACTCTACACACAGTAGATAGGGGCTTGTGGTCACTAGATCTGAGTAAGTATGGATCCAGTAGCCCTTGCCTGAGCTGGCACCCCCAACAGTCCCCTCCACATTCGCCTGTTTGGAGCTCAACACAACAGCCCTCCTCTTGAAGGAACAAAGAAAGCTTACAAAAAGAATTAATAAGACACATTTATAAAGAATTAAGGGAATCATTTTCCATTTCCTTACACCTTGTGTGGTAATTTACACCTGAGCAAAGTATGTCTGAAAGCTGCTGCTCTGACATCTTGCATTTTGCACACACTTTGCACGAGGTGGAGGGCAGTAGAGAAATAGGCCCATACAGTGCTCTATACAATTCTTATTTATTATTATCAAATATTATCCTATGTAATTTATTTCTGTAGATATAATTTGCTCTAGTAGACATCTTATACACACACACATACATACAATTTTAGTTGAACAAGCAAAACGCTAGCCAGTAAAGCTAGGAGTACCTATATCCCAGCATTTCACTCTGTTGGATCATGTGACGAATGTAGGATTCCTTGCTTGTTCCTGTGAGGCCAGGCAGTAATAGGATAGTGGGTCTTGTGCTGGCATCCGGAAAACATATGCTGTCATTATTATCAAACCAGTCCAGTGAAATCTGTCCTCCATCTGTTGTTTTAATGAGCTCACTGAAAGGAACAGTTCAAGAGACAATATTGATTAGGTTTTTTTTTAAATGTACCATGAAAGGTATTTACAGTTCAGAAAATATTAGTTGTGGAATTTATATCCTTAATCTTATTTTAGTATTAAAAGCATTAGCTAGCAAAATTTGTGTGTAATTGTAATTCATTAAGGGCCAGACCTTCAGCTAGTGTAAGTCAGTATATTTCCTCTGCGGAGCTATGCTGATTTCCACCAGCTGAGGATCTAGTCCTTTGTGAATTACTGGTGAAATCCTGGTCCCATTGAAGTCAATGGGAGTTTTGCCATTGCCTTCTATAGAGATTCTAATAACATGCTCATCACTGTAGTATGAATGTTATCTAGTAGGAAATTAAGCAATGTGACTAACTTCTGCCACATGTTTTTTTCTCTCATCATCTCCTTGGGGGAGAAATGTGTGTAGTGGGTTTTGTTTTGGTAAGTTAAGGGGGTTCTGTGTGTGTGTATGTTTTATTGACAGAAACACACATTGCTTAAATGAGGCCAGGATGTCACCCTATGTCAGTGGTTCTCAACCTATTTGCCATTCTGGGCCATATATGTGGCCCACAACGTGTTATGTGGGCTGCATCCAATGCTACCTGTATGGCCCTGAGGATATCACATGGGCCACAGTTCTGCGTTGATTGGACTGTAAGTGGCACATGGGCCACAGGTTGAGAACCCCTGCCCCTATGTCTACAAATTTTGCTAGTTAGTACTTTTAAAACTCATCTGTGTTAAGACTGCAACAAACTTGATAATATGCCAAGAAACCAAGCAAGGCTTAAACCATCAGATGAAGTTTTGAGTCAGTTTTATAAGCATACTGTATTTTCCCTGTCATCTAGCAACTTTCTGATGAAGAAAGTGAACAAACACTCAAATGCTCTACAAATTACCATAATGAGGCCTGCCTTACGTATAACTTTTCTTTCCTCAGCAATACAACACTAGTAGCACTTGCTGAATCACATATTTTAAAGTGAATAAGCCAAATCCTGGGCCCTGCTAAGTCTGCTTTGCACTGCTTCAGTAACAAGAAGCAGACTTAAAGCTGCTCTATGTGGCCAGTTGAGGATTCTTCTTGCATGAGGCAAAGCTTGAGTGGCACAAAGTCTGTGTTCCCAGATCTATCCACCTTCCTCACAGACCCGGGAATAAAGGAAATGTTGTGGAGCAGGAAAACAGGGTCTGGCCAAAGCAGTTCTGTGCTCCAGCCATCCTAGTTGTCCTTTAGAATATCCCTTTGGGAGCTGGTGCAAGCTGAAGCTACTCAACATTGCACAAGGGGCTGAAGTAGCATCTGCCTGGGCCCAGGTTCAGGGGAGTTGTAAAGGTGACATTAAACCACTTTCCCCTCACCCTCGGGGCCTGTGCCAAATGCAGCTTTGAAGGACCTGAAGACTGAGCCCCATGTGTGTGTAAGGGAGATTATTAGAGAAAGAGCAATAAATATAAATACCTATTCATGTCCTAACTCAAGCATCCAAGAACAAAGGATAAACCTGGGGGCAAGATTTATCCCTGGCACTCAGAAGAGTTGTGCCTACTTACCAAGGAGCTGAATTTGGCTCTGGTGGGGAGTTAAAAGGAATACTAAAGGAGCAGTTTTTGAGCTGGGAAAAAGAGTAACAGTATGCTCCCCTCTTCCCCCAAGGTATGATATACACTACCTGAGACATATACATCTATCTAGGTTATTATACTACAAGCATTACTGTGGTATCTGAGTTCTGGTGGTTCCTAAATTACTAGTTACATGAAATACTATCAGCATTGATGATAATGTGTCTGCAGAAAAATTAGTAACTTGCAAGAAAGAGGCACTCACTTCCTATACTCCACTGGGGGTCTTGAGGTGATGAAGGGACGCAAGAGGGTCTGCACCCGGCCCTCCCAGCACCATACTGTGGGGCAGTAAGTTTCTGTCACTACAGGACAATGTTCTTGGAGAAAGCGGCTGAAGCTCTCACTGCCAGTCACCAACTGAGGTTTCTAGGAAGAGAGACCACAGTCAGGTATGCAGCATCCATGAACAAAACTCAGGCAAGGCTGTTTCATTCTCTACCAGCGAGCTCATTTATTTTCGTAATTAATTTTTGCTTTCATTTTAAAAACATAAGTACATCAAAAAGCACCAGCAAAAAGCAAAGAACAACACTATTGATTCTAAACATTATGGATTCATGAGATGGTTCTAAAACAGGTCATTAAAGTACTTATACTCTCATGAAAAATAGTTTATGCTGGCATAATGCCTTCCATCAAAGGATGGAAAGCACTTTGCAAATATGACTTATGTCCCAAAAAAGCTTGTGTAACAGGCAAATATTATTACCCGCACTTCACAGATGGGGAAATAAAGAAACACAAAGCTTAATCAACACACTCTTTGTACAGGAAGTTTGAGGTCTGGGGGAGTGCTAGTGCTGACAAGCTGCTAGTATTTTAAACAAGATGTTACTTAATCCTCTCTAGCTTCTCAGCAGTAGTGCAACCGTGGGAAATTTGAAGAAAGTGCTAGACACCGCCTAAAGCCCAGCCAGCAACAGGACCAAATTCTCCCGGCGCCGTCTTTTGCCTTAACCACAAGGCCATCCTTCCTTTGGTGGAAAAGCCTCTGTGTATATTCCCAGTAATCACATACAGTGGTCTCCTGTACTTTCTCAAGAGATGAAACATCAGGCCAAATCCTTATCTGGTGTAAATTACACCAGATGAGGATCTGGCTCATTGCATCCAAATTATTTGAGTCTGTGAAGCGGGGTCCACCCCACACAAGCCCTGACTGTGTTAAGGTGGGACTGGTGAGGTCAATTAACCTTAGATGCTGTACCTGGAGAACTGGGGCTTGATAGGGCCTAATAGCAGACAAAGCCCAGCTGGGAGCAGAGCTGGGCTAATAGTATAAAGCCAGGAAGTGCGAGCAGGAAGGGGTTGTAGGGAGGAGGTCTGTAGTCACTCTCTAGCGCAGTGGTTCCCAAACTTTAACAACTCGTTAACCCCTTGTTGTAGTAACCAGGCAAGATACTAACAAACTTCAATAGGACTTTATTTTTAAAGTGGAAACCTCTTTACCAAGCTGCTGCTGCACCCTCGGTAGCTCTCATTCCGTCTCCTCAACTTTCCCCCCCCTTCCTGTTTCCTGTCCTTTCAGACTCCAAACAGCCAGTGCTCCGAGTTCTAATAATTACAAGCAGCATCTAAACACCACATTCCCTCCTCCCTTAAGAAACTCTCCCAATTAAAATAAACATTGTTGTTCTAACCACAGGAACAAATATGAAACAAGACACTATACTGTTGGCAGAAATATTACACTGAAAACACTAGATACTACATAACATTGTCTCTAGTCCAGACAGATGGTCATCTGGTCTGACAGGCCATCTCTCAAGCCCCTGTTCCAGTGCAACGTCTTGTTGTGTTGATACTACAGTGAAGTCATCCAATGCAGACTGGGTGTTGGCATAATCTCCTCTTGGTGCATAGGCAGGTGCAAGATAAGAAGCATTCCATACCCACCCATCAGAAAGTCGATAGGTGTAAGGTCCCTTCTTCTCTATGATTTTAAGAGGAGCTGTGAATTTATGGTCCCCTTTGTGTAAAATTCCAGGTTTTCGTATTCTAACGAAGGAACCACACTCAAACTTTGGTTCCTTAGCACCTCGCCGCTTGTCTGTGAAAGCCTTATACTTTGCTGGGTTCTGTTCAACTGTTTTTCTCACATCATCCTTGGTTCAGGCATCAGGTCGTGCCTTTTACAGTCCAGCAATGTTCAGTTTTCAGAGTAGCAGCCGTGTTAGTCTGTATTCGCAAAAAGAAAAGGAGTACTTGTGGCACCTTAGAGACTAACCAATTTATTTGAGCATAAGCTTTCGTGAGCTACAGCTCACTTCATCGGATGCATAAAAGTGGAAAATGCAGTGAGGATGTTTTTATACACACAGATCATGAAAAAATGGGTGTTTATCACTTCAAAAGGTTTTCTCTCCCCCCCACCCCACTCTCCTGCTGGTAATAGCTTATCTAAAGTGATCACTCTCCTTACAATGTGTATGATAATCAAGGTGGGCCATTTCCAGCACAAATCTAGGTTTTCTCTCCCCCCACCCCACTCTCCTGCTGGTAATAGCTTATCTAAAGTGATCACTCTCCTTACAATGTGTATGATAATCAAGGTGGGCCATTTTCAGCACAAATCCAGGGTTTAACAAGAACGTCTGAGCAAGGGGGCGTGGGGAGAGAAACAAGGGGAATAGGTTATCTTGCATAATGACTTAGCCACTCCCAGTCTCTATTCAAGCCTAAGTTAATTGTATCCAATTTGCAAATGAATTCCAATTCAGCAGTCTCTCGCTGGAATCTGGTTTTGAAGTTTTTCTGTTGTAATATCACAACTTTCATGTCTGTAATCGCGTGACCAGAGAGATTGAAGTGTTCTCCGACTGCTTTATGAATGTTATAATTCTTGACATCTGATTTGTGTCCATTTATTCTTTTACGTAGAGACTGTCCAGTTTGACCAGTGTACATGGCAGAGGGGCATTGCTTGCACATGATGGCATATATCACATTGGTAGATGTGCAGGTAGATGTTCATCTGTTTCCCATGCAGTAACTCTGCGGGTGATCCTTGCGTTGTGGCATGTTGTGTAGCCCGGTATGCTTGCAAGAAATCAGTAGTGAAGGTTATCCACAATCGCCTGTCCAGTTTAGCCTTTTGCAAACTCTTTTTCAAACTTCTGTTAAACTGATTTCCCCATTGGCTTGAGGGTAATATAGGGATGACCTTCTGTGTAAAATGTTCCTCTCTGCTAGAAAAGTTTCAAACTCCAGGGAAGTAAATTGACTACCATTATCTGAAACCAGTTCTTTGGGGTTACCTTCCCTGCTAAAAACTGAAGAGAGGAACTTAATTACTGTAGCAGAAGAGATTTGCGATGTAAACGCTACCTCAGGCCATTTACTGAAATAGTCTATTAAGGTGATGGCTCTTGGAGCAGTATCGAAGGGTCCTACAATGTCAATTGCCACTTTTTCCCAGGCAGATTCAGGAAGAGGAACAGGCTGTAATGGAGGGGTACATGTCACTGCTGTCTTATCATGCATTTGGCAAGTGACACAGGATTGTATGAGTGCTTCAGTTTGAGAGTCCATCCCTGGCCACCAATACAGATCCCGTAGTCATTGTTTGGTTCTGACAATTCCTGGATGAGTATTGTGTGCCAGGTGTATGAGTTTTGACTGTAATTCTTCTGGCACAAGTAGCCGGTGTGTACCTCGTAGCACACAGCCATCAAGCAAAGAAAGTTCATCCCGAACTCTAAAATAAGGCAGCAAAACTGGGTCAAGGTTTTTAGGGTTACTGGGCCATTTCTTCGTCAGAAATTCCCATAGTTTTTGTTGAATTGGACACGCTGAACAAGCAGCTTGAAATTGTTCTTTTGCAACTGCAGTAAGAGTGCTTATAATAAGAGCAACTACTACATCCTCATCCTCCAGTAGACCATCTGGTGAAGGCAAAGGCAGGCGAGAAAGGCAATCAGCGACCACATTTTGGTTTCCAGGCTTACATTCCAGTTCATAATTGAAAGAGAGTAGTCTTGCAGACCATCTAGCAATATGATATCCTGCTCTTCCCAGTCCTTTTGTGGTGAGCAACGTTGTCAAAAGGCTGCGGTATGTGCGCGACTTGAACATGCGGCCCCACAGGTAAGTTCTCCATTTTTCAGTAGCCCAGACACAAGCAAGTGCTTCTTTTTCGACTGTAGAATATTTTCTCTCAGCATTACTTAGTGTCCTTGAAGCAAATGCAACAGTCCTCTCTGTGTTGTCCTCATGAAGTTGTGTGAGGACAGCCCCAAGTCCATAATCAGAAGGATCAGTAGTTACAATTGTGGGCAATGCAGGACTGAATAGTGCAAATACTGGACTATGGACAATCAAGTCTTTCACCGTTTCGAAACTAGCTTGTGCATCCGTTGTCCACACTAAGGTTGAACTTCTCCATAGTAATTCTCATAACAATTCAATGACAGAAGCATAATTGGGAATGAATTTTGCATGTCAGGAGGTAAGACCCAAGAAGGAACGTAAGGTTTGCAAATCTGTTGGAGGAGGAGCATTTGAAATTGCCAGGATATGATCTGGATCAGGTTTTAGTCCAGCCTGTGAAATTGTATGCCCCAAAAAGGAGAGTTCAGTTTGTCTAAATTTACATTTGGACCTATTGAGGTTGAGGCCTGCTTTGCTGATGCAGTTTAGTACCGACTGCAGGTTATTGTCATGCTCCTCCAAAGTATTTCCAAACATGATAATATCATCCAAATAGCACTGAACTCCATGTTGATTCTTCAGAATCAATTACATCATTTTTTGGAAGGCACTTGGGGCTGATGCAAGACCGTATGGGACACGTTTAAAATGGAATAGTCCCTCATGGGTAATAAATGCTGTGAGGTCTCTGCTATCTTCATGCAACATAACCTGGTAGTATGCGGTCTGCAAATCAAGAGTAGAAAACATCTTTGCTCCACAGAGTTCTGCAAATACTTCTTCTATGTGAGGAAGAGGATGGCTGTCAATCACAATAGCTTTATTTGGCTCCCTTAAATCCACACAAAGGCGAATGCCTCCACCCTTCTTCTGCATCACTACTAAAGGTGAAACCCATTCCGAGGAGTTAATCTCTTCAATAATGTTCTCTTGAACAATTCTTGAATGTTCCTCTTGAACAAGTTTTCTAAGTTCCTCTGAAACAGCTTCCCTGACTGAAAATGGTAAGCACCGTAATTTCTGTCGTACAGGCATCACATTATTCCGCATTTTAACTTTATGTAGAAACCCATAAGCACAGCCGAGTTTCTCCTCAACCTGGTGTTGGGTCCCAGCTGAAACTGGTGTGTGTACCACAAGAGTGTTTTGCTGAGGAAGATCAATGCGTCCATTAACTACCCTGAGATTTAAAGCAGCCAATAAATCTCTGCCAAGGATAGGAGTGCCTTTGTGGACAATGTAGAACTCTGCAGTTACACAGCAATCACCAAAAGTAACAATTGCTGGCAGGCAGCCATGTACTGGAATATGGTTTTTCAAATAGCACACCAAGTGAAGTTTGGGTTCAGTAAGAGGCACATCTTTAAAGTAATGCAAATAGATGGAATCAGGTAGTATAGATACTGCTGAGCCAGTGTCCAACATTAGCTGAATAGAGTGTGATTTGCCTGAGGGTATGGCGGAAATGTTTACTGTGCACTTTATTTGTTCTGGAATACGTGCAGTAGTGATTTTGTCCATGCTCAGCACAGTAACATCTGGTATTGTAACTGAATGCACCTGTTGATTGAACTGGCTGCTGCGACATACTTTAGCAAAATGCCCAATCTTTTTGCAATCATTGCACTGAGCTATTTTTGCTGGACATCCTGTGTAGCTTTCAAGGTGTTGTGGGGATCCACAGTGAAAGCATGCTTTTACTGTATTTTGAATTTGCTGATTCGGTGGTTTTCCATTAGTTTTCTCCTTGTAATCGTTTGTCTGCAGCGATAGTGAACTTTTCTGCAAAGGAGTCACAGCCTGGACTGTGCCTCCTGTATCCATGCTCATTATTTTGGCTTCAGCTGTAGCTGACTCAATCTGGGTAGCAATGGTTATTGCTTTTTCTAGTGTAAGTTGTGGTTCTAGAAGTAAACGTTCTCCTACACGAAGCATGGTTGTTTTCTCAATGAGCTGGTCTCTAATCATCTCATCTGCCATATTCCCAAAGTCACAAGTTACAATCAGACTCCTCAGGGAAGCAATATACTGCATTATAGTCTCCCCTGTTTTCTGCTCACACTGGCGAAATCTGTAGCGATTAGCTACTACATTCACTTTTGGCACAAAAATGTTATTTAATGCAGTGAGTGCAGTCTCATATTTATCATCTGCAATGGGAAAAGTGTAAAATATACACTGCCCTTCTGCTCCAAGGCAGTGGATTAGCACAGCACGCTGTCTTACTTCAGAAATCTCTGTAGCAGTGATTGCAAGCAGATAAGTCTCAAACATACGGATCCAGGCAGTAAAAGCAATTGGAGGCTCACCGGGGCTTTGCAGAAAGGGTGCAGGTGGGTTCAGAGGCAGAAGATTCATCCTCATTGCCAAAATGTGGTAGCAACCGAGCAAGGTACTAACAAACTTAAAGTCAACAGGACTTTATTTTTAAAGTGGAAACCTCTTTACCAAGCTGCTGCTGCACCCTTGGTAGCTCTCACTCTGCCTCCTCAACTTCCCCCCACTTCCTGTTTCCTGTCCTTTCAGAATCCCAACAGCCAGTGCTCCCAGTTCTAATAATTACAAGCAGCATCTAAACACCACACCCCTTTCACGAAAATATCAAATCTCGTGAACCTCCTAAAAATGAATATTTCCAGGAATTTTCTCCCTTATCTGAGCATAAATTATAGAAGCAGTGATCTTGGAAATAATTAGTTTTTTTATGACATGCTTATTACACACTTTATTATTACATTATTATTTATCATTACATTATTAATTTTATTACATTATGAAAATGGCAACACTCTTCCAAGATTCCACTTTTGTAGCTCATATCACTTCGATTAAGCCTCCTACATGTTTCATTAAAGAGTACCAGATGTGAAACAGCATGAAGGTATTTAAGAAGCCAGCTCAGATAAAGAGTTCCTCCCACAAGGATTCGGGTCTTGAGCAGTTCAGGCAAACAACGCACGACTACAACAAAGCTTAAACTTGTTCTTCCAGGAAGTCATGGTCAAAGGGCTCGGGCTGCCCCAGCGGCCAGGGTCCCTAGGGATGGCTCTGTCCACTATTACAGAATTTTTTTGTGAGAACCCCCTGATACATTTTGCGAACCCCCAAGCGTTCACGAACCCCAGTTTGGGAATCACTGCTCTAGAGGGAAAGGGAGTTAGTCAGGGGCAAGGAGGAGAGCTGGGGGGAGAGTAAGACCTGGGGTCCTGTTCTGGACTAGGCAGTCTCACAGGAGGTCTAGAAGGGGTGATGTAGCCACAGGGAGCCGAGGAAGCTCTGCTGATAAACACAGAGACAGGCAGGGGATAAGCGGTGGGGTAGGAAAGAGCAGGGAAACAACAACTGAGACTGAGCAGGTCTGGATTGCTAGTCAGACTTGTCCCTGGATTAGCAGGAGGGCCTGGCTTCCCCTACCAGCCACTGGGAAGTGGTGCAGGACCTAGAGGTGCAACAGAAGACCCTCTGAGGTGGTGTCCTGACAGCTTGTCTAGTGTGACTGGATTACCCTGGAAGTGGGGTTAGGGACTGCTCAGAAGGCTGAGTTAAAAGGGAGCACCCAATTCAGACACAGGGGTGACCAACAGAAGTGCCAGATGGGGTAAAAAAATAATAACCCAGCCACAAGGAGGTGCACCTGTGGTGAGTGCACCCTTTCAGAGTCACTTATTTGTGAAATACAGGAAGGGAAACATAGAAGTGTCTGAGCTGCATATCAAAGTATGTATATCTAACTAATGACAATGCAGAGAACAGAAAAATTGTACAGAGGAGAAAGATAAACTACTTTCTTTGGCTGCAATGTTAGTAAATGCTAAGAGCCAGAGAATAGATGGTTTAGAAGGGGGAGAATTTTCTTGATTTCTCCTTCCAGCATTCCTTGTACCCAAGGTCTGCCTACTGAAACTGACAAAAGGATGCTGTCAGGGCAATTTTCTCACCATCCCCCAGCCCACCCTCCCAAAAAATTGGATACGAAAAAATAGACTTAATAAACCTAAAAATCCCGTAAATCAGTTTGTGTAAGCAAATGAGCATTTCCCCGGCAGTGTGTGCAACCCAAATAAAGGAGCACCCTTCTAGGGCAGGCGACAGTGACATTGACTGGAAGCCGCCTAGAAAGCGGAATCAACGCGGCTTTGCTCTTACTTGTCCAAAGATGAAAGAAACTTCAGACCAGAAGAAAGGGGGCGCGTGCTGAAGTGCCCTGCGGTCTGCAAACTCCTCTTGGCGTTAGCGAGCGAGCGGCGATTTGTATCAGAGCCAAGGACATTTGCCTTTTCAAAAAAGCGTTTTAACCTGACGGTGACCCCACTGTAAAGCTGTCAGAGCATTATCTGTCCTCTACCCCCAGAACCATCCTACCGCGCCTGTCTCCACTCACCTTGGCGATGCTATTGAGGTAATAGCAGGCGAAGGCGGCGGTGAAGCCCAGCACCAGGGACAAGCCCACACCGGAACCGAAGAGCCCCACCGGCACCTGGATCTCCAGGTACAGGGACAGCTCCCGGGTCAGCACCTGCAGATCGGTCTCCAGCAGCCTCATAGCAGCAAAGGCAGCACTGGCCGGCGGGATGCAACAAACACACACACACACACACACACGGGGGAGGGAAACGCCCGGCGATGCAGGGCTGGGGACCGGCGCATACACCCTAGGGAAGCACGGGGGGGAAGGAGTCCGGCAGCTGACCCCGTTCCTGCCGCTTCCCCGGGATCCAGACGGTGCCGATGCAGCAGCCAGCGGAACGCTCCGGGGCAGCCCCAGCTACCGCGGAGCTTCCTCTTCTTGCGGCTGCCCAGACTGCTCCGCCCCTGCCCTCCCCTCCGGTGGTCCAAGGCCCGGGCCGTGCGCTCGGGCGGAGATTACTGCAGTGGGGGACGGGGCGAGACAGCTGTGACAGCGGGCAAGAGCCGCACCCGGGCAGGGGGCTAGAGAGGCACGGATGTGGCGGTGGGGTGGGGGTGGGGAGATCTGCATTCAGGAGGATCCTGCCGCCCTCTAGCTGGTGATGGGGGCGCAGGAATCAGGCTTGTTGCAGGGTGGGCTCAAGGCCATGCTTCCAAAGCGCTTTGACTCACTAGCAGGTGGGAGCGATGGTGTAGAAAGGGCTTCCCTGCATATCACATGTCCTTACATCGTGGTTTGATAATTCACAAGGAGTGGCCATGGGCCTCTCCGAGACTGAGGTGTGGACAGGAAGAACTATCTGGGCAGGATGAGTTTCTGCTATGCCCCATTGTGAGAGTTTAGTGTCCCTGATGGGACATCAATACACAGCTGTCTTGCACCAATTTAAATTCTGTCTGCTGCTGGGTGTTACCCAGGAATACAACACATGTATAAGATACCTGTACATAGCCAATATTCATAACTTCAGATACAAAAATGATACATGCATATAAACAGGGTAATCATACTTAGCAAATCATAACTTTTCCGTCTACACCTTGTGACATACTTTGTACAAGATTTGTTGCAACTGCATAACAGTTGTAGAAACAGTGATAATAATGGTCATATTCAAGCATCACACATACCCAGCCAGCTCTCTGCAGAAAATAGTTTGGGAATCACTGCTCTGGCAGAACAAGTCCATTCTAGGCCAAGGCTTTCACCTTCTCGCTTTCATGGCCAATGTGTCATTTCCATTCAGTCACTTTGTGAACCGCAATTCTTCAGACAGACCTAAAGCTCCTCACTTTCAGTGAGAACAGAGTCCAAGGCAAGGTTGGAATTTAAAACTAACGTGTCAGTTGTCAAAATAGAAAAAAAAACATATTTATTATTTAAGCATGTGTATATTCAGACAGTAATAGTAACTAGTAATCTCTTTACTTATACAGAGCCATACATTGGCAAGAGGGCTGAACTGATTTTGTAAGATTTAAAAACATGAATCTTCATGGGCCACGTCATGTTGTACTGTCCCTCAAAATGTGTATTAACTACTTATGCTAAACAATCTGTTCCTTCTTCTTTTTAGCTGTGACACACTGGATATGATCACACTGCAATTAAAACCCTGTGGCTGGCCTGTGCCAGCTGATCTGGACTTGTGGGGCTCAGGCTAAGGGACTGTTTAATTGCAGTACACATATTTGGGCTCGGACTCTAAGACCCTGTGAAGTGACAGTAGTAGGTGTGCCAGTAACTGTTCTTCCATACAATGTTTCTTTGTACGTAGCCCGTTTAAGTCTTCTAGTAATCCTCTGATATCTTCTGGGAGATACAAGAGAACAGACCACTCCTTGTTCCTATGTACCCAATTCCAAGAGACACTAGAGTTGGGGGGGGAGGGAGAGAGGGGAACCCGGTGTGAACTTTGTTTATAGCTTTTTCAAAGGAGCAGAGTCCAAAATTCCAAAGATACTTGCTACATTTACAATGCTCTTTGCCCTCCATTCCTTAGATACCTATTGGATCAACCTAGCTTTAACAGATTTAGAGGGAAGCCACAGATTTTTCTTTGATTTTGTATGCTTGTCTCTAAACCAGGTTACTCAAACAGCTTACTCAACCTATTGTTTGTCTAGTCTCCTCTGTAACTAGTTGTTTTGTAAAAGTAATTAAAAAAGACCTCACGTCGGTGCTCTGCTATTTTTGCTGCAAAGTGGTTATGTGATGATGGGGGGCTTTGGGGAGAATTATTGGGTTTTTGGATTAGAGAAGGTCTCCAATTACAAAAATAATGATCTTGTGGGTGGAGGGAGCCTAGCTAATTCCTTTTGTACTAGTTTCTTTTTTCAGAGGAAAATCAGATGGCTATTGGAGCTGAGAAAGCATCTTGAAGGAAGAGGCTGGTGGGGAGCAGCAGTCTGAGGGGAGAACTGGAACAGTGACAGGAGAATCAGGGTGTCTGGAAAAGGAGGAGTTGAAGTAACAACCTGAGTAGGGGAGGAAATTTGAGAGGCAGCTTTGGCACGATCTGTAGTCATAGCCACCAATGGACAGGCCAGCTGGCCATAGCAGATAGTTGAAGAGGCTTGTGGGAAGAATTACTTGCAAAATGAAGAAGTGAGAAGAGTCTAGTGAGGAAGAGGGACTGAGGAAGAACAGCAAGAGACTGCCGAAAAAAAGCATCTGAGAGCAAATCGTTTGTAGCATGACAGGAATTTTGCAAGTTCTTTGCTCTCACTGCGATTCTGAATGGGCCGCTAAATTGCTGCGTAAGTATGAAATGCTTAAAGGGAAAATTAGGCTTATGCACTCTGTTTCTTTGTGAAGAAGTTCTGAAAGTTTTTAACATTAAATTAAAAGAGGGTGCTTTTCCGCTTATCATTCAAGTCTTGTTTACCCTGGAAGACACTCAGGGGCTGGAGCACCCACGTGGAAAAAATGGTGGGTGCTGAGCACCCACCGGCAGCCCCCCATCAGCTCCCTCCCTCCCTCCCTCCAGTGCCTCCCGCCAGCTGGCGGCCAGGCAGATCAGCACCTCCCACTTCCTCCCAGTGCCTCCCACCCGTTGCAATCACCTGTTTCATGGCACGCAGGAGGCTCTGGAGGGGAGGAGCGAGGATGTGGCGCGTTCAGGAGAGGGGGAGGAATTGTGCGAAAAGAAGCGGGGTGCGGGTGGGGCGGGAAGAGGTGGGGCAGGGGTGGGGCCTTGTGGGAAGGGGCGGGGTAGGGGGCGACGGGGCCTGGGGCAGAGCCAGGGATTGAGCACCTTCTGTCACTTTGGAAAGTCGGCACCTGTGCACATGGTTGGCCTGGGTCAGCTGACTTGGGCTTGTAACGCTCAGGCTCTGGAGCTGAAAAATTGCTGTGTTGATGTTTGGGCTTGTGCTGGAGCCTGACCTCTGGGACCCTGGGAAGATAGAGGATAAATTACATTCAGCATCATGTGAGCTAATTGTCATTAAACCTAGGTGACATGATGCTGAACACTATTTGTACTGGTTTTTGCATCGTGTCTGGTCTCTGCATCGTGTCATCTAATGTAACTGTTCACAACCATGTTAAAACGGTAAAATTCTGTGGCATATACCAGGCTGATATCAGCCATGTTTGCTTGAAGTGCCCCCACTCTATTAGTAAATGTTGATCTTTCTGAGAAGGTTTGTGTTTGCTACTTCCTGAGCAAATGCTAAGCTGCAGAAATGCTAGAATATTCCTCAGTACTGTGGAACTTGCTGCAAAATCCACTTCTTGCCACAGGAATATGATCAAAATGTCATTTCTAGCCCTTATAGTTCTGAAGATTACCTCCAAAAGGTGACCTGAGTACAAACCAATGCAGTGGTGCCTTCCTGAATTTAAAGACAGCATGAAACAATAATTCAGAGAAGAACGAACTCCCCCATGAATTTGATAATTCTGAAACCTAAAGATGACAATTTGTGGCCTACTGACAATGTGGGACAGCATAAACTAAACTAAATTAGTATAAAAATAAACTACTGCATTGGGTATATTTCTCATATTCATCTCTAATCCAATTAAAACTGCCATTTAAAAAAAATTATCTGAAACTGCCACAGAACTTTGACAATTTTTACCAGACTGCCACAGAATCTAGGGACTTTCCCACAGAATGTGGGTTAAGTTTGCTGTGGAGTACATAGACCCTTGTCTATAGCTACAGTTGATGCAACACTTCCATTTAAACTCCCCTATTTTCATTCCCTTATAAATATCTCAATTTTTTGTCTGAAAAGTTGCATGCTTAAATTAAGCGCAAAAACAAAACATATTATACTGTTTTATAAAACTTTTAGTTATTTAAAAAACATCTAAAAGCAAACAGTGAAATTCTGGCTTCATTGAAGTCAATGGTAGCTTGGCCATTGACATCAGTGGAGTCAGGATTTCACACAAGGAGATTTTTTTCCACCGAAAAAATGGTCTAGATTTCCTTTTGAATGATAGCTATGAAAGCTACTTATAAAACTTTTTGTGTAATCTTGAATGAGGTATGTGTGTGTGTATACACACACATATATATGTTAAGAGTATACACAGTGTATAACTCATAAAAATTCAGCAACATGCGTTAAGGTGTGTGTTTTAGGAAATTTGTAGGAGCATTTGTTCATAAATACATATCCAAATAACCACACCTGGTATGTATGAAATCTAAGATACTAATCTATTAAAACTTACATTAATGTAATGTCAAGGTTGAGACTTCAATTGTTTATATTAAAACATTAAAAAAATTAAGATTATTGTGTATGCTTGGATTCCTCAAAGTTCATCATTACTTTAACAGATGATTTCATAGCAACTAAGCCATTGTTTGTCAGATATTATTTAGTACTTATATAGGGCCTGATCCAGGAAAGCCCATATGGACATGCTTAACTTTGAGCACATGGCAATGGCAGTCCTCAGGCACTTTTAAGTACATGCTTAAATACCTTGCTATACCCGGCCACTGATCTTAGTTCTTCAAAGCACTTCAGGAACACGAACTAATAGATTCTGACTTTACCCCTGTGAGTTATGTAGATACAAATTACTATCACTTTTAGAGATGGGGAAACAGATAACAGAGAAGAACTGAGTTCCTGGATGCCAGTCCCCTGATTGGACCATGCTTCTCTCTAATTTAAGGAAGTGCACTTTTTCCTGTATAAGCATAGATGCACGTGTTGTGTGAAAATGTAACAAAACCCTACTGCATAATATTTGAAAGCATTTAATTGATACATAACTTTGAACTCTACTAAAATACATTGGACTACTAGGCTGCACAGAGAACTTGTACGGCAGCACAGAGAATAAAGTAATTTACAAATAGAGAAAGCCGGTGTATGTGCTATTGTGTATATGGACATCACTGGGTGGACTGGGCCCCAAGAGGAAACTGGTTCAGGCCACTTGAACCTCATTAATAGACTCTGGAGAGGGCAGCTGGTCTCTGTAAAGAGCCAGAGGGGAACGGGAACCAGGAAGAAGAAGTTGTAGCAGAGTGAAGCTATCGAGAGTTAGAAGGCTCCTCCAGGCTGCATTGCATAGAACGTTTCATGAGAGTCTCAGACTTCAGGGACCAAAAAATTCTCACCAGGTAGGTCTGGGAGGTCTAGGCCTGCTAAAAGAAGGGAAGAACCAGAGTGAAGCTGGAACTTGAGTTAGATTCTCTCCTGGGAAAAGCCCCAGGACTGAGGTTGAGATGGCAGGGGAAAAAGACTCTAGCCATGGAGGGCTGGGAGTCACCTACCAAAAGCAAGGGAAGACTACAGGCGGGAAGGTCTGGCAGTGATGCACAGGAGAGAAGGCTTCTCTCCTGGGAGAAGCCCCAGGATTGAGTGTGTGGAATTGGTTATAAATAAATTAGGCCCAAAGGGAATGTTCTACAGACTCTGGACTGGCAGAGTTTATTTAAGGAGCCATGAAAAAGGGGATAGCTGATGCAGGGTATGGCAGAGCCACCCCTGGCTATGAGGAGGTGCTGGGGGGCAGCTAGGGTGACCAGATGTGCCGATTTTATAGGGACAGTCATGATATTTGGGGCTTTTTTTAATATGGACTCATATTCTCCCCTCTCCCCCCGTCCTGATTTTTCACACCTGCAATCTGGTCACACTCAGGCAGCTGACCCTATTGCGTTGCACTAGATTATTAGAGGACTCTTAACTCTGACTTTTTGTCTGTCTTGTGACTTAAAATTTCAGCCTTCACACTTCATTAAGATTTTTCTCCTCAGCATATAATATAGATCAGCCTAGTAAATGGTTATAAAATCCACTTGACCTGTGAGAGGATTCCAATTTTTGGATTCTAAAGATGTGCCTGCCTGAGGTGGGAGCCCAAACTCCCAAGTCTACTCCAGAATAGGATCTAAGAATTCATTATTCTTCTCCTCAATCTGGCTCACTTTGCATCATTTTCTGTTGCCTATTTAAAGAGCACAGCTGCAGCTGCCATCTTGTTTCTGTTTGTGTGTGTGTGTGAGAGAGAGAGAGAGAGAGATGGGTTTGCAGGAGGCATAGCTCTCTAGAGGTAGAGTTTCAAAGCAAATAAGAGAGAAAACCATTCTAAGAGTCTCATGAGCCACGGTTACCTGCCTTAATGGTCCCTATGACCTTGTCTTCACTAGCATTTTTTGTACAATCTCCCACTATTGCAGTTCCACTGGAATGGCAAAGGTGGGAACACTTGTGTAGACAGGCTGGTGTTTTAGGCCTGAATTACCTGTGTAACTTGAAAAACATCAGTGGCACTAAGCACATGCTTAAACACCCTGCTAAACTGGGATCCTAGCCACTTTTTCATTGAGATAAGATTAGATGACTTGGTGGTTAAAATGCTGAGAGCCTGTCTACACTCCCACTCCCACTTCTGGAAGTGCAAAAGTGAGAGATTTAAGAAAAATGATCATGTAGACAAGGACTCAGAATTTGTCCATATTAATTACATTGCATTTTGTGGCCACCTGTTATGGCCAGAAAAATAGCAGCTCCTTTATGGCCATTATCAACTGAATGTACTGTAAGTGATTGTGACTTTAGTTTGTGTGGGAAAGAACAGGATTAGCCAGGCAGAGTATTGGTATTCTTATGCTGTGGTTTGAAAAGGTGTAATAATAGTTTGTCCTTGCCACTGACTGAGATAGTGTTCCTTTATAGTTCGATAAATGAATTTTGCCATATCATTTAGCACTTATGTAGTGCTTTTAATTAATAGATTTTAAAGTACTTCACAAAGATAGAAAAGCATTTTTAGCCCACATTTCATGGGGAAGCTGAGGCAGACAGTGTCTACATGACTTGTAATGAAGAGGGTGAAACTGAAACAAAGTGCAACAGTCAGCTCTCCAACACCACTTTCTACAAGCCATTACCCTCTGATCCCACTGAGGGTTACCAAAAGAAACTACACCATTTGCTCAAGAAACTCCCTGAAAAAGCACAAGAACAAATCTGCACAGACACACCCCTGGAATTCCGACCGGGGGTATTCTATCTGCTACCCAAGATCCATAAACCTGGAAATCCTGGATGCCCCATCATCTCAGGCATTGGCACCCTGACAGCAGGATTGTCTGGCTATGTAGACTCCCTCCTCAGGCCCTACGCTACCAGCACTCCCAGCTATCTTCGAGACACCACTGACTTCCTGAGGAAACTACAATCCATCGGTGATCTTCCTGAAAACACCATCCTGGCCACTATGGATGTAGAAGCCCTCTACACCAACATTCCACACAAAGATGAACTACAAGCCGTCAGGAACAGTATCCCTGATAATGTCACGGCAAACCTGGTGGCTGAACTTTGTGACTTTATCCTCACCCATAACTATTTCACATTTGGGGACAATGTGTACCTTCAAGTCAGCGGCACTGCTATGGGTACCCGCATAGCCCCACAGTATGCCAACATTTTTATGGCTGACTTAGAACAATGCTTCCTCAGCTCTCATCCCCTAATGCCCCTACTCTACTTGCGCATATTGATGACATCTTCATCATCTGGACCCATGGAAAAGAAGCCCTTGAGGAATTCCACCATGATTTCAACAATTTCCATCCCACCGTCAACCTCAGCCTGGACCAGTCCACACAAGAGATCCACTTCCTGGACACTACGGTGCTAATAAGCAATGGTCACATAAACACCACCCTATACCAGAAACCTACTGACCGCTATTCCTACCTATATGCCTCCAGCTTTCACCCAGACCACACCACATGATCCATCGTCTACAGCCAAGCTCTACGATACAACCGCATTTGCTCCAACCCCTCAGACAGAGACAAACACCTACAAGATCTCTATCAAGCATTCTTACAACTACAATACCCACCTGCTGAAGTGAAGAAACAAATTGACAGAGCCAGAAGAGTACCCAGAAGTCACCTACTACAGGACAGGCCCAACAAAGAAAATAAGAGAATGCCACTAGCCATCACCTTCAGCCCCCAACTAAAACCTCTCCAACGCATCATCAAGGATCTACAACCTATCCTGAAGGACGACCCATCACTCTCACAAATCTTGGGAGACAGGCCAGTCCTTGCCTACAGACAGCCCCCTACCCTGAAGCAAATACTCACCAGCAACCACACACCACACCAAAGAACCACTAACCCAGGAACCTATCCTTGCAACAAAGCCCGTTGCCAACTGTGTCCACATATCTATTCAGGGGACACCATCATAGGGCCTAATCACATCAGCCACTCTATCAGAGGCTCGTTCACCTGCACATCTACCAATGTGATATCTGCCATCATGTGCCAGCAATGCCCCTCTGCCATGTACATTGGTCAAACTGGACAGTCTCTATGTAAAAGAATAAATGGACACAAATCAGATGTCAAGAATTATAACATTCATAAATCAGTAGGAGAACACTTCAATTTCTCTGGTCACTCGATTACAGACCTAAAGGTCGCAATATTACAACAAAAAGACTTCAAAAACAGACTCCAACAAGAGACTGCTGAATTGGAATTAATTTGCAAACTGGATACAATTAACTTAGGCTTGAATAGAGACTGGGAGTGGTTGTGTCATTACACAAAGTAAAACTATTTCCCCATGTTTATTCCCTCCCCCCTACCCCCCCGCCCGCTCCTCAGACGTTCCTGTTAACTGCTGGAAATGGCCCACCTTGATTATCACTACAAAAGGTTTTCTTCCCTCCCCCGCCCCCGCTCTCCTGCTAGTAATAGCTCATCTTAAGTGATCACTCTCCTTACAGTGTGTATGGTAACACCCATTTTTTCATGTTCTGTGTGTATATAAATCTCCTCACTGTATTTTCCACTGAATGCATCCGATGAAGTGAGCTGTAGCTCACGAAAGCTTATGCTCAAATAAATTGGTTAGTCTCTAAGGTGCCACTAGTACTCCTTTTCTTTTAGTCAAATATATACATATCATGGCTTTAATGAATGACTATATATGGCCACAGGAAGGCAGCAAAGCCTGAGGAATAATAAGGCTCTGCTGTATTTTAAACCACAGATAGATTAAAAGTGGCCTATAGAGGAAGCCATGACTGCCCTACAGCTGGTTGCAGTTTTTAATGTCCATTTCTGATTAAAAAAATTTTAGTTGATCAAAAAAACTAAATTTTAGCTGGGCAAAATTTTCCACCTGAACCATCAAAAACTTTCAGTGTTTGTTTTTTGTTTGTTTGTTTTTGACATTTCAACCCTTGCCCTCAAACAAAAGAATTGGTAGAGAGTCTTTGGCTAAAACAATTTTGTTTTGTATCAGTTGTTGTCATGGGAATTTATTTCTCCTAACCAGCTCTAGGCTCCCCATAATTCTTAAAATAGAGATGGGGCCTGAGAAGACTGCAGGTCCCAGTTGGCAATGGTTGCTAAGGAGCCCCGGGGGAGGAGAGGAGATCTGGGATCTGAAGAGGGAGGTCCTGTGCTGGTAAAGTGGCTGCAGTGCAACCGTGAATTCCCCCACTTAGTGAAAGATCTTGCATTTGGCTGAGTTTGCTGAAAGATTTATAAATGTACATGCAATCGGACAAAGTCAGGGGTGCCTTTACATCCCTCAATCTCAGTGACTCAACTGAGGTTTCATCCAGCTCATAACATTAATATAGGCTGCATCTGTGTATTTAAGACAGGACAGCTACCATCTATTCCATTTTATGTCCTCAGCTCTTGAATAGTTGTGTCTGCAGCCTTCAGTGGAACAAGTTGGGGCATTTCTGCTTTAAACAGATAGTCGTAACTGACTGCAGTGATACTAGTCATGTAACCAATGACTACTCAAGTAAATGTGTTTGAAGGATCAGGCTCAGTGCTTCTAAAAAGGTAATAACTGTTTTTATAGGGGTTTTTTAAAACCGAAGTGTGTCCAGAACTTAATTGGGATACTAAACACCCTTTCTTTGTAAAGTGTAACACAGAAGGCTAGAGTCTCACCTACAATCCACACATACATAGCCCCAGAAAACAGAATAATAAAAACTAATAGCAATGTCTGGATTAAAGGGTGCCTTTTAAAGGGCACTGCTTTTCTACAGAAGGTTCACTGGATAAGATAGGCCTCAAAACGAAGTCTTGATTTGACAAAAGAATCAGAAGTTTTAGCCTTTCAGTTAGTCATGTCATCCTATCCCAAAATCAGCATACCAGGAGAGTATTTCATACACTGGATGGTATAAATTATATTTGGGAGCTTCCCCAGATGTTAGTCTTTGTCCGATTGCATGTACATTTATAAATCTTTCAGCAAACTCAGCCAAATCTTTCACTAAGTGGGGGAATTCACGGTTGCACTGCAGCCACTTTACAATAGTTGTGTTGCTAAGGAGCCCTGGGGGAGGAGAGGAGATATGGGATCCAAAGAGGGAGGTCCTGTGCTTCTTGCAGATCCTGGGGAATCAGTGAGATTTGGGGGCTGCCACTGAACCTGCCTCCACAGGATGAACCCTGGAGAGCTTGACTAGTGACTAGTCTGTGCCATCTACTGGATGGAATCTGAACTGTCCAATGACAGGTTTCAGAATAGCAGCCGGGTTAGTCTGTATCTGCAAAAAGAACAGGAGTACTTGTGGCACCTTAGAGACTAACAAAGTTATTTGAGCATAAGCTTTCGTGGGCTACAGCCCACTTCATTGGATGCATGCAGTGGAAAATACAGTAGGAAGATTTTTATATACACAGAGAACATGAAACAATGGGTGTTACCATACACACTATAACGAGAGTGATCAGGTAAGGTGAACTATTACCAGCAGGAGAGAAAAAAATCTTTTTGTAGTGATAATCAAGATGGGCCATTTCCAGAAGTTGACAAGAACGTGTGAGGAATGTGTTTGGTATAGCTTTAAGAAGATTCAACAGAGGGAGGGGAAGGGAATAGTTTTGGGGAGAACTTTTTTTTTAACTGATCACTTAGTAGTTCTGTTTCATATTTTTCTTTCTTTGATACCAGCCAGAGGAGAGATCATTAGAGTAGAGATTAGTAATAGAACGTTAACCAAAAGAAGTGAATTTTGAGAGGAATTTGAAGGTTAATTGGCTCACAGAGAGATGGGGGCTATTCAAGGACCTGACTTGGAAAGAAAGAGGGAAAGGTAGGGGCACAGCCGGACATGAAAAAGTAAATAAAAGAGAACAAGAGCAAAGATGTGAGTGGGCGGAGGTGTACATAGGACCTTGAGTATAAAGATGAAAAATCTGAATTCAATGCAATAAGAAACAGAAAGTGACTGAAGTGACATTTTCATAGATATTTGAGAATCTGCATTTTGTTTAGTGTGGGAAGAGAGGCAATGAAGCCATAAGGGAGAAGGTTGAAAAGGTCCTTATTGTGATTCCAGTTAAAAGTATTGACTCCTGCTTTTCACAGGATAAGCACATTTGGCATAGTTTCAGTTCTCTCTTAACAGGGTATCTGGCCCCTTAAATGAAACTGAGCCCAGCTCTCCTGTCCCAGTCCAAGTGCATGGTCGATTGGTGAAATGGGGAGGGCAGGGCTGCACTTGGGACTTACAAATGAGCGCGAGCCTAAAGGCAAAGGAAAGGCCAGAACTTAGAGTCTAGAGAGAGGGTCAGAGTTCAGAAACAGAGCTGGGCTGAGAGTTGAAGAAGGGAGTGGTGAGAGCTCCGGAGTGGAGCCAAATCAGGCTAGTGAAAGGAGAAGGCAGTCAAGGGGTCACCTACAAATTTCCCCAGGCCAGAGAGCCATGGCCAGAGAGGGCAGAAGGCTGATAGCAGAAGAGGGAGATGTCTGCTCGCTCTCTCAGCCAGCGAGATGAAGCTGGAGATCCCAAGAGGCTGAAGGCTAGGCGATAATGATGAGATCAGGGGTGAGCTGCTAATGTCTCCTGGCAAGAGCTAGAACCAACCCTGAGAATGAAGCAGGGCAGAGATGCACCCCAGCTAGAGGGGCTGGGGTGAGATGTGGTGAGAGATGCAGTACTGTATCTGAGAGTCTAGGTGGGGTGAGATACTGGAACTGTACCAGAGAGCTGGGACATGGTGAGAAATGGCAGAGCTGTATTTGCTTTTTATAGACTGTTGGACCTTGAATGTAGTGTTTGGGTTTTGCTGGGAAATTGTGGACTATGGTTGTGGGACTCTTGTAATTAACTTATCAATGGGTTATTTATGTTTAGAAAGCTTGTGTGGAGTTACTGGGGACTCTGGAAGAGGGAAATAGAGGTCGGGGCTGCTGGTGGGGTCACCCTGAGGCCACAAGGGGGCACCCTGTAAGCCACTTCCCTATGACTGGTCTCTATCTAGGTGTGTTCTCTTGTCCTAAGGATCGTTGAGACATCATCATACTTGTTACCTCCCAGGGGTCTTTCCTCACACAGCCTCTACACCTGTCATATCTAATTATGTGCTATGGATAGCTCATTCCTTGAAACCAGAATTTGTCCATACTTTTTGCAGCTTAATCTTGTTAACCCAAGAATTGTATTAAAAACAAAACATCCCACCACATCAGTTCTTTTGTTAACATGAGTACTCATCTTTTCAGGACCAAGATTTGGAAGGGACACTATGTATTTAAAAGCACTGAACTCCTCTCACTCAGGCACAAGGAAGACCTCCTCAACAATTTTAGCCAAAGGGTAATAAAAAGTATGTGTTTTAGATCATCCTCAGCAAGGAACACCAGCTGTACGCTTGCTGATAATCAATATCTAAAAAGTAGAATGAATCAGATGAGAAAATTATGATCCTAGGGCCATCAATGGATCCTCAGTACATCAAAGACCCACAGTTGGAAAGAGAAAATGTTCTGGTAATTTGCCATTCACAATTCTTATGAATTTATGTACCGTTCTGGCTGAATGGCTGCAAAATGCCACATTCTAACATAATAAGCTTCGTACAAGCAAAATTCACTCTCAGCATAAAGATATCCAAGCAGTTTAAGAATGACACACCTTCCTGGCATGATACGTGTTAATCTTTTAAGACTTCCACTGAAGAAGTGGAAATCAAACTCTCTGATAGGGAATGGATGCACAGAGGATACATTTTCATATTAAAGAAGATATTCCTTATGAGCAAATACTTTGGAGTCTTAGTATGGTGGAGGAAACAGTGACTAATGGGATCAGTGCTATAGTTGTTTAGAAGTTTTGTGTCACTACTGTGTTATACTGTGAGAAAGCTGTATGCAAGAAAAGTCAGGAAATGCTTTCATAAGCTCTTCTACCGCTGGCGTGTAAAGGAAGTACAGAAAGGGAAATAATAACCTAGTTATGAGGCAAGCACAATTACCTTTTAGCAGTTATTTTTCTCTTCTGCCTAATCACTTAATCCTGCCTAGGATGCTTAATACTCAGCATAGCAAATCCTTGTAAGGACAGACAAGAACAATGAGATAACATCAGTCAGTCTTCTTTTAGTTATATCTTCTGTCAATCACAATTTGATTTCTTATTAGAATTGAAGGGGAAAACATTATTTAAGTTGGATAAACATCAACATGGCATGTGTGGAATTAAAGGAAACCCAAGAATAATCTTTAGAGTGAAATATGTGTGTGTGTAGATTTATTAAGAGCCATATTCTAGATCTTTGCGCAAAGTCGGGGTTTTGTGCAGGGGAACTTCATGGTGGGCCAGAGTTGGGTGAGGGTACATACTCCTTTTCCCCTCAGTGTCTGAACCATTAGCATAGCTACTATGATAGCTTCTGGGCTGTAGTGCCTGTTGCATCCCCACCTACCTTGGGGTTTACAAAGGCACTAGCTCCATTGCCTTCTCTGTCCTGCCACTCCTCCAACACACACACAACTCCACCTTCTGCACTGCTGCAGAGCTAGAACTCCAAAGTGAGCATGGAATACATAGAATCCTGTCAGACCACACCTCAGTCTACTTTAACTGCATAATGGAACGGCAGGGTTCCATTGCCTTTAGAGATTTGGCCCTAAGTATGCATGGGAATTCTGATAGGTGTTCAACATTAAGGCTGTGGTGAAGTATTCCTTCTATTTGGTATCCCCTGCACAGGGTCCTATGCCAAAAAAGCTAGTGAACTTTTTATTTAGTGGATTGTCATGCTCTTCGTTGCCTATTAGACTTGTCATAAAATGTGAGTAAAAAGAAAAAAAAGGACATTTCCTGAGCCTGTAATCAAGCAGCTGTGAAAAAAATAATCTTCTCACAGTGATAATCTCATATAATCTTCATCTTTTCTCTATTTTAATCTTGCTTTGAACATGAGTTTCATAGTATGGAGGGCAAATGTGAGTTCAAAGCCATTAAATGTCTGGAAGAAACCCTCGCAAGAGGGAAGCAATATGTTTTGTATTCCTGATCCCAATATTCTGATACAAATAACTACACAAAAGGCAATTCCTATATTTGCATGCTGTGATAGTAAAGGAGAGTGGGTCCTCATAGCCTTCTACATTTCCTTAATGGAGTTTGTCAACCTCATCCAATTAAATCTGTTGTTCTCAAGCCCCCATTTCTGATGTACAGTATCTACACTTGAGTCTCTCTATCCCCAGCATTCCTTACATTACATCTTGCACAGGTGTCTTCTCCTTTTCTCTGCCTCTCTCTCAAAGCTATTATTTCTCCTTCTCTCTCTGTCTTTGCAGTTCTTTCACCGTATTTTTTTCCAAGCTCTCTCTCTCTTCTCTTTCACCTTCTTTCCCTCTCCTCCATTTGCCTTTGATCTCTCCCCTTATTTCTTTTTCCCAGTTTCACTCTCCTTTCTCTCTCTCCCAAAGCATAGTTGACAACATGTGAACATTTTTGCCAGGAACAGTCCTCCTAATAAGCAGGGTCCTGCTGCCATTAGACAACCCTCCCCCCAGTCAGTGGATAGGTTGGTGGGCATGTTGAGGAATTTTAGGTTATTTTATTTTTAGAAGGTGAGAATCAAATTGCCCCAGACAGTTGGCTGATTTGAAAAATCATCCCTTGAAAACAATGTTCCTTCCCACAGCTCACCATTCTCCTCCCCCCCATCCCCCATGGTTTCCCTATCCTCCCACTACAGTGACATTTACTTGCAGGGACAGTATATGCTTTCCTCTTGACTGTGCCCTACCCTCTTCCCCTGCTCTTCCCTCCAATACCCATAACTGCCTGGCAGCAGCTCCATGCTGTCCCGGCTGAAATCAGTATAGCTGTAGAGGCAGATGCTGGCAGGGCGAAGCCAGCTGCCATGGTCCCAAAACCATGTGAATCCTCTTCTAAGAAAATGGGGGGAAGCTTAAAAATATCCAGCTGCAGTGGGGTGCAAGGCACCACTATTTTATTACGTATGTGTACTGGCTAGAGGCCCCGCTTTGGGAACGAGGCCTTTTACTACCCGCAGGAGATGTAAAGCTCCACAGAGAGCAGTGGATGTGCATGATACTGCATCAAAGAGGTTGGGGTGGTGCCCATCCTGCCAATGGACTGAAGCCAGGGCGGTCCACGCACCCCCCCGCCCCCCAATGCCGTGTGCAACGCTCGACTCCTCTCCCTAGGTGGCGCTGATGAGCGTCCAGCTCCTGCGTGGCACCGTTCTCCTTTCAGGCATAGGGGCCTCAGACGCGCATGCGCCACGAAGGGCAGGCCAGGCGGCCGCGCGTGCGCCGTGTGTGTTCCCGGCCAGAGGATGAGGCGGCGATGGTGGTCTCGCTATCTCCCCGCCCTCCGGCTCCCGGCCGCCGAGATGCCCGGATGTAGTGGTTGAGGCAGCGTCAGGCTCGCTCCTGCCCCCGGGACGTGTAGACGGCTGGCGAGCGGCTCGAGCCGGGAGCGCCCAGCGCGGGGACCCGGGGGGAGAGCCTGCGCCTGCGCCGACCCGCATCCTGCCCCCGCCGCCCTGCAGAGCGACCGGCCGGCTGCCCCGGCCAAGCGGAGAGGCCCCGCTCCCCTCCCCCAGTGCAGCCCCCGCGGAGACGCTCCCCGTGGCCGGGCCTCCCGCCGGGCCCCCGCCTCCTTCCACCGTGCGCGAGGAGCGGCCCCGGCATGAGCAGCGCCCGGAACAACCGCGTGATGGTGGAGGGGGTCGGGGCCCGGGTGGTGCGGGGCCCGGACTGGAAGTGGGGGAAGCAGGACGGCGGCGAGGGCCACGTGGGCACCGTGCGCAGCTTCGAGAGCCCCGAGGAGGTGGTGGTGGTTTGGGACAACGGCACCGCGGCCAATTACCGCTGCTCGGGGGCCTACGACCTGCGCATCCTGGACAGCGCCCCCACCGGTAAGGGCGCCCGGCCGCGGAGCGGGGCAGGGCGCTCCCTTCTTTCTCGCCCCGTTTGGGCAAGGGGCAAGAGGGGCTGGGGTGCTCGGTCAGAGCGGGGGTGCTGTGGACTGGACCAGTGGTTTCTTTCTCCTTTCTTCTCCAGGGTCCGAAATCCTCCCGTTGGAACTGATGGGATGAACTTCAGCCGCGGGGCGTTGTAGGCTGTAGGGGAAGTAGCCTGGACGTCTCTGTTGTGGACTTTTAAATCGTGATTAGATAAAGCGTTAGTCAATGTACAATAGGGAACAGTTCTGCAGGAATGGGTGGGGTTGGAGGGAGGCGGTGGGGACCCAAGATTTCTTTTATCTTTACTTTTTATTCTAAAAATCTCTCTCAAACTGGTTCAGTCACTTTGTATTGAGGGTAGGAAGATGTCCGGCAGCAGCCCTTTGTTAGAGCTTAACACATCAGCTAATTTAAAACATATCTTACATACATTACCCTTTATTTCTACTATGCAAAGAGCCAGAGAACGTTAAAACTCAGTTAAAATAATTAAGTTTTTAAAATTTGCTTATCTGTTTATGCTTTGAATTCACTCAACTTGGACAATGAGTCTAGAGCTGTTGGTTTAACTCTCATGTTCTCCTACACCGACACTGTGCGGCAAATTTGGTGGTGTAAATACTACAGGGAATGTTCAGGCTAACAAAAGCCAAACCCCCTGTTTTCATTTAAACTTTCAGAAAAAGAAAAATCCTAGTGGGCTCTTCTTTTCTTTTTTTTCCCCTTCTTTTTTAAATTAAAATTTGGGCATAAGCTTACCTGACAGGATTGGTTCAGAGGAAGGATAATTGGTCAGATTTATTGGAATTCCTAGTGTTTTCATTTCATGTCTCATATTTGCATTTTGCCTTGAGAAGAGAAAATGAATGGGAGGAGGAGAAGGCCACTGGTCCAAATTATAGATACAAAGAGAAATGATGTAGAAAGCTTATGATGTTTGTTAATTTCTTTAGCAGACTTCATAAGATACAGAAACACAGAACTTATTAAAATTGTTAATACAAATGTGCAATAGAGAAAAAACTTTAGTCATATTGAACACTTGAGATGGATACCCATGATTCTAAATGTGGCTCTGTTCTTCTCTACATATCCTTTTGCTGTGGTAGGATTGGACTGAGTATTCAGTAGGGATATGGTTTAGAAACGTAAGCTGAAAATTTTTTATGAATTGTTACAGAAACAATAAGGAAAGAGAGTGTGTGTGTTTCAATCTTGGATCCTGATTTTGCAAATGTTTATGCTTGTGGTTAACTTCATTCACATGAATGATCCTACTGAAACCTGTGGGCCTGCTCCTGCTTAAAATTAAGCATTTGCATGTGTCTGCAGGGTTGGTATCTTAAATGCCTGCTGTTCTTGATCCAATGTGTAGACTTCAAAAGAGTATTGTCAACTTGAAATGTATCTGAAAGTTCTTAGCTACTGTAGTTGCAAGTGACTGTGGAGGTTTTCATCATTTTTTTTTGCTATTTTTCAGTTTTTGTATTTTTGACTTAACTTGTAGATAGTATTTATTTCTGTCTCATGTATTAGCCTGATGACAGCATTCTCCTGCACTTGTTTGGGAGAAGCTCATATGTTTGCTTCATATGTCAGGCTCCACATGAGGGTGTTTGCAATAAAAGAGGAGTTAGGGGAATTGTTGTTTCTGAGTTTTAGGCTAATGGATGTCTCCTCTTCATAGAACACCTGTGTGGAGCCAGGGGGTAGCTGGAGTTGGGGTTGAGTGGTAAATCTCTTCATGTCACAGTTCCTTTTGTGGAAGCAATAGGAATTTGGAAAGAAGGGGATGCAGCGGGGGGGTGGTATAGTCTGATAGATAGGACAGCATTAGGACTCTGGACCTTTAGGTTCTAATGTGTTTTGTCACTGTCCTGCTGTGTGACCTTGCTTGGGTAAGTCATGTCACCTCTATGCTGGCTTCTTGTCTTATGTAGATGAAACTTTCTCACTGTGTGATTGTCTGTTGTCTAGCATAAGGGGCCTTGATCTCAGTTGTGATGTTTAAGTACTATTGTAATACAAACAATAGCAAGAAATTGGGGAGGAGGGTGTTAGAATTTGGGAATCGGCACCTTAGTACTGTTAGAGTGGCAAGTGAGAGAGAATCCACAAAGGGAGGTGTGCACCCAAACATGTTTGATGTTGATTTTGGGTCTGCTCACTATTCCTTACTGAAAAGACCACTATAAACATCGGCAAAGGAACAGAAAAACCTTCCTTTTTAAGAGAAAAAAAAGAAAAAGAAAAGTGTTGGGTGGGGGGGTAGAGGGAAGGGATGGAAAAGAAGGGGGGGAAAAGCCCAAGTGGGACATATTGTTTGAATGGGGCTGTATCAGAAACTGGATATTTTTTAAATTTTAAGAAAATTTGAGTTGACAGTGTGTCTGAGGTTATGTCTTCACTGCAGAATTCAATCAAGTGTAGATAATTTGAGTTAACTCCTCGCAGGTTAGCCTACTTCCAGTGAGAGCACCATACTTTGAAATAAGTTGAACTACACAAAGTGGTTGTGTTAGCACCTGATGAATTGTGCTAACTTGAGCTTTAACCTGTACCCCCTGACGGGCCAGCCAACTAAGGTTAAGAGCACTGCCATACTTGAGTTAAGGGGTTTTGTGTATAGACAGGGTTCAAGTTAATTCTGCAGTAAAGCAAGCCCAAAATATGTTTTATATGTTTCTGGAGATATACAAATAACTCTGATGTTTTATTATAATATATAATAAAATTAACCGATTTTACACTCCAACATTACTACCAGGATAATATACCACTGAAATAAGTGCATTACAGCGTCTAGACAGATAATCAAAAATCATGGAATTATATTTTTATTCATCTTAAAATATTGATATTCATCTTGATTAATGCATAGGGACCTTGAAATGAAATTGCTTGTCTTGTAATTCTTTGAGATATACTGTTAAAATACTATTTATAACATAAAAATTCAGTTGGTTTTCAAATAACTACAAGCATGCTAGCTCAATTTTATATTCATTCCTTGTTCTGAATACCTAATAAAAGGAATTCTCAGTATAATACACACTGTGGATTTGTTTCCACTGTTGGAACTTTCTAGTTTTTCTACCAGATTGCCACAAAATCTATGGACTTTGTATAATCAGTTCTGTTGATTGAAGTTCTTGAAGCCAAAATCTGTTCCTACTGTCAATCATAGAGAAACTTGAGGCGTGTAAACAGATTTAGACTTAAAAAATAATTAAGTTTATTTTCCAAAAATGTTTTAGTTATATATAAAACACTGAATTTAACAATTTGATTTCACTACTCACAGGCCTGTGCACTTGTCAGAATACAGCATTTTGTAGGCACATAGTAATTGACAGATGCTCTATGTATTTAAAAATTACTTATTTTAAATGTTTGACAGTAGCTATATATTTTAATCACTACTGCAAGGCTATATTAATGCTTCATAAGTATCAAATCTTGCAATTCCCTAGCATTTCTGCAATTTCTGTCTTGGTTAAAATGAAAATTGTCCTGCTGGATCACGGGGGGGAAAACGAAGCTTTTATCGCTTAATCAGCAATCTTACTCCAGACCAGAGTAACATTGCTTACTAAAACTCAGTGTTGTCTGAAGATTGTTCAGTGACTTCTGAAATGAAGTTCTTAGTCCATGTCTAGAGGTATCGGCTAGACACCTCCATTTCAGAGACAAGCTACATTAGTGAGGCAGTTTTGGGAAACGTGCTCTTGCTGTATGTATGTACTTCTTCGTTTTAGAGTAGCAGCCGTGTTAGTCTGTATCCGCAAAAAGAAAAGGAGTACTTGTGGCACCATAGAGACCAACAAATTTATTAGAGGTACAGCTCACGAAAGCTTATGCTCTAATAAATTTGTTGGTCTCTGTGGTGCCACAAGTACTCCTTTTCTTCTTTGTTTTATGGATAAATAGAGATGGAGGCCCCAGTCATGACATCTGTATGGATAGACTTTATGCCATCATGGAGACCCAATGGGTCTTGTGTGCTCATATAATGTCTGATTGTAACCATTCGGTGTTCAAATGGCAAAGAACAAATCTGCGCCTTGACTTTGTCTCATAGGAAGCATTTTTGTGTTAGCTGTATTTCCGATCATGGTGATATTTCACTATGATATTGTATACTTGTTCAGTTTTTACAGGTTTGCTATTTATGCAGTTTTCTTCCACAAATATGTTTGTGTTAAACAAAAAAGGAACAGGAAACATACATAAATCTCAACTACAAAAATCTCAAAACCATTTTCAGAACTTTTTTAGTGTTAATATAAAGCAAGATTTATCAAAAAATATCACTGACTAATCTGTGATCTGTCAAAGTTGTAAAGTGAGTTTCTGCTTCTCTATTGTGAATATGCACATGGTTAGTATAAATAATTTATTGCATTAAATGTCAGACTCTTCATTAAAAAATCTAACTTGAAGAGTCACATTCCACATTTATAAAAAGAAAAAAGAAAAGGAGTACTTGTGGCACCTTAGAGACTAACCAGTTTATTTGAGCATGAGCTTTCGTGAGCTACAGCTCACTTCATCGGATGCATAGCATATCGTGGAAACTGCAGAAGACATTATATACATACAGAGACCATGAAACAAAACTTCCTCCCACCCCACTCTGGGAGGAAGTTTTGTTTCATGGTCTCTGTATGTATATAATGTCTTCTGCAGTTTCCACGATATGCTATGCATCCGATGAAGTGAGCTGTAGCTCACGAAAGCTCATGCTCAAATAAACTGGTTAGTCTCTAAGGTGCCACAAGTACTCCTTTTCTTTTTTCTTTTTACGAATACAGACTAACACGGCTGTTACTCTGATTCCACATTTATTAACCCCTGTCTTAATAGTTAAGTCCTGCCTTAAATATTTTATAATTTCAGTTGTTGAAACTTTATTTTCATTTAAGTGAACAATAAAATGTTTTATGTTGATGTAGCAACAGACAGCTTGATTCAACCAAAGAGAGAAATTGTGGATTGCCAAGATATTTGAGATTCATCATAACACCATGTGTTTTGGTTATATTTCTTCTGTATTAATTTTGACCAGATGAATGCTGCTGATAATGTAATTCCATACTTGTTTATTTACTAAAACAGTGGGTTTTTTTAAAGCTAATTCCCCCATTTGCTGCAGAATCACCTTGATTTTTTTTTTAAAAAAAAGTCCTGTGTCTCTTTACCCCCCTGCCTGTATCCTTTCTCCTTGGTAGGGCTGATCAGTATCTTGCATGATGTGAAGGTGGGGTGCATATTACTTTTTTAGAGTAGTCAATTGTAGCCCAACTTCAATTAAAAATCCCTCTGCACCCCCCACTTTCCCTTTCCCATTTTCTCAAGGAGTATAAATTGGTAGCCTCTTGGTGATCATTATTTTAACTTTCTGTATTGCACTAAACAAGATGCAATCTTGAATGTGGAGGGGGTTACTGAGTCAGGGATGTAAAAAGGAAGAGGATGATTTTAGATCAGTCAAGGAATTTAAACAATGAGGAGAGAAAAAAATAACTTATTTTCCTTTAAGTCCCTTTGAGGTCGGCCCTGGGATGACATAAGAGGCAGAATAGGAAGTGGTTAGAGATTTTGCAGACTCTACAAGCAAAAAGGATTCACTTTTATTCACTTGTCCAGTTGGCCGCGTCACTCCATTAAGACCTCAAAGTAGGAAATAAGGAGTTTGGTGCCTTTGAGTCATTTTTACCATTTAGTGTGGTTAAAAATGACATGCCTACTATACCTGGGCGTACAAAGGGGTCCTCAGAAGGCAGCCTTATGACTGTTTTCCACTGTTCCTGGTCTGGGGGAATCTTCACACACAAGCTTAGATGTTTGCCATATATCTTTATAGGCAAAGAATGACAAAAGATGGGGTGAGAGGATACTTGTTTCGGAGCAATGGCCAGGTGGGAAGGCAGTTCTCTTCCTCCCCTTCGGGGTCCCTTTCCCTCAAGCTGTTGGTAAAAGGGTTCCATCTTTCAAATCAGCATCTAGCTAGTAGATGGCTGATAAATTTGAAACCCTCACTCCCAAACCACTGTTCCTTCTGGACAAGAGAAGGAACCTTTTATTTTTTTGTCTGTTTCCTCTCTAATGTCAGAGATGCCTAGTTGTCTCAAGGCTGGGTAGCTGGGGCGGATTCTCTGCTACTGTAACCCTTGTCTAGCATTCATTTTTGCATTGTCCTGACTACTGAATAGCACCACTGCTTATCCCTTCTGGTGCTCATAACTTTCGTAACAGCAGTAGAGTGAAGCTGACTTGATTCTTCTGCATTTCACTGCTGTTCACAGGGTTCTGAACAGCAGCAGTGAAAACTTTTAGGCCTGCTTGGTTCTTACTGTGCTATAGCTTGGAAAAGCTATGAGCATATGGAGAGGCTTTGGAGCTCTGTTTTGGCAGACTTAGGAAACAACGCTCCAGCGGTTTGCATGTGGTTCAGGTTTGCAAGTTGCCTTAATAACCAAAAGAGCTAGAAACTTAATTTTTTAAAAATCAAGCAATAGATTCTATTGAATAATGGCAGTTGTCCATGAGAGCTTCCTACTGGTCACAGGCAAGTACATTTTTCAAACTGTGGTTAAAAATATAGATGGACAGAATTTAAGGTCCTTCGTTGTCCTACGGCTGTTAAATATAAATCAGACTAAAACATCAACTGTTAGATCCTTAACATAAACTGTGTCACTGCACAGTAGTTGTTACAGTTCCTTATTGAGCCATTAGTAGAGAATTAGCCTGACAGTTAAAACTGCCCAAGAGATTAGTATTTTTGATGGGGATTTCTGACAATTTAATCTCTAGAAGTTAAGGGAAACTTTATTATCTTTCCTCTTAGAATATCTGTATTGAGTATATAGCTGGGAAAAAAATAAACGTGGTCAGTAATATATATTTAATTGTTGAGAAGGGAAGGACCTTTCAGCCATGGACTAGCAACCAGAAAGATGAAGGATAGTCCCCAAACCTCTTCCCCCATCCATAATTCCTTGATTGGCTTGGGTTAATATGGTTGCCCCTAGTGAACCTGCTTGCTCAAGTATTCTTTGATAACACATTTAATTTAATTTTTAATGGCAATAAAGATCTAAATAGTATTTTTAAAAATCATACTGGTGTTACATTCTTGTTTTCATAGGTATCAAGCATGATGGGACTATGTGTGATACTTGTCGACAGCAACCAATCATTGGCATCAGATGGAAATGTGCTGAATGCACAAATTATGACCTATGCACAGTCTGTTATCATGGGGACAAACATCACTTGAGGCATCGTTTTTACAGAATAACCACACCAGGAAGTGAAAGGTAAAATGTGTGGTTTTTTTTTTTTCCTGAGTTTAAATACAAGAAGTAATTTATTGTAGATAAATACTTTGTCTAACTGCTCATTTGGTTACTATAAGTTAAGCGATATAACATATTTGCTCAAGACACAGATTCTGTTCCTGATTCTGCCACTGATTTATTTTGCAGCCTTAGACAAGCCACTTAACCTCTCTGTCATGCTTTCTTTCTGTAAAATGGGAATATGGTACTTTCCCTTTGTTAAATGCTTTGAGAATTACAATTAAAATCATTATGTAGGTGCTGAGTATTATGGTCTCAAACTCAGTATTTCTTTTTTTCCTTACAGCATTCTGTATTATTACTGTGTCAGAGTCCTAATTCACTAGCTGTGCTTCTGGTTGTGATAAGGAAAGAAGGCAGAACAGTGTATTTCTTCGTGAAAGAAAAAGTTTCATATACAAGTAATGTCCATGAAAAGTCATCATTCTTTCTGTGAAAGACTGAGACTGTTTTTCATATATTTTCTGAAACAAATACACATTAAGTATAGTGTTTTCATACCTGAGCTTTTACATAGCAGGTATACATTTGGAGAGACATGAAATTTGAGCTTCCAAACTGTCCAGTAGAGTCCGCAGTGTACTTTTCTGTTCACTTATCTTTGAAGCCTAACCATGACCACTTAAATGCCAAAAGTAATTGCTTTATTAACAGTTCACCTATCTGTGCATTTCTGATGTTTGTACCACTGTAGTATATAGGCACCAAAATACATAATGTCAACAGGATAGCTGAATTAGAAACAGAATTATGACTTTGCTGGATGATGAGACATAAAGGATAAGTTGGGTCAGGGAGGGGAAGATGTCTTTTTCAAACACAGGTCTTTAATAGAACACAGAAAGTGACCTGGAAGAGAAATTGATTTCTATACAAATATTTTTTTTTCAAATCTGCTTCTATTTAAAATCCCATTGCATTGATAGGCAGAATGGTCTTCTTTATATTACTTCAGAGTGGTAGCTGTATTAGTCTGTATCAGCAAAAACAACGAGGAGTATCTGTGGCAGATTAGAGACTAACAAATTTATTATTTATTTATTAGCCCACGAAATCTTATGCCCAGATAAATTTGGTAGTCTCTAAGGTGCCACAAGTACTCCTTGTTGTTTTTATATTGCTTGATAGTTGAACTTTCCAGTCCCTTTTAAAAGGAGGTATTTGATATAGCCAAAATGTTGCTGTGAGTTAGTCTGTTCCAGCACATGCCCTTTTCGTCTTGTTTTCCGAGGTAAGCAGTGATAGCAATCTATAGGATCACCATATACTTATGCGCTCTTAGTGCTCATCCCCTTAGCTTCTTCCTGTAGCCCAGTTTGACTTCTGCCTTGATGATGCCGCTCATATACACAGAAAGGATGTGTTAGCTTCAAGAAACCTGTTGCTGTTGGAGCCACTTTAGCTGTGAAAAATAAACTGAAAATATGTAACTTTTTTTTGCCATGGAATTTGAGGGAAGGTTCGAAAGAGGTAAGTGTTTAGAGATATTCCATTAGTGGGTGAAGGTAAGCTGAGAGCTCAGCCAATTTAATTCATGAGTCCAGAATAGTATGATGAACTACATGCTGATGTCAAATCTACTATTGATAAATCTCTCAGTTTTGTAGACATTTTAAAAGTTTTTTGACAGAAGGCTAAAATCCTGTTCCAAACAAAACATCTCTTTATGGAGTCCGTCACTCTCATTCATTCGCTGGACAGAAAAAGTAGAAGAAATCACTAATCACTTGATCTGCTGTTTGCATAGTTTGCAATAGCAGCTTATTCCTTCTGTGGCTCCTCATCTGCTGACTGTGATAAATTCAGCAGAAGAATTTTATTCTCTTCCTAAAATGGTTGCGGGGCAGTGGGGGTGGAGAGGAGAAATCTAAGGTTCTGCTTAGATTAAAGATATGCTTTGTCTGCCAAAAAATCTCAGGCTTCATGCCATCGTGACTTTTAGGGAACAGAATAGGGGAGTATGGGCATTCGGAATGGTGACTCTTCGGAGAAAATTTTAATTTTACCTGTTCAGGTCTGTCCCTATGTTATACCAATAAAATAAAAACCAGCAGGATCTTATTAAAGGGGAAAAGGCAAAATACCACATTTATTGTGAATACAGAACGAATCATACTAAGCAGTTAGTTATAGTTATAACATTCCATTCAATCTCACATTTATTCACACACACACACACAAAACTTCTTTAATATGATCCAGCACCTACCTCCACTTGCAGTCAAGGAAGTACCCTGTTCAGGCAGATCCACTGGGGACATGTAACTTACAATCCGCAGAAAATTGAGGGTGGGCTGGAGACGAGATTTTGAGAACAATTTTGCACTACAGACAAATAAGAGTGATGGAAGACAAGTTGAAATATTGAGTGAAAGATTCCAAAATGTGCAATAGGAAGAAAAAAAAAGTGTCAAATGACCTCCAATATGAAAGCAATGGGGAATAATAGCCTGATACCAAAATATAACTGTGATAGGTCCTGCCACCCGGGGTGCCATCTGGAATTGGAGTACAACTGAGCCCCCTGTTTTACCAGTCTGGGTTCCCTCCTCACACTCTGATGTTGTGACAAGGTGCAAAGCCTTCCAAGCTTGCACTCACACCATCATCCACAGGCAGGGGCCACACCCAGCTGTGTTCATGAATGCATGAACTAACAATAGAGAGGCTTCACCCCAGCCTAGGATGCCAGAGCTATATTGTCCTGCCCAGTCAAGAACGTGACCAGTATATGAGAGTTATTACCCAGTCCGTCCCTTCCATCGATGTGGAGAGGAATAAGCACAAAGCCTTTGTTAACTGAGCTGAGATTTTTCCCCAAACACTTCACTCACACCACGCTGTTTTAGGTAAAAAAATATAAAATAGATTTATTAACTACAGAAATATAGATTTTGAGTGATTGTAAGTGACCGCAGACAGATCAAAGTAGGTGTGTCCAGGTGTTGAGTTTTAGAGGGAGTGAGTACTCTTGGTGATGTCACTTCCTCCTTTTATAGTTTCTTCCATATGGCGGGAACCCTTTTTGTTCCAAGCCAAGTTCCCAGCCCAGTTTTTGGAAAAATACATGTATCAAAATGGAGTTCAGTAATCATGTTGTCTGGTCACGTGCCCGTGCATGCTTGATGAGTCATGGCAGCCATTATCCATAGGCTGTCTGAAGCATCCCCTGGTGAGGGCAAGCCTTTTCCATGGCCATTGTCTTTGTTGATGTGCTATTAGCACTGTCTGTCTTCTTCATTGTGGTGCCTGAAAGGCTTGTTGTGGGTGCTTCCAACTTCACAACATCTTTCAGTGACAGACACGTAGCAAAACTTCATAACTTCACATACGATAGCACATACAATCCAACAGGATATTAACATTCAACAGATCAAGACTTTTAGAATGATACCTCACAATGCATACTTTGTACAAAACATACCATAATTATATGACAATGACGAATATGGGGGGTGCCAGGGTATCACAATAACTACCAGAATAAAGAGGATACAGAATTAGGGGAAAATATAGATTTACGTAGATGTTGAAATTTGCTTAGAGCTGGCTCTGACAGTGGAAAAAATACATTGTTTATAAATGAGTTTGCATGCTGCTTTACTGACCTTAACAATTCTGATAATACCCATATGTAGGTGTTAATACATTTTATTGTTTTGGCAATATGATGCTACCAGGAACCCTGGAGATACAAACCAATAATCTTAATGTTACTTAAAAGATTAATGGCAAAAAAGTAAAATTTAGACATGGAAAGAAGAGCTTTTCACCATGTGACTTTTCAGAATGCTAAATTTTCAATACAATATGCTGAGCTTTCTCATAAAGATGAACTTACTCACTCAACCCTGCATTTCCTAGTTCTTTTCAGTTTGAAGGCTCTTTTAATGTTCAGTGATGTTAAGTGTTGGTTAAATGCTCCATTTCAGGACCTCTTGTTAGTTGCTTTTATTAACGTGTCATTTGATTTTTAACTTTAGGGTGCTGTTAGAGTCTCGTCGTAAATCAAAGAAAATTACAGCAAGAGGAATCTTTGCAGGTGCCAGGGTGGTACGAGGAGTTGATTGGCAATGGGAAGATCAAGATGGTGGCAATGGACGTAGGGGGAAGGTAAAAATGAAAATGGCTTAAATAAGAAAATACATCACATATTACTTATGGGTAACAGGTGTTTAGATTACATTGCTGTAAACTTCTGAAACTTAATGTTGTTTACCATTAAAGCATTTGTTTTAAAGGGGTACCACTTATACTGCTGTAAGTTATTATAGAACAGGCGTTCTCAAACTGGGGGTCATGATCCCTGAGGGGGTTCTGAGGTTATTACATGGGGGGTTGCGAGCTACAGCCTCCATTCCAAACCCCACTTCACCTCCAGCATTTATAATAGTGTTAAATATTTTTTAAAAGTGTTTTAATTTATGGGGGGGGGAGGGTGTCGCACTTAGAGGCTTGCTGTGTGAAGGGGTCACCGGTACAAAAGTTTGAGAACCACTCTTACAGAATGTAGTCTTGAGCTTAAATGATCAAAATTGAAAATATGAGACTTGCAGATTACCTGAATTCCCTGTTTTTGGAATGTTCATAAAAATAAAGATTCTGGGTGAGCTTTAGGATCATTCAGGAGTTCATGTAAAAACTAACATTCTCAGACATACCCACTCAATCAGCCTTTACAACAGGGAATTTTGCTTTCTCTTCACTGCTATCAGACAAACCAAGTTGTTCTGTATATCACTGGCTCAGCAGGTTATTTTAAAATTTAAGTGCTTACTTAACAGGTTTCTACTTTGTAATCTGTTGTTTTGGGGGATCTTCCAGTTTTATTAGATTTTGGCTTTTTTGGAGTTTAGACAATTCTGGAAGTTCTTTAGTTGGAGGTACTACATTACTGACTTGTTCATGAAATAGTTTTATGTGCTAGCCTGATGTCTTGGAATAAAGACCTCTTCAGCATGTTAGAACTTAATATAAAATCAGATGCAGTTCTGTTAATTGACAAATCATGGCTCTAGGAAACAGAAACCATAGAAAATATGCAGGAGAATTAATTATATGCCCAGAAGAACTTGATATAAATGTAGATTTTAAACAGGAAGTAAGGCATAGTACAATTTCTTTAACATACATAAGAGAGATTATAGAAAATGAGTAACTTTTATTGTTTTAGTGAATTGATGTATTGAATCAAATTTATTTTGCTGTCTAAACATAATTTAAATAAAATATTTTGCTGTGCAAGCATAGTTACTGTGTATTCTTGTATGATGAAAAATCTGTATACAGTCTGGAATTAGCTATTTGGGGATCCGGTGATTACTAAAGGGAAACAACAAACTTGAAATCCAATTTTTAAAACATAAGTTAAAAGGAGTTTCAGATACTGCACCTTGAGACTAGATCTCCCTGACAATTTTTGTGTTTTTTCCTATTACATTTTCTATTTTTTAAAACAATTTAAAATAAATCATTGATATATGAAAGATCTACACAGAGGAAGTTACAAGCAATAAATGGGAATTTAAATAAATATTGAATAGTCATTTTCCCCATGAAACCTGAAAAATAGAAATATTTCTCCTTTTTCCAGTGGTAGTAATCATGGGTGTTGTAGCCATGGTAATGCATCTGGAGATGAGTGGCTTAATTACATAACACCATATATGACTATGGCATGTTACAAAGCAAAGGTGGCATTACTGCTCTGAAGAGCTCACACACTTTAGGTCCTTCTCCTGCAAACACTTGTTCACTTAACTTTAACTAATGGGACTATTTTCATGCTTAAAGAAAAGCACAGGAACAAATATTTTCAGGATGAGGTCTAAGAAAAGAGGGAGACAGCAAATAGTGAGAGAGGCGTTTGGGTAAGTGTTGGGAGAAAGACAATGAAGACAATACATTCAAAAAGATGCTTGTGTGTTATGGATGCCTCTTCAGGGTTGCATTTGTTACATGGCATCAGTATTTCAGAAATGCAAAGAAAAAATACAAAGACCCAATCTTTTCATCTTCACTCCCCTTCTGTTCTAGTATTTAAAGACTGGGATTAGAATTAAAATTGGGTCATATAATACAGACTGCTACCTGCAGGCCACCAGCCTGATGTAACCAAAGTAGCTTAAAACAAAAACAAGTGCTGAGAGTAAGTTGTTGCCATTTTTGGTATTTTCAGTGAGTTGTTTTTTCTAGTAAGGACTTGTAAAAGCATTGTAAACCAGTAAATTTCATTTTGTACTTCTCTACCATTTTTAAACCAGTTTACTTGAAAAATATGTACCTTATGGAAGTGGCAATCTGGATGTTTATTTCCTAGGGATAGCATTAATTAAGGTGTATGAACGTTGGTGTTGGTAGAAAATGATAAAATGGAGTTGCGGGACCTGGAGTTCTGGTTTTAAAAAAAAAAAAAAAAAAAAGCTTCAGTAAACCCTGCTATATCATGCTTTTAACTATAGGTAGAAGTGGTAGAGGAAGTTTAAAGTTCAAAATATGTTGCTAAACTCTTGTAACCCATTTTTCTATTTTTAAATTCAATAGGTAACTGAAATCCAGGACTGGAGTGCATCAAGCCCACACAGTGCAGCATATGTTTTATGGGACAATGGCGCTAAAAATCTTTATAGAGTTGGCTTTGAGGGCATGGTAAGGAGTAAAGCAACACAAAGGGTAAAATACTTGGAGGGGGAGAGAGGGTAGTAAGAATAGCTTATGTTGTGCTTTTATTCTCCTTTTGTTGTATCCTTCTGTCTGTTTGCATGCTGTTAATCAGTTTATTGTGAATACAGCTGGATGGATCATGAATATGCATTAGGAAGGAAGTCTGATCTGAGACTTTATTAAACATCGGTGCAAATCATTTAAAGTTTAGAGCTAGCTTCTGCCTGAATATAACAGATATTTACATTTGCAAATGCAATTTGCCTCCTAGCATTAATGTTTTACTTCAATTAGAATTGGTAAAAAATAAAAATATTTATTTATAAACTTCCTTAAAAGGCCCTGACTTTTTCTTTAATGCCTTGTTTTTTTGAAAATCTCCGCAATGCCAAGTGTCGAGACTAGAACACTGCAGGTCTTTCAGTTGTCATTTAATTTTCACTGTGAAGAACACTCAAAACATTTTCAGATAGTTTGAGTATTTTTTTCCTACTTTGGAGTTATTGTGTTTCAGACTTTAGCATGAAGTTTCTCATTTTGATTTTACAACTTTTAGAGTATAACAAGACCACAAAAAGTGGGTCAGGTTTGGTCATGAGACTTCTGTTGATATCTTTGTTTCCTTTTTATGTGCTCTTACCCTAGTGTGAGCCAACAAAGTTTCCTTGATTGTCAACTGCTGAGACATATTAATGAGCATTATCATTGCATCATTTCTGCTAATTTTTTTTTCTTGGTTATATATTGCAGAGAGGAGATATACTAACTTACATTAGAATGTCTTTCTATCATATTCCTGCAACAAGAATTACATTTAACAGGATGACAAAGCAGCTTTTGTAAAAATAGTAAATTTTGCACTATATCAGCACTTACAGGATAAAGTCTAGTTTAATTTAGGACAAAATCAAAATATAGCACTTGGTTACTTCTCCATCTGATTTTAATCTGATTATACCTCTTACTTGACTGAACAGGTTCATATTCTCAAAGGGGAATATTTATAATTGGGGGAATTATCAATATTCATAGAATATCGGCTAAATGGATATTAGAGCTCTTAATAACCCAACCATAAATAGAATGGTTTAGTACTTGGAAGCCTCTTTGATAGATACTGTCTTATACAAACCAGAGATGTTTGATCAGCCGTTTAATAAAGAATAGTAACCCATTTTTAAAAAGAAGCTTTGATTAAAAAAACCTGTGCATTGGCATTTTTATATCAAATGTGCTTTAATTTTCCATATTGACACTACATTTAAAACTTGCTGTAAATCAGTTTCTTCAGTAACTTACTATTTGTTTCAAACTGTTTGTGTTTATCAGACATAACTGTGGATGGAAACAGAACTGAGGCTTCAACATTGTCTGCAGCAAACGGGCACTGTCCACATTACAAGTTTTAATTATAATTTTGTGACCAGAAAGTGGACATGATCACTTAAGATACCAAGAAATATGGTTTAGTGCTGCCATCAGAGCCACCTTTGTGTATCCACACCTACCAGCTACACCATATTTATATGATAGATTTCAGAGTAGCAGCCGTGTTAGTCTGTATTCGCAAAAAGAAAAGGAGTACTTGTGGCACCTTAGAGACGAACCAATTTATTTGAGCATCAGCTTTCGTGAGCTACAGCTCACTTCATCGGATGCATTCTGAATTCTGTAGCTCACGAAAGCTTATGCTCAAATAAATTGGTTAGTCTCTAAGGTGCCACTAGTCCTCCTGTTCTTTTTGCATATTTATATGTTAATTTTGGGATAATTAGGGCAGTTATCCGATGGTGCCTAGGGAAGTGATCGACTGCTAAAAGGATGTGTTCAGAGAAGCATCAACAGTACTGGGTGCAGCACAGTGTGGTGGACTCTGCTGCATGCAACTGTGGTTAAGAAGGCCTGCACTCAAAACAATATGGTGCTGTTTAAAGGAACACAGCCATCTGCCATCTTAGCTCACTGGCAGAGGTGAAATGTGGTTAACTGACCATGGTTGCTAAAAGATTTTAAACATTTTGTTTGGATCCAAAAGCAAGTTAGAGCCTGTAACATGTTACAAGCATGTTACCGCTATGGGGTGCTTTAAACCTACACATTTCTAAAATAGATCTTATGCCTTGGGAATTCACTTATTCACTCAGCTACCAAATTTCCTTTGCTTAATAACTTTAAAGATTGTTTGCATTTCTTCAGTGTTCATTCTAGCCTCCCCCTTTTCTTTCTTTTCATTACGAAGGGCCTTCCCCTCAACTCTGGAGAGTTTGGAAGAAATAATTTTGGTTTAACATCCATTAATGTCAGAGTTCTCTGTAAGTTATATCTGTGTGGGGTATTTGCCTGCAAGATTTGAATAGTTACAGTGCTGAGAGGGTGAAGGAAACTGAAAGGATCCATTGCCCTTGTTTTCCTTTGGGCATTATTTTGCACTTTTTCTCTTCCTGACTGGCATCTGAGGCCTGTTCATCCACACACATTGTGGGTTACCTTAAAGTAGTACATCAGAGTTCTCTAAGAGGATTAAAAACAAAGCTTTTTGACACAGTTAATTTTTTGAATAAGAGAAATCTGTCATTACATCTAGGACATTGCTGGAGAATTTCACGCACAGAATTAGGGTAGTACACTATAGTAGAGGAAACCGCTTCATGGATCAGACCAGTGGCCTGTCCACTCCAGTAACTTGTCCCTGGCACTGATCAAACCTGAACCTTTAAGAGGGAGTTGCAAGAAGCCATGCAGTGGACAATTATGGAAACTTTTCATAGGGGTGTTTTCATCTTAACAGTTGCGGTTGGCATACTGCCTGAAGCAAAAGGGTTTTTAATTCTATCTAATGTTCTTGGCTTCTTTTGCCATATAAATCCTTTTTTTGAAACCTGCTAAACTCTTGGCTTCAACATCAAGTGGCAATGAATTCTATATATTAATTATGCATTCTGGTAAATATATTTCCTTTTACCAGTTTTAAATTTGCTGTCTTTCAGTTTCATTGAAAAGCTCCTTGTTCTTGTAGAGAGAGAAGAGGGTAGCTTGGAGTGTCTGATACACCTTCTCCATATCATTCATTACTTGGTGTACCTCCATCTTTTCTCTAAACAGTCCCAATATTTTCAGTCTTTCCTGATACAGCAGACACTTATTGATTCTAATTATTTTTGACAGTTATCTCTGAACACTTGTTTCTGCTATCATTTTTGACATGGGGTGATCAGCCTCATTTCTTGTTTTTAAATAGCCATCTTTCTAAAGTTTAGTGTCAGTACTAATTTTTGGCATGATTCCGTGGCATGAACAACTATAGTGAGGTACTGGTGGGTTGACCATTGTTACTGCTTCATTCAAGTCGTGTGTCTTTTAGGATTAAGTTAAAAATAGAATTAGTTTTAATAGGCTGCCCTTTAAATCAGTGGTAGAAAATTGTTAGTTACTACTTCAAGAAAAAAAAATCTACTACCTGTCCTTTGGCGCATGAAGTATCAATATTTTTAATATCCTGGTAATCAGGAAAAATCCTTGAGCGAAAGGAGGAGTGGAATTTTGAAAAGCGTTGGTTAAGCATAATATAAAGAAGAGGGAAGATGATCGTTCTATTGATTTTGACTTGTATATTCCTTGTTATGTTGACAGAACATTGAGAGAATTGCTGTAGTCTGATACAATCTGAAATTTTGCTTACTTAGAATACATATATATTAAAGGTTTTTATCTATCCAAGAATAAGCCATACATATTGGAAAGCTGGCTTGCTTCTGCAAGTACAATACCAGATTCTCTAAAATACTGACCAAGTTACGCACTGTAGTGTGCAGTGAACGCAAGTGTATAAAACAGACTATTATATGTATGTATTTACCGTATAAAATCCTAGTAAAGTGCATGAAATCTTGAAATCAAATCTTTTTTTGGACTCTGTAGTACAGATGTTCTGTACTGACCATTGTATCGTAGGAGCTGTAGGAGTACAAAATTTGATGCAGTTTTAAAAATGAATATATGCTTATACTGGCATCTGTTCTCGTGGATGTATATATAGTATCATTATTAAATAGTGGCATATAGCTTTAGGAAGCTGAGAATTTATTCGAGAGAAGGATTCAAATCATACTGTTTCTAGCGCCTAGAGATAGTAGTGGCTAGGAGGTGGTATTATGTGTTTAAAGGGATGTAAGCATTATATTTGTCACTTAACTTAAGGATCAGGAGAGGCATGAATGGATTTCAGTTCATCTCTCTTACTAGAGGATAGTCTCATTGCAAGAGGCCTGGGGAAGTGGGAGAATGAGATACAGCCTTTATGAAAACATGTTTAGCTTATATATCTTCCACCACCTGTTCTTTTGTTCTCTCTCTCCCATTACTATAGTCTGAATTGCATTGCCCAATCAGTTTTCTCTTCCCATCCCCATAAACATAGAATGACCTTTGCCTGATGGGAATTGTGTTCCATAAAGAGTAACACCAGATGGCAGCAATTTGGATTAGGGGATATGCAGAAGCTAAATGAAGGGGAAATTATGAGAACTTTTAATTGGGTTTATACAGTAGCTGTTCTTCACATTTAATTTTTTTCATGTTATGGAAGTGGCCCTTTTGGAGAAATAGCTGGTAGAACTTTTTAAAGAAAAAAAATCTGATTTTAGTTAAACACAGAATTCTGAAAGCAACCAAAATACCCTTTTATTCTGCTTTTTCTGATATTCTCCAGGGCCCAGAAGTTAGAAGGCAGGTTTGACTCTATAATAAGTTAAAATGAATGTCATAAACATCTTAAACAAAAAATGTATAGGCTTTATAATGGTAACACTGACACATCCTTACCCAAGCTGATGCTGCACAGGCAAGGCTATCATGTCAGTGTGGTATTCAGACATTCCTGAATTCTGTAGTGTTAATTTTGTGTTCTTCCTCTGCTTGTATTGATTGCCTTTTTTTTTTTTTTTTTTTTTAAAAGAAAGGTAATGTGAAACAGTTTAAAGCGTCTCTGTGCAATTCTAATAGCAATTATGAATATGACGTCTCTTGGTCATTGTAGTTTATCAGATCCTAAAAGCGTTAATTTGAGCCTTAAATTTAAAGCATTTAATAATACTGGTAACATTTATCAAATCCTATCAATGCCCAGCCCTACCTTAAAGGAATAGGTAGTAGAAATAGGTTACAATTTTGGAAAATATTTGAAATTTTCTTTGCATTCAGAATTGGCATAATGCATTTATTTTTGTATGCATGAGCTTTTCAGCCTCTAATATTTCAGTGTATTTCTGTTCTGATTTCACTGATTTATGTCAACCTGCAAGTTCACTCTGTTAAAACTAAAATTGTCTAAATATCTTTCTTTAGTCTGACCTGAAATGTGTTCAGGATGCCAAAGGAGGCTCTTTCTACAGGGACCATTGTCCTGTGCTAGGTGAGTTGGAGAAGGAAAGAAATAGATAGTTTTAAGTAAATAGAAACATTTCAGTGTCCCAAGTCAGTATTTAAGTTTGAGAACTGAACCAAAGTTAATCAACGTTCCTTAGTGGGATGCACCAAATAATTGAGATTTGAATGGTGGCATTTCTGTGCATTACCATGGTTAAATGCTGCTATGATAACTGGTATCTTAACTGATAAGTTTCAACTGTCTGTAGATATGTTTGATGTCAAACAGTATGCCAAATATGTAGCTGGTAAGTTGTTAAAGTTGACTGTCTAGTTAATGTTTCTGGCTTACATGTGCTCAGCTTTTACATTTTTCTCTTAATAGTGAAAGATAACTGCACAGTTTTGTAGAATGGTTTAAACATTTTAATGCAATATTGCAGATTTGTAAACATGAAGTCGTCAGCATTCAAATTTCTAACTAAATATCTATAATTAGTCGTACTGGCTTATTTTGTTACATAGGTTGTGAGCTATTCTATATAGGTTCTATACATATTCTGTACATTGAACTCACCACTCTAGTATCTAAGCTGCGTGGTGGTATATGGTTGTACTTTATTACAAAAGTAGTTGCAGTTTTGTTTTTGAGTAGTTTGGTTTTTGAGGTGTAGGTGAGTTAAAAGATAAGGTCTAGTGAGGTTTGGTGCAGAAGTTCCTTAGTATATATAGTAGACAACATATGTAAACCTTGACTTAAGAGGGAAGGGAATGTGCCAAGCAGCAGATCTTTAAAACTGGGCACTTGGCAGGTGTTAGATATCTTCTTCAAGTTACCTTTATTTTACTTACCGATGTTGATTTGGATATTTCGTGTTCTTGTTTTTCATTCAATTTCAGGTGAGCAAAATGGTAACAGGAATCCTGGTGGGCTGCAGATTGGTGATCTGGTAAACATTGACCTTGATTTAGAAATTGTACAGTCTTTGCAGCATGGTCATGGGGGATGGACTGATGGCATGTTTGAGACCTTAACCACCACTGGCACAGTTTGTGGCATTGATGAAGATCATGACATAGTAGTACAGTATCCAAGCGGCAACAGGTTTGTTACATATTCTCAAACCTTTCCTATGACAGACTTTCTTTAACTTCACAAGTTGCAGGGCTTGAAAATTTTTTTTTTTTTTACCCTTCTTTGGTTCTCACGACATCCCACCAGAGTTTCTGTCTTCTTCCTGGCTTGTGTAATAAGGGATTCTCATCTGCCACATCCCAGTGATGATAATCTTTATAGCATGTGTGAGAGGTTTTGATGGGAAAGAGATTATTTGCAATTTTCCCACCTTTAACCTGCCTTCAGTTAAATATTCGTGGTGTTTATGATATGAGGTCTTTTTCTAAAATGTCCCTTTGAGTTTTATTTTAACGTATGTTGTCTGTCAGATAATTGTATTTATTAAAGTTATTAATTCTCTAAGTAATTAAAATGGTTACTTCCAAAAATTTCACAATATGAATATTTCACAGCTCCATGCACTAACCATGAAAACATGATTGCATATAGCTCTCAGTAGTGTTTATTTCTTTTGGCTGTGTCCTTAGGGAGCGTTTTTTGAGAACTAGTGTACTACCATACAGTAGAGGCTAATGTGATAGTTATGTCCAGCATGAAGGCAGACAATCCCTTGTTTCATATATAATATGTATTGCCAGATGTGACCACTGGAGAACAAATTAAGACTCCCAGTAATTTCAACAGATCTATACTATAAACGTATACTTAGTTTTATGTTTGGAACAAAACAGTAAAGATAAATAGCCTTGCAGAATAAATGTACTCCGAGATGCTTAAATTTATTGTTATGAGATTTCACAGCAGAGCCCATCTACTCAGTGTTGTACTTCCTATCCTTGTTTCCCTTCCAAATTGTTAATCCAAGCTGCAAATTTTATCGCCTCTTGGGTTTGAACAGGTTCTTGCTTTCTGAAGATGCTGCTTTTACAAAGGAGAGTGAGGCGTAAGTGGTTCTGATCATGAATGCCTAAGCTCTAGAGGGTATTGCTTTTCTGATATGTGAGCATGCATTGCCTTCCCAGTTTGTTAATGTAGTAAAAAGCATAAGGAAAAACATGCGTAGCTGAAAGTGATCACTTACTTTTCTCAACCTGAATATGTTTGTGCAGTTATATTAAGTTACAATAGCTAGTTATTTGGGTTTTGTTTTTAATAAGTTTTCTTAACTTTTAGGCGGCCGTCTTTCAGCAAACCATTTAGTTGTAGGGAGAAATGGTGTAAATCCTCCAGTCTCATGATTTCTTAGACAATATACTTTGTGTGATGATATTAAAAGCCAACCTGTAACTTGTTCATTGAAATATAGAGGTTTCTTACACAAACGTATATATTTATAATCTTTGTATTTCTCCAAAATAAGAAACCTCCATATTTCTAAAACAAAAGTGAATGGAAAGAGAATTGTATAGTGCTCAAAAGTGTTAGGCACTTGATTGAGAACAAATGCATTTCCTACCATAGTAACCTTTTAAGCAACAGTTTGATTACAAAATCTGCTTTTGGTTTACTGGGGTTGTGGTACTAGACACACATGGACCAGCTGCAGAAAAATAGCTCTGGACGCACGTGTTTGTCTTAGTCATGTGCTGTTTTTTTAAGTGAATATAAACTAGCATAACACGAACTAAGTGCACACAAACCAATACATTGCATGGTACAAATCAAAATGGTTTAACCAAATGTTGGGCTGCGGGCCATACATCTAGTTGAAATAGCATATTCCTATCTGTCCAACCCCGTCTCTGAGGAAAGAAGAAAACCCTGTATTTAGATTCCAAGCCTTCTCCTTTCCCTATCAATTCTTGCCAGAGCAATCCATCCTTATCAGTTATCCTGTATTTTGAGAGAAATGCCAGACTCTCAGGCCACTAATCCCTGCCCTAGGTAATAAGTCCACACCCCCCTCCCCAAACAAACAAACCAAAACACAGTCACAGCACAGCTGCCATTTTATGGCTGGCAGCTTTTCCCCTTAGGCTGCAAGAACCAACCATGGAAATGTTCTGACTGCTTCAGGTGCACCTCTCAGAAGATTATCCTTGCAACCACCAGCTGGTAAACTAAGTGGAAGGGATTAAAAGCAGCTAAGCCATAGTGTCCAATCACAAAAATTTCTGGGCACAAAAGCACAATTTAAGGCAACAAGTAACCTTTTAAAATATAGCCCCCACTTTTTATATTAAAAAAGAAAAGATCATTAATTTGAAATATATTATTTTCTAGGTGGACATTTAATCCAGCTGTTCTCACCAAAGCCAATGTTGTCCGAAGTGGGGATGCTGCTCAAGGTGCAGAAGGAGGTACCTCACAGTTTCAAGTGGGTGACCTCGTTCAAGTTTGTTATGATTTAGAACGAATCAAGCTTCTTCAGAGAGGTCATGGAGAATGGGCTGAAGCAATGCTCCCTGTAAGTATGTGTGTACACACAATGGTATGTTGGCAGGGCTGGCCTTATCATGAGGCGAACTGAGGCGGCCGCCTCAGGTGCCAGACTGGTTTTGGGTGGGTGCCGCTAGGGCCCAGAGTGTAGAAAATTTTGTCTGCTGCTGGTGCATATGTATTCTCTCTGCTGTAGATGCAGAGAGAAGGTGGAGTGCTGTGCTGGAGGAAGGAGGGCACAAGAGACATAACAGGCAGGCAGGAGAAAAGGTGAGAGGGAATAACAGAAAGTAGCAGGAGCTGAAGGGAGAGATAAGAGGCTCCTCCTCCTCTGTACCTCTCTAGTACCCCCAGGAGCCTGGACTGATTAACACCAGCTTCTCAGGGAGCTTCCTGTTTCTTGCTCTTTCCCTAAACCCACTTGAGGAGAAAAGGCAGTCAACTGAAGTAGTAGGAGCCAGTTAGGCCCTTAAGAGGCTGATATCTTCCCTCACTCAAGCCCTGTTATCAGCCTGCTTATTTGTCCCCTTCAGTTGAATGTTGAGAGCCCCTATAGCTGGCACAGAACAGCAGTCATGAGTGAAAGAAGAAAACGCCCCTCTGGGGCAGCATTCAGAAAAAGAAAGAAAGTAAAGGAAACTTTTCTATCTAAGCAGGAAGGAGCTCTCCTGAGATACATAAACACAAATGTTCACGGTGAGTCTTCTGGCGCCAGTGAGGATGTGAGTGAGGAGATGCCTGATCTTCCAGTTTGTCAGAGTGCAGGTCACCTGGCAGCTACTGCAGCATCCATATCTCCATCTCAAATGGATGTAACCATGCACATTCCTGAAGAAAAGTGTAGATCAGAGAAGAGTGTGGTGGAGGCGCAAGAAACAGCTGTTGCTGAGTTTAGTTCCTTAAGTCTGGATGATCCAGGACTGTGGACCCACTTGAGCAGTAGCCTGAGGGACTTCGTGTTCCCCAAAGACAATGAAAATAGAAGTTTCCATGCAACACATTACTGGCGTGAAATCCCCAATGGTGACAACGTGGAGAGGCCATGGCTTATGTACTCAAAAACCCAGAATGCTGCATATTGTCTTTGTTGCAAACTCTTACAGTCTAATGTTCCAGCCACATTGGGTTCTACAGGAACAAAGACTGGAAAAATCTGTCTAGAAATCTGGCATGCCATGAGAAGGCAGCAAATCACCAGAGAGCATTCCATAGGTGGAAAGAGCTTGAAATGAGACTAAGGTTAAAGGCCACCATAGATGATCAGCATCAAGAGAAGATTGCATCAGAGTCTCTTTACTGGCAAAATGTTCTGAAAAGGCTCATTGCCATTGTGAGAATGCTTGCTACCCCAAACCTAGCACTGTGTGGGACTTCAGATCAGCTGTATGTGCCAAACATTCTTAAAATTGTGGAGCTGATGGCTGAGGTTTGATGCTGTACTCCAGGAGCATCTAAGAAGAGTCACCACCCAAGAAATGTAGACACACCACTACCTTGGAAAAACAATTCAAAATGAGATCATACAGTTACTGGCAACAAAAGTCGAACAGAAGATTGTGGCAGATCTGAAGTCAGCAAGATATTACTATGTTATTCTGGACTGCACATCTGACATCAGCCATACGGAACAAATGACTTTAATGGTGCCTTTTGTAACAGCAACAAAACCTAGTGAAAATGTCCCTGCAATGGTGACTGTCAGAGAGCATTTTCTAGAATTTATTGACTTTGTCATACCAGCTTCCGTAGTATCATCAAATGTGCTTCTTAAAAAGTTGGAAGATACAGGAATTGCGATAGCTGACATGAGAGCTCAGGGCTACGATAATGGTGCCAACATGAGAGGAAAGAACAGAGGAGTGCAGAAATGGATCTGAGAGTTAAACCTGCAGGTTTTTTTTTTTTTGTCCCAGGCAGTTCTCATTCATTGAAGTTGGTGGTCAGTGATGCAGCATCAGCTTCTAGCGAGGCTGCTGAATTTTTTAATGTAATTCAGATCATCTGTGTATTTTTCTCCGCCTCAACTCATCGATGGCAAATTTTGAAGCAACATCTGGGAACATCCTCTCTGACACTGAAACCACTGAGTGCCACACAATGGGAAAGTTGAGTGGAGGCGATAAAGCCTATCAAACACCAAATTGGGAAGATAGATGATGCCATAGTTGCCATTATGGAGGCTAATGCTATGACAGGAACTGTTGTGGGAGAACAGTGGCAGAGGGAAATGGAATCACCAGAAACATACATAACTTCAAATTTCTTTGTGGCATGACGTACTATTTGAAATAAATGTTGTAAGCAAGAGACTCCAAGGTGTTGACCTTGATATATCTGGAGCAATGGAACAACTGGACAAAGCAAAGTCATACCTACAGTCTTACCGGTCAGATGAGGGATTTCAAAATGTTCTGAAGAGTGCACAGAAGTTGGTAGAGGAACTTCACACCGAAGCTATTTTCCCACCCATTCAAGAATACAAGAGTCACCGAAGAAGACGACATTTTGATTATGAGGCATGCGATAATCCCATAAGAGACCCCAAGCAACAATTCAAAGTTGAATTCTTTAACCAGGTGCTAGATTGTGCAATACCACCAGTTCAAGAACGTTTCATGCAGCTCAAGGAACACAGCAGTATATTTGGGATGTTGCATGATATTCCCAAACTCCTCACTATATCTGAAGAAGACCTGCACCAGCAATGCAGGGCACTAGACAGTGTTGACACACGATGACATGCGCGATATTGATGCGAGTGATTTAGGTGAGGAACTGAAAGCCTTTTCAAGATACATTTCAGCAGGATCAACTCTAAAGGCTGTTCTGGAATATATGTTCACAAATAAGATGACCACCCTCTTTCCAAATGCTTTTGTTGCTCTGCGCATACTTCTAACACTTCTTGTAACCGTTGCCAGTGGAGAACGCAGCTTCTTCAAACTGAAGTTAATAAAAACACATCTACGCTCCACAATGACACAGGAGAGGCTGGTCGGCCTTGCAGCCATCTCAATAGAGCATGAGCTGGCCCAGGGTGGACCTTCAGGAAGCAGTTCAAATCTTTGCGACCAAGAAGGCACGGAAAGGACCACTTTGATTATTCAAACAGATAAAAATGCCAGTGTTTACTATGCAGACAAGAAAAGTTACATTTGCTGTTCAGGCTTTTGAAAGTTAAGTGTTACTTAAAATTTTTGAACAAGGCATTTTAAGTTGTTAGTTCTCCTTTATTGGGGTAGGTAGCAAAGCAGTACCGTGAGAGGAGTAGAACAGGAAGAAGGCAGAATTGAGACCTTTCAAAGTTTTGGTCCAAGGGAGGGGGGCATAGGGGCGTCATTTGAGCTCCCCGCCTCAGGTACCAAAATGTTGTGGGCTGGCCCTATATGTTGCGCTGATATTTTTAATTACACTTGGAAATGGTTAAACCTTCAAATTATTGGAGTTGGGGTGACATTTAGGCCTTGTCTAGACTAGGAAAAAAAAGTGCTTTTTTCAGTTGAATTAGGTAAATTGAGCTAGTATAATTCTGTGGAAAGCCCCACTTGGCAGCGTAGACTCAGTTTAACACTCTGTCTAGCCTATAACTCAGCCTGTTAGAATTAAGGTGAAGATGTTACTGATGTTAAAGTGGGGTTTCAGAAACCCTTTTACTTTATAAAACTGCCCATATGCTGTAATATGTTAACATCTAAATATCTTTACTTGGTCTCTTCCTTTTCCTTAATATAGACTTTAGGTAAAGTTGGCCGTGTCCAGCAGATTTATTCAGACAGTGACTTAAAGGTAGAGGTTTGTGGGACCTCTTGGACATACAATCCAGCAGCTGTCTCAAAGGTAGCATCAGCAGGATCAGCTATAAGCAATGCATCTGGTGGTAAGTTTGTGTACTATTTAGGAATGTGTGGGTTTGATAAATAAAATTGTGTAAACTTAAAAAATTGATGATAAATATTGGTATGGCGCCTATATGAAGCAAGAATAATAATCTCCAGGAAAGTAGTTCCTACTGAGGGCTGGGGAATACTCCTATTGCAAAAGAATTTCCATGCTGGATTGTACCTGTTGTCCATCTAGTCCAGTATCTTGCTTTAGAGGAAAGTACAAGAAACCCTGTAGTAGGCAGATGTGGGATAATCCACTTTTCAAAAAAGTAATCTTCACCTCTATTAGCTAAAAATCTAAAGCACTGTTTATCAGAATACAAAGAAATAGTGCCTAAAGGCCCTGAGTCAGGATTGGAGTCCTATTGTGCTAAGCACTGCAAAAATATATAATAGTGTCTGCTCCAAAAGCTTACAATCAAGAGATGGTAGGTGGGAGTGAGGTAAAGATGTAAAATGGATTCCGTGACTTTCAGAGACCTCCATGACATTTTCTGCTTCATCTTCAGCCTGGTGCCCTGGGGCAGTGGGGGTTCTGGAGCTGTTAGTCCCCCTTCCCCCACAGTTAGGGGCGCCCCCCCCCCCTTTTTTTTAAAGTAAAAGTCACAGCCAGGTCACGGGCTTCTGTGAATTTTTGTTTATTGTCCATGACCTGTCCATTACTTTTACTAAAAATAACAGTGACAAAATTTTAACCTTCATTATGAGGCAGGAAGAATAGAAGTACCCAATCTATCTTCTCCATACTGTTCTTTATTTCGAGATGGACTTCTGAGAAACTTCTTTATTAATAAACCTGTGCTCTCTGCTTTGGGCATGCCTTGAGTCTCCTCTCCTTGTCATATTTGGCTTTGATGCCTCAAAAACATTCTGGGTAGTTCTCATACTTTCTCCCATTGTCTCCTATTGTTGAATGCTAAGTTCAGTTCCCCTAATACATAAGAATTTCCTGTGAGAGATACAGTAGGGCTGCAAAAAGAACAGGAGTACTTGTGGCACCTTAGAGACTAACAAATTTATTGGAGCATAAGCTTTCGGGGGTTACAGCCCACTTCATCGGATGCATAGAATGGAGCATATAGTAAGCGGATATATATATACACACAGAGAAGGTGGAAGTTGCCATACAAACTGTAAGAGGCTAATTAATTAAGATGAGCTATTATCAGGACAAAAAAACTTTTGTAGTGATAATCAAGATGGCCCATTTAGACAGTTGACAAGAAGGCGTGAGGATAGTTAACATGGGAAATAGTTTCAATATGTGTAATGATCCAGCCACTCCCACTCTCTATTCAGACCCAAGTTACTGGTATCTAGTTTGCATATTAATTCAAGCTCAGCACTTTCTCGTTGGAGTCTGTTTTTGAAGCTTTTCTGCTGCAAAATTGCCACCCTTAAGTCTTTTACTGAGTGGCCAGAGAGGTTGAAGTGTTCTACTGGTTTTTGAATGTTATGATTCCTGATGTCAGATTTGTGTCCATTTATTCTTTTGCGTAGAGACTGTCTGGTTTGGCCAGTGTACATGGCAGAGGGACATTACTGGCACATGATGGCATATATCATATTGGTAGATGTGCAGGTGAACAAGCCCCTGATGGCATGGCTAATGTGATTAGGTCCTATGATAGTGTCACTTGAATAAATATGTGGACAGAGTTGGCAATGGGCTTTGTTGCAAGGATAGGTTCCTGGGTTAGTGTTTTTGTTGTGTGGTGTGTGGTTGCTGGTGAGTATTTGCTTCAGGTTGGGGGGCTGTCTGTAAGCGAGGACAGGTCTGTCTCCCAAGATCTGTGAGAGTGAGGGATCATTTTTCAGGATAGGTTGTAGATCTTTGATGGTGTGCTGGAGAGGTTTTAGTTGGGGGCTGAAGGTGACAGCTAGTAGTGTTGTGTTATTTTCTTTGTTGGGCCTGTCCAGTAGGGCTGCAGTAGTTGTAAGATGAACTGTACGGCTGGCATGTCACTTTGTGCGTAAAGCCCTGGAGGAAAGTCTGTATTTTTAGTTAACTTCCTCTAAAAAAGCAGAAATCCAATACACCGGCCTGTAAATCATTAACATTTTTCCTCTAAGTCCTAGTCCCATCTATTTGTGTTGTCAAAGCCACTCCGACAGGAATCCTAACTGTAGAGTGAAACTGATCATCTTTGAGTAAATTTGAAGTTTCTGAACTGATGAGAAACTGATGTCAGTGAATTAAAGCTTTGTAGTGCTGAAGTACTATACTAAGTCATAAATTGAATGGCTACTTGTGTAAGTCTCTTCAGATAGGAAAAACAGCCAAATTTGTTGTTCTCTGTTTGGAGTTGTGATCTTACATGCTTTGTTTGATATCTGTAGAGAGATTGTCTCAACTTTTGAAGAAACTGTTCGAAACACAAGAATCTGGGGACCTCAATGAAGAACTTGTTAAAGCTGCTGCTAATGGAGATGTAGCTAAAGTGGAAGATTTGCTAAAGAGACCGGATGTGGATGTGAGTGTCTTTTTTGTGTGATTTCTAACGCACAGGAAATGCAAGAAATCCCAAATCCTCTGCTAGGGATTCCCCTTGCATGGATGAATCCCCCGTGTGCTGAGAGCTGGCATAGCTGGTTCCTGTCCCTCTGCTCCATAGCCTCTGGAGGTAGGGAAGGGGCTAGAAACCACTGTGTTGCAGCCATTAACAGTGAACATATTTTTTTGTGCCATATGCCACCTGGCATGAATTAGAGCAGCCTTCAAGCTACTCTAAGTAGGGTTGAAGTAGAGAATTGAGTAGTTGTAAATGGTGGCTGTCCTTAACTTCTCTTATCTCCTGGGTGGCTTTGTGGGGTAGGGAGAACCATCCTCATCAGGCACTTCCCTAGACTGCTGAGCCAATCGATCTGCTAGCTTGTTCTTCCTGATGTTCTTGCAGCACAGTGAAGAAGCTTCTTCCTCCTTCCTATAGTCAAAACACTTAAGAATCATAGGGCTCAGCTTGATTTAGAATGTGTTTCAGTTCCCAATCAAATACATATTTTCTTTTTAATACATTTGCTTTTGAGGTCCAGAGGTTGGACATCACTGGCCTTAAATGTTAATTTGAATTTTAAATTCAGATTTGTACAAGCAATAAAAAGGAGTCTACATGCATGGCTGTAAGTCCCCTACCATAAATTAGGGGAAAAATAAATTCTGCAGAATACAACTGATTCCCTTCCAAGAAACCTGATTCTCTTCAAAAGTCCACCTTTGCAGCAGCCTGACTAAAATCTTCAAGCTAGCAATTTAATATTAAACTTTGGCATAAGTAAAAATCAGAATAGTGTTATTTCTTCATTCTTGCTAATGAATAAGAAGTGTAGAGATGGAAAAGGCCTAATAGATTGTACTGTCCTCAAATATGGTCTTGACTTTTCTTTTTCCATTATTTGAAAGCTGCTCTGATGTTTGGTATGTTAGCCCTGATGGAGATGATTTAGGCAGAGTGCAGGTGAAATGAAAGTTTCACAATAAACAGTTTTTATAACACGGATATTTGCTGATATTACTGGTAGTAAATATCTGATGTTCAAGTATATGTAATGATGTACACTGTAAGTTAACTTCTTATTCTTAATATACTTTCAGGTGAATGGGCAGTGTGCTGGACACACAGCTATGCAAGCAGCCAGTCAGAATGGACATGTTGACATTTTGAAATTACTTCTGAAACAGAATGTGGATGTGGAAGCGGAGGTAATTTAATTTAAAACATGGACTGGTTTTTCTCTAATGGTGGAAATGCAATAAAGATCCCTTAATTGGTCATTTTAAAGTAAGCCTTTTATAATTGTGTAGTACAAAAGGAATTTGTTTTAAATCAATGTTTACACTTTAGGACAAAGATGGAGACAGGGCTGTTCACCATGCAGCTTTCGGAGATGAAGGTGCTGTGATAGAGGTTTTGCACAGAGGCAGTGCAGATTTGAATGCTCGCAACAAACGCAGACAGACTCCACTTCATATTGCTGTTAACAAAGGTCATTTACAAGTTGTAAAGACCTTACTGGACTTTGGCTGTCATCCTAGTCTCCAGGTAAAACAAATTTTGACTTTCATTTTTTGTCTTCAAACTGTAAGATTTATGCAAGTATGGTATATGCATGCTGCATGTAGATGTATAAATCTTCCTTTAAGGCTGATGCATTGAATTGTTTTCTGTATTTCATATTGAGATTTAAAATGCACCTCTCTTGCTCTAGGCAAGTGTATAATATTTTAAGCATATATAGATTGGGTCAATGTACAAATATGTTTAACAGGCAGATTAACTCTCTTCATCCAATCAGCACTCCTTATCTTTCCCCACATATGTAATCTGGTAAGAGAGGCTTTGCAGCATGACCTGAAGGCCATCAGATTTAGACTGTCAGAAAAAGGGAGAAAACAACGTCCAGTGCTGAATCCATCAGACAGTATGTCTGCCACCAGACTTCCATTCAAACATGATGTATGTTATTGAGAGCCTCTGCTGCTATGATATTACACAAGGAGGAAAAACTGCCTCTGTAAACTAATTGGAAACTAGTGGAAACGGTGCTGCAAAAGGGAGAAATACTGCCTCAAAAATGAACAAATAAAACCACGCTTCTAAATAAGCAGACAGCTACATTCTGTCTGAGCTGAAGCTTCAACATAGATGCATGCACAGTGCATTGCACATGTAAAGCTAAAGATGAAAAAAGATGGATAAATGTGCTGAGGTCAACATCTGAAAGAAAAGGTTGTAAAGCCTTAGGCAAATATGAATGATACAACACACACTTACTGTTGCCATCTGGATATCCTTGTGCTTCAAACTCCACCCATTTTTCCTATTTGTGCACCTGGGAAAGAAGAGGTGAGAACTTTCTTAAAGCAGATAATGTAGCAATTGCTATTTTCTCAGTTTATTTCCTCCTGGCTGCCTACTTCCATCTTACAAGGGCTGAGGTATTATTTACAAATATTACTTCCATCTTACTGAAGTAGAGTCTCAGGTAGCTAACTTTAATCCAGACCCCAGTTTCTATAAGCGTTGGATATAACAACCAGCCTGTTCTATTTGGCTCAGTAATAGGGACAATTCAGTGAAATTCAAATGGCCTGTGATATAAAGGAGGCTGGACTATATCTACTGATCCCTTCTGGCCACAAACTCAATGAATCTATGAAATTACACCAGCCAGAGCCAATGAAAATCAGAAAATCCCTGTGACAATAATACATTTTCAGATTCTGCACATCTGAAGAGACGTCTAATGCAGATTCAGTTAAGCAATTGATTTCACTGAGATGGATGAGAATGCAGGAGGCTTTTGGGGTTAGGACTTGGCTGTAGCTAACTGGCATGTTCTTTAACTCTCAAGCCAACCTACTGCACAAAGGAAAACAATTTAGTCTACCTACAATAAGCTCAAGAAATCTGATTAGTTGGAATGAGTAAACTATATCGTTTCATTTTGGTGGGCCAGTGCAGGATGTCTGCCAAATTTGGCAGATATTTCAATTTTGGTGTCTGCTATTCCCACAGTAAAGTTCTAAGGGATCCTTTTTACACTATGCTGACGCGTGCAGCTAATTGATAAGCACTAGTGATGAAATCCTGGCCCCACTGAAGTCAATTGCAAAACTCCTGACGACTTCAGTAGGGCCAGGATTTCACCCAGAAGCATGAATCCTGAGAATGTGTCTATGCAGCAGCACAGTGAACTCAACTAAACACATTTTCCCACTGTAGACATTATAGAACACTTATTTTTAATTTAAATTGTTGGTTTTTTGAACAAATTATGCACAAGTTGTTTCGCTTTTGGAGTAATGGTGTATTTTTTCTTCAATTTGGACTTTTCAAAACTAAAACCCTAGCAAGCTAAAAAGTGAATATAAATTCTTTGGTCAGGTGTGTGCTGAAAAATTTCTGGCACCTTTAAACCATGTATTGTCTGGTTGGTACTAGCCATAAATTATTTACAAAATTTAATGTTGCCCTATGAAATCTGTCCTTTTGCTTCATTAAAAAGACAACCTTGTACAAGTTTAACTATCCTGAGGGGTGCACGTTTTTCATTGATCTGCTTTGTTCATATTTTTATTAGAGGAGGTTTTAGCTTGAATTTTTGTATGACAATTATGTCTCAAACATGACTAAATTTATGAAAATTTATATTTGAAATTTATGCTAGTAGACATTTGAATTTTTATAAATCTTGAACTTAAAGAATTGCTTTAATGTCTAACTTTTTTGTGATGCATGACACTTTTTATAGCAAATACATGCAGAAAAAATGGCAGTTAATGACCTTTGTAGGTGATACTGAACTACAAATTGCCTACATACTTGAAAAATGTGCATAGCTCTTTGTTGTGTGCAGATTACACAGATCTACCTCTACTCCAGATTTGAGTCTGTCTAGACTGAGATCTGTGCATCTCTCTGACATCTCCTCATGGATATTCAGCAGACAGCTAAAGCTCAACATGACTATAACAGAGCTCTTAATTTCCCTTCTCCCTACTTCTTTCTTTCACTCAGTGTGGTCAACACAACCATCCTATTGCTCAGGCCTGTAACCTGGGAGTCCTCTTTGATTCAGACCTTTCTCTACGTCCTCACATTCAGGCTATGTGTAAATCTTGATTTTTTTTTTTCTGCATAACATCTCTCAGATACGGCCTTTCCTAGGACATCAAGGGCCTTGAAAATGAAAACATGTTGTTTATGTTTGATACAATAAAAACACAGTAAAAACTTTTGAGTTGACTCTGATAAACTCATGTCTCTATCATTGCAGCGTTCTTTTCCCTGGTGTTGATGTTGCATTCTTGCCCCAATCATATCTACTCAGAATGCCGCTGCAAATGTCTTTCTCCTAATGTGTTGCTTTGAGATGTTGCCTGTCTTTGCATCCCTCCACTGGCTCCCTCCTCTCTATTGTATCAAACATAAACAACATGTTTTCATTTTCGAGGCCCTTGATGTCCTATCCTCTTTCTGCCTATCATCTCTCATTCACTATTGAGATGTCAGCTCCCGCCTCTGCTAGGCCAATAATTCCAGCCTCAATCACCCCCTTGTTAATTTTTCAAAAAACACCTCCATGCTTTCTCATGTGGTGCCCCTCGCTATTGGGGCAGGAGCTCCCCATAAACAGCTGCAAAGCTACCTCCTCCAAATTCCTCCCTAAAACTGTATTCTGCCATGATACCTACATAAAGCTTGTGAAGTGGGCCACTGGTGTGCTGAGACAGTTACCTATCAGGCTGATTAATATTGTCTCATTGTTTCCTTCTACTTCCCTTTCTGTCTTACATTTAGATTGTAAGCTCATTGGGATAGAGACAGTCTGTTCTGTATTTTGTTGTTTTATATTTGTGTAGTGTCTAGTAGTGTGGTGTCCTGGTCCCTGATGCTATGGTAATACAATTAATAAATAAATACATATATATTAACTTCTCCTTCAGACTGTCCTTGCTCTGTGATTAAACTTCACCAAAAACTATTTTGACCAAAAAGCAATGTAAGTGTGCAGCCTGGACTGAAGTTATAATTTTAAGTGCTGGAAAATGGTATTAAAAGTTATCTTGTATTTGCATCTCATTAGTTCCTATAGTGACATGTGAGACCTTCTTTTCCCATAAATTTCCTTTTTAAATAGGTAAATGTGGAAGCTGAAGAAAATAATTTCTCTTTTTAGGATTCTGAAGGAGATACTCCGCTTCATGATGCGATAAGTAAAAAGCGTGATGACATCCTGGCTGTACTGTTAGAAGCTGGGGCAGATGTTACTATTACAAACAATAATGGATTTAATGCTCTCCATCATGCTGCACTAAGAGGGAATCCCAGGTAAAGTCTTGTTATCTTTAGTGTTTAGTTCATGATGTTTGATTAAAGGAGAGAAACATTCTGGTATTGCTGTAACTTTTATAGTAGATTTATTACACTGAAATGTTGCAAGCCAGATTTTTATCCAAAAATGAAATTTTGGAGAGAGACTTTGTTAAAATGGTTCAGCTATTGAGTATGAAAAGGAAGAGTGAGATGGTTGGTTATGTGAGGGGAAGGAGATGCTCTCCCAATCATTTTAAAAAACTTTTTTTGTATACAACCATTAACCTGAGGGTAGAAAGTTGAAATTTTGAAATGGAATGAACCTTTATGAAGAAGAGCCATTGAGTATTTCAGTGAAAATTTGAGATTTGGGAGTTAGGAGGCTTTGAAAACTGCATTTTGCACATGCACAGTAACTGAAATAGAGATATTTTTATTGGTTGGGTTGTGCCTGCATGTATGGTAGATAGATATACTTGGGAATGTGGGTATTTCTGAAATTGGGCAGTGAGCAAGGGCTCCATAGGAGCACAGTGGTTTGCATGGTTAATTGTGTTCTCACATGAGCTAATAGTTCAAGGTATGCTCAGAGTGAAGCAAAGGCTGTCCTGGCCTAATTAATTAATTAAATTAAATTAATTAATAATTAATTTAAAATAGTCTCCTAGGAAATTTCATAAAAAGTACTTTGAGGGAATATTAGGCTTTCAGATATGAGAATGCCATCATTGTGGTTCCATGTGTAACCTTAACTCTGTCCCCTTGTGTGATTATCACATTCCTGTCTTGACTCTTTGATCTTAAGTTACTATTTTTCAAGTAACAATGTAATATAGGTTTATAATTTTTTTTGACCTATGCGTAACAAGTCATTCTTTAATTGTTGACTTGTAACCATATTTTGTTATGTTCAGTAACTACACATTTTTTCTAAAATCTTCATTTGTATATAATTTTAGTAGTTGGCTTTTTTGCATGATTTAAGCTGTTTGGAAAGCTTTCACTGTCACTGCTTGTGAAGATTTATTTATGGATAAATTACGTTCTCCAGAGTTTCAGTTCAGCACTTTCGTTAGCATTAAGTGCAAATATATTGGAAAATGTGATGTCATTTGCATGCAACTAAAACAGCATTTTATGAATAAATGAAGTGTTAATATTTTTATTTCATTGCTTGTTTGAGCTGAAAGGTAATGGAATTGTTTAGTAACAGAAAAGCTAATGGAGTTGCACGTGTAATTGTGGGTATTGCTTGGCCTGTAGAATCTTTACTAATTTTTGTGGCTAATACATGAGAAGAAAACCACGATTGACTTTTAACTCTTACATTTTCATGACTGGCGGTTAGGAAAATATTTATTTGTAATTTGCAGTGTCCATATGGAATCAGACGCACATAATAAACACAGAAGCACACAGTAACATTTTTAGTTGTGTTGAATGGAACTACACTTTAATCCAGTGGAAATGATGTTATGAAGAATAGGAAAAATTACATTCTCAAGTTTTTTCTACAGCACTCATCACCATAGTATCTAAGATAGGAAATGCTTCAAGGAGCTAATCAAGACACTAGACAACACACTAGCTGCACTCATTTGAAGGCACTTGCCTTTCTGACAGAATCTGAAGCCGTGTTATTTTACTAGATTAGTCAGTGCTCCTTGTTATCTAGGTAGCAGCAGTAGCCAAAAATACCAACTTCTGTCTCCAGCATGCCAGGATTCAATGGTTCTTGCTCTGAGGACCCTGTCTAGTGACTTTGATCCATATGTTATTCACATCAAGATTAGATTCCCTGTATTTGGGGTCAAGACCACTCTTACTCATTGAGACAACTGCTTATTGGGCCACTGAAGCTGTCTGATCCCAGGGGGGAAATTTTAGGAGTTGGAATCCTTCTCTTCCATGATGGAACCCAGTGTGTCATCACCTCACAGTAGAGCCAAATGAGCTCTACTCTGACAGTTCTCAGAGCGTGGTGCAAACCCACATTTCATAGAAGCATTCCTGCAGTAACAAGCTTAAGAACAGTGATTGAGAGGTGGGAACATATTCCAGGTATAAGTGATTGATTGAACCCTGCGGTGGTACCTGGATACAATTGTGACTGAAAAGGAAAGGGTAGATTTATGTAGGTACTTGAGGTGCTTGTATGGCTCTCATATATATATATATATATATATATTTATATAACTGAATACCTCCTAAGTGGTTTTAGTTTTAATCTCATTTTCTTCTTTCCTTCTTTCTTAACGTATTGAAGAAATTGTTTGATTATTTCATACAAAAATGTATGAGTGGGTGAGTATTTTCCACACTGATACGGGAAGAAATTAAGAGACAATCTCATGAGGTTTGCATTTTGTTATGAAATTTTCATGGCTCCTCATCTCTTGCCAGAGTGGTTTGTGTAGTCCCAGGTGCAGTTTTGTCTGCAGCAGTCGCAAATTTCCACTATTGGTTGTCCGTTTCATTGGCCCTCCTGCTAGTCTCCTTCCAGTTAAAACTAGGGACCTGTTAGCTCGGATACTTTGTTCTTAACTGTTGTGTTGTATCATATATAGAGTGGCAGTCTGTTAAATAGAAGGAACATAAACTATTTAAGGCTTTATAAGTCAAAACCAGCACATTAACTGGAAGTAAATTTAAAGCTAGTGCCGTCTTTGCACCTCATGAGTTCCCGTGGTGTCATGTGAGATCTTGGTGTTTTACTAGATTATCTGTAATTTTCACATATCTTGAAGCTATAGATTTGTGTGGAGAATACTGCAGTAATCCAGTCTCAAGGTGACAAGGTCTCATGAGTAAGTGTGAAGACCACATCACAAAAGGACCCAAACCTCTTGCCAAATTTAGATAGATTTAATTTACTTCAGAAGTGCTTGGATTATACAGCAACGCTTACTATTAAGATTAGATGGATGATGGCAAGAGATTCCTAGACACTTGCCAAGTGGGCATCCAGAAGCAGCTGGGTGTCTACTACACCCCTACATTCCACTTTGAGAGGTTGCTAGTCCTACTAATAAACAGCAGGCAGACCTCGTTAAGAGTAACTGTGTAAACTCTACTAGAATCTTCAAGTGTGTCAACACCTTGTCAGTAGTATTGAAGGCAGTTGTTCTAAAAGACTTGTCATAGACATTTGACTCCAAGATTGTTCCCAACCACAACTATTGTGTTTTTCCCTCATATGGGGAGGCTCCAGGATGGTATGGAGATGGGGTCAGACAGCTAAGGACTCTTAGAAGTTTCTGGAAGAGTTCTGTCATGACTCAGTCTGTTCTCTCCCCCCCCCCCCCCCCCAGGAGATTTGTGATAGTTGATGTATCAGTAAAGCAATGTTGTTTGTTTGAATAAAGGTTTAACAGCCTTTTTTAAAAGTTGGTCTCTAGCAATGGCCTCAGTATCTCTCTTTTGGTATTCACCTGCAAGTAGGGGCCTGGAACTAATGCACATTGTGGCTCATACATTCTAGCACCCCAAGAGTGCCAGTGAGTATCGTGGCTGAAACTCAAGCAAAGATAACCCCTCTTCCCCCAAAATAAACCAATCAACCAACAAGCTGTTTTATGCTACGACTCTAGAGACCATTAAGTTAACAGAGCAATACACTGCCAGATGCTTTACCTTTAGCCTAGCTCTCACAAAACCTTGTGCAAATTTGGTCACTGGAGATAGATCATTGAGGTAAACGTGGTTCAACTTTGTTGATATTATTAGGCTATTATATCTAGCACATTGAATTATGTTGAATTGCAAGGTTTTAATATATTGCCATTTCAGTTTTTAATTTGATCATTGCTTATTTCCCAATGCCTTCTTTCTAATGTTTTGTTTTAATTAACAATCTGAAAAATCACTAAATGTTTAAATGATTTTTGGATATTAAGTAGAAAATATTAAATTAAAATAAGGCAGTAAATAGTTAACTGGTTTTATAGTTTTAGATAATTCAGAATTTTTTTCTCCGCATTTGTACTTCTATGAAAGTGTGCTTGTGCGGATACAGTAAGTGTGTCTTAATGATCATATGTTGATTACGGTCAATAATCAGCATCCTAATGCTTGAGTTTTAATTATTGTAACAAGTAGGATATTGTACCCCCATGTGTGTACATGTATGAAAGAACAATCAGTGTAGAATAAGAGTTTTCTTGGCTTTTATAGTAGAATGTAAAATGTATACAATACAGTAGACCTTATTTCGTATGTGCCATAGATACACTTCTTGCTTAAAGGAATTGCTGAGTAAGAAGAAACAATTATGTTCAAGATAGATGGAAGAAGCATGTAGAAACTTCATTTTTATTTAACAGAGAACCTTGTTACAATTTTTGAGTCCACCTAAATAGACCACATTGTTACAAACTCATTGGCTTCAGCCTTTTAACCCTAAAGATAATGAACCCCATTGATCAAAGTTGTAAAGACATTTCTCTAATTTTGAGATATGTCCATTTCTTACATTAACCAGCTTTTACAAGAACCAAATAGAAACAAAAATAGAACTTGAGTATATATTACGGGTCAATCATATATTTTCCAAATTACCATAACCATGGTTATATTTAACTTGTCCAGAAATCTTCTGTTGCTTCAAATATTTTGAGCTAAAGAATGTAGCTGTGAAGAGTGAGTGAGTGCACTTGTCCCCATAGCCGCAACCGTCTTGATTCTGCATTCTGTCTTGGGAATAAAACTTAAAGAATAGTGGAATTAACATCTTAAATTGAATAGTCTTTTTGCACAAAAGGACTTCTTAAGTAATGGCTGTACAGCTTACCATCCTTTGTTGGGCATCCATATTACCAGTTCATCAAAGGAATAATTCAAAGTTATAATTTTAGTATAGTTTAGCTTTAAGTGGGAACAGAAGCTGAATGTCTCACAGTTAGATGCACTTTTCAAATACTTTTCTTTAGTATTGTATGGCATATGTTTTGCTGCAGAGACTAATTTCTTCATAAACTAGTAATTACAATTTGGGAGATTATACATGTCTTTAAAATGGTGTTGGAAATCCTTTTGCTATTATCTGTTTTGGTATTTGTATTGGGTGAATTCATGTTATATATGGGTGAGGTACTGAACTGGTTGGTGGTGGTGGAATAGAGAAATGGGATTTGTCAAAAGTATGTTTAGCGTTAGTAAGAATTACAGGACTACTTCGGGGGGGAGGGGGTGTTATTCTCAGACATATTTGGATGACTATGTTGCCAGGGCAATAGGTTGGGTGTAGGGGAAGTGCTAATATTTTAGTAATTTTTCCAAAAGGATGAAAATTATCTTGACTTGGTATTTGCACTTAATTCAGTAAGTGCATGTGATCCAACTTGGGAAGCTGAACATAAGACATTCACTTAAAGAAGGTATTAAAGTATAGAAATAAGTTCCAAAAATGCTTTCACAGAAGACTTTTCTAAATGTGAGTGGGGAGGGAATATAATCTCTCAGGGTTAGACCTGCGATTAGGTAGCGAATTAGAGTGTAGCATCAAGGTCAGTGACAAATTTATTAGCTGTTAATTGTAAATAATATTCTCAACATGTACAAGATGCAAATACAGTTGCTGCCGTGAGGAATTTCCTCTCTAGTACAATATTGTTAGAAAAAGATTATCTGTGAAGCAGAATAAATATGATGTTAGAGTACATTTCCCTCTCTCCCCCCTCCCTTTGTATGTGTTTTTAAAGCAGGAGGGAGAAACCTTAAGAAAAACCAGGAAGCAGTACATGACTGAACAATCAATTTATTTAAATGCCTAATTCTTTTCTTATAGAAATTACCATTGGTACCATTTTTTTACTAAATAAGAACAGAAAGCGAAACACAAGTAATTCCACAAGTAAATGTTTATCTAGAAATACAGCCTTTGGGACATCTTGAAGTATAACTGAATACCATACTTTCACATTTGTTTCTTTCTGTTGACAGTGTGCATTTAATCTGTCCAGAATAGCTGAAGCATGTTCAAAGTTGCCATTATACAAGTGTTAAGTCAATTATTGAAAATAGTTGATATCCTGTTGTGATCAATGCATAGCTACAGCTGGTTGAAGGGGACCAAATCCATTGAAGAGGTGATTTGGTTCCATTTTACCAGCTTTAGCAAAGCATTGGAGTGCAGAAAGGCTGTAACTTTTTATAACAATACAGCTGGGTTTTTTAACTGTACATGTACAATTTTAAAAGTACACACATTTTTCAGCTATAAATGTTATACTTATTGACACTTCGCTTTTGATTTTTAAAGTAATTGAAGATTTAACTTAAGTCATTTTTGGAGGGAGGGCAGGAAGGAAACATTTACCCCAGAATGCCTTATACAATATACCAATCTGTTCTGTCTTCTAGCACCTTTGTAAGCACAATTTGTAACTATGGATTAGCCTCATGTTAAAGTACAGTTGCAGTGTTAAACGTTTTTTCTTTTGATTAATTCTGGAGTCGTGTTTGGATTTATGTATAGCGCCACTTATATTTATTCCTTTTACTCATTAAATTAAATTGCACTGGAGAAAGCAACACTCTTCCTGTCTCGTTGCACCCCTCCCCTCTCCCCCTGTGTTATATCTTGCTGCTGCTTTAGTACAATAGTTGATTAGCACAAGTAACAGATTAGGTTGTGGAAAGAGGAGTATTGTAGCCTCTCTTATAAATGTCAAGTGCTTTTAATTCATTTTGGTACATTTCTGCTTAGCGTTCACTTTAGGAATTCCCATATATACCACTATAGTAGACTGGAATTTTTTTCTGTTTACACTTCCTTTCTCTTTCTGTACAAACACCTGATGTTATCAATCTGGAATTTTCTTTATCTAAAGCCCTTTTAGGTGAAAGGTTCCTTAACACACTACATATCTTTTATAAGTAGAGTTAAACGTGCTTCTATTTCATGCATTTTCTTAAAGGTAATTTGTGCTGGTAAACTGCGATAGATACACTAAACAGACAAATATTGCATTTGAAGACCTGTGGGGTTTTTTTAAGCTTTGCCAGGGAGACATTAGTTCAAACCATGCACTAATAATGCTCCTGTCAAGTGTAGTCTTCATCTGTTTGTTGTGAAATCTAGTGATGAAATTTATGTAAATATATTTTTTACACCATCTATCCTAATAGAAACCTAGCAGGTGTGTCATTTGAACTTAGGCATTAAAGACAGCTATAAAAGTGGCTTCTATTTTTACCGGTTATACAGGAGCTGTGTTACAGATCCAGCTGCTCAAGTGTGCTTTTGGATGGCAATACAGTTTCATGTACTGGCCATATCGGGGCAAAAAAATGGCCATGGAAAACAGCAGTGTAGCATTTGATAATGTCAGCATCTGTTATCCCTGTCAGTCACACAGTTGAAATATTTGAGTTACAACAGTGTCAGCAGATGCCCAGAGTTCAGCATGTGCTCAGTTAAAATTGAACAGCTGACCTAAGTGATGGATGTGACATTTTAGAGTGACTGAGTATATTCTTAGAGATATGTTAACATGAGCTAGCAAGAAGCAATGTCAATATATAATTTTAACTTTTATATCTCTCTGAGAACTGTCATTTTGTTTCATAGTAGAATTGCTGTCTTATTATGGCATAGCAAGAGAGGATTCAGCATCAGTGGCTCGCTATAAAGAGCCTGTCACAAAAAGTTTGATCTTTAGTAAAGATAGTCAGATATGTAGACTGAAACCTACATATCAATTGCTGGCATAAGAAGGAAAGCTTCAGAGAAGTAAATGAAATTGTGTCCACTTACTCCAATAGTGAATTGGGCTCTCAGTCTGTAAATCTGTCAGTTACGAGCCTAGAAGCTAAACAGCATTACGAAACCCAGTAGAGTTGCTGATAGTTTAGCTTTTTTCCATTATAAAACAGCTTGTAATTTGGAGGTTGGAGTTCTATACAGGCTGCATTCCAAGGTATTTGATCATGTGGAAAATAACTTTCAGACCAATTTATTAAAAATTACTTTATGACTACAGTTACATTACTTTGATTCCTTTTTATATAAGTGTAATTCTACAGTTCCAGCTAAATACTTATTTGTAAAAAATATCTGGTGATACCTAATAATTTTTGGTATTTTGTAGTGATTAAAAAACATTTCATTTGAAAAATGGCACACGTATCCAATAAATTAATATTTTTGAAGGCATAATTATCCATTGGGTCTCTTACATGTGAGATTTTCCTTTCCTGACACAAAAAATGATCCCAGAATTTTAAAATCTTAAAATAAAAAACCAAGTGGACTCAGAATCTTTATACTTTAATCTGGGCCAATTGTGCCTGTTATGACAAGCATATATAATACGCAAGGATTACTGTTCGGATTCTCGCGTAATATCTATACGTGAGTAGGTGCAGCACAAGTCATTCATTACTTAAAAATTTCTTTGTGTTGAGTGATTTTAGTCAGAGCCTGAATATGTTCATGTGTTTTAGTTAACATTAATTTTAGAAATAAATAAATGGCATGCTTCTGTTGACAGCTTCACCTTTCTTATTTTTCATATAGTTTTTACAATTACATCTTACCAAATTAAGGGTTTCATAATTTAAAACTGAAATTTTAGGTGAAGAGTTGAAGGAGCAGCAGTATAAATTGGATATTTTAATATGTAATTCAGAATTGCTTAACCAATTTTGTTAAAATTAGACTACATTTTTCAGAAAAATGTAGGAATCCTGTGTTCTGTCATTCCTGTGTTTTTGTTTTGGAATCTGTCATTAGCCTTAATCCGCTGACTGGCAGCTGTGGCCTAGAAATCTCTGCATTGTCACTTTACATGCATGAACCTGACACTGCAGTTTATTCCATCCAAGCTCTCAGTGAGTTTAATAAGGGTTGATTTGGAGAAACACCAGACTTGTGTGTCTAAAGTATTAGAATTTGTATATGGTAATTTAAAATTATTTTGAAAACATTTTTCTCTTCTGTTTGCTAAATCAAAGACTAACTGCCAAGCAGTTTCTTACAACAGTGTTAATTACTCAGTAGACTCCATAGACTCAGTGTCTATAGATTATTAGGTAAACTTAATTTTGGAATCAGAGCATGGTCTGCAGACTTAAGTTTTTTTTTAAAATCACATGCCTCATTTCTTCAGATAATCTTTAAAAAAGTCTATTTTAGTTGAATAAAGTTAGGGTACAAAAGATTATCCTGAATAGGATTGATAGTCAGTTTTGCAGATAGATTATATATTTTATCCAGAGTGTTCTGGTGTGACTGTTTGCATTTCCAAACTTATATTTTGAATTTATAAACAAAAACCGTGAAGTTTTTGTTCATAACTTATCTACAACCAATAACAGAACTTTCTCTACCCACCCTCTAAATAAGTGTCTTGGGATAATGTTTCATGATTCATAAGCAATAAGTGATTTTACTTTGGCAGTAGCAAGTGTCATCTGACCCATACCAAGTTAATTTGCCACATGAAAGTCATTCAAACAATAGGAGACCTGTTTCTTCCAGCTGCAGTTTAGTTTCCTCTTACTGGTTGTTCAGTGCCTGCCAAAAATACATACTTCTTTACATTCCATAGCATTGTATGTTCATATGGGTACATAAAGAAGTATGTACTCTGGGCAGGAATACATATAGTTGCTCAGCTATCTGTCAAATGAATCTGAAAGTATTTTGCTTTTTCGTTCCTTTCCTTGTTAGAAGATGCAGAATGCATGGTGTCATTTCTTTAAAAGAACAATCTTATAATAAACTTGTTATAAGCTAACTTTTTTACTAAGACTGAACTTTACAATGCAATTTACCTGCAAAGTGACTTAAAGTGTATTACAGTTCCATGTTCCGTGATGACATGGACATTTGAAGCACTTATCCAGATTTTTGTTGTCTCTTGGTGTTCACTCTGGCTGGCAAACTTTGAAGGTAGAGCTGTCATTGATGGGTGGCTTTGCAAAGTACTTTCCTGGAATGGATAATTGTAGTCCACCATAAGAACTTCAGTTTTCTTTGAGTCTTCTGCTAGATTTCCATGCTGGTATACAGATTGCATTTAGTATCCTGAAGGGAAGTATAAACTCATCTAATATGATGGAAGGAAATAACCTTCACCCCTTCCCCCCACTCAAACAATCCTTCCCCCCCAGGTCTAGTATCTCTTTCTACTGCAGATCCAGACTTAAAACAAAAAAAAACAAAAACAAAACAAAACAAAAAAACCCTCCCACAATGCTGATGATCCTGCTAATTGAAAAGATGATGACATTGAATTTTTTAAAAAACTATTGTGGCAGGATTTGGGCTTTTAGCGGGCCATAGGTCATATGTGATAGCCAGTGCTTATTCAGCACTTCTAGAATAGTTTTTTTGAGTTTGTGTAGTCGCTCACCTGCTTCAGTCGCAGAATCTTTTTCAGGCTTGCAATATCAATACCAGTTTACATAAATGATAAATGTTCACCTCTTTAAATTGAATTTTATCCCCTTTCATCACATTCTGTGGTTCAGAGGTACATGATCAGCTTTTAATGACCAGTAAACATGCAGTGTGCTGGCAGGGTGTGACCTTTAAAGAGCTGCCAGAAGTAGATTGACTACCTAATTTATAGTTAGTAGGTGTTTTTAAAAAAAAAAAAAAAAAAAAAAAGTTGGTGTCCGTTATAGTAAGAGTAGCCTTTGTCTTTCCAGTGTTAGAAATGCTAATTTGAATTAAGCTTAAAAATTAGTAAATTTAATAGTCCTGAGAAAAGGGGAGAGCAGTGGAAGTAAAAATTTCTGCAGCCCATGACAAAAAGCTAGTGCAGCTGATACAGAGCAAATCAGAGTGTGGCAGTAGCTAGCACAGCACTACAAGGAGAAACAGCAATGCAGCATTAGAATTACAGCACGCACATTCTGGGTTTAAAATGGGTTGTTTTCTTGTACATCTAAGGTAGATCACTAAAAATCTAACAAATATATTTTGGAGCTAAGCAGTGAATTACTGTACTATTGACTTTTTTAAATACAGTTTTAAAATGTTTGAGTTAGTTGTGATTTGTAAGGTAAGGTGATGCTTTTCACTAAAATTAAGTCATTTTGATTTTTAGAAATCATTGCATGGCAGTACACTACCAGAGCATATCTGATAAAAGATCTGTCCTGTATCTGCTGTGAAATTTGGACTAGAGTTTTCGCTAAGCCTGCTCTTTACACTACAAATGCTTGATACTTTAACACACTGAAATTAAGCTGTGCCCAGCATAGAGGTACGAGTATAACAATAAAAACAATCTAGTAAATAATAGTTAAACATGCAGAAAGTCATAGGTATCCTTTAAATGTGCAGAATAACACAGGCCTCCTGGTGTTCTATTACCTGTAAGCTTAGTATCATGCAGCTGGAAGAGAGGTAATGACCTAGAGAGATACATCAGCAGCAGCCATCTCATCCTGAGTGTTCCGTCTGATTCAGCTCTTCATTATATGCGAGGGGGAGTAGGGGGGAAGTGTCAGTGAATACGGTACCTTACCACTTAAATAGATAAAACTTCAAAGCAAAATAGTGTGAACAGTGAAGCTTACTTGGTGCTGCTACCTTTCTTGGGTTGATAAAATATGGATGATGTTGCGTAGAAATGAATACCTTGTGGCTGCTGGGCTAAGAATTAAGTGTCCAAGGAAAGATGCTAGGAAGCCCTGGGATGGTGAACTCAGCCCATTGGCAGATAAAAATAATCAGAGAAAAAGTTGGAGTGACCAAAAAAAAGAGAGATTTCTTCCAGCTCCTTAGATATTGCACTGCATGTGTTCTTGCTTGAGGTTAAGTTTCCAGGCTTAACTGTAGGCAGATCTGTGTTGAAGCTACTTTCCATCTCCAGAGGTCAAGTCTGTTTGTGAGGTCAGGGCTCCCACATGCACACGGTAGAAGAAACTAACTGTATTTCCCACTCAGCGGGCATGAGCAAAACTGTTACAGCTTTATAGGCAGCTAAGCATTTGAAACATGCACTCCCAGGCAAACAGGCTCTCTTGTGCCTCTCTCTTCCCTGACCATATTTAGTCAACCATTGCAAAAAATAATCTCTCAGCTGTCGATTGTCGATCCAGAATCTGAGGGAGCCTCTATCTTGCTCTCTGCTCATTGATTATTCATCCTGCTGTCCCAACACTGTTTAGCCATTTGTCCTGATATTTTTTTAGCACTGCCAAATAAAGCCGTCTCTCATGTTTCCACTTATATTTCCCAGATTTTCACTGAGCATGCACTGCTACTAGTAAAGCCTGATGTGGCTGTCACTATACTTAGAAACACTGCGGAGCAAAAAGAAAAAGCTCTGGTAGTAGCAAGATAGGGTCTTTAGGCAGATATGAAATCATAAATATCCCTCTGCTGCCACAACAGATTGTGTAACCTGATTCCTTGATCAGTCAAAAGTGCTGTGAATAATAGGCTTTTTAGCTTCAGGCCTAAGTGGCCTTGTAGTTTAATTATATAACTAGTTTTAAGTTTTTTTTCTAGAAACCTTACATTTTATTTGACAGATACGTTTTGTGCTCTTTGCCTGTTCCGAGCAAAATCAGAAATGGTTTGGCAAATGGAAAATATTTGTGCTTTATTAATAAACAAATGATTATGTAATGTGTTTATAATACTAATCTGCATAAATTTGCTTTTTAAAAAACTACTAACAAGCAGAGTGCCTGTATTTTGGAAAAACTTAAAATGTTTCTTGGTGAAGAAATTTAAAAAATATTCATTCTGCAGATTTTATTTCCATTCATATAAACTGACTAACAAATACAGTTGCTACACTTTCAGAATCTGAAAACTAATTTTTGAATTTTAATATGGAACAGACAGTTATTTGCTCTAGAAGAGAATAGCTAGGAATAACTGCTGACCATCTTAATTTAAGTACCACAGACAGTAGTAAGTAAAACCAAAATAACTCAGTTAAGACTTCCTGTGTCTTTCTAGTTAAAAATCCCTTTGGAAGAATATGCTTTACGGTTCTTTGGGAAACCGTTATATGCACTCAGGTGCAGCATGAATACTTTTGCCAGCAGGGAGAAAAGAGTAAATGCCAAATATAACCAAACAGTTCAATGTTTAGGATTAAACCTAGCCCCATAAATATAAGAAACCACTCCATCATTACCTCATCCTGATATACATAAGTGTTGCTTTTAATAAATTGAGTTACAGTATTTTCAAGATAGAAGGGTTGAGATGCAAAAGATTGACTGGAAGAGACCAATATTTCCTGAGGCCCTCCCCTTTCTTTGCTCCTTGGAGTGTAACTTGCATTAATCACATTGTGCAGCAACATCTTATTCCGTAGCTGAGGCTTCATCTGAGCTTTTCATTATAAACCCAGTGTCTTTCCCCTCACCTCTTTCAAAATCCACATGTCACAGTGGCCTCCAAATTAGTAGATTAGGCCTAGGGCGAATATATATTTCTACCAAATTTGAACAAAATTGTACAAGGGGTTCTTGAAAAATAACACCCTAAACAAGTGTATCCTAAAAGTTTTTTTTAAGAACTTTCACATAAATAAAAAAAAGAGAACCTAGATTTTAGTTTTCAGTTCTCTGAGATCCAGTGCATGATACCAAAGATTACTTGATTAGTCAAAGTTGAAAAGTTATTAACATTTTAAATAGGAACATTGCTGTGACTCATCATTCTGGCAAGTTTAATATGGAGTGTAAAATGACTGGAGACCTAATCTTTCATTCATACAAGTCTTTAGTCCTTTTCCTTATGATAGACCTCAAAATATAAATAAATTATTGGGAGGTTTTGTCATTGGTGAAGGAGAATATTCCCCTACTCTCCATCTTATTTTAGAACCTTAACCAGAGAGGAAGGATGCCTTTGGTAAAGTATGTGACTTTGAATCAGGAGATCTGGGGTCTCTTCCAGTGTCAGTCAGATTCTGTGGCAGTGTATGCATGCCCTGTCCCTTGTCGGGGTGGGCAGGGTGTGTGCTGATACTGTGGTTACAGCCTACCAGACTACCTTCGGTCTTGCCACAATGAGGTTCAAGGCGATCGGGGGAAGTCCCGGATGACTGGAAAAAATGTAGTGCCCATCTTTAAAAAAGGGAAGGAGGAGGATCCTGGAAACTACAGGCCAGTCAGCTTCACCTCAGTCCTTGGAAAAATCATGGAGCAGGCCCTCAAGGAATCAATTCTGAAGCACTTAGAGGAGAGGAAAGTGATCAGGAACAGTCAGCATGGATTCACCAAGGGCAAGTCTTGCCTGACTAATCTAATTGCCTTCTGTGACGAGATAATTGGCTCTGTGGATGAGGGGAAAGCAGTGGACGTGGTGTTGCTTGACTTTAGCAAAACTTTTGACAGTGTCTCCCTCGGTATTCTTGCCAGCAAGTTAAAGAAGTTTAGGCTGGATGAATGGACTATAAGGTGGATAGAAAGCTGGCTAGATTGTCGGGCTCAACGGATAGTGATCAATGGCTCCAAGTCTAGTTGGCAGCCGGTATCAAGTGGAGTGCCCCAAGGGTCGGTCCTGGGGCCGGTTTTGTTCAATATCTTCATAAATGATCTGGAGAATGGTGTGGATTGCACCCTCAGCAAGTTTGCAGATGACACGAAACTGGGAGGAGAGGTAGATACGCTGGAGGGTAGGGATAGGATACAGAGGGCCCTAGATAAATTAGAGGATTGGGCCAAAAGAAATCTGATGAGGTTCAACAAGGACAAGTGCAGAGTCCTGCACTTAGGACGGAAGAATCCAATGCACCGCTACAGACTAGGGACCGAATGGCTCAGCAGCAGTTCTTCAGAAAAGGACGTAGGGGTTACAGTGGACGAGAAGCTGGATATGAGTCAACAGTGTGCCATTGTTACGAAGAAGGCCAATGGCAGTTTGGGCTGTATAAGTAGGGGAATTGCCAGCAGATCGAGGAACGTGATCCTTCCCCTCTATTCGACATTGGTGAGGCCTCATCTGGAGTACTGTGTCCAGTTTTGGGCCCCACACTACAAGAAGGATGTGGAAAAATTGGAAAGAGTCCAGCGGAGGGCAACAAAAATGATTAGGGGACTGGAACACATGACTTATGAGGAGAGGCTGAGGGAACTGGGATTGTTTGTTCTGCGGAAGAGAAGAATGAGGGGGGATTTGATAGCTGCTTTCAACTACCTGAAAGAGGGTTCCAAAGAGGATGGCTCTAGACTGTTCTCAGTGGTAGCAGATGACAGAACAAGGAGTGATGGTCTCAAGTTGCCGTGGGGGAGGTTTAGGTTTGGATATTAGGAAAAACTTTTTCACTAGGAGGGTGGTGAAACACTGGAATGCATTACCTAGGAAGGTGGTGGAATCTCCTTCCTTAGAAGTTTTTAAGGTCAGGCTTGACAAAGCCCTGGCTGGGATGATTTAGTTGGGATTGGTCCTGCTTTGAGCAGGGGGTTGGACTAGATGACCTCCTGAGGTCCTTTCCAACCCTGATATTCTATGAGTCTATGATTAGGGTCTAAGCAGCAGCCCTCAGGTATAGAGCAGCGTGACCTAGTGGCCAGAGTCAACATGGCAGCTCTCAGATATGGGGCAGTGTGGCCTAGTGGCCAATACCTGGGGGACTGTCACCGGGAGGGTGGTGGTCTGGGGCCACCCGACTCCACTGGGCCCCAACCCAGGGTCCTAACAGTGGTGGAATGATCCGCCACTGGGTCAGCAGGGAATCCCCCCGAAACATGCTGACCTTGCACGGGTACGAGATACCCTTCCTTGCTCAACCTTCCTGGGTCACATCCTACTGCTCTTCCTGAAGCTGCAGTCCATGGGGCAGCGGAGTCTCCTGGCTGCTCGGCGCAGGTAACTCCCTGGGACTCCAGTAGCCACAGATCTCCGGTCCGGATCTTCAGATGTCCGGCTCCCGCAGACAAGGACTGTGACGGCTCCTCAGCTGGAGCTTCAACCAAAGGTCGGTCCTCTCTGATGGTCAGACCAGACTGAGCCGGGCTGCCCACTTTTATACTAGCATAGCATTTGGAACATGCCCAGTACAGGCTGAGGGGTGGGACTTCCTCTACCCATAGTGTGGGGTTAATCCCTTCCGGCTCAGTGTGGGGTATGCATACCCTGTCACAGACTTCCTGTGCGACACTGGGTAAAACACTTAATATCTCTGCCTTAGTTCTCCATCTAGAAAGTGGAGATACTTCCTTACCTCAGAGGGTGTGAATAATGAATTCATTACTGTTTGTGACATGCTCATATACAGTTGATAAACACTACCAAAAAGTCTATAGCTAAAAACTATAAGCAATATTTATCTGTTGATTGATATTGCAGAAGGTGCAATATGTTGAAATTGTTAGAGCCATGCAAAACAGGTGGGGAGTAGGTTTCATTCTCATGAGGTTCTTGCCCTTACGAAAAGTTAACTGTAGTTTTCTCACTCCCTCCAAATCACGATCTTTCTCACCAAAACTTGGAAATTCTGAAAACTTTGGCCCGCTCTGTATAGTTGGTTAAAAAAGAAATGAAATTTCTGCAAACATTCATTCCTTTTTTGGAATTGGATATTTGAATTTTAATCCAAAATTCAGAAAATATTAACGAGTTATAGTAGATAGCACGAGGTTAAATTGGAAAAATGACTAAAGCTAGGTCTACACTAGCACTTACGTTGTCAAAACTTTTGCTGCTCGGGTGTGGAAAAAACACCCTCCTGAGCAACATAAGTTTTGTTGGCATAAGTGCTCGTGTGCTGTGTGGACAGGAGACGTTCTCCTGCTGACATAGCTACCGCTGCTTGTTGAACTGGTTTTATTATGTCGATGGAAAAGCTCTCTCCTATCGGTATAACTTGGCTACACAGTACATGAGCGCTGTTACAACAACACAGCTGTATTGATACAGCTGTGCCCCTGTAAGCTTGTAAGTTGTAGACATGGTCGAAATCATAGTAAGTCCAGAAGGGACCACCAAATCATCTAGTCTACCCTCTTGTATATTGAAGGCCCCTAGCATTGCCCAGCACCTGCATACTCAACCCAACAACTAAAATTAGACCAGTGTTTTACAGCCCACAGGAGACTAGACTATTATGTGCCACAGGCAAATAAAAGGAGGGATCTCCAAGGCCCCCATAATGGCAGAGAAATGATTAAGTCGGATATACCCAGATGATCTTGGCAAGTGACACGTACCCACACACTGCAGATGATGGTGAAACTGTTCTAATGGCACTGCCAAATTTTTTCCTGACCCCACATATGGTGATCAGTTAAACCCTGTGAATGTCAGCAAGAACCAGCCAGCCAAGCATCTGAGAGAGGAAGCTTGGTGCCCTCTCAGAGCCCTGGCCATAACCATCCAATGTTTCATCTCCATCTGTGGCATCACTGATCCTTCAGAGGAAGGCGATCAAAAAGACTTCTAAGAAAAATTTGTACAAATGAATATTTTATACACCAGAAAATTGAAAAATATTAAGTAACTTGCTCTTTCTCAGTGTGGACTGTAAAACAGGCCATGTCTGAGGTTTCTAGCTTTGGCCAATTTTGAGTTGTCCAGTTGAGCTGTCTGTGTTTGGAACATGTGAGAAAATCATGGTAGGTTTTCTTCACGTTTTTGTTACTTAAAAATGGCTGATGTAATTTTGCTAAAGATTTCATTTAAAATAACCATATTGTAATCAAGTCTGGAAAATTTCAGACTAGAAAGAATTTTAGAAAGTTGAGCCAACTGAAAAAGGAGGCTTACAATGGAAACTTCAACTCAACCGTAATTATAAATAGGGTCCCTGCTGACAAACACTAAAGCCAGGTTTCAGAGTAACAGCTGTGTTAGTCTGTATTCGCAAAAAGAAAAGGCGTATTTGTGGCACCTTAGAGACTAACCAGTTTATTTGAGCATAAGCTTTTGTGAGCTACAGCTCACTTCATCGGATGCATAAAGTGGAAAATACAGTGAGGATGCTTTTATACACACAGACCATGCAAAAAGTGAGGATGTTTTTATACACTAAAGTATAACTGTGTTATATGACTGGGCAAGAAAATGGCAGGTAAAATGCAACCTTGATAGGTGCAAAGCAGTGCACATTGGAAAAAATAATACCACATATACAGTTATGGGTTTTAAATTAGCTATTACCACTCAAGTAAGAGATCTTGGAGTCACCGTGGATAGTTCTCTGAAAATTCCACACAATGTGCAGAAGGGGTAAAAAAGGCTAACAGTATGTTAGGAAGTATTAGGTCGCCCCTTCTCAAAAAAGATATAGTGGACCTGGAAAAAGTTAAGAGGAGAGTGATAAAGATAATTAAGAGTATAGAACGGCTTCCATATGAGGACAGACTAAAAACAATAGGGCTGTTCAGTTTAAAAAAGAAACAACTGGGGAGGGAGTAATATGATACAGGTCTATAAAATCGCAAATGGTGTGGAAAAAGTGAATAGAGAAGTGTGAAAGAGAAAATAAAAAACCAGGGGTCACCCAATGAAATTAACAGACAGCAAGTTTAATACAAACAAGAGGAAGTACTTTTTTCACACAAGGCACAACTAATCACATGGAACTCTTTGTAGCTTGAAAGCGTGTCTCTCTTACCAACAGTAGTTGGTCCAATAAAAGATATTATCTCACCCGATTTGTCTTTCTCATATCCTGGGACCGACATAGCTACAACCACACTGCATACATTCATGGAGGATAGGTCCATCAATGATTAATAGTCAAGATGGTCAGGAATGCAACCCCATGGTTGGGGTGACCCTAAACCTCTCATTAACAGAAGTTTGGAGTGGAAGATAGGGTGGATCACTCCATAATTGCCCTGTTCTCTACACTCCACTGGACGCTCTGGTACTGGCTGCTGTCAAAGACAGGATACTACCCAAGATGGGCCGTGGTCTGATCTAGTATGGCAGGTCTTATGTTCTTAATGTACGTTAGTGCTGTAATAATCTTTAAATGCAATTTTAGTTGAGGATGGTATGAATTTAGTATTTTAAGGCATTGAAAAATCTTATCTAGAATCTTCCATAATTTTACATTAGCAGTATAACTTACACAGGTTGAAAATACTGAAGGCTGTATAAAATACTTCACAAGCTAACTTTGTTTATGGTTATTACTAGATTTTTTGCTTTATAAAACAGTATTTAGGGGAATACTTTGCATGTTTTGCAAGCGTGAGATATGAAAACAAGGTTTTATATACGTAAGGATTATGTTCCTGGTAAATGCAGTAATAAAAGTTGGCTGTTTTCATTACTACTTTGAAAATTGAATGCTGAAACAACTGTTGCGTAAAAGGAAAGTAACATTTATTCATCGAAATTACGTTGCCTTCTAGTATAACACATGGCTGTCCAAGTTAATACTGTTCTGAATGGTGACCAGCTACTGGTTAGAATTTTGGTAGGAGCTGTGTAAAGTCCGACAAGCTAAAGTAGTATGATTTATGGGACAAGGGGAGCTACATTAAAGTGTGATCAGGAAAGGTAATAGAACCACTGGAAATATGATAGAATTTGCCATTCTGGCTGAAATATTTGCAAGATTCAAGGGGTTTTTCATACATCCTTCTTAACACCATCCTCTCACCCAACTGCTTAGTGCTGGCTGAAAGAAATCCTGAGATGCTATCCTCCAACCTGTCCCTGCAGGGCTGGAATCCACCTAGAGCTACAGCTGCACCTGCAAGTTGTTCACTAAGAGCAGCAAAGTAGAAGTATCTCCCCTGCTATTAACCATAAACGTTGGCTGTTATAATTTTCATTACACAATAGAAACCTATTCAGTATGTATTTTACAGCACACACGTGTGTTAGGCAGTTCACAAGATAGTAAGACATAGTCACCAAGGAGCTTAGTCTAACTTCAGATATGATACTTTGGAGGTTTGGGGCAACAAAACAGTAGGGATGGGCTGAAGGAGGAGTGACAGGAGTAACAACAGTAAGATTGTTACTTAACAGCTAATGCACAGCATGGTGTATATAAAAATCTTTTTTTATATGAATAAAATAAATGTAAAACATGTATGTATTGTTTGTTCACTTCTTGTAGGCATAATAACTTTGTTCCAAAACTTTGTTCCTACTTTTCCCAAAGTGGTGTATTGAGGGTTCCTCAGTGCCCCTGTTGAAGATTAAGAATGTACCCCTCAGTTTTTTTTCTGCTTTTATCCAACCACCCTTCAATCTCTCAAACCACACACCTTACATTTGCCATTCCTACGGACAAAAAGGGCTGGAATAGAATCCCTTCTGAGCCAGTCAGAGCTGCTCATTACTCAGTAGCCAGGGTCTTCCTGAAGTGACAGTTGATTTCATTTGTGGGCTGAATGCACTATCTCGCCAAGTTACGGTTGTGAGCACTGTAACTTGGAATTTCCTGATTTTGGAATTCTTCAGTCCCCACCCACAATATTGCATATTTGGATTTTTCCCTAATTCACTTAAAGATTAGTTAAGAAAAAACTAAGTCAGTTTAAGTTTTTAAACTAAATAATTGTGAAACTGTCAAATATAATGTGAAGGAAAGATTGATATGTATGTTTGTCCACTGCTGTGTCCCAGTATTTGCTCCTGCCTGCACCTCAGCCAGGCTTTCTCATACAGAATTGTGCTTATAAATATAATTCCCTGCTTGAAGTTGAATTCTTCATGTACAACTCACTTTCTACAAGTAGTCTAAGAAAACTGTCTTTTCATTGCCCTTGAAATGAATGTGATAGTTAACTCTAACTGAAAAAATAAGTGTTCTGAGGACTCGGAAATGGATGGATTTCAATGTCATGGAGGAAAAAAAAAATCTTTGCAACATTCCTTACTGGCCACTTGTGTAAAGAGTTGATGTGTTGAGCTGACTGACAAGAGGAGGGGAAGGGATCCAAACAGCCTGAGTTCATAGTTGGCAGCTGAAAAGGTGGTGCTTGGGTGGTTTGTGAGGTATGGAGCTTAAATAAAAAATGATCTTGCCTGATCAAGCTATTTGTATTTGATGCTCCAACTGTGATTGCTTATCTGGATCTGTTTGCAGCAGTCCTTCGTTTTTCTGCTTCCTAAAAATGATTGAACCACAGGGAGATAGGAAGTCCTTCATTGCTTCCTGTTTGTGAAAATGAGCTTGTGACTTGAATGTTGAACACTAACATTCCCATATTAAAAATCTACTTCCGGGATATCTGTTTGCCAAGGCTCAGGAAATCAGATAAGGCTCTTAGTAGAACGGATCCAGAAAATGTTTTCTTCCTAGCAAAAAAAACCTTAACTTTTCATCAAAAAATGGAAAATCTGTGGAGACATTTATTTTTAACTTTTGTAGAAAAACTCGATTTTGTCAAAACCCCCATTTTCTGTCAGTGTCTCTATTTTGGTAGTTAAATAGTGTAACAGTTAAAATTAGAACTAGCTTGTAGCTGAACATTGAGGAAAAATAAGAATTCTTTACAATTGTATTTGTGGGGCCCATTGTCCATCCAAACTAAAGAATGCTCAGCATGAGCTAGTAAGTAGTACCAGTATCTAGACCAGGCTAACATAGCAATTACTTGGGTTTCTCTTAGTATGTGTTTAGCAGGAGAGGTAGCTCATCAATTTATTTGTGCTTTTTGCTTATTTTTTTAGCTGACTGTGCATATCTTTGAAATACAAGGTGGGTGAGGTAATATCTTGTATTGGACCAACTTCTATTGGTGAGAGAGACAAGCTTTTGAGCTTACATAGGGCTATTCTTCAGGTCCCACCCACCTTGTCTCTTAACTTCTTCTAGTTTCTCTAACATCCTGGGACTAACACGGCTACAACAACACTGGATTGCGTGTATCTTTGACATGAAATCCAGGATTAACCTAGCCAAAAGAAATACAGTTCCCACAATAGATGGTTGAGTATCACACTACGCTCCTATTTTAATTTTGTATTCTTTTAAAATGGCACTGTTTCTATGTATGAATAAATAAAATGGCACATCCCTCAAATCCCGTGTTCCCACAACAATTGATATCTCATAAATTGACAGAGACTGAAAAATGTAATCTATTAAAGCCTTAAGTGTAATTTTGACAACTAAAATTTCTCATGTCTGTGGACATCTCCACTTAAATGGACTTTAAACACGTAGTTAAATGCTACAGGAAACATACATTCTTCTTCGAGTAGTGTCCCTGTGGGTGCTCCACTGTAGGTGTGTTGGCTCTTTTCCAGCGCTATGCTGCGACTACACAAGCCGTGGCAGTGCTTTAACGTTGCCAGTGAAGACATGCCCGGGCCTAGGAAGACAACCATGAGCCACCTCGCAAGGCTTCTAAGAAGAGAGCCACAGTGAGCCCCGACCAAGCCAAAAAAGATTGTTTGGTATCATTGGTACCGACATTTTTCCAGTTTCATTAAGAAACTTACATTTGTTGTTGTTTTCTGCCTGAAGTAAATCCGTGAGTATGTGATGTGGTTAAGCGTCTGAGCATTGCTTTCCACTGTGCCTCTCAGCTAGAATTCCTGACAGGAGTGCTGTTTGTTTAAATACAAAAGGCCAGGAGGTTCATTGTGGAAGGGTCCATTATATGAAACATCTAGAAGAGCCTAGATCTCCATTTTGCAGGGTTAAGAAAGCTATTTGAATTTCAGAGTGTGGCAACCAATGTCTATTTTGCATGGCAGCCTACAAGATGCATACAGTCTCAACAGGTGGGAGGGAGTGGGGCAACATCAGCAGAGACTGCCTGAACACAAGATACTAGCAGTTACTGCTTCTTCTAGAAGCCACAGCTGTTAGATGATCTTTGGTGTCTATAGGGGCAGTTCTCCAGATACCATTCCCAAAGACAAGACAGCGAGAGGATATGGGGCAATTTATTCCTACTCCACCCTAGAACTAAATCAGTAAAGTGGACAATGGGGAGCGTGCTGCTTTGGAGCTCAAAGTGAGTCCAGTGTGGCAAGTTTTGCCTGTTCTACTGACATACTCCATTCTACCGATTTGAGTTCATCTGTTCTGTAGGCGTCTGATTTGTCACTACAAGGAATCCAAGTGGTCCTTCCTCCCCAATTTCTTGTTTCAAGTGGAGGATGATGAATCCCCTGGGCCTGGGTAAGGAGAGAAGTGGAAGCAGAATTGAGGCTAATGCTGCAGGCTACTACACGTAGCCATACAGGGAGAAGAGTGAGGGAGCTCATTAAGCTATGTGGCTTCATTGCTGCTGGCTCTGAATTCCCAGGCAGCAGAGCTTCCCTAATTCTACTTGGCCTTCTTGAACAGTCTCCCCACCCGATTTTGGGGGCAGGAGTGATTCTCACACACACCCACACCCCTTTGGGTAGCCCATGCTAGAGGGAAGGAGAAGTGTGCACCCCATCCAGCTCCCAAACTCATCTTGGGTCTTCTGCTAATCCAGTCTATCTGGTGATGACATAGTAAGCAAATATCAGTAGAGATTGATGTTTATTCCTAAAAAGAGGGGTGGGGTTTCCTTTAGGTGGAGCCCAACACAGCTAACTTTAAAAATAAAAAATGAAAATCAAGATCAGTTTTACTCACTACCTTTATTTTAAAGAACGAGTCAGCAAAAAGTGTTGACATTTGGCTGCATCACGTTGTGCTACCACTGAATCCTGCGTGTTAAGAGGGGAAAGATATGCAATGTCAATCTGGTGGAGTGGAGCAGACTGGGTGGTATATGAGCAGCATGAATGTCTGTTCTAACCGTAATAATAGGGACACGATAACAGTTTTCAAGTACATAAAAGGTTGTTGCAAGAAGGAGGGAGAAAAATTGTTCTCCTTAACCTCTGAGGATAGGAAAAGAAGCAGTGGGCTTAAATTGCAGCAAGGGCAGTTTAGGCTGGACATTAGGAAAAAACTTCCTAATTGTCAGGGTGGTTAAGCAATGAAATAAATTGCCTCGGGAGGTTGTGGAATCTCCATCATTGGAGATTTTTAAGGGCAGGTTAGACCTGTCAGGGATGGCCTAGATAGATAATGCTTAGTCCTGCCATGAGTGCAGGGGACTGGACTAGATGACCTCAAGGTCCCTTCCAGTCTTACAATTCTATGATTCTATAAGAGGTTGACATGGGACAGAAATTTGATAGAGAGAACAAATGATATTCTATACTGGTGAATTGTTCCCTCCCCCCAGCAATGCAGCTTCAATTTCAGTGTCATCACTTCTAGATACACTGGCTCTAAAAACACTTGTTATGGAATAACATTACTATAATTAACATAGTTATGTTAGTTTAAAATACTATTATTAGGGTTAGAATAATCACAATAAAAAATGTCAGCTTCAGGTATGAGCCTGATGAGTTCAGTGTGTTGTGATATCTGTGTATGGTTTCAAAAGTACATATCTAGTATGCTTCAAAAGCTAGTCAATCCAGTAATGGTATTCATGTATGATACAGGTTGGGGTTACTTTGAAGAATTGCCTGGAGTCTAGTCACAAATAGTGTCAAATAGAAACTATTTTAAAAAGGCAACTGCTATATTCTCACAAACTTGAAAATGTTATCAAAACCTCATTAAACTATCACAAGCTTCTTCACAACGGTCTCACACATTTAGTACTGGCTACTGTAAGATAGGATATTGAGGTAGTTCGACCGCTGGTCCTGATTATTATGACAATACGTATATTGCATTAATACTCAACCTATAATTTCATTTGTTTTTATTTGTCTGAATTATTCCCCATTTTACCTCAGCACTTAGGATCTTTCTCAGTGAGAGGCCGTCATCGTTCCCTTCTGAGTCATAATGAGCCTAGTCAAGTCTTAAAATCTGAGATTTTAAAGTGGCATAATGCAATGAAACTCGCTTATTTGTAATTAAATGAAAGAAGATATTGATATTTTCAAATAGAATTACATTAAATTTTTGGAAAGGGGAAGGTTTATGTATGTCTATAAAAGAAAATAATAAGTATTTTAGCTTCATGTAATTGCAGTTGCTCTTAGATCTTTCAGAAGAAAAATTTAAGCTGGCTCCATAACTCTTCAGATGTTTTACAGAATACATTTTCTTGCTATTGGTGTTTGCCTTTTAAGTCAAGCAGCTTAATTCGGGATTTTTATGTTTAAAGCTCTTCAGTATACTTTTTTTTATACACTTCTAAAATTTGCTAGTTGAACTTAGTGACTTGTTTATAGTTCTGATATACGAATAATATATTTGTGATTCTGTGTTGTAGTCCAGTTATTATTCAACAGATGTCTCTGCCCATGTTCCTGTAACACCCTTCTATAATTATTTCAGTGCAATGCGTGTATTGCTGTCCAAGCTACCACGGCCATGGATTGTGGATGAGAAGAAGGATGACGGCTATACTGCCTTACATTTGGCAGCACTCAATAATCACGTGGAAGTGGCTGAACTCTTGGTGCATCAGGTAAGGCTTTCCTCTCAGGAGGATTGAAATATATCATGTCTTTGATTAACCTTATTGAAGCAGATGTCTTGCCAAAGCAGCTGAGATAGCATTGGGCTGCATTCCCTTCGCTATGTGCCAAATTTGCCCCTGGGATCATTATTATATTGGCTTAGTTGTAAGAGGTGCAGAGAGATGAAATTGCGCCAGTACTTTTCTGAACAAATTTAACCCTTTAGAGTCAGCAACTTGGAAATTGTGCAGTGAGTAATTTAAAAAATCATTATAATTAATTTAACAATGATCATCAATGTTTTCTCTTCCCTCTTTCACAGTCCAGTTGGACAATCCAGCAGGCAGTTCAACAGCATCCTGAATGTACAATTGTAGGGTTAAGAATGTTGAGCCTATTAAATGAGGTGATTGAGGATGAATCATTTATTTATAATTTAAGGATTCACTAATTATAATTTTTTCAGTTAAAGTTTAAAAGCTATTAATTGAAGCCTTCAACCTTCTCCCCTTTATTCTACTTATAATTGTGAGGTTCTTGGCTTTCAAATTTAAAGAATGGTTTTACATTCCTTAACTTAATCCCATAAATTGAACATGTAGGGACAAATTTTCAAAAGTTCTCTATACTTAAAATTGAGACTGTATTTTCAAAAAAGGGCATCTTCCATTTAGGCATCTGGAGTTGCTGTTGGGTGCTAAACACCTCTGAAAGCTAGCTACTTCATATCAATGCCTAGATGGAAGCTTAGTGCTCTAGAAAAATTGACCCTGGTAATTTTTTCTAATCTCCCAAATCAAGGAGGTATCACATTCAGAATCTTATTATTTGCTCTAATTAGCTACCTTACTTCTAGATTTACTGTTGAAATCTGACATTCTTAACGTCTTTTTCAGGGCAGTGCTAACCTGGATATCCAGAATGTAAACCAGCAGACTGCATTGCACCTTGCCGTTGAACGACAGCACACACAAATAGTTAGGGTAAGATATTTGTAATAAGCCATGTGGGTTAGCTTTATTCTGTTCAGTGTGACTTTAGTCATTAACAGAAGGTGGAATTCAAGAGCCTTATTTATACTAGTATAACCACTTGTTTTAGCCTTTAAGATTAATTAAGATGTATCCTGAATTTAGATCAACTTTATTTAAACCTCCTTGGCATACTTAGTGACAAAGGAAATACCCCATCTACTTATGCTCTTATGGTGACAGATGCTTAATTGCATCTTACTTTCACTGGGCTTTCTATACAAGAAATAATTTCTGGTATCAGCCAATCAAGAAACATGTTTTGTGAGGCAGCAAGGTTGAAAGATACATTTAGTATCAATCATATATTTGTCTACCACTTAAGGTTTAGAAGTGCATGCTTGGATGCAGAAAAGTATTAATTTCTTTACATAACTAGCATAACAGATCCAGACTCTTCTTTCTGTCCACACAGCTGAAACTCTTTCATCCGTGTCTTTATCTCCCACCTTGATTATGGTAACTGCCATTTCTTTGGCCTCTCTGACATTTGCATCATCTTTCTCCAGTTCACTCAAAATGCAGTTGCTAAAAATACCTTCTTACAGGTTTTTTTTTACCACCTTCTCTTTCAAAATCCCAGTGACTCCCCTTTTTCACTGCATCAAGTTCAAGCTTATTATGATGGCCTTCAGGGCCTTATGTAATTTTTCCTCTGTGTACTTATTCACCTTGTTGGTGGTTATGTTCCCTCCACTTCTGCTCTGCTAGAGATGCCATTTGTTTACTTCTTCCATAACCATTTTTACTTTCATGTTCCATGTATGCATGCTGGCAACCCCCCACCCTCCTCCGAAACACTGTTCCTGAGCTAATTCACAGATTATTACTGCCAACTTATTAATTAAATAATTTTGTATTAATGAACACACACATTTTCTCTATCATGCTGTTTGCTACCCTTTGAGTTAATTGGATAATCTTACTGTTCAAAGAGGTCTCTTCATTCTTCTCCCACAATAGTCTCAGTGCTTTCTTCCATTCTGTTCCTTAAACACACAATACCTCCTTCAAATCCATCAGGCCACTACCATCTCATTTGTCACATCCTTCCTCGTCCCCATCTCTTCATATGTCTCTGGTTGTCTTAGATGCTAGCCCCCTCAGGGCAGGGCTTGTGTGTTTTATATTACCTTCCACAGTGGGAGTCCAGTCCATACTGTGGTCTCTTGGCACTAGTAGTATATACATTACAAATGATTTTTGTAAAGCCATTTAAAATTAAAAGTAACTAAGTATGTTTAACATTAGCTTATATATAAGGTGCTAAGTTTGTGTCTCTGACCTATTAAACAGTAACCTCTGCTAGGTGGAATGTCACTTTGAGACCTTAAGTTCTGTGGTTATGTCCTCTGCGGGGACCTGCAGTCTGCAGTTTGCGGAGGATACAAACCCACAATGTGGCAAGAATCGGGGAGGGAAAGGGAGAATGAGAGATGAAGGTTGTGAAGGAGAAACTACTACAGATGTCAGATTTCCAATCTGTGATTTTTCACAAGTAGCATTTCTTTGCTAGATAAAACTAAAACAAAAAAGACTGGAATACTTATTGTCACAGCTTGTTCAGACTTCACAGAGCCAATAGATGCATAGTGAAATTATTCAGGTTAACACTCATGATAAAAGTTTGTCTCCTAATAGCCAAAGAAATAAGTTAAAGTTTTATTTTTTTCATATTGAACATCCTTTTGGGGCACAATTTTGTGTACGTTGTGAATATCTACCATTTTATGCTTGCCATTTGTAAATGCTTTTTTCTGATAATGCAGTGCAAACACAGTTATAACCACAAACTGTAAATCAGGCCTCGGCAGTAAACAGTAATATTCATGATTCACAAAATAGGGTCGCAATAACCAGGAATATGAAAATTTACCCAACACCTACTAGGCTAGAGAGCTAAGCCTATTGACCAGGATGAAAAAATACCTGTATTGCCACTTTTCCCCAAGGCTGTGACCTGATTCTTGTCCATTTCACAGCTGTTTAGTGTTCTGAATAGGTGCAGTTTTCACTCTGCACCTGGGCAAAGCCATGAGCAGCAACAGAGGCGCTGGAGCTATTCCCAGCTGTTTTGATTTAATAAAATAATACTGCACCTATTCAGACTCAGGTCATATTTGGAAGATTACCTTTTAAATCATGTGTGCCCAAAACTGCTTGTTGAAATGAAAGTTGAGAGTTGATGGCACCCATTTAGGAAAACTTCATCGCTCCCAAGGGTGAATGATGCAGAGCTTCCGTCATTATTAAAATCCAGTTAGAACGTTGATATTTAGCATATAGGGTAATTACTTCAATTTTATATAGTACTTTTCACACTTTACTGAAATCCTGTCACTTCCAGGGAGAAATGCAATACTAATTTAGGACAGGTAGGAAGAATACTTTTTTGTTGAAACTGCAGTGGAAATTTTAGTTAGGCAGATCATCTACTGGACCAAACTGAAGATTGAGTAGATAACCTGTATAAATGAGATATCTGGACACCATTTTTTGGACCACAAAAATCCATAGTACATCAATAAGATGGACACAGGCAATGCAGAGAACACTTGATGCATGTGAGCTTCTCCATTATTCGTATAACCTAACCTACCTAACTGGCTTTCTTTTCTTGCTTTTTTTTTTTCTTAAAAATATCTTGTGATGAGTGGTAAATATTGTCTGTCTTGCTTGTACTTGTATTTATCATTATTAGAAAATGGTTTTTCTTACCCATAAGTGTTGACAGATGTGATCCCATTGCAGTGAAGCATATGATATGGCCCTATATCTGGAACTTCTTGCCACCAGAAGAATATTTTTCATAGAATCAATGTCACTTGCATTCTTCAGGCTATTCTAAATTTATATTTGGTGAGCCTGTGTGCCCTTTTAGAGCTGGCATGATACTTCGTGGGCACAATGCTAATCTAAAAGATGAGCAGGAGAATAGGCATGTTGAAGAACTAGTAGTATGTGGTGTATCAGATTGGAGTGCTTATGTCCAAGAATGTTGAAATGGAACCCTAGCAGAGCATCCACACCTCAAAGCTGGATTAACTAAAAATCCTAAAATAACTTACGCAGCCATGCAAAGAATATATTGGCTCCCATGAATCAAAATTATTAATTCCTATTGGGTTCCTTCCAAAGTTGTAGCCTTATGCATCTATGAAGTAGAAGTTAAGGGTAGTATGGCTCTTTTAAGAGCCCTGTTGTCATGGGAAAGGGTAGGTCAAGTTGTTGTGCAGAGATTTGGGTTTCCATGGTTGCCCCGAGATCCATGCAGTTTTCAGGATGTTTGGTGTCATAGAGGGCTTACTTCTACCCGTTCTGCAAGGAAGGAGAGCAGAACCCAACAGTTACTAAAGAGAAACTTCTACAAGTGGAACTTGCAGGTTGTCCCCCTCATTTGGGAACAATAGCTTGAGAAAAACATACTGGCTACTGGGAAGGAATACAAGGAAAGGAGGAATGGGACCCACTTGTGAGGTCCAGAGGTAACCCATTGAGAAGCCTGTGTAACACCATTTGCTGAGTAAAGGGGAGGGTGCTAGGGCTTTTTACCTGGCTGCTGTCCCTGGACCTTGCTTTGCGGATAGGAAGGGCAGTCTTGTACATCATTTTCTGGCTATTAGGTCCTGAGGAAATTTAAGTCCCAAATTGCTCCGGGATCTGGAAGGGAGAAAGGAGCTTTATTTGTCTGGTGTCTCTTTTCCTCTAGACCGGGGTGACCAACCTGAGCCTGAGAAGGAGCCAGAATTTACCAATGTACATTGCCAAAGAGCCACAGTAATAGGTCAACAGCCCCCCATCAGGTCCCTCCTCCTCTGCTCCCAGCACCTCCTGCCCACTGGCAGCCCCGCTGATCAGTGCCTCCCTCTCCCTCTCCACACCTCCCAGTCAGCTGTTTTGTGGCTTGCAGAGGCTCAGAGGGGGAGGAGTGAGGGCACGGCAGGCTCAGGGGAGGGTGCGGGAATGGGGACAGGGCCTGCGGCAGAGCCAGGAGTTGAGCAGTGAGCACCCCCTGGCACATTGGAAAGTTGGTGCCTGTAGCTCCAGCCCTGGAGTTGATGCCTATACAAGGAGCCCCATATTAATTTCGGAAGAGCCGCATGTGGCTCTGGAGCCACAGGTTGGCCACCCCTACTCTAGACCCTTCTGGCTCTTGTGTTTTATGGTGGGGGATTGTGTGCTACCATACTCCTCTCAAAGAGTATCGTGGCTGCTGGAGGGGAGGGTTGTTCCTCTTGCTCCTCCTCATATCTCTGCTTTCTGGGGTCTTTTTGTCTCTGCTGCTACTCATGGTTTTTGCCAATTCTTAGAAGTCTGAAGTTGATATTTTGACATTTTAACTACTAACAGTTTTTTTTTAATAGCAGCGATGAAACTGACCATCTTGTTTTTCACACTGCTGTTGTGATCTATCTGTGGACTAGGGAAAGTAGTGCTGCATCAACTCATATTTGACAGTTATCTTCACAAGCATATTGGCTAGCAACTTAATTTCTTTAAGAGTAAAGAATTTGTAAGTATTGTCAGGAGATATAATGGTGAATTCTTCAGTTCTTCAGCAGTTGGTTGTTTTATAATGTACAATGCCTGTGTAAGTTGCTAATGATATGGGATATCTTCGTTATTTTTATCATTTCTTTTCTTAGAGTTTGACTTTATTTGGATTTACTTTGTAAATGTGTGTTAGACTGATATGTATCACATGTATGCTTATGACTTCACTAGAAAACTGTTACGAAGAAAAAAATTTAAACGAAACCTTGCGTTCTGTGTAGAGTGATGGCTTTAGGCTACATGCTCACTAAGGAAACTTTCCACTTGCTAGTTGCAAGTGGGCTGTTCAAGCCTCAGTGCAGGATATAATTGTACTCCTTAATCACAGAGGGGCTGATTCAGCAGTCCATTTCTGTTCAGCAAAACACTTAAGCACCTGTTTAACTTAAAGAAGATACTTAAATCTCACTGCCTTCAATGGGGTTTAAGCATATCCTTAACTTTAAGCAGGTGCTTAAGTGCTTTGTTGAATAAGGATAGACGTATGCACATGTTTAATTGCTCTGTTGATTTTGAGGCTATAGTAACTTTCTTATGGTGTAAAGATACATATCATGTAAAAATAATTCTGAACAATTTTATGGAAACCATTTAGAGATTCACCTTGTTAGCCTTCCTTTATTTCTGATATATTGCTTCTGTAGTGTTGCACTGTTTACATGTAGGATATCTCTCAAGTCTTAAAAAGCATGGTGTGGTTCTTCTGGCATGGTTTTTATCCCAGCTCCCCATCAAAATACAGCTTGAAATCAAGTTCATGCTGAAATAAAACAGAGAGCAATTGAATATAACTAAAATCCTAATTGGAATTGGAGTACAAAGCCTGGAAAATACAGAATGAAATGTGAATATTCTATTTAAATTACAGTAAAATAAAGTCCTCCTTCAAGTGATTGTCCTTACGCATATTCCACTCGAGGCACATGTGCACTTCATGTGTGTGAGGCTACATCTACACTACAAACTAGAGGTGTGATTCCCAGTTCACATACACATTCTCGCATTAGCTCTCATCAAGCTAGCATGTGTACGCGATCTGTGAATCACATCTGTAGTTTGTAGCATAGATATAGCCTGAGACTGGGAGATTTTTCATCAGCATTATCCATCGGCCCATGCCTGTGCCCCCTGCTTCCCTGTCCTCTGAATTGAGATCACAATGGGTGGCACAGACCAATCACCTGTCCAGTTCCTTGGTATTGCCCATGGTACGAGAAGGAACCTCTTCATTGTCTGCAGCTTTACAAGCAATCCTGCTCTGATTTATTTTTCTGTAAATAAACACTTTTAGATAGTTTTTAGTGAGTTAGATAGTATTAGTAGGGGTCTGGGGGATTCCCCTCAATAGCTCCACCATTTGGAATACTTAGCATGCCCTAGATCTCGCCTTCAAGTGCTGCATGGCCTGCTTGGGTCTTCCTGGTTAGTGATTGCACAGTGGCTCCACGTTCCCTGCCATTCCCCATCATCAGGGGTTGGATATCATATCCTCAATGACCTGGCTGTGTATGCTGACCTGGATTCACCAATACACTCAGAACTGGTAATTACTAGGGATGTACCCACATCGTTGGGCTGTCATTCTCCAGTACTGTTGGCCATTTGAGGTGTTACTAGGCATCCGGTACCATTGGCTCCCCCTGTGGAATTCTGAGAACTCGCACTTCTCTGGTGAGCTTGAAACGAAGACATTGGCTACACTGGCCGTATTGTGATGCAAGATTAGCCCTGAAAAAGGTTCCACAGTGTCTTGGGCACCCTCTCACTCTTGCAGGTTCAGTAGTTGCAGTGGACACTCCTTCAGACTTCATGGGTCCAGTCCTTGGGGTTTTCCAAGGAAATTCAAGCTATGGCAGAGCATTTCCCCTTCAGGAGTGACGGCCTGCTCAGTGACAAAACGGATAAGTCACTGCTTATCCTTAAGGATTCTCATGCAACCCTTTGCTCCTTGGGTATACACGTGACAGCACCTCAGAGAAAATACTGCAAATCACCATTTAAACAGTACCCTGGTCCTCTGCCTTTTTACCACCAAAGCCTTACAAGCCTCCCAGAAAGTGCCAGAGTGGGCAGTGCAGCTGAGAGAAGATCCTTCCATTGTTCTCTCCCCAGTCTTCTGCCAAGAAACCCTGTTGATGGGACCCTCAAGAGCTACGAACAAAGTTCCCATATCACCCAGCATCCACTCTCCATTCAGTGACTGTCTGGCCTGTTTCTCACTGGTGACGAGTCCTAGAAATCATTGTCATCAGCTATACAGTAGAATTTCTCTCTATTCCTACCATAAAAACCCCCTTCCTCTCATCCCTCTTCATGAAGTCATCTCAAGAGAGGATGCTCAGACAGGAGGTAAACTCCCTGTTTCAGCTAGGAACTCTAGAGCTCCAGTCCCTCCTCAGCATAGTGGGAAGGTTTTTTTATTCAAGGTATTTCCTCATCCCCAAAAGGATTGGAGACTGGAGACCCCATTCTAGAGACTGAAGTGCGTATGTTCATTTGCTTTTTCAAGATTCAGAATGATCATCTCTATAATCCCCTCTCAGAGCAAAGGTGACTGGCTTGCAGCTCTTGATTGAAGGACTCCTATTTTCAGATAGACGTTCACCCAGCACACAAGAGATTTACAGTGGGCCTAGACCATTACCAGTGCAGAGTTCTTCCCTTCCGTTTTTTGACAGACCCTAGAGTTTTCAAGAAGGTGCTATCCGTGGTGACAGCTTACCTGCATTGCCAGTATTTCCCTACCTTGATGATTGGCTGGTTACAAGATGATCATACTGAGATATATGATGAACAACCCTATAACTTCTCAGCCTCCTTCAATCCTCAGGGCTCCAGGTAAAACAAGAAAAGTCCTTTTAATTGCCACACAAACTATAGACTTTATTGAAGCAACTTTGGATTTGATTACAGCCACAGCATAGTTAGACCAGGACAGATTCCAAGCTGTGAGGGACCTCATCATCCAGCTTCGACTCAGCTCTCAGATGACAGTGATGCTGATGCTGCCTTCCCCTCTTAGGCCATGTGGCCTCCTGTACCTATATGACACCGTTCATTAATTTTCCCACTCATGGAGCATAGAATCCTTTGGATCACCCGTGCCCAGAGAGCCTGGTCTCCTGCCAATGTTGTAGCCTGCTCCGTATTAAGACTATAATGTGGATGAGGTTGGAAGCCATGACATCACTCCAGTGTGTCTGAGGTAGCCTGTGAGGTCTTGTCCCTCCAGCTTTTGTTGGATCCAACATATCAAGCTGGCACGGATATAGACTCTGGCCAAGCCACCTGAGCCAGCTTTGAGTCACTTGGGAAAACACTTGGAGGGTGGTTGGTCCAACACCTGACATCCTTTTGTGTAACATGATGAAATCACCATGTGCCTTCAATACATCATTGCTGTTTCATGTTGAAAGCATTTAGCTGGCACATTTTTGTGTCTGTGGTGGCCTGGATTTCAGAGCTTTATAAAAGGACAGAAGCCACTGCTGCTTGATAGATGCTATCTTAGTCTGAGTTGATATGTGGCATTGACGCCATGGAGGCTTCCAAAGAGTCTGCATAACACCCACAGGCTTGCTGATTTGATATTTCATGTCAGCAAGGCAACCTCCCTTGGTGACAACAGAGCTAAGATACTCAATGAAATCAACTTCTTGTCCATTGATTATTATGGGTAGGGGTAGAAGTCCATCAGCCACTTTTGTCAGTTCAGTCTTCTTCCAAGTAGACCAAGCCTACTTGCGTCTTCTATAAATATATTCAGGGCATTGATGAGATTAGTTTGTGGGGATGTAAATATAGCTGAGTCATCTGTGTATTCCAGGTCTGTTATGCAGAAGTCATGCAATATCAACTCTGATATGCAACTAGTGACGGTTTCCCTCATTTGGTCAATAACTGTGTTGAACAGATCGGTACAGCCATGCACCCTTGATGGATGTTGTTGTTGTATTCAAAGCAGTTGGACATCTCAGTGAACACAGCTCTCACTTTCATGGTACATCTCTATGAGAAGGTTGAGGAGCTAGCCAGGCACACCAGCAGCTTGCAGGCAGAGCCCAAGGGAGCAATGATCAACAGTCAGGCAGCTTTTCAATCAATAAAGGCTATATGCATACCTTCTCTTTCCTGGGCCAAAATTCTTAGGCTTTTTCAACAGTCTGTCTAATGGTAAAAATCTGTTCTGTGAATGATTGGCCGGGCATAAATGCAGCTTGCTGTAGGTGGTGTAGATTCCTTATACCAGACTTAACATGCTCAAGAAGAACCAGCATGAATAGTTTGCTTGGAATGGAAAGCAAAGTGATGCTGTGGCAATTGGCACACTAGGGCATTGCCTTTCCCTTTCAAAAATGGGAGAATAATCCCCTTTTCAGGGCTTCATCTTTGGTGTTTTCAGGCATGCTTATGGACAGTTTACTCTCTGAGACTCTGTTGCCCAGGCTGTCTCTGCTCAATTTCCCAGTGTTCTGACATCCTTCACCTGGTAGGAAGACAGAGAAACTGTATGGATAGCGGTTCCCTTTGTACCCCATTCCAACCACAAAGAAGCTAATTATGGATGCCTCCCTACTGAATTGAAAATGCATCTGGACAAACTGTGGCTCAAGACGCTTAGTCCCAGTAAGAATCTAAGCTTCACATCAGTCTCCTCAAATTGCAAGCACTACAGAAAGCCTGCAAAAGGTTCCTGCCCTTCATCTGTGCCCTATACATTCAGGTCATGTTGGACAGTGTGACTACAGTATATTATATAACATGCAGGAAGAAGCAAGATCCACTCCTCTTTGCATAGAAGTGATCAAGCTCTGGAATAGGTGTAGCTGACTCCAGATCACCATTTTTGGCAGTGAACCTATCAGAAATAATATACACTTCTGTGGACAGCCTCAGTTGGCACTTCCACAGAGACCACAAGTGTAAACTTCATGACTCAGTTGTACAGAGCATTTTCTATCAGTGGGGATTCCCATCATGGGACCTCTTTGTGTCCCGAGAGAACAAGAAATACCCGGCCTACTGGTTGTGAGCAGTTCTGGGGCACAACTCCTGGGGGGACATTTTTCCTAGTGCAGTGTTCAGACCTGCTCAGGTATGATTTCCTCACCCGTTTCTGTCTTACCTTGATTTCTGAGAAAAATCAGCAGGGTAAAGCATCGGTAGGCCAAGTGGCACCCTGTTTTCTGAGGCAGTTTTGTTTCAGCAGCATCCTTTCAGATGGCTTCTTCTCTGTGCATATGAATCCATTTGTGTTGGACCTGCTGACTCAGGACAAAAGAAATATCTCCCATCCCAATCCCAGCATCCCTCAATCTAAAAGCCCAGTATTTGGATGAACAGTAAGCTTAGAGAGGTCATGTTCAGAGGTGGTACAATCCATCATCAATAATAGGAGAAAGTCTCTACAAGAAAGTGTTACGCTGCAAAATGGAATAAAATTTTATTTGGTCCCCGCATCATCTGATATTTCCAAAGGTTTCACAGATTCCTATCATTCTGTACTATCTCCTCTTTAAAATGACTGGGTCTGTCTCACAGCTTGCTGCAAATGCACGTGGCAGTGATTAATGTTTTCCATCCTCTGGTAGAAGGCCTTGCCAGAACCTCTCCTTGGGTACTGAAACTTATGCTGACTTAGGATCTTGATCTCATATTGTCAGCGCTCATGAATCTTCCGTTGGAATCTTTAGCCTCCTGCCCCTTTCTTCATCTGTCTATAAAGATGGCCTTTGTGAATGCAGTCCACTAGAAGAGTAGGTGATCTTGGGGGCCCTTATGGCAGACCCACCCTACACAGTTTTCTGTAAGGAGAAGGCTTTTCCAGGCTGTGCCCTGTATTCATTAGAAAGACTCTCTAAATTCCATTAAATCAGATCATAGCCTACCTGGTTTCTGCCCAAAACTTCATGCAACTGGAGAAGACAGGAAGTCTCATTCTTTGGATGCTCCTCATATAGAGGACAAACCCTTCAGGAAATCTCTGAAGCTTTTTATCTCCTTCATTAAACAGATTAAATGGGAGGCAATCTCCTCACAAAGACATTCTAAGTGGATTTCAGATTGCAGCTTGCTTTTGCTATAAGCTGACAGTGAGAGCCCAGGCTAGATTCTCTTTTGGGTGTTCCCCTTCTGGGTATCTGTAGTGTGGCAATATGGGCCTCTCTTGTACCTTTACTACACGTTGTGCCCTGATACAAGCTTCGTCAGCAGACACATCCTTTGGCACAGTAGTCCTGCAGTCTGTGATACAGCAGGGGTCCTGTGTCCTCCTCTTCAATGAATACTGTTTGAGAGTCACCTCACGTGGAGTATACCCCGGGGCCCATCACATAGAAGAGAAATTCTGCTTACTTATCTTATGGCAACTGGAGTTTGAGATGTGTAATCCCTACGTGTATTCCATTACCCACTCTCCTTTCCCTCTACTTCAGATTCTTTCCTAAAGTGATTTGTGGTAGAGAAGGAACTGGAGAGGCGGTTGGTCCTTGGTCGGTTCAGAGATAGAGGGCACCAGCACAGACCCTCAGACACTACTAATGTAAAGTCTTCCGTACTCAGGTATATGGAGTGCGTTTGCACCTGAAGTGGAATACACATAGGGACAACATGTCTCGATCAATTACTGTAAGGTAAATAATCAGAATTTCTTTATCATTTTCAGGGCTTTTAGGGTAATTAAAAGAACTGATTTTCCATTGCATTTTTTTCCTTAAAACAATATTGGTAGTTTTCCTCGTGTTATCTAAATAAGATTCTTTCTCTTTCAGCTCTTAGTCCGTGCAGGTGCTAAACTGGATATTCAGGATAAAGATGGGGATACTCCCCTACATGAAGCCCTGAGGCATCATACTTTGTCACAGCTTCGCCAGCTCCAAGACATGCAAGATGTGGGCAAGGTAGATACTGCTTGGGAGCCATCAAAGAACACAGTAAATAAAATTTGTTTATTACTTTCTTTCCCGTACACCTCTTTCTGTAGTCTAGTCTGAAGATTCTGTACTGTTGAACTGCTTGTTGTCAGCACAGATTTATTTAGAGACATTCTTCACCAAATTGCGGGGCCATATTAAAATCAAATTGTTACATATGCACTTTTTTATGCTTATTATTATTATTTCATTAACTCATCTGTTTTAAAGAAAAAGATGTGTGTGCCCAAAAATATTATCATAGACTTGTCTTTGGTAGTGAACTTGTATGAGTTCCAGGAATTTGGAAGAAATTATTTTTAATAGAAACAAATAAGCAGTAATATAGTACAGAGATTAAGAATAAAATATGCTTTGATTTAACATCTTGCATGGCTTTGTTTGTAGCTTTCATGTATTATGTTTTATGTTTTAGCTCTAAAACTTAGAGAAATTATGCAGGTTAATTGCATTTAGCTGTAGCTTAATCATGTTACCTAGTAAGTTATATTTGTGTCCTGACAAATTCATTTCAGAAGTCCATTCTGATGAGGCTGGTGTCTCACCAACTATGAAAGACAAGGATCAAAGTTAAATTGTTAATGCCCAAAAAACTAAGGATGGTCATTGATGTTGGGGAGAAGGGGAAAGAGATAAATAAGGCAACTATCTTATTGTGATAAAATTGCAGTTTAAATATTATTACAAGGATGTAAATCCATATACAGTAAATGGAGAAATAGGAGAGATCTTTCTAAAGGCACGTCTTCACTGGCAATGTTAAAGCGCTGCCACGTGTAGTCGCAGCATAGTGCTGGGAGAGCTCTCTCAGCGCTCTAAAAAAGCTATCTCCATGAGGGGAATAGGTACCAGCGCTGGGAGCGCTGTCTACACTGGCACTTTACAGCGCTGAAACTTGCAACGCTCGGGGGGGTGTTTTTTCACACCCCTTAGACTGAACTGGCATACCTTAGTACAAAGAATAATAACTACGCCTACTAGTGATGTTATAATTAAGGCAAAGGAGGTTATTTAAATTAGACTTCTAATTGAGAGACTTACACTTTTTCCTGATTAAAAAAACAACGGATTAAAAAAATGCTTCTGTCTAGAGATGAATTTTTTTTTAAGTTATTTCTTAGACACATCTTTTAAATAGTCAAATGCTCTTGATTGATATATTGCCTCATTTTAGAAAAATGTTATAGACTAGTTCTTTTTGAATGTTAAGTGCTTTGGTGATTTTAAAAACAAATCACATTTTAAAATGATCATTTTGTTACCATTGGTTTGCTATTGTGTGTACATTACATTTCAGAAATTTTTGCTTTTATTGCACTTGATGCATAAAATATTTCTACACATCCACATATCTGTGAAGTTACTGCTTAATACATCACTGAGTGATGTGTAAACATGCCATAGTGTAATTATAGGGTGCCTCAGTCAAAATTCTTGACTCTTGTTTTAAATCATAACATTACAATTCAGTTTTGCTTTGAAAAGCATTCTAGACAGTATAGTAGAACAATGTTTTTCTCAGTGACTCTAGCTCAAACTTGCTCAATTTAAAGTTAAAAATAGTTGGCTTTTTTCACCATAGCCAGTTCTGCTAACTCACCTGGGATCTGAAAGTCGGGTGGAATTCTTTCTTGATCATGCAGCTTCACCTCTACTAATAAAGAATCTGTGGGACCAAACGTACACCAATTGCGACCTCCCTCTCTTGATTGATTAAAGCAGAATTTCCCCCCCTCAATTACTCCTGTTACAGTAGGGTTTTGTTGGTATAAGATTGAATTTTACCTTGCAATTGGAAGTAAAATTTTTGTTGCTACAGAAACCAGGAGTAGAATTCCTATGTCACATTCATGTCTGTGTTGACTCTGCAGGGCTAACAGATGTAAACAGAAGTAAAAACTATTTTCTGTCGCTAAAATATTTGATTCAGAATATACCAAAGGGTCAGATTTGCTGAGTAACAAAGTGCCTATTTTACGTAGTCATTTTTTATTGTAATTGTACATAATATTCCAGAGACAGTTTCATTTAAACAAAAGTTTTATAGGAAAAAAGGCAGCTATTAAAAACTGTAAATTCACTGTACAGCATTAAAAAGTCAACATTTACTAATGTACCAACCTATATAAATAAGATAGGGATGTAACTGTTAACTCTGAAAATCATCTGTGTGATACTTAATAACTTTTTAATAGTAACCACTGTATAAGTAATAAAAGGAAGCAAAATTGGATGCATCAAGCAGGCATACCTGTCAAGATCAAAAAGTTATGAATAGGGCTATTGGGGAAAAAAATACACATTCTTAACTCAGTTGAAGTATACTTGCCTGAGTGTTTTATAGAAGGATTTGAAATATTATTTTTTAATAAATATTTACTGTTCCTCCTAAGTGATTGGCATATGTAAGGAAAAGTTGGAGCAGTATTACACAGAACTCCTCTTAAATAAGTGGGATAAAAGAACAATAAAGGGTCAGTTTCAGTTCCGTGGTCTGAAATGAACTTTGTGACAAGTTACTAAAAATGCTTTGTGTTTGAGAAGTTACATCTGAAGTAAGCATACAGTAAGCGTGACACACATGAATGTTCTTTCTCAGATTCAGCGCTGCATTGAATTGGTTTTTCAGTGACCACCCCTTTTCACTGGCAGCATCTGCATGAAATTGAAGCTTTTTTTCCCCCCTTTCTTTCTTTCTTGGCTACCAGTCTTCTCCTCCTCATCTTAGGATTTCCTGGTTAAGTCATTCTTAAGAGAGGTTGGGTTGCCAAACTGTTGTATTCCGTAGTCTTCCAATTTCTTTGAGTTGTGTACTTCACTTGGAAGTAATATATTGTCAGAACAGAACTTAAGTTTTTTGTTTTTTGTTTTTTTTTTAAATCTTGGTTGAAAGTTAAGCTCATAAATACATATTTAAACACTTAAATAAGTGGTGAGCAACCAGCAGCAGCTCCCATTGAGGTCAGTCATGGATCTGGGCTTTTCCCACTTATATTTACATGTATCCTTTGTCACAAGAAGAACTTTTGCATAACTAAAGGAAATATTTGGGAAGCATGCGGGATGTGGAGGAGACTGGTGCTTACATGCAAGGATTTTGTAATCTTGCTTGAATTGTCCACTTCATATAATGAGAGCAGTACCCATTTGAAAAGTCTAGCTAATGCATGCCTGGAAACTATCTTGAATCATTCTCAAAATATTGTTTGATATTGTTAATCCTGCAGAAATGTATCAAATCAAATCTAAGGAGGCCATCTCAATGCCCATCTGTTATTGCCTAAATAAGGCTAATATACAATAATTAATGTACGTTACAATATCAAATAGTTTAGGTACAGCAGAAGGCTGGTGTTTTGTTATTTCCTCTACTATTAAAAACCAGATTTAACTGTAAATTATTGTTTCAATAACAAGCCTTTTTAGGTTCACAGTCTACCCTCATGAGTGTATATTGCTCCCATTCAAGTCCGTTGGAGTTATGTGCACGCATGTAAAATATATGCAGATTTTATTGTATTGTATTTACTGGAGTTTTAAGGCCATCTCATGAAGAATTTATATTATATCTTTAAGTAGGATAGTAATATGAATACCGAAATTGGATTAAAACCTTTGGAAGAAGATTAATTGTAATCCCAGAATTTGGCCTTTTAAGTAGTAGTGTTTGCAACATTATTACATCCTCCCTCACATTAGGACAATGACCACTAAATGCTAACAGACAACATTAAGTTGCATAAAATAGATCTGCATTTCTTGATTTTTATCTGAGAAATCTGATTTTTAGTAACTTCATTGTTAAAATCATCCAATAGTTGCTTTTTTTTTTTTTGAATGTGGGCCATCAGAGACTTCTGTAGTCCATACTACACAGTGAATCTAAGATTTAAAAGATCTTTGAAATATTTAGAATGAAAAGATGATTTCTTGCTCCACTGTAGCACTGAGGTTAAATTAAAGTTTTAAAGCTGTCAGTCCTTTGAGACTTCAGTGTGACTTCAGCGTCTGTAAAATGGTGATCAAGATATGAAATATTACAACTGACTAAGCTATTGCAGAAGCAAGACTACAGTTACACTGGATGCTGTAAGTCTACTTTGAGGTAAAGGGTCTTGGTTTATTTTCCCCACATGATGCAGTGGCTAGCAAGTTCTCAAAAAAACAAACAAAAACCCTCTTGATGTTCATGGAGCACATTCACCTGTTTCTTTTCCCATTGCTCATAGTGGAAGTTGTTAATGTGAAGAGTTTATTTTACTAAAATTAAGTGTTCCATAGCTGGCTGTTTTATAATATAATATTGTTCTGTTATTGTATTTGTTATAATAGCTACCTTCATGTTTTACTCAGTTCCCAATTTACTGATGTTTTATTCAATTCAAAATAAGTGTCACAGTAGAAAGGGAAATCACTTCCTCTTTCATTTCTTCTGTTTTTCTTCCTTGGTACTTGTGATGTTATCCTTCTAGTTCTCCACCTGTCCATAGTCTTCCCGGACAGACATATTTTCAATGTTAAGTCGTGTGTTGTTCTAGTTCCTACTCTGCAGGTTTTAAATCTATAGAAGATCTTTATTATCGAAAGGCTGAAGTTTGCTTAAGATGGCGTAATGGATCCACGCTCCCATTAGATAAAAGGCCTTACATTCTTTCCCTTAACTGTTTGGTCAAAGCAGGATAATTAGAAAAACTGGTATAAAGAAAACTGACGGGAATTATGTGCTACCATTAAGCTTTGTGACAGAATTAGGGTTAGATTTGGAGAGCACTGGCTCTGTGACCCCAGAATACAGGTGCACAGAGATTACATTGTGTTTTGAATACTTAGATGATGTTGCCTTTAATGAATTAGTCTATGCAGGGAACTTATCTGGTTGAAAATTGGGTAATTGTACAATGATTTTCATCTTAGAACTGCAGATAAGCTAAAAATGCATGCTCAGATCTAATCAAACTACTATTTAGAAAATATATTCTTATATATGTGCACATGTTAAATGGTCTGTTTTCCTTGAGTAGTAAGACTATATTCTCAAGTATTTAAATAGAGAATCTCAAGTCAGTTGCCTGTTTACTTTCTTTCAGTTAATAATGGGACTTGGTACCCAGGGAGCAGAGAAGAAGAGTGCAGCATCTATTGCCTGCTTTCTGGCAGCAAACGGAGCTGACCTCAGTATTCGTAATAAGAAGGGTCAGTCTCCTCTTGACCTCTGCCCTGATCCTAGCCTCTGCAAAGCATTGGCTAAATGTCACAAAGAAAAAGTCAGGTTTGTATATAAATACAATATGAAATTTCTGAGCATCCTGTTTACAGGTCTTCATTTCCTCGGGATAGATCAATTGAAGTAGAATTAAAAAAAACAGTAAGTCTCCTTTCAAGTATTAGTCATAATAGACTAGTGAAAATCAAGATAAAGGTAAGTAGTTATATTCTGCTGCATATGTCTTGAATGTTATTTACAAAATAATTAGTTGAAACTGAGGTCAACGAGTTAAGTACAAAATGAGCATCAGTACAGAGCAAGCTTCCCTGTTCTGCTTGAGGCATGCGCATGTCCCTCCTCATCTTAGAGTAATTCTATATCCATGCCCTTTCAGTGTTCTTTCTCTGTATCAAGTACTGATACTTAAAAATAGTGGGGCATGGAAGTAGGCTATCTTCTAGGAAGTAGACTGACTTCAATATTTTATGTATGCCATCAGCCACCCATTAAATAGTAAGTTTCCAGTTCCTGCTTGTCCAGGTTAGATTCACATTAGTGATTTAGAGGTCAAAGGCTCCTTTCATTAATTCTCAGATCCATATAGCCATCTCTGTTGAGGTGTACATTTTTTATCTCCATATTGTGATTTTTAAATTTCTAAATAAAATGAAAAGGAAATTTCTTATAAATTGTCTGCCCGGGTTTGGCAGGTATTTTCTTCTCAGCCTTCCTGTCTGCGTGGAACATGAGTCATTTGGCTATTTTGTTTGTGCACAAGCACCTTTATTGGTGTAATTAGCCCGCTGGAAGTAAAGTTTTGTTTAACATGTGCTCCCTCTGCTGGGTGTGCAGCAGCATAGAAAAAAAAAAAGTCCTAGTTCAGCTGTTCTCAAACTGTGGGACAGGACCCCAAAGTGGGTTGCAACCTATGTTCCCTCTAAGCTGTTCAGCCACGCAGCTGCCTATTAAGCCCAGCGCAGGAGTTCAGGCGCCCCTCTCCGCCAGCCCCAGCTGCCGCTGCTGTGGGAGAGGCGCCCCACCCCTTCGGCCCCAGCGCCGAGGTGCCGCTGCTTGGGGAGAGTCACCCCTCCCTGCTGGCCCCAGTGCCGAGTTGCCCCAGCTGGGGGAGAGGGGCCTCTCCCTCAGCCTGGCCCCAGCACCAAGCTTCTTCGGATTTGCTGCGGCTGGGGGAGAGGTGCTCCTCCCTCAGGCCAGCCCCAGTGCCAAGGTGTCCCGGACTTACAGTGGCTGGGGGAAAGGCGCCCCTCCCTCAGCCCAGCCCAGGTCTGCTGGAGCTGCCGAGGAGAGGAGCCCCTCCCTCAGCCCAGCCCACCCTCACTGGAACTGCCGCAGCCAGGGAGAGGCACCTGTCCCTTGGCCTGAGCTACTGCACCGAGAGAGGGCTGGGGGGAGTTCTCTCTCCCCACCATAGCCAATGGGCAGCCTGCACCACACACACCTCATCCCCGGCCCCACTCCAGAGCCTTCACCCCTAGCCGGAGTCCTCATCCCCTGCACTCAACACTCTGCCCAGCCCTGAACCACCTCCAGAACCCCTCATCCTCAGCCCCACCCCAGAGTCTGCACTCCCAGCCAGAGCCCTCACCCGACTCCAACCCTCTGCCCCAGCCTTGAGCCCCTTCCCACACTCCGAATCCCTTGGCCCCACCCCTACCACATGAATTTTGTTATGTGCACCAATATGAAGGTGATGTGTGTCACATACCTCCATATGGGTTCACATAACAAAATTCATTCCGCACATGGATGTAAAAAATTAGAGGGAACACTGGTCGCAACCCCATTTTAAGGGAGTTGCCAGGGCTGGCTTAGATTTGCTGAGGCCAGAGACCCACCACCCAGGACCAAAGCCTTAGGGCATCAGGGCTTAGGTTGCAGGCTCCCTGCTGGGGCTGAAGCCCTTGGGCTTGGGCTTTGGCCTGCCTGCCCGGGGCAGTGGGGATCAGGCTTTGGCTTTGGCTTTGGCCACGCCACCCCGGGTGCTGTCGATCGGGCCCCCAGGCCTAGATAAATATTGACATAAAGATGGGAGTAGAAGTGTTCTCTCCTCATACACTCTCTAGATGCGTCTCCAACCCACTGTTATCAACTTTTTCTGCAGATTGATTTATCCAAGCATGTAGCTATGCTCCTGTCAGCCAGAAAATTACGTTGCTTGTACCTCATGTAAAATTAGAACTGTAATCTCCATACTGATGACACTGACACCCAAATGCCTCAGCAGCTTTACATACAAGTTAACAGAAGGGGTGATACAATCTGTGCACAAACTAGAATGAGTAGTACACATAAGCAAATGACTCGGGGCTTGAAGTACAGTATGATTTACAAAAGTGTTTTCAGAATATGCACAAAGTTGTAATGCTGACTTAAGCCTGACTGTGAGGTGGTTTTTTTAGTGGACAGGTTGGCTCTCGAAGTCCGTCTATGATCAGCAATGACTCAGAAACTTTAGAAGAATGTATGGTGTGTTCAGACATGAAGAGAGATACGTTATTTGGCCCATGTGGACATATTGCTACTTGTTCCCTCTGCTCACCACGGGTCAAGAAATGCCTCATCTGTAAAGAGCAAGTCCAGTCCAGAACAAAGGTACTTAACACAATTTTTAATATTCCCATTGTATTCTTCCTGCAGTTGTGATTTTTTTGTGAAAAGAAGAGACTGACTGTACTAACAAACTACACTGTCTCAGCTGCCATGGTTTCTCTCACATGTCTAGTTTGTCAGTGGTTAGAGCAGAGTGCAGCATTTATCTGATATTGCTTCTTGTTGCACATTGCAAATGAAAAAGTGTTAATGAGGACAGAGACAAGAATTATCTGTCTTAGGGAAGTGGCAGCAAATTTATTATAAGAATTCCGAAAGGTAGTAATCTTAAGGGGGGAGCCACAGCCACCCAAACTAGTCAGCAGTCTTCCTCCTTTTCAGTGCTCAAATTCAGAGCATCCTGACACATCCAGGCCTACCAAAAATGTCTTGTACCATGGCCCCAACTCCATGGAGACCACTGCCTGATCTATCAGGCCTCATACAAATGCCTTGGCCTCCATGTAAATCGAACCTTCTTTTCCAGCAAAGTGTGGCTTACACTATATTTACATTAAAGGTGCATGATTTCTGTGGTGCTGGGAGCACCAACCAAATCCCCCCGCCACCCCCTAATTTTCTCTCTGTTGAGAGAAATGTAGCCCATGGTACCAGGATCAGCCACTGGACGTGTAATCCTGTGAATTGAAGACAAAACAGTTATATTATGTGCTTGTGCGGTCACTTCAAAATCCAAAGGTACTTGCACAGTGCAAACCATGCAGTTGCTTCAAAGCCCAGGTGTGCCCCCGATAGCTGTAACTATCACCCCCCCCCCCTTAATATGACATATAGCAAGCTACCTCATGCATACAGAGTGTCAAACTGATAACATATGCCACTAGTAAGCCTGAAGGGGGGGGAGAAGGGAGGAGAAGAGGGGCTTTAAAATGGTGGAGAGTGGTTCTGAAAAGCTTGCTTCCACCTCCTGTTGTCTCTGTGGGTGCCCTTCCCCCATCAGCCAGACAGCCCCACCACTTGTCACACTGGGAGTTGATCAAAGGAGGTCAGTGATTAGCTGGTGACCATTGTAGCCCAGACTCTACCTTCTGGCTCTCACTCTGAAATCAGGACTGGCTCTCTTCTCTGACGGAGCAAGTCATTTTTTATTAAATAGACATTTTTCATAGTTTAGATTATAATTTAGTTCAACTAAACCAGTTTCCCAAACTGGTCTGCAGAGAGATGGTGAAAAGTGGTGGCTTTTTGTTTCCAGTTGCTAACGTTTGTTACGAAAGCAAAAAGTACACCAATTACTTTACTTTTCTGCATAAGTAGTTGCTCTAGTTGTCACAAGGATGTTGTATGAATGGGAGGAGTGGTGGTCCGTGCATTCATGAATCAGTAGATGGGTGGTCCATGTGACCATTTCTCTAAGATGTGGTCCACCCCTGAGAAAAGTTGAGAAATCCTGTCCTATACCACTTTGTTGGATTACAGCAGAAAGTCGTTCTAAACTAATTGAGCACCGTACAGCCAAGAAAAATACGTGTACCAGCCTGGTGGCCTTGTTCTCCTAGCTGGTATGATTTATAATTCCTAGATAACCAGTAATGCAAAGAGCATAAATATTGCCAGCTAGGACTTCTGGATACAGATATGGTAATCTCCCATTTAAATCCCACTTTTAGGTGGCGAATCAGCTCTGTTTTTTCTTCCTAAATAGTTTTGTTGTAGCTAACATGGCGCTAAGCAGAGCTTGTTAAATTCCCTTTGCCCTGCTAACGGGTGGAAGTAAGCAAATAGATCTAAATTGAATAGATACAAAAAGGAAAGGAATCTTTCCCATGTTATTCCTTACTGTTCTTTTCTGCAGATTGAAGAATGCGTGGTGTGTTCAGACAAGAAAGCAGCAGTACTCTTCCAGCCTTGTGGTCACATGTGTGCTTGTGAGAGTAAGTAGCCTTGGCAGGTAATACCTTTCAAAATAATGATCATGCAACAAAAGATGTCTGTTAAAAATAGTCACTAAAAATTCTTTTAAAACGTTGACTTAATTGCAGGCTATTCAAGTAAATTGACTTTGGTCTGGTAATCAGAGCTTTGACGTTACTTGGAATGCAGTAAAACCACCTGCTTGTAGTAAAGTTTAATTATTTGGAGGACAAATAACAGAACTGTAGCTGTTTAAGAGGAAAATTGAGAGAGGAGATTTATTTCACCTACCTGCATTATTTTATTCTGACTGAGTTGTGGTAGTCAGAGTCCTGTTGTACATTTCTGTAAATAAATTAGCATTCTTTTTTTTTTTTCTTTTTTTTTGAGATCTTTAGAACACATGTGATTCCTTTGACAGTTTTGTGAGGGCATCTAGCGGTGTAAATACAATTAAACTTTAATTGGTATAGAAACCAAACAATTTTTTAAAAGACTTATGACTAAACCTTCCATTAACATCACATACAAAGATTCCAGCAAGAGCTGTCTTTCCCCCAAGGATTTAGAATGGAGCATGTTTGCAAAGAGAATCTGCTGCCACACAGATCACTCTGATGTGATGTGATGTGTATGGTACAGAAACTGATGAGGAAAAAGAAAACACTTAAGGAGTCTCCAGAAACTGTCCCCCCTTTGTTTAATAAGATGAGGATGTAGTGATCATTTTGTCACCAGAACTTTCAAGAATTTTTGGACATCTTTCTGAGGCTTTGCTGATGGTCAGTTGTCTATAGAATATTTATTTGTTGACATTATGGAGTTACATAAGAGAGGGAAGGTAGTCCTCCCCATAAACAGTGGCTTAATTGATCTTGCTAAGGAAATCTGGCATTATCTCGACTGCTTTGATGTGACTCAGGTCTGACATATTCACTACCTTCACAGCCATCCAGCTCCAGACTCTTTGCATTGTGTGCAGTGGAGAGAGCATGGGTGGGGGAAGAGAGCTTTTCGGTTAATTCCCCAGGAGGTGGATAGCAAGAAGATAGATTACCATGGTGAAAGGTGTGATCATTGAAGTGCATGTTGCCAATATCTGCTTTGTATTAGGACGTGAAGGTTCTAAATATGGAAAAGTTTTTTCAGATTATTTCCTGTCGCATTTGAGGAAGGAAAGTAAGTCTGCTGAGTGAGAGGGTTAATGTGTGCCCCAGCACTCACTGAGAACTGTTTACAACTCTTACATTGGGTCCCAATACAGTGTTGCTGCAATCATGTGACACCATTCTCTTATAGAATTCCAGCCTTTCTCCTGTAATGTAAGCAAAAGATATAGATTTACCCTTCAAAGGGTTTGATCTTTTTTGTAGTAATTACTGACACCCATTTGCCCATTGGATGTAAGTGAATCAAGGGATATTTTTAGATAGAGGGAGAAAGTAGGTGTTTTCCCATTCATACACTTTCTTTGGTATAGCTTTTTAAAAAGGTTAAGTGGAAAATAGAAAAAATATTCCAGTACTGTTAATAAGGTCATGAAAGCAACTGAATTAAAAACTGCCAGTCGGTCCTTAATTTTCACCATGATTATCAAAAATCTCAGAAATGCACATGATCTTATATTTAAATTCTGCAGTACCATTGTAAAATAGAGGTAATTAAAGATGAGGTGGTATTTATTCCAAATTGTGGATTTCTTGCTCTTGAAAGAGTAAGTTTGCTTGCAGAAAAAAAATCTATTCTTTCAAAATGCACTAAAATAAAAAAAGACAAACAATATGGATTTTTGTAGGTCACATGCAGTGTATTGTTTATGGATTCTTTGGGTCCTAACTAACTTTTGAATAGGCTTTGTGCTTATTTTTACATTATTTTTTTTTGCAAACACAGCCATTGGTGTTGTAACTACACATTGTCATTTTTTGTAGTATATTTGTGGATAGAATGAAATGAACTGATTAAACTCATGGATAGAAGCGCAGAAAGAATAAAGAGACTAGCAGGCTACTGAGAGTAAATTCTCTGCTTTTCCCAGACTGTGCAAGCCTGATGAAGAAGTGTGTGCAGTGCCGGGCAGTGGTTGAGCGGAGAGTGCCTTTCATTATGTGTTGCGGAGGGAAAGGTACAGAAGATACCACTGATGACATTTGTGAGTGTTTTTCTTTTTTCTCTAATACTTCCATTCTCCTTTCATTGAAAAAAAAGGGGGTTGACCATATATCCCTCACATCATCCGTTTGAAGGAAAGTTTTAAAGAAAGTAGTTTTTGTGTCAGCCTTCCACCTACTGTTTGTCACTCGCTATATGGGATAGTGGTAGATGCTGTTGTAGCATAGACCATGTCTGAAAAGGGCTGTTTCAATATCCAAGAAGCATGATACCAGAAGCTGAAACATCATAAGTGTGTATATATGTCAGTGATAATTTGAACCCTTCTCTTTAACTTCCAGAACTTCATGGCCATATAGCTATGTGGCACATGGAGCAAAGTCTAAGAATTGCCAGTGAATATAATTGAAATACACAAATAAACTTACGCACATGGCCCCATACGAATTACAAATGTTAGCTTGACTTCTTGGCCTCTTTGACTAATCAGAGGAGTCCCAGTAGAAGTGGGAAATAGAACATTTTGTCTAGAATAAAACTGGCCAAATAATTTGTGATGTCAGAATTATTCAGTGAGTTCTGCCTTTTTCTGTTTGACTAGTTCTTAAACAGTTTATAATTTTCTTGAATTTATTAAATTATTCTGAGTTATTTCAAGTTACATGAATAATTTTTTGTAGTGTGTGTCTGTGTGTGGTTCATTGTATACTTGAAATTTGAGCTGCTGGTTAATTTAAATTGGAATAGCTACATGATATTTGATCCCTGACGGGATGAGCATAACTCAGAATCACATTTCCAATGTGAACATTCAAGTTTAAAAATTCAAAATTTGCCTTTTGAAACTTTCCACTTTAAACTTGCTGTTTCTGTCAGTAAACTTGGTTCCTGAACATTCACAAAGTGAATATGAAATAAGTGGGAACATAGCCAAACCAAGTTTGTTCAACAATTTGGACAAATATTTGCATGATGTTTTTAGCAGTATTGATTCAGTCCCAGTCTGGAATTACCAGACAATGTAGCAATAGACACTGGGATTTTTTGCCAAAGAATTTTCACCAGTGGAGCATCCATGAGGGCATTCGTGTAGATGGGGCTCCAGGTAGTTGCTAGCATTTTAACTGCCACAGTGAGGGAAATATTTGTCAAAAACTGTAATTAAAGCTTCCCAGTAAATTCTTTTAGTTCAGGAATGGAATTCTAGTGAGTCATAATAAATATAATTTGATTATCAAAATATATTTGTTAGAAATAATGCTTCAATAATTCAGATAAATGGAAATAGTATTTTTGTGATTAGCAGACAAAAGTAATTATTCTTTATGTTGTAAGTGCTGCATAACGTGTTCTAGGCTTTTAATATTACTCTCCTCTGCATTTTAGCAAGTGGAAACATTCCAGTTTTACAGAAAGACAAGGAGAACACCAATGTCAATGCAGATGTACAGAAGCTGCAGCAGCAGTTACAAGACATAAAGGAACAGGTAAAAGTGCCACATGTTCCTTTTTATTGAACACCAAAACAAAATAAGGGAAATCTGTTTAAACTCTTCAGTTCCTATTTTTTGATTAATTAATCAAAGCCATTTTTGTTCTATGAAGTAAAGATGAGCTCTAGTGTGGCTAAAGGTTTTTTGTGACTTATCTGACTTTTTTATGCATACAGTGTTCTTAATGACATATCATTTCTTGACCCACCTATTTTAGTGTAACTGAACGGGCATACGTGACCCAAACAATAAATATAGGAATGAAGGGAGGCAAGGAATATTAACTCTATCTTTTGACCTCATAACGATGTACAGTGAAGATATTTTTTTCACAGAACTTCATTAAATATGGGCATTTTTCTTCACAAAACTGTACGCACTGAGCTGATGCAGGAGTTATGAGCCTGCCTATTCAGTAACAAACCACTTTTGAACACAAGTTGGCAGTTAGAGGGGATGTGCAGTCCCAATGCATTAGCACGCTCAAATGAGAATTATATTTATATATGGCTACAATATGAAATATTGATAGGTGTAAAACATTGCATACATAATTTTGAGATGCAGTAATTATAAATCTTTTATTATATAGATTTTACAATATCTTAAATATAAGGCTTTTTAAATTCTGTGCTTGGAAAAGGAGGAAAATTATAAAAATCTTGGATAGATTTTTCAAAAGAAAAATTAAATATGGATGTCTTTGCAAGTGTTAAATAGTGCTAAAATAGTGACCTACAACCCTGATCTTGTTTTTTAAATTATTTAATGTGAAATGATTCAGACAAGCAACAACTATTCTCTTTATGTCTTCTGTAATATGCAAAAGCCAAAAATCTCTTAAATCCAGGCGTTAATATTTTGTACAGAATAGATTAAATATTTATTAACATGGAGGACAAATATTTTGTGTGGTGAATTATTAAATTTTTCCCCCTTCTCTCCCTTTAAAGTCCCTCCCAAAAATTGTTTTTCTTCCTGTCTGTTGGGATCATGCAACATTATGTGTCCTGAACCATTGCCCGCCTTCAGCTACACTGCAATTTTTCTATGTCTGTATACCTTTGCTGGGAAGCATGCTCAGCAGCAGTGGAGATTTACCTTTAAAGATGTACTGTCCTACATTTGTCACAGTTGAAATGTTTTGGTGAATAGAAGAGACTGATGAGAACTTAATTCACATTTAAATTGTCTTTTTATCTCTTGTGGATTTAGAGTAGTGTATAATGCTTCAAAGATGGCTGGTATCTGAGCTAATCCAGACAGCCCTACCTGAAAGTTCAGAGAAGATTTTGAATCACCTAGTTCTGGGCCACATCTGTAAATGCCTATGAAAATTTGAGACCTGATGTAGTGTCAGATGTTAATGTGACGGGGTTGGGACTCACCACCACAGCGCCTCCTGCTGTTCACTCTGGGAATTAGCTCAGTTCATGCGGAGCACCCTCTGCTGGTGGTGTCCTGTCTGTCTCTCACCCTAGATTGGAGTCTCGACCCGTGTTGCTTCCAGCTCGCGGCGTCCTCTTCAGGACGCTGCCCTCTGGCAGTGCCCACTGCTCCGGTCTCACTCCCTTCCGGGGGTTTGGTGTTATCAGCAGTCCATCTCTTCACCCCAGCCACAATGGCCAACCACACCCCAAAGTCTAACCCCTTTTGGCAGGGGTCCAGTGCAGTCCGTGATGGCTTCTCCTAACAGCCAGGTGGAAGTGCAAGGGGGAAGGGGGGGACCCAGGCCCGCCCTCTACTCTGGGTCCCAGCCCAGGGACCCTTTGGTGGCAGCCTTCCTGCCTGCCCTCCTTCTCTCCCTTTGTCCGTCTTTCTTACTGGGCCGTTTCCCCTTTGGCCCCTTTGCACTGACTAGGCCCTTTTTCTCAGGGCCCACAGCCCGGCAGGTACCGGGCAGGAGTTCCCTTCTGCTCCCCCTGCCTGCCCAGCACTGCACTGTCCCTGGTGCTAGTCTCCTCACGCAGGAGACAGACCTTCACCCTCTGAAGGCCTGGGAGAGACTACCTGCTCCCTTCCTGGGCAGCCTTTATATAGGGCCTAGCCTAGCCCTGATTGGCTGGCTGTAATACTGGCCCTGATTAGCTCTCTAACAGGCCCTCCCTGATCGGCTGCCGCCTTGCGCAGCCGCTCTGGCCTGTTGAAGCCCAATCTGGCATGGGGGTGGGACACCACCCCACCACAGTTAACCTCAGAGGCAAACCTATCGATAATTGTTACCCTCACCCTGGCAACTGGCTGAGACCCTCATTATTGAAAATCTTTGTTCAACTCAAAGCAGTTTCCAACCTAATCTCTGTCTGTATAAGGACAGGTAGACTAAAAAACTATACTTCTTCTTTCTCACCAATAACATTTGAGGCTATTAACTCTGAAAATGTTTTCAAAAATCTGCTTTTGATTATTTTTCTTTTTAATTTCATTCATTTTGGACAGTAAGAATACATTTAGTTTGTTTTTACTTTCTGGTTCTTGAGCAGTAAAGTGTTCCAGATTACAAATGTGAAGTTTAAATTCAAACAATCTGTTTAATCGGAAGTGTAAAAAAAAAAAAAAAAAAAAAACCATGAAAACTCTTCTACAGAGCTTAAGGTTATAAAAATATTTCTGCAGAAATCTAAATGCTTTGTTTAAATTAATGTGAGTTGATTCCAGCAATGAATAGATGTGTGTACTGGAGTGAGCACAACTGTTCAATTTTTTTAAAAAATTTCCCCTCTAGTGATTATATCTCAGTTTTTTACTTCAAATATTGTATTCAGAAGCAGTATCTCAAGACACACATTAGTCCCTACCATCCTCTGTTTCTTTTCACACATCTTAAGAAAAGATTTTACATCAACAGGAAGTTCAGATGCATTTATCAGTGAGAGTAGAACAGTGTCTTATTTTGTTGGGTTGATTTTCTACTTTTCTGGTCATCAAAAAGTTGACAGTGTTTAACAAAAATAAAATTTTCTTAATTTTTAATATTCTCTGTTGCCTGGATTTTTGCAGTACATTTACTGCCCAGTACTCTATTTTCAGGCTGATATTAAAATATGGTCATTTAACTATTCTCTTTGCTCCTCAGCAGGATGTTTTTGACCGCATCTTAATTGACTGCCATGTCAAGTAGTTACTTTGTTGAAACGATTCTGCTTGAAATCTAGCTTGTCTGAAATTGTAATTTGTTTCTTAGGGAACTGGCTGAACCTGTCTTGTTTGGAATCTTTTAATTTGTCTTCTAGGTGACTTTTCTGTATACTGTTGTGAGAGGGGCTAATGAGTGGCGGATTCTAGTTAATTGCTATTTTTCATAAAAAAAGATTCTTCAATTGTACCTTAAATATGTGCCTGAAGTTATACCCAGAGTTCCATTTTAAACATTTTTTTTCATTTTCTGCTTTAAAGCTGCACTCCTAATGTGACATTCAGTATTCGTGTGTTCTTAAAACTTCTTATTTGTTCTTTTCAGCAGGTTTACCTACGTTTCAACTCATGTCTTCAGTGATAATCTAATACATTAGTGCAGCAACCTTTTAAAACAATTTCTGGTGCCAAGCAGAAGCGAGGCCTGATGTCAGCAAAGTCCACACACGATGACCACATCATTCTTCAGGGATTCCCTGAATGTGAACCATCTTTGACTGTGATTGCAGTTACCGCCACCACATTTCATACGTAATCACCCTCATCTGTCTGTAATAAATACCTTATATATGTTCCTTCACCATACGTATGTCATTTCTTTTTATTTAAAATTAAAGTTTTTGTAATGTCACTGTGCACCTGTATCTTGTGCCTGGAAACATACTGTCATCAGTAATAAAAGATTGTTATAGGTTCTAATATGACACCCATATCAGACAAAAACTAAAATATTCTGCTAAAATTGACTTATTTGCAATATCATACCCGAGTGACAATCTCATGTTATTGCTAAGACCTTTCCATACTATCTTAACTCTGTCTCTGGATTACACCTGATTAGAACTGACTGGGTGCCTTTATGGTGGTATTTCAGAAGCAAGAATACATAATATATAAAAAGAAATCAAATACTTTCTCCAGGCACAGAATTTTCATTTGTTTCCCCTCAAAAGATCTCCAGCTAATTTATTCATATAGGGTTGAGGTGATAGACATCGAATTTTGGTGCCAAAGCATGAGGCCAAATTAAAAGTATAGTCAAAATATCTACCATTTGTTTGCTGTTCTTCTTGTTACAAAGCAGGGTGTAAGTCACCGATAGTCATGTAACTAGAGTACAGTTGGAGACCAGGCAGGTAGGTTGATCGTTCTGTGCAAAGTTACTTAAAGCTGCTGCCATGTGAAGGTAAATAAACTAAACCATGTATGACACTGAAACGAAACTGGTCTCTACAAATAAATATTCACCGTTTTTATGATAAGCAGGAAGAATCTGGACGATCTGCTCGTGCTGCCATACAATTGAAGAAAGACCTATTTTCTGATTCGAGATACCACCAGGGAATTTCTTCTAAATTGTGTGCTGCAATGAAATGAGTAAACAAAATAAAACAAAATTTTTACCCCCATTGCTTAGGCTGAATACACTTTTATAGAGTCTATGATGTGCATATATATTTTCAAATTACTCTGTGGTATATTGGAGAGAAACAGATTTTTTTATTCTAATTGTAAGATATATAGTCAGACCCCAAAGCAAACTGTAGGGGTAAAGAACATACAGTGAGAAGGACTTGAATTCTGTTCTTGCAAGATGAAATTTAGGGTTTACACCCTGTATCCCTTCTAAAAGGGATACTTTAGGACTATTAAATTATGTACCGTCACCACAGGAAAGCTATTTCATGTTAATAAGTAATTAATGAAGAATTTCCCCATACTTCGGACTTTACAATACTATGAATTATAAGGATGATACTTAGTTGTACCAGGTGAGGATTTGGCTTGGGTGAGGAAGAGGGTAGATGGACTGATTAACAATCAGTCCCTTGCAGTGCTTTAGTGGAAGAAAATTACATACATTTTGAATTATTGAAAATCATGAATAGATATGGTGATGCCATGCTAGCCCTGACAACATTTGAATATGAAATATGCTTGTTGAGAATGTATAATTTTTTATATTTGCAAATTCATTCAAAAAGTTCAAGGTCTTATCTGGCAGAGGGTGTGTCGACACTGCAATAAAAAACCTCTGGCATGAATCTCAGAGCTCAGGTCTCATTGCTCATTAGGCTGGGGCTGCAGGGCTAAAAAACTGCAGTTAGGTGTTTGAGTTTGGGCTGGAACCTGGACACTGAGACCTACCAGAGGGTTTCAGAGCCTGGGTTCCAGCCTGAGCCCTACACTGTAATTTTTAGCCCAGCGAGTCTGAATCCACTGACCCAGGCCAGTCCTGGCTATGCCACAGGTTTCTTACTTCAGTGTAGCTCTACCCAGAAGATACCTTCTGGCAGCTCCTTAGATATGGTGATTTCACACGGATTGAAATAAGAGATAATTGGCCAAATTCTGATTTTAAACTCTGTGTAAACATGTTGAAGTCATGAGCCATGATAACCAGGAGTTTACTAAACAATGTTTGTCCCTGCATTTAGTTGATTGCATAGAAGGCATGCCTTAAATTTTACATTTCATTGTGTGGGCACTACTCTGGATATGTACACCTTTCCCTGGTGTAACACTACTTTGGTAAACCTGCAGTGATTTAAAGAAGAGATCAGAAAAAACAGTGCACAAGTGCAAGGTGATGGTGAAATAAATTTGTATTTGAAATGTGGGCCACAGTTAATAAGGGTCCAATTATACATGGTTTATAAAGGGTTTACAACATCTGTTCAGTTATAAGCATGTTACAGACATTAGTAGGTGTCTCGGGTGGTTATAAGCACACTATAGATGTCAGTTTAAGAACATGAGTAGAAACTCCTCAGTAGATACAAGTTGTGGTTATAAGCAACCTGTTGATCTAACAATCTGTAACAATCAATTATTTATTAAAAATCTATTTATATATTACCCCTTTATAAACCATTTATAAATGAAACTTTAATGTGATTATGGTGAAGGAACAAACATGTGCCTTGTAGTTGAATTTTTGCATATGATATAGGTGGAGGACACTGCAGGCACAGTCAAGGATGGTTCTCTAAGGGACAAACTTTCATGGTGAACAGTTGTAAGAGATCCTTTTGGGTATTGGTCTCACTTTATGTTCAATAGTAAAAACTGGTTTTAAAGGGTTGCTGTGTGGATCTGAGTTAGGGGTAAAAAGCTCTGATAAGTTGAGCAGCCCTCCATTGAAACATTAAATTTTCACAGATGTTATCTGGATTTCTAAAAAACAGAACACATGCAGGATATGGTCCTATGCAAGTAATGATTATTCCTTTACAAGTAACATTGAAAGTACAGAATTAAAGCATACGTTGGAGTACACCAGTTCCTTTTCTTCAAAAAGCTGGTACCTTAAATGTTGTTGGTAAAGCTTCTGAAAATATTGAGTTACTTAAGATTCCAAATCAGTGAGCAAATTACTTCCAAGAAGAAAATTGAAAGTCAGTTCACATCTATGGTGTTTAGCATGTATGTTGGGACTGTTAACTTTTTTTTTTAAAGCAAAACCATATTCATACTATTTCTGGGTCCAAGAGGTGCTTGGGGTGCGTGTGTGTGTGTGTGAGAGAGAGAGAGAGAGAGAGAGAGAGGTAGGTAAATGAGTAGGTAGAAATTTGAGGCATGGGTGGTAAATAATTTGTTCATTGAATTACATACATAAATGTCTGTGCTTGGTAGATTTCCCTGTTTCCTTAACGTTGTATAAAGGAAACCAAAGGGGGATGCAGCTGAAAATTGCTTATTTACTCTGCTGTGAATTTAAATGATGCCATCAGATTTGTGTAGAAAGCTACTGTGGGGTTGGTTTTCTCATTTTGTGGAGAAGGAGTTGAAAAAATTCACTTGTTATCCCTTCATGAAACATATTTTAAACTGAGGATTAAATTAAATAGTGAATTTTCTATTTTGTATTTAATGTCAAAAGGCAGGTAATTGAATCTGTTGTCATTCTGTGGCTTGGTTTCTCTATCGCAATGATCTCTGTTCACTCAACAGTTGCATATATTAAATTGTCTACAATTAATAGAATGCATATTTGATACTTTTTTCTCACCATTGCTCTCCCCTACCTAACTTGTCAAAATCTTTTACAGACCATGTGCCCGGTTTGTTTGGATCGTCTGAAGAATATGATCTTTCTCTGTGGCCACGGAACATGTCAGCTTTGTGGAGACCGAATGAGTGAATGCCCTATATGCCGCAAGGCTATAGAACGAAGAATCCTTTTGTATTAAACAATAAAACCAAGTGTCTTCTGTTAGCTTATCAAATTGTCAGTACATTTTGGTCATCAAATCTCTGTAAGTTTGAAAGGCAGTTTAAGGTTCTAATGAAAACATTTCTAATACTGCAATACATATGTGCTATGTTGTAGTTGCTTAAAGACTAAACACACCAGAAAAGAAAACAGTATTTGAACAGTCAACTTTTAGTTGTACTATCAAGAGACAGCTAAGATAAGGCTAACTTAATAAAGCAAGTCTTTCCCCTCCCCCACCCCATTAAAGCACCAAGTGTAAAGGGACAATCCTGATTTTCTGTTTTGGTATCTTTAAAGTTTTTATATGTATGTATGGACTTTAATATCAGCCATCAAGTAATGTAGATTTTGTACTGCCAGTTGCTTTCATATATTTATTTTTTTAGCTCAAGTTTGACACCTCTTCAGCGTTTGCTTAATTGTCAAATGACAGAGAAAGTTATGCCTCATAGTACTATTGTCTTGAAAGGTACAGTAATGCAAAATCAGCACAATATATCCAGGTAGTATTCAGGACCATACTATTCCTATAAGATGACATCAAAATATAACCACGTGGATAACTTTGACTGTAATGTGCCCTACATGTTCAGTGTGGGTTTAGAGGAGAATGTCAGTGGAAAGAAACACAAGTTTGCTTTAGGAACGTTATGCCCCCAAACCTGTACTTCAGTCTGACAGAATCAAATTAAACTAAATAAGGAACTTCTTAATCCTGTCAACAAAAAAACTAATATATAGAATTGTGAGTGGAGAGTACTGATTGTTTTTCTTTACAAGGTATTTGAAAAATAAAGTGTAGATCAATTATTAATTTCACACCTAAAGAGTGTAGTTGATTAAAATATTTGGGGAACAAGTGTATAACTAGAGAGTAGGGAAATTATGGGTCTCATGATCTAAGGAAACTGGGTGATATTTTTCCTTTGGATTCTGTAGAACTCAGCTGTTCTTTAAATCATCTTTTCTGTTGCGGACTATGCATTTTTTACATAAATCGGTGTGGTCTTCTATTAAACCAGTCTTACAGAATAAATATAGGGAAACAATAGCAACAGCAAAGGAGGTAAACTATACATTGCCCATTCATCTCAATGGGGTATTAATTTCAAATCCCAGCAGTGACCATTTAATAGCTAATATTAAGCAAGGGAGTGGTCATAAGTCAGTGGGTGTCCTGACACATGGATAGGTTACTTGAAACTGGTTGTCGGAATTAGCTAGGATTTGTATTGCACTTATAGATACTCTTGGCTTTTTGACTACTACCAGCAGCTCCAAAACATGAGTAAGAGCACAATCCAAATGTTCTTCAGGCTTTGGTGGTGGGACTGTAGTCAGGATTTCAGGAAAGGAGTTAAATTTGGAGCTCTTACAGCCAAATGATGGCATATAAAAGCAATTCAGCAGTTACCTGAATTACTGATTGAATAGAATATGAAATCAGTGCTTGTTGTCTTTTAGCCCTGATTTGGACAATTTCTTTCAAGGATTGTGAAATACACAGTGGATTCAGTTAGGTGCCTTACTTGCAGCTGACACCGGTCTCCTTCATTTAACTCCTGTTACACATGGCAGGGACATGAAAATGGGAATTGGTCTGGGGAAGATCAAGGTGAGAATGAAGTGATTCATAGTCTGCATTCTTCACCTGGAAAATCACGTCCTTACACAATGCATGGTCTTCTGAAGTGTGTGATAAGCTTGTGTTGATCTTTGGAATTCTGCACACTTCAGCCAAAATCTCAGAAGAATTTACCAATGCTTTTTAAGTGTTGATCATGCAGTTAGAACACCTGTATGGTAGAAGGAAACTCTACAGTGGTTTCTTAGAAAATGAATACATAATGCATTAGCTGACAAAACAGTCCATGCCCCAAAATTTCTGTTCCAACAGGTAGAGATGTTTCTTGCTCTTTTTAACTCAGTTTTAAACAATTCAATCCAGTATTCTTTGTTCTGATGTTCCAGCAGTCATATATATACCATATATCTCACTCTGTGTTTGGTCATTTACAAAGCTTTCTGCTTTGCCTGGTGCTTTGAGTCCCTATTCTAAAATAGGCAGATCCCAGTAGCTTCTAAATAAAATCTTTGGTTGTCAGTAAATCTTGTCCTCAGTTTAGCAGTCCCACAACTGGTTTAATTGCTTTAGCTCTAGGAATTTTATATACTTTTGGAGTTGCAGCCTGGTTAGCTGAGGTTTCTGAATTCCAGTCTGAGAGAATTCTTACATTCTGTGTTCTTGTGTAATCAGAATAATTCTGGTATGATTTTTCCAACGTTTCTGGGGAAATGGTTTGGTAGCCCATGCCGCGTACATTGCAGATTTTTTCTCGCTTGACATAAGGGTCACCTGGCTTCTGTGGTTGGTGTTGCACAGCAGGACCCTTCGGCTTCTTGTCCCCCTGTTGGCCCTTCTCCAAAAGAACTGGTTCTGTCTAATACAGAGCAACACTGAACCCCTTGCTATGAATTTCATTCTCTTGTTTCAGGTCTGTGACATGGTTTTCTTTAACCCAGGGCAGAATCATTTTGAGGACTGTTTCGTACTTAAATTATTCAGAAAGGCCTCTCCATAAAGGCTCAGTACAAAGTACTTGATTAACAGTTAATCACCACTTCTGCACGATCTCTTGGTAAATGCAGTTCTAACTGAAAACCCCATTATGGTAGCTCAATGCACTACTTACTGCATAGCAGTCGATATTTTTATAATAAGTAAATTGTGCTAGGGTTTTGTTTGCATTCAGCATTGGAACAAGCCAGTGGTAAGATCCTATTTTTTCATGCAATTTTCAGCTGTTTAAATAGTCTGAATTAAATCTTGTCTCTACTACAGTAGTGGGTGTTCTCATTTCATTGGGACCAGGATTTCACCCTCTATCATGTCTTTTGTTTCTGATCTTTTCAGGTTGTCTGAATTAATTTGATCCTATGTTACCATCTGATGATGCAACTAATACTTGAACTGAATTTAACTGGGCATTAAGTATTTTCCTAAAGGACTAAATCAAGGCATCCAGGGGAGAAAACCGGTAGAAAAATGCTGAGCGTACTTCATCTGTGGAGAGCACAGATGTCAGGTGATAGGAGTTCAGTCGGATGTCAGGTGTGTAGGTGATAGAGGAGTTCAGTTCACAGTGGGCTTTTTATTTTTCAACAGTTCCTCAGCTACAAAACTATAGCTGTTGTAAGACATAAATATATAAAATCTATGGCTCTGTATATAAATAAAGTGAATAAAGGTGCTTCTCCAAGAGCTGTCCTTTCCACACCATGATCCCTGGTTTGTCCCCATCAACACATACAGACCTCTCATTATATATTTCTTTTTTTGTATTCAACTTGGTTGAGCAGTGTTGCATGCATGATTCCATGTCAAAAATTTAACTGGATAGTATCACAAAGTCAAGCCAAATAGTTTAATTAGACAACTGCTTTTTTAAAATAAGTAATTAAGCAGTTTAACTTTGTAGCACTTATTGTTTAAGGTGCTAGTATTGGCATTCTGTTTACAGGTGAGAGTTTATCCCAATTGACATTATGAAGTCAGATATAGTACTTTCAAAATGATTTTTAATTGATTTTAAGAAATGTTTGCCAAAACATTGTAGCATATGTAAATAGATGTTTAGACTTGTACACTATCTCTTCAGATTGTGATGTATGTTAAAGCTAAAGATTTAGGTAGCTTTGAAGAAACCAGCTGTATCAGACCATATTTATACAGTATATTCACATTACTTAGCAACAGTATGTCTGCAGCCTGATATTGTGTGAAAGGCTTGCATACTTCTATTTGATACCTTTTATTTTTTTTTCCTGTTTTAAAACAATCATAGGCTCAGAAGATAGGTGGGGATCATGGCAAGTAGGGAAAGATGAGGATGGGTCAGTGTATGTCTGTGAGTGAATCACTGTACAGATTTTACTGAAACCGGGAACAAGTACTCGATAAAAGAAAAAAGAATCAGTAAACAGACATTTGGATTTAATGTACGTGTTTGAGAATTTCAGATATCACTTATTTTTAGAACAATGCCCCAATATTAAGAGTTGTTTGGGAATGCAATTGGTTGGAGGAACTTCAATGTATTCTTGTTACACAGTCAAGAAGATATCTACATTATAGTTTATTATTTGAGTGCAAAAGATTTTTATTATTTGGGTGCTCAAAAGTTTGCTTGAACAGCTTTCCTTTCTGTATGGTAATCAGTAAGATTAAATTAGAAATGGCTGCTATACACAATAGTTTGGTAAAGGAACTATGAAGAGACCTTAATTTAAAATTTGAGGGGTCTATACAATAAGCTAAATAGCTTAAAGATGTCAGAACTTAATCACTTAACTTTCCAGCTTTTTCCCCCAAACAATGTACCATGACTTTTCAGGCCCGTTGCTTAAAGATATTCAGTATCTCCTGCTCTACATTCAAGGCATTTGGCACTTTGCAGGATTTGAGTCACTGCTACATACTTTCATGTTTTGTTAAAATACTAGTTAAGTAGTTATAGATTAGGACAAAATCCCATTTAAGAAAAAATGGGTACCCCCCCCCCCCAAATTTAAATTGGAAAGGTAATAAACACAAGTTACTTTGTAAATGTGAAAATTCCTTCAAAAAGTAGTTTAACTATAAACTTTGGCCAAATTGGAATATAGAAAAATTGTCGTGCCTTGTTAACATAGTCTTTAAAATGTTTTTAATCTAGTTCTAAAGATTTGTGAAACTAGCTTTTTAAAAAGAATCTGATTTGATATTGCCTTTATGTTGTGATAAGAATATTCACTGATACTGTGTAGATATTACCTAGAGATGGAGTTTTACTAAGGTATGCCTACTTATTTATAACAGTATTACTTACAGTTTATGGCTAGTGTAAACACTAAATTGAGAAAGTTACTTTGAGTTATTTGTCTCGCTGAGCTTCTTACAATATTGCAGATGTCAAAAGTTACATTTTGTTCTGTTAGTAGTTGCTGGTGAATTGTGTAGAGCCTGGACCATAACTTGTGTTATGAAGTTCTTACAGACCACTACAATGTTACTTTTAGTAACTCTGCCTTTTTTCTGTCAAAGTGTTCAGTTCTACAGTAATTGTTCTTTACCTTTAGAAAGGAGTGGGAGTTTTCTTAAACACTACAATTTAATTTTGATACATCAGTTTTGGTGCCTGACTAGATGTGACATAAAGGATTATTGCTGACTGTATGAATAATGTACAGGAGGAATGTATCATTCCCCATAGTACTGTACATTCCTGTTTCCCTTCCCTAAGTTGCTGGAATTCATATACTATTTTCCTTTTACAATGCAGAATGTGTTTTGTTCACAGAGTAAAATACTGTTGTCTGTAAAGTTCTATTGTGTGCCATTTTTATAGCTATAGCTGCAGTAAGTATGAGGGCTTTTTAACAACTTAAACACATTCATAAATGTTCTTCAGTGCATCTTGGAAAATATTAGAGGTTTAATGGTTGTATAGTGCCTTGATAGAACAATTGAATTGGCAGCAGCCGTAGATCCTTTACAGAATGGAAGTACATATGAATCTACAAACTGGGTTTATGCAGCATAAATGTATATGTAGCATACGTGTTGCATTTATGCCATTTATTTTTTTTTCTGTAAAGGAAAGTTAGCAGATTTAACTTTTGTTATGCTTTTGTTAAGTCTTGTTTATGATAACTACACCAATAGAGCAATTGTGATAGGGCCTGAGGACGGTATTCCAAATCAGACAAATAGCTGTTGGGGGAGAGGGTGGATAGAAAATTCTACATAATGACATTTTTAGTATGAAAGGAGAATCATTTTATAAACCAGCTTCTCGCAAAAATTAGCTTAATAATTCAGACCTAGCAAATCTTTTTATAAAGAAGTTTGCATGGCATTTCATAGTTACGAAAGTGTAAGTCTTACTCTGGACTCCTAGAAAGTATTTTCTTTGTCCCAAGCTTAGTTATGGATGCAACTTATTCTGTAGTAGAAAATGGGTTTTACTGAACCACAACAACATTTTTTGCTTTTATTAGAAAATCAACTTTGTATTTTTGGTAAATTGTAGATTTGATATGACTGTTGACTGGATTAAATTCAAGTTGTGTGTGTGTGTGAATGTAGTTGATTTCTGTACTGCAAATAGCTTTACATAATTGCATTGATTAAAACTGCTTAGCAAGACCTGAGCTTTTCAAAACAAATGCTAATGTACCGTATTGTTAATAAAACTTATGATATAATGAGTCTCATTCTGACTTTTTTTAAACAAGCTTTGACTTAACTTGTTGCACTGAACTAACACCTATTAGAGGTTGTTAGAGGTTATGAGAAAGGGAGAGGCAGCTCATTTCTGCTCATTTGATTACAGCGTTCTTGAAAATCAGAAATCTTATTGGCATTAGACCCAAACAAAAAGTTAAAATTTTAAAATACTTTGAGAATGTAATCTAAGCAAATGTTTGGTATCTTTTCTGGGCTTTAGAATTTCACATCATAAAGCAGGCTAGGCACTATGGCTTTATAATAGGAAGAAAGCTCCTTGTCCAGACTGTGTTGTAAAGAACCAGAGTTGTTTAAATATACCACTGAACAGTGCATTTACAGCAACATGAAAAACATGGAGTGACTGAAATTGACTTGGAATGCACTAGAATAACATATTCATATAAGTAACCATCTGGTTTGGTATATCTTCTCCTGAGTTTCTTTAGTGTGTGCCATATACATGAGAAATAAAAGGCTTGATCATGTTCTTCATATTTTAAATCTGTGTGTAAATGCACATTTTCTGTAGCTCTTTGCACACTACTGCACAGAGGCAGTAGAATTTTCATATGTTCTCCCATTTGTTTGTCATAGATGAGCTTACGCAGTTTTAGCACTTTTAAGGGTGATCATGTTCATACTTCTGCCAAGTGATCAACTCAGACCTGTGCCCATGTTACAGACCTGCCTATGTAATGCAGACACTCCTGTCTATATCAAATTTCTGGAAGTTTATGAGAGGCTACTGGGTATTTTGGGAGGTAAATAATGAGACAAAATCCTTCATGGCAGTTGCTTCCAGCGGACAGGTTAGCAAACATGGAGGGTTGATCTTGGTGCACTTTCAATAACATTTTATCCCTGTTTAAAAGTTATACAGAGTTTACAGTGGCATGTCCTTGCATCGTACTCTTCATGAGGTTGAAATAGGATCAGCGTCAGCAGCACAGTATAGCTCCCCTTCTTCCTGCCTCTGGGAAGCTATTCGCTGAGGTACACCTAAGCCATATTAGAAAACAAACTAAACAAATCCCTAGGTAGTTGGCAACCAAAAACCAGTTTAATGGCAGTTAAAGTTGCGACAATACACACCTGTCAACTCAAAACCTTAAATGACTGGAAATCAGGGAAAAGATTTGTGCATTCCTTTCCACCTTCGTATTAGCTGACCACCTGTGACAATCTGGTCAGTTGTCCTTGTAGCCAACATGGTCAAGAGTCTCAGCTGCTGAGGGGAAAATGACCAATGAAACCTTGCAAAAGGCTATTCTGGTGTCCTGTGAGATCAATCTGGAAAGTGCTCTATCCGCAAAGAGACTAGGTCCCTTTGGGATTTGTCACGACAATTCACCCTCCATGTTGTGTACAACACTGTTGATAACGCATTCCAGAAGGTTTTTTCTGCCAGCAGATACAAAAAGCAATATGTACCTAAAATTTGCACTCTAATGGAGAACTTTAACAGTGACCTCGGGAGCGTCATGGAGTATGTGACAGTCAGATGTACTAAACTGTTGATATAACTGATATAAAAGCATGTGAGGTCACTGTTAAATTTTTGTATTAGAATTGAAGATGGGGTACATATTTTGTTATCTTTTGGGAACGAAGGGTTTTTAAAAATTCTTTTAAGAAAAAGATCATAGTCACTCAGTTCACAGTCATACCTGGACATAAACTGAAAGATCTTCCTTAAAAGCAAGAATGAAAGGTCTCCAGGATTAGAAGAGCAAAACAGAAAGAACTTCCTTTTGGACAGTGCTCCTTACATTATAAAAAGATTCAACAAGTTCTGAAGAATACATTGGGGGAGGTGGGGAAAACAAATCTTGTCATCACGCTCTGTTCAAGCCAGTGAGGTAGCTTAGACTTGGGGATTCTTGTTTGTTCTAAGAATAAAGCATCTTCGTAGTTTTGCTAATGTTAAAAGATTTTGGCTGAGATTTTCAAAGCTGTGCAGGGGATTTAGATGCAGTATGTGTTCAAAGGTTCCAAGTGGCTTTGAAAAAAAATCTGTCTTTAATCCTAAATTTGTTCTTAATTTTTAGAAGAGCAGGGGTTTTTTAGTTCTGAAACCACTGTCGTTTACTGAAGTGTTCTTACTACTACAATATCTACCTGCTGAGTGAAGAAACCGATTGACAGAGCCAGAAGAGTACCCAGAAGTCACCTACTACAGGACAGGCCCAACAAAAAAAAGGACCAGAACGCCACTAGCTATCACCTTCAGCCCCCAACTAAAACCTCTCCAATGCATCATCAAGGATCTACAACTTACCCTGAAGGACGACCCATCACTCTCACAGATCTTGGGAGACAGGCCAGTCCTTGCTTGCAGACAGCCCCCCAACCTGAAGCAAGTACTCACCAGCAACCTCACAACAAAAACACTAACCAGGAACCTATCCTTGCAACAAAGCCCATTGCCAACTCTGTCCACATATCTATTCAGGGGACACCATCATAGGACCTAATCACATCAGCCACATTATCAGAGGCTCGTTCACCTGCACATCTACCAATGTGATATCTGCCATCATGTGCCAGCAATGCCCCTCTGCCATGTACACTGGCCAAACCGGACAGTCTCTATGTAAAAGAATAAATGGACACAAATCAGATGTCAAGAATTATAACTTTCAAAAACCAGTCGGAGAACACTTCAATCTCCCTGGTCATTTGATTACAGACCTAAAAGTCACAGTATTACAACAAAAAAACTTCAAAAACAGACTCCAATGAGACTCCCTGAATTGGAATTAATTTGTAAACTGAACACCATTAAATTAGGCTTGAATAAAGACTGGGGGTGGATGGGTCATTACACAAAGTAAAACTATTTCCCCATGTTTATTCCCCCTCTCTTCCCCCCCCCCCCCCCCACTGTTACTCTCACCTTCTTGTCAACTGTTGGAAATGGGCCATCCTGATTATCACTACAAAAGGTTTTTTTCTCCTGCTGATAATAGCTCACCTTAATTGATCACTCTCATTCTAGTGTGTATGGCAACACCCATTTTTTCATGTTCTCTCTCTCTCTCTCTCTGTGTGTATCTTCCTACTGTATTTTCCACTACATGCATCCGATGAAGTGGGTTTTAGCCCATGAAAGCTTATGCTCAAATAAATTTTAGTCTCTAAGATGCCACAAGTACTCCTCATTCTTTTTGCTGATACAGACTGACATGACTACCACTCTGAAATGTTTTATGGTGCTTTAAAAATCAAGAGCAGTGCCAACTGAGAAAGTAACAGTTCAGAATTGCTACAAAAATTTTCACGGTTCTACCACTGCACAATTAATGCAACTACTTACAGTGATGTGAATTCATTTAAACTTAATTTGCTGCTCCTGCCAATGCACAGATTAGTGTGACATTTAATTTGTGCTAATCTGTCCAAGACTGGGAAAATCCACTTATGAGGATGTAACATCTCCTTGGACATCACAGCATTGTGAGCGGAAATTGCCTGTTTTGGAGGATTTCCTTTTTTAATAAAAGCCGAATATTCTGCAAGAGATAACCGTGAACTTGAATTAAAACCTGAACTTATTTTCTAGGTGGAAATTGCACACATTTGGACTGTACTAATGTGTTTTTTCCACCAGGGGTCAGTAACATCACTTCACTGTGACAAGAACCTTAGATCTTTGTGTCATAATCACAAAGCAAACAAAGTATAAGGGTAATGATGATTGCATTAATATGGGTGGACTGGACCTTCACGTGTCCCATTCTCCAAGCAGGAGCAAGCATAATTAACTTATTTGCTGACTAGTAAGCAGCCATAGTCTATCCTCTGACTCCCATGTGACATGCACATTGTTACTATTGATTAGGGCAAAGTTCCAATGGAGTGTTTACCTTTAGCTGTAGCTTAAAATATTCATTTAGTCTAGCACATATTTTTTCAGAAGCAAGAAGTTGTAGCAGGTAAGATTCAAACAAGACTGTGCAGTGGACAGGAGAAGGGAACACTTGATTTCTGCTTCTCCTGCATTTGTGTCCTGTATGTTCCAAAGAGTATCCCAAAACTTCATAGAGACTTAGACCTGATTAATATTTTCCTCCACCCCTCCAATTCTATAGTGACACCACTAATGGTTAAACATGCTTTGAACCATATCAGCCTAGTCAGTGGAAGGAATGTCCAAATTCTCTAGGTCTCTCTGGGCGTGCAAGGCACCTGGAGACAGCTGTTTCAAGTGAATGCTCTTATCATTTGCACCACTCTATCCCATGGAAAGAAGTCAAGCAGACCAGACGACAAGGCTACCAGGAGAATTTCCCAAAATTTACACCAAAGTCGTTTCTCAAAAAGGTGCTTGAGTCTGTTTAATTGTGAGAGGTTTTCAGTTTGGCACAGGCATCTACTTCAGATACTTCTTTGTGTGCAGTGAGTTGAGAGAGGGCCTCCTGATCTTCAGAACTCTGGGAGCTACACCATTTTCTTTTCTATTCCTTGCCTTCTCTCCATCCTCCCATTTCAGTTCTTCTAAACTCCTTCTCCAGACTCCTCAATTTCTGCCTCCTTCTGTCAACCTGTTCACTGTGGGTAGCAGAACCTTTCACTCCTTTCCTCTCAAAGTCATTTCCTTGCATCTTCAGCTTCCAGCTTCCTCCGAGTGTGACTGACCAGGTGTCTTGGTATAGGCGAGTAGGACCCTCTTTCTACATATTAGTTCACTCTAAAACTGCATATAGTGAAATGTGAAATTCCTGAATTGCATATAGTGAGATTTCCCTCCATTATGAACTCATTCTACTTTTAGTCCCCTGAGAATATGACGATTGTCATCGCCCCCTCCATCTCAATGGCAGTGGTATATAGAAGAGAAGTTAACGCTGCCCCCTGAGAGAGGGCTAAACCTAGATCCCACTGAGTTTTGCTATAGCTGCTCCCAGAGGGACGTGAAGAGTATCAGGTAGGAATGACTGGCTTTCCATAGGCTGGCTGCAGTTCCCACTTCCCACTGTACCTCCTCTTATAACGACATTCTCTTGGTGATAACCTGAGGAATTTTACTATGAAAGGGTTGCATTGTATAGATGTGTATGCTGGCCCCAGTCTTGCAAATGTTACTTACGTGAGTAGTTCTTAGAGTAATCCCATTTAGTTCAGTGGGACTATTTGTGTGAGCAAGCATTGTTTGCATGGTTAAGGGTGGTGGGATTTGGCCTCTACCCCTTTCACAGTGTAGTGTGCTGGCTCTTTGTATGGAAGTACATTTGAAACTGCTTTCCCTGTAATACTCTCCCCACTAAGCTTTCATAATCCTTACACTGTCAATGATTGTAAGGTGTTTTGTGATAGTCTGTATGAAAGCTGTATAAAATAAATAGCAATTATGCTGAGTGCATTTCTTAATGTGCATGCTAAACTGTGTGCTGGCTCCTTGGCACAATAAAACCATCACTCTTCCCTTTCTCTCACCTCTCCGTGATGTGACAACTGAAATAAAAACATCTCTGATCCATTTGCCTATTTAGACAATGTGCTGTTCCAAGCACAAAGGGCTTGGCTAAGTGTTGCTAGTACCGCCTTGCACTGGTTGGAAGTATCCACTCTACAGAACTAATGAAAAGTATTCCCACACGGAATTTGCCCAATCCATTGCACAGGAAACTGAAGTACTTGTTCCATATTTCTCTTGGTTCAGTCCAGCTGTAACAGAATCAATCACTGATGTGTTCTGAGAAGCTAGGCTCTCACACTGCTCCAGCCAGGTGGCATGGCAGATGGGGAAGAGGATGCTGCTCTTTCTCTTTATACTAAGGGTCTACTGTAATGAGCACTGGCCCGTGTGGATGGAGGGAAGCTAATTGTTTGTAACATTTTTGCGTAACTCTTTGGATGTCTGATAGTGAATTTTAACTATTTTCTCTCTTCCCATTTCTTCTCCAAGATCCCGAGATGGACATTTTTCAGGCTAGGGGCAAGGGGAAAGAGATCTGCCATATCATGTTCTCCCCACCACAGACCACCTGATGCCTGTGGTCCCTCTGGGGTTTATATAGGTCCTCTTGGAGATAGGGGGAAAGAAATGGTAGCTCAGACCAATTTGATAGTTTGAGTTTTGTTTGCGGGATGATAGGCTGCATAGTGACCAAGAGCCAGGTCCATCTCCCATAGAAGTTGATGGGAGTGTTTTCACTAACAGTGGGTTTTGGCTTAGACCCTGAATGTGTAATTTATACTAATATTCTTTGTTCGTTTTTTTCTTTTCAAGGTGTCTGAGAGACACTGCTTTGGCAGTGCCTAGATTATGAGCTGCAGTAAGGGTAAATATAAATGCATTTATCTTCCTGACTCTCTTTAAATGTTATACTAATGTTCTCTCTGTTTCTCTTTTTTGTTTTTAAATATAGAAGGCAGGAGAACACACAAGCCAAATTTAAAAATTATACCTCTAAAATAAAAATATTGATAAATTATAGCTGCCATCTTTTAAAACATCCTATTTTAAAGATAAGTATGCTGTAAATATAAAAATGTATATTTTAATAAAACTTTTAATGCAAAAAACCCCAAACCCCCTCCACAATATTTTAGTTTTATTCCTCTTAACATGTCATTGATTGCATATTTGACTTAAGTGGAGAACTGGTGGAGATCACCCAAAATCTGCATCAGCTGCTATCAGGAGGTGTAGGAAGGTCCAGAGGTTAGTGTGCTAGCCCAGGACTTAGGAGATCTGGGTTCAATTCCCTGATAACCATAGGTTTGCTGTCTGACCTTGGGCAAGTCACTTAAATTCCATATTTCCCATCTTACTTCCTGTAAAATGGGTATAATCACATTTCCCTTCCTCACAGGGATGTTAGGAGAATAGATGCATTAAAGATTGTGAGGCCACATAAGTACTTATGATAGATAGGTGTGCTAGTATAATGGGATGGGAGGATTATGGGCAGACCTGAAATCACCTCAGTGGTCTTGGACCAGCTGAATTCAATACGCCATGGGATTGAAGAGGGCAGGTGATTAGTATGTAGAGTGGTCACTGAAAGGTGGGGGAAAGCATTGCAGGACTTATCTGGGAAAACTGGCTGCAAATGTGCAGGTGCAAGGTGTAGTTACATGTCCATATTGGAATGGTGTGCAGTGACCCTGCGCAGGTGAGAGCATAGTGCAAAGGGGGTTTACCTGCACTTAAGTCTTTCTGAAATTCTTCTCTTATTCTAGTGCAGGTGAAACAGCGCCAGCATTAGCAATGGTGGGAGAGAGAATGAGGTCTATCACCTGTTCTGTAGTGACATCCCTCCAGTGCAAAGGGCTTGAAAATGAATTTTAATAGCTATTTTAGATATATTAGAAATATATCTGCAAGGAACAAAAATGAAATACTGTGGTCCTTGACAGAATGAGCCAAATGAGCCAAAATCTGGATGGAACATGGAGCTGTAGCTCCTCATAAGCTTAATCAACAGTTTGCATCATACCTTTATTTTGCAGGGGATGGTCACACTTCCAGGAGGTGATCTAATAAACAGTGGGAGAAAAGCTGCTGGGAGTGGGAAAGTTAACAAAAGGAGATTATTATTTAGCTTTGGTAAGTTTGGGGGACTCAGTCCAGTTTCCCGTTGACAGATTTCTACATCACAAAACCACTGTCCCAGTTAGCAGTGGATCGGCAGATGGATCAAAAATACCAAACTCTTCCCTCCCCCCCCCCCCCCCGAGGTTTCCTCCAGGTCAGGGTTGAGGCCCGCTAGCAGGGCAATGGGAACGGTGTATATCTTCAGGGTACTTCCTTCTCCAGAGCTGTCAGTCTGGCTCCACCCACCTATCCTAATAATCAAACAGGGTGGCTCCTTCTTAAGTAATAAATTAAGACAAAACAAAGACTTCACTGGAGTAATGACAAGATGTCCAACCCAAGTGTACACATTATTGTATTGCTTATCCCCTGACTAGAAATGAAAAAACTACATGGGGGTGTATCAGGAGAAAATCTTGCCATTCAAGTGTAAGGGGAAACATTTTTTTTTTAAATACCAGAAATGAGAAAATGTCTGAGGGGTGCCCTGGCAGGTATGGCTTATCCTGCTGCGCAGTACAGAGCTGGAGACTTAACTTAATTTCAGATACATCAGAGGCACCTACAGAAATTGGTGAGCTAGACTTTATGTAGAAAATGGAGGTCCCTAATGACCCTTAATTAGATTCTTGGTGAAATTTCCAACATGGAGAATTCAGATGTCCCCTGGTAACATTATTCAGGGATAACTTGCCCATGCAATTATAGTTTTTATTTTAATAAAGTTTTAAAGGTGGAACATCCAGTCTTCTTATGCAGCAAGGTATGGGGACAGCACACAGATCAGATTTGGGAGAACGTGGGCTGATGGCACTCCTTGTGTGCTGTGAATATCGGCTATCAGGGATTACATTGGGTCTCTGCTGAGTAGAGCTGTCGAAATCAAAGCAAACTGAGGGAGTGAAATCTCACCACTGCAAAAGAGAGTGGTTCCTTTGTTTGGAACAAAAGCAAACCCTGCCCCAAGACAAGTTTCTTATCAGATTGAAGAATTTTTCACTTCACTAGGGAGTTTGGCTGGGAGTGAACTGGGTAACTTTTTTCAGTTCTAAGGAAAGTCCTGTGTAAATAAGTTTTCCATGAATATAATAATCTCTTCCCCCTCTTCCAGAAAGAATATTAATGCAGCTAGGTGTGGGAAATAATACAAAGTTGCCTAAAATGCCTTCGTATAAAAGAATCAGCAAAGGTACCTTGCATGTTCATGGACAGGATACATTCGCTTTTTACTTTATCCCACAATGAGTGTGGACACGATCCAATTTTTTTCCCCAATTTCATATGCTTTGCATGTCTTAAGTCTTTACTGCACTCTTTCAAGCCAACATGCTGCATTCAAAATAAAATCAAACTAACCCTTTTTTTTTTTTCTTAAGGACATTTTATGGATAATAGGACAAATTCTGTTTTCATTTGTACTAGTTTAAATCCAAGTGTGAATAGCCACATAAGTCACTTTTTTTTCCCTTAGCTAACTTGGGATATGCAGCCTTTCCCATCAAAGTCACCATTTCTTATCAAGCCCAAGGAAGTATGGTTTTGGGGTAATACCACTGGACTGGGACCCAGGAGATCTGGATTCTGTTCTTGGCTCTTCCACAGATTTCCTGTGAGACCTTGGGGGAGACACATCAAAATAGTACGTCACTGGAGGGAAGGGAGAATAGATCTGTTAGTGTACGGGAGGTGAGAGTGCCATATTAGAGTCTACAACTAGAATAAACATTGTCAATAATTATTGAAATTTGCAACCATCTTGGCAGCTGTTAACGGGCATATATGAAATGAGCTTAGTGGTCTCTGACCCCTTCCTAAATAAAAGAATTCCCTGTCACAGAAACTACTTCCACAGTTGGCACTCATCTCAGCAGAGTCTCCAACAACTGAATGGACATGGAGAGTTAACTACTCTCATCTCATTCCAAAGGAAGGATGAGCTGTATTCACAGAGCTTTATAGGGAAGCTTGTACTTGCTGCTGCCAGTGCTGTTCTGTTGTGTTCTGTGGATAAAAGGGTTCAATCAAATGTCAGTGGAAAGACTCCCATTGACTTCAGGAAGTATTGGATCAGGCCCAGTAGAGGATTTCCTTTTATAGGCTCTCAATTTGGTGGACATTAAATTCACTTATTCTTGCAGATTTTTAGCAAATTGGGGGGGGGGGGGGCGAATTAGCTAAGTGTGAAATTGAATTTAGTAACAATACAAGAATGCTCCTCTAAGAATTATGTAGGAATAAATAGTTTGAGGAGGTTTTAATAGCTGAGTTAAACACTGAGGTAAGAAAATAGTGTAATTTGGTGGATTATTATTTTCCACTACAGCAAGTTGTTATACAAAGTGGCAAAGCGCTGAGAAATTCCTGTGGACAAATGATGGTAAAGGGTTGTTGGCAAAGATGGCTACTTCGTTCATTAATGAATTAAAGGAAACAAAAAATGATGTTCACCCGTAGGGCTGGGGAAGAGATAGTAAATGTATTTAGTCCTTATAAATTTGGGGCTGATGGACATTTTAAAGGCACAAATGGCAGTTAAGGGCTTAACTGCCATTGACTTTCAAAGGGATTTAGGTGCCTAAGGCCTGTGCCTTTAAAAATCTTCCACAGTTAGTAAAGTTCCAGGGCCTGATCCAAAGCTCATTGAAGTCAATGGAAAGATTCAGATCAGGCCCTCAGTTTGTGTGGCCCATGCAGTAACTAAGACCCACATTTTAGCTTAGACTAGAGCTGTTCAAGTCTTGGGAGCTGTAAATATTTTGGTTTGATTGTATCTGTGGTCTTGAGCGTCTGAGACTGAGTCTCTTCTGAAGAATTTAGTCACATACAGGTGTTCAGTGTGGCATTATGTGACTTTGACCCATTAGGAACTTGTGTGAACAATTTGGAAGCTCTAACCGAAACATTGGATACTTTACCAAAAATCCATAGATGGCCGTGTGCAGAATTTTGTATTGGATTTTGCTGCCAGAGCACTTCTGGTTTAAGTTTTGGTTTTGACTTCTAAAGCCCTAAATGGCCAAAGACCTACCTACCTGAGAGACCACCTCATTCGTTGTGCCATACTCCCACTGGAGTGACCAGCAGAGGTGCTCAAGCCAGGGTTTCACTGGTATAAACATAAAAGAGCTGTGAGCTCTCACAGAGAATGAATGCCAAGCCAGCAGCTTTGGAATACACGCCCCCACATTGGTGTGAAATAGCCACATCTGATGACTTTCAGAGAGTGCTGTGCACTTCATCCTTGTTTCCCCAGGAATTTGGAAATAGAGTTAAATTGCCCGCTTTATCAGTGATGGGTTATCTTAACCTCTACTGCTACACTTAGGATGGATTTTTTAGTTCCGTGAAGGGAACACAGGCATCCTTTTCAACATTGCTACAAATCTAATAAATTATATAATTTGTCAGCTCTAGTGTCATAACCCTGGCTAACACCATGCAGAATGTTGACAGGTGGGCGTGTGAGCTTTCTCAGCTTGCTCTCCTCTGAGAGTCCCTCCTTGTCCTGCAGCAGTACAGTATTTTAGTACTGAGCGTCTCAACATTGTTTTCATTTGTGTGGTAGATGTTGCTGTGTGCTGTACACTAGAGTGAGGCCACATACTCCTTTCTGATCTCGGTCAAAATAAATCTTCAGAGATGAAAATCTGACCCTTTGTGCCATCTCATCTCCCACCCTAGCTGACAGTAGGCCAGTACTTTGTGTCTGGTTTATGGTGACTCATTGCAAAGTGCAGCTAGAGCATTATAGTAACTTTTCTGTGAAACGGCCTGTGGGTGTCACTGTGGGCATGAGAGTGAAGGGAAAACATCTGAGGAAAGGATAAAAGTTCAAAACTGGTCAAAAGCAGCAAATAAAGAAAAGAAAAAGAATGGATAAAGAATTAAAATCTTACTTACTAGCCAACTATTTTGTCATGACATTTCTAGAAGATGTTTGAAAACTGTTCAAGAAAAGATGCTGAAGAAAATTACAACTATGAAGGCATTTCATCATTCCAAATATTCCGGGCCAGAAGCTCAACTGTTGCAAATCATTATATCTCCACTGACTGCAACGGAGACTTTGGCCCCACAAGTCCATTCACTTCTAAGTGCCGTGTGTTACTCACCTCATTTATGATGTTGGTAGAAAACCAGAGCAGGCTTCTCTTAAATCCTTTAAAACCACTCATACCAAGTTCTCTGTATTTGCAGATCTAAGTGCTAAAGGTCATCCCAGCTCAAAGCACCCATCCATCCCAGACTATTCACCATCGCCAAAAACAGATTAGCTCTGAAGAAAATGCCCTTAAAGCTGGTGCCACAAGAAATTGTGCATATACACACTCATCCACCCCCACCCACCCACCCACAATCGCACAAATAAACCAGCTGCAGAAGCTTTGAACTGTTTACAGGATATACATTACCTAAGGGTGCCTGCACTTTTGGAAAGGCCTCTCTTACCCAGGTCGTTGCTAAGACCCAAGCTGACTCTGTCTATGTTATCATGAGGATGACAGTTTAAACAGGCCTTATCACTGTGTGTTCAATCAAGGTTTATGAGGGCTGATAAAGATGTCACCTAGTTGCTTTGTGTGTTCGTTAAAACTCTATTCCACACTACGACATAGATATATTCCTATTCTTTTTCTTTCTTTCTACATACATATTTAGCTCTTGTATGGGGGAAATGTATCCCTAGTGTCAGAGATGTCACACTTTTACTTTCGTACTCCTCCAAACTGCTGAAAAAAATAAACCAGGACATTCCAGTTTAGTTGACACAACCTTATCTATCTTTAATATCACAGGTAATCACAATTGCTTATTTAATTTATTCAGTAAACCTCCCTACATTTAGCTTACCTGGCAGTAAAATGGTTTGTATGTGGTTTTAGTCTGAGGTACTGTAACATCACTGACTCTGCCTTAGGAAAATTTTGCTACTTCCTCTGCTTGGGATAGGATGCACCCATTCAGATATATTGGAGAGGGTTCCTGCCTTCCTTCTTCCAATCTACTCAGGTTGAACCACATGGCTGTTTTTCCTATTGCCGCCTTATGATTTTGATCACACTTTACGATTCCATTTATAACTGGTTTGTAAAGGGTTCATAAACGATAAAAGATGTTACAATCTTGCAGACATTAGTATGTGTTATAGATGCTTATAAACACATTTATAGAAAGTGTTATGCATGTTACGAGCTAGGATTATAAGCAATCTATTGACATTTTAAAATCTATAACAATCTATAAGAATTTATTAAGCATTTATTAAAATAGCTATGGATCATGTATTAACCCTTTATAAACTATTTACAACTGGAACCCCATTTTACAACGTGGCCAGTGTTTTCTGGTTATAAGGAGCTGTAATGAAAAATGAAATTTAGGAGGAGGAGGCCAAAGTCTTGTCTTGTCTTCTGTAAGTACACTCAGTTTCAGAACTTTTTCCTACCTATCTCCTTCTCTTGGCTACAGTTAAGAATGGACAGGTAAGGCAGCTGATCTGTTCTGCTTCCAGATCTGCTCTTCTTCAGAAAGACCCACACTTCTATTGAGTGGAAATATTAATTTATTTTCTCTTTTTTAATTAAGCCTTACTAAATGGAAGGCAAAGTAGATATACAAGAACATGAGGAATAAATAATAATTACAGGTACATGGCATATTGCCAAAAGAGGGAAACCAAGCAAGCTATTATGTAAAATTTTCAAAAACGCCCAGCTGACTTAGGCAGCTGAAAATTCTAACTGATGTAGTTGCTGACTTACCCACTGAAAATCAATAGGACTTAGACTCTTAAGTCACTTGGTGCTTTTGAAAATTTGACTCATTAACCCTAACATTATCATAGTCCAACTCTAAAATAAAGGACAGACTGCACATGGCATAAATCATAAGATAATGGAGACAAGATAGGGGGAGGGAAGCCTAACCAAAGACAAGTTTTAGTAAACTAATTAAAAAAAAAATACAAAAAAACCCCCAACAACCCCAAACAAACAAAAAACCAGACAGAAACAACAAAACTAGAATCCTCAAAGAGCAAACTTATCAGAGTTAGAACTTTTCTAGGTATCCCAGCAACCCTTCAGCTGACTTTAAAAAAAAATCAAGCAAACAAATATATCTGTCTACACAGGCAGCATATGATACAGTGAAAGGTTCTGTACATTACATAAGAGATATCCAGCAACAGTGGAGCAAAACTTCTTTGAGCTGATCAAATAATGCAAAGGTTTATTCACAGGTAATTATTTGATTGAAAAAAGAAGAGCCAACATTCATAACAAATGTGTTTCTTCATTATTTGTGTCCATCTATAGAGCAAGGCAATGAAAAAATGTATTTGTGAATCATTGATTTTAAAAGTTGCCGAAATTTACAATACCTATTATAAGCACAAATTATTCAGCCAGCTCTGCCCGCTTATGCTGTTATTTGTGCTTTGATATACCGCAGTGCATGTTAATGTAGCTAATTCTGCTCCTCTGCTTATTGATGCCTGTGTTAACAACCTACCTAGACTTAATTTCAAAAATATGAAAGAATGGACATAAATAACATTTCTACTTTAGTCATAAAAGTTTGAGGCTAACAGATGATTGCTGCTCAAACCTTGAGTGTTGGGTAACCCTCCCCTGGCCCCTGCCAATATGAGTTGAGGAAAAAATCCTTCCCAAGTTCAAATGACGTGATCACTTGTGAATCCCTCGCAACAATCACGATAGTTGAGTATCTGATACCATTTTGCACCCTGACACACCCTTGATGTCTAAATAATTGTCCTCCCCCACACCTTGATTATTATTCTCCAAAGGGCAAAACAAAACAAAAAAAAGCCTCTGTTTAGGCTATATGTAGGGTCTGAAATCTACATTTTGTTTCTGAATTTTTCAGCGTGTCTATATTCCTTCTCATACTTAATTGGAGTAGATCTTTACTTAAGTCTGTGATCCTGTTTCATATTCACATATTGCAAGAAGATTCCCCATTTCCCCCAAAGCCTCCCATTTTCCATAACATTTAGACTTAAGCACTTCAATCTATCATAATAGCTAAGACCTCCATATCTCTGATCAGTTTAGCAGCTCTACTCTGGACTTTCTGCAGAATTATTATATCCCCATTGAAGTGAGGCTCCAGAGTGGATGCAGCTCTCCAGGTGGGGCTTGTCCATGGCATCATCTCCTTGCCCTTTCAGTGCAGCCTGTAAGATCCTATTAGGCTGTCTTGCCTCGAAGAATCTGTATGTTTCAGCTTCATGCTAGTGCTAACTTAATTTCTCAAGTCCCTTTCCTTAACCAATAGTATTAAATTCCTGTTCTTTATACTGTAGGATATAGATTTCTATACATGTATTCTATATACTTTGCTAGTATTAGAATCCATCAGCCAGTTTTGAGATGACTTCTCCAGTCCGTTTACAGTTTTGTGATGATGTGCTCATGTGCCACTTAAGGTGTTAATGTTATAAACATTGGTTTCATAATCAAATTTGCCATTCTATGAGGACAACCAGGCTTGCTGTTAGGTCATTAATAACATGAAAAGCAGGAGCCTCAGAAATAATCCTGCAAATGATTTCTACCCATTATGACCCACTGCCATTTACAATGACTTCGTGCTTATTATATGGACCGATTTGTTATATGCTTCTATTTTGTCTTCACTTTGGCCAGTCTCTGAATGAATCATTTATGTGGTGTTCTGTGAAACACTTTGCTATGGTTTAAATAGACACGATACAATTCCTTTGTCAATAACCTTACTGGCTTACTGACCTCTTAAAAGTTACTGTAGAGTGGTCTGACCTGATTTGTTTTGTTTTTGTTAAGCTATGTTATATGGGTTCCAATTTTGGGAAAACTTTTATCCACAAACTGTCTGTCTCTTTTCCTGTGGTGGTCTTCAGAATTGTACCCTGTGCTGAAGCTAGACTAAGAGTATGTCTAGGTTGCAATTAATAATCTGTGGATGGCCCGTGCCAGCTGACTGGGGCTGTTTAATGGCCGTGTAGATTTCCAGACTTGGGCTGCAGCTTGAGCTCTGGGACCCTCCCACCTCGCAGGGTCTGACTTCCTAGTACTAGGGTGACAAGCGGTCCCAATTTTAGAGGGACAGTCCCAATATTTGGGGCTGTGTCTTACATAGGCACCTATTACCCCCATTCCATCCTGATTTTTCACACTTGCCGTCTGGTCACCCTACCTAGTACCCACCTAGTCCATCATATGTTCCACTCTCTAGTCCTCTGGTACTACTACAGTACAGGTCCAGAGGTGGACCTAAAACTGTGATTATGCTAACAGGATTTCTAGAGTGTGACAGCGCTCCCTTTATATTGTGGAATATAATCCATCTATTGGAGCCTACGCTTGTTAGTTTTAGGAGTACAATGCTATGTTTTGATATGCGCTCACTCTTATTTATCGCTATTGCTGCAGCAGCTAAGGACCCCAAAGAGGGATTAGAGTTCCATTATACAAACAAGTAACACATATACAGTCCCTGCCCTAGAGAGCGCACTCAGCACGGTCCCCTACGCCCATGCGTTTTTATGGCATATTTATTTGGGGCCTCTCCATCATCTTCTGATATGAACGGTTCGAAGAGAACTTTACTCTGATGCTAAGCTTTGCTCATGGTGTCAGTGAATGATTTCCCTGGGTTGGTTTTGGGTGGTCCTCTCTGCTTCCCTTACACTTTTCAAATGGCTTCCCGTTCGTAATGCTGTCTGCTTTGGTGGTGTGCTGGTTGGTTGGTTTGTTTGTTTAACTATTACTGGTTTACCTGTGGATATTTTTGGAATGCAAAATAAAAAGTTTCCTGACTCAGTGGGCTCAAAATGCCACGTTTGAAGAAACAAGCCGTGAGGAGAGATTGCATAAAGGCAATCTGGGGTATGGTGGTAAGTGACTGTCAGAATCATTTCCAGTTTCAGTGTAGTAGTCACAGTGCAGACCCGTGTGCTTGTGCAAGGCACGGAACATTGTTAACTTGCTGGAACATGACCCATGACCACTGTCTTTAGCTAATGTGGCTTTATTGAGCATGGATTAACTTCTGTTTTCTCATTTAAATCCAGCGAGAGAGGCTCTGTGAGCAGAGTATTGATTTAGGCTAAAATCTAGTGCTAATACAGTACAGGGAAATAAATGAGCTTAAACATTAACATGCTCTAGAGGTCACAAGACTATTTCTAGCTAGCTTTATGAAAAAAGGCCACAAATCCTGAACTCTGGATAATTCCCCCTCCCCCCCCCCTTCTTTCCCTGCTGTAGAACAGGTGATATTTTTAACCAGTTCAGTCTGTCCTTATTTTAACAATCAATACCTGTTACAAAAAGAAAAGGAGTACTTGTGGCACCTTACAGACTAACCAATTTATTTGAGCGTAAGCTTTCGTGAGCTACAGCTCACTTCATCGGATGCATACTGTGGAAAGTGTAGAAGATCTTTTTATACACACACAGCATGAAAAAATACCTCCCCCCACCACTCTCCTGCTGGTAATAGCTTATCTAAAGATAAGAGACCTACCTGTTACAACCCTTCCCACCACTATTATTAAACTGCACATTTTCAGTTATATTTAAACTGAACAGTGCTACTGTAGATAGAGCATTGGCAGCATTATACACGGTGAAGCCGTTGGGGTAACTACAAACGTGTTGGGGATGTAATGACCGCCCTGCCTTGTCCATGTTGGCAAATGGGAGGGGAGTTCTGGCTTGGTGGGAGAGATGCCTGGTATGGAAAAGGTTGAGAACCAACGCTATACACCATCCTCTCTGCCATTAAACAGGGCAGCTTGGGACATAATGAAATATGTACAAGAATAGAGGAATGGGTTGTTCTTAAAGTGTCATGAACCTGTCTTGCATCATAGCAGCAAAGGCTGGGGATGTTTGAAAATGGGAAGACAGAACTGCTGTGTTAAGGGATGATTAGAGACATATTTACCATGGGTGGTTGATCGTACTGAGTGTGATGAAAAACAAGGCAGAAGAGGCTGTACTGTGCCTGTCCTGAGAGGAATCCTCTCTGTATCGTGGGATGTAAGCTTATTGCATTCAGGCATAGAAGGGCAATTATGGGTGTTCTTGGGTTGCCACCAGCCAACCTCATCAGCCCTGACCCTCCAAACTACCCAACCCCGTTGAGGTGAATTGTATGGGGGTTAACACTCTATTAGATTCTCAGTGTTGCCAGACTCTGGCTGAGAATAGAGGCCCTGCCCTGAACTTTTGTCTCTATTGAGTATGTACGGAACACTTTCTATGGCTGATACAAATGTTTTTATAGGTTTCAGAGTAGCAGCCGTGTTAGTCTGTATTCGCAAAAAGAAAAGGAGGACTTGTGGCACCTTAGAGACTAACCAATTTATTTGAGTATTATGTGCGTATAATTTACTCTTCCTAAATTAATTTTGGTGATTGATTCCATAACTCTAACTCCTTCATTGTCAAATGTACTCAAATTACAATAGCACCACTAGTTCATAACCCAGAAATGTGTAATTGTTTTAAAAAGCCAAAATGTGTAATGCATACGGTGCAGAACAGCCACGAGGTTTACTGTTGTAATCCTTGTCCTCTCTTCCCCACATTGTTGCTGTCACTCACTGTACTATGTCTACATGTAAATAGTAAGCTCTGTGGGACTGCGTCTGTCTCTCTTGTCTGTGAAACACCATGCCCCTTACTTTTTATTACTTATTTCATTACATGAACACACATCCATCAAAAAGGAACACTTAACCCTGGCTCTAAGCACTCCTTGGTAATTCTTAAATTCACAATCTTTATACCAACCACTCCTCTAACTCCTCCTTCAACCATTAATCAGTGTATTCACAGCCCGGAATAACCCAGCAGCAAAGAACATAGTTTAAGATCTTTACAATCTCCCACCAGAGCCTTCCCGTTCCCACATGGCCAGGGAAAACAAATAGGCCTCGCAGCATGCCTGAAGGTCAACAAACTGGGCTTTTACAGACCGAGGAGTCAGTTGCAAAACTGGGAAGCCCTCACAGAGAACACCCTGCCTGCTGCTCCTCCACCCTCTTACGAGTGAGGCTTCTGCTCAGGTACCTCCATTGAGCCCAGCTGTGGCAGTGTGGCACGGACAGCGAGACATCTGTCTGCTCTGTAGGCCCCATGCCACATAGGGCTTTACAGGACAAAGCCAGTACCTGTCAGTGGCTCTGTATAAATAAGCAGTAATCCCTTCACACAATATATGCCACATTTTTTGGCTGTGCCTCCTGAGAGTTAGCCGGTACTTTAATTGACCATCCTAACAGCACAGCTGAGTGAGTCCTTGTTCATCTTTTAAACTCTCTGGTTGAAGATAATAGCTTCCTAAGTCATTATTGTATGACACAGGCTGTATGTGATCATACCATCATCTGTGCAAACTGGTGTCGCTTTAATTAAACCTTCTTTCCCACCGGCCCTCAGTAAATCCTTGCTCTGTCTTATGAAGGATTTTTCACCTGAACAAACTTCACAGTTGTTGTCTGCCAAATGGCCAGACTGCACTCCTGGTGAAGTTAGCTTGGTAACGGAGTTCTCCATCTTCCCATACTTGAAATTGCTCCGTGTGAAATCTTTCCCCTCCAGGTAGGATCCCTGTGATCTGCAGGTAGTGAATTGGTAGCTATAATAATAAATATTTGTTTATAAGGCTCCCAAAGGCCTTTGACCACCGACACAGTTTAACCTGAAGAGTGATCAAAGAGCCCGAGCGTAGAATCGAAAGGCAGAAATGGTTACATTGGAATCCTGGCACTGTCGATGCTGACCCTAGCAGATGCTTTGGGCAAGTCACTTAATTTCTCTCTTTTGGTTTCCCATCAGTGAACTGGGAATAGTAATAACCTAAGTCCTATGGGCACTGTGGTAGTTATCATTAGTCAGTGTTTGTAAGGTACTTTGAAGATGAAAAAAATGATAGAAGTGCTAATTATAATATCTAAGGCTTTTGGCTTATTGCTTTGGCATTTGTTGTTCAAATATTGCAAATAGGAGACATGAACTATATGCCATGGCCCAGTTGCTCAAGCTATAATAAGTACGATAGAAATAATTATAAGTAAATTAAATAATTGTTAGAAAAGACAGTACAGGGGGAAAAAAGATCGGCGACATCCCCCCACCCCGCCCCAAAATGTACAATGAAGAAAGCCAGTGCTAGCAATTCTCTGGTCCAGCCCGCAGTGACGGAAGGGTTTCTCTCAGATGGAATTCTCTCACGCATACATCACAGCAACAGAACAGCACATTGGTTTGGTATAAAATATTAGAGTGCAAGCAGAAGTAGTCATGGGAAGGATTTAGTTCAGCGTGATTTCTGGTCTGTTACAGGCACTCTGGCAGATCTTTGGCAACCGGGGCCTGGAAGTAAATGGCGTGGCCTAGATTACATGGGGAAAATGGACCCCAGTCAGATATGCGCCCTTTTAAAAATGCAAATTGATAAATAAACATTGAAACAATAGGGCTCGGCTAATCCTTTTACAAAGGGCAAATTGCTAATCTAACTCCCCAGCCACAATGGCTGCTTCATGTAAACAATAGCTGCATTTATACCTTATGTTTTACTTGTAAACTGACATGCAAGAGAGTCTGAATGGGTTTAGGCTCACCTGCCTCGTGGGGGGAGAGCTGCTAATCCTTTCAGTCTCTGAACATTCAATAAGCAATACTGCCATCTGATCACACTGAGGAGAGGGCCCATGCTGGTTTGCCAAGTTGTGGCCATGTTAGAGTTAACTCAGGTGGGGCTTTAACAATGTAGCCAGTGTTTTTGGTAAAAAGAGAGGGGGAGAGAGATCTATTCAATATCATACTTTACACTCTGTACCCAGGGCCTGATCTGCAGAGGTGCTGAGCACCCAGCGCTCCCACTGACTTCAGTGCCTCCCTCCCCTGCAGTTTCTTACCTCTGAAAGTGTGACATGCCCTTTGTGATGAATATTGTCAGCTGCAAAGCTATGCCAGAGTGCAACTTTAACTGCTTATTCCCCGATGGCAGCTTCATTGTTAAAGCTCAGCAGGGGTGTTAAGGGGTCTGAGCATTGTTGCTCATGGAGAGCTAGGAGACTAGAGTCTGGATTTTACACAGGGCTGTCATACAGGTGAATTAGTGTTGACTAATTAATTGACAGACTGTGGGAGTCTTTGACTTGTCTGACGCATGCAGATTTTGTTAGCTTGTGGAAATCTTGGGTAAATCCTGGGTTGGAGTTTTGAACCCAGCCTCTCAAACTGCTCTTCCCCTTTGGATTCTAGCAATGGCCTGGATTCAAGATGAGATCAAATGAAATTTTCTCTTGCTGTATTTTTTTAAGTAGAATAGTGGTTTTGGATAGCGCCTCTTATTCCAGGCTTCCCAAAGTGCCTGGCAGTAGTAACTTAAATATGGGAAGTACCACTGCAGGGCTCTCCAGCTAGGGCCATTTTACATGAGGGCAATTTCAGAAATGAACAAGGGGAGTTTTAAAGTGAAGTGTCTAATTATCAATCCCATCACACAAATCCTTCACCAGTCTTGTGGAGGGTGAACTTTGCAATGCCCCAAACTCTTAGAGTTCGTTCTTCAAAGCAACCAACACCAGTTATATGTGAGGGTGCAGGTGGGAGTGGAAAGTCACGATATTTAAGCCCAGTCCTGCTACCTCACCAGACTCAGAGGGAGTCTGATCTTAGCCTCCCGACATCAATCACTCCCTTTTCAGATTTAGATTCTGGATATTCTGTTTCTCAAGTGCCAGTGAGTCTTGCACTCCACAAATCTGTCAGAATGCTGCTCAGAAAGTACTGGGACTTGTGATGATGATGATGATGATGATGAGGCACAGAATAATGCTCACATTATACAAGTGCCTCTGAGGGGGATGGAGTTAGTGAAGGGCTGAAGGATGCTGTTGGTATTAGAGAAGTCACAGGACTGCACGCTGAACAGGGACCCACTGCCAGGTTTAAAAGACATACTTCATCATGAACAGGAGGTGTGTAAATCAGGTAAAGGACAGTTCTTAAAAATATATATTGCAGCCCAGCAGGTGGAAAATAAAATAGTTCTCTCTCTCTCTCCCCACTTCCCCCCTCCCAAAGCTGGGAGTTAGGTCAGTGTGCAGTTCCAGTGAGGATGACTATGCATTTTTAAAACTACAGATGAATTGCATAACTTTGACTGAATGGAAATGATTGGTTTGGAATGATTTTCTAATTGATAGAGTGCATTTGGATCTTTATTAAGACTATATTTGATACATATAGCCAATCTGGGCTAGGGATTCATTTCCCCCTCACTGTTTCATCAGTCTAATTTATTGAGATGCAAACCCACTTGACAATGCTGATCTTTTCATACCTTTTTGAGGAACATAATATTGGACATTCATGATATTCAATAAATATAATGAAGATACACAAATATTCTTTACAAATATCTCTCACGTGGGGAGTGAGAATGGCTTTGCATTGAAAACATGTACATTCATGTGTTTCACATGTTTGGTGTGACAATAGTACATTTCATAAAAATTTTCTGTAAAATTTCCAAGTGGTGGAAGGTGTGCAGAATTGAAGAAAATAAATTGCAAAATTCTCAAATGCTTTGAGGTAGGGGTGTGTGTGCGCGCGTGTGCGTGCATGCACACACACACTGTTAGAGTATGTGTACGTAAGGTAGGTAGGTGTGCGTGTATGAGTGTTAGAACTGGTTGGGAAAAAAAATGGACAAAACCAAAACATTTTTTTTCATTTTCTCTGACATTTTTCAGGTTTTTATTTGAAAAAGCATTTTTAGGGTTTGGATTTTCAGCTTAACAACAAAAATCTGTAAAATTGCTGAAAATGGGAATTTATTATGAAAATGTTCATTTACACAAAAAAGTCATTATCTTTATTAAAAGAAAACCACTCTTTGATGGGAAATATTTGACCATCTCTAGTGTATAAATATGTATATACCATATGCAGTGGTGATATCCATGTGAAAATTGGCAGATGCATGTGATAAAATAGTATTTATCACGTTGTTCTGCAATTTATTATGTATGTTGACCAGCTCATTTGCCCTGTACTTACTAAATCCCTTGGACTAATTCTAACATTCCAAACCTCTGAGTACCTTCAAACAGCCACCATTTTATTGTAAATCAATCTGCCAGAGAAAAATTCTATCTTTATCCTGAAATTACACAATGCAATTGGAGAAGAGACTTGATTCCTAGCTGCTTATTGGGGGGCGGGGGAAGGGAAGGGGGTGAGAGGGCACAATAATCCATGTAAAACACATCTGGGAGAAAGGAGAGAGTGGTAGAGGGATGGAGCTCACTCAGAAAAAAGAAAAAGAACAGCTGGTGTCTGTGGTGATAATAGTGCAACGGTTGCAGCTTATGCAATTTTGAATTATTTTAATGCATGAGAGCCAGAAAGTGAAGCTGACTAGAATCATAAGCAAAGATGACTAGTGTTTTATTGTCCAAGCTGACTGAAATGCTAAAAGGAAATGTGTAACTTGCAGTTTTTTAAAAAAAATCTAAGGGCACGCTTGGTGCTGTGACCATACAGAGTAAGGGACAGACCCTACTCAAAATAGCTTGCTGTCTAAGGCCTTGTCTTCACTACAGAACATGGTGTATTCTTAACTCAAGTTAGCTAACCTGAGGTAAAATCCTAGTGAAGACAAGGTGGCATGTAGTTTTCACATGAGTTATCAGGTCAAGTTACAAACTAAAGGGGAACATAAGCATTATCTTTACCTGCTAACTTGTGTGAAAACTACATGCTTCTTTGTTTTCACAAGGATATTACCTTGAATTAACTTGTGTTAGCTAAGTCAAATTAAGGACACTTTTTCTTAAGAATTATCTCCAATTTATCAAGGAGGAACTGAGACATAGGGAGATGAAGCACTAATTCAAGAAAACACAGGAAGTCTGTCACCAAACTTGGAACTGAACACCCTCCCCCTCCCGTGATGCAGTCCAGTACCTTAAGCACAAGACCATCCTCCTTCCCTTTTTACCTACAAATGGAGAGAATTTGATCTGGAATCAATGCAATGTAATAAACCTTGAACTCCACAATGTCAGAGTAGAATTGCACTTTAAAAATGATTAGCATAGTTCATGTCCCTTTAACTGTACGTGTCTTTGAAACTTCTACAGAAACATCGGGCAATTTAAACTAACATGTTTAACTACTGATAAGTGTCCTTGATAAATTGTTTTGTAAAGAATGGGTTTTAAATTAAGTTGCACTTTGAATTCAGTTCCTTGCTTACAAAGTAGGTTTGGTTTATTTTATTTTTTGGTAATAAAGGGGTGAAGGTCAAAAATTGGGTTTCTTAAACCTGAATCCTTCATTGCTTGCAGCAGCAAGTGTGTTGTTTGGAGTCCCCTTTTGTGGGGGTGCCAACCCGCGAGGGTTTGGGTGCGCCTTGCTAGGATGAGTTAGTCCTGGTCTTCTTGAGCAAACCATTATGGCAACTTCACTCACCTCAAACCCAGCACAGCTGTTAGGACTTTTCTCTGAGAGCACCAGATGACTGGTTGTTACTCCACAGTACCAGAAGGTTATCCAGGAAGCTCTTCATTGTCCAAAGTATGCATGGCTGTCACTATTACAAAAGGGGTCTTGTTATCAGTCAAGCAGGAATTTAGGTGACTACTTCTTGTTCTAGGCACAAAGAAAAAAGATCTCTGTATGTTCTGAGGAGACAATATCCCATAGCAGCATTTTAACCCCTATATATTTGTTTTCCTCAACCTAAATACTTGACGTAATTTTCCAAAGTGTTGCATGCATTCCCAGTGGGAGTTTGTAGGACTAGGCTGCAAGCCAGGACTGACTTCTCAATCGTTCTCTGTCGTCTCAGCTTTTTTAGTAAATCTCCAGCGGCTACGGTTGGGAAGAAAAGAAAACCTTCCAAATGTGAATATAACCAGTGCAGAAATGTCTGCCTCAATTTGCAGAGAGACTGAAACAATAGTTCTGAGGTGTGATGAGTCTCATTCATTTCAAGGGATACTAACTCAAATGCCAGTGATGAAAGTTTAAATGTCAACGTTGTCAACTATGTCACTGCTCATCAAAGCACGTAAGAAAGGAGAGGGAAATATCATACTGTCAAAATGTACGTGTGTGTTTCGCAAAGGGGTGGTGAGGCACTAGAGGTGGTGAGGGAGTAGAAGGGGGCCTGCCGAGTCAACACACAAATTATGAAATGTAGGCCTTTAAAAAGCAGGGTTGCAGGAGAGGCATGATTACTTTCTTTTTCCTTAACGGGGGTGGGTGGGGGGGAACACTGCTTTAATGTGCGAAGAACACAGTCTTCCATAAAGCCATTGCTTCTTGCGGTGATGCCTGCAAGGTAAGCCCACCAAATCAACACAGATGAGCTCCCAAGCTTCAGAATGCACTTCTCCAAAGTCACTACAGTGTGTTTGGGAGGAGAGCAGGAGGCTTGCTGACCAAGAAGCCTGCTTGGGGCTAGGGAGTGTTTTTATTGTTTTGCTGTCTCTACGCCAATAGCTCTGAAGCTAGCTATCCAGCTGATTGGCAAGGTCACCCATTTGGATTTGGGCAGTTTGGAAGTCCCATCTGAAATCCACAAGGCTCTCACCAAAAGGGGAACTGAAAAAATGCCAAAGCCAGCCAAAAGTGAACAAGAAATAAACTCCTTATCTATGGGAACAATCCTGGGAGCCGAGAAAGGAAGAGAGTTTCCCGGGAAATGAAGAATTAATTGAACTTTAACTCTAAATCCAGGCACCCTGAGTCAGCTCTATTAACTCAGAAAAGCTTACACAAATAGAATTGGGGTGGAGAGAAAGATGAAATCAATCCTGGATGACTGAGTGGCGTTGTTAATTATTTATATTGAAGTGGTACTTAGAGGCTCCATTGGGGCCCCATTGTGCTAAGCACGGTAGAAACGCAGAGTGAGAGACAGTCCCTGTCCCAAAGAGTTTGTAGTCTAAATAGATCAGATAGAAAAGGGTGAGAAGGGAGCCAGGCCCAGAGAGTGCCCTAGCTGCTAGACCATATTAGCTCTCAGGGCAGTGGAGCTACTGTATTTATCTGGATGCAAGAGAAAATCCTGGCGATACAATTTGAAGTATATACGGAGCAAAAGTTATATGGTACCTGAAGAGAACTTTCTGCAGCAGCAAATATTGCATTGACTCATTTATGTCATTAGCCTAATGACCCAGAAAGCTGGCATTTGATTCAGGACTGAAAAGCTTCCTAAATTGGTCCATAATTCATATGAATCCCCTAAGAGGGCATAAACTCATTCAGTGGTAGCCAGTTGTGAAAGGCATGACACCTAGCAAGAATCACGTCCACATAGATTGTGTGTGTGACTCAGTACTTGCTTGACTGGAACAATTTTGTGCTTTTTAAAGGGTCGCCATTCCTAGTCCTTAACTTCTTTGTGCATTGTTTTCTCTATCTGTAAACCAGGGATGATAAAACTCCTCTATCTTAGAGGTGATGAGGCTTCATTCATTAGTGTTTGTAAAGTGCTTTAAGGTAGAAGGCATTACAGAAGGGCCTTATTTATTTATAGCCTATGCTGCAGGAGTACCAGGGATATATTTGAACTCCCCACGTAACCATCTTGATTCAAAACTAATGCTGGATGCTAATAGGGGAAATAATATTAAAATAAAGTGCATATGGAGTTTCCTGGGTTTTTCTCTTCAGCCCAAAATGTTTTTGCCCCTAAAGAGACCAAGTCATGCTTTCCTTGTGGTTCCCTTGTTGAAAGTCTAGTGAGACTCCAATAGAATCTGTCAATTAATCTTTGGTTTCTGTGGGAGCACCAGGAACCAGTAGACCCAACTTCTCTTTTATGGAAATTAGTTAACTGGATCCAGTTGAAAATGCTCAGCTGATGTTTCTATCCAGGTTATCAAGGTCATAACAGTCTTGAGGCTTCTGGCAACACAGTCTTTCCTAACCATACTTGAAGGAGACAACAGGTATTATATTTACCTGACTTGGACACACAGTTGAGTAGATTAGTTTCTCAGTGTTCTTGAGACTAAGGCTATATAAACCTTTGAACTGGGGGAATAAGGGGTGTTAAGCAGGTGCCTTGATCACATGCAGTAAGAACCCCCTCTGGATCATCACCCCAAATTGGAACTTCACTGAGAAGGAAAACAGAGATAGAGAGAGAGTGTGGGAGAGTTGATGTTTTTAAGGTACTTGCAAGAATTTAAATAAATATATGTAAACACTTGGGAATATTTTAAAACCTCAGTTTGACTCTTTTGTCTTTCTTTAGTTACATAAAGAATAGGCAGCTTCTAACTGGAGGGTAATGTACCAGATGCAGATTGTTGGAAGTTTGTAAATTCCTCTCCAGTTTGTCTCTTGTTTTAATTCACTTTGTTTTATTCCCCAGCTCTGTGAGCTGCAAAGCTGAAGTCATCTTTTCAGTGGGTAGGGAAGTCCCCCATTTCCCGTCCACATTGTCTCCATTTCTGGAATAACAGAACTGGTATTTTAATGCATGTTTCTGTGATATGCTCCCACCCTAAGGGTTCACCTTGCACGACACAACTCAAAGAAATGTGAAATGGTCCAGGGAAAAAGGACAAAAATGGTAAGAAGCTTCGCTTTGAGGAGACCTTTTTAAAATGTAGTCAGATGTAGCTTGGAGGAGGAGGAGATGGCAGGGAGTTGTGATAAAGTTTTACAAACTAATGGATATTAAATTGATCTAGTCCATTTCAGCCAGTCCTATAACACAAGGGTATTAAGTTGCTTGATGAAATTAACTTGGTACACTTGAAACACTTACTTAAGCAGTGTATAGACAAACTATGGCATTCACCTCAGTGGGAAATCACAGAGATGCACACTACAGAAAAAAGAAAAGGAGTACTTGTGGCACCTTAGAGACTAACAAATTTATTTGAGCATAAGCTTTCATGAGCTACAGCTCACTTCATCGGACTGTACAGAAAGATTTAAAAGGAGACTTCATATACACCACGCAAGTACTGTCTGACATAAGCAACTGCATTCATCTAGCAAGTAAAGTAAAAAATGCTGTCAGGGATGACTGTTCTCATTACTTCAGATCTTAAACCAATTCATTGGTTTACCTGTATGTCCGGCTGATAAAGAATTACATAATTGGCCAGGTTACTATTTTGTAGCATTTTTTGGGTACCCAGGCGTGTAGATATCACAACCATGGATTAAGCGGGTCTGAGTGTATAGTCACTTAAATTTCTCAACTTCCGTGGCCAGTCAGTGGTGAGTGAAGCATTCTTAAAGCATAGAGAAACTTTGAGCTCAGTCACGAGCCTTCCGTAAGAAGGGCAGAATCTGTATCAATCTTGCACAGGACATACGGTTAATATGACACTGTCTCATTTACAAGTGCGTTTGAATTGATCGTCTTTCATGTGTTCATCAGCTTTTGGTTGGCTAAGGAATTGTATTGTGTTTTAACATGTCATTATTACTATTTATGATTATTAATTTGTCAGACAGTAGCACCTAGAGGCTCTGACCCTGGCTGGTTACCCATTGCACTAGACACTGTACAAATATAGGAAGAGACTGTCCCTGACTCGGGGCGTAAAATCTAAATAGGCAAAACAGAAAAAAGGTGGGGACAGAGGCATAGAGTGACAAGAGAAGTGACTTGCCTGAGGTCACATAGCAGCTCAATGGCAAAGCCAGGAATAGAACCCAGATCTCCTAAATCCTAGCCCAGTGCCCTGCTTACTAGACAATGCTGCCTTAAGCACCTATGTCCCTAGCTGTTGGTTGTCATTTTAAATGTTTGGGTGAATTCTTAATCTGAATGTTAAAAATAACTTGTTACAACCCAGCCAGTTCTTAGCCCTTCCACTCGGCGAGGGCAGAGTCGAGGAGTTGAGGTGTGGACAGATATTAAAGTACATTAACTTCAGAGATCTTCTAAGCAAATTCCCCATTACCAAAGTGTATCTCCAGACAAAATAATTACGTGACTGTGACTACCTCAACAAAATACAGTATGCTGCTGTTCGTGAAAGGGCCACCTTTCTGGAAGGATGGCACCTCACCCTCCAGTCACCATTCCTGATGCTGCAATACATTCCCAGGAAGAGATGCTTAAAAGGCAGCAATGTTGGGGAAGGATAGTAGCCTGGTTGTGATCCTGCCAGGTACACTAAGGCCTGGTCTGCGCTGAAAACGTAGATCCATCTAGCTATGTCATGCAGGGCTGGCTGTGAAAAAGTTTGTGCCCTCAGTGCCGTAGTTAGGTCGACCTAGACCCACACACCTAGATCAATGGAAGAATTCTGTCAACGTAGTTGCCTGCCGCTTCTTGGAGAGGTGGATTTACTACTGCAGCACAAAAACCCCTTCTGTCGACGTAGGAAGCACCACACTACATCACTACAATGGTGTGGCTGCAGCTGTGCTACTGTCGTGCTTGCAGTGTAGGCATAACCTGGGGGTGGGAGAGAGGGCGAGGATATACACAGGTGCCTTGTATGGCTTAGACTCATCCTGCCACTACATTTATTTCACTGCAGTATAAACTACATACAGCAGACAAATGAGACTGAATGGAAAGTTAGATAGTTCCCACTTTTTCTAACCAGCTGAAGCGTGTATTGTACCAGCACTTCCTGGTTCTTATTTTTAATTGCTGAATTCAACATCTGTGCCACTTCAGTGTTAACCACCAATTATTTTCAGCTTTCTTTCTTTCTTAGTAATATTGTATACCGCAGACAAAGCACGCCACGCTGTACCAGACACAAAGTACATACGGTCTTGGACCCCAGTAGCTCACAGTCCAATATAGCTGCAGGAACACTCGGCTGAACTGAGAGGCAGTAAAGAGGGGAGTGACGTGTAATGCGTTCCTTTCTTCCCCTTCTGTCCAGTCAGTATTCTGGGAACAACAACAATCATACTTTGCACTTCTATTGTGAAGGCCTGGGCATGGGCAGCCAGGACTAGTGGGTGGAGTCAGAGTCAGGAACCAGAGCTGAGGGTCAGGGGTCAGAGCTGGACTCAGGAGCCAGGAAAAGAACCAGGCTGGAGCAGGGCTGGGAGCAAGGCTTGGCATAGCACCCAGCTGGGGATCCGCCTTGAACAGACAGCTTCCTAGTATCCCCTCCAGGCTTAAGTAGTACTCCTGACCAAGCCGGGACCCTGGCAGCACTGCCAATCAGTCCCTCTGTGGGGGGCACATCCTGTCCTGCTTGAGACCACAAGCCTCACAGCCTGTCAATTGCTGCTCTGCCAGAGCTGCCGGGTGGTGTAGCTGTAGCAGTCACTTAGGGACCGGCAGATCCAAGCTCTAGACCTGCAGATCCTTACATCTATAGCACTTTATACGTGAGGATTTCTTAGATCTTAGCAAACACTAATGATTTAATTCTCACAACACCCCTCCATGGGAGGTAAATATTGTCCCTATTTAACACATGGAAAACAGAGGTCATTGGGAGCTGCATGCGCTCAGAAAATTAGGTCTTATAATTAGGGTGACCAGATGTCCTTATGTTATAGGGACAGTCCTGATATTTGGGGCTTTGTCTTATATAGGTGCATATTATCCTCCACCCCCGTCCCAATTTTTCACACTTGCTGTCTGGTCACCCTACTTCAAATGTGTCTAAAGTTGGGCACCCAAATACTGTATCACCCAAAATTAGAAAAAAGAAAAGGAGTACTTGTGGCACCTTAGAGACTAACCAATTTATTTGAGCATAAGCTTAGAAAATTAGAAGCCACTCCGAAAATCTGGGTCTAGTGACTTGTCCAGAGTCACAGCAGGTCAGTAGTAAACCTGGGAAATGCCTGTTCTCTTGACATTTAAAGGGAGATTTTCAAAGGCACAAAGGGCGTTTAGATATCCAACTCCCATTGCACATCAGTGGGAGTTGGGTGCCTACCTCCAATTTGTGACTCTGAAAATCTCCCCTATTTATTTATCTGTACAGTAGCTCTTCAATGCCCGAGTGAAGACCAGAGCACCATTGTGCTAGGCGCTGCACAAACACACACTGGTCGTAAGATAGTCGCGGCTCTGAAAAGCCGACAGTATGAATGTGTGTAGACTCCTAAGCAATGTTCCCCTTCCTGGTACATGCTTCTATTAACCCTTTTTAATAAACACATATTAAAGGAACAAAGTAATGTCATCTGATAGGCAACTGAAGAGCTACTATGTGAGGAGGCGGGGCTAAGATGAACTGGTGTGAGATGTGTCAGTTTGATTTTTTTTTTTAAATGTGTAAAGTGCACTGAATACAAAGGTCTCTTGGCACAAGCTATTGTGCAATATTTCAGAACAAGAAGACCAAGATTTTAACAAATGGGTGCCTAAAGATAGGCTCCTCAGTCTATAGTTAGGTTGTGACATAAAAAGTTCACTGAAGTCAGTGGAAACATTCCAACTGGTTTTGATGGGTTTGAATCAGACCCTTAAGGGTGTGATTCACAAAACTGCTGAGCACCCAGCAGCCCCCACTGACTTCATAATCAGCATGTTTTAAAGTCAGGCTGTTTACAGAGATGTCTAACTATGTGTTTAAAAACCTACCAGGTGCCCAGTTTTGTTTGAAAAACTAGGCCCAAATATATGAGATTGATCAATGTCAACTAAAAAGACCCTGGCCCATAATGAACTAAATACTAGCAATCATTGCTTTTATTTCTTCATGAACAGCCTGTGGAATTCAGAGTTATTAGCTATTTGAAATTCACAAATTTCTTCTTTAAGTGATTCTTGGGCAGCAGAGTGCTCAGGTAGTGATGGAGATATTTGTAATTCACACCGTCTTTGTAAGTCACAAGGGATTGTTCTGTCTCCCTGAGAGCGCTGGGAATTGACTCCAGATCTTCTGAATCCCATTTAGTTTCGTAACCCCAAGACTGGGGTGGCCAACCTGAGCCTGAGGAGGAGCCAGAATTTACCAATGTACATTGCCAAAGAGCCACAGTAATACATCAGCAGCCCCCCATCCGCTCCCCTCTTTCCCTGCTCCCACCGGTGCCGATCAGCACCTCCCCCTCCCTCCCCACGCCTCCTGATCAGCTGTTTTGTGGCGTGCAGGAGGCTGGGGGGATGGGGGGAGCGAAGGCACAGCAGGCTCAGGGGAGGGTGCGGGAAGGGGTGGAGTAGTGGCAGGCCCTGCGGCACAGCCAGGAGTTGAGCAGTGAGCACCCCCCAGCACATTGGAAAGCTGGCGACTGTAGCTCCAGCCCCGGCGTCGATGCCTATACAAGGAGCCGCATATTAACTTCTGAAGAGCCGCATGTGGCTCTGGAGCCGCAGGTTGGCCACCCCTGTCCAACCATGCTTTTTTCCTTGTCAGTGTAAACAAAGCTGTAAGGTCCACTAGAATGTGAATGTTTTTGCCTGCAAGTGTGGAATATGGGTGTGCGGAGGTCTGTTGGAGAATGCCCGTTGCCTATAGGAGTAAAGGAAGTGACAATGAGCTAGGCTTTGATCCTTGTGGACGAAGGATTTTGTTGTGTTTCAGTGAGACATTTTAAATTTTACCTTGTTTGCTTTTAAATCTCCCTCATTCAAATGGTCTTCCTAGCCCTGCTCGAAATGAATATCATCGTGGGATACACTGCAGGGAAAAAACAAACCCCAAATACAGCAAATCTTCAAAATCAAAGGCATTTTGATGCTCAAAACTTTGTTGACACCAGGCTTACAACTACAGCCAGTGTTTCTGCTCATATCAGACATAGAAAGCCATCTTTATAACAGCTTCTTTTTGATAGTAGTAATAGTCCCAACTTAGAAGGCAATTGGGAAACCAGTAGATACCGCACAAAATGTAAACTCCCCCTTGTTTTCCATGCTTACCATTTTGCTCTACCTTTGCCACCATCTGTATGTAGTTAGCCAGAGAATGTCTATTATATAATTTAGTTAACTTTTGAATTGTGGGTCCATCTGTTTGATGTGCCTTCCCTTTAATGCAAAGCACACCATTACTAGTTAATGATCATGAACTGTCATCACAGTCACTTTGAAAAGGTGACAGTGATGAATGGAGCCAGCAACTCTGAGGGAGGTTGATCACTGAATGGACAGTAAAGTTTATTTAAGCCCAGGCCTGATAATGGCTCTGCATATTTCAGATGGGTTGTTTCCAGTCACTTCTGGGATAACAGACATTCCCGGAATGATGCATCCTGCTGCAGTTTTCCCCCTCCCCCTTTATGCATAGCCGTATGATAAGAGAAAAATTGCTCTGCATTTCTGCATCTGCTGTCACAACTGCTTTGCCTCCTTCAATGCATTTCTCTATTTAAAAATGGGGGGGGGGGGGAGTCTGAAACACGCCTTCCCCCTCCCCAGTTTTGTTTAAAGAAAAAGAATCTGCTCAGGAATCTGCTTATGTCTGTGTTCATCACTCCGGTTAAAACTAGCGATGGCTCAGAATTTTGTATCTGGGAGAGCTTGAATAAAATAGAATCCAAGCAGAACCTTCCTTACGTTTAGTTTTGCGAAGCCCAAACCCGACAGTTTTGATATTCCAAAAACTCATCTGAAGTCTGTTTTTTTCCCATTTCTAGTTAAACTGACTGAGTTAATCGACTAATAAAACCCAATAATGAATCCATTGCTATAAAAGCTACACTCACCCCTGAAATATCCAAATTCTGATCCTGATCCTGCAAACACATAGGCATATACTGAAGCCTACTTGTGAGTATTCCCATTCAATGGGACTGCTCACGTGAACCAAGTTATGCATGTGTACAAGTGTTGGCAGGGTCAAGGTCACTGTTACCAGAAGTGAGGCCTTGCAGATCAACATAAATTTAATTTTTTTATAAAAAAAAATGTGATTTATTTGAAAATACATGGATGGGATTTTTTTCTCCTCGGTTCATCTGTGTACTCTGTAACTAGGGATTTAGTGTTTGTATATTAATCATTCAATTGTATATTAATCATACAACTAGGGAAGAACCTTCTGAAACTCTTCCTTAGGGGGCTACAGTGGCAAATGCTTGCATATGGAGTGCTGCAAGTAGGGTGTATATTTAATTTACTGAGTGAGCAGGGAAGAGACTCCTAATCAGAGGCAGACTGATAACAGAGCATTGTCGTTAAGGTTGAATCTCTTTCCTGGTGGGCTGGAGGGTTTTTTGGGTTGCTAAAATAAGCTGTCTGTGGACTCTCCATGTCACCAGTCAGCATAATATCAGGTCGGGGACTGGAAAATAAAACCCAAGCTTTTCATACAGCTGACTAATCTGCATTCAAGTTGTGGCTGGCAACTAGCTCCAGTAGGCCTTGGAGTTTGGTGACAAAAGCTGATTCCTTCGGGTTTGGAGCCTTGAGGTCCCAAGATAAACAAATCTCCTGGTGAGAGTGACCAGTGTTAGGTCAGGGTAAGGGTCACCGAAAGGTCAAGCTGTCCTGGAGCTGGATATTTTGGTTGTGTGTTTACCCCCTGAAAAAAGTAGGGGGTGCTGGAACACTCCCGGATCCAGTTCAGGGAATTTGAAACTGTCTCTCAGGCAGCCCAGGGGAAAAAAATGTCATGGGAAAGCTCTCCAACAGATCAAGAGGAGCAAAGTTCTTGATGGCAGGGGAGGGAAGAGAAAACAGTTAAGGAATAGAAAGTGCTCGCATGTTATGGTGACAAGTTCCACAGAACTATCTGAAGGGATGAATAAGTAGAAGGCAGCTTAAAGTGAATTCTGTAAGTCTATTTTAGTTGTATGCTTAAAACAGTCACAGTAGGAGCGATTAATATTAAAAAACAAACACGCGGTTCGGTGTGTAACTCTCGCGGTATGTGAAAGCTGGGTTTGCCCCATTTGTCCCTTTTGTAGTATTGCCGAAACCAAACATTCAAAAATGATGAGATTGGCTTAAAAATAATGAGGTTTTGAAAAATAATTCATTTTGGGTTATTTTCATTTGCCTCTCTATTTTTTTTTGAGCCTTCAGGGGTTTGCGTTTTCAACTTTTCTCTGAAAGAAGTTAAACAAACAAAACCCACTGCGATATTCACTCAGTAATCTAAAGAAGCCAAGAGCTAGAACTTTAAGAAAACGCATGAGACTTGCAAATAAAGTGTAAGAGTTGGCAACACTGCGAATGGTTAGGCCTCTGAATTGAAGCATTTAGCATTATGGAGGTGATGGTGTTGATAAGCCTGGTCTATGGTGGGCTACAGACAAACACATTAGCTCTAACCCTGAATTTATCTAATTATGGCCTTTATTTGAGGAAAATGTGCAGGACAGAAATAGAACATTTTGCCCTCATAGATATTTTTGGTGAAGAATCGCCCCTATAGGCTGATAATAGAACTCCTTTCTAACTTTGTTTTTCAAGTAAATTATTACCCAAATCCAAAACATCTGTAACAGCATTCATTATTCCATTAGCTTCTGGTGTCTTTTGTTTGTCTTTAAAGTCTTTGTAACAATCCATTAGTCCATGGACCTCAGACTGAGTCTAGGATAATTATGCTCTAAAGTGAATTAGGAGAGTTACCATACCAATGTCTAAACTATAGGTCTCCGTCTACATTATCACTTTTAATCAGCTAGTTAGTGACATGGTTGCTCTATACATTGGCTGCTGCTACATAATATGGTGAATATATTGCTGGTAACTGAGGCAGCCAAAGACACATCATCTTGTATGGATCCCAGACCATGGACAACCTACCCCTCCCATATCCCCCAGGGTCCTAGGAAAAGAGGGGGAGAGGTGAATGCTGATGTGGAGACAGGAAGAGGAAAGGATCCAGCTGTGGCTCTCCGGGGAACGACGGGGTGTACCATGTTTAGTCAGTCTAGTAAATGTGGGTGCACAAACCTGGGAATGTTTAAAAAAAGAGAGGCTCTGCTATGGATACAACCAAACTCTACTTGTAATTAGAGCAGAGTTGCAATCTGGGAAAGCGGAGTGGAGAATTTCACCGAAAATTAAATTCTGATGACACACAGAAACAGACATTTTCAACTGTATTCCTCCCCCGCCCCCCCCCCAATGAGATTGATAGTCTCATTACAGAAACACAACAGCATTTGTAGGCCCATCTATAATAGAAGTAAAAGAGTGAATGTGTGACCCAGCAAAGAACTGCAACTAGACACTTTGAAGGAACAAGACACGAGGAGGTGAGTTGTGTCTTAAATCTGACTTTATGATGATTAACGTATTTAGACATGGGGAATGTGAAGCTTCCTTGTGAGCAAATGAAAAAAGGGAGAGGGCCAGATTTTGGTTATAGCTAAGATGGCACTGCACAGCACCCCCTGACTTGTGCTAAGGTGGCCTACTCACTCTTTTGTACTGGCATTATTATTATTTTATTTGTTCCTAGTATGGTAGCATGGAGAGGCCCCCATCGTGCTAGGCATTGTACAAAGACACAGGATGAGACAGTCCCTGTTTTGAAAATCTTGCAATCCAAATAGATAAGAGGGAGGGAGGGGAAACAGAGATGAATTAGCTCACCTAAGGTTACACAGTAGGTCAGTGGCAGAGTAGAGAACAGAACCCAGATCTCCTGACTCCCAGTCCAGTGCTCTATCCACAGTCCCTCCCCAGTATAACCCAGTATAAATGCTCTACTTTTGTTGATGCTCTAAGGGTGGCCTGTTGTCCCATCTGTGTTATAGCTGCCTAATGGCTACGGGGGCTGAAAACATTGTTGAGAATTATTGTAGCATAGGGCTGGCCTGGGCAACCCTGCTTCTTTTCACCTGCTAGCCTGGGGCAGGAAAGAATGTTTGGCATAAGAGCTGTTTGGCATACACATTCTATGCTACCAAGGTTTCACCGTGACCCTTTTGTAACAAGAAAATCAACAGATTTTTGACTAATGAATTTTATTCTCAGTAAAGCAAAAAACTACTGCCGCAGAAATGCTTACAGTACGGTTTTCAATAATGGCCTAAAAATTGGTATGCACAGAAATGAATTTGCCTCCTATGTTAGATTTGGATTTATGGAGTGGTGTACAGTTTTCATAACATGTTTTGTATAATGTTTTACATTTTAGCTTTTTGTGCAAGAGTGTAAAGGGAACTTCATCTGTAAGTAAATGCGCATGTAACATGATGGGATTATCACCAAAACTGGAAGGTACCATTAGCATTAGGCTTATCTACGTGAGAGAGTTGTACCAATTTAGACTGACACATGAATTTAGTTTAAATCAATTCTGAAAGGTATTATTTCTTAATCAAAGAGAGAGGCCTCCTCACAAGGGTGTTACATTGAGTTAACTTACCCAGTTTATTAATTAGTACAACTTTCTTATGTCGACAAGACATTACATCGCTTGCTGGTATCTCCAACAGTGAGTTACTGTCCACGTTTGAGGGGTGCAATGGAGTTACGAGAAAAATAAATTGGTGGGGTTTTTTGAAATGATCTGAATTTTATCTGTTCTTGGAAGAATGTTTATGTACTCAAAGAAATGTTTTAATTGAGCCACAAAGAGTGGGCAAATTATTTTCATGATATTCAGGGATTTGCAGCCTAGTCCCAGGGGCTTGCCAGCACAGGAGATCACTGAGCATATATTTTACTGTTATTCTTGCAATATAGGGGGTTCAAGGCATGCTAGGTCCTCTATAGAGAGAGCACCACATCACGTGTGTGTGTGTGTGTGTGTGCGCGCGCTGGGCGAATGGGAGAGAGAGAGGCAGGAGATCGTATATCTGTTATAATTCCCAAAAGTTGTCTCCTGGCTGTGTTCCCTGCAGAAATTCTTGGCACATAAGCAGAAGGAGAGCCACCTCTTATCTCAGAGATTGCCTCCTTTAAACACATACAGCCCTGCAGGAGGATTGTCCTTTAGAAACTTGGTCAGAGACATTTTACCAAGTGTCTGCAAACATTTAGACACACAAATCTACTGCTGTTAACTGCAAGCCCATTGTCTACCTACTGACAGTTTTCTCTGAAAGTTACTAACCGTGGGTGAGTGTTGATCAAGCAAACGAATCCAAAGTAGCTGAAGCCTCTAGCTGTGAATTGTGCTGCTGTTAGTTTAAACAACTTGAATATAATTGTGATTATGCCGGGTGTTGAGTAGGAGAGGTTTGGAAAGTGGGGGAAGGGCATTCATGCAAGGAAAGCATTCCCAGTAATGATTTAAAGAGTAAGAATGATGAGTAGTTTGCCTCCTTGATTGGAATGTCCGTCTGAAGGACAGTCATAAACATTTATGTCTTTTTAATATAATGGAATACATATAATATTGCACATGGTAGAAGCTTTATCAGGCCTAAACTTTCCAAAGGGATTTGTGATTTGCCTGCCTGCATTTTTAAATGCCCAACTTGAGATACCTGGAGGAGCCTGATTTTTCAAAAAGTGGGTGTTCAGCACTGCGTGAAAATCAGGACCCTTTAAGGTGCCAAGTTGGGCACCCGAAATCACTAGTACCTTGAAAATGTATGCCTCAGTTCGTAGGGTTGGCGTAGGGTGTGAGGGGTGTATTCTTGAATGGCTTCTTATTAACTCAGTCTGTGCTTTTTCCCCATCTCCTCAACTTGGCCTCTCTTCGGTACCATCTCTCTTCCTCTATTTTACTCTCAATGACTAAGAAGAGCTGGCAGAATTCTAGTGAATTGTGCTGGGAGCTCAGTGAATCCCATAACTATATGGTAAATTCCCTGGTTCCCCAGGAGTTAGAGCTTCCTTCCCTGTCTTGCTCTGATAGTTTTGCAATCTCACCAGCTTGCTCTGATAGTTTTGGAGATCTGTTTAATATGTTGTTGCTATTTATTATTTGTATGGTGGTTGTGCCAAAATGGCCCATTCACGGATCCAGGCCCTCACTGTGCTAGGCATGATGCATCCACACAGAGTAGAGTCCCTCTCCCAAAGAACTTATAGTCAAAGAGGAGTGTGGTGGATACCACAAATGGGTGGGGGAGCACAAGGTTTAGCGATACAATTAAAGGGGTCAAATTATTTGGAAGTAGTTAAATTAAAGTACCAACGAATTCCATTCTTTCTTAGGTTTCAGAGTAGCAGCCGTGTTAGTCTGTATTCGCAAAAAGAAAAGGAGTACTTGTGGCACCTTAGAGACTAACCAATTTATTTGAGCATAAGCTTTCGTGAGCTACAGATGTATACATCCGATGAAGTGAGCTGTAGCTCACGAAAGCTTATGCTCAAATAAATTGGTTAGTCTCTAAGGTGCCACAAGTACTCCTTTTCTTTCTGAGCTGCCACATACTTTACAGTGTCCTTTAGAATAAATATTACATTTAATTCACAGTTCCAAATTTAATTCTGTTTTTGTGAGAGTTTATTCCTTCTAAATTTTACCTGTATATCTTTTTGCAGGTCATCTTGTAACCATGCTCTTGCATATGGGCACACAGCAATGGTGGACGTTTCACTTGTGAATGTTAGCCTCCCATGTTACATTTGACATTTAAGGTCAAGTCCAAGGCCATCCAGTTAAATTTGCAATCAGACTGTTAAATGGTGGATTATCATGGCATGATGCTTTCACACCATGGAAAAAGAGAGTGAAGTTTCATGGAATGAATGTGGAAAGCACTCATCTGCAGAACTGGTGGAGTGGATTTTCCATAAAATTGTTGAAGTGACAGTGGAAGATTTGAGAGAGATGAAATCCAGGATAAATTCATATTTGCGTTAAATATCTGGTCCAATCACACTTGCTAGCTGGGGTACCTTCCACGAACAGGTCAATTTTGTGAGTACGTAGACCTCTGTGGCTGATAACAGATTAAAATATTTAGACTTTTCTCACATTTGAATTTGCTAGGGTAATCGGGGACCTTCTAGCTTTCTGACATCACAGCTGTAGCAATGGTGGTACCCCTTGCCCAAGTTCCCGGGGGAAGCAGAGACTCTATTAGAGAGACAGCAGCTTTTGTTTTTGCTGCTTTAACAGGTCTTTGAGGGGCTGGGGTGGGAGGTGGGGGATGAAAGAAGCACTGATTTTAAATAAACCAGGAGTGCCTCTATGCTCTGTACTCCTGCCACCACTTTGCCTAACTGTGGTAGTAAGGTAACTTCTGCATTCACTGAAAGCCACTTCTGCCTTCACAAAAGCAGAGGCAATTGAGTTCCTGGTGGAGGGGGTTAATATTTCACAGCCTTAATGGGATTAATGGCCAGGACAAAACTTTCATGGTGACACTAAAGCTCTGAGTTAAATGCTCTCTGCCCCACCAAGGGTACACACTGACTTGAAGAAGAAACGACACAGCTCCTTGTGTTAAGGACCCTCCTCCCGTAATGGCTCTGCTTGCAGGTCAGTGACTGTCTCTCTCGTTTATGGCTGCAGAATAAAGCAATAGGGTGACCAAGTGAAAAACCAGGATGCTGGAGCAGGAGGGAGGGGGGGGGAAGAGGGGAATAAGGATGTGTATGGGAGGGTGACAGAGCCAACAGTACCCACTTCTCTCCTTCCTCAGTGCAGCAACTTCTGGTGTTGTCTTGACTGTCACCTTATGAATTTGCTTCTGTGCAGAAGAGAGCTGGTTCATGGCTTTGAGTGGAGGGGAGAAGCTCACTAGCAGGGCTGGAGCAGGGAGAACAGGTTATCAACAGGGTGGTCCTTGAAGCTCACATGCCTTCAGACAATCTGTCATCAGTTTGACCAGCTTAGTTGGCCGATGGTTCATTCACATGGCCAGTCTGTCTGGGGGAGTTTACACAAAACAGAACAACATGCTCTTTTTTCTGTAAAATCAACTGGGGCACCAGCACATATCGTGAAAGAAGGAACATTCCCAGTTTTCAAGAATATGTGGCCATCCTACATATAAAAGAACCTCGACTATTGTCCCCATCTCTGTCTTCACTCCGAACAGTCGGTGTCCTGGTGTTCTCCCAGCATTGCCTGGCACTTCTTGGGAATCCCAATTTAGAAAATGTGCCAAAAATCCTCTTGGAAATTTGTCTCAGAGGTGCTGAGCTTGACCTGAATTGAGGTGAACTTCAGATCATTCTCGCCTCTGCCCAAGTGGCTGATAAATCCCCACTGACATGTCTAACATGAGAGTTCAGTGATCCAACAGATCAGATCTAGATGCTGACAATGAGGTGTGTGCTAAAACTAGATGCTGGGGTATAAATACCAGTACGGGACTTCTAGGTTACACATGTGTTACACTGGCAGATCCCAGTTGTCGGCAGGTGGGATCGAACCTGGGACCTCTGGAGCTAAATGCACAAACTTCTACTGCATGAGCCGAAAGCCATATGGCTGTTAGCTAAGGCTATAAAGCAGACTCATTAATTTCTCTGTAAGTGGTCTTGGTACCACTAGATGGGACAGAACAACACATCCAGGAGGTGTGTGGGTTACATACTTTCCCTAGCTGAGGAAGCACGTCCCGAGCTTCAGAGACTTCCCAGTTGAAATCCCAGATGAGCCCCCACTTGTAACCCTGACAGACCCTGGTCATCCGCTAGAGGGACTGAACCTGCAATCTCGAGGTTAGTGCATGAGCCTCTACCCATGAGCTAAAAGCCATGTGGCTGTTAGCTAAGGCTGTAAAGCAGACTCATTAATCTCTCTCTAAGTGGTCTTGGTACCACTGGATGGGACAGAACACCACACCCAGGAGGTGTATGGGTTACACATGCATCATGGGAGACATAAAACGAGGGGCAGTGAGTGCAGGAGACACGGAGTATTCTTTGTAACAGTTGGTTTGCTGTATTGTGTGATTGCCAGACACACACAGAACAGTCAAAACCACTTCAGTTGGCGAGAGCAGACTTTTCCATCCACACTATGGAGAAAGCACTCTAGAAAGACCTATTCTGGTCTCCTACAATACTGAGACTCATTTCCTGTCCGTGGCTAGTACACACATTCACGACCACTAAACAAGGCTCAATATCTGGATTGATCTTGCTTCCAGCTGCTTCTAAAAGCATGTCACATGTGGACATAAGCTCATCTGCAGTTCACAGTGAACTGGGAATGAGACTAGTGCTCACCTTTTTGGCCTAGTATCAGCAAGGCCTATATGTATTTCCCATTTTCACATAGGGATTTTTGGTGCCGTACACTCTTCAGCTTCTCTTCTCAGGCTTCTGTGTGTCCCAGGTCAGCTCTTTGCAGCTGTGCCAGCTTTCTGAAACAGCCTGCCCCACTTCACTCTGCTTTAGCCCTTTCCAAAGCACCTCTGTGCTGCCTACATCCGTGGAGCTGTTGATCAGCTCTTCGTTCCTGCTGTTAGCTAACCCACCTCATTCCCTCCTGCCTGCTTGCCCCTACGCAAGCCCACAGCGCCTCCTTGTGAAGTCACGTCCTGTGGTATGCCCACTCTGCTTTGTGAGATCCTTGTAGGAGCCACACACTGAAGCACGGAGTTGTGTTTGATTGTATTGGTGAACAGATTGACGTGACAGGCAGACAGAAAAAACAGGCCTGGGAATCTGGAGTCCTAGCCGTGGCTCGGTCTGAAGTCCTCCTCACAGAGAGCACACGTCCGAGCAGAGGGTTGGTGTGGCACGTGATTTATTACTCTTTTCATTGTGAGGGCCAGATCTTCAGCTGGAGTAAATGAGCATAGCCCTGTTGAAGTCAGGGAGCTGTACTGGTTTCTGCCGGCCCCCGTTCCGGCACATCTCTTGTCAACAATTGTTCTCCACAGGTAACATTTAAGCGCCAGATCCTGCAAACCCTTGCTCGTGAGGGCAAGGAATTCAATGGGACAGCGTGTAAGTATTACCCATGTGAGGAAGGGTCTCCAGGATCTAGGCCGGAGTAGGGAGATGTTTACTATATAATAAAACATATCAGGAAATGTGGATGAAAGTGCTGTTGGCTCCACGTTGGGCATATAGTTTTTAACAAAATACACATAGTGCAGACTCAGGACCTCTAGACAAAGAGGCCTGTAATGCCGTTCTGATATATGGCTATCAGAAACAGGGGCAGGAAACTGCCTACATCACAATAATCTAAACTCCACCTTATGTCAACAAACCGTACAAACAGAAGGACACAACCACAGGCTTTTGTACAGCCTGGTACTGTACACCATAACCTGCTCACATGTTGAACAGAAAGAAAAACAGCATGACTAGCCTGTTCTGATGGCAAGCAGATAAACACTCATTCCACTCAGATGTGTATTGTTTCCTTCCCTCTCTTTCTTTCTCTCCGCCACCACCAAACATGATAAGTCTTTGCTTTTTATAGGCTTCTGTTTGAGTTTGTGTTAGTTTCAATGCAGTCACTCAAAGCTAAGATGTGGACATGCTTGTTGAATTGTTAACTCAAGTCCCAAGGAACAGTGCAGTTAGGAAAATGTAAAGATTATGATTAACCAACTGATTCCTGGTATGAATCAGTGTCATTTGCAAGTTTCAGAGTAACAGCTGTGTTAGTCTGTATTTGCAAAAAGAAAAGGAGTACTTGTGGCACCTTAGAGACTAACCAATTTATTTGAGCATAAGCTTTTGTGAGCTACAGCTCACTTCATCGGATGCAGTTGATTTATTATTATTTTAATCTTAGTTGCTCTTAATTTAGGGCTGAAAGTTGGAGGGGAAGGAATTGGCACAGACAACACTAAGTAGGGGATCAACTGATGTAGGTATTTAATTGTATTTTCTGGTATAAAAGCCTTTGATTTAGTCATATTCTGTCTGTAGTACCCTTCAGCACAGACACCCTGGGTAGCAACCAGAATTCCAACAGTGACAGAAACTGTAACTAACTTAAGCCAATAGAGAGACAAATTCCAAGAGATTCCCCACTGATCATAAACTTCATTATAAATACAATCCTAGAAATTAGAGATGGAAAAGACCCATTCATTTTGATGCTCTGTGCAAAATTATTCCCTAAAATATTATTATTTGTATTTATTGTTTTGTGGTAGGATCTAGGAGTCCCAAACAGGGTCCATTGGGTGGGGCACTGTACAAACATAATAAAAAGAGGGACCCTGCTTCAAAGAGCTTATACATTTGATTCAGAGTACAGCTCACTCTGGGCTCCTGCAAAGTGCCCTAGAGGAATCTGATGTGTAAAGCACTCCAAGGTATTGTGTTCTAATTGCTCCATGTAGATCCTGCTGGTGCATTCTAAAGGTACCCTGTACACGTCAATGTAGTCTGTTAATGCTGCAAACTAGGTACCGTGTGGAGCATACCAGCAGGGTCTACATGGAGCCGTTAAAGTGCAACACATAAGAGTGCTTTACAAATCACACCTCTCTGGCGCGCTTTGCTGCATTGTGTAGACAAGCCTTCTGATTGAATGGCTACTGTGTGTATCTGGGATTCCAGACTTTAATGGAAGGGTAATGAAATATTAGGCACGCTCCTACACTAGTTTCTGTCACAAATGGGATTGTCTTGCACCACCGAGCGGTTGAGAAAATGTCATTCAGCCCACTAAATTGACCCTAAATGCTAACAATCCATTTTAAAAATTTTATTTGAAGACACTTTGGTGTTTAATATGCCTAAGTCAATGTTTTCTAAACTTTTAAAAGATGAGTCCCGCTTCAGGAAAAGGAAACTGATTGCAACCTCACCGTGTGGTATTAAAGGCTTTCCCACATGAATGTATACATCTTCCATGACTGTTCCCTCAGCTAGTCTTCACACTTCCCAGAGGGGCTCTCCTCACACACTTTGGAAAACACTTCACGAAAAATGTGGTTCTTTTGTACTTTAGAAATCCCTGTTTCCCCTCCTCCGTCCTAATATCTGACTGGATATTTGGCTTTTTAAAGATCCAGCGGCTGTGAGGAAAGTAAAAAGAAAAGGAGGACTTGTGGCACCTTAGAGACTAACCAATTTATTTGAGCATAAGCTTTCGTGAGCTACAGCAGAAAGTGTATTTTCCAACTCAGAAATGGATAGGTCTCTGCGCATGTTGCTCTCTGATGATTTATCAACAGTAGCTTTTTACATCACCTCTCTCTGTGCTGTTATTTTTTTTCTCTACTTTTCCTTGCCATAGCTTAGCTGAATTAATATAAGATGTTCCCTTTAATACTGCATACACGATGTCTTCCTTCTCTGCAAAGAGATGGTTCTCTCTGGTTTTTTGAAATATGTAAATGGGATATAGGCATGTGTTCTGTCCTTGTAGTCATGTATTTCTCCTTTTTAGAAAGCCAAACAATAAAATGCAATTCAGAAAGACATAACAGCCTGTTTTTTTAGCACAGCAGTAACTCCTCTCCCCCACGCAGCTAGAAACCTTACTTTTCAACACTTACTTTGCCTAACAATCATGACACTAAAAGAAAAGGAGGACTTGTGGCACCTTAGAGACTAACCAATTTATTTGAGCATAAGCTTTCGTGAGCTACAGCTCACTTCATCAGATGCATTCAGTGGAAAATACAGTGGTGAGATTTATATACACACAGAACATGAAACAATGGGTGTTACCATACACACTGTAACGAGAGTGATCAGGTAAGGTGAGCTTTTATTATCAGCAGGAGAGCGGGGGGGCGGGGGCAATTCTTCAACAAAAAAACTTCAAAAACAGACTCCGAGAGACTGCTGAATTGGAATTAATTTGCAGACTGGATACAATTAACTTAGGCTTGAATAAAGCCTGGGAGTGGATGGGTCATTACACAAAGTAAAACTATTTCCCCACGTTTACTCCCTCCCCCACTGTTCCTCAGACGTTCTTGTCAACTGCTGGAAATGGCCCACCTTGATTATCACTGCAAAAGGTTCCCCCCCCGCCCCCCCCTGCTCTCCTGCTGGTAATAGCTCACCTTACCTGATCACTCTCCTTACAGTGTGTATGCTAACACCCATTGTTTCATGTTCTCTGTGTATATAAATCTCCCCACTGTATTTTCCCCTGAATGCATCCAATGAAGTGAGCTGTAGCTCATGAAAACTTATGCTCAAATAAATTTGTTAGTCTCTAAGATGCCACAAGTACTCCTTTTCTTTTTGTGGATACAGACTAACACGGCTGCTACTCTGAAACCAATCATGACACTGATTTCCTTGGTACAGCACATTGAGATCTACTGATGAAAAATGCTGAATAAGAGCTAGGTGTTAGTAAAGGTTAATTTTTTTGTTCTGGTTTGTATTATGGTAGCACCGAGAGGCCCCAACCAAGATGGGGCCACATTGTGCTAGGAACAACATACAAAAAAAAGGGAGAAACAGTCCCTACTCTGAAGAGCTCGCAATCTAAATAGACCAGACAGATAAAGGGCAGAGCTGGGAATAGACTCCAGGTCTCTTCTGACTCCCAGTCCAGTTACCTCATCTACTTCACCAAACTACATCTGTTACGGTTGCTTTTATGTATTAAATGAATGTCTAAACACAATATTTTTAACTTATTCCAGCTTTTATTTGGTGTCACATTCTTCTGGCAAGGTCCATGCTGCAGCCGCCATTCAGTGTGCTAGTGGCTTTGAGTTGATTTTACATCTTCTGGCTCAGATGTAAGAGTGCCACCCTAAATTTTCTGGAGTTTCATCTGACTGTGACACTCTTCTTTGCCTCCTGTTCTGATTGTCCTGGGTCGCTGTGCATTGTTAAGCAGCTGCTGTGAGCCACCTTAGAGGTGGTTTCACTTTGGCAGCAGGTGAAAGCTTCTCTGGCATATATATGTAGCTTGTGAAGCATTTTGGGATCCTTTAGATATAAGTGTAAAAAATGCTTCTAGAATTGTTATAGTTGGAGTGGTTCCACAAGAAGTATCATGGTGATAGAACAATCCTGATCATAAGGAAGGGAATTTGAACACAATTCATGCTCTTCCAGCATGTACAAATAGATACTGGTAAGTCTGCACCATAAATTCATCACATTAGATATGGATAATGTCAACAATGAAATATGAAAGACACACTGCATTTCAGTTTGCGTGTGTGTGTTTGTGTGCACGTGCGCAAATTGAAACCTCAAATACCTCTGTACAATAAAATGCAATCTTTCAGCTCCTGAGGTCTTCTGTCCATTCACTGCCTTTGGCTCAAGGTACACCCTGACCCTCATTGTACCTGTACCTGTAGTAAGTAATCAAATGTTTGGAAAAAGGTTTCAGCATCATCTTCCGTCTCATTAAATGATAATGAGAATGCACATCAGAGACAACAATTAAACACTGCACAATTTGGCTCATGGTTATCTGCAAGGTCAAAAATTAGTACAGCTTGTATCAGTGAAGGTTCTGAAGTTCTCATTAGTTCTTAAGACAAAGCCAGAATGTGAAAAAAACAAACACACAGACTAGTCAGTTCTGAAATGTGGACTAGCCCCAGCCTGAAACCCCTTCTAATCCCTCAGGACTCCTCCTGAAGTTTGGTACGTTACTAACACAAAACAGGCTACATCTAATTAAAGTTAACCTTGGGGCACTGACTGACAAAAGCCAAGGAATTCAAAGTGCAGGCTGGCATCCCTTTTGGCTTCCAAAATATATTCCGAACTATAGCTCTCTCCAAATTGGGTTCTCTGCTGGGAGCAGTTGGGATAGAGCCTAACTTTTACTGGTGCAAGAGGACGCTGCTATAATTTTCATGAGGGATAAGGTGGGTGAGGTAATATCTTTTATTGGTCCAGCTTCTGTTGGTGAGAGAGAGACAAGCTATTGAGCTTACACAGAGCTCTTTTTCAAGTCACCTACCTTGGTTCTTTAATATCCTTGGACCAACATGGCTACAACCACACTGCATATAATAATTTTCAAATAAAGATACAAATTACCTGTGGTGCTTGCGTTGTTTTGTTTTTTTTCTTTCCCACCTTTCTCTATTATTGTTTTTGTTTGCTTAGCTCCTGTCTCTCATTTAACTTTCTCTCATGCCGCTATCTCCTGTCCGCCTAAAATAGTCTTCCTTTTGCATCCAGCCCTCTCCTGACTGTGCTCTGCACCCATCTTTATGTGTGTGCTTCTGTCCCTCTCTTGACCTCCTTTTTCAAGCCTCATTTGTTTCCTTGCCAGGCCTCTTTACTTCTGACCCTTTCCAGGCTGCCTTTCATCTATCTTGCTATCTCTCTTGTCTTCACCTAAGCTTCCCCTCTCTCTTACTCAGTCCAGGTCTCTGTCCATTGTCCATTCCAAGAGTCCTGCTGGTTGTAGAAGATGAAATTTCTGAGGAGAGAGGGTCACAGAGTTCCCTTTGCATTTCTAAAATGATTGGTGGGGGTAGTAGCATTTTGTGCAGCAAACTCGTAAGGGGATTACATTTTCAGAATAGGAGAGAAGATAGAAAATGATAAGTTTAATCGGGGACTCTACCTCATTCCTCTAAACAGTCTAGCACTTATTTCTTCCTTTCTTTGCTGACAAAGCTATACCAGGCAGGCTGTAGCTAATGAAAGTACCCAATTTGGCCATGTGAGCCAAGCGATAGGAGGATCCAAACATTACAGTGCTAACTCTGCAGGACTGTGTTACAATCCATGTCCTGGCTGTATACCTAAGTGCCTGAATGTTCTCTTCAGTTCACTTTGTCCTTGGATCACAGTCATTGGAGCCAGGACAGAGAGTCGAGCCAGGCTTTCAGCCTGAGCCAAGGTGACCACTTGTGTTTGCCTATTTCAGATCTCTAGCCTTTTCCTTTTGCCCGGTCTCATTCTGTCTCTCTGGTTCCCTGTCCCTGGATCACTTTATTATTATTGTGGCTGGAGCTATCTTCTCTCTCTCTCTCTCTCTCTCTCTCACTCTCTCTCTTTTTTTTTAAGTGGACCTAGGCTTAGATCTGTCCTTTAGTATTTTTATTTTTAGTCAAAATCTTGGCAGCAGGGTGGCTACTGGGCATTTTGCCACCTGAACAAAAAATGTGCATCACCCTGATAAGAATTACAATGTGTTTCTTTCTGGGGCTGTGACTGGGACACTCATGCAGCTACCGCCTGTGTGGTACCTGGGCTCTGGATAAACAGACAATGCTAGTCTTCAGAGCTGTCAGTCTAGTAGCTTTCATCAACACTAAATGCACCTTAAAAAAACATTTAAAGAACAGGTTGATCAACCCACCTCCATCCTGCGTGCACTTCTGTGTGATCACTGCTATACAAAGGGTAATCTGTGAATCCCAAATTGCAGGGAACCCACAAAAATAGAGAAATGTCTTCATAGGAAGTTTATTGATTTTTTTTTTTTTACTGTACTTGATAATATTCCTGGGCACAGTATGAATTAAAAAGCACTGACTGGTCCCAGCAATCATTGTGATGTCTGTAACTGCTTCTAGGTAAGACAAAGGCAAGTGCAACTCCTAGTAGCTCAGCCTATGCACTAGTACAATCCCAGAGGGAGTCACTGCTCCTGAGGTGTGGTGAACATCACACATACAGGGCATGGGAGGGCTTTGCTAACTGGCAAAGGTTGCTTAGAGCTGTTGGCTACTGAAAAACACTTTCACCTGGGGACACCATGCTATGTTCATTTCCAGTTGAGATCAATAAGGGTTTGTCTACACTGGCACTTTACAGTGCCGCACCTTTCTTGCGCAGGGGGGTGAAAAAACACCCCCTAGCACAGCAAGTTTCAGCTCTGTAAAGTGCCAGTGTAGACAGTGCACCAGTTCTGGGAGCCATGCCCCTCGCAGAGGTGGGGTTCTCCCAGCGCTTTGCTGCGACTACACAAGCCACTTTAACATTGCCAGTGTAGACTAGCCCTAAGACACTATCCTAGGAGTAAAACATTCAAAATATAGATCAGGGTCACTCTGAATTTTGTTGAATACATATTTTTCCCTACAAATTTCTCTGAAAATATAGAACCTCCAGTTCAAAAGTCAGGTCCCGAGCAATCATCGGATTTTATCAAAAGAATATGTTTTGGGTTCTTTTTCTTTCTCAGTTTTTGAACCATTTGGGTACACTCAGGCCATGTTTTCAAACTTTGCTGTGCAATCATGAGGTCTAGAGATTTGCTGTTTTATTTGTAAATGGAAGCTGAGATTATCACATGACTCCAGAAGTTGGGACCTTTAAGAAAAAATACCAAATATAGCAAGATTAGTGATAACGTTGTGACAGTTGTCAATACCGTATAAATTAATTGCAGTGAAGAGCAACTTCCAAGGTAATTTCAATTCCTTGTAGGACAGAATAGGATATGCGAAACTCTATGTAATAAAAGTTCCCAGGCTTACCAAGGAGAAAATGTGTCACAGTTTTTTCCCCAAGTCTTCATATTAATTTTTGATGCACATAATCAAAAGTCAAATACAAACATTTAATAAAAATATAGTCAAATTAAACCGCTAAAAATACATGTACAAATACATATACCTACAAACAAGGTGGTCATAATATCAGCCTATCAGAACTGAAATAAAATACATGAAAGTAATAACATGCTATAATAAATTTGAGAGTCTGGAGTTTAATGTATCAGTTCACAGAATAATGTAATTAAAATGTGTAATAATTTTGTAACTTCTAATTTATAGCAGAGGAGAATCATTCAACGCTCACATAAAGCTTGTTGAAAAGGATCTGTGGACCAGTGTGCCAGGGGCCATGCAATACAAAATAATCCATAGCATCTAGTGGATTCTAACTCATTTATGCCATATGGGCAGGTTGCCAAATGGTGAAGCCACATTCAGAAAGGGGCCTTTCAATATTTCCCTGTAAAATGCTTATTGTATCTAACAATTCCTGACCCTTGTTTTCCTTCCAGGTATGAAGGTGAAGCTTATTTTTAAGTAGAACTGGTCAAAAAATTATTTCAATGGCTAATACAGTGTCCACAACATTTAATTTTTTGTGGGGAAATTTCATTGATTTTACATTGGGAAAAATCTAAACAAATTATTTCATTTCAGGTCAGGATAACCCAAATCAAAACAGTTCAGTTTGTCAAACTGAATTGAAACATTTAACTCTGGGTCAGTTTCAAATCCAATGTTTGCCTCAGCTGCCACCATGTCTCATGGGAGACTATTTGGATGCCTCATGTCCACCATTTCTGCTGTGGGCTGGGCTTAGTGGCTGGACTACATTTCTCATGATGCAATGTGCTCTCCCCTTGATGCATCATGGGAGCTCCTGGCTATGGTGCAGGATGAAAACTAACTTCACTGAGGAAGCTCGGGGAGCACAGACTATGTCAAACCAAGTCAAACCAGGACATTTTCATACAGGAATGTCTAAAGGCTGTTTTGATTGAAAATGTCAAAATGCAACATTTGAATATTTTTGAATGGAAATTTTTCTGAACTTTTCTGGTCTGTTGTTTTTTCTGTTTCGCTATTGAGACTTTTCTTCCCAATTTGGCACAAAAACAAATCTCAAAAGATTGGAATTTCCCACAGGACGGACATTCTGTTTTTTCTAGCTAAAGCTTTAAGTTTTGTTAACGCTAATGGCTTGTACCAAAGAAGAATTTTCCATGGTTTGGATTTTTTAATTTTGCTAATAATTGTCTCTTTCCCTCTCCTCCTTTTCTGGTATGAAAACCTTGAAAAGCAACAATGTATTGTACAAAGGAAAAAGCAGTAATGAGAGAGGCAAGGTCACACATCTGCTGCTTTCCACACTTTCTTATCTGTGACATCACCAGCGTCAAGGCCTTTCTATTCATTAAAACAGTTGAATCATTGCAAATGATACAAACTGACTAAATCTGTGGCCTTCTGCCTTAGTCATAATAGAGGTCTTCTTGATAGGGAAGATGTTCTCTAACCAGACTGAGTGGAGGGAAGAAGTGCTTTGTGTAAATGCAACAGGTACCCTATTGCTGTCAGCATGCCTTGGACTAACAAACTGCAAAGCGTTCAGTAAGGATTAATTTCCTGAGAGGAGAGGCTGGTGAGCACAGATTTATGGTACTGAATCCAGCTGGGCTAGTGGTGCAATTCCATTCCTCTCCACAGAACTTCTGCAGGCCCACAACCAAGACAATAACATTAACATAAAAATAATATAAAAAACAAATTTCTAAAGTGTCCATCAGCATAGGCTACACTTAACATTTACCCTGTTAATGATGGAAATGGGCCAGAAAGAAAATACCAGATTTGGGTATAGGGATTGGAATCTGAACCGAGATTTGCATCTGAATTTTTCAGTTGGCTAATATCTCCCCGCTTGGCTAAACTCAAAAGGCTGGGGGCAACTCTTTTACCTTCCCCTCTTTTATGCAGACTGGGAGTGCTGTGGAGAAATAAGTTGAAAATGATGGTGTAGGTTGAGGATGAATTTTTTTTTTAAATGGAGGGGATGGGTTAGAAATTGTCCCCACCTAGCAGCCCTTTTTATATTATATACCACAGGTTTGTCAATAGAATGCCTTGCCTACTGCAAGCCTCAGCCCTCAGGGCCTTGTATCTGGCCACATTTCATGTTCTACAGGGAGAATAGAACCATACAAGTAGAACCATTATCCCCCAGTTCTGGCCACTGCAAGTATCTTTGTAAATGGCAGCTGACAGGTCAACTTTGTGACATCCTAAACAGCTGATATTGAATTTCTGTAAAATATACCTGTGCCTGTCACCAGATTTGTCCTGAAAACATTTGCTAAGGTCATGAAATAACCTATATGTGTGATCTCTTTCTGGTGGATGTAAATTCCTATCTGCCTGGTGACTAATTCTTTGCATCTAGAAATACAGCAGCTGGGAAAGCTGGTGTGATAACAAATATATGGCCATGGGCTGGCAGTGACAAATTACATGAAAATGAGTGTATTAAAAATGGGTAAAGCTGTTTAACAATTTCATGAGTTCTTCCTACAGAAGAATCAACCAGGAGTTCAAAAGATGAGAATCAGCAGGAGAAACAGTTTAACAGACAATCACTGACAGCAGCTAGTAAATGTGAGTCCCACGGAACCTTACTAAATGTCACTATTGATAAAAGTAAGCCTCTTCTGATTGCCAACATTATCATAGATTTCAAAGAAATCTGATGAGGTTCAATAAGGATAAGTGCAGGGTCCTGCACTTAGGATGGAAGAATCCAATGCACCGCTACAGACTAGGGACCGAATGGCTAGGCAGCAGTTCTGCGGAAAAGGACCTAGGGGTGACAGTGGACGAGAAGCTGGATATGAGTCAGCAGTGTGCCCTTGTTGCCAAGAAGGCCAATGGCATTTTGGGATGTATAAGTAGGGGCATAGCGAGCAGATCGAGGGACGTGATCGTTCCCCTCTATTCGACACTGGTGAGGCCTCATCTGGAGTACTGTGTCCAGTTTTGGGCCCCACACTACAAGAAGGATGTGGATAAATTGGAGAGAGTCCAGCGAAGGGCAACAAAAATGATTAGGGGTCTAGAGCACATGACTTATGAGGAGAGGCTGAGGGAGCTGGGATTGTTTAGTCTGCAGAAGAGAAGAATGAGGGGGGATTTGATAGCTGCTTTCAGCTACCTGAAAGGGGGTTCCAAAGAGGATGGCTCTAGACTGTTCTCAATGGTAGCAGATGACAGAACGAGGAGTAATGGTCTCAAGTTGCAATGGGGAAGGTTTAGATTGGATATTAGGAAAAACTTTTTCACTAAGAGGGCGGTGAAACACTGGAATGCGTTATCTAGGGAGGTGGTAGAATCTCCTTCCTTAGAGGTTTTTAAGGTCAGGCTTGACAAAGCCCTGGCTGGGATGATTTAACTGGGACTTGGTCCTGCTTCGAGCAGGGGGTTGGACTAGATGACCTTCTGGGGTCCCTTCCAACCCTGATATTCTATGATTCTATGATTCTATGATTCATCAATTTTTAAGGCCAGAAGAGAGTATTAGATCAGCTAGACTGATCCCCCATATAGCACAGCCACAGAATGTCCCCCAGTTACCCCAAATAGATCCCAATAACTTGTGTTTGACTAAAGTAGATCTTCTAGAAAGGCATCCAGTCTTGATATGAAGACATCAAGGGATGGAGAATCCACTGCTTCCCCTGGTAATCTGTTCCAATGGCTAATCGCTTTCACTGTTAAAAAGTTGGGTCTTATTCCTAACTTTAATTTGGCGGGTTTTAACTTCCAGACATTGGTTCTTGTTATGCCATTCTCTGCTATTTTAAAGAGCCGTTTAGTACCCGGTATCTTCTCTTCATGAAGGTACTCATACTATAGTTGCCACCTCTCAATAATCTGTTTCATAAGTGTGACAGGGTCGGACCAGATGGCTATAGGAGAGTAATAGAAGGCAGATATATTAGCCCGATGCTAAGTAGGTCCCTTTTCCCTGGGTAAGGTAACAGGGAAGGTTCCAGAACAATCAGGAACCTTCTGGAGACAATTAAGACAGGCTGATTAGAACACCTGTAGCCAATCAAGAAGCTGCTAGAATCAATTAAGGCAGGCTAATCAGGGCACCTGGGTTTTAAAAAGGAGCTCACTTCTATTTGTGGTGTGTGTGTGAGGAGCTGGGAGCAAGAGGCACTAGGAGCTGAGAGTGAGAACGCGGACTGTTGGAGGACTGAGGTGTACAAGCATTATCAGACACCAGGAGGAAGGTCCTATGGTGAGGATAAAGAAGGTGTTGGGAGGAGGCCATGGGGAAGTAGCCGAGGGAGTTGTAGCTGTCGCACAGCTGTTCCAGGAGGCACTCTAGACAGCTGCATTCCACAGGGCCCTGGGCTGGAACCCGGAGTAGAGGGCGGGTCCGGGTTCCCCCCAGATCCTCCCAACTCCTGGTCAGACACAGGAGGATTCGACCTGGACTGTGGGTTCAGAAGAATGGCCAAGCTGAGGGCTGCTGTGAAGCTCCAAGGCGAGCAAATCGGCCAATAAGCGCTAGACCCACCAAGGTAGAGCAGGAACTTTGTCACATAAGCTAAACACTGCAAAGTATTTTCTCCAGCCCTCAAATAATTTTTGTGGCTCTTTTCCGGCATGTGCTCCAATTTTCAGCATCCCTTTTTAAATGTTATGGGGACACTTGTATTCTAGTATTGGTACCGCCAGAATTGTATACAGAGGTAAAAATCATCTTCCTTGTCACTACACTCTGTTTTACGCAACCACACAGCTGATCTGTAACTAACAGGGAGCAGATAAATATATATCTGGCTCATTGTGGAAAGATAGCACAACTACTTAGGTACAGTATGTTTATTTTAAACCTTTCTCTTGAACATCAGCTATTGCTCACTGCTGGAGGAGGCAGAATGCCAGAATTTATGAATTAATGGCTGTTCTAAAGCTGGTCAAATTAGTCAGTAGAAATAAGTTGTGTTTTCTGTTTGTGACCCAATCCTGATGTCTGTATGTACTCTTTTGAAATATTTACCATGTATTTGTGACAAGTAATGTACAGTATATTAGTTATTTTGTGAAACGTTCATCTTAAATCATGCTGTTGGTGGTATCTGACAGGTTACCTAAAATCACATGGTACTGTCCCTATGCCTTTATTTAATGTCTCAGACTTTTAAATAGGAGAATAAGGAACTGCAAATCATGAATAGCAGACACTCTTGGTTATATGCAAATATGGATATTCACATGAAGAACATCTGTTCCCTAAACACCCATGTGAACAAAAACCTATTCACGTGAATCGTGAATAACAAGTACAAACGTGGTTAACTGAATGGTCATTTACAATCCGAATGAATGCTTGGGAACACCGTTTTTCCAGGATCTCCCCAGGTACAGCCTGATCCTTTATGGCAAAACTTATGTTTTTTCTTGCGGAGCCACCCATATATATATTTCCCCCATATTGCTGAGTCTTTGAAATTGCTTTCCATGTGGCATTTTTTGATAAATAATAACTGTGTGACCTGACTCTCACCTGTAGGGGGACAATAAGAAGGCAGATTAAGAAATATGCAACCTAGCAACATGTAATAACCTCATTGTTACCTATTATAGCTGGTCAAAATCTTTTTTCCCCCCAAACTGTTTTCCATTGGAAAATGCAGTTTTTTGTTGAAATCAAAATTTCTCACGGGACCACGTTGATTTTGATGAAATCGTCACTGGAAAAAACAAAAGGAATTGTTTCAACTGTCTTGTTTCATTTTCATAATGTCAGCTTTATCATTTTGGTTAATTTCATTTGGACTTTTATGTTATATTAAAATATAAATATTATAATATTTTATATTGGTTTGACATTACCAAAATGAAAGTTTTCAACCTTATCTAAACAAAATGTGTCAAAAGTTCTGTTCTGTGAGAAGTTATTTTTTTGTTCTTCATTCCTTTTTGCAAACAAATTTTAAAATGTCACAATTTTCCTCAAAATGGAAATTTCATTTTCTGACCAACTGTGAACAGTCATTCAACTCTCAGATGTTTTATGCTAAGAATATCAGCTGCTTGCCTGTATGTCAAATGCATAACTGAATGATAACCATAAGTGTGCTAAACACTTACACATTTCCTACAAATGAAGAGTCCAATCCTACAGGCCCTCTATGCATAGGATTCTCGCTGATATCCCTAGGGGCAGACTGTGCAGTTCTTGTCATGTGAGTAACCCAATGGTTCTCAAACTTTTGTATTGGTGACCCCTTTCACACAGCAAGCTTCTGAGTGCGACCCCCTCTTATAAATTAAAAACACATTTTAAAAAATATTTAACGCTATTATAAATGTTGGAGGCAAAGCAGGGCTTGGGGGTGGAGGCTGAAAGCTTGCAACCCCCGAGTAATAACCTCATGACCCCCTGAACGGTCATGACACTGTTTGAGAATCCCTGTAATCCCATTGGGAGTATTTCTGTTAGTGTTGCAGGATCAGGCCCATAGACAGTTCAGGAGAGAAATTATTGTTGTTTTATAACAGTAACAGGAAAGTTACCAGCGTAAGTTTGCAAGTGAAGCAAGAGATGTGCTGCAAGTAACTCCAAGATAGCTAAGTGCTGTCTGTGAAGTATTCTGACCAGGACAGAAAACATTACTTTCGAGTTGTGTAGCTCAGTCGTTCTTATCCAAGGGCACTTAATTCAAAAACCAGAAAAATACATTCTAAAGAAAACCATGAAACTGGGTAAAGTGAAAACAAGCTCATGCTTACAAATTTACTGTCGGGTCTTTCCTGATGAATAAAGGTAGGGTTGTGATAGAGATTTTAAATGGTGCCTCCTGTCCTTAGGGCTTTCATAGCAGCATTGGGGTTTGCCAGTGTTTCTCATTTGCCTCAGCCATTTCCAACAGCATTTAGCTGAAAGTTGTCAGCCTGAAGCCGCTGCCCTCCTCACATTTTTCCCCTTGTAACCAAAATGATCAATATCATCATCTGTCTGTAATGGATCACAGCTATGCCTGTGCTTCACAGCCTCTGCCACTACTTTTCTTCTTGTTATTATTTATTATTTGTATTGCAGTGTTGCCTAGAGGTGCTAGTTGCAATTTGGGGCCCCATTGTTTTAGTGTTGTACACAGACAGGATAAGAGACAATCCCTCAGAGATGCTTGCTATCTAAATAGACACGGTAGAGTGAAGTGACTCACCAAGGTCACACAGCAGAGCTGGTAACAGAGCCCAAGCTTCCAGACTCCCAGTGCCACTGCCTTCTAGATCAAACTGCCTCTCCTGCCATCAGAGACGTCACTAGTCCCCCAACTGACCTCCATACCCCATCCATATGGCCTTGACCAATGGGAGAAGTTTTAGACCTGATCTTGGTAGTTTCCCCATCCAGCAGCAGCAGCTTGCAGACCTTCAACCTCCCAACATCATCCTAGACATCTACAGCTGGACCGCTCTTTCCTCCAGTCACAATCCCTTGTGTCCTTTTCCATCTCTCCATTGTCCCACGTTCCCCATCTTTCAGTCTCCCTTTCCTCCTCGCTCCACTAACCTCACAACCTCCATTTGAACCCCATTACCCACATATCCCCCACAAAGCAAAACAAAATAGCTAGAAATTTGGCCCCATAGGTCTTTCCTAGCTATAATATCCATCATGTAATCTGCATATTATTATTTAGTGTGTAAACTCCTAAAAGTTTTTGCATGTGTCAAGGTTCCTTCCCCACTCTGAATTCTAGGGTACAGATGTGGGAACCTGCATGAAAAACCCCCTAAGCTTATTTTTACCAGCTTAGGTTAAAACTTCCCCAAGGTACAAACTATTTTACCTTTTGTCCCTGGACCTTATTGCTGCCACCACCAAGCGTCTAACAAAAATAACCCACTTGGAAGAGCCCACTTGGAAACGTCTTTCCCCCCAAAATCCCCCCAAGCCCTACACCCCCTTTCCTAGGGAAGGCTTGATAAAAATTCTCACCAATTTGCATAGGTGAACACAGACCCAAACCTTTGGATCTTAAGAACCATGAAAAAAGCAATCAGGTTCTTAAAAGAAGAATTTTAATTAAAGAAAAAGTAAAAGAATCACCTCTGTAAAATCAGGATGGTAAATATCTTACAGGGTAATTAGATTCAAAACATAGAGAATCACTCTAGGCAAAACCTTAAGTTACAAAAAGACACAAAACAGAAATATACATTCCATTCAGCACAACTTATTTTATCAGCCATTTGAACAAAACAGAATCATAGAATCATAGAATATCAGGGTTGGAAGGGACCTCAGGAGGTCATCTAGTCCAACCCCCTGCTCAAAGCAGGACCGATCCCCAATTAAATCATCCCAGCCAGGGCTTTGTCAAGCCTGACCTTAAAAACTTCTAAGGAAGGAGATTCCACCACCTCCCTAGGTAACGCATTCCAGTGTTTCACCACCCTCCTAGTGAAAAAGTTTTTCCTAATATCCAACCTAAACCTCCCCCACTGCAACTTGAGACCATTACTCCTTATCCTGTCATCTGCTGTCACTGAGAATAGTCTAGATCCATCCTCTTTGGATCCACCTTTCAGGTAGTTGAAAGCAGCTATCAAATCCCCCCTCATTCTTCTCTTCCGCAGACTAAACATCCCCAATTCCCTCAGCCTCTCCTCATAACTCATGTGTTCCAGTCCCCTAATCATTTTTGTTGCCCTCCGCTGGACTCTTTCCAATTTTTCCACATCCTTCTTGTAGTGTGGGGCCCAAAACTGGACACAGTACTCCAGATGAGGCCTCACCAGTGTCGAATAGAGGGGAATGATCACGTCCCTCGATCTGCTGGCAATGCCCCTACTTATACACCCCAAAATGCCATTGGCCTTCTTGGCAACAAGGGAACACTGTTGACTCCTATCCAGCTTCTCGTCCACTGTAACCCCTAGGTCCTTTTCTGCAGAACTGCTGCCGAGCCACTCGGTCCCTAGACTGTAGTGGTGCATTGGATTCTTCCGTCCTAAGTGCAGGACTCTGCACTTGTCCTTGTTGAACCTCATCAGATTTCTTTTGGCCCAATCCATCTAGGTCCCTCTGTATCCTATCCCTACCCTCCAGCGTATCTACCTCTCCTCCCAGTTTCATGTCATCTGCAAACTTGCTGAGGGTGCAATCCACACCATCCTCCAGATCATTTATGAAGATATTGAACAAAACCGGCCCCAGGACCGACCCTTGGGGCACTCCACTTGATACCGGCTGCCAACTAGACATGGAGCCATTGATCACTACCCGTTGAGCCCGACAATCTAGCCAGCTTTCTACCCACCTTATAGTGCATTCATCCAGCCCATACTTCTTTAACTTGCTGGCAAGAATACCGAGGGAGACCGTGTCAAAAGCTTTGCTAAAGTCAAGGAACAACACATCCACCGCTTTCCCTTCATCCACAGAGCCAGTTATCTCGTCATAGAAGGGAATTAGATTAGTCAAGCATGACTTGCCCTTGGTGAATCCATGCTGACTGTTCCTGATCACTTTCCTCTCCTCTAAGTGCTTCAGAATTGATTCCTTGAGGACCTGCTCCATGATTTTTCCAGGGACTGAGGTGAGGCTGACTGGCCTGTAGTTCCCAGGATCCTCCTCCTTCCGTTTTTTAAAGATGGGCACTACATTAGCCTTTTTCCAGTCATCCGGGACTTCCCCCGATTGCCATGAGTTTTCAAAGATAATGGCCAATGGCTCTGCAATCACATCCGCCAACTCCTTTAGCACTCTTGGATGCAACGCATCCAGCCCCATGGACTTGTGCATATCCAGCTTTTCTAAATAGTCCCAAACCACTTCTTTCTCCACAGAGGGCTGGTCACCTCCTCCCCATGCTGTGCTGCCCAGTGCAGCAGTCTGGGAGCTGACCTTGTTCGTGAAGACAGAGGCAAAAAAAGCATTGAGTATCTAACGCATATCTAACTAGATTGCTTATTAACTCTTTACAGGAGTTCTGACCTGCATTCCTGCTCTGGTCCTGGCAAAAGAAACACACAGACAGACAGACCCTTTGTTCCCCCCCTCCAGCTTTGAAAGTATCTTGTCTCCTCATTGGTCATTTTGGTCAGGTGCCAGCGAGGTTATCTTAGCTTCTTTACCCTTTACAGGTGAAAGGGTTTTTCCTCTGCCCAGGAGGGATTTAAAGGAGTTTACCCTTCCCTTTATATTTATGACAGCATGCTTAGAAATATTGTTGATTATGTAGTTCATTACCCCGTTGGTAAGGGGTTGTAGTGACTGGTGAGTCTACTACAGCTCTGAGATTACAGGAACTGCTGCTTCCCAGATGGAGGGGAAAGATTCTGTCTGATATGAAGCTTCTTTGTGCATAACCTAATTACTTGAGCAGGGCACTGAGAACAGGGTTTGGTCCATATTGTGGGAGCACAGGATCGAGCTGTGGAGCAATCAGAGATGATTATAAAAGCTATGCAGCAATTGCTGAGTGCACTCTCCAAGAAATTATTAATTCCTCCTCTTTATTCTCTTTAACTATGATTGGGGGTGGAGATGGGTGGAATCCTGTAGGGGAATGGACAGGCCAGTTTCTAGGTCTTTCCTTCTCTAATTACTTGTGTGCTATGATTCTTAGGATATGTCTACATGATGAAATTAGGTCGATTTTATAGAAATTGATTTTTAGAATTAAGTTTTATACAGTCGATTGCATATGTCCATGCTAAGTGCATTAAGTCGGTAGCATGCGTCCTCACTACCATGGCTAGCATCGACTTACGGAGCGGTGCACTGTGGGTAGCTATCGCACAGTTTCCACAGTCTCTGCCGCCCATTGGAATTCTGGGTTAAGTTCCCAATGCCTGATGGGGCAAAAACGTTGTTGTGGGTGGTTTTGGGTACATGTCGTCAGTCGCCCCTCCCTCCATGAAAGCAACGGCAGACAATCGTTTCGTGCCTTTTTTCCTGGGTTACCTGTGCAGACTCCATACCACGGAAAGCATGGAGCCCGCTCAGCTCATTTTCACCGTTGCTGTTGTGGGCAAGTCTACTGTGGGGGCTGCTGTGATCCAAGTAGCCAATGCAATCATTGCTGTTCTGTTATCAAGGGTAGTGACTCTGGGAAATGCGTGCGGGCCTTTTTAGATTTTAGATGCATCATAGTCCTGTCCTTTGTCGCTGGTGAAGAAGTCTTGCGACGTACATTCCAGTCTGGTCGGTGCTGTCACACCCCATAGCACTTCTGTGGTTGACACATGTAACAGCTCCAGTGCTCTTGCTCTTTTGTCTTGGCTGAGGTACCATGCCCTACCACGACCTCCAAACATTCAACACAGAAGCACCTGCAGCATCTGGCATTGCCACAGAGCAGCAGCTCCTGGGTGCCTTTGCAGCAGATGGTGCAGTAGGCCTGCTAGCCGTCCTCATCCAGGGCGTACGGCTCCACCACTTCCGCTGCAACTCTCCTGTGAGCTGGAGGCTTCTGCCTCAGGCTGCTCTCCCAGCTGGCAGCACCACACGGTCGCACCTACCCCAGCCTACCCCTTGCTCCGATGGCTCATGAAGCCTGGACAGTAGTAAGGAGCAGTTCAATTATAGGCTGAGCAAGTGCAGAATGGTGGTAGAATGAGCCTTTGGACGTTTAAAAGCTCACTGGCACTGTTAGTCAGACCTCAGTGCAACCAACATTCCCATTGTTATTGCTGCTTGCTGTGTGCTCCACAATATCTGTGAGAGTAAGGGGGAGACGTTTATGGCGGGGTAGGAGGTTGAGGCAAATCGCCTGGCATCCAGTTTTGAGCAGCCAGACACCAGGGCGATTAGAAGAGCACACCAAGGTGCGCTGCACATCAGAGAGGCTTCAAAACCAGTTTCATGACTGGCCAGGCTTCGGTGTAACAGTTGTGTGTGTTTCTCTTTGATGCAAGCCCACCCCCTTTGTTGATTTTAATTCCCTGTAAGCCAACCACCATCCCCCTTTCGAAATTAAGTAACTATTGTTTTGAAACCATGCATTCTTTCTTTATTAATTAAAAAAAATGAGATAACGGACAAGGTAGCCCGGGTGGGGTGGGGGAGGAGGGAAGGACAAAGGCCACATTGCTTATTGTAGCCACACTGAAAATCAAAGTGTTTTGAATGACAGCCTTCTGTTGCTTGGGCCATCCTCTGGAGTGGAGTGGAGTGGCAGGGTGCCTGGAGCCTACCCACCATGTTCTTGGGCGTCTGGGTGAGGAGGCTATGGAACATGGGGAGGAGGGTAGGCGGTTATACAGTGGATGCAGCGGGGGGATCTGTGCTCTTGTTGCCTTTCCTGCAGCTCCCACAGATGCTTCATCATGTCCGTTTGCTCCCCCAACAGACGCTTCATCGCGTCCTGCCTCTGCTCTTCACGCTCACTTAATTCTTTCCTAGCCTCTGCCATTGAATGCCTCCATGCATTAAGCTGCGCCCTATCAGTGCGGGAGGACTGCATGAGCTTGGAAAACATGTCATCCCGGTGCGGTTTTTTTGCCTTCTAATCTGCGATAACTTCAGGGATGGAGATGGAGGGGAGTGTAGAAACATTCTACGCTCTACGATTCTGGGGGGACTGCATGGTCACCTGTGCTGCTGAGTTCGCCATGCTGGCCAAACAGGAAATGAAATTTAAAAGTTCCCGGTGCTTTTCCTGTGTACCTGGCTAGTGCAACGGAGTTCAAAGCGCTGTCCAGAGCGGTCACATGGGAGCACTCTGGGATAGCTCCTGGAGGCCAATGCCGTCGATTTGCACCTGCACTATCCCAAATTCGACCCAGCAAAGTCGATTTTAGTGCTACTCCCCTTGTCAGGGAGGAGTACAGAAGTCGATTTTAAGAACCCTTTAGGTTGATGGAACGGGGTTGGTTGTGTGGACGCAGTCATTTTTAAATCGACCTAACGTGCCTAAATTCGACCTAACCCCATAGTGTAGACCAGGCCTTATTCACATTTTTGTGTCTGACAGTAAAATATCCTTAATTCTTTAGTCCAGTGATGCAGGAGCCAGTTCTGGGGATGGGCAAACAGCATGGCTGCATTTGGCATCCCCTGTGGAATAATGCTTAACCCTTGATATAACACTTTTCATCTGTGTCAAGTGTCTGTAAGGTGCGCAAACATCATTGTCCCTATTTAGGGATGGGAAACAGGAGCTCAAGGTACAGTAGTGTCAGAACTAGAACTAGAACCCAGGCTCCCTGATTTACAAGCTGGTGCCCTAGACCTGGATCACATAGCTTTCCCTTGCAGCTGTTGCCCCCTCGGCAACCAAAGTGCTGGGAGTTGGAACTGCAGCCATAAAGTGCGGTTTTTGCTTTCCGATAGAAAGGAGGTGGAAGAGGCGAGAAGAACAAGAAGACTCATTGGGAGCGGGGAGCATCAGGAATCTTATGAGAACAGGGTTCAGCAGTGAGTCCCTCTTGGGGGAAGGTCAGCAGGACACTGAAGAAACTGGATCCTTCCTAAGAGATTCTTGCACTTCCTCTAGCAATACATAAGACCAGGACTGAATGAAATACAGCTAGGGGGGCTATCAAGAAGTTTCATGAGAGCTGCTTGCTTTGTGTGCTGGGACTAACCTACCGACATAGGCCAGATGGAGAGCCAAAAGAAAACCTTGGAGACTGGGCAGAATCCTGGAAAGGCTTGTTAGTGCAGCTGTGGGAAGACAGGTCTAGTAAAAGAGAAGCAGCTGTTTGAATCTGACAGAAAAGCCGCTGGAAAAGGGTGAGGGAGGAGGAAAAGAAGTTTGGCTATGGCTGGGGAACTAATTTCAAGCCAGAAGGTTAACATTTGAGTGTTAAGTTACATTTCTCTAAAGAAATAGAGAAGGAAAATTGCTAGGCGATATATTATAAGGGTTTTGAAATTATACAGGAGATAGTGTTAGTGAGAGAGCAGCAATCAGTCACAAAAATTACCCGACAGAATCCCTCTACTTCTCTTTTCAACCTCAGTCTGAGTAGAATTCAACATTGGAGGAGATTCTGTTCTGCCACCAGGGGCCCGCATCCAGGCAGTGGTATGGGCTTAGGGGTACTAGGAAGCTGTTTTGCTGCCAAAGGTGCACACCATTCACGAAAAGCAAAGAGGTAACATTCGACAGAGCTGAGGCAAGCCATCCAAAAGCAAGAGTTGACTGGACTGTGTTCTTTAGTGAGCTCTAGAAGTTCCCTCTGGAGATATAAGTGCAACTTAAGTATTACTGAATAGTCTGGTAGTGGGTCAGAAGAAGTAAGAAACTGGCTGTAAATTTCTGAACCTCAGTGTTTTGGAAATTGTTCTGTTGAACGGGTTTTTATAACAACTTTTGGAGTCTCTTTCCTTGAGAGCCAGCGTTAGACAGTGCATTTATCACCACAGCTAAATATGAGTAAAATAATTGTTGAATATTCATAGTATAGTACCTCTATTATGTACATAAAATATACACACATTATTTGCAGATGTAGTTTAGGTGCCCATGTTTCAAAATATAATGTAAAATATATGCAGATTATGAATCCCCTTTCTGGGATGAGATTTTTACTATTGGCTTTAGCGGGAGCAGAATCGAATCCAAAATGTGATTTCTGGATATAATTTTTGTAGTAGTAATTGAATAACAGCTGTCTGTAATGGAAAACACAGACAGCAGGCTTTCCTGTGGTATCACAAAGCCTCTGGATAGGATGCACCCACAAATAATGAAAAATAAGATGAAAAATTCTCCCTTGAAACTAAGAAATAAAACAATAGCTAAAGATGTCTGATTGCCTACAAAAATGAGCCAAAAGGAAAAAAATAAAAAATCAAGATGCATGCATTACTCTGAATAATATAATCCCTGTTCTCCTTTCATGTTCTCCTTTCACTTTCTCCATTCCCTTTAGTTTTCATGAAACCATTTGCTACGGCATGTCCCTATTAAGACACTAATTGTGCAAACATGTCTATACGGCAAGTTAGTGTGTGGCAAGCTGGGGTGTAAACCTACCACTCTCCGGAGTGCCACGCTCTTAACTATCTGTGTGGTCCCTGCAGTTGTACACTTACATTTCCTTAGTGCGCTCTGCATACTTGGTCAAAGTGCATTAGGGAACTTTTAGTGTTCAACAGCAAAGGCCATGTGGACAGTTAGTGTGTAGCACAGTGGAGTGCTGTTGATTTACACCTCAGTTTACTGCACATTAACTTGCTGTATAGGCAAGTACTCAGGGGTATGAATTCCGTGGTGCTACTCACTTGCAAATAGTTACTCCCATACCAGATTTCTTGGAAGAACTGGGCTTTAAATGGTAAGCTCTTTGGGTAGGGCCTGTTTCTCTACATCATATAAAGGACCTAGCATGCTTTTGAGTACAGTACAACATAATCATGAAAATGACTATGGTTTTAGGTTATAAAACAAAGTTTTGGTTTGAGTTTTAGGAGAGGCCTCATTTAATTTCTTCGAAGGCCCTGGCAACATTCCTTTGCTCAGTAAAACAGAGCCAAATATCCAAGGCTGCATGTGAGCAACTGCTGGACATGAAGACCTCAGTTCTGCTTTCAGACGAGGAGGGTACAAGTCCCCGTGACTTCAGTGGGAGGCTGCAGCCATAGAGTGGAAGGGAGAACTGGACTCGTAACGTGTGTATGGAGCTATGATTCTTTTTTCCTACGTACTGCTCCTGCTAAGGTAAAGCCTTACCTAAACTGAGAAAATTATACTAATTCAACTTAATCATCTTCTAAACTGATTAAGTTAAACTAGTGCAACTCTCTTGCATAGAGGCACTTATCTTGGTTTAAGCGTGTTCTACCTTGATTTAGCTTAGATCAGTTCCTAAGGCTTGGCCTACACACAGATTGTGCTGGTTAGGTAAAGATGTGATTTAAAAAAAACACAACAGATCTATTGAAATTGGTGCAAGCCCTTATGTGAACTCTTTTATATTGGTTTAAACCTGGCTTTGTAAATTCAAGTGTAAGCTAAGCTGATATGAGCCTGATTTAAATAAGTTTAAGGGAACCAAATCAGGGGTTTTAACCCATTTTTTTTTAACATTGTTTTAAAACCAATTGAAATGAAACTGGTGCAGCTTCTGTGTGTAGACATTAGCTAAGTGGATATAAGGTGCTCTGATTTAAACTGAAATGAGAGCGTCCACGCAAGTGGGTTGCACCAATTTGATTACCCAGGGCTTCCAAAATGATGTAGTTAAATTCAGACAATTTTCTTGTGCAGATGAGGCCTAAGAAGTCAGCCTGTCTGTTGAGGGGCCAAATTGCTTAGCGATTCAAGACAGAGGATCTTGCAGGGAGAAAGGGCCACTCTGCTTTCTCTGTCATGGAGATTTTGTTTTAATTGTCTCTGCTTATTGTTTTCCTTAATCTAAAATAAAACCCTCTAAACGGAAAGTCCCTGTTCTTCTCTCCCTATGTGGAAAACAGCCCGTCCAGTCACTGCACAACCAGCACGCTCATTTGCTTTGCAAAGCACTCCTGGATGCCTGGAATGTAAAAGGTGCTATAAGCAAATCCATTTCAACTTTGGTCTCCTGAAAATGAACGGGACACATTTTTCTGCCATTTGTTTTTGTTTTTGGTTTCCCCCCATTGGTGCCTGTTTTCTCTTGTGTATTTGATCTTATCAGCCCCTGGAGAACCATGAGCACCTTCATCAACTGCATTTTTCCTCTGAGCCTTTCAGTTTATTGGAAAGTGGACTTTGTTTGGCTTTTATGGTTTATTGAATTTGTTGCTACCTTCTTCATTTTCATCTTAAAGGCAAAAGTTAGACAGTAATCCTGCTGCTCCTGCCTCTAACATATGAGCTAGTACACCTGATTCTAATTGCTCAGCTAGCTGGTATAATCATGAGAAGGCATATTGTATGCATGGCTGCAGACACTTCATGTTTTCTCCTCAGCCAGATAAAAAAAGTCAATTGGCTCTAGGTCTGTCAATAAAGACTAATCATGTGCTGTACAATTAATTATAAGGGGTGTCATGTTAGAACAATTCTGGGCTGGGAAAGAACAGGCACAGGTTCTTTCCCCTCTGACACTGTTTGTGTTGCTAAGCCATCCAGGTTACATCCTCTTTTCCATTTATCTTTTCAACTATTGCCCCCACATAAGTAAACACTTTCTAAAAAGTGTGCTTGTGTGTGTGTGGGGGGGTGTGATTTGGGAAGAATTTTCACCCTGGAAAAGAAATTAACAATGCAAGAAGGCATAATCTGGCAGTAATTTCAAAAGACCTGGGTAAGAGAAGGTGGATGAAACAGTTTATGAGGCGCTGCCATAGTAATCAGAGTTTCCATTATATACCAGAGAATAATCAGGAGGAAATTTTCCAGCAGTGATTCATTTGTAAGCGTGAGAATGCACCTGAAACAAGTCATCTATCCCCAATTGCTGCTACTTGTCCCATAAGATCATTTTACCATCACATCCAGAGACAACAAATCCCTTTCCTTACAGCTTTCAGAGTAACAGCCGTGTTAGTCTGTATTCGCAAAAAGAAAAGGAGTGCTTGTGGCACATTAGAGACTAACCAATTTATTTGAGCATAAGCTTTCGTGAGCTACAGCTCACTTCATCGGATGCATACTGTGGAAAGTATAGAAGATCTTTTTATACACACAAAGCATGAAAAAATGGGTGTTTACCACTACAAAAGGTTTTCTCTCCCCCCCACCCCACTCTCCTGCTGGTAATAGCTTATCTAAAGTGATCACTCTCCTTACAATGTGTATGATAATCAAGTTGGGCAATTTCCAGCACAAATCCAGGTTTTCTCCCCTCCCCCCCCCCCCCGCCCGCCACACACACAAACCCACTCTCCTGTTGGTAATAGCTTATCTGAAGTGATCACTGTCCTTACAATGTGTATGATAATCAAGGTGGGTCATTTCCAGCACAAATCCAGGGTTTAACAAGAATGTCTGGGGGGGTGGGGTAGGAAAAAACAAGGGGAAATAGGTTACCTTGCATAATGACTTAGCCACTCCCAGTCTCTATTCAAGCCTAAGTTAATTGTATCCAATTTGCAAATGAATTCCAATTCAACAGTCTCTCGCTGGAGTCTGGTTTTGAAGTTTTTTTGTTGTAATATCGCAACTTTCATGTCTGTAATCGCGTGACCAGAGAGATTGAAGTGTTCTCCGACTGGTTTATGAATGTTATAATTCTTGACATCTGATTTGTGTCCATTTATTCTTTTATGAAGAGACTGTCCAGTTTGACCAATGTACATGGCAGAGGGGCATTGCTGGCACATGATGGCATATATCACATTGGTGGATGTGCAGGTGAACGAGCCTCTGATAGTGTGGCTGATGTTATTAGGCCCTGTGATGGTGTCCCCTGAACAGATATGTGGGCACAGTTGGCAACGGGCTTTGTTGCAAGGATAGGTTCCTGGGTTAGTGGTTCTGTTGTGTGGTATGTGGTTGCTGGTGAGTATTTGCTTTAGGTTGGAGGGCTGTCTGTAGGCAATGACTGGCCTGTCTCCCAAGATTTGTGAGAGTGTTGGGTCATCCTTCAGGAAAGGTTGTAGATCCTTAATAATGCGTTGGAGGGGTTTTAGTTGGGGGCTGAAGGTGATGGCTAGTGGCGTTCTGTTATTTTCTTTGTTGGGCCTGTTCTGTAGTAGGTGACTTCTGGAAACTCTTCTGACTATATCAATCTGTTTCTTCACTTCTGCAGGTGGGTATTGTAGTTGTAAGAATGCTTGATAGAGATCTTGTAGGTGTTTGTCTCTGTCTGAGGCGTTGGAGCAAATGCGGTTGTATCGCAGAGCTTGGCTGTAGACAATGGATCGTGTGGTGTGGTCAGGGTGAAAGCTGCAAGCATGTAGGTAGGAATAGGGGTCAGTAGGTTTCCGGTATAGGGTGGTGTTTATGTGACCATTGTTTATTAGCACTGTAGTGTCCAGGAAGTGGATCTCTTGTGTGGACTGGTCCAGGCTGAGGTTGATGGTGGGATGGAAATTGTTGAAATCATGGTGGAATTCCTCAAGGGCTTCTTTTCCATGGGTCCAGATGATGAAGATGTCATCAATATAGCACAAGTAGAGTAGGGGTGTTAGGGGACGAGAGCTGAGGAAGCGTTGTTCTAAGTCAGCCATAAAAATGTTGGCATACTGTGGGGCCATGCGGGTTCCCATAGCAGTGCCGCTGATTTGAAGGTATACATTGTCCCCAAATGTAAAATAGTTATGGGAAAGGACAAAGTCACAAAGTTCAGCCACCAGGTTAGCTGTGACATTATCGGGGATAGTGTTCTTGACGGCTTGTAGTCCATCTTTGTGTGGAATGTTGGTGTAGAGGGCTTCTACATCCATAGTGGCCACGATGGTGTTATCAGGAAGATCACCGATAGATTGTAGTTTCCTTACAGCCTCTGCTTCCCATCCTCAGCCCTCTGCTAGTTTGAATCATCTTTGATGTCTCTGGCCTCAGAACTCCTGGACCTGATTATCATTCATAACTCCCCTCCTGCAGTACCATGAATGCCTCCCCAAAGGCTTTGACCACTCTTCCTGATACAATAAAAGGCAGCAAAGCCAGGTGGGGTGCTCAGAAAACAAAACAAAAGCATAAATATTAATAAACCAAATCAAAACTCAAGCCTGATTCTTGCTGGTAGGAAGAGAGAACTATCCTTGTAATTGTTCTTACACAGGGTAGGGGCTTACATGAGGCCGTGATGAGTAAGCTAGATAGAAAGGCATGGCAGTGCCACTTCATGTGAGCAGGCTTCACTGTGGAAGCCAGCTCAACACTGGGTATAGCAAACCCAAGTCTGACATAGATGCAGGAGAATGTTCCCCTGTGCCCCTGAATGTACATTTTATTAGCTAAGAAGCAGATGCAAGAAAGAAACAATGTAAAATGGTTACGTTCAGGCTAGCTCAGGGGCCTAGCAGTAGTAATCTAGTCTGTGCTGCCATGTATGAGCTCATGATTCAAGTCTTGATAGTTTTCTCTGGCTCTGTGGGATGGAAGAGAGGGCCAGGAAAGTGAGGTGTGGTGCTGATGGATGCTGAAGGGAATCCTGTTTAGCTGTGTCTGGCCCTGAGGTCTGTGGCCATAATGAGGGTCTCAGGAGGGTTCAGGGTAAGCAGTGTACATCAAGGGAAACAGGACTCTGACAGGGGGAAAAAGCCCTGTCTATTTGCTTATATTGTTAATCCAAATGCACTAGAGCTCCCACCGTCCACCCGTTCTGTTCGCAGCCTCAACAATCTTTTCCCACAGAATAAGGTAGAAGATCCTCAGCAGAAGAATGTTTTTACTTGTGAAAATTGCTTTTGCTACATATAAAGGCCTCCTCCTCTTCAAACTTCACAAAATTATTATTTTTCACAAATAGTGAAAAAATATCATTTGGGATCATTGTTTTCCAATGATTAGAATTTTCACACTCCTCTAGTCCCTACTGATGCTGTGAGGACTCCTGCTACTGCCATTTTCTAGCACTATCATCTCCCCTACACTGAAACTCTCTGGCTTAAGCTCCATTGTTCAGATGAGCGTGCAGATAGGACTAGGAATTGTTCTAATTCAGCAGAGCTGTCAGAATTTAGAAGCTGCCTCATTGGATCAGAAGTCCACCCATGTAGTCCGGTATCCTGTCTCCAACCACAGGCAGTACAAATGCTTTATAGGAAGCTGCAGAAACTTCCTAACTGTAAGAACAGCAGGACAGTGGAACAGACTGCCGAGGGAAGTTGGGGAATCTCCTTCACAGGAGGTTTTCAAAAGGAGGCTGGATCGCCATCTGTCTTGGATGGTTTAGACACAACAAAACCTGCATCTTGGCAGGGGGTTAGACTAGATGACCCTTGCGGTCCCTTCTAAGCCTATGGTTTTATGTTTCTATGAAAGCCCTGTAGTGGAAAATTATGGAATAACCTGATAGAAATAAAACTTTGGTTCCTTATTCCCAGTAGTAAGTTTTGGTGTTTTAATCATTGCTACAGTAACTCTGTATGTTCACATTAACCATGTAAATGTCTAAACCTATTTTGTATCCTGTTAACCTCAATGATGTCTTGCAAAGTTGAGAGGTAAACTGGTGGAATTTACACTGAAGGTGGGACAACCAGGATGTTACAGATAAGTGGGTGAGAAAGGGGTACATTTGATTGATGTTTAAACTATGGAATGATATTCCAAAGTGCACAACAAAAATTAGGCAGGGAGAAGGATTTAATGATGTGTATTTCCATTTTTAAACGGTACAGGGAATAGGTAAGTAATGGATTATACAGAATATATATATATATAGATTTTAAGGTGCTCAGATACCATGCTCATGAATGTAGTATAAACATTTAGAAAGACTCATAGCTTCATAATTCTGATGTAAAAGGATTTATGGAAATAAAACAAGTTTAGATTATAGGCCTGATTTTCATTTAAAAATTGAATTAATTTAAGGCAAATGTTTGTAATTTGCAACCAAGACTTTGTGTAATTGTGAATTTCATGAGCAAATGGGTAATTAAATGCATTGGGCTTGAAATTACCTGTTTTGTGTACCCGGTCACGACAACTGCGCAGATAAATTAGACGTGTTAGTGTGTTCACAATTGCATGCCTCATCTGTGTGAAAATCAGGCCCTGCATCTAGCATATACATATATATTAATAGTGTCCTTCTCACCAAATAAAAATCCACTGAGTTTGACCTTCAAATCTTTCTCAGACTATTACATGACACTTGCATTTTTAATAAGAACAATGTATTGGACCAAATTTCTCAAAGATGAAACACTGACGGATCTGCAAAAATGTGCACACAACGGTGACACCTGCAAATCAGCATATTGTTGTGCACTGGTGGGTATTAGTACATATGAAATGGACGGTTGCTTGTACAAATAGACAGATATACATGCAGTTGCACATTTTGTATCTGCAAATGTGTTTCTGCTGACCCTGCATTCCATATCTAACTGTACTCCATGTCAGAAGCAAAGCATGGTGTTTTCACAATTTTGTTTCCTTTGTCTGTGTGGCTCTTTTATTTAAAAGTCTCAAAACAGAACATTTACAAACTATAAAGAGCTTTATAATGAGCAGGAGTGAAATTTGGATCTAAAATCAGGGGATTCCCTCGTAATGAGGGGGAGTTGATATTTTATGAGCCAAACTGTGGGTTCTGCTTTTACATAGCCTTGATAGGATGTTGTGGTGGTGGTAGTTGAACAATGGCCACAATCCTCTGATCTGCCCAAGCAGGACTTGAGAAGAACTTGAAGGCAAAGGTAACTTTACTTTCGGGATTTAACTTTTAACCACCAAGGGCCTGTTGTGGCAGCTAGAGTTTGCTCTATGCCATCTGGTGATTCCCCTATTCCAGGAATCCCCACGTGGTTACTTCACCATGGCTTTAAGGACACTGAGCAACCTTATGGGGGCTGGGCATCTGACCCAAAGTCTTTACATTCCAATTTTCTGTGGTAAAGCTACTGAAGTCTCAGCATCTTACTCAAAAGGGCTTGTCTACACAGGGATATTGGCTGGCAGAACTATAGTGGTATAATTACGTCGTTATAACTATGGTGTTTTACCACCTCATGTGGATGCCATGCCAGAATAAAAATGACTTGATTCTGGTATAGTCACTCCACTTCCAAAGATCAGTTCAGGGGAGTCAATAGCAGGTGACGCAGTCCTGCCCCTCAAGGCATGTCAACAGGACCAAAAACAGAGGTGGATTTTTGTGTGTGTGTGTGTGTGCGTGTAGTGTGGATTATAGGCAGGCAAAGTTCAAATAAACAAAAAGCATAGGGGGGAAATGGTTTTAGTTAAATAAAGATACTTGGAGACTGATTTAGCTACCTTTAATTTCACCTTGAACAGTAGCCAGACCCAGTGTATTGAGAAAATACAAGAGTGCTCTTACTGCCTGGTATTTGTTCAGTAATAATCTTGCTACAGCATATGCCTCTTGGTGAGAGCTCTATCTTAAAAAGTAAATAAAAGGGCTTCGGAGAATGATTCTCAAAGGGCTTACTCTGCTGATGCTGGTTAGTGTGGACACAGGGCTGTCTGCCCCTCAGTTTAGCAATTTAATTGCACAGTGAAACATCCACATTATTTGCATGCTTTCTCTCTCTCTCGCTATACTGTGGAGTCTTTTCCTTTCAGCAGAAACCCAATGGAAACCTAGCTATTCAATATTGTTTCTTGTTATTTCATTGCAAAACAGTTTATGACTCTAAAGGTCAGATCTGAATGTTGCCCAAACCACTGAAGAATAAAGGATAAATCAGGATTGGGGGACTCTGTGGTGTGACAATCATGGAAAAGGCAAAAAAGGAGCCAGTGAGAATATTTATCTGGAACAGCAATGCAAACTTACCTTCAGTTCAGGTTTAAAAGCCTAGTAAATCATTACACATTTTTTATTATTTACCTGGTACAAAATCCCCCAGGGGAAGGGAGGGGGAAAAAAACCCCCACACAACTCCCAGACCACATTCTTTCAAATTTTTTGTCGCTTGCTCAGCATTTTTGCAGTAACTCAGGAAAATCTAGTGATACATATTTCATTGCTTCATTCATAGATTAGAAAGTGGGAGGTCATCTTGGCTGTAACTGCAATAGGGAACATTTATAATACTGAATGCAAGCAGTGCCAGCTGAGGACTTCGAGCAGGAAGGTAATTCTCACACAGCATTCAGAAGACAAAGGTTGCATTTACACCTGGCCAGAGTGTTTAATGATCTACTATTTCCAAACATTGCAGGCTAGCAATCTGTTGCGTCTCAGATCATAAAACATATCACAAGCTAGAGACAAGAGAACTGGGGTTTGATTGACCAGAGTTGATCTTTTTGGAGATGCTTTAGGAAGGAACCTGCAATGACTGGGAAATTCTTGTCCAATTTAGCAAGAAACATGGCACTCCCAGTCTTTAGGAAACCAGTGATTAATGGAAAATCTTTCTTCTAGCCGCCTTTGCCTCACCAAGTCAACAAGACTTGGAAGGCATGTCACCTGGGTGGGAAAAGCTACCACCAGGTTTTAAGACAGAAGAGAAAGATGTCAAGGAAATGAGAGAAATGCCCAGGGAAGAAGCCTCTTTTAGGTTCCTTTTTTTGTCGTTCTGTTGGGAATTTGTGATGTTGAGGGTAGATGGCTTACATCTTTGTATGTTTAAATCATGATCGAATCTAAAGATAACCCAGTTGTCATTTCTGATAACTTGTTAGATATTTTTCAGTGCAAAAATGGCACCAGGTATCCTAATCTGGATCTGTTGCCTGCACATCTCCCACTGACATTAGTGGGAGTTGCTCACATACAGTGGTAACAGGATAGGAGAGCAGTTTTATTAAGCTACATCAGTTACTCTGATGGCAAAGGGCACTTTGTGAAAAGTTATTTCTCGTTCCTTTTGCTTGTCTCCTCAACACAGGTCAGTGACATTAAATGTTATGATGATTGACCAAGTTTGATGAGGGGAGCAGGGTTTTGACCTTACAAGGCTTTACCCATGCAAGATTTCCCATTCATTTCTATGACTATTCATGTGAGTAAATATGTCTGGCCCCTACCCTGTATTGGCTTCAAACTTGAAAGCATTACAAACTAAAGCCACTGACTACATGAAAGGTTCTCTAAGAAAGAAAAGATTTTGCAGTTCAGTTCTGTATTAAAGCACTGGTTTGCCATTTACTCCAATGGGGCCAGGATTTCACCCTTTGCCTTTAATAGAAGTAAGCCTCTGCTTAAAGTTAAGCATGTACTAAAGTGCTTTGTTGAACTGGGATCTCTCTATATTTATCTTTCTAACAAAAATAAATTTAGGCTAGGATTCTTTGCAATAGATCATCATCTACATGCTGCTTCTTCGGGTATATCGCCCAAAGGAACCCAAACTGTGGAAGCTTTTTAGATCTTTCCTTCCTCTGCATTCACTCATTCTTATATGGCCATTGAATAGGGAAGCAAGGCACATGGTATATAGCCATATGCACACTGAATGTTTCTTCTCAGTTCCTCCTTAGTGCCTGACAAAATTACTGGAGGTTTTGAGGTAGTCTGGAGTTGCAGTTATACTGAATTGCATAATCAAGGTCACTTTGAAAATTACACAAAACTTTGTCCCATATTTCTCGGAAAAATGTGAAACACGTGCAGAAAAATATCCTGCAGCTGCCAACATCATTTCCACTCTACATGAATGACACATTATAAAACTGAATTGTCCTTTAATATATAGTAGCAGAATATATTAAATAGCTCACACAGCAGACAGAAGGGCAATATTACCGTTTTTCTCTGGTAGCCAGCATGAATTCAGCTTCGAGTTTAGCTCCCAGTCTTCTTTCCTAGATGCTGCACTCTGAATCAGATGAATGTTCAGTTGGATGCTTATGTCCGAATAAGAGGAAGCAATAATACTTTGCATGTCTTTTAACGCCTTTTGTTTGAGGATCTCAAAGTACATGATGAACATCAGTGAATTTATTCTCAAACCCACTGTGAGCTAGGTAAGTTTTTATTATAACTAGGGCTGTCGATTAATCGCAGTTAACTCATGTGATTAACTCAAAAAAAATGAATCGCTATTAATCACAGTTTTGATTGCCCTGTTAAACAATAGAATACCAATTGAAATGTATTAAATATTTTAGATGGTTTTCTACATTTTCATATATATTGTATTCTGTTGTAGTTGAAATCAAAGTATATATATTTTATTACAAATATTTGTACTGTAAAAATGATAAACAAAAGAATTACTATTTTTCAATTCACCTCATACAAGTATTGTAGAGCAATCTCTTTGTCGTGAAAGTACAACTTACAAACATAGATTTATTTTGTTACATAACTGCAATCAAAGCCAAAACAATGTAAAACTTCAGAGCCTACAAGTCCACTCAGACCTATTTCTTGTTCAGCCAATCGCTAAGACAAACAAGTTTGTTTACATTTACAGGAGATAGTGCTTCCCGCTTCTTATTTACAAGGTCACCAGAAAGTGAGAACATGCATTTGCATGGCACTTTTTTAGTAGCTAACATTGCAAGGTATTTACATGCCAGATATGCTAAACATTCATATGCCCCTTCATGCTTTGGGCACCATTCCAGAGGACATGCTGATGATGCTCATTAAAAAAATAATGTGTAAATTAAATTTGTGACTGAACTCCTTGTGGGAGATTGTATGTCCCCTGCTCTGTTTTACCTGCATTCTGCCATATATTTCATGTTATAGCAGTCTCGGATGATGACCCAGCACATGTTGTTCATTTTAAGAACACTTTCACTTCAGATTTGACAAAACGCAAAGAAGGTACCACTGTGAGATTTCTAAGATAGCTACAGCACTCGACCCAAGGTTTAAGAATCTGAAGTGCCTTCCAAAATCTGAGAGGGACAAGGTGTGGAGCATGCTTTCAGAAGTCTTAAAAGAGCAACACACTAATGCGGAAACTACAGAACCTGAACCACCAAAAAAGAAAATCAACCTTCTGCTGGTGGTATCTGACTCAGTTAATGAAAATGAATATGCATCGGTCTGCACGGCTTTGGATTGTTATCGAGCAGAACCTGTAATCAGCATGGACGCATGACCCCTGGAATGGTGGTTGAAGCATGAAAGGACATATAAATCTTTAGCGCATCTGGCATGTAAATATCTTGCGACGCTGGCTACAACAGTGCCATTTGAATGCCTGTTCTCACTTTCAGGTGACATTGTAAACCAGAAACGGGCAGCATTATCTCCTGCAAATGTAAACAAACTTGTTTGAGAGATTGGCTGAACAAGAAGTAGGACTGAGTGGACTTGCAGGCTCTAAAATTTTACATTGTTTTATTTTTGAATGCAGTTTTTTTTAACATGATTCTACCTTTGTAAGTTCAACTTTCATAATAAAGAGATTGCACTACAGTACTTGGATTAGGTGAATTGAAAAATACTAAGTCTTTTGTTTTTTTACAGTGCAAATACTTGTAATCAAAAATAAATATAAAGTGAGCACTGTACACTTTATATTTTGTGTTGTAATTGAAATCAATATATTGAAAATGTAGAAAACATCCAAAATATTTAAATGAATGGTATTCTATTATTGTTCAACAGTGTGATTAATCGTGTGATTAATCATGACTATTTTTTTTAAAAGCGTGATTAATCGTGATTAATTTTTTTAGTTGCTTGACAGCCCTAATTAGAACCACTTTATAGATGTAGAAATTGAGTAAAGCTGGTTGACATTTTTTGTATGAAAATGTTTTTATCAAAAATGTGCTATATTTCAAAATACAAAGTTTTCTTGAAAAATCCTCTTGTTTTTCAATTTTTTAAAAAATAAAATCAGAAAGTATAAAAAAAAAAAAGCCCAACACAAAAAGCTAGTTTGATGTTTTGGCTTTCTGATTTATTGTTTTTCCTTTTCTCTCTCCACCTTTTTTCTCCTCCCCTCCATTTTCAGTGGCAGAATGGAAAAGGGGAATAATAAGGGAAAATGGGGAGAGTGGAGAAGGAAAAAGGAAAATGACAGAAAAATAAATAAATTCAAAAATGAAAATGTTTAAAACCAAAAATTTTCAATAAAAACTTTCAAGATGTTGAAACTAATGAAATATTGAACTAATGAAAAATCATTCCTTAAATACTTTGTTGGATTGGGGCCCAAACGCAGGGTACATTAAAGGATCAAGCACAGTGTGACCTGCTCTACTCTGATCCTGTAGTTGGATCTGCTGCATGGATCCCTGGACCCATAGTCTCCTTTGAAATCAATGGAGCATCACAGGAGATGCTGTTGAATAATTGGGCCCCATGCATGCAGAATGGTATTGTTCTGTTAATGACCAACTTTTGTATACATTTTTCTTAATCAAAGGTGTTTTCCCATTAGACCAAAACAGACATACAATATCCAGGAACCAGCAGACATCAAGCAATACTAACAAAATCTGGAGTATTCCAGTCCCAATCTATGAAGCTCTATAAAATCTACTAAAATTTACTCAAGCCTTAAGATGCTTTCATATCAGCCTTGGATATTTTACTGTGTATTAAGTTGTTGCCTATAATTTTATAGAGTCATAGAACTGTAGGGCTGGAAGGGACCGCGAGAGGTCATCAAGTCCAGCCCCCTGTGCTAAGGCAGGACCAAGTAAACCTAGACCATCCCTGACAGGTGTCAGCTGCTCTTAAAAACCTCCAGTGATGGGGATTCCACAACCTTCCTTGGATGCCTATTCCAGAGTTCAACAACCCTTCTAGTTAGAAAGTTTTCCCTAATATCTAACCTAACTCTCCCTTGCTGCAGATTAAACCCATTACTTGTTTGTATGACTAACTCCATACATGTTCCCCAGGTCAAGTGTATCTACTCTCCTAATTTTAACCAGAAAGCCATTGGCACAAGAGCTCTATCCCTTCATTAGGGGATAATTTGGTCGCTGATAGTATTTCTAAAATGCGCATATTTTGAGACAGCATTTTCTTTTCATTTTTCAGATCACCAAGGGAGAAGAACAGTCTTGAAATGTTATTGCCTCTAGCTTATTGTTTCATGTGTTTAGTTTCCAGTGGTTGGGAAAAATAAATCAGCCTTTATCCTGGATCTTTTGAGATCCTCCCTCTCTTTGTTTCTCATGTACTAGTTGAAATAATGTTCCGTTGTTGCCTCTTTTTGATTTGCCAGGCCTAACGAGACCTCTCTTTTTGTTTGATTTTACAGGAGAATCTTAGCTTTGGCTAAGCCAATACCTTAGCCAAAGCTCGGTATTGGCTTCCTGGCCATTACATTTTGTTCTTTGTAGGCCAAATTCTGCTCTTTGTCACACTGTAAAGCGCAGTTGACTCGAGCTTTGTGGCATGGTTTTAACTGAGGGCAAAATTTGGCCCCTTGAGTTTGTATTTGTTTTCATTAAAAAAATAAAAAATTGGAATGGCTAAAAACAGCCCTGCTTCCCAGCACTGAACTTAGTGGACTTGCAACCTGCTTACAGCAGCTCTGAATTTGGCGTATTGTCTTGCCTTAACATAGCTTAAGTTTCTATTTCCATTGTCTCACAGCAAGGTACAAGAGAAAAATGTGCTTTATTTAATACAACCTGTTAATGCATGTAGACAGTGTCCTATAGAAGAAACTGATGAATTCAGGTGTATGAATCACTTCTATCCCAGCCATCAGTATCTCTAACAAAAGGATAAGAAACAGATTCCAGTTTATTATAATCAGCACTGAGGGGGAAAGGTTTTACTAATGCTGAAAAATACTTTGGTTATGTCCCTTTAATCATATGAAAATGGCCTGTCCTTCATGTCAGGGGTGAGGATGGGAGGTATTTCTGAAGGATACGTATTTGATGTTAAAAGGTGATACTACAAAAATAAAACATATTACAATTATACTGCAGGGGAAAGCAGTGATCCTCTCATTCCCAATGAAAGAAACATTGCACTAGGCTCAAGACAGCAACTTTTCAAAGGCTATGTTCTCTGCAATATTATCTTTTCAAGGCTCTTTATGTTGTTCTCCTTGATGTGGAAGGGGTGACGCACCAAGGAAAATCATTGGGGGGAGAGGTCAGTTTAAAATCAGAGGCTCAGATTTCCTGGTCTGGCCTAAGTTTGCTGGTACAAGACCAGGGTGTGTGGGAGAAAGGTGATTTTATACCACCTTAAATACCCTTATTCCTGGGGCTGGAGTGGTGGGGCGGGGGGGGGGGGGGCGGACAGTTTTGCACCCTGCACAACTTAAAGCAGCATAAAGTCTGGTCACCAAGATCCACTCCAGTGGTCAGGGATAGCTGGAAAGTAGAGATGACCTGGCCATTCTTCCTTTCTTTCAGGGGCTGGTGGGATGTAAAGCCACTACTCTAGCTTGACACCCAGGGCCGGCTCTACCGTTTTTGCCGCCCCAAGCAGTGAAAAAACCGGTTGCCGCTGAATTGCTGCTGCGGATGGCAGGAGAGAGAGGAAGCTGCCGCCGAATTGCCACCGTCGTGGAAACTCTGCCTCCCCTTTCTGACTGCTGCCCGAAGCACCTGCTTGGAACGCTGGTGCCTGGAGCCGGCCCTGTCGACACTACCCAGAGATTGCCCCTGTATGGATTCCACCAGGGAATCCATAAAAATCTTGCTAAACCTGCTTTAGGACCCCTTTGTGCCACGACAGCACTGCAAAGGGCCTGTAGTGGGGCTAAGAATATGTCCCAGAACTTTAGGAATTCCAGTAAAATGTATTGTTCAAAAGTATAATGGAACTGGCTAGAATATAACGCTGTTTCATGTATCTCTGTCATATACTGTCATCCTTAGAATATTTCCTGGATCAGCAGAACTGTGGTTAGCTATAATTTTTATGGAACTATTTTGCCTTAAACCTACAGAGCACCAGTGAAGGCCCCAAACCTGTAAATCAGCTACAACTTCTAAAACAAATCATCATGATGGAGTTTTGCCAACCTAATATTCTGTGCTCATTCATTATTTGGTTTTCACTTTCTGAGCTGATTTAAACAGACCCTGTTGTAACTGTACCAGTTGCATCCAAGATACAAGCCTGATTTATGCTTTGAAAACATGAACTATTCAGTGGCTTAGTTTACAAAGCTAAAGGGGAGTTGTTCAACAGCGCTCTGAACTTCTGCAAACAAGAACATGCAGGTTGTCTATTTTCCCATTAGGGCTTGTAGGAGATTGTAAGTAATTAGAAGAAATGTGGTTTATCCAGGGTCTTCCAGTGGGGAAATAGGAGGTGAGCTTGGCAGGGAACAATTCTTCTTCTTATTAATAATCATGTTTATTTTGGGGGCAGCTAAGAGCTAACCAAGAGTGGAGCCCCTATTGTGTTAAGCACTGTCCAAAGCCAACCTTTGAGGCGTATCCATTATTAAAGTTTACTTTACTATGATAATGCAATATAATCTGATAAAAAAGTTAGCAAAATGCCACTGTTTTTTAAGACAACATCATTGTCCCTGTGTTGAATTCCATCATGATGCCTTGAACTGAAACATTAACATTTCTTTTTGAAATTCCTTCATTGGTTAATATTACAACCTCCCCCTTTCACCACTTCATATAGTGTGTAAACAACATTTTGGTGCTTGCAAAAATAGACATCAGAATTCTCATACATGCTTTGTAGGAAAAAATTCTGGGCCGGATTCTCATTTACAGTAACACTCCATTGTATTACCTTGGCAGTGTACAGGGGATTTAAGGTGAGTGTAAATATGTAATTTACATAAATACTATATAATTGATATAATTTATACCCACTTTGAGGCTTTTGACTGTGCCAGTGGTGGCGTGAAGGGGATTTAGTGTAAATGAGAATCAGGCTGCCTGTATTGTGATTACATAGCATCTTTACAAATATCCATTCCACTAATAAATATTTGGAATAGCAGCTCCTAGCTCTTTAGGGATAGGACCTCTTCTAGTCCAACTTTTGTAAAGCATCATGTACAGTTGGTGTGCTAATGATAAATAGTAACGATAGGGCCTCTGGGCACTACCATAATATAAATATTCGACAATATCAGTACACGAAAGCCAAAACTGAGTGTTCTTTACAAAAAAAGTGAGGGAACAGAAATCTTCTCAATCATGGGACATTTCTGCCCTCATTTATACATGCAACCTTAGTGATAGGACAGAGCGTGGCCCACATGTATGGAACAAATATTTGAAATTCCTTGTGCGCATAACAGAAGCGGAATTCAGGTATACAGTAGAAGCTCAGAGTTACAAGAATGAGTTACGGAAATGGAGGTTGGTCATAACTCTGAAATGTTCAGAACTCTGAACAAAACATTATGGTGGTTCTTTCAAAAGTTTACAACTGAACATTGACTTAAAACAGCTTTGAAACTTCCCTATGCAGAAGAAAAATGCTGCTTTTAACCGTCTTTATTTAAATGAAACAAGCACAGAAACAGTTTCTTTACCTTGTCAAATCTTTTTTTTAAACATTCCCTTTATTATCTTTAGTAGTTTACGTTTAACACAGTACTGTACTGTATTTGCCTTTTCTGTGTGTGTGTGTGTGTGTGTGTGCGTGCGCCTGCTGCTGCCTGATTGCATATTTCTGGTTCCAAATGAGGTGTCAAGGTTCCTTCCCCACTCTGAACTCTAGGGTACAGATGTGGGGACATGCATGAAAAACCCCCTAAGCTTATTTTTACCAACTTAGGTTAAAACTTCCCCAAGGTACAAACTATTTTACCTTTTGCCCTTGGACTTTATTGCTGCCACCACCAAGTGTCTAACAAATATATAACCGGGAAAGAGCCCGCTTGGAAACGTCTTTCCCCCCAAAATCCTCCCCAAACCCTACACCCCCTTTCCTGGGGAAGGCTTGATAAAAATCCTCACCAATTTGCATAGGTGAACACAGACCCAAACCCTTGGATCTTAAGAACAATGAAAAAGCAATCAGGTTCTTAAAAGAAGAATTTTAATTGAAGAAAAAATAAAAGAATCACCTCTGTAAAATCAGGATGGTAAATACCTTACAGGATAATCAGATTCAAAACATAGAGAATCCCTCTCGGCAAAACCTTAAGTTACAAAAAGACACAAAACACAGATACATTCCATTCAGCACAACTTATTTTATCAGCCATTTGAACAAAACAGAATCTAACGCATATCTAGCTAGATTACTTACTAAGTTCTAAGACTCCATTCCTTTTCTGTTCCCAGCAAAAGCATCACACAGACAGAGAGAGGCTTTGTTTCTCCCCCCCTCCAGCTTTGAAAGTATCTTTTCTCCTCATTGGTCATTTTGGTCAGGTGCCAGCGAGGTTATCCTAGCTTCTTAACCCTTTACAGGTGAAAGGGTTTTTCCTCTGGCCAGGAGGGATTTAAAGGTGTTTACCCTTCCCTTTATATTTATGACATGAGGTGTGTGGTTGACTGGTCGGTTCATAACTCTGGTGTTCATAACTCTGAGGTTCTACTGTAATCACAGAATTATAGGGTTAGACGGGACCTCAAGGGTCATCTAGTCTAGCCCCCAGGTAACTAATAACCTGAGTGATAATCATTTTGCTCCAGTCATAATTTTCATTATGGTAACAGTTTGTTTTAGTGTAACCAGGGTCATGAGCACCTTTCTAAGGAGTTTTGATTACAATATCATTTGCAAAGTGAAGCAAAGTTTCAAATATTTCCTTCAATGTTTGAATGCCAGCTTTCCCCATTGCAGCAGTAAGTATTTTGAGCCACATCTTCCTAGATCTCCTGCTTTACAATCTCTAAGAAATTATCTTGATTAGACATCCAGGAAATGAATGTAATGCCATGGGGGCATTGTGAGTTCACGAGTTATATGACAGAGTTTTACAAGAGTAGCACTGTGCAAGGAAGGGACAGATGGCTAAACCTGTAAAACTAGTTCTATCCATAAATGCTCTTTGCACCTTATAATTATTTTTTCAAAAAAGCTGAAATATATTTGGGAAGTACTTGTTCAAACCACAGGCTCGGTAAAATATTAACAAATGGAAACTGAACAAAAAAGATACTTTGAAGGACTTAAACATGTGTGGGTTCTCTCCTTATTTGCCTAACTCTAATCACCAGGGCCACACTTGTGACCGGCTAAAGCATTGCTGTGAACAGCAAGTATATCATAAGGGTTCTCAAATATGAAAGTGAAGTTGGAACAAAAGACAGGCACCAGACAGACTTCCCCTGTTAAAGATTATCCGGCATGTCACCCAGATGCCAGCATTCCCAGAAATCCCAGCAGCAATAGGCAACTATATCTCACCTAATGTGACTTAACTGCTTTGAAACCCTGCCCAGAACCTCATGGCATTCCATGCTATCACCTCTTCATGGGGGAATGAACTTTATCTCTAAGACTTTAAGAGTGTTTGCTTTAAAGATGATTTACGACACTTAACAATTACTGAATTTCCTAAATTATTGTTGTTATTATGTATTTCACATTATGCAGAGAAATACCTTGACCACAGAATTGTAAATCTTTCAGGATGGAGAAGGTCACTCATAAAACAAGTTAAAGGTCCTCAGATTCAAACTGGAATTTTGCTGCTCTAGATGTCAGTGCAGATAAGAAAAGCATCTGATGGAAGGGGTGAGGAAAACAGAACTGGCGCCCAGGCCTGTAGAAACGTTAACATGACTAACCCAAGGACTTGACTTACTTTCTCTGTCTCTTTCTGTCTGAAGAATATGGACTGCACAGTTCACAAAGCTTGAGAAAAACACACAAACGAAAGTGGTCAGGACAAAGATTTCTAACTCTTTTTTCTTTTCTGTCCACATATTGGATCAGAGAGTAAATTTATTGATCTGGATTCATCACTGCCACACCTCCCCTGAAATGAATGGACATCTATCAAGGATGGCTCTTTCCCACTGTCCAGGTATAAAATAACTCTCTATTTTTCTTGACTCAAGTGCTCCATGACCCCTTACTTAAATTTGAAATAAGACAATGTGTTATTGTTTCATGTTTGGTTTTTTGGGGGAGAACTAGCCAAACACTTATACATCTTGATGACATCTCCAAGAAATGAGCTCTTCACTGTTGCTTAACACAGTTTCACGGGTTACTTGTTTTTCATGCACTGATTCTTTTAATCTTCCCTCATTAAAAACTTCCATGTTTCAGCAATATTGTCTTTGCATTTCTTTTTGAAGGAGCCAACTATGTGTGCTGAAAGATTAGACTGTCCTGTTTTTTTTTAAAAAAAGTCTTCAAAATGAAGTACATCAAAAGTAAAAGTAGGTGACAAATGTTGATATTTGTCAAGTGTTTCTGCTTTGATCCCACATTGCTATTTTTTTAAGAGTTTGACAAATGTGTCCGGTAGTTTGGCTTCAAACATCTTCAGTCTGCACAGTGCTTTACTTGACTTGGAATCCATTTGATCCTTCACTTGCTTTTTTCTCTCCAGTCCTGGAGGACTACAGCTAGCATAAAAGGATGGTTATTGTCTTCCATATGCTGCTGTTGCTGGAGCATCATGTTTTTAAAAATGGATTAGGTTGCTGTCCTGAGTTGTGCTGTAGTTTGTGTTAGCAATTTCTAAACAGAAATCCATATAGCTGCCATTGTTTGGTGCTGTTGCTTTCCGTTTTCATTCAGGTAACAGCTGGGACTCTGATTCTGTCAGTTCTGTAGCATGTAAATAGAACAGACATTTGACCTTTCCCTGTTCTATAGTGTCAACTCTGTCCCTCTCCACAAACTACATACCAGAACTGAGGAAGACATTTGGGCCCTGTCCCTCACATTAGCCAAATAGACCAGAACACATGTCTCATCAACACTGCTGGAGCTCTGGGCAGTCACATAGCTGTTCATGCTCCAATCCTCAAAAGCCTCCAGTTACATGTAGGCCAATACCCTCAAAGAAAGAGAGAGTCTTTTTTAAACGGACAGTATAAAATATAGACATATGTCCGCTTATGCCTCAGTCTGGAGGTGGCCAGCATATTTTGTTACGCTCCCAGAAATATCACCTCCCAAAGACTATACTTCCAGAGATAACCTAGAGATGTCATCCAGTTACTGGTGTCCAGTAATATTCATAGAACTATTGCGTTTCAGGATGGTACTTCCAAGAAAGATCTGTCTGGATGAGATATATTCCGAATGAACTTTTCTGTGGTATCTTCAAGATACAACTTGGTTAGTGGATGAGCTGTTGAGTGTTGGTGAAGTTCGGCCCTTATGAAAAGATTTTGAAGCAAGTGAGAGAATGAGCCATATTCTTCTTCATTTACACCAATGTAAACCAGGTGTAAGTCCAGTGATATCAGTAGAGATACACTGGTTTTTAGATGTGATAGTTATAGTGCTTTTTTGGCTACGATGCTGTTATAATAATGAAAGTGTCTTCCTTATTGTATTATGTAATTTTTGATAGTAACATGGCCCCTATCATCTTTCTCATCTCTCTTTTTTCTTGGAAGAATACGTCTCTTGTGATTAAAGGAAATGTGTGCTGTGAATTAGAAAATTCCATGGTTTTCACTTGTATAACTGTCTGTCAATAAAATAACATCAAACATTCCAGGAAAGGCAAGATGATAGCACCCACAGACTTGGAGAGAAGTTAGCTAGGTAACTACTTGAAACCACCCCACAGGTCTCTCCTTGTGTTTGGCCATCACTTTCTGTTTGTTTCTTTTCAGCGTGGATGTGTTTTCTTTTGCTCTGATCTCAGAAATTTGAATCTGTCTCCTAGCAGTTTGGTATCTTCTAATTTTTGACTTTTAATAACCCAGCCTGCCTTTTACAAGCAGTGGCAGATGCCTCTCTGCTTCCACTGAAAGCTATTTTGTTTTCAATTTGAAAAAAAAGCACTAGAACTTTGTGCCTTATTTGCTTCAAGGAATATCTGCAGAGGAATCCATAAAGCGAATTATTACTTTCCAAAGCTGTTTTCACAGGCATTTCCTGAAGAAGGCCTATCAGATAAAATGATGACTTTAACCTTTTTCTTTATCCTTTACATAGTGTATTATTTTATTACCCTCATTTGTTTTTGCAGTTTGTTTTTCTGGACTTCAGAGCACTACAGTTTGAATATACTTTTGCAAATAATTTAAGAGCTTCTGGATCAGTTATGTTAGTTCAGAAGTTGCGTGGTTTTGGTGAATAAATACTTCAGCTTTGATTATTATTTATCCTCTAATTAGATTCATTAAATCATTAATTAGATGGTAAGCCTGCCCTGTGAGGATTCCTTGTGTGGCATAGAGCCATCGTAGTGGCTCCTATAGTGTTCCCCAACCTTGGGACTGTGAGCAGCCACTGTAGAGTAGAAGTAGCCTTGAGCCTGCTCTGCTTCATGCTATGATCTGGATGCCCCAGGATGGGAAGAGAGGTAAAGGTTTCTTAAACCCACCTTTGAAAGTATCCAGTGAACCTTCTACTAGTCAAATACTTGCGAGGCAGTAAACTTGCGACTTCTCAACAGTGATCACCAGCAAGTGAAAGTCACATGTCATGCTTATTCCTCCAGAGGAACACTTTCTGGGGATCAAGTATCATGGGGTAGCCGTGTTAGTCTGTATCCATAAAAACAAGAAGGAGTCTGGTGGCACTTTAAAGACTAACCGATTTATTTGGGCATAAGCTTTCATGGGAAAAACACCACTTCTTCCACCAGACTCCTTGTTGTTTTTCTGGGGATGACATTTTAGAATGGTAGATGTTCTCTTGTTGGCGGATGCTCTAAATATGTACTAACAACCATAGCAATAACCCCCCAGCCCACACGATTATCCAGATATACAAATCCCTTCACATTTCCTGGAGTGCCACAGGGAAGAATACAGTTATAACATTGGAGTTCAGGAAACTGTTGTTTTCTGTGGCACTTTGCTGACTAGCATGAACTTAGGCCCAGCGGGGAGAGGATGTCTAGAACAATCAGAGTTTTGAGTCCCAAAAGCCAAACTCTCAAAGGCCTTGACTTTTTCCTTGGATGAGACACTGGTTGCATCGTCTGATGAACGTCTAATAAATGAGAAATGTGTGGGGTGAAGATAGACGACATCTTTCAACAGTGTGAGAATAAGCTAGTCTCCCATATATTATCACTTCTCTCACATTGTTTGGCACTGGCAGTGAGTTTTGTTTTTAAACTTTTCACACTGTGGCTGTTACTCCAACCTAGCTACAAAGGTTCCACCTGTCCTTATTAAAAACCCTTATTGGACTCTTCTCAATAAAATGGAAAATCACAAACTGGAAAATAAAATGCAGAACAACAACATCTCTGGTAAAGAGAGAATGCTGCAAGATAATGGAACTATAGCAAATACTTGTGTGTGTGTGTGTGTGTGTGTGTGTGTGTATACATATGCACACACAAACATATGTAGAGGGAGCAAAAATGAAAATTGAGAAATGCAGAGAAAAAAGGGAATCTAATAATATATCAGTGTTATACACACACTTCTACTTCTCTTCTAAAACTGTTTATCTTATCCTTCCCAAACACCTCTACCCTGTTTCTCTGTTTTGTCCAACAGCTGCATCCTCACAGACATCTAAATTTTATACTCTCTGGGGTAAGGAACGTGTCTTTACCATGCCTAGCACAACTGGGTCCTGATTCTTGATTGGGGTTCTTATACCCTACTATAATAGAAATAATAAATAAAGTTTATAAAGTGTATATAGAAATCTTTATAAAATTAAGCATTAATATCTGTTTGGTTTCATGCCTATATTTATGTGTTTTCTAGATGAGGGATTATTTTGGTTAGCTAGTGCTACAGTTTGTCTGAATCTGACCATACTAAGCAGCAGATTTCCCATCACAGAGTGTTAGGCAGTGACTGATGTTAGGAGTGGCAGTTCCTGTTTTTAGTGTGCCTACAGTTCATACAGTTATGCAACTGAGTCCACAGATTTGCTGTTTCTTAGTAATGAGTCTTGCTATACAGTAAAGGGAAAATCTGTCCCTCCCTTTGCTTTTGTGCAAGTGTAAAAGGCATTCACCCTTCGCACCAGTGGAGCTGAGGCATCCGTGGGGAAGAAGGAATAGCAGGAGGAAAAAGTATGTTTACAAATGTTTTAAATGGAAACTTTTATAAGTTTAGGATGGTTTAGTGTTGCTATAACACAGGGGTTCTCAAACTGGGGATTGGGACCCCTCAGGGGGTCGTGAGATCATTACATGGGGGCTCGCGAGCTGTCAATCTCCACCCCAATCCCGCTTTACCTCCAGCATTTATAATGGTGTTAAAAATATTAAGAAGTGGTTTTAATTTATAAGGGGGTGGGAGGGTTGCACTCAGAGGCTTGCTATGTGAAAGGGGTAACCAGTAAAAAAAAAGTTTGAGAACCACTGCTGTACCACCTATGAAGAGTAGGAAATAGTACTTTGAACCTTCTCTAGTGCTGTTCAGACAGGTGCTGATACAGTGATGGATGTTAGTTACAATGGGATATAAGGGGCTAAATAAGTGGGCTGGGGTGTAGATTTAGCAGTTCTGGCAGTGTTGGAAAAGACTGAGTCAGGGAAAGAGATCATGGAAAAGATGTTAACAGGCAAATTTAATTCTGATCAAAAATAAATAAGTGGAGCTGAACTGTATGCCCAAAATTGAACCAAACTGAATCTTTTTGAGTTTTGAATACATTTGGACAACTTAAGCTATTTTTAATTTTTCATGAAACTCTGCATTTCCTGGTTCTGGCTAGAATTACAGTGCCCAAAATGAAGTTGAAGTATTGAGGAATGTTTTTGCAAGATTTGCAGTCCAGCCAGAAACCGTAAGTACTGGAAGTCATGTGAAAATTCTTGAGAGATTTCTTGCCCAGTTCTGGAGACGTCAGAAATTTAGGTCCTGACTCAGCAAGGTACATAAGCTGGTGTTTAACTCTGAGCGTGTGAGTAGCTCCATTGACTTCCAGGGGACGACTTATGGACTCATAGTTAGAGCTCACATTACACACGTTTCAGTACCTTGCTGAGTCAGTCCCTTACTTCTGTGAAACTGAAACATCCAAACTGAAGTGAACCCCCAAATTGTAGCTGTAAGAGATTTGTATCCTCTCTTTTCCAATAAGATGTAGCTATTGTGGATGATGCAATTAGAACTGGTAAATGTATTTTAATGTTTCCCTTTAGGAATAGTGGAGAGTGGGGTGGGAGGAAGTTTTGTTTCATGGTCTCTGTGTGTATATAATGTCTTCTGCAGTTTCCACGATATGCTATGCATCCGATGAAGTGAGCTGTAGCTCACGAAAACTCATGCTCAAATAAACTGGTTAGTCTCTAAGGTGCCACAAGTACTCCTTTTCTTGTTGGTTTAAGACTATCAATTAGTAACCAGCCGAGTGTGGTGGGGCTTATAGAATATTTTGGCGCACCCGCATGTTGATATTAATCATCAACCTACCAAGATAAGTCTTAAGGAAGATGGGGAAAGAGGCTATCATTTGCTGGTCCTTTAGGCTATTAAGTTTATCTTCCTGCTTGGTGTTGAAGATAATAGGTCACTTTCCATTGTTCTCCTCCTTAGATTACTGAGGTAGACATTTTTAGTCATCAGCATGGTTACCTTTTATGTTATTGTTATTGTGGAACTCCAGTTAAGCTGTGGCTTTTTGAGTGGTAAAATCTGCTATTCTCTCTGGGAAGCCTGGCTTCAGGAGGCTGGGGAACATCTGCCCATTGGCTTTCTCCTTACTGCCTTGTTTATCTCCCCTTTACTCCTGCAGCCTCCTTCAAAATGGCTGCCTTTCCCCATCTTGGTCCCTTTCAGTATATCCAGCATGCAGCAGCCAAAATAATTTCCTTACCCACTGCTTGGACTATATTATCCGCCTCTTCAGATCTCACTAGTCTACCTGGAAATGAGGCACTTCTCACAGAGAGCTCTCTGGGCCCAAGCGAATGTCATGGACGATTCTGGAGGCTTTTATACAAAGCTCTTGGGATTCCCTCTGTTAAATGAACATTACACTGTACTACACCCAGTACCAGAGCAAGCATAATCATCTTGGTTTTATGCTTAAGGCTGGTGGGTGCCTGACTGGTTCTTTCTTGTCGCATCCTGTCTGCAACACACAAGAACAGTTTGGCAGAGGAAAAATAAAACAAATTATGAAAACGTTTGTCATCTTTGTTCCAAAATGAAACAATTTTTTGTTTCCTTGAAATTTTTCATAACATTTTTTTGGAAAAACTCCAAAATTTCTCTTCCCTTCTTTCCCACCCCACTTCACTTTTTCCTTTGTCTCAAAGAATGCAGTAGAAAGGATGATATCTACGGTTTGGGTTTTTTTGGCTTTTTTCACTTTTTCGTTTTTCGTTTTCAATTTTCTTCTTTGCCACTCTCTAAGTTTTACATATTTGAGGACATTTTCAGAAGTTACAGAGTGGCAAAAACTAAAAAAATCCCTCCAGCATCCCCCACCCCAGCACCCAACCAACCAAACCCTGGACATTGTTCATTCTGTTGCATTCCATGGCAAAAAGAGAGAAAGAGGGAAAAAAACATAAAACCTAACAACCAACATTTTGAAACTCTGAAATAGCAAAATTTAGAAATGTTTGGTTTTGATGAAAACATTGAAAATTTTAAGAAAGCTTTTTCTGAAAGTTTCCCATTTTAAAAAGCAATTTTTGTCACACAAAAAAGTTTCAAATAAATTTTTTTGACCATCTCTAGAGCACAAACTATATCCGAGCTCTGGATGTGACAGCCATAACAAGCCAGCTTTTTTAACTATGGCTGTCCATCACATTGCTGCTCCTCCTGACCTGCTACAGTATCAGGATTCACCTGCTATCTGACTATATTCTGATGGGTCCCAATATTTTGCAGATTCGCTCAAAGAATCCTGGCACTTGATAAGACCAGTTACTTACCAACTCCTAAAAATGTGGCTTGTAGATAAGATACTCTTTGTTTATATCCAGAGGATGTTGTACCTTACCAGGGTGGTGTACTCAAGCTGTCTGAAGGAAGATGGCTACAAGGAAAAGAGCAGATGGGAGGAACACGTTGGCAAGTGTTTACCAATAAACACAGAAGAAAAGCTGAGACTGATCATCACCTCTGAGTATGACCAAGTATCTCACAAGAAAACAACTTATTTCTTTGAATAGGAGGCAGCAACTGCCACAGGTGCGGACTCCGTGGGTGTTCTGGGGCTGGAGCACCCACGGGATAAAATTAGGAGGTGCTCTGCACCCAGCAGCAGCCAAGCTCCCGCTCCTTGCCTCCTTCTCCCCCTGGAGTGTGCTGCGTCCCCGCCCCACCCCCACCACCTAACAGCTATTTGGTGGCGCTTAGGACTTTCCGGGAGGGAGGGGGAGGAGCAGGGATGCAGTGCACTCAGGGGAGGAGGCGGAGAAGAGGCGGGGACTTGGGGGAAAGGGGTGGAATGGGGGTGGGAAGGGGTGGAATGGGGGCAGGGCGAGGGTGGTGCAGGAACAGGAAGAGGCGGGGGCAGGGGCGGAGGGGAGTTGAGCACCCACCGGGCAGAGGGGAAGTCGATGCCTATGGCAACTGCTACTCCTTCTCCCTATGCATTTCTAAATTTCCTCGAGGGAAGCTCCCATCTTCAGCAGTCCTTAGCTCCCTCTCCTCCCCTTTTAGACAGAAAACAATCGAACCTTTATTTTTTATTATTAGGAGGGCTAATGGCTGCCAAATTTCTATGCTGAACCCTGAAAATTCCAGTTTCCTTCCATCCCTGATTCCCAATTAGTTATTTCATGGGACAAACACAAAGAAAATATTTACCCTGCCATGGGCTCTTCCATGGGGGCATTACTGTCTCCTCCCATGACACCCACTGGACATGCCCCTGAGTTGAAGATCACATAAGCCAAGGAGGAATCAATGCAAAACATAGAATCATAGAAGATTAGGGTTGGAAGAGACCTCAGGAGGTCGTTCTCCTTTCCAGTTTCCTTTGAAATTATACAAACGCATTGGTTTTCTTAACCACACACAGGGAGTAGTGCTTTGGAAAGGCCACAGGCTTAGTGGTATTGTTGTTGTGTCATTACTTTTAGAAGTATTTATATATTTTAAATGAACTTCTGAGCATGAGACTGTATTTGCTTAAGACATTTAAAAAAATCAGTAATTAAAAAAATATATATAAAGATTTAAAATGTACCATTATACTTGCAGTGCTGAAAAGGTGGAACCGAATTCTGCTCTCAGATACTCCAGGGTAAATCTGGAGTAACTCCTCACGGAAAGGAGAATTCAGCCCAGGCAGTTACTCTGCAAGTCAATATGTCTGACCTTCCCTACATTGTCCTACCAATGACCCCTTTTGTAATCAGGCAGAAATCATGCTCTTTAAGAGTGGGAGGTAATGCTGCTTCCATGCCGGCCTATTCCTGGGCCTCTACTATACAGACATTGCCAACAGTAACAAATTGCTCTGAGTTATGTGCCATAGTTTAGTGATGTGGACTAGTTATTTATTAGACACAGAGCTGGGACACTAGCAAAGGGAGAAAAGCGGGAGTCAAAAATCCAAAGGAAGTGAAGCTGCATTGCCTAGAAGGTGGCTTGAGCAAATGATGTTCTGTTTCCCTCGTCTTCTGAATTGTACAATATTGCATTTAAAAGTGAACCGTGTGCAACATGTTAAAAGCAAACCGCAAAAAATAAAGGAACCCCTCCCCCCCCCCAAGGGCTGTGGTTAAAGGGGAGAGTTAGTCCCACGCTGGATTCAACTGTACTTCCAGAGGTGACAGATCACTGCTTGATTGTTTCTTAAACCCGCACAGCTTCTTAGCTGCATACTGATTTCAGGACTAAAGGATATCTTTAAAGTGTAATAGGTATGATAAAAATAAACATCTTTCCATAAATTTAAAGGCAGTTCATGTGGACCAGATCCTGAGTTGGTGTAAACTGGCATAGGTCCACTGAAGTCAATGGAGCTCTGCTGATCTACATCAGCTGAGGAACTAGCCCTGTGTATTTATTTGGATACATGTGCTTGAAAGAAGAAAATACTTCTTTAATGCAGTGAGCCTATAAAGTGATTCTGGGGGGGAAATATTTACTAGCTTCCTCTCTTTTGAGCTCTAGTTCACTGTGACATGTTAACATGCCAAAGTAATGTCAATAGCTAGCCAGCCAAGTAACATTCACTGTCATTCATGTCATTCCGTTAAAATTTGCCTGAGCAAGGTCCAATACAGGGGTTCTCAAACTGGGGGTTGGGACCCCTCAGGGGGTTGGGAGGTTATTACATGGGGGCAGGACGGGCCCTAGGCTCCAGCAAAGCAAGCACGTGGTTGGGGCAGCACAATCCCAGGGGTGGCGTTCTCGCCACCCCTTTTTTTTTTTGCTTGGGCGGTTTGCTTGGGGTGGCAAAAAACCGAGAGCCGGCCCTGCATGGGGGGTCCTGAGCTGTCACCTCCACCCCAAACCCCACTTTTCCTCCAGCATTTATAATGGTGTTAAATGTATAAAAATGTGTTTTTAATGTATAAGGGGGGGGGGGTCGCACTCAGAGGCTTGCTATGTGAAAGGGGCCACCAGTACAAAAGTTTGAGAACCACTGGTCTAATATGCCTTGCTCCTTGTTTCTTACTGAAAACCATCACTCGTACTATTTCCGTATTATTTTGTCAGTCTGAAATAGTGCTGTGCACATAATTGATTTTTCCATTCATCCTGAACTAAAACTGATTTAAAAAAAAAAAAATTGGTGAATTGAAAAAGTTTGGAAAATGTTTTGGGTCCAACTAAATGTTTCGGGCATTTTTAACCATTTTAGTCAAAGCAAAGGAAATGAAGGATCTAGATCCACAAAACAGAGGCCGTGTTGGTTGGTTTGTGCATCTCTTATACTTATTAGTCCTGTAGACAGGACACCAGCTTGGTTCCAGGCCCAGCTCCAATTAATATTTAAGTATTTATATAACATGGAACAGGAGATATTGAGGTCAACCCCCTAACTCATAAGAATAACCTATAGCCTTGTGATGAGGGCGCTGACTAGCAATGGGCAGACCTGGATTCAAGTCGAAAGAAGGGATTTTGACCTAGATTTCCCTCCTGCCAGTCAATTGCACTAACTACTAAGTTATTGAGTCTAAGTGGGGGCACCTCAGTTTGTGAATAGTGCCTAAGTCCCCTTGTGAGTCTAGCTAAAAAAAAATCAACGTTTCATTTTAATAATGTCAAAACAACATTTTTATGTTTTCATTTTATCTGAAACAATTCACCCAGATCAACACAAGTTCATAAAATGTTTGTCTACCTGAATCTGTCAAAATTTTTCAAAATGTTGAATTGCTTATATTTTTTTCTTTCTCCCCCTCTTTCCCTTTTTCCTTTGTTCCTTTTTGCTACTGAATGTAATAAAATGAATTACATTTCCCCTAGGTTTCCCCCAGTTTTTCTTTATTTCGTTCCTTTTTTTGTTTGTTTTTTGGCCGCTTTGTAAATTTTCAAAACTTCTGTAACTTTGGAAAGTTACAGAGTGGCAAAAGGAAAAATGAAACAGACAGACAGACCTTGGATGTTCATTTTATTGCACTCTGCGGCAAAAAAGGGGAAGACGGGAGAAAAATGAAATTTCAAATTGTTTTGCAAGAATTTAAAAAAAAAATGGTTCCCCTGTGAACCCTGCAAAACAGAAACAACTTTGAAATGTCAGAGTTCTGTGATATTGGGTTTCCATTTTTCTATCCACTCTAACAATGGATGGGATGCTCATTCAGAGCCTCCCGTGTGGGCCTATGGTGAACACTTTAGGGGACACAGGGAGATTCCATTCAAATGGGATGGACATTGAATATATTCTTCAAAAAACAACAAGAAGGTCGGCCTTCCCGCTGAACCACAAAAGGCCAATTAACCTTGGGATGAAATAAAGGAATTTAATTTTTCTTCATTCTTACTGCAGACACAGACAACCTTCCTCCCTTATGAGGTAACTTAATATTCACATTATGCTTTATGGGATATCCTTTATTTACCTAATGCTTTCCTGTCCAGTCTTTTCAGGCTATGAATCTTGTATATTTTATATACACAAAGGTGACTTTTCCTTCCTTTAATGACCATGGCTTATCAGTGTAGGCAACCGATACTGGACTCATAAATATGTCACTCTCAGTTTAGTCGCTGCCCTTCTACTTCATAAGAATATTCCTTAGTGCTCACCCCTCCCCTCCACCCACTGCATCACTACAGTCCACTTATACCCTTGATTTTGTTGAACTCTCCACTGATTGATATAAACAAATCACCAATTTAAGCTACTGGCAAAAATCACTGTAACGGGAGCACACAGAGAATATAATACAAGGTTGGTGGAGCCAGTGCCTTCCGATTCCAATTAAATATTTCCTGTAAGTCTGTGCCAATTGTGCATCTTGTAAGAACATTTGAAAGCAGGAGTTTGAACTCCAAGGGACCCTCTTGCCTCAAAACCTGTTTCCTGTTTAACAAGATTTAACAAGTAGAACCAAACATGCGCAATCAGCAACAAAAGTCATTGTGAGCAGCTCTGATGTGTGAAGGTGCTGTGTTTCCTCCCTGCTACATATGCCCACTCTACTGGCCCTGGAGTTGGCTTGGATGATGCAGTCCCCCTAACATCCTATGGTGCAGGTTTCTCATGAATGGAGATCTAAGGAATCAATGCAAAATTAGTTTGTCTAAATGAATTAAAGCTTCTTGGCCAAATGACGTCTTCCCACTTCTTAAATGCTTTTATGTTTCCAATTTATTTACCTATCTGGTATCATTCCCTGGAAAGTTGTGTGAAATTCAGCAAAAGATCATTTTCACAAAATATCCAGTAGAGTACGTTTAATATCTGCTTTCTGAGGCAAGGTATCTTGTAGTGTTTGCTGTACTTGAGAGTAAGTTTATCCCTTCAATTGGAGACAGAGCCGCAGTGTTTAGCAGATTGTGTTGAAATTTGGACATGGTTTCTGGCTGGGGAAGGGGAGTAGATTTGCGGGGAGGGGGGAATTAAAGCTCCCTCAGTTCAATTAACTTAGGCTAGGCCCTACTTTTTTGGAAGGCTCTGTGGCTACTGCTCCCACCCATACTGCCCACCTGGTATACAGATGGTCCATGGTCCCATAGCTGCTGCTTCTCCTCCCACAGCTGAGTCCTCTGCTCCTCTCTCCTTCCCCTTGCCCCTAAAAGGAGCAGGCACTGAAGGAGGGAGCCTGGCTGTCCAAGAGCTAATGGTTATTTCTGAGGAAGGAAGTGTTGAGGGACCAGCTGGAGAATGCTTCATTTTCCAGAGGAGCAGAGTGGTGGAGACAAGAAGGGGAAGCCAGAGGGAGTGAGTGGGCTGAGGCTGCGACATGAGCAGGGCTTGGAGTGGAACCCAACTTCCACTTCCAAATCCTAGAAGCAGAAATGGTCCATTTCTAAATGTTGAATATGATTACATCCGAAACTGAGAAGATGGACCCTAGCAACCCCAAAGTTCAAGAATTCCAGTTCAGGTCCATCTCTAATCAGAGTGAATATTTACTGAATGGTGAGATTATATGCATTTTGGTACAGAACACTGAGGAGACACTGCCTGTTCCCAAAGCAGCTTTCAATCTATGAAATGGTAAGGAATTAATCATATATATTTGTATAATTGCTGCATGTGTGTTCTGTGTATGCATAATGTATGTTATGTAGATTGTAAGCCCTTGAAGCTTTCTTCCCAAGCATTTGCCCCGTGCCTAGCACAATGGGACCATCATTTAGGTTGCATCCTCTAGGTGCTATTGTAATAATAATTATAATAATCCTGTTGGTCTAATACCAAAGGTAATGAAATTCATATTTCTTTTTCCTTAAAAATGCTTGGTGACCAAGTCTCTCAAATACATTCTACACCTTTCAGCCCTCTGAAATCAACCCTGGTTCCAGAGTTATGTCCATTGGTGACCTTTGTCATAACTATTGTGCTAGGGAATTAGGTATAGTGAAGACAGTGCTCTACATGTTTCTATGTCATTTCCTTTGACATCCTCCTTGGTATCATTGATCATGCCAATGGGGAATTATGAAGTTCAGGTTTTAAAATGAGGTTTGTTTGTTTACTGAGATCATGAATTCTGCCATTATGATTGGCTATTGGAGAAAAAAGAGCTTAAAAATTGGATAAGGGTTCTTGGAAAAAAAAGTTTTATCTGGACCACTCCAAGTTTCAGAGGTAACATCAGATGAGGTACCTAATGGGTCAAACTAGGGTCTTTCTGTAGAGAAGTTCCTCAATCACCTAACCTTTCTAGGTCAGGCTAGCTCTTCAGCTGACACAATCTACCACTATTTGATGACTATTGTGTTGTTACCACTTCTGATAGGTTTCGGGAAATAGAAAGCAGGGTAATGAGCACTCAAATTCCATAGTTCTGCCATCTGGGGAAAACATCAGGAGGTCTTCACTCAGTTTTTAGACCCAATAAAGTATCTATAATATAGTTATAATGACTTATTCTTGGTGGGACTCTGAATTTCAGATAAGTTCTAGAGCTGTAATTCTGAACTCAGTCGATGAAGTGAGATTGTGCGAGACTGCCTGTTGTTGTTGTTGTTAGTAGTATTGTGGTAGCACCTACCAGGTACAATCAGGATTGGGTCCCTGTTGTGCTAAGCGTGGTACCCTGTACCCTATTGTGCTGAGCACTGCATTATAAATGACTCTCCTTGCCCCAAAGAACTTCCAGTCTCCCTAGATTCTTCAGGATGATGTTATTGGGAATTAGTACAACGCCTATCACAACAAACAACACTGATCACATTTTTGTATATTAAGAAACCTGGCCCCATGTTTTAAACCTTCCTCATAAAAATGCATTATTCTGACAAAGTGGAAATCCTCCGACATCTCTGTTTTTTGACTGAAGAATCAGTGTGTGTATGACTTTTCCTGATAAATTAGGTATCTTTGACTGACTGTGGTCTGCGTTGCTTAATTGATAAGCACAGCAATGTCTTCCCTTTTATGATTCAATCTGCTCATATTTGCAGCATTCCACTCTCATATTTGTCTTATTTCATATTACCTGAGACATATCATCTTACCTAATTTATGTAAACTGAAAGAAAACTGTTACAAAATTTAAACAATAAAAAAGATGACAGCTGATATAGCCAGGCACTGTTGTCGTGAGAACAGATTCTGGAGAGCCTATAAATATCCTCTGTATACTGCCAGTCATGGAAAACATAGAAGACGGCCGTCCTGCTGGAATAGATTATTTACATTACCTCACATCTGTCATCAGTCCAGAGTATTCTTTGTGTGTGCATGCAGCACGAGATTAGAGAGGCTGCTTCCAGAAGAGAAACAGACAGGATTTGTGGCCGCATTTGTTTAGGTGGTTGAGTAGTCAATAGCACTAGTGTTTGGTTTATCAGCAGGTCCAGTTAACTTGCTGTAACTTGGGCCTTTTCTTGATGCACTTGTTAGCTTGCCATGTTGTAGTTTGGGCTCCCCACTAAGCAAAAATGTGGGTAGCAAACATGGCTTCAAAATGTATTAGCCTGCATCTTAACAGGGCTTTTCAATCATGTTGAGCTAACTTGATGGTGCTAACGTAAGTGCACCCTTTTTGCCCATCAAGGTAAGGCCTGAAGTTTAGAAAACCTACACTGCCAAGCAACTGATTACATAGTATCTCTGGGAACTGCAACAAAAATGTGAAAGTACAGATCTCAAGCCTGCTGCCACTGAAATTAACAGCAAAACTCTCATTCACTTGAATGAGGTAAGGCTTAGTCTCATTGGCCAAGATTTTCAAAATTGACTAGATATCTTGGGTGTCTCAAATTTTGCAGTTCTCAGCTTAAGACAACTTTAAGAAACACAATTTTCAGAAAGTGTTGAACACCTGAAGTTGCCTCAGGTTGGGTACCCAAAAATTGAGGCACCAGAAACCACTAGTCCCGTTTGAAAATCTTGGCCATTTAAGATGTTCCGAGGCCTACAGGCATCGAGACCAAAATTTTCAAACCTCCGTGCCTAAAGTTAGGCTCCTGAATCCATATTTAGCCACTGAAATAAAAGTGGCCTAATTTTCAGAGCATGAGCAGCTTCCATTGGCTCCGACCATGGCTTAAAAGCGACATTCTGGCTTCCAGTTTGTTAGTAATGATACAGGTTCAACACATCACAGTTTAGTATTGTGTAACTAACAACAAAACAGCATAAGCTCCTTTGGGGGAGGGGGTCTTTTCTCCAATAAGTGTGTGTGCGTAACTCTCCTTCTTCACTGAAGGGAGAAGTAGCTAAGGGATCTAAATAGATCTACTACATTTTTAATCCAAGACATAGAATTTCCTACCCTCTCCCTCCACACACAAACATCAGAGTGCTGTCTGGCTCCAGATGAGAGAGTAGATGAACTTGAGCTAGCAATTTGGGAATCTTCTGGGCTCAGGTGAGATGACCTGGATAGAAATGGAAGCGGGAGAAGATTTCCTCTTAGGCAGGGTGGATGTGGGGTTGTGCTTACCACATTGGCTCTGACCTTTAACAGCAAAAGCGGAGCCCTGATTAACACTGTGTACAGGAAGAAAGAGAGATTTTTTTGCTTACCAGCCTGTGAAAAGGAGAATTTGTTTAATTCTAAACTGTTTGCTTTATCATCCTACGATGAGACCAAAATGACATTTTCAACCTGGACTTTGTGCACTGTTTTGTTGACTTCCGCAGAGCTGGCTAATTATTTGACCCATCGTGGCATAGTATTGTCCCCTGATATGACATGCTTACACAGAGTGCTAGGAAAGGGTTGGGAAAAGCACACAAGAAGAAGGCAAATGTGAGAATTCAGAATCTTAAAATTCTTCTAGTGGAAGGGATAATTCAAATGTAAAGTTTGGAGGAAACTTGTGGAGTCCCACATGGCATGGGAGTTATATGAAAAAGTGAAATGTCTTTTTCTAATACCTTAATATTTGAATTATAAAAAGACAGATCAAGAAACTATAAATGTTTATTATTATTATTTGTTATCATTTACATTACAGTAGCAGTTAAATAGACAAGACTGACAAAGACAAGAAGAAAGGAAGTATTATACCCATTTCACAGAAGAGAAACTGAGGAAAAGAGCAAAGACTTACTTAAGGATGTCTGGGACAGAGCTGGGAATTAAAATCAGAAATTCTGAGTCCAGCTACTTAAAATTATGTTAGACCTTTATAGCTCTTCAGCATTACACTTTAATTTTAAAAAACAAGCCAGAAAACCATTTGGTGTCTAAGGGATCAAATAACTATTAAACATATTGCAAAAAATGGTCAAGAGAAAAGAACAGTTGCAGCATGAATAGGCATGTAATCAAAATGATGGCTATACTTCATGGAAATTGGACTCTGTGTGTACAATATGTCAAGTAAATCCTTTTCATGCCAACTGTCTATAGCATGCCCAAACAGCTGGATAGGGGAGATAGGGAAGAGGTGATTGGGCCAAACATTCCCATCAGGATGTGGGAGGGATAAGGAGAAAAGAGGATGTGAAGCGCAGCCAGCTTGGCTTCCAGAAGAGTAAGGAAGAGAGGGAGGCAGAAGGAAGGGGAGTAAAGTTATTCTGAGCAGGTGGTAGAGCACAGGTGCAAGGGCTGCTTCCTGAGACAGCTGTGCTGTTATCTTTTCTTGAGCCCTTAGCTACTCATTAAAATACTCTCTTTGGAACTCTCTCTCTTCATACTCGCATTTCCCTCTTGTTCCTGCAATAGTTCTGCATAAGTGACTTGTCCACCTGCAGTGACTCCCTCTTCCTCATCCAGGAACATTTGGTCCAGGTCACTTTTCATCTCTTTCCCTATGTGCAGAAAAAGATCTTCCCACATTTTCTTTTTCGTTGCCTTCAGGTTATTCGATGTTCCACCACCTGGGATCACATGCACCAGTCCCCTTTCCTGCTCTACTGGTCACTACAATTAGAGCTGGTTGAAAAATGCTAATTATTTTTCATGGGACATTTCAAAAAGTTTTCACTGAAAAAATTCTCACAAGGGTGTACTGTTTCAATTAAAACACGAAAACCAAAATTTGGGGGTAGGGGAGAGTTTTTGAAAACTGTTTAGAGGGAAATGTAACAGTTTTCTGTAAAATTCAGGGTTTAAAACCAAAAATCAAATCATTTTTCCTAAAACCAAAAATGTTCACTGTTCAGCTTTTTGTTGAAAAACTAGAAAATTGTGACAAAAAAAAATGGCCACAAACATTTTTGTTTTGTTCAAAAAGACATTTTCCATTGAAAAAATATTCTGATTAACATTTTTTCAGTCAAATCTAACTAAAATAAAAACCAAGAAATTGCAAAACTGATAACCATAATGGTAGCTCATCCATCCTTTGCAATTCCAAGGAATGTGATGAAAATAACAATTTTGCTTCCTGTGATTTCCTACCAGTTGCATTCTGGTTGGACTAGAGATGATAAAAATAGCTTAGGTTATTAGAATTCACACACAAAACTCATAAGAACAGGGAAGTGGGGTCCAAGATTATTGTGTAAATGGGAGCACTACAGGGAATAAGGAGAAGTAGAAGGCTTCATTTAGTCACTTTATGGTTAGTTTAGCTTACTTAAAAAGATTTTTGTAGAGGTAAACAGGAGACTCAAACCATCTCTGTGTGAAGGGTCTCAGCAAGTGAATGAGAGGTAATTTTCAAGGGAAAGTTCAGAGAAAGGATGAAAAGTTTACTTTAGAGAACCTTGCAGAGATTCTATCAGAAGATCAGCTCATCTGTGTAAGACAATCAGGTTCGGGATGGAGCCTGAGCTCTGTGATTCCGCTAGGGGAAAGGGTCCACGTTGCAATTTTATAGCCCCGTGAGTCTGAGTCAGCTGACAGGGCCAGCCGTGGGTGTTTTATTGCTGTGTAGACATACCCAGAGAGGCTAGTTTCTCTAGGCAGTGTTTACAAGGCATGCCCATGCCATAAACCAGTCTATAAAACCACACTAACAGGGCTCTGTCTACAAAGGCCAGGAAAACCATGGGCCCAATCACAGTCCCATTTACTTCAAAAGAAGATTCCCAATTGATTACAATGGGAGCAGAAGAGGCCCCATCTCAGAACTCTTCTAATATGAATGGTATTGAATTTCAGAATGTGATTGATATGTTAATACAGTTTCCTCGGCCACTAAAATAGGGTGTTTAATTTAACAAAGGGGTTCCTTGGGATGTCTGAATATAATTCAGAATACCTGTTTCCACTTGCATCAGTGCTAGCTGTCAGAATAGATTGGTTTTAAAAGATTTCAGAAATGAGCCACCAGATTGTGTTTATTTCAAAAAAAGCAGAATGAAGCAGAAAAATAGCAGTCATCAATGCACAATTTCCAAATAGACGTGCATCCTTAAAAAAGCCATTTAGTTTCCTAGTTCAAGGGTAAGTTTGTTCCCAGAAGATGAGGTAATTTAGTAAAATAATAATGTCCCCCCCATTAAAAAAAAACCCATAATAGAATTCAGCTTTAGGAACTGCAGAGGAAGGAAACTGTAACTTCTGTCAAAGCATAGGGATGAGATTAGCATTAATAAAGCATTCTTCACAGAGCAGAATGATAGCGTATGGCCTAATACACATCCAAATAACTCCCATTTCCACAATGTTTCCTTTCAGATATGGGATTTTTTAATTAATTGTAGGCAAGAAAACTGAAAGTGTACTTTCTTCTGCTAAATTCCTCTTGACTATTAATTCCTGTGCTGAGTATTGTACCACCATATCACTGTTAACTATTTGAGAAACTAAAGAGCTACACTTACTTTCCTTATCACAGTGTTGAGATATTTTCTCTGTGTTACCAGGAGTGTTTTGATTAGTTTTGACTGGGTCCACAGAGAAGACATAGTTGGTATTTTCCAAAGCTGACGTTATTTCTAGAATAAAGCCTCTAGTTAGCACTGCCCAATAGTCACTCGTAGGTTTGAATTGTTAATCTCTAGTAGTTATTTTTAATCTCCTTTTAATGTTATGCCAATCTGAGGCAAAACAGTTATAAAGAATTGCTTCTAGAGCTGGTCAACTATTTTCAGTTAGTTTGATTAATTTAATACTTCTTTTTGTGTGCAAATTATCTGTGAACAGGCTTTGATATTTGCTTATTTTGTTTGCTGTTTGTAATTACTAAGTGAATGGGTTTATGCGAACATCAGTCAGTTTATGGATTGCTTGCTATTTGCATGGTGTAAATAGTCACCTAAATCACATGGTATTGTTTCTGCTTCCTGATTGGCTGACTTCCAGACCTACAGTTTTAAAGATGGCCACGCAAGCCCTTCTGGTGCAAATAGTTCTGCAAGTAGGCTCCTGTATGTGTATTCAGGTGTGAATACCTAATCAGATGAGCATTCATAACACTTTCACTTTCTGTTGATTTTCCAGTAAATGGAATTGCTCCGCCATGGATGGTCGTTCACCATAAACTAGTGAAAAGGGAACATGAATGTCATCAAGGCTAATATGCAGTCTTTATTTGAACAGACATTTGTGAATAGATTGGCTGCAGTATTTACCTGGTTCTAACTGTGACTATTAGGTTGTTTTTTGTTACTGTGCAACATGCTCATGTGGCATAAAACCGACAGGTCTCTACAGGACCTGTCTATAGACAAAGCACCCAGAAGGGAATGGTTTTCTCCTGATTTCTATAAAGCTTTTATTATGTTGTAACAAGCTGGCGGTGTTTGCCTGAAACTCTGACCCTGATTGTTGGTATTGGTCTTACTGCGAAAGGGTTAAGTGGCTCTGCTGGCTCAATGAAGCGGGTGGCTTGTTACTTTGCCGAGTTAAAAGGAAAACAGAAGAGCCTGTAGTGAAAGGATCTAGACAGTCCTGAGGCAGGAACCCTACCAGCAGCCAAGCTTGGGGAGAAAGTCTGAGCCGAACTTTGTTGCCGAATTGTTAATAAAGCCCAAACCCCAAGGAAAGTAAAAAGATTTTGACTCTAGGCAGTGTGTAAATGTTGTTTTAGGATACTTTGGGAAAGATATCTGCTCAGAGTTGTATTTTCCTTTTTGGTGATGATAATGTTACGCTCTGAGTTGAACTGAGTTGAGGAAACTTTCAGAAGTACTAGATTTAAAAATCAAGTACTGGCAAAACTCCCATTGACTTAAATGAGAGCAGGATTGTGTCCTGTGTCCTTTCATCTATTGCTCTGCTCAGTTGTGGTGCCAGAGATCTTACAAAAAGGGCATAACATTCAGGAGCATTAATTAGGCATCAGCTCAAGCCTTTGAATAATAATATTATTACAACCTGCCTATATTTTCCACATGGGTAATGGAAAAACAATGGCAAATAGGCAATCCTATTCATAGATTCCAGAGTGAGTAGCTCGCAGTGCTAACATTTCCTAGTTTGTCAGCTTATTAGTAGGACTGTGTATGATGGAGGAACAGAGGGCACTTCATTGTGAATTTATCAACAATTTATCAACACAGAAACCCACAGACTTTCCCTTTAAAGTTGATAATACCTTAAACCATAGGCAAGGATTTGTCCACTGGGATGACATGGAGGGTAGATACCCCCTCACAGGACAGTTGAGCTATTCCCACTGAGATACTCTATCATGAAATAGTGGCAGCTGTCTGGGGACAGCAGAGGCAAAGTGTGCTGCACCCCTTGTCAGTATATTTAGCTATTGTTAATGAGGGGCATAGCTAGCAATTTGGAATTTGCACATACACACATTGACCGTACCATTGCCTTCCCTACCCACAGTTCCCCCCAAGTCGAATACAATAGGAATGCTTACACTGTGGGGGAAGGTAGACAAAGACATCTAGCAGTGTGTTTATGAAAGTCCTGGTGCAGATTCTTTCCATTCTTCTGGCCACCGTAAGGAATAATCCCTAGGAAACTCTTCGTACAGTGGCATAGATGGCCTATATCTGCCTATATACTAATATTATTTTGGGAATAATACAAAAAGGCATCTCTAAAATGTACCCAAATTACATAATCATTAATGCTTTAAATAAAAACTCTCTTCAGTAAGTAGGTGAGTCCCATGCTTGTGGAAAAATTGTTTACTACCGGTTTCTGGAAATGCTACTGCAAGACATTATTAATATTATCACACTTGTTCCTTGGTGGAGTGTGTGGCATAGAACCGATCTGACTCTCTTATGTAGGCATTTGCCAATGAAGTACTGTAACAGGGCTCACAACCCACCCCTCTTCCTGGGGCCCGCTTGCCCTCCCCAGTAAGGCTCAGAGAGGCTTCAGGGTTGTGCAACACCAGTGTCTTTATTTACTTAACTTCATTGCACCACCAGTGTCCATCTACGTACAGCTTTACAGGATTAATCTCTTCCTTTACAGACAGAGTCAGCCTTCAGTTAGGAGGCCTCCAGTTCCCTGGCTGCCCCCCAGCCATCTGGCTCCCTCCCAGTCTTTACAGCCCTTGGCTTGCCAGGCCAGCAGGTGTTGCCAATCCTCAGGCCGGCATCAGGCCTTTTCCATCAGCCCCAATCTGCTTCCCCTGATTGAAGCTGACTGGGCTGGGGATAATTTAGGTGCTTTTGCACCAGTACCCTGCTATAAATACATAACTCATACACAACCTGTATCAATGAAACCAGTTTAGCAAATTGGCCAGCTACTAGAGAGGAGGTGTATATCGTAATAGTTCTCCTGGTCAGCGCTGAAGGCTCATGACATTGTTACGAGGAGGTTTCTCCTGGCTGTAGATGGTACACACTGACTTTCTGCTGCTCAAGGGTCTTCAGATACAAGCTGACACTGCTACACACCTTCTAAAAAACGCAGCTGTTTTTATGAGGGTCACACAAAGCTCGGGTACAGGAACTGTTTTCACAAGATTCACACTGTGTCATGTTAATGGCAGAAGAATAAAGCTCTGCTGTCTCTCCAAGTGGAAATGAAAGATTTCATGTGGCTCTTTGCAAAAAGAAATACTGATAACACTAGTGGTTTGGCCATGTTCTCTCGCTCGCTCTAAAACAGGATTGCATGTTCATGGCTCTGTGTGTGTGTGAGAGAGACACCTATTACTTCTGGATTCGTAACTGCTGCTATGTTTACCTACGTAGTTACTGCACCACCAGCGTCTAACTCACTGCGCTTTGTAAAGTCTCTCAGGATACTTTAAATATGAAGGGAGAGATTCTGTGCTCTATTTCTAAGAGGTGCCGCACAGAATGTGCAGCCCAGGAAGAGAGGGGGTTAAACCGCATTTGCACTCTCTTAATCCTGAGTTGCACCAGCTCCTGTCATATTAAAGACAGCCCCAGGTATCTAAGTTACAGCAGCCTCCCTGGGTTGTTCCATGGGCCCAGTGCTGCCCAGGTTTTCCACAGCACTGTGTGCTGTATGGCCTTGCACCTGAGACATTGCTTTTGCCCCCAGTGTGCCCCCCACCCCCATGCCAGGGCTTCTGAGGGGATCCCAAAGAGGCAGTCTGACGGCTGTCTTCTGCTCTATCTATGCTGGAGGAATCCTTCCTATGCCCGATACGGCACTTTCAGGGCTCGTTTCTGCCCGCAGTTTTGTGTGGTTTAAAGGGGCACTGTGACGGGGCGCACAGTGCCCCTTTACAGGAAAGGGTTAACGCCACATTGTGGGCTGAGGAAGCCATGCCCCCACCTCCCTACTGGGCATGCTCCAGCTGTACCAGTATAAAAGAGAGCAGCCCAGCTCAGTCTAGAGGAGATGCTGGCGGGAAAGGATGTGTGCCAGGAACTCCTGCTGAGGATGGCCTCCAGCCTGTGCCAGAAGAGAGCAGCGACATGGACCACAGCCTCGGACCCCAGCAGCCCATGGAGCCCCAGAGAGCAATCAGTGCTGGGGAACTAAGAGATCCCAATGCCTCCTGGACTACAACACCTGAGACTACAGTGTTGGAGTGGTATCTCCCACTGAGGTAAGCTTGGCGTGTTTTGGTGGGACTCCCCACGGAGCTAGTAGCTGTTCATACCACCACTACTAGGGCCCTGGGTCGGGGCCCAGTGGAGTCAGATGGGCCTGGGTCCCCAACCCCCCAGCTGATGGCCCCCATAGACTCTGGTCATTGGGCCCCACTGCCCTGACAGGAGGGGCAAGTTTCATAGACTCCGGCCACTAGGCCGTACTACCCCGAATGAGCATGGCATTTTGTATAAACTCTGGCCACTAGGCCACTCTACCCCACAGCTAAGCCCAGACGTGCGAACTTGAGCTGAGGGAGATAGGCAAGTAAGGCTCGTGCGCCAACCCCTACTCCTCGAGAAAGGCAGGCACACTCACCCCACACCGGACAGGGCCTTAACCATGTCACAGGCACCATAAAGTTTTATAGCTGGAAATGCTTAAAGTTGACTTCCTTTCAGAAGGACTTAAGCTCATATTTCAAATTAGCCCTATTCTTAAAGGCTTTGCAGAACTAGGCCTAAATCTCTCCTTCTACGCTGGCAAAAATGAAACCTTTGATTCACCACCAGGATCCACCAGGTCAGCTCAGTGTGGGGTAGTAATGATGAAAGATGCAGTGTAGACACTGCTCAGGTCTATTTATCACTGTGCCATCCAACCCTGCTCTGGACTTCCACCAGTTCTACCATCCTACCTACACTACAGCCCTTCACCAAGTAGTACCAGGAATAGGGGAGCACAAATGTGAGCCCAAACCCAGCTTTGCTTCTCTCACAATTTACTCCCTATGCACATCAGCCATAGCCGAGGCTCTGGCCCACAGAGACCCCCTTCTGGACCAAACTCCATGTGCAGAAACAATTGAATGGGAGCTGTATATTCATCCAAGGATGGAATTTTGATCTCTGTATTTAGGCTACTATATGGTCCCTTGATTGGGATGGGAATTTGCCTCACAACTATGTACAAGATCAGGTCAGAGGCTGATGTGCCTGAAAATGGATGAATCACTTGTCTGTTCCTGTATTTTTCCTATGTATGGCAGCTGCTTTTTATAAATAGTGTGAGTCATCTGTGTGGTAACCACCAACCTGTTGGAGATATGCCTTAGGGGAATTAGGCAAATTAGGAGAGGAAAAAATACATTACTTTAAAACAATGGATTTCAACAACTTCAATATTGCAGATCTGAGAATGTGCACCCTCTTGTTTTCATCAGGGACCCTGACTGGTTGTAGAAAGAACTGTAGACTCCCTATATGCCTTCCACAGCATTGTATTCTGTGTCTTGTCTGGTGACTAGGGCCAGGAAAGTTATGAGTTAGACTACTGACAGAAGTTCTTTGAAGGACAAGTAGGTAAAAATGAAGCTCAAGTTATTGAAATCAAGAAAACAATGAGAGACTTTCTGTCTGTCCTCATTGGAGTATGGAAAGAAGTTTAGAGAAGGCAGAGAAGAGCTGAGAATTTGAAAGGGTTTAAGGTCCCCAGAGTAGTGAAAGATACAGGCCCCATGAGTTTCATGGATAAATCCCTGCCCAAGCTGTTAGATATTGCGATACTGGCTCAGTGGTTTGAGCGTTGGCCTGCTAAACCCAGAGTTGTGAGTTCAGTCCTTGAGGGGGCCATTTAGGGATCTGGGGCAAAAATTGGGGATTGGTCCTGCTTTGAGCAGGGGGTTGGACTAGATGACCTCCAGAGGTCCCTTCCAACTCTATGATTCTATGATATTGGTCATGTCATGAAGAGATGTTCAAGTGCCATGGAGGCGCTCAGTTAGAACAGAGGAAAATAAAATGACTAACATTATTATTTTATTTATTATTTATTTGCATTACAGTGGAGCCTAGAAACCCCAGCTGAGACTGGAACCCCTCTCCCCAGAGCAGAAAAGAAATACAAATAGTGCGGTTAAAATATAGGGTTTCAGGTGAGGGGTTTAGCACCGAAGTCTTATACCTGCCAAAGCTGCAGGGTATATACATCAGGGAGATTCACATGTTCTGGGACAGTATTCTACAGCAAGGTGGCTTGGAAAAGTAATGGCTGATGGAAGTAATAGTCTCAAAAACCAAAGGTTATGTATGACGTGAGCTATCTTGAGAGATTCAGGGAGTGATCCAAAGCTCATTGACATCAATGGACATTTTCCATTGACTTCAATGCATTTTGGATTGGGTCCTAGATTAGAATTTAAAGGCACAGACTATCACATGCAAACAACACTGCCTTTAACATGTGCTATACTGATCAAGTTAAAGCCTAGGAAGGAGTGTAGACTTTAACTCAGGTATTTTAGCATTTGTTAAGGTATATGTTGCCTTCACATTTAGAATGTGTTGGTTAATATATGCTAACAATGCACCTTTCAATTCCTAGTATAGACAGGGCCTTAGTGACCTGACTAAGGAAAAAGTGACTTACTTTGGTTTGAAACATTTTTACACCAGTGCAGAACATCTGTGCTAGGAGTTTGCGCTGATGTAAAAATACTCAATGCAGACAAGGTCAACATTTATATTGTAAGTCAGTGGCTGGGCCAAGATTAGAACTCAGCAGTTCCTGGCTCCCAGTCTTGTGCATACTCTATTAAGCCTCACTGTGTGCCTCTTTTTTAAAGGTGCCATATAAGAACAAGTGCCATTCACAAGAAAGGTGTAGCAGGCATTTGTTTGTCCAGATTCATAAATGCACATTTGCATAATCACTCTCTGAACACAGATTGTTGGTCATCTGTTACTACTCCTTTTACTACATGGTAAGTTAGATGCCACCAGTCAAAATATATTTAAATACTAAATGTAAATAATATCAAACGATAAAAAGTCAAAAATAAATAAAATAAAAAGATCATAACTGATGCAACACAAGACTTTATTACGTTAAGTTTTATTAGATTCCAGACAAAGAAAATATTTTTACATTCTTTAGACAACAGCTAATGTTCAAAGAACATTTGAAAACAGTTCAAAACGTTGCTGGCAGCAGTACAGATATGATTTGGCAGTATGAAAATAATTCAATTTGTTTTCTTTCTGGTCTTGGTCACCTCTCTGATTCTATGTGCTACACAATGAGAATCTGTAGAGTGCACTCAAAGCTCTGACTAAAAATTAGTGCTACAGCTGAAACACCTTAGCATTTGACCTCGGTTCAGAGGTAACATGCAGGCATACACACACAAATATTGCTCTGTTTGATGAGTACAAGGAGACACAGTACCATGAGGATTATCAATGTAGCATTGGAAGTGCTGGCATTTTTCAGAATTATGGTAATATTAATAATAATAGAATAGGTAGTTAATAAAACCTTCTGTTGCATATTTTTCCCAAGATCCTCAAAGCATTTTTAATAGATTAATTAAACTGCTAAATGCCCTTCTGAGATTGAGGAAGTTATTTCCATTTTATAGATGTGTAAACTAAGGCACAGAATGGTGAAGTAACTTGCCCAACATGTCACAGCCCGTAAATGACTGAGCTGAGGTTAGAACCATGGAGTACTCTTGTCAGTCTCCTATTTCATCGGTAGGATCACACTGAATATTTTAATATACATAGCCATAAGATTCCAATTAAAACTTAGGGGCTAGATTCACAAAGGGACTTAGGTGCCTGGAAAATCTCTGGCCCAATGACACTTTAATTATAGATAATTATTAATAATTAAATAGTCATTGGGCCAGCAAGAGAGCAAGTATGAGAATGACTGTGTAGCTGGTGGTTAGGGCATCCATGTGGGATACTCAGAGTCCAGCTCCCCTGCTCTAATGACTCTTCATTATTTATCCACAGTGGAACAGCTTCCACAGCAGAGACTGAGGGAGCCCCAAATCTGAATATCCCATATCCCCAGTGGTTAGTGCATGCTCCTGAAAGGTAGGAGACCCCTGTTCAAATCCACCCACTGCTTAAGCAGAGGGGGGGAATTGAAACTTGGTCTCCCACATGCCAGGTGAATGCTCTCACTACTGAGGTGAAAGTTATAAGGGTAGCCATTTTCAATGGGACACGATCTGAGCACACCTACCAGATATGACCTTGCAGGTAAACAGGTGTTCTCTTGCCCCAGGTTGTGAATCGCTTTAGGGATCAGGCAGGGAAGAGGACACTTAAATGAAGCAGCAGTGTGCATACCTGGAGGCAGGAACTTAGGTCCCTAGGAAACTTTTACCCTGACTATTTAGGCACCAAGTGAGTTTAGGTGCCTACAGAGTTTGGTGGGAGTTTTGTGAATTGCAGTGGAGCCTAATTTAGGGTTTTAAGTGCCCAGGTGCCTTTGTGAATCCGCCATGAGTTCCAAGCAAGTAACTGAGCTCTCTTTTAATGAACAGCAGCTAGGATATATTGATTCCGTTTCATAGATGATATAACTGTCTCATGAACTCCAGGCAACTGATCTCGTCTCTGTATTGTTTTTGCAGTGTACTGTTTTTATTGAATAATATGGGCACAAATCCAGTTTATATTGCAGTCAATAAGTTATACTATTTTACAGCTTGATGAACCACAAATGAATAACTGACATCAACAGAAGTAATTAAGCCCTTGCTGTTTCTAAGTACTGTAGATATTGTGCATTTAGATGGTAAGTGTATTTTTAATTAACACGTTTCCAGAAACACATCTTTCACATTTTTACTAAGATGTAACTATATAACTGCCAACTTGCTCTACTTAGAATGTTTTCATGAATCTGAGTCTGACACTGATGTGTTATAAAGCAAAGGATAAGGTATTTTATCACAGCATTTACATTCATTAGGTAAAATCCTGCAGCCATTTCTCCAGCAAAACTCCCATTGGAATTTGATACCCACTTGTTAGAACTTTGTGTGCCAAACACTGTAGTATTTTGTTTTCCAAATAGCACAGAAGTTATAAAATAACTTAGTCCATTGTACAGTAAGATTGTAGCATTCAGATTTTAAAATACTGGGAACCATAAGTAATGTTCCACGATCAAAATATGTCTGCAATAATTTCCTTTTTGCAGTAAAATAATTCTACCTTAAGTACTGATGTATGAAGACCACTTTATACTTTACCTGTGATTTAGCTAGTTGTAATATTAACACTTGAATGTAATTAAAGACAGCTGGTGTACCACAAATACTCTTAATGTTGAGATAAGCTTTTATAGAGCCAAAGCTGCTCACTTTGGTGAGTCGTCCCACTGAAGTCAATGAGCCTATTTGTGTAAGTAAAGAGAACATGATTTCTGGCCCATTATTATTTAGCTCTATACGTTCTGATTCTTTATCTTCTATAGATTCATGCCCAATGTGTTTTATCTTCCACAGCGGCTAAGATTTGCTATTTTTGAATCATTGTTTCCGACGTTTTTAGAAAACTTCTAGTGCAGCAATCACAGCTCATGACTAATTGCTTATTCACTAAGCTTTTTGTTACAGTAAACACTTGCATATGATATGCCAGTTTTTGGAAACCCAGGAGGTTCACAGGAGCAAACAAAGTATGTTTTCCCGCTCTTTGAAAGCAATTACCCCTGCACGGTGAAAATGAACTGGTTTTGAAAACGCCCTCTTATGGTATGTCTACACTGCAATTAAACATGTGCGGCTGGCCCATGTCAGCTGACTTGGGCTCATGGGGCTCGGGCTGCGGAGTTGCAGAACTACCATGTAGATGTTCAAGCTCATGTTGGACCCCGAGCTCTGGGACCCCTTGAGGCGGGAAGGGCCCCGGAGGCCAGGCTCCAGTCCAAGCCCAAACACCTCCACCACAATTTTACAATCAGTAGCCCAAGCCCCGTGAGCTCAAGTCAGCTGATGTGGGCCAGCTGTGGGTGTTTATCTGCAGTGTAGCCGTATCCTAAAGGAAGAGTCATTCAGTCATTCTGTGAAAGGTATCAAAAGTAAGGATTTCAAATACTTATTTCCAGTTTAAAAACTTCGCATAGGCCATAGACAAGAATTATAAGAATGACAGTCACATATTAAAGGCAGTTAGAGTGAAAATCAGAACAGAGCTGAAGTTCCCTTTTTGGACTCAGAGGGTATGTCTACATTGCAATGAAAATGTAGCAGCTGTACCAGCTGCCTCAGGGTTGTGGGGCTCAGGCTAAGAGGCTGTTTAATTGCAGTGTCGACCTTCGGGCTTCGGCTGGAACCCGGGATCTAAGAATCTGAAAGGTGGGAGAGTCCCACATCTTGGCTACAGTCCGAGCCCAAACGTTTACACCACAGTTAAACAGCCCCTTAGCCCAAGCCCCGCAAACCTAAGTCTGCTGGGACAGGCCATTCGCCGATGTCTTCTAATTGCAATGTAGACTTATCCACAATCACATTTAAGAGCCAATGCTTATTCCTGCCTGACCCACATCAAATATCTGGGGAATGGAATTATCTTATCATGATCTCTTATATACATACACACACACACACACACAATTTTGTATATATGTTACATACCAAAAACTTCTTTAAAAGAACATTAAGACTGCAAAATTAACCACTCAAAAGTTAGGAAATGTCAGAATTAAAGTTGTCCATGAAACCTTAATTCAGTCCCCTTGTGTGTGTGCTTTATGGTACAGTCTTTAATTACATGATCACATACTATCATTTGCACAGGACTCCTGCCTCATTCTTCAGTTCCCTAGTTTTTAAAAAAGCAAACAGAAAAAACAGAAATTCCATCCTGTAGAATCTTATGGACTCCCACATAGTTCAACAGGGTTAGAAACTTTAGATCTAAAGGACAGACCTCCGTCACTTGAGCTAACTCATAGCAGTAGTAGGTTGTCATCTTAACATGAGCAAGCCTCTTGAAGGAGATGAGGCACACACTTTGACAGTGGGTTTCACAACTATTTGCTGACAGCAGAGGAGTGTTGAGACTCAAAAATCCTTTGTTCTATTCCAGATTCTGGGGGGAGTTGTACATTCGTGGTTACAGACCCTCCTGCCCCTGTTCCCACGCATCTTCCCAATCCTGACCTCTTCTGTCCTTGGCCCCTCCGGCCTGTCCTCATCCCAATCCAGTCTAAACTCCCCATCCCAGGCCCACATCCCCACACACATTGGACTAGCTCCTCATCACGATACATTCATGTCAGGTTGTTTCCTCCTTGCTGTCTGGACACCAGCAGGAGGAACATTGAGAGCACAGGAGAGACAATTTCTCTGCCCTCCGTTCCTTTGTGCAGCAGCACAGTGACATATGGCTGCTGGGAGGAGCAATTTCAGGGAAAGTCCTGATCAGCCCCAGCAACCCCAGAATGGAACATGCTCAGTACAGAAAGAATGTTTGGAGAATTTACCTGTGAAATTCTAACAATGCACCTTGACCACTTTACCTGCATGCTGCCCAGTGAGCCACCTCTGTCCTGGCTACTAGCATTCCAAAGCTGTGAGCTGCAAACATCCATCACTTAAAAAAGAAAAAAAAAAATCTACCTGCCAGACAAATGTTTTCTCCTTTCTCTCCCAAATGTGGAATTTCACTCCCCTAAAACTACATTGCTCTGAGGCCCAATAGTCACTCCTGAACTAGCTAAAAATGTGATATCTCATAACTTCTCAGGGTTACAAATAGGAGCTTTTTACCATTAGCAAAGAAAATTTCTAGTTTACATGCATCCACTGGCTAGTAGCCCTAGAAAATCTCAGGACACTTGACTTTAAAATGGCATCTTTATGAAGGGAAAATGTATTCTATATAATATTTAGATGGTTTTAAAATGTCCTAATTATATTTTTTCTCTACCCTCGAAGACAACCTTTCTGCATTCAGTTTTCCATTTAACATGGGGTAAAAATAGGATATTTGATATTATTTCAGGGTGGTAATACCTGAAAGAATTATCAGGATAAGACTCCGTGGGGAACTGGAGCATAAACTAAGTGACAATCAGGTCTGGTTTCTGACTGGAAGGCCAACAAATAATGCAGTGTTTGTAGCGTAAATATTGCAGGAGTATAGGGGAAAACACAAGGACCTGCATTATTGTTTGTAGATTTAGAGAAGGCTTATGACAGAGTTCCTAGAGAAATAATATGGTGGTACTTATGATTGTGCAATCTGCCAGAGACATATGTTCAGACTATTGACATGCAGGAGGGTATCACAACAGTAGTGAGAAACTACTGCAGCTCCAGTGAGTCATTCATTGAGAGGGTAGGTCTAGACCAGATGTTCTCAGCCCATGGCCTGTGGGCTGCATGTGGCCCAATTAGCACACAGCTGGACTGCAGCTGTGTGCTAAAAAAAACTCGGGCAGGGCTGGCTGAGGTGGAGACAGCGGCTTGGAGCCTGCACTAGCGCTCCCGCCAGCAGGGGGCTGGTGAGTACTGCAGGGGGGTGGGAGAGTAGGGCTGTGGATAGGTTTGTGGGCCGTGGGCTCTGGGCAGTGAGGGGGTGGGGGACACTGGGAACTAGTGGTTTGCCGGGGTGCTGCAGCACCCCCAGGTTTCAGGTGGGGCTCTGCTCCTGGTGCAGTGTCAGGGGTCCTGGCTGCCCATCCACGTGCTGCGGCACTTGGGTCCTGGCTGCCCAGCCCCACGTGGAGGAGTCTGGATCCTGTTGCTGCCCTGCCCCATACAGCAGGGTCCAGGTCCGGCTTCTGCCCGGCCCTGCATGGCGGGGTCCTGTGGTCCAGCCGCCTGCTGCCTGGCCTGTGTCCAGGGCTCTGCTCCTAGCCCCGCTCTGGGTGGGGGCACTGGGCATAGGGGACTATGGGTGGTTTTTGGGGGGGCACTGTGGTTTTCAACCTGTGGCCCACGTAACACATTGTGCGCCGCATATGTGGCCCACAATGATAAACAGGTTGAGAACCACTGGTCTACACCAAGGATCAGCTGAATTCCTATTTGTGATTGTAATGGACACCCGCACACAAGCAGTTAAGGGAGAGGCTCCATGGAAGCATGCTTTTCACTGATGACGTGATGTTGTTGTGCTGCACAGATAAATACAAATTGGAAAGGGATCTAGAATGTTGGAGGGCTGCATTAGAAGAAAGCAGTTTACGAAACAGTCTACAAATGATGGAATACATATAATGCTTCATAGAGAGGTAATGAGATGCCAGTAAAACTAGACAGTGTAGTGTTAAAGTCTGTGCAACAATTCAAATACCTGAATTCAGTGTTGAACTATGATGGGGATGTGGATGTTAGAAGCTGCATGAAGTGCACTTGGTGCAAATAAAGGGAGTTGATGGGAATTCTCTGCTATAAGCATATGCCAAGGAAACTAAATAGAAAAGTGTATAAGCCCATGATTAGGCCAGCTATGATGTGCAGGTTAGAATGCTCACCTTGGAGGAAGAGCGAACAATTACTTGACACTGCCAAAATGAGAATGCTCAGGTGGACGCTGGGTGAGACGAAAGCTGTTAGGCTATGCGGTGAAATTGTATGAGCCATGATGCAGGTGGCGTCCATCATGGAAAAGCTGAGGGAACATTGGCAGAGATGGCTGGATCATGTGAGATGGTGAGATGCAGAATAGGTTGGCCAAAGAGTACAGGGAGTGGTTTGAGATGTTACAGGAGGATATGAAGAAGGTTGGCTTCAGCTTGGAAGATGTGCTTGTGGAATTGAAGAACAAGGGCTGCTGACACCGATTGACAAGATAAGGCAAAGACGAAGAAGAACAGAATATCTGATACTTGGTGTATGTGTGTGCTGCAGGTAGAATACTGCATAAAGCTTTTATTGAGACTTCTTGAGCAGTGGCGGATTAGGCACTGGGCCCACAGGGCCCATATCCAGAGGCCCCAGCCAAGTTGGGGGTCCCTGGCTTCCACTGCCCAGTGAGTGGGGTGCGGGAAGCCCCTCCGAGCCGCCCCCCACCCCATCCCAGGCAAAAGCAGTGGGGTGGGGGAAGCCCCCCCCACAGCAACCCATCCCATCCCCAGCAGAAACCACGGGGTGGCAGGGGAAGCCCCTGCACCCAACCCTGCTCTCCAGCAGAAGCATGGAGTGGGCAGGGCGGGAGAAGCTCCAGCACCGTGACCCTGGTCCCCTGCAGAAGCGCAGGGAAGGTGGGAGAAAAGGTCTTGGGAAAAATTTTGAAGGAGAAAGTAGTTAAGGACATTGAGGTCAATGGTAAATGGGACAAAATACAACATGGTTTTACAAAAGGTATATTGTGCCAAACCAACCTGATCTCCTTTGAGAAAGTAACAGATTTTTTAGACAAAGGAAACGCAGTGGATCTAATTTACCTAGACTTCAGTAAGGCATCTGATATGGTGCCACATTGGGAATTATTAGTTAAATTGGAAAAGATGGGGATCAATATGAAAATTGAAAGGTGAATAAGGAATTGGTTAAAAGGGAGACTACAGCGGGTTATACTGAAAGGTGAACTGTCAGACTGGAGGGAGGTTACCAGTGGAGTTCCTCAGGGATCAGTTTTGGGACCAATCTTATTTAATCTTTTTATTACTGACCTCGGCACAAACAGTGGGTGTGTGCTAATAAAGTTTGCAGATAATACAAAGCTGGGAGGTTTTGCCAATTTAGAGAAGGACCAGGATATCATACAGGAGGATCTGGATGACCTTGTAAACTGGAGTAATAGTAATAGGATGAAATTTAATAGTGAGAAGTGTAAGGTTATGCATTTAGGGATTAATCACAAGAATTTTAGTTATAAGCTGGGGACACGTCAGTTAGAAGTAACAGAGGAGGAGAGAATAGTGGTTGACCGCAGGATGACTATGAGCTGCCAGTGTGATATGGCTGTGAAAAAAGCTAATGCGGTCTTGGGATGCATCAGGCGAGGTATTTCCAGTAGAGATAAGGAGGTGTTAGCACCGTTATACAAGGCACTGGTGAGACCTCATCTGGAATACTGTGTGCAGTTCTTGTCTCCCATGTTTAAGAAGGATGAATTCAAACTGGAACAGGTACAGCGAAGGGCTACTAGGATGATCCGAGGAATGGAAAACCTGTCTTATGAAAGGAGACTCAAGGAGCTTGGCTTGTTTAGCCTAACCAAAAGAAGGTTGAGGGGAGATATGATTGCTCTCTATTAATATATCAGAGGGATAAATACCGGTGAGGGAGAGGAATTATTTAAGCTCAGTACCAATGTGGACACAAGAACAAATGGATATAAACTGGCCATCAGGAAGTTTAGACTTGAAATTAGATGAAGGTTTCTAACCATCAGAGGAGTGAAGTTCTGGAATAGCCTTCCAAGGGAAGCAGTGGGGGCAAAAGACCTATCTGACTTCAAGATTAAACTCGATAAATTTATGGAGGAGATGGTATGATGGGATAACATGGTTTTGGCAATTAATTGATCTTTAACTATTCATGGTAAATAGGCCCAATGGCCTGTGATGGGATGTTAATGGGGTGGGATCTGAGTTACTACAGAGAATTCTTTCCTGGGTAACTGGCTGGTGAATCTTGCCCACATGCTCAGGGTTCAGCTGATCACCATATTTGGGGTCGGGAAGGAATTTTCTTCCAGGGCAGATTGGAAGAGGCCCTGGAGGTTTTTCGCCTTCCTCTGTAGCATGGGGCATTTGCTGGAGGATTCTCTGCACCTTGAAGTCTTTAAACCATGATTTGAGGACTTCCAATAGCTCAGGCATAGGTGAGAGGTTTATTGTAGGAGTGGGTGGGTGAGATTCTGTGGCCTGCGTTGTGCAGAAGGTCGGACTAGATCATAATGGTCCCTTCTGACCTTAATATCTGTGAGTCTGAGAAGCCCCAGCACCTGAAGCCCCACTGCAGCTGGGACTGGAGGAGGTTTCACTCCCTGCTGCAGCCTTGGGGCCGTGACGCGGGGACAGAGCTTCCCCGGTCTGGGGGGTGAGGGGGGGCAGAAAGGAGCAAATCGATTGTGGGGTGGGCAGAATGGGGGGGACCCTGGGTGAAACAGGGGTGGGGCCCCAGGGAAGTGGCAGAAAGGGGTGGGGCTGTGGGTGGGACCACAGGCAGAAGGGGCAGATTGGGGGCAGGACCACAGGGCTGGGGAGGGGCCCCCCACTTTCTCTGGCCCAGGGCCCCAGGAAACCTTAATCTACCTCCGTTGTTGAGATAACTGTCATAACTTACTACACTTCATCCCTTGTGAGAATACAGCCATTGGAAAGGCCTGACAATAAAACCTTCCTAGCACATCGTACCATCATGTGTACTCTCTTTAGACATACCTACATAGGAGAGAGAGAATATAACTGTTTTACGGATTTTCTTTTCTTCCCTGTTCAGTCTCCTACCTTGGTGCAGCACTGTATGTCAGAAAGGAAAATGTCTACACGGGGAAGTTGGCTGGATTCAGTGTTAAGAAGGTGAGGGACTCAGTGTTCTGACTGTCATAGTTAGCCTGAGGATGCACCATGGATACATCTGCTGAATCATTGCTGGGACTTCAGGTTTTCTGCTCAAGAGCACCATCTGACCAAGCTGAGTATAGCTGACTTTTCAGTTCCTAATGCACTTAGGCCCAGACCCACAAAGAGTCTTAGGTGCTGTGATGCTGAGATTGCAATACTTAACTTTCAGCTGCCTAGAAAATCACAAGAACAATGCTGCAATCCACAAAGCCTGAGTTAGGCACTTAAGTTCCCTATATGATGAATGGGGAAAGAGTTGCCTTAGAATCCCATCCATAAAAGCCAGCCCACTGGGTGGCGCATTGCCTAAGCAAGCCAAACGGAAATGATGAGAAAGATGTGTTCTAAGTCCCAGCCCTCTCTCGGAGATAGGCACCTAAGTCCAGGTTGCTGGAGGTGCCTCTCTCTGCTTCTGTTCTATAACTGGTAGCCCCTCTCCTGGAGTTATGCAGCTTAAGGCCCTACATTGTTTCTTGTGGCATGAATAGGGCGCCTCCCCCATTGCACACAAAGCAGCAGGAGGAGTAGGAAGCAGAGCCCACCTTGTAACTTTCAGCCTAATGGTTAGAGTGCTTGCCTAGGATGTGGGAGACCAAGGTCTAATTCCCCTCCCTGCCTGATTGGGAGAGAGGATTATGAACAGGGGCCTCCCAAACTTCTCAGGAGAGTGCTCTGACCACTGAGCTATGAGATGATGTGCAGCTCCCTCAATCTCGCTTGTGGAAGCTGTTTGATGTGTAAATAATGAAAGCGTCACTGGAGCAGGGGGACTGGACACTGGGTCTCCAATGTGGATTCCCTCACCACCGCACTACAGTCATTCCCTTTCACGCTCTCTCCCTGTGGTCCAGTGATTCTTTGAGTACTTATCCAAAGTGGAACAGCTTCCGCAGAGAGACTGAAGGAGCCCCACAATAGATTATCCCATAGCTCCATGGTTAGAGCACTCTTCTCAAAGGTGTGTGAGACTCCTGCAGAAATCTTTTTCCTCCCCTCAAGCAGAGTGGGGAATTGAACCTGGGTCTCCCATATCTCAGCTGAGTGCTCTAACCACTGGGCTAAAAGCAGTGAAGTGGGCATGCCCTGCTCCTCTGATAGCCGGGCATGGGACCTAATCTTGTAAGTGGCCTCTGAGCCTACCTACCAAATCAGCATCCCTTTCCCCTCCAGATAGACATTTACCCACCTGTCTTCCCCCAGTTGTTGGGGATTAGGCAGAAGATAAATCTCCAGATGCCTAGAATAAGGCAGCAGTGCATGTGCCCAGAGGCAGAAACTTAGGGAACTTCTACACTGAAAACTTAGGCTCTGAGAGAGTTTAGGTGACTACAGGGTTAGGTAGGAGTTTTATGGATCACAGTGGAATCTAAAAATTGCACTTAGGCACCTAAACCTCAGCCTGGCCTACACTAAAGGGAAAAGTCGATCTAAACTACGCAATTTGAGTGATGTGAATAGCTTAACTAAAATTGATGTAGCTTATATCGATTTACCGCGAGGTCCATACTACGTGATTCTTCTCGACCAGTTAGAGGAGTCGACGGGAGAGCAATTGGCGGTCAATTTAGTGGATCTTCACTAGACCCGCTAAATCCACTGCTGATGCATTGTTTGCTGCAGCGTCGATCCTCCGGTAAGTGTAGACAAGCCCTTAGGCACCTAAGTCTTGCATTTAGGAGTCTAAGTACTTGTGTGGATCTAGGCCTGAGAGATAATGACTACTTCTCACTACTAATGTCACAACTGCTTCACCATCAAGACTTATCATTCTCATAGGTATTTTCCATTGTAGTCGGAGGGCCTGATTCTTCTCATTTATATAGGCATAAGTCAGGACTGATTCCACTAAAGTCAGTGGAGTTACATTAACTTAGATTCATTATTTCCCCTCAAGGGCTGATCTACACAGTTTTTACACCAATCTAACTAAATATACCAGTGCAAGATAAACTTTGTTAAACCAGTATGTATGTGGCTACATGAAAGGATTAACTAAATGTCATTTTAAACTGAGTTTAATTTAGTTAAATTAATATTTAATGTATTAAATCAGTAAGAAAAATATATACAAGATGCCTGTATACTCCATGAATATCTAAGGATGACAAGTTTCTGAAATTAGACAAGCATATAGTTTCTTGATCCTTATTTAAAAATATAATCTGCAAAACTCCTGGTTTCTTGTATTCACAGCATCTGTACAATTGGCTGGTTTGTCAGCATCATTCTTTCTGGAAATAATTGTCCTTGAATGTGTCTGCCTGAAGTCTGGCTTACCAGTCTGTTTGTTTAAAAACCTGGTGCAGAGAAAAGTGTTGCATAAATCTATTTATATGAACAATACTGGAAATAATATATGTTGAAGTTATTTCCATCTCCCTTGCTATTTATAGGCTAGATCCTGATATTTATATGTTGGCATAAAGCCCATTAAGGTTAATGGGAGTTTTGCCAGAATAAGAAGTGCTTCAAGATAAAAATTCAACATATTCTGATAAATTTGAATATAGCACTGTCTTCTATTTCAGTCTAGTCTATATCATTTTAATTGAAATAATTATCCCAGATATTCAATTGCATATGACAGCTCTTAACATGTTAGTAACATTGGAATAATATGCTGTTAATTGTAACCATATTTTATCTTCAAGGCCTTCCATAGGCTCTTTTCTTATTCAAAATGCTGGTGTTCCTTATTAATAAAAACACAGTTCATTATTACTAGTGATAAGGCAACATAATAACACCTGCCAAAAGAGATCAATATAAAGGATGGAAACTATTTGTATTACAAACTGTTTGTGCTTGCATCTTGATTAAATTAAAAGGATAAAAATTGGTACTGATTGAATGAATTAAATGGATATTACTGTATTCATGTACCAATCTGCCTATAATACATATGTTTACATGCACGGAAACATATGTACTATTTAACTACAATACAAAGCTATGTAAATGAAACCACGAACACTGAGAGGAAGTTAACAGTTGCCTTCTGAGGTGATTCAGAAGAGGTGATTCACCTGTGAAATCTTAGTTGTGAATGACTGTCTTGATGTGGATGTTAATTGCTTGGATGGAAACTACCTTTTCAGTCTCTCTCAGGGCTTTGAGTTTATCTCTGCTAACTCCTCCTTGCAGAGTCCATGAGGATTCAATCAGACTTGTTGCTGCTCGGGATGCAGTGAGGCTGAGACCCTGTAAATCTAGGAGAGCAGAAGCATTTGGGGTCTTGAACTTTATCAGGTTTGAATGTGTGATTGTGAAAGTAAAGAGCAGAAAAATGACAGCACTCCGTAAATCACACAGAAAGAAAATCAGAGCTGTCAAAAGCAGGAGAAAAACAGACTCAGGCAAAAGCAGAGTTTACAAAGCAAAGGAGTGAGACTTATTTTTAATCTCTCTCAGGAGCCCTGTGGCTCCTGGAAAGCAACCCCTCTGCACCCTTTTTGTTGCTACCCAGATTCCTGCAACTTGCTAAATGGCCTGTTTCTGGAATTGGGAAAAAATAAAAATATAGGCTTGATTTGCAGCTCCACTCTATCAGGTGTATGCCAATTCAGTGGCATCTGGTGTAACAGAGCAGTGACTCAGGTCCCAAGATTTTAACCACATTGGTGCCCAGATTCTCAACTACTGGAAACCCAGGAGACTCCACGATTATAGTTTTCTATGTATATTTCTTTACCAGTGTCCTGCTCCCAGTTGGTCTTCACCTTTTTCCATTCAGGGTTAGTGGCAATATAAGAATTTTTTATCAAGATCAGATAGAGAGGTCCCACTAGAAACCTATCAAATTGATGGCAAATAAACTAAATTGTGTTAATTTTTGTATTGTCATTAATAAAAAATGTTTTAACTGTATATGCATGCAAATAAGTAGTGCTGGTCAAACTATTTGCTGTGAATAATTATTCATTACAAATTGAGTCCCTTGTTTTGTTACTGAATCATTAGTGAATCAATCCTGATTTTCCTCAAATGTATTCATTACTCATAAGTATTTATTGAATAGTCTGGGTGAATTGTTTTCAGTCCATAGTAGTTAGAAAACTGCTACTAACTCATGTGGCTTGGTGGCTCACCGAAGTCACACGGTATTGTTTTTGCTCTCTTAATGGATGACTGAAACAGGAGGATAGTGTACAACGAATAACACACTTCTGGAATTAATTTATGATTAAGTTAACCGGGTTCAAGATTTGCAAGCATTTTGATGAATACCCAGCAGTTGTACAAATACCCACAAATAACTAATAATATGGCCCACTTAATTTTATTTTTATTTACTTGTGTGTATTACAGAAATACCCATACACCCCAATCAGAATCAAGGCCCTACTCTGGGTGCTGTACAGACACACAGGAAGCCACAATCTGTGCCATAAAGAGGTTTCACTATCAGAATCCTAATGATCTGAACTCAGCACTTGTATTCACAAACATTTCTATGTTTTTGTTATTGTATTTGACTATTGCTACAAACGAGGAAGATTTTGTAAATGTGTTGCTAAAACGAGAGAAATATGCTAATTGGACCCAGTACATCAGTTAAACACAAAATCCCAATGTTTTTCCAGTATTACAGTTTACATCAGTGATACCGGAAATTAAATCTGGATTTCCCTGAGTTGGGCTCATAAGAGAGGGTAACCAGATGGCACATTCAGTATTTCCTGGGCTAATTTCCAGGTCTTTACAGGAACACAGAAGTATTTTATTAATGAGGGCAAAGATGAACTTGTATTGCAGGGAAGGAAAGAGAAGAAAGTTTTACTAGCCAATTCAAGAAGGAGACAGCTGAATTTGTTTTAAAATTGAAGCCAATCAGGTGAGATGAGCCACATTTTTCATAGTCTAATGTCCAGGAAGTCAAACCAGCATACATACAATCGAAATTGCAGCCTTTGTAGGAATATCCTATTTTTTTCTCAGCCCATATTCCTGTCTTAAAGGCTTGATTTAATCTTCTGAATATATTTAATATATAACAGTAGTTGAAGCATATGCATTGAATATATTATTCAGAGAAATTATAGGCATGTAATTAGAGCTTTGTTGTGAGATAGTAATTAGTCTGACCATCAGATTCGCAGCCATGGTCGCCTGTGCACAATATCTGGATTTTTTGACATAAGAGTTACTCTTTTCATGGCAATGAGAGGTAAGCGTTATTAAGAGGTCCATATCAATTATTCTGAACTGTTAAATCTGGAGTCTTTAATATGTGATTTGAGTGTTTTGATTTTTCATTCCAGATTCAGAAAGTCTTTCACTTCCAGACCTGGTCAAAACTCAGAATTTCCATTGTGTAGGAAATTCCCATATTTTTAAATTTCATGTCATCCTAAATTGGAACAAAAAGTCAAAATGTCTCAATTTCCTGTGAAACAAAATTTGCAAATTTTTTTGTTTCTGTTCAATCAAAATGTTTTGTTTTAATAAAATCTAAACATTTATTTTTGATTTTGACTTTTTAATTGTACAGTATATTTGATCATGTAAAATGCATTTATAATTGATAAGTCGTTTTGAAATGAAACATTGAAGTGTTTTATTCTGAAAATGTTGACATAATGTTTCTGCTTCAAATGCTTCATTTTGGGCTTCCCCTCCCACAAAAGCATAATTTTGTGGAAATAGTTATGTCCCTGCTGGATCTTTAGATTTTGACAAATTGGCGTTTTCCAATGGGAAAAACATTACATTGGAAAATGTTCAACCTGCTATACTAATTTATTTTTTTCCTAGCAGAGAAATAGGAAATAAAAGCTCCTGTAATGATTCTTTAGCCGTTTCTACACAGAAACTATTTTTTCTTAGTGAGGTATAATAATTACAGTAAATTGTTTCCACTTGTCCTGAAAATATTCCTTATTAGAAGTGTTTAAAAAAGAGGGGGGTGGGGTGGGCATGATATCTGCGTGACCTTTTTGCTTGGAGAAAACTATTAGTTTGGCAATAAGGATAATTAAGGTGTGATTGGCATTTACTGGGTATTTGGTATCTGCTTCTATTACAAGAATAATAATAAAGAACCTGTTCTAGAGAATGATTTGTGAGAATGGGGGAAGAATATAATCTCACTGTACTGGATGTAACACCCTTTATAAGTTGATCATTTTGATAAGGATTGCAATGGGCTGTAATAGCTTTAGTATTTTATGTGTCTTTGATATCACTACTGGGGCTTTTATCTAGTAAAGTGATTAAGACTGAATTAAAATCTTCTCCACTAATAATTAATAAACAGGTTGTATAGGGAACTAACAGAAATAAAATCCGTGTGGGATAAATCAGATGGTGAGGGCAAGTCATCGTTTTCTGTTTTAATTGTAAATAATACTACTGTGGAACTGTCTAATTGTGAAGTCATTTATTTCATAGAAGACTCTTTCTCTAATTTGAAGTTCATTGTAACTAGATTAGTGGTTTGTACATTGCAATGCAGGTAACCAGTTTTGGATGTTCATTCTACTTCATTGCTAATGGAGTTTCATTATATTTAAGGTCACTATGGGGCTGATCCTGCAGCATTGGAGTCAGTGGGAGTTTTGCCATTGACTTCTGTGGATGTAGGATTGGGCCCTATGAGATGGTTCTTCTCTATTTTACAAAGAGAAACAAACTACTAGACTGTACCAAAGTTAGCTACTGGCCAGTATTCCAATGGCCTGGAATCAATGGGAGTTTTGGATGCTCAAGGAAGAATGAAAGAAAAGATTGTCCAGTGGGTAGAGTGATAGCCTTGGGCTGGGGAGACCAACATACAATTCCCTGCTCCGTCTGTCACAGACTTCCTGTGTAAACTTGGGCAAATCCCTTAGTCTCTGTGCTTCAGTTCCCCATTGTAAAAATGGGGATAATAAGGAAGTGCTATCTCCTCGGGGCATTGTGAGAATAAATATGTTAAAGATCATGAGGTACCCAGATACTAATTACCAAATGGGTGCCTTAGATAGAAGAAATTCAGAATTAGGCCTTGAAGGAGCTAAGCATATTTTTACCCCCACCAAGAGCTGAGTGTCAGAATTTTCCCCTTCTATATATAAAATTTGTGGAAGGTAGCAAATAGATGCAAGTAGAAAGTCCATAAAAACAAAGAAGTAAATATGAAATTAAAAAAATCCCCAAAGCTCCCACCACCAAAATACAAAGAAAATAGTGTGTGTTAACTATTCACAGAGACAAAACCAGAAGTAATAACAAACCACCACACCTTATTAATAGAGATCACAAGACAATAGACTTGCTAGGTTCAAGGCATACTGCTATTAGACTCAGTAAAAAATGATACATAGTCCCAGGAAGCAAGATAAACTGTCTTACTTTTTCACTTGAACAAGAAAATATCATGCAAAAATGAAATGAGGTTAAATTTAAAATCACAGAAGAATGACAAGTTAATTTAAGAGTCTTTTCAAACATTTAGATCTGTTCTGTAATATTCATTCCACTCCTACCAGAGACAGTGCTCTGCTCCTCATCTTCGACAACCTACGTTACAGGAGCTGCTTCTGCTTCTAGCACTGCAGATAACTAAGGGGCATATCAGACCATCAGTATTAACATTTATACAGAAGTCATTGAAGTCAACGATGGCACAAATGTACCATATGGGAGTGGGATGAAAATCATAAAAGGCAGGAGCGAGGGATGAGCTGTGTCTGTACAGGTATCCAGTGGTTGTGTAGCCTTAATCCCCTCCAACCTTGGGAGATATTTCTCTCTGAGTTGATGATACAATAAGCCATGTCTCTGCAGAAACACAAAGATCTGGACATTAGTCCCCTCCTTCTGTTACAGCCTGCTCTTAACTATATTTAAGTCAATGGCAAAATTCTAATTGACCTCAGTGCTAGTAGGATCAGGCATTAGCATTTTGTATTAGCACTAGCCTTAGCTAATTTGCATTATCCCCCTTTTTAACTGAAATTGCCATTGGAAAAAGGCTAGTGCTTTTCCAGCAATACAGCAGCAATCAAAAGATTCCCCTTTTATCTTCAGCCCAATAAGGGGAGAAAAATTGTGTTCAGAAGGTTTTGGAATGAGGGATAGAGAAGTCATAGCTGAGCATGTTGTATTGAGAGAGAGGTGTACTGCTGGGACTTGACTTGACTTGAACCTTGTTAATCCTGGCTGGCTCCAAGGGGCTGAAAGATTATATTTAGGTATATATCACTCTGCAGAGCAGTTGGGCGCGCCTGTGGCCATGAGGCTGAGGCTCCCAACAGGGTCTTTGGGAAGATTTACCCACACTTCCCTGTAAGTTAGATTTGTACGTTAGGGCTCATCAAGGGGAATTTCCTGTGCATTATGGCCCTGAATCAGGAAAGTACTTTAAGCACATCTTAAACTTTAAACAGGTGTCTCATCACTTCAGTGGATCTATCCATCTGCACATGCTTCAGTGCTTTGCTGAATCTGGGCCTATGCGCATCCCCAAAGTGTTGATCTGTAATGAGAAAAGATGTTTTTGGTGATGTGTGTAGTATGGGCTCCGCAAGCGGAGAAAAAGTGTGCAAGGGCCACATGGTTGAGAACAAGTGCCTTAGACAGAAGAAATTCAGGACGACACCTCAAAGGAGCTAACCATATCAAAATAAAGGCTTACAAAATAAGCCTGCTGGAATATAAGAGAAATCTATGGTCAAAGGGAGGACAACGCTGAGGGAGACTCCAGGGAAAGCAGATCTGCAAGTGAATGCTCTGTCTGAGCAGGAGGCCCAGCCAAGAGAGAGACAATGAAGAGACCAGGCTGGGAGTGAATAGGAAGAGGCTGTGGGAAAGGAAGACAGGGAAATTTAGGGTTTCTCAGGCTGGGAGCTCATAATAGAGGGTGGGTGTGTTCCTCCTTGAGGAAGTATGGAAGGGGTGGATTAAAGTGAAGGGAAAGGCTGAAGCCAAGGTGAAAAGGGAGAGCTGTACCTAGTGGAAGAGTCTGGGTGAAAGATTTGGTTTTAGCTTTACATTGGACTTTGAGTTGAACTCTGGAAGTGGTGGACTTTGGGACTTAGCTGGAGGGCTAAGTCACTGCAGTGACCTGATAGGACTGGGAGCTGGTGAATAACTGACATTAAAGGGAAGTTTAGGCAGAGGCAGGGTCTCCTGCCAGATTTGGGGAGACCCTGTTACAGTCTTATTGAAATCAGTTTGACAGCCTGTGGAATAAAGAACAAGGATGCCAGAATCAGGTCTCACATTTCATAAGGCACCTATGACTGTGGTTTCTAAGTGCTGGAGGAATGAAAGCCGCAGGCAATTGCAACATCAACCCTTTATTTACCTTGACTTCCATGGGGGAAGGACTATTCCCTTACATTTTCCAAAATGTGTAGAGCTTATGCTTTCGTTGCAATTTTATCCTCCACAAAGGCATAGCTGTACCAACTTTTCATACAACTGATTTGAGAAAACAAGGTTATAGTTTCTATCTGGACTGTGTAAAAAATAAACGCTGTCATAAAATAAAAAAACCACTGCTTTGGAAACTGACATAGTCAATCATTTTGACAGGAGATTTTGAAACGGGGCAACGCTCACGAAGTAATGCTAACATCATAACTTTTAAAAAGTTGTGCCCAGAAGAGGAAAAACTGGGGAGGAAAACTACCAAACGAAGACAATGATTTTTAAAGCTGTGTGACTGTGCTGGATCAATCCAGGGCTGGCCTTGCATTCCTCGGGCTTGATTCAGCACTTCTAACACACTCCTGATTTAGCAAAAGTCCCTTGATTTCAGTGTGATTGGTGGGTGGGTGAGAGCTGCTAGAAATGACCTCTAGATGCAACTCTCAGCATTTTAATGGACTGTTTTACTTGAAGTCCCAGCTCCTGGAGCCAGGTAATAACATGAGAATCTCAACTTAAAAAGGAAAAAAAAAAAGTTTCTTGCCCTCATGGTTATGGAGAAAAGCTTGAAAAGTGACCAGCAGGCAGCGGAAAGGCTCAGAAAGCAGAAGGCAAAAGGAAAAAGAACCCAACGTGTATTACTGTAAAAAATCTTATTTTTTTCAAAAGAAAAAAAGCCTCCAGAATTCTCTTTCCCATAGAAACACCTCCAGCCTCTCAAAGACAAGGGAGCCCGGAGTTTCCATGAAGAGAAAAACCTCTCTGGCCTAACACAGCCGGTTTGGTTTCTGTAAGCGGATGGATTGTTTGTGTAGCTCGGGCTGAAACGTCCGTGTGGAAATCACCCAAAAGCACATCCCCCGCGAGTCCCCCGGCTGCTGGGGGGAACCGTCTCCTGCCCAGTGTGACTCGCCGACGGGCACAATGGGAACCCGCTGAGCAGCTCGCTCAAGGGCAGCGTTTGATCTGGATTTCATGGCTGGAGCCAAACAACCCCAGCCGCCCACAGAACCGGAGCCCGGCTTGCAGCCAACCCCTCTCTCCTTTCCAACCTCCCCCCGAAGGCGTGGCTAGGCACCCAGGTCTGAGCCTTTGGAAAGGGGCTTTTCCCCTCGCTCGTGGGGATCCTCGCTCGTGGGGTGGTGACACACCCGCGGCTTTCTCACCCTCGGCAGCCAATATCCAAAAGCCCTCGCGCCCATTGCTGAGCTCTGACCCCCACGTCTGCAACAACTCGCTGCCCTTTTTGAAAACGTATTGGAGAAAAAAAATTGGGGGGGGACGACTCCCTCTCCTATAGGGTAACCCCGTGGGGTCAACTCTTGGGATATAGACTCAGAAACGTTTGTCTTTCCAGGTACTCACGGGGGAGGTAGAAATCCTAAGAAGAGAAAGCGACCAGGGTCAAATCCTTTGGCACCTGCTCCACTGAAGTCCAGCCAAGCAGAACTCGGTTCCTAGTCGCTTATTCGGTCTGGCTGGCTGTAACCGAGGTCAGTGTTGCACTGGAGGAAGGACAACATCGATAGTTTTGGGGAGTTTTTTTTTAAGGATTTTTACCTTCTTGCAGTATGGGGTGTGTGTGTGTGTGTATCTGCCTAGCTGAGACTTTAGACTATATTAGGTTCTAACTGTACTTATTGAATAGAAGGATTTGTAAAGGGAAGGGGAACTCGAAGGAGCCTACCAAACAGGCTGAAAATCCCCTGCGTGTTCGTGTCGCCCCAATCAATCGGTCTGGTGTAATGTCACAGTTGTTTGAGAGTGGAAATACTTCCTGTCATTGGCTGGCCTTGATAACATTATATTTTAAAGGAGCTTGGATAAGAGACATGGGGGGAATTGCACAGCAGGTAGCCTTTAATAACTCCTCTGCTTATCAGCCTGGCCTAAATTTACCAGCAAGTTTTAAAGTACATTAAGTTACATAAACATGGCATGGAAAAGAATGCATTTCATCCCTTGATAGCGACCAAAGTGACCTTTACTGTATCTCACCTAGAGCCCGATTTAATTAATGCACATTCTGACACTCAACAACAGTGGGAGAACCTGGACTTACTCGCTTTAAACACGGGCTTTGTGTTAATGGGCAGCACACTAAATTGACTATGTCTGCTTATTTCATTAAACAAATGGCACTCGAATCCCCCTGCTTAGCCCTAAATGTTACTTGGGAGGAAGGTCAGAACATATTTCAGGTGATTGGGGATAATAGTATCAGGGACAGTTTCCAAAGGGTTACAGAAGATCTGTGTTGAACAGAAGATCCGACATTTATGACACTAAATCCAGTGTTTGCGAGAAACAAGTCGAAAGTTGGCAATAACGGTTAACAATTGGATATGAAACAAGCTTGTGAACCTCTGCAAAGGAGACCGGTTTAAGTTAAAGGGATCTGTAGTCAAGGAAGAGGGCATACATTTCTCACACACATTAATGTATTTGTTATATTCTTCACAGCTGTATTTTTAGTACTCTCGCTCTTTCTCTATTTTTAAAGCCACTTGTGTAACCAACAGCTTTGTCAAAGGAGACTACAGGGGGTTTGAACTTGTGTATTATTGTTCACTAATCCTCTTTTCCACCAGAGCTTTCACAACCCGCAAACTGAAGCGAATTATAACCTAAGAAAACAATCCCCCCCCACACACACAAATTAACTGTAGTTAATGACTGAATTAAAATCGAGATGGATGTAATCCAGCCAAAATAAACCCCGCGAGTCCACAGAGAGCGCTACAGAAGAGAGAAGCCAGACTCCGCCTGCAGTGTTGTGTCAAAGAAACCCACACAACGAGGGACTCTTTCCTTCAGCCCGGCTGAATCGGCCACAGAGCCTTTCTTGAGCATTTTGACTCGATTGATCGAAATAAGCCGGAACAATCTAACTGCCGATACATTGGAATGGCTAAAAAGTGATGGCTATTATATAGGTATATTTCAGCAACTCTTCCCCTTCTCAATCATCCCAACATCATTAGCGCTGCCCCCTTCCCCCCAGCCCCAACCCGATTTCAATTCAGTTATTCATTCCGTCAGTTGGAGGTAAAACATGCAGCAAAGGAGCAGGGGCTTAACGCGGCTAGGAACGGTTTAAAGCCCGAGAGAAAACTCGCTATTTTCGCTACTGGGTGAAAGTACGTCAGAAGTGGGGTGTGGGGGAGGGGAGTGGCACTTTAAAATGAGCAATTTAAACCAACCTGTGGTTAGTGGTTTTGGAACCAAACTGAAACGAAAAGAAGCGGGGGGGGGGGGGGTGGTTAATTTCCACGTTGCCTCTGACACAGTACACAGGATTTTCTTATCGGAGTCTACTGGAGAAAATAAAATGAAATTTGTAGCCTGGCTGTACAGTAAACAGGCAGCTAATCAGTGATGAAAAAGTTTTGAAGTCTGGAGGGTAACATGCAGGTCACCTTTGAGCCATCAGAGCCACATCTCTGCCAGGCTAAAGTGTCTCTGCCCGTATCTCCCCTCTTCTCTCCAGCCGGAGCAGGAGAGAGATCCTGGAGAAACACGCAATGCCTTCGGATACAGGCATGTTCTTGCCCTCGAATATTGCAAGGAATCCCAGACGAGCGGCGTGAGGATATAGAGTAGCACTGTTTAGCGGGCACAACACCCATTCAAGCAAGAAACTTGTTATGAAATTGAGTGAGGGTCGGGATAGATCCGAGACGCATTCATCGAAATTTCCGCTCAGTGAAAATCCAGTATCCTCACATTATATCAACCATCCGGGGTGCCTGGCCATATACCGATGTAATACTTTCTGGTTTACTTTATTAAGGATCTGCTGGAGAATGTAAACGACAAGCCGATTGCTTTCACTCACTTTAGCAGAAACATTTACTGCTAACAACCATCATGGAACGAAATTACCGTTGTTACATATCATTAAACCTTATGGCAGTCTGTTTGGGTCTCTCACTTTAGCAAATCTAAACATGACTGAGACGTATTCTGGGTTACTGAAGTAAATCAATTGGAAGCCATGCAGCTGCATTCAAGAAAATGGTCCGGTGTCCAGACCTTTCTGCCTGCTATTATATTGTTTAACTTGCATCTCAAATTAGGGGGAAACCCCCTAATCATTTAAATCTCACACTTGGACATAATGAGGAGTATTAGTCAGGCAGACGGGAGCTGAAAGGAATCTCCCGCAATTCAGCAAAGAAATTGTTTCTCCGAAAACAGGCTCTTTTTCTCCACAAGAAATCCTCCTTCCATATACACAACCAAAATAAAGCAATGCATTGAAACTCAAAGCACCGAACCCGCGCTCTCAACAAACTATTACACCCCATATTTTATCCCCAATCATGCAAACTGTTCGCTTCCCACTCACCTTGCCCGGAAAAAAAAACCCTTCTACCCAAGATAAACACTCTCTATCAGCAGGTTTTTTAATTGTGTCTGTCGGAACGAATAGTTTCTGATGGCTACAGGGAGGGAGACATGCTTCATCTAGCCCCTTGCTACAGATGACTCTCTTTCTGTACAAACTGATGATGACAGATATCCAGCTGATAACCTCTGGGGAACGAAGTTATTTTAATTTCCAGTCACTTTCCTGCTAAGTACCATATCAGTTTGTACACAGCTGAGATAAGAGAAAGAATAAGAAAGAAACAGACTAAAAATGTAGCCATAATGGCTGGAGTGGACGGAGTGAGTTCTCATATCCTGTCTTTGACTTTACCTGAGTCCTCCTCCAACAAGTCGAGGATAGCTTTGATTTTACCAGAAAAAGCCTGGGGACGTTTTGATGGCTATTCACCTGATTTCTTAATGTGAACGTAAGGCAAACAGCGTGTGGCTCATACAAAAAGATACAGGGGCCGATTCGGTATGACCTAGGTGAAGTTCAGTCTATAGAACATCATGGCCCTTGGCTCTTTAAAAGTAATTTCCCGCAACCTGCGAAAAAAGATTACGGGAAGGGAAACTGATCGGTGAAATGGGTTTTTAGTGAAAACAAAGCCTGACCCCTCACCTGGTAAAGGCAACTCCCATCTTTTCATATGCGGGGTATTTATATACCTCCCTACTGTACGTACCACTCCATGCATCTGATGAAGTGGGTTCTAGCCCACCAAAGTTTATGCCCAAATAAATTTGTTAATCTCTAAGGTGCCACAAGGACTCCTCCTTGTTTTTGCTGATACAGACTAACACAGCTACCCCTCTGAAACCTTCTCTATTTCTGTTCAGGGAGAAGAGAGCGATGGATGGATACTTAGCTAGACAGAATAATCTTGGGGGGAAATATAATTGGGCAAAGGGGTTTTGATGGTGCCCCAGCTTGCCGTTCTATCAGCATGCAACTTTTGGATTAGTCGCTGATCCCCTTTTGTAAGCATTTGCCTGACACGGATATCTCTGAAAAGTGGTTTCTGATCTCTATCTCCCCCCGCATTCAGCGCGCGTCCCTTTGTGCCTGCGCTGCCCCTCACGCCAGCGCTGGGAGCAGCGGTGCGTCTGTCCTGTGACTAGCGCTGGGACTGGCACCCCTCCGGAGCGCAGTGTTTGTTTAGGGCTCACTGAATCCAATCAGGACGTGCTGGCTGCAGTTTTCCGGCAGGGCTGTGAGAGGCGCCTCCTCTCTCCTTTTTATACCATGAGCCGCTCGCAGTAGCCGCTGGACTCGAGTTTGCCGCTCTCCTCTCTCCTCGCTCACTGGATTAAAGCCTGCTGAGACCAAAGCAAGGAAGCCAATGCGAAGCAATCACGAGAGGTTTGCTTACTGATTTTGTTTCTTCTTGTACCTCTTGATTTAAAACACGATCCGGGCTCGCTGAGGGTTCTGCTGGTGCACGAGGAGTTGCTCTGGACAGACTTCTGATCCCTTTGCCTGGAAGCCTTATCTACCCGCCCCTTATCTCCTAGTTATCTTGCAAAGGGAGAGACGTATTTTGTGCCTGTTTGCAAGGGGGGTTTGTGTGTTGGGACTGATATTCATGTGGTTATCTTAAGAGCCCCGAGGTGGTTTGGGAAGCTCAGAGAAGGAAACTTGCGCGTCCACTTTTGTTGCTTGAGCGGCTGACACTTCCCCCTTCTCCAAACTCTCTCTGTCGCTTTCTACCCCTCTCCTCCAAGGACTTGGCACTGGGCTGGGCTGGGGGTGTGTGTGGCCTGTTTAATACGCTCGCGGTGTGATCTCCGCCGGGGGGCCCAGCTGGTCTGACGTGCAGCAGTTTGAGTTTGTTGATTGTGGATCGGTGCCATTTCCAAGGTGTGCTATAGTGGGTTTGGACTTGCAACTCCACAAGCCCGGAGTAAGTGGCGCAGGCTGGCACCAGCTTCCTCCGAAAGGTACATGCCCCTCGCCCTTAGCAGATCGCCTCTCCTGGGTGGGCTTTGCGCACCCCGTCCCTTTTGCGACCTTTTGTCTGAAACAAACAAAACCGAGGGAAAGACACGGATTGATGGAACGCCGTGGGTCTGTTTCCCCAGAGCCATAGAGAACCTGCCCCGTGCCATTGCTAATCGCTTTCCCCGTGGAAGGAATTCAGATGACTCACGCATCGGAAAACAAGGAAGGGGCGCGTGGGTAGCCGACAATAAACGGGGCTCTCCCCTTCCCCTCGCGTTTTCGATCTGCCACCCAAGATAAGGTGGGGACGCACAGCCTGGTGCCCTGCTCCCTGCCTGCTCTACCTATTGCTGGGGGCAGCTGAGCCCGGGCCGCTGGCGCGCCCTGCGAGGAGGCTGCGGGGTTGGGGTGGGACGCACGCGGGGCTGGGGGCTGCGGGGTGTTAATGACCTTTGCCGGCTGATCCTTATTCTGCCCGGGAGCCAGACAACGCCGCCCAGGCGACAGGAGCTATTAGAGGGTCCCCCCGCCCAGCGGGTCTCAGCAAAGAGGGAGAGGCTGGGGTCTGTTTGCTAACTGGATTTTTTCTTCTCTTTTGTGCCCCCCCCGGCTCCCCCCCACTCCCCCCCATCCCCTCCCCAGAGGCTAGACGGGGACCTGGATGGCCCTGACTGACGGCGGCTGGTGCGTGGTGAAGCGGTGCGGCGCGGACGCTGGCGACTCCTCCTGCCCCTTCCCCGCCAGGGAGCCGGGCCCCTCTCCGCCCTCTCCGGCCTCTTCCTCCTGCTGCTCCCCGGGCGAGCGCGGCTCCTCCAAGACTCCGCAGCACGAGCCCGAAGGGACCCGGCCTCCTCCCGCCGCCGAGGGCAGGTCCCTGCTCGCCCCCTACGTGCACTTCGGAGCCCCCCACGCGCCCAGCCTGCCCAGCTGGGAGGACATCCTGCTCTTCACGGATTTAGACCAGACCAACAAGCTGCTCTGGTCCAGCCGCGGCTCCAAGCTGAGCCCCTTCGGCGCCGAGCAGCCCGAGGAGATGTACCAGACCCTGGCGATCTCGGCCAGCCAAGGGCCCCCGGCCCCTTACGATGGATCTGCCGGCAGCTTCATGCACTCCACGGCCAGCTCCCCGGTCTACGTGCCCACCACCCGCGTGGGCTCCATGCTGCCCAGCCTCCCCTACCTCCAAGGCAGCGGGGCCGCCCAGCCCAGCCACCCGGGCAGCAGCCACTCGGTGTGGCCCCAGCCGGCCTCGGAGAGCCCCTCGTACAGCAACGGCAGCGGCTCGCACCCCTCGGGCCGCTTCCCTTACTCCCCCAGCCCGCCCATGGCCAACGGGGCCTCCCGAGAGCCGGGGGGCTACAGCAACAGCCTCAATGCCAGGGACCAGTACAGCCCGCTGGGCAGGCCTCTGAACGGATCTTACCCCGGCCACTACCCCTCCTATGTGGGACCCCAGCTCACCCCGGCCTGGCCCACGGGACCTTTTGAGAACTCCATGCTGCACTGTCTGCAAAGCCGAGCCACCCCGATCCCGGTGCGGGCTCCCAGCTCAGGTAAGAGCGCCCAGGCCCCGCCACGGGCTTGGGTCCGGGTGAAGGGCCGGCCAGGCTCTCGAGGGCTACAACAGGAGCGAAATAACCCGAGGGAGCGCGAGAGAGGATTTCCCCGCCAGGGGAGGGGAGCCGGGGCGGCATTTTTTGTCTGTGGCCAGCCTGTGTTTTCTGCTGCAAGGCTGGGAGCTGTGGTCGCGGAGAGGGGAGGAAGTGACAGGGAAGCAGATGGCACTGAAGTATAATTATTAGTCCTTATTTGTGTATCCTCTGAGGAGGAGGTCGGTGTCTTTGGAGAAAATGAGAAGATCCTGGGGCGTGGGGTTTGTGGGTTTTTTAAAGGGGAGGATAAAGGTGCCAGGAGGAGCCGTTGTATTAGCACAAACACAGTCTTTGAATGAATATGCATAAAGTTTGCTGAATAGGAATCCTAAAAGGCCGCGGACCTTCAGGTGTCTTTTGGAATAAGTTTTCTCTCCTGAGTTGTGTGCAGGGACAGCGGTTTGGAAGGGATCAGTGGAAGTATTTTGAGACCCCCCATTCTTCTGGCGTTTTTGAATAGTGTGGCTTTGGTGATAATGGCAGGCAGGGGGCCGGTAATACAAAAGTATCTTTTGGAATAAACGTTACTGCCTTGCTTTTTGTATTTTTTTTTTAAATGGCACCAATTAGAAGTATTTTCATCGGCGTTTTAAGCCTGGTCTTTTTTTTTTTTTTTTTTTGAAAGAAAAGAAAAGAACTGGTTAATGTAAGTCACTTCCAGATGTCTCTTTATTGTATATTCGTGCTTCCCCGTATTAACATAATCCGATTAAGAAATAGTGAAAAATGCAGTGTAAATCACATCTTCTATTCGAAATAAACGATTCAGGCACATTACGGAGACTCGGTCAATGGATTTTTGTGATTTCCAAAGGCAAATCCGAAGCCAGTTAGTGTTAGCAATTTTTAAATTAAAATCAATGGGAATTTCTGTTTTAAAACCGCTGGCACAGTCAAGCTCCCAGTGGCGGAATGTACGGATGGAAGCGTCTTTTTAGCAAAAGAAATTATGCGCGTCATTAAATTAACTGTGGGGTTGAAGACTGAGTTACTTTGCGATGATTTTTGGTTATTGCAATCTCTTCAATTTCTTTCAGTCGGAATATAATTTTGCGCTTGCGTTTGCCTGTCACTCTACTAATAAATATTTTATGCATATGGATTCAGTACAATTTTCCTTCTAAACAACAGAAGGAACCACCTAAAAATCTTTTCATCGCTCGATAAACAATCCTTCTCCAGTCCCCCAATGCAACATATTTGATTTAGGCATTTTAAGTCCCACTCTCGTGTTTACTAACGTGACACAGAGAATGAAGATGATTAATTTTTTAGAGATAGCAGTGAAAGAGCAAAGCAAAGCAGAAAACCCTCCTCCTCTCATGCAACACGAACGTTGAGTGTCAGGACTTTCAAAGTTAAAGTGTAAAACACGGTGATAACCGGCCTGGATCAAACCCGCAAGGAAGCAATCATATCATCTGCCTAAGGAGAGGGTTATGGGAATGGAAATGCTCATAGACGAGTGAGGGCGGAGGGGAAAAGGCTCATGGATAGGTTTGAAGAGGAAGGAAGGAATGGGCAACCCTAAACAGAAAGAGGTTAAGGAAGAAGGGTTAGATCTGCAAGGAAGGGCGAGCGGACACATTTCTGTCCCTGGATCTCTTTCTGGATCACTGATTCTCCTTCGAAAATACCAGATGTACTTTCCTTATGTATTCTTCAAGAAACTGCTTTGATTCTTGTTTCGTTTACACAATGTTAAAACGATTAAGTCGGTAGTATATCCCTTTTTGGTCCCTACAACCTTGTCTTTGGAAAAGCGGTGATAATATTACATGGAGTGTAATATGTTTAATTCCTGATTTAAAACGGCCGGGAAAGTAGCTCAGCTAATTTCACGGGGTACAATTTAATGTTTCTAACGGTATTCCCCTATAAACTTTCCTGAAGATCAGTTTTGTGACCAAAAAGGTGTGGGCATGTGCAAGACGGGGGGAGGCATTGGCTGCTGGAGATACAGTCTTCAGAGCGGGGTTAATGTCTTCTTGTGAAGGAAATAAGAGACTGTAGGCAAGATCCAGACTAGGAACAATCAAAGTGTGTGTGCATCCGAACTACAAAGCGCAGGTGTCCTGTCAGTCACCAGACCTCAACATCTCTTTCTTCTCCCCTCCTCCCCCAATCAGGTTTAGACTAAATTCAGAGTAGCATGTGAATGCAATCTGTTTATAATGTTTGTGGGCGAGGTGATATCTTTTATTTATTGGACCACTTCTGTTGGTGAGAGAGACAAGCTTTCCAGCTTACACAGAGTTGTCCTTCAAGTCTGGGTAAGGATAAACTCTGGGTAAGCTCCAAAGCGTGTCTCTCTCACCAACAGACTTGGCCCAATAAAAGATATAACCTCACCCACTTTGTCTCTCTAATATCCTGGGAACAACACGGCTACAACTACACAGCATATATTTGTGTGAGAAATATTATCTCAGCACAAATAACCTTCTGTATGGTTTCCCCATCAACTAGTTTATTTAAGAAGATGTCAAGGTCTAGTATATGCTTGATATAACATTAAAATAGAAGCAAATAAACCGATTAGAGTCCTCCACAAATTGAGGTTCTCTTATGCTATCCATTCTTAGAGTTCCAGCCCCCAGCTTTAACTCAGAAACATCCCCATTGGCTTGGGCCTGTAATATTATTATAATTATGGCACTTAAAGTTCTGGGTGCTTGCTGTATAATACAATAACCATAAACGGATATCACAAATAAAATGTACAATATCTACTATAGATTTGTGTAGGTCTCCTAATATTTCCATGAAGGCTCTTTTATTCCCGGGTGGGAACTCAAAGGAGAGAAATGCCTCTGTTGGAGAGGAAAATAATGGATTCGGGGAGATTTGCACAAAGTTAAAAAAAAAAAAAAAAAAAAACCTTAAACCCCACTACCGATACCATCACATCACTTCGGACTAATGATAAAAAGTTTTCTGTTTCTGCAAGTTAGACTCCCGCATTTAAAATGGATCCAATTATAAACGTTTTATCAAATAAAAAGATCAGCGCTCAGAACACATGCAGTGTGTGTAATCAAGCTCTTTGTTTAAATGTAAGGCAAAGAGTATCGTGGAATTCTCATAATTTAACGGAAACAGAATTCTCATAAATAATACAATGACAGAATTCTCATAACTTTACTTGTAAGAGTTTCTAAGCTTTTACTGAACAATTAAAGCTATATTCTTTTATTATAATTATAAATATATCTAGCATGGATTAAGGAAAAACTATTCTAAAGGCTAGAGATATATTACCTCCATAGAATTTCTTTCCATAGGTATGAAGGTAACATTTTAAAGTAAACAATTGGAAAAAATAACTGTTTAACTCCAGTGTCCTTGAAGCCTTAAGCATTTTACTGATTACTGTATTCAATGGCAGCTTTTAGTGCAAAGATTAATAAATCTTAGTGATGTGTTAAGAGTTACAAGCTGACAGTGTAATTTGAACTGTGGTCTCTGGACTCTGCCATGTTCTGATCTCATTTGAACTTGTAATTTTTGTAAATGAAGGGAGGAGAAAAATTTGCCGGGAGGGGGACCAGGGAGGGGGAAATACAATTTCTTTCTAGGCGAAGTACGTTTAGTATAATCAAACAGTTATATCAAACCCTTATTTGACATTTACAAGATCTCTTTCACTTTAGGGAACACAAAGCTAATATGTGAAACATAAAAGAGTAACCTCAAGACGAACAAAGTCAGGTAGAACAGGGCATTAAAAGGAGCGAGAATCAATTATGAAGCTACACTTCTGCAACAATGGCTTCCTCTTCTCTTAAACTAAGAAAGTGATATAGAAGTAAAACATTTTAAATTATCTCTGTATAATATATGCGTGTGTGTATACACACACACACACACACACACAATTATATAAATCAATATATATATATAATTGATTTATATATATATATATTTGTGTGTATATATATATACACACACACATATATTGTACAGAGATAATTTAAAATGTTTTAATATATATAAATTGTTCTCTATCTTTAAAATATGGAGAGATGAATCAGATAAAAGAAAGGGTTCCACAGGAGGAAATGTTTGGTTGTTATAGTTGGGATTTATTTATTTATTGCCTAACATGTGTATCTTTATTAACTGTTTAGTAATTAATAGATCCCTGTGATAAAATGTTAGGTATTTTTCCACTTAGTATATTTCTTAATAATGAGATTTAGTTTCTCTCCCTCACACACAACACTAATCGTTGTCTCAACTACAGATTTAGTAAAATCCAGTTAGCAAAGACTTTTTTTATATTGAAGTTTTAATAAGTTGTAAAGCATTTTTTTCAGTAAGACTCTAAAACGATCAAACACTTGCTCAGTCGTGAGTGAGAATTATTTGACAAAACTAACTTCACTTCCAATTTACTATGATTACAGTTAGACTCCCAAGTGGACTTTGGAAGGTGGATATTTTGGCAACGAACAAATTGGTTTTGAACACCAATCTCTGCCCTGTGTAAATGCCTTTTAATTTATTGCTTCTTTCTATACAATAAATAAATAATTTAAATAAACACCGCGAGCAATTCTGATTGAAAATAGATTCTGTTCAATATAGGCAATATACTAAAGGTTGGTAAAATTCTGAGATCCGAATAATTCTGCCAGACTAAACGAAAATTGGTAAATATCGCGCTGTGTGATTTTCAGTTTCAAATGTTCACAATTGCATCTTTAACTGACCCAACCGCCCTGTCCTGCGGGTTTTCACTATGGCAAAATTCTCGTTGTGATCAATCTGCGAAGGATCGGGCCGTAGGGGGGGAAAAAAAGTCCCACCCCGTGGGTTGTTAACACGATTCTTTTTTTACTGTGTGGCATTTTGGTCACGCTCTCTCACGAGAGGAACATTTGTATCAAGGCCATGCGGGTTGAAAACATCATCAGGCGGTGTTTTAAACAGCGCTGACCTCAGTGGTGAGAGATTCAGAGTCGTGCCTGCAGCTGCGTTGTGGCCGGAGGAGCTAAGGGCTGGAGACTGGGGGGGGGTGCCAAGACCGCGAGAGAGCCCCCGGGGACAGATGGTAAACGGGTCACTTTGATTCGTCTGCCCAAGGCGCATTTTGCTGCCACAGGAGAGCCGTGACCTGAGCGTGTGCTAGGCTCCGAAGAGCAAATGACGACGCAGGTTGGGGAGGGGGGGCGCGGCCGGGGTATCTCGGTTCAGCCGGGCCTTGCACGACTTCGCTTTAAAATGGCTCTGATGAGGATGAGTCAAAGGGAGGAAGCCGAGGGCAAAGCTCGCTGGGGCTGGGCAAGTTTCCTGCCGCCGTCTTGTTGCGCAATGCCCCCAGCCCTCCCCGCAGAGCCAGCGATCTCTGCCCGCTGATTTCAGCTCGCTCCCCGGGGTCTGACAGCAGGGGATGGTTGCATTGTTAACTCGCCTTCCTTTGACTGTGTCCCCCTCCTAGACCTGCTGGAAGATCTGTCCGAGAGCCGGGAATGTGTGAACTGCGGCTCCATTCAGACCCCTCTGTGGAGAAGGGACGGCACCGGCAACTATCTGTGCAACGCCTGCGGGCTGTACACCAAAATGAACGGCCTAAGCAGGCCCCTCATCAAACCCCAGAAGAGAGTGGTGAGTGAGTGAGCGCCAGGCACAGACGGCTGGGAGCCAGCCCCATTCCACATTCCAGCCCCCCCCCCCTCAGAAACTGGAGTCACACCTTTTGAGTGTGAACGGCTGCTGACGTCATAAGCCTTCAAATACCAACCCCCTGTTCCTAGGGCTTGAGCCTGCAGTCCTAGCTCCCACAATTTGCCCTTTAGCTCCCTCTGCCCACTCACACAGTCCCTGATCCTGCCAGGAATGTAGGGCTCAGTCCTGTTCCCACTGAACTCAGTAGCAAGACCCCCCCATTGACCTAACTATGCAGCCACAGGCCTTCAGTGCCCACAGCTTTCATTGGAGTCAGTGGGAGCCCACGGTGCTTAGCACCTGGTAGGCTCAGGGTGACCCTGTCCTGACCGGCAGAAAATGAGTTCAACACAGTGGAAAAGCCCCTTTAACGTGGGTGAAGTGGCAGACTAACCTGTGAGAAGATGTGTTAGCCTTAGCCGGTTATGCTGGCTAGGTTCCCCCTATGCAGCCCTCTTGCTGTCCTTCTAGTGCTTCAGTCCAGCGTTGCTGCCTGGCTCATCTTTAGGTCATAATTATGTTGGAGCATAAACAGGGGAAATAAGAGTTCTCCCTTTGGGTGTTTTTTTAAAATTGATAAACCCCCATCAAAGAAGCAAAGCAGATGTTTAAAAATACACACTGAAAATACTGGAAGTTTCAGTTTTTCGCAGTGTTGAAAATTGTTTGTCCAGGGGGCTAGAAATTCCTAAAGATCTACCTTGTTTGTGAAGAGCTCATTTCTCTGGATCTCTGGGATTTTTGTTTATATAATTCAAGGAAAACCAATTGCTTAAATAAGATAAAAGCCTTTGTTTTTTTGTTTTATGCCTAAAAATGAACCATAATTTGTCAAAAACGCACATTGAAACCCCGGGGGGAACAAACACTACAGACCAGAACCCCATCTTATAATTCAGCACTGGCACTGAAGAGGGAAGGAGAAAATGGAACAAGAGGGAACTGCAGACAGGTTTTAATAAATCTGTGTTGAGGACAGAAAAGAAAGAGAATTCTCCTTTTGATAATTGCCATTAATGGGATAGTTATAATAAGTGATGTTGACATAATCCAAACCAGGGCTTGGACCCCCAGTGTCTGAAGACAGTGTGACAAACTGATCTAGCTTCAAGACCCCTTCAATCACCCCAGCTGTTGCAGTTCCTTCATATTTCTATTGTATAAAAAGAAATGCCATTCTTTGTTAAACAACAATTCTATCACCATCCACTACAACATTTTCTGTAACTGGAAAAAAAACATACCTGACAAGCTTTTAAAAGCCACATTTTCTTCATCATGTCAACATTCATCTAGTGAAATGCCTGCTCTTAAGCCAAATAATTCATTAAAAGCAAAAGTTAATTACTGTTGAATGCTCAATTTCTTAACTGGTTTCAGAGTAATAGCCGTGTTAGTGTATTCGCAAAAAGAAAAGGAGTACTTCTGGCACCTTAGAGACTAACCAATTTATTTGAGCTCACGAAAGCTCATGCTCAAATAAATTGGTTAGTCTCTAAGGTGCCAGAAGTACTCCTTTTCTTTTTGCGAATTTCTTAACTGGTTATTTAGCAAATTTCATTAAGTAAGACTAATTAGCAGGAAAAATGCAGCACATGGGGTCAGATCCTCAGCTGGTGTAAATGATCATAGCTTTCCTAACTTTAAGGTCATGGAACAGATATACTCCAGCTGAGGATCTGGTCCATGGTGTTCCTGGTTTTCACTTTTGTGTGTGTGTGTGTGTGTGTGTGTGTGTGCATTGCAGCAATTTCAATCTGACACCTCAATGAAACAAAAGTTTTACAGTGTTCTATGAAAAATATAGTCATAATCTATTCCAAATACATACAACCAAATTATATATTATGTATGATTGTATATTCATACATCTGTAAGTATATATAAAAAAATGGTTTGAAGATGATAAGCATGTTTTGGCCCTTGTCCTACTATTACTGAAGTCAGTGGTAAAGCTCCTGCAGCAGGAAAGCCAAGATTTTTTTCCATTTTAGTGCCAAAACTTTTTGAAAGTTAAATAGTTTTTTAGATAAATTAGATTTTACTACAACAGCGATGCAGAAAATTATAGAAAACTTTCAATATAAAATATATTGAAACTTATGCTAATTTTCATGCAAACAAAAATAAAAGAAAAACAAAAAAATTGTGATAAGATCCAACTATGTAAATTTTAGAAAATGCAGCATATACACTGGGGCCAAATCCTGTTCACGTTACACACACACAAAACTCTCTTGATTTCAACAGTCATTTTGCTTTAGGAAGGTAAGCAGAATTTGGAAGCAGTGTGTATCTTTCATTTTCTTTTATTAATTAATACGACAAATTCTGTTTCAGTACTAATTATTTGTTACAGTACATTCCGTATTGCCTTAAATTGGTACCGACTGAAACCACAGCTTGCTGATTATCTTCAGTATGCAATCAGTAATGACTTTTAGATTCAAAGTTCCCAGTCAAAGCAATTATATTTAATTTATAATTCTCTTTACAACTGTGATGTAAAGTTACAGCTCACTACTTAGTTACACAAATGGATAGAATTCAAGAGACTTGACTATAGCTCTGAAAAGTACTTATCATTCTGAAAACATTCTTTTGTGTTTTCTGTGTGGCAGGTGTGGTATCAAAGGTCTCCAGATATTTCGAGCAAACCAACAGTAAATGATACAAATGGAAAGGGCCCAAGAAATTAGTTTTTGTTGTGGACTCTTTCTTTATGGTCATGATGGGCTGAATGCAGTGCACTGAAACTGACTGCTCCATGCAAATCTTTTCAGCCTGCAAACATAGCTAGTCCCAGATTTTTTGACATTGCAATACTTTGTAAAATAACAGATTTATGATGTAGCTGGAATTCCTTGCTTGTGATGAATGTGAAAGAGAGCGCTTGTTACAGGAACTTTTATAACCCATTCACCTTCATTTCACATATTTATGAGGACTGGCTTCACTTATGATATATAGTCTGCAGTCATAAAGCTCTTTGTTATATGGTATTTTCTGATATAAGGTTGCTTCATCTTGGCTCCAAACTCCACTGAAGAGTGTCATAAATGGCTTGTTTATAATATGGACCTTGCTGTCGCACACCAATTTACTGACTTCCTAGAACATTCACACAGAGAGAGAGAGCACTGTTCTGTAAAGCATGTTCCTGAAGTATGTTGTTTTTCACTTGGTGATAAATATGTTTTTACAAAAATGACACTGTTTGTTGTACATATTAAGTCCCTTTGATATCTGTTCCATATTCCTTTTCCATGTCAAAACAAAAGTTTGCAGCTGTCAGCCCTTCAGGTGAAGTTCAGCTTGTGAAAATTGAGCTGTCTTTTTGCTTTAAACAGAATCCCTGCCATACTGGAATGTTCATTTTTCACTGCTGATGTAGGAAGGTCATTAAAAGAAGCTGATTTTTCTCAAACCAATTTAAGGCAATGCTTAAAAAGTAGGCAATTTAAGGCAACACAAAAAAGTGCTGTGTCAAAACGATTACTTTACAGTAGCACATTGTGAAAAGGGAGAGTGCTCCACTGTGCGCTGCCCCGTTTTCATTTGGATGGAAATCTGTTGAAATCCTTTCATATCCAACCTATCAGAGGAAGTGATGATATCCCATGGTCTGGACACACAACTGGGTGATCAGAAACGCCTGAGTTCTAATTTTGCCTCTCCAGAATTGGGAAAATCACATTACCTCTTTGCATAAGTTTCCTTGTTTATAAAATGAGGATAATAATACACACACTCTGGGATGGGTGGAGGGCTTAATTAGATTAGGTTGTGAAGCAGCTTACAGAAGCTGAATGTTGTCATACTGACTTTGTATTACACATAGCTTTGGTAAACCACTTACCAGTCTATTCCTCTCTCCAGCTGTTAAGTGGCAAACTACACTTGTTTATATTTGTTTGTTTATGTTTTTGTTTACTTGTGCTTGTCCCCTAGCCTTCTTCGAGACGGCTTGGTTTGTCTTGTGCCAACTGTCACACCACAACCACAACCCTGTGGCGTAGGAATGCAGAGGGCGAGCCAGTATGCAATGCCTGTGGCCTTTATATGAAACTTCACGGGGTAGGCAGCTATTTCAGTCCACATTTGATTCCTGTTTCGTAAGGACCCAATCCTCATATGGAACATCCATTGACTTCAGTGTGCTGAGCACTAACAGGGGCAGGCTCCACGGGCTTGAGTCTATGCTCATTGAAGACAATAGCAAAGCTCCCTTTGACTTTAATGTTGCAGGATCGGAGCCTAAATGAGGCTATCTTAAAGATTCTGTAAATGTATGTTAAATTGAAGAATAAGAAAAAAATTATTCAGAATGGCACTTGTTAGTAAATTGTTGGTTATACTTTTTCAGCAAATGTAGAAAAATAATGGTGTAAGAAAATAACTGTACTGTGAATATAATGGAATCCATTTAGCTCTAGACTCTGGGAAATCTTGTGACTAAAGTTATGCACATGTATAAGTCTTTGAAGGATTGGGATTTTAGAATTTATCAATACTTTGTCCAGCATTTTAAAAAAAGAAATTAGGTGATGGTTATAAAACATGATCATATCATGTACATTAATTGATTATATTTTCCAAAGCTATTTTTAATTGGGTAAGTGATATTAATTTTGAATACATATTTTCTGTTTCAAAGGTATGTTATTTGTGCCTTTAATGACCCAGACTCCAAAGCAGCTATTTATGCATTTTCTTGGTATAAAAATAAGCTTGAATATGATGCATTAGTTCACATGGATAAATACTTAAAAAGAATATATATTACGTTTTAAAGACCCATCCTACAAGCACTTAGGTCAAGGCCTGTTCATGCACAACTGGAGTCAGTAGGAACAGGATTGGGCCCTTCATGTGTATCTATTTTCCAGGATCAGCCTCTAAGTCCTTAGGATCCAGTCCTGTTGTCCTTACTTAGGAAAATCTCTGGCTGAAGTATATGAGAGTTTTGCCTAAGTAAAAACTTCAGGCTTTTTGGAATCACTGCTAGAACAGTGGAAAAATTAGGTATTTTTTGGAAAGTAGAGTCTATATAATCATAAAAATGCTTTAAAGTGTTGATTTCAATTGATTTAGTTGGTAGCACCATTTGATCTTACGTTAAAATTTGGTTTCTGCTGAGTGCTGTACATGAAAAACTTTATGATCTGTGTTCATTCTCCCCACCTCCCCCCCCCACAGGTTCCTCGGCCTCTTGCCATGAAAAAAGAAGGAATTCAGACTAGAAAGCGAAAACCAAAGAACATAAATAAGTCAAAGACATGTTCTGGTAAATATTGTAAGACAGGATATTTGGATGTAAGGATTTTGTCATTCTGGAAAATATTTGTTTCTAATCACAGTTACTGCTGTTGCAGGTAACAATAATAATGCAGTTCCTATGACTCCAACATCCACGTCTTCTACTAACTCAGACGATTGTAGCAAAAATGCTTCCCCTAGCACACAAACTACAGCCTCGGGGGTAAGTGATAAAATAGTATCTTTATTTGTAAGCAAGCTGATCGCTGTACAATATGTTATCTCAGCTTTTATCTTATCTAACAGTACAATAATCTAAATAAACTTTTCAGTTTTGTTAGCTGATACAGGAGCAAGATTTTCTGAGGAAATTACATATAAATGTAAACAAAACGACAAGCTGGAGTACTTTACAGACCTCTTAATTAAGATCTATATAAATTTTATGATTAAATCAACCAAAGCTTACACAAAAACATTTTGTTTTGAAGAGTTTAAATGGTTTTATCTTAAAACTGTTTTTTTTAGACATAATAGCAATGCACGGCATTGTGACAACATCAATAACATTAGTGCACATAACACAAATTCCTTGAATGCTGGCCAACGTGCATGTATAATTCAAAGCACCACCCATCTCATCTTTTCCAAAAGTTATTTAAAAATGTGTGCATGCATTACACACACACAACTCCCTCCCCCAAGTGTAATTTAAACTCCCACTAAAAGCAACAAAACTCAGTCCTGAGGTCTGTGTACAGGCAAGATGAATTGAGATGTGCAGTTAGGGCCTGATCCAAAGCCCACGGAAATCAATGGAAAGATTCCCACTGGGAGTGGAGGCTGTTCCGTACTTCACAGGACTGAGCCCAGGAGGTCCACTGAACAATATCTTGTTTATTTCAAACTCTTATTTTCATCTACACACCACACCTTCTTACCACCCCTCAGATCAGCATTTGGGATAATACATACTATAGTTAAAGTTGAAAAGTAGTTTAATTTATAACCTCTTTTATTTATCTACACCTCCCCCCACACACACACACCGTTGCAGTCTTCTATATTCTTCATTTACTATATCATTTACTTTAAAAGATACCCTTAGCATGGCTTTCACTGTTCCTTTATTACTAAAAAGAAACTTGTTTATCATAACTCTTTTTTGGTATGTTTCCCGATCCAAATTCCTTTCCGTGGTTTCTTTCCTGAAATATGCAGTTTCACCGTAAACAAAACAAAAACAAAAACAAGTTTTGTTGTTTGTGGACTTATTTACAACAATCCTGCTCAGAGATGCTGGACTTTTGTATCTGATGCCAGCAAGCGATGTTATTAAAAGGCTGTATGTGACACGAAAGAATTCAGAGAGTTCAAACAATAAATAAAATACATTAAAGGAAGGGAAATTTGAAACTAAAACATAGGTCTAAAATGGAAAATGATTGGGTTTCAGGCTCCCTCTGTGCCCTCCCCTCTCCCAAACATTTGATAGGAAAATCCACTTAGATCTAAATTCACCACTAACTTCAGTGGCATTGGATGAGACCTAAACCAGTAATAACGGCAAGTAATCTCCCACTTGTCCATTTTGAACCATGAATGCACATTATAAGAATTGAATCTGTGAAGAAGTTGGAATAATGGCATGTACTATATATACCCATGTCCACGCACTTGATCTTATAACCTTGTTTGCTTTAGGCAGTCAATAATTAACATGTGAAAGGAACAGGAGAGGCAAGAAGATGCAAGCAGAAGGTCATGGTCTTTAAGGCTTGATCCTGCTGCCATTGAAGTCATGGGGCGCTTCACCATTAACTTTAGTGGAAGTAAGCTCGGTCTCTGTGTCTGAATCACGGGAGTTGGTGAGCATGCTCAGGACCTATTGAAGGCAATGGGAATTAAGGGCATTCAGCATCTCAGAGCAATGGAACCTAAATCTGATCACATGTAAAAAAAATTTATATTAATGCCAAACCTCTTTCTCCCTCTCCACCCATTCAGATATTTTTTTCATGAGAATTTAGAGCTGATGGATTGATGGCCATTCTCTATTTATTATTAGAACAGGTACAGCCCAGACATTAGCAGTGCAAGCTTCTCCCTGCTGATCTACCTGTATCAGCTGGAAGAACTGCTCATAGGGATGACTCCATGCCTATTTAGTCCTCGGCTTTTCTAGCAAAAATGTTGTCATTTAGGGCCAACTGTGCTTTTGGTGTTTTTGTAATGTGGACACTTGTTCACTGGGAATTATAATGAACTATATATTGTAACAAACTCATTCCATGTCGCTCACTGTATTGACACGTTTTTGACTGCCCTACTTCTTGAGGAGCAGAAAAATGCTAAATTGACAAAAAAGAACCAAAATACATTAGGGAAAAATATATGAAGTTTTAGAAACTATTGCCTGAAATTCACAGAAATGTTATTGCTAAATGAATCATTTAGAGAAAATGAATTCCTTTGCTGGTACAAAAGTAATTTGTTATGCTTTTGCAAGGCTGCCAAAAGAGTTCCTAGCAATGTGGAAATCTAATGGGAATGAAATTCAGCAGAATTTGTTTTAGCAAGATTCATTTTCAGCCCTACCTTTTCCGTTTCCTTTAAAAGTAAAATAATGGGGGAGGTGGGTGGAGGGAGAAGGTACTTATCCTCTGAAAGGCAGTTACTCAACTGAGCAGCTTTGAAACTGCACATTTCATACAGGGAATTTTACTGGCTGCCAGCCTTGAGAAAAGACGATGGCTTAAATGTTGATTTTATGCCCCTAGTTGAAGAAGTTAAAAAAATTAAAACATATGATTGATTAATAGCAATGGGCATGAATTATAATATTTGGATCCAGCTCCAGACTTAGACCATCTCAATGTTTGGAAGTGTTTGCATCTGAGCTTTTGGGATGACCATTATAAAGATGGGGGTTCTTTGCAAAATTCACATCTGGATCTAGGGATTTTAGTTTGGGCCCATTTCTGTGTATAAGTACTGAGTTTTCTCCATTGTTAATATGGACCAGCACCATTTACAGGCTATATGAAGTTGCTTTATATCCTTATAAAAGAATATTTGAAACTTTCAAAACATACTGCCTCTATATCTTGAGACACATCATCCCACTGATGCCCCCCCTTAAGTGCACAGAGGAGAAAACTGCACACAACAATATGCTGAAATAAACTAATATAAAATGCATATGCTCTAGTCCACACCCTTCTGTAGATGTGCAGAGGCTGCAGTGGGCATGGTTGCCAGCAGTATTCCATTACCCCATTAGGACAAAACACAGTGTAAAGACTGTTACAAAGTCTGCTCTTTATGGCAATAGAGATATGGCAATGGAGTCTCCATGAGCCAGAGCTGATGTCAGTGAGGATACAGCAACAATGAGGGAATTCTCCCTTCAGTAAAGCGTTGGGCCTATATAAGAGCTGAAAGAGGCCCTGAACTCTGTGGCAAGAGGAGACACTACAGCACCTGGCCTTGGGATTGCTATGGCCATTGTGTCTTGGGCATAAAATATGGCACACTCATATAGCAAGTTGTCTGGATGATGTAAATCCACATCAGAGCACAGCAGCCAGGGCCCCACTTCTCCTGTTGCCGTTTGTGCAATGAATAGGAATCTTGATATGCCAGTGGGAACCAATGTGCACCACAAATGGTGCCTTGTAAAGCAGCCTGGATCGTGTCTAGAAGTGCTGTCCTTTACATCTGTTTTTTTACTTTGGGCCAGTAGAGACCACATAGGGGAGCTTCTTCTGCCTACTTATGCTCCCTGTGGAATAGATATGATCATCCTTTTTGCAGCATGCCAGTACTTTGTGCGTCCAGTGTCCATGAGGAGCACCTGGGCTTGCTTTCACGGGGACCATGATGGTGCTCTACATTTTGTTGCAGCTTATGCTCCTGGACAGCACTTCCACTCTTTTGAAGTTCAGCCCGCATCATGGGTGGACAGAGACTGACTGGGTCCTTTGTCTATGTTGTCCTGGTCATGATAAATTTTAAGCATAGCAGGCCAGTTATTGCCCTCACTTACACCCATACAGCCCAAGCAATATCCTGGAACTGAAAAGCTCATTCCTGTTTATCTGGTAACTGAGTGGGTGTATGTAGATATATGTGTCCATTAATGCATAACAGTGCAATTATGTGAGTCTGTGCAGCAAAAAAATGGAGTCAATGCCGTGTAATTTAAAATCTTAAGAACATTTTTGTTTGTTTGGTTTTGTTTATTAATGAGCGGAAACGAACACAAAATTTTTCTCAGAAGGGCCATACAAATAAATATTGTGATAGTCTAATGTCGGGCCTCGTCCTGCAGTCCTTGTGGAGGAAAAACTCCCATTGATTTCACTTGTAATTTTGCTTTTAGAAGGATTTCAGGATTGGGTCCTTAGAGTGACAATAGCATGGACAGCAGTCTTGCCAGGCTGGAATATTGGCTGTCTTTTGGAAATTAGTGACATATTAACCATAGATTTATTTTGGTATAATATAAAGGAGAGATTAGAGTAAATGTAAACTTACACATTTCTAGTATAAGCAAAAGGAGTAATTACACCAGCATTAAAAATATAATTCTACATAGTGGCAATGTCACAGAATCAACAGAATTCCATTTTTGTTATATTCATACTTATTTTTAAGTCAATCATTGTTAAGACAAGATTACAGCAGAAAAGGAAACAATAGTATTCAGAAGAATAATATTCAGAGAACGTGCTATGGATAGGCAGGATCACAGGAGAGCCACGGACACTGGAAAATTAAGGGAACCCCCAACGTTTACCAAATCAGGTTTTGTGTAACAAAGAACTTTTGTAAGCGTGCTTTGAATAAATAAAGGTTATCACTGAAGCTGAGCCAAGCCAGGGCAATGAAACAGGATGCACATCATTTATCAGTAGAGACTGGCTTACTATAGATCTAGCCATAAACCAGTAACACCTAGAATTGATATAGCACTTTAGATCTTTAAAGCCCTGTGAAAGTATTAACTAAGGGGCAGCTCATGGCTCGTGGTTAATCCCTGCTCCCCCTCCCCAAATCTCCTCCACAGCCTCTTTGCATCTCCACTGCCAGCATGGGGGCAGGGAGATAATAGGCTGCATCTCTAGTATTCTCTCCATCACCACAATGCAGATTGGTAGGAAGTGGATTGAAAGACGCAGGGAGCGGGTGGAAGCTTGACTCTGTCCCCTGATATTATGGCCTTCACAGCTGAGTCTGTGCCTGGGGTTAGTAATCTGCCACTGGTTTCAGGGCCAGTATTAATAGTTGGTTACTTCCCCCTGGAACAAGTGGGAGCAGGGAAGGAATTCTGCCTCTCTTAGTCGGCAAGGCTGCCTCTCACAAGATAAAACTGGCAGCAGATTTTTAGGCTTTAGTGTAAAAAATGTATGTAGTGGTGTCTGTCTGTGTCTTACATTGTTGGGGAGAACTATAAGCGCAATGCCAGTTAGGCAGAGGATTCACTACAACTTTGGGATCCCACCCTGACACTTCAAATTCCTTGATCTTCCTTCTCCAACTCTTCCAGCCTGACTCTATTCAGTTTCTGCCTCTTGGACACAGTCTCACACTCTCTCTCTGTGCCATGGCTGCTCTGAATTTGTCCCCAAAGACCTACACATGGGGTGGAATTCACATGGATAACTTAGGCTGAGCATTGCAGTACCCAACGTTTAGGTGTCCTGCTGCCAAGTGGAATTCTCTACCCTGAATTAGGTGCCCAGGCTTCCTATACAAGACATGGGGAGAGTTAGGTGTCTGAAAAGGGGATTCAAAAAAGGCAGCTCGCTGGGCAGGGAGCTGTCTAAGCTAGCCAGTAGGAAATGCCAAGGAGAGGGAGTCATCTAAGCACCACCTCTCCGAGCAACTTAGGAGTCACACTTTGGATCCTCTCCTGGAGTCAAACACCTAAGCCAGGTCAGCTCTGTCTCCCGTGGTTAGAGCACATGGTCAGGATATAGAAGACCCGGTTTCAGATCCCTGCCTGATGTGAAGCAGGGATTTGACCCCAGGCCTCCTGCCTCCTTGGTCTATGGCAAAGGTTCCCATAATTTTTTTGCTGCACCGACCTTTGGAGATTCATGCCCCATGCACACTCAGTCTGTACAGGGGAAAGGCCCAAAGGGGGGGACTTGGATAGTGGTGAGGTCAGAGAGGCCCAGGAGGTGGGGGAGAGGGGAAAATCCCCATGTGACTAGTGAGCTGCAGGGTGCCTCCCCTGCGGAGGGGGATCAGCTGCTAGGGCCAAGGGGAGGGCCCTGTGGGGAAAGCATGGATCTCCTGGGGTCAGTTTTGGGCAAGGGCTACTTAGCCTAAGGGTAGCTTCTTAGCCCCATAGGGTGAGGGGGAGACCAGAGCCACGGAGTATGAGGGGATTCTAGTTCAGTGGGCAGCAGATCCAACCTCAGGCACCCCCCTACCTAACCACACTCGCCCTGGCAGCAGCAGATCTCCCTGGTCTCCCACCACCCGGCAGAGCTACCACCTCCCTCCCCAGGCCCTGCTCCCCAGAGCAGCTCCCCCCTGGCTGGCCTGTCACCCCCCAGCAGAGACCCTGTATCCGTCATGCCCTGACCCCTGCTTCCCCAGCAGAGCCCTCCCCTTGCCAGTCCCCCTCCCCCACACTCAGAGCTGTGCTGTGCCCAGTGTCAGAAGTGGGGCCGCCCAGGATGCCCTGGAGGATGGGGCAGCAGGCCCTGCCCACAGCCCAACCCACAGGAAGATGCTGGAGTCCGGGGACCAGCCTTCTCCTACTCCCCACCCCCACCCCAAGGCACTCTCATCCCCAGCAGAGAAATGGGTTGAAATAATCCACAATAATACATTAATAATTAATGTAATAATAATACAATAATACAGTTCGGGGACTTATAGCAGAGATGTTTAATCATGAGCAGACCTGCGTAACCTAATGATTCAGCCATGGGCATTTCACCACGTAAAGATTATTTTCCATGTCTCACTTTAGGAACTCCCCAAATTGAATTTGTCATGCCATTAACTCCGAGTGGTTTCTAAACTAAGCTGCCCTGCCCATCCCCCTCCCTCCCACACCTTTTCTCCTCCCCCACTTCATGCTGGCTCATTTTAGGAGCTGGACCCAGTCTGGGTCAGGCACTGATATGCAGCCTTCAAGCCGGAAGTGCCTCCGCATTCTCTGGTATCTGCGGGAGCGTTAACAGATAAGCCACAAATGGGAACACAAAACAGATCTCTCTGCTCCACCCTTGTAGAATTGAATCAGGGAAAGAGTGAATTACTTTTTCCAGACAAGGAAAAAGCAGGTGAGCTCTTTACCCGAAGGAATAATAGCAGCAGGGAGAGGTGAATGGGAACCTTTCACACTAATTTCTAGTGTACACAATCTTTGCAAAACTTGTTCAAATTTGAAAATATTGTTTTCCTGTAGTTTAAACTCTTTCCTCCCAGGGAGGGTGAATGTATTTTTAAAAATGTCTTTCTGGTTAAAGAGGAACCTGTGTTATATATTATAGATATAAAAGCCTCTTCCCAAAGTGTAGGCTGCTCCAAGACCATTAAAGCAGGACAAATACAAGGAAAGTCCTGGGGAAGGAGAGGAGACACCCATGGATCTGACAGCACACCACCAAAGGAAAACATTATCTTTCTTTTAAATTTTATATATTGAACTTACTTGTCCTTTATTTATCAGGGCAGTGGGCTTCCACCCTGCGCTAGCTAATCTCCAGGCCATTTAGCATTCTGCTGAGATTACCAATAAAGAGGCCAATTAGACTAGTTGCTTTTTGTGATGTTCACTTCAAATTGGAATGAGAGCATCAAACTCTTTTCAGATGGGCCACTGACCAGGCATCAGTTAGTAAACTTTGATCACTAATGACAGAACTGGATTTGAATCACCAACCTAGAGGGGAAAGGCTCTGTGATCCAAATCTTGCCAGACTCACTCAGTTTTTTACTTAAGCAAAACTCCCAAAGATTACAATGCGCATTTTGACTGGGTGCAGTCAAATTGGTTATATTCCATAACCAATAACATAAGCTCTCTGCTACCACAAGAGACTTGAAGTAAGAATGACAAGGTGGTTGAGGTAATATCTGTTATTGGACCAACTTCTGTTGGTGAGAGAGACAAGCTTACATGGAGCTTTTCTTCAGGTAAGTGCTGTGTAAGCTCAAAAGCTTGTCTCTCTCACCACCAGATGTTGATCCAATAAAAGGTTATTCCCTCAGCCACCTTGTCTCTCTAATATCCTGGGAGCAACATGGCTACCTCAACACTGCAACAACAATTGAAGTAAGGATAGCAGCAGCCATAGTTGCTATCATTCATTTCTTGCACACCCAAACTCCTATTGAAATCAGTGGGTTTTGCAAATGGTATTATTATTATTATGTGAAAAGGCAGTGCAGCATTCAAACAAATTATTAGCGCTGACGGAAAATTTTCATACAAAACATTTTTTCCATCGGAAAATGACATTTCTCTGAGGTTGAAACTTTTCACGGGAATGTGTCAATTTCAATGACATTTTGGTTAGAAAAAAAATTGTGAGGAAGCATGTTGATAATGTCCAAACATTCTATTTTGACATCTGAAATGGAAGCTTTATTGGTTTGAAATGACGTTTTGCTTCAAAAATGATCATATATTACAATTTTTTAAGAAAATGAAACATTCTGATTTAATCAAAATGAAATGTTTTGATTGACCTGAAATAACTTTTTTAAAAAAACTTTTGGTTCACAGAAAATTTCAAAATTTGGAGCTTTTTGTTTTGATTTTGAAATATTGGAATTTTCCACTGAACAGAATTTCTGGTTTCTGATCAGCTCTGCAAATTATCCGTAAATGTCTTTTCAGGGGGGCACGGGATTCTGATGTAAATAAAACATTGTGAAACATTTGAATGATGCTAGGGTTAATGGACCTTTTAAGAATGGACTTAATTTCAGGAGTAGCAATAAATCTGCATCATAAAGTGCACTGTTTTTGATCAGATAACATTTATATCACCCTACAAATATTTATAACAGTAATATAATTTTGTTTTACTGAATAGCAGTATAATATCTAATAAATAAAACATAAAGATAGCAGGAGAGATAAGCATACTGTCTTGTGTTACCTATATAACTGGTTGGTGGTCAAAGTCAGATCTTCTGAATTATTTTTTATTAACATGGATACTTTCTGAAGTACTTCCAGAGACAATTCTTCTTCAGATTACACCAATGGACCCTCACTAAGTTTCAAGAGCTCTGCTGAGGGGGAAACTGGACCCCAGTTTACCACAGGCAGAAAATATCAGCTGACCACAAATATCTCTTTCAATGGAAAAAGAAATTTAACCTGGAGCAAATTTGTCTCTACTGGTGGATATTGCCACCTTTCACCATTAAGACTCACAAAGCATTGTGGGAAGCCGCCCTTGAACAAAAGTGGAAATTTCCATAAACATTTAGGCGAGTCTCTGCTTTTTATGTATGAGAACTGCTAGTTTGGCGCCGCTCCAGGTGAAGATCTGAGAGATGGGCCTGAGGGAGGTTTTCCTTTTGTGTGAAATGATTGGATTAAATATGTGTACTTTCCACTTAAATAATGGGCAGGCTATTTCCACAGTCACACTGTCAGCTATTCCCTTTTATAGGAATTTGGTCCGACAAGTATCCATTTACAAGCAAATTAAGATTTTAAAGTCAATTTATCCAAGAGTTAATTTCTCATGAAGTCAGCTCTTAAACATTTCCTTTATTAGGTGAAATGTTGCCTCTTTCTCTATCTGGCACTGAAGTTTTCCTTTTCAGCAGATCTCCTAGGTCACATGGAAAAAGTGGATTGTTTTTATCTTTGGAACTCTCAGCTTCTCTGTTAAAATAAATGGACTATTATTAGATTTCAGAGTCACATTCACCAAACCTTCCCTGTGGTTTGTCTCACTGATTTAGATCTTTGTAGGTTGCAGTGGATAGGAAGGTTGTAACAAATCCATGCCCACTGAGAACTTTGTGGTTCAAGCTCAACATAACCAATCCAAAGTTTATGGTGACAGCAAGGATGGAGCTAAGACCGTCTTGGTTCGAAAGCATAGGCCTCTGCCACTTGAGATAAACATGAATCTTTGCTAGCTGTCAGCAGTATGGGGATGATGTCATACATTTGAGTGGTTCTGGCCGAGACTGTGAGAAGTGACTAATTATTTTGGCTACCTCTGTTTTTGGGTGCCCACTTTTTGAGGCATCTAAAATGAGTTTAATTTTCAGAAAGTTCTGAATACCCACTTGGTGAAAGTCAGGCCACTTAAGTTGTCTCAAACTAGGCACCCCAAAATGTAGGCACCCGAAATCAGTAGCCATTTTTGAAAATCTTGACCCATGATTCCAGTAGGGGGCACTAGAGCACACCCACCCACGCACTAGCACATTACAATCTAATCATACTAATTTCCATTTCTTTCGGCTTGTCCAGCTCTCCCTTTTTCTGGTAGATTATTTCCATCTTTTGAAAGATAATCATGTAATATTTCCCAAATACTGATAGCTCTTGAGGTGGGACGATGCCAACAGAAGGGTCCGTTATATACTGGGGAGAATGCGCTGGCTGTCCTGATGGGTTTTTTTTTCAATCAGAGGTTTTGAGGTACAAGAGCGGCAGAATGGGGTCAAATCCTGATCCTTCATACAAAGGCCAAGCAAATCGGCTCTGCTTGGAGTCTGGTGCACCCAGGGGACAATAACATTTCTGCAGAATTCTTGGCTTTAGAAGCGTTGCACATAGAACACTTACTTCTAGTAGCTTTCATGGAGCTCTGGCTCCATTTTTCACAAAGGCAAATTCTTTTCAGCTCTCCAGACTCCCGATTTGTTTAATTGATAGGACTGAGTTAAAGCACACTTATGTTTTTTTTTCCTGTTCTCCAGGCGGGTTCTTCAGTGATGTCTGGCCAAGGAGAGAGCACCAGCCCTGAAGGCAGCACACTCAAGTATTCAGGTCAAGAAGGGCTGTACACAGGAGTCAGCCTGACCTCCACAGCTGAAGTTACAGCATCGGTGAGACAGGATTCCTGGTGTGCCCTAGCTTTAGCATGATTCAGAGAAGATGAATCTGGATACCTGCACTGGGCTGCAGCCTTTAGACGTCCACACTTGTTTTTGTTTTGTTCTGTTTTATCAGGAAGTCTGAGCAGCAGGGAGAGTGCTGGCTAGAACATTCCTCTGATGTTGTTTTTGTGCCTTAATGATAGAGGTGTTTTTTCCAAAGAGGTTCTGCCTTAGCATCCAGCTCCTCATCTATGCAAGAAAAACAAGGGAAAGCGAATCTCTCCCAGGGTAAAATGAATACAGCCAAAAAGAGCACCCTAGAGCTTTTGTTAGGTTCCAGAAATACATCTTCAAGAAATCCAGCAATGCTGCCTTTTTGATTGTATGTTTGTTTTCACTCTCTCACTTCTCCAAAAAATTTGATTGGTGTAGTCATCTTTTGGGAGGGAGATAAGGGAAGCCTTTGATGATAAGGGATAGTGAGATAAATTTAAGAAACCGCTAATGTGCGTATTGCTTGTGCCAATGCACACATCTTGAACTAAACCTTTGATGCCCTCTCACAGGTCAGTTCTCTTGTTAGCACTGTCCGTATCCAGTATGCCTCCATTACTCTGTCATTTTCCTGCATCAGAGTTCAAGTACACCCATGGAGGAAATCACAATGTTTGGTACAAGTCTCTCAAGGTCGAGTCCGTTAATGAGATCTTTTGTTTAAAAATATTTACTCACTTTGCAAGACTGCATTATAACTTTTAATGTACACTGTGACTGAGGTTTATGAAAGTTAATATTTTGTGACTGAACTCTATATAGTCAGTCAGAATTTGTAAACAGGGTAGCAATCAGATATTTTTCTTCCATATATAAAATAATTTTTTTAAAAAAAAGAAGTGCAATTTGCGTTGCAGCAATCAGTGTTAAATCATTTGCATAAGATTTAACAACAGTTTTTATATGAATGAATGAATGTAAACATTTTAACTTAATGGTACGTAAATAATTTAAAAGAAAAAAGTTAACTAGGCATCCTTATGCTTTTTTTTTTATTGCAGCAAAAACATCCCACTTTCTGTATTTCCAGTTGTTAAAACACAGTTTTCAAGAACAAACCTTCTCTCAGGAAAAACACCCTTATCCATTTACTCATAAGTTTTGTGCAGAAAAGCAAACGCATCCCCAGTGTTTTGCCATTGAATAAGTATGTGCTGGAAAGATACAAATTGCAATGAAACGTTACTACCTAACTGATACATATGTAAATACTCCATAAGATATTGAGGCATCTTTAAGATTTAGGATGCAATCTGTATAGTGTGACTGACCCATAGTTAGGTTGGTTTACATTGTTTTTTAAATGGGATGTCATTTGGAAAGTTGTTCTTTCATCAGAGCTTTACAAATAAAAGGGTATTGTTTTTTTCTGTACAATGAGACTTCTCCTTTGTTTCACTCTGGTATATTACAAAATATTTAGCAGTATTAAAAGCTATAGAAATGTGTATGATGCAGCTGCAGTGTTTGAAGAACTCAGTGATGTCTTCTTATTTAGCTATCTAATCTAGCTGTCTAATCATTCTGTCTATTACGTATAGAATATATACAATTTCTATAGCTCCTATCACCGTAATACCCAGTAGACCAGTAATACCCCAATGTAAAAACAGGGAGATATACCTGATGAAAAATCGGTAAGATTGAACCCCTACCCACTCCTCAAGTTTTTAATATTACTCTCTTGCTCATATCACATCTCAAGATAGTGATGACATTCTTTCCATAAGTGGCCTGATTCTCCCTTGCACACCTAAAAATCCTTTTGACGTCACCTGGAGTTTCAAGGGTATGAAGACTACAGGATTGGGCCCAAACATTGCTGATGAAAACAGGAGCTAATATTTCATATGACTTCCGGTATTATTAGCAGTAGTGTGGGACGGGGAAGCAGGAGCTCCTGAATGGTAATCGTAGCTCTGCTATCAATATGCTGTATGATCTTGGATGAGTCTTGGCCGCGGGCCCAGACTTTCATTTGGTGTGACGTGGCATAACTCCACTGATGAAGCTATGCCAGTTTGCACCAGCTGAAACTCTGCGCCTCTATTTTTCCGTGCCACATAAAATGGGGTTAATAAAGTTTCTCTTCCTAGCTCTCAGGGATGCTGTGAGGATTGATGAGTGAATTAGTTAATGTTGGTACAATGATTTGATAGTGAAAGCACTGTACAAGTTCTAAGTAAGCAGAAAGGGCTGTCTCATAGGATTCAGGGTTGAGAAAGCAAAGGAAATTGCGTATGGAGAAGAGGTTTTTAATGTGAAATCTTTATTAGTTGAAATGCTGTCGCAACATCATAAATCGGCTATAGCACAGGGGAGAATGTCTCCCTTTATTCCTTAGTGGAAAAAGCATCATTTATGAAACACTTTGATTCCCTGGAGCAACGGTTGCATGAACTCATCCCTTTCTCCTGCTGAGATAGGTAGATAGAACAGTAGTTTACTCTGTGTGTGTGTCTTTAGGGTGAGACAATATAAACCAGGTTTTGTGTTAACACAATAGTATGGTTTTATTCAGAAAAGTGACTCTGTAAAATGGCAGCTTCTTACACCCTAGAGCCACTCCCTGTGTGTATGCCTTGGCAGCCCTGCTGTCTTGTGACAAAATAAAAGTTTACTGCTTTTTGCCTCTGTTGGTACTGCAGAGTCAGCACAACTATGGGAATGAGAACTGGGTTTTATTCTGACCCACACATCAACAGAATGGATAACAAACTGGTCCAAATTCTTCCCTCCGTTGCGCCTGCACCTCTCCGTTGTAGGTAGGGGGTGGCACTGGTGTAACTAAGGGAAGAAGATGGTTAGTAGAACAAGCTCTTATGTACCTGAAAACTGTTATCATGTCCCCTCTCAATCTTTTCTTCTCCAGACTAAACAAACCCAATTTTTTCACTCTTTCCTCAGAGGTCATATTTTCTAAACCTTTAATCATTTTTGTTGCTCTTCTCTGGACTTTCTCCAATTTGTCCACATCTTTCCTGAAATGTAGCTCCCAGAACTGGACACAATACTCCAGTTGAGGCCTAATCAGCATGGAGTAGAGCGGAAGAATTACTTCTCGTGTCTTACTTACAACACTCCTGCTAATACATCCTAGAATGATGTTTGCAACAATGTTACACTGCTGACTCATATTCAGCCTGTGATCCACTATGCCCCCCACAGATTCCTCTCCACAGGACTCCTTCCTAGGCAGTCATTTCCCATTTTATACATGTGCAACTGATTGTTCCTTCCTAATTAGAGTACTTTGAGTTTGTCCTTATTGAATTTCATCCTATTTACTTCAGACCATTTCTCCAGTTTGTCCCGATCATTTTGAATTTTAATCCTGTCCTCCCACTTATATATTTATAAAGAGCTTCGGAATCAGTGAAGGTTAAAGGTACATTATAAATGTAAATTATCATAGTATGGCTGATTGACCTTCCTTAAAGACACATAGTGACAACTGAAAAGCTCTAAGTGTATGGTAATATGGAGAGTGGGGGACTGTATCCTGAGAAGCAGTAACTCTGAAAAGGGTCTAGGAGTCATAGTGGACAAGCAACTGAGCATGAACTGCGAGTATGATGCTGTTGCAAAAAGGGCTAATGCAATCTTTGGCTGTATAAACACAGTAAGAAGGTGGGTTTACCTCTGTATACAACATGGGTGAGACAGATACTGGAATCCAGTTCTGATGTTCAGCTATGAAAAAGGCAGCTGAAAAATTGGGGAGGGTATAGAGCTACAAACATTATTTGAGGGCTGGAAGATGCCTTCTAGTGAGAGAGAGCTCAATCTCTTTATTTTAGCAAAAAGAAAACTGAGCCGTGAACTTGGTTATAGTGTGGAGAAAATACTGGGTACTAAAGGGCTGCTTAATCTAGTGGAGAAAGGATTAATAAGAACAACTGGCTGGAAGCTGAAGCCAGACCAATGGAAATTTGAAATAAGGCACAAATTAATGAGGGCACTTAATCATTGGAACAAACTACAAAGGGGAGGCATGGATTCGCCCTCTTTTGATGTCTTCAAATCAAAACTGGATGCCTTTCTGGAAGATCTGCTTTAGCCAGACAAAATCATGCTTCAGTCAAACACCAGTTATTATGCTCAATCCATGGGTAACTGGGTGAAATTTAATGGCTGTGGTATACAGGAGGTCAGACTAGAGCTAATGGTCCCTTGTGGCCTTAAACTCTATGAATCTCATGGATGGGACCTAAAACTGAGGTCCTGAATTCTGGTGATTATTAAAAGTACTGGTTGGCCTAGTGTCCTGGCCAAACTTCAGCTCAACTTCAGTGTTTGCCTACCTAAAATGTCCTGTTCCCTCTCCAAAATGGGCGTGAACTGTTGCTGTGTTAAACGGTTCCTGTGTTGCATGTATTTCAGTGGTGGGTGAACAAATACATCACATCCCTCACCTGCTCCAGGGCAGTGCTGTGAGGCTTAATTAATGCCTGTTAGGCATGTGGATGTTACTGGATGGAAGGTGCCATATAAGAGCAATCGGTGAAGAATGACCAGAGGGATATGGAGCAACTGGGAGCTCTGGGTGATTCTGAAAACAGAAATCTTCAGAATGGGTAGGCTGCACTAGGGTGTCAAAATCCAGAGGCAGGGCCACATCCTGCTTGCTTTGTTCACAGGAGTAATCTTGCTATAGTCAATGGTACGCCACACGAAAGCAAGCAAAATTTGACCATTGCTTTCCTGTTTACTTAAGGTCCAATCCTGCAGCATGGTCATCAACAGGAGAGGGTGCCCTATGCTCTGGTCCATAAGCAGTACAAAATGGCCTTACACTAGCCAGAGATAACCAGGAGAGAATCCCCACTGTGTAGGAGACCTCTCCATTGGCAGAAACCTGGCAGAGGAGGCTCTGCCACACCAGTGCCCTGCACTAGCCCTGGCGTTAGGGTAGGGAAGGGGTGTGCTGGGAGTGTTCCAGAGACATGGTGGGGGCAGGGAAGGAAGGGGCTTGGCAGCTCAGAGCTCTGCTACACCTCATCCTGGCCTGACCATATGCCAGTGGTGTAAATTAAAGCTGCTCCTGTGTAGCTTCCTCTTGACCTGGGGCTGGGTGGCTGAGGATCAGGGAGCTGAAAGTGGCTTTCTGTGTCCACTGGCCCCACAGGGTCAGGATGCAGAATCTGCCACAGAGAGAGAGTTTTCATTAGACTTTTCTGCTTTCCCTCTTCTCTGCTCCTTTTTCACAGTGTCTGTATTTGTTCCATTTTACTTAAAGGGGAGCATGATTAATCCCTTAAATAAAGGTTTCTGAATCTGAATCTTTGCCCTCCACCAGACCTTGTTTAGGGTTCAAACCAGGCTCCACCGTCTCTGTCTGCTCTTGGCCACTTTTTGCGTGTTCTTTGTGTTGTTAAGTCTCTCTCTGACTAGTGTTTGACGGAGGGACTTTTTGGTCAGCCTCTTTTGCGTGTACCTTCAGCTGCCCAATGGCATGCCTGCTCTGGCTTCATTCTTAACACACATCCCAGATGTTTCCAGCTTCTTTTCTGTAAAAGGTTAGAGATAAGAAGTTGTTGAACTTTCTGGCGAATCTTGGCATTTGTTATACATTTATTCAATTTAATACCTAGTGTTGTTCTGAGGCATTTGGTTTCAAAGGCATTTAGGCATACGTCTGTACCATTGGTAGATTTCCATTTTCACACAAATATGTTAAGATGGAGATAACATTTGAGTTGAAACTTCGTAGTTTGGTCTTTAAGGTGTAGATTTTCAATGACCAAAAATCTTGGTTAAGCTGGTAAATGCAGCTGCCACCTTGCCAATTTGTGACTTTATATAAAATAAGGGTGTATGTACAGTAAATAGTAGAATTATAAAGCAAGGGTCTATTTCTGTAACCCTTTACACGTGAGTAATATTACTGAAATCAGTGAGCCTTGATGAAGGGTTATTCATGTCAAGAAGGGGAGTAGGAGTATATACTAAGACCAGAAGGTGGCTAGAATTGACCCTAGCATCTTCCGTAGACTGTGGATGAAAACAGTTATGCTCTGTTTTTCTTACTGAATAAGTGAAATATTTTACAATTCATTTTTTGTTTTTAACAGGTAGAATAAGGAAACATTTCATGTAGCCTGATATGTGGCCCCCCTGGAGAGCCATTTTTACATCTTATAAATGAAATGGCATCCCATAATTTCCATATGCTTTGATTTGCTAAAGTTGTGTTTTTTCGGGTCAAGTTGAGGACTTCAACCAGGAGTTCTGGAAATAAAGTTTACTCTTTTGTCTCCTTGAAGCTTTAAAGTATCACTTACTGCAGGTTGATTATTCATTGATTCCTTCAAGTTTTCAGATCGCATTTCACCTATAGACAGAACGGTTTGGACAAATTTTAATTTAGATAACTTATTAAAAACTTTAAAATGTGGCTTCTTTCAAAGGAATGTTAAGCATAACCGAGCGTTAGATGGAATCAGGCCAGTGGTGTCTTTAAAATTATAGCTTCAGCCCTATTACTCAACCCTGTGCTCTCCTCAGAATGGTGATAAGCACTAATGGTTTCAAATTAATCATCACAAGAAATTCACAGGACTAAATGAAAGCTTTGTATAAGCAGGAAATTCAGGAAAAACAGCTTGTCTTGCTTAGCCCTTAGTGATCAGTTTTCGCCAAAAGGGAAGAAACTTAGAGTGCAGCTCCCACCCACCTCACACTGTAAACAAGACACCACTATCTTATTATTTCTGCATAGCTGATTAAGGCAATGAGGAAGTCCATGGATGCTCACATCTGCTCTACTGTAGCTGATATCACCACTGTGGTAATATAAATCAGTCCTGATCCTTCAGACCCTACTCCTGCGAGTAATTATTTCTCATGCAGGTAGTTGCATTGACTTCAGTGGAAACACACACGAGAGAAGACTGCTAGTGTAAGGCTGCCTGACAGGGTCAAACACATCATATTAAGAAACATCACATTATATAAACAAAGGTTTAGCATTTCTGGGACAAACCAATGTAAACATTTTAAAAATGAAGTTGGAAGATATTTGTATTTTGCCCCGTTGTGTGCAAAACAATGTAGTAGAACATTTATTTAAGAAATGCTTTTCCTATTCAAAGCAACTAAAATGATGGACTGAGCATTGTGCACTAATAATTTATTGCTTGTTATTGGCAGGCAAAGCTATGCTGCCACAAGGTTAAGTCTGTGATTTTAATCACACAAAGTTCAGGAAATTCAGAGAAATTTTTACTTTGCCTTTTCCATTTATGCAATTTTACAACAGGGTCTTTCCTTATCCAAATGATATTGGGACACTGCTGCTTCCACTGCAGCCAAGAGCAAAACTCCCAGTGAGTTAGCAGAAGAGGTGAACTCTGATTTATATAGAGACTTTTAAGGAGATGAACCCTAACACTAAATGATGGTAGGCTAGGGTAGTGCTCAGTAACTCACCAGAAGAAATAAGATGGGTCAATTTAAAGCCTGCACTATCTACAAGAGCAAGGAGTTATATGTTTGACACCTTTGGAATTGGTTAGATCACCTCAAGTAGCTGCCTAGACCAAACCATACTCATTGGAAATAAGCCCTCAAGAAATGCACAGAGGAAGTTTGGACATTCTTCAGCAAAAACGGCCAACTTAAAAGAGAACCAACGTAGTTCTACTGGAAAAGGAAACGTACCCTATATCCTCAGCATCTCCTAGAGGATGCTAATCCTACTTCTTCCTAGTGTGAAGGGAGGATGGAGTTCAAACAACAGAATACATTATTGGACTGATAGAATGGAAAAAAATGGGTATATCTGTATTGTGATGACCTAAAGCAGCTCCATGAAGCAGCAGGAAAGGAAAGTAGAGCTGGTCAGAAAATGTAGTGTTGTCAGACAAGTAAGTGTCGGCCATGCAAAAATGACAAAATAAATAAATAAGTTGTGGACATTTCCTAGTTTTCAGTTTCTGTTTTTTGCTAGGAAAAAATGAGACATTTTGGAAAGAAACAAAAATGTTCATTTTTCATCAAATACATATTGACTGAAAAAAATTCCACCAGCTCTAAAGAAAAGATGGTTTTGCCACTGTGGAAAATATAGTTTCCTGGTCACTTCATTGTTGTGGCACTTCTAGAGCATTCTGTCTACATCCTGGTACATTTTAAGGGGCGATCCATACTTGACAGCCCCTGTGAGAATTATGACTCCATGTTGGCCCCAACACAGATTGTGCCTAAAAGACAAATTTGAGTCCTTAACTGTGAAATGCTTTGAGACCCACAGATGAAAGAGGGTACAGAAGTGCCACGAATTATTATTTATTTAAAATGTAGCTCTCCAGCAAATTAGTTGCATACAGCTGCGGGATTTTCATTCTGTGGGGAGAAGATAAGGTAAAGGAATATGTGGAATGTAGCAATGCCACTTTGGCCTATGAGTTCACCAGATCTCATGAGTTGAGCATCTTTTAGCCTTGTCAGCAGTTGGATGGGGAAAAAAAGGAAACCCTATGTACTTAAGGAAATAGTTACGGTAATTCAGTAGGTGGCACTCTTTTATTTGAGTTAGCACTGAACCTTTGGGAAGAGGTAGAAATTATGCCTTTTGGATTGGAGATAAAACTGATGTCCTTGTGTATATATAAACCCACTGTACTATGTACCGCTATCAGACTCCAATTCAGCAAAGTACTTAAGCATGTGCCTGACTTTAAAGACATGTATAAGTACGGTTCTTTGCTACCATCTGGTTGTCTTCTATATGTTTTAAAATAGCATCTCTCTCTCTCTCTCCATGTTGACTGAACACCCTACAGAATTTGTACAAGTAAGGTAAAAAGTAGGCAAGGACAAAGTAAAAAGACACTTGGGGCCAGATCTGAGGGTCTGGCTGAGCTACACTTTATGCCCCCCTCCCCTGACACTGCTCTTAAGTTGTGCCCTGCTTCTTCTGGCAGCCATGGCTCCCTGGAGTGCAGAGGCATTCTGGCCACACCCTCTTTGCCCTGGCCATGACCCCTAGACTGAGGTTCTGATTGGGGGTGGTGGAGGACTGGCTATGCCAACGCTACACTACTTTGGGATTTCCCTGTGTGTGGCAAATCCCTAGGTAATCAGTTATGCTGTCTTTATAGCCCCCTATGGGCCTTGATCTTTTGTTCTCTCCCTCCTCTGGTAAGAGGGCCTCCTTCATCTTGTTTCCCTCCAACATTATGTATGGTTGAAAAGGTTTGTTTTAAAAAAAAGTCTTCCCCATGTCTCTTCTCCTCTTTCACCTTATTGTTCTCCCTCCATCCTAGTCTACCCCAGGCGGGTGCTTGTTGCCTGGGATAGATTGGCCACTCAGATAGGCAAGTGAACAACTTCTGAGCAGCTGTCACGGCTGCAACAGGTCAGCGTAGCTACCTCCTAAGATGGGGATGGGAAGAGGACCTTTTGGCCATGGCAGGAGTGGAGGCTCTCATTAGAATAAAAACAAAATGTTTCTAGGCCTCATAGTTAAGGAGGAAAACTTGGAAATATGACCCGAGTGCGACCCAAAAGCTCCGAAACCTTAAGACAAATAACAGAACCCAACATTTATTATTTAAAAAAAATGTTTTACATTGATCTCATGACTGGGGGGAGGGTTTGACTCATGATATTTGAATGCTTGGGATTGGCAATACTATCTGGCTGAGAGCCCTGTCCCCAGTGCTGGGCCGTGTCTAACAGACGCAGTCTAGCTCAGGATGAACAATGAGAACAATGAACTACAGAATTCAGGAAGAGCAATCTTGTACCTTTTAAAAAATCCAAGAAAGAGTAGTGGGCCTAATTCTGATCTGATTGCCCCTGGTCTGCAAAGGTGTAACTCCAATGACCTCGGAGGAGATGCCTGCGATGTAACTGATAGCAGCATCAGTCCAAAAGTATGTAATAATTGCAGCCACTGTGGCCCAGCTTCTCAGCTATAGCTAAGAATAAAGCAAAGCCCTTTAAAGACACCTTCGTGCTTCCCCAGTCCTGAGCTGACGCTGTGCGACATCAGTCCCCAGCATAAGTTAGGGCAGCCTGAGGTCTGCTTTAACTTGTGCTGCCTTTCAACAGCCCCAAAAGGCTAACATGGAGCCATGGATTGCCAGAGTGCACAAAATCCCTGGCCATGCCACCTTTCCTCTAATCACACACTCCCTCAGTGAGAAGGTGTGTAGGAGCAGCTATCCTCTTCAGTGCCAGAGGATCCTCCTACATTCTGATGAAAAGTGCTACATAAGAGCTAGTTATTATTATTTATGTATGTATGTATTTATTTATTACATTGGGATGATCCTTCTGTGGCCAACTATACCAAATGTAAGCCCCGTATCAGCGGGCAGCTTGGCACCACATAGCTACACCACTGGGGAGAATCTGGGCTGTTATCTCTCAAGGTCTCTTTTCTTCCTCAGTGCCGTCTTCCTGCTCCTGAATGGCAACTGTTGTATGAACACCTAAATTTCTTCTTGATGGTCTTGGAGGTTCTCAAGAAAGAAGCGGAGAAGTCCTCCTCAATTCTCCTTACGAAACAAAAGGGGCGGGGGGGCTGAGCAGTGATATGTTTGGATTTCTATTTCTGTACATGTATAGTCTGCTTCTCTTAATTAATACAACAACTGAGGGAAAGGACAACTTGTTTCTATTAATAAATAGTTAGCAGATGATTAACATAATGCAGGTGGAAGAACACGTATTGTTCCAAAAATTCACCAGAAGAACTGAGACAGCCGACAGTATTTTTTTTTATGTAAGATGAACTGTAAGAGCAAAAGCTGAGTAAATTCTCTGATAGCACATTTATTGGCTAATTAATGAAGCCATTATCTACTTCGAAGTGTGCACTATTTTGTTGTACGAAAGTGCACACACTGATACTGGTAGGGGTAACTAAAGGGCATGTCATAAACATAACTGATGTCATGGAATATTATTTTTTAACAGTCTTTCCTGTTAACTCTTCCATGTGGAAAGCTAGATATTTTGGTGTATAGCTCTATTGACTTCGGGGTAGCTTTGCCGATCTATAGCAGCTGAGGATCTGGTCCATAATATTTATTGTTTCCCATGTTCGTGGGTCATATGCAGCATGAGTGTCATTCATGCAGTTATAAAGTGAAATACAGGACTAATATCAAATTTACTGAAAGCAAAGTCACTACGTGTGGGCATTTCAATCAGACTCGTTACACAGAGGATGCTCTGTGGAAAACCTGCTCCAAAATAGCCTAACTGAAAATCTGGCCCTGGTTGTGGGTTTTTTAAAAATCTGTCTGTGAATGTCTGGCCACCAACCTGCTTCCCTCTTGCCTCCTAGTAGATCCTATAATCCTGGTCAAATGGTATATAGCCTTTTGTTTTGAAGTCAGAGGATTCTAATAAGTAGCTTTATGGAATCTCAGAACGTATTTATGTGGGGAGGGCCAGCTACCATGGATGACTGGTAGCTAATTTTTTTTTTAAATAATGGATTGAAGGCACATATACACATTAATCCTGCGAAGTGTTGAGATCCCTCAACTACTAAAGTGAGAGGGAATTGAAGGTGCTGAGCACCTCACAAGATAGAGGCTTCAAAATGCTGTACTGACCTGTGTATGCTTCTGAGAAAATGGAAGAGCATTTGTTGTAGAATTTAAATCTCTCCTTTCTTTCTTTCTTTCTTTCTTTCTTTCTTTCTTTCTTTCTTTCTTTCTTTCTTTCTTTCTTTCTTTCTTTCTGATCCTAATGTGTTTTGTTTTGCTTTGTTTTTCTCCCAAGTGTGGGATACTTTCTTTCATGAATTTCTTGAAGGTTAAAGGGTCATGTAAATCTGTAAATCCACAGCACTGAGGAAAGCTATTTCCTGACATTCTGCCCTTCCATCGGTCAGGTTCCTCAATACAAGGAAATGGCAGCTTCTTTTTATTGGAGTCCAGGTAGTGGTATCATTTAAGATAAGAGTAATAAATCAAACATAAAAATAGAATAGCTGGTCATCATTTCATTAATAAAAACTGCCAGGGAAGAGAGAAAGATTTGTGCAAATAAGAACAAAGCGCCAAATAGGAACTTCAGCACAGGATCAGGCACAAATTGTATAGAATGTTCCTGTATTTTTTAAATGTGGCCATTTCCAATACAGCTTACTTGCTTTTGTCTTCATAATTTAAAGCATTATACAGTGTCTATTATTCTAGTTTGGATCCAAGTCCAGTGCACCTTATTTATGCAAGTAGACCAATAAAATCAAATTCTCACTTTATTTGTACTAAAACTTCAATGTAAATGTATTAAAGCCAGTGTGTTTGTCTATGGTACTTATACGAACTCCGTCATCGTAGTATATAAGCACCTCACTATCTTTAAGGTGTGGTAGGGAAGAGCAATTGTCTTGTTTTACAGATGGGGGACTGCAATGCAGATGAGATAAGTGACTTGCCCAAGATCACGCAGAAAGTCTGTGGTAGAGCAGAGAACTGAATGCTGGCTTCCCAAGTCCTAGTCTAGTGCCTGAGCCCCTAGATTGTAAGGAACTCATGCAACCTGTGTAGGGCTTATCATTGACCTCGTTTGTAAGGAATTCATGCAGCCTGTGCCGGGCTTATAACTGAATTAGTATAGTTTACCCCCTATTGGTCATTGCCCACCAGAGACAACCCATGCTAGCCCTATAAGAACTCAGTGAGGCCTCATTGGAGTCTGTGCAGTGCAATGGATGCCTGCCTCGTTACCTGCCCGGTGCTGTGCTCTTGGACTAACACCCGATGTTGCTTCAGCTGACATGGAGTCTGTTGTGAGTGTTAGCTTGTTCCATGAACCACCCGGGTGGGGGTGAGACTATGGCATGTTTCCCATGTAGTCAGTAAAGAAATGAAAGGGGAACTTATATAAAATCTGGATGAATAAGACAGCCCAGATATTAAAATCTGGGCGTTTTGCATGAATGAACGTTATACTCTGCCTATGCTAGTGTCGGCACAAAGGAGATATGTCTGACCTGTGACTTCTTAGTACATGTGTTTGAAGGGAAATATATGATTTCGGAACAGAATTATTGTGCAAGCAAAATCATATTTGCTAAAGATCACAGCAATAAGCTTGCTCTGAATGTTGAGCCTGGGGAATAAAAAAAGTCTTGTATTGCTTTTCATAGTACCGTGAGATTAGAAAACTTGGGTTTGTACTGGTGTTAGTGTCACTATTCCAGGTCCCCCAGGTGTGGCCTGAATAGCTGGGACTTTGCATGAGGAAATCAAGTAGGTGTTGAGGTGACAGAATCCTCCCTCTAACTTGAAGGTACAACTGAAGTCCCCAGGCCCCGCTGGCTACTAGACCCCTATCTGTAGAAGCCTTAACCACAGCCCTGTGTAGTGGATTTGTGCTGCATATGGCTACGCTGGCCCTTTTCCTGCTCTGCCTGCAGTACTTTCTCTGCGCTCTAGACTAGTGAGTCCTCATGGAGCAGCTCTTGTTGGCACATCAGAGTTTGTGAAATCCTTCTCTAGAGATTCTCCTCGGCCTCCTTTATTCTCCCACTCAGTGCAGCAGAGATTCAGGATTTCCGGTTGCTTTGGGTCTTGCATGCACACAGAAGAACCAGGATTTGTCCATATATCTTTAGTGGATATGGCCAGTGTTTTTAATGAAGCTTATTTTTCATCCCAAATGTCATGAATGTTAACATTTGAGATGAAAAGAAGTAGAAAAAGGAAAGTGAATTTCAGGTGTCATTGTTTTGCATTTCTAGGATTCAAAATATCACTTTTTTTAAAATAAAGCATTACAATGAAGGTTCTACCACGCGGACCACTTTTGGTTTCTGAAACAAGCCTCTATTGCAGAAAAATAGAGATTATATATAAGGTTGTTAAGAAACAAAAATAATTCTGTGCTGCTGATTAATGCACTTATTTCTGCTGCCCTCTTGCATTGTCAGAAATTCGTTCAAAACTGTTCCTACACTGATCTTTCCCTACCCTGCATGGGAAGGGAGACCTAAAAGGCAGATAGGTCATCTTGAAGTTGTCCTTGTACTAGGAGTTTGACTTGGTTTCACAACTCACGCTAACACTTACTGCCATGGCAATTTTTGCGAGTCTTCATGACTCCAGCAAATGGCAATACACTGCACTGTATGTATTTAAGAGTGTTTGTTTTGCATATGGGTGTGTAAGAGGAGGCCTTTCCTGAAAGGAATAATTAGACACTGACCTTGTACTAATGCCGCTGACAGTTGCTGCTTCAGACAGGGTTGTCCTATATTAATGTAGCATCACCTCAATGCTGCTTTTCATTGTGGAGTTTTGACCATGAGTGTTATAGACCAATAAGATTGGCATAACGTACAGAGACAGCCCCATGGCAACACCTGCAATCTGAGCACCCACAAACTTTGAAGTTCAAATTCACAGCCAGCATCTTGGATCTGTGCATCTTAGATCTGCACATCTGCAGGCCAGAAAAGTAAGCCTGGTTTTGGATCTAAACTTCATGGCCTGGGCCCATGTCAAGTTAATAGCAGATCAAGGAAAAGTATCTTGAAATATGAGTATGCTACATAGCTGAAAACTTGTTAATGTTCTTCCTCTGTGAGCAGGAGGGAGCGGCAACTTTACGGGGAGGGAGGAGAGGTGATAGCTAAAGAAAACAAATGGAAGGGATTGTTTAGAGTGATTCAAGTGCAGGCATCTGACTATTTTGCCTCTTCGGGTCTTCTGCCCCTGAGAATCCTAGCCACTGCATTATCTTTTAACAAACCTCTGTTTTTGATTGGTGCAAACCCATGTATTTCAGTAAAACAAATATACCTGATTTTCCTTTGAAAAGCAGCCCACTGTTTCCACTACACAGGTTTCTACCACTGCCTTTAAATCAGCTTGGCAGCTTTTGTCCAGATTAGCCTTCTGGCTAAAATCAAGGGCTAAATCCTGCACTCTTCACTTAGGCAAAACTCCCACTGACTTCAGCAAGAGTTTTGCCTCTGAAAGAACTATCAGATATCTCCCTAAATGTAACATCAGTTTGATATCTGATGTGTCCTGTGTCAGGGGACTGTATCCTCTACTTGGAGGATAATGATCCCTGTGATCGAGTGGCCTTTCCTAACTCTAAATACTTCTGCATTTGCCTCCTTTCAAAGAGCCCACAGTGATGATGGGACCAAACATGAGTTAGCCTCTAACATTGAATTGTTTTTTGGGAGGAGGGGGGTAAAAATTCTCAACTGGGGTAAAGTGACTTAAATGGAGATACATGAGTTGAGACCAGCTGAGGAGCTTTAACTATAAATGGTGCTCCAGCCTCTGCCAAGGCACTTGAAATCGGCACCATAATTTAATAGGAAAAATGTATCTTGAAGTTGCATGATCAGGACTAGACTGAAGAAATGGGAGGCCCTGGTATTCCCAGAGGTTTAGGAGCCTTTATTTGTTGTGGCATAATATCTGACCTTTGATGGGCTATTACTCTGTGTGGAAATCTTAGGCAGAGTACAGTTTCAGCACATTCTGGGGGCTCTAGGCAATGGCCCAACCGTCCCCACGGTTAGCCTGCCCCACTGTAAAGCTATACATTTTTGCTTTTGTTAACAAAAATCATCCTAGTGTCCAGAGTGCTTGGCTTTCTTGCCTATAGTGCTGCTGAGAGCTGTTGATTCCTGACCTTCGCCTTTGGCTAGTTCCAATCTCCATAAAAAGGTGTTACGAAATAACGCAGCTGACCTTGAGGGATTTTTATTGCTGGAAATTGAATGTAACACAAATATGAAGGGAGTAAAAGGCTCAGATTTCATCCTTTTTTTTTTTTTTTCCCCGTTTTAAGAGGATCATGATGATATCCTGCCCTTGTGGGGGAACAGACTCAGTGATCCGGTTGGTCTGTTCCATCATTAGCTTCTGTGATCCTAATGCCTTATAAACTAGGTACCCTACAAATATGCTTCCAATCATTCCACAGCATATCGGCATATAAGTTGCACAGATATTTTTCCTTTTGGTATCTCAAACCAATATGGCATCTGTTGGGCAGTGTTATTTAACACTGTTAAACTCCTGTGGCATTCACACAACGAAGGTGAAAGGTTCAGTCTGAAAATGGTACAGCTCAGTTAAGCATTTAAGATTGGCATTTGTCCAAGGTACATAAGCATATGTTTAGTTTCCTCATTTTATTATCAGGTTCCAATATATGGACCTGATCCTGCAAGGCTGTATTCACATGGAGCTTTCCTTAATCACACAAGCAATCCCAGTGAAGCTAATACAGCAGTAGGTACAGACTGGCCAGTGGTAATTTGGAGCGGGAGAAGACTGCACTGAGAGGCTGATGAGGGAAATCTGTACTGGGAATGAATAATCTCTACTGGGCCCGATGCTTGTAGCACTGGACTTTGGCCTGTGATCCAGCCAATCTGCCACTGAAGTCCATTTCTTGTTTTGCTGTTCCAAGGTACTTAAGGAAATGGACACCATGAGTACGTATAAAGATAGACTAGGTGTCTGTCTGCATGGGCTCTTGTATTGATCAGCCAGACACCTAGCCCTTCTCCCTAAAGAAACAGTGCTTGTGCATGGCTGACTCTGAGAAAAGCAGGAAGACAATTACACACATGTATTTCAAAAGTGACACTTGCTGTGTTGTAGCCATGGTTGGTTCCAGATATTCGATACAAGGTGGGTGAGGTAATCTTTTATTGGACCAACTTCTGTTGGTGAAAGAGATGCTTTTGAGCTCCACAGAGCTCTTCTTCAGGTCTCTGAAGTGTGACATGTTTGTTTAGGGAGGGATGGTGACAGAGGGGGAGTGGGATAGCCTGAACACCACACCGGGGGATATCATCTGTGGACATACAAAGAAGGTTGGCTGACCTGTACATTGTAAAGAAAGAGGAACAAAAATATTGTATTGGTTTTTAACCTTTTTTTAGGATCAGGATGAATTTTGGGGTGGGAAATGGCAGCATTCACATTATTTCATTCTTTACATTTAAATGTGTATTGTTTGCAGCCACTGTGCTTTGTGCGTCTCAAAATCCAAGTGCCTGGCCCTTACAGTGGGAGGTGTGAGGACACCCTTTCTCCCTCATCACCTTCAGTTGATTTTTTTTTTTTATTTAGCAGCTCTTCTGACAATAATTCATAGAATTATTGATGTCACTTCAAGATTATCTTTTGAGCAGCGTAATCTAAAGACTAAAGGGTTCTTACCTTCCCCTGCCCCCAAATGCAAACTAATCATAAATGCTTCAGTAAAACAGCAGAGCAAAGGTGTGTTTGCTGCACAAGGTTGTTCCAATAAAACTGTACTTTGCCCAAGATTGAACAAAATTGTAAGAAAGGAACACAGTCTAAAATTAAAGACATTCCTTTTTTTTATACAGACAAGTTATATATAACCCTAATATGATACTTGATTGTGGTGTAGTTTTTTTATCATGGGACCTGTTTTTATTCTGCTGCATAGCAGCTCGCCCTAGCCTTTTGGCAGGGGAGAAGTAGGGGTGCTATACAAAAGTACTTTTACCCTTTATTTCATCATTTATTATGAAACCACTTCTTGAAACCTTTGTGGTAACTCTGCTCATAATTACTGGCACATCATCACTCCGTCAATTTTGATGTGTATTTCTGTCACAAACCAATATTAAAATATGATGTGTAGATAAAAACATCACACACAGTCACAACCTTCACATTTATTATAGCTTCAGGTTGGAAGAAGTGGTTGTAAAATGAAACTCCTCCCCCCACCCCTTATGTTTTTATTTCCCATTTGTAGCATTTTGTATGGCAAAGCAGAGTTGTTTACAGTCTCTCTGAATGATATGGTGCAAAGGAAGTTAATCAGCTAACACAGTTTACACCTGTGAAACAATCCCCTGGAGCATAAGTGAGTTTGCCTCAGAAAGAGGTGGTGTTGAATTGTCCATCTTTTTAGAAGTACATAGAATCACATGTGTACAGTATTACACATTGACAGGCTTCTCTCTGATGTTTTGATAAGGCTCAGAAAAGACAAATGTCACTCCCATCACATCCCACATCAACAGAAGCGTTGAGGTTCTATTTGCCATATTAGTGAGATAATTTTGAAAAACCATTGTTAAACTCAAAATACATGTTATGAAAATGATCACTAGCTGACTAATAGTCATCAGGAAATAAACTGAAGGTAATTCTTCTCTAGATTCTGTATCCTAATAAATGAGATTATGAAGACATGAATTAGTTTATATAATAAGCATCCCTACCATCATAAAATGTTGCCATGAGTTATATTCTATCTTGACAATCCCCATGTCAAGGAAGGAAGATCAGTGTCTTGGAAAGATGAATAAAAGTACCTGGTAAGTGGTTGCTCCATACTGTTAGTTTTATTGATTTATCAATGAGCGAATATGATTCCATGTTTTAAAATTCCTTGCTGAGCAGCCAAGCATGCAGGCTGACAAACAACCCTAATCCTTCTCCATAAGGCAAACCATAACAAATGTAAGCTCTCCCACTTTTTTATGTAGACTTATTTTCAGATATATGTAAAGATTTGAACATTCGGGAGGAATCGGGGAAACAACATAAGTGTGGCCATACTGGGTCAGACCAAAGTGGCCAGTGCCAGGTTCCTCAGAGGGACTGAACAGAACAGGAAATCATCAAGTGATCCCTGTCACCCATTCCCAGCTTCTGGCAAACCGAGGCTAGGGACACCATCCCTGCCCATCCTGGTTAATAGCCATTGATGGACCTATCCTCCATTAACTTATCTAGTCCTTTTTTGAAGCTTGTTAGTCTTGGCCTTCACAACAGCCTCTGGCAAGGAGATCCACAGGTTGACTGTGCAGTGTGTGTGTGTGTGTGTGTGGGAAATACTTCCTTTTGTTTTTTAAACCTGCTGCCTATTAATTTCATGTGCTGACCGCTAGTTCTTGTGTTATGAGAAGGATTAAATAACACTTCCTTATTTTTTTTTCTCCACACCAGTCATGGATATTATAGACCTCTATCCTATCCCCTCTTCGTTGTCTCTTTTCCAAGCTGAAAAGTCCAAGTCTTATTATAATCTCTCATATGGAAGCTGTTCCAAACCCCTATTTTTTGTTGCCCTTTTCTGAACGTTTTCCAATTTGAATATATATTTTTTGAGATAGGGCGACCACATCTGCATGCAGTATTCAAGATGTGGGTGTACCATGGATTTGTATAGAAGCAATATGATATTTTCGGCTTTATCAATCCCTTTCCTAATGATTCCCAACATTCTGTTTGCTTTTTTGACTGCCACTGCTCGTTTAATGGATATTTTCAGAGAACTATCCACAATGACTCCAAGATCTATCTTGAGTGGTAACAGCCAATTTAGATCCTCGTTTTATATGTATAGTTGGGATTATCTTTTCAAAAGTGCATTACTTTGCATCCCTCAACACTGAATTTCATCTGCTATTTTGTTGACCAGTTTTGATAGATCTTTTTGTAGCTCTTTGCAGTCTGCCTGGGACTTAACTATCTTGAGTAGTTTGTATCATCGGCAAATTTTTGCCAATAATTTATGAATATGTTGAATAGGACTGGTCCCAGTACAAACCCCTGGGGACACCACTATTTACCTTTTTCCATTCTGAAAACTGACCATTTATTCCTGCTCTTTGTTTCCCATCTTTTAACCAGTCCCCAATCATGAGGGGACCTTCCCTCTTATCCCATGACAGCTTACTTTGTTTAAGACCCTTTGGTGAGGGACCTTGTCAAAGGATTTCTGAAAATCTAAGTACCTATATCCACTGGATTCCCCCTTGTCCATGTGCCTGTTGACTCCCTAGATCATTAGGGAAACCCCCAGCTGCCCCTTTTGGGCAGCTTTAAAACACATTTGTGCTACTGGGGGATCAGCCTGGGGTCTATATTCCATGCACAGAGTAAAAGTATAATGAGTATGAGACTTACTTATAAAAGTGGGTAGTGATGCAGGCAGAATATAGGGTATAAGGAGTCTTAATATCTTGGTACATAGTGCAATTTTTCACAATCTGCATAACTCAAGAGTTCAGTCATCATTCTAATAAGAGTAGAGATGGACCTAATCCTCAAAGAAAGAGTAGCCAGCTTTGCAGTTTGGATCTGGATCCCAACATCTCTTTACAGGTAAATTCAGAATATCTTATTTCAGGGTCTGATCAGTGCAGATTGGACTGAGTCATAAACCCCAACTTTGCTCACATCAAAACATGTCCGTCTCCAAAAGACTGCAAGAGAAATTCCTGAATAAGAGTAGTATATACATATTTAGCTAACAGGTGGTCTCCCAAATGACCAAGATGTCCTTTTACATCTCACTAATCTAAATTCTAGAAACTGGGTGAAATCCTGGCTACTGGAAGTCCATGACAAAAGCCAAAGGAGACAGATTTTCACCCTGTGTTTTGGTGAAAGGGTTCTTAATTGTTTCTGCATTTGTATAACCCACTTCTTCCTAATTCTCAGTAGCAAGTTGTTGTTTCAAGTTCTATTAATTGTACAATGTCTGAAAATAATCCAGTAGCTTTAAGTTGTGACCTGTGACTTGGAACCATGCCTCCCTTGGTTTGTAAAATGTAGCTAGAACATTGGGACTTTAAGGGAGGTTGATGCCTTCCTTCAGCAAAACAGGGTCAGCATCTCTTAAATAATGACGGTTAGGTTTGTGCTATGCAAACCACATTCTGATATGGGCAATCTCACCAATTATCTTTATTTTTATAGTAAAATTTTTAGAAAAGTTTTTTGTGGCAAGGCAGCTCTGGCAGTAAAGTCCTGATTTCTCTGACCGTTTTCATTCTTGTTTTAGACCTGGGTAGGCCAAGGCATATGGGTATGGTATAGCTGATTGTAATGGTCTATCGTCTCATTTTAGTGATGGATAAAGGTGATCCTCTTCGATCTGTCAATCCTCCTTACTTCTGTCAACCATGAGGTATAGTTGACCTGTTAATGTTAACCAAGTAAAACTCTATCCTTATCTTTTCCTTGGAAAAGATCTGGAAGGTAGCACTGGGTGACAGAGGTCTCATGACAGAAAATCTGTGTTCTAGAAGAAGCTATTCAGCCACCTGCCCTGTCTAATATGTATATAAGGTCATAAAGGGAAACAGGACAGTTTGTTGCAGTGCCATAATCACACTGGCACTTGGTTTCACATTTGTTTCTCCAAATCAGGTTCTAAAGTTCAGTTTAGCTGAAATTAGGGTTTAGATGACAGTTTTAAGCAGCTAGCTAATTTCTGACGAGAGTGAAGAAATTCTGACTGGATGTTAGAAGCAACCAGAGGAAATTGTGAATTTGATATCTACCACTTCAATTGGGGAGGGTGCATGGCTGCTTTTGGTTAGTCATGTCTGCAATCTAGGAACCCTCTTGGATCCTTGCTATCTGAATATCCAGAAGAAGTCAGCAATGGCCAAGACTGCTTTTTTTTTTTCCCCATCTTCTGAGTAACTTTCCTATTGGTTGCAGGCCTTAGCGTTGCCTCCATTACCTACTTATGGTAATCTCCATATTGGATTGTGGTAATGTGATCTTGATGCTACTCTTAGGGCTTGTCTACACTGGCAAGTTTTGTCACCAAAAACTGCCTTTTGACAACAAAACAGCAATAAGGTACACACTGCAATGTGACTTTTTTTTTGGGGGGGGGGGGAACAAACCGCCTAGTTTTGGTGACAAAAAACTTCCACCCCTGAGAGAGACTTTTCCCCTCTTTTTCCCCTCCCTTTATTGTCATAAACAACCATATAGACACCCCAACAGTTTTTGATTTTTTTTTTTAAATTGGCCTCCAGAAAGTGTCCCACAATTCCCATGCTGCCACTCTGGCCAGCAGTTTGAACTCCACTGCCCTGCAGCCAACCGGCCCCTCGCTCTTGCAAGCCCCAGGAATTTTAAATCTCATATCGTGCTTGCTGGCTTCCCAGGTGAGCATGGCTGGCTATCGCATCAAACGCACTCCTGCTTGGACCACCGCTGAGTTGTTGGATCTGATCAGTATATGGGGAGAGGAGTCTGTTCAGTCACAGTTGCGAGTTACCCATAGGAATTGGGACATGAGCAAATTTCTCAAGGCTTGTGCGAAAAGGGCAGTGCAGAGCGAAGATAAAGGATCCGAGGCAGGCGTACCATAAGACGCGGGAGGCGAACCATCATGCTGGTGGTACACCTAAGATTCGCCACTTCTATAAGGAGCGGAACGCTATCCTCAGTGGTGACCCCACCTCGATCGCCGATAGCCCCATGGATACTTTGGAGGCAACAGAAAGAGGGGTAACCCGGAGGCTGAAATTCTGGATGAAGAAGTTGAGCTAGAAGAGGATGTGGTGCTCCCAGTGGGGCAGGCAGCCAGGAACTTTTCTCCATTCCAGAAGTGCTCAACAGGAAGCAGATGAGACACCAGGTAAATTGCTGTGGCTTGTGTAGGGAATCGAAAAGTGGGAGGCAGGTAGTGGTTTCTGTAAACTGGACATTGCCTTATGTAGCTAATCTGCATGGCCAAGCAGGGTGTCGATGGACAGAGACCTGGAGGGAATCCTCCAGAGAGGCTCTGGAAAGCTTCCAAAAAGTACTTGTTAATCCTCTGCGGCAGATTCCAAGGGATTGCAGCCTTGCTAGTTTCCCCCATTGTAGGAAACTGCACCATGCCAGTTAGTAATCACTGGAGCTGGGACCAAAGTAGCACATAGCTGAGCTGCATATAGATCAGGGTGAAAGTTGCAAGCATGCAGCAGTTGTGCTCTGGTTTCTCTGGTCACCTGCAGCAGTGAGATGTCAGCCAGCAGGCTGGCTGCCTGTGGGGAAAAAGTGTGATTTTTAGAATGAGTTCCCTGCAAGCAGTGACCTTTTTGTCCATATGCACAACCGCCTTCCCCCACCCCCAAACTCCCAACACTCACCATAATTGTGGTGCTTGCAGAACTGTGTGCCTGCCTAGAGTCTCTCAGAGAGAGTTATTTCTACTAGCAAAAGGCCCTTGTTACTAAAATGTTTCAATCATTTGCTGGAATGTAACCATCCCTCTTCTGTTCAGCACAGACCTTGACGAACACACCATGCACCCCCGCAAACTGGCTTCAGCAGATAAGGGAGAACCCTAGGAGCAGCAAAGACATCTTCCGGGAGGTGCTGCAGCATGATGAGACAGACCAGGGAACGCAAAGAGTGCTGGGAAGCCAATGCTGCATTTGCTAGGCAAGCGACAGAGCAGATGATAAAAGTTATGGAGGATCAGACAGATGATCAAGTCTCTGATACAGCTGCAGACTGAGCAGATCCCTGGTAGACCTCCACTGCAGACCATGCAGATGCACAGTTCTTTGCCAACCCCACCTCCCTCTCTGCCCACGTATTCCTTTTCACTTCACAGCACTCCTGAGTTTCCCCATTACTCCACCCTGTCTCACAGCTTGCATAACGATTGCTGGAGCTACACACAGTTGTGAGGTTTTAGCATTTATTTATTGTTAAAAAGGGTAAAGTATTTAATGGGTACAGCGTTTTTATTCTGTTCTACAGAAGTGTATAGCAATCCCTTCACTCTCAGGAACAGGCTTCTAAAGCATTTTTTTGCATGGATCTTTGGGCCCCAAAATTGTACATGGATGCACCAACTCCAAAGCAGACATGTTACTGCCCCTCACTGTCAAAGTGCTTCCTCAAAGCTGCTCTGATATTAATAGCTGTCCTCTGACATCCCTTGCATCTGGCTCTTCAAACTGTGCAGACAAGTGATCTGCCTCAGTGCTCCACACCTGAGCAAACATTTCACCCTTAACTTCACACACATTATGCAAAGTGCAGCACACAGCTATGACCACAGGAATATTATCCTCCGTAAGGTCTAGCCTGCCATTGAGATACCTTCAGCGAGCTTTCAAACAGCCAAAGGCACATTCAACTACCATGCAGCACCTGCTCAGCCTGTTAAAATGCTCCTTGCTGCTGTCCAGGTGCCCTGTGTAAGGTTTCATGAGCCAGGGCTGTAAGGGGTAAGCTGGGTCTCCCAGGATTACTATGGGCATTTCCACATCCCCCACTGTGATCTTGTGGTCTGGAAAGAAAGTCCCCTTCTGCCGCTTTCTGTGGCAGCCACTGTTCCTGAAGATGCATGCGTCCTGCACCTTTCCAGATCAGCCTGCATTGATGTCTGTGAAATGCCCCCAGTGGTCCACAAGCACCTGCAGCACCGTGGAGTAGTATCCCTTCCTATTGATGTATTCAGAGGCAAGGTGGTCTGGCTCTAAAATTGGAATGTGTATGCTATCAATCACCCTGCCACAGTTAGGGGAAACCCATCTCTGCAAAGCCATCCCCTATTTCATGCACATTTCCCAGAGTCATGATCCTCCGTAGCAGGATGTGATTTATTGCCCTGCACATGTAATACAGGCTCAATAGTGGACTTTCCTACTCCAGATTGCTACCACTCAGTTGCAAATCAATCTGGATTCACCAGTTTCCACGCAATTGCAACACACTTCTGTACCAAAAGGGCAGCTCTCAATCTGGTGTCCTTGCCTCACAGGTCAGGGGACAGCTCAGCTGTCAGGGGACGTAGCTCCATGAAGGTTGCTTATGCATCCTAAAGTTCTGTACCCACTGGTCATCATCCCACACCTGCATGACAATACAATCCCACCAATCAGTGCTTGTTTCCCTAGTCCAAAAGCAACCGTCTACCATAAGCAGCTGCTCTGTGAATGCACAAAGCACTGATAAGTTGCTGCCGTCCATATCACACTCGGGTGCTTGAGATTCATTCTCTGTTAACTTTGTGAGTAGCTCTGAGTAAATGTGCTGCCATGTGTGATGTCCTCACGACAGCTAACCGCACATAGGCAAGAAGTGCAGGATCCATCCTCTCTGCAGATGCTGGCGCACACTACAAAAGAATGACAGTTGGAAAAATAGCACAAAAGGAAGCCAGAAACCACTGGAGGGCTGGGACACAAAGCAGTGCACGACGGTACATTTTGCACATCCCAGGATGTGCCGTGCTCGGTTTCCACATTCCCACAACACCTAGCGACGGATGGTGTCACGAGGCACTGTGGGATACATACCCACAGTCCATTGCTCTCGCTGTCCACAGAGGTGCCCTGAATATGGTCACAATCCGTCGACAGAGGGAGCAAATGTAGACATGCTTTGGCGACTTTGTTTTTGTTGATGTGTTTTTTTTCCTTGCCAACATTAGTTTCATGGACAAAACTTGCCAGCATAGACAAGCCCTTAGATCGCTCAAACCTCCTCTGGTGCACTTAAATAGCAGTGTGTCTACAACTAATACTACTTCTGTGCTCCAGAGACAAGTTGTCTTACAGTTCATTTGCAAGTGCAAGTCAGTTTGGCTCTGCATAACGATTCATGGTTAGGGTCCTGAATATTTTACAGATTGCCTCTCATTCGAGTTTAACCCAAGAAGCTGAATTCAGAAGCCAGATGCTTAAACTGACAGCCCACAGTTCTGTACGTCTGGGGGCAGGGCATTCTCAGTGGAGGGCCCTTGACTCTCTCATTTGCTCTCCTTCCTACCTGACCCTTGGTCAAACAGGCCTTGCAATATGCCAGAAAAGTCAAAAACATGGGCTCTATCTATTTATTCAGGCTTTCTCAGTAGGTTGATCTTAAATGTCCTTTTGGTTTCCCATTTTTAGAAGTACATATATTGGTTTTAATGCTTAAATGTTTATTCATGCACTACAGAGAAATGTGGTGGGTACGGTTATGTGCTGAAAAATACATCAATGTTTTCTACACAGCCCACTGCACCAATTCTTTAGTAACTGAGAGGAAACCAGACTTCCTCCTTCCCAGGCTATGTCACACAGAGGCTCTCACATAATCAGCTCCATCCTCTGTAGTGCTGTTACAGGAAGTATCTCTCCTCCTTGTATAGCCACATCCTTATCTGAGGATGAGCAGGAAGACGTATGTGGCAGGGCACAACTTCACCAGGAACAATCTATTTGCCCACTTTGGAGACCAAAGGGGATGGACTGTTAGCATTGTTCCCTGCCGATTATAAACAAGTGCAGGGCTGTTGCTCACCTTGGTGAGGGGAGGGAGTATGGGAAGGGAGATTTTTTGATAGTTGATAGCTGAATCAAATACTGTAAAGTTGTAAATCTATTTGGTAAAATAATCTTGGGTTTTGTCAGATTCCAGATGAAATACTGGGATATTAACCGGGGGGCTGGGGGGTGGGGGGGGACTAGATCTCCTGAGGGCCCTTCCTGCCCTACATTTCTATGATTCTGCAGGCCCAAGTTCACTATTGTTATTGCCAAATGTATGGCTAATAGGCCAAAGTTAGTCTTGTATGAGCAGGTGCAGCTCTGTTGGCTTGAATGGAATTACCCACTTACAACGGGGCTGAATTTATCCTAAAGTGAAAATTCCCATTGTTTCAGATCCCAGCTGAGAACCATATACATGAAGAAAAGCTATTCAGTCCCTTCCATCTCCCCCAAACCAAATTACTGCCTGGGGGTGGCATCCAAAAGCTGTTCTAGTCCTTTCTACCCACTGCTTTGATTCTCCCTCATCTTTACCTTGAAAACCATTTTTAAATGTACAGCTTTTAATGTACACACAGCCCCAGTGTAAATGAGAATCTGGCCCAGCGAATTCAATGGGACCAGGACGTGAACCATTTCCTTTTGATTTCAGTGGACTTTCTTAATATTTGTGCTGATGAAATGGATATTGGAATCCTGCCTAGTGACAAACTGGTGTAAATCATACCCTATCAGATTTGGCCCATTGTCCTTTTTTAAAACTTTAGTTTTTATATTTGAAGTAATGTAGACAATGTTTTTTAACATACTAGCATTGGATGTCTAATAACTTTCCACCAGAACTATGGTATGTATTTTCATGCTTCTGTAGGACATTGATACTATGGCTTCATGAAGGAACTACTGGTTATGCATGTAGCACTGCATATGATCCATTGTACCAACAACCTTGTTCGTTCTCATTTTACTGTACCTATGCGACCCCATGTTAAACCATGGATAGAGAGAATAGGGTTACTAGCTGGTAAGCATAGGGTGACCAGATAGCAAGTGAGAGAAATTGGGACACTTTTTTTCAGGGTGCAGGGGAGAGGTATTGTGGGGGAGGTGTATATAATTATATATATGATGACAAAGCCCTTAATTTCAGGACATGTGGTCACCCTAGGTAAGCAGGAGTGATTGTCCAAGAAAAATCTTGCCAAGAAATAGACATCTTTTTGCGGTTTCTCCTTTATCCCTTGCTTTTTATTTTTAATCCATTATAGCACCATGTCTGAAGAGCCCCACTCTCCTGAGCTAACATATGACAGAGCATAGTTAGCTTGGAGCATAATCATCACATGTGGACTAGTGTCCTAAACTGAACTAATTTTATTTTCTGTACATCAAGATATGGTGCTGCTTGCTTGGGCAGAGGTAACCGGGCCATAGAGACCTCCTGAGAGACTCCAACAGAATCAGCACCTCCTAGGATGCTCTTTGTATTAGCTAGTTCTTATGTGACATTTATTTTTCAATATGTTAATGGTTCAAAGCTATTAACTCTTCCTACCTTCCCATGGATGGATAGGGACAGAGAGTTTGCTACCCCTTTCCTGCCTTCATCACTCCCCACTGTGACCTTGGCCTGACGGATTCTCTCAACACCCTTACTCTACACAGTAGTGAGTACAGCCTGAGACCGGAAGGAAGTTACTAACCTAGCTAATTGGCTTCCAAGCTCCTTCTGACTTAATTCAAAACTAAAACTGAACAAGAAATTATTTTCTTTGGGGGGGAGTATAGGTGATATGAAGTAAGAAAAACATGGTGCATACGATTAGTGAGCTATTATGAATGCTGTACTCTTCTGGCTAAATGGCTAGAGGCCACTTGCATGAGTCATAACTTTATTACTTTAGGTCAGTCCATGAACTTACATGGAAATCCTCAATATTTCAATCAGAATCCAATGCATTATATACTTGCTTGCTTTGTGGCCAGTTAAACCAATGGGGCCAAACTGATCTGTGATGTGACATTACACCAGGGATGTCCTTGGCTCAGTGTCTTATGTGATGTCTCATATAGCTTGAGAATCCTGATGAGGGAATAGCCTGACACAAGCCAAATTTCTAACTCTCACTGGGGAGCATAAAGATACAGTTGCATACCAGGGATTAAAATGTCAGCCCACAGCTTTTCCTCTGCTCAGTCTCATTAAGCTGAGATACTCGCAGTTAGGCACTCCAATGGCAGTGGGGCACTTAACCCTTTAGATTCCTTTGAACATGCTAATGAGCTTTTTTTAGAGCCTGATCCTATGAACTGATGACACTTTTAGGGCCTGTTTAAATGTGATTTGAGGCTGTTCAGCACCTTGAAGGATTGTCCCTGAATGCCTGGAGAACTATGGAGGAGTAAGGATGTCTGAGGCAGAAATATCATCGGATTGTCAGGACAGCCAGACACTCTTTTTAGCATATGCTGCTCAGCTAAACTAGTGTCATTTGTTTCTGGGTAAGACTCAGGGCCTCATCATGCAGTCCTCACAAAGATAAAAATCCCATAGTCATCAATGGGAGTTTTGCCTGCATCAGCACTTCAGGTTCAAACCCTTAGGATATTAAACATTCTTATAGTTCCCTTTCAGCCATCCCTCTCACTGCTTGTATTAATATCCTTGGCTTTAACAAAACACAAATTGTTCAATAATTTTATGCCTTAACCTCATCCTTCAAAATTCTTTTATTGAATGGGGGGGAAAATTGCATACATTGAGCACAGGCCCTTGAGAAAGTGAATTTTTCTCCCACACAAATAAAAGCAATGGTCAAGTATTTGCTCTAGGAGCTTAATGGTACAAGGGAACTATTATGCTCATATTTATTTTGATCCCTGAGTTTACAAATGGGAGAAACAAAACTGGCAATGGTTCTATTCCAAACATTGCCACCAAAAAAGCCCCACCTACTTCAGATGCCAAAGTGACACTGATCACAGAAAACTGTGGAAAACATGCTCATACATGTTCTGCAGGATTCATTGAACTACGCACTCCTTCAATAGGGTTTGGACATAGCATATGGAAACATACAATCTTTGCAAAAAAAAAAACTGATCCACATCAGATGGAATCTGCCCATTATAAGGGGAACACAATCTGGGGAGGGAAGAGATGCAAGAAGCCTCCTAAGAATACCCCGGAATCATTTTTACATCTACTGAACTGCCCCATTTTTTTGTCTTGTTCATAAGCAAACTTTAAAGCCAGAGCTCTTGTCCATCTCTGATTTGGGATTTAATCCTCTCTAACCTTTAGTCCAGTCAAAGGCAACAACATTCACTTTGTAAAAGTTCTCAGGGTTATGAACATGGACAAAACTAAAAGTGGCTGAAGCCAGGAACATATCCTAGACAAAGTACTTGCAACAGCATGGGGGAATGTGTATGGACAAGGTGACAAAATTCACACCTGCTTCAAGAAGAAGACGACAAAGCCTACTTTCAAAAATAATTAGGGTAAACTTTTCTTTATCAGGAACACATACATAAGCGCACTGGAATCAAACCGGAGTCCCTGTAACACATAACAGAATTTGGGCCACTGTGTTCAAATATTAATCTGTGTATTTTAGATATGTACACTTTATTGATACTAGATTCCAAGCAGGTTCATCTTGCTTCTCGGAAATGAATGACTTTATCTGAGTCAGCTGGGTGCAATAGAAAGACATCTATCATCATTGAACATGCCAGCTCGTATGGCCGAAATCTATGACAAGGAGTCCAAAGCCTACAATTGAACTTGATGGAAGTATTGGGAGAGGATGTTATTACTCAGTAATCATCAGAGCACAATCCTGTCATGGTTGAACAATTTTTGCATGGTTCTGGGCTACCTGTAACTCCTAGTGACTCCAATGTCCATGCCACTGAAGTCAGGGGGAGCAGAGAGCACTCATGGTGGGTGAACCATCCAAGCGTGAGTCCTCTTACTGGAGTGGGTTGGGATTATGCAGCTGAGATGGTTATGACAAATGAAAAAATTAAAATAGCAATCTAGTTTAGGTATAGCTTTATTGATGTTGGCTTATTATGCTGGGAACGGGAGAACAATATTTTCAGACCTCCTTCAAGACTACTGACCTTTACGTTGGCATATTTTAAATATATTTCCACAACCTTGTTTTTGTGTATGTACCATATTTATTCTCCATTCCTGATAGCCAAAACTCCTGACTGACTTCTTGCTGTAGACTATTCCTATTAGCTTGCAGCAGTTTATCCAGTGGGTGATGTCACAAACAAGTGATTGTGACACCACCATTTCATCTATTATGTCACAGGATTCTGAGAAGGCTGATTATATCTGACAGGCAAAGCTGTGTGTCAAAACACATTTCTTTTTCAGTTAATGTAGTAGGAAAAGGAAATATAGATGAAACACAGAATAGGTTATTGGGGTAGTCTAGTATAGTCCTATGCCATGAGAGGAAGGATAGTCCAGTGGTTAAGGTGCTAGTCTGAAACATAGCAGACCTGGGTTCAATTTGCTGCTCTGTTAGACTTCCTGTGTGATTGTGGATGTTACTTAGTCTCTCTGCCTGTTCCCTATCTGCAAAATGAGAATAAAGGGGCAATACTATCTCATAGAAGATAAATACATCAAGGATTGTGAGGCTTTCAGATACTGCGGTGATGGGTGGGGGCCATACAAGTATATAATTTAGCTGTCTATTAAGTTCTGTTTCAGCTCATCAGTTTGAAGGAATATTTTTCTTTTAAAGAATTTGATGATATTGCTAATTTGACAGTGTCGGTTAAGTAGTGTTAGAGGAAGCTAACTCTTTTAGTCAAACAGTATACCATGGACAATAAAATTTTCAAGCAAGGGACTTGTTTTAAAGGTCCATGACCTCGCTTAAATTGCTTAAGTGTCAATAAATATCTTTCAAAACAGGTGGAACAATATTTGCATATGGTTATGGACAGACCTGTATAGTACACCTTGCTCAAGACAATTAAAGTCTCATGCCTGCAATTAAATGCTAATTGTCATCAAAATGGAACCTTTAAAACCATACCAACTCAGATTTTAAGAAGTTTTTGGCTGTAGGACTCTCACTTTCTAAATGAAAGGTCACACAAGCAGGGGAAAAGGCAACTTAAAAATAATAGCAAATTGTCATTAAGGCACAGCTTCCCTCATTCTTTTCTATTTTCATTGAAATATACTCTTTAAATCATCATACTTTGGTTTTTTTCCTTGTAAAGCTAATTATGTAGTTGTCTATGAAATAGTGTTCATAGGGAACAAAGGTGGGTATTTCTAACCCAGTGTCACTTGTACTCTTTGGTTTTTCGTGCACTATCTTATTTAAACTTAATTTTTTTTTTTTGGCAGGACATAGTTTCTTGGAAGATGCATCTATGGCAGCAAATTACTACCTGACCACTGGAAAAGGGACAGCAAAGTAACATAGATGACAAAGGCTTCTTTTGAAGAATTTTTCAGCCATGTGATGCATTTGTGGGGAGGGGAGGGTTGCATAATCCATTAATATATAAGATCTCAATGAACATAATAGAGGCAAATCCTGAATTCTCTCAGCATTCTGTATGCAATGTCAAAGCAAAACAGAGGGACTTTCATATGATTCATCCCCTCCGCATTCATCGCACCTTTTTAAAAAAAATACCAGGAAATGTGTTGCTAAGAGACTTAAGTATTCTGAAAAATCCCCTTGCCGAGTCCATTGTCCACTCTGTACGCTGTGAGACATGGCCCTGGTTCATAGAAGACTCATTTTACAACAATTGTCCGCTGTTTAGTACCTTGACCTTAAGATTCATGGGCCCAATCCTCCACTGCCTTTCAACTTTAATAATTTTTCACCTGGGCGCAGCGGGCCCAAACCTCACATCCTACTTTGTGCTGCTCAGCCAGAGAGCTGTGCTAGAGAAGCACCTGGAGATTCCCCTGGTGTAAGGGAATCCTCTTGGGCAGTGGAGGGGCAGAAAACTAGCATCATTGGCTTCATGTTCCTCACTGTCCCATTTCTTGGAAGGCATCTTGCAGGCTGGGCCAGTGCACACAATGCTCTGGCTGATCTTCAACTAATGACTGTCTCTAGGAGAGCACGGCGGCTGGCATAATTTAGGCTCCACGAAACGGCAGCCATCTTTCCTCAACCCCCTTTCCCAGTTGTTTTGAGTGTAACCATTATATAGGTTAGCTTTCCACCTCTCCTTTTTCTAAATTTGTGGGAGGTAGTTTGGGGCTTATAAATATGTAGGGATAATGGCACTGGGTTAACGTCCCTGTGCAAATGTTCTCCCTCAGCTCTGTCAATTCTCTACAGTCCTGACCTGCAATATGCTCCCTGAGCAATTCCAGTACTGGGCGTCTCTTAAGCAAATACAGCTAATGACCTCAACAGCTTGCCACCTTCTATAAATTGCTTTGCATGGCAAATAAGTGTGGGCAATGTTGCCACAGAAGAAAACGGTATCGTTATGTAGTGAGGCATGAAGCCAACCCAGAGCAAAGAATCAAGATTTTATGGAGTTTCCCCCACTACCCATAGTAACATAGGGATTTTATTTAATGTATTTATTTAATTTTATCTGTGCATCCAGCAAACTAGCATTGAAAGATACAGGACAGAAACATGAATATTCATAGGTGGTAGGGACCTTGAGAGGTCATCTAGTCCATCCTTCCCACCCTCATTCTCTCAGCATTGAGGAAGGACCAAGTAAACCTAGACCATTCCTGACAGGGGTTTGTCCAACTTGTTCTTAAAACCTCCAGTGGATGGGGTTATACGACCTTTCTTGTAACTTATTCTGGTACTTAACTACCATTACAATTAGAAAGTTTTTCTTGATATCTAACCTAAATCTCCCTTACTGCAGATTAAGCCCATTACTACTTCTCCTACTTTCAGTGGACATGGAGAACAACTGATCACTGTCCTCTTTATAACAGCCCTTGACAGTCTTCAAATATGTTAGGTCCCCCCTGCTATCGGGTTTTTTGTCTCTCCCCAAGGCTAACATGTCCAGTTCTGCTAACCTTTCCGTATAGGTCAGGTTTTCTAAACCTTTTATAACTTTTGTTGCTCTGCTCTGGACTCTATAATTTGTCTACATCTTTCTTGAAAGTGTGGGAACCAGCATTGGACACAGTACTCCAGCTGAGGCCACACCAGGACTGAGTAGAGTGGAACAATTACCTCCCATATCTATCTTATGCTACTCCTGCTAATTCAGCCCAGAATGATACTAGCCTTTTTTTCTTTCTTTCCCAACTGCATCACATCGTTGTCTCACATTCAGTTTGTGGGCCTGATTACATAATTAAACCCATTAAACAACTCAGGTGGCTCTCCAATTTTTACTGGCAGCTTCATGCCAAATAGTGTGTGGCATTTTGAATTGGCAAAATGGAGACAAGAGGCTAGTCATGTCACTTCATGCATCAGTGGAAGCTGCTTAGATGTCATGGTGATGGGAGACATAAGAACCTAAGAAGAAGGAAATAGATTAGACTGACAAATTCACTTTCTCTTGGGACTCAAGCCAGGATTTCAACTGCCTGATCTCTAGGGTTTCTCTTTATACTTTCCATTGTTCATATCATCCTCTCAGATTTGGCAATAGCACTTATTTCCTATCAATTTTGTTCCTTTCCACCTTACAAACCCTGAATAACTTCCTCACCTGGGCTTTGCTTTGGGGAATACAAGCCAACATGGCTTTTCCTTTTACTTCTCTGCATAAAGCTAATCTTTGGTGTCAGACTAAGCACAGTTCTGGGAATAGCATTTATTAGTTAACAGGAGCTCCATCTGCTGGCTCAGTGGTTGTCATTGTGGTGCCAAAAAACCCCAACAAACCAAAACCTAATGGAGTCATGTACTAACAGACTCCTGGTTTTTGTTTTGTTTGGATTAACACAGCTATTTGAGTAAATGAGCTAAACAACAGGAGTGAACTAGTCTGAGAGCCCAAGCTGAGATGCCACCGCAAAGCAATGTCTACACAGCTACTTGTAGAGCACTAGCATGAGCCCCACTAACAAGTCTTTGGACCTTGGATGTGAGGCTCCCTCCCAGATGCAGTGTAGACATACCCATAGGCAGTGGTCTCTGAACTTTTTCGGTAGTGCTCCCCCACTCTTACCCAGTCCATGCTCTGCCCGGGAGTCAGAGTTAGGAGCCAAGGCCAGAAGTGGGGCCAGAGCCATGGTCGGAAGGCCACTCTTGGGGCCAGGAGCAGGTCAGGGCTGGGGCCTGGAGCTGCGGCTAGGAGTAGATCTGCAGCCGGGAGCGGGGCCGGGAGTGGCGTGGTGGCTAGGGTGGGGTTGTGGGTGGGGGCTGGAGTGGAGCTGGGGGCAGAGCGGGGCTGGGTGGTGCTCCCTCCCCACCTCTTCTTGGGGCTGGGCTGGGCCTTGCTTCACCCCCCTGAACATTCCTCCATATCCCCCTATGGGGTGCATGCCCCACAGTTTGGGGACCACTACCCTTAGGTATCCCTTACAATGAGTAGTATTTATGCATGCACATTAGCACTACGAAAGCTCATGATACATTTTGCATTCAGCACTACTCAACCCAGAGTTGCAGATTTGGGCCTCTGCTATTTGGATCCAAAGGTGGGGGGTGGGAAAACAGCTCAGTCACTTTAAAATTATGTGATTTGCAAGGATGGAGAGTAGGGATATAAATATAGTTTTAAAAAGTACCTGGTTAAATGGTTAATGATATAATTTTAATAGTTTAATTATTAACAAGTTCACAATCAACCCCTGGTAAGCCTTCTGTGTCCGGCAATCAGGAGGGCACTGGAGTGTGGGGTAGTGGGCTGGGAGAGGCCTATAAAATGGCCCTGTGGAGATAGACTGGGAATAACTCCACAAAGTTTTCTCAGCTAATAATCCAAAAGATGTCTTTGTTTTGTTTTCCTCCCCACTAGCTGCCAGCCCTGCAAACTCAACCTGATCTGAGTGTCAAGCTGGGTTCTTTCTGGCTCATATATATCAACAAAAATAATTAAGATTCTGCAGGCCAGAGTCTTCCCTTTGTTTACACTTGTGCAATCCATTATCTTCACATTCTGCCCTCAGTAACACCTACCCAAGCCCATTGCATAGCACTACTGAAGGCAGAAAAACTTTGCAATTTGAACTGTCCTAGATTCTCAAAGATATTAAGGCTCCTAATGTCTATTGAAATCAATGGACAGTGATCTTTGAGCATCTGGGCAATCACTAATAAATCTGATATTCAAAGCAGAACAGCCATGTGATCCAAGCCATTAGCATGCCCAGGAGGAGTTTTGCAGTTGCATATGGGGCTTGATTTTGCCACCCTAACTAAAGCTGTATAGTACTTTTACTTTGCAAGGAGTCCCCCTGATTTCAATAGATTATTAAAATGGGCAGAACTGGATTCCAGTTAAACCAGCAATGCCTCCTAGGGGGTATTATACTTGGAAATCTGCTTGAACCCAATGGGAACTGCACCCCAGCTCCTCCTGCTCCCTGATTATCATCTAATGCCTGTACCATCCAGAGAGGAAAATCCACTGCTTTGCCCCCTTTCATTCAAAAGCTTGATACGCTCCATAATGTGCTGCACAGGCCCGTTGAGCATGTCTCCCATGTGGGATTTCACCCCAGAAGTCTTAGCTGCAATAATATATTGTTGCAGTGCAGTATTAATGAGTATAAGATAAATGTTACCAAGGTTTTCTTCTCCATCTTGTAAATATGATAGTGATCTTTTCTCCCCCAGAAATGATGCTTTTTTTAATTTGGTACATAGACCCAGTAGTAATGGGCATTACAGAAATGTGGGAAGAGATATTTGAGAGACAAGGTGGGTGCACTAATATCTTTTATTGGACCAACTTTTGTTGGTGAGAGAGACAAGGTTTAGAACTCAACGTTGTTCCTCAAGTCTGATGGCCTCTTAGAGAGATACTGTCTTCATCAGCCAGTGGATCCGACTGGCATATTTTAAAAGCTAGGCTGAGATTTTTGCAAAGATAAGAGTTTCAGACACTAATTTCCCATAGAATTAATCCCATGAATGACTCCACCCTGATGTGCAGTATGAATAGACATTAATGAGATGAGACTTGGAAGACCATGTATAAAAAGTTATGTGCTAGCTAGCAGTCTGGTCCCAAATTAGAGTAAGAGAAAGCATTGATTTGAATGGGAATTGGATGCCGAAACTAGGTAGGCAGCTTTGAAAAATCTCAACCCTAAACTCTTAAATTCTGTTCAAAGCACTCTGTGTAATTTGTTTGCACTAAAGTAAAACTAAGCTTTGCCTGCCTTGTATCTAGAACATTCCAGTCGAAACAATGTTGAATAAAGTAGCACTGAGAAGAATTCCTGACAACTATCCTCAAGAGCCACTTCAGTTCCTAGTTCTCCTAAAGTTCAGGTTGAATATGACAGCTCTGAGTTAAGTTTATAGTTATGTTGTAAAAAAAGGGACCTGCTCATATTGCCAGGTTTGAAGGTTACCCTGTTGTCTGAAACAGTAGCGCGATATTATTGCTAGGTCATGTCCTTCTCCCACAGAGCGCAAAATCCTCTTCCAATAGATGCAGTTGACTCTTCAAAGAAACAAAATGCTTCCCAGGGCTAGAAGTCAGGGGTTTGCTTTCTATTTTTTCTAATCTGGTATCAGGCTGTTGGCTAGCACATAATAGGCTCTTTTAAAATGTGTTCTTATGAGTCTCACCATAATAGTGTTGGGGTTTTTTTGAGTTCTGCATGTTGGGATGGAGTCATTCATGTTATTGTTCTTGAAGGCGTTCCATCTGTCATGATTATATTTAACCCTATGCTTATTGGTACTACTATGCTGTTATAGGGCCAGTCCCAATGCCACAAACAATTAAGCAAGTGGGTCTCCTCATGTGGGTAACTTCATTGGGTCTCCTCATGTAAGTAAAGCTATTCACTTGCTTAAGTATTTGTAGGACTAGGCTATCACAGGGCAAGCTGACCCCTTAAGAGGGGTTCAGAGTCCAACTCTGGACCTTTTCTGGACCAGTCAGTCAAGAACCCAAAGCTTTCTGTGATTTGTTATCCAGATTGACCATGGAGCTGTAGGCTGGGCAGGAAGGTATGCTGGGAAAGGAGTGAGTTTCCTTTTCCCCAGTTAGAAAGACCTGCGAAGAGTAAAGACCTGTTGTGGGGACATACATACCCTCTCCTTAAGTAGTCCTGTGTGCTCTTCCTCCTGTGCAGCAGCAAGCTCTGTCTCTCCAGACAAAAAGCCTGAGAGGACAATGAAGAAGCAGATAAATAGAAGGGTGAGGAGTAAACCAGGGAGAGGAGCAAATCAGCCTACAGAGGGACTGGAAAACGAATAGCATGATGGAAGCCACGTTTGTTTTTAGAAGTTCATTGGACTTCTGTTTACCCCAGAAGGGGTTGGGTTTTGTTTTGTTTTTTTGTTTAGCCAGTTTGTTTAGTACTAAACCAACAAGGGGAAAATCTGGCAGTGGCTGCACCCAGTGATAGAAAGGGTCCATAGACTTATTGTGTTGGCTGCTTTGTGTCTCAATCAGAGATGACTACAGCTTGTCATAAAATTATTATTTGACCGCTAGTGCATCTGAAACTTGTAATATTAAGGTGTTAGAGTTAAGTTTTTAACTCAGAAAAAAGAAACTTGTGCTAAATTACATGGAAATGTGGTAGGGTTATAATACAGGCAAGTCTTGCTACTAACCAATGTCATTGTGATGACTTTTATTTGCCACCAATATCTATTTGCCTTTTTAAATGACTTTATTTGACTGTGCTCACTTTCTCCAAATGGCAGGAATGTTCACCAACACAACAAAATTTAAGCCAATATTGCAGCTTATTTCCATGCTATTCGAATGGGTCCTGCAGGGGAAAAAATTCTGCTAGTGTAGGATGGAAGCAAACTGTTCTTTGCTGTGATGCACTGCAGCCTTCATCTAGGGTAAGCCAGATAGCAGAAAAGTGACTTAGCTGCACAAAGCTTCCCATTACCTATTGGCAAGACCCCAATATCAAAGGGGCAGAGAACTCTTTGTGGGTGGAAAAGTGCCTTCTAACTACCACAAAATAGATTTCATTTGAGAACCAAAAATGTCTATGGAAATAGACTCATGGCTACACTTCTTATTTCCAGCCTATGCTATAATTAAAGGTGTAGATTCTCTCTCATTTTCTTCTGCTTCACTTTATCCCACCCCCATCTTACCAAAGAATTAATGCACATATAATACCTATTTCCACTTAACCTATGCTACAGACAGTCATCATTTAAACCCATTAATACTTATTATTATACCATGACAGATAGCTTACTTAACTTTCCAGACCTGTTAATACAGTATCTTTCACAAGTCACTTTAAAGATTAGAAGTGACAAATGTAATGTCTATTACTGTATGCAGTGTTGTAGCCGTGTTGGTCCCAGGATATTAGAAATAAAAGTGGGTGAGGTAAATCTTTTATTGGACCAGCTTCTGTTGGAGACAGAGAAAAGTTTGAGCTTACACAGACCTGTTCTTCAGGTCTGGTTGAAGAAGAGCTCTGCATGAGCTCAAACATTTGTCTATTGGGCCAACTTCTGTTGGAGAGAGAAAGTATCACCGCACCCACCTTGGTTAAAATGACAGTATTAGACAGACAAGGAGAAGGTGTCTAATTCTGTGTAATAGTTGTGGTGCGTGTATATAACATTTTGGGCCAGATCCTCAACTCGTGTACATTGGCATAGCTTCATTGAAGTCCCCTGGGGATCTGGCCCTCTATTTGGATATGAGTCTGCATTAAGTGCTATTTATTTGTATGCATCAGATCGCTCTGTGCTACAATGTTCTTTAGCTAATGCCCTGGGGAAAAATTAGACTAATCTAATTTAGAAAAGTTTAAAATATTCTAGTCTTTTGAGACTGATCTTGCATCAGGGTAAATCATGAGTTGCTGAAATGAAGGTAACAGGATTACATCAGTGTAAGTGAGATCAGATTTGGACCCATTGCCTTCAGTTGTGTTAATCCTGACTTTTAGGTTGATCTAACAGAGAATAGAATGAAGCCTTCGGTGTTTTCAAAAGACCATAATGCATGTAACTTACTCTCTCCAGTCAAGACTCTTCCACGTTTTCCTCAAACCTCTTCTTTTACAATGTCCAAGCCATTAGAAAGACCCTTCCCACCCCCCCTGGATAGCAACAGTAATAAGTGGCATTATTTCTTGCTGAAAATATAGTTGGGTTCTAAAAACCTTTATAGTAAATCCATGCTACATAGTTATGATCTCCACTATACTGAGATGTTACAAATATTACATTTGCAATATAAAGTATAAGGAAAACTATAATCCCAAGACTTTCTTGGGCAGCTTTTTTTGGTTCAGAAAGATGTAGCAATAGCTATGTATGTAATATAGTTTAACAATCTTAACTATTCCAGACAGGAAAAGTTTTTTGTCAAAGTCTGACAGTTTAAACTCTAAAGCTTCAGCAAAACTTTTAAACTTTTAAACTTTGAACCTGTTTGAACTTCATTTGATTTATGAATTATTAAATTGTACCATTGAAATTCACCGTCTTTATTTTCATCTAGTAAAGATTTTTGTTTAAAAGCAGCAGATGAAGAGTGAGGTCTCGGCAAATGCAGGCTGAGGAGATTATAGTGGCTGTTTTTTTTATCAAAGCAGCATTCCTCTCAGCTGTATAAAACAAAACCCTAGTAAAATATTTAGAAAGGGAAGAGATAAAGGACGAAAAGTGGTGTATACAATGTGTGAGGACATGGATGTTAAACTGGAAAGCTGGATTAGAGAAGACTTTCAAAATTATAAATTAATTGTTTAACTCTTTCTTAATATTGTGCTGTGTTTCCACGTGTAAGGATTAAGAGGGGCATCCCCAGGTTAACAGCGCCTTTAACATTAAGTGGAGGGCAGTGGGGTGGAGGAAGGCATTACTTCAGCAAGTTTCTCTGAGAGGAAACAAATCTGTGGAAAAGGAAATGCCTTGAATGGCTCCCAGAGTCTGAGCTTTTATGCCAGATATAATTAATTATATCTCCCAAGTTACCAAGGATCTACTTAAATCAAAGCATTAAAACTATATAGGTATAGAGCACTATAAAGTATGAGCTTTATTGATCAGTGCTGCAGTATAGGAGTATTCAGAACAATACTGATTAAATTCCTCAAGTTCTCTTGCAGAATGCAGAGGGCTCAGTGCAAAGCTAGAGATGGAATCTGCTGGGGAAGAAGAATCCAGAGGCAGTGTTTCAAAGAGTTATTATAATCTCCTTGAAAGAGTCTGCCACAGTATAGGGTATATGTAGAGCATAGTGTGCCTGAGTACGGTAAGTGTGTATTCATAACCTATGTTTGAATGAATCTTTACAGATGTGCTATTTATCTGTGTATTTGGATCATGACTGTACATTGACAATTCCTTGTCAGTAGTATAAAGGAGAAATAAACAGAAGAAAAAGGATTTTGAACCCCTTTAGTGAGATGGGAGTTCAGTTTCACTATGATACCTCGAAAATTCTTTGTGGCGATTCCTGGGGCTAGTCCAGATGAAGGTATCTGTGTCACTGGTGAGGAGAATAGCTGATTCGGGAGCGTGCGGTAAGAGTAGGATGGTAACATGCGATTCTTCGCTCTCCTGCTGAGCTGTGGTATCGTTCAGAAGTAAGCATTCAGCAGCTGTTCCAGCCCTCCTGTACATATTCCAGCAAATGCTGTCACAAGGCAATCACATTAATAAGACCAAAGGTAAAAGGGATAAAGCACACGGGGGAAACTGAATGAAACAAGAGCCGTATGAACACTGAAATACCAAAACTTGGCAAATGTATGTCAACAACGTAAGTTACAACCGAGCTTCTGAACTTGTAGTGAGAGGAAGAGAAAACAAAAGTAATAATGAGGAAAAATTGGGTGGAAAGGGAGGCCAAAAATAATGTTCTCCTCAACCTGAGCATGCAGCCATCATAATAACCCGTGCAGTATGCAGCTTCTTAACAAGGTTTTAGGATGGGGAGAAATGAAATACTTGAGTCTTTCTCTAACAAGGTGTTTTTGGTCTGGTGTCTGTGGCTTGTTTAATTCCTTGTCCAGGACGAATTTGCCTTGCAACATAGGAAAAAGGCACAGAGATTTTATCAAGTTTGATAGATGTGAGAAAATCAAGACTATTCATTTATGACCTGTTTGGGATTGCAGTGGGACTAATCATATAAGTAGATGCTACGCAATGTGAGTAAGGATTGAAGAACTGGGACCTTTACTGGTATATTTTTAAGTCCTTGTACAGAGTACTTCAACTTAGCTGAATGTCAACTAGTTTACTAATGGCTGTTTTTAGAATAGGGTTATTTGACACTTGAGCGATACCTGTACAACCCTGAAATGTCAAAACATTTTACAGGTTTTCCATTATCAATATAAGTGTAGGGCCTAACTCCAGAACATGAAGTCAGGCCAAGTAGTGCTGGCACTAGAGGTCCACTGAGTTCAGTGGACAACAACTCATGTGAATAACGGTTGCAATTCCCAAATTGAACACTCAGTACAGAATCCTGCTCAGTCTATGGACACAGAAGTGAAATCACTGTAGCTGTGTGGTACAGGACAATGATTCCAAAGTGGTGGTTCTACCCCAGCAGCCACAGAGCATTGCAGTCTCCACAAAGGCACACAGGTGGCAGTCCACATGCATGATGCTACATAAATCTCATGGCTATATACTTGGCTTGGTTGAGATTCAGTGGCCTGTGACTGCTATGATACTTCAATCTATGCGTTGTAGCAGTGGCTGCGTGGAAGCACAGTCTTTAACGACAGTATTTTAATTGTCCTTCCATATGATTCAAGACATCCACTATCTCTTTGGGACACAGAACAATAAAAGCCTGCAGGGAATAATTTTTGCCTCCCTCCCTTTTAATTTTGTAAAGAAACTAAACAATATAGTGTTGCTAGAGAACCCCCAGTTTCGGAACAGCTGGTCTGGGGAAACCACAGGCATCACAGCAACAATATACAGAGCAACCTGGGGTTAGTGCTGCGTGCGAAATGTGCTTTCTTATGTCGGCTATAGAATCTCAAATGATGAGATGCATTAGGGCAATGGTAACTAAAGTAAAAACGGATGCACCCTTTGTTTTAAACAAAAGCAGAAGGAAAGATAAACATTAAATAACCATTATACTATCTCAGGCGCATGGAAACCATTTCAATCTTTAACACTTACATGTAAAAGAATGGAAAAAGCAGAAGACTGCTACCCTTTGAATCAAAGCCCTTATAGCAGGAATACATTATTATTGTTACAATACATTTTGAAAGCAGCTCCATTTTAATCGGACACATGGTAACTAATGAACAGGAGTAAAAAAGGGTGTCTGGGTGACATTGCCACAGTTTTCTGTGTATATGTCCAATGCTCTCCCCCTCCCCCTGCCAACACACACACACACACACAAAAGCTCACATATTAATGCCTTTCATAAAAAGACTGGTGTGCCACTCACACAGGGTGAAACTTATGGGATGTCAGCTTAATGGAGACTTCCAAGTTTGCAGTGGCTTGGACTGGTTTACTGAATAAAGAGTATCTGTTTATGGCAGGAAAGTCCTCCATCTTCTGTGCAATCATAACATCTGGGAGCTGTCTACAGAGATTTAACACATTTTTATTGGGAGGAGGGGAAGAAAATAATTGGCACTTAGGTCTCTATTCATCCTTTCAATTTCAGGTACAGAATGAAATTTCTTCTGGTGCATTGACCATGTTGGAGGACTTTGAATAGAAATGTAGAAATGTGGCCCAAGTGAAGAGCAGTGTAAACTGTGTATTTGTTGATTAAAAGCTAGTCCCTAAGCAGGAAAGGACCAGACATAGAAAAATGAAGTTTTGCAGGATGATTCTCCATTAAATTCATAAAAAATATTCAGAGATCAGAGTTGGCAAATATCTCGAGATACTCATAGTGCTATGTCATGGCTGCATTCAAAGATACAGGAAACAATGGAATCCATATCTCATGAGTGACATGATCACATCTCTGACTATAAGGGTTGAGGATAAAGGTATCACCAGTGTACAGTAGGTACCATTGTAATCAGGCACCTTAAATTCTGATACCAAAAGTAGTTCTATGAGCAGGGGTTAGAAAACATCATAAGCACATTGAATAAGCTACGTTATTGGTTTTAAAGATGAAAACTTGCCTGACAAGCGGGCTTTTCAAAGCTCTCGCAGACATCAGTATCTTTATATTATCCTTGTAATCTATTTTGGGTCTCAAGAATTTGGTGCATGACTTGGAGAGCTCTCTCATCACTGGATGTGATCTAATCAGTCCTCACACACTAAGGAGGCTGGCCTGATCTGTAGCTGAATAGGAGATCTTCATGGAAAAGCCTCCAGGCCTTTGGAAAGTAGTTTTGATGATTAAAGATTCGATTTTTACTGGTGCTGGGTGCTGTTAGCTTCCTTTGACATTGGTGAGAGTTGAGGGCACACAGCAGTATCAAGTCTTCAGGATGGTCACCATGAAAAGGGGAGGAGAAAGGAAGCATGGGTCGGCTTAAAAATATCAGTTGACTGAAAAATGACCATTGCCATCCATTACAACATGGTGCAAATGTTTATACTTCAAATTAAGCAGGGTCACAAATTCCTCGTGATTTCTAGGCCGCCTTTGCTTGACAGAAGAACAAAGCATGTTGCAGGCTGTCATGTTCTTTTGCTTGCTCTGTAACTGTGTTGTCTGCAAGCTCTTTGGAGTGGGGACTGTCACTTACTATATCTTTGTACAGCACAGTGGGTCCCCAAGCCAGTGGGCATATAGGCACTACCACAATAAAAGTGTTTTTTCATTATCATTCACACCTTCAACAAAAAGATAGCCTATTCAGACTTAGGTGCCTAATGTCAGGCACTTAAATCTGTAGCTAACTTTAGGCACCCAACTGTGAAAATGTTGCCCTCTTTGTGGCCCGAGTAGTCTAAGAAACGATCTCTGTTCTGTATGTGTACAGCACCCAGCACAATGGTCCATGCAGAGGTGCTGGGACTAAGGGTGTGGGGGGTGCTGCAGCACCCTCAGCTTGAAGTTGATTCCATTATAGACAGGGTGTACAGTTTGGTTCAATGCCTCTCAGCACCCCCAACTACACAAATTGTTCCAGCACCCCTGAGTCCATGACTAGGGCTCCTTGCTGCTACAGTAATGCAAATGTCTAATAATAGAAGATAGTGTCAATGGCCAGACGTTCAGAGGTTGCCGAACACTTATAATTCCTATTTTCTTCAGTGAGCTGGGAAGGCTCAGGGCCTTTGAAAAATAAGGCCAGGTGCTTAAACAGGCATTTGGGTGCCTAACCATACACATCTAGGCTTGACATTTTTTGGCCAAACATCCTCCTTCCCCTTCCCCCCCCCCCCCCCCCCCCCGCCCCAGGCATTCAAAATATTCACACTGAAGTGGACCAGTTTCTCCTAACACTTGTAGCATTTGGCAAACAGCAGCAGCACAGAACATCCTGTCCAATTGTTTCCAAGAGCAAGTGAAAATTCACTGAAGTTGCAATACAGAAGGTGGGTATTTCTCCTCCCCCCGCTCCCCCCAAGTATGCAGTGAGTGTGTGTTTTCAAGAAGTGTGTGTTTTGGATGAGGCAGAGCATCAGCTGCCTGGTATCAGTGTTCTGGCTCCGGCTGGGCGGGATGGAGGCTGAGCAGAGCCAGGCTCGGGAGGGTCAAGTACAGGTTGCTGAGCAGGAAAGAGGCGGGGGAGGGGAGGATTGGGTCACTCCTCTTTCTCTTTTTTTCTACACAGTGTAGGGAATGTTGGGACTATTCCATCAGTGTGGTATGTCTGTATAAACATCATTAGCCTCTATGAGCTGACACACTATAGATTTTCATTTCTTCTTACAAATCGCTCCTCTCCACAATAAAAATACCATGGATATTAGACAGAATGTTAGAAGAAAAGATGGAGATGTTTATTCTCATTCCCTTTGATCTCTAGTAGAGCAAGGAATGGACGCCACATAGTAATACCGCAAGAGACAAAGGAGAGCAAGCAAGTCAATATTGGCTGGTGGGAGGTGGGGGGGGCGAGGGGGAGGGAATGTCTTATTGCTTCACTCAACTATTGGTTGTGTTGTTAATATAGGTTGGGAGGCATGGTCACTTGACTCATGGTAGAATCCTAGGAATGATGTAATGAACTGTTCCAGGGAGAAGTGAATCAGGCAGTGTAAAGCAGGACTGGCAATAATTTACCTAGGGCATTAACCTGTCCTTATGTAAGTATGTCAGGGTAGTATGTGTGAGCAGGGATTGTTTGCAGCTAGCATGTAGAGTTGAGAATTTTAGGAAAAACCTCTTAATTCCCCAAACTCCTGCATTTCCCTCTCTTTACACTGCACACTCACTTGTGCCCCTACAGTTTCTTCAGCTTCCTATGGGCCCAGAGTAGTTTTCTCCCTGCCTCTCTTCCTTAGAAGCAGTTATGTAAATCTTCAGGGAGACCCACTGGGAAACTTCCCTCACTCATTTTCACATCCCTTCTGTCCTGACAGCAAAACAATAGCTTACAACTGTTACTGGCAGAGTCGTTTCATTTTTAGTTTGACCCCTTTGATGGCTCTATATTACTCCCTTCCCCCTGTTTATTTTTTATTTTGATGTTCAACTCTGATTTTTTTTGTTTAAGTCAACAGGACTTGATTCAGCTCCATGGAAATCAATGAGACTTTTGCTGGTGGTTGCAATGGCCCTCTTCTAATTTAAGCAAAGTATTGTTTTAGCATGATATACACCACTTTAAAAATAAGACTACCCTTTCTTTTGTCCTGTTAGTCCCTATCAAGCTTATGATTGCTTACCTCAATCTCTCTTCAAGGGAGAAATTGCTCCCAGCACACGGCCCAATCTTCTGCTTAAATCCTTAAACACAAGACTTAAGTAATGACTAAGCCCTCCATTTTGGGGACAGTTTTGCCGCGGGAGTCCACCTATGCCAAAAACTTCCCCATGTCCTTCCGCATTTTTATTTATTTTACTGGCTTGCTGAGTCCAACACATGGCGTCATCATCACTTTAGAAACTATTTCAGCCTTTGTGAGCTTCAAGGCCAAGTAGATGGAGATCCTGGCTCAGTTTCTTATTTTGAAAACACTCAAAAGGGGTCATCTGCATGACCAGGAACTTCTGCCCAGCATAGGCTGGCAACCACTGAAGTAAATTCAGGCCCTTAAGGCCTCTTACACTTGCAAGCCTGTCTAAGGAGGAGCCATTTCAAACCTTTACCCAACAGAATCTGACTAATGGGTTCCAGGGTACCGTATGCAGCTTTAGTCACTGGTAACCAGCAGTTTGGAAAGTTCTCTTGGTAATCTGCCATTTTTTTGGCAACACTTTTCTTCACAGAAACATTTTCCCTGTTTTAAAACTCCCCTTTCCTAAACTCCAGAAGAGGAGCATAGTGCAGCATGCTTCTCCTTACTTGAGGTAACCCTGTCCATTTGTTCACCAGCTCAGTAGCACTAGATCGTGTCAGAACACACAACTCATTCCTCCCACATGCGGTAATTAATCATCTAAGGCACAATCATGGGTCTTTATTTAGCTTTCTAAACTGTTCTTACTCATGCAAACTGGAGTCATTACTAGTCTGATTGCAGGAAGCCTGAGTGAGAAATGAAGACTTGCTCTTATATAGGGCTATATATATATATATGTATATTGCCATGGTGCTGTGCAGTGGCAGGTCCATGCCAAACAGATAATAGGCCCTTACCCCCAAAGGAATGCAGACACAGAAGTTAGACAAAACAGAAACAAGAAGATAAAATGCACATAGTGGAGCATGGCCAACAGAGTTAGAGCATTTAGAGAAAAACTGGGGTTTATATATAAGGTGGGGGCTGTACACAAAAGACAAAATTGGGCTAGATTCTGCTCTTTGTAAATCTGGAGTTACTTCATGGACTTTAATGGAATGACACCAGGGTAATTGATTTGCACTCAGGTAACTGAGAGAAGACTTTTGCCTATATGGAATGGACGATGGGAAATTCAGGGCTAGAGTGGAGCTGCACCACTTTGCAACTATTGAGGCACTGGCCCTCACTCTTTAAAATGCTTAGCATGAGATTCTGCTTTGTGCTTCTTATGGTGTGTCTACCCTGCAGCTAGGAGGTGCAATTCCCAGCATGGGTAGATGTATGTGCACTAGCATGCTAAAAATAGCCGTGTGGCTGCAGTGGCTCAGGCTAACCACATGAGTATGTACCTACAGTCTCAGATGGGGTTGTACTCGGGTGGCCAGCCTGAGCCACCACCCATGATGCTGTGCTCACGTGCTACTTTTCACATGCTAACTTGAACAGAACTAGTGCATGCACATATATCGGAGCTGGGAATTATCTTACAGCTGCAGTATAGATATGGCCTTACAGGGCAGCACAGAACGTGCAGTCCAGCGGGAAGTGGGTCAGAAGCGGTTGTAAGCCACCTTTGCACCCTCATTTCTGCGCTGTTTCATGGGCCAGAGCAGCCTCTGCAGTAATTTAGACATTCTTGAAGGAGGGATTTTATTTTATGCCTCCTCAGGCTGCCCGGTGGACAGCAGCACTGCCCAGAATTTCTGCAGTGTTACATGCTGATCCCACCACACTCCCTGCACCAGCGTTTACAAGGAATTTTTGGAGGATAGCCCATGGTTGTCATCCTCAGTTTCTACACCGGTGCATTTCTCCCCTGGCTGATTCTGGGGCTTTTAGATCCCTTTTACCTGGTGTAGAGGGGCTGGATCTGGAGTGAAAATCTCACCCTGGGTACTTTATGCTGCTCTGCTGACAAATTATGGCCTTAAAACCAGTGTAGCTGACCCTGGGAGGTTTGCCCCAGTCCTCCAGTGATGTAAAGCTGTTGCAGCGCCTAACTCAACTCAGTCCATGCTGCCAGTGTAAGGAGTACAGCTGAGCTGTCCCTGTGTCCCATTGAGCTCTGGCTGCCCTTGAGCCCAGCCTGGAGCAGGCTGAGGAAGGAGGAAGCGCAGTCTGCACTTCTTGGTTATACTTGATAATCTGGGTCTTGTTCTTTCATGTCTAAAGTAAAAACTCTGACACATTATGTAATAACAAAGCGTGGGCTCTTGAGGCCCTTGGTCATTTGACCTTAAAGGACTAACCTTTGAGGTTTGGACTCTGTCCTTATTCAAGCAAAACTCCTCTTATTTGCTGCAACTGATGGAGCCTCCATCTCCTGTCGATGATGAATTTTTCTTGTCTTGCTCAGATGGAGAGTGACTCCGAATTTGGGACACTCTCAGTGAGAGGACTATTGGGTGAAAAAATTAAGTTTTTTTAAAATGATGGGACTAATAAATTATACATTAAAGAAACATATCCATTCATAAGTTGGGATGCTGGAGCTGTCTTCTCGTCTGACAGCGCCAGTAGCTTCATTGCACTATGAGTGGCATTAAATGTGCCACAGTCAACTGATACAACTGATTTGAACATTCTTAGGGTTTGATATGGTGCCAAATGTCCAAAACCTGACAGCAGTGAGTGAATGCCATCTTTCTGGGGCAGCTTATCCTCGCTATTATCACTGAAGTTGACTAAATACCTAAAGAAATAACTTTTGCCTGTGTTCACCTCCCCCCTTCCCTTTTGCATTCAGGTCATTGAATGGTCTAGTGAGTGAGTTTACAGATGGGGATATATCCAGAAAGAGTAAATGCTAAGAGAATATAAGTGGAAAGCAAATTTTGAATTCATCCTGGTCAGCATTCACACTAGAAATATGACAGGTTTCAGAGTAACAGCCGTGTTAGTCTGTATTCGCAAAAAGAAAAGGAGGACTTGTGGCACCTTAGAGACTAACCAATTTATTTGAGCATAAGCTGTAGCTCACGAAAGCTTATGCCCAAATAAATTGGTTAGTCTCTAAGGTGCCACTAGAAATATGGTTATAAAGGTTACACTCATCTAAGACATGCACTATTGTTTCTGTTCCCTATGTGTCTAGTCAAAAATAAGCTGCTCAAATTTTGAATATCACATATCGAATACATACAATAAACTGTGTGACCATTCTATAGGCCAACACTTGTTTAAAAAAATTGTTTTTTAAAAATATGTGAATAAATTTGAACAATAAGGCCATCTGAGAAAGTAACTTGTTTTCTGATGATTCTTGAACAGAAAATAAGCAAGTCCATGAGATACATGCACTATGAATTCTTTGCTTAACTCTCTAATCCTTATCTTGATTAAGCAACACTTCTTGAGGGGTAATGAGCACTCTCTGATGCTGGCTTTGGCTTTCAGCAAATGATATTTTTGTACACATTTCTTTATACTGGTGTTAGTTCCAATACAGGAAAACACATCAATACTATAAATCATGACTTCAGTAGGGGTTCCTCATGTAGAGCATCTACTACAGATTTAGGCCCTAAATGAGGAAGTGCTAGTTGATCCTCCTGAAAGAGTCACAAATGTGAACTGGACAGCCAAAAGTCTTCTAGAGAGACTTATTGTGGTGACTAGTAAATTAATTGCAAATAACTGAAAAGGCGTTTCCCGAGTCTACTTATCACCCTGGCTATACATAATTTTAAAAATTATTAAATGCGATGATGATAAGAGGAGAGAAACTCTCAATGGATACAGTCCTGCACATTACTATTAACTCTAGATAACTAAAGTATCAGCTTCACTGATCACAAACTACACAGTATTTGACACATTACCAGATATTTTTACTTAGTCACTTTAATGTTTTATTTATTTGTCTGTTTCCTGATTACCAATTTATAAACTAGTATTGGGCTGCTTCTTCCTGATGCTTTTACTCTTGTTTTGTTTCAATTGTTAAGTTGTTTTGCAAAAGGAAGCATCAGTCTTGCCTGTGCATAACTTTATTCCCACAAGTACTCCCATTGACTTCACTAAAGTGAAATCCTCCCCTTTGCCTTTGTAACTTCCATGCCTGAACTATTATCCTATGTTGTACTTTTGTACGGTATTTGCCTGAGTTAGAGCCCAAATCCTGCCAACGCTTACTACTGGACAGAAGCCTCATCTGCACGAGCCAGTTGTACGGCTTCAACTATACTGGGATAGTTAAAGTGATATAAATCTCCTAGCGTGGATGCATTTATATCGCTATAAAAAGTCTTCATATTGATATAGCTGTTCCTGTACGGTCACCTTTATACTGGTGTAACAGCATTCATGGCTTATTTGGATTTCTTAGCTGTGTACAGAAATAAGCTGTAAGAAGCACACTTACAAATACAACATGTTTTTAAAAATGGTTGTGTGGAATAGCTCTTACTTAGTTCAATAGAATTTAAGTGAAGGGCTGGCTCCTGCAAACCATTACCCATGTAAGTAGTCCTTATTCATGCACAGAGTCCCATGAAGTTAATAGGAGTTGAGGGGCCCCATCACCACACAAAGCGAGTTGTGGCCCATGGGCGCAATAGGGCTTTGATTAATGTACAGTAATAGGTGCAGACTTCTGCATATGCAGGTCTTAATCCTGAAAACCTTTACAACATAATTTGAATTTTACATGTCAAGTTGGACTCTTGGCTGGCATTCAAGTGTCAGTGTGAAAAGGCTCTATTTCCTGTTGCACTCTTTACCTAAAATTGTGCTTCAAAAATGTGTCAGTGCACTTGTGCCTGCAACTAAGAGGTGCTGTATATTTAGATGGAATCTTTTAAAACCTTGGTCCACAGTGCTGTGTATCCTGGCGCTTCAGAGCCAGCAGAGGGAGCACAGGTTAACCTTTACACTGTACTCTCACAGCTGAACTGACATCATGAGCAACGGTAGTGCAGAACTAAAGAAGCAGTGACTGATGCCATGTTAAGTACAAGTTCCATTAAGAGCAAAAGGAATGGGCGCAAAAATCAGTGTCTGCTGTACAGAAATGGACAAAACTAGTTAGGAAATATGTTCTCTTCTAGAATCCAAGAAGAGATTAATACTACGAACAAGGGAGAGGACACAAAATTCAAACTGTTCATAGAACTTAAGGCCAGAAGAGCCCATTACGATCATCTAGTCTACTTTCTGTATAACACAGGCCATAAACCTCATTAGCTACAACAAAATCCTTTGATAATGCCCCTTCATACTGCTGAAACATCTTACGTTCATCTCCGTTTATATCAAATGCAGACCATAGGAATACATTAGTCGGCACGCTTCATTCACAAATGAAATAATTTTTTTATAAGGGAAAAATTGGAAAAGAGAAATTACACCTCTAAAAGTAAATATGCCAAGCAACACTATACAGTAGCATTGGAGCGACAGAAATTTTCTCCTATCCCAACTATAGGTCAGTAGTGAAAGTATGTGATACCAATGTGTGTTGTTTGCAGTTGGTCACTTCTAAAATAACTTATATTTATACACTTACTCTCTCTCTCCCACCCACCCTATGCTTTCTGCAGCTGGCACACCTCCAATTAACAGACTTTTGGCTGGAAGATGCTATTATGATTTTTTCTTTCTTCTCATCTTGCGGGCATGGGGAGCAGTACAGTGTCGGTATTCATTCCTGTCCATGGCTTGTTCCTCCATGAAACCCAGCCTGGTCATGTCCCTGTGTATGATATCCTGCATCTAGTTGATGGCTGGGCTCTGTCTGACTGACCTTGACTACTTTGCATTAATTTCTTTGGCATCTATCATCTGTTTGTCTTCTATGGTGGCCCCACCACTGTAACCCTTATGGTTGTAGCCAGTCCCATATCTGACTGTCATTCTACTCTCCTCCTAACTTCTTTGTTTGTCTTGGAATAATTTCTCTTATGACAAATGATTATTTACTACAACATAAATGAACCACTCTTAAGGTTAAGGTATTAAATTCTGCTACATTTTTTTCTTAGTAGCAATTGCTATATTACGTTTTGCATAGAACTTACTCTCATCACTTTTGTCTTGCCTGCTCAGAGAAGTCCTAATCCTTCGTGCATTGAAGTTCAAACAAAGCAGGCACAGAATAAAAAGCATTATAAAAAAGAAGATATAATTCCTGCTAATGGCAAACCTCCCATTGACGTCACAAGATTTTCTCAAGCATGGACCTCACGAATGGGCTTACTATTATTTTTAGGAGTAACAGTAATAGTAGCAGTAGCAACCACTTTATGGAGGTTTCTCATTTTGTTTCACTGCCAGATTCAGTGGGTTAATAACAGACATTGTTCCCATCAAGTTTCCTGTCTGAGACATTGTCTGGGCTGCTGGCTGCAACCTGCTTGAACAATTCAGGAGTTGGCACAGCTGTGGAGCATGGCTGAGTAATTATTCATTTCGTAGAGCAACAAACAGTCTTATTTTTTTACTTTGCTTTCTTTTAGAATTAATATTTCAATCCTCTCTAGTCCTGCTTTGCCCCTTCTCTTGGTTAAACATTGTCACCCTGCTTCTATTGAAAGCAGATATGTGACCACCTACTTTACTTGCACTCAGAGGTAACCTCTCTCCTCATCTTGTGCTTGCCTCAAATGGCAGGCAAGCGGGGCTCAGGCAATAGAATAAGCATACAACCACATGGGGAAGGAAATAGCACAAGAATTGGCTCTTTCCCGGTTTCCTACCAAGCTGAAATCAGAAAATGTCAGAGGGTAAAGAGGAAGGAATAGCTCGTCATACTGATCCAAGTGTTAAAGGCGTACCTCTCAATGTTCCAATTATCCAGTGTGTGACAATAGCCATAAAAAGTGTGTGATTATATGACCAAAATGTGGAATACATGTGTAGACTGATCAATCATGTAAGTGCCTGTACCAGGATTAGTAGTAGTATTTTAGCACAGGTTCTTGTTGGGAGATTGATGGAATACGCACTAGAGACTGATACAAGCTTTAATTACATACCAAATAAGTATACTTATTAATATAACCAGGCAACCTATAGAAAGAAAAGCAGTGTTAGCTCTCAGAACTCTAGGAATACTTACGTCCCCCTAAGAGTTGTGGAAAACAAAGATAAAGATCTTTCAATGGAGTTTGGCAGAGAGCAGGTCACAAAACAGTAGATGCTGTTTCAGGACTTCGAGGAACCCAATATTTAGGCAACTAGGTTATATCTATTATACTTCTCCTTTATGTGACTATTCAGATGCATAACCATATTAGCACGTGTTCTGTGGCCATAATAAGGTTTATACCTGCCCATGATCTATATGTGGCATTCTGGCTCTCCATAATCTTACTTCTGATCATTGACTTAGGCACTTGTGTCAATCAATTTTTTAATAGACGGCATTGATGTATATGATTTAACTGGCTGGCAACTAAATTACCAAATAGTGCACAAGCCTCCAAACTGGCCCCCTGTTTCATGATAATTTCTGCAAGCTTGCAGTGCACCTGTCTTTCTGTAGTCAATTGTTGGTTATATAGAATGAGACGGCAAAATTTCTGACCTAAGGGTAGGCCCTTGGGCCCTGTTTGGTTCACTTAAGCTTATGCTAAGGAGTCATTTTATCACACTAGGTCTCCCACAAATAAAACAGGCCTTTTGTCATAGCAAATCCTACCCACATTTCAGTCTCTGCATTTTAATAAAGTAGCTGTGCTCTGTGTGTGTGTGTGTGTGTGTGTGTGTGTATAATAAATAAATCCCTCTTAAAACATTCATTCAAATATTTTGCCGTTGATGAAAACTTGGTAAACTATTAGTTTTTTTTAAAGGTGAGACTCTCTGAATAATTAATTAAAATAAGTAGAAATAAAATTAAACCATTACAATCAATCAATATAATTATAAACCATTAATATTTCTCCATCCCTTCCCTCCTTCCCCACACCTCTCACTTGTGCCTACCCTCTGTTAATTACAAAACCAACTTTTCCTTTCTTACCTCTGCTCTTCCATGAGGGAAATATTAAGGGGGAATAAAACCTAAATGTTATCAACTGATGCACAAATGCCCCAGTCCTGCAAAGAACTTATGCATGTGCTTAACTTTGAGCACGCGAGCAGCCCATTTGAAGTCACTAGAACTGCTCAGGTGTTTACAGCTAAACATATGTTTACATGCTTTCCTAGACTGGGGCCAAAGTTGTTAGTTTTATCCAGTCAATTTCCTCAGCCAAACTCAGATAAGAGTAGCCAGAAAAGGAAAATTGAGGGTGGGTGAGGAAAAGAACAAAACAAAGCATTCTTCTCAGGTACTAGCTGGGCGGTGCTGATTGCTATCAGCTTAGGCTGCAGTGATTGCTCCATTCTTGAACATTCCTTGTCTGAGGAAGGCTGGATCAGGAGATGACAACAGGGCAACGAAGGTTCCCTTGTGCTCTTTCCTAGCCTACATGCACCTATCAAGTAATGACTAGGATCCAGGACTTTCTACAGTTACATGAAGAAATCTGTGGCTCATAGCCTGTAACCAGCTTGGTTGAAGCTGTAACTTGGAACAAAAAATAAAGCAAAGGGAAGGGACAGACTTCTTAATGCAGAACCAACAAAAAAGAAGCTGCCCATGTGTTTACACTGGGGTTTAGGCTTTTTCAGGCCTTAGGATAATATCCAGGCTATATGACAGTCCCCATTCCAAAGTTTTTCTGAATTTCCCCCAAACAATATTAACTCAAACACAACACAACCTTGAAAGCAGTCTTGGAACTTATCTGAATGTCCAGTTCTCAAAACAAGATTTCAATATGCGTCATGTCCCTCCTTGGGTTACTTTGACTAAGGGTGACCCCCTCCCCTGGAATTCCAGGTTACAGTTCATTAGTCCATAACAGCTTGCTTCTTTAACAGTCTCTCTTCCACAGGTAGGCCAGGTCTGTCAGGTCCATAGCTGTGACCATGTGCAACTGATATCATTTAGGTGTGTGCTAAGACCCCACACTGTTCCTCAGATGTTCTTGTCAACTACTGGAAATGGCCCACCTTGATTATCACTACAAAAGGTTTTTTCAGCCCCCCGCTCTCCTGTTGGCAATAACTCACCTTAAATGATCACTCTCGTTACAGTGTGTATGGTAACACCCATTGTTTCATGTTCTCTGTGTATATAAATCTCCCCACTGTATTTTCCACTGAATGCATCTGATGACGTGAGCTGTAGCTCATGAAAGCTTATGCTCAAATAAATTTGTTAGTCTCTGAGGTGCCACAAGTACTCCTTTTCTTTTTGCGAATACAGACTAACACGGCTGCTACTCTGAAATCATTTATTTTGATAGAGTCCACTGAATGCATCCGATGAAGTGAGCTGTAGCTCATGAAAGCTTATGCTCAAATAAATTTATTAGTCTCTAAGGTGCCACAAGTACTCCTTTTCTTTTTGCATTTATTTTGATGCAATTTTTGTGTCTCAAGGCAGAAGTGGAATGAACTAGACCTGATCTCTAGGTGCAATCAGAAAGCTGCATGACATCAACTGCCAGCTTATAATTACATACACAAAATTGTGCCCACAGCTATTTTCAACCACAAAACTTCAGGGACAAAGAGGAAAACCAGTTTGAGGCCTTATCAAAATAGGATCCTAAAGATGCAGGTTCAGGCGAAGGGTTGATTGGTTCTTATCCAAACTGCTTCATTCATCCCTAGTTTGGCTTGCTTTTTGTTTTTGTACTAGAATAGAGCAGGTAGGATGATATCAGAAAAGATATACTCTAGGAGCACCCAGATAGAGGGATCCAAAGTTTTAACAGTAAAGGCATGGGTGGCGCGTGAACTGCTGGCTGGGAGAGGCTAGCCCCCAGCCCTGCTTCTTCTGCCTGAGCCCCCCATTCTGCACCCCCCACCGGAGCCCAGAGTCCCCCACCCCCATGGCTGCCAACCCCCACCCCAGGCTAGCCCCCTCCCCCCCGGCTGCCAACCCCCACCCCAGCCCCGGAGCGCTGGGAAGGCAAGTGGCACCACAGCCCCAACCCCAGAGGGCGGGAGGACAGTGGCCTGGCCCTAGCTGGGGCCATCGCACAGGGGGAGCCATAGAGTTGGAAGCAGGAGGGAGTCTGGGGGCAGAGTGTGGTTGGGGCCACACCTAGCTGTTTGGGGAGGCACAGCCTCCTTCAGCCTACATTACCCACCACCCATGAATGAAGGGGAGTAAACACTGGAAGAAACTACCAAGGGAAGTGATGGGTGTCTTCAGATCAAGACTGAAAGGTATGGTTTAGCCAAACACAAGTTATTGGGGTCAATTCAGGGGTAACTGGGTGAAATATAATGGCCTGTGATATATAGGAGGTCAGACTATGGTCTAATGGTCTCTTCTGGCCTTAACATCTCAGTATCTAAGACTACTAGCCTATCAGAAATAAGGAATAATTTCTCTGGCTGAATGAAATCCAAAAGGGCAGTAATACTGTCTAAAAATGGCGAAGTGGGGTTCCCTGTTTATTCTCTCAGTAGCTTCCCTGTCTAATTTGCTCAGTTCAGTAGTCGAAGGTTGGCTTTTCTAAATGTGAGGCCTATAAACTGAACCCAGGACCTGGAAATCAAGCTGTGTATCTTAATTACAAGTGAAAATGTAATAGAGAGAATTTTAATTGTCTTCTATAAGAAATTAGTTGACATGTTGTGTGCACCAGAATAGCATTTTTCTCACTCTCCCAGCGCTCTGCAGAGCTGTCAGCAGTAAAAACTTGTTTACAGTCAATAAAGTATGACCTGAAGATGCTCAAGGAGCAAATAGTTTGAGTAAGAATGTTTATAATTTTATATAGTCACTATTTTGACCATTTTACTGCATTTTAGGTAGTCCAAATTTTGTCAAACTTTTTCTTTAAAAACTTTGAGAATTTTTTTATTCTGCCAAACTTTATTATTTTAAATAAATTTCCCCCTCTTTTTTTTTTTTACACTTTATGAATATATATTTTTCCTGTGGGAAAAATAATTAAGAGGGAATAGGAAACAAGGAAAAGGAACAAACTCTCTCTTCTACTTTTCAACGGAGAAAAGAAGTAAGGAAATGGAGTAAAGCGTATGGGAAACTTGAAAAAACGAAATGAAGAAAACAAAAAAATATATATTTTTATTTTGATTCAAATATTATATTTATTAAAAATCCTGAAACTTTGAATGAAACAAAAATGTTTTGCTTCCCTCCCCCCAACATTTTTTGTGAAAATACTTAAAAATCTCAGCCAGCTCTAGTGACAAGTTTCAAATTATTTCCTCTGTGTGAAATTCACCCCGTTAAGAGAATGAGCACAAGGGCTATGCACCACTTAAGCCCCATTCTGAAAACATAAGTGGGACTTAGATATTGCATGGGCCTTGTGCTAGCCCTCAACAAAGTGTGAATTTCACTCTTTAAACTGAACATTAGTAGTATTACTCAACCAGTAGATGGCCTTATCTGAGGAGAAGGATCAGATATAGAGCCAGTAGTTCTAGTGCCTTGTTAGGAGCAAGACTGTTATGGTTGAGGAGGCGCTTTCATTCTCAGTTCCCATCTTTGGGTGTTTATTATTTATTTGTATTGGGGTAGCATGTTGGGCCACAGTCTGGGATGAGGGCCCATTGTGTTGGGCACGGGTGCAAACACATAACAGAAAGACAGTCTCTGGCCCAAAGAGCTTTGCTTGTTGTTGTTGTTTTTTTCAATTACCTTTATTCTCATCGCAAAAGTTGGATATGGAAAGTCTGGTAGAATTACATGTGGCAGTTTGTTTGTGTACTTTTGTACTTTACAGTATTCTCTCGCAATGATCTGAAGCCCTACAGTTTATAAAGCCCCACCATTTTCTGGACGGTTAGTGTCCTCGTAGTGTAGTGCTATAACTCAAGCCTTATTTAAAAGGTTCAAAAATTCCGGTAGACTTAGCCCTCAGCAAAAACAGGTGCCTTTGATAGGTTGTAGATTTGGTTTAGAAATACATGCTTATAACCAGAGCTCCAAGCATTTAAATAAACACACAGGCCTTGATTCTCAATTGCCCTGTACTTTGTGTAATTATTTATACTAATGCAAAGTATGAGTAAAATACTCATTATAATTTGGTAGTACTTTATACCAGCTTTGTACTCACTTTGCACTGGTGTAAGTGACTACACAAGGTGCAGGGCAACAGATAATGAAGCCAACAGAGAAGTAAATCCTTGGACTAATGCACAGCCCAAGTAACTGGTCAGTGTACCGAGAGGCTTCCTGGTGGCTGAGGGTGTAAGAAATCCTCAACTCCAGACATGTCCCACTAGGCTAGGGGTAATGGCAGGCAGATCCATTTAGCAGTGGATTAAACAGCTCACTCCCACCCCTCCTCTAGCGTTCTACAGCACACAGTGGAGTTCCACAGAGCTGTCCTCCACGCTATTTGAGTTGTATGCATTTCCCTTATGGTGTCCACTAATTTTGCCCTCATCCCTGCCCAGTCAGGGATACCATTTCTGTGTCTGGGGACATCCAGGCCTCTGGGCAAATCCTGTCCTTTCTCCTACAATCTGGCAGTTATTTGAACATGTGATCCTACATGCCTGAGTGTACATTCTGTGCATTTATTTGAATCTCATCGTACACTGAAAAACTCACTTGCACTTATTTGATTTGTTTGAATCTGTGTGTGTGTGTGTGTGTGTGTGTATATATATAAATTAAAACAAAGAAAATTAAATGGCAGAGGGAAGCCATGTTAATGCATATTATGGTTGATATTTTATATGTCTGGAGTCACAAGATTCAAAATCTGATTCCCTTAATCATAACTCAGCCTACGGGAAAATACTTTATATATAAAAGAATACAAGTTAATACCATAGAACAGCTTGCAGAATTGGGCTAACAGAAAGCTGATGTGTGTATTGTTATGGTAACACATTTTACAACACTTTCATGACTGTAACCGTGCTTTAAAGTAAGATGGAAATTGATTAACTGCTTCTAACACTGATTCCCATAATTCTGTCCTCAGATCATAGAATACCAGGGTTGGAAGGGACCTCAGGAGGTCATCTAGTCCAACCCCCTGCTCAAAGCAGGACCAATCCCCATTTTTTGCCCCAGATCCCTAAATGGCCCCCTCAAGGATTGAACTCACAACCCTGGGTTTAGCAGGCCAATGCTCAAACCACTGAGCTATCCCTCCCCCCAGATATATGCATGCAAGTCCCACGGAGTTCAACAAAAGTTACATCTGCGTCTCAAAGGGCAGAATCTGGCCTAGTGCCGGAGTCACAAATGAATGCCGTGCTGAGCAAACCAGGGTGCAGCTTGGCACTAGCACTCAGCTAAACTCATTTTTCTCTTTACATTTTTTTAGTATTTCCCCTCCCACACCTCTGCCCCATTTGCCTTTTTGAACTTTCACAGACATTTAAGCATTGGCTTTGGTACTGAAATCAGGCCCTTAGCCTCGGTGAAAAACAAGGGAAACCTTCTGAAGGAATAACCTTAGTATAACACCAGATAAATTAAAAGTACTCTGTGCTGTCATTCAGCAAAGCCATGTGCAGACAGAGGAGTTTCACAGCTATTAAAATAAAAAGTGTTATTCAGTGCAAACTTGCCATCTGGCTCCAACGGCTGGATTCCACAGCAGTGTTCTTCTTGAGATTACGCTCATCAGCTAGCCTCCCCCTCTTCTCTCAAGGCACTTGGGAAGAGTCTTCTGGGAATAGTGAGTGAATTGTTTTATCCCAATCACCATGTAACTAACTATACATGGTAATTAAAGACTATCCATTTCTGCCCTTGGAAGCAAAGGTTCTCTCACTAGTCATAAATAATGAATACTCGTCAGGAAGATTAAAAGAATATTTTACAGAATAAAGGGGTATATCATTATCACACTCCTGGTCAAGCAAATAGTCATACATTAAAAATAAAAACAAGGGAAGGAAATTCAACACTGAGGCCCCCCCTCCAACTTTAACAAATGCTGTTCTTAAATATTGCAAGCATCTCTAAACATATGGGGCCAAATTCATCCTTGGTTTAAAGAGCAATGGAAGCACTGGGGTTACTCCAGGGATCAGTTTGGTCTGTTGGGCAGTCCTGGATACCTTTGCACTGCGTGTTTAGCCCACAATCCTGTGGAGACCTTCACCTGTGCTTAACTTTACTCACATGGGTAGTCCCATTGACATCAATGGGTGATGTCATGTGAGCAAATGTTTGAATTGTGGCCCTAGTCATCAACAGGATAAAAGTGCTTTTATGTGTAACTTCCACTGTTGTTTTTAGTTTTAATATACTACAGCCAAAAAAAAAAAAAAAAAAAAGGCAGAAAAAATAACAAAGAGCTGACTTAGACTCAGTGGTGCTTGGTACAACTGTGAGAGACCTGTTAAATGCAAAACTCCTCAGCATTTGTCCGGTGCCTTCCTCTGCCTGAAACCCCAGATGATTCACGTTTACTCTGTTATTGAGCCAGAAATTCCCTGAAGATTCCTGCTTACTCTGTGTTTGAATCTTTCCAGTAACATAACTTGGTGCGGCAATTCCACTCCTGGGCCTAACGTTCTCTGGTGATTCAAACTCGGCTGCTCCTCCTCTGGGCCTGAAACTCCCTGAGGGTTCAAGTTCACCCTGCCATTCTCCTTCTGAATTTGAAAGGCCTTGGTGGGGTCCACTTGCTCTGCAATTCCCTCTTTGAACTCACTATTGCCAACCCTAAGCATTCAAAAATCATGAGACTGGCGGCCCAAAATTGTACCACTGGTTCAAAATCCGAGATGTAGGGGAAAAAAACACCCTTGTAGGCCCTTTTTTATTTGTTGTCTGACTTTTGAACTTTTAGGATGCACTCAGGTCACATTTTCAAGTTCTTTGCCAGAATCATGAGGATTAGAAACTTACCTTTTTCTAAATTTAAAGCTATTGTTCTCACCTCATCACAGTACTCCAGGAGTTGTGTGCTCTAATGAACACAACAAGTAGTGTGAGAATTGTGATAAAAATCACCAAAGCTGGTGAAATTCCGAAATGATTTGGCTGCTTCTTTTCCAGGCTTAAAATTCCATGTTGATGCTTAACTGACACCCAGTTAAGCACCAGCAAGTCTCTTGTGCTAGAGGCAGGGGCGGTAGCAAGATGACTTACTCCTGAGGACCCTGAGAGCCATCACAGCTTGCTTCCAACCAGAGTCCAAAATCTGATGGTTCTCACTTGCTTTGTCATTATCCTTCTAAGCCTAAAACTTTCTGGGGCTGAAATTTCCTCAGGATTCCCACTGGTTGTGCACCTGGGCCTGAAACTCACCCGTAGTTCCCAATTAATGCTGCTACTTCCCTTCTGGGCTTACAAATTTCCCTACCCCAGCCTTGAAAGTCTTTGATGGATCCTGCTTACTGTTGGTCTCCTTCTCCAAACCTGAAACTCTCAAATGGCTGCTACTCTCCTCTTTGGCCTGCCCCTGAATATATAACATGTTATTTATGAGCCATTAAATGTATTTCTAATTAGCAAAATCCTTTCACCTTACAAAGATGTGCCCTGTAATGTAACACTTGGGATTCAAAGGCTCTTTGCTAGTAAAAGGCTTGTGTATTAGCCATAGTGCTGTATACATACTAATACATTGAACACATCACGGAACATCATGCATATCGAAACTAGGGATTAATTCAATTTATTTGAATTTGCCACTGCCATTTTGAAAAGGCCATTTTAAATATGCCCTGACTCCTTGCTACTTCCTTCTGCCACCCATTTCCAGAGATCTCCCCACCACTTCCTCCCACTGACTGTTTGTTCCCCCTGGTTGTATGGATCTTTCAGACAGCAAAAGGAGGGAGAGAAATATCTTCTTTAAATAGGAGAATGTGGTTGTAAAATTGGCACAGGCATTCAGGGGCAGGTGAAGGGTCTGAAAACACTTAACTCTCTCTTGTAATTGGCTCATTTCATGCTGGCAGTGCCCCTAAAAACAAGAAATGAAACCTTTCAGTTAAAGAGGTTTCACTACCTTGGTATTACCGATGTCATGAACCTATGAGTTTTCCAGTCATCAAAAGTCTTCAATTAGACAAGACCTCAATGTCTAATGTAAAAATAAATAAAAAAACAAGCAGAAACTCCCCCTACCTCCCACCTTCTTGCTTGGAAAAAAATAAATCCAGGCCTTCTTTGTACAGACTAAGAGAACATGCCTCCCCCCCCCTCCCCCCACCGGTCACCTTTACCTTTCTCCTTATGAATTATGGGACAGGTTCTGTACATTCAGCAGCAGTACTTTAGTTTTGACCTGCAGCATCCCGGCTGTCCCAATCCAAGACCTCTGTTGGGCAGAGGTTGTTAATTCTAGGTTCTGATTCAAAGCCCAGTGAAGCCCGTGGAAGTTTTCCATTGACATCAATGGACTTTGGATCAGGCCCATTTTGAATTGTGCCAAACTATATAAAGGTTTGATGTGAATAAATGAAGATGAGGGCCGCAGACTTGCTATCATTTGTGATCTCTCTGAAACTCAGATTTTCCAAAAGCTGTGTGTGTACCACTTAGTTCCCAAAATATTTTCTTTCTCTTTACAAAAATAATCGTCTGATAAAAGAATCTATATGCTAAATTTCCACTTGATGCAACTTTATCGATTATACTATCGTTTTGTTACCCCCTAAAATCTGGGAGATGGAGCTATGCCAATTTATACCAGCTGAGGATCTGGCCCTAGATAATAGAAACTCTGATCGATCCTCAGCTGTTCCTTAGCTAGCTAACTAAGCCATAGTATTCAGTAATGCCTATATCCATATTGTAGTGCTATAACAGACATGGTGACAGCTGCCACCATAATTACAGCAAACTAGTCTACTGTATTCCAGGTTGAAGATCTTATCTGTTTTATCCAATCCTATGCAAATACTGCCAATTAATGTGCTCCATGCAATCATGGATAAAGAATTGCTCATGGATAAATAATAGAAAGTAAAATATTTTGCTGTCAATATATTGATAGTAAAATTCAGAACTGGATTGTGGGGCAAATCCTGCTCCCTCTTCTGCAGGACCAGGGAGCCATCATCTCAATGAAACTGGTGTGGCTGGATGCAAAGACACAACAGGAGCTATGACAGGTTTCAGAGTAGCAGCCGTGTTAGTCTGTATTCGCAAAAAGAAAAGGAGTACTTGTGGCACCTTAGAGACTAACCAATTTATTTGAGCATAAGCTTTCGTGAGCTACAGCTCACTTCATCGGATGCATTCAGGGGAAAATACAGGAGCTATATATCCATCCTGCACCCCCAATGTGTTTGTGCTGCTGTCAATTGCTAATTATTTGGAGGTAATGGTGCAGTCCTACAGGTACTGCTGCAGTGGATCGGGGGAGGGAGCTGCAAACAGACAAGATGCTGGGAAAGAGATTCCAAACAGCCCCTAGCTCCTCTCCATAGGCCCCAGTAGTAGCAGGAGCTTCCTACAGTCGGGTAGAGATTTGAAAGCTTTGCCCCATCCTGGATCTCCCATCTAGTGGCCCCTGTTGCTTCTCTCCTCTCCTCCTCACAGGACAGTCAAAACAGAAAGGGCATAGCCTGGCTCTTGGACCTTGCAGCAGCTCCTGCAATGGGCTAGAACCTCTGGGCTCCACCCCAAGCATTACTGAGGCAGGATTTACTGCCCTGAGAGGTATTCAGTCTAAGGTGTTTTAGGGAAATGCAATAATACATATCTGCTTTCCGTTTTTGGGACTACAACTGAACAGTTAAAAGTTGCTGGATTTAAAAATTACCCATCCGTACAATACAGTACAGTACAATACACCATGTGCCTTTTGTGGAAGCAGAAAGCATCCGCTGCTGTTCTCCTGTTTCTCATCGCCAGGTGTGTAAGCTGTGGAGAATTCTATGGGTATGTGTCCCCCCCCCTTACAATGCTCAGATGTTTAATAATGCCGTACTTCCACCTCGCAGTGCAGTCTCTTGTGCATGGGACAGTGGACTTAGTGAGGTACAGTGTCAGTTTGGTCTCAGGGCACCATATGTTAGTTATTTTCCACTAGCAGCGCTACACACTGAATATTTCCAAGCAGACTGTTTATCAGAGGCTGAATCACATAAAGATGCTGCCTTTGATTATTCCCAACCCCCCCCCCCCCCGCCCCTTTTCCCTTCTTCAGTTTTGGCATTTTTTTTTCTGGTACTATTCAGTCAATCTACATCTGGTGACTTTGGCCTTTCCTTGTTATGATCCCATGCTGAATGGGAGCAACTCAAAGTGGAATACACTGTAGCTTTCTCCAGACTCGACTCTACTGAAATGCTTAGCTACTGAGGTTAAACTCTTGTCTTTTTCACGGCTCAGTACCTTGGTTTGGTGCTTCACTGTAGTGAAGGAGTGTTAGAGCCCCAAAAGGATGACCATCAGCCGAAATATGGGCAAATCTGTTCCCTGCCTTATAGGTTGTCTCCTTAAAGGGCTCTGGAATTTGGATCACAGTCTCTTCCAGGCTTCATTGTGACTCAAAGCAGCCACCTCACATTGCAGATAAGAAGACATGGCCTCTGCTTGAAAGCGCTCACAGTCTAGCCTCCATCATGGTGCAATGAAAGGAGTGACAAGAGTAAGGCGGTTGGAAAGGGGGAACATCAGTGAGATTACAAGGTTACAGTTCATTGTGAGATTGGCTATTTCTTGTAGGCATAATGGTAGAAGTCGAGCTTGAAGGATTTCAGTGACAAGTAAGTAGTGACTTTGTACTACAGGGTCCTGTCTGTGTCCTGTGGCTTTAATACAGAATTCTCTTTATATGTGCAAACTTTTTGCTAGGTGTTGTCAGCAGCAACAAGGACTGGGTTCAAATAGCTTAGGGTCCCTCTTAAAACTAACCAACCCATCAGTCTGAACCCCCAGTCTGGAATTTCTGCGATCACTATACTTTCCCTGGTGCCTTAACTGGCAATACTTCCCCACTAGCCAGCTCTGAGCCTGTGTGTGAAACAAGGAAAATATTGCTGGGGGAGATTGGAGGGGGGACACAGCATCAACTTGGGAAAACACAGCAATAAATATATGTAAATGAATAAGTAACAGAGTAATTTTGACAGTAGTCAATTAACTTGATTCCCTACCCACTGGCGTGAATGGTCAATAGGCACATGACCCTTTACCACATCACTTCCCCTGCTCCATCTGCTAAACCCCATTCATAGCTTGGTGTCGGGAGATAGCGTAGTCCCAGAGTCCCCAGCTTAACTTGGGCAGGCCTGGGGAGGTACCTGCTCTTGTCTTGAGGCTCTACCCCCTAATCCAGCTATAGTGATTTCAACTGTATTTAGTGGCTGGGTAGGAAAGGCTTTACTGGAGTTCACTCAGCTCTGCTGTTGTCCTCTGCTGCTTTAACGAAGAACCCTCTATATGTTGTGCCCCGTCAAGAAATCACCTCTACGTCATCGCCCATTGTGAAGTCCTCAGTCTCCATCACCTCTCCCCACAAAGTCCTCTCAAGAGCACAGGCACAATAATACATATAGGACACTTGTACTGACTCCTTGACACAAGATAGGAGCACTTTTCTCCTCTCTCTCACTTCAGTTCCACTTTCCAACCAAATGTGAGTCTGGTGCAGCTATGGTGGCTCCCAAAGTGTGACCAGAAGAATCCTGGGTAGAACGTTTATGCAAATGTTGCTCTCTCTGTAGCTGTACTCCCTCCTGTTTGTCACTTGATAGAGGTGGGAAGGGCTAGATTCACAAAGGGCCTTAGGCACCTAAACACCACTTTAGGCACCGATATCCAACATGTAGGCCCCCCTGGCATTCACAAAACCCCTGCTCAGTTGCTGCCTAAAGTCCCAAAGGTGCCTAAGTTTCTGTGGGTGGGCATGTGCAAAACCACCTAAGGCCATGTCTACATTTGAGCAGGGAGGTATGATGCCTAGCTCACAGAGAAGTACCCACCCTGGCTGTGCTCCACCTAGCACCTAAAAATAGCAGTGTGTCCACTGCAGCATGGGCAGCAGCTCAGGAGAGTTACTTCAAGTACAGACCCACCCAACCTCTTGGCTACATATTCAGGCAGCTCGAATGAGCTACTGCCGATGCTGCTGCTGCTGCGGACGCTGCTATTTTTAGGTGCCAGCTTGAGCACGGCTGGCACAGGGTACATCTGTGTGAGCTGGGAATCCCACCTCCCAGCTCAGAGATAGAACCACCCTCAGTCCTGATAGCCCCGAGCTGCTTGGCATGTCAGGGATTCTCAGACTAGGGAGTCCCGCTCTTGTCTGTGCGTCCTGATCCCGTAGGTGTGTTCCTAGCACAGTTACCCTCCCCTTCCTCTACCCCCTCCTACAAAAGATAGCCAGGGAGGAGACTTTCTCAGGCTGGCTGACTGGCATGCTTATGTCTGTACTACCACAGCCAATGTCCCAGTGGTTAGGGCACTCCCCTGAGATGTTTTCAAATCCCTGCTGTGCCTGCCTTGGAGCAGGGACCTGAACCTGAAGAGCTCTGTGTAAGCTCAAAGGTGTTGTCTCTCTCACCAATAGAAGCTGATCCAATAGAAGATATTACTTCACTCCCCTAGTTTCTCTTTATATCCTGGGACAATGTAGCTATAACAAGAGTGCTTACGGGGATAGCTATAATTCCTTATGTAAATAATTTACTCAAATCCAAGGGCGCATCCAAAATAATTTTTTAAAACCCCACATTTTGAATATCTCTTTGGGAGCTAGCAAGGCAGCTGGCTGCCCACTCGGCAAATCAGTATTATATCAGTTTGTCAGGCCATGCTGCCAGTTGTATTCTAGTACTAACCATCCAATACTCACAGCATGGCAATGCATCATGGTACAGAACCTTTATTTTCTTTAATGATACATCGCCGGCATTTGGGCTTTACTGATCATCATTGTAATAGCACCTAACAGTAGTAGCTGATGTAATCTTCCAAGCAACTTACAAACATTAATTACATCAGACTGAAACATCAATGATATGCTGTATTTGCAAGACAAAGTGAAGGATCCATCCAAAATCACCATGCTATAAGAAATAGATGACTAAGGCTATGTCTACACTACCACTTATGTCAGCAAAACTTATGTTGCTCAGGGGTGTGTGTCATGGGGGGCCCTGCATGTTGAGCAGCGCTGTCCCTGTTGGCCCAGTGCGGGACTGGCCCATCACACAGTCATCGGGTCTTCCTGTGAGATCAGGTAATTGCAACAAGGAGGGCTCAGGTCCCCTGGTGGGGCTGAGCAAACAAACAGTTTCTGGTCCTTGAGCCTCCTGGCTGGTGCAAGCACTAGCAGTTGCGGGTTCTGACTCTCTGGGCAAGACAGGACAAACAATCAGTCTGTAGCCCCCTGGCGGGGCAGAGCAAAGCAAGTAGTAACCACACCTAGTGGCAAGGGGAGGGGGGGAAGGGAACGCGGGCCCACCCTACTCTACTGGGTTCTGACTTAGGGCCCTATGAAGCCAGGAAATTCCCAGTTAAGGGTTTCAGGATAGGCTTCTTCTACGTTTCTGGGTTACTTCATACCACAAGGGTCGTCTCAGGCATCTCCTGGGCTGGCAGCAGCTCGGCATCCCAGTCAGTCTGTGCACTCAGCTGGTTATCTGAAATGTAGTCTGCGGCTACGGTTCTGACCACTTGGAGAGTCACAGGCATCTCTGCAGGAGGCTGCCTCAGACATCCTCCCTCCTCCTCCGCCAGCCCAGACTGAGCTGGGCTGCCTCCTTTTATTTGTCCCGTCCAGCTAGAGCATGCACAGCAGAGTCAAAGGAGCAAGGCCTTCTAGGCCCACAGTGATTGGTCAGGCCCTGTTGGTCCTGTGTGAGCTTGGTACACCTTGTCAGAGTGTTAAAAACACACCCTGCTGAGTGACATAAGTTTTGCTGGCATAAGTGGTAGTATGCACAGCTCTATGTGAGCAGGAGAGCTTCTTCCGCTGACATAGCTATCACCGCTCGTGGAGGTGGTTTTATTATGTCAATGGGAGAGCTGTCACCCATCAGCATAGAGTGGCTACACAAGTGATATTACAGTGGCACAGCTGCATTGGTACAGCTGTGTCGCTGTATGCTCACTAGTGTAGACATAGCTTTAGAAAGCAGCAGCAGAGTGCAATAGGATGAGTGCTTTGAAATGCAATCACTGACAATCACTGTCATAGAAAGTAATGGAGTAAAGGTGGACATCTGTTTATTTACTGTTGAGAAGTGTCTTTCCAGTAACAATGGGAAAACCTTGATGTTAGGGGAAAAAAAAAAAAACCACACAAGCACCTTACCAGAATATTTTTGACCTTAGCATGGACTATACTGGGAATCCATTCCCATGGCTGTTTTGATGTGGGAATAGACAAGTGAAAGGATTTTCACAGCTCATATCCTCATCTGTGAGAGATGGCAACCCAAATTTATCTGTGGAATATGTTAACTTCTGTAGTGGAAAATCCTACTTGTCTAAAACAACCCTAAATTATGGGCTAGATTTTCAAAATTAGGCATTTGCAACATCTTTGGTTGCACCTGATTTATGCATCCAAAAACCCAATGTGCATGCGGAAATCAGGGATTTTTGCTCACAAATGGCCAGTTATGAACCTGACTCACCATCTGCATCTGTAATACCAGACAAACCTGATGACTCAAACAAAGTAAAGCCAGTTTGCCAGGTCTTTTTGGGAATAAAAGACGTACATGATGCAAATGTATACAAATTTTGTTCTTGTGAATCAGCAGGGAATGATAGTTTGTGAGAAACCAGCAGGGTTATGAAAAGGGATTTCATATTATGAACATAATGTAACATATATCAGCAGCTCCTGTGCTGGGATTTTAACAGTATTGTAGTCTGTTTCAGAGACTCTCTCTTTATTTTCACATTCACTGATGCACAATTTTATTTATTTATTGAGTAAAGAGCTTGCAACTGTTTGGGCCTTTTATATCACTCTTGGCCTTCTGAGTGACAGTTCATCCTTGCAAAAACCACAACAGTCCTCCATACTAGTGATCCCAAGCACTATTCTTTACAATCACATTACAGCAATTATTGGACCATCACTGAATGCTGTAGTGTACTGCCATTTTTAATTCTGCTTTTACCATTAATGAGCTTTGAGCATTCAATAAGGACAAATGCAAAGTACTCCACTAAGAAGGAACAATCGGTTGCACATATGCAAAATGGGAAAATGACTCCCTAGGAAGGAGTACTGTGGAAAGCGATCTGGGGGTTATAGTGGATCACAGGCTAAATATGAGTCAACAGTGTAACACTGTTGCAAAAAAAAAACCCCAACATCATTCTGGGAAGTTGTCATAAATATAAAGGGAAGGGTAACCACCTTTCTGTATACAGTGCTATAAAATGCCTCCTGGCCAGAGGCAACATCCCGTTACCAGTAAAGGGTTAAGAAGCTCAGCTAACCTGGCTGGCACCTGACCCAAAGGACCAATAAGGGAACAAGATACTTTCAAATCTTGCGGGGGGGAAGGCTTTTGTTTGTGTAAGCAGAGTCAGGATGAGCTCCACCCTGACATCTGGTGGTGAGGTGTGGCAAGTTGTGGAAAAGAACTTCAGGGGCTGATCTCATTTGCATAGGCACACCCACCCCGCCTAGAATGAGGCCATAGCTGCCCAAATGGTCACTTTGGCTGCTGTGGGATCCCCAGTATCTCTGTTATTGGGGAAGGAAGAATAAATTGTTAATACCCTGATTATGGGAATCAAGGACAGTGGAACTGTACTTGGCCTTTTGTTATGATGGAGGGACTCGCCATCAACTAAGTAGCACTCGCTAGGCAAGGGACATGGGTTCCAAAACTCTGTGAATAGAGAGGCTGGGAACAGGTATTAATACCTGGTGTGGGCCTTACATGCTAATTGTACTTCCTCCTCTCTCCACTGTGGAATATCAGAGCTAATTTTGATTCCATTAGGAGTCTACTTACAGGCTGCTGAGTTGAATTCACTTTGGGCTAAGTGTGTACCAGCACTGTGGCTCCTCTACTACAAGCTGAAATCACTGAGTGTTGTGTTAAGTAGTAGGGGAGCCTGAAGCTATATGGTAGAGCCGTTTGCAGCACGGTGAGCAGAGCGGCTGGCGGAGCAGTTTGCAGGACAGCGAGCAGAGCGGCTGGCAGAGCAGTTCGGTTTGCGGGACGGAGCGGAGCAGAGTGGCTGGCAGAGCAGAGCAGCTGGTGGAGCGGAGCCCAATGGAGAGGTGGGGCCATCAGTGTTGGACCACGTAAGGTGCCCCTTAACACCCCCCCCCCAATCTCCACCCAGGTTGGGAGGTAAAAACTCTGCAGATAAACTTTTGAACTCTGGGCTGCCCTGACCAAGGACAGAGACTTTTGGGTCGTTGGACTTTTGGGACTTTGGGTGATTTTGGGTTGCTGGACTCAAGAACCAAAGGGAAAGGACATGCCCCAATTTCCTTGGGGTCGGTTTTGCTCATGGGTTGTGTTATGAATCCTGTTGGTGGTGTTTCCCCAACATAATGCCACATTGTTTCTCTCTGTTATTAAAAGGTTTTTTGCTACACTCAGACTCTGTGCTTGCGAGAGGGGAAGTATTGCCTTTTGGAGGCGCCCAGTGGGGGTGGTATATATTTGTTCCAGGTCACTGGGTGGGGGCTCGAGCCGGTTTTGCATTGTGTTATTGGAATGGAACCCCTAGATACTGAACTCGGCCCTTGTTGCTGCCAACTCTGACAGGCAGAAGGGTTACATTTGTGCTCTTTGTTTGCGTTTTTGTTCTCTCTTGGTACTGAGAGAGGCCAGACAGAAATCCATCTTCTCCACCCATCCTAATCCAAGTCTCCAATATTGCAACCAGTATAGGTAAGCCAGGCAAGGCAGATTAGTTTATCTTTTGTTTTATGTGAATTTTCCCTGTGTTAAGAGGGAGGTTTATTCCTGTTTTCTGTAACTTTAAGGTTTTACCCAGAGGGGGATCCTCTGTGTTTTGAATCTGAACACCCTGTAAAGTATTTTCCATCCTGATTTTACAGAGGTGATTTTTACCTTTTCTTGAATTAAAATTCTTCTTTTAAGAACCTGATTGATTTTTCATTGTTCTTAAGATCCAAGGGTTTGGGTCTGTGTTCACCTGTACAAATTGGTAAGGATTATTATCAAGCCTTCCCCAGGAAAGGGGGTGTAGGGCTTGGGGGGATATTTTGGGGAAAGGCATCTCCAAGTGGTCTCTTTCCCTGTTCTTTGTTTAAAACGCTTGGTGATGGCAGCATACTGTTCAAGGCCAAGGCAAAGTTTGTAACTTGGGGAAGTTTTTAAGCTGGTAAGAATAAGCTTAGGGGGTCTTTCATGCGGGTCCCCACATCTGTACCCTAGAGTTCAGAGTGGGGAAGGAACCCTGACAGAAGTATTAGCAGGAGCATTGTAAGCAAGACACAAGAAGTAATTCTTCCACTCCACTCTGTGCTGATTAAGCCTCAGCTGGAATATTGTGTCCAGTTCTGGGCACCAAATTTTGGGAAAGATGCAGACAAATTGGAGAAAGTCCAGTGGAGAGTCAGAAAAATGATTAAAGGTCTAGAAAACATGACCTATGAGGGAAGATTGAAAAAACTGGGTTTGTTTAGTCTGGAGAAAAGAAGACTGAGGGGGAACATAACAGTTTTCAAGTACGTAAAAAGTTGTTACAAGGAGAAGGGAGAAAAATTGTTCTCCTTAACCTTTGAGGAGAGAACAAGAAGCAATGGGCTTAAATTGCAGCAAAGGTGTTTTTGGTTGGACATTAGGAAAAAATTCCTACCTGTCAGGATAGTTAAGCACTGGAATAAATTGCCTAGGAAGGTTTTGGAATCTCTATTACTGGAGGTTTTTAAGTGCAGGTTAGACAATCAGTTGTCTGGGATGGCCTAGTTTATACTTAGTCCTGCCTTGAGTGCAGGGAACTAAACTACAAGACCTCTCGAGGTCGCTTCCAATCGTATGATTCTATGATTATTTCTGATTATCTAAAGCACTCAATCAAGACAGACTTCAAGCTTCAGGTCAGAACACTGAATAAGCAGTAAATTATTATCCAACTGTGTCTGGATAGAAGTAGTAGAGCCAGAAGCTTGCTAGGTCCCACCTCCAACAGGTGCCTTGCCTGCTTTTTAAGGGAAACCTTCCATCCTTCCAAAAGCCAATTTCTTCACTAGCGTGTTTTGTCTGATAACTTTATATGGTACATCACAAATGATGATTTCAGATTCCTAGCTCTTAATGTACTAGCAAAAATTAACTCAGCCTCCCAAACTTTGGTCCCAGGCCTACTGATGGTCCACAGATGACTTGCTGGTGGTCTGTGGAGAGCTGGCTGATCAAGTGGTGCTAACTGCTCCTTATGGGACAGATTGTGGACCCCTGACTCTCAGTGAGCAATGAAGCTACTCACGTGAGTAAGCACACATGGAGGTGCATATAGACCTCGTGTAGCCAATAATTGTAAGTTTCCAGTTAGACAGACCAGAAGAAACAAAACACTTTGCTCCAGTTTCTCTCCCAAATTTCCTATTGCAGTTAATAAATAGTTAAAAATAAAAGAAGAATAAATACAAAGTTTGAATAGTTGGTGAAATTCATCTTCTAGTTGTAGATTTCTCTTCTTTTGCTCATGCCAGGTCTAGTTTGCTGATTTCTGAGTTCCTGGTGAAAACGTTTCGTGCACACATACAGGAAGTGACGGCATGCTTGTTTTGGCAGTTTCAGCTGCATTTATTCCAGATAGCAGCTGAATTTTATCAGTTGGTTTAGCCTCTGGTCTTCAAAAGACCAACTATTATTTCACTCCTCTTTAAAAATAATAATAAAGATTATTTTAGAAAAAAAATGTGCTCTGCGTCTGGATAAAAGAAAAGGAAAAAAGTCATGCCTCCCAAAGTCTTTTGGCCCCTATTCTGCTCATTATCCTGTACGGCATATAATTCATATTTTCTTGAAATCTAAATGACTTCTTGTCTGAACTCCCTCTTGTGTTCCCTAGCTTGTATTGCATTTACTCACTTGCACTCTACTCAGGTGGCATTGGACACAACACTTGGGGCCCCGTTGTTTTAATTTTGAGGTGACTATCCAGTTCCTGGTTCCAGCTTGAGAAAGAAATGCCAGGAGATTTCCAAGGAAGCCTGCTTTTGTGAGATTTCTAGCCCAATTGATATCAGACTCAAGGAGGTTCTGATATGATTTGGGAAAGCATTATCCAAACCAGTTCTCCACATTTGATTATGTATGCCCATTGCTATTTACTAATGGAAAGATTCTGATCCCCTTACTTAGTGGGGCTGATCCAGTGCCCACTGGAGTCAGTGGAAAGGCTCCTGCTTTCCTCCGTCAGATTGGATCCAGACCACTGAATAGTGCCTTATCTCACAAGTAGTCATATTGGAATGAGTGGAGTTACTCATGTAGTAAGGTGCTTCTCAATATGAGTGAGGGTATAAGAATCAGTCCCTGTGCTACGTCCTGTGACTGACATTAGTCTCTGTCTGCGAAGGGGGGAAAACATTATAAATTAACCCAACACCCTCAGTGCCTCTTGATTAAGTAAGCGAAAGAAGTGTACAGAGAGAGAAAGACCTGAACTTTGAATGTTAGAAGGAGTTTATACAAGATGAGGGTGAGTTTTTTGTAAAATAATTTGGTTTAAATGGGATTAAATTTAAGGCAATGTAAGCTATAGGGTCCAATGTACTTGGTTGGTCTCATTGAAGTCAATTGGGACTACATGCACAAGTAAGGATTACTCTTGGGAGTATGATGTGCGGGATACATTTATGTCCATAGCTAGACTTGAAAGATTAGCGTATCTTCCAGAACAGTTTTTTCTAGTTCAGAAGAAACCTCTAAATATACTCTTCTAGTATGGAAAAGAAAACAAGATTTTTATGCTAGTAGTAATTTTACCACTAATTTTGCAGCAAGACCAAAGTAAAAACTAGACGTGGACTATAACTAACAAACAATGCCCAGCTTGGAAACTCTCTGCAGATCACTTCGGTCCCTGGTATAGTTCCCCTTGATTCTGTCAAAGGAGTGTTATCTTGAGATTGTCAATGCATGCCCCAGGGCAGGAGTGCCTTGGGTCTCTGGGGGGAAAAAACCCGTAATAAGTGACATCAGTAATATTTCAGGGACTGTAGAGCCCAGTGTCACTAAATGCCAGCTAAATCTCTATACATGGCTTGCTTCAAATAGTCATTCCTGAAGTGATGAAAGGTGAGGGGGTGGAGTGGTAATTGAACCAATTAAAGAAACATTTGCTGTGGGGGAGGGAGGGTCCATAGAGTGGTGTGTAACATTCTATTTTGTTTTCCTTCAGATTCCATCAAGGTCTAAGTGGGTGGGAAATAAACCCACCACTATCTACCAAATGCCAGAGTTAGGACATTAGCTGACGAAAGGCAGGAGGTGTAGACTAAGTCACTGACCATTCCCCTTCCCCCCCATGCTGATATTCTGTCTGCTCTACCTTAAGCATTTTTTGAGAGTCCAGAAACAATTACCCTGTCTGCTTAAGCAAAAAAAGGCAACTACATAAACTGAACACCACTTTTGGAAAAGCTAAGTTACCCAGGAAAGAGAAATTATAACTGAAATTTAAAGGAAGGCTAGCAATAACACCATCAAGCTTGATTCTGATCTCACTAACAATGGTGTAAATAAAAAGGATCTCCACAGATATCAGCAAAGGTTGCACCAGTGCAAAATTGGCGTAAGTTGGCTCTTTATCAGGCCCTTTGTAAACCGTAGTTATAAAACAATTAAATGAGGAGAAATTTAATGCTATAAAAATTATATTTTCCTGGTGAAACCAACTTTCTTACTCTTGGAGAAACTGACTCTGTTTTAATATATTCACCAAGGAATTAGGTGAATATAGTTAGGGATACTGTTCTCTCCTCAATGCATGTGTGTTCACTGTGTTGCTCATGTTAATTAGAGATGGAGCCAAATTCTGCTCTCAGTTACATTGGTATAAATCTGAAGTATAGATTTATCCACAACGTTCAGATCTGTGTTGAGGTGACCAGACAGCAAGTGTGAAAAATCGGGACAGGGGGTGCGGGGGGGGTGTAATAGGCGCCTATACTAGACAAATCCCCAAATATCGGGACTGTCCCTATAAAATTGAGACATCTGGTCATCTTAGGCCTTGTCTACACTACGAAATTAGGTCAAATTTATAGAAGTCGGTTTTGTAGAAAGCGTTTTTATACAGTCGATTGTGTATGTCCCCACACAAATGCTCTAAGTGCATGTAGTCGGTGGAGTGTGTCCACAGTACTGAGGCAACTGTAGACTTCCGGAGCGTTGCACTGTGGGTAGCTATCCCACAGTTCCTGCAGTCTCCGCTGCCCATTTGAATTCTGGGTAGAAATCCCAGTGCCTGATGGGGCTAAAACATTGTTGCGGGTGTTTCTGGGTACATATCGTCAGGCCCCCCTTCCCTCCGTGAAAGCAAGGGCAGACAATCATTTTGCACCTTTTTTCTTGAGTTACCTGTGCAGATGCCATACCACAGCAAGCATGGAGCCCGCTCAGCTAACCATCACCGTACATCTCCTGGGTGCTGGCAGACGCGGTACTGCATTGCTACACAGCAACAGTTTATTGCCTTTTGGCAGCAGACAGTGCAGTATGACTGGTAGTCGTCATTGACGTAGTCCAGGGTGCTCTTTTAACCGACCTCGATGAGGTCGGGGCACCTGGGCAAACATGGGAGTGACTCAGCCAGGTCATTTCCCTTTTAAGTTTCGTGTCATGCCGATTCAGTCCTACCGGCAGTGCACTGTCTTTTAATCTGCAGCCAGCAGAAGACGATGGCCAGCAGTCATACTGCACCGTCTTCTGCCGAGCACCCAGGAGATGATGATGGCTAGTGGTCGTACTGCACAGTCTGCTGCCAGCAAGATGTATAAAGATAGATGAAGTGGATCAAAACAAAAAATAGACCAGATTTGTTTTGTATTCATTTTTTCCTCCCTCGCTCCATGAAAGCAATGGCCTGCTAAACCCAGTTTTGAGTTCTATCCTTGAGGTTTTGAGTTCTATCCTTGAGGGGGCCATTTTGTTTCTCGCAAAGCCATCCCCTTTGTTGATTTTAATTCCCTGTAAGCCAACCCTGTAAGCCATGTTGTCAGTCGCTCCTCCCTCCGCCAGAGCAACGGCAAACAATCATTTCGTGCCCATTTCCCTGGATTGCCCGAGCAGGAGCAGACGCCATAGCACAGCAAGCATGGAGCCCGTTCAGCTCACTCCAGCAGTTATGACCATTGTAAACACCTCGTGCATTATTGTGCAGTATATGCAGAACCAGCACCTGAAAAACCAGGCGAGGAGGCGGCGGCGGCGCGGTGATGAGGCCCTGAACACACTTTTCTCTAAAACCACGTTCCCCCACAATTTGGAGATCATGGTGTTAATGGGGCAGGCTCATGCTGTTGAATGCCGATTCTGGGCCCGGGAAACAAGCAACAGTGGTGGGACCGCATAGTGTTGCAGGTCTGGGATGATTCCCAGTGGCTGCGAAACTTTCGTATGCGTAAGGGCACTTTCATGGAACTTTGTGACTTGCTTTCCCCTGCCCTGAAGCGCAAGAATACCAAGATGAGAGCAGCCCTCACAGTTCACAAGCGAGTGACAATCCCTGTGGAAGCTTGCCACGCCAGACAGCTACCGGTTAGTCGGGAATCAATTTGGAGTGGGCAAATCTACTGTGGGGGTTGCTGAGATGCAAGTAGCCAAAGCAATCACTGAGCTGCTACTATCAAAGGTAGTGACTCTGGGAAATGTGCAGGTCATACTAGATGGCTTTGCTGCAATGGGATTCCCTAACTGTGGTAGGGCTATAGACGGAACACATATCCCTATCTTGGGACCGGACCACCAGGGCAGCCAGTACATAAACCGCAAGGGGTACTTTTCAGTGGTGCTGCAAGCACTGGTGGATCACAAGGGACGTTTCACCAATATCAACATGGGATGGCCGGGAAAGGTTCATGACGCTCATGTCTTCAGGAACTCTGGTCTGTTTAAATGGCTGCAGGAAGGGATTTACTTCCCACAGCAGAAAATAGCTGGTGGGGATGTTGAAATGCCTATAGTTATCCTTGGGGACCCAGCCTATCCCTTAATGCCCTGGCTCATGAAGCCGTACACAGGCACCCTGGACACTAGTCAGGAGCTATTCAACTATAGGCTGAGCAAGTGCAGAATGGTGGTAGAGTGTGCATTTGGACGTTTAAAGGGTCGCTGGCGCAGTTTACTGACTCGCTGAGACCTCAGTGAAACCAATATTTCCATTGTTATTGCTGCTTGTTGTGTGCTCCACAATCTTTGTGAGAGTAAGGGGGAGACGTTTATGGCGGGATGGGAGGTTGATGCAAATCGCCTGGCTGCTGAATATGCACAGCCAGACACCAAGGTAGTTAGAAGAGCACAGCAGGAAGCGGTGCGCATCAGAGAAGCTTTGAAAACCAGTTTCATGACTGGCCAGGGCACTTGTGTGACACTTCTGTTTGTTTCTCCTTGATGAAAACTCTCCCCCTTGGTTGACTCTAATTCCCTGTAAGCCTCCCGCCTTTGATCGCAGCTTGCTTGCAAAGGAAATAAAGTCACTATCATTTAAAAAACATGTATTCTTTATTAATTGATTATAAAAATAGGGAGATAACAAGGTAGCCCAGGTGGGGTGTGGGAGGAGGGTAGGAGGGAAGGAAAAGGCCACTTTAAAACTTGTTGAATGCCAGCCTTCTGTTGCTTGAGCTGTCCACTGGGGTGGAGTGGTTGGGTGCCCCGAGCCTCCCACCCCACATTCTTGGATGTCTGGGTGGGGAGGCTATGGAACTTGGGGAGGAGGGAGGGCGGTAAAGCAGGGATTGCAGCAGCCGCCTGTGATCCTGCTGCCGTTCATGAACCTCCACCAGACGCCGGAGCATGTCTGTTTGATCCCGCAGTATCCCCAGCGTTTCCTCATGCCTCCTCTGATCTTCCAGCCGCCACCTCTCCTCATGTTCATCAGCCACCGTCCTGTACTCTGCTATTGTGTCCCTCCACACAGCTCTGTCGGTGCCGGACAACTGCATGAGCTCAGAGAACATGTCATCGCGCATGTGTTTTTTTTGCCGCCTTATCTGAGATAGCCTCTGGGATGGAGGAGGGAGGCTTGAAACATTTGCAGCTGCTGGAGGAAAAAAAGGGAGTGAAGATACATTTTACAGAACAATGGCTATACTCTTTCACAGTGAACAACACTATTCACATTACATAGCACATGAGATTTTGGTACAAGGTCGCATTTTGCATCTTATATTGAGTGCCTGCGGCTTTGGTGTTAGAGATCACACACGCAGTGCCGGGCAACAGAATTCGGCTTGCAGATGGACATGGTAAGCCATAGTGTTTTGGCTTCTGCAACCTTCATAACAGCAGCCCCCTCCTTTCCCAAACCAAGCAAAGCCTGTTGAGCTGGCCATTTACTGCTGCAGTTTTCCTGTTTAACGTGCAGCAGCAGAAACCAAACTAACCCCCTCCCCCCATCCAATTCTCTGGGATGATCGCTTTTCCCCTTCCCCACCGCGTGGCTGGTATCAGGGAAGATCCCTGCTAGCCAAACGTGAACAGCTCAGCGCCAATGGCCTCCCCTCCCACCGCATGGCTAACTGCGGGGAGGATTTCTTTTCAGCCACAGGCAAACAGCCCAGTAGGAACGGGCACCTCTGAATGGCCCCTGAATCAAATTCCCCTATTTCAACCAGGTTACCATAAACGATATCACTCTCCTGAGGATAACACAGAGAGATAAAGAACGGATGTTGCTTGAATGCCAGCAAACACTGGGACCATACGCTGCCAGGCTTTGTCATGCAATGATACCAGATTACTTGCTACTAGTATGGCGTGGTAAAGTGTCCGACCATGGAGGACGGAATAAGGCAGCTCTCCCCAGAAACCTTCTGCAAAGACTTTTAGAGTACCTCCAGGAGAGCTTCATGGAGATGTCCCTGGAAGATTTCCGCTCCATCCCCAGACACGTTAACAGACTTTTCCAGTAGCAGTACTGGCCACGAATGCATCCCAAGTCCTCAGGGCTACTTAATCATTAAAAAAAGCTTGCTTTTATAACATGTATTATATTTAAAAAGGTACACTCACCAGAAGTCCCTTCTCTGGCTTCATTGGGTTGGGAGGGTATTTCAGTCAGGGTGATAAAAAGATCCTGGCTGTCGGGGAGAATGGTGTGCTGTGTGCTCTCCCCAAGCTCGTCGTCCTCCTCATCTTCCCCATCTGCAAAATCCTCAGCCATGGCGGAGAGTATCCCATCCTCAGAGTCCACGGACAGGGGTGGGATAGTGGTGGCAGCCCCCCCTAGAATTGCATGCTGTTCAGCATAGAAGCGGCATGTCTGGGGCTCTGTCCTGGAGCGTCCGTTTGAGTCTTTGGTTTTCTGGTACGCTTGTCTGAGCTCCTTAAGTTTCACGCAGCACTGTGTTGCATCCCTGATGTAGCCTCTGTCCCTCCTGGCCTCAGAGATTTTTTGAAATGTTTTGGCATTTCGTCTTTTGGAACGTAGTTCTGATAGCACGGATTCCTCTCCCCATACAGCGATCAGATCCAGTACCTCCTGTTCGGTCCATGCTGGAGCTTTTTTTCAATTCTGGAACTGCATGGTCACCTGTGCTGATGAGCTCTGCATGGTCACCTGTGCTGATGAGCTCACCTGGCCAAACAGAAAATGAGATTCAAAAGTTCCCGGGGCTTTTCTTGTACACCTGGCCAGTGCATCCGAGTTCAGAGTGCTGTCCACAGCAGTCATAATGGTGCACTGTGAGATAGCTCCCGGAGGCCAATACCTTCGAATTGCATCCACACTTACCCTAATTCAAAACGGTGATGTCGATTTCAGCGCTAATCCCCTCATTGGGGAGGAGTACAGAAACTGGTTTTAAGAGCCCTTTATGTCAAAAAAATGGCTTCGTTGTGTGGACGGGTGCAGGATTTAATTTGGATTTAATGCTGCTAAATCCGACATAAACTTGTAGTGTAGACCAGGCCTGAGCTGAGATTCACACTTCCTTGAAGTTTGAGGATGTTCAGAGCTTGGATTTTGGTTCAGCCAATTATGGAGTTAAGCACCAGCTGTTGACTCTACTGGATAGTTTCTACTGTAAGTAGGGGTGGGTGAACCCTGCAGGGTTTGATTTGTGTTGGCCACAAAGCATGAAGTTAGGCAGGTATGGGTTCAGGTTCCACAGACACTGAGGTTCAGGTTCTCTAACCCTCCCGCCCCCCTCAGTCCCACTTTAGGCAACCTATGCCTACACTCCCGGCCTTCCAACACACCCATGTTGTCTTGGGCAGAAAAAAACTGCTGCAGGAAAGTCACTGTCCCTTCCAAATTCTAAGGTGTTTTTGGGAGCCAGAAGGAGACTTGACCTGTATCTCCATAAGGTGGTGTTAACTGGGAGCACTCCCACCTCCAGAGCTGCTACCCTCATACACGAGCAGTGAAGCTCTGTAAACTTTCCACAGTAGCTAGGGTACCCTCAAGATGAACTTTGAGGACTTGATCTGATGTTTGTGGTTGCGCTAGAACTCAAAACCAGCCTGATTTTTGGAGTGGATTCAGGGTTCTAGCAAAACTTTTGTGCACTCCAAATATAAGCCCTAACACTGCTACAGCTTCAAGAGCTCAAGTGGCAGAAGCCTGAAGGTCCTGGCGTCTATCCTTTCTGTCATGTCTGTGTAGTTTTGCTGGCAACTGTGGTATTCATTATTTACTGGCTCAGATTAGTTACACTGATTTAATGGGTACAAGCTTCACACCGTGACATTGCTGACAACTGTGGTACAAAGAAAGTAGCAAAATTAAGTCTGCTCCCGTTTATTGCTTAAATTCAGTTTCAGGGTTTATAAAATACAGTAGACTATTTCTATGGAGAGAGAATTTAATTTAGCAATACACATGAATAATGCTCGAAAGACAAAAGACTGTTTGGGTTATTTAATATATTGTTAATTAAATGCATTATGATTATGGATAGACATTTCAGAAAAGACTGCAGTCACCATAACAACCTGATAACATTTAATCACATCATTTCTGAATTTGATTACCCTTCAGAACTTTGTCTTTTCTGAAAACACAGGGCAGTTTTCAAGTTTGTGCTTTGTTCTTAATGTGACTTGTTTGATTCCATTCTCTGCAAAGCCCTGTAACACAATAAGAAAATGTCAGGAAGAAAACAAAACAAAGATGTAGCATCCCATACACTCTCCTCAAGGAGAGAGAGATACCTTGTGTTAAAATTGCCACCTGAGATTTAGAAAAATCTTACTATCATACACGATAAAAAATGCACCATGAGTGATCGATATATATCACTGTAATTGGTTACAAGGGGTCAGTTTTTCAGTTGGTGTAGAGCGGCATAGCTCCATTTACTTGAGTAAATGGACTTCAATGAAATTACATTAATTTGGACTTTAGATTAAGACTGAGGATCTGGACCATGAGGCCTTTTTGTGGTCTCCAGGTCCATGATTACCCAGGGTAGAAGGAATAAATTTTCAGAACAAGCCTCCCCCCACTTTTTTTTTTGTGATTGGCTGCACCAGAAAAATGAGCGTGAACCTGATTTGTATGAACGAGTTATGCTTCCTGTCTACCTAACCTGCTTGTGCAAAATGCAGTCAGCACGAAAGCAGGAACACTAAATCAGAGGCTGGTTTGAGGCTGGATGAAAATATCGCCCTCTTGACCACTTTGCTCCACAGAGATGGTAAGAGTTAACTGTATACCCAACAAGGGATCTCTGCTGATGAAAAAGACAAAAATCTCTACTACTGAGTAAGACTGAGGTGGTGCCAGAGGCTGACATGTGGGAATCAGAGTCCAGGCAACGGTCATGGTCAATGGACTAGTAGGGGGCTGGGAAGCAAGGTCCTTAGGGGCTGAGTGTAGAATAGATGGTGCAGACTGTAGATTTTAGAGAGTTTAACACTGTTTAATCCCAACATGCTGCAATGTCGTAGCAGAAGAATCAGTTTTAGTGTTAACCAGCAGGCAGTTTATGTGCATTACTGAGGTCAGAACTGTCCTGCCATCCATACCAATTTTCACAGAACTGTACTGTTCACAGGACATTACATGAGTATAGGACCCATAGTCATGATATAGTGGCAAGAAAATTAGGCCAGTGGTTCTCAACCTTTCCAGACCTACTGTACTCCTTTCAGGAGTGTGATTTATCTTGCGTACCCCCAAGTTTCACCTCACTTAAAAACTACTTGCTTACAAAATCAGACATAAAAATACAAAAGTGTCACAGCCACACTATTACTGAGAAATTGCTGACTTTCTCATTTTTATCATATACTTATAAAATAAATCGATTGGAATATAAATGTACTTATATTTCATTGTGATACTTACTGTATAACAGTATATAGAGCAGTATAAACAAGTCATTGTCCGTATGAAATTTTAGTTTGTACTGACTGAAACAATAACTAGTTTCTCATTTTCTAAAGCAAACTACTTAAGGGTACAGTAGCCTCTGTCCAGCCTCTGCTCACATAGCTAACTGACATTACTTGATAAATAGGCTGAATATCGCAGTGACTCCTGCAATCTGGTATTGATTTACTATCAGCATCTCAAGCACTGCCAAATTATTATTTTATTGGGAAGGAAAATAGGGATACCACAAAGTGACGCTTACTCCTGAGAAAGTTTGGCAGGCAGCCCTGATAAGAAGGACGCTGTAGCCTTAGTCTGTTTCTCCCAGTGGGACTGCTACAGCGTGAGGATTCCCTTACTAGGACACAGCAAGAACAACTATACAGCATCTACTAGTTCTTATTCTTTGCATCTAATTAGGATAACACATTTGGGACCAAATGTTTACAAGGCTCTATTTTTGTGCCTGTATTTTTGCACTTGCAGTCAATCACAAGCATAATGAATTGTGAATTCCCAACATGAATTATTGCAGTTCGATTGCTTACTTGGTCACACCAGGCCCTTTGTTTCAGCCAAGATGACTAACTCATTGGTGAGAAATGGGCAGAAAGTGAACAGGAAGGTGTGCAAAAACAGTCAAAGCAAATTTGTTTTACAAATTTGAATGAATGAAAGGGGGGGGGAATTGTAGTATTTTCACCTCTTTAGTTATAACAAAATCCGGGCTCAAGCAACAGAATCTGAATTTCAGAAGCATGCGGATCAGGGATTTGGTTAGGCCCTACATAAAGATACAGTCCCTGATCCTTTTTTTATTTACATGTTTTACACTGGTGTCATTCCATTGATTTTGGCAGAGTTACTCGGAATCTGCACTGGTGTGACAGGAAAATCAGACCCAGTGACTATTTTTATTTGGTCATTTGGATTTGATTTCATATTCAATTTTTAAATCCCTCTCAAACAGCGTCTGCTGACTCTTTTTAAGGTAGGCCATGGATTCAGCACTGCCCTATTCCTGGTTTCAACCCAGAATGTGTGGAAATCTGGGAATTGTAGTTCTCAGAGCTGTTGGAGTTGTAGGGCTCACAGCAAGGAATGCTGGGAAGGGAAGCTTTACGTAGGCAACTCCCCTTGTTCAGTACAAGGGAAGATCTGAGGAAAATAAGTCATGTGGTGGGTGTCTCCTCTAGTCATAGGGTCAGAAAACCAGTCTGATAGGGCCTCAAAAGTAAGGGTAGAGTTGCCATCTGTCTCGTTTTCACCTGGATAATCTGAGTTTCAGTTTGTGTTTCCGGGAGCTATTTGACAAGCCTGATGTCTGGAGCTTTTTTTATCTGGGGGGAGGGTGGTAAGAGGTGGAGTAGGGGCAGGGCCCTGGGGGGGAGAGATGGAGCAGCGGTGGGGATTTGGGGGAAGAAGCAGAGCAGGGGGCAGAGCCTCGGGATTCCGGTTACCAGCCATTAGAAAGATGGCAACCCTCAGGAAGAATCTATAAAACAGTCCATAAGGAGCCTTAACAAGAGAGCTGGATGGTTTGGTGAAGTACCCAAAGAATCAGGTGTGGTGATATCTCAGTAAGGAAGTTAAGGAGCTGCAGCAGAATCTAGGGAAGTAGCTTTGTGGAAAGAGAAAATGGAGAGTTTGGGGCTATACCTGATGCCCACTTTGTTGAAGCTCTTGGAAAACGGAGGGCAGGAGCTCTTCTTACCCTGGAGGGGGAAGAAGAACAGGAAAGTTTGCTTTCATTTTGGACTTTTGCTTACTTTGATTCTTGTTACTTCAGAAGGGCTGGAGTATTTTAGATTAGCTGGAGAGCTAAACCAGCCTACCAGTGAGGGAAACTGAGATAACACCTGCATTCCATGACAAGAAGGTAAGGCCCAGCCACACCCTCTAAAGTTCTAGAATGTTTAGAGCTGGAACTTTGCTTTGGGCCCATATCTAGTTGTAATATGTAATACACTGACACAAGCATGTAAATATAACGTTAATAAGTAGATATTCTGTACTTAGCCATGGAAAAAGACATTGTTTCATTATCTCTGCAAATTTTTTCATTATTTTATTAAAATATCATAACTGAATAACTACTTGACAACTACTATTCATGCAACTCTGGGATCATGAGCTCTTCAGGGAAAGAATTTTCTGTCGTCTGTATGTTATGCAGTGCTGCTAAGTTTCACAACTAATAAATAATGATGCATTAAACTAGAATTTGGGTATTATGATTTTGAAGAACGTCTAATATGTATTTCAGATCACTACAAAGTTTAGTTTTTCTTTTTTTAATTGGTAAAAATGATTTGCTCGTGGCTAAGATCTTGTAAACTAAATTCCAACCCAGGGTTACATTTTGTAGCACAGTTATAAACTCCTGAAAACAAGTAGTAATAATTGAAACAATAACAAATCTGTAATGGTAGCAGATGTGAAATGAAACAGCACATTAAAAATAGACTCAGTACATTTTCCAGTGGCATGGGTTCTACATGCATATCACTGAGATATAATCAATTTAGCTTTTCTCCCCCTGGTTACATGTAGCCATCTCTGTGTTATGCGCCCAAGGGACCCACAGCCATGGCTGTGAGATTGTAGGGAAAAGCATAGCCCGCCAAACAGGTGCTTGCTTTGTGCTCTCTTTAAAAAAGTTTTGTGGAACATCAAGACCTTCTCACTTAACTGTCCTCCACAACCTGTGAGGAACGAAAGCAAAGACCTAACAGATCTCTTTAATCTCTAATATGCGCTAAATTTATCTGTTATAGTACTCTACTAAACTCAGCTGAGTTGCACCAGGGATTAATTTGGCCCCATGATTGCACTTGCAGTGGTGCTCACTGATCTTCAGCCATTCTGTAGTTTTTGAGTGTAAGGTTGCTTTCTGTGATAGTAGCATTATTTCACCATTAAAGGGTTCAATTTTAGTCACCAAAATCCAAATCTCACATACTACAATCGCTTCTCTTGCCCTTTCAGAATTTCTTTTGCTTCTCTTTCCAGCCAAAAAGAACTCACCATTCCTATTCCATTTTCATACACTTCCTTTATTGCTTTGGGGCTGCCTTTTGATGTCATCCCATGACAAATTTTGGGCCAGATTTTCAGAAGCCCTCTCAATATTTGCACTGGCAAATCAGATATTGAGATAGACAACTGACCAAAGGTGCACCCGCTAATAATTATGGGTGCAAAAAGAGAGGCTGGGCTGAAAATATGGGGTGAAATCCTGGCCACATATATGTCAGAGTGAAAACTCCCACTGATTCCAATGAAGCCAGGATTTTAACTATGTTATTCACAGGGGCTCCTTCCAGCCCTGCCTTTGAGCCTCAATTCACTGTAAGCTTATTTCTGGTAAACCAAAGCATTTAGGAGCACAGTTCTTCAGGTAAATCCTAATTTAGCAAACAGTTCAATCCAATGCTAATCACCAGCCAATAGCAAGGGAGAAAGAGACACCATTCCTAATATACAAGAGTTGTACAGTATAACTTCACTTCAGCCACATTGTTGAAAGAGGCCTGAGATCTCTTTGCAATAATGCACATGCAATGACACTTGCATTTGTGTGTGCAGCTGCTGTGATTGTACATATATTTAGGCTAAATATTCTTTTAGATGCCCAACTAGAGAGTGCACAATTGTGGTAGGCGTGTGCACAAACATAGGCACACAACAGCACATGCATTTTTACATGCACAAAAGTCTTTTAGCCCTTGAAAAATGGTGAATAATTTATAAGATAAAGTTGTGTCTGTAAAACAAGGTTGCTTGGAAGCAATTCATACTGTACCCTGAATCTATAAACAATACAACCTCCCTCTCCTAGGTTTTGAATTTTCTGGTAATGTGCGTATATCCTCTGCTAATAAAGCAAACATCCACCTAGAATGTTGCATTTTAAACCTAAACTTTAGTAATTAAAAGAGAGCTGGGTGTAAAAATAATCATAGTTGTGAAGTTCCTGATCAAGACATTTTTCCTTGACATGCACCTGGTCTTGTGTGGTTATAAACTCCCATGGCTATCACATAGTACCAACAATTCCAGTCAGTGTCAGGAAAGGATCGTTTTTTACTGTGATTCCCTGAAGCCAAATCAGGACACAACTCAGCCTATGTTATTCTCATTCTTAGGTTCTTAACAGTTGCCTTACTTCCTTTTACAATCCCACTCAGTGTCAGGAATATTCCACTTCCTGAATCCTACAGCCCCAATTCCTGGAAGTGTAATTCGAGCAGTTCAAAGTTGTCCTTCCAATTTGTGTTATTTCCATTTTTCAACACTGAATTTCATCTGCCATTGTATTGTCCACATCCCTAACTGTTAAATTTCTCCAAAGATCCTCCTAGGACTATCTAGATTAAACTATCCTAAATAATTTTGTGTCCTCTTCACTTTTGCTGTCATGCTGGTCACCTCCATTTGCAGATTATCAATAATCATATCAAAACAAATCGCTCCTATTGTGGAACCTTGGGGGGCCCTGCCACTTTTAACCTTTTGCCAGGTTGAAAATTAACTATTTATTCCTACTCTTTGCTTTCTGGCTTAGATATTTTGTAATTCATTATAATACATTACCACTTGTGCATATCTGTCTAACATGCTGCTGTCCATGTAGAGTGTAGACTATATGGGTGAAACTCTGGCTGTGTTACAGTAAAAGGGAGTTTTGACATTGATTTCACTCCAGGTTTATAGTCCTGTTTTACAGGGAAACTAGAACAACTGCTGGTCATGGTGACTTGTAAATTTCAATTGATCATTTTGTTTCAGCATTTGTTCTTTTGACACCTCAGTCTCTGACAGTACCTCGTCTTTATTACATAAAAAGAGTAGGTCTCTCCCCAACATCTTCTGTCAGAAAGATCAATACTAAGGACTCATTCAGCTTCTCTGTGTTATTCTTAGCCTCACTTGCTTCATTCACTCTTTAGTAATCCAGCAGACCCACCAATTCTCCCTCAAGAATCTCTCCTGCATCTGTTATACTTGTTTGGTTTTTATAGCTGTGACATTAGCCCTCCCAGAATCACAGTAATGTCAGGCTGGAAGGAACCTTGAGAAGTCATCAAGTCCAGCCCCCTGAGTTGAGGCAGGACCAAATAAACCTAGACCATCCCTGACAGGTGTTTGTCCAACCTGCTTTTAAAAACCTCCAATGACGGGGATTCCACAGCCTCCCTTGAAAGCCTATTCCTGATCTTAATTACCCTTATAATTAGGTAGTTTGTCCTAATATCTAACCTGAATCTCCCTTGCTGCAGGTTAAGCCCATTACTTCTTGTCGTACCTTCAGTGGATATGGAGAACAATTTACTACTGTCCTCTTTAGAACAAAAAGAAAAGGAGTACTTGTGGCACCTTAGAGACTAACCAGTTTATTTGAGCATGAGCTTTCGTGAGCTACAGCTCACTTCATCGGATGCATCCGATGAAGTGAGCAGAGGATATGCTATGCATCCGATGAAGTGAGCTGTAGCTCACGAAAGCTCATGCTCAAATAAACTGGTTAGTCTCTAAGGTGCCACAAGTACTCCTTTTCTTTTTACGAATACAGACTAACACGGCTGTTACTCTGAAACCTCTTTAGAACAGTCCTTAACATTTTTGAAAACCGTTAGAAGGTCCTCCCTCAGCTGTCTTTTTGTTAAGACTAAACGTACCCAGGTTAGGTTTCTAAAGCTTTTATCATTTCTGTTAGTCTCCTCTGAATTCTCTCTCTTCTAATTGCCATCTTGCATTTTACCTGCCATAGTTTGTTCTCCTTTCCACTGGCTTCATTAGGGATGGATTTCTGTTTTTCTGAAGCAGAGGTCCATTTGTGGTTCACTACTGTGTCAGCAACTCTTGTCAGGCCTGACATACTCACTACACCTACACACTATGTATTTAAAAGGTGATATGTAGTATATCATTTGAAATCTAATAACACAATGGTCATTGTCTCTGTGAAATGTTCGTAACAACTCTGGAGGTGAAATTATGGATACTCTGATATGTCCTGAAGACTGAAGATTTCGTCAGTATAAAGGGGAAAGAAAATATGGAGACTGGTTGGAGAAACCTTCTTGAACAAAGCTTGTACCTTGCTAGATTAAGTTTTAGACTTTTTGATGCATGTTTTCATTTTTATTTGCATGTAACCCTCTATACTGATTTTTTAACTTGGCGTCACTTAACCTATGCCCTATTTTTAATAAATTTGTTTTATTTTTACTATAAACTAACTCAGAGCTGTGTCTAAAAGAAAGGGTGTGTTTACCTCAGTTAGGATAATAAGCTGTAATGTGCTTTTGTCTCTTTAAAGGATCAATAAAACTTATTATTTCTCTGAACTGTCCAGGAGTGGACTGGACATTGCAGAGCGCATGGTTTGGGGAAAATTCAGGACTGAGAGCGTGTTGGTGTCACCTTGCTGGTTGTAATCAAGGCTGGTGGAAGCTAAAGTGGGGCTATAGATAGGCTGCTGGAGTCCAAGTTGCTGAACCAGGGCTGGGTCCATAGAACACACACACTCAGGGTGTGACCTGCTTGCTTGTTGCTGACTGTGAGCATCCCAGACAGAGAGCAATAGTAGCAAAGCATTGTGAGGCACCCAGAGTGGCAGGTCTGGATTGCACCTGAGTGCTGACACACTCACATAATCTCTGGAACCTTGCTTTTTTACATTTAATTTCAGTCTCTGCTCCACCAGTTCAGCACAGCAGTGCCAGAAAAGGGGGGGCCAAGAGGCCTTGGCCCGTCCACTTTTTGCCACTGGCTCTGCCCCACCCCTCCTCTTCCCCCTCAGGCCCCGCCCCCAACCAGGCTGGAAGAGGAGCCTGGGCAGCTGTGGGGAGCCGCAGACCCCCCACCTACCTCCCCAGGGCGGGGGGGTCCCCAAGAGCAGCCCCCGGCCCATGTCCCCAAACCCCAGGGCAGGTGGAGGGTCTGTGGCTCCCCACAGCTGCCCGGGCAGTTCTTACCATGGCCCGGCTCCAGCTCTTTGGCCCCACCACCAGGCTGGAAGCCAGAGTCGGGTCGAGGTAAGATCCATGCAGGCAACTGTGTGGAGCCACAGACCCTCCACCTGAACTGGGAGGGGGCTCAGAGGGTGGGGACATGGGCCAGGGGCTGCTCTCTGGTCCCCCAACCCCAGGCAGGCGGAGGGGCCCAGGCTCTCTGGACCGACTCTGGCTTGGCTGGGGGATGGGGCCTCGGGGGGGGGAAGGGGGCAGGGTCACAAAGGGGGGCATCATGGCCCCCCCCACTTTTAGGCATAATCCGTCGCCCCTCGTTCAGCAACTCAGGTCTCCAGAAGTACCTGGGCCCTGAGGGCCACAAGCTGGATGCACCAGGTGCATATGTACCACTTGTCCACAAGGCAAGTAGTCAAACATTCTGCCCTCTGTGCAGAAAACTGGATATTCCCCACTCTGATTGGTGTGCTGCTGGTCTTCTACTTTCATTGTTAAACTGTGGGTTTGGCTCTGTGACTAGGTAACTAAGTCTTTACCTTCATCTTTAAACTGGAAATTGAGGATTTTGAAATGATTTGTTTAATTTAACAGATCTTTATTTTAATCCACCAACTGCTAATTAAGCTGCAAAACTCCCCCTCCATGCCAAACTTCCCAGTGCTCACTCTGTCAGGGGCCACTCTCAGATCAAGTATGGACTTTGGGTAGTGAGCGCTATATTTATTGTTCTAACAAGGAACAAGGACTTTAGCCTCCCATCCGCTCAGTTACTATGGCTGGTCTTACCTACAACATGTTCACTTCAAACGCTCACAGACTTCAAAGAGTTGTTTTATTACTTTCAAAGAGACTATTTTGAGCATTTTTAGTTTTTACTTTCAGGGGTGTGAACTATGAACCGCTGTATCTACAAGCCTCTGGGGGACCTGAGCAAATCTACCTGAGATACTGTCTCAGTATCTTGATTAGCCAAATTCCACTGGCAAATTGTTAACACAACACAACCCTTCCACACTGCTGAAGAATTCTTTAAGCTCAGAGAGCTCACTCATATTCCAAATCCATGCTCTGTTTATATTTTCTTTGTCTTAAACAAAAATTGGCCCCATTGTGTGGGAGCAATGCTGAAAAAGCAAAATAAGAGACATCCACTGAGAGAAAATGGATATTGTGGGAGCTGAGGAAATGTACATACTTTACCAATTCCATTTGCTGATGATGTCAGAGTCAAAGAATATCTTTAAAAAAACCAACCCCAACAACTTGGATTCAAAAGCTCTGTTCATCAGAGTCTCTCATTAAAAGAAGAAATGTAAACAACCTCCCTTGCCACCCCAAACCCCCAAGAAATTAAATCTGGCTTTCGTTGGATAGACCCCCAGATGGAATCATGGGTATCTCTCCAGGGAGAGAGGCGTTAATGTATTGGGGAGGGACGGGGGAGACAGGAAAATTTGATTATGGTATGTGAGATGCAGTGATTCAAGCTGCTGCTTTTCATGGAGACTGAAGAAGGGCAGCCTGACACTTTACAGATTGGGTGTAATACACAGGAAATTTGTCCTTTCTGCCAGAGTAGTCTAGGGATTGGGCTACCCCCACTAGCCACTTTGCTTGGCTGGTAAAAGCTCAGGAGAAAAGGGTTAAATAAATGTTTGTGATATGATAAGGTGGTTGTTTATTCAAGGAATGACAGATTATTGGCTCCCAAGGCAGGGCTGAAAAATAGTACAAAGGAGCTGGCGCTCCCTTCGCTGATGATGTGATTTCCTCCTAAAGTTTTGCTCTTAGTAGGAACAATATGCTTTGGGAATTAAGAGATGATTTTCTTTCAGACTAGAACAGACAGCACAAGAGCTGATTTCTGGAGTCTCCGAATTTTACACTTTGAGTTTTCTTGCTGAATCTTTTCTTCTGAAGTTCTTGCAGAATGGGTTAGTTGTTCTGATGGAGCAACACGCAGGGCAGCAAAATGATAGATTATAATATCTCAAGGATTCTGAACCATAGATTTTATTTATATTCTATTCTAGGTTTATATCTTTACCAATTACCATTGTGTTAAAACTTGCTCTTGTTTCACTACACTTGAATGCTAATTCTATTCCTAGCCCAGACCTGTATGAAACTAAACTCTGCTCAGGACTACCACTAGGGACCTAATTTTCAAATATGAATTGTAATCCCTCTCAGACCAGAGTCACCTCTCACACCAGTGCAAATCAGGACTAACTCTAATGAAGTCAATAGAACAATGCTAGCGTAAAGCCTGTGTGAGTGACAAGAGACTCAACACCTTACATTGTCATTTGGCTACGCAAATGCCCAATTTACGTTATCCTACCCTGGAAATACCACTGCAGTGCAGACGTCCACCACAGTGACGGAAAGGGTTGTTCCATCACTAGTAAATCCACCTCTCCGAGAGGCAGTAGCTAGGTCTTCCGTCGACTTAACAGTGTCTACCCTGGGGCTTAGGTTGGCTTAATGACAGTGCACAGGGGATGAAATTTTTCACAGCCCTGACCCCTCTAATGAAGCCAACATATTTCTGTAGTGCAGACCAGCCCACCTAAGCGCTACCTGTGGTTATGTCTACACTACCAGCTTGGAGTGTGTTTCCCAGCTCACATATACACTCGCACTAGCTTGATGTGAACTAGTGTGAGGATAAATAGTAGGGTAGCGCAGGATACAGCCGTGGGGGGGATTTAAACTTGCAGTTTGCTGATGCTGTTTTTCCACTGTCCTCATCCTCACAATAGTTTAGAGCAGCCTCAGAGCTGTTCTAAACTGCATTGCCTTGTAAGAGCCCCAAAGGGCCATTATACCCACAGGAATGGCCTGAGTGCAGCTTGGTCTGGCTGCTGGCTCACAGCCCCTTCTATCCTAGCACACTCCATATACCAACGGGAGCTGCAGGTGGTGTCATATGCCAAGGGATATCCTCAGCTGCCCACTCATGGCAGTGTTTTAGTCTCTTCACGCTGCAGAAGAATAGAAAGGGCCAGGATCTGGCCAAATGACTTCAGTGGTATTACTTCTGATTTACACTATCTAATTGCAGAGGCACTCGGACGCTGCAGTGTCAGACAGACAGACGGATTACACATCCCAGAAATAAAAGAGTGCAGGTTCAAGCAGTGGTCCTTTATTCAAGGGGAATTGGTAAAAAGCACTTTCCACCAATCCTGTCTTTCTACAGATGATCAGCTGGCCTTAATCTTCTAGACCCAGGCTTATATACTCTGTCAGTGCCACCAGCCAGGCAACTACTTCCTGTGTGGATAACAGGGACATTTCACATTATTAGTACAAATACACATTGTCGAGTCACAATACAACAAAAAGTGAGGGAGAATTTCTCACCAGCGAGAGATGTGCTTGACAGTTTGACTGCACAGAATGAGCTACTGTTGCCAGTACCACGTGATGGCTCTGCTGACATCAAGGTCCAGGCAGTCAATCAGAAGCTTAGCAGCGATGTTCAAGCTGCATGATGCGAGTCATACTGGTATGTTTTATGTGTTTGGAGGAGAGCATAATAATTGTTACAAGTCATCAGGAAAATCAGGCAGTAGTTCCCATGATCCTGGAGTAAATGACAGTTAAACCACACATTTGTTTTCAATGTTTATATTTGGCATTAGAGCCTTTTCAAATCAAAACTATGCCAAGCATCTTTTATGATCTCTCTCCCCCTTTCCCCCCCCGTAAAGCAAATATGCTAACAATCCAGCAGTGGAGTGCCAGAAACATTTGCTTTCATTCCTGTGAAGTGGGGTAAAGAAGAAGAAAAAACAGATTCTATTAAGAAAGCACATAGAGGGTGAGCCTCTTTAACCACTGGTCGGAATGGCCTGTTGAATTTTGCTCTAGTATATGTGTATTGTAGAGAATGAACAAATGTGTGTTTATTTTGAGGGGTTTATTTATGCACAGAAAATGTGGAATCGTTTATATACTCTTTCTCTCTGGGCCTGATTCTCCTTTCAGGTACCCCAGAGCTCTGCACACACATGCAAAGTAGCAATGGTTTCAAACAAAGCTCCGAGGACAACTCCTGCAGGATATGAATAACTCCCGTTGTGGTCAGTGGAAGTTATTCTTAGTGTGCCCTGGGATTTGGGGTAAATTCAGATCCAGATCCGAGCTCTAGCTGAGCTGAGCTGATGTGAAATCCTGGACCCTTGAAGCCTATGGGAGTTTTACCTCAGTTCAAAGGAGCCAGGATTTCACTTCTGCGTACCCAGGACACTCAGATCTGTACAGCCCTTAAATGTTATGAAGAGTTGGATACAAATAACAAGGACCCTGCCCCTAAGGGACTTGTAGTCTGGCAAGTACAGGGCAAGCAAAGATCAGGCACAAGGGTGGGTGCAGACTGCACTAGAGAGCAGATTAATGTTCAAAGGCTGAGTCAAAGAAGGGAAGAGATAAGCGGAATGAAGTGATACCAATGAAGAGAGCTATTAAACTTAATGATAGTCAGCTGATCCACATCCAAACAGGGCGTGCTTTAAGTGTTATTGAATGAATATTGAACAATAAAGACAGATACGGTGGGGAGGGAGGAGCACAGGTCTCTCTCTAAGGGCCTGATCCGGAGAGGTGTGAAGCACACATGGTTCCCTGTATCCTGTTTGTGTTCTTCTGTTATATCTATCACTGTGGTATCTGAGCCCCCTGGCTTTACTGGGAGCTGAAGGGGCTCTGTGCCTATCTCTGAATGTGGTTAAGAAAGTGAGCACAAAAACCCAGTGGGGAAAAAGAAAAGGAGTACTTGTGGCACCTTAGAGACTAACCAATTTATTTGAGCATAAGCTTTCGTGAGCTACAGAGCTCACGAAAGCTTATGCTCAAATAAATTGGTTAGTCTCTAAGGTGCCACAAGTACTCCTTTTCTTTTTGCGAATACAGACTAACACGGCTGTTACTCTGAAACCAGTGGGGAAAATTTGCACTCTGACAGGAACAGTAAAATGGGTGTTGAGGGATGATGTGTTATACTTCTTGTGACTCAGTGGATGCAGGTGGTAGCGCTGACCTCTCCATTACTCATCTTCTGCTGGAACACACTTCAAAATGGGGTTTATAAGCGAAATAATCCCAAGCATGTCCAGTTAAGATAGGCTAAATAGGCATAATATGGATAGCATTATATTATGGATACATGTGAATTACTTGGCTCTGCTCAGCCCACCATAAAAATTAAAGTTCTAATTCAGGCCCTGTACAACTCCACCCTGGCTTACAACTTGTTTCTTGTGGTATGCCCACTCACCCCCTCCGACTCACTAGCGATGGCCATCTCTATGGTATTTTGCCTTCATTTCTGCTCCCACTTCTCCATGCATTTACTGGAACTGGGAGGTCTATCGTAAAATCCTGTGCTGTAATTGCTTTTAAGGACAGACATCAATGGTTTAACAAAATGGGAGTCATTCAGCTATGAATGATAAAGCGTCTGGGTGTCTCTGTGCACTTATTTCTGTACCCTTTTCTCTAGTGAAGTTTATTCTTCACTGTGTTGCTGGTCAGGAGATTAGGAAGGAGCAGTCCCTGCATTCCCCAGAACACAAGCCTGCAATCCTGCTTGCCCTTCACAGGGGCTGCACATGGCGGAGTGAAGGCCCCACATGCTGTTCTCCTGTGTAAGGGCTCTCTGGATTTCCTAGGTCCTTTAAAGAAAAGGTTCCCAATCATTTTGGTGCAGCCTCTGTTTCTTATTGAACTGCCACATTGTACTCAGAGTTGGAATCCAAACCAAATGAGCCTCAGACGGCATAAAGGGGCACAGCTCCGTCACAGACAATAGAGCTAGATTGATTCATGCCAGCTGTGAACTGATATTGTGTAAAAATGTCCTGTCTCTGAAGTGTGTCATCAGACTGCTGATATTAATGTTCTTCCACATTGAAACCCATCTCCCAAGTTGCAATTCATGTTAATCTACTGAACAGCACTGGATGCTCTTTGTATGCAGACCCTGTGTCACATTGCAATCGTTCAGGATAAAAATAATTTGTCATGCAAAGGGAAAACAAAAGGGCATCAACATAACTAAAGATTCTTTTTAGCTCCAATTCTTGTTTTTGAGATAACCAGACCCGCAAATCGAAAGTTAGAGTCCCATGCATTGCTTAACTGAATGGGAGAGCTGACACATCTGTTGCTACTGAGCTATTTCTCTTCCTAGACATGAAACTGGGCTTCAACCAAGCCTGGTTAACAGCAAGTCAATGTAAAGGTCTTGTAGGATGTAATATTTCTTCTCTATGCTGAACCAGAAGATAATGAGGTTAAACTTGCAGGCTGTACCTTAACATGAGCTCTTCAATCAGTCAGGAGGACATTTGGTTGTGGTTTAACATTAGCCTTGTCAATGGGGCAGCATCCATCATTTGGAGGAGATGTAAAACCTAGGACCTGCCTGACCTGTTTATGTACGGCATTTTTCATGAAACTAGGATTGTTAACTCTAGTGCCCTGGCCATATTGTGGCTTGGATAATTAGTAACTGCTGTCTACCTCTATTCCCCTCTCACGTCCCTTGGACAAAATATTCCTTTTTCTTATGTCATTAGCACCATTATAATGACTGCCACTTCCTACCCCTGAGGTTGCTTCCTCACCAAGTGTTCTCATGCTGCAGGCATTTATAATTTGGCTGCAGATGCTGCTCTCAAATGGTAGGGAGGCTGGCTGGTGCCACCTGGAATTTGGGAATAATAGGGAGTAGTGAGCTGTAGCTCATGAAAGCTTATGTTCAAACAAATTTGTTAGTCTCTAAGGTGCCACAAGTACTCCTTTTCTTTTTAAAAGACGTGCAAGCTTTGCTGTTCACAACATTGCCCACCTATCTGATAGGCATAACGTCTCCTCCCATTGACTCTGGGGTGATGCGTGTTCTCCATCTTCCTAGCATGGCTCTACCTCAGAAGAGCTATCATTTTGCCCTATTATTCTGATGCTAGTTTTACACTGGTGTAGCTCCTTTGAATTCAGTGGAGTAACTGAACAATTACACTGTCAGCCTCCTGCACAGATGCACTAGGTGGCCAAGGAATCATAGCAATGTCAGGCTGGAAGACCTCGACAGGTCATCTAGTCCAGTTTCCTATGCTGAGGCAAGACCATCCCTGACAGGTGCTTTTCCAACCTGTTCTTAAAAGCCTTCAGTGATGGGGATTCCACAACCTCCCTTGGAAGCCTATTCCAGAGCTTAACTACCCGTATATGTAGAAAGTTTTTCCTAATATCTGACATAACTCTCCCTTACTTCAGGTTAAGCCCATTACTTCTTGTTCTCCATGTCCACTGAATATTGGATAATTGCTCACAGTTCTCCCAGTGTCCTTTCCCTCTTTAGAGCAACTGCATGGGGCAGCCATATTTGTCTCACAGGACATGCAACATGGCACATGAGAAATAATATTGCCATTGAAATCTATTCTGTATTCCCTGACTTTTCTTAATCTTAACACTGCATTGGCATTCATATATCCGTATTCTCCTCTCGCATACACTGCAGTAGATCGTCACTAAAACCATTGAAATCAATGAAATTACACTGGTGTAAGTGAATGGATAATCAGGCCCAGGATAATGCTATAAAGCACATGACACGTGTGAAAGGAGTTATATAAATAATTGTGTCCTAGCAAGATTTCCAGTCCAGTTTTCCAGTCTCAAGAGGTTTAAAGAAGGTTCAGATTAGCATCCAAACTTTTGTTTGATTATCTCAAGTAAACTGAACCCACAAACCACTGTAGGTTCACCCACTGTTCATTGTTGTTAGAAAGAATTATGTCACATGCATTTTGAGTAATTAACCCAGCCTTCCAATTGATCTTCAAATGTAAGAGCTTTTGGCAAACACACAATAGGCAAGCAAACAGATTATGCAGATGCATAAAGCACATTGTTAGTATCATATGCACTAGACGGGAGTGTAGCCTTTATTTTTAGTTAAGTAGGAGACACTGAGGTCAGCATTGTCATTCAGAGGTCAAAGATTAAGTGGCAAACTGGATATAGCGTAAACAGGACCTCAGAGATATGGAACAGTGGAAGAGTCCCCTGTCTTATTTTTTTTTAAGTATTTACTATGAACAAATAAAATTATTAGTCAATATTTTTTCTGTGGTGACAGAAGCTACTTAATAATTAGAGATGTGTGGATGGTGAGTTGTTCTCTTAAGTTATTGTTATAGGTAAATATGTTATTCTAATACTGTATATAGTGCCCATTTATTTGACAACAATTAGAAGTGAATTAGCCACAAAGAAGCCTCTTTAGTTGGAAAAAAATATAGTTTTGTGGGACTAAATCCTGTCTCCTGCATCAAGTCCAAATATCCAGGTTTGGAATACGGGATTCTATGGATTCTGGGGAGGAAATGGAATCTTACTGCTTTAGATAACGTTGCGAATGCTAATGCATTCAACAGTTGGTAGATCTACAGATGAGCAGATCCATTGGTGTCACCCCAATCTCTCGTCCTGTTCTGCCCTACTACATGGATATGCACACAGGCCCCCTGCTGAAATAGGGCTGGCACACATCATGTGCCACGGAGCCAATACACTGACTCCCATGATATCTTTGTACATGCACAGGTAGGCCAGGCTTTGCCTCACAGCATGTAATTTACACTTTTCGAAACTACGATTCAATCAGACATACAACCTCTTCCTTCAGATTCATGCTCCATTCACTCAGTTACACATTCCTAGGGCCCTACCAAATTCACGGCCATGAAAAACATGTCATGGACCGTGAAATCTGGTCACACCCTGTGAAATCTGTGTACTATAAGGTAAAAACACACAAAAGACCAGATTTCACAGGGGAGACTAGTGTTTATCAAATTGGGGGTCCTGACCCAAAAGGGAGCTGCAGGGGGGTTACAGGGTTATTTTAGGGGGGTCGTGGTATTGCCACCATTATTTCTGCACTGCCTTCAGAGCTGGGCAGCCAGAGACAGGGCAGTCCTTCGGATTTATGGGGCCCTACGCAGTATTATTAAACTGGTACTCCACTGAAGATGGTCCCCAGCCGGCACCACTGACCCCAGTGTGTCGAGGGGGCACAGCCACCACCCCCACCTGCAGACCCCCAGAACAATCCCCATTGCTGACACACACCGAACTTTGTACACAGCAGATGCTGCAGCAGTGGCTCAAGGCAGGCTTCGCGCTGTAACATGGGGGATGCATCTTGCCAGAGCCCACAGCCTTCCTGCAGCTCCTAGCCACTCCTGGCTCACCACAAGCATTTTGACAGGAAGTATCAAGAAGTAATAACAATAATTAGGGTGACCAGATGTCCCGATTTTATAGGGACAGTCCTGATATTTGGGGCTTTTTCTTATATAGTCTCCTATTACCCCCGTCCCGATTTTTCACACTTGCTATCTGGTCAGCCTAACAATAATACGTGTGTGTGTGTGCATGTGTGTGTGTATGTGTGTGTGAGAGAGACCCAGTGCATGTGAGACAGACCGAGAGAGAGCGCGCGTGCATGTGTGTGTGTGTGTGTGAGAGAGAGACTGTGTTGGGGGATTGTGTGACAGAGTGTGTGTTGGGGAGTGTGAGACTCTGTGTGTGTGACAATTTGTATTGGGGGACTGTGACTCGTGAGAGGCAGAGTGTATGTGGGTGTGAGAGCCAGTCTGTGAGAGAGAGAGAGAGAGTGTGTGTATGTCTCTGTGTTAGGGAAGTGTGAGAGACAGTGAGTGCACTGTCACTTTAAGTCCACGCCTCCCTCCCTCCCGTGCTCATCCCGGCTCACCCCTCACTGACTCACGTGGAAGTTTCGCTCCTCCTGTCCTGGCCCCAGCCCAGCCCCTGCTGGTGACCGAGCAGTGCAGGCAGGCAAGGTCCAGGGAGGGACTCCGCTCCGGGCGGCGGTGGGCCAGGTCGCTGCACTGCCAGTGACCGGCCATGCCGCTCTGGGCTTCCTGGGGCTGGGGTGGCAGAGCCAGAGGCTGGAGCCCTCAGCTGGCCAGCTGAGGAGCGAGTGGGGGAGGGGGCGGGGAGAAGCCTGCTGGCCCAGCACGGGGGAGGGGTCGGAGAAGAGAGGATTCCAGCCGCAGCCAGCAAGAGGAATGGTGCCCCAAATTTTCGGATGCCCTACACAGCTGTGTACGCTACATATGCCTATGGATGGCCCTGGCCAGAGAGCAGCATCTGTTGGCCAGGTGCCCAGCTCTGAAAGCAGCATCCTGCCAGCTGCAATGCAGAAGTAAGGGTGGCAATACCATACTGTGACGGGTTGGAGCACAGAAAACCCCTTGGGAACTGCGAACTGATGTGCTGAGACTACTTCTAACCCATTTTCCCTGCCAGCTTGGGACTCCAGAACCTTGCCAGTTTGAACCACGTCCCCCAACAGCTGCAGGCTTAACTGAAAATAGCTTAAGAAGTGTTCCTGTCTCCAATACTCAGATGCCGAGATCCCAATGGGGTCCAAACCCCAAATAAATCTGTTTTACCCTATATAAAGCTTATACAAGGTAAACTCATAAATTGTTTGCCCTCTATAACACTGATAGAGAGATATGCACAGCTGTTTGCTTCCCCCCACCCCCCCGGTACTAATACATACTCTGGGTTAATTAATAAGTAAAAAGTGATTTTGTCAAATACAAAGAGTAGGTTTTAAGTGGTTCCAAGTAATAACAGACAGAACAAAGTAAATTACCAAACAAAATAAAACATGCAAGTCTAAACCTAATACAGTAAGAAAGTGATTAATGATGAAATCTTACCCTCAGAGATGTTCCAGTAGGTTCCTTTTACAGACTAGCCTCCTTCTAGTCTGGGTCCAGCAATCACTCACACCCCCGTGGTTACTGTCCTTTATTCCAGTTTCTTTCAGGTATCCTTTGGGGGTGGAGAGGCTATCTCTTGACCCAGCTGAAGATAAAATGGAGGGGTACCCAGGGGCTTAAATAGACTTCCTCTTGTGGGTGGTTCCCCCCCCCCCCCCCCGTGTAGAATCCCAGCTACAAGATGGAGTTTGGGAGTCACATGGGCAAGTCACATGTCCATGCGTGACTCAGAATTTTACAGATGGCAGCCATTGTTCACATGCTACCTTGAACGTCCTCAGGTAGACTTCTTATGTGGATTGGAGTCTTCCAAGATCCATTGTCTGTTAAGTGTGTCTTGATTGGGCACTTAGCTTGCAAATTCCTTTCTAAAGAAGCTGACCAAATGCCTTACTAAGGCTACTTAAAATAAAAAAAGTACACAGCCAATATTCATAACTTTGAATACAAAAATGATATATGCATATAAATAGAATGAATATATTTCGTAGAACGTAACCTTTGCAGAGATATGTTACACGGCATATGTAGCATAGAACATATTCCAATTATGTCATATTTACATTCATAAGCATATTTCCATAAAGCATCATGGGGTGCAACATCACACATACCATGCCACCCTTATTTCTGCGCTGTTGCCGTCAGAGCTGGGCGGCCAGAAAGTGGTGGCTGCTGACTGAGGGCCCAGCTTGGCAGGCAGCAGCACAGAAGTAAGGGTGGCAATACCATACCATGCCATCCTTACTTCTGCGCTGATGTTGGTGGCGGCTCTGCCTTCAGAGCTGGGCTCCCAGCCAGCAGCCGCTGCTCTCCAGCTGCCCAACTCTAAAGGCAGAGCCAGTGCCAGCAGCAGCACAAAAGTAAGGGTAGCAGTACCACAGGCCCCCCCCCCCACACACACACAATAACTTTGCGACCCTCCCTACCATGACTCCTTTTTGGGTCAGGACCCTTAAAATTATGACACTGTGAAATTTCAGATTTAAATAGCTGAAATCATGAAATTTATAATTTTTAAAATCCCATGACCATGAAATTGATCAAAATGGACCGTGAATTTGGTAGGGCCTTACCCATGCCCCAGGCAGAACACTTATCACCCAGACACACATCTGTAATTACCTACCTCAGACACTTTAGTCATCCCCATCTCAGCCACATCCACTTCCGCAGATCCTGCTCAGACACACTCTTGCCTACTGACAAAGGCCCCTTCCCCAGGAAACCCCTCTTATCAACCTGCCCCCTCTATCCAAATGTGCATTCAGCTGCTCCTCCAACCACTCCAACACATGGCCCATTGTCACCCAGACACTACCCCCAGTGTTTTCCCTGGCCCTCAAATAAAGAATTAAAACTAAAAAGGTTCAAGAACTCTCTGTAGAAAATCCAAAAAATAAATGTGTTTTAAGAGATATTTTTCCCTCTGCTGCTGCAACTCTCTAACATACACCCTTCCTCTCCCACAGCTCCCCTCCGGCGGTTCTTCCTCTGTCTGCCATGACGATCGTGGTTGAAATTAAAACCCATTCATGTGTACTGCACTGTACTTTTTCTAACAAGCACACAATACCCAGAGGTGCAAAATCATTCTTTTGACACTACTTGATCTTTGCCACCACTGATTTAAGAAAACACGCTTCAGGGAAAGGGGAGAGGAATGACCTTTCTGAACTGCTTCCTCTGATTGTTCCTCTACCTCTGAGGCCAACAAGCATGTGCTTTTACTGTGTTGGTTTAGGGACTAGCTGGGGCAGAAATATCTCAGTTGTGGTATCTTCAGGACTGTGCAGGAGAATGCATGTTCTAACTGGACCCTATGCACCAGAAAATCCACAGGCAGATCTATGATATTCAACCTTACAGGAAATATTTCTCAAAGCTCCTGTTAGATATGGGATTGGACAAGAACACTGGCTCCGCTCTTTAAACTGCTAACACTTGGATTTGGATCAGTGTTACAAAATGGGCGTATCTGTAGACAGGACCAAACCAGAATTCCAGCCCTGATCTAGGAAGGTCAAATTCAGATCTGGTTCCATGTCTGAATCCGGTGGCTTCACCGGCTTCAGATACAAAATGACCACAAAACCAGATTCTCAATAGGCATTTTACATTCCAAGGTACTGATTCTGACCTTGTGCTGGTATAAATCATGAGTTACTCCATGGAAATCAATAGAATTACATCTGTGCAAAACTGGTATAAATGAGATCAGAATTAGTCTCTGGGTCTGATTCAGATTTTTAATAAGGCCACTTCTCTGGCTGGTAAAGGAGCTTTTAAATTGGGAATAAATAATATGTAAATCCACTTGCAGGCCACTTGACACTGTGAGAGTGGTGTAAAGGGATTTAAGTATTAATAAGAATCAGGCCTCCCCCAATATTTTTGAGATGAGGTATAAGTTATATGTTTGCATAAATTATACCTTTTTTTGCCTGGCTCTCTCAGCTGAATAGAGCTACAGATAATGACAGGGGCATATTTGCTTTTTGTATAGCTTTCAGCACCATTTGAAGAACATTCCACAGATAAACTGAGTTCATAACTCACCAAATTATATTAAATTACAGAAAAGTGATAAATAAATCGTACTTGAAGTATATAGTGTAAAATAGATTGAAAGAGACAAACTTAAATCAATATACACCTCATAAGAAAACTTTCTATACTTTGTGTACAAAATATGAAGCAAATAATTACATACCAGTGAATATTTCTACATACTATCTTTTTTCTCAGCCTGAGATGAAAGCTAAAGTTACAGCTTTATTCTAGTGGAAATGCAGATGTTCATGTGATGTGTACTCATTCTTTGTTTACATAACCCAGAGTTTTCAGCTACTTTATCAAATAATCACCTCTCCGTTTTTCACTGGCTCTCTGAAGTCCTTACCTTTATTTCACAGCTTTTGTACCACTATGATCAGAGTGACATACTGAGAAACTGCTGAGGACTGAGCAAGAGATTTAAAGCAGTTAAAATGCATTGGGAAAGTTTCTATCTCCAGAAGTGGTAGAATTTCTGGTATTGGAGAGTTGGGTAAAGTGACACCACAGAGCCTGGAGAAAATGATAATGACAATCATGTATATAGCACCTTCTAGATAGGAGCCCAAAGTGCTATATGAACTATAGACCCACAAGAATTGCATCTCACACAAAGATCTAACTCAATCCTTGCCATGTTGCCGCATAAACTGAGATCATGACTTATCACTAATAGCTGATTTATCATTTAGAAGAATGCAGCGGCTTGATAATGGTTTGGAGTCCAGAGCTTTTCATCCCTACGTCACTTGTTCAAATTCAAGGTACATTGGTAAAGATTGCAACGAAATTCAATTCTGTATGGTGACCAGCTAGGCTAATTTGAGATGAGGAACTCAACTCTGGAGAACACGAGTTAAGTGCAGTGAAGACATACCCTATGTGAAATGAATTGGGGGCTATTTCCTAGCAGACAGCAACAACACCTGATCCTAATTGTCACTCATTAGCATCCTTGATGGCAGACTTAGTAGAGAGTCCAAGAATGGGGCAAGGAGACCGAGCTATGGTCCCTCAGTGGGTGCAGCATGAGAAAAGCTAACTACAGTGCTTTCTGTGCTTTACCTGTGCGGTGGATAAAGAGAGAGCTTCATTTTTCACAGCTGTAACTTTTTACCACCACTAACTTCATTTAGACCAGAAAGGCCGGGCTGTGAGCCTGTGCAAAGCTCCTACACTGCAGGAAATGAACTGATAACAATACTGGTAGCCAAATTCTGCTCCTACTTACACTATTTCAGCCTCACACCAGTTACAACCTCACCAAATTCAACGGGGTTTGGACTGGTGTAACTAAGAGAAGATTTGGTAAAATGACCTAACTCCTCAGCTGTTATAAATCAGCATAGTGCTGTTGACTTCAGTGGAACTCTGCCTGTTTACTTCGCCTGAGTATTGAATGTCTAATTAGATCTTTCTGTCCATACATTTTACACAAAACCACCCTAACACTATTTTGCTGTAATGGTCCCCCACAATACAGCTTACAACTGTTGTCCCATAGAATACTGTAATGCTTTTCAAGTAAGGGTTTTAAAAAATACTTTGAATTTGATTACATTTTAAAATTGCTGCTGCTTCACCTACCCTCCCCCCGTGTTCAAAAAGTGTCCCGTCCCCCCCCGCCCATTTTTAACACATCCCTGTTTCCTTTTCTCCTCTAAAATGTAAGAATGCTTATTATTTTTAATGGGTTTTTTTATACACCTTGCCAAAAGCTGTCCAAAACAGACCAGTAGAAACTTTGCAAACATCCAGACATGTTTATGCCTGTATGAGTAGTGGGGTGAAGGACCACTGGTAAATGGGGGAAGGAGGGAGCATGATTCATTTTGATAACAATACAGTCTAGTGCTTTTTTTCAGTATGCCTAAAATAAGTCACTGTCTGACTTGTGTAAATCTTTCCACTGCCTCTTAAATTACCACTGGATATTTGGGAAACATATTTTTTGGTTTTTATAAGGAAAAAAAAACCTATTGCAGTCTCTTCCAAATAACACTTAACTCCTTGACACAAGGTCAGCTGGAAGTTTTATTTTTTTTTCCGTAATCTGTGAGCAGTTCCCTGTGAGACTTGGAGAACTGGGGCTTGTCTGCTGGCATGTTTTACACAGCTGATCCATTAGAATCCTGCTCTTCCTAGCCTCCCTGGCACCGCTTTGATCAGCGACATGCTTTATAAAAAAAAAAAAAAGGTAAAAGGCTCTTCTCTGATCAGGCATCCCTCCCCTTCACTAAATCATCCAAGGCACTTTAAAGCCATAGAAATCAGAGTATGGGACCCCTCAAGCTCTGTGGGGTTTCTTGACAGCTCTACAGTAAAACATCCAGACACGAGACAGTAACGCCTTTTGCCCAATTGTCTCTCTTCCTTGCGTTTTTGTTAACCTCTTTGCTGCTGGTCCGCACTGTGGTGGAACACTGTGATGGTCCTTTGAAATCTTGAGCCAACCTCCCATTGGAATGGCTGCATTCCAAAGGTGATGTTAGTAGCTCACCTGGCATACTGTGTGTAATCAAAAAGCAGAGAAACCCAGAAAAAGCATGATCTCTATGCTTGCTTGGTCACATCCAAGGAAAGTTGACTGCCAGAGGATTCTGATTCCACCTCTCCTTTGTAGAGGGAATGTTCTCCTGCTTGTGTTTTCCCAGGCTGGGTGGGGGTGATGGGGTTTCCTAATAGCAGTGCTAAAAATCCATCGACTGTGGCAAACCCGTGTCAGGCCTTGCCCTGTTAGAGGAACATGAGAAGAGAAGGGAAGGGGAGATGTGAGTGGAGTGTGGAGGACCATGGTGGCCTAGAAATGACGCACACATGTGGCGCTATCATCCCAGTTGGCCAGATTCACTGCTTTTGTGAAGGAGATCAGTGTGCACCAAGGCCCCCAGTCAAGACACGGATGACAGAAACAGTGCTCTGTAAGTGGCAAGCAGACTAGTGTGCACCTGTTCTTCACGCCAGTAGTGACAGCAGTAGCCAGGGGCCTGGGCAGCCCCGGGGGGAGACGAGCGGAGCACACCCTGTGGACAGGCTTGTGGGCAGGAGGGGGAGAGGAAGAACACACAAGGTGCTGCCACCACAGCAGCTGATATCAACCTAGTATGGATACAGCCATAAATAATGGGTGACCATGTGGCTCTTGCTGAGGAGATGATTGCATAAGAGAGGTCAGTTTCTGCCAATAACACAAGTAGAGGATGCCCCTGTGATTGGCATGGTATAAGAACCTGGACACAGAAGATAGACACAGGGCACAAACCGAACCCCAAGGTCACAGGGCACAGGTCTCAGAGACCAGCATCAGTCAGTGGCAGCAACACATAGGGGTCAATGCACATCTTTTTAAATCTAACCTCCAATAAGGGAGAGACAGAGGCATACAGAGAACAGTGTATGGCAATGAGTGCCTTGCCAATACAAATCAGCTGGCTCCAGGATAGGTGTCCAGGTGCAAGAAGCTTACCCACATTGAGGGCATGAGTGAGCTCTCTGACACCCATGTAAATCAGAAGTAACTACACTGAATCATACTGGTATAAGTGAGATCAGAATCAGGGCTAGTGGAGTCTTGCCTGTGTAAATAAGATCAGAATCTGGGCCTTTCAGCCAGGTGCACCTCCAGCATGCAGGTATGTGTACACACATACACACACACACACATACACACACACTCTCTGTCCCCTGGGGAATGAAAGGAAAAGGCACTATCAAGATGTAAATTAAGCCATGGCGAGCCTATCCCCTTTGCAGGTATTAGGAATCTCCATATCTCAGTACGTGCATTCTCTCTTAGCAGCATGGCAGTGGTGTAGTGGTACACAAAGAAGTGGATAAACTAAATTCCTTCTTGCCCAAATGAGAAGTGGGTAAACTCCATGTACCTGCATTTACCCTCAGCTGCACTGGCACTTGGCTTTTGCAGCATAACTAAGAGCAAATTGTGCCTGCTCTATTTTGCTCACTGTTTGTGGTCTGTCCTGCACATGGGTGGGGATAAGATGAATGCACTAATCATGGATCTGCTGATATACCCACTCAGCACCCCATTTCTGGAAAGCCGTGCCTCCTCAGGTACAGCAAACACCAGCCAATTGGTGTCTATAGGGTATAGCTAAGTAAGTAAATGCATTTATTCGTCTCTGAATATTGATGACATCATAACAGAATTTTCAGAAGCCTTCTGTCACTAACATCAAGCATTCAGCAACTGACCTTCCTGTGATCTGCCCCACACCACCCATCCATTCCCTAGGACAATGACCCTCCACCATTCCTTCCCTGATAACTTTTCTCAAGGTAATTTCCATCTCTATGCCAAATGTGATGAAAGCACATACATTTATGTTTGTTGACTTCTGACATCACAGTCTATTTCTCTCCAGTAGGCATAGGCATTTGTCTTTTTTCCCATCCAGGAGCTACTCAAGAGTCTTTGCTAGCTCCATATTCACAAGCTTCTATTTTCTTCTTGTCAACAGCATTAACTTCCCATGATACGCATCCATAAATTGCTATGGAAAAAAATAGGGCTTTCACCAGTTGCCCCTTTGTACATTTCAAGATGCCATTGTTTTCCCACACTTTCTTAATGGAGGCTATACAGGCTGAGCGAGTCATCCCTAATCTTCTTCCAATTTCTTTAGAACAGCCTCCTTTGCTGGATATGTGTGATTACAGATAACTAAATTAATCTACTGTCTCTACACCTTCATTAATTGTTCATTAATTGTGATATCTGCTTGCATCCCGTTTTGTTAGTCATGTCAACATACAAGCGATTTTGGTTTTGTTGCATTCCGGAATAGCCCATATTTCTCACTAGCTGTTTTTACAGACTCTGACATGCATTGCATTGGTGGTTGTGGCAAAGAATGTCATCAGCATATCTGAGGTCCGTTAAGAAGTGTCCTTCAGTGGAAATTTGTGCTCCTTCCACTTTATCAAAACTTTCCAAGGCTTGTCTCACAATAAATTCTGCATATTTGTTAAAGAGGTGTGGAGACAAAATACACTATTGTCTCATAGCCTTCTCAGTGGAAAATCACTCACTGTTGTCTTTTGTTGGTGGTAGAGACTTGCGATGAATTCAATGAAATGCTTTGGAATCCCCATGTTTGCAGTATCCTCCAAAGACAGTCATGTCAGACAGTATCTAAGGCCTAGTCTACACTAGCGCTCTAAATCGATGTAAGTTATGTTCGTTAAGTTATGTAAATAATGTAACTTAAGTCAACTTAGCTTACATCAACTTAAAGCGGTGTCTACACCGCGCTATGTCGATGGGAGATGCTTTCCCATAGGCATAGCTTCCATCTCTTGTTAAGGTGGATTAATTAAGTTGACGGGAGAGTGCTTTCCCATCAACTTATTGCGTCTTCACTAGATCCACTAAATCAATGCTGCTGCATCTATTGCAGCAGCATCGATTTAGCTCGCAGTGTAGACAAGGCCTAACTCTTTTGAATAGTCAGTGAAGCACATGGGTGATTGTATAGCAGTGCCCATTCCTAAAGCAGTTTTCCACTTTTTTGGGGAGTAACTGGAATTTTTTTGCTTTTTCACCTGCTGAGTGCCACACAAAGGGCAAATATAGCCCCTGGATTGCTGAGCCTGATCCTCCCCATCTCACTTATATAGGTATAAATCAGAAGTAACCTGCTTGATGTCAGTGGAATTAGACCAGTTTTAAAACTAAAGTGAGAAGGAGAATCAGGCCCTGTGTTTCTATCAGATAGCTTCATCCCAGGTGGTATAGAGACCATGGGAGGGGAAAGAGGGCAGGGAGATCAGGGCTGACATATTTTGAAATTGTGAGGACCATTCAGGTGAGCTGCTAGGCATTCATGTTCTAGTCCTCTCTCTCATCAGTTGCTTTGGTGGCCTTGGGCAAGTCACCCAAACTCTCTGCCTTAGTGTTCCCCTGTGTCAGGGGGGATAAACAATACTTACCCACCTACCTACCAGGTGTGTTGTGAGGATTAATTAGCTCAGTGGTTCTCAACCTTTTGTAACCCATGACCTCATATTACAACTGGAAAAATGTTCTTGATGCCTCTTCCATCTAGCCATAAAGAAAGGGAGGGTGGTCACAACCCCCAAACGATACAATGTTTTGAACATGTAAAGTATTACACAAATGCTAAATACTGTTAATTATTATTATTAGTAGTAATAATAGTATCTGTTCAATTAGTGAAAGGCACTAATGCTGCATTAAAGTCCTTTTAGCCTGCCTCCACCCGCATATTTGCTGTAGAACGAATACATACCAGACAATGCAGAAAAGCTGCATGAGTAGTCAGCTACTGAAGACATTTCATGGAAATCCCCTAAACCACAATTGTAACAATTTCCCTTCTCCCCACCCATCTCACCCCCACACATAATTCCTTGCCTTTTATGTTCATGTTTCATAGATGTGAATGAGGGGGGCTTTATGCCCCTGAATGTCCGATTTTCTTTTTTTATTGAGTTGGCAGGATGGACGGGGGTGATGTGGCTTGGTCACCTCTTGGCAGATTTATCGGTGCTGATGTTTTTTGCAGCCAGTAGAAGCAGGAACCATGAAAACATGTCTAATTTTTTTGTACCCCATATAGTTTGTAATAGCTGAGTGATTGCCATGTGGTCCCATTTCAGACAGGACCTCCCATCTGCCTTTAAAGCTTGTCTGAAGGCACTTCAGCCTTCACCTTTGGAATGAACCTCTGGCAGGAGAGAAGGGGTGCCACCATCTAACCTTTATCGAGGTTCCTTATGGCAAATGGCCACAATGGTACTATCTGGTCAGAAAGATTCCTAGAATGGTCCCGCTTTGCATCTGCAGCCTGAGCATCTGCAGCTTTGAGAAAGTATGTCCCTCTGTGTGTTCACCTCCCATGCCTAGGCCATCATTTTTCATTTCGCTACTCGCCCTATCTTGCCGCGCCAGTGTGCTCTCATTGGAGTACGTAGCTGAGGAGGGAGATGAACACACAGACCTTTGCAGTCTCAGTCCACTGATGTCGCAATTCAGACCTTGGCTGGAGAAGGATCTCTTCAACTCCAGGTATCCCTCATACTATAAATTATTACAACTAGATACCATAAAACAGTTTCATAAGCTCTCTAACAATTTGTCTATAAGCCAGCTCCACAATGCCTAGCCCTGGGATGCCTTAAGATCTAAGACGGCTCAAAATGGTAAAGAGAGAAGATGACAGACACCTTAGTAAAAGCAGGGTTAGAAAAAACATCCATTTTTCAGATCGTTTGTAGATTATGACCTCCATTTTGTAATTTTAAAAAATGTGCAATTAGCGTAATCAGATCTATGGGAAGCAAAGCAGTCTCCGAGTCTCAAAAGGCAGGTTCTGAGAAACTGCAGCCAACTTTTACTGAGGCTGACTGGAGACACTACATCACAAACAGCCTGAACTGTGCCAAAGCCTTCTTCCTATGAAAAATGATGTTTCAATTTAGGCTCCTGTATATTGTATTTGTTAATCTCCCTCTTGCTTGCTCTCCCTCTCTCTTTGACATTGTAAATGAAAGCATGAAGAATGTATTTCCTCTTATTGGGATGGACATTAAATCCTAATTTCTCAATGAAAAGAAATCCAGTTAATCACTTCTGTTTCTCATCAGCTTCATGTGTTCCCTGTATCTTTAGGTCAGAAAACGAGACACTCCATTGCATGTTAAAAGGCCCAAACTCATTCAGTACCTGGGAAGAGGGAAATTCTCAGGACTGAAGGTGGAATTATAGGCTGCTTTAATGATATGATGAGATGGCAGTAATAAAAAAAACCTTGAGGGACTGTTGGCAATCACAAGGAGGATGCTGAGTCTGGGCTCCAGGGTCATTCCCTTCCCCTATGCTGAAATTGCTGAAAGTTAGCACTATAGAAGGAAGGAAATCTTACTGTTTTCTTCAGTGATTGTGTGATGGGGTGTATCTACCTCACACTGACCCCGCTGGGGTTAGCCTCACACTGTGGGCCAAAGAGGCTATGGCCACTCGTCCGTGCAGGGCATGCTAATCCTGGAGACAGGATATAAAAAGGAGTGGCCCAGCTCAGTTTGCTTTGGTGGAAAAGGAGAGCAGATGTGAGCTTCAGGCTCCTGCCAGGGACTTGCTGGAGCTACAGACCACGAGGCCGAGCCGGTGGGATTGACAACGGAACCCCTGTTGATCCTGGAGGTGAGTTGGAAGGTCGACACCCCCAAGAGAATTAACAGAACAGGAACCAAGAGTAGGAAGTGACCCAGGAAACATGAATATTAAAATAGGAAACCGAGTTGAACCGCCCACTATCAGTTTCACAGGGCCCTGGGTCAGGACCTGGTGGAGAAGCATGGGCCTGGGTCCCCCTACCCTACCCAACACCCTTCGCAGGGTGTGGGCTCTGCTCAAGGACTCTGGCTGCCCTGAGGACTCTGGCCACTAGGCCACATCACCCTGAGAACAAGGGCAGCTCCAAGGATTCTGGCCCCTAGGCCACGCTGTCCTGAGAGCAAGAGCAGCCCCAAGGATTCTGGCCACTAGGACGCACTACCTTGCTTTATAAGCTAGGACAGCCATATCAACTCTAGCCACTTGAGCTGTAACCCCTTATTTGTTATACATGACTGGATACCCAGTAATGGGATGTATCTATGCTGCAACAGATCACCTCTGTCTAACTTAAAGAGCAGCAGAGGTGGGCTTTGGAGAGCAGTGTTTAATGGTTAAAAAATTGGGAGGGAAGAGAAAATCAAAGTTTCAAAGAAGCACTGCTTTAAAATACCCTACAGTAGAGTACATTCAAATAAAATTGAGTCTGACTCACTCACCATATCAGGGAAATTCAGAGTTAAGTACAGGCTAAGGCCCCAATTCTGCAATGAGCAAGCTCATTGCAGATTGGAACATAAACCTTTATCAGAGAGGGTTCAGAATGAAGTATACTCTTACTCTGTCCTTATCTCATGTTGGGCCTAGACATTGTAGTTTAGAAGATACTATTTCTGTACCACAGGGCTCATGGGGAGCGGGGAGGAAGGAGGAACAATTGTACTGGGGTCCCAAGCTCAGAGGGGACCCACAAATGTATAACTGGGGTGAAATAGGAGAGGATGGTCCCCCTGCAAACATAATATACCGGGGCCCCAAATTTCTGTCATGGAATCACCCACTGTTCTGAGGCTTCTCTGAATATTGCTTGCAATGAAATATTTAGGTAAAATTAAACCTTATTTCTTATTATTTTTCTTTTGTGGTGGCATCCAGAGACCCTAATTAAGATCAGGGTCCCATGGGGACAGGCACTGTACACAAATAGGAAGACATGGTTGCTGTGTTCGAAAGCTTCGAATCTGGAGACAAAATGCCACAAGTGAAGGTAACAAACAACAGGGAGGAAAAAAGGATAGAGGACAAAAGTAACAGGAATAGGAACATGTAGGCACAGAGTAACTAGATGCATAATTTGGTCGGTCCGAGTCATTTTGAAGACTTTTTAAATACAGTATATATATTTATTTACATCTTATATCAACCGGTGTCAAAATTGACTGTCGTTGAAGTATCTGAATACTATAGACTAAACTGTGCCTTTAGGCACAGGTCCGAGCACGGGGCAGTGCACAAGGTGCATTGTATCTACCATTGCACTTTTCACAGCAGTGTGAGCGTGTTGGCTTTTAGTATCCCAATTAAGTTCTACTTTGTGTAATTAAATTATGCTTATGCAATTATTGAAAATGCAATAATTATTTCAATGTATAATACTATATCTGCACACATTATTCACTGCTTCATGCTTCTGTGTACTTTTGCTACTCTCCACAAGCAGCTGCAGCTCAGCAGCTATCTATCTAATTACAGGTCTATATATGCTGGTACAGATAGTAATTTAAACTATCACTACAGCGTGTCAAGAATTGTGGGATATATTTGTATGGAAGGCATTGTCTAACAAGCAAGATTGTTGTAATCAAGGCTATATCTTTATCACTGCTGTCACAAGTCAAGGTTTCCAAATTTTTTGAGGTATCACTTTTCTCTCAAATGCAAAGTACCTCAAATACTTTACTACCAGTTGGATTTGCAAAAGGGAGTAGCCACAATTACACACCAGCATTCAGGTGCAAATTTACCACTTTTGCACATACAAATATGGGGATTTTGCAGGCCTACATGGCTGACTAGATGTTTGTAATCCTTCTGCCAGTTTGACTTGGCAGCAACAAGGGCCAGGTTCAATAGCTAGGTTTTCCTCTTCAGGGCCGGATTCATCTTTTGGGACCCTGGCGCCTGGACTGTGGCCCAGCCCCCACTCCACCTGCGCTCTGCCCCGAGGCCTCTTCCTCCCAAGGCTCCGCCAGCCGCTTACAGTGGAGGAGGGGGCGGAGAGGCGTGAGCAGGGCATGAGGCGGGAGGGGGAGCGGGAGGAGAGGAGCAGGTAGCAGGCAGGGCCTTGGTAGGAAGAGACCAAGGAGGAATGGGGCTTTGGGGCAGGGCCACGGTCTAGGCACCGGGGCCTCTTCTGTGTGTGGGCCCGGTGCCACAACACCAGTGGCACCATTGTAAACCTGGTACAGTTCCTCTTAACAATACAAAATCGAATCAGCTCTATCCGCCACCCAGTAATCTGGGAAAATTAAACACCACCCCTGGGTGCCTCTAGGAGGCAGTACTTCCCCACTCACAAACATTGAGTCTGTGTATAACAAAACTTTTATTAAAAGGGAAAGGGAACCCACCATTAATTTGGGAAAATACTGCAACCATGATTTGAAAGCATGTAACCATACGCAAACACCCACTCCACAGTACACTGGGCAGTGTCCTTTGCCTCAGTTTCCCTCTTTGGGGTGAGAAAGTCTGAAGAATGAATGTCCCTTTAACACACCACTTCCCTTTCCCTCCACTGCACCCCCTACTCGCAGTTGGTTGTCCTTAGTGAGCAAAGACTCAGAGTTCAGAGGTGCATTCACATGGGTCCACCTCCCACTCCTGGAAAGGGGGGAAGGCCATAGAGCAACGCCTCCACTGCCACCTCTGCCTCTGCAACTGGCTCACTGCTGCTGCCGCTTGCCACTTCTGTGCTGCCGCATTCTGAGGTCCCCCAACTTAGCCCAGCCCTTACTGATTTCACTGGATCGCAGGGAACCTCGATTCCTCTGCTGCCTCTTCGTTGCTTTTCACTGTAATACTGTCCCCATATGAGCTCCGAGGCTTGTCCCCTAAACCTACTCATCTGTGATATCGGCTCTAGTAATCACTGAACAGACACGAGGACTCTCAAATGAGTCCTGTCAGCTCTGTCTTTAAATGCTTGAGAGAAAGGCAGGTCAAATGGTGTCTAGGGCTTTCTAGTGTTGTGGTAGCTGTGTTGGTCCCAGGATATTAGAGGGTCAGGTAAAATCTTTGATGGGACCAACTTCTGCTGGTGAGACAAGCTTTCACGCTTACACAGAGCTCTTCTACTGTGTCTGAAGAAGAGTTCTGTATAAGCTCGAAAGTTTCTCTCTCTCACCAACTGAAGTCGGTCCAATCGAAGATATTACCTGACCCACCTTGTCTCACTGACTTTTTAGGCACAATCCGCACCATCGGTTTCCCAACCCCTCTGATGTTCAGTAGAATCTGACATCCCTGCTTAGGAAGTGAGGCTTAGTGTAGGGTGACCCCCTCAGTCAGAGCATGCTAAATATCATTCTGCTGCCCTTTACTCAGACAATAAGAAAAAACAATATTTCATCATCCATTCAATACTCAAGTAAATTGTAACCTAAAACCAGACAAAATTGATCATTTTGGCAAAGCAGATCTGTAGGCTGAACACCTAGACCGATGTCTATGCAAATACAGTCTGCTCCTGAAGTCTTTTCCCCCAGTGCATAACTGGAGGTTAGGGGAGAGCGCATTCAGACCCTGCTTACAGTGACATAGCCCTGTGTGCAGGTGAATCCCCACGTTGCACACACATACGCATTAAACATGCTCAAAAGTAGAGCTGGTCGGAAACCCCCATTTTTTTCCCTGAGTGTTTGCAGGGGAAAATTGATTTCTAATTTTTTTTGAGCCACAAAATTTTAGGCTTTCCCCAGAAATGTTCCTTTTAGAATGAAGCATTTTGTGTCACTTTGCAATGTCAAAGTGAAAGTAAATAGTTTCACTTTGATGTCATTTTGTTTCGTTCTTTGGAAACTGGACAATTTCATTTTTCCATTTTTGGTCTGGGATTTGGAAGTTTTTCCCCCCACCCTCCCTTTTCTTTATTCTCTGCCCCCTGTTCTCCAATTGGCCAAAATTTGGAAAACTTTGAAAATTATGGGTTTTTCTCCCTCATTTCACTCAGTTTTTTAAATTGTTTTCCAACTTTGTTCCAGTGGGGGTGGGGGGGTGGTAAAGAAAAGGAGGGAAAATCCCAAACCAAAGCAGCAAACTGATTTTTTTTCCTTTTCCAAAATCTGAAAGGGAATGACATTTTAAGCACTGGATATAAAAAAATTCATAAGATACGGGAATTTAAATATCTCACACATAAAATCTGCCGCCTTAAATGTGCTGCTCCATCACTGGTCCTGTGCTAAGTCTTGTCTGTTTTAGGTCACAGAACTGCTCTGCCTCTGCTAAAAACAAAAACTAGATTATTGACCAGCTAGAAGAGTAACAGCGCAAAACTCTTTGGCGTCACGTGACTCTACCTCTGCCAATTGGGTTACAGTGGGAAAAACAACCTTGCCTTTCTTTTCCTGTTAAACATACCTGGCCAGATTCTGATTTCCCTTCCATGAGTAGTTCCTTTCAATGGAGTTACACCAGTGTCCAATGGATGTGGGATCAGAATCAGGCAACTTTGACTTCTGTGTGACAGCAGCTTACCCTGTCAGGCCTGACTATACATTGGAGTATTAGACAATAGAACTTGCCTACGTCTCAATTTCTTAAAAGGCAAACATGGAACTACAGCAGTTAGCCTGATGCAACAAAGGTCACCAGGCTTAATGCCAAATGACTAAAGCTTAGGAGCTCCAAAGAGAACTGTAGGCTGGCGTGGGTCTCTGAAAAAATCCATCAGTAACATTTTTGACAAGATAAATTACTTTGTAAATGCAAGGATGACCTTGGTAATCGGAAATAAATCAGCAGCATAATCAAAATTGATGTGTGAGCCAAATCCATAAAATTTATATACTAGTACCTCTTAGAATCACTGGAAATCCCTATAACTCTGGTCCTGGCTGAAATTTTGGTCCCTTTGCTGTAGTAATTTAAACTTCATTATTTACTTTGGCTTTCCTCTACTCAGTGACTTGGCCTAATCAACATGCTTTGATATGTACAAAAGGAATAAAAAATAGAAAATCCAGAGAGTAATATCTTGGTTTAGGACAACTGTGAACATGAAACTTAATCCTCGGCTTGGATAAAGGGACTCTCTAGAACATACAGGGGGGAAATAGGCATTCTGTCCTTTTCCCTTTGTTTTTTAGTGTTCTATAATGTGGGCCAAGTAAAACAGTAACATCAGTGGTGGTGTAAGTTACATGCTGGGTGTAAGTAGCCAAGTAGCAGAACATGCACCAATATAGCATTCAGTGGAATCGCAAAACAAGTGTAATTTACACACAAAGCAAACAAAAGGAAGATGTAAGATGAAGCTGGGCCTCCCAGTGCAGTCTCTTACACCCTGCTGTTAGTGGCTTTTCCTAAAACATCCTTGTTTTTGTCTCCTTGGAGTGTAGGTTACACTTATTTTGCATTACCCCTGAAGACTAAATTGTTGTAAGTCACATTACTGTACCATTTACACACCCTTACCGATTGGGCCTGAGTCTGATCACACACCCATGTAAACCCTTTTTATTCTAACTCCACTGGCAACTCCACTAGCTTCAATGGAGGTACTCCTGATTTACACCAGTGTAAAAGAGTAGTGTCAGGCCAATTGTCTGATCAATGCCCACCTGACATGTAGCTTACACTACATTGTTATCACTGCAGAAATTGGCCCAGAGAATTCCATGGAAGATGCATTTACAGCAGATCTCAGTTTGACCCACTGATTTTTAAAACACATTTCCATATTTATGTCTCTCTTTTCTGCCTTTAGCAGTCACCATTGCCAGTCTGTACTTGCATATGCTTGATGTCAGAAACTCGGCAAATAGTATTGGACCACTTACAGGTCATTTAATGTTTCCATTAATACTCATATTGGAGCCACGCTGAGTAATAGACATGGTCAGCAACAGGCCTGGCCTTCATTACTGGCATGAACATCATAAGAAGAAGTGGATTAAAGCAGAATTATTAGGGCCTAGGCAGTCTGAGAGGGGCCCAGCAGATCAACAAATCAATGGAAAACCAAGAGTCTACCAAATGGGACCAGGAAGAGAAGATCAGTAAGTCCATCAGGGAGGAGGGGACTGGAAGGAAGAGATCAATTGGATTCAGAGTTAAGAGTCCTTTGAGAGTAGTAAGAGAAATTATGAAGTCCATAGATAAAGGGAGCAAGTGGGTGTGGGTCCTATTTAGTCTTAATCCACCCAAGACCCCGAAGAACATTCCTGGCCAACACATCCAGTAGATATGTATTTATTTTTAACATGGAGTTTCTCCCATTGATGCCAACAGCAGAGTGGGCTATTGGAGTTTAAGGTAAGAATTCAGGATTGTTTCAGTCTATGTGCGCCAAACAACAAACCTTCAGACAATTTGTGGAAAGGTACTCTGCTCAAAAGCTGTCAGTTAATCAAAATTTCAGAGCCATTGGTTAATTATAATTTTGTGTAAAACACTTTTGATTTGTTTGACTCTTCGTTATGATATAAGCCACCTGCCGAAGTTGCATGGAAACATTTTAACCCGGAACAATATCAACGTATTGAAGCTTATCACCACTTTGAATATTTCTCATTTAAATCATAAAGCTCTTCCATTTAAAAATACAATTACTTCAGTGGCTCAGAATTTCTAGTGACCCCTCCAGCCATGAATGCAGCAGCTACAGCTTATTTAGAGGAGATGTGTACAGCAGTGCACACAAAAAGCTGATCTTCAGCAGTTCAAATTCTGGTCATGCTCAGACTACAGTGACTGCCATAATTTTCTGGCTTTGCGTCAGCTCATTGAGCAGGAGCCTTGGCTTACTTGCAGCATTTTTTCTAGTCTGAAAGATGACCTGGTTAGTAGAGGACAAATACTGCAGCTCCCAAAAAAATAATTAAATCATTGGACCCCTTTATCTTTAAATGCAAATAAATGTGAGGGGTTTGTTTTGTTTTTGGTTTTTGGTTTTTTTGGAGCAAACTCATTAGCCTGCCACAGTCTCAGGAGCTGTCATGTTGTCCTCTCCAATAACTGAAGGTTCATTCGTAAATAGTAGTGAGGAGCATATCTCCTTCAGCAACCACTTCTGAACAGATACAATAGGCTGTACTTGGATATAATATATTTGTTTCTCATATTGTGCCACAGTAATATGAGACTGACGCTCCTGTAATTAAGTAAAGATTTATTAACTAGAAAAAATAAAAGAGTCATTGACAAGGTTAAAGTAGGTAACATATACACACAAATGCGGTACAATCTTAAATTCAAAAGGTAATAAAAGCTTCTATAATAAGCAAGCTTTTATGCCTAGTGGGGCTAACCCAAGCCACACAGGTTGGGGATCTCTTGCTTATGTTTAGAAATCTTTGCCCCTCAGAGTCCAGATAGTGTAAAGAGATCCCAGTTTCTTCTGGTCACGGATTTTTATCCCTTCCCCCAGCGTCCAAGCTGGTGGGACGAGTGCTTCTGTAAGTAACCTCTTCCTGGTGTGTGTGCGGGGGAGGAGGGGGAAATCAACAAAATCTTTGTTCCACAATGGCTCATTTGGATTCAATAGTTCTTCCTGATGGTTGGGAGATAACATCTTCTGTAGGAATCCAGCGTTTTGCATTAGGTGATTTTTTTTTGTTTGGTGAGTTCAACAGTTTGAGAACAAACATTTTTCAGTTATAGAGAAAACACTTAAGTATTACCTTATAGCATGAATGTAATGCTGATAAACCAGATGCCAGCTCTTGCTAAGTCTGTAGGCATCAGCTGAGCACTGACAAATTCATAGCTGGAAACTATACCAGCTCACCTATAAGTTAATATTGTTCAAGAGAGGTGTTAGATTTGTAAGGATGTGTTTAGTGTTTAGATTCTATAAAATACTTGCAAGTTGTTGCATGTATTAATCTTACTTGTAATGTCTGTATTCCATGCTACAAGATAAAATAGAGGTTTATTTTATAATTGTAAAAATGCCTGCTCTGAATTTGTGAACTCAGACGGGAAGAGTGGCTCCCCCTGCCAATCCCAGAGGACTATCAAAATTAAGTAGGCCATCCTAGGACAAAAGCTTTGTTAATTGCCATAGCCACATCTGGAGAACTATGTGCAGAAGGCCTCTGTTTAAATGCTGGACAAGGAGAAATAAAAATAGCTAACGAAGATTTTTCATCTGCTTGCCGTTTGGACTCTTACAAGGGCTGGAGCTAAGAAACATAAAGCAGAGATCCCATTCCCCAGGGTCAACCCGGTTTAAGCTCTAAAAAGACAGTCAGTGCTGACAGATTACTACAACTGTCACCTTTTGAATCACACACTGAAACTCATTTGTATATATATGCTTGCTTGCTTTAACCTGTAAATAACTCTTATTTCTTTTCGTAGTTATTAAAACTTTAGATAGTTTATTAAAGGATTGGCTATAGGTATTATCCTTGGTGTGAGATCTGAGGTACAATCTGATCTGGGGTAAGTGACTGGGCTCTTGGGACTGGAAGCAACCTGAATATTTTATGATTTGTGGTGTAAGTGGCCATTTATCACTAAGTCCATCTTGCCTGGGTGGCAGGATAGACTGAAGAGCCCAAGGGAACTACCTGTAACTCCGTGGAGAGACTGTTACAGTAACCTAGGAGTTCACATTTGTTACTGGGTTGGTGAAATCTAATTATAGAACATATCACCAGTTTGGGGGCTCTGCCCTGCTTTTGACAGTCTGCCCAGAGGTTGGCATTCTCAGTTGTGAGCCACTCCAGACAGCATGACAATGGAATACAGCTATTATAAGTAGGATTAGTACCTGCACTGTCCTACAAGCATTCCATAAAGTCTAAACACTAAACACATACTTATAATACTAATATCTATTTTAACTATACTAACCCACAGGTAAACCAGAATGGTTTCCAGCTAAGCATTTGTCAGTGTTCAGTGAGGCCTGAAGCCTTGGCATGAGTTGGCACCTGGTCTGCCAATGTCACAGAAACATTCTTATCTTTTAGAAGGAACATGTTTTTGGAGTCAAGGAGAAGCGTAACCTATAAAATTAAAAATGACTGACTTCCAGTAATGGCAGGGCCTACATTTCAAAGATGTTAGGCACGTAAAAAAAAAATTGAAAACTGGCTCTTATGTAAGGGACAAATGATTTCTTCGTTACTTTTAAGAGTCACACATAGAAGGAAATATAATAAAATGTTCACATAATAAAATGATTTAAGGGTAGTTAAATGGCTCTTCAAATTCTAGGAAGTGCTGGGGGAACAGCTGGGCAAAAATTTTCAAATGAAACTTTTTTTTTCTTCAAAATAAATAAATAAATGCAGATTTGGTGACACTGAAACATGTGGTGAGTTCATGTTCATTTCACGGAATTGTTTCAGTTGAAAAATAAATCTGAGAAAATTGCATTTTGAAAGGAAACTTCTTTTATTAAAAAAACTTCATTTCAAAAAATTTTCTTTAATTTATTTTTTAAAATTTTAAATGATTAAAAATGATGAAAATTGAAGCAAAATGTTTTTTTAGTTGAGTAAATTTTTTTTTATCTTCCCCCTTATTTTTTAAAACATTTTTCAATTGGCTGAAAAATTAAAAACAAAAATCATTTTTGGAACTGCCCGGAATCAAAAAAATCTGTGATTTGCCCCACTCTCCTTAGAGGTTCATTTGTGATTATTTCGGCTGACTTGTGTGCCGAGCAAGTGCCCAAGCACAAAGTTGTTCTAAGTTACATCAGCTGCTAGCTGCCCCATGGAGTAGATATGACAACCAGGGATCCCTGGGGATTAGGAATGATTCCGCCCTGCTTCCTTTGCCCCAGTCTGATCTGCAGCAGGAGGAAGATGCAGGGGAGGGGGAGCTGCAATGTTAGCTCTATGGCATCAGCAGATCTTTCTACACCAAAGTGATATTCATGGCCAGAGCCTGCCAGCAGTGCAGCTTAGAGGGGTTGCATCCCATTGGAGTATCTGGGCCAAACACTATAGCGCTGATTTTCACAAATTAAATAAAAAAGACAAATGGCTTGATGGGATTAAGTATTATTCCAGGCATGACATGCAATAACATTTCAAAGCCAAAGTTTCTGAGTCAAAGGAATGAATGTGGGAGTGATTTCAGACTCGAGCTATACAATGCAGGAACATTTTAACATCTCTTGTGCTCTTGTTGGAAATCATTGATGGTCTGATTCTCTGTTGACCTGCACCTTTCTATAGTCATTTACACCAGTGCAAATGAATGCAAAGCTGGTATGAAACATGACACCATTCTGATTTTGTACATCCACATTGTACTGGCATAAAGTGACTACACAAGGGGCAGGGCAACCGAGAATCAGTCCTTTACGCTTCTATTGGTATATCTGAAGGCAGAATTTGGGCCAAACTCTTAAAATTTTGGAAAAGATATCACTTTAAGAAACACATCAGTTAAAGGGTTTCCGACATTTCCTGTTTTCTTTCATTGGCAAGAAGGTTTTCCCATTTCTTGCACACCTTCTAATCTAGGAGCTCATCATCTCCTTCAGCATACAGATCATTATCAAAGGAAACAAGCAAATCCTTCCAGAGATTTGTAACCCCACTACATCAGAAGAGCAGGAGACAAGAGGTTGGAACAATAAAATCTTGCTTGTTAACTATAGTTCTAAGAAGTTTGAAAAACAAAGTAAAAAATCCTCCACAAAACACTGATAGATGCCAGTTCACATAGTTCTCCTTGGCTACTTTGAATTATTATTATTTCTTTTAAAGACTAATAGATCCTATTCTTGACAACCATGAAGCCAGGAGGTGGGATCTAATCCAGTATTTTCATTTTTTCAGTCCGCAAGAGGCAATGATTGTATCTTAATATTATTTGTCTCAGCAAACTGCACTAACTGTGTGAGGCTTAGCACAGGGAATGCAGCTTTGTCAGACTGCTTGTAGAAAAACCCCTTCCTTTCAATCCTTTCAATACTCCAGCTGAGGCCTCACCAGTGCCGAGAAGAGAGCGACAATTACCTCCCCTGTCTCACATATGACACACCTGTTCATTCACCCCAGAATATTAGCCTGTTTCACAACTGCATCCCATTTTTGACTCCTATTCAATTTGTGATCCACTATAACCCCCAAGTCCTTGTCCAAAGCAACACATTTTGTGAGGCGACATTAAACCAGAACTTGTCTTAGAAGGTAGAGTTACTGTTAGGCTTGGTCTTATCAATTCATGCACATTTTCTCTAGCACTTAGCCCTAAAAAACCTTGACTCTCAGGCTGAGCAGATTTTCTTTATTACAAGGTTACAAAAAGGATTATAGTACTATTTCATGTATTTGTGTGTACATATGTCAGTCCATGATGATCATCATCATCATGATGTGTAGGAGGCCAAGGGTGGATAATGCAATTGGCATGTCAATTTTGTGCAGAAAATGGGTTGTCTGTGAATGACTCTTCTCCCTAAATCTCTCTAGTCCAAGCCAGAGGTCAAAGGAGAAAGTCAGTGAAACATTGATAGAGAAGGCTTCACACATCCTACCAAAACTTTCCATCATCACATGGATAAAACTATTAATCTTTCTCCCTTTCTTGTTCTTCTCTTATATCCTTTAAAACATAAAATAAGGAATGACCTCTCATAAAACAAATTCTTCCCTAACATCAATGGAGTTACATCAAAAGTGAATTTGACCCAACATGTCTAATTCACATCAGCCTTTCTTTCATAGTTACATTTTGTAAGATATGCCTCCGAAGGGGTCAAAAATGGGGAAAAAACAATTACAGATTTTTTTCTGAAATGTTGAAGTTGTTTCTGTGTCACAGAATTCAAAATAGAACCATATTTTAGTTTTTCATTTTTTCACAAATTTTTAATAACATTTCCATTTTTTCTTTTCTCCTTTTCTACCTGTCACCCCCCTTTTCCCCCTTGTTGCCACTAGGTGAAATAAAATGAGTAGCATTCACTTTTTCCCCCCTTCCCCTTCTTTCTGACTCTTCCAATGTTAAGACGGTTTTGAAAATTACAGAGCAGCAACAGAGAAAAAGAAAGAAAGAAAAAAGGGGATGGACCTAAACATTCATTCTATTGCAGTCAGTGGCCAAAAAAAAAAAGAAAGAAAGAAAAAGAAAAGATGGGGTGAAAAGGAAAAAAATAAATTGAAAATGATTCAATTTTTGAACCCTAAAACAAATGGAAAAAATGGAAAATTTTCACCAAACTCTGTTTTCTTGTGGAATAAAAACTTGTTTCCAGTGAAGCCCCATTTTTTGGCAGGAAATGTCTACAGTCAAAAAATGTAGACAAGCTTTGCACCAGGGCATTAATCAATGACCCATTTGCAGGGCCGGCTCTAGGTTTTTTGCCGCCCCAAACAAAAACATTGCTGCCCCAAGCTCCGAGAGTGCAACTGCCCAAGCAGAGAGAAAAAAAAGGGGGGTGGCCGGAACGCCGCCCCTGGAATTGTGTCTCCCCACGCACGTGCTTGCTTTGCTGGAGCCTACAGCCCGTCCTGCCCATTTGGAGTAGACTGCTTGGAGAGCAGCTAACCACTGTGTGACGTCTACAGAGCTAATCTCTATAGGTGCAATATCAGTGTGGACAGAAGCTATGTGTACACTGCAATCAGAGGTCTGATTTGCTGCTCCGGCAGGCTTTAATCTAGTACCATGCTAAAAATAGTGAAGATGCGACAGCACAGGCTTCAGTGCAGGCTAGCCATGTGAGTAAGTACCCGTTTGCTTGGAGAAAATAAGCTTTGTTCAGTCCATCTGAAATAAACAACCCACTCCAAACCCTGCCTTTCCCTAGAACCATTGTTCCTATTCCCCCATTGTTTCTTTTGCCATGTAAACCAAGAAAACTCCAGTGACTTCAGATTCGCTCTGGATTTCCACCTAGTACAGAATCTGGCCCCAAGACTAGAGATTAAGATGTTTGTGGCCTACTCCTTCCTATTTTCTAGAGTTTTTTATATCGGTGGAGTTGGAAAAACAAGGCATTCACAGCATATGCTCTGAAATACCAAAGCAAAGCCTTAATGAGTTCAAATGTGTATGTCTGCTGTGAGTAATGATGCCTAACATTGCTACAAAATAATTCCTTTACATGTTCTTCTGTAAAAAAACGCATCATTGCTGCACAGGGGTCATAAAAATTACGAATGTCTTTTCCCATGGCATGAAGCCATGGCATTCTGTAAGGCATTGTGCTGGGCTATTATACACAGCCTGTAATCAGAAACAAATGTAACACATGAGATGATGTGATGTTGCATGGGAAAAGTGAAAATAGAGCAGAGAAGTGTGATAGACAGTGACTTGGACAACAGCATCCTATATGAACCTAGTGCCCTATTCTTCACACACTAGAGGTTATTCAATGAGAAATTATGTTTTTGGTTCTTGGATTAGAAAATGGAATAGCAGTTCTTGGAAGGAAAGGGATTAAAAGCTGTTGCTGTCTGGGATTCACAGTATGCAATGAAATACTGAATTTCCTAGTCAGAATGAGAAGTGCTATAGGCACGCCTTCTGGAAAGGGTATTTTTATTAAGTCAGGCTTGACAGTGCTGTCCACCAGTGAGAGATATTGTCTGCTCTTGGAACCATTCTCTTGATAAGTTTTTTTCTGGGTAATGGATGGGGGAGGCGGGTGTCCTGTCAGTTACAATGCTATATTTTGTATCTCTGCAGAAACGGTTCTGGTTTCATCTAAGAATTTGTGTCATTTGAATTTGTGAGAGGTTTCCGATGCTCTGTACTAGTGCTGCTTGAAAATTAAACTTCTGACTGAAAGATGTAGACCAATTCATCTGTCTCTCTGCCAATGTTTGTCTCCTGAAAAAGATGCATGTTTGTTTGTTATGACAACCATTTTCACTTTCAATCATAGACTATGAAGCTTCAGCATCAAAGCTGGATTCAGACTGACTGATTTCGTCTGCAATGCACAGAGTGAAAGGTCAAGTAAAATGAGTCTCACAGGAAAATAATAATCACTATTAAAAACTATAAAACTCATTCAAACTCTGTGCCATTCTGCATTATTTCCATTCACTTTAAAAGCAATCTACTGTCCAATGGCCACACTCCCTTTAAAGTTGGGTAAGCTGTGCCCTTTAAAACCTTACCTGACTAGGCTTTAATTTTACACTGGTGGAGACAGTGGCCCAGATCCATGGATCTACTTGAGCTGCACTTGACACAGGACCTGTGCAAAGACTAGCTTAGGTCCTCTTTGTATTCCTTTGATCGTAGTGAGAGCCAGAGCCCAGTTCGACGCTCTGCATAAGTTACAGCAGTGATCATCAGCATGATCCAGCCACCTCCCTGACATGCCCTGTGCTAGTTGGGGATTCCCTTATGTAAATCTCATTTAAAGGTTAGCAAAACTGCCGAACTGAGAACAAATCTTGCAGCTAGCTTTCCTCGCTATTCAGTGAGCCAATGTACATGCAAAAGCTGATACAGACATTCAGAGGTCAATCATGTAGATACTGACCAATAGAATTTCTACAAAGAGACCTGTTAGGAATGTCTGAATCCTTTCTGTTCCCACTAAAACTGAAAGAACCTTGGAGTCTGATGTTGCCGCTTTTAATCCAGTTGAGTAGCATGTAATCACCCAAGAAGTTCCATTGGCTTCCGTGGGACTACTTGGGGCAATAAGTGCTTCCGACTGTGTGATAGAATCAGGCCTTCAGCAACTACTGTATTTTAGGATTGATTCATTAAACAGAGCTCCACGTAAATCTTTAGGAAAACCAGATATAGTTAGTAGAGCCTATATGAAAATAACACTTCCTTCTCAGTTACAGAGCAATCATTGGGGTTACATTCTATTGTTTTGTTAAGATATACATATAAGGAGTCATGCTTTGAAACGTAACAAGATGGAGCCTTTTTTCTTAGCCTCTGGAATCCAGTGAATCATTAATTTAATTAAAATTAAGGCATAGTCATTGAATATTTGGTATTTTACATACAACTTAAAGTATGTACATTTATGAACCACACAAAGGTACTAATTCCTGTTGCTCTCCTCACTACAGTATCCTTATCTGCCAGTATTTTTTCCCCTCTTCTCTCTTTGTATCTCCTTTATGAAACAATAACAACTCTTTAAGCTGGAAACTATCACCCTTTTGGCTTTACAGTACTGCCTTGTTTGGCCAAACTGTCACACTGAAACTTTCTTATCAGATTTTAGCTAATGCCCCTCAACATGACTCACGTGCCCGGTCACTCTCCTGATTGTCCAAACCCCTATTTACCTGAAAGATTTTGTTGTCCCCCAAACATCTGAGATAAACTGATTTGCATAGGATTTGTTTGGCTTAATTAAATAATTGATGCATTGGTCATGCATTCCCCAAAAGTAGTTGTTTTTCTCCCGAGGATTCTTATCAGATGGCTCCCAACATCAGTCAAAAACCACAGTTGTCATTCATTAGACCACAGTGCGGTCTAATGAAAGCCCTTCCATAGCTCATCCTTAGCAGAGAGAGTTCCTCTGATTAACAAGCATGTTCCCTACATAGGTAGGTTTGTTTCTTCATGTTGTAAATTTTTACACTTGTTTGCTTCCTACAGTAGCTGGATTTCAGGACAAAAGCCTTCCTAATGGAACCTGAGCGCATATGCAACCCAAGAGGTCGTTTCTGGCTGACCTTCTTTCTCTGCAGTGCATGGGACAAAAAGGGACATGCTTACACCATTTGCTTACATTGGTAGGTAAAGAAAACCTTAAAAGGTGTGTGAGTGAGTGAGTCTCATTCAATTAATTTCTGCTTCTGTTATTTATTCACATTTGAGATAGGAGTTTTATTCTATCTGTGTCCTTCAGTAATGGAGCTGATAACATGAACATTGCTTTGGAAAGGAAAAAGGTTAAACATTAACGAGAAAAATGGTTCTAAAACAAACAATTTGAACATTTAAAAAAGCAATTGGAAATAACTTGTCGCTTTCCCCCCGCGTTACTGTTGTGCTGCTATTCCTGATACAACAGTCATGCTTGCATCAGCACGTGATTAACCCCACTCCTGTACCTTATACAAATCAATCAGAGTTCTTGGTCTGGCCTTGAAGTGTTATCTGATTAGGCTTTCACAAGGGATTTCTGGTCCTTCCTGCTTATGATCGGACTGGAAATATACATGAGAGAACAGCCTCTCACGTGTGATCTTTGCACTTCCATTTCTGGCCCCAGTTGGATCCAGGAAGTGAAGAGATGCAAGAAAGTTAAAGACAACAGGAAAAAAAAAGTTATTCAGAGGTTTCCAAACCTCAGAAAATTGTTTGAGTTTTTGGCAAAGGTTTGGGTGGGCTCCTACTTTCTTCAAATCGGTTTCCATGGCTGTAGTTTACAACTCAGCCATACACATTTTCTAGAATTTGAAATTTAACCAGCAATATCCATTAAGGATTCTTTGTGGTGTTTTGTTTTTTAATTTTGTAAAAAAAAAGGGGGGGGGTATTCAAAATTTAATTTTCTCCCCTCTCCCAAAAAAATACTTAGAAGCAGTTTAAGGTACTTCTAAGGGTCTGATTTTTCTTTCTCTTATATCAGCCTATCTAATCAGGCTTAATTCTAAGATTACTTAAGCCAATATAAATCATGAGCGTCTCCTTTAAAGCCAATATCATTTCTGATTTCCTCTAGTGTGTGTGAGAAGAGAATCTGGCCCAAAACTCAGGATATGATTATTCTGTAAAATGGTTTAATCTCTCTGTAAAATGGTTTAATCTCTCTTGGTTTGTTTGGTTTTGGTAAGCAAAAAAATCAAACAGAGGGATAAACCAGCTCAGATAAAATAAAAAATCAACCTCCACTTCTCCCCTCACAAAAAAAATCCGAAATTTCCATTTCACAAAAAATTCTGGGTTGTCAACATTTTGTTCATTCTGTATGAGAACGCAACATCGACACCGAAGAATTTCCAGAACAAAGGTGCAATCACTGTCACGAGCCTACCCAGTTTCCATCAAAGTTTTGATGGAATCATCACAGTCTGTGGAATGTGTTGAGTCCATGGGATCAGCGTGTTCCAGCTCTAAAAAAAACCCCAAACCACCTTCTCTTTACCACCTTAAATGAATTATTTAGTGCCCATGGAAGGCAGAAACAAACTGACAGTGCTGAAACCACAGGTCTCTGTTTATCACAGGACGGGTACAGTATGGGTAGCTTCCATGGAGACGTCTTCATACAGGTCTGAGATTCTAGACTTATTTAGTCTTGGGCTCTCTCCTGAGATTTGTAATAATTGTGATAATTGCTTATGTGCCTATGGATGTTAATCTCAGTCTGACCTAAAACTCAAACCAACCTGTTAGTGAAGTTCTGATCAGTTGCTAATTTGCGTAGTTTTCAGAGAGCTCTCCACAACCCATTTTCAACCAGAAGTGGAATTATAGTACTGTAAGAAGAAAGGAATTGCTATACCAGATCAGACCAAGTGCCTGTCTAGCTCAATACCCTGTCTGTCTTAGCAGTGGCCAGTACTAGCTGTTTCAGAAGATACTGTAAGAAACACCAACGGGGAGAGTTTTATTCCTTGTCCCCATTAGTGAGAGGTCAGTTTACACCCTGAAGCATATGAATTTATAGCTCTTCCAATATACTCTTTCAAAAAAATTTTAATCTCTAGTATCATAACTCTGTATATTCACGATTTGTATGCATAAAATTGTTTGTTCCAACCTTCTATGCTCTTGGTCTCAATGACATCTTGTGGCAATGAGTTCCCCAGATTAAGAGTGTTGTTTTAAAAAGCATTTCCTTTTATCACTTTAAAATGTGCCACCTTTCACTTTAATAGAATATTCCCGTGTCCTTGTACTATGGGACAGGGTGAACAGACGTTAGTGATCTTCTTCTGTACCATTCATTATTTTGTATGCTTTCATCATGTCTCCTCTTGTGCATTTCTTCTTTTATACAATCTGTACTACAATGGCAGGATAGTCTATCAGGGTGTACCAGAAGTCTTCCAAAAAACTCCTGTTCTTACAAGATTTGCAGCTCAGTTTCCAGATCAATAAGGCAGCTGTGGTTTAAGAAAAATTGGGAGCTGGATCTACCAACATTTTGCCTTCCCACATCCCTCCCTTCCTTCCCCAGTCTCTTTCATCCTCCTCCTTCAGATCATCCCCAGTGAAACCCTCCTTCCCCAGACAGACTCTTCCTTCCTATCACCCTCCCCCGATGGACTCTTTCATTTTCCCCTGCCAGCTCCCCTGGATAGAATCTTGGTTTCTCACAGACTTGCTGTTCTGCTGAGACTTCTTGGCCTGGATCCCAAGGTTCCTGCCTTAATCCATCCCTTCAAAGAGATTTGCATAGGTCTGGATAAGATTGCAAGTCTCTGGACGCTTATTCAAAGTGCTAGGTAGGGAGAAGGGGGCACATGAATGAAAGAAGCCAGAGAGCAGTTGTGCAAGCTTGAGTAAACATTTTTATGAATCCAGGGCTCCCCCCAAATCCCTCTCCTCCCTTGTGGGTCAAATTCTGCTCAATTGAGCTAATCTGGATTTACACCAATAAAGTAGCAGACTCTGTCCCACAAATCTGAGGCAACTTCACTGGGCACTTTGAAGCAACAGAGGAGACAGCCATGTTGTCAGAAGGTATAAGTCACAGAAGATAAAACTTGGGAGTCCTCCTTTCAGGAGAGCTCTGATATGTTACATACTACTGGGCATTACAGTGGTGAATCACAACACAGGATATACTTGAAACAAAGGGAGATAAGCATTTTGAAGTGATATGCATTGCAGGGGTGTGAACAAAAGAAAACAAAAAAATCACAAACAAAAAAACAAAAGATCACAAAAAAATGCAGGGCTGCGTTCATGATCGTGCCCTAGTTCTGCTTCAATGCACTGGAGAGTGGAGGGATGACGCCTCTAGGGACCCAGTTGCTTTAGAAGCACAAAGTATATTTAACATATACCTGGCCCACCATTCCTTCTCTCCATATCTGGAAATTAGAGCTGGACTGAAGATGGTGTTTGGATCTGGTTTCAGAGGTGAGAGTTCAGGATTTGAATTAATGTAAGAGTTCCAGTTCTGGTTTGATGTCAATGGCACCCAGTCCTCATGAGCTGTTTTTTGGAGATTTTGGAAGAAATATCAGAAAGTCAACTTTTATCATGAGATTTCCACCATTCTGGGAAAAATCTTGTAAGATTAGGAGGTCTCGTGAGATTTCAGTCATACCCACATTAGAATCAAAACACTGTCCACCTCCAGAACCAAAACCACAGAGCCAGGTTCAGATCCAGGGATCCTAATGCCAATCCTTCCCCTTGTGATGGAACTAGAAAACAGGGGACTACAACTCCCATCAGTCCCCTCCCCACTGTATATCCCCTTCCTCCTGGATAAGCAGGGACTACTTTTCCTATCAGCCCCTCCCCCCTGCACTTCCCTTTCCCCTGGCCAGGTAAGGGGAAAGGGTCTGAACCAGGAAGCAGCTGAGTTCTGTTTGACAATGGGAGCCACATGGCAGTAGTGAGCTGGAAAGAAGCCCGAGGAACTGTGAGCAGAGCTGCATGCAGGACAAGCTGTGAGTGCCGGACATTACAGCTGGGCGCAGATCTGTGTGGGATTTATGGGGAAGCAGGAGTGGCTAGGCAGGGAGCCAGTGCAGATGGGTCCCCAGTGAGAGACACTAACTGAGGCTGGCCTGGAAACCAGCAACTCCAATCCTGCCAGCCGTAGTGAACATCTTTGTCTTAGCCACGTGTGCCTAAGTGGTTATGGGGACCCACCAGGGACAGTGCCTTCAAGGCCTAGCTGCTGAAGCACTTACAGTGCTTGTCTCTGAGACGTTGTACACTGGCCATGGTACGGGCCCCCGGGGTTTACGGTACAGAGTAACCCCAGTCACTATACCCTGCTGGCCCCACAACATTCAAAGATGTTTGTTCATATTCCAGCTTCTGACTAGAAATGGACTCCATTTTGGGACATTACGCTCTACTCTCTGTCCAACTGACACAGAGTCATGTCATGTTCATTGATTGTAAATCATGATTTAAAGCAGCTTTAAGGACCACCAGCTGATGCCAGTAAACCTCTATCTAGCCCATAACTATTTAAAGTCAGGAAGCAGTGGGTGTGCTCAAAACAACATATAAAGATAAAGATTCTCAGTGCCAGAATCGTGAATGCATTTTGGAGGAAAGTGGGGAGGGTGTTTCATCCTGAAAGAGATGAGAACATACATTAGCCTAGAAAGTGTGCTAGTATTATGCAATGGTACGGCAGTGAGTTGGCTGATTTTGAAAAATATATCTTTAAATGGTGAAAAGAGAGCTTTGAGAAACTGCAGAGAAACAGAACGCATAACTATTATTATTGTTTTTTATTTGTCTTGCACTACTGCCCAAAGGTCTACTGCAGGATAAGTGCCTTACTGCACTATGAACACACCACAGGAAGACCAAGACCTGGTCCCTTCTTACAGTAGTATCTACTGAATATTGTGGTCCGGACTCCTGAGTTTGGCACAATTCCACTGTAGACTACTTTTGTGCTCCCTGGATTCTAGAGCCATGCGAGTGCAGGCTCAGCTTCCAGGGCAGGGTAGAGCTACAGGAATTTGCTTGGCGACCCCACCTCTAAGGGGACATTGGTGTATGTTGTCTCATTGTTTTCCCATTGTGCTCCCATTCCTGTCTTGTCTTTTATTTTAGACTGTAAGCTCTTTCAGGCAAGGACTATCTTTTTGTTAGGCTTTTGTACAGCTCCTAGCACAATGAGGTCATGGTCCATGACTTGGGCTCCTAGGCACTAACAAACATTATTAATATTGATAATAATAATAATTACTAATTAATAATAAAATCCTTCTGCCAGGTGCCAATGGCAGCAACAAGGACCAGGATCCAGGTGTCTGTAGGTCCTTTTCTAGAATCAGAACGATAGCTTGAGCCCTACCCAGAGCCGTACTCTTATTTCCAGTTCTGGGAAATTAAAATAGAATGTTCCCAGTCAACTTTCCAGGTGGTTCTTCCTCTCTGACAGGCATGCAGAAGACTGTGGGAACATGGAACCACAAATACCTTTTTATTTGGGGGAAAATGGAAAAAAACTAAACAAAAGAAACAAAATAACCAAAGGTATATATTTACATACACTCAAAGGAGCAAAACTTAGTCAGTGTATTAGGAGTGTGGCCAATGTATTAATTGTTCAGCTTGTTGAGGTTCAGAACTTAGTTATACAAGAAACCCCACCCATCTAAGACCCCACTCATGGAGCCAGTTAGACTCTATGATAGTCAGGATGTCAGAGGATGGCTGTCCTCTGCCAATCTGCTCCAGTTCAATGAAGTCTTCACCAGCCAGTTCTGCTCCAATTTGCAGCAACCTGGTCCCTTTCCCTCAGATCAGGGCCGCTGCAGCTGGTCCATCAAGCCACATTGTGAAGTCAGATGTGTGCTACCACCACTGGGTCAGGGTGGTCCAGTCCCAGGGAATCACTCCACAGATGGTTCAGAATCTGCAGGTGAAGATCCCAGAGCAACACAGAACCTTTGGGAAGACTGCCTGCCTGCTCCCTGGGATAGAGCTCCTGGTCACTAGAACAGATCCTTCAGCCCTCTCTTTGTTGATCTTAAATCCCATTCCCAAACCAGAGTCCACTCCCTGAGCAGACCTCCATCCCCTAAGCCTTTTAGCCATGGAGCTTACAATAAATAAATAATAATAATAATAATAATTAATAATGAAATCTCTGTGGGTTCAATACTGCCACGGTGGTGAATAATACCTTACTGCACAATTAGTGCTATTTAAATCCATGGGACTGTGTGTGTTACAAGGCACTATTCAATGTAACAAATGGTGGCCTTATATAGATTTTTCCCGTTATTCTCTGCCCATTATTCCTTGCTATGAATCTAGCTCCATGCCTCAAGATTATGAAAATTATATAAGCAGGAGGTGTAGTTTAGTGGTTAGAGCCACAGTCCCATTCTGTTCCCTTCATTAACTCACGGTATTTCACTTTCATCCATTTGTAAAATGGAGAGTATTAATATGGAGCCACAGAAGGCTCAAGCTGTTAATGTTTGTATAGCACTTTGTGAACCTCGGATGGAAAGCGCTATAGCAGGTCAGAACATTATTAGTAGTGTGTTATATATTTAGATGTGCCTCTCGCATCAGAAATATATGGCTGCAATTCATAAGACAGCAACAGCAGGGCATGCATCAGGGTCTTTTTCCTGTTTGCTTTATGGTTTCAGTTATTTCTGGGACGTGAGGAGCACTGGAATGTGATGTCACTATGCAAACAGAAAGAATGGTGTCGTTGGGGCTTGGTGGGTGGAGATAAGATGTTTTATTCCCTGGGGCGGGGAGAGGAGAAAAGGAAAAATTTAGTCCAGATAAAGAAACATAATGGAACTGTCAATAGAGTCACAAAGGGAAAGAAAAACCGCTGCCCCCATGCAAATGGTTTGGGAAAACAGTCCACCGCCCTTAGCTAATTCCCCTGATTAAAACTGCATTAGCTCGTAGGTGTCAGGGACAGGCAGCTGTTTTCAAGGAAACCCTGGCTCCAAGAGGTCCTTCCTTGTAGGGCAGTAAGGCTGCTCTATCTGGAGGTAAATGTCAGGGAGACACGCAGCCTGCCGACGTTTGTCCTCTTTCTGACAGGCCCTGGCCAATGTCCTGCTGCTGAGGGTCGTGGTAATTTACGTCCTTTCTGTGTACATTAACTTATCTACAGTGGAGCTGGCTGGGCTTTTTCAGTCAGTCTGTCTCCTCCACAGGCTGTGAGACTTTCCTGACTGTGGGACTAAAAGTGGGAACTGGCTGCTTTGCTCCTGCCAAGTTCCTGAGCCTTACGAACAACAACAAACACAGCCAAGGAGCCAGGCCGCCTCATTCTGAGCCACAGCAGACATTGCTAGCTGTAGCATTAGCACTGTGCCTAGCCTTCCTGCACTGCTGTCCCCAGGGAGAGTAGGAGAGAAGGGGAAGGAAGGCTGCTGCTGGAAATTAGATACTTAGTCCCCTACTTTATGCCTCATTTTTATTCTACTATTATGTAACAGCAAGAATAGTTATTTATTATTTGCAACTCCCTGGGGATTCCCCCTCCCTCCCCCCATTTATAATGAAGCAGTCTAAGTAGTGCCATTTCATATAGGATGCAGACATTTCCCAGTTTACTGGCAGGTTTGGCGCCATAGTAAAGAGGGTATTTTTCAGGATTACCTTGTTGAAGTATATTAGTAAATAGGTTGGCAACTAAGTTCAATTGTAAATTCACTGTTGGCATAAGCAAGCAAATATTCATTGATTGCATCGATAATTTGGCTCTACGTTTTTAATGTCACTTTCTTTACTGAGGCCAGAACTTTCCTCTCACACATCCTTGCAGTGAATTTCAAACATAGTAACCTGCTATCTCTATATGTATGGAACTGAACTTATTCATTCCACCTACCTGGCATGCCAACTGAGGTTGAAATGTATGTGGACTATTAGAGTGAGACTCATGTTTAATGTAATAATCCATTTGTTACTCACTGGGTGCTCACTGGAAAAAGAGATGGAAAAGATTATACCCACCACCAATACCTTCCTTCGCTGCCTGTATTGCACTAGATCGAGCTAAAGCTGTGGAAATGAAAGGAGCCCGGCTAACATTATTACTCTAATGGCTATGCCTGTTACCTGGCCTGTTCATGATAAAGCCCACTCACACAGAGGGAATCCACATATGATCACTCCCACTGAGACTCAAATGAATTCTTGCCATGCTGTCGAAAAAACGTGTCACAAAAGCAGAAGTAGAGCATCATTCCTATGGTGTTATCTAAAAATCATTAATTCACTATGGAGTTCTGAGCGCGAAAAGAGTAGTCAGGCTTGTGAAATCAGCAGCACCATACTCATCCCTCTGTTTGGTGCAAGGACAGCTTGGCCTGCTAGTACTGACCCCCTACCAGGTCACTTATAAACTCCGTTCATCTTCCAGCAAAATTGCCACAAGGAAAGAAACACAGGGAGTTAACACTTTTGCAAACATCTGAGAGTCTCATTTAAACAAATATCTCAGTGACAGTTATGTTCCTCCTGCATTTTCAGTGGATGTTCTTTCAAGATATCGTGTTATTTCTGTTGACATTCCCAGACTATATCAGGCCTTCATCATGCAGGCTCTGAGATGGTTGAAGTGAGAGTCATGCCTTTCACTACCGACCTACAGACTAGCAGTCAGAGATGTTGTCACTAGTTGTCACTGCTCGTTGGTTTTCTTTGTCTTCTTCTTCTTCCATAGGTACTTGCTAGGCACCACTGAAAACAATATTGCTGTGTTTGAAAGCCTTTGGCAATATAAATACAGTTTTCTATCTTCCAGAAGAACTAGAACTATAATCAATGAGCATCTTTCTTCTTGATAAGGGCTGAAGATAGTGTGCCATGTCAGTGACGTGATACGTTGTTCAAACTATTATGGAGGTTGGCTTTATACACCTGGCATGTTTCATCCACTGTTTCAGTCTAGTGATGTCTGAGTTTCTGGGAAATAGATGACAGGTACAGATCTTGTTTTGATTGTCAGGAAAATTGTGGGTAATTTTGTCATTCTCCCAAGGCTTTCAAAATCCTGTTTAGCTTATTAGCAAAAAAAATAAGCTGCTCCTACCTGATGAGAGCAGTTTGAATTTTCCCATCTCCAGCGTCAAATTAAGGCAATCAGGGCCCTTAGCACTCCCCACAAAGGCTCTGCTATTACCCCATGACCTTGTTGTGGTCCCACCTGCTCTTTAGAACAGTCGCAAGTTTCAGAATTAAGATGAATTGGGCAATTCTATTTCAGAGCTATTGTGTCATGCTGTTTTCAGACTCAGGCAGACGTCACTGCATCTGTTATATTTGGGTTATATTTTCTTTGTATCCATGAAGCCTAGGAACATAATTTTATTTTTAAATCAAAGATGATATTCTACTCTTGTCAGATGACTCCACGAGCTGGGGGCCTGGGCACAGGTCTACAGTGCCGATGCCTTAATCTGGCCCTGCCTGTAGCTGGCACATTACAATTTAAGTCATCACTCTTGGATGGTGAAAGTAGCTTGTTTTTTCTCCTGTATCAGGATCCCAATGAATATGTAGAGAAATAATTAACTTTGGACCAAGGAGCCTCCTTGTGCAGCAGAACAGTTCAGTAAGTTCTTAATTAAATAATTCAAAGCTTCTCTTGTATTTTTTCCAGCGACTGTGTCCCCCACTACACCCACACTATTAATTTGTCTCCCATTTTCCTTGATGGATTGGTTTACGCTCTTTTGGGACAAACAGGAGTATTAATAATTAGCATTCAAACAGAATAGTTCTCTTTACATTTCTTCAGGGGAATACAAACCTCTCGTGGGTTAACCAAATGTGTTAGCCCTCAGCTCTTAGCAAGATAGATTAACAATAAGCACACTAAGTACAGAGGAACCAATTAGGAACTTCTCTGACAAATACCAGGGGCCTTTTCTAGCTATAACCACAAAGAACTATGGGTCAATAAAAATGCATTCATTTAAAATAATTAGGTAACAGCAGGACCATGGTTGGTAACAAATACTATCACTATTGTAGGATAATTATTTTTATTATTTAACAGGGAATGGGTGATTCTTGATTGAATGCATTTTTCAGTATTTTCTGTGGGTGGCACATTCATTTGTAATGCAACCTAGCAGCTGTCCCGTTTCTAAAATGGCTGGTCAGGTCCTATTTATTGCATAGAACAAGCTGCAGATAACTTTATCTTTTGTTGTTTTCTTCCATATCTGTGTAGCTCAGGTTGAATAATATGTTTTTAATTGAATTTCGATGAAGATAAACGTGGTTTAATTATTGGGAGGGAGGAAGAATTTGCAAAACTCACTTTCATTTGATGAAGCCCCTAATGTTTGACACAAAGGTTGTGAAGCTTGCTAGCCTGCCAACTTCACTGAGTTTGCCCCATTTTTACTGAAAATCCACTGCAGAATTATATAAATCTGTTATATTTCAGGTTCTGCTTTTATGTTTATGGCATCAAATCAGGCTCTCTCTACAGTGAGATTTGAAACCTTCTCAGCACTTTCCTAACGAAAACTACATTTTGTTCTAAAAGTGCTTTAACGTGGTGTCAAATCTTAATATAAACTTTTGCACCTTGTCTAGACTAGTGAAAAAGTTGATTTCTCTACACATGAAGAACTTTTATTCTATTGGTGTTTCTGCTGAGGACCACCTGGATGCTAAAGTCATGTAATACGTCTCTCATTTAAAGCACTCCAAGTCATCATTCTCCTGTCTTACTGTGTTTAACTCAGGTTTTATTAGATTTACAGAAGGGCAAGAGCAGGGGGTGAAGGTAGTGAACATCCCTGGCCAGGAATGGAGGGAAATGATCAACTCAAAAACCAAACAAAATTTCCTTCTAGGAAAAACAAGCACATACCAAAGAACTGGTTGAATAAGTTGAAGATGACTCTGGGCAACCATCGCTTAATTGGTCTTCTCTTTATATCAGTAGTGGAAGAGACTGCAAGAATGACTCTGTTTTCTCACCAAACATCAAGCAATCCCTTTAGACTTAAACCAACAATCATTCCCCAATCACGGGCAACGATCATATGCATACAACACAGTCTCTCCCAAATCAATGCAAATAAACATTGCTAATAAAGACAAGATGAAATCTTTGAAATAGTTAACATCCTCCCAGCTTACATAGCCTATTACATTTATTTAAATTTACTTATCCCAAGACATCCAGAAGGCGGGTGTCTAGGGTTAATTGAATTGTTTGAATATAGAAAACAAGACTAAAGAAGGAGAATGCACAAGGCTAGCAGAATGGAATTATGGCACACAGGCAAAATTTTCCATTAGGATATAAACTGACCATCAACAAGTTTAAGTTTGAAATTAGACTATGGTTTCTAACCATCAGAGGAGTGAAGTTCTGGAACAGCCTTCCAAGGGGAGCAATGGGGTCAAAAAAATTAACTGGCTTCAAGACTGAGCTTGATATGTTTATGGAGGGGATGGTATGATGAGACTGCCTGCAATAGCATGCAGCCGATCTGCAACTGCTAATAGCAATTATCTTTAACAGCTGGTGAAAGGACACTAGATGGGGAGGGCTATGAGTCACTACAGAGAATTCTTTCTTAGGGTGTCTGTCTGGTAGGTCTTGCCCACATGCTGAGTGTCCGAATGCGATATTTGGGGTAAGGAAGGAATTTTCCCCCGGGTCAGATTGGCAGAGACCTTGGGGGGTTTTCACCTTCCTCTGCAGCATGGGGCACAGTTCACTTGAAAGTTTAAACTAGCATAAATGGTAGATTCTCTGTAACTTCAAGTCTTTAAATCATGATTTGAGGACTTCAGTAACTCAGCCAGAGGTTATGGGTCTATTATAGGAGTGGGTGGGTGACGCTCTGTGGCCTGCAATGTGCACGAGATCAGACTAGATCAGGGATTCTCAAACTGGGAGTGGGGACCCCTCAGGGGGTCGTAAGGTTATTACATGGGGGGTCGCGAGCTGTCAGCCTCCACCCCAAACCCTGCTTTCCATCCAGCATTTATAATGGTGTTAATTATATAAAAAAGTTTTTTTAAATTTATAAGGGGGGGTTGCACTCAGAGGCTTGCTATATGAAAGGGGTCACCAATACAAAAGTTTGAGAACTACTGGACTAGATGATCATGATGGTCCCTTCTGACCTTAAAGTCTATGAGGATGTGAATGATTTGCCATTAATGAGATGCTGAGGTGAGTCATGACTATCCCTTGATCAGTCACTCGCAAGGTAGAGTACTGCAAGGTTCTTAAAGAAAATGCAGTCATTCTCACTCTTTGATTCCTTCTTTTTATGTTACCAGAGAAGATTCCCAGTGAAGCATAAGATTGTCAGGCAAAATAGAGTCTCCTATTTTAAACCTTTTCATCTAGAAAGGAAAGCAATGAGGATTCTGAACATTCAAGAAGGAAAGAAAGGAACATTTGATTCAGCATTTTTGATTCACTGCTGCAATGAGTTGCAATTTCTATCTACCTAGATCAGTGGGCCATGCTACACGCCTTTTAAAAACCATTAGAACAGGGATCGGCAACCTTTGGCACGGGGCCCACCAGGGTAATCCCCCTGCCGGGCCGGGCCGGTTTGTTTACCTGCCATGTTCGCACTTTCAGCCAATCGCGGCTCCCACTGGCCGTGGTTCACCACTCCAGGCTAATGGAGCCTGCAGGAAGCGGTGTGGGCCGAGGGATGTGCTGGCCATCGCTTCTTGCAGCCCCCATTGGCCTGGGACGGCGAACTGTGGTCAGTGGGAGCTGCGATCAGCCGAACCTGCAGATGCAGCAGGTAAACAAACTGGCCCGGCCCGCCAGGGGCTTACCCTGGTGGGCCACGTGCCAAAGGTTGCCGATTCCTGCGTTAGAACCAGATACTCTGCTGGCATAAACTAGTGTAGCTCCATGTACTTTAATGGATACATGCTGATTTATACCACCTGAGAATCTGGCCCAATAGTTGGTTTTTGTTTTGTTTTAATAAAGATACTTGTTTTTACCCAGAGTCAGTGACCAATAAAGCATCTGAAATGAGGGAGAAATATGTATTGTGTGCAGTGCAACATAAAAAGAAAGTAACATTTCTGTCCCAAGTACTTTTATGTCAAGTTTCAATCTTAAAAAAAAAAAAAATCCATGAACTCCTTAAAAGGCAGCTTATAGTAGAAACCCTCCTTATAGTGACATTGCCAAGCCCTGTTATAATCTATTGGGTATCAGGGGAAATGAAAAAAAAAATAACCCAAGGACTTCTGGTAAACTTGAATCTCTATGAGGCAAGGATGTGTCCCATGAAGCAGTCAGAAATCCAAAAACTCCCTCCCAGTGCGTGCTCTTTGCCATCCTGGAGGCTGTGTCATTTCTTTGAAGCAGGCTATATTTTGATGGGCGAAACACCAGAGGGTGACGTAAACCTCAAAGGACGATTGCCTGGGTCCGGAACCAGCTTATTCTCAAAAAAATCTTAGAAAATCTTTAGAGCTGCTGCTGCTTTGTTTGGCGGCAATGAAAACGAGAGATATTATTAGTCACAGAGCAACTGAATCAAAGGATTGTCACTGAATTAGAGAAAATACTGATCCATACAGAGGTTTCTCGTACTCAAACCTATTTAGCCTATGTGTGTTTATATATTTGTTTTGGGAAGACTTCAGATATAAGCATCATGTTGATGGGCACTACGTAAGAATCTAGATAGGCAGATCTGCCTATCTTTACTCTCACTACAGTATATTATATATCAGCAGTTCTCAAAGAATGGTCCATGTACCACTTCCTGGTGGTCCACAGAGAACTGGCTGATCACATGATTCTACTGCTTCTTGCTGTTAAATCGTGTTCAAGGACTGCAAAATATATGAAATACTTCTCATATATCCCATGTAAGTTGTCGTCGTTATCACAGGGATGTCACCCATGGGATGAAAGGTGGCTAGATGGCAGTGCTAGTCATATGGCTTTACTGATGCAAAATTTGTAACAAGAGCCGGTCAAGATAATTAGATGACATTTTTTAAAAATGCTGTTCCATCAAAAATTTCATTATAAAGGTTTCTCAGCTCCAGGATGGAATTTCTGGACACAGAGAGAGAGAGAGAAAGAGAGAGAGAGAGAGAGACCCAATAGTTTGGTGGTAAGGCACTCTCTGCCTGATTCAGAGCAGGGACTTGAAATTTGGTGTTCCACATCCCAAGTGAGTTATTCATCGATGAGTTGAATGGTGACTTGATAACTAGCAGGCTTTTGGCTGTTCTGGGATGGATTTCTCCCTCATGTTTTTTCATGAGAACAGTCTCATTTTCATTCTGTATTAGAATAAAAACACATTTAAAAACCACGGAATTTTTGGTGAAATAGAATTGTTGTAACCACTCATCCCAATAGTCTCTTGAAGCTTCTGAAATATGGCATCTGTAATAAATAGCACATAAAATACTGTCATTCAAAATGACTGCTTGCTATTATTATATTACAGTAGCACCTAAGGCCTTCAGACAAGATCAGGGCCCCATTGTGCTAGGCTCTGTACACACACTGAGAGCAATTAGTGGTTAGCCTTTGCCATTTACCATGAGGATGATACCCCATGTAAGGCCAGATCTGTGCAGGCAAACTGGACAGGCAATGAATTCAATAGGGCTTCACACAGCAGTCCTGTCCTGCCATGTCTGATTGCAATTCCGGGGATCATGTTAGTAATCTAATGTAACTGCGGATGTTCTTATCATTTAGATAGAGACACAAAACAGACAAACAGAAGGAAACAGAGTCTGAAGTAATTATTGAGAAATACCTTGTATCCTGGGCTTTGGATATGGCCCTTAGGGCCTATCCCATTTCATGTTAATTTTTTTAACCATCTGTTTGCTAAATACACAAAAGCAGAAGAATAGGGAGTGGGGAGATTTATATGTAATTTTTAAACATACAGCTTGATTTCAAGGGCAGATAGGACCAGTAGGTTAGATGGGTGCTGGAATTGTGTCATAGACAATAATTCAACCAATCACCATTTTTGTACGTGGATTAAGAAAAAATCTCACAGATGAAATGCACAACGTTATGTCTTCAAAATCCAAATAAACTGATCAGACCTTTTAAACTGACTCTAGCGACTTTAATTGGATGAATACAACAAGAAGCAAAATGACAACAAAAGTGACTAAAAGTAGAGCAGTGAATAGGTCCTTATTTACAAATTGTATCTGTCCCATTCATTCTTTGGGTCCGTTTCTAACTCCAGCTGCAACTCTTTCCAATTGACAAATCTTTTGAAAACTGCCACCCAGAATGTTCTAGATCTTAAATGATCACAAACAGTTGTCACAGTTTTTAAAGCTCTATATTCCACAGGAAGCTGGCTCTTAATTCTGTAGTGGATCAAACCAAAACTCTGGATCTGAACAAACCTAGATTTTATGGTGTTTGAAATCTAGTTCCAAATGTTGTGCTTTTGGACCATCTCTAATTTTAACCAATAGCATTGCTATGAAAATGAACGAATCATCTTTTAGCTTCCCATCAGCAATTGGGCTGGGCAAGACAACATTCTGTTTGACCTCTGACATTCCCATAATTAACATTCTGTGTATCTTTGTTCTCATTGCATGGGGAGTTATGTATACAGTGTATGTGTTTAATATGGGTTTACTCAGAGGCTATGTTTCTCACAGTTCTAAAATGAAATATAAGGACCCAGATGGTAATAACGATGAATAAGATTACATAATAATTGAATAACAAGGCTGATATCTTTATAAGCACTCTTAGGTAATTCCTTACAAACGAGAGGTCCATTATGTCTTAACCTGTTCTTTGTCACCACTGTTGTTCCACTGTCAAGGTAAAGTAAGGAATGCCCACTGACCTGTTATGACATTAATCATAGTCCTGTGAACAACAAATGCAACAAAATTGCAGCAATTAAGAACGTAGGAAACATTTGCTTTTTTGGAGGACTGTGGAGTAGTATGGTTTACACAGAAATCATAAGAGTTGTGTCAGAGCAGCAAGATAGGAGCTGTATATACAGCCTTCCTAAAATGTAAGAACACCTCAAGCAGAGGTACACCTGAAAGAGGCAGAATAGCCAGAGATGCCCTGAAGTCCACTAGGGACTTTACTATTGCTATTGATTTTGTCTGGAAGTAGCCTGGATACCACAGTGTTGTGCAGCAGTATAAAACCCTAATACAAATACAGTGTATAGTGTTCTGGCCTCTCCATGGTTACACTGAGTGTGGGTATTTTAAACACATATCCCAGCATTTACTTGTTGCATGGGAACCAGAAAAACTGCCCACTGCACAGCTGTGAACTGACATTTCATCATTAGAAATATGGACTGGCTAACACTAAATCTTTGGTTCTGACTATATTTGTGCCAAGAAGGCTGTGCTTGCATAAAAATATTTTTAAATGATTAGATATTTGATCAAGAGACAGGCCCAAGTCATAAAGTTCAGATCAAAATTCAAATCACAATTCAAGATTTCCCAAAGCAGAAGGATGTTCAGATTTATACTTTGGGCAAATTATAAAAAGGGCCCAAGCCATAGCATTTGCATCTTGATAAGAATCACACTTTCCTAAAGTTCAGGAAGTTTTGGATCCAGTGATCTGGTATGAGAGCATCTCTAATTTATGAGGGTAAAAATAGTAGCTGCAGTGACACTGCTAGGATAAATACTACAAGAACTATTGTACCTCCTGCTTCTGATCATAAATTGATCACCAGCTGCAATTGACGTGTGTGGGTATCATTTTCTTACCCTGCCCCTTACCACCTACCAAAAATGACACTCACTGTTATAAACCTGAAGGGTTGCTTACAATCATTTACCAACCTTTGCCTTTTCTTAATTTCATTTTTAAATTATAGAATTTTCATTAACCTTCTCTCCTATGTCCTTCTTTAGGAAGCAGATGCTGTTGACATCAGCAGCAGAACCAGTGGCAGCTTCCTGTAAGTGGCTCTGGAATGACAGGAAGCAGCAGTTCTGAAGCCCTTCATGGTAAGTGACCTCAAAAGATCCCACATGGCCAAGGAGAAACAGGCAGAGCTCCTGTGTCTCCCCCAAGCTACTTAGCAGCTGCTGCTTTAACTGCTGAAGGAAGAGATGCAGTAGGGAGCTAGAGCCATTGCCAGGAAAGTGCCAGCTTCTTCTCCCCTCAACCCTGCTTGAAGAGCTCTCCCATTGTAGTCCATTGACTTTTTCCTTCTCAATCCCTGCAGAGACAGTCCTAATAGCAAAGTATTGTTCTGGGGGAAATGTATATTTCCAAGTGGATTATGGAAGTCAAATTGGATACCAAATTCCAGCAAGTGTTGTGCACAGGCATTTGCCAGAAAACTTCACCCAACCAAAGTTAGTTGTCCCACCTTTGACTCCTCTAAATTGATCCAGCCAGCCAGCTATTTCTATGGCCCATTACTGTATTATCTGAACTCCTCACAAACTTTCAAACCCATAGAGATGCTACTGTGCAGACCCTCAGCAAAAGAGGGGGTTGTGGACTGTGCTCTTGGGGGTCATGGCAATGGTCTGCATGTTTACACACACACAGACACAGAGAGTCCTTACACATTGGGCCTTTGCAAATTGGTCATGTTCCTGGCAGAAATAGCACATGTGCACATGCATGTGAGGAACAGGAGACTGAGGGACAGAATATGGATGTATATTTACTTTGTTTTTGCAGTGTGTCTGTGCATCTCTTTGAGACACCATGGCATGGTGATCCAGAATTTGGCATATAACATTCAGTAGTTGGGTATAGTAGGAGTTCATCAATAATGAATTGAATTACGTGTAAACGTATGCTGTGGTATCATCAGTGCTTTATATTTTTCTGTTTTTTTATTATCCTTGGATGAACTGGGCAATTTTTAACACCGTAGCTGAAGACAAAGAGACAATTGCCCCTGTTTCTCAAAGCTTAAAACAAATCTAGAGAATAAGCCAGCACATAGCAGCAAGTGGCAATGGTGACAGCGTTCATGTGAGCCGCAGGTCAGATGGACCTGATTAGCAGAGAGACACTTCTCTCAGGCTTTCCAGCTTCAAGGACGGGGCTAGCAATCTCTCTTTTCTGAGGTTAAACTGGCCCATTGCCACTGTAAACACAAAATCTCACTTACATGGTTGAAAGATTAAATATCTGATTAAGATTTTTGGCTGCTAATTTGTTGAATTTGGCCATGTGGACAATTCTGAGCTACACAATTTTCATATGTGCCTATTGTTATTTCATGTAACTGAGAGAGGAGGTCACATTTCGTCTGAAAATCAAAGAGGGACATATAGTTTGGCCCGTTTTCTAAAACTTGGGGGAAAGTATTAGAGCATGAGCCTGAGCATGCTGTCCTCTTAAGGAAAGTCCTTATAGCAGCAGTGTTATTCCATCTGATCAAACTATAGATTGAATTTTATTTTAACTACTTATACCCCCTGTCTCAGGGATATGAACTATTCCACCCACTCTGTCTGAATTAAATCAGAGGAAGAATTTAATCAGAAAAATATGAATGCTTTTGGGAAATATTTAAGAACACTTTACTAGATGCCCAGAAAGACACAGTTCTATAACTGAGGGAGTAGGCTGTGCTAGTTAAAAAAATAATATGGTTTAGAGGGGAAGTGAAGGTAACTATAAATGTGTGTGTGTGTGTATATATATATATAATAGAAGAAAAGGGAAGCAGATATAATGAGTATAAATCAGAAGCTAGGAATTATAGAAAACTGATAAGGAAGGCCTAGGCACACAAAGAGAAATCTATGACCATCAGGGTTTTTAAATATAAGAAGGAGTTTTTAAAATATATTAGAAATAAAAAGAATCCTGACAATGGTATTGGTCCAATACGAGATGGAAATGGTAGAATTATCAGTAATAATGCAGAAAAGGCAGAAGCGATCAATAAATGTTTCTCTTCTGTATTTGGGTAAAAAAAGAGGATGTAGTCTCATCATATGGTGATAACACTTCTTCCATTTCACTAGTATCTCTGGAGGATGTTAAACAAAAGCTACTAAAGTTCGACATTTTAAAATCAGCAGATGCAGATAACTTGCATCCAAGAGTTTTACGAGAATTGGCTGAGGAGCTTGCTGGATTGTTTATGATTTTCAATAAGTCTTGGAGCACTGGGATCGACTGGAAGAAAGCTAATGTTGTGCCAATTTTTAAAAAGGGTAAATTGGATGACCTGATTAATTCTAGGCCTGTCAGCCTATGATAGGGTGTACCAGCACCAGCTCAGTCTGCCCTGACCATCGAGGAAGGAGGACGCACATTGCAGGCTCCCTCCCAGGAGCTGCTAGAGCCCCATACCCTGGAAGCCAGGTGCACTGAGACCCAGGCAGATACCCTGCTGCCCATGGACGCCCAAGAGGAGATGGAGCCCAGGAGACCTGTGGATGGCAGTGCTGGAAAACAGGGTAGTAAGTAGCCCGGGGAACTAGACATTGATCTGGTTGTGGAACCGGGACAAAGGCAGCATGTTTCAGACGGATCCCTGCTGACCTAATAGTGAATCCATTTGCCACTATCAGAGCCGTGGGTTGGGACCTGGTGGAGTAGGCAGGCCCAGGTCCCCCTACCCCAACCACCACCCACCCCGGGTGGAAGCCCATTTCCACCCTGGGCACTAGGCCAAACAGCCCCAAATAGGAGGGCTGCCTTATTGACTCTGACTATTAGGCCACACAGCCCTGGAAAGGGAGTGCTGCCTTATGGACTCTGGCCATTAGGCCATACTGACCTGAGGCTTAGGGTGGTCATTTGGACACAGCCATAGGGCTATAACACCCTCTCTCCACCCCACAACACAGCCTAACATCACTCCCAGGGCAAGATGGAGCAGCGGATACTGGACTCAGTTAATAAAGAGCTAAAGGAAGGTAATGTAATTAAGCAAATCAAGATGGATATACTGTATGGAAAATCTGATCCTCTCAGACTAACTTGGTTTTTTTTATTAGATTACAGGTTTGGTTCATAAAGGTAATAGTGTTGATGCAATAAACTTAGACTTCTGTAAGGCATTTGACTTGGTACCAAATGACATTTTGATTTTATAAAAGAATGATATAAAATTAACATGGCACCAACATCAAATGGATTAAAAACTGGCTAATTGCTAGGTCTCAATATGTAACTGTAAACAGGGAATCGTCATCAAGTGGGTCTATTTCCAGTGGGCCCCACAGGGACCAGTTCTTGGCCCTGTGCTATTTATTGGTGACCTGGAAGAAAACATGAAATCATCATTGATAAAGTCTGCAGATAACACAAAAATTGGGGAAGTAGTAAACAATGAAGAAGACAGGTCAATGATACAGAGCGATCTGCATCGCTTGGTAAACTGGGCACAAGCAAACAATATGCATTTTAATACAGCTAAATGTAAATGTATGGATCTGGGAATAAGATTGTAGGCCATACAGGCTGGGATACTTGCTCCTGGAAAGCAGCAACTCTGAAAAAGATTTGAGGGTTGCAGTGGATAATCAGCTGTGCATAAGCTCCCAGTGTGACACTGTGGCCAAAAGAGCTAATGCAATCCTCGGATGCATAAACAGGGGAATGATGAATAGAATTAGAGAAGTTATTTCACCTCTGGATTTGGCATCGGTGTGAACGCTGCTGGAATACTGTGTCCAGTTCTGGTGCTCACAGTTCAAGAAGGATGTTGATAAATTTGAGAGGGTTCAGAGAAGAGCCACAAGAATGATTAAAGAATTAGAACACATTCCTAATAGTGATAGACTCAAGGAGTTCTATCTATTTATCTTAACAAAGAGAAGATTAAGAGGTGTCTTGATTACAGTCTATAAGTACTTACATGGAGAACAAATATTTAATAATGGGCTTTCTAATCCAGCAGAGAAAGGTATAACACAATCCAATGCCTGGAAATTGAAGCCAGACAAATTCAGACTGGAAACAAGGTGTATGTTTTTAACAGTGAGAGTAATTAACCATTGAAACCAAGGGTTGTGGTGGATTCTCCATTACTGACAATTTTTAAATCAAGATTGGATGTTTTTCTAAAAGATTTGCACTAGGAATTATTTTGAGGAAGTTCTATGGCCTGTGCTATACAGGAGGTCAGACTAAATGATCACAATCACAATGGTCTCTTCTGACATTAGAATATATGGATCTACGATGGTCTCAACTACATCACTGTGAAATCATACCAGAGAGAGAATTTAAACCTGCTATGGGGCTTGACTCAAAGCTCACTGAAGTCAATGGAAAGACCCTTACTGACTTCAGTGGGATTTGGATCAAATCTATAGTGTGACTTCTCTTACCAGACGCCATGAATACTCTAAACTGCAAAATTTACACAAGCAGAATAGTGGTAATCGTGACCCAAAGATGGTCTACCTAATGCCTATTTCTGAGGCTGGGCCTGTCCCCTGACCCATTTCCCCAGTGGTTGTGCCTATGGTTGTGCCTACGCCCATGTGATTGCTTTAGCATGACACAAGGAGATGTAGAGTAGCATGCTCAATGTGTTGGGGTCTGTAAGGAGGTTCAATGGGGTTGGGGCGTGCTCAGTGGAAATGGAATGATCAGAGATTTGAGCGGCAAATCTCTTGCAAGTTCTACAGGCCTTCACAGACTGCAAATGGTGATTTTGTTATTTTTATTTTTAACAGCACGTAATACAGCCAAATCTGAATAAATTTTCACAGAGGGAGCAAAAGGCACTTCCCTAGCAGCAGAACTAACCCCCTGCCAAATTTCAAATGTTTGCTGCAAAAAGTGATTGGAATTTTTTTTATCATGGGAAATATTAGGCAATCTTAATATAGGGGTCACTATTGTTCCTCCTATAATGAATCTTTATTATTCTGGCCTCATTTGACACAATGGGCTCAATCTTGTGTTCCACCCCACTCCTTAACAGCTGCTCCTATAAAGCAATGAGAGCATAAAGCAGCCATATCTCTGCAACAGGCATAGAGCCAGCATAATAGTACACATCTGAGAAAATTGTGATCTGTCTGTGTAGGTGCTTGTAAAGCTTCCCGCACTGCTGTATCTGAGATAAAAGTCACTGAATAAATTGAAGTTATCGAAAACCTACAGATTGGGTTGTAATAGACAAACCTTCTCCCCTGACACCTCATTGCTCACTATGCATTAGCCACACACAGTAAACTATCATGTTCTGATGGAAAATGTGACACGGTCCTCTCGGTTTAAGCCTGACTTTTCAGAATTATTTTTAGTGGTGCAACTGTCAGCATTCCTTTTAGACTTTCTTTTCATTGCAGCCTTCACAGGGACCAGAGCTGAAAGAATCATTCATAACAACCAAAAGTAGCCTCTTTTTTTTTCCTGTTTGTTGCATATTCGTGATCAAGTTGTGGTTTCTTCGTTCATTTTTTATATCTCTTTAAATTTTATACTGTGTGGATTGATCATGAGTACTCTAAACAACTCAGTCTGTGCTGCTCAGTTTTGATTTGTCAGTAAAGACGTATGACATTGGTTCTGTTCACTTCAGCAAGTTCAGTGAGACTACCCAAGCTTAAAGTTAGGCACATGCTTAAAGAAAGAACGAGGAGTACTCATGGCACCTTAGAGACTAACAAATTTATTTGAGCATAAGCTTTCGTGGGCTAAAGCCCACTTCGTCAGATGCATGCAGTGGAAAATACATGCTCGTTCTTTCTGCTGATACAGACTAACATGTCTACCACTCTGAAACCTGTCCGCACATGCTTAAGGATGTCACTGTACTGAGGCCTGGATGACCATGCAAGCACTTCCAGAGCAAACACTGAAATTTTCCCCAAAATCTGCTTTTCACAACTTTTTGTGCCAGTAATCTGCACTACTTGAATGTTCATAGAAAGCAAATGCACAAAGGGGCAAATAAGAAAATTCATTTAGAAATTCCAATGAATATTCATGGCAAATGTTTTGTATTATTCACCCAACTCTAAAGGACAGAGACAGTCATCTAACAGATTTCAGAGTAGCAGCTGTGTTAGTCTGTATTCGCAAAAAGAAAAGGAGGACTTGTGGCACCTTAGAGACTAACAAATTTATCTGAGCATAAACTTTCGTGAGCTACAGCTCACTTCATCGGATGCATTCAGTGGAAAATACAGTGGGGAGATTTATATACATAGAGAACATGAAACAATGGGTGTTATTCCACCCCCCACCATTCCTCAGACGTTCTTGTCTACTGCTAGAAATGGCCTACATTGATTATCACTACAAAAGGTTCCCCTCCTCCCCGCTCCCCCCTGCTCTCCTGCTGGTAATATCTCACCTTAAGTGATCACTCTTGTTACAGTGTGTATGGTAACACCCATTGTTTCATTTCTCTATGTATATAAATTTCCCCACTGTATTTTCCACTGAATGCATCCGATGAAGTGAGCTGTAGCTCCCGAAAGCTTATGCTCAAATAAATTTGTTAGTCTCTAAGGTGCCACAAGTACTCCTTTTCCTTTTTCATCTAACAGAGACACACTCGTCAAGTTAAATGGCAATAAAGCTTGTGATCTTGCAGTTTGGATGAACGTACCTCACTAGCTATAGTCACCTCCTCTTCTCCCCCCCTCAATCCCTGAGAAATTACATGGGTAGCTGTGATGGACCCACACCCAACCCACAGTAACATTCTACATTTTAAAAGGTAGAAAAAACAGACAGGAAGCTTACTGAGGTTTACAGTACCCTCTACTGGAGGAATAAAGCATCAGTCTCAGGTAAAGTGTAATTACAGGAGCAGCTGCTTTCTGTTCAGCTACCTAGCAAATGATGGGACTTTACAACTCAGAGACAAAAATACATGGAGAAGCTGAGACAAAAGAAAGATTAAGGGGTACATTTTTAGAAGCCTCCAATTCACACCTGAAGTTTTGCACCTGAAATTCAATTGTTGATGCAAATATTAGTTACATCTGATTTCTTGATTGTGGGTGCAAATCGGGTAGTTAGAAGGCCACCTACTCAGATTTCTGTACACAGTTGAACTGTGGACACAAAATTGGGGACAAATTCCACCTACAAACAGGTCCCACCCAGATAATAATACTCCTCTGTATGAGTTGCCCAAGGTCACACAGTGAATCAGTGAAAGAGCTTGAACGTATAACACAGATCCCCTGATCCCCAGTGCTCCACTTTAACGACAGAGAATTGCGCCTCCAGAAGCAAACAAAAGAAAGCCCTATTGGCTTTACTTATACAGTAGATGCTGGGGCAAGCTCTCCTTCAAGATAATGTTGCTGAGTTATCATAACACTATTGTACTTCTATTTACATTACGGCTGAATAAAAAAATTTTAATCCACTTTAACAATAGCAGTCATTTGCTATTATGTTTAGCACAGCATTCCCCTTGCCTGTAACTAGTTGGCCAAGTCAGCTTCTCTCTAGAAGTCTAGATCAACAATGTAAGGAGAGGTGAAGAGCCTATTGAATTTCTGCTGATTGATATTCTGTGCACAGGTAAGGTGAAAATCTAAAATTCAAAGGAAGAGCAGAAAAGCAGACTCAGAATTATACATCTATGAAAAATATGCAGCTTGCTATTCTTCAGATGTCATTGGCAGGCAGCCCATTACCTTTAAGAGTATTTAAAGTATGTTAGCTACAGACCAAGCGAATATACTGTAAACACAACATAATAACTCTTTAATACAAGAGAAAGATTGTATTTACCTATCAGAGACATTTGATTATCAAGCAGCATTACACTGTGAAAGAAAAACACTCTAGCCCCTTCCAGTCTTGAATTCCAGCATACCGCATGTAATTTTAATGTGGTCAGTAATCTGTTTAGGGGCCACTTAAAAGGTAACCATTACAATAAACGCATTCATGTAAACAAAGGTGTTTTTAATGCCTTTTGTGTGAAATGTAAAAATAAAGTCCTGAGTGGATTCTGTAGTATATTTAGCAAGAGTAGGCATTAATCCTGGTGAGATTTCACTTTGGACATATAAATTCCCCCTGAAATTTCAACTGAGTATGGTATTCTCCTTGACATTGTGTCCTAAACTGTTGGTTAGTGTTGCCCAGAAGTGGCTGCATTTCAGCAGCAGGTGAAGTTAGAGATTAACTATCTCCAATCCAAATCTCTTCTCTGCAATTCAGAATTCAGTTGCATATTCAGAATTTGTTCTGCATGAAGAACAGTGGATCCTGTTAAAAATTCCCTGCACAGAATAATGCAGCAAAGTAGAATATTTTGCCTTTATTCTGTAATAATGCAAGTAATAGTTATCTCTAATGCTTTTCTTTTCACTTAACATTTTTGGTAATGAAAGGACAGTAATTAAAAATATAAACAGGCCTTTCACTTTTTGTTTTATACTTATCTTCTGCATGTGCTTGTAATAATCTGCCTTCTTGCCAACACCATCTTGTAAATGAGATCCATATCTCAAGGGTTTATCCTGGTTAAATAAACTGAATTCAATAAAACCCATCTTCAGATATTCCACATGTGAGAGTTATTACTACACTAACATGCTACTGTTGCTTCTGTTACCTAGTGTTACAGATGCATTAACATCTCCCCTTTGCTTGAGTTATGCTGCACTGTATATCTAAGATAAGAAAATGGAGTGTCTGGAGTCTGTTCAGTGTTATCGTATAAAACACAGTGACTTTTTTATTGAAGGAGCTCCACGAGTCCCTCTGCTGCGATGCAGGTTTTATTGAAACTAATTCAGAGGCAAAAATATTTAAAGATAAATGTTGAACTGAAAACAAAATAACTCATGATGTTATTCTCCCCCCTGCCTGCTGGTAATCCCCATGGTAATCCATCATATCGGGCTGCATAGCATTTCTTCGCAATCAGAGCTCAAAGGTTACAGTAGTCTCAAATTTGTACCCAGCAAAGTTGGCATCAGTATTTTCTGCACACTGAAATTCTCTGCTGAATCTGTCTCCTTTCATTGTTCACCTTTGTGGGGCCTGAGATCTATGCTCCCACTCAGTGTAAATGTCAGGGTAGAACAAATGACTACATTCAAGACCAACTGTATATCTTTTGTTTTCTATATAACTTCTTCCAGTCATCCATTCTTGAATTTTCTACCTTGTTATACAGGACTATTAATATTTAGTTCCTCACAGCATACCTTCCTGACACTGTCAACTTACATTTCATTTCATTGGCAAAAGCACCCAAGAATGAACCACTGATCCAAGCAAAACTAAGCAATCTTTAAAGAGCTATTAAATATCTTCCAGCATCAATCTGCTCTTGTTTGGAAGATAGTGGAGTAGACATCAAGGGCCTGTTCCATGATGTGGGTAGACAACACCTCTCAAGACTGGGGCCCCCAAGAGTGAGAGAGCAAAGAAAAGATCGATCATCCTTTCTTCCCCTGCTCTCTGTACCCCAGGGTCCCTCCTAGTTTCATCTATCTTCCAGCCCCTTTTGACCCACTGTCTTTCCCAGAGTAGAATTCTGCTGTTGCATCACCGTGGAACAGGAATAATAGAACCTCGTTTAGTTCATAGGAACATGGACAAAGTGAATGACCAGCACTGGGATACAAGGTTGTTTTGATTGGCAACAAAAGTTTAACATTCAGAAAGACTTTAATGACAAATCAGAAATACTGAATATAGGCTCTTGCGAGATAGCCCTGAGGCTATTTTTGGCCTGCCAAAAAAGTCATTATAACAGTATTGCAAATAGCATGGCTCCCTTTGCATTTATAGGGAGTGGAGGCCTCTCAGGGAAGATTTCCAACAGCAGAGCCAAAAAATAAAATAATAATAATAATTAATAATTAATAAAAAAGCAACCCAGCAACAAGAAGAGGGAAGATTTATGCTTCCCAAGGGAACATAGCCTATAAGGTTTCAAGGAAGATTTCAAGATTTTGACTGCCTGGCTATGTGATAAATTTCATCTCGAGCTATGTTTCAGATAACCACTGCACTGTACAAATAACATAAAGACAATCCCTGCCCCTGAGAGCTTCACTCTGGGAGTCTGGCAATATATAACAGGTGAACAAACGAACAGAGGGGAGAGCAGGGGGTAGGGGGAGAAAGTAGGACAAGGTAACAGGTAAGTTAGTAGTCACAGTGCTCTCCGTAGTAATAGAAGTCACAGGCTGTTTACTGAGACCACAGTGACTAATTGTAATGGAAATACACCTTGTCTCCCTGCTCACACCTGTGATCTCCCAGTTCAGCTCACTGTGAGACTGATCTGCTTTCTTCCGCCCACAAGTGACTTTTTACCTACAACTCCATGTTTAGCACCGCCTCCCTGCCCCTGTCAGTTATGCACCCTCATTCACCTCCAAATTCGCCTTGGCAGCTCCCTTTGTTCCTTAGCTTGCCCTCTTACGTGACTGTCTCCAAATATCAATATGCCGATTTTAAAAGGAACTGGTATGACACACACGCTGTGTAACATGAAGTGATCTTCACTGTGGTAACTCTCCTATGCCTACTGCCTCCCCCTCCCTTCCCCTGTTGTTTACTGTCTGTCCTTACAGCTGGATTGCGACTAGCCCTGACAGGGCCTGACAGCTGAAAAGGGAGACAGAATATAAACCCCACACCCACAGAGAAGAAGCTTAGGAGGCTGTGTGTGCTAAAGTAGCCCTGTCTGTCACACATGGGAGGGAGGAGGGCTTTAAAAGGAGGAAGCTGCAGCACCCCTAGGGGAAGCTCTGTGTTGGGAGTGGCTAGAGTAGTTCCTGGAACAGCAGGAAGACGCTTAGGCCAGAAACCTCAAAGTTGTGTGATGAGCCCATTAGACCCCAGGAGTAAGCCATAGGGAGGGGCTGACTTGGTTACCCAACCCTGCAGACTCTAGCAAAACTCTTACCCAGACATCCCTATGGTAAGGTGGTGCTGCTGACTTTTTTTTTTTTTTTTTTGGCCTGGTTATTGACCCAGGGAGGGACTTGGTTTGTGTTGACCTGAACTTTTGTTTTTTCCCCACCCTGAAGGAAAGGAGACAGGCTCCTCAGGGTGGGGCCACCAACAGGATTAAGAGGCTGTGGCCTTTACTTGGCGGACTTTGTGGTGGGTGAGGGGGCCCAACCCCACTAGGGAGGTGCTCCAGAGAGACACTCTTTACACCCTGCATGGCCATGAAAAAGTCACCCAAATTGCAGGGCTGAATGAAGGTATAAGCACATACCTTGGGGCTCAGCTTTCTGGAGTCATGTGCTGACAGCAAAATCTTAAGCTTTCGTTTAAAAAAAATAGTAAGTGTCTAGCCCACATGGTTGAAAAGCAAATCTTGAGATAGTGACCTGAGTGCAACCAGTAGAGTGATATCTGTCTGTGTCTGCAGAGAGCTTGAAACAATAGCTTTGAGAAGTGTGAACTCCAGTGTTGCTGCCATTCACAATTTTACTGTGAGTCTTAAAGCCCCAGCTGCTGGAAGCCTGTGATTAGGAAAGAATCTGTTTTCATTTTAAAAATAATTCTAGCCCACATGATGATAGAGAGAGCTTGAAAATGTGACTCAAGAGCACACTAAAGGCTCAAAGGCCTAAAAAAAGAACGCTAACAGTTGTGTGTTTGGGGGGAGGGTTGTTTGTTTTGTTTTTTAAAGTTTTAGTTTGAGGACTCCTGGCTTTTGACCATTTGGAGTGGGCAATACGGACTGCCTCATACATCTCTATGGGCTGCTAACTCCCAGACTCACTGCTCTGAGAGTCCTTGCTAACACCAGCCTAGCAGAAAACTGGGTGTGGGGGCCAGGAGAAGAGTTCAGTGGGGCACCTCCACAGACCCTAGCAGATACAACTCTGTTACTGGGGTAAGTACTGGGGGGTCGCCTGCTGCCACTCCTGGGGGTGTGTGCAAAAGGGCCCATGCTGCTGACCTTCCCTCTCTGGAAGAGGAGGGGCCCCCTGCTAAGTGGGATGGGAAGCTCCATGTCATGGTGTGCCTAGGACCCTGGATTGCCTTAATCCAACCCTGCCAGCATGCGGTAGAATCCATGTTCCAGGGTGATGCTCACCTACCCACCTCCCTGAGTCCTCGGCCCGTGTTGGCCACACTCCCGCCACCCACCTGCTCCCCTGAGGCTGCAGTTGAGCCTCCCTCCCTGCTCTCCCCTGCCCCCGCAGTGCAGCCCCCTCCCACGCTGGTGGCACGGCGAGCTTAGGCTGTGGGAGGACAGTGGGGGGACAGCGGGGGAGGGGCTGGCGGCGAGCCTCCCCGGCCAGGAGCTCAGGGGCCGGACAGGATGGTCCCGCAGGCCAGATGTGACCCACCTCTGATTTAGGGCATCTCAAAAAGGATATACTGGCATTAGAAAAGTTTCAGAAAAGGGCAACTAAAATGATTAGGGGTTTGGAACTGGTCCCATATGAGGAGAGCTTAAAGAGGCTAGGACTTTTCAGCTTGAAAAAGAGGAGACTAAGGGGGGATATGATAGAGGTACATAAAATCATGAGTGGTGTGGAGAAAGTGAATAAGGAAAAGTTATTTACTTGTTCCCATAATATTAGAACTAGGGGCCACAAATGAAATTAATGGGTAGCAGGTTTAAAACAAATAAAAGGAAGTTCTTCACTCAACACACAGTCAACCTGTGGAACTCCTTGCCTGCGGAGGTTGTGAAGGCTAGGACGAAAAACAGGGTTTAAAAGAGAACTGGGTAAATTCATGGAGGTTAAGTCCATTAATGGCTATTAGCCAGGATGGGTAAGGAATGTTGTCCCTAGCCTCTGTTTGTCAGAGGGTGGAGATGGATGGCAGGAGAGAGATCACTTGATCATTACCTGTTAGGTTCACTCCCTCTGGGGCAGCTGGCATTGGCCACTGTCGGTAGACAGGATACTGGGCTTGATGGACGTTTGGTCTGACCCAGTATGGACATTCTTATGCATACATTTACAGCGCGCTATGCACAACAGAGAGACAGCAGCTCTGCCACTGAACGTTGAGGGTCAAATTCTGCCCTCACTTACACACATGGAGCTCAATTGAAGTGAGTTGGGTTTCAGAAGTTTGACTGCAAATAATATGTTTTGTTCCTAAGGGTTAAATGCCACTCTTGGAAGCATATATGTAGCTCCGCAGTTAGCATAAATATCATTCCAGTTTTGCATACCTGATAGCCTGAAACAGCTATTGCTTGATTTTTGGATAATTCTTCAACCACTTTTATTTATGCAAACCAGAAGTAACTCCATTGAAATGAATGGAGCTCATAGCTTAAAAAAATAAATTAGTGTGAGAGAAGAATCAGGCCCATTGCCTTCAGTGGAGTTACTTCTGAATTACACTATTGTGAGTTCAGAATCAGGCCGATTATCTTGATATCTAATATACATAACATATCATTCAACAATAAGCTTGATTTGTTGTGTACAAGCAAGAACTGACAGATGACTTGGACTGGATTGCATCTCTTATGTTTATGAAGCCTGGGTCCAAGGGCTCCTTGGCTTATAATGCATTGCTAGAATATGATATATTCGTCAAAGGATCAAGCCACCCAGGAAGTAATGCCAAATAAAGGCGTGTGGATTGCTTGCAGCACCAAGTTTTTCTGGCATGATTTTTCATGCTACAACACCACACTTACTATCCTATTGGTGGGTCTCTGCAGTAAGACTACAGTTCAGCTAAGAGTGCATGCATTTGACGTGTCTTTTGAAGCCAGCACTGAATATTCCCATAGAACTTATTCATTGCCCAGGAGAAAGTTGAGAAATTAAAGACCTGTCTTATGAACCCTAACTGTATCTGAGGCATAGAATGTGTTTACCTCCCTGGAGAAAAGCAACTTTTTTTAAAAAAAATTTTCATCGGGGCCATATTTCATCATGCTATCATTAGTCCTGGCTTCAAAAGATGACACCTAACCGAATGTAAACTTTCACAACTGAAGCTGATTTGTTTGGAATTCCAGGAAACAGATGCTCTAAAATATTGTTCACTAACCACAAAAAAGAAAATTTGATCAGCTGTTTTTTCCCAGATTTTCCAAATACTTGTGCCTAATTGCCAGATAGAATGACAGATAAGAAGCACTGATTATTCTGCTACCTGCTTTGGCTTTAAAATGCAGATTATGTCTAGCTATTGGCAAAAGGGGAGTTTTTCCTTTATAAGGAGTTAAAACAAATGTTGTTCCCAAAACTCCTTCAAGGCAGAGCATACTTATCCCCTCCTCCTAACTTTATTTACAACAACAATACCTTGCTCTTCCATAGTGTCTTACATCTGAGAAGCTCAAAGTGCTTGACCAGTATTAACTAAACCTCTCAACAGGGATAACTTCATCTGCCACGGAAATCAGCCACTACTGTTTGAAGTGTCCAGCAACGTTTCAGAACATTTTATGGCAGCGCATAAAGGATACTATACCCAGTTGAAACTACTGGGGAGGATTAAGTGGTCAGAATGTAATTACCTGGCCTGAAATTTTACTGGTACAGGATTAACACCAGTTCCCCTACAAAGAGGGGCATGGGATCTTTCATGACCACAAGTGATCAGGGCCTACATTTTAATGTTTCCTCCAAAAGACAGCACCTCTAGCACCATTGTGCTCTCTAACACCATGCATGAGCATTTCTTTGTCTGTACTGACTCAGAGGGAAGAAAAACCACCCACTGAGTCACCATGACCACTTTCTGCAGTACATAAAATGCCCCTTATAGATTTCCCATCAAATTACTGATCTGGCCTTTTTTTGGAATAGCTTCTCAAAGCTGAGAAGATTCCTCTGAAACAGCATGCCTCAAGGAAGCCAGTTTGCACTTAGTGATTTTATTTTTAACTGGATTTGTTGCTAGTGTCGAGAGTGAAACAGGAGGGGAAGCTCTTAGTCAAGAAGAAGGGGAAATGTGGGGGAGAACTGCTCCCGCAAGCCCTGAAGAGGAGGGGGAGTTTTCCCTCTGCTCCTTCCCCCCCCCTCCAATTTATTTTACCTCTCTTTGTTACAGATTGTGAGATGCTGCTAATCCCCCAGATTTAGACCTATTCCAAGCAGTTCTTTATCCCTTGATTTTTTTGTTGTTGTTTTTATTAACTGTCAGCTCTTCAGACGCTGCAAAATAAAATGTCCTTTCTTTGTTGTGGCAGAGAGTAGGTTTTAGTGGTCTGTTCAAGTCAAACCTCTGTATTTCACAACAGATTTAAATCTATACATTGCATATCAAAGGAGGCAGTTTGGCAATTCTTAATCTCGTATGTTGGGCAAAGGCTCATGTACAAAGGCATTCTTATCTTCATTTTTAGAATAATACAATTGTCATTAAGTTATAAGGAGACTGTCTTATTTGCAGATGGTGGTTCTTTAAAGAATTTATGAGGGTTTGATCCAGAAGAGGGCTTGATCCACACACATTTTAGCTCAGTCCAGTAAAGAGAATTAAAGAATAAATATAAATTCATGACATTTTGGCTCCTGCCTTCTTCAGGCAATAGGAGAGCTTGTAGTTATGTCTAGAATAACGCAAGCTGCAAACCCACCAAAGACCCTCATTAGAAGATCTTCCACCTCTCCAGGAGTTGGATTGCTATTGTAGCGGTTGATGGTACACCATACGCAGCCAGAGGTGACTGCTGTAAAGATGAAGATCGAGACAATGAATGTCAAGGAATGACTTTGAGCTGCTCCACAAATACTCATTCAATGTCTTGTTCAGTACATAAATCCCACATGCGGAATACTCAAAGTGCCATGTTAACCTGTAACTGTAGTTTTCAATGGGATCCGTTAGATGGTATCTGTAGTAATCCTATCTGGGGTTCTCAATATTTTGCTCTATAATGAACTGCTTTGTAAAATTGAAGTCCCCTTGAGGACCTCCTCTCCCATCCTCTGTATTGCTGTACTAATCCTACAAGGAGTTTTCTTTGGAGCAGCTGCAGGCCTTCTCTAGGCTTGAAGAAGCCCACAGGAGGTAGAATAGGTCTCCATGGGGGCAAGCCCTGAATGAGGGCTTGGAGTTGATAGTGAGAGCCCTCAAGAACTGTCAGGGTCCATGGAGAAGGGAAACAGTGATGGAGCTCCTCTCACTAGGCTCTGGGAAGGGAGGTGGTGTAGGCCTCCAGACCAGAGAGTCCTAAAGGTGGAAACTGGCTCCTGCACAGGGAATAGGAAGGAGAGGGAGGCAGTGTGGGGAATCCTGTTAGAGAAGTAGTAGTGACTAGTCTGGTTGAAGAGGGACCAAATAATTATTACTTTGTTTATTAGCACTTTTTGTTTGGATGTTTGTGTTACCCTGGAAGGGGTTTGGATTTGATGTGACTTGGCCAGAGGGCTGAGCAACAGAAAACTCAGGGAAAGGCAGACTGCCAGGAGGAGGCAGTAGGGATGGGGACCCCTTGCAGTATCATGCCTCAACACAAGGAGGCGCTATGGTGCTTACATCCTGCAATTGTGCCTTTTAAAAAGAAACAGTAAAAAACTGCTGGAAAACTTTTGAGTTCTGAATTAGACTACAACTAGCAGATGCCTATCTACATGAAGAGTAACAGAGAATTCAACATTGTCACAGCAGAAGTACCTGGAAGAGCAGTCCAAGGACCATAATTTGAAAACCACTACATCACTATATTAACATTAGAGTGTATGCATTTCTTGGTTACTTTGTTAGTTTGAAGTATCTACAGCAGCCTGTGTGTAAAGAATTTAAATAGATAATTCTGATCCTCCAGAAGAAATTAGTTAGCTCCTGTTTTACTCTTTTCAGAACACTCTTTGTGGCCTGATTCACTATTCATGGTTTTGCCTTGTGACTCTGATTTCCAACTGGACCAGCTAAACTGAAAATGCAATTTATATGTTACAAAGGTCAATAGAATTCCTTCCTCGCAAACCCATGAACATTTAAAGGACTTCTTTTTTTATTATTATTAGTCCCTTTGGCTGTTATGTTGTAGATTGAAACAGCATCTCCCAACTGCTTCACTGAGACTAACTTTATTATATAATCTCATCTCTTGTTCCAAAAAATCCCCAAATCAATCTCGGAGCAGTCCTCTGAACTTGGCAGTCACTTGTGTGGGAAAGTCTTTAAACAAAAACAAATTTGTTTATGTACTGGGACAAGGATCTCACAGAGAAGATAAAATACACCATGAGCCAACACTGCCCTCAGCAGCAACATTTGGACTGCTCTCCCACTGCCTCCTCTACAGTGCAACTGAAGACTGCTCATCAGCTGTTTGGCGTACTGTAATCTTTGTATAACAATCTGTCATCTGGGACGGAGATGACTCCTAAGTCTTGTAGGCGCTCTGGAAAATTTTACCACTCAGGAGTTCTTGGCTCTCAATTTCATGTTTAGATTTAAGATTCTTAAGTCTGAGGGAGCCAAATCCCATTTTCAGAAGTAATCTGGGCACTTCTTCTTAGCGTATGTGCAGTATGCCTCAGGTGCCACGTGACCAGGATTCATCATCAAATTTGGTCCACTGGTTGGATCGCTAGCTTCCCCAGCTTGGGTTGGATACTGAAAAGGAGTGCAACGTGAATGCTGATCCATGCCCCGCCCCCATGTAGGCACTTAGGAGCCTACGTTCCACTGACGTTCAAGGATAGTCACTTTGGAAAATGTTACCTGAAATCTAATCACAGTTTTGACACTCTCTGGTCACGTATCCTTGGATGAAATGCACCCCTGTGAAGATAGTCAGCACAAGACCAAGACACCATTTAATTCTTACATAAATTATTTTAGAGCCCTTAAATGTTGCATAAACCCTGTACTGGCCTTCTGCATAGGATGAATTTCAACCTTTATCCACAAATTAATTTACCCTCTCCTACTTTAGGTTTCCCATCTGTAAATTAAAGAGGAAATTGTGTTTCTGCTTCACAAGGGTGTTAGCAATATTCATTGGTTAATGTTTTGAAAGAATTTTTTCAAGATAAAAAGCACTGAACAGCATTATAAATAACAAACATGCTGCTTTTCATTGAATTGTATCAAGCTCTGAATTGTGAAGCAAATATGCTTTTTAGTTCGTATCAGTTTGTCCTAGACCTACAAAAGATCAAAGAATGTGGAGGGAAGGGAGAAGCACATACGACACATTTCTATTTAAATAAGTGAACCCTGATAATTTGAGTTGCATTCAAAATTAATTTAGATTAAATACAAAACGCACACTGAGGTGGCCGAGGCTAAAAATTGCAAAGTTAAAACATGAAAATGTTAAAATTTCAATGGTAAATATTCAATGGTTGTGTGCTGAGGCCGCAGCTTATCATGCTGACCCACTCTGTCTCATTGTTTCCTTGTACTCTGTTGACCTGTCTATAGGCGGCTGTTTTTTGTCTCTTACTTAAATTACAAACTCTCTGGGACAAGGGCTGTCTTTTTGTTTTGTTTGTACAGTGCCTAACATAATGGGATCCCACAACTGAGGCACTATGCTATTATTATTATTATTATTTATTATTAATAGTGGCGCTTTCTCTATGGGATGTTGTAACTAATGGATGTATGTGCTTTTGAGGCTCCCAGAAGAAAAGCTCAATAATAATACTTAGTACATATGACTCAATGTACGCTGCTTGTAGTGCTGCACCAGGACACTAGGGGGCGACTTGTGTTACACCCCTCCACAGGTTACACATAGCATGAGTAGTGACGCAAGAGGAGGTCTCTTGGGGTCGGGGGAGAGAATGGGTAGAGCCTTGGCATTGTATCCCCACCAGACACACGCCAGCCAGTTGAGCTGCACCAGCATTCTGGGGACACATGCTCCAACAGGCATAGACTTGGCAAAGAGTACTTCCCCTTGGAGTAAGGTGAAACCCCCAACGCAGATTGTGATTTTGACTCTGAGTTACATTCTGCCTTCCAATTTACTTTAGGGACAATGCAGCAGGGCAGAGGGTAAAGTCACAATCTGGCCTTCTGTTAGCCCCAACTTTTGCTAAATAAAAGTCGCATCAAACCTGAAGTAAACATGGAATACGCACTGGAAAAATAGGTGCTGCTTATTTTCTCAAAACGTGCTCTCGGCCCTGATTCTGCTTCCACTGGAGTCAACTGAATTCAGAGAAAGCAAGATCAAGTCCTTTGATAACCAAAATATTTCCAAGTAAATTGCTGTTTAATTTGTCACCAGTATGGGGTGTGATCCGGTATTTCAGTTGTTACTGTAAGTAGCTCAGGGAGCTTGCCACCATTAGTCTAAGAGCTACAGATTTTGTGACACCCGGGTTTGGATTTTAAGGAGCGTTGTGACGCTTGCACATGTCCTTACAGCAGGGAGGGGAAAAAATCCTGCTGGCCCCCCACTGAACGTGGAGGGAAGTAGTTAGGCCTGGGAAGCTGCAACAGGAATATATGCAGGAAAACAGGGATGAGGGTGGAGGGAGGCAGGAATTATGGATCAGTCCCAAATCAGTGACTTTATCAATATTGACTATGAGTCATCTGACTTTTCCCCAGCATTTTTTTTTATGACCTACTCACTGCCTTTATATGGTAATTAAGGCAGTGTGTTTCTGCAGAAAAGGCGGCACGGAACTAAGACATGGTGACAGAAAACAGTCACACAGTTTCCACTTCATTTATAGTAAAATAAACAACATGAACATCTACAACATCAGTGAAATGATGGGTAAAATTCTTCCCCTGTGTAACACCATTTACTTCAAACACAATGGACTATGCTTACGCTAGATGATCATTTCTGGACCATCCAAACAAAAGCTAATTTTCACTTTCTTTGTGGTTTGTGCTGCTCTTTAACTGGTACGGTGCATTTTTGTAAACAAGTTCCAGATTCTGCTCCTTCCTCACTCCCAACTGCTGCCTTCTCTCCTTCCTGTAAATCCCCAATAGTTCTTACTCCCGACCCTCCTTCAGCTGCTGCCTTCCATCTCCTAGAGTGACTTTTTAATGGCTCACAACTTCAGTGCAGTTACCTTCCATGCCCAACTTGCAACTCTGATTCTTGCTCACTTCAAAATGCCACTCGGGATGAATGATGGAACTTTTGTCAAAAAAGACTTTTCTGTACCAAGCACCCTGCCTCTCTTCCTCCAAATCATCTCTGAAAGCCCACCTGCTCCGTTATCACTAACAATGCTCATCTCAGTACACCCCACTTTTCATTCTTTAACTTTGCTCTGCTGCACCTTGTGCTCTCAAGCAATCTCAGCAATCTGGGGATTTGTTTAGTGTTCTTTCCCTGTTGTAAATCACTGTACAGAGTTTGGTTTATTATTATTTCTTGCAGTCTCTTGAAAACTCTCCCATTTTCATGATATTTTTAAATCTAGTGTCATGTTTTAATGTGTTTTAAACATTGTATCATATGGAATGTGTCTGATGTTTTAAATTTTGCAGTATCACATACAAATGATAAGAGCATTTTAAATCTCTTCTAGCAGACTGTATATTCTAAATGTGTAAACTGGTTAATTTTATACTTTTCAAATTATTTTGGGGACAAATATTGCAGTGCTTAGGGCCTGATCCAAAGTCCAATGCAAGTCTTTCCATTGACTTCAATGGGCTTTGGATCAGGCTTTTAATGAATATATAAAAAATGAGAGAGAGCCTAGAATGTAAGTCCTAAATGTGGTACACAGGCCCTGAAACTTGGTGGAGCATATCAAAATTCAGGCCATGACATATGGAGCTGTCTTCACCACAGGACAAATCAGAATTGCAAATACACGCAAAGTTTTAGTGGTGCTCCATCTCATTACAGTGACCTTCCACAGTGGGCCACTGTTCCACTGCAGTTCTACTGTGGACTGAAAACATTGGCATTGCAGTTGGATTAGTTCAATTAATCCTTCCAAGGCAATCCCAGAATGTTCCTGCCAAAGGCCTGCTCGCTTAGTGGTTGCGTGCAGGCCTAAGAATAGCTTAGGCAGTAATCAGCTGTTCTCGGTTCTGCCTAGACCTTTCCTCCTGACTTTTACAACTATAATGTTCTCAGTTAAAAATGAATCAGACAGAACAAATATGTATTTCTCTAACACCTTTCATTCCAGCATCAAAAACAGCTTTACAGACACACATTTTTATTTATTATTGAATTAATTTTCATGAAACCCCTTTGTGGTAGGTAAATAGTATTGTCCCCATTTGGATGGCACAGAGAAAGGTAACATCTCCTCAGTCACATAACAAGTTAATGGCCTAATTAGAAATAGAAGCCTGTGTGATGTTACACCCCATATTCTTCAGAGAAATATGGTTATGATATCCATATGGCATAACTAAGATATATTTTATGCAAGATGGCTCACGTAAGATATCCTTAGAAAGCTTCTGATTTATTGAATGTGATTATCCAATCTGTATGCATGTATCTTTTCCGTATCTAAAGCTAGGAATATTGACTATGTAACTATTACAACTGTGTGTGTATTTGTGAGACACCCACCAGACAACTGGCCATCACAGCCTTGCTGGGCCATTAGGAAGAAACAATAAGACAGTGAAGATACTAATCTCTCTCCTTCCTAAGAGGCATCCTGGGACGTAGCTGTAACACTACCAGGTCAGGTGATAAGATCACCTGATACAAAATACCACCTTGGACACTGCTGGTACTTTTCCTCTGTAGGGGGCTGGGGATCAAACAAAGGTTTCCCACCTCAGGAAAATCCTTTTTAAGGCTGGGGAACGGGATAATTTAGACTCTCCTCCATTGCTTATACAAGAAGAAGGACTGCTGAAAGAGCCTGAAGGGACAGAGGCACTAACCTGAAGGGAAAGGCAGGGGTAAGTTCAGACTAAGACAGTGGTCCAGTCTGTAAGAAAAAATAACTGGAACTCTGAGAGGTTTCAGAGTAGCAGCCATGTTAGTCTGTATCCGCAAAAAGAAAAGGAGTACTTGTGGCACCTTGAGCTACAAAAACTCTGCATCTTGCCTAAAACAACATTTAGGGTGAGAAATTATTTCTTGAAACCAGTCTTTTTAAGATCTTAAGCTTAGTATGCGTGTTTTGCTTTATTTACTTAGTAATCTGCCTTTTTCTGTTTGCTATCCTTTATATTCACTTAAAATCTGCCTTTTTGTAGTTAATACATTTGTTTTGTTTATTATTAAGCCCAGTTTGTGCAATTTCTAACTGGGGGGACAGGAAGTTGTGCATATCTCTTCACATTGCGGGGGAGCGTGAATTTTTATGAGTTTGCGCTGTGAAGATCTTTCTCTACAGTGCAAGACAGTATTATTTTGGGTTTATTCCCCAAAAGGGGTATGCACATGCGTGCTGGGTAAATCCTCTGAGAGAGAGAGAGAGAGAGAGTGTGTGTGTGTGTGTGTGTGTGTGTGTGTGTGTGTTTAGCAACAGGCTGGAGAGCCTAATTCAGCAAAATAGGGAGAAGGAATCCAGGCTGACGGAGCAGGAGGAGGGGCTCAGTGAAACCCCAGTCCATCAGGTGGCATCCTAAAGAGGGTCTAACACATCACAGCCTGATCTTCTGATTCTGTCTCCTGTGCTCTGACCAGTAGACCATAGTCCCTTCCTGTAGACTTCCTTTCCCATCTTTTACATTTCCAAAAGTATTTGATCAATGAAACTAGTTGTATCACACTCACTTCCTACTTTTACAGAGATGTGAACAGTGGTGTGAGATACTTCTATTAAAAAGAACTTGTAAATATGGGTTTAGTTTTTATATGTAGTCACAGTATCGACACTTCCTACTCTTTCTTTGAATCAGACAATGAGTCATGACTTTTACTACATGCTAAGCCATACACCTTATGAAAAAAGCACATTTTATATAGAAAGCCGAAATCTCACATCCAGTAGCACCACAACAGCTATCATTAATGCCTCAATTAAGACATCAGGCAACTGAGAGGATAAATACAAATCATAAACCTTCCAGGTTGTTTTCAGAGGCTAATCAAGGGATGTGATTCAAGTTAATCTACGTACTTCTGTTCTTATACACTCTCACAATGATAAGAGAGATTCCTACAATCCCCTGTTAACTTTTGCTCTTAGTTATTCCTGTTGCCGCCTGGACAACGCTATAGAAAAATTACATTTCTGTTACTCCCCGTAGAGGCCTCTGACAAAAGCAATTTGTTTGATATGAAGATATTGGATCTGTCTAACATGGAAACAGACTCAGAAGCAAACACTCCCTTTCCTTCTTTGATTGTCACAGGGCTGGTTGTGACTGAATTTATTGCTTGAGGAAAGTGCCTGAATGACAGCTCCGAGAGAATGAAGTCACAGAAAAGGTCCACCACAGGCAGTGGCAGTTCAAAGTCTCCTACATTACACTGGAGAGACCAACTAAGCGTAAGCAAGTGTTTGCAGTCATAAGACAATATATTTGTGTGGAGACATTGGGTCTTGGGACACAGTCTTGGTCCCTCTCCCTCCTACCACAACGGCCACACAAGGGTTCTTGAAAAGATAGGGCTACAGTAACTTCTGTGGCCACCACAGGGAAAGAGAAAGGAAGTAGGAATTTCCAGAGGAGAATGAGGATTAATTTGGATGAGTTCTCTGGTGAGCATCTTGGGTTACCTACTCCCCACACCCTTTGCACACTGGGCCAGCCTGACTCAAGATTGTTTGGCCATATGGGGTTCACATGCTCCTTATTGCTGTGTAATGAATCGTCAGGATCCGGTCCATGGACAGAGCAGGAAGCAGAGAGCACCAATCAGAGGAACATACCATGTATCAGAGTCTTGAGTGCCCTCCTGATTTGGGCCAGTTCTGTCCATGTGTCTCAGGCAGAGCACAGAGTAACCAGATGGATTTTGTTGGACCTGGAGCAGGAGGCCTATGGCACAGAAGCAACGTGGCTGGACATCTGGATACAGTCATGCAAAGGGCTGAAAAAGGTGCGCGGCCCCACATGACTCTTGGGTGGTATGTACTAGAGGTCTATGTATGTTGTCCTCTTTGATCTCATCTCTTTCTGGATGTTTTTAACGAATTTTTACATACATGTGTTTGGTGCAGCAAGGGAGAGAAGACAGCGAGTGAACATGGTTTTGGCCACAAATTGCCAAAGAGGGAGTAGACACAAAATGCGCTAACAAAACCAGAAGACATGCCACCACCTGTTTGCTGTACAAGGGCTGTTGTAATTCCTTCTGTTTGCTCTCACATACTGTTCCCAGCCCCACAGAAAAAATAAAATAAAAGCCTTTATTATTTACAGTCTGCACTTAGAGCCGTCATCAAGGTTGATTGTGGGTTTATTGTTGCTAGCCAGCCTCCCTGCTCCAGCAGGTGCCAGGCACCCAGAGCTACTCCCATCAAACACTGCCCCTGTGATACAGTGAGTAAGCTGATGAATTCTGTTTACTCCGTCTGGGAGGCTACAGGCCGCCTCTTCTCAAGGAACATCCCACATACAGTAAAGGTTTATAGCCAGCTAGAGCTAGACTTCATATTCATTCTTTCCACATATATTCACTATGAGGGTGGGGACGTTAAACTACTCAGCACATTTAACTCAACAAATACTGAAATCTCCAAAGCGATGCCCTTTATCTCCCCTGCTTCCCTTAGATACAGAATCAAAGAATTGGGAAGCGTTCCAAGTCCACTTTTGGTTACCAAAACTAAAAATGAATGCTAAATATTTAATAAAACAAAAAGCTAGGGAAGAAATGCCTAATGGCCAAGAACCTTGTCACATATCATATTAGGCAAACCAAACGTGAGAGCTAAAAAGAAACTGCATTATCATCATCTGACCTTTCAGGATGTATTGTAGCTTTCAATCAAAATGAAATATCACACGGTAGAGCTACTGCAAAATGCCAAAGAGCTGCAAAGTAGCTGCTATCTGCAGAACTGCCCATCTTCTCCCAGCACTTCTTTTATTAATGTGAAAAGCAAATCAACCTTTATCACAGAGGTCTCTTTATTTTTTTTTAATTGAAGCACCATGTGGTGCTACATACATGAGTAATAATCCTTCAGAAAATACTGATTAGTAGTTGCTGTGGTGAACAGTGTTTTCATCCCAATGATCAGAGGATGCTGGAACATACAAAGAGCTATCCCAAGAAGAATATGTCACTAATAAAACAGATTCTAACCATACATATTCCAAAAATACAAGACCAGTGGCATCTGAAAATGGGTATGCAAAACAGAAACATTAGGCATGTTTAGAGCCCCTGTTTATAGCAGTGGGTAAAGAATATCATGCTGTGTCTATTGCAGGCAGTCAAAAAAGAGACCCATTTGATTCCGGTGCAGATCAACAAACAAGCAATTCTATTAATCTAGGTCTCACACACACAGCAAGTGATAGGAGAATTGGATATGGTTAATGTCAATATGTGTGGCTTCTGAGAGCAGGGACATGTGAGCATGAAAGATTAAAGATGTTTTTATTAAAACTAAATGAGCCCCACAGTACTGCTGTTAAAAAAGCTGGTTTGAAAATGAACTGTTAAGAAGAATTTTGTTTTGGTTATTTATAAATATTTGTATAATATAATGCTTCACACCTGCGACTCCTGGAAACATTTAAATGAACAAATGAATGTGACTCCTTTCAGCATGTGCATTCCTTCATTCTGTGAGTCACTTGGGCCACTTGGGCATCTTATAACCCTACCTTAAAGGAACCCATGTTTGTGTCTAGCACAATCTGGTATGTTTCTACTGTACAACTCAAGCAAGTTCACTGAAAGGGCAATGTCTGCAGCTCCATTCTGTTGGCCCGAAGTGTAGAAACTGACCTTGATATTTTTTTCCTCAATAAATTGACTTTCTTTTCTAACTATTCATCTGTATTTGATATTCACAATCATGATGAGTCAGTAATAGCGCTAGCTAGTTTGGGCACGTACTCCACACACTCCCTCACATAACTCAATTGTAATTCTGAGTAGTAATATCCATGCCATTCTTCTTGGGAATCTCTCTTCTATATGAAATGCCAAATGGGCCAAATTATAGGACAGCTTTATGATGTGGGCAAATGTCACTCAGCAACTAGTAGGAAACCAACAAAATGATATCAGAACTTAAGCTTAACTTAAAATAGACTTTGTATCAAGTGCTCCTGCCATACCCTGCTAAGGGTCTGATAAAAAGCCCATTGACATCAGTGGAGTCTTTCCATTAACTTCAGTGAAACTTTAGATCAGATCCTAAGGACCTTGTCTTGAAAGGAGTTGAGCCCCAACAACTCCCCTTCCTCAGCACCTCTTAGGATCTTTAATGGGAATTGAGGATATTCAGCAGGAAGTGCTTAGACCCTTGCAGGATTTGGCTCCGAATGGACCACTGGTTCTCCCTCCTGTTTACCTCCTTACATTGCCTTTTAATGGTACCATGCATTTTTAATTTGCAATATACAGATAAGAAACGGTGTCTTTTTCTTACACGGCAACCAATGCAAGAACCAGATTCTACTGCCCCACCTCACAGAGAATAGCACCTCACTCCAGGAGCAAACCCATTCATTCCAATGGGACTACTCACCAGGTAGGGGACTTTTCAATGGCAGTATGGGTCTCAGAGTCTGACCCTACAATAACAACATTGGCTGCAACAGCTTATCTAAAAGAGGAAATGATGTGCCATATTCTGGAAGACTGCCCAGGACTTTTTAGTTTACATTTGGAAAACTGTTCAAAACCATGATTTCAGCCAGAGTGTTGGGCAATCACCTAGTCAAGGAGTGTCCATAAAGTCCTATCAATGTGGGCAGGAGGAACCTATAAATTTGGGATCCTGCATGTCATATCTCTAGGGCTCTTATGTATATTTATAGATAGATAGATACACACACACACACACTCACAAGCCCTGAACTTATTTCTGTTTTGCTGTTCATGTAACATAAAAAAAGCTCTGACAGGGCAGTTACTTCAGCTCCTATCTCAGCTGTAAGTAGGTTTTTTTTAAAACTGCCTTTACTAAAAATAGCTCCTATAAGACTCTGGAAGGCACTTTCCAGCCTTGTAAGTTCAGATGTGCCTGTGTTCATTCAGAAGTTTGATCTGGATTTAATATGCACAGTCCTGTCAATACTGCGTTAAGCCTTCTGGCACCAGAGGGTCCAGGCAGTCTCCCTGTATTGTATCCTGATTCCTAGCTTCAAGAGGGATGTAATATATCAAATCAGCTCTTGGATCAAAACCGCTGCAATTACATGGCTCTCAGAATGGTCCCATTATCCTATCAAAAAGCATTTGGGATGGGGTATAACATTGTGTGTTATTCATGGAATAAAACTGGAGATAACTCTCACACTGTAAATAGATTCATGGAAAACCAATTGCAGTTTGCATTGCTGTCATTGATTTAGGCCATTTTCCATCCTACAAAAGTTCCAAGAAGGGAGTGTGCTCACACACACAAACAGAAATGCTATTGCCCCAAAATGGAGTAGAGTGACACACTGTGCCTGGTCCACCACATGGGTGCAGGGGAAGGAAGGCATAAGGAATGCAGGAACCATTCCTTCGTAGCACCCCAGGGAGTGCAAGTCTCCCCCAAGGAGCAGGGGAGGAAGTGGTGAAGGGCAAGTGGAGCTGATGCACAGAAAGAGGGGCATTCTGTGCAATCCAAAGGGATGGTGCAGTGTGCACCATGAAGCCCCAGGTGGGATTTTTTTTCTCCCAGAGTACCCCCTGAAGCGGTTCAGCTCCACATAACCTTTATTTAAGTCTGTGCCTTAATGGCATAATTGAGCTCCGAATGTGAAATTTTGTTACAGCCCAGCCTATAACAGTACCATAAAAGTATGTAGGGAACCACAGTGGAGTCTCACAGCCTTTGTCTATGCTGAGAAAATGTGCTACAATAGAAACTCCCAGGGTAAGGTGGCACCCAAGGCTTCACTACAACCAGGGAACCATTTTGAATCACAACTATCTTTGTTTACACGAAGTGCTCAGCAGTGTAGAACAGTGTGTTAATTAAAACATGGGTTAACACATTTTCTAACAGAACTCATTTTCTCCGTGTAGACAAAACCGAACTGGTCCTTCATGCCAAATGGAGTCCCAGGGGTTAGGGACACTGAGAAGGTAGCTCCTTTACATTTCTATAACTTTGCTTTTATCATTGTGCCTGCGTCATCGAGTTTCTCTCTCAAGTCAGATACCTGCTCTTATGATTTCAGCAGTAATCACTTTTTCCAGGTTCCTGCATTTCAAATAGCGTATTGGGTCTACATTTGGCCTCTCAGAAATTTTCCCACCCCACCAAATAAGAAAACAGGTGAAATTGCAGCTTTTCTTAGGCTTATCACTGAAGAATACAGCCCGTTGTCATTTGTCAGTTACTAAACATCTCACCATTTCGGCACCGTCCTGCTTTTCTTTTGCACCCAAACCTCATAGTGAGTCATGATTTTTCAAAAATGAAAAATGCTCCGCTTAGTTGCACTTAGATCCCTAGATTCATTCTGTTCTGATGACTTACACTTTTCAGAGAGAATGCTGCTCCAAAAATAATAGGACAGATTCTTTCCTGACTATGTGGAGTCCTCTACACAATTTACTCAATTAAAACATAGAAGTAAATATGTGTCCATCTTGTACTTTCCTCTGAAGCAGCTGGTACTGACCACTGTCGAAGACCGGATACCAGACTAGATGGAGTACTGCTCCGACCAAGTACGGCAATTCCTTTGTTCCCACCTCTGTATTTAGGTCTTCCCGTAGCTCTGGCTGCAGAGGAGTGGCTACTCACTCCTTTCAACCCTAGCAACAAAATAGTAAAATTATATTTCCAAAGTTATCTTCATTAGGAAGAGGGCTAGAAATTGACTTGTTTATAACATGAAAGCTGAGATTCTCCAATATATTTCTAGTTCCTCCAAGCAAGTGGGGCCCATGTCTGCAGACTTCACGGAGCCTAAAGGCCAGCTCAGTACAAAAGGGCAGAGGCAGTTCCTGCATGTACATCATGACAGGGTGACACATTTCATGGCTTTTGGACAAAGTGATGTATTATTTTAAATGTGAAATTATTCCTTTGCTATACGCTTCTTTGTCCTCTGGTCACAGGGCTGCTGACATTGGACCATGAATGAAGAACTCCTTTGATTGTCTCAGTGAAGATTAAATGTGGAGTTTGCATTTCTTCCTACTTCAAGATGTTGACAGGTTGATGCAACATTTAAATCTTCATGGTAATGAAGAGCCATACCTTAAATCCTATCCTTTTCAGAGACACATTGTATACAGTGCATTCCACTTATAATGAAATGTGGTTATTACAGATGAAACAGACAATTGTACTTCCAAAGTCCATCCCTGTTCTATAAACTTGATTAAGGTTTAAGCTAACATTTCACCTTGACATTAGGAATACATGTTTGTGAGCATTGTTTATGCTGTCAGTATGGGCTGTCAGATTAGGTCTGAGTACAGGCTACTGAAGAACAAGGGTGCTATTGATTTTTCGTTATTTTCAAGTATTTGTTTTGTATGGTTGAACACATTCTGTTTATTTTGGCACAAGCAACAAAGGAACCAAGGCAAGAGACTTAATTTGTTTTCTGAAAAGATTTAAGACTGCACAGACATCATTTCGTGAAATGATGTCTGTGTCTACAGTGGCCAGTAATGTAATATTGTATCTTGGTTAATTAATTATTTGGGGGTTTCCTCCCTTTAATTATATGCCTTAATGTACCATCAAGAGTACATATAAACGTAGTCGGTGTGGTACTTAACAATAGCTTGATCTAGAGAGAAAGAATCTTATCAGGGCACCTGATAATCAGCTTTTTTGTACCTTTGGACTGAGGCCCAGGCATCTAGAAGAACGTCCCACAATTCTGAGTGAACTCTACTTTTTACTGCAAACACATGTTATTAAAGTGGGATGCCATTTGCACAATTAGCTAAACTGAGTAGTCATCTGTACATATATGATGCTGTATGAATAATCACAATGGTCACAAAATAGTTTTAGTTATTTTCATATAAAGCCCATAATTTGAAAATCAGTGTTTTCCTAGTAGCACGGGAAGTCACCCAATGCCATTGATCTCCATGGGAACCAAGCATGTACTTCTGAAGGTAAAATTTAGGCTCCAGTGATACTGGGACAGTTTCATGCCTTGAAGTTCCCAGGAAGAACAGGAAAAAATCTGAAGAGGGCTCTGCTAGCCAGGAGCTCTCTTTGTTGCTTTAATGCCCTTTTTGTGTTTAAATGATTATTAATAATGATACTATAAATTGAAATGAACTAAAATATCAAGAAGTGTTCTATTTAGAGTAAATAACAGAACATTTGCTGTATGAAATTCTAACTGCATTGTTTGTTTTTGCCTTATTCACAGTCAACATTTTCTCCATTCATTAGCTTTGAAGTGATTTTCTGTCCTGATGTGCAGCTACACTGCCACCTAGTGGTGTGGGTGCATAAGAGACAGTGGACTAAAGATGGCAGGTTAATTACAGGAATCCGAAAAAACTACATAAAACTCTAGGATAGTTTAGCCCACTGGCTAACTCCAAAACTGCCCTCCTCCTGGGAAAAACAAGAGTTTGATGGAAAAAAGAGAGACTCCCAAACCTTTACCCAATCTCTTTCCCTGGGACATACCCCTACCCCAAAGGTCTGCCAGTCTCCCTCTATTGGGGTATAACAACAATGCCCTCTGGTGGGCCCTCAGAGGCATAGAGGAGCTGTCTCCCTCCCTCTTCCATGAAGTGCAGCCATGAGACACTACACAGCCAGGCAGCCATCTTCTCCATCCCAAAATTATCCAGCTCTCCTGTCTACTTTCTATGCACTGTCAAGAAACCCTCCTGTTATCAGCTTCCTCCTTTTACACCTCCTAGGCTTTTTCCAGGACCTTCTGTAGAGACCGACAGTCTCCTCATTCCTAGCTTCTTTCTAACCCCTGAAGGTTGTCAAACCAGAAGGCAAATTAAATCTAATATTTTGTAAAGGTGATGTTTTTTAAGCCAATCTCGTGATTTTGGGGGCTAGACTCATGAGTTTTGAAGGCTTGGCATTCACAATAGTGGACATGTTTGGTGCAGGAAAAAGGAGAGGTTGCCATGGAGCCAGTTATAGCTCCTTGAGTCTCAGTTTGCCTCTGTCTTGAGAGAACAGCCTGAAGCATCATAAGAGATCATATGCCAGCTGCAAATTGCCAAGCAGAGCTACATTCCATTCTATCTCCTTTTTTTCCTTTAAACACACCCTATGCCACGGTGAGGGAACAGTTGGCATAGGAGCTGGGTCTTCCAGAGTTATACCAGCTGACAGTTCCTCCCTGCTCAGAGAATTCTCAGCCAAGTAGCTGGAGCCAGATTCTGGCCTCTTTGCAGCAGAAAGAGACTGGAACCAAAGCAGAACACCTGGCCCGTTATTTAAAATAAACATCTAAACATTTTATATATGTGTTTGCGTCTGGAGGCAGTGATTCTGAGGGGCCAGATATAGATTCGTATGGTAATAACATGCTTCTATAAAATCTATTCACCGGGGTATTTATATTGTTCCCACTGTCATGGTGTCTGAACTCCTATGCACTCAGAATGCTAGGCAGTGCCATAGCAAGCTTTCACTGCATATTGAATAAATAATTTTAATCCTGTGTAGGACTGAAAAGAAGAGTGTATACTATCATAAATAAAGAGCACTATTAACAATCTAACCAAAGGGAGGGGGGAAAGGTGTAAATACCACATATACTGTGGGAAGGGGCAATCTGGAAACAGGGGTGCAAAATCAGTTTACTTTAATAACGAATCTTTGAACCTTGCTACTTTTCAGACAAAGAAATAAGCATGTGTAAGCCATTATCCGTGCTGTATCTGGGATTCTCCTCTGTCCCTCCTTTTCTGCCAGCCTGGAATCTCAATATCGCAGCCTCTAAACAAAAACATGTCCTTTTTTGCTGACTGCAGAGTATGTCTAATAAATAAATAAAATATGAATCCATTTGTTAGATGCTGTAGAAACACATAGGATGACACAGTCCCTGACAAAGAATTTACAGTCACTTAATACAAGATGCAACAAGTTGGTGTTAACAAACAATCGGAGGGAAAAGTAAAGATACCCGTAATAGGCTCACACAGTTAGGCTAGCTATGTGCAAATCTTGATGGCTGCTAGTCATTAGGCCGTGATTTTCAAATGGCCTATGGAAGTTTACTTTCTGTAGGAAATGAACTCCTTTGGGGCAGGGACTATGTCGCCCTATGTGTTTATACAGCACCTAAAAGGGGGGGCAGATTGTGAACCCTTTGCTCATATTAGTGAGCACCGCCTCACCAAGCAGTCCCATTGAAGTCTGGCCCTTAAAAAAAATAGGAGGCTGTTTCTTATTGAAATAGACGGGGCAAAGGCTTCTGCATTACTGATACAGAAAGCGTTTCCACAAACCAACAGCCACAGAGATGACTGATTGGAGAACCAAAGTCCAAAGAAAAGCACTGGTCTCTACGGGAATTAAAAAATATTTTTTCCCGTACAAGGTGTGAAAAACTTCCCATATGCAAAGTTGAGTTGCTAGACCTCTCATGTTCCTGAGTCAGCACATGGGCATTCATCAGACGTAGAAACCGAGAGAACCAGCCAGAGGATTCTCCCCAGTTGAGCCACACACCGCCATACTTTGGAAGTATGCTCACACAATCCTGGAAAACCACATACTAAGCAGGAAAAATTTAATCCACAAATTTATGCAAATTGCCTATTGCAACAGGATCGTTAATGTCTCACGAAAAGAGAACAGCTAATAGCATGCTGCCCAGAAATGACAGAGAATAGCATGGCATCTTGCCCCAGTCATGAATAGATGACATCATAGAAAGGAAGAAGAAGCAAGGAACAAGGGAATAGTGGGGAAACTAGAACTCACCAGCCAAGCACTATTTAAGCATAAACTGTGGGAACTCTTACTCACTTTGTGTGCATGTATTGTTTACAGTCCAACAATGGCTGAAGTTTATAGTCTTACATATTCATTGAACAGATTGAACTGAAACTTGCATGACTATATTGTGGGACCATGAAGCTCCCAGCAACAGCTTCTATGGAACTCTAGCAAATAAGACCAGAGATAACATTTCTTGAAAAAGACTCTATATATTATATACTGTATTAGCAACCGCAGTGTATTTCCAGTCACAGAGGATGACGCAGTCCCAAAGAGAGGCTAAGGGAGGGAGGACGGTTCAGGGATACCACATACAAGTAAGGTGATCAGGATTATGATAGTTTCATTTCTTAACAGAAACCAAGTTGGTTGGTTGGTTTTGGTGGTGCTGGTGGGGCAGTAGGTTAAAATAAAAACATTGGGCCAGATTTTCTAGTCCCAGCTAGGGTCACTTTGTGCCATATAAGTGTAACAGGCTTCAGGAAAGCACTATGTTAGAGAAAATATTTCTTTGCCCTTTCCTGTACCTCATCTTACCTCTGCTGGGGTACAGATCAGTTGAGCCCAGTGGTCTCCAACTTTTTTACACGCAAGATCACTTTTTGAATTTAAGGGCAACCCATGATCTACCCCGCCCCTTCCCCGAGGCCCCGCCCTTTCCCCGAGGCTATGCCCTGGTCACTCCATCCCCCCCTCTCTCCGTCGCTCGCTGTCCCCCACCCTCACTCACTTTCACTGGGCTGGGGCCGAGGGATTCGCAGTGTGGAAGGAGGCTCCAGGCTGAGCCTGGGGCAGAGGTTTGGGGTGCAGGAGGGGGTAAGAGGTGCAATCTCCGGGAGGGAGTTTGGTTGCAGGAGAGGGTGCAGGTTCTAGGAGGAAGTTTGGGTGCAGGAGGGGTTGGGGCACAGTGTTGGGATGCAGGAGGGAATATGGGGTGCTGGCCCTGGGAGTGGCGAAGGAATTCGGGTGTGGGCTCCTGCCGGGCAGCACTTACCTAGGGCGGCTCCCGGTCAGAGGCACAGTGGGGCTAAGGCAGGCTCCTTGCCTGCCCCGGCCCCATGCCACTCCCAGAAGGGGCCAACTTGCCCCTGTGGCCCCTGGAGGGGGCACGTGGCTCTGCGCGCTGCTCCTCTCTGCAGACAATGGGAGCTGTGGAGGCAGTGCTTGCAGGCAGGATCAGCACGCGGAGACCCCTGCCCCCGCCCCCAGGGCCACGGGGGCATGCTGGCCACTTCCAGGAGTGGTGTGGGACCAGGGCAGGCAGGGAGCCTGCCTTAGCCCTGCTGTGCTGCCGGACTTCTAGTGGCCGGCGATCACGATCAACTGAGAGAGTCTCCAGGATCGACTGGTCAATCGAAATTGACCGGTTGGTGATCACTGGTTTAGTCTTTTCAGGAATTTGATATGTATCTATATGGATTCAGATTATACAAAGTTAAATCTCTGAAAGAGCAAAATTTCTAAAGGAAAAATGTTTATTAAATCTAGATGGGGCGGGGAATGTGTGTGCATGTACTTATAACCTATGAAACAACTGTGCATATAATCAGTAACAACTTTTACAGAAACAAGGTGGGTGAGATAATATCTTTGATTGGGCCAACTTCTGCTGGTGAGAGAAACAACCTTTCAAGCTTACACAGAGCTCTTTTTCAGGACCTGAAGGACAGCTCTGTGTAAACTCGAAAACTTGTCTCTCTCACCAACAGAAGTTGGTCCAATAAAATATCTTACCTCACCCACATTGTCTCTCTAATATCCTGACCCCAACACGACTACAATAACACTGCATGCATCTTTTAAGCATAACAGTTTCAGGGGGGTCCCCCCCAAATTTCAGTACGTTTTCTACCACATGTTCAAATGCCTAGTATAATCATGCACACACACATACATACACTCTCTAGAGCCAGAGGCAATGAGTGTGGGGAGGGCATACAGGGTTATGTCCCCCCCCCCCCAATTTGCTGCTTGGCTTCTACTGAGCATGCTCATACTCATGCAGTCTGCGTGAGCATGCTCAGAAACACTGCTGGAGCCGGCTGCCCTCACTCTGCCCTCCCCCACCACACTATTGGCAGCATGGGTAGTCTCTACCTAGAGCTCTTCTCTGGGAGGATTTACCCATCTCAGTCTCTGTGGAATGGTGTCCAAACCCTCTGTAGGGCATACCAGGTCCTTAAAGTTGGGAAAAAAGTGATTGGTCCCCAGGCTCCTTCAAACTCCCACTGAGTCTTTGCAACATCAATCTTTAATTTGCACAGCCTGCAGTAATTGTACTCTTCTTCTTTTCTAGTGGGGTGCGGGAGCCTGCAGTCTAATTCAGCAAAACCAGAGAAATCCCTGGAACACAATCCTTACAGCAGACCATTGTGGTGCTTACACTGCTCCACTGTTGGGTCCGCCAGTCTGGTACCAACTCCTCCTCTTTATAAACTCCTCTCTCCCCCACCTTGAGTTCCCATTGGTTCAACTTTCAAAGAGTGACTCTGGATGTGTCCTGCCAGGCTGGTTGCCCACAATGGAAATCACTCAAAATTGCCTCAAGCAGCTAATGAGCATTCCCAGTGGCCGTCAAACCCAATTTCTGGGTGATTCTGGGCCATCCAGCAAAGTTTCCCTGCCCAGCTCTGGCAAGTCTGCAGGCACACAGTTTTTTAGGGAACAAAGCCAAGATCTGTGTATCCTCCACACTGTTTCTTCCCGTATTTACATCACTAAATGGAGTAACACAAGCACGTGGGCTACATAAGCAGCACAAAATAGCCGGAGAGGGCAAGAGGAGAATTCCCTATTGCAGAGGAATGCTCTGCTGGTGGAAATCTGGCAGAGGCAAGCTCCATCTCTTCCTATGCCAACTACCCCTGCAACCCACAGCAGAGGGAAGGAGCATGCTGGAGCAGAGTTCCACTGTGCCAAATCCTCTAGTGTTGTAAGAGCCCTGAAGGACCTTATGTCTTAACTTGTGCCAGGGCTGGGTGACCCTGAATCAGGAAGCCCAGCTAATGTCTTTATAGCTCCTTCTCTCCACTCCATTTAAGCAGAGCTCAGCTCACTAATTTCCCCTCCCCACACCATTTCTTCCTTCCTCCACACTTTAGCCCATTCTGCGATGGGATGTTCACCCCCACACCAGCAAGGAAAGAGTTAAAAGCAGCCTAGGGAAGCTGCACAGAGGGCATCCGATCGTATAGAGGTTGCATGGAGCAACCAATCAGAGCCCAGCAGGTCACATAAAAGGAAGATGCAGGGCAAAGCAAGCTTAGTTGCTGCAGGGAGCCCAAAGGAGAGGATGGGGTTCCTAGAGGGCTGCAGGAAGGTAGCAGAGACTGGGGGAGCTAGTGAAAGCTCCTGGCTAGCTGCTGGGATTTGCAGGCTTGAGGCCCTGTGAAGAAGGTGCTGGGGCTGCAGGGAAGTGGCCCAGGGAATTGAAGTAGCACTGGTGGAGAAGTTAAGGAGAGGCTGCTAGATACAGGGTCCCTGGGCTGGGACCTGGAGTAGTGTGTGGGACCAGGTCTCTCCCCTGCTGCCCCCCCCGCCCCCATCTGCCACTAGGGAAGTGACTGGACTGGGAGATACTTCCTGGGGGGTGGGGGGGCTAAGTCAGGATGCTGTAGTACTCAAACTGAAGTGGGTCTGCAGATGGAGATGACAGGAGAGACCCCACCAGGAGACGGTGCACTGCCTGAGAGCTAATCCCCAAGACTGCCAGCAGGAGGTGCTGCTCTGGTGAGTGAACTCTGACACCCATTTTCCCTAATTGAAATATTCAGTTTTAGTTGCAGCCTCTACCCATCCATCTTTCATCCAACACTTGACCCCTCCCTCCATATGAATGATCCAGTCACTGGTAAGGTAATGTGGCTAGTCAAAATTTGAGGCCTGTTTGGGAGTTGAAACTGTTGATGGAGTCTTGTATTATCTTTGATACAGCCTTACTTATCTACAAGTACAAACTCCTGCTTCTCCAAATGCAAAAGGACTAGTTTCTAAGCTTACAGGTCCAAGCATCCTTTCAGATGACCCAAAAATCTGTTTCTCTCAGGGTCACAATATACTAACAGGCTTCTGCTTGGATTCCTTCAAGCTATCTGTCATTCTCTAGTTCTGTCTTTAGCCTTTCCCCTCTCTCACTGACTCCCTTCTACACACATCCTCACCCAAAACAATCAGCAGAAACCCCTCTGCTTGCACAGTCCAAATCTCCTGGGCAGGTTCACATAGCCCTTGTGTTTTTGGTGGGGGACTGTGGCTATTACTAATCCTTACAGTTACATTAATTGAAGGGTGTGTTGGCACCCACTAATCTCAATGAGGTTTTAAATCAATCAATAAATCAATCCATAACAAGGTTTCACCCAGCTCATAATTCCATAAAATGAAATAAATGAGTAGATGACTTAATCATCCAGGCCAATATTTTTAAGTGGGAATCTAAATCTCTATTAAGATACCTAATTAGGTGGCCTGAACTTCAAAAGTGCTCAGAACCCAGCAGTTTGTCCCATTGAAGTCAATGAAAATGGCGTGCTGAGCACTTGAAAATCTGGCCACATTTATGTGCATAAATATGGACACTAGGCTTTTTAAAAACTCATTCATGAATTCTACCTGTATATAGTCAAACCCATCTGCCCTCCTAAATTTGCACTTGGTTTCATGCACAAATAGGGTTTGTGCACACACTTTTGCTATTCTTGCATTTAGAATGTGTGTAAATTATACCTGCACAGATAAAGGTCATCTGTCAGGAACCATGGGCATGAGTTCCCTCAGCTGAGCCTAGCTGACTCAGCCCTCAGGCTGGTTAATGAGCCGAGCTGGGCTCCTGCAGAATTGCCTGATTGGCCAAGGAGCCAACAGGTCTGAAGTTAAGCTCAGTAACAGCATGCTGGTGGCTGCTCAGTGTTCGTGATCTCTCCTGTGCTAGCCTTGCTCCAGAATTTCTCCTGCCTTGTTCCTGTCTTACTGTGGTCTGTTCTGTGGCCTGGATCCTGACTCAGTTCTGATCCTTGGCTTGTCTCCTGTTTGCTGACCGTAGCACTGAATGTTGGTTTCTGGTCCTGGCTCTAACCACTAGGTCAAATGACTCATGTCCCAGTCCCTGACATCTATAATAAAGTTGCCTTTTCATTTGTAAAGAAAGTACATATCATGCCCTTGAAATTAGAAATAATTGGTATGTAGGTCACCCCAGAGAAGACTAGTGCTATTTGGAACAAAACCACCAACCATAAACTTTTTTCAGCCAGAAATAATCAACCAGCAGAAGATTCAGGGAAGATAATCAGTTCTGGGCCCAAGTGACTCCACCCTGCCCCACCTGGAAGGGAGCTTCCAAGGGAGCCAAACAGCTCAAACATCTGTCCTTGTTCTGTCTGCCCCATCTTGAGAGCTCCTGAGCAAGAGCAGAAGTCCTTACTGCAAGCAGTAGCTACCCCAGGCCATAGAGGGTCCAGGGACAAGACCCAAGTGAGAGGTACCTGGGAGTTCTCTTGGTCAGAGAGAAGCCTGGGGGCTGAGTCCTGAGGTGGGAGGCTGATCAGGGCCTGCAGCCTTCCTGATCTCCTGGATAGAGGGAGAGTGCAACCCAGGAACTTGGCCCAGTGTGAAGCTGGGGCTAGCCTGCAAGGAAGGAGGCTACAGCTGGGCTGAAGATTCAGGGTTTTTTCTATTTTCTGTTGGACTCTGAGATCTTGTGGGAAGCAAGTGGTAGGAAGTGGCACCACAAGACACCCCCAAATCACTCTGGGGTGTTCATTATCACTGCCTTTTGTAGGGCCTTGGGTCAGAGCCCAGTGGAGAGGGTGGGTCTGGGTTTCCCTACCAGTGACACTTTTCATGGAAGAGGCATAAACCCCTCTCCCCCACATCTGAGGCATGTCTACACTGATGCCGCTTTTGCAGTGTATAGAGTACATACACACTTCCCATTCTCTTTCCCCCCACCACACACACACCCAGCACAGTTATAAATGGCAATGTAGCCAGTGAGGCCCAGCTTAGGCAAGTAAAGACATACCTGAAGGGTGTGGGTATGTAAATACAGACTGTACATGACTCTCTACTTGCCCAAGCTGTGTCATGTACACCAGATATGGACTAGTTACAAAGCTCACTTATATACACCAGATGTATTCATCAGTAAGGCTAAGATTTGTCATAGATATTAGTAAAAGTCTCAGACAGGTCACGGCTAAAAAAGTCAGAAGGCCAGGTCATGTCTGACTTTCACTAAAAATATCCCTGACAAAATGGGGATCTGAGGATCCCCACACCATTTGAAACAGGACAACTGAACAGCAGCTAGGAGCTGCCTGCAGCAGCTAGGAGCTGCAGGGTACCCATGCAGCTCCAAGGGTCCCCTGCTGCCCATGGGGAGCCAGGAGCTGTGGGGAGCCCCTGTGTCAGCTGGGAGCTACAGAGTACCCCCAGCAGCTCCAAGGGCCGGTGGGAGCTGCAGGGTGCCTCCACTGCCCATGGGGGCCAGGAGCTGCGGGGGTTGCAACCACTGCAGGCTGAAGTCACCGAGGTCACTCGAAGGCACGGGGGTTCCGTGAGCTCTGACTAAATCGTAGCCTTAATCCTCAGATCCTCTAATGCTCTGCCTGGCATGGCTGAGTTCAGTTACATAGGGTCTTTTATGCACAGTGCTATCTAGTGGCTGAACAAAAAGAAAAGGGGTACTTGTGGCACCTTAGCCTCCAGCTTTCACCCTGACCACACCACACGATCCATCATCTACAGCCAAGCTCTGCGATACAACCGCATTTGCTCCAACCCCTCAGACAGAGACAAACACCTACAAGATCTCTATCAAGCATTCTTACAACTACAATACCCATCTGTGGAAGTGAAGAAACAGATTGATAGAGCCAAAAGAGTTCCCAGAAGTCACCTACTACAGGACAGGCCCAACAAAAAGATTATCAGAACACCACTAGCTGTCACCTTCAGCCCCCAACTAAAACCCCTCCAACGCATTAAGGATCTACAACCTATCCTGAAGGATGACCCAACACTCTCCCAAATCTTGGGAGACAGGCCAGTCCTTGCCTACAGACAGCCCCCCAACCTGAAGCAAATACTCACCAGCAACCACATACCACACAACAGAACCACTAACCCAGGAACCTAACCTTGCAACAAAGCCCGTTGCCAACTATGCCCACATCTATTCAGGGGACACCATCACAGGGCCTAATAACATCAGCCACACTATCAGAGGCTCGTTCACCTGCACATCCACCAATGTGATATATGCCATCATGTGCCAGCAATGCCCCTCTGCCATGTACATTGGTCAAACTGGACAGTCTCTACATAAAAGAATAAATGGACACAAATCAGATGTCAGAATTATAACATTCATAAACCAGTCGGAGAACACTTCAATCTCTGGTCATGCGATTACAGACATGAAAGTTGTGATATTACAACAGAAAAACTTCAAATCCAGACTCCAGTGAGAAACTGTTGAATTGGAATTCATTTGCAAATTGGATACAATTAACTTAGGCTTGAATAGAGACTGGGAGTGGCTAAGTCATTATGCAAGGTAACCTATTTCCCCTTGTTTTTTCCTACCCCGCCCCCCTCCCCAGACATTCTTGTTAAAACCTGGATTTGTGCTGGAAATGGCCCACCTTGATTATCATACACATTGTAAGGAGAGTGATCACTTTAGATAAGCTATTACCAGCAGGAGATTGGGGTGGAGGGAGAGAACCTTTTGTAGTGAAAAACACCCATTTTTTCATGGTTTGTGTGTATAAAAAGATCTTCAGTATTTTCCACAGTATGCATCTGATGAAGTGAGCTGTAGCTCATGAAAGCTTATGCTCAAATTGGTTAGTCTCTAAGGTGCCACAAGTACTCCTTTTTCTTTTTGCGAATACAGACTAACACGGCTGCTACTCTGAAAAGTGGCTGAACAGTATGCTACAGTTAAGCGTTCCATTAAGTTGTGCATTCCTACCATTTACAAATTATACACTATCCTTGAAGTTCAGTATGGATCAGTGTCTCTGAATCATAATGGTTTTCCAGTTACACAACACAAGCATAACAACTTGATCATCTGGCTGTCCATTAGTTGTAACAACTGGCTGTGGTTGCTTTGGATTTTGAGTCCTCTTGTTCTGCATCTGACCTCTAAAATTCTTTTGTTTGTTCTTTCTGAGGAACAAACTCTAGATGTCGACGGCTTCTGTTGAACTGTGCGCTGTTCTCAATCACATGGTTGGGCACTAAATTATTTTTCTTTAACAACTGGAGTTGTCCATCCTTTTTCTCTATCCAATTTCTCACACAGTCATCCAGGGGTTTGGATCTGGCAGCTCTCTAACTGAGCCATGTCTGTTAAAACGTTCATAAGCTATTGTAGCCTTTTTATCTGGTTTGGCTACGCTCCATGTCTGGCCACTTTGGAAACAAAATTGGAACAGGAGTTGCCTTCCCATAAGGAGCTATTTTGGATTATATCCAGTAGCTGCTGTTGGTGTTTGTTCTTCTGAGTTAGAAATCATGGATCTTCTTGCTGTAGGATTTTCTTGAGGGCTGTACAGCCCTCAGCTTCTCTAGTCACTCGTGGACTGGGCCGTAACTAGGATGGGACAAGCAAAGCGGGAGCACAGAGCTGGCAAGGGTGCAAAAATGGGGTGTGTGCAGGATCGGGCCCAGCAGCATCAGTGCCTCCCATGCAGGATCAGGCCCAGTGACATCAGCCTGAGCCAAGGGTGTTCAGCATCCACACGCCCTGTAGAATTGCAGGCCTGGTGACCCCAGCCAGAGCAGGTTCCCCCCAGTACTAGGACCACAGCAGGCAGGCAGGGTGCTGAGTGCACTGCTTGGCTCTTACTGAGCATGCTCATAACATCTGCTGCCCTTGCTGGGGTTTAAAATCTGCTTCTGTTTGGAGATTAAAGGTGGGCAAATTGAGCAAATCTGAGAGGGGGATGGGCGGAGTCTGCTGGGGCAGCAATGACTGCATGAGGGTGTAAAACAGCTGGGGGCAGGGGCAGGAGTTGGGGTGAGGGGTAGAATCAGGGAGAGGGCGTAGGAGCTGGGGTTAAACCCAGGGGTGAAGTGCTGCCAGATGGTGGCAGAGGGCAAAACCCTGGCACAGGGAGGGGCAGAGGGGATAAATTACCACAGTGGGATGAGCCACTTGCTGTGCTTGCAAAAATAAGGTGGGGTGGGGCTCTTATTTCCCCTCCCTTAGGACAGTAGTCTCAGCACCTGCTTCTCAGGGCTCTGTTCTTAAAGGCACAGGCATCCCAATGCCGGCACAGGTAGCTCTTCACTATCTGATGTAACATACTGGGGATGCTACAGGAAACTTGATTCAGTGAAATATTTTGACAGACACCACCCCAAAACGCTCACATTTTGAGTATTTAAAAGAATCCTTTATCAGTTTATGTCTGCATAAAGTCTCCAAGCAGTTCACAAATTTGTCTTATCTGCTGCTGTGATTCCCTGAATTGCACATCCTTTCTTGTAATCCATTTTAAATCTAGTTTTGCTCCTGTTTACTTTTTTAATGGTTTATTATTCTTAGCACTTCATCATTTACCTTTGTCAACATTGTGTGGATGGATGTCATTGTGCCATTTAATTTATATTTTAATAACTAGTTGCTAGTAATTTTAGCAATGACATCTGTGTTGCTAGTATAGCACTTCCTATGTTTGTACTGTGACTTTTTTTAATTTGGAATGTTTAATTCTAAATTTTATTTTTTTATTTTTATAGCACAAGTTTATTCTGTTGGATCACGTGACTTCCAGGCTGACTGATTTCCTATCCCGGTGTCAAAATATTTTTTCCTTTGATCCACCAAAGGGAATCACCTTTCTCAACTGTTTTGCCTCTCGAGCCACCCTTTTGTCCTTTTTTGCATGTCACTGCTTGTGTGTACAACTTGGCCCCCATATATTCACTAAGGGCAGTATACCATCTCCTATTAAATCCTTAAAGACAATCTACTGTACATTTTATTGAACATAAGAACAGCCATAGTGGTGCAGTAATGATCCATAAAACCAGTATCCTGTCTTCCAGCAGTGGCCAGTGCCAGATGCTTCAGAGGGAATGAACAGAACAGGCAGTCATCGCGTGATCCTGTCTTCCACTCCCAGCTTCTGGTAGTCAGACTCTGGATAAGGACACCCAGAGCATGGGGTTTCATCCCTGACCATGGCTAATAGGTCCATGAATGGTTATCTTCCAGGAATTTATCTAATTCTTTTTTATCCCAGTTATCATTTTACAACATAATGAACACACACCTACAATGCCAAGATTGCTTGACAACCACAAGAATTCAAAAATCATGAGTTAGACACCCCAAATCATGAAACTTAAAAAGAACCAAATATTTTTATGTGCATTTTTTTGTTCCTGAGCATTTAGGATGCAAGAGGCCCATAGCCACAACAGTAGGAACCAAAATCACTGAGTGAATCTTGGTCTAGCCTCATTTTTGTTACTCTCCCAAACCATTCATATACCTAAGGCCATATCTACACTACAAACTTACATTAACTCATGTTACATCAGCATGCAATCTCAACGGTTAGTATGAACAACAAGGAGTCCTTGTGGCACCTTAGACTAACAAATTTATTTGGGCATAAGCTTTCATGGGCTAAAACCCACATAATCGGATGCATGGGGTGGAAAATACAGTAGAGAGGTATAAATACACAGCATATAAAAAGATGGGAGTTGCCTAAGTGTGGGGGGGGCTCAGTGCTAACAAGCCAATTCAATTAAGGTGGAAGTGGGCTATTCTCAACAGTTTATAAGAAGGGGGTGGAAATCACTTTTGTAGTGCTAATGAGGCCAATGTAATCAAGGCGACCCATTTCAAACAGTTCACAAGAAGGTGTGAGTATCAGCAAGGGGAATTCATTTTTTTTTTTTTTTTTTTTGTAGTGACCCTTACTCCACAGTTTGAAAACCTCTGCTAAATGGAAACAGAAATCAGGCATGGGGGAGGGGGTGTCATGTGACTCTGCATGCCCCCATGTGTCCTCTGTAAGGGGCCCTAATATGCTTAGTTATGGCTCTGCTTGTGGGTAATGTGGACTGATGATATGATAAATAGCATATTTCTGTGTAGAATGACTTGAATTCTGCTGCAGTAAATTGTGGTCCGTTTGTCCATCAGTAGTTCTGAGGACATTGTTATTGATACACTTCTAGAATACCAGTGCAACATGTTATGTCTTTCAAGTATGTATGTATCTGGAAAAATAGTTCATGACAATCAGGGAATAGGATCTTCTGAATTTGCATGAATCTGCAGCTAGTCTCTTCCAAGGTCTATTTAGGAAGGATCAAGTGGGCAAAAGGGGAGGGAGAGTGACACTCTGTCCAAAATGGCATTACCAGTTTCTGAATTACTGATAACTCAGAAGAACATGATCTGTAACAGATAAAACACAAGATGGGGTATTAGTTGGTGCCTGCTTCAGACCACCAAATCACAGTAGAGAACAGGATGACTGGCTCATTATACACCCATCAATGTGTAGGTGGAAAAGCTGCATGTTCATGGGGGATTTCAATTTGAGTGACATGCTAGAGGTCTCCTGCTGTCAGTGCTAAAACATCCTTGGAATTCATAAACATTATAGAACATTTCCTAACTCAAAAAATGTTGCAGCCAGCAAGGGGGAATTCTGTATTAGACTTCATCCTCTCTAATAGAGGAACTGATCACAGAACTAAAAAAAGTAGTGTAGCTACAAGTGATCATGACTTGACCACATTTATATGTGCAAACAGAATAAACTCCAGACCAGTAATATATATACGTGGTGCTTTAAAAGGGAAAATTTCACAAAGCTGAACTATTATGAGCCAAATCAATTGGGAGGAAGAATTTAATCAGAAAAATGTGACTAATAATTGAATTGTTTAAGAACACTTTACTAGATACTAAAAATACCCCGACCCTTGAAGTCTGTAATGTTTAAAAAAAAAACCTGGTTTAGCAGGGAAATGATATATCAGAAGGTAGGTATGGCAGAAAACTGATAAGGGAAGCAAACGGAGCTGAGGAGAAATCTGTGATCAGCAGAGTTAAGAATAAGGAGGAGTTTTAAGTATATTAAGAACACAAAGCATCCTAACAATGGCATTGGTCAATTACTAGATGGAAATGATAGAATTATTGATATTTCTGTAGAAAAGACAGATGTGTTCAATAAATATTTCTGTTCGGTAGTGGGGAGGGGGGTATTATCACACATGTGATGCTTCTCTTTCCATTCCACTTGCATCCAAGAGTTTTAAAAGAGCTAGCTGAGGAGCTCACTGGACAGTTAAGGATGATTTTCAATAAGTTTCAGAACACGCTGGAAGTTTCGGAAGACTCAAAGAAAGCTAATGTTGTGCTAATATTTTAAAAGGGTAAACAGATTGACCCAGGTAATTATAAGCCTGTCAGTCTGCCATCAGTCCCAGACAAGATAATGGAGCGGCCGATCCAAGACTCAGTTAATAAAGAATTAAAGGAGGGTAATGTAACTAATGCAAATCAAGATGGGTTTATGGAAAATAGATCCTGTCACACTAACTTGATATCATTTTTTGAATGAGACTACAAGTTTGGTTGATAAAGGTAATAATGCTGATCTAATATATTTAGACTCCAGTAAGGTTCTTGACATGGTACTGCTTGCCAATTTTAATATCCTACTTTAAAATTAACTTGGCACACATTGAATGGTTTAAAAACAGTCTGATAGGTCTCAATGTGTTTTTTAAAAAAAAAAATTGTAAACAGGGAATCATCATCAACCAGGTATTTTCTAATTGGGTCCTGCGGAGACTACTTATTTATCCTACACTTTATTTAATATCAGTGACCGAGACCAAAACATAAAATCACTGAAAGTTTGCAGATGACTCCAAAATTGGAGAAATGGTAAATGAAGAAGACACATCACACATACAGAGTGATCTGGATTACCTGGAAAGCTGGGTGCAAGCAGACACTGTTTTAATATGGGTAAATGTATACATAAAGGAACATAGGCCCTGCTTACAGGATGGAGGCTCCATCTTGGGAAGGAGTGATTCTGAAAAAGATTTGGGGGTCCTGGAGGATAATCAGCTGAACATGAGCTCCTGGTGTAAAACTGTGGTCAAAAAAGCTAACACAATCCTGGGATGTATAAATAGGGGAATACTGAGTAGGATTAGATATTATTTTACCTTTTGTATTTTGGCACTGGTGCAAATGCTGATGGAGTACAGCATCCAGTTCTGAGTCAAAACTTCAAGAAGAATGTTGATAAACTGTAGAGGGTTCAGAAAAGAACCAGGAGAATGATTAAAGGATTAGGAAACATGCCTTATAGTGGTGGACTGAAGGAGCTTCATCTGTTTAACTCAACAGAACAAGCAATCAAAATGATCCATCCCCTGCCATCCAATCCCAGCTTCTGGCAACCAGAGGCTAGGGACACTCAGCATGGTGTTGCATCCCTGCCCATCCTGGCTATTCATCGTTGATGGACCACCTATCCTCCATGAACTTATCTAGCTCTCTTTTTTGAACCCTGTAGGGGAAGGCCAAAAGTATAACATCTCCTGGCAAAGAGTTCCACAGGTTGATTCTGCGTTGTGTGAAGAAGTACTTCTTTGTTTGTTTTTTGTTTTTTAAGCCTGCTGCCTATGAATTTCATTCGATGACCCCTAGTTCTTGTGTTATGTGAAGGAGTAAATAACACTTCCTTATTCACTTTCTCTACACCAGTTAAGATGTGTTAGGCCTCTATCATACCCCCCCCCTCAGTCATCTCTTTTCCAAGATGAATAGTCCCAATCTGTTTGTTCTGTCCTCATACAAAAGCTGTTCCATATCCCTAATCACTTTAGTTGCTCTTCTCTGTACCTTTTCCAATTCAATATATTTTTTTGAGATAGAATGACCAGATTTGCACACAGTCAAGATGTGGGTGTATCATGGATTTATATAGTGGCATTATGATATTTTCTGTCCTATCTATCCCTCCTAATTGTATGTTAGCTTTTTTGACTGCCGCTGCACATTGAGCAGACACTTTCAGAGAAATATCTACAATGACTCCAAGATCTTTCTTGAGTGGTAACAGCTAATTTAGACCCCATCATTTTGTATGTATAGTTTGTTTTCCAATGTGCATTACTTTGCGTTTATCAACATTGAATTTCATCTGCCATTTTGTTGCCCAGTCACCTAGTTTTGTGAGATCCCTTTTTTAAGTCTTTGCTGTCTGCCTGGGACTTAACTGTTTTGAGTAATTTTGTATCATTGGCAAATTCTGCCACCTCACTATCTACCCCTTTTTCCAGATCACTTATGAATATCTTGTAAGTATTGGTCCCAGTACAGACCCCAGGGGGACACTACTATTTACCTCTCTCCATTCTGAAAACCACCCATTTATTTCTATGCTTTGTTTCCTGTCCTTAAAACAATTATTGATCTATGAGAAGACCTTTCACTCTTATGCAATGTCTCCTTACTTTGCTTAGAGCCTTTGGTGAGGGACCTTGTCAAAGGCTTTCGGAAAGTCTAAATACACTATATCCACTGGATCACCCTTGTCCACAGTTTGTGTACCCCCTACAAAGAATTCTAATAGATTGGTGAGGCATGATTTGTTAAGAAGTTCACATAACATAATTTTTCTAACGAAGACAAGTGTTCTGTAAACCTGGCCAATCTCATTATCTCCTTTTATATTCCTGTTTTTATCCAATTTTACAGCCAAGTTGATTGGATCATAGTGAAAAGTTGGGGGGAGGGAGGAGATGCTAAAGCTGAATGAATCTTTCCTTGATGAATTACAAACACACACACAATTGCTACCTAGGTTTGTAAATTCAGAGAGTAACTGATTCATAGTGAATCACTGATGAATAGCACAGAGGAGGAACTTCATCTGAAGTATGAACAAATACTTTAAAAATAAACATTGAAAGAATTTTTGTCTCCAGACTAGCTCATGACAGCATAAAGCATACCCAAAGAGTAACTATGATACTGCATAAAAAAAGTGAAAACAAAATGCCATGATCCCATCACTCTGTTATAATATTGCATTCTGATCTTAATTAAATTCATTAAACATTGAGCTCTTTTCACAAGCTTTTGGAATTTAAGGCTAAATTGACCCAATCAGTCCTAGGGCCAAAGCGAGGCCACAAGGATCCTTCCATCTAACCATTGAATTGGAGGCCAAGAATATCTTGGCCCTTGTGTTCCTAAGGCCATTGAAGTCAATGGGTGCTTTTCCATTGGCTTCAAAGGGCTTTGGATTATATCTCAGTGAGCTAAAACTTCAGAGAGGTGAGGAGGCAAAGGGTGAGGGCGGGACAATGACTCCTCTGCACTGACTGGTGGAGCTGAGCCAGTGCATGGAGTGTCGTTGGGGAATGGTGCACATGCATCATTAAAAGAAGGATCCTTAGGCCGCCTTACCCATTGCTTGTCCACTCCTGCAGCTCTAGGCACGCTCTAGTCCCAGTCCTACAAGACGGAGCCAACGTTTGAGAAGGTCTTCTCTGGAATTCATTATCCCCACCTTGAGGACATTCCCTTATTTGAGAATTCTGCTATTTTCCCCAGATCCATCAATCCTTTTTTCCCCCATACACAGCAGCCTCCTGTTATAATTTAGTTTAAAAATAAAGGCTAGATGCTGCAGTCCTCAAGTGAGATTTATTCAGACAAAACTCCCACAGAGGTGTTGCTTGAATAAATCTTGAGCAATAAACACAGAGGTGTTGCTTGAATAAATCTTGAGCAATGACTGCTGGATTTGGCCCAGTGTAACTTTTTGTTTAGCTTTAAGGATCTTGTTTTCCTTAAAGGCAAGCACCTGTGTGAACAGTTTTAATACCTGGCCAAATTTATGAGTGCAACTGTGAGACAGGGTTGCTTGTGATGGCAGGGTTTAACAGTCAGGGGGCTCACTTCTAGCTTGTGTCCTAGGTTCCTAAAGCTCATGCTTCAGGGTTTTAGCGAGCCATTTGCTGTGTTCAGGAAAGTATTCCCCCCCAACCCCCTCTGCTGAAGCTTCAGGGATGGCCATGTCTGGAAATGAGACATTGGACAGTGACGGTCAGGGCTATGAAGTGGTACAGACCATTCTCTCTCTCTGGTCCTAGGCTGGCTGGTTCTTGCTCACATGTTCAGGGTCTAATTGATCTCTGTGTGATCAGGAAGGAATTTTTCCCCAGGTTAGACTGGCAGTGGCCTTGGTTTTTTCACCTTCCTCTGCAGCATGTGGGTGCTGGTCACTTGCGAGGATTATCTGGGCATATCTCACTGAATTACTTCCCTGCCATTATAGGGGCCTCTTGTTTCCCTCCTATTCTTAACCTGTAGCACAAAAGTCTTTAGTCTCATTTTGGTTGTTGGATTAGTGTACAGGTGGCTGGGTGGTGGTAGTGGCCTGTGCTATACAGGAGGTCAGACTAGATCTAGTGGGCCTTAAATTCTATCACCTAGGTGGGCAGTGGGCACAAGCATTACAACTTGCACCTGTAAAAGCCCATTAAGACAAATGGGTTTTGTGGCTACAAATTCTAACACTTGTGCCCAAGCAGGTTTTCAGATGTTTAAAAGCTACATGCGTATGTTTGCCTGGGCAAATGCAGAAGCTTGGTAGAGTCCCAACCTAAAATCTGGTCCTAGATGGGGCAGGCGAGGGGAGCAGACGGAACTCCAGCCTGGTATCTGCCAGGCTGCAGGCCCCGAGGGAAGGGCTGAGCCGGTGCAAAGGGGATGAAGGGGAAGTGACCCAGGGAGAGAGGCAACAGTAGGGAGAGCGTCAGCATGCTCTTAGTTCTGGTGACCAGTAAAGAGAGAGCTTTGGCAGATGACGATTCAGTGAAGATATGTTTCAGAACCCTGTTGTCTATTGCTTTAATTAAACCAGCAATTTCAGCCTCTAGTCATAATTCTTTTACTATCATTAGAGTATGTTCAGCCCTCTGCCACTGCTCTGTGTGCTCTGTGTAAAAAGTTGGCAGACTCTCTGGCCGCTATTGAAGTGTACAATACCAACATTAGCTTGTGAACGTCTTACTTTTAACTCCTGGCAGACTCTCTTCCTTCCACTCACCAATGCTTGCCGCCTCCTTCCCCCACCCCACCCCCCGCCCTTCCCGAGCTTGTTTCTTTTGAACTCAGCTAGAAGAATCCACTTTCCCCCACAGTCCCAATCAGACTTTCACATTCATCAGTCTAACTGGCACCGTCACCACAAGACTTCCTATGGTTCTTCGTCTTGGCTGCAAACAAATTTCTTTATAAAAATAAAATAAAATCCTAATTGAATCGCATGTGAAAGACTAAGGTTAAATGTTGTACAGAGGAAGAGGAGAAAACCGAGACAGAGCAGCACTCAGTCGCAGAACCATTTCTCATTTCCGTGAAAGCCTCCTTTGATAGTCTGCCTCAGTGTTGTCTAGCCTACGTGATGCAGTGCAGTGCTCATCAGCACTTCTGTTTAAAAGCTTCTTAAAAATCACCAGCACGACCATTACTCATCAATCAAAAAGCGTTTCAGCCAGGACATGGAATCTGGAGGCACTGCATGCAGAAAGAGTCTTGTCCACTCTGGATTTAGACTAAGGGGTTTTTTGGCTTGGCTTTCCATCCTTGTGTATTCGATCATTACACAACCCTGCTGCATTACTTTATTTAGTGTTCTGTTTCCTGAAATGCCATTAGTGAATAGTACAGGTTTTTTTTCAAGTCTAATAAAAGAAAACAAGCCATTTTAAAATATAGATTTGAAAAAGACTAAAGAAAATGCAAATGCATTTGACAGGATTCTTTTCCACTAAGCATCTGATCTTGCAACCTGCTTCAGGCAGGTGGCTTCTTCCAACTTCATGGAGCCCCACTGACTTTAGGGGTCTACCCATGTAAGGCAGCTTACGGGGGGCGGGGGCTGTTACTGTACAGAATGACCTTATAACTTGTATCCTAATGCTATATAATCTCTTACAGCATTTATGTAGCGCTTTCGACATGGAACAATAAACCAAGATGAGAGAGAAATCTTGCCCCTAAAAGCTCTGGAGATGCCTCAACTTTCTCTTTTAAGTATGAGTTTGCTTACAAAAGGCTCCAGATTGACATCCCTAGGTCCAAGAACTGCAATGGGATCTCCTAATGTAGGCTCTGCACAGGGATAGGGGATGGCATTAGCAGATCCCATGGCAAGTTCAGGCCCTTAGACACTGAAGTCCACCAGAACAGGTGCATCAGTCAATAGAAATGAAAATGTCTCTTAAATCTCCTTAAACATATTCTATAGAATTAATCTTTCCACAATGGACTAAGGGCCTGGGGGAGATTCAGTCCCAAAGCCAATACAGTGCTTGGCCCCCTACTTAGAGCTTGTCTTTACTGCAGTGCTAGTTTGAGCTATAACTCCTGTGGTACCCCTAAGTCAGCTCCCATCTGCACACAAGTCTCTAGCTCAAGTGGTGCTGTAATCTTGAGCTAGTAAGTGGACCAGGGAGGGTGGGTTGAAGCTCAAGTGCTGCTGACACCCACATTAGTAATATAGTGGGGATATAGTTGCAGGCTACTTCCTGAGTTAGCACAACTCCTCTACTGCTAGTCCAATCCAATCACGCTGTAGCTCCAGTGTTTGGCAGTCTGGCTGCTTTCACTTGAATGAAGTAACTCAGGCTAACTGTTGCAGTGAGTACACAGCCTTATTAAATTGTTTCAGGAATAACAAGTTTGGAAACTGTTTGTATATTTTGGTTTTTATTTGATTTGGACATCTGTTCATTTAGCAACTAGACTGAAACCCCATTTCAAGTCCTCAGAAATCACTTTGTTACCCTTGACCCATTCAAAAACGGATACTGGTAGTGATCCAAAACCCACTGGGAATCTTTCCATTGACTTCACCGGGCTTTGGAATAGCCCCTTAATTTGAGCTTGAAACACAGGGGTCTAAAGGTGAAAAGACTTGTAGCCCTTCGCAGTCCCCTGAGACACGGCCACATTAACTGCTTGTGTAAATTGGCACAGCTCTATGGCACCAATGCAGCTCCACCAATTTATACCATCAGAACTTTGGCTCCCAGCCATCAGAAGGGACTAGGTTTGAAATGGGCTGATCCTGGCTGCAGTATCTCTTGTTTGGGGAATACTGGATACACTGAGAAGTAGTAAAAGAGTGATAACCTACTCCATCCTTAAATTTATTTTCTCTGAAGGTGGTTCATACCAGCCCTGCTTCGCTTCAGCACAAACCAACTATTTTTTTAATCCGCAGCAGTGACTGTTTCTTTTAAATTTGAGTCTAATAGCCAGATAACCATCAAAACCTGCCATTTAATTTACTGAGCTATTAAATCATAAATTTAAAAGTAGCTTGTCATAGCTCTGTTAAAAGCTGGCATCTGTCTGCCTATTTAACTAAAAAGAATTAGAACCTCTCATGCATTTACTGTGTGTGTGTGTGGGTGTATTGCAAGGTACCTTGGTTGCTCTTTACATTTTCCTTTTGGATTATTTTCTCTGCTTTTCGGTATATGCTTCAATCATAAGGCACTCACCTGCTTTCTGAACTAAAGCTCTGTTATTAAGCGGACTCCTAGCTACATCAACTAATGGTGAATGATGGCAGAGTCAACTTCAACAGCATTATAGAAAAATAGTTAGAATTACTATTCTTCAGCAAAGTCATATTTTTCTTGATTTATTAAAATCACACACCAGAGGTTCAGAACCTCACTGAGTCTAAATATTATCAGCCTGCCTCACTGTAAACGCTTCAGAGAAGATAGTCATGAGGCCCCCTCAGCCATCCCTGTGTCACCCACCCTTTAACTATATAACTGTTTAGGGGTGTGTACTTATTCCTACTGTCAGGGCCATAACTTACCCTATAGTGTTTGTGCTTATTTACTTCTGTAAGTGTAATGTGTACACCATCCATCATACAAAGGATTGGTTTAGATGCTTTCATTTTCTCTTAGAATGACAAAGTTTAGATAATAATGGCTAATCTCTGGAAAGGGCAAAACACTTCATATTTTGGCTGTTATTAATTCTCTAAAGTATGGGAAAAGGCAAACAGTAGCATCATTTACATATGTACCTTCTCACTTCCCCATTGTAGTTATTTACTTTTTTGCTATTGAAACTTCCTCTGAATCAGTACATTTTGGGGAAATATAAACCTGCATTTTCTTTTGTGAACTTCATTCATCTGCCTCTAACTTTTTCAAACAACAGAAACCAAACTATTTTCCCAGCGTTATTGTTGGCAATTCTCAAAGATAGCACTGGAAACAGAACACAAGAGTCAAACCTGTCAGGATCAGAGTTCAAAATTCTTATTTTAAATTGCAAAAGAGGAAAACAAAGTGAATCAGAAGGGGGAAGGATGCATGCTAGTGATTTTCATCAGTTTATTTAATAAAGGAGCACTTGGAGTTGATGTCTTACTTGTGTTAGTGGCTTGATCTGGGTAGATTAGTCACAGGACTAGAGCCTCATGGCTAATCTGTTTTTGTTTTGTTTTTTTTCTGCAGCCTCTAGATCAGGACAGTATCTTTTTATAGAAAACCATAGCATGTGCTTCCTCTAGTGTGTTTTACAATAACAGCCTGGAGTAGAAGTTTCTTGGGTTACAGCATTCTCTTGGACTAATTAGTGTCCCTGTTTGTATTTTTGTGGCTTGATTAATTGTTCACAGGTCCATATAACAATACATTATACACTGTGAGTTGTCTGATTAAAATATAATTATGCAAACCATTGTTGCTACCACTGTTACATAATTGCAATGAATCTTGTACAAAGCGGAATATATGGCCAGAAAGCGTTAAGCAGCTTGTAGGCTAACCCAGAGGCAACCTGTAGAGACATGTTAGAATGGTCATTAGGGCCATTCTGTGGTAGATAGGCTAGAACTTTGAAACGCAAACCTATATTGTTAGCATCTCCCCTAACTTCTAATTGTATGTGTACTCATAAATGCCAACAATGTAATCAAATGGTCCCTGTCTATGCTGTATTCTGTTAATTCAGAGATCAAAAGAACATCTTGAACACTTAAGGGAAATGTAAACATAGGATGTCACTATATACATCTCTCCACCATTCACAGATTTGCTATACACTGTCAAAGAAAGATGGGCAATTGCCTTATGTTAATTCAGGTACCTAGGTCCATCACTGGTGCTTACTTCAAAGTTGCCCTGATTGCCTATTGTAAGCCAAGGGACTCTGACCTGTCTAAGAAGGCCTGAAATTTTATAAAAGATCCTTGGGTCCTGATCCTGTCCTCTCAGATCTGCTTAAGCTTCATCAGGGGAAGTTTGAGTCGCAAGACTGAGATCCCAGTTAAGCTGGAACACCCTGAATATGAGATTGGACTATTTCTAAAAACTCTTTGCCGCTACAAAGCTCACCATTTCTGCTATGATTCTGAACCTCCAGAATTGAACTCATGTCAGTATGTATACTGATCTTATAACCTGTTTTTTTTTAATAAATTTTAGTTTAGTTAATAAGAATTGTCAGTAAGCATGTATTTGGGTAAGATCTGGAATATTCATTAACCTGGTTGGATAATGTGTCCAATCCTCTGGGACTGGTAGAACCTCTTTTTTGTGTGATTAAGATTTTCATTAATCCATATCAGATAGGCACCCTCATCATAAGTGGGGGCCTGAGGCTGGGGAACTATGTTGTTGCCTTCTGAGTAACCAGTGAGGTAATAAAGAAGCTGTTTTGTGTTTGGCTTGGTAAATCTAAGTATTGGAATATCCACCAGCTTTGGGGATTGTCTGCCCCATTATTTGCAGTTCACCCTAACTGAGTGACCTCTGGCTCCCCTGGGAATCTGGTCACAATATGTCTGTCTACCTTCTCAGCCTATTTGTACCCCTACTTTCTTGTCTACTGGAAGAAAGACCTGCTCGACAATGTGTGACCCTGTTTTCCTCAGGGGCTAAATAGCATGGAAGCTAAACTTTGTGTGAGCTCACTTACTTTTCCTGCCAGCATGGCTGTAACCTCAGGAGGTAGAGCTGGAGGAGGCTCTGTTCCTGCAGTGAGTTCTCTGGATATTTTGGTGGGCTAGTTGAAGACTGGTTTGGTTTGGTTTGTTTGTAGTCTGAAGTTACTTAAAACCACAGGATCCACCAGTCTGTGCAATCAGCTGGTTTAGCAACTGATGTTATAAGCCTCCATTCTTGGGGTGCCTGCAAGTTTGCTCCTCCAGGCTGAAGGTACTTTAAGTAGGGAAACTGGCCTGGGAAATGTGATGGAGAGCAGGGAAAGATGTAGTGTGAAGGGTCAGGCAACCGTAGTAGACATTGTTCAAAAGAAAATTTTGTTTTTCAGCTCCCTGCTGTTGAGGAGCCGCTGCCCGAGGGGCTCCTCGTACAGATGTGATAAAACTGGGTTCCCTCACTCTAGGAAACAGTTTGCAGGGTGTGTCTTCCATGTCAGACTCAAGGCATAGGCTCTGACTCTATGGGTGCTCCAGGCCTCAAGCACCCATGGGGGGGGGAAAAATAGGGGGTGCTCAGGACCCACTAGCCACAGCTGTTTGGTAGCTGCCAGGAGGAACTCATGGGAGGGTGTGGGGCTTGGGGAAGGGGGCAGAGCAGGAGTGGGGAAAGGCAGACTGGGGCAGGGCCTTGAGGCAGGGTGGAGGTGGCACATTCACTGGAAAAAATAAGTCCACACCCAGGCTTCAAGGGGTCTCAAGAAGGGGTGAGAATACCATGGAGCTATGCCATAGTTGAGGTGTACCAGAACCTCACAGGTAGTGGGCAGAAAAGCTGCTTCCCCTTCCCTATAAGTGAAGAGGGGGATTGTACTGTGCCCTTCTTGGTTAGGGGCTCCATTCAATTTAAGGGATTCCACTCAGGGAATTAAGTGTGTGAGGTGACTGGAGGGAAAAGTGGCCTAAAAGAGGCTGCTGCATGTGTTTGTGTGTGTTGTTTTTATTTTTAAAGACTCTGAAGTTGAGGTCTTTGTTTTTCTTGACCCTGAGGTCTCAGCAGCACAAAGGGAAGCCCCAGTGCTGATGAGGAAGCACAGATGCCTGTGAGTGAGCATGGGAAGGGGGAAATGACAATAAGGAAGGACCTGCGGTGTGTATTTCCAGCCAGGGCTTTCCCAAGGGGCCACCAAGGAAGAAATCCTGTGAAGCAGTCGAGCTGGTCCAGATCAGGCCACCAGCAAGATTCTTCGCAGTGGAAGCAGTTTCCTTGGCCACCTCAGCAGAGAGATGTGATTCAACTGAATTACAAGCTGATATTTGTCCATGTCCCAGTAAGGACATTGTTGTTGGGACTTCCTTGTTCAAATCTTTAGGATTCTTTCCAGCTGTGCCTGCAAGGCAGCAGAGAATTCCATGTCCCCTTTTACTCTTTCAGTGAAGTGAAATTTTTCTGGGAACAGTTTAGAATTCGGAAGGGGATGAGGGATATGTGGGGGGTGGGAAGGAATATTGTGGCGATTTCTTTTTCAGCCTTTCTATTAAGCCTGTTACTATCTTTCTTTTTTTTTTTTTCCATACAGTGAAAAAATACCTAAACCATGTTCTGGGTTGGGTTTCTTGTTATGCTAAACTGTTGCAGCCTCCACGTTTACAATAGATTTAGGCTTGAAATGGTGAATTTAAAGGCTCCAGTGAACTTTTCCAGGTAAATAACTTAATGCAACATCTAACTGCATCTTTAACCCCCACACCCTGTGGTCTGCTTTGGTACTGCCCCTCATGTCTCAGGCCTCTAGCCATCACCTTGTTGTGGGCAGGACTCTAATCCCAATTCCTTGTGACCAGTGGTTTTAGGCTGTAGTCCCCTTACGCTTCACTCTGATTATCCCTAAGGAGATCTGAACAACATCCAGCCCTGCTTTTACTCCAAGGACAATGACTGGTCACTGGTAAGAATACTGACCGCTTTCATGAAGCAGAGTACACTTATGTAAGGACAAAAGCATACAGAGACACACATAAAGAGAATAAAAGGATCTAAACATACCAGACCTCTCCCATCTTCCACATGGGTGAGTCTGGCAGGCCAAGTTCCTTCCAAGCCTTGGACAGGGTTTGGGTCAGCCCTTGGATGAAAGGTCATGTCCATCTGCTGAATCAAAAAAGATTCCCCTGTTGGGCTAAACTCAGCCTTTTATATCAAAGGGGCTTCTCTAAAAGAGAGTTCGTGTGCATTAAGCTGGGATGTAAATCTGCAGCGCACTAGCCTGCCGTGCAATAACTAGCCTTGTGGGGCCTGCTACTGCCCACTAAGCGTCCACATGGTGTTTTAATCAACTGCAGTTTGAAATGGGAGTAGATCAAATCACACCATGGAGCTCTTAGAGTGGCTGCAGTTAGCGGTTTCCAGCCCATGGAAGCGGCGTGGGCGGCAGGGACGTGCTGGCCGCTGCTTCCCACAGCTCATGTTGGCCAGGAATGGTGAGCCACAGCCACTGGGAGCTGCGGGCGGCCGTGCCTGCAGAGGGTTAAAGGAAACAAAGTGTCTCGCAGCCCGAAGGCAGATTATCCTGGCTGACCGCAGGTTGCCCACCACTGCTATATAGACCCTACAGTGTCAGTTGGTGTAAGTTTTATGTTGCTCGGGTGTGAGTAAGCCATCCCCTGAGTGACCTAATTTACGCTGACCCAAGTGTCACTGTGCCCAGCGCTATGTCAGCAGGAAAGCTTCCCCCACTGATACAGCTACCCCCTGGCGCGACCCTTGGGCTGAGAGCCTCCGCACTAGCAGCACTACAGTGCACAGCTGCAGCGGTGAAGTAGCACTGCTGTAAGCCCAGTAGCGCAGCCATAGCCTTAGCCTCAGGGCCATCCGTAGGCATACGTAGCTGCATAGGGCACCACATTGCCCCAGATCTCACGGGCAGCGCCGGCGACCAGCCCTATCCCTCGGCCGCCCTGCGGGCTGTTTCCACTGCAAGGGGCAGGGCCGTCCCAAAGGAGGTGTTTGGCCCCAGACAACTCCCTCCACCCCACCTCTTCCCCCAGCAACCCCACGCTGACTGGCAGTGGCGGGAAGCGGAGCAACCCGGCCCATCCCTCTCTACTCCGCCAGCTCCCAGCCGCCTTGCTCCGCTTCCCGCTACTGGTGAGTGCAGGGAGGTTGGGAAAAGGACGCCCCTGCACACACTGGTGGCGGGAAGTAGAGCGCAGTGGCTGGGAGCTGGCTGGGGCAGGGCAGGGCTGCTCTGCTTCCCGCCGGTGAGTGCAAGGGCAGGGGGAGAATCCCTTCCCCCAAGTGACATGGCTGGGACTGGGATGAGGGAAGCAGAGCGGGCTGCTCCCGGCCCCCTGCTAATTCCCTGGGCCACTCTGGGCCTGTGGGGCCCCTAAAAGTGCCCTCCCCCCACAGCCCCTGCCTCCCAGACCCTTGGGGGGGGAGGCCTGGGGCCCCACACAGCCCCCCCAAGGGGCACTGCATAGGGCATTCAAATGGCTAGGGACAGCCCTGCTTAGACTCTAAGGTCAGAAGGGACTTTCATCACACTGCAGGCCACAGAACCTCACCCACCCACTCCTGTAATAGACCCATAACTGTTGGCTGAGTAACTGACATCCTCAAATCATGATTTAAAGACTTCAAGTTACAGAGAATCCATCATTTACTCCTGTTTAAACCTGCAAGTGACCCATGCTGCGGAGGAAGACGAAACTTGCTTTAGGGTACATCTCCTACAGGCAATTCAGGCATTCCAGCACAGTGACTCATGGTTTAGAAAATAACAGTTCCTTCATGACCCTTTGGAATAGTCTTCAGAACATCAGTGAGTAGTATTGAATTGTCTCAGCTGGGCATTGTTGATTCTTTGAAATAACAGAGTTCCCCTCAAGTAAAGGGATCTTTGGTGATACACTATGTCAGAGGCAATCTGAAAAAGGAAGCACATAAGAGATCAAAGCTGCTCTGGATCAGAGGGGACTATCAAACATTATTTTTACTATTTCTATTTTCATGCCTGTATTTGGAATCTGCTGGGATCAAAATGGGGAAGCCTGATTTAGACAACTGGCATTTGGGCTTCTTCAGAGACCAGAGGATTCTGCATCTAGCTCAATAAGAAAGGATAGACTTTTGCAGAGTATCTTCTTTGAGACCCTCGCAGTTAAAAGCAGTAGTTTTATATTGCCTGTGGCAGAGCCACAGTTTGGCCTGTTTTCAGGAACAGGATGACTCACCTGAAAGCTGAGTTTGAACTATTTGTGTGGTCGTTCATTTGCTAGTGATGGCTGAGGAAAAAACAAGTGAGTTTGGCAAGTCAATGGCAGTCAGCACAGGGGGCTGTGATATCAAATTGATTTTAGCTCCCAAGATAACGTTTTTAGAGTGTGGCAGGGTGGGGGCTGCATTTGTGTACTGTCCCCCTTGTAATTTCTGGTTACTGTTCTGAAGTTTTCATTTCATAAACATGAACACAGAGAGGAATCATGTTCCCCTCCTGTGGAAACAGTCAAAGAATATAAGTCTCTTACTTTGCTTTGGGGTAAGCTTTTTAACTCTCTTACCATCAATCATTTTGTGGGGTTTATATACATGATTAGAAGAGTGGGGGAATAGAACTGAATGAATGGGGGAGGGAGGGAGAAATGTCCATGTGGATCTGAATCCAAAACCAAATTTCAGTTCAACCAGATTCACAACCTTTGCGTTTTACTTCCTAAGAACACTTCAGGAGTTGAGTTTGTACTAACATGAATACTTTTGAGAAGTGAATGTTAAGCCTGAAAATTTGCCAAAAGCAAACTTGTCAAATTGTATTTACTGTAAAATTCAGCATTTGAAATTTGTACTTTGGCTAGCCAGCCACTCTAGGAACAGAACAGGACTTATCTAACTAACCAATACAATGCTAATTGCATAGTTTCAATATCAATATTCATTATGAATTGTTTGTAAGCTCTTCATATCAAGACAATTTTCATGAAGGCATTCATGAATAATTTCAAACAAAATTCTGTGATCTGCCTTAGATTTTGCTTACTGAGAAATTACTCAAAACTAGTTATGAATTCTCAGCCGTGGTAGAGAAGTGTGATCATTAAAACTGGGTAATCTGTTTCCTATTGCCATGTTTTCCGCATTGGTACTCAAGATAATAGAACCTCAAGGCAGAAATGAACTATGAGATGACAGAGTCCATTCCCCTGCAAGGACAAAAAGTGGTCCTGCAATAAAAGATGCATCAGATACCATGCCTAGCACAATGGTTTCCTGGGCCATGACTAGGGCTCCTACGCATGATGTTAATACCAAAAACAAAAAAACTGATTCCACACTTCAGTAAAAAATAACGAAATGTATAGATATTACTGAAATGATTACCCATTCAACAAACTGCTGTTTATATAGAATTGGATCATTTTGCCTGTAATGTAAATGTAATTCATGTATCTAAAAGAGACAGGATTTTAAAGTACCTAAAAACTGGCAGTAACAATGACATGTAGGAGCCCTAGCTCTCACTCTGTTTTTATACCAGTATTGCACCATTGATTTCAATGGTTATTCCCAATTCCCAGAAGTGTAAGTCGGATCAGAATCTGGCTCAATCATTGTTCAATATGTAGAATGTTATGCAACTACCAAGTGGAGAACTGAGGGCAAATAGAGTTAGACAGCTGAAGAGGTTAAGCTGGATGTTTTTGAGGGCCCGGGAAGAGGGAAGCAGAGTTTATAGATTTTATAAAAATAAAGTTTTTATAGATAGAGTTTATAAAATTCTCATCAACAGCCCTTGAAGAGTTAATGCTTTAAAAACTAATGTTCTATCAACAAGGTTATTCACTTGTTTTTATCCCTTTAATGTTCTCTTTAAATTCAACTTTTAATATTTTTAATTTAGTTTTTAAATTATCATGGAGGATATTAAAATATCTACTCTATTAAAAACTGAATTATAGTGTGTGTTTAAACTATAAAGATACACTTCAAGACGCAGTTTTATGAATTAAATGAATCATAAGAACAATGCAAGGTCCTTATTAACATTTTTAATCCATTAAACTGTTTATCGAAACAGTGACTGTCCTTTATAAAATATTTAATGTTCCAGACTGGGATTCGTAATTGATCTGCACAAAACCAAATGTATAAATTGCTGTTGTCTTTCTTGGACAGTAGGATGGAAACCCTCATTTTTTTACATTTTTCTTGAGCAGCAGAGATGGCCAGTGCTCCCTTCTAAGGGGGGATGCTGCCCTATTCCAGCCTAAAGAACACACACATTGGTCTAATCAATAATAGCTAGCAAGATCAAGTAGTGATATCTATCACCCTGAATTGAACCTCCCTTTCCTACACAAGCTAATGACAGTCGTCTGCTATACCAGGGGTGGCCAAGCTGCATGCAGCTCTTTTACAGTTAAAATGCAGCTCGTGGAGCACCCCACCCTATTCTCCACCTACCAGACTGGGGAAAGGGGAGCTTGGGGCTTCAGCATAGGCACCCACTTCCCCACTTTTCCCCTGGGTGCTCGACCCCCCCCCCCAGCCCTGCCCCCACTCCACCCCTTCCATGGGGTCCCACCCCTGCCCTGCCCCCATTCCAGCCCCTTCCCCAAATCCCTGCCCTGGTCCCACCTCCTCCCTGAGCACACCACGTTCCCACTCCTCCCGCTCCCTCCCAGCACACCGCCAAACAGCTGTTTGTCAGCAGGCGGGGGGAAGCTCTGGGAGGTAGGTGGAGGAGCAGGGATGCAGCACACTCGGGATGGGAGGAGGAGGGAGGGAGTGGAGCTTGGCTGCCAGGGGGTGCAGAGCACCCACTAACTTTTCCCCGTGGGTGCTCCAACCCCGGAGCACCCACGGAGTCAGCGCCTATGGGCTTCAGCCCTGTGGGGAGAGGGGTCTTGGGGCTCGGGACTTCAGAAGGAGTGGAGCTGAAGCCCTGAGCCCCAATAGGTGCACCCCACAGGGCTGAAGGCCTGAACCCCGATAGGTGTGCCCAGCTCTTGAACTTCTGAAGATTATCATATGCCGCTTGGAGGGTCAGTAAGTTTGGCCACCCCTTTTCTATGCCCTCGATCCCTTTCAGTCAGGGTTCAGGCTCAGAGGTGATACAGAGACAACACTTGTTGCTCCTGTGGGTGGCCTCCTCCTGTCTCTCTAGACCAGGATGACAATGGATGTGCTATCTATGGCATTCAATACTGTTGATCACTAAATTCTCTTATCTCTGTTCTATGAAATGATAGGGATACACAGAAATACACCAAAATGGCTTTAAGACCAAACCCAGAGGGCTAGTGCATTCACTGGCAGACTCCCATCAGCTCTAATTATAGTGGTTTCATATAGTTAACTAGATGTCATGGACTCAGCTATCAGTGATACACAAACAATATCCAACTGCATACATCTCTTTCAAATCCAGTGCAAATAGCACCCTTCTCACAGCTTTCCCAATACCTGAGAGAGCAGCTGCCCAATGCAGTTGGACCCAGGCAAGACAGAAGTAATATTGATAGGTAGAGGAAAGCACTTTGAGAAACTTCTTCATAACAATCCTTTGATCAATAGCACCTTCTTATTGATTGTAAGGCTGGTTTAGAGTCTCAAGGACCTTTGGATTCCTCAGGGCTTTGGAGTGCCGAAATAACCACAGCTGTAGGAAAACTCCCACGTTCACAAGTTTTCAAACATTGATCTAACCATAGTGATTCACAATTTCCAGGCTCAATTAGTACAACTTACTCTATCTGGGAGTGAAACCAAACACACTGAGAGCACTTTGACTGGTACAAAATACAGTAGCCACTCACTAGTGGTGGCTCAAGTAATTTTATTTCATTAGGATGTGTCCCTAGAGTATAACTAAGGGAATATTGTGTAACTTAGCCCATCCCTTAATGCTTTCCAAAACATCTGATATAAAGGAAATATAGATATAGAGCCATGACTGACCTCCTGGCATTGGCCATTGTCGGGGTCACTACAAAGTCATTTTCCCACTGCTGATACTCGCACCTTCTTGTCAACTGTTGAGAATAGGCCATTTCCACCTTAATTGAATTGGCCTCGTTAGCACTGACCTCCCACTTGGTAAGACAACTCCCATCTTTTCATGTGCTGTAATATATATATACTGCTTACTGTATCTTTCACTCCATGCATCTGATGAAGTTGGTTTTAGCCCACGAAAGCTTATGCCCAAATAAACTTGTTAGTCTCTAAGGTGCCACAAGGACTCCTCGTTGTTTTTGCTGATACAGACTAACACAGCTATCACTCTGAAACCTGCCAGAAGGCAGGATATTGGGCTAAATGGACCTTTGGTCTGACCCAGTATGGCCATTCTTATGGCACTTTAAAACTTACGCCCACTTATTAATACACAAATCACCATCTCAGTCACCCAGATGCTCCTCTCAGACCCATACTATCCAAATGCAGTCTGTGAAGTTGCATCAGTGTACCTGTGAGTAGGATTTGACCCAATGTGTCAATAAGTCCATAATACACAAGGAAACTAAGGGTACTGGGAAATTGTAACTTTTTTCCTGTCACTTAAACAGTGGGAAATTAAAATGTCTCTTGTCCAAGAATGAAAATTAGTTTTCACCCCCTCTCAAAAACAAAAAAGTCTGTACCCCATCAACTAGGCTACAGATTTGATTCCAGATCCAAACCAGAAACAAATTCTGTGCAAATCCAATTCAAGGCCCTGATTCAGCAAAGCAATAAGTATGTGCTGAACTGTAATCATACAAATAATTGGGCTGGATTGGGGCCTAAAAATAATTTCCTGGATTGGGGCCATAAATAGTTACTAGCCCAATAACAAGTGTGTTTTGCTTTTTACTTAAGCAATTTATAGTAAGTTGGTCACTTTTTAAATTTACGGCCTTTTTTTGAACCTGAGTTTTGCTGTCGATTTTAAATCAGTCAGTCCATGGCAAAGGCCTTCTATTCTTACCTTGAGTAAATAGATTAATCTATGTGAAAATGAAAGCTGCTGCATTCAGGCTTTTTAACTCTAACTTAGGTGTAACATGTTGGCAGTTCAGAAGCAAGAAAGGACAGGTGACAACAATCCCAGCTCAGCACTATTGTATTTCACCAAGTTATGTTGCCCTAGTCACAACACTTGGAGGAAGTTCCACACAAACAGAGGAAGCCGAATTTGCTCTGAGAAGAAATTAGTAGCTGCATTACTACCCTCTCAGCACTGATGCCTACAGAAGATAAAACCTGGGAAAAGACCTCTGGTTCCTATTCTTTATTGTTGCTGCCTGGGATTTAACTTGTATGTCTGAACTATGTACATATTTCACTGACTTTGGTGGGGCGCCATTAGGGCATTTACATGGGCTGAGACAGTGACAGGACTGCTGATGTTTACAGTAACAGGTTAGGCCTACTTTATTCCAGAGTATTCTTATTTCTTAAAATAATTGGTGCAACCCGACCCGTTTCCCCCTCTCTATTGTTATTTTGTCTACTGGGTTTGTGGAAGAAGGAAGCAGTAAATTACTAAAGAAAATAGCTTTTATCTTGCCAGGACGTGTTGCTTTGAACTTGGATGATATCAACATATCAATCAGATTCACTGATATATTATACAAGGTTGTCCCTGGTTTATGGCTCGCTGAGGTTGGAAGTTAAAATGAGGGCTTGTCTGCATTAGAAACTCTTGCCACAAGTGTAACTACCCCAGTGTAACACCCCCACCCCATGTAGATACACTGCGCCATTACGTGGGGCACCTGGTTTCCTTTTCCTTAGTCACACTGGTACGAGCCCATTTTACAGAAGTGTAAATCAACACTGGGAATTTGCTCTGGTGTAGCTATTCAGTATAGCTACAGCAATGCAAAAATCCCTAATGGGGGGACAAACCCAGAAATCAGAAGATCATTGTTCCCCCATATAAAACGCTCTTTAGAGTGCACTTACAAAAGGCAGTATTGTGAGACTAACTGTCCAGGGCACGACCAAGTCTTGGCCAGTGAAATGGCCTAATGAACTAAAAATAGCTGGCATTGGTTGGACTTTGGTTAAGTTACGAATTCCAAGGCTTTACGTGGCTTCAAAAATTGCAAGCTGTTTTTTCTGATTATGGCATTTTCACTAGTTCATGACATTTTAGGCCTGGGGCAACTTGTTTAACTGCATTAAATGCTATTGCTTTCTTTGTGAATGACCGTGAATTGTTTTTTTAAAATGCTAAATAGCCAAACTAAAGTGGATACTCAGTTGAATTGGTCCAGATTTGCCATGCAGAGAAGTGACATGCAGGGATCAAATTGGTAAAAAAAAAAAGTAAGCGGAGGTACTAATCCAAGCTCCTCCCATTTGTCATGTCAAAATAACATGCCTAGGTCTGCCAATTTTGGTTGGACGTGTTCCTGAAGGTTTCCATCACATGACCTCTTTAAAGATTCATCTTTCATTCCTGGAGACTCCAGGACAACCTGGATGGTAGGCAACTCCGTGGACATGCCACTCTCAGTAGACTGTACAGACCTTCAGAGTGTGATTACCTTCTTCCTTCTTGCATATTTTGATAAGCAGTAAAATCATTAAGAATGCTGGTATAATTAGGCTTCAGAGTCAACATCCCAGTGAGAGAGAGGGAAGTTGATCAGTCTGGCAAAGCTATTATTTCAGGCTGTCTGATTTATGTTTGTATTGCATTTTAAAGCTCATTTCTCAACTGAAAGCATGAGAGACTTTGGGCCAGATCCTCATTTAGTATAAATCCGTGTAGCCTACTTAATTTCAGGGGAACTATGACCATTTATACAAACCGACACTACAGCTGTTTTTAATGAAAACTCAGCTTCTGGAGCACTATGTAGTCAGTCACCAAGGAAAATTCAGTGCAGCAGGTCATCTTGTCCAACTCCCTGTTCAAAGCAGGACCAACCCCAACTAAATCATCCCAGCCAGGGCTTTGTCAAGCCAGGCCTTAAAAACCTCCAAGGATGGAGAATTCCACCACCTCCCTAGGTAACCCATTCCAGTGCTTCACCACCCTCCTAGTGAAATAGCGTTTCCTAATATCCCACCTAGACCTCCCCCACTGCAACTTGAGACAATCGCTTCTTGTTCTGTCATCTACCACCACTGAGAACAGTCTAGAGCCATCCTCTTTGGAACCTGCCTTCAGCTAGTTGAAGGCTGCTATCAAATCCCCCCTCACTCTTCTCTTCTGCAGACTATATAAGCCCAGTTCCCTCAGCCTCTACTCATTAAGTTATGTGCCCCAGCCCCCTAATCAGTTCTGTTGCCTGCCGCTGGACTCTTTCCAATTTATCCACATCTTTTCTGTAACGGGGGCCCCAAAACTAGATGCAGTACTCCAGATGTGGCCTCACCAGTGCCAAGTAGAGGGGAATAATCACTTCTCTTGATCTGGCTGGCAATGCTCCTACTAATGCAGCCCAATATGCCATTAGCCTTCTTGGCAACAAGGGCACACTGACTCCTATCCAGCTTCTCATCCACTGTAATCCCCACGTCCTTTTCTGCAGAACTGCCGCTTAGCCAGTCGGTCCCCAGTCTGTAGTGGTGCATGGGATTCTTCCATCCTGAGTGCAGGACTCTGCACTTGTCCTTGTTGAACCTCATCAGATTTCTTTTGGCCCAATCCTTCAGTTTGTTTAGGTCACTCTGGACCCTATCCCTACCCTCCAGCATATCTACCTCTCCCGCCCTAGCTTAGTGTCGTCCGCGAACTTGCTGACCATGCAAGCCATCCCATCATCCAGATCATTAATGAAGATGTTGAACAAAACCAGCCCCAGGACTGACCCCTGGGGCACTTCAATTGATACCGGCTGCCAACTAGACATCGAGCTGTTGATCACTACCCATTGAGCCTGACAATCTAGCCAGCTTTCTATTCACCTTACAGTCCATTCATCCAATCCATATTTTTTTAACTTGCTGGCAAGAAAAGCTTTGCTAAGGTCAAGGTATATCACATCCACTGCTTTTCCCATATCCACAGAGCCTGTTATGTCATCATACAAGGCAATCAAGTTGGTCAGGCATGACTTGCTCTTGGTGAATCCATCTTGACTCTTCCTGATCACCTTCCTCTCCTCTAAGTGCTTCAAAATGGATTCCTTGAGGACCTGCTCCATGATTTTTCCAGGGACTGAGGTGAGGCTGACCGGTCTATAGTTCCCCAGATTCTTCTTCCATTTTTTAAAGATGAGCTCTATATTTGCCTTTTTCCAATTATCCGGGACCTCCCCTGATCACCATGAGTTTTCATGGACAATGGCTCTGCAATCACATCAGCCAACTCCCTCAGCACCTCGGATGTACAAGATCCGAACCCATGGACGTGTGCATGTCCAGCTTTTTCTAAATAGTCCTTAATCTGTTCTTTCAACACTGAGGGCTGCTCACCTCCTCCCTATACTGTGCTGCCCAGTGCAGCAGTCTGGGAGCTGACCTTGTCTGGGAAGACAGAGGCAAAAAAGTATTGAGTACTTCAGCTTTATCCGCATCATCTGTCACTAGGTTGCCTCCCCCATTCTTTCCCTGACCACCATCTTGTTGCTAACATACCTGTAGAAACCCTTCTTGTTCACCGTTCACATCCCTTGCTAGCTGCAACTCCAGTTGTGCTTTGGCAATCCCTGGTTAGCTTCCTAAACAGGATGGAAATGTGGACAGATGACTAGAGAGGAGTATAAAAATATTGCTCGAGTGTGCAGGGGTGTAAACAGGAAGGTCAAAGAGCTATCTAGCAAAACTTGACCAGGGATACCTGTGACAGGTTGGACCCCACTTCTGGGATGCCACTGATGTACTGGGATTTCACTGAGCCTGCCTGCTCCACTAGCCTGGGCTTCCCTCCCTGTTTTGCTGAATCAGGCTCTCTGGCCTGTGGCAGCACAAACACATAGGTAGGGGTGCACCAGCTGTAGATTCACACAGTCTGCAAACAGGTGTCTGTGAGGAGACTCGGCTCGGAAATCGCCCAGCACTCAAGTGCAGCTCCCCTCTAGAGAGTACACCCAAAATAATATTGTCTTGCCCTGTAGACAAATCTATACAATGTAAGGTCATAAATTCGTCCCCTCCCTCAATGTGGAGGAAAATATGCACAACATCTTGCCCTATCCCCAGTTATAAATTGCACAAACTGGGTTTAATAATAAACAAAAACAAGTTTAACTATAAAAGGCAGATTAAGTGATCATAAGGGATAGCAAATAGAACAAGGCAGATTACTAAGCAAATAAAACAAAACACACATACTAAGCTTAAGATCTTAAAGAGACTGGTTTCAAGAAGTAATTTCTCACTCTAAATGTTGTTTTAGGCAAGTTGCAGAGTTTCTGTGGCTTAGAGTTCCAGTTATTTCTCTTTACAGACTAGACTCCTGTCTTAATCTGGACTCAGCCCTTGCCTTTCCCATTGCCTTTCCCACAGCTCAGTTCCCTTTGTCTCTTCAGGTACTTTCAGCAGTCATTCTTCCTGGGCAGGAAGGCAATGGAGAAGAGTCCTGTTTGCCTTACTCCCCAGCCTTAAATAAGATTTGCATAAGGTGGGAATCTTTCATTTCCCAATCTTGACCTCCCCCCTCCTTTTAGTGCAAAATTACTAGAAGTCCAAGTTGGTGTTTAGTACCAAATGAGAGGACCACCTGACCTGGTAGCATCACAGCTATGTCCCAAGACGCCTCTCAGGAAGGAGAGAGAGTAGTATCGACTGTTTCTTTCTAATGGTCCATCAAGGCTGATGGCCTGTTGTGTGTAATTTGGGTGACACCCACCAGACAGAGTTGTAATTGTTACATAGTCAATATTCCTAACTTTAGATTCAGAAATATACATACATAAAAATTGGATAATCACATTCAGTAAATCATAACCTTTCCAATGATACCTTACAAGACCCAACTTGCATAAAATATATCTGTTATGCCATGCCATATAAGCATATTTCCATAAAGAATATGGGGTGTAACATCACATTTCCCTCTTTGGTAAAGAAATAGACTAATAAATCCAAGAACTGCTAAATGGACAGACAATAATAAACCAATGAGATTTACTTACACTCTGAAATGCACACAATCCCCTTCCCAGTTTACAGATCCCCACCTCACGCACATTCATATAGCACCATTGGACAGAGCATGAAAAAAAATGAAATGCACAGTAAAATATCCTGTAGCAGGGACAAGACCAAAATAAGGCAATCTGGAGTTCTAGACACATACCCTGCTCTCCCCCATGACTCAGATCCTATGCCTTTAAATTGCCTCCTCTTGGGACTGCAGGGAGCACCTACACAAGAGCAATCTGTTGGGCAGATGGGAGACCCACCACCCCCTTCTCAGACCACTGCTTCTTGTCTTAAGTTAGGAAGGGGCCTATTCTTGGAGGAGAGAGCGGGGACATAGCTCTGCCCATCTGGGCAAAAGAATTCTGTGTGGAGGGGCCCCTACTGACACCAGCCCAGCAGAGCCATGATAGGAAGGCAACAGAGAGGACTCTGTCTGGGGTGGTTTTCAAGAGGACCTCCAAAACCCAGTGGATTTCCATGTTAGCACCCCACTGAGGTTTCACTTCTTACAGTTCTTGTTTCAAGTACACATCACTGCATTGGTTGCACTGGGGCCAGCTTTTCTTCACAACTATGAGGGCTGGAAACATTTTGTGTTTTTTAATTAAAACAGAAATGATGTCATAACATGACTCCAGGAGATGGGGCTCTGGGCACACATCTATCTTGAAAGCCAATCAGAAAGCACTAATTCTGACTTGGTTGTAACTCTGTTTTACGCACATATATCTCTCTCTGTTCACCAGCAACCTCAGAGGTTTCTGGTCTTTGCCAGGTCTGCAGTCCTCCTTAGATATTGTTAACTCCAGCAGCTACTGAAAGTCCTTGGAGCAAATGAGCTCCAACTGACTATCCAAATTTGAAATGTGGTCTGATTCACTCTTATTTGCCTCTTTTGGGGGAGGGTTTTTGTTTGTTGATTTGAGGAGAGAGAGGAGGAAAAGAAACAGCAGAAGAATGGTGGTTTAATGTCCTATATCCATGCTGTACCTCCTGAGCGGTCTAGTCAAAATTTTAAACAAATGAGGGCTTCCATAATTAAAGTGTAGTGTGAAACCACAGCTGCCATAACCATAAGGGTAGCCTAAAATTCCTCGTTACCTGTAAGGGGTTAAGAAGCTCAAATAACTTGGTTGGTACCTGACCAAAGGAACCAATGGGGACAAAAGATACTTTCAAATCTGCAGGGGGGCGGGGAGAGAGGGTTTGTTTTGGGTTCTCTGTTTCTGTGGCCGTTCTCTCTTGGGACTGAGAGAGGCCAGACAGAAATCCATCTTCTCCAACCCATCCTAATCCAAGTCTCCAATATTGCAACCAGTATAGGTAAGCCAGGCAAGGCGGATTAGTTTGCTTGTGAATTTTCCCTTTGCTAAGAGGGAAGTTTATTTCTGTTTTCTGTAACTAAGGTTTTGCCCAGAGGGGAATCCTCTGTGTTTTTAAATCTGAATATCCTGTAAAGTATTTTCCATCCTGATTTTACAGAGATGATTTTTACCTTTCTTTTTTTCTTTTTGATAAAATCTTTCTTTTAAGAACCTGACTGATTTTTCCATTGTTCCAAGACCCAGGGGTTTGGGTCTTTGATCATTTTGTAACCAATTGGTTAGGATATTATTCTCAAGCCTCCCCAGGAAAGGGGGTGTAAAGGCTTGAGGGGGATTGCTGGGGGAAGAGGAACTCCAAGTGGTCCTTTTTCCTGGTTCTTTGTTAAATCACTTGGTGGCAGCATACCTCAGTCCAAGGACAAATAGAGATTTGTGCCTTGGGGAAGTTTTCTACCTAAGCTGGTAGAAATAAGCTTAGGGGGTCTTTTCATGCGGATCCCCACGTCTGTACCCTAGAGTTCAGAGTGGGGAGGGAACCCTGACAACAGCTATGTAACTAATACTGTTATGGTGCATTCATGTTGTTAATCCCATTAATAGTACAATAAATTGAAACTTAGTGGAAAATTTGTAGTGGCCATGGGCAAAGCTGATATTTCAATTAACTCCATTATTTTTTTCCATTAACTTCCAAAGGTATTGGATTGGGCCTTATGTGAGGACTAGACACCACCACCCTCCTCCCTCAGATCTGTATCTGATCAGATATTCAACACAATTAATATTAAGAAAGGGTATGGAATGGAAGTCAAAATAGGGAGAGAACAGTCTAAAGACTATTTAGATAAGTTAGATGTATTCAAGTCAGCAGGGCCTGAGGAAATTCATCCTAGGCTACTAGCTGAAGCTATCTTGGAACCATTAGCAATAAATCTTTGAGAACTTATAGGGGATGGGGAAGATCATAGAAGCCTGGAGAAGGGCAAACATAGTACCTATCTTTAAAAAGGGTAACAAAGAGGACCCAGGGAATTATAGACCAGTCAACCTAACCTGGAAAGATACTAGAACACATTATTAAATAATAAGTTTGTAAGAACTTGAAGGATAATAAGGAATAGCCACCATGGCTTTGTCAAGAACAAATCATGACAGCCAACCTGATTTCCATCTTTGACCGTGTTACCAGCCTAGTGGAAAGAGGGGAAACAGTAGATATGATTGTGATGGATTGTCCCCCTTCAAGATGCCACCTGACATACTGGGATACCACTGAATCCACCTGTTCTACCAGCATGGACCCCCTTCAACCTGTTTTGCTGAGCCAGGTTCTTAAGCTGCCATCTAGCACACACACAGCCAGGGCCACACCCCACTGCAGAAAGACACAGACACTGAGATCAGCTCTGGGAAGACTCAGCTTAAGGGACTTGCCCCAGCACTCAGGTATCCACTTCCCTTGGAGTGCAGACCCATAGGTATATTGTCTTGCGCTGCAGAGAAATCTATACAACGTAAGCTTATACATTCATTCTCTCCCTCAGTATGGAGGAGGATATGCACAACTTCTCCCCCCGCCCCCCCCGCCAGTTAGAAATGACAGAATCTGGGTTTAATAATAAACAAAACAAATTTTATTAAATATAAAAGGTAGATTTTGAGTGGTTAAAAGGGTAGCAAACAGAACAAAGCAGATTACTGAGCAAATAAAACAAAACACCCAAACTAAGCTTGATTCACTAAAGAAACATGTTACAAAATGTAATTTCTCACCCTAAACATTGAAGTAGGCAGGATGCAGAGTTTTTGTAGCTCAGAGTTCTAGTTATTTTTTCTTACAGACTGGCTCCCTGTCTCAGTCTGGACTCACCCCTGCCTTTCCCTTCAGGTTAGTTCCTTTGCCCCTTCAGGTTCTTTCAGCAGTCCTTCTTCTTGGGTAGACCATGGAGGAGAGTGGAATGTCTTCCATCCCAGCCTTAAATAGAATTTACATAAGGCAGGAAGCCTTTTGTTTCCCAAACTTGACCTCCCCCTCCTTTTAGTGAAAGTGACAAGAAGTCCAAGATAATGTTCAGTATCAGGTGACAAGACCACCTGACCTAGTAGTGTCACAGTTACATCCCAGGATGCCTCTTAGGAAGCAGAGAGATTAGTATTTTCACATTCTTGTTGTTTCTTCCTAATGGCCCATCAAATTTGATGGTCTATTGTCTGGTGGGTGTCTTCCCAATACACACCCAGTTTGAATTGTTTCATAGTTCATATTCCTAACTTTAGATACAGAAATGATACATGCATACAAATTGGATAATCACATTCAGTAAATCATAACCTTTCCAACGATATCTGACATGAGCCATCTTGCGTAAAGTATATCTGTTATGTCATATCCATATCATAAGCATATTTTCATAAAGAATATGGAGTGTAATGTCACAGTGATGCAAGCTTTTGACAGAGACCCACATGAAGGTCTCATAAGCAAACTAAGGAAATGTGGTCTAGATGAAATTATTATAAGGTGGGTGCACAACTGATTGAAAGACAGTACTGAAAGAGTAATGATCACTGGTTCACTGTCAGATGGGGAGAGCGTACCTACTGGGGTCCTGAAGGGATCTATTATGGGTCTGATACTATTTGATATTTTAATTAGATATTGTAGTGGAGAGTATGCTTATAAAATTTGCAGATGACACCAAGTTGGGACAGTTGCTAGTACTTTAGAGGACAGGCTTAGAATTGAAAACAACCTTGACAAATTGGAGAATTGATCTGAATTCAACAAGATGAAAGTCAATGAAGACGAGTGGAAACTACTTCACTTAGAAAGGAAAAAATCAAATGCAAAACTACTAAATTAGGAATAACTGGCTAGGTGGTAGAACTGCTGAAAAGGATCTCAGGGTTATAGTAGATCACAAATGGAATATGAGTCAACGATGTGATTCAGCTGTGAAAAAAGCAAATATCATTCTGGGGTGTATTACCAGGAATGTCATATGTAAGACAGGGGAGGTAATTGTCCTGCTGTACTCAGCACTGGTGAGGACTCAGCTGGAGTGCTGTGTCCAATTCTGGGTGCCACATTTTAGGAAAGGTGTGGACAAATTGGAAAAAATCCAGAGAAGAGCAACAAAAATGATAAAAGGTTTAGAAAACCTGACCCATGAGGAAAGGTTAAAAAACCAGGGCGTGTTTAGTCTTGAGAAAAGAAAACTGGTGGAAGACCTGATAACAGTCTTCAAATATGTTAAAGGCTATTATAAAGCAACAGTGATCAATTCTTCTCTATGTCCAGTGAAGGTAAGACAAGAAGTAATGGGCTTAATCTGCAGCAAGGGAGAGTTAGGTTAGGTTTTTGGAAAAACTTTCCAACTATAAGGGTAGTAAAGCAGTAGAGGTGGTGTTGTGTGACCTACCCAGTGTTGAACGGTTATGTGCTTCACAATTATAAACCCTCCAAAGAATTTGAAGATTTACCCATATCAGAGGGAGGCTAATTCTTAATGTGGAGATTGTGAAACATAGGAGTGTCCCTGTGCCCCGGGCAGCATAACGATCTCCAGGGGGACAGATGTGGTCAGTATCCCGTCATCTTCCAACTTTGAATGGGAGGAAGGTCCAGTCACCATCCACTCCTGCCATAACCTGCCAGAGCAATAATCATCTCTCACCACAAGGAAAAGGTGGTAGCACTGTGTGATGGGATCTCCAGAGTACAACCTGGAACTGGGGTACCGCAGTGCCCCCTTAACTCCCCAGTCTGGGCTGTCTCTCACACTGTTTTGCTAGTGACAAGTAGTGAAACTCTCCAGGCACTGTTATCACTGACTCCCAACATGTGGAGCCCCACACTCAGCTAAATTACATGAATGCTCCCTGAGCCACTCACAAATCACACAGAGAAAGGCACCAGCAAATGTCCCAAGCCCCCAGCCTTGCACCTCAGAAGCCTTACTCTCTTGCCTTAGAAGCCTTACTACCCAGTCTGCTCCTCCCTTGATGTGGCAAGGACACACACGAGCCTTTGTAAACTGAGCTGAGCTTTCCCAAGCACTTCAACCAAAACACACTGTTTTAGGTAAAATATAAAACAGATTTATTAACTACAGAAAGATTTTAAGCGATTATAAGTGGTAGGCATAAAAGGTAAGCAGACCATCTAAATCTTAAACCTTATTAAATTAGGCAGTATTTGGATGAAGCAGTTTTCCTCACCCCACTGGATGTTGAAGGTAGGTTAGCGATTTTAATACACAGGCTTCCCCTTTAAACCTGGGATTAGTCTCCTTGGTTCAAGTCTTTGTCTTCTCAGTGTTGTTGCTTCCAGCATAGGTGGGGGAGGAGAAAGGCCAAAGCATGATCCCATTGTCCCCTATTTATATCCTCAGTCCATGTGCCTGAAAAACACTAACCCAGACATGTCCTGGTGGATTTTGCTGGGGCACAGAGTTAAGCAATCCCCCATTATGTGATGTTTACACAGCCGCAGGGTGGATAAAAATCAATGATTTTTTTTTAAATAAAAAAAATTGGATTTTTTTATTTAAATAGTTTTTTCCTCAAAAAGCATTTTATCAAAAAAAATCCGATCTAAAGATACTTTTAATTAAGATACATTATAGCTCCATTATAGTTCAAATATATCTCATCAAGGAATAGAGATTATAAATTTTAATTCTATAGCATGATACAATATATTCATGTAATGTTTAAGAAAAGTTTTGTAAATGAGTTCCAATAGTTCATGGATTAGGGACCCAATTTTATGGGATTTCAGGGGCTTCTGTACAGATTATTTAGCAGCTTGGACACAGACAATGTTGCAAATGTATCCAAGATGAGAGGAAATTATTTAGAAGAGAGTGAAGAGAGTCCCAAGCGAATAACATACGGTTGCAGTGCTCATTTGATGCACCTCCTACCCAAAGACTTCAGTGTTCCAGAAATAAAGGCTAATGTTGTTGAAATTGCAAAATACTTTCATAACAACCACTTTGCAGCAGCTGCTCTGAAAAAAGTGGGAGGAACCAAGCTAACTCTCCCACAAGACGTGCAATGGAACTCAGCAGTGGACTGTTTTGAGCACTATATCAAGAACTGGCCTAATCTGATGACAGTTTCTTGAACAAAATCATGAAAAAAATAGATGGCACTGTCACAGCCAAAGTTCTCAACATTGGGCTTAAGAGAAATGTTGAACACATGCCGAGTACCCTGAAGCCTATTTCTGTAGCCTTGAACAAAATGCAGGGAAACAGCTGTTTTATTACTGATGCTGTTGAAATTTGGAAAGAACTGAGTGAGATCTTGAAAAGAGAAATATGCAACGACAGAGTTAAATTACAAGCATTAAAAAAACAAATGGGACAAGCACTATCTCCAGCCCATTTTCTTGCAAATATTCTCAATACTCAGTACCAGGGTCAAACCTTAACTGCTGAAGAAGAGGAGTTGGCGATGACATGGACATCCAGCAATCATCCCTCCATAATGCCAGCTATAATAGACTTCAGAGCTAAGGGTGAATCATTCAAGAAATATGTTTGCTGATGATGTTTTAAAGAAAATCACACCAATGAACTGGAGGAAGTCACTTAAGCACTTGGATTCAGAGACTGTTGAAGTGATGATCTCACTTTTAACAGCAGTAGCTTCTTCTGCTGGTGTAGAAAGAATATTTTCTTCCTTTGGACTAATTCATTCCAAATTGAGAAATCATTTTGGACCTGAAAAAGCAGGAAAGATTGTTTTTCTTTTCCAGATTATGAACAAACAGGAAAATGAAGGTGAAGACAATTGAGTTAGCTGCAGAAGCCAATATTGTAAGTTTCTCATGTTGATCTGGCTGACATAGTCGATTTCATTTTTGTTGTTTTTTTTTAAATATTTCATTTAACTATTTTAGTTAAAAACAATTTTAACAAAAACAAACCTGATTTTAAAAAACTTGAATGTTTAACTAAATTCCAAAATTCATATGCTTGTTTTGTTAAAATGTTTGCTGTTGAAGAAAAAAATCCAGAATACATTAACGTTGTTGTTGTTGTTTTAGTTAAATAAAGCAATTTAAATGTCTGTCTGGAGATGTTCTCTTCCTAATACAGCATGGCAAGAAAATCCTCCAAATATTAATGATTAACTGGTTGAATTGGAGATAGTTCACTTCCCAGTGACTTCATGAATATCTGCTTCAATTACCTTTTGGTAAATGAAATAACCAAACAATCATTCATTTTCTGATATAGCTGTAAAACTAATCTGAAAAGTTTTCAAAATAAATCACTTAAAAAATATATAGTGTGTACCTTCTAAAAATAAAACTTACATCTATCTCTGAGTTGTGAAGAATATGTATTAAAGTTATAACAATCAATAAGAATGCACTTCTATGTAGAAATCCATGATTAAATAGTCTTCCTGACTAGTGATTCAAATGCTGATTTAAATCATGATTTAACTCAATTTGATTTAAATCAAATCCACCATACACAGCCCCTTACAGCATTGTAAATCCCTTGATTACAACTCCCCTACTGATTAATGGTTGTTTAACACCTTCCTGGGAATGGATACCTCCTTTGTTGTCACTGGGGAACTAGCAATGGAGACTCTCAAATTTACAACATATTTCAGTAACAACCATAGAGCAAAATCTCATAACTTCATACATACTAACTATATATATATTTTAACAGAACAATGGGTGTCAGAAGTTCATAATCTTTCATGTGATTATCTTACATGGCTTTGTCTGAAATATATCAATTATATGACGGGGTGAATATGGGGGTTCCAGGGTGCAGTTTTCAGGTACAGATTGCCACAACTTGTCTCAGAGGCTTTCCTCCAATGAGGAGCTCCTGCCATTCTTGACCATGTCCCCGGGGAGGGTGTTGGGGTGATCAGGCCTGTGGGCCAGCATATTGCACTTGTTTTTAAGTCTGCCTCCTTCACCAAGTACCCTCAATACTCACTCACTCCCAGCGTCTTGGGGGTCAGGGAGCACATCTCCTTTGGCTGTCCAGACTAGGCAGCTGGCTGGGAGCCAGAGGTGCATTTGGCAGCCCTTAAAGAGTCACAGTTACCCTGCACCGGGGTGCAGAGTGAGGCAGCCTGGCAGCAATGAAGGAAACCCTCTCTGCTGATCCCACTCAATGCTTGCCTGTTCTGTTCATTCCCTCTGAAGCACCTGGCACTGGCTGCTGTCGGAAGACAGGATACTAGGCTAGCTGGACCATTGGTCTGACCCAGTACAGCCGTTCTTATGTTCATTTTTCTATCCAGCCACAGTGGAGGAGGGGATTGAGTGACGTGGGAGAGGGTTGTCTCACCTGCTCTGCACCTTAGACTCAGAAAGGTAATCAAACCCATGTCCATACTCAGCTGGATAGCGCAGCCATCTCTCCCACTGCTAGAGAAACCTGAGTTAGCAAACACCCCCCCATTCATGATCCTTCATGACTCTCTAGAGAAACATTGTTATGACTTTTACCTCTTTCTGGGGATCCTAACTACAGGTGTAGCTACCAGTTGTGCCTATATTCAAGAGGATAAATTCTCAATAAAGATTGTATGAAACTTGGATGTAGTATAAGAACATAAATCATCACTGATGTATCTGAGGCTTCTAGTCAGCAAAGCATCTAAACATGTGCTTAACCTCATAGTGGGCTTAAGTCCATCCTTATTCAACAAAGCACATGCTTATTTTTAAGAATTTATTAAGCCCCAATGAAGCTGAGGAGACTAAGTGCATACCTACACGTTTTCCTGAATCAGGGCCTGAGTGCCTAATACTACATGTCTATTTGACACAGCCAATAGTTGTACATAAAAAATATAGTAATTGTATAATAGATACTATTTCCTTTTTTTTTTTTTTTTTAAATGCAGGCCGGGGCTGGGGGAGGGGGTGTTCTTTTCCACTTTAAATTCCGATTACTAAGGATTTTCTTTTCCATTGCGTTACACCCTCAGAAGTGAAACAAGCTCAAATTGTTGAATGCTGGTGTATTCAGACACATAATAATTACTTGTGTGCCAGGTCCCTTCCTCTGTAGACTCTACAGTTTTCATGCACACACAATGGATGATGGCCTAAAAAAGTGTCCACTGCTTTGTAAGGGCTTTGTGTATTTGGTACACTAGATGGCACAAGTGTCCTTTTGTGGACTGGCAATAACATAACCAACCTAGAAACAAAGCTGAAAATACACCACCGATAGCTGTCTATTGCTTCTTTGTTTGAAGATAGTGGCCTATGGGAGAAGTATAGATTTGTCATGGTTGGGGGAACAAAAGATGAATGCACAGCAGTTCAAAATAATAACCTAATCATAATTAATACCTGCAGCATTTATTGTATTACTATCAATCCTGATGAATTCTTTAGGTATTAATGTGAACGTTGGTAGCGATTCTATGGGATTTCAACTAGACTTCAGCGTTAATTGCATGCATATTTTGAAGCGTTAGCAACAAGTACTATCTAGCATGCAATGCCTACTAACCATGGAGAATTCCAGTTTGGAACAGTTCAGACTTTGGAGGGGGAGAGCTAAGAAAAGGAACTGACACAGCAGGGCAGGACACTTTCCAACAGAACATGCGTGCTCAGGCAGGTTGAGAGGACTACGCAATGCAGGCAGCTCCCCTCCTTTCAGAAATGAAGCAGCCATTGATTTCCACAAGACACTAATGTAAAAATTGCCAGGCCTACTCCTCTCACTACGACCTCTTTGATAGCCACTTTAAAATTTTGCCCCCAGAGATACCCATCAACAGGTAACTAGCTATTAAAATAAGGAGCAAACAAATAGAGTTTGGGGATTTGTTACCCAAAACTAATACCAGAACATGATGACCAGGAGTTGTTCTCTTCCATGTTCATCACTATCACTGCAGCATGAGAGGGAGAAATAAAGGAAGAAACAGAAAGAGAGAAATAAATGGAGAGCGGGCCTGGCTAATAAATTGAATGAAGTGGCATGTCATACAGCTAACAACCTATATTATGTCCATTGGGTCATACAAATGCCACACCCCCTGGTATCTTAGTACAGATTTCCAGTACAGATTAAGGCAATCATCTTTAAAAATACAAGGTTCTGTGCTGTTATGTTTAGATTCTTCTACTGTAGATTCTTCATCATGATAGCAGAGTTCCACACTGAAAACGTACAAGGTGACTTACACTAACAATGTACCGTACATGTAAGTTCTTCGTTCAAAATACGTTTTTTCTGTATCCAGCAATGGAAACAAGCCATTGAAGTCTTAGCCTCTTACAGAAGAACTAAGCTGATGCCATCTACTCCAGTCAATTTAATTTCAGCAGCACTATATCCTCTCTGTAGCTGATAGTAATGAACATATCTGGGAATTAGATCAAGAGGACAAGTTACAAATCCTCAAATTATAAACCCATAGAAATTAAAATGCTAGAGTAAAAAGTAATAAATTGCTACCAGTTGCTCTGTGACATTGGATACTTTCAGAATCAAGTAAAGTAAGATCTTGAACCTCAGCAGTGCATGAGTACTTTACAGGGCAGGATGCGCTGGGGGTTGGGGTGGGGAGGGGCAGTGGAGTTAACCAGAGGAAAAGGTGATTTTCTTTGTATTTTTTCATATCTTTTGACGAAACATAATTTCAAAGAAAAGCAGAGGTTGATGGAGAAAATAAAGACCAACCTCAACTAATACTTGTTCTGCACCGTGGACTGCGTAAGAAGAGGTGAGGTTTGTGAAAGGATTCACCCAGCAATGAAGCCAAAGCAAAGAAGAGCATGAACTACAGTACCTCCTTTCCAGCAGCCAGTTACATAAATTAGATTTCTCCTGGGCTAACCTGACTTGTCTGGAAAAATGTTCAAACTTTTCATTTCTGTAACAGGAATTTATGTATTTCCTTTTAGTTTCTCCCCCACCCCCAGTATTCATGTCAGGGAGACTTCTAATTTGATTCCACTCATCTAATGCTAAGACTTCTGTTTGTTCAGCAGCCCCAGCCACACACACAATGGTCTCAGCTTCTTGCAGAGTATGCCAAGAAGAGCCTCCTGCACAGGCTCATTCTGCAAATTGTGTGGGCTATTGTCTGAGAGATGTATTCAGAGAAGTGTTTCATTATATGCTGCTTTTATATTCAGTGCATTTTTTGTAATGGCCCAGGATCTTAGGAGCCATACACACAAAATACATATATCAGCACTGTCCATATACATTTTAACTAACCTTGGTTGTCTTCTCTTGCACACCTGAGCTAGGATGAACTGTATAAGGTAAACTTGTTATAGCAATATTACTGATATGATGGTCTGTTGCTTCTTGTGGGGTTTTTTTAACAGTAACGCAAGTTAGCTGTTTTGAGGTTGTTGGGTCTCTTTTACCTTATGCTGCAAAGTTTCTCCTCTTAATTTGAGTGAAAATAAATGCCCAAATGGGCAAGGATAGACTTGTGGCTAGAGCAAAGGAAGGGGGGGTCAGGACATTTGCCTTCCATTCCTGGCTCTGACGTGGCCTTCGTGTCTGACTTTGGACAAATAGCTTAGCAACCCTGTGCTTCCATTATCCTATTTGTACGATACAGCTAATACTTTCCTCCCTTCCAAGGTACTGTGTGGCATAGTGTAAACTCTTTGGGTCAGGGAACATCTTTTGGGTCTATGTTTGTACAGCGGCTAGCATGTTGGGCTCCTGGTCCATGCCTGGGGCTCCTAAGTATTATGGTAATACTACTAATAATAATTAATAAATACTTCATTTCCATTTGAAAAGTGCTCTGAGACACTTTCATGGGAGGATGCTCTAGTGTGAATAAAACACATTTATTTCCTCCACCTCCCATACCGGTTTCAGGAAATAAAACCATTCTACAGATCATTAAAAGCGGCAAAGAGTCCTGTGGCACTTTATAGACTAACAGACATATTGGAGCATAAGCTTTTGTGGGTGAATACCCACTTCGTCAGATGCATATAGTGGAAATTTCCAGAGGCAGGTATAAATATGCAAGCAAGAATCAGGCTAGGGATAACAAGGTTAGTTCAATCAGGGAGGATGAGGCCCTCTTCTAGCAGTTGAGGTGTGAACACCAAGGGAGGAGAAACTGCTTTTGTAGTTGGCTAGCCATTGACAGTCTTTGTTTAATCCTGAGCTGATGGTGTCAAATTTGCAAACGAACTGAAGCTCAGCAGTTTCTCTTTGAAGTCTGGTACTGAAGTTTTTTTGCTGCAGGATGGCTATCTTTAAATCTGCTATTGTGTGTCAGGGAGGTTGAAGTGTACTGCTACAGGTTTTTGTATATTGCCATTCCTAATCTCTGATTTGTGTCCATTTATCCTTTTATGTAGGGACTGTCCAGTTTGGCCGATGTACATAGCAGAGGGGCATTGTTGGTACATGATGGCATATATTATATTGGTGGACATGCAGGTGAATGAACCGGTGATGATGTGGCTGATCTGGCTAGGTCCTGTGATGGTGTTGCGGGTGTAGATATGTGGGCAGAGTTGGCATCGAGGTTTGTTGCATGGATTGGTTCCTGAGTTAGAATTACTATGGTGCGGTGTGTAGTTGCTGGTGAGAATATGCTTCAGGTTGTCTGTGGACGAGGATTGGCCTGCCTCCCAAGGCCTGTGAAAGTGAGGGATTGTTGTCCAGGATGGGTTGTAGATCACTGATGATGTGTTGGAGAGGTTTTAGCTGAGGACTGTATGTGATGGCCAGTGGAGTTCTGTTGGTTTCTTTCTTGGGCTTGTCTTGCAGCAGGAGGCTTCTGGGTACACGTCTGGCTCTGTTGATCTGTTTCCTTATTTCTTTGTGTGGGTATCGTAGTTTTGAGAATGCTTCGTGAAGATCTTGTAGGTGTTGGTCTTTGTCTGAGGGGTTGGAGCAAATGAGGTTGTACCTCAGCGTTTGGCTGTGGACAATGGATTGTGTGGTGTGTCCAGGATGGAAGCTGGAGGTATGAAGGTAGGCATAGCGGTCGGTGGGTTTTCGGTATAGGGTGGTGTTAACGTGACAGTCACTTATTTGCACCATGGTGTCTAGGAAGTGGACTCCCCGTGTAGATTGGTCCAGGCTGAGGTTGATGGTGGGGCGGAAGCTATTGAAATCGTAGTAGAATTCTTCCAGGGTTTCCTTCCCATGGGTCCAGATGATGAAGATGTCATCAATGTACTATAGATAGAGAAGGGGTGTGAGTGGACGAGAGCTGAGGAAGTGTTGTTCCAGGTCAGCCATGAAAATGCTGGCATGTTGTGGGGCCATGCGGGTGCCCATAGCGGTGCCACTGGTCTGGAGATATATATTGTCACCAAATTTGAAATAATTGTGCATGAGGATAAAGTCACAGAGCTCAGCAACCAGTTGTGCTGTGGCATCATCAGGGGATACTGTTCCTGATAACTTGTATTCCATCTGTGTGTGGGATGTTTGTATAGAGAGCCTCTACATCCGTGGTGGCTAGGATGGTGTTTTCTGGAAGATCACCAATGCATTGTAGTTTTCTCAGGAAATCAGTGGTGTCACGGAGATAGCTGGGAGTGCTGGTGGTGTAGGGTCTGAGGAGAGTGTCCACATATCTGTACAGTCCTTCAGTGAGGGTGCCAATGCCCGAGATTATGGGGCATCCAGGATTTCCGAGTTTGTGGATCTTGGGTAGTAGATAGAATAACCCCAGTCGGGGCTCTAAGGGTATGTTGATTTGTTCCTGTGTTAGTGTAGGGAGTGTCCTGAGTAGATGGTGCAGTTTCTTAGTGTATTCCTCAGTGGGATCTGAGGAAAATGGCCTGTAGAATTTGGTATTGGAGAGTTGTCTGGTAGAGATCATTATTAATGATTATGATGATTTGACTTTCATGGTTAAAAGCCAATAATTTTGAGGATGCAAATCTAATAACTCATATTGGTATATGGTGTTCTTGTAGCTTTATCTGTCCCAGGATATTCGAGAGATAAGGTGGGTGAGGTAATATCTTTGACTGGACCAATTTCTGCTGGTGAGTGAGACAAGCTTTTGAGCTTATACAGAGCTCTTCAGGTCTTATTTGTCTGAAGTAGAAACTTAGCTCAAGTCACTAGAGGGTGCTAGAAGTATTGATGTTAAACACACACACACACACACTTTACTACTATTTATAAATACTTGATTAACCCTGTGTGACTATTCTAGGCAGCTCCATGTTTTCATATTTTGAATTTTAAAATAAATTTTGACTAGGCGGTCACCCACTTCAGAGTGGCTGCAGGCTGAGCACATGGCACACACCAGTGGCTCCTGGCACCCATTCATTCCACACCACAATCTCCCCCCCCCCCCCCCCCGCAACATCCTCTCATCCCCCTCTATTTCAGGGACTCAGTGCAACTCTCCTCAACTCCTCCCTCATGCCTGGGGCTCTGTGTGTGTCTCTTCGCATCTCCTCTCTCCATCCATGGCCCAGGCTCTATGTTCCCCCATTCCCTCCTCCTATACAAGGGTCCCCCTATCATCCTGCCATCCCAGGGGTTCTGTCTCTCTCCCATTCCAACCTTCCCCACGCTGGGGACTCTGTGTGCCCCTTTTCTCCTCTTTCCACATACCAGGGTCCCATAATCTCCCCTGCTCCTGGCCTGGTGTTCTATATGCCCCATTTCCCGCTTCTCCTACTAGGATCCTCCATGCCAGAGGCTGTGTGCACACCTCCTTTTCCCCACTTCTCCCACTTCCCCACCATTATTCTGTTGTAATTGTCTTGTGCCACAGTAATCCCATCAGGCCATGAAGCTTGAGAATGAATTCGGCAACTCTTGTAGGGTCCCCTGTAAGGGCTTGATCCCAGGAATCAAAGCCAATGAGCACCGTTTGCCTAAAACTATTACATTAAAAAGTGTGGGCAGATGTTAGCCTGCTCCCAACTCATCTTGCAGAGTGGCTATATCTTGGTCTCATCTCTACTGATTTTCATTCCTGCGTGTGCCCTGTCTGCAATCCCACAATAGTAAGATTTATTAGTATAGATAGTATTTTCCAAGATGTTTCAATATCAATCAGAGGATCTTTTATCTTTCAACCATTTATGTCAGCTAATATTTCCCTTGATAGGGTGTCAATAGCCTCAACTGCTGTCATTCCTACTTGACAGGTTTCAGAGTAGCAGTCGTGTTAGTCTGTATCCGCAAAAAGAAAAGGAGGACTTGTGACACTTTAGAGACTAACCAATTTATTTGAGCATAAGCTTTCATGAGCAACAGCTCACTTCATCGGATGCATGCAGTGGAAAATACAGTGGGGAGATTTTATATACACAGAGGACATGAAACAATGGGTGTTACCATACACACTGTAAGGAGAGTGATCAGGTACTCCTGCTGGTAATAGCTCACCTTACCTGATCACTCTTGTTAGTGTGTATGGTAACACCCATTGTTTCACGATCTCTGTGTATATAAAATCTCCCCACTGTATTTTCCACTGCATCCGATGAAGTGAGCTGTAGCTCACGAAAGCTTATGCTCAAATAAATTGGTTAGTCTCTAAGGTGCCACAAGTCCTCCTTTTCTTTTTCCAACCTGTGTTTCCGATCCTCCAACTTTGGTTAGATCATCAGCTAGCTCACTCTCATATATGCCACTGTGTGATGGAATTACAGTATTGTGAAGTTGATTGCCTCACTCTCAGATCCTCTGATCCTCCTGATGAACTGCAGTGCTGATAGCATTCTGATTTCCTTAAAAAGAGCTGATGATTGACACCTGCAAGTCAACAAACAGCACAACATCCATCTGTATTTCTGCTCTGTTTATTTCTTGCCGTGCAGTGAGAATAGCTTTCGTTTCAGATATATTCCCGACTAATGCACTTTCTTGTACTCTCTCCATTAGGCCATGGAGTAAAGACACCACAACCACCATTCCTGCAGGATTTTGAGCCATCAGTGTACACATGAATCTGTTTGCCGTGTGACCCTCATTGTGGTAGTGGGGTGTTCCCACAGGAACTCTCTGGCTACCATATTCCCACCATATGCTGAAGTTGCAGAAGAGAGTTTAGAAACATGAGCACCATTATCCTTCCTTTTGTCTGGGATAAGTCATTCCGGGTGTCAACATGTTCAGCTGTACTGGGAAGATAGGCAGAGATGTTGTTAATGGGTGCCATCAACCAGTTGGTTGATATATAGACCGTTGCAGAGATGCTTGAGCGTGAAGCTGTACTAAAGAGCTCACACAAACTTCATGTGTCCTTCATTTTACCCCTTTGGATTTTCCAGTTTTCCCCAAAAATCAATAGGGTTCTCGCCATTGATCCCTAGAACCTTCCCTGAAATTTTGGAATTGATCAGCGGTCACATTCCAAAGTTATCACATGACAGACAGACAGAGAAACACAAATACTGTTGAGTGTAAAGGTGGCAAGTTATTGGGCAGGAAGCCAGGGTGTGAATCTACAGTAAGCCCTGTAGCAGGGGCCATATGGCAAGTTACTGCACGGCAAGCTGGTGCTACTGTAGAATCATATTCTGGTTTGCCACGAAGTAAGTCGCTGCATGGACAAGCCCTAAAGCCTTTGCAAGCTTGGTCACTAGTTAAGTGAGGTTTTTTCCATTATGGCTCAATATGCTGCACAGGAGAGGTGCAAATATGCAATGAGTTTACCTATACTTGATTATTTTTGCCAAAAACTAACACTTAAAGCTCTTTAAAAGCAAGCTGTCTTGGAGAAATCCTTGTGAGACGTGCTTAGAGGCTTATTTCTGGCTGTAGCATCACCATCTTTGGATGCTTTTCTCACTCAATGTGCAGGAGCAATTTCACTCATACTGAAAACTCAACCAAAATGGGATGGCAAACTAGAGAGACTATGAAGGAAAGTACAAAAGGGAAATCAAATGATCCAAGTGGCAGACTTGTTTTCTTACAACAGGCAGAACTTTTTACTGTTTGGAGGATTGATTCTCTGCAATATACCTAGCAAAATCAGGGACAGTATACAGCCATTGCACAGAATGCTAGACAAGAAAACATGCTATCTGCCAGCTAATTTTCTCCCTTTGAAGTCCATTGCAAAACTCCCAGTTTCAGTTTTTTATTCTCCTCATTCAGTTTGCTCACAATGTTATCTTACATTTAGGTAGCACTTTTCATCCTTCAGGATACAGAAGTGCTTAATTACTTATGCACTTACAGGTATCACTTTGCCAATCGCTGACATGCAGCCACATCTGGGATTGAAAGTAGCATATAATAGGTACATGGTATGTTGCACAGCAGAGCTCTGTATTTGGTTCACATTTAGAACTACAGTAATGGCTGGAACCTTTAGGTTCAGTGCAAGCAAGACTGAAGTTAACAGGACCCTTTCTCATTAATTTCAGTGGCAGCATTTGCAAGGTCACAGATTTTCTGTTATTTGGCATCTGACAGCTTAAATTTAGCATAAACTAACAGGGACCCGAGAAAACTATCATTATGGTATAACAGTGAGTATTGGCTCTCATCCCTGGCTGTGCAGCTGACTTCACCCAAATTACTGTGGGTTTAAAATCTGGCTATGCTAGTGCAAACCCATGCAAAGGAAATTGTAGAGAATACCATGTATCTAGATTTGGAAGGATGAAGGGCCAAATTGTTCTTTGTGGGATTAGAACCTGTGGCATGCCAAACCTGAACCTTAAACTATCCTCGGATAACTTGCCAACCGTTCATCATTTTAAAGTGTTGTGCTGTTATCCATCTGCTAAGGAAAAATGTGTGTGTACAGATAATACTGTATAATAAGCACCTGTGCAAAGCATAACCTAGAACAAGTAGGCTATTTTGTAATATTTGGAAGTAGGCACAAGAAATAGATCCCTTACAGGTAGAGTCCCATGCACAAAATAACTATAGACTATGCATTACAAATTCTCACTTCTGTTTGCAGAGGAGAATTTTGCCCTTAGGGGCAAAGCCACTCCCTAGCACCCAGCCTGAGTGTCTCCCTAATGCCCAGCCAAGATCCTCCCCATCAGGGGGAAGAATCCTCCCCCTGAGGCTGAAAATCAGGAGTGAAGCAACTTTGGGAAAGCTTTTTTTTTCTTTTCTTTTTTTTAAACTAAACAGCCTTGTGGTAGGATACATTGCAGAGCTGTAAGATATTTTGCTTTTGGATAGAATGATCAAAATGAAAACTTCATCAAAATTCACATTAAAAAAAAAAGAGAGACAAACACACAACTGTGTTTCAGAAATCCCTTATTCTGTTTCTGTGAGTCTGATCATGCCACTCCTTGATTCATTAATATAACATAACCTGGAGCCATGTCAATACCATGCTTTTAAGCAGAAATCCTTATTGAAACCAATAAGGAATTCTGCCTACAAAGCAATACAGTCATGACTCATAAAAAATAAATTTATGCTAGGTCAAGCAAAGCCATTTTAAATAACAGCTGTAATGATCTGTGTTCAAACTGAAAAACATTCACTGCACTGTAGTATATTAATATTTTTTATTTAATTATGTTTTGTTTAAGGCCAAATGCAAGAGTTTTCCTGACTAATGAGTGTAGGAGTTTGCCCTTGTACTCCACCAGCACAGAACAAAAAAAATATATGCTACATAGCATAAAAAGTGCATCACGCCATTTTGCATATTGTAACTAGAGATATACCAATAAAACACAGGTGAAAACGTCTTTGCATATAAGTGTGTGTGTGTGTAATATACATTTTTCTGCACAAATTACTCAGCAGAAACTCCAAAGCCCTGTATTTCTCCTTGCTTTCCCCATTCAGTGCTTTCCACGTCAGACCGTGTAGGACTTAACCCTTTACAGTACAGCATTTTTTTTCCAAGTCATTTTTTGTAAGCTGCCGATTGAGCCATAAACATAAATCATCACTAAGAGAAGCCCCTTTAGAAAACGTATATTTTTATAGGAGATGTGAATGTTTTACTTGGCAGTTTGGTCCACTTCCTAAATATTGCTCTCGCTATTGTTTATTAGCCTGCTGCAAACTGTAAAGTGCATTCATACTCTGAAAAATGACCCAAAATAGTATTGTGGGTTTTCATATTTATGATCTCCCACTGACCCCATAACAGACTCAGAAAAATCATCTTTTTTACTTTTAAACTATCAGTGCTGCAAGCTCAGTCTGGGATCTGAAAGTCAAGCTGTGTTCTTTCTGGCTCATGTATCCTCATTGCAAGTAAAAAATTATATCGACAATCAGAGAACCAGACTGGGATACTCTCATTCATCCTGAATAGTGGCAATTTACATCATGAATAGTGACATTCAGTGGAACTTCTTGTGATGTAAGATACTGCTCAGCACTGGTAAGGGGATCACCGTCTGCCCCAGAATTTTTTGATGATGCATTAGCCAGAGAAGAATCCAAGTCCCTCTCCCATAGCTGGGCAAGGTTGCAATACTAGCTGGAGAAAAATGAAGCAAAGGTGTATTTTTTGTCAGAAAACTAAACACCAATTAGCCTGATCATGACACAAGATCTGTTAAGTAAGAAAGTACCAATTTTATTTAATCACTTGCTTACCACCTATTCCATTCTATTCCGTGTAGGTTTTTATACCACACATCACCATAATATCTGAGTACCTTCCAGTAGTGCATTAAGTGATTCCGCCTCGATCATATGTTGTTTATTCTCTCCCCAGAGGAAGAAGCATTTAGAGAGGAGTGTCTTGTTTTGCTAGTTTGCTTGTTAAATATACCTGTTGATATGTGTTTATATAAAGAAATCCGCCTTGCACTTGGAGCAGAAAATGATGAGGCTGGTGGTAGTTCTCAGAACACTCCCAGAGAAGGTGCTGTCTCCCACAGAGACAAGCTTTACTCTTATTGTTGGGAGTTCCATTGTGTCAGAGGAGCGAAATCGTCAACCACAGCCTTCATCCCAGAGCTATAAATAGTCTTGTAGGTGTCCTGGGCCCAGGACATGGAACACTTTGAAGATAAAGACTGAGACCTTGAACCTGATTTGAAATTCTATAAGTCGTCAGTGTAGACTGCAAAGGACAGGTGTGATGTGCTCATGGTAGCCTGGGTTGCTTCAGCATTGTATAGTAGCTGGAGTTTACTAAGTGCTGAAGGTTTCATACCCTGGTATATTGCATTGATGTGGTCCAGCCAAGAGGTGATGAAGATACAAATAACTGAGGCTAGGTCTTCATCTGCCAGGATGGAATTACATCTCCTAGCCCACCAGACAGTAGAAAGCATTACACGTGGCCATTGCGATGTGAGAGCTTAGCAGCAGCAAGGAATCCAAGACTATGAAGTGAATGGGCCAATTGTGCATGTCATGCATCTTCAGTCAAAATAGACTGCACCATAGCTGCAAATTCCTCAGAATACTTTTCTCTATTTGGCTTGGGTTCAGCTTCAGCCCACTGTTCTTCATCTGCCAGGATAGGACCTTGCCCCTTCCCTTAATACAGCACAATTTATAAGATATGAAAGAGGTCTGCCAGCCAGGAGATAAAAAGGACTTGAGCAGTCTGCTTTTGCTCATGTTTTCTTGATTGTTCTCAGATACTGAGTAATATGCCAACACTTTTCATTTTTACTGAGAAAGCAAAGTGGTGTTGAGCCATACCGATAACAGATAAAAATTGTGTTAACTACACTTAACCCACAATATTTACTGTTAGCAATGGGTAAAAGCATGCATTGGTCTTCATTTGGTACCATCTCCTGACTGTGTTGGTCAGAGCATTTTCTTTTGCCGTAAGTTACTTTTTGTTTTCAGCTAATTGTCTTCAAAGTGCTTTGCACAGGGTAACTAAATAGACTTCATAAGATTCCTATTGCACTAGGTAAATAAGTAATATTTACACTATTCTATAGATGGGGACACTGAGGTGGAAAGATTATGGGTCAGACGGTGACCTTCTTACACAAAACAGTGAGCAGCTATTCACATATGTCATCCCACTGATATTAACTTTGGATCTAAATTATTTGCCATAAAGAGAATCAGCATCAGAGCTGCGACTTAGAATTATGGGATTCTTTGCTGAGACCACTAGCTTCCTTCTCAGTCCATATCTCTCTTCCAACTCTAGTGCATACCTCTACTCACACACAAATTCTCATCTCTTTTCCCCAGCAGCGTCCCTTCAACACTATTTACTGTCTTTTTACAGCAAACGTACCACTGCAATACAAAGCAGTCAGATTTGTTAAAGGTTTATGCTACTTCTTACCACCATGCTGCTGCAATTTGATGACTCTAGAAAGGCCTAGAGTCCTAGTGTTAAGGAATGCAATTTGAGCCTTTGCGGGCACAGGCATGTCACTGATGCTACTAAAAGAAAACTTGAGCTTAAATTCACTTCAAGTCTTCACTTGCTTGCAGTGGAAAGTTTGCTGGCAGCTGTTGTCCTCATTAGCCTTGTGGCTATGTTTTTCTCTGAAGTGTCTTGTGTCTCATTGCAGCTTAAAGTTTGTTAAATTGGGAGGGGACTTTGGTCATCTGCCAAAGGCAGACAATAAAGTGTTCTTTTCTCCTGTTGTAACAGAGTCGTAAGCTTTGGTTTATGGATAATGGAAGCTACATATAGTAAATTAACAAAAAACATAGAAGAAAACAGGTGGTCTTCTAAGCAGTCCTCTTAGCCCATCATAGATGCCCCCAGAATTTTAAATATAGTAAAAAAATAAACCCTTTTTTTATAAATAATAAATGAATAAAAATTTTTTCACCATTACATATTTTATTTTCCTGTTGTTCTGCCTGTGGGATATGGATTTCTCCCTTCCCGGTGCCTTCGCTGGGATTTATATATGCTTTGTCCTTAAGGAGGGTTTAGATACATTGTCATTTTATACAGTCAGCCCAATTATTTTATTAGGAACACCACCACCTGAGGAACCAGAACCCTAGGACCTTCTGGCATAAAACAACATATCCCATGGCTGAATCAGGCCATCATCTGATTATGACTGGGGTATATGTCTTTTGGTTTCCCCCTGAAGAGGGTCCTGCTCCCTGCCCCAGCTGTGCTCCTAGTGGGAGTCTCCACCAAGTCATACTGTGGCCTGGGGATTTTGAGATTAAATTCCAGCTTCCTACTATATCTGAGATAATAGTTAGGCTGCGAACCTCCAGAAATAACTGGGCCCCTTTCAGGAAAAAGAGACAGGGGTGTGCTGACTAGAAGCCAGGACAAGGAGTGATATGCATTGCTCTGCATAGTATTGTTTGCAGTGCTGTCATAGCTGTCGTGTTGGTTGCAGGATATTAAAGAGACAAGGTGAGTGAGGAATTATCTTTTATTGGACCAACTGCTTCTGGTGAAAGACAAGCTTTCAAGCTACACAGAACTCTTCTTCAGATCTTGTTGCTCTGCATATGTCATTTTCATTGGAGGTTAGCTTGTTTGTCTGGATTTTTAAAGACTATCAAGCAGCAAGCTGAAGGAAATGTGGCCAGATACTCTGGTTGGCGACAGATCTCTGTCCCGGTAGGGGATGGAGGATTAGGAAGCCAGGGGAAGGTGGCAGGGGTGGGGAGGGAAGATGGGGAGAGGGTCCCCTGCCACAGGGGGTGAAGAAGACGAGGAGAGGATTGCAGGGGACAGATGTGGGGAGGCTCCTTATCAAAATTAATCTCTTTTCTCTGTTAGAGTACATTTCTCTGAGCTAGACTAGATTCACTGATGCTCTCTAGCTCCTATGCAATGCTTTGACTCTGGGAAACCATTGTCAGACTGACCTGACCAGCCAGTTTCATTGGGTTTATGGAGTGGTCCAAAAGTAGCTGGAGTGTACCATTGAATCTTTATGGGGTAAGATCAAACCCTGTCTGAATAGTGTGTGCATCTTAGAGGCACTTAGAAATGTCATCTGTAACATCTTCAGTGATATGGAAGCAGATATACTATAAATGCCCGATGCAGTAATGTAAAATGGACTAGGTATCATGATCTTTGAAAAGTGCTGAGGATGTAGCCTGTTCTTTTTGTTTCTTTTATTTTTCTTAATGCCTGGCAGTACGGAGTCTTGTGTTTGGTTTCTGTGTCAGAGACCATATTTTCAAGAGTGGTCTGCATATGTCTGACAACTCTTGTTTGCATTCAATGCCCAACTGTGGTGAATGCAAAGCAAATGTTTTTGTGCTCAAATTGCAAATTTTTTCATGGGGGGAAAAATGTGGGTTCATATACAAAGATTTCAGGCTTGATTTCCCAATTGCACTACTCCCCTTTCTCCATTCATTTAGTTTCAGGAGATGCACCAACTTGAAACTGGAGCAACATAGTGGTGACTCAAGCCCCCAGGCCTTTTTGGCTAATTACGTGTGTGCTTTGGACGTGCCTTGCTATTTAGTTTAAAGTTTGGCATATAAAAGCTGAATTACGTGTGTTTTATGTTGATACCAGTATGTGTATGTATTTCTAATCTCTGAAGTCTCATAACTAGTGTTGCACCCATCACATGTGTGCACCCATCAATTAGATAAAATTTACTGGTAAAATGTTAGATTTGGAATATGGGTGCTTTATCGGACGACACACACAAGATAGATTTTGGAGTCTGTCTCATCCATGACAGAATTACCAACTTGGGATCATTTCTGCAGGGCTCCTGTACTACGAAATTTAGCACTACATCACTTCCAGTGAGCATTTTGCATAAATGTGTAACTAAAACTTTTCAGTGTGTAGATAGCTTACATATTGTGTTTGTGTATTTACGGATAAGCTGGATATGTTCGGGTGGTAAAGGGAAGTACAGTTTTAGATTTCAGACTTGGGAAGGAGGTCCCTAACCTATTCTTGCATCAGGGCCCTCTGGGCCTTGCTACACCCCTGTCCAGGAAGGCAGAATGTAATTAACCAGTTGGAATTTGGCCATGACTCCAGATTTAGTACAGATTACCCCTCAGCTATAAGATACATAAACGCCATGTAACTGCCATTTTATTTCCATTGTGTGCTTCAAAGTATAGGAGAGGGAAAAGCAGTGTGTCTGGAACAGACAAGATGAAGGACTCTGCTAGGCCAAATTCTTTTCCCCCTTATACTTCCATTTTTTTAGATAACATTCTCCCGTTGATTATGCAATACATTAAAATCTTAACTTCCATGTTGGTTTCTGACAGCAATTCTCATACCACAGACAATAGCATATTTATGGGCTACTTGTGAGCATAAATTCTTCTCAGTCATGATGTAGCAGCCTTTATATAACAGAGCAAAATTTGTCCATGTCATGAACCAATTTAAGTAATCTTCTCATGGTAATCCTGAAATCTCAGATCTACTGGAGGGCAGTCTAAGTTATCTGATTTTTTTTTCAAAATTGCAGTCGTCTATCAATATCTTTGCATTTATATTGGTTCCTATGTTTTAATTCTGGAAATACTTCAGCTGCTGCTATTTCCATCCTGGAAAAAAAAAGTCACCAATTTAAAAAAATTGAATCCTTTGTCCAATTATACTTATTTCTTCATAACAATGCAGAAATGTTATGTATACTTCCCTGGGAGGATGGGAATTCCTATCTTCTGGTCTAATTCTGCAGCACCAGCAAACTCACGCTTGAAGTTAATGAGATGTGGGGTTGGATTCTCATGGCTTTTTTAATCAAACAGTTCAATCAATGTGTATAGTGTAATTTTTGACTAAAGCCAGGATTTTTCAAACACAGGTGCCTAAACCTAGGCTCCTAAGTCCAGACTTAGATGCCTAAATAAGTGGCCTGATTTTCAGAAGTTTTGAGCACCCAGAGCTCCCACAGAAGCCAACTGATCCCTTGACGCCAATGGGAGTTATTGAGTACTCAGCACTTTTGAGGGACCCAAATATGGATTTAGGAGCATGACATCTTAAAATCCTGGCCTTTTAGGTAGGAGCGATGGCCTTTCTACTTTTGAAGTTTATCTGAGGCTCGGATGGCTTTATTCTGGTGCTAACGATCTGTAGGCAGCAGTTAACATATGGATTTCAAACAGCAGTCAGTGCTGTAAACACAATGAACAAAGAGCCATCAGAAAAGGAGGAAAGAACTCTGAGCCAAACTCTTTCAGGTCACATGCCAGGTGGGATGACAGTAGTTCAGACTGTTCACTTGTCCAAATGAAGCCCCGCTACCATCTGCCCACATATTTCCATCTTTCCGGTGTAGTTGCCACAGCAAGCCCTTTATTCATTCAGCAAACAGCCACCTGAACTATTGTATGTGTATGGATTTGGTTCATTTGCTGCCTGTATGACTCAGAGCATCATTAATCTGATACAGAGAACACTGTTTGAAATGCTTTGACTGTGTACAATATCAAATGTCACACTGGACTCTCGAGTACAAAAAGTACAGATAGATTAGGGGAGAATTGGCCCTTTAGTTTGTGCTCTCTCTAGAGACTTCACTAGCATAGTCATAAGGTGACTTCACAGGAGTTAGACCAGGGAAGAATTTGGCCCACAAGTTTAGGAGTAAGAGAAATGAGAACAAGCTGCTTGGTTCCCTAATAAGGATGTTTTTAGGATTTTTTTAACGACTCCACTTAACTGATAACTTTGCAAACTGTAGTGATTTAAGAAATGCTGATATATACAGTTTTAGATACTTGATTTGTTTGACTTCTCTGAAGCATGTAACATTTTTAGCAGAGGGTGACCATCACTTCCTCTACACAGACAAGATGAATTTGTCTTTGGAAACTGAACCCATAAGCTGCTTATGATCAGTGAATTGCTGCTTCTGTTAGCACTTTTTAGGGAACAAAATAAACACACATGAAAGTTGTTGTATTTTAAAAAATCATGGCGCAACGACCATTTTCAGTCTTGGGAAGAAAAGTCTTAAATCTTAATTTGAACTGCCAAGCCCTGTGTTCAGGTTCTCGTCATCTCATGCTGCCCTCAACTACTATAATTTCCTCCTCTCTCCCCATCCTCTCCCACCCCCCCGCAAGTCCAAACCCTGCTGCTAGGATCAGCTTTCTGGCCTTTCAAGTAATGGCCTCATCAACACTCATTTATGGATGGCTGGTAACCTTCTATCACTGATCCCACTGTGGAGTGTTGCTGTGATTGCTGGGGTACACCCAGTCCCTTGCAGATATCTAGCAGTATGTTTTGTGCCCCACAAGCTCGGAGGTAAGCACTGTCAGTGCTTCAAACACTAGGCTCTGTCCCTTCGTGGCTTCCCATTACACAGTCATACACTCCTAGTAAGGAAAGGAGGATTATTTTACTGTGGCGGTCAGAAAAGAGAGGATGTCAATAGCCGAGGCACAAGGACTTGAACAGTCACAACAACGATCAAGAAAGACATTCCTGTCCGAGCCCATAAGCAAAGCTATAGAGTGGGAACTGGGACAACAAGCCCCAGCAGAGCCCACAGTCTATTATCCGGGCTGCTCCTTCTTCGTTTCCTGATTAGGTCCTACCATCCGGAACTCAATCCCGTACTCTATGATGATATTATGAGTCTCTCTGCACTGTCCTCATGGAACATGCAGCCGCCTCATGCCACCTGCTTGCAGGCCGATGGCAAGTGTAATAACGACAATAAAATACAATTTAATACCCTAAACTGATGTCATCACCAAAGGGAAGCCCCTGCCCCGCCCCACCCCCAAGAAGTAACATCAAGAGGATGAGAAATGTACTAACAATTTTTTGATTTGTCTAGGCAGACCCTGCTGAGACAGCGAACACTGCATATGCTTAAACCAAAGTTCATTCCCTTCTGTATGCAGGCTGCCATATCCTTTCCTGCAGAACTGCAAATTATCCAGGGCGGGGTGAAATATTTTATGACTATGATGAAGCTAAATATTATTTGAATTCCGTATTAACCTGCCTTCCTGCCCCTAGGGTCCTGATGGAGAGCTTGATGCATCCTCTAAAGAAGAGATTATTACAGACTGTTTCCAACTGAGGTTTTGCTAGTGGTGTCTCTTACATAAGAACGGCCATTCTGGGTCAGACCAAAGGTCCATCTAGCCCCGTATCCTGTCTTCCTGCAGTGGCCAGTGCCAGGTGCCCCAGAGGGAATGAACAGAACAGGCAAGCACTGAGTGATCCATCCCCTGTTGTCCACTCCCAGCTTCTGGCAGTCAGAAGTTTAGGGACACCCAGAACATGGGGTTGCATTCCTGACCATCTTGGCTGAGAGCCATTGATGGACCTATCCTCCATGAACTTATCTAGTTCTTTTTTGAACCCAGTTATAGATTTGGCCTTGAAAAGTTTATGTTAGGGACTACCTCAGAAAGCTTAATTTCATTTATTACACTGTGATTCCCACTAATTTACTCATTTTTATACTAAATAGGACATCTATATTTGAATATAGACTACGGGCCAGATTCTGCCTAGTCTGCGCAGTGTGAGGGTAGGGCACAAAGAGCCTCTTGCACAGCCCATATATGGGTCAGGCACAGTTCTGAAAATGACTGTTCAGAGCAGTGGTCCCCAAACTATGGGGTGTGCCCCCCTAACGGGGTGCAGAGGAGCATTCATGGGGCTGTGGCGAGGCCTGGGCCAGTCCCCACGAGGGGCGAGGCAGGAGCACCACCCAGCCCTGTTCTGCCCCCAGCTCCACTCCGGCCCTGCCCACAACCCCAGCCCCAGGTCTGGCCCCAGTCTTGTCCACTGGCTCCCAGCCCTGCTCCCGACCACGGGCCTGCTCCCAGTCACAACCCCCAGCTCCTGGCCCTGACCGCAGCCCCAGCTCCTGACCGTGCCTCCCTGGGGAGCGCAGACTAGATAAGGCAGAGAGGTGCAGACAAAAACGTTTGGGGATGACTGGTTCAGATTAATTTTCTCTGTTACTTTACAACAGAACAAGAGCCCTACAGTGACAACTTGGGTGATTTAAGCACTGTTCTAATGCTAAGGTGTCGAAGAATGTTTACATGGGGGAAGATATACATTCTTTGACACCTTGGCATTAGTTTCTCCTGTTGTTGTATCTTAGGGGAAAAGATAACAGAAATATTAACCCCAACATCTATAATACATTAGAGCATCTTTCTGGAATTTCTACGGTCTTAATGTTTACAGCTTCTCATGGCCATTAGCACAATCTTGAGTCTGCCAAGTTATATTGAAATAAAGATTGTGCAATTTTAAATTACGCTAATTTTTGCGGGGGCGGAGGGGTGTAACTCAGCAATATACTGACTGCTTTTATTTCATGGCCTGAAAGAAACAAATTAGTAGATGCATTGGCGGGGGAGGGAGGAAACTGAGACATAAACGAACTCCAGTTCTGATCTAACTCTAGTGTTATACTGATATAATTCCACTGACTTGAATGGCATTATTCCTGAATTTACATCTACGTGTGATGAAAATCAGGGCCACCAGATTCTGACTAGAGCTGGTTGAGAAAAGGGGGATATTTTCATGCTCTTTTAAAAAAATCTTTCTTTTCCACCCCGTATCTTTCCATATGTCAGAACCAGGCCCCTGATTTTTGGGGCAAACATGTACTAGTTACTGTGTCCTACCTCCTGACATGTTAAAACTACAAATGGATGTACTGAACTGGTTTAGACTATATTTTTGATGGACACACAGAAGACTATGGGCTCTATTCACATACACATCCATTCCACTAGTGGTAGAAAGTCTTGCCTGGGTGGGACCCTCACCATGATGCAATTTGCCCTAAACCCTGCTGCCAGGAAGTGGTTAGGGAGCAGGTATAGCTAGAGTGATTAGAGGATGTGGTATGGTACCATGACTGTAAATTAAATCTGCCCTCCCCTGGCAGAATAGTCAGGTACGGGGAAATACAACTCGTGTTTTGAATTCATAAGTGTGAGTATTCACACTAGAAACTTGATTCTAAAAGTCACACTTATCCAGCAGGGAGCAGAATCATACTGCAAGTGTAAGCAGGTAAATCGGGGAATTTGGCCCAGAAACAAGCAGTATCTCCAGGGTGTGTTCCCACTTCCCTTGGATTTCTCAGAAGCTCATGCATACCTGAGGAAATAACAATACTCACATTGTGACTGTATTGCACTTGATTTTTTGATCATTAGAGCGTTGAAAACATTGTAGTGTTATGCACACCACGGTAACCAGAGAGCATAAAAATACTTGACTAGCAACATGTAATAAAGAATCACTTCAAAGTTAATTCTTGCCAGTGCAGGTGAAGAGTTTATATTTTAACCATCCAGCTTTCCTCAGGGAGGAAATAAATCAGACCCATAAGGAATAGTTAAATTTAAAATACTTTTGTGTGTGTGTGTTTTAACTGATCTGGCCTCTTTAGTGAGCTTAGATAAACTAGCTGAGAGGGAAAAAAGTATATTATACCATTTATATATGTAACCAAATGGTGCATCTACATTGTTTCTACACAACAACTACACAATATCCTTGAGTAGATAAGGCCTAATTAACATCAGAATCACAATTTTAAAAGACCTGGCTGAGGAGCTCACTAGATCAGTAATGTTGACTTTTAATAAGTCTTGGAGCACTGGGGAAGTTCCAGAAGACTGGATGAAAGCTAATGGGGTGCCAGTTATTAAAAAGGATAAACGGGATGACCTGGGTAATTATAGGCCTGTCAGCCTGCCATCAGTCTCAGGCAAGATAAGGGAGCAGCTGATCTGGGACTTCTTTAATTAAGAATTAAAGGAGGGTAATGTATTTAATGCTAATTAACATGGGTTTATGGAAAATAGATCCTGTCAAACTACTTGATATCTCTTTTGTTGAGATTACAAGTTTGGTTGATAGATGTAAGTATTCATGAAAAAACACTAAGATTCTGTAAAGCATTTGACTTGGTACCAAACGACATGTTGATTAAAATCGTGAGAAGCAGAGACTCCGAAAAAGATTCGGGACTTATGGTGAATAATCAGATGCACATGAGTTTTCAGGGTGATTCTGTGACCAAAAGAGCTAATGCGATCCTGGATGTATAACAGGGAATCTTGAGTAGCAGTAGAGAGGTTATTTTGTTCCTATATTTGGCACAGGTGCATCCACTGTTGCAATACTGTGTCTAGTTCTAGTGCCCACAATTCAAGAAGGAAGTTGATAATTTGGAGAGGGTTCAGAGAAGAGCCATGAGAATGATTAAAGGATTAGAACACATGCTTTATAGTGATAGACTCAAAGAGCTCAATCTATTTAGTTTAAGAAAGAGAAGTTAAGGGGTAATTTGATTACAGTCTATAAGTACCTACATGGGGAACAAATATTTAACAATAGGCTTTTCAGTGTAGCAAAGACAGGTATAACATGATCCAATGGCTGGAAGTTGAAGCTGGACAAATTCAGGCTGGAAATAAGGTGTACGTTTTTAATGGTGAGAGTAATTAACCATTGGACCAATTTACCAAAGATCATGGTGGATTCTCCATTACTGATAATTTGTAAATCAAGATTGTCTGTTTTTCTTTAAAATATGCTCTAGGAATTATTTGGGGGAAGTTCTATGTCCTGTATTATACAGGAGGTCAGACTAGATGATCACTATGGTCCCTTCCAGCCTGGTGAATGTCTGAACAGGAAATATACTTCTAATTATTGTTTAAGGTCAAGATTTTCAAAAGAAGTCAACTCCCATTTATGAAGTGGCCAGATCTTCAAAAGTGCCCAGCCTAGAGCAGCTCCCACTGAGCCTTTTATTTTTAAATGAAAACTTAGGTTCTGAATCTACCCTCTGTGACCACATAAATACATCAGGTGACTGGGATTTGGCTCATGGATTGCTTTTTTGACACCTCTGCTCTAGTAAGATCTTGAATAAGCAACAGCACTCTCTGTTTCCTGCCCTGGACAGTCTGCAATTTTCTAAACAAGTGTCATTTGTCCTTATAACATGGTAGTTTGAACAATTATTTGACCATTGTTCCAGAGAAATATACAAAAGTGGTAGTTTGAAAATCAACAAGTTCACAAACTTACATGTACAACAGCTAAACTGTTTATCTGACACTTGGTGTAATTCATGGAAGTCGGTTTTCCAGATCCACTGCTCAGATTAGAAACATTCAGATGTACATTTTCTGTGTTTTTATTTAATTACACTGTACATTAGGGAATTTCATTTCCTGTGCAGTTTATTTGCTGCTCTCTCCAGCTTGATAGATACTGGTAGTTAACTGATATCTAAAGCAGAATGTAGAAGGAAAATAGTAGCAGATTGTTAAATCAAAAGAACCAGCTGCCCCATTCAACCTATTTCAGTGACAGAAGTTCTGGTCAGAATATCTTTCTTTAAAAGTTATCCTGAGACAGTTGAAAGCTAGATACAGATTTTGCAGTGAAGACACAACTATATTACAGTTGCTAAATAAAAATGGTTGATAATAAAAGATGGAATAAGTAGGAGTGGGGAGAGAGGTAGGGGAAAATAGCCCAAATTCATTCCTGGTTTAACTCCACTAAATGTAATGGTGTTACTTAAGAGATGAATTGAGCTCACTATGACTATGCCAAGGCTTAGGTTATGGTCCATGTAGTAAAATAGGACTAGTAAGTGTGCCCAATGAAGAGGTGACCAAACTGAATTCACTGTATGTGAGGCACAAGGATAGACTAGATTTATTGTGAAATAAATAAAGGCCACCAACACTCAAATATACTTCACTTTCCAAGCAAAGAGCAAAAGTTAATGTTGTGCAAGCAGAGCCTGGTTTTTTTTAATTTCCATGAGAAATACAAAGAGCATTGTTCAGGAATGGAACACATGAGCTAGGGAAATGCCAGTTTCTCCAAGTCTTGTCTGAGTTACTCTTTTGTTCTGAGAGTGGCGTATTTTTGAAACAACGGTGATTAGCTGAGGGTTTAATAAATCCACTTGTAATGACTATAATTTAAAAATATTAGATTGTGACTTGCAAGGTTGGTTAAAAGCAGATTAGCAACTTTACAGATACAGTACAAATACTGCTTCACCAAACTTATTTTTACTACTGTATATATATTTATTAATCCTTGACAAATTACTTTCATTTAGCCCTTTGAAACTGAAATTTAGCCCTTAGGTCATTGAAAAGCAGAAGACAAAAAGCAGAAAACAAAATGGAGAGAAAAATTACCAAATTTCAACATGGCAAAAGGCTAGCAGTGGAATTCCTCAAGGTTCCATACTAGGACCAGTGTTTCTTAATATATTAATGATCTGGAAAAAGGGGTGAACAGTGAGGTAGCCAACTTGTAGGCAGCACAAAAATATTTGTTAGTCAAGAGTAGAGAAGACAAATAATGGCCAGTTATTAACCTTGATCGTTTTTATAACAAATACCTGGCTTTCCTGGAAAGATGAATTATTACAAGGAGAGGATAAATCTTATAAGCAACAAGTTTTAAAAATCTACAGAAGGAAGCTCTAGTATCTGCAGTCATAGCACCGCATAATAAGAGTTGGGGTGCTCTTATAAACTAAGGAAGGTCAGATCTGGTCACCACTTGGAAAGGAGACCGTCAAGAAGATCTCATCTCCTTTGAAGGTGGAAAGGGCCTTAGAATTTCATTGGAGTAAATCCTCCAGCCCTGCTTCTCCCCCATTCCAAATCTGCCTTCTCAACAGCCCACAGGAACTCTGTGCTAAGCCCACTGTGCAGGGCTTGATATCACACAACAGTGAATAAACTCCCCAGACCCTAATTTTCCCCATTTGATAGATGAACTGCTCTGGTTCTGCTACAAGAGGGCCCTTTGCATCTGTGGAGGAAGAGGCAGAATTGGAATGTGAAGGAATAACATTTCAACGTTTGTTTCTCTGAGAGGAAAAATACCCCCATTTTTGTTTCAAACTCACTCCTGTGTTGAGAATAGTGAAAATGATAGTTCTCTTTTTCTGACTTGGCTTGATACACTACCACTGCCCAGCCCTGCAATACCTGCTCAGGAAAAACTTGAGAAATTGTCATCAGCAAATTATCAGCAGTAGCAAATGCTAACCAGGGCCCAACCCAGTTCCTACTTAGAGGAGCACCAAAGTATATTCATTCCCTGACCAACCTTGAGGAATCCCATGGCTGGCAGAGGGTTAGATCCACTTCACTGCATCACCCACCTAGGGCTTGGCCCATTTATCAGGTTATTCCCTATGATGCAGTTTGCATCAAAATTCTCATTGCCCTTACCCTGCCACATAACCTGTCATGAAGAGAGATATGATAGCTAATTCTGATAGGGGTATTTGTGTGTGTTATCTGAATTTGTTCATGAAAGTACTGAGCAGCTTTTGATAGGGAAGTATGTTGTAAACTCTCTGTAATGAATACTTGCAGACATGAATGTTTGTGCATACTTTTACTATAAGAGCAAGTCTGCACCTGCACCATTTAGGTTGTTTTACTTTAGATTTGTGTCACTTTTTGAGTCTTTTATCCATAAGAAGATTCTCTGTGTATGTTACATAAACTGGAAGAGCTTACAGATGATCAGTAGTGTGGCTTTTAAGGAGTGAAGCTGGAGGGTGATAAACAACTGAAGGTAATTTTTTTTTTCAGTTGCAAAGAAACATAGCGATGTGTTCAAGTTGAAGCAGTGTATCTCTGTGATGTCCCCTTACAGTAGCCTCCTTTATTACAAAGTTCATCAAAAGTGAGTATCTGAAACAAGAGAAGGGATATCTTAGGTTTCTGTGTTTTCAGGGTGAAGCAATTGTGTTGCCTTCTTTAGTAGGAAAAAAAAAAAATCAAAATCTACATTACAGAGAACCACAAGCACAATGTAACCTTGTAACATTGATTCCTGACAATATATTTTGGAGACCTGTTGTAAATTAGTGGGCTCAGAGGAAAAATCAGGTAATTGATTTCACAGTTCATCTTTAATGCTGCCACGCTCTCTGTTTTATGTTTTGACTGAAATATGGCAGCACCCAATGCCCCTATCATGTATGGCATTGATTCATTACTACCCGGTGAATCACTAAATCACCAAAACCACTTCCTGCAGCAGATTTACTTGTAAACCTCTTATCCGAGTACTGACCAAGCCCAGCTCTGCTTAGCTGTATGAAATCGTAGCCTGAGGTTGTGTGACTGCAAGCATAAACCGTGCACAGTTCTCATTTCAGCTGAAATGTACTAATCCGGTTGCCTTCTTCACAGTTAGGTCCTACTTCCAAATCCTTCACAAAATGTAGTCTCACATTCTGCTTCACCATCTCACAGGAAAATAAATATTTTCATGGTTCTCATGCTAACACGTCCGTTCCTTTCTCCTTGCTATCCTGGTCTATGATAAATAAAGTGGGGGATATCTTACACAAGGCTGGTTCAAGGGAAGGGTAATTTCCTCTGCACTAATCACTAGATCTCTACTAGCTATAATTAAACTTGATAAAAATGGGGATCTACTGCAGTATAAAAAATAACAGGGTTAGATCACATCATGAACAAACACGCAGTTTCTAGTTTAGGACAACATTTTTGTCAGAAAGAATAGGGTGAAATTTTTCAAGTCAGGATGCCTAATGTTAGGCTCCTAAGTTAAAGGAGCCTAACTATGTGCTTAGAATCCTAACTTTAGGTACAAGTGGTCGAATTTTCAAGGGTGCTGAGACCCACAATTCTCATTGATTTCTAAGGAAGTGGAGGGTGCTCAGCACCTCTGAAAATCATGCACCGGATTTGAAAATTATGACCCATGTTCTTACAGGGAAGAAAATACAGGCTTATAAGGACAAGATTCTATTGAGGAAAATCCTGGTTCCTGCATGCAGCTTGAATAAATATGCTCAGGGCAATTCCCCAAAGATCCTTGGTCCCAGGCCATGACGTGCCTAGCAGCAGTGCAACTGCCCATGAGCTACAGTAGCACTGTCGGAGTCTGTGCCCGCTATATGGGAGGAGGGTTGTGTTTGGCAAGTAGTTCTGGATAGTTGTGGACACACTGCCCGTACGTTGCACCTCCTCTGACTTGCCTCACCGCCAAAAAAAACCCTGCAGTGAGGCAGAAGAAACCCAGCAGACAGCTCACCAGACCCCTGCGCAGGCTCTGAGCATCCTGTCCCGCCACATGCAAAGGACTGCCTTGGTTCCAGTACAGGAGGGTACAACTCATGAACGTGGTCTGGACAATAGGGCAGGATTTGATCTTAGCATTTTGTTTGTTTGTGCTAAAAATGTACTGTCATTTAATTACAATTAGACTGTGTTACTTTTGCTTTAAAATAAATGGTTTTCTTCCCTGTTTCTCTGTGTTGATGCCAGTGTAAGGCAAAGCTTTTAGACTAGTGCATCTACATATGTAATGAAGGAGAATTTACAATAGGATCTTACTGTATGTGACACGGATATATCATTCCTCCACCCCTTGGTAAATTGTTTTGCTGGAGGCTACATCATTCTATCAAGGTAGTATGTTGGGAGTTGATGGAGGCATGAATGATTCACCATGTACAAAGCCTGGCTGAACTGAGTTGAGCTGCAGCATGTTGGGCTGGCCTTTGATGCAGACTGGTTGGACAGGTTCCTGGTCTGCTGAGGAACCGGTTTGACAGGCCTGTTATGCCAACAAATTCTGGTATGATTCCATGTTCTACAGAATGTAGAAACCTGCCCAGCCAGTTAAATGAAAGGCATATTAGGTTATCCATTGCACATTGTATGTATCTTAGGTGCAGCAGATCTCTTCTCAGCATTCTGTAGTGTGGTCCATAGCAGCTTCCTCATTTCATTTATGCCTGCGGTTTATAGCTTAAGGGAGAATCAGCAGGAAATATTCATCATCCCTGATCGAGAACAGAACTTTTCACACTTAAAAGGGTGAGTTTTAAAAATCTTTCTTTAAACGTTGAACTTGTTTAAGTAACCTTATAAAATCATTGTTACCACACTTAAAGATGTAGAGTTGCTGTTTTTTTTAATGTATCAATTTACTAAATACCATTTATTCCTGCTTCTGTGGTTGTTGGTGACATCATTTTTGAAAGTATAACTTTTGACACTTCTGTATGTAGCTGAACATCAGCTATTCTGTCTATAATAATATTTAATGGGGAGCATAGTCTACTAGACTAAGCACAGAAGAGGGAGATGGGTACTCCTGAATTCTAGTCTACGCTCTGCCATTGACTTGGTGGGTGAACTTGGGAAAGTCTCTTAACTTCTCTGCCTTAGTTTTCTTATTTGTAAATGTGATCATATCTAACTCAGGGGGGCTGTTGTGGCAAAGTAAAGTGTTATGCAAGCACAAAGTGCTACTACTGTTATATTTCGTCTTAGACCAACTTTTAAAAAAATATTCAGTTTTATGGAGTGAGTTAATTCACAAACCTTGAGTTAGCATAACCATAACTGACTTAATGGTCAATGTTCAGAAGCCTGCTGTTTCTTAGATGTAAGAAACTTACTTTAAATATGTTTTGATAAGTAATTCACAGTATGCAATATGAGTAAAGCCCAAATCAGAACCCCAGATCCATACAGCCCTGAAAATTGTGACTGTTTGGAATCTGAGTATATTCACAGGTACAGTGTCAAATAAGAAGAATAAAATAGTATAGAAAACAAAGGCTATGGAATTTGGTAACTGATTAACTACTGGCACTCAAAAGTACCTGAGCTGAATAGAAAGGAATGAAGACAGGTTTTATCATGCCTGTTAGGACAAATAACTCTTAATCTGAAGTAAATGTGAATCTTCCTGTCATCTATGTAACTATACTTTTGAAAACAATCTTATAACCACTTCCATCTCCCCAGGAAACTTGTTTGAGTGTATCTTTAGAGAAAATAATTACAGGTCTTCTGTAAGATGTAGAGAAACATTCTGTACCTAGTGGGTTATGTTTTAGAGCAGCTTGTGGGAATGATGCTCTATACAGAGTATAGGAGAATTTAAGATAACCTCACAACAGGAAGTCTTATCCCAGTGCATGCTTACTACATTGGCACTCCAGTTTGATGTAAAAGTGAACAGTTATCTTTATTACGATCTGATAGAATGCCAGTAAATAGGCCGGCTGAACATCACAAAAATGCTGTGAATGACAGGCTGAACTGACCTTCTCATTGGCAGCACTGTGTCTGCTTGATAAAATAAGATGTTCTCTTCAATAAATAAGATGTTAATAAGATAATAAATTAATACTTAATGATAATTAATACTTAATGATAATAAGTTAATAAATAAGATAAAATAAGATGTTCTCTTTCAATGTGGGAAAAGGGAAAAGAACAAAAGGAAAGGTTTTTCACTCTCATGGAGTCTAAGAATACAGTTCAGAAAAACTGGTTCATTTTTAGAGGCTAAAATCTGTGACTGAAAATTGTAAAATATTAACAATCTACATATTTTAAAGAATAAATATTTTTTTCCAAAAAAAGGAAATATAAATATTATACCTATTATGTCAGGTGATAAGTTTCATTCACAAAAATGTTTCCTGTATCAGTATTGGGGAAAGTGCATTTGTGTATACAGACAGGTAGGTCAAATGTGTTTGACCCAGTATTCTAATTTATGGGAATTGCATGGCATTGTTTTCTAGTAGACACACACCATGGTGATGGGTTCTATAGACAAACCAAAATCAGAGATATAGGGAATAAGAGCTAAGACTCCAGGGCCTCCAACTCTGGCAGTGGCTTGCTTGTGCCACTTTGGACATGACAGGGCCCAAGCTTGTGAAGGGCTGAGCACCTTTTGTGTAGTACTGAGCATGCTCAACTTACATTACAATCAGGATCTAGCCTTTGTCTCTTTGTGCTTAAGTTCCCTACCTGTTAAATAAAGATGGTAATACTTTGGAGGGTTGTTCCAAGGTGTAATTAACTAATATCTCCCAAGCGTTTTCAGGTCCTTAGATGACAACCATAACAGAAGTTTAAAGTATTATAATTATTATTGTGTTCTTATCATAGCACTGTATTACTTGTATATGCCTGCAGCCCTTCTATATTGAAAGGGATATTGTCAAGCCGTGCAAGTCCAGAGTTTGCTCTACTTTATAATATACTCTAAAGTCTGGCAGGGGACACATTGTAGACTATAAATTAGTCCAGTAGCCCTTTGTTTTCTAAATCTAGAGCACTGGAACACAGTACATTTTTAAAATCCCAACTACATAAATCAGACTTTCAAATACTACTTTCCCACTCACCCAGAGTGACTTTTTTGTTTGGTTGGTTTGGGAGTTTTTTGGGGTGGGTGGGTGGTGGAGCCTTTCCGGGGGGGGGGGGGGGTGTTTGTTTTTTCTGTTAAAGTCCCATCATTCATCACAGTAAAGGATGATGGTAAATTTTCATGATGATTTTCCAAAGCTGGAGTAAATCAAATCTGCCATTAAAACAGCTACACAATAACAATTTTGCACTTTTGGTTCCTCTCTCTGGTCTGTCACTGGTATTAACATACGCTATTCCCAAATCTGTCACTCTTCTACTTAGAGTCTTTGGACTAGGCATGCTTGCCAAATATTCCAAGTTAAGCTCCAGTGGTAAGACAGAAATAATAACTATGTAAGAAATGAAGAGAATCAAACTGGTAGGGAAAAAGAATTTTTTCAATGGGCTGATCTACCCTACCACTTAAGTCGATGTACCTTACATTGCTCACAGGTGTGAAAACGATACCTCCCTGAGTTACGTAAGTTAAATTGACCTAAAGCAATGTCCATACCGCGCTATGTCAACAGGGGACGCTCCCCCTCTGATGTAGCTTCTGCCTCTCGTGGAGGTGGAGTAATTATCCTGACGAAAGAACATTCTCCCACTGGCATAGCATGTCTTCACCAGATGCACTACAGCGGCACAGCTGCATCGGTGCAGCTGCGCCAATGTAGCACGGTAGTGTCAACTTGCCCTATGTTTTGGAAGTAACTATGGAGCTGGTCCTTCTAGCAAGTGTAGTTATTACTACCTTAAGTAGCCCCATTGAAATCTCTGTAATAAGCTCTACAATTAGCACCCAGTCCTGCACATACTGACTACTATCTAACTGTAGCACTGTGAAGCTAGCTATCAGAGCTAGTATCATAGTCCTACGGCTCATGTTCCTTAAACCGGCATGATAACTCTAAGCAATATGGAGAGGGAGCCCATTCAGCCTTCTCTCTCTCCATGTTTGTCTGCTCTGCTAGAAGGGAAGAATTGATGCTGACTTGACTTCAAAAGTGATTGGGGAAGCCGGTTTAAGAAGTGTTCCTCTGCTCAGAACTATAATCAAGTGATAGTGGAATCACTCCTCCCACCAGCAGTAACTGCTGTCAGCACCACAGAGCTGTAGCAAACTCTGTCTGCTCCCCAGCGGAGGGGATTGGGTGGCTCAGGGAATTGCCAGTTTCTAGTCTGTTCGTTCAAATGCCATCTAGTGTTTCCATCACTTGGTGGTTTGGTGATCGTGATCTCAGTCCAGTGCCCTGTGGCAAAAGACCTAGTTACAAAAGCACCATTACAATTGATGCTAACTGACATCCTTATTGATTGTCTTAACAGAAAGACCAAAGCATTAATGGGCTTGGAGAACGAACTACACATTTACCTGGGACGTGGATCCTCCAGAGTTCAGGGAGGTCATAAACACACTGGCCATGCAGTAGGGAGAAATAGGGGATTTCACTTGCTGGAGTGGTTGAGCCAGTAGCTTTCATGAGCACTAAAATGCATTCACATGTGTTTTAGAGTAAAAAGGAAACATTTTCCTCATCCTTTTGATAATAAGGCAAAATAAAATTCAAATGCAGATTTTCTAGGTAATTTTTAAGATATGTAACTCAGAGTTGTTTTTAATCTAAATTAAGCTAATAAAAGCAAGGAATTCTGAGTTACCTGCTTATCTGGCTAGCCCTATTGCACCCATGTATATGATCTATAGGATCACCTAATGTTCTAAGAATGCCTACTATACATTGATGCAGCACCTAAGCAACTGGTGCAATAACAGGCTTTTCATTATATCTGTGCTTCTGGGAGCGCTGCAATAATAGTAATTCCATCAATAGCTTGATAAAACTGCTGGTAAATAATCCAGGTCACCCAGTAACAAGGACATTAATATTAACCTATAATTGATAACTAACAGTTCCATACTAACAGCAACCCTTGCATCAATTTAACTAGATTCCACCCCCTGTTTCAGAGTTGTTTTTAGATAAGTATTTTAACACCAAGGTTAATGTGTCATGTGAAGGGTTCCTTTGAAATCTGGCCATGAGTCCACAGAAACTTTTGAATCTGTTCAGCAACAATGCCAGAGTCTTTTTTCCCACAGTTTTATTGTCTAGATGTGGATATTTACTCCTGTTAGATGAATGATATGGTGTTCCAGTTCAATTAGTAAACTTAAACATCTAGTGTAAATTAATTTGGAATAGAATGCTTTTCAGTAGTTCATTAGTACATTTAATTAGTCAGGTATCTACTCAGTAAGTTGTGGCCAAATTTGTCACCATCAGATTTTTCTGCAGAAAATCAAATAAATGACTCCTTAGTGGAAAGTAGGTACGGGAGGAAAAGTTCACTGTAATATGATTTTCAAACACTATTATACTTATTCTAGTATCATTTACTGCAGTTCAAATTAGGAGTAAGCCCAACGAAGTCAGTGGAGTTACATTGCCTTAAAAACCAATGAAAGAATTGGGATCATGTAGTTTATAGGGAAAACAATTGCATAAGTGTTTGTAATTACTGATACTAATTTTATTGCAATGCTTTTTACATCTCACCATATCATACTTCCCATCATAAACTTAGCAGATCAATTTATTTTATTTATGTTTTTAAATCTTCTACTGGACCACCTAGATTCCTCATTGCAGCATTAACTCATTAGCTATAAATACATATTTGGAAGTAAAATTACAATTCAGAATTAAGTTTGATGAACTTTATAGCTCACACTATGTAACTGAACTATAAGATGTAGGGTTTTGTGCAAATATACTAGGAGTGTCCTATTTCCACAAATGTTGAGATGCATTGAAACCTGACTATCTGTGAGAAAGAAGTTATTTTCTCATGCTTAGGAGAACCAAGACATAATTAATTGTACTAAGCAGTTAACTCCTAAGAAATCTGAGTCCAAGCACGGTGAAGTGTATAATCTCTCCTAGAGCAGCTTTATAGACCAAAACATGAGTTTGATTTATGGTAGCATTACTGACCTAGCAACTTAGGGTGATTTTTACTGTTACTTAACAGAGCTTAGCATAAATTCAAGGACAGCTTTCCTTCTTCAGTATGAGGAAGCTGCCAGCAAAGTCTTCCTAGTCCTGAACTCTCAAAGCTTGAAGGCTTCAAAAGAAAAATGTAGTAGCATATTTTAGAAGGTTTTGAGATGATACGGAAGACACAAAAATCTCTACAGTAATAAAAAGTGATTAAACAAACAATATTGAGGAGTGAGAAAGAAAATGGGCTAAAAAGATTTTCAAAGCCCTTGTTAGTAATAGGTATGTACCTAACTGAGACTTGTAATATTTTCAGCATAGTTGAACTTTAAATTTACAGGTTTCAGAGTAGCAGCCGTGTTAGTCTGTATTCGCAAAAAGAAAAGGAGTACTTGTGGCACCTTAGAGACTAACAAATTTATTTGAGCATAAGCTTTCGTGAGCTACAGCTCACTTCATCAGATGCAAAGTAAGCTGTAGCTCACGAAAGCTTATGCTCAAATAAATTTGTTAGTCTCTAAGGTGCCACAAGTACTCCTTTTCTTTTTTTAAATTTAAAGTGTATTCAAAAGTCAGCTTTGATTCTAATCTGACCATATTTCAGAAAGTTTTTCTTTGTTTTAGATCTATTTGTGATTTAGAAAGTTTCTCCATTTTTACTTTCTAGTGCAGTGATACTCAGACTGAGATTCCTGAGCTGCAAGTGGCTCTTTAATGTATCTCCTGCAGCTCTTTGCAGCACATGACAAACAAAACAGTGTGATTTAATTATTAACCAATCAGGCTGTTATTAATTCATTGTAGTTGATAAAATAATACTTGTTCAGTCATTTTGTTGTATTTTATATATATTGTTTCTCTTACTATAATACTATATATATATTTCCCATCATACTGTACTACAGTAAGAGAAACAAAGAATTCACACTCCTATGGCTCTTTTGGGTAATGTTGATTGCTAATTTGGTTCCAGAACCATTGAGGTCTGAGAATCACTGTTCTAGTGACTTAAGCATTCAAGTATGTGACTGAATAATCTAACAAGGGGAAGGTGAAATAGCAAGACAGACCTGATATGGTAAACATTAAAACATATATAACTCATTTACTAATGTGAGTAAAATAGCATGTGTTTGTAGGACTGGCCTATAACCAAGCAAGCGCAAGTCTTCCAAGCTCATAACTACGCCATATCTACAAAATTCTTGATGTTTTTGTGTGTGTGTGTACAATGGAGTTCTGAAAAGGAAGAATATAATTAGAAGAAATTTGGATCTGATCCTTCAGTTTATACATACGTAAACTTCCAAATTAAAGTCCCTTAGTTTTGCTTCCTTGAAGAGAACAGGTTTGGGCCCAAAGAGTGTTTCCCTGTAGTTTGGGTGAAGATGTTCTATGGGCTAGCTCCTCAACAGAGGTTAATAAGTGTAGAACAGACTTCAGTGAAGTTTACAAGGAGAATCTGGCCCTATTTTTATACCCTTATATAAAACACTAGCATGTACCTTTCCTGGGCTCTAGGCACTGCTGCTATACTAAACATAAATACAGCAGCCTCCCCAAAACCAGGAAGGAAAAGAAAAGAAAACTCTCCAACCACAGCTTCCAACCCTCATTATACAGATCCCACACCCTTCCCTCCCCAAAACTCTGGGGAAAAGATGGATTTTGCAGCATGACCTGATGAGAAACAAATTAAGGCTCCAGCAGCCGAAGGGAATTCTAAAGCTGGGACCCAATAAATCCAAAAGCCTCTTAGGTTGGATACCAGGGGTGAATTTGTTCCCTTTTCATGTAGGGTCTTTTCTCGCGGATTACATTTTTCAAGGAAGGTGAGGCTCCCACACTGCACCCTGGCTTTCCACCAGGATGGATTGACACGTGCGCCACTCCGCGCTGTCGTTCTGGGGTTTCATGATGGTTCCCGCGTCCCCAGCCTCGTGATTCTTCTCGTTTTATGGTGTTTTCCGTTAAGCCCGCGGGGATCTCACAGACCCAGGGGGAAATCCACAGCCGGCGTGGGGCGCTCTGGGACCGGGAGCCGGAGTGGGGCGCTCTGGGGCCCGCGACTTTTTAAAAAGTAGGTTGTGGGGAACATGATCGGCGCCGCGTTCAGCCGCATCCTCCAGGCCGGTGCCAAGCCCCCACCCCTCATTTGGTGGCTGTTGCGCCCCCACGCTGACGTTTAGCCCAATCTCATGGGAGGGGGAGGGCAGGGAGGTTCTTTTTGCCCTACAGCTGCCTGCCGGCGTCGCGCGCCTCAGAGTATCTCTAATTATCGCTCCCAAAAAGCCCCCGCCCCCGGGGCAGGGGATTCTCGCGAGAGTGTGAGGGGGGCGGGCCGTCTCGTCAGAAGTCGCCGGCCGACCCGGGGCAGTCCCTGAGGCGCCCAGTGGGGGGCGCAGAGCCGCGCTTTGCTCCGCCCGCCTTTCTCTTTCCCGCCGTTTGCGCCGAGCCGCTGGAGACTAACCAGCCGCCGCCAGGTAACCGCCCCCGTCCTTCTCTGGCAGCGCGACCCGCGCGCAGCTCCCGTCACCGAGTCGCTGCCCAGGGCGTCTCGCCCACCCCGACGCCGCCGAGACCCGGGCGGGGCAGCTCTGCCGCGCGGCCAGCGGGTTCGGGGGAGACCCGCGGGGAGGCCCCTTCCCCGAAACAGCCCCTCTGTGCCGGCCCCCAAACAACCGCCCCCCTGGTGCCCGGCAGCCCCCCGGGGTCCCCGGCCCCGCCCCACAGGAACACGCGCCGCCCCCCTTTCCGCCCCCCAGCAGCCAGCTCAGAATCCCTCCCTGGGGTCCCTGAATCAGCCCCAAGCCCCCCGATACTGCCCCAAGCCCACTGCTCGCAAACCCTGCCCCGAAATGTCCCCCTTCACCCCCCCCCAGCTGTGACTCTGCAACCCCCCCTCCTCCCCGCTCAGACCGCTAGTTTGTTACTGACCGAGGCAGTCATTGTAAGGAAGTGAGGATGAGATTTGGCCCTCTCAGCCCATGGACAGGGCTGCAAACACAGCTGTCCCCTTTGGGCTCCTGTGAAATACCCACTTCTCTCAGCCTGGAGAAGAAATGATGCATCCTCTCTGGGCAGCTTTGGTGGCTCTAAAGCATGTGCTCCAAGGCACCAACCACAGAGGGAAGCAATGGGGGGAGGGGGAGGATTTAGCCCTTTTAGTCGGTGAAGACATCTCAAAGCTGTGCTCTTTCCATGGATAAAAGTTGGTCCAATAAAAGCTATTAATTCACCTGTCCTGTCTCACTCAAGAAATCTCAAGTCATTTTTATGAAAGAATTAAAATTAAATGGCTCATCCTGTACAGGTGAACTCATTGTTTTTTTTCAAACTTGCTTGTCATGTTCACTACAAGGTGTATATGTACTGGTAAAGAATGTTGTGTCCATCTAAACGAAATAAACTTAGCCCCAAAGTTAAGCTGTAAAAATTGCAATCTTGTCCACCACCTACTTCATGGGCTTTGCACTATGACCTTAAAGCTGATGCAGTCAGACTAAGCCTGTGTCTATTCCAGGGTTTTTCTGCAAAAATATCTACTTCTGAGAGTCCTTGTATAGACATCAGAGGGGTAGCCGTGTTAGTCTGGATCTGTAAAAGTGGCAGAGAGTCCTGTGGCACCTTATAGACTAACAAACGTATTGGAGCATAAGCTTTTGTGGGTGAATACCCACTTTGTCAGATGCATGTAGTGGAAATTTCCAGAGGCAGGTATAAATATGCAAGCAAGAATCAGGCTAGGGATAACAAGGTTAGTTCAATCAGGGAGGATGAGGCCCTCTTCTAGCAGTTAAGGTGTGAACACCAAGGGAGGAGAAACTGCTTTTGTAGTTGGCTAGCCATTGATAGTCTTTGTTTAATCCTGAGCTGATGGTGTCAAATTTGCAAATGAACTGAAGCTCAGCAGTTTCTCTTTGAAGTCTGGTCCTGAAGTTTTTTTGCTGCAGGATGGCTACCTTTAAATCTGCTATTGTGTGCCAGGGAGGTTGAAGTGTTCTGCTACAGGTTTTTGTATATTGCCATTCCTAATCTCTGATTTGTGTCCATTTATCCTTTTATGTAGGGACTGTCCAGTTTGGCCGATGTACATAGCAGAGGGGCATTGTTGGTACATGATGGCATATATTATATTGGTGGACATGCAGGTGAATGAACCGGTGATGATGTGGCTGATCTGGCTAGGTCCTGTGATGGTGTCGCTGGTGTAGATATGTGGGCAGAGTTGGCATCGAGGTTTGTTGCATGAATTGGTTCCTGAGTTAGAATTACTATGGTGCGGTGTGTAGTTGCTGGTGAGAATATGCTTCAGGTTGTCTGTGGGCAAGGACTGGCCTGCCTCCCAAGGCCTGTGAAAGTCAGGGATCGTTGTCCAGGATGGGTTGTAGATCACTGATGATGTGTTGGAGAGGTTTTAGCTGAGGACTGTATGTGATGGCCAGTGGAGTTCTGTTGGTTTCTTTCTTGGGCTTGTCTTGCAGCGGGAGGCTTCTGGATACACGTCTGGCTCTGTTGATCTGTTTCCTTATTTCTTTGTGTGGGTATCGTAGTTTTGAGAATGCTTGGTGAAGATCTTGTAGGTGTTGGTCTCTTTCTGAGGGGTTGGAGCAAATGCGGTTGTACCTCAGTGCTTGGCTGTAGGCAATGAATTGTGTGGTGTGTCCGGGATGGAAGCTGGAGGCATGAAGGTAGGCATAGCGGTCGGTGGGTTTTCGGTATAGGGTGGTGTTAACGTGACAGTCACTTATTTGCACCATGGTGTCTAGGAAGTGGACTCCCCGTGTAGATTGGTCCAGGCTGAGGTTGATGGTGGGGTGGAAGAATTCCACCATGATTTCAGTAGCTTCCAGAGTTTCCTTCCCATGGGTCCAGATGATGAAGATGTCATCAATGTACTATAGATAGAGAAGGGGTGTGAGTGGACGAGAGCTGAGGAAGTGTTGTTCCAGGTCAGCCATGAAAATGCTGGCATGTTGTGGGGCCATGCGGGTGCCCATAGCGATGCCACTGCTCTGGAGGTATATATTGTCACCAAATTTGAAATAATTGTGCATGAGGATAAAATCACAGAGCTCAGCAACCAGTTGTGCTGTGGCATCATCAGGGGATACTGTTCCTGATAGCTTGTATTCCATCTGTGTGTGGGATGTTTGTATAGAGAGCCTCTACATCCATGGTGGCGAGGATGGTGTTTTCTGGAAGATCTCCAATGCATTGTAGTTTTTCAGGAAATCAGTGGTGTCACAGACATAGCTGAGAGTGCTGGTGGCGTAGGGTCCGAGGAGAGAGTCCACATACGTGGACAGTCCTTCAGTGAGAGTGCCAATGCCCAAGATGATAGGGCGTCCAGGATTTCTGGGATTGTGGATCTTGGGTAGTAGATAGAATAACCCCAGTCAGGGCTCTAAGGGTATGTTGATTTGTTCCTGTGCTAGCGTAGGGAGTGTCCTGAGTAGATGGTGCAGTTTCTTAGTGTATTCCTCAGTGGGATCTGAGGAAAGTAGCCTGTAGAATTTGGTATTGGAGTTGTCCGGCAGCCTCCTTTTGGCAGTCAGACCTGTTCATGATGACAACAGCACCTCCTTTATCAGCCTCTTTGATTATAATGTATAGACGACTTTTTTGTAGCTGCTTGCACTTTTAATAGTTGTCTAACCTCTGGAGTGTCAACAGCATCATGGTGTTATGAATGTTACTGGCTGCAAGAGCTTTTCTTAAGCAAGTCCACCCAAAGTTGGTAACAGCTAGAGAGCAGCGCCAATACAGCTGAGTGAAGGCCTTTTCTTTTTTACTGCAGTGGGTGGCCTCAGGCAGCTTTCTCTTGCTTCTCCCTCTGCTGGAGGTAGTCATGCATTAATGTACATTCAGTTCAGTGTTTCAAGCTCTTTTTCAGAGCCATGAAGGCTGCTTTGGAATCAGTTCTTAATATCCAGACTCAGTTTTGTTCATTTTTATCACATGCCAGTTGTGCTTATACAACTGACCAGCCTTGTCCAGGGATATTCCTGAACACTGACTGCTAGAGGCAGGAGAGTAAGCAGAGTATGCATGATCATGTGTTGAACATCTGCCATGACTGGCATCTTGTTTTGGGGTTACAAAGCTGATGGAGCTTAGGACAATTCCACTACTTTTTTTTCTTTTAATTTCAGCATTATGTACCACTGAAAATAAATTTTGTGGGAAATTTGTGCAGAAAAACCTTAGAGACAATCCCCAAAAGTGGAAGAAAATTCTAAATCACGTGCCCTCTAACTGAAAATGACAGTCCCTAGATGTTCAAATCTAAGGGTGTAAGCAAGGACGCATCATCTTATCTCTACTGTCCTGACTGCTCATAGAGAGAGAGAGGTGATTTCTCAGGCAGCTCTATTTAAAAGCTAATGAAAACAAATGTCTAAAAGACATTCCTAATGTTATTAGGCAATGGGTTCCACAAAGAAGCATTGTATGATGGCTCAAGGTGAAGCATTTCAGCTGTGAAGATGTATGGAGACCTCTATCATGACTTCAGTTGGTGACCAGTAGTTATCCGTAATTCCAAAAGGTAACTTGTTTTCTGTTGAGTTGTGTTTAATATGAGAACCTTCGCTAACTTGAAACTTATAGCCAGTGCAATAGGTCATGTAATTCAATCTCCAAGAGCCAAAGCAGATTCAAGCATATCTGGGGCTGTCTGATGTCTGTTTTATGTAAGATGCACATTTTGAGCCTCCACACAGGTCTCTTTTATATGTATTTATCCTCAAACACGGCTGTAAGATAAAGAGGTACTAATATCCCATTTTAGTGATGGGGAAGTGAGGCACAGAGAGGCTAAGTGGCTTGCCCAAAGTCATATAGGAAGTATGTGATAGAGCAAAGACTTGGAGCCAGGTCTTCCAAGTCCTAGGTTAGCCCTCAAACCATTGAACGATCCTTCCTAATGTGAAGAGTTTAGGAGACCTATTGTTTGTGAGAGAAGTTGCAGCCTCAATACATATGTTTATGTAGCTCATGGACTTGTACGTTAGAAAGTACAGCTGCTTGGTTACTCCTAGGTCTTGCGGGGTATGAGGAGAAACTTTGCATTTTACCTCAGAAACTCAGGGAGCCCTGGCCCCTTCCAACTGCAGGTCTTAAAAGTCAGTCTCCAGCATGCTCAGTCAGAATCGTCATTTAAGAATAACTCAAAAGGGATGGGGGATTATTGACCTACTTATTTATCATTTGTCTTACAGAACAATAATAACTAAGATTGGGACCAATGGTGGGTAGGTACTGTACAAGCATATAATAAGAAACAGTCCCTGACCCCAAAAGTTTACAGTGTAAAGAGACAAGCCAACGGCTGGGAGAGAGGAAAGATAATTATACACAGTTTCACAACTGAGGGACAGATTGCATGGCTTTTACAATGTCACACATCTGTGTCAGCACCAGGAATGAATCAAGTTCTGAGTTCCAATGCAGTACCCTAACCACAGCACCTTGTTCCTCTCTAGATTACCTGAGGAGATCCTCTTCACTGTGGAATCCCTCATAAGGCAGCAGGAGCAGCAGTAGGTAGGAATTTCTTTGCAATGTGACTCCATTTGAGTCATATTGTTGGAGTCTGAGAGGAATCTGATTCAGTGCAGAGACACAGGACCCTGTGGCTTTGATGGATCCCAAGATCCTCATGGGTTTTGGGGGATCTGCAAGTTCTGGGACCAACCTCCTATTCTTCTGTGAGGAGACAATCCCACTCCTGGTGGCAGATTTAGAGAAAACTACCAGGGGAACCTGAGTGTTCCTCTTCATCTGATTTCCTCCTTTAGGAATGAGCATTCTGGGCCCGTATCTAGAATTATATGCATAAAGAAATACATGTGCACACCCTGTGGTTTTTTTTAGCCAGTTGGCCCCTTTTACAAAACTGTATTGAAGCATTTTCAAATTGTAAAATGTGGGGATCGTAAGGTAATTTTGGTAATCAGGAATTAGATTAAAATGTTTTTAAACATGGAAAAAGTGTGAACAATCCTTAAAATCTGTCATCTAATTTGAATTTGGTAGCTGTTTTTTAAAAAAAAAACTTTTATTATACAATAGTTTTTAGCTTTCGGCAAGATAATTAGAACTTACCAAGCTTTTAAGGTGAATGATTGTCACTAAATAAATACAACTTGACAATGACAGGCAGTGGGCTTTGTATTTCATCATGGCTGCAAGTCATACTCTGATACATGCAAACGTAAATGTTGTCAATCTGTCATTACAGGCATGCAGCTGTCTTCAGAAACAAACTTCATAGCTATGTAATTTAAAACTAAAAAGGATAGAGTGAACAAGTACCATAGATAAGATAAGTGAAAACAGTTACATTGGAAAAGACAAGATGAATGTTTCTGGAGGAAGTTGTGGGAGCCCTAGCTCTGCTGAATCTACTGGTGACATCTTCAAGGATCTGTGGTCCAAACTAAAAGAATATCATGATAAAGAAGTACAAGGTAAATTATTCCAACTGGTGCTGTATGTTGATGGAGTTTGATTTATTTATGAACAGGATTATATGATGGGCTTGCCTGCGATAGCAGAGGACTGGACTTGATGACCCAGAAATCCCTTCCTGTGCTGTGCTTCTGTGTACGTAAAATGGGAACTGTTAGTACAAAGGAGCTTTGTTTATAGTTAGATTAGGAGGCTATTTTTAACTGTTGTGCTTGTTTTTAGAAGTAAAAAAGTTTACTCTAGGGCTCCAATCCTGCAAGTGAGCCAGTACAAAACTTCTCTGACTATGATGGCTTGTGTTATGCAGCAGGTCAGATTGGATGATCACAGTGGTGGTCCCTTTTGGCTTTAAAATCTGAATATTCTTGCAAGGTTGGAACCTAAGCAATCAAACTGTACAAATGAGCTCATAAATCTACCAAGTAAAGTTACTTAACCTGAACTGACCTTTACAGTTGCTTTGGATGTACTTAGTGCTATTTTGCTATTAATGCTTCATAATTGAAAGTCACTGGTTTTAAAGGAAAAACAAGTTACCAAGCCCAATGTTTTTTTTCCTCCTTTTTTTTAATTTCCTTTTCTTCTTACGTCTTCAGATACATAAAACCAATGGACTATATAGATATTAACACTTGTGGTTCTGTCTTGAGAAAATGCCAAGTGGTAATGTCTCTAGTTTTAACTATTCACAATGAAATTTTTAATGCAAGAATAAATAGCTTCTATCATATTTTTCAGCCTTTGTGCTACTGGTTGTACCATAATTATGACTGTTAGAAGGCATTGTACATCTGCATTCTTGAGTATTGGGGAGAATTAAAAAACATCCAAAAATGAAAGGAATTATCACAGCATGCAATTTTTATATTTTATCATATTTATAATATTTCCTTAAACAATTTCCATGTGTGTTTTTTCTCTTTCTAAAAATACATGGTCCAAACTTAAAACCTGGTCTCTCAAACCTTAAATCACGTGAATAGTTGTTAATGCATGATTAGTGCTTTTGAACTGATTGAGAACAGTGTTTGACTTGAACTTTCGAAAATGCATTGTTGTACATTAAAGACTATGCAAATCACTTTGGAAGAGAAGCAGATGACTTATTAGGAATTAATGTAGGCCCCAGTTGTTCTATTAGATCCTTGTAGGCAGATGGTTCCACCTATGTGGAGTCTCACTGACTTCAAAATGAGTACAGGGATCTGTCTATGGAGGCCTGATTGCAGGATCAGTCCTTAGTTTTCAAATATGTAATGGCCCAATCTTATAAGATGCAGCTGACCTCATTACTCTGACTGAAATTGGTGGGACATTTGATTCCACTCAGCAACTTGCAAGATTGGGCCTTGAGGGTTTGTGTACCTGGTCAAAAACATCTGTTGTTCACTAAAAGGAAATTAAGTTGACATTAGTTAAAAGAAAAAGATTTACCAACCAATTGCATTCTGGTTACTTTTTTTTAACAAAAATCTTAGTTTGTATCCTGAGAGATAAAATAAGTTTTATAGAATGTCCTGAAAAACACTATGTTGTAGTTTATTTCTTAAAATATTATCTTAACTCCTGTTGATTTGATTCAGCCTTGAGCTGGGTTTCAGTAGTGGGTGTGATGTCATCAGCAGATCATATGTTGGGAGCATCAGAGTGGGATTTGGCAATCCATGGCATGTGTAAACATGAAAAACAAAAAAAACTAAGACTTATGGGTGGTGTTGAATGCCCCTTTGTAGTTATTTGGGACATTCAGTGCATGTTTCTAAAGTTTTGGTTTTCTTTATACATTTGCATGTTCTCTTTAAAATGTGAATTGGGTGGGGCCAGGTAATTTTGCCACTAAGCAAACTTTTTCATGCCTAGCCCTTTGGTAGTGTGTTCCACAGTGTGGGTAAAATTAGATCTTCCACGATAACATCAAAGACATGCCTGAAGGATAGTTAATTTTTTTCAAAAGGTGGGGAGAAGAGAGTATTTAAGTGCAAGAGAATATTTAAGACACATCAAACAAAGACTTGCCTGGACTTTGCTTGTTTCTGAAGTCTATTAATAAGAATTAAATAAAATTGATTCATGAGTTTTAAATCTATATGTCAGCAACAATATATTACATATGGTTATATTTAGGAGAAATGGAGTGTTTGCTCAAGAAGTGAAGCACTTTGTGTATGCTTGTACTGACTATCAGAGGACTGTTACTTCTGTTACAAATTCTGCTTTCTAGGGATTTGCAAGTTAACATAAGTTACAACTGCCTGAAATTTTATAAAAGTTGTAATTTTTTTAGAGTGCTTTAAATTGGTTATGTTGGATTGTGTTTTATTAGTACATTGGAGGAAAAAAATGTATATGCACTCTCCATTGTGTGCTTGATCACACTAAATGAAAAACAACTATTTTTTAATAAATGTAATTTTACAACTTCTGTACTTTGTCTTTAGAGAATAAATGGAGGCTTTTTCATTTTTTATCAGGCCAATTTATTCACCTTTGAAAAGCTGCTTCTCAGCTGACAAAATAGCTAATAGTTTCTGCCACAAACTTTCTGTGTGACCATGAGCAAGGCCTAATTATCAAAGGAGCTGTGTACCTGTAGTTCCCAATGACTTCAATGGAATTTGTGGTGATCAGTACTTCTGAAAATTGGTCAATAAATCTCTGCCTCCGTTTCCCATTTGTGAGATGCATATGGTAATTAATACTTCCCTACTTCACACAGGATATTATCTAATACTAATATTTGTGAAGAGCCCAGATCCCCCAACAGATATTAGTACTTACATACTAATTACAAATTAGATATGTGATATGAATAGTCTCTAAGTAGGTGTCGGATTTGTCACTCATCAACTTTGTATCTGAAGCATAATCTTTAAAACTAAATCTGAAGCTGTGTACTATAGGAAACAAATATACCCCTGTAATACATTGAACAAACAGAGAAGGAGGTTTTTGTAGAACAATAAAATAAGTAATCCAGTTCTTCCCCTTTACACCCACAGAAAAACAGGAGACTGTGATAAAGAAGATATGAGTCTTAGGGCAGATAGGATCATGAAAAATAAAACACATTTTTGCATTGAAGGATCCCTGTAGGAGATGAGAAGGTTGAAGACTATGGAAAAAGTAAATAAAATTATGTTGAAATTGCTATCTTCATGCTCATAACTGAATTATATCCTTACCTTCAGGATTAACCTACCCTCTCATCCATTCAGAGTAAATTTTCTGTTTCTTAGGTGCCTCATAAAAGATATTTTTGACATCTTTAGAAGTATTTCTAAAAATTTGTCCTGCAGAATTTAGCAACTTCAGTAGAATAATGAAAGATTATTAGAAATATAACTCTTAAAATTACATAGTAAAGTGATAGGTAACTTTACACTGAGTTTCTTCCACACATCATTTTAAGATGACATAAGACACATGGAAGTCTTCAAAAGGTTTTCAGCTATCACCTGTTTTCTCATGTGGAACTGTAATGCAAGAGAGAAGGCATTTACTGCAATGATGAAGGTTGTGGGCCACACACCATTCTATTACATCCTGTTACTTAAAATGCTTGGCTTTTGAGGATAAGAAAGAGGTGCTATTAGGAGACTCTATGTATAATGGAATTTGGAATCTTTTCCCTATTAGGTCACTATTTAAAACACAACCCATGTTAGTAAAGATCAGAAATTGTCACCATGTGACAGATGTGGTCTCAGTACAATTGTTTCTGGACAGTCATCTGCATAATATAATTATAACCCAATCAGCCAATTATGACCCAATCAGCCTATAACCCCTCAGGTGGAAGCCCCAGAACACACTAATCCCATAAGAGAGAGAACTGCATTTCACATTCCAAGACCTGCAGTTCAAATAAATGTTTGTATGAATGTAAAATAGCATACATTTGAATGAATTACTATAGCTTTTTCTCTGGTTTCTCTTAACTATTTCCATTTCATTTTTTTCTCAGACAGTGGAGTTAGATGCCAAGACACATGCTAATACAATGTTAATACTGAAAACTTAAGTATACAGGTCAAGAAATTAAAATGATGAAGTTCCTGTAGCTATGATAACTCTACTGTATTTAAATCTTAATTAAGGTATAAATAAGTCACAGTCCAGTTGTGTGCGTGTCCAATCAGGTGTAATTATTAACAGTCCTTAATGAAAAATATTACATATATGCATAATGTAGCCTAGTTACAAGTCTCATAACCTTAACTTTTAAATGTTGAATGTTGTGTATTGATATTAACCTAAATGTTGATTTTAAAAATAGATTTAAAACATATTAATATTAATAAATATTCATCAAGTCACCTTCACATTGCACACGTTAAAGCAGTTAAAGCCTAACATCCCAGCAATAGGTCCCCTGCACCAAATCATCCACCTTCTTGCAAAGCAGGTGATCTGGAAAGGAGAAACTAAGTGGTTGTGATTAAACTGAGGAATTTTTTCCACTTTAGACAAATATTTGGTTAGCTATATATTGAATTCTGGAAACATAAAACTTTTTTTAGAAACACAAGCATAGTCCTATTAGTTAGTGTGATCAAAGCTTCCTGGTACCCTGAAAGACAAAAAGGAAGAGATTATGGGTAACGTTAGTAATTCTACACTCTCAGATAAATGTAACAAACTGGATTCCTGCCTTCTCATTGTAGTCATTTGACTTTTAAAAAAAACTTTAAGTAACCAGTTCAGCTCTTCCTGAATTCAGGTGAGAGGGGAGATAGTGTTACTTATAGCATAGTACTTGGCCTTTTGAGCATTGCCTCTTCAGTTGGCGGCTCAGGTTGCCAATGTTACAATCTTAAATACTTTGCTGAACAGACTACCTGTTCATACAGGAGCCACATTGTTGTGCAGCCTCATTCCTTCTGATGGGTGTGGAGTAGGATTAAAGCACACTTTATAGGGGTTCTAATTGCCGATGTCTAATTGACTTTATGAATAGCAACCACTTTAAAAAATAAATAAATCCTCTTTCTGTGCTGCATGACAGAACATAAAGTCACATAGGTGTTGAGTGCTTATGAGATAAGAAGTCTTTACCTATGTCCCAAGAACTTTCTTTTGAAGTAGTCTCCATGCATTTTCTATCTTGTTGTTACCTTATCATCTTGTAACAATCTATAGCAGAGGTGGGCAAACTACGGCCCGCGGGCCACATACGGCCCGGCCCCTGAGCTGTCGGCTATGAAAGCTACCCTGGCCCCTCCCCTGTGTTTTCCCCTCCCCCGCAGCTACGCCGCTGTGTGGACAGCGCTCTGGCTCGCCTCTCCTGTGGGGCAGCGCGGCGGCGTGGCTGGCTCCAGCATGGTAAGGGGGCGTGGAGTAGGGGGTTGGATAAGGGGCAGGGGGGCCTGAGGGGCAGTCAGGGGACAGGGGGAAGTTGGATGGGGTGGAGGTTCGGGGGGGGGGGGCGTTCAGGGGATGGGGAACGGAGGGGTTGGATAGGGGGTGGGGTCCCGGGGGGCAGTTGGGGCAGGGGTCCTGGGAGGGTGCAATCAGGGGTCAAGGAGCGGGGGGGGGGGTTGGATGGGTCAGGAGTTCTGAGGGGCATGGAAAGTGGGAGGGGATGGATAGGGGGCGGGGGCCAGGCTGTTTGGGGAGGCACAGCCTTCCCAACCGGCCCTCCATACCGTTGCGCAATGCCGATGTGGCCCTCAGGTCAAAAAGTTTGCCCACCCATGGTCTATAGTGTGTTTTCACTGAATCTTTGTCTTGACTATTACTTTCCAAGTGGAAGCCTGAATACTGGAAGGTTTGCCAGAATAAAGATTAGCATGTATGTCAACAAGTAAACTTTCTTATTTGGCTATCCTTAGAGGGGCAGGGAAGGAAACTTCTTGACAATCCCAACCTCTACTTCTCCAAGCAATGTCACAGTTTTTATTTTTGTGTTTTTATGTTATGTCTTTACTATGTCAGCACTTTCTTAATAAGGCTGTTGTGAGATTATAACATTAAAGAATATCCTTTTTTGTGAATGGCATGCTGGCACAGGTATTTTTAGTTCAAAAGTTTTTTAAAATATGAATAAAACTGGTAAGTCTTTTTTTTTTGGTTATATGTTTGAAGAAGGCATTGGGGGGGAATTTCCTTATTCATTGGCTTCACATGTTTTATTTTTCCATTCTTAATTTTATTTGTCATGTACTTAGCATCTGATTATCCCCAACAGTGACATTTGGAGGGTCCCATACATGTGTGAATCTTCCCTCTTCTACAAAGAGTAGATGTCTCGGATCCTCTACAGGACATGGATGACTGAATAGGAAAAGAGTGAGGAAGGCACAGAACGATGTGCATCATTCCTCAAATCATCTTAAAGTGGCTTTCTGGGAAGCTTCAGCCTGAGAAGTCCCTAGCAGCATGGCTACATTAGAGCTGGAAGAATAGCAGTAGCCCCAGAAGCATGTCCTCCTTGTGGACTTAGGAACATTAAGCGGTGGTCCCTTAATGTTGCTTCTTTGTGTGTATCCATGATACTGTCCTTAATTACATGACCGGATACTGTAATATTTGAAAATTCATTTCAGAAATCTTTTCTACAACTTTATATACCCACGTAGTACTGTATACTACTACATGTCTGCAAAGTCCAAGAAAATTGTTTATGTAAATAGTACACAATATCCCCTACTTTTACAGCATAGCAGAGGTGAAGTATGTTTTTTACAAAGGAGAAATTTCTATATTAACTTAGGAGGGAAGCAGATGTTATTTATTAAGGATCCCGAGATAGCCAATAATGGGATTTTCATGGCTGTTCCTGAACTCAACCAAGAATTAATTCAGATATCATGGCAAGGTCCAAGTAGGCCCTACCCTCTTAATCCAGGAGCCACTACTTTCCTCCTCCACTAGTTATGTTGCAGCATTTTTTCCTCTTTCACAGATGGCAGGCAAGCATATTTCCATAGAGATTGACACCAGGAAACACTCATGGAACCGAATGACTCTTGCATCACATACACCTGAATAAATCACATTCCTTGTGTGACTAAAACCCACTAGAATGGAAAAATGGAAACAGGCCATTTCCAAAGTAGGGCTTTGCAAACAACAATGATCCTATCCGATGGGCCAACTTTTAGAATGAGTTATAAATTACCTGTGGACAAGAGAAAAGGGAGTGGTTAAATGTTATGAATGATTTTTAAAGCTCTCGTATCTGAAAGGACAGTTCAGCTACACAATTGTGTTAAAACGAGTCAAAAGATAATCCATGTTTTTTTCTTTTCACTTTCCAGGATTACAGTTGAAAATATCCAAACTGAAAAAGGAAAGGTGTTTGTAAGTATCTATCCATATGCCATACCGATATATTTTATAGGAGGAAAATTTTAATATAGTTAATAAACTGTAATTCCTACATGATGAGTTGAGGACTTGAGGCCTGATCCTGCAGACACCCATGTGTATAATTTGACTCACATGAGTAGCAATGTTGAAGTCAGTAATACACATGTATAAACATTTGCAGGATCTATAACCTGAACTCCAGTTCTCCATCGCTTGCATGAGCGGCTGGTGATGCAGTCTTCTGTAGTATTTCTAGGGTGCCCATAAAGGATAATTCAGATATGAGAAAAAATAAGTAGGAAACCTTTTTTTAAGGTGAAGTTGCTTCTGTACATTATAAAGGAGCAGCAAGTGGCATAACCATGTTTTAAAATTTTTTTAGCTTACCAGTTTACCTTTAAATGCTTCCTCCACTAAGCTGGGTCATAGTGATTTGTATAAAGAATTCCAGCCTGAAGTAGGGAAGTAAATACCGTTTAAAAAATTTAAACCCATTTAAACGTTTAAAAATGTTTAAATGGTTAACCGATTAAGCAGCTGGCTGGCACAACTGGGGCTGGGGGCAATCCGCCAGTGCAGCTGGGGCCCCTCAGGGCGGGGTGCAGCTGTGGTTGGGCCCGCTCCAGCTGGGCGGCACTGCTCCGGGCAGCATGGCTGGGGGTCGGGTGGCCAGCCAGTGTGGTGCATCTAGTGCCAGCTGGCTGGTAGGCCCAGGGTTAACGGTTAAGGTGGGTTAACTGGTAAGACTAATGCTTACCGGTTAACTAGTTAACCTGTTACATCCCTAGCCTGAAGGTTTATCCACTCCTGTGCTGTGCACATTTTATTTTTTCCTCTTTTTTTTTAACTATATTGAACATGGCTTATTAGACGCATGAACTAGAAAATGTGTATATTAACCTAGATAATAGAAGTAAATCAAATTGTACCTGTATGAATGTGTAGTTATGTTAACTAATTTTCCCATTGTTAATTTCAGCCGCTGCATTTTTCCTAGTTATGCCACTTTGAATAAATAATTCCTCTCCTTCCTTTGTAGTTACACCTTTCAAATACTTTTTAACAGATATGAACCTTCCCCAATGTTGTCCAAATTTACTTTTTAGTATCTTTATTAGTCTTCCAGTTATGTATGTATTTGTACAATGATAACTCCAAGAGGAGTCATCTTTCTGGTGGCTCTTTTATGACTTCCACCAATGTATGTATCATTATGGTAGTGAGGGTCTTGGAGATCAAGGCAGATTTCCAGGCCAGTTGTGCACCAAAGCCCTATACTATGGAATTATTACTTCCCTTTTCTGTGGTGTGAAATCTCTACATGTATATCAAGATTACATCGCCCTTTTGTGCTGTCCTATTGCATTGTGAAATCATGCTTAACTTGCTGTCCATTTTCAGAACTACTACTTTCCAGGTAGTTTGCTGTTTATCAAATTTGTTACTTGATTTGTATTTACTCAGATGCATTAGCTTGCATTTTTCCAAATTAAATTGAGTTTGATTTTTGTCTGTATGCCCCTGTGCATTTTGTCAGTCCTCACTGGTGTTTGCAGTTCCAACAAAATTTTAGTGTTGGATGCATACTCCATCTAAACACACCCCACTTATATTCTCTAGTTGTTATCCTTTCATGCTGCCAAGTGTCAGGCATTTCAGTTCTGTCATACGTTCCCTTTTCTCAGCTAGGTTCTTACACATCCATCTGAGCTGCTGTCCTATCTTTTGGCCAGCTGGTGTCAATTTTGCACCTGCTAAGTAGTCATCTGCCTGCTGCCTCTCTTGCCACTCCCTCTGCTGGATCAGGACCTGAAAAGGATAGCTAGGAAGAGTTAGCAGTGGCATCTGAAAGAGAAGGCAGGACAGCAGCACAAGGTGAGGGACGCATTATCCTCAAGCTCCCACATCTGCAGCCAGCTCATCCTCCCCCTAGCATCCTCAGCACTCTCTAAACCTCCCCAACAACCCACAAACCCACAGCACTACCAACATCCCCAGTAACCACACATACAGCTACCTCTTAGCTTCCATCTTGAGCACTCACCCAGCTTTGCCAGCCAGAGTTGCCAAGTTTTGTGCAGCTGCAAGTCCTACTCCCATCTCTGATTGGAGCAGAGTGTGTTGACTGTCAGCTTAGGCTTCAGTTTGTAGTACGTGCAAATGATTTGCTACTATGCAAACATTAGATTTGTATAAAACATAATGCATGGAACAGAACAAAATTTGGCAAATTGGGCCATGTCTTTTTAGTCCTTCAGCCAGTTTTCAGTCCATTTGACATTGATATCAAAATTAATTTTAATTAATTTTGAGAGTAGGGTTTCATGAAACACCCCGTCAGATGTTTTGCGAAAATTCAAATAGTGTATATCTACAGTTTATATGTCGGGAACAAAGTAGCTTTGGCAATACAGTGACTGTGTAACTTCACAGACAATAGTGGAACCAAGCTTGAAATCAAATCAGACTTTTTTCACTACAATGCTTGTGTACCATCAGTTATAGTAAGTGATTTTCAGTTAAGTTATTTCTTTGTGTAATAGTCACAAATATCTTGAAAAAATCAAATTAAGCACCACTCTTTTTATTTTTTATTATGTACAGCTTCCAAAAATATATTTAGCTGTGCTTCAGTTCCAGTCTAAAATTGTGAGATTGATTGGTGGTGCTGTTACTGACTTAATCCTGTATATCCTGACCTGTTTCTACATCCATGTAAAATGAAAACTTTACATTCTTGAGAAGTTTGGTCTCTGGAAGAGCTGTATTATCAATGATATTTTGTTGTGATTTAATACATATCAAACCAAATGGCGTAATTATTGTTTGCTGGAGTCATTCTACAAGTACCACATTGTAGATACAATAGTCTTACATAGGGCTTTTTGTTTTCCCTGATGCTTTTGAATAGCTAAGGTTTAATATTTCAGACTTGATAACCAGCCTGACAATGAGCTCCTTATGTTGTTCAGTGTTGGAGCTAATGATCTTGTAAATGCAGGGTCAGAGACTATTCATAACAAAGGCTAGCTTCTTTGCCAAATTGTCAGTCACTTTTGTCAAGCAGTACCAAAATCCTGAAAAACTTCTCTCTGTTCCTTCCATTGTATTACTTTAAAACATGAACATGAAGTTTAGGATCAAATCATTAAATCTACTGAGTTTTAAAAGGAGATGGTAGTGTACCTTTATATATTCTTAAGTACTTTTTTATGTAAAACAGGATTCAGGTCTATAGTTTGATCATTTAAAGATGACCTATAAATTTCTTTTAAAAATTGGATTTATTCCTTTTTTGCATAGACTCATAGACTTTAAGACTAGAAGGGGCCATTATGATCATCTCAGTGGTACCAGATGACCGAACGAGGAGTAATGGTCTCAAGTTGCAGTGGGGGAGGTTTAGGTTGAATATTAGGAAGAACTTTTTCACTAGGAGGGTGGTGAAGCACTGGAATGCATTACCTAGGGAGGTGGTGGAATCTCCTTCCTTAGCGGTTTTTAAGGTCAGGCTTGACAAAGCCCTGGCTGGGATGATTTAGTTGGGGATTGGTCCTGCTTTGAGGAGAGGGTTGAACTAGATGACCTCCTCAGGTCCCTTCCAATCCTGATATTCTCTGATTCTATCTACTCTAGTGGTCACCAACCGGTAGATCGCGATCGATTGGTCGATCCTGGAGCCTCTGCCAGTCAATCGTGATTTCCAGCTGCTAAAAGTCCGGCGGGGCTAAGGCTGGCCCCATGCTACTCCCGGAAGCAGCTGGCATGTCTCTGCAGCCCAGGGGCTCCGTGCGCTGCCCCCCTGCCCCTCCCCGTGAACTCCACAGCTCCCATTGGCTGGGAGCTGCGGGGGTGGCGTTTGCGGCCCAGTTCGGGGGGTGGGACGGGAGGGAGAAGCAGGTAAGCAAGTAGTAAGCATCTCCTGGCTGGAGCCTGTACCTCGCAACCCCTCCTGCACCCTCACCTCCTGTCTTCAGAGCCCTCTCCTGCATCCAAACTCCCTCCCAGAGCCTGCACCCCAACACTCTGCTCCAGCCCGGAGCTCCCTCCTGTACCCAAACTCTCTCCCAGAGCCCGCACACCTCACCCCCTCCTGCACCTCAACCCCAACCCAGGCTCAGCCCGGAGCCCCCTCCCACACTCCGAACCCTTCGGCCCCTGCCCAGAGCCTGCACTCCCTCCCAACCCACTGCCCCAGCCCGATGAAACTGAGTGAGGGTAGGGGAGCATGAGCAACAGAGGGAGGAGGGAATGGAGTGAGCGGGGCGGGGCAGATCCTGGCTTGATCTTAAATTCAAAAAGTGATCTTGCGTGTAAAAAGGTTGCAGACCACTGATCTAGTCTGACCTCCCGAACGCTGCAGGCCACAGAACCTCACCCACCCACTCCTGTAATAGACCCATAACTTTTGCTGAGTTACTGAAGTCCTCAAATCATGATTTAAAGACTTCAAGTTACAGAGAATCCACTATTTACACTGCAAGTGATCTATGCTCAGAGGAAGGTGAAAAACCGCAGGGTCTCTGCCAATCTGATCCAGGGGAAAATTCTTTCCCGACCCCAAGTATAGTGGGAAGGTGGACCCTGAACATGTGAACAGGACCCACCAGCCAGAATTCTCTGTAGTAGCTCAGACCCCTCACGATCTAATGTTCCATTACCAGCCTTTGTAGATATTTGCGACTAGCAGTTGCAGATTGACTACATGCCATTGTAGGTAGTCTCATCATACCATTCCCTCCTTTAACTTGTCAAACTCAATCTTGAAGCCAGTTAGGATTTTTGGCCCCCAGTACTCCCCTTGGAAGGCTGTTCCAGAACTTCACTCCTCTGATGAGTAGAAACCTTCATTTAATTTGAAGCCTAAACTTGATGATATCCATTTGTTCTTGTATCAACATTGGCACTTAACTTAAATAATTCCTGCCCCTCCTTGGTATTTATCTCACTCGTATTTATAGAAAGCAATCATCATTCCCCTCAGTCATCTTTTGATTAAGCTAAACAAGCCAAGCTTTTTGAGTCTCCTCTCATAAGGTAGGTTTTCCGTTCCTTGGATCCTCCTTGTAGCCCTTTTCTGTACCTGGTCAAGTTTGAAATCATCTTTTTTAAACATGGAGACCAGAATTGCACACAGTGTTCCAGTTGAGATGTCACCAGTGCTTTGTATAATGGTACTAACACTTCCTTGTCTATACTGGAAATACCTGACCTGATGCATCCTATGACTACATTAGACTTTTTCAAGGCTGCATCACATTGGCAGCTCATAGTCATCCTGTGATCAACCAGTACACTCAGGTCTTTCCCTCTCCTCTGTCGCTTCCAACTGATAAATCCCCAGCCTACAGCAAAAATTCTTATTCCCGAAGTACATGGCCTTGCACTTTGCACTATTAAATTTCTTCCCATTTCTATTACTCCAGATTTCAAGGTCATCCAGATCTTCTTTTATGATACTCGGTGTTGGCAATACCTCCCAACTTCGTGTCATCTTCAAATTTTATTAACACACTCCCACTTTTTGTGCCAAGGTAATTAATAAAAATGTTAAATAAGATAGGTCCCAAGACAGATCCCTGAGGAATTCCACTAGTAACGTCCCCCAGCCAGACAGTTACCTTTCAGTATGAGCTGTTGTAGTCTCTCCTTTAACCAGTTTCTGTCCACTTTTCAGTTCTCATATTAATCCCCATCTTCTCCATTTTAACTCAAAATTTCCCATGTGGAACTGTATCAATGTCTTACTGAAATCCAGGCCTGAAAGGAGTGTGGAGAGGAGGAGGGTTTCCCCCTTAAATATCAGGAATGCCAAAACTACTCTTCCCTGGCTTTTCACTCCACAAGGAGACAAGAGTCTGCTTTAGTGCTTCTACTGGCATTTGCAAGATCGGGCATTTCAGACCATAAACTCCTTACACTAGAGGTTAATGTAATACTTGTATTGTAAAGCACTATTTGGATCTCTGATAATGATTAGAGTAATAAGTGAAGTCAGAAAGCATTCAAGGTATTAATTTGTTTTAAAATTCTAAATCAATAAAAGAAAAAAAATCTAGGTAGTACACTGCAGAAGCATCTTCCTACCACATTTGTGAACACTAATCCCCAGCAGCCCAAAATCAATGAGTTGTAAAATGTAGCTGAAAACATCTAAAGGGACAGCATCAACTTGAAAATTTGTCTAAAAAAGCCCCCAAAACGCTATATTGACGAGTTACAGGTAGCCCCCCAGATAACAGAAAAGTTAGCAAAAATGTTTGTTTTATTTACTTTGTGCATTTGGCAGCAGTTTGTTTTTAGTCAGATTTGTTGTTCCCCTGTACAGTCAGTCTCTCCCTTCCTTGAATAAACCCTTATAGGCGTTGCTTAGACTATAAGGAAGGAAGTGTTTGGGGTTTTTTGTTTTGTTTTAAAGTTAGCTAACATGTTTTCAAACATTACTGAGCACCTAGATTAGATAGGGTTTAATACCTTTAAAATGTGTTCCCAGGCTGTGGTCGATACTAAGCTCTACTCTAGGACCCATAAGAAGGGTAACTCCCCACCCCCCCAACCAGTCATGTCGTGTTGTGGGGTAGGCGGTTGCAACATCCATCCTGGAAGGGGGGAAGGGTAGTAGGAGAAACCAGGGGATCGTTGGGAATTGAACATCCAACCTGGCACTATGCTTTTATAGTGTTCTAATCCTTAGTGCCATAAAACTTCCTCTGAATCCTGCCTGTCAAAAGGATTTAAAAGAGAGAACAAGCTTAATGAGTTCACATAGGCTATCGTGGCAGAATGGGTAACTTTTACTATATTATATCTGAGAATTCAGTAACTTTCATATTAAATTAGTCAGCTGTTCATCTTTTAATTGATAAAATAAAATGGTAAAAATTTAATTTGTATATGAAAATTAAATGTATGTTTGTTCATGTTCTGTTTACAAAGTGCCTCAGTCACTCAAATCAGTGCCTCCCACCCTATGCTCCTTTATTGTACTCTGATCCTTCTGTTCCAAGATCCTCAGCAGTAAATAAAGAGGATCATAGAAGAAAAGGATTCAAGAAATTGTCTTTGTAGTTTTCTTAAAGTAAAATACATTTCTACCCCACTGTTTTTATGTTAGTCACCCAAATATTGGCATACTGTGACTGGCAGAGAGAGGGAAGAACAACTGCCACTGCGTAGACTTACTGCTCTACAACACCCAGCACTCTCATCTGAAATTTCTTTGTGAATTGCACTTACTTTTCACCCCCTTTTCGTGTGTTTTGGAAATGCTGAATAGTTATTGTGGGGGTTTTTCTGTATCATAGTTTACATAAATTACCAAAACAAATGAAACTGGTGTGATTATATTGCTTTATTTTGACAAAATATGCAGAATTTTGAATTTTTTGGTGCAGAATTTGGATTTTTTTGGTGCAGAATCCCCCCAGAAGTAGTATTTAGGCTGTTATAATTTGGGTGACTTTTGTCTGATTTATTTGGAGTTTTGTAGAAAAATTTTGCTTTGGCCCCAGACCTAACCTACCACTTTTAATGGCTCTTTTAGTGGCATAACTCTCTTTGTGGGTTTAAATGGGGGAAGTGTCCAAAATTAAACATCAGTGGAAATTCAATTGCAACATGAGCTATGGAGTATTTACTATTTCTGTATAACTCGAACATTATCTGTTACCAGCCATTCACAGTAAACGCATGCAAGTGTTTCATTTATTGTCTTCAACTTAATATTTTTGCTGATTATCAATCACACTCTTCAGACAGAAGAAACATTACAGAGAGCAAAGTGGTCATAACCATAAACAGAATTCTCTATTGAAATTTAATAGCTTTTATTCACAACTGAAGAGACTATCTATTTCTAAAAGCATTTAGCTGTTTCTCCTTTATTTTAGGGATGCAGAGAGGCTTGAAGAGTTTTATACCAAAAATCAACAGCTGAGAGAGTATCAGAAAGGACTTCATGACACTATCAAAGTTTTAGAAGACAGGTGAGTGAGGTTTTATTTTGTTTTTGTTTTGCGGGGGGAGAGGAGAGAAGGGCTGAACCAAACTTTTTTCATGTATACTCAGAACATCATAGTTAAAGGGAGAGGTAGAAAGTGCAAATCCTCTTACATAATTGTATTAGTTCCCAGGTACCACAGTGCTTGGTGCAATACAGTTAAATAGAAATGAAAGAGATCAACCTGGAAACAATGTGGCAACTTCTAAACAAATTCATATCCTCTACAAAAATTGCTATAAGAGGTGTAAATTACGTGGGCAATTGAGAATTTAGCACGTTTGAAGATTGACAAAACTCCAGAGCAAGACAAGATCCCTCCCAGGATTCTAAAGGAAATGGCAAAATAAACTTGAAAGCATTTATTAGATTACATTTTATATTTTAAATCTCTTGTGACAACTGATTAGACATCCTTCCAGTAGATAATGATTTTCAGGGTTCTGGGTAAAGGGTCTGTTCCATGAGATTTTAGATCCTTTGTTTCTGAGATCATTCTCCTTTAAGCTCATTAGCTTTGGCTCTTTCCCCAATCTTTTCTCATACTCAGTTGTTCACTGATCACTACTTGCTCCATTCTGTTTTTTTCTTTCTGAAGTTTGGATGCCATGTGGCTTTTCCCTATTTTTGTTTAATCTATTAATATTGAACAAAATTAGTATGCATAAAATTATATCAAATCTCCTGTTTTGTCTTTAAAAGTGTCTGGGACTATTATTATGTTACTTTTGTATAAAACTCACTACTAAAAGGCTTTTAGAATGCCTTGAAAGCAGGAGTTCATAATATATTGGGACTATTTCCCTACTTGTCTGCTCGGTCAAAATCCACAGCAAGGTAAAAGCCTTATAGTTTGCATTATACCTTGAAATTTTTTGTGAAGGGGGAAAAGGACCATTGAATAGTGTAAGGTACTGAACTTTTGATCCTGCGTGGACAAAGTAAAGAGACACAAATGGATGAACTTGCGTGGTTACTTAGCAGACAAGGTACTCTTGTTCTGAAGAACCAAGAGTATTTAAGACTGTTTGATTCACGGAGGACAACTGTATTACAAACAGCAGTTTTAACTCTCAGAATACCATATGTTTAATGTGGTTATGATAGGAAGAGAGACTACTAAAACATCCTTTTTACAGTCATTCTCCATTGCTGCAGTATCAAACATAATCAGTTTAAAAGTCAAGATGATTTTTCTAAGGGCCAATGCTCAACCTAAGATCTGAAAATTCAGCTGTGTTCTTTCTGCTTCTTAAGTTACCAGGAATAAATTCTTACTGCAGAAATATTAACTGGCAATTATTTTGATAACTCAGGTAAAACAGAATCCAGCTCTGTGTTCCATAACACTATTGGTTCTTCATTGCTAACAGTAGTAAATAAACATTTGGTTTTGCCTACAAAGTGAACAAATATGACTTACTAGGGAGAGAATATGTCAAGTAAAAAAGTGGTATTCAAACAAAATCCTTTTCTGACCACAAACATACTTTAAGGGCCTGGTCCAAAGCCCATTGAAATCAATGGAAATATTGACTTCAGAGATTTTGGATCAGACCCTAAGTATGTGTGTCTGAGTTATTAGCTACATGGGGTTGTTATTCCATACTGAGTGGTTACTATTGATTACTGATCCAACTTGTATATTCTTTTGCTTAATTTTATCATGTTCATATTTTATGTTAAACGTGTATCTTACTTTTGCATAATTTTGGACAATTTTTAGATAGAATTACAATTATTAAAATATTTAGCTATTATTTTCTATATCTAATATGATACTTCATTGAACTGTATCAGGCAAATGTATTCCCTGAGGCTTACAAGAAAGGAAGTGATCTACTTATCTCATTTATTTACTTTGCGTATGGTAAGCTGCTCATTTAAATGGAGAGAAGAGGTTGAAAGTTGGTAGAGAGAGGTGTAAGAACACCAGAGTTTAACCCGTGGGTATTGCAGTGGCGATAAGCAGTAGGGTTTCATGGAGTCATACAGCATAGTGTGTATAACTGAACATTACTTATAAAAGGTTTTTCATTATATCGTCTAACCCTGCTCGCTTTGCTTGTATGTTGTATCTTTCTTTTTAGACTGTATGCTCAAGAGGATGTCTCTTGCTTTGTGTTTGGAAACTACCTAACTCATTTTGGATGCTGCTGAAATAACTGGAATGCATATATATGAATATTAATATAGGCTCTCACTGAGATAAATCAGCATTCTTCACTAAATCGAAATAACTTGATAGGTGATTCAAAAACCCCATTTTGAAATTTGTGTATATAATTACACAAATTCACATAGACTACATTTAGTAATTTTGTCATCTAATAACTGCTTGGCTATTTAACATATGACTAATTACTGAAGTCTTCCTTTAAATCTCAATTCAAAGTAAACATTCAATTCTAATTTATGTACAATTGTTCAAGTATCAATACATCAAAATATGAAATGTCTTCAGTTAGCAACCTTCTGTTGTCAACTGCTTACTACTTTTGTTGTTTCAAAAGCCAATTAAGTACCTGTGTCTGACTTATGTATGACTAGAGCCCTACCAAATTCATGGCCTTGAGAAATGCGTCACAGACCATGAAATCTGCTCTTCACCCCCCCCTCCCCCCCCCCCCCCCCCCCCGAAATCTGGTCTCTTGTGTGCTTTTACCCTATACTATACAGATTTCATGGGGAAGACCAGCATTTCTAAAATTGGGGGTCCTGACCCAAAAGAGAGTTGAAGAGGGGTCCCAAGGTTATTTCAGGGGGGTTGCAGTATTGCCACCCTTGCTTCTGCACTACCTTCAGAGCTGGGCAGCCAGATAGTGGCGGCTGTTGGCCAGGCTCCCAGCTCTGAAGGCAGCACCGCACCAGTAGCAGTGCAGAGGGTGGCAATACCATACCATGCCACCCTTACTTCTGCATTGCTGCCTTCAGAGCTGGGTTGCCGGAGAGTGGCGGCTTCTTACTGAGGGCCCAGTTCTGTAGGCAGCAGCACAGAAGTAAGGGTGGCAATACCATACCGTACCATACCATCCTTATTTCTGCGCTGTTGCTGGTGGCGGCTCTGCCTTCAGAGCTGGGCTCCCGGCCAGGAGCCGCTGCTCTCCAGCCACCCAGCTCTGAAGGCAGCACAACCGCCAGCAGCAGCACAGAAGTAAGGGTAGCAGTATCGCAACCCCAACCCCACCCCCACCCCCAACTAAAATAACCTTATGACCCTCCCCACCACGACTCCTTTTTGGGTCAGGACCCCTACAATTACAACACCATGAAATTTCAGATTTAAATAGCTGAAATCATGAAATTTATGATTTTTAAAATCCTATGACTGTGAAATTGACCAAAATGCACCATGAATTTGGTAGGGCCCTACGTATGACATTCTTTCTAACAGATGGAAAATTTTATTTTTTAATTTTTCCTCATAGATTAAGAGCAGGATTGTGTGATCGCTGTGCAGTAACTGAGGAGCATATGAGAAAGAAACAGCAGGAGTTTGAAAATATCCGGCAACAGAACCTTAAACTTATCACGGAACTTAGTGAGTGTTATCTAGTATAATGGTCGCAAAGACAAAATGCAGTCTGTTGTAAACTTTGCTATCTTGTTGGTAAACTGGTGATTATAGGTTGAGAGAATTCCCATATTGTACCTTTTAATAAGCCTGAGAAGTTCAATAAAGCAAGAACGCTCACTTCTGTGGTCTTCAAAACAAAATAAACAAAAAAGACAGTTTTAAATAGTTTTAATTTCATTTTAACTTGGAGTGAAATGCTGCTTCTGTAATCTCAGTATATGTATTTTGTTTTTATTCTCTCATGGTTATGGCCCTACCAAATTCACAGTCCATTTTGATCAATTTCAAGGCCAGAGGGTTTTTAAATTGGTCAATTTCATATTTTCAGACTTTTTTGTCTGAAATGTCAGGCTGTTGTAATCCTGGAGGTCCTGACCCAGAAGAAGGGTCATTGAGGTCGCAAAGCTCTTGCAGGATTGCCACCCACAGCTTTGTGACCCCTTCCCTCCTCCCACCCCTCCATGATCCCCTTTTGGGTCAGAACCCCTAGGCTCACAACACCCTGAAATTTCAGAAGTAAACATCTGAAAATGTCAGGTTTCAGAGTAACAGCCGTGTTAGTCTGTATTCGCAAAAAGAAAAGGAGTATTTGTGGCACCTTAGAGACTAACCAATGTATTTGAGCGTAAGCTTTTGTGAGCTACAGCTCACTGTGAAATTGACCAATTAAAAAACCCTCTGGCCTTGAAATTGATCAAAATGGACTGCGAATTTGGTAGGGCCACAACCATGAGAAAATAAAAACAAAATAAATACAAAGAAAATATATAAGAAGAAAAGAGAACAGAAGCATGACAATAAAGGGAAAATGAACAGAGGAAGGTGAGACCTCGCATTCCAGCAATATGGGGCATTATGGGAAGAGACATGGAGATGAGACTGAGTGTTTTCTAAGTGTGAGTGTTGGCAGAATTAGGAGTGTTGGAAGAGATGAGGTCAGAGGTGTAAGCCAGCAAATTGTGATGAGTCTTTCTAGTTTTAATTTCTATTACAACTTCCAATATCATAATAATGGATTATTGTTTCTCAGACAATCTGGTTATTTTGGGGACCAAAAAGTAAGCCTTGATTATGTTGCTTTTCATGGTCTCTCCGTCCCCAGTCTAGACAATTTATGTCAAGGAACCCAGAATGAGCTGTTCAGTCTCACTGCAAAAAACTCACATCCAAAATTAAAGTATCTACTAATTACATGGAACTAATTAACATTGTGATCCATAATTTGTAATAACTTTTTGCTGTAAAAAATTAATTTACAACCTTGTTAATGACTCACTTGAATACTTCCGTTTTTGAATGTCAGTAAAAGAGTAGAAGTTTACCGTTTTACAATTGTGTAATAATCTCATCTCTCACTTCCTGGTCATGTTAGAGGAACTAACAAATGTCAAATGCAACATAAGATTAGTGTGTGTGCTGAGGTTTTACTATATATTGCAGTGAATGAAAAAAACAACTTACAGGATGAAAATAAAAAGATATCTGAACAGCTTCAGCAGTTGCAGAAGCAGATGAAGTAAGTTTCTTTTTCTCAACATTAATTTCAGAAAATATTAAATGTCTGTTTAAATTCCTCAAACTTGAGTCAGATCTCTTAATAAATTTTCCAATGAAAGTCCACTGTCATTTGGAATTAATAAAGAACTGAAAACAAATATCTTGCTATCTCAATATGCAGCATTTTCCTTTATTTTACACTGTGTGTATGTGTGAGGGGGAAGAATTTCTGTAACCAAGTGATTGGACTTATTGATAATTTAAAATGACCAAGGTCTCTTAAAGCTATCTTGGTCATTATGAATATGGATTTTAAATTCATATTCACTTATACCAGTGTAGATACTCAGGTTATTCTTTCTCGCCTGGATGAGATTTTAGAAAAGAGATTTCTAAATTACATATTTAGTTGGGGGGGTGGATCTCTGAAAAGCAGTACATTTTGCAAGAGACCCCAAGTATAAATGCAATCCAATTACCTACTTATTCTCCAGTGTAATATGGTAGCACATGTAATACTGTATTTAATACAGAGATGTTGCATTGTGGGAGAGGGAGCTAGTATTCCTTCATGCAACTGTGATGCAACAGCACTCGAAATATTTTGTTCAGTTCTGGTCCTCTAGGGATCAGTCCTGTGATGATAGGAACATAGCCTAGGGGAATTAATAGGTCTTCTCTTTTTCAAACACATATAATGAAATTAGATCTTTACTGCTGGGTTGTTCTCCTAGCAAGGTCTAAAACTGTCTAAAGTTACTATTTCCAAAGAGACTTATGAAGGTATAGGGGAAGGCAGTCTAGATTATAGGAAAACTGTATTCTGTGTTCAAATCTTATTTTACTAGAGGTCTTGCCTTGGATGGAGAGATCAGAGACTTCCATGTTCAAATATTTTGGGTGGTTTCTGGGAGTCTTTCCATATTTCAGGAATTATGTATTTGGTGTGGTGTCTTTATGGACACTATATATGCTGGAGATCCTTTTCAGCAGTTACTGAACTGAACTTTAAACCCTACTTCTCTGGCTGTTTTATGTTATGCTATTTTGGAAGTCTATCTGAAATAGATCAGGAGCAAAAATATGGAAGAAGAATATATTTCTTACATGCTATTTCAGTTTCTCAGTTATCTTGTACAAGACTGAGTATCCTACTAATATTGAATGGAGAGTCCAGCAGTTAGGTCATGTTTGAAGGATAACTGAATGGATAAAAGTTGAGAAAATATGTAGCCAGTATTACTGCTTTCATAACTGGTTTTTGATAGTACTTAGGGAATTTCATATGGAGAATTTCAAATGGCGCAAACTCTGTTTGATAGCAGGTGGCATAGCTTTAAGGTTTCAATATTTTCTGTGACCACCTATTTGAAGAGAAGCGGCATAAACCACACATTAAGTAGTCACCTTGAAGTGTTTAAAGAAACAAAATCAGCAGGTAAAAAATGTACCTGAGTTGACATTTAAGCTGCCTTCAAACTTGTCATACTAATTAAGTCTAACTAATTAAGTCTAACTCAGTCATTCTTGTTGATAGAGCTGATAGATTTCTGCATTTTTTTTCATTGTATTTCCAGCTTCTTTTACAGAAGTCATTACAGTAACTTGTAATTAATGCAACCACAACATTTTTTTTCCTGTCAGTTTGATCAAAACTTGCTGTTTGACCGTACACAACTCACTAACCTGTGTCTTAGTTTTTGTGGGTGGTAATAATTTATCTTTGTAAAATACTTTGAAATCACCAGTTTAAAGGCACTATAAACATGCAGAATTTTATTTCCTCTTTCATTATTTTATTTTATTGTATAGCTAGGTAGTTCCCTAGTCACTGAAGAGGATTTTGCTTGGCAGTTTCTCCACACTTCCTTCTCCTCTTCCTTTAGATCTAAGACCTCACATTCTACTTTCTAAAGACAGGAAAGTGGTCTCCAGTCTCTAGTTTCTCTTGAGAGGTCAAAAGGAGAAGTAAGATTAAGGAAAAATGACAAAAGCAGCCTGACTGAGTTCGATTTCCTTATTGCTTTGTCTTCACTTTTCTTTCATCTTCTTTTCCCAGGTGACAGTGAAAAGTACTTCCCATAAGAGGACAAAAAAGGATAAAACATTCTGTTTATCCAGTTCAGCGATCTCTAATTAGAGCTTGTTCTTTCCCTCTGTGATCCCTGCCACTTCTAGATATGCTTTCTTGGGAGAAAAGGTTTACCACTTTATTAAACCAGGTTTTGCGCATCATGAGTAGGCTCTGAGGCCACACAAAATAGGGCCAAGTGAACTTCACGCTTACTAATCTGTGCATTTTTAAACATGTTTCAGGTTACTTCTTTCTCTAAAAGGTGGCACCGCTTGGGGTATAGGGCTCTCTGAGGAGTGGTCTTAATCTTCTAAAAACAAATTAAATTAAGTCCTCTATAGGAGAGTCAGTAAGTCGTAGCATGAAATCATATGTTGGGGAAGATTGTCTCTGAGCAATTTTACTAACATTTAAACTTGCCTGGTAGATCTCTCATTTTTTTTTATGTTCTTGATGAATATAGGAATTGCCATAATGGATCAGAGCAGTGGTCCATGTACTTCCGTATCTTGTCATCAAAAGTGACAAGTACTTGATGACTTTTATTGCAAGAGATTCACTTAAGCCCTGAAACATGAAAGTTTATAAAGTTCACAGGATGATCTAGCCTTTCTGAATTTCTTGTTATGTCTGTCTCTTCTAATAGTCTCGAGTCATGATGACAATACTAATTCTATATCGTGTAGCACTTGGCTATATATTCTGAATCTGTGATTGTCATTTTCTTAAGCTGATTTTCATAAATTTCTTAAAATTAAAGATTTAGCTCTTCATCTTGCTGTTTTTAGGTTTTACTTTAGCTCTGAATTCTGTCCTCAGGGGGAGAGATCAACAAGCAGTGGAATTAGAGGAAGGGGTCATTCCAGATTCACCAGTTCAATCTTTTTCACTATCCATGGTTAATCGTATCCGAAGAAAGAAAGAGAACAGGCATGTCCGATACACAGAGCAAACACATACAGATCTGAAGCATTCTGAAAGCACTAACGGTAAGAGTGTTATTGGTCATCTTTTTCTATAGTGGCTTTTTCAAGATTTTAAAGGGGAAAAGAAAACAGAAGCCACATTTAATTTTTAATTCAAAAGATTTAAAAGCCTTCTGTATACAAGTTCAAAAAAAGTGAATTTGGTTATGTATTGTAATAATTGTGCCTGTGCTCTAGGGTGCAAAGTTGTTTCGATATTAACCAATATGCTAGTGGTATGTTTAAAGTGTGTCCTACTCTCCCAAGGTTTCTGAATTCCCATATTCGTATATGATTTGGGCAGACAGTAGATTTTTCTGAATCTTATCCTTTCTAGAACTCCTAAATAATAAAAAGAAACTGAGGGGCTGAATCCAAATCTTGTTCAGATAATTAACATATGTGGTGACTTCAGAATCAAACTCGTTCAGTTCGTAAGCAAAAAGATTTTTTTTCCTTAAGTCAACTCTGAAAACTGCCTAGAAATCATAAATTCATGCACTTTTTTTTTTTTAAAGTCCAGAAGGGATCGTTATGATGATCTAGTCTGACATTCTGCATAACACAGGCCAAAGAACATCACCCAATAATTTCTGCATCAAGTCTGTAACTTCTGTTTCAGCTATAGCATATCTTTTAGAAAGACATCCAGTCTTGATTTAAAAACAAGTGATGGAAATTCCATCATATCCCTAGGTAAATTGTGCCAATGTTAATTATCCTCACCATTAAAGTTTTGGAAGTCTAGCTCTATTCTTTCCTTCACACACAGCCTTGCTAGTAATAGTTTGTTTAGTAAAAGCTGTACCCGCAGTTAACACCTATGCAAACCAGGTGTTACTTATTGTTAGATATTTGTTAATAGCCATTTGTTAATAGCCATCAGGACTTCACTCTACCATCTAGGCATCCCTGAATTAGTTTCTTGGAGTAACACTTGCCTGAAGTTTGGAATTGCACTTTCTGCAGTATGTGTGCTTCTAGCATCACCTAGTGGAGAACAAAAGAAAAGCCATCCTGCCATGTTCAGTTATTGCAGAGAAGTTGCATCAGAATCAACAAAACAGCCACCTGAATTGAGCAACTGCAAAACATGTTTTTCTGCTATAGGAATCCTGCTTACATTTGTCTTGTACACAAACCCATAAATACTGCAGGCATTTAGACTAATCTAAACTTGGTCTAAGATATTCACTTAGCAAATGTAAACTACTTTAATAACAATAAAAACTATTTTTAGGTGCAGTAAGATTTCCTGCATGTATTATAATGATACACAAGATGCATGTTACAAGATCTGAATATTGTATTCCAGATGCTCATACTATGTTAATTTATTTCTTGTGAAATAAGAATGTATCCTGCAAATATAGAAGCTTCTGAATAGTTATAAATATAAATTTTTAATAGGCTCTTTTCTTTTCAAGAATCACAATAGAAGATATTAATCACAAAGTATATTAACTATTCTTACAGGCTGTTGGTACCATGCTGGAAAAGGTTAACTACGTATCAGTGTATAACCATACAAAATGTCATGTTTGTAATCCAAAGTGCAAGTTATTCACTATATTCACCATGGTCTTAACTGACCTGGTGCTGGGACAGCTGAAAATTATCCCCTCTATTAGTTAAATTTTGAAGCAACTGCCTCCCCTTTCAGCTGGCAGGTGTACAGAACATAGGCTTTGAGTAAATGGGGTCTAACTGTAATGTGTTACATACATAAGTGATGATTATCTGTCAAAATATCTTTAGTGTTATTTGGCTGGCTTATTTTACGCTTTCATGTTAAAAAGTACTCCTTTTGAGCACAATGTCACCTCAAGAAATATAACTTCTATTTGTTGGTCTTCCCCCCGCCCCCTTCAAGTCTTGATCATGGAAACACTTTAATTTTAAGCATGTGAAGATAATGGGACTGTTCATATACTTAAAGTTAAGTGTGTGCACAAGTGTTTACAGGATTGAAACCCTCGTCTGTACCTATTCATAATTATGAAGCCAGGTCATATCCAATTTAACTTTTTAATTTTATTCCTTTATCTAGAGTTTGGAAAAGTTTCATTGTCGTCATCCACTCAAATTCCTAACCATGGTGGAAAGGAAATACTAGTGGCAGACACCTGTGACCAAGAACTGTCCCCTATAGCAAGTAAATACTAGGTTTAATCATATTTATTTCATAAGGGGAAAAAACGCAGGCAGTTATGGGTAACCAGTAACTCAAATTCAATTTGTAGTTTTCAATTTGAACTCTTGAGCAAGAAAAAAGGAGTAATCTTAATCCCATAATTACTGTGGATATTTCCTCAGTGAGCTGGCATACACTCCTGAGGTCTAGTTCCCGTTCTTGTCACTGAGTTCAATTGTCATTTTGGGAAAGTCTTTTAATGTCTATAAAATAGATTAAAATACTGTAAGTGCTAAATCTTACTATTCTTGTAGTCATCCAGCGCTGTCTCCAGTACAAGAAGTTATAACTAAAATCTTTTCTCCCATTTGATTCCAAATGTTTAAACTTGGTTTCTGCTCCTGTATTCTTGGCATAATCATGGGTTGGTGTAGCTTTATTTTTTTCTCCATTTCATGTTCTTTACTTTAGAAACAAGATGTCAAGCTTGTAATTTCCAGAAATATCCGTTTTCTGGATTTTTCTGGGAATATTTAATTAGATGACTGGAAATACTTTCTGAAACAGTGCTATTTCTGTAGGACTCTTTAACGTTTGTCACCTGAAAGCCCATTATTTCCCCCTGATTTAATGAACTGAGCTGTTCTACAACTCTGTAAGAAGGCCAGTTTGCCTTTCTTTATTTCCCTAATCTAAATCTTAAATGAATAACTTTAAGGGGAAAAAAATATAATGCATTGAATAAATTGTGTAAAAATTTTACAAATTTGTGAACATTTCATATTCCATATATACAGTTAAATAATGAGAAATTCTGTAAAACCATATGGCATTAAAAATATTTAAGTTGTCAGACCTCACAGGCAACTATTTTACAGCAGATCAATCCCTCATGTCTGCCGCCATGTTTCTGTTTTTAGGAGACAGCATAGATTTCCTTCAATGTGGGATTATTTTTAAAGTAATTAGCTCTCTGAAGCAATAATCTGAGTTTGAATTTTAAATTCCTCTATATTAGAAGCAGATAGTAAATATTCTAAAATATGTTAGGACAGTTAGAATAAGGTCTTTCTTTTAACCCTGTTGGAGTAATTTGCCCATAAATTAAATGGGCTATCCTGAAATGCTGAGTTTCGTTGTCAGTAAATTTACTCTGGATAATATTTTCAAAATGGAAAAATTCTTCACTCAGAAGAAGAACTTCCAATAAAATGTGAAATAACAAAATGTTGTTTTGAGCACTATGTAGCATAACATCATATTGAAATGCAGTATAATAATAATTAAATTTTATTATCAGTTTTAAAAAATCTGATGTTAAATAAGCCTGGTAAAACTGTGTTACTCGTGGCCAAATTTTCCAAAATAGCCAAGTTGCATGGTTGGGTGCAGATAATTGCATGTTACACTACCTATTTTGGGCATGTAGCTACACACTTTGGCCTGCAATCACCTATTTGCATTAGCAAATGGGTATTTAAATTTGCAGTTTATCTAGCTAATTCTAAAATCTTTGTCAATTAGTTAATTAAAGAGCAGACTGAAGATTACAGGCAATTAGTGTACTATCAGTTGCTGTCTTCTGCAGAAACGTAAAATGACCGTGGTGGGTGTAGGTGTAAAGGATATCATCATGTATCCCAGCATCCTTAAAAAGTCAATATATGACCATATAAAAACTGTGCTACTATTACTTCAGCATACTTTTCCTAACACCACTTCCTAAACTCAATTTTCTCTTGAATTGAGGTGGAAGTACTTAATGTGATAACTCAGAGTAGAGTTTTGGGGGCTTTTGTCACAGAGGCACGATGATAGCATATCATCTGCTTTCCCCACTCAGGATTTTTCTTCCTTTGTGCTCAACAAGGAGGGGTTTGGGGGACAATGCAGAAATCAAAGGGAGCCTAATCCATTCTTCTGTGTCTATTTGTTCTGTGCTTCCATGTCTGTTTGGATATTGCTGCTATGCTCCGCACTCCACTTGTTCTGCCTGGCAGGGATGAATTAACTTTTTGTGGGCCCGGCACGAAACGTATTTGTGGGCCCCCATTTGTGGGCAAGGTGCAGGGGGGTGGGATGATCAGTCTCCAGAGTGAAGGGCGGGCTGGGGGCAATGAGGCACAGTGTGGCAGGAGCAGCCCCATTCTGCGCAGCACAGCAGGAGGGCACTGTTTATGAACCTGCAGCTGCCAGACGCACACTGTCCTGCCCAGCCCTGTGCTGCCAGCATGACCCTTCCCCTTGAGGGCGGGCCCGCACCATAGCGCCCACCCTTTATGCCCAGCGCCCCCTCGCCCAGAGACCTCCACCACAGATCTCCATGTCTAACCCCACCCCTCTCAGAGACCTACCCCACTGGCCTCCCACCACAACTGCACAGCACCCTGCACACCACACCCCTCGCCCATAGACCTCCCCATTGCCCACCACCTTCCTCACAATCCCACCATTACAGCTGCACAGCACCCCATATTCCTGAGGGGATTCTGCACCAAAAAATTAAAAATTCTGTGCACAGTATTTTAAAATTCTGCTAATTTTATTTGTCAATAAATAAATGTGGAGACTCCAACATGGCAATGGGGAGCACAGGCCACTGGTTGCATGGAGGTGGGAGATTACCCTGCAGCCTCCCCCGACCCTACCCCGGGACAGGGACTCAGAGTGAGGCTGCACCCGACCCTGACACAGTGCAAGGGCCAGACCTGCCCCAGAAACACCCTGGGGCCCTGCCCCCCTGTGCCAGGTGCACCAGTGTGGGTGAGCAGGCTCAGCTCAGCAGCAGGATCCAAGTGCAGAGGGACTTAGTGTGGGGGGATCCAGGTGGGGGTAAGAGAGTTCTCTGTGGGGCAATCTGGGTGCGGGTGGCTCAGTGGGAGATCTGGATGCACAGAAGCTCATTGGGGGGTTCCAGGTGCAGGGACAATGGGACTCTGCAGGGGATTCAGATGAAGGTGGTTGGGGCTCAACGGGGGTGGGGTCTAGATCCAGGGGAGGTGGGGTTCATTTGGGTTGGGGGTGCAGGTGGTTGGGGCTCAGTGGTGAGGGTGTCTGGGGGGGCTCATTGGGGTGGTACAGATGCAGGGGAGTGGGGCTTCTCAGGGTGAGGGTTCGATGGGCCTGCTTAACAGGGGAGCCTCAGCTTCTGCCAAGGGGATGCCACATGCTGGACTCCAGCTTCCCCCATCCCTTTCTCTTCCCCGTCCCATGCCCCTTCCCCACTGCTCCATCTCCTCCCCAGGCTTGGGGGACAGGGGGGAAACCACCCCCCAGCACGAGCCGGTAGAGCGGAGCAGGTTGGGGCGGGTTGCTCCACTTCTTGCCACCCGGTGATTGCAGGGCGGGCCCGACCCCACACTCATGGGGTGGCGGGAAGTGGAGTGATCCAGCCCCAGGCCACTCTACTCTGCTCCTCTGGCTCCCAGCCTTGGGACTTGGGGGGCAGGGGAGAACTGCCCCCAAGCACTCACCAATGGCATGGCTGGGAGCCGGTGGAGTGGAGCAGTCTGGGGCCAGGTCACTTCACTTCCTGCCACTTGGTGAGTGCAGGGCGCTCGACCCGTGCTGCAGTCCCCCGGGACCTAACTCAGGGGAAGAGGTAGAGTGGGGGTAGGGCTGGGGCAGAGCAGGGGTGGGAAGAGGCGGGGCGGGGGCAGCTTTCCTGGCCGGCTCAGCCAGCCTGGGGATCGGGCTGGCCGCGGCCCCTTCTAACTCTGGGCCCGATGCCATGGAGCCACTGGCGCTATGGTAAACACGGTACTGCTGCCTGGCTACCAGTAGAGAAGTGTGTTGGAAAAGATAGCCATTTCCAGATATGCAGAGACTTCAGGAAAAAAATCTGTGACCGCTTGTGAAGCATAGTCATTGAGGCTAGCCAAAAGTAATGACTCTCTTTAACACATTAGTTTGACTGGAATCTAAATATTCTTATTTTCTGCTGTCTGCTTAACCACTAAAATCAGATCAAATATATTTGGTGCGTAAGCCTGTAGTGAGATTTTACGGTTTATATTTTTATAGATGTAATCATTAAGAAGGAATTAATTAGGTATCTTCAGTAATCTTAAAAATGCAGTAACTAAGAAATAACCTTGCATAGTACTCTACCTCTTTAGGTAATGTTACTCTTATTCTAAAGAATATAGAATGTCATGCTTTACTTCAGTTTTCCCAGTCACTGAGTGTGAAATGATTTATAGTACGTGCAGTGTGTTAGAAAAGTTAGACTTGAAAAGTTTACATCTTCTACGTTTACTTTCTGGTGCACTATCACAATTGACACATACGTACTGCACCAGTCCACTTGCCACTTTCATGGCACTCATACTCTATCTTGAAAGGGTAATTTCTGCTCAGATTGTCTCTGTACAGTTTGATTTTGGGGGACTGCATATGAATAGAAGAGAGAGACAAGAATCCAAAGTTTTCCCAAGAATCCCTTCTGTATAGACAAGAATCCCAAGTTTTCACTAAATTGACCATGTCCCAAACAGCTCAGCACACTTCTGTCGCTTTGAGGTGGTTTTCCATTTATGGACTCTTCTTAAATCTGACTCAATTTACATAGTCTCTGTGTAAGAGTAGAATAAAATTATCATGTATGTATAATGTATGTATTATGCCTTTTTCTATCCACATAGATAAACAAGGGATGGGAAGCTATCCTGTTGCAAAGCCATCTTTTAACTTGGCTGCAGTTGTTGCAGAAACAATTGGACTCATTCAAGAAGAATCTGTAAGTAATGTTCCCGTATTTCTCAAAAAAATAAATCTTATATGCCAGTTATTGTGTAATGCAGTGTTAGTCAAGCTATGTAACTGACCTTGTTGGGGAAGTGCTGAGCTCCAGGAAGGTAAAAGTCATCCTAAGAAGAAAAGTAATTATTTTCTTGACTATTTTCACTTTAAGATTAAGCAAAAGCCTTCTGAACAATACGTTTTCTAAGTATTCTAAATACTTTGCTTACTCCTGATGTAATGACCTAGCAAGAAAGAGAAATGAACAGGCTGTCCTGTCCACAGGCTTTAAGTAGCTTTATAAAGTGCATTATTTCCCCCCTACTTACAACCCTTCATTTGAATAAAACAATGAGCTAGGTCCACAGATCTGGCGAGCCTGTGCTCAGTGCAGGAACTGAGGTGATGGGAGGGGGGAAACGTGGTTCTAAGTCACATTTATAGTACTCCTGGTCTTCAGGGCTGTCTGGGGACTGAACCCAGCCCTCACTATACCTTGGAGCTGCCACTAGAATAGTCCCTAAAGGACCCAACTGCCAGGGCTCACCAGAGTACAGCATACTTTTGCCCACACGTAACTTGTGCCTTGGGGAGTAGGAGGAGGAGCAGCTGCCATAGAGGTGGCTAGGATGGCTTCGTGGCACCCGCAGAATCCAGCTACCTGTTCAGGCAAATTTCTGGCCTTGCATCATTGGAGCAGTGCCAAGGGAGTGGAACAGGTGGCCTCGATCTGGCTCAATAAATTCACCTTTTCTGATAAACTTTAGTTGTAGTAACTATGTAAATTATAGTGGAACAATTGAAATTCTCTGTTTTACTTCTTAAACTAAGTAGGAGCTTAATGAAAAAAATCATCCTAGAGGTCTCTACACTCACTAGGATAAAAGTAACACTCCTATGTAATGGAGACAGAACCTTCTGGAGCTGTTCCAAGACATTTGAACAAACTCTCACAGGAACAAAGGACCATCACAAACCACATCACCTTCTGTTCCAAGTGCAAGGTGCACTTTTTCAACTTTTCCTACTCTGGAACACATAGCAACATATACACTTCAAAACAAAAACCCCAAACCCTGCCAAAACAGTACATGGCATATGTAATTCTTCTTTTTTGGGGGGCGGGGGAGTTGGGGGAGTGGAGGAGGGAGAATGAGCAAATGTTGCGTAGTTCTGTATGACATTAGTCACGTTCACTTAAAGAACTATTGGAAGGCATGTCTATGCTGTAGGGTAAGCCCATAGTCAGGCTTGTACCTAAAGCCCCCTTCTGTCTGCACACAAATGCCTTGACTCAGGCTTGCACCCAGGGTTCTAGGACCCCACAAGTTTGGAGGGGTCAAGCCAAGACCCAGGGTTCAAACCTGGGTAAACGCAGTCTCCCCTGGACTCGGGTCCTGAGAGTCTGCCAAAAGTGTCCCATAATCCCTTGGGCTGACATTCTTTGGCAATTCTTGGGGGAGAGAGAGAGAGGACAATCGACTTGAGGGAAACAGAAGCAACCCCCTTCTAGTACAGCAGCTCAGCAAGTTGGTGTTTAGCCCTTCCGTTTTATTCTGACCACTGAGCTGCAAACACAACTTTGGAGAACCTTTTGCGTTTGCAGTGGAGGCTGACCAGAAGGAGTCCTTTGCAAAACACACTGCTTCATGGTTGTGGGAGCACAGGCAGATTTTGGTTAATCTCTACAGTGAGTCCAGCTAAACAGTGGATTTTAGTAAGAGTACAAGGAATGACCACATATAACACCAAATAGCGAAGAAGCTGGCAGCACTGGAAATTTACTGGCCCAGTGCAGAGGGAATTAAGTGACTCAAAACTGAGTACCAGAAAAAATAGCAACAAGAGCCACATGTCAGGCAACCCACCAACAATCATGCCTTTTTATGATGAGTTTGATCAGATGCTATGTGCTGTGCTGAGCATGGAGCCAGTGGTGGTGCATGGTGAGTTGGTCCGCCAAGATGGCAACCTGCAGGCTCCAGAGTCCAGCATGGGAACCAGCAGTTGGCACCAAATGAGGTCAGCAAAGTGACTGCTGCTGACACCAGTCCCAGAGAAGGGTTTGCCACAGGAGCAGCTGCAACTCATCTTGGGGCTGTACTCAGAAGAGTTTTTTGGTGCCCCGTAGCGGAATGGCCTGCCACGGAGCCTTGTAAGTTTCCGGCTCCGTTTTAATGTTTGTTAATATAGAAATGGGAGTGATTTCTATTCTATGAATGAATGCAAAAGTTGGTACTAGCCATGGGTAGCAGTGCGTAACCACTAGCGGCAGATTGTCTGCCAGCGCCTCAGTGTTCACCAAACGGAATTCAAAAACGGAGACCAGGAAATGCAAACAGTTAATAACACATTTAAAAGTGAGTTTTTACTGGAAAGCCACACATTTTTGATAGCACATTCCTGTTGTTAAAAATAACAAGTTTACGTTGCTATCCCCATAAGTACACTGCTCTGTAACCACTCAACAGTGTAATGAGGTACTTGGAAACAGTGAACTGGGGGGATTATGAAAATGTGTTCCATTTACAAATCTGGTCCATTTCAATTAAATGTAGTTCATGCAGTCCATAGGTGACAAAATCTTTTGTCCCAAATATTTCTGGTTTGGTCCAGAAATGTGCTGGGGATGTGGGAATGGCTGTGGACTTCTGTGTGTCTGCATGCAGTCATAACAGGCTCAGTGATGTGGATGCTCTCACAGCATCTTGTTGATTCCCTCATGAATTCTGACCCAATCCCAGGTGCTGATAGCTGCAAACTTTTCCCATAGCAGGAACTCCAAATAGGGAGTCACATTTTGGGAAAGGGGATATTTTCCAGAGCCATTTTGGTAGCTGACCATCCCACTCCACTCGTAGAGGCACTGTTCAGTCGCTACTTTGCATATTTCAGTGGCATACATTGCTGGTTTCCCACAGGCAGCTTGCAATAACACCTCTATTTGCCAGTCGGGCACCACAAAAACTGGTATGTCCTCCAAAACATGGAATGCCTGAAGTGATAGAGCTACCTTTTGTGAAACAGCCACTGATGTCGCCGTTGCCCTCCCACAACCCAAGTTGTTCTGCAATTCTTGGGGGAGGGGGAGAAGGTAGCTCTGATTTTTAACTTGCCATTGTCTCTGTACTTATTTCACTGTGATTAACCTGGCTGTGTGCAGGGAGCTTCTGTGGGCTGAAGCATCCCCCTCACAATGTATTGAAATTCAGTTTTTAAAAGTAATTTGTCCTTGAAATTCCACAAGGATTTTTTCTGTGCTCCTGCACAGAGCTATTTGAGACAAAAACCCTCTCTGTCTTGCCTTATTCCAGGCCCCTCAGCTTCTACAGGCTGGTACTTCTACAGTGCAGAAGAAGCCTGTGTCAGTGTACCTTCATGGACCATTCCAAAAGGAAGCATTTCGGTGATGAACTTATAGTTGTAGTTCTGGACAAGGCCAACAAGGAGGTCCATTACCTAAGATAGAGGGACTTATGGCTAGAGGAAAGGCATGATGAGACGCAAGCAGAAAGGTTCAGACTGGCTGTACAGCTTGAGGACAGGGTTGCAGTGTGGGAGCTAACATTGGCTTCCTAGTTCCTAGAAAAGGAAGAGTTGCTAAAGGAGGATGACAGAACTCAGCAGAAGGAACTATTTGAATGGCTGCTATCACTAATGTCCTCATGAGTACTGGCCCCTGCTGCATCATGGCTTGAGTCCCCTTTGCAGTACCCTGTGCTGCAGTCCAGGAGCAGCTTGGACAACTCCATGACTGGGTGGCCCATGCAATTGGGCCCCATCATAGAATCATAGAATATCAAGGTTGGAAGGGAACTCAGGAGGTCATCTAGTCCAACCCCCTGCTCAGTCATCTAGTCCAACCCCCCTGGTCATCACCAATCCCCAACTAAATCATCCCAGCCAGGGCTTTGTCAAGCCTGACCTTAAAAACCTCTAAGGAAGGAGATTCCACCACCTCCCTAGGTAATCCATTCCAGTGCTTCACCACCCTCCTAGTGAAAAAGTTTTTCCTAATATCCAACCTAAACCTCCCCCACTGCAACTTGAGACCATTACTTCTTGTTCTGTCATCTGCTACCACTGAGAACAGTCTAGATCCATCCTCTTTGGAACCCCCTTTGAAAGCAGGAAGTTGAAAGCAGCTATCAAATCCCCCCTCATTCTTCTCTTCTTCAGACTAAATAATCCCAGTTCCCTCAGCTTCTCCTCATAAGTCATGTGCTCCAGCCCCCTAATCATTTTTGTTGCCCTCTGCTGGACTCTTTCCAATTTTTCCACATCCTTGTAGTGTGGGGCCCAAAACTGGACACAGTACTCCAGATGAGGCCTCACCGATGCTGAATAGATGGGAATGATCATGTCCCTCGATCTGCTGGCAATGCTCTTACTTACCCAGCCCAAAATGCCATTGGCCTTCGTGGCAACAAGGGCACACTGTGACTTATATCCAGCTTCTCATCCACTGTAACCCCTAGGTCCTTTTCTGCAGAACTGCTGCCGAGCCATTCGGTCCCTAGTCTGTAGTGGTGCATGGGATTCTTCCGTCCTAAGTGCAGGACTCTGCACTTGTCCTTGTTGAACCTCATCAGATTTCTTTTGGCCCAATCCTCTAATTTGTCTAGATCCCTCTGTATTCTATCCCTACTTTCCAGTATATCTACCACTCCTCCCAGTTTAGTGTCATTTGCAAACTTGCTGAGGGTTCAATCCACACCATCCTCCAGATCATTAATGAAGATATTGAACAAAATCATCCCCAGGACCGACCCTTGGGGCTCTCCGCTTGATACCAGCTGCCAACGAGACATGGAGCCATTGATCACTGCCCAATGATCTAGCCAGTTTTCTATCCACCCTATAGTTCATTCAGCCAGCCCGCACTGCTTTAACTTGCTGGCAAGAATAGTGTGGGAGACCATATCAAAAGCTTTGCTGAAGTCAAGGAATAACACGTCCGCTGCTTTCCCCCCAATCACAGAGCCAGTTATCTCATCATAGAAGGCAATTAGGTTAATCAGGCAGTGGCTGGGCAGGGCAACAGTGCCCCATTCAGTCCTCCATACTGACATCCTCTCCCACAGATGCCTTTACTGCCTTCCCCTGGTGCCTAGCTCTTGGCAAACATGGGAGGAAGGGAAAGGAGATTGGGGAGCCAGGGAACATGCACAGTAGGGGGTTTCTGTCTTGTAGATGTGTTTGCTTGTTTATGCACTGTTTGTTTGTAAGGTTGTGTTACTGGTGTTCTGGAATGGTGATGGCAGCTGGCCTGCCTGGCAATGTGTTAATGTTGTATTTTTCTAATAAATGTTTCTAAATAAAGCTTTTTATTTTAGTAAGAAATGTCAGTGCTATCACTGCATCACATCATATAATGTGTGTTTCAATAATAAAGGTAAATAAATACATGATCAGAGATAATTGGGACTTGGTATGTAAGTGCTATTTTTCAATACAGTTAGTTACATCAATACATACATCAGTCACTTCTTACATCCGTTCATACTGTGAATTAACTTTCTTCTTCGAGTGCTGTCCCTGTGAGTACTCCACTCTAGGTGTCAGTGCGTCCCGGCACCGTTGATCAGAGATTTTCAGTAGCAGTGCCTGGTCAGGACGCAGGCGCTCAGTTGGTATCTCCCATCTCTTTGGAATCTTCCTGAGTGCCTGCATCTCACACCCCCCTCAGTTCCTTCTCAACCATCCCCGGCTGAAGACGGGACTCGGGGCAGTCCTACTTCTCTTCCTTGGTCTCTGTAGGAAAAAAGTAACAAAGAATATAGAAATAGTTATTAGTTACATCCCAATTGTTGCCCTTCCTTTAGTGTAGTTACATAGTTTAGTTACTTAGTTGAAAGGAAAAAAAAAAAACTTCTAGCTTCAGGCTTGTCTCCTGCTGAGACACTCTCCCCTGCCATTTCTAGTTCACAATGCCTGGGGCTTCAGGATTCAGAAAGTGTGTTTCCTGTCAGGACTCCATGCCACGGTCCAATGGGTACTCACATTGTGTGAAGTGCCTCGGGGAAATCCACATTCCCGCAAAATGCCTCCACTGTACAAGCCTCAAGTCAAGGGCTCGGCGCGACAGGGACCTGCTGCTTAAAATGCTTCTGATGGAAAAATCCCACCAGCCGCTTTCGGAGACGGGAAAAGTTAAACCTGCTCCTACATGCTCCCCGGCCAGATCCAAACCATTGGGAGCATTGCTTTACCCTCTTTGGAGCAGAGGCAAGAAGCACAGCAGTCTCATAGGAGAGACTCTGACAAAGGTAAAGGGTCTCCCGCGAGATCCTTACTCTCTGTGCTGACAGCGCCACAGGCAGGCACCTCAACTCTTTCTAAAGCCTCAGCCGCGGCTCCCGCAGAGGCAGGAACCTGACCTTCCGTACCGGGAAGATCTCCACGGCACCGAGCTCCTCCATGCTAAAAATAGCCACGGTGCCAGGAAGAATGTTGGCACCAAGCCTGCCCCGGCACCAGCAGCGAACTCCCTGCAGGGCACCTCCAACAGATGCGCGGCACTGGTGACGCTTTCACTTTCACTTGTGAATGTGCTAGAGCACAGTCCAGGCTCAGCTCAGCCCAGGGAGCAGGAGCAACAGTTCCTCACTCAGTGTGACCTCTCAGTGCCACCTGAGCCTAACTCTGCTCCTGGATACACAGGGCTCACTCTTCGAACAGCCGCTCTCACCACCTGAACTGGCTACCTTGACTGACAGCGAACCCGATATACAGGAGCAGGCGGAGTTCTCCCCACCTGCCTGTCCTCCTCCACCGGACCCTCTTCCACCTCAGGCTACGGTCCTCAGCCACCAGCCTCAGTTTCCCTACTTCGCCCCCCCTTGGATGGCACCTGGGTTCTCCTACCCTATGCCTTGGCCCCAGTGGTACCCTTGGCCACATCCTCCTACCACTCATCCTCAGACCTCTTCCACGAAACCACTACCTGCTTCTGTGCCTCGATCTCCAGATCCGTCCGCTTCTAGAGTACCTGAACCCCCTCCTGAGAACATGAGCTATGAACCATATCCTGACTCACTGAACCCTAATTCTCCATCTGCTCCAGACAGAGCCCTCTCCCCCCGCTTCCACAGAACATGGATGACTGTAAATAGTTTCAAGAGCTTTTCAAGGGGGTGGCACTCAGGCAAGACATCCCCCTAGAAGAGGTTCAGGAGACAAACACAAACTCCTCAGAATCCTTCAACCCTCTGCACCTCAAAGATCGCGCTCCCTGTAAATGAAGCACTCAAGGAACCAGCTGACACTTTCTGGCAAACTCCAGCTTCTTTATTACTTACCTGCAGAAAGGCCGAATGTAAATACTATGTTCCTGCTAAGGATGCTGACTTCCTATTTTCTCACCCACAACTGAACTCTCTCATCATGGATGCAGTCGCACAAAGGACAAAACAGCCACAATATCGGCCCACCTGCAAGATAAGGACCTTAAACGCAAGGTTTACGCGTCCTCCACTCTACAATTCAAGATTGCAAACTACTCTGCACTCCTCCTCAGTTAAGACTTTGATAACTATAATAAACTTTTTGAATTTAGCTCCTGCATTTCAGAGGATAGGAGAACGGACTTTAAATCAATTCTGAGCGAGAGCCAGTTGATTTCCAGAATGGCCCTACAAGCCTCTTTAGACACGGTGGACACTGCGGCCGTACTACTGCAACTGTTGTGGTTATGTGCAGATCTTCATGGCTTTCTGCATCTGGCATCCCTAAAGGTCTGCAGACCAAAGCGGAGAACCTCCCCTTTGATAAAGACAAACTGCTTTCTAAAAAAACGATGAACTACTTCACACTATGAAAGATTGTAGAGCAACACTGCGCACCCTGCATATTCACCCATCTCTTCGCAAGAGACGACAATACCAACCTTACCAAAGACCGCGCGCACAACAATATTATCGGCTTCAACCCAAACCATATGACATAAAGAGGAATCGCTCTAGACCCCCTAAGCGCAGACAAAATCAAGCTCAAGCAACCACCTCCCACCCATCGGGGAATAAACAACAATTTTGAAACGTTGATCGAGCGACCACTCCTTGATTCCACAGCCTACTTGCCCATTTGGCCACCGCCTCCAGAGTTTCCAACATGCCTGGCAGCGTATTACACAGGACCGCTGGGTCCTCAAAATAGTTCGGTCCGGTTACTCTATCCCATTCATATCCTATCCTCCTACCCTTCCCTGTCCCTCTTCAAGGACCCCTCTCACGAGCACCTACTTCGCGTAGAAGTGGTTCACCTTCTCCAGCTAGGCTCAGTGGAACCTGTGCTGACGCAACATGGAGGGAAAGTGTTCTACTCCCATTACTTCCTGACCCAGAAAAAGACCGGGGGATGGAGGCCTATACTAGATCTATGCCGACTGAACAAATTCGTGAGGATACAAAAATTCCAGATGGTCACACTGGGCACAATAATTCCTGCATTGTATCAAGGGGACTGGTTCACAGCCCTTGACCTACAGGATGCTTATTTTCATATAGCAATTCATCCAGCTCACAGACACTTCCTACGATTCGCAATCGTCACGACCATTTTCAATACAGAGTTCTTCCTTTTGGCCTCTCCACAGCACCAAGAGACTTTTCCAAAACTCTAGCCGGGGTCGTGGCTCACCTCCACAAACATGGGATCACGCTTTTCCCTTACCTGGACAATTGCCTCATCAAAGGCATCTCCTATGGCAAGGCACTTCAAGCTACTCGTTTCGCCATCTCCCTCTTTCACAGCCTAGGCCTTCAAATAAACATCCAAAAATCCACCCTGACATCTACACAACAGATCGAGTTCATCGGAGCTCATCTCGACTCAATCCAGAGCAGAGCCTCGCTCCCATATCACAGATTCCTTGCTATCCCGCAGCTCATATGCACAGTCTCTATTCGTCCCAGGACACAGGCAAGAATTTGTCTACAGCTCCTTGGTCATATGGCAGCCACCACCTTCATGGTCTAGTATGCCAGGCTACACATGAGATGACTTTAGGGCTAGCTCAATTCCAATTTCAAACCCAACAGACACACCTTAGGGATGCTGCTAACTCCTCCTCCCAATGTTCTAGCTTCCCTACATTGGTGGACAAGACCAGAAAACCTCTGCACGGGGGTTTCCTTCCAGCAACGATCCCCAACGCTCATGCTCACCATGGACGCTTCCCTAATCGGTTGAGGAGTGCATCTAGGGGGACACAAAGCACAAGGCTGGTGGTCCGCATCAGAGACGCACCTACACATAAATCTCTTAGAGCTCAGAGCAGTGAGGCGAGTATGCCTTTGCTTTCTTCCCCTCATAAAGAACAAATCTGTTTGGGTCTTAACAGAAAACATAGTATGTATGTACTACATCAACATACAAGGGGGAGCCTGTTCACATTCCCTTTTCATGGAAGCCATCCAAATGTGGAATTGGTGCATACAACATCAAATACAAATCATCGCTTCCTACCTACCAGGCTCCCACAGCACTACTGCCAACGCATTCAGCAGACACTTCTCAACAGACACGAAATGGGAACTGCATCCTGCAATACTTTTTAACATTTCTTCTCCCTCTGGGGCACCCTGTCAATAGACCTCTTTGCCACAACCCAGAATCGAAAATGTCAGCTGTTTTGCTCCAGAGCGGGACTCGGGACTGCATCCCTAGGAGACGCATTCCTCATCCCGTGGAACAACTCTCTCCTCTACACCTTCCCACCAAGCTTGGCCAAGACAGACGTGGTATCCTTACCTACTCCGCATTCATAAGTACATTTCATGGCAATCAATGCCTCGCCCTTACTCCCCTCAACAAGCATATTTATAAAGGACTATTCTCCCTCTTCATTGGCCCATGCAAGTCTGTAATGTGGGAGCACAAAGCCTGCCTAACTTCTGTTGCCCATGTGCATCCAGCTCCATCTGTGGTTGGTGCACTTTTCTGGCTGAGTATACCAGTTCAGCAGTCCATTAAAGGGGAAATGGCTCGCCTTTGGCTTCACAAAAATTGTGAAGAACACAGCAAGCCACAGTATGAGCATAGCATTGATGATACTGGAATCCAAACGGGTCTGTAGACACCGCCAGTGGGATTTCTATCTGCCAAATGCACATTCAACAACCATTCTAAAACTGCTCAGAGTGTAATTAAACCTTTTGCCAGGGCCTCTGATATCAGGGTACAGTTAAGCCAAGGTCAACAGGGGCATGTGGGGTCCCCCAGAATGACAGTAACTCCATTTATGACAATGTCATTTGGTGGGAATAGTGTCATAGCCCGTCCATGAATGTAGACTCCCAGTCAGCAGAAAACCCTGGCATCATGAATTTTTCCAGTGCAATTCATGTTGACATTCATAAATTGGCCACCGTGGTACACAGCTGCTTGCATAACAATGGAGAAGTACCCTTTGCAATTTATGTACTCGTGTTCTTTGCGGGGGGCAAAGTATGGGCACATGCAGCCCATCAGTGGCCTCAGCACAGCTTGAAAACACTGTTCTCTCAAAGCCAGCAGTTACTTCCAGAATATTTTTTATGCCCATCACTGTGGGGTATATCACATGCCTGATTGCCTCAGAAACCTCTGCCACCACTTTATCCACAGTTGACTTTCCAACCCCAAACTTGTTGGCAGCAGACATATAGTAGTCTGGGGTAGCCAGCTTCCAGATGCTTATAGCAAGTCGTTTATGGACCAGCCTGGCCACCCTCATGCCTGTGTCTATATGCTGGAAAATTGGGTCAAGTTGCTCACAAAGCTTCAGAAATGTAGCTTTCTTCATGCGAAAATATTGGACCTGTTGCTCGTCATCCTGGATCTACAAGACAATGAGATCCCAGCAGTTTGTGCTTGTGGCCCTGCTCCCAGAAGCATAAGTCTATGTAGGAGTTAGCAGCAGCTAGCTATACCAAGTGTCATGAGCATCATCAGCCAGTTCAAGTCTGCCATGTCTGTGTTCTCCTGCTCCATCATTAGCTCTGTCAGGTGCCTTCAGTGGGTCAGAAAATGCCTCAGAAATGTCCACCAGTATCTCATGGAACCTCTGCCTGTTTCCTGAAACAGGAGTAAAAGTGCATGTAAGAGAAATTCTTCAAATGGCGCCGCCTATATGTTGCTGGCTTTGGTCGCTGGGAGCATGCAGACCAAAATGAGAGATCTTGGTAAACAAATGCTTGGCAGGATGTGTTGGTAGGCTTCAAACTTCCTGTAACAGGCAGGGTGGACAGTCAAGTTTTCTTACACTGTGCCACAAAGAAAGGGCTAGAGCAATCACATTTCAGGAGAGTGCTAGGAAGTCTGGGATATGGTTGGTTAGACTCGGATCTGCATGCTGCAGTGCGGATACTAGAGTCCTGGTTTTGAGCCTAGGGTTGGCAATCAGTGTAGATACTCAAATCGTGGGTCCACGACTCAAGTCCCACTAACCCTTGACTTACATTGAAGTGTAGACATACCCTTGGATTCGACCATGGGGAGGTTGGTAAAATAATCTGTATAGAGTAGTGTTTTTCTTAGAAGTACAAAATGAAATGAGTTCTTTACTGGTTTGCATGCATGAAACATGGTAGCTAAATGTCTTGAAAAAAGTTTTAAAGCGCTTTTTTAGGGCTTATTTAAAAGCAGATTGTTAAAGTAGTATAACAGCTGGCTGGTAAACTTCAGCTACTTACTTTCAAAATTGAACTATTTAGTTTGGGATTTTGGTGTTCTAATTTGCAAGTCTAATATTTATAATTTTAGTTCTTTTCTATTCTTTCATACAAATGTACTTTCTTTTTATGGCATTCAAGGAGTCCCAGAGCGTACTGAATGCTCTTAGAAGTAACATTCCAGTGACCCAGGTGCCTCAGAGCCCACAGTGGGAAGATTCCAGAAAACAGCTAGCTCATGAATCATCAAGAAATGACGACAACTTGGGGTGAGTTTCTTTTTAATTTATAGCAAATAAAAATGAATAGAGGTAAATTGGCTTATATCACATCTTAGTTTTGATAAAATATGGTGTCTGTCTTTAAAGTTAGGGCTCTGCAAAACCCAGTAGTTTCATTTTATGTGGGCTTCATGGACCCGAACACGTCAGGGTTACTAAAAACCAAACAAAATTCCTTATGACTTGGAGAGATTTACAAAACCATTGATTTTTACTTCTTTCTTACCAAGATGACATTAAATGTTTGAGGGGGAAGTATCCTAGGGCAATGAATCCCCACTTCTGAGATTTCCTTAGCTATTGTGTGGTGCGTTCTGGGGTACCTTCAACCTCAGACTCTGGTAAGATAGTAGAGTGGCACCAGGGGTTCACTTTTGCTGAAAAGAGACAGGGAGGTGGGCCGTTTCCCTTAATTTCTTCTCTAAGGTAGCATGGGTCAGAGTGGCCATTTGGTGAGTGAGCTGGCTGCCACCTGAAGATCCTAAGAGGGAACCACTGACTGCCCCACAGACATTATTGAGGAGGTTATAGGTCTCATGCTGTTGAAACAGTCAGTTTCAACAATAATACGATTCATATAAGAACCTATATTGGCCTTTCTCCCAGACCTTCTCCACCTTCCATCCTTTGAATAGATTGAAAGCCAAGGCCTGTGGGTGGAGAGATTTCTGTGTCAGGTTGATTCCTCTTCCATATTCGAGAGAAGCCAGGGGAGGACTAAGGATCACATTGAAACAGAAAACCAGATCTGTTTTTGCCTAGTTTTGGTCCTCTGGTTTTAACTGTGATCATTGACCAGATCTTATATGCGTACAAACAGTGTTCATTTCTCATCTTTCCTTTTTATCCAATAAGAAATACAGCCAGGAATAGTGTTGTATTACAGCTTTCAGGGAGGTAACCCTTTATTAATACTAACTACTAAAATTTTAGATAATACTGTACTAGCAAACTAAAAAGAAAAGGAGTACTTGTGGCACCTTAGAGACTAACCAATTTATTTGAGCATAAGCTTTCGTGAGCTACAGCTCACTTCATCGGTTGGTTAGTCTCTAAGGTGCCACAAGTACTCCTTTTCTTTTTGCAAATACAGACTAACACGGCTGTTACTCTGAAACCTAACAAACTAAAGTCATTACAACTTTTTAATTTTCTGTTCAGCTACTAGAATACATGCTGGTAAGTACATAATTTCCCCCTCAATTTATACAGTTGCTGGCTGAAAATTGTTGAATATTGCTTATATTTTAGGGGACTGAATTTTTTAAAAATCATTTTTCCCAGTGGCTCAAGGTATGTCTTTCATCTCTCAATATGTTCAGACTTTCAGATCCATCTCAAAACACTCCACCAGATGTAGACTGGGATTCTCAGGTAGCTTCTCCTGTTTTCGGCGCATCTAACAACATGAAGAACAGCCTGACTTCAAGTCTTTCCCCTTCTGTTTTAGAAACAGGACAGAAGTCCAATGCCAAAAAAAAACCTTTCAACAGTACTTTCAATTCTAGATCTCATAAAGTTAGATCAAAATCTGAAGATGTTGCTCTTGTTGCACCACTTAATCTTGGGGCTGAAGTAAACTCTGTTATCAGCCAGGTCTCAGCCAGTAGGCAGATGGTTGTGAAAAGCGATGTTAATGAATCCATAACTTGTGTGGTCAACACTTGCTCAGGTAAAGATGAGATGATCAAGAATGACTTCCTCCTTGCACCTCACAAACAAGTGGCAGATAGATATGCTAAAAGAAAGAAAACAGAAGATGAGCTTGTGACTAGCTGTGAAAAAACATCTTTCAACAAAGAAAACTCTTCCCCTTTTCAAGCAGACTTTCAACCTGTTAATGGAGATCATATAATTGATAAGCCTCTGGACCTGTCTGATCGTTTTTCTGCTATTCACTGTCAAGAAAAAAGCTCAAGAAGTGATGAGATCTGTAAAAATAAACTAAGAGAGGTCACGCTGCATGATGTTTTTTCACAGCTGGTGAAGCCCATTCCAAAGGGTTCTTCATCCATCCAAAATAGCAACAATGGAAGCTATTTGTCAGGAAAAGAGTCACAAGAAGATCCCTATGTACAGGAGATGATTCTCCAGTCACATGGCAAAACATGTCCAGATGATAAACCTTTGATGCAAATAAAAGAAGAAATCTCTGCTTTCAAAATTCCATCATTGCCAAACACAGTGGAGACAGAACTACTTTTTGATGACATGAAGGTATGTTGCATCTCTGAGGGAAATGTGTATTTTACGTTTTTCCTTTCCAAATGTTGTGTTTAAAGTCTGGGAAATGTTATAATTGTAGTATGTTGTTAGGTTGCCGGTGGCCATGAACCAATTAGAAAGAAAACCAGGACAGGACATGGAGAATGTGAGCTGGCATCTGTGCTTCAACCAAACCCTTGTAGAATAACAAAAACTAAACCACTGCAAAATGAACAAGGTAACTTAAAATTTTTCTTTCTTCAGCCCATGCCTATAGTTGAATGTTCACATTTTTGTTCTTCTCCTCCTCCTCCTCCTCCTCCTATTGTTGTTGTTGTTGTTGTTGTTGTTCCCTTCCTCTAATCCTGCTCCTAACTTCATGCCCTTTGATATGCCACCTCTTATTCCTAGAATTACCTGTACATTAACTGACTCCATCCTCGTTTGTCTCAAATCACTTTTGAAAACATACCTGTTTCGTGAAGGTTTCATCAATAATGTCCCCTATCATTCTGTTTTCACCAGACAGTATTTGTTCATGGCTTTAGATTAAGGGCAGGAAAGAATTTTTTTTAATCTAGTTTACTTTACAGTATAATAAGTGCACATAGCACATTGCTGCAGTATATGAATAAGATGTTGAAACAAAATAAGTTTGTTTTACTGTACACCAACTTTCTCATATATAGATAGACATTTAAAATGAATGATAGCTGGCTTTAAGGCTGTCTGTATGTTTGTTTGCATTCACGTTATCCTTTCTAAGAAATTCCTGTTCTTTAGTTGTGGAGAGCATTACTACCAAATACCCCTATTTACAGGAATTATACTATATATTTTCAGTTTTCTAACTGGAATCTCTGACACTCCCTCTCTCTCTCTCTCGATGACTCTTCACTCAGCAGTATTCTTTTGGAGCCAACTCTGAAACAGAAGAACTCAGACCACCAACTTAGCTATTTGTTTAGTAGTATCTTTACTTTTTTTGTCATTATCAGTATTGAATAGATAGGATGAGCTGACAGACCACGTGAAACTTTTTATTGTAATATTATCCTTATTTAAGATCATGATTTTTATACATACTATACAAAAGAGAGTGCATCATTACAGTAACAGTGTATACAGTGAATATACAGAAAAATCTAAAGAATTATTTTAAAATTCTTTATATCCGAACTAAATTAGATCAGATTAGTGTACTTACTCTGCACTATTTCAACCTTGTTATGAGAAAAAGCAAGCCTAAAAGAATAATGAATAGCTAAAAAGGAAATACACCTAAGATTGGCATTAGATGTCAGTAGTTTGATTCTGATTTCTCTTTTCTCTCTTGCTTCCTGTATCCCCACCTCTAAGATAAACCATCCTTAGAAAATATGCAGTGGAGTATAGATCCAGGAGCAGACCTTTCCCAGTACAAAATGGATATTACGGTTATTGGCACCAAGGTAAGCAGAAATTTGAGTCACACCCTCATGTCCCATAAAATAAATAATAAATTTAACTTTTTTAAAAAGAGTAAATTAGGCTAATTTTGATATTAGGCTGCACATATAAATCATGGTTTAGAAAAAATGCCAAGAGTAGACTTAAACATTACAAATACATTTTACTTATTTTTAAAACAAAACTTTGCAAAGCAGATCCTCAACTTATCTCCCAAAGCTCTCCATTATCCATTACAAAGTTAGTACCACGTTCTTCTGAGTGCTTTTCCAGTAGCTGTGGAAAAGGAAACGGTCATTACTAAAATATTTTGTAAAAAAATTAAAGAATGTTCTTAATTATGCAATTTATCTTTTGTAAGTGTTCACTGTGAATTCTATATTGTAAATAGTTGGAGACTTACAAGACTTGACTGTATTAACTTTATTTGGATTGCTGACACTTAGTCCGTAAGGAAGCATGTCCTTGTTGAGTGTTTTCCTGAATGGTAATTGTTTTGTCCTTCTTGCTTGTCTTAAAAGATTAATTTGTTTGCAAATGTATTGATCATGTAATTGCAGGTGTTGTTTCCATGAGATTCCGTGAAATTCTGTGGCCTGCGTTGTGCAGGAGGTCAGACTAGATGATCATAATGGTCCCTTCTGACCTAAATATCTATGCATCTATGAGATTTGACAGTTTGATGAATTGCTTTATACATCCATAAATACATTTTCCTTTCATAGAACTTTACAGAAGGAACCTGTAGAATGTGATCTCAGTGATTAGTGATGTTCGCCAGATTACCCCGGTTTCAAATCCAGTTGTATAACCTGGCATTAGCAACAAGTTTCTGTATCTCTGCCATGCAGATGTTACTTTCCAAAGACAACTGTGGAAAAACTTATCAGTAGATTCTTAGCTCCAGTAGTGGGGAACTTGTTAAATTTCTTTGGGAGACTTGTCTGAATTGTCTCTGTAAAGCAGGGATTTTCAAATTGGGGGTCGGGACCCCTCAGGAGGTCGCGAGGTGTCAGCCTCCACCCCAAAACCCGCTTTGCATCCAGCATTTATAATGGTGTTAAATATATAAAAAAGTGTTTTTAATTTATAAGGGGGAGGGGGGGTCACACTCAGAGGCGTGCTATGTGAATGGGGTCACCAGTACAAAAGTTTGAGAACCACTGCAGTGTAAAGAAACTTCAGGTACCTGATATGAGACTGAAATATGTCAATTCGTTATAACTTTTAAGTGTGATTACCATTATTATACTTCATTTATTCAGGAAGGCTCTCAATCAAGAGTAGGAGGAGAGACTGACATGGACTACACATATGTTAGTGAAAGCATGCTATTAAAAATGAAAACCCAAGAGCAGAAAGGAGAAAGCAGTCCAAGTATGTATTTTTCTCCTCTTCACAAATTGATTGAAAATTGGTTGATGATACAGTATAGTTTGGTTTGTAGCATTACGGTAGCATTGATGTAACGACTACAAGTTTATCATGATGGTTTAATCCATTTCCTGTTGAAGTCAATAGAAAACTTTATATTGAGGTCAAAGACTTGGATAGGGTTCATAGTTTATGGCTAAGATTGTGCTTCCTTTCTACACTTCTATAAACAAATTAAATATACCTCATATAGTACTTGTCTAACCTGAAATAAAATATGTTATGTTAAATATTTAAGTACTGTCATGACACAAAAAATACCCCATTATTGACCCTATCAAACTTACTTTATCTGTAGAAAGATCTCATTTTTAATATGCTAAATATATACAATTATAATGTGTGCGTGTGTGATTTTATAAAGATATATATAAAAATTATTTCATGTCAAATTGATTTATATATGACTATATTTAAAATATCTAAGTCAGATGGAGGTCTGTTATCATTCACCAGTAAAGAATAACGATATTTGTGTTTGGATAACTCCACAATAGCAGCTATCAACAAAATATCTTCATTCATGCAGTGCTACTGTTGAGGATTTATTATTGTGAAATCACTTTTTCGTCTAAAGGAAAGGAGGACTTGTGGCACCTTAGAGACTAACCAATTTATTTGAGCATGAGCTTTCGTGAGCTACAGCTCACTTCATCGGATGCATGCTGTGGAAATCGCACAAGACATTTTATACACAGACACCATGAAACAATGCCTCCTCCCACCCCACTCTCCTGCTGGTAATAGCTTATCTAAAGTGATCATCAAGTTGGGCCATTTCCAGCACAAATCCAGGTTTTCTCACCCTCCGCCCTCCCACAAACAAACTCACTCTCTTGCTGGTAATAGCCCATCCAAAGTGACCACTGTGACGATAATCAAGGTGGGCCATTTCCTGCAGAAATCCATGTTCTCTCACCCCCTCATCCCCCTCCAAAAACCACACACACAAACTCACTCTCCTGCTGGTAATAGCCTATCCAAAGTGACCACTCTCCCTACAACCTGCATGAAAATCAAAGTGGGCCATTTCCAGCACAAATCCAGGTTTTCTCACCCCCCCCCCCCCCCCCACACACACACACAAACTCACTCTCCTGCTGGCAATAGCTCATCCAAACTGACCACTCTCCCCACACTGTGCATGGCAATCAAGGTGGGCCACTTCCAGCATAAATCCAAGTTTAACCAGAACGTCTGGGGGGGGTGGAAAAAACAAGGGGAAATAGGCTACCTTGCATAATGACTTAGCCACTCCCAGTCTCTATTTAAGCCTAAATTAATAGTATCCAATTTGCAAATGAATTCCAATTCAGCAGTTTCTCGCTGGACTCTGGATTGAAGTTTTTTTGTTGTAAGATAGCGATGAAGTGAGCTGTAGCTCACGAAAGCTCATGCTCAAATAAATTGGTTAGTCTCTAAGGTGCCACAAGTCCTCCTTTTCTTTTTGCGAATACAGACTAACACGGCTGTTACTCTGAAACTTTTTCGTCTATACACTTATATCAATCAAGGTATCTTTCTGAGGTAGGAAAGCAGAATCCATATTAAAAGATGAAGAACAAGGCACACAAAAATTAAGTGAGTTGACTAAGCTGCTGTAGCAAGATAGTGACAGAGCTGGAAGTACAGTATAACCCTGTTCTTTTGACTAATATTCCACCAAAAATATGTTTTGTTGAAAGACTGATTTAGATGTTCATTCTGACCTTTTTTACAGAGGGAGAAAGAAAAATGAATGATAGCTTAGCAGAAATGTTTGATCGGACATCATATGAAGAATATAAATCTTGTCTAGAAGAGGATAGTTCTTCAGCATGTGGTGAAAAAGAAAATCCTCTTGAGGAAGAGGAGGAAAATGAGGAAGTGTTATCAGCAAGCAAACTAATGAGTAAGTAGTACACTTGTTTTTCCTTTAATTATATTATTAATAATTTGGTCAAACTAAACAAGAACCTGTCTTCTTAACAGGGACACAATCCCACTAGAAAAAGAAATATACCAAATAAGTGATTATTTTGTTTATCAGAAACTCAAAGGAATTCATTCACTATTCCAGGATTTTAAGAGAATAGAGAGCTATTTAAAAGCTACTGCATTAAGTGACTCATTTAGCATTCATACAGAAGCAGGGAAGCATCGCAGAAGTTAACACAGGGGCTGTACAGTTGGATGTCTGTTCTAGGAATCACTGATTCTTGGTGTTAGTGGGTTGATTTGGTTGCAGTTACTAACTCAATTTAATGTGGGGGGGGCGATAATTCTTTTTTCAAGGAGCTCTTTCTAGGACTATTTGAATACTTTGCATCCTAGCAACATCTCTCTTCTTTGTGCTCTTTTCCCCAATCTTCCTCATTCCACTTTACATCTCCTACTATTATCTCTTTACTTTTCACTTACACACTATTTTAATCCTCTTGCTCACCCATTCCATGCTTCTCATACTGCAAGTATATTGTATCTGTTGCCTCAAAGCAGATTATGTATTTCATGAAGCTTGATCTCAGTGCTGTCATTCAGCACATGAGAGGACAAATAGATAATTGTGAAATATTAAAATTGAAAAATCTACAGGTGGTTTTGGTTCAGTTCCATAATGGTTGACTAAAATAGTTTTATGCAATTTATGCAGTATATCTCGCTCAATCATTTTATGGTCATTCTGTCTAGGCAATTCAGTAACAGACTTATGGCATGTTTTTATTTATTTACAGAGCATGAGAATAAACAAGATAAAACCAAGCAGAAAGCTTTTGTGGAGCCATATTTTAAAAGTGATGAAAGGTAATGCAACATTTTTTATTAATGTAGGAAGATTAGGTTTTCCCCTCTGAAGAGACCTTATCCTTTCATAAAATAAAACTGCTAAATCATTCCATACAAAGAAGCTGAAGGTGTACAACTGGAAAAATCTCTGTATGAATTCTGGTGGTTATTACAAAGAAAGAAGATGAATCGGAAAGAGAAACTACAGAACATTGGAAGAGAAGAATCCTTGTCACTTTTTAATAGAGACAGAAATGTTACTCTTTTTCTAAAAGCATGCTTCTATAATCTGTGATGTTTTTCCAAACACATATTAGCTCAAGTTATGTATTGCCATGTTTATTATGGTAGTGCCTAAGGGCAAGCTGAGAATGGGGCCCTATTATGCTAGGCACTATATAAATGTATAGAGTAGTAGATGATTCCTTCCCCAGAATGTTCACAATCTAAATGGACAAGAGAGACACAGGGTTGGGGAAGGGATATAACATACAAGGAGACTAAACAATTTGATGGTAGCAGACATCAAGTATGTTCCATGACTGGCAGTGGGGGAGTGGTACTTAGGAATGGATCAGCTAAATGGAAAGAAGAAAAAAGGGAAGGAGAGAAAGGGGGACAGGGCAGGGGAGAAGGTAAGGAGGGGCAGGTATGGAGTGAAGCTGAGGTGAAGAGACTGGAGAGTGTGAAGAGTTTGAGTAAACAGGCTACCTGCCCAAGGAAGAGAGTCCGAGAACTTCCTACAGTTCTGAGTGGAATGTCCAAAGCTGAAAAAAGTCCCTGCTTTGGCTGGTCCTGTTGATACTTGCTGGAGTCGCTGACTAGCTCCTGTATGCAATTCTCCTCCAAGGCCAAAAAACATACTGATTTCTTATAAGTGAGGGTTTTTTCAGTGTGTCAATATTTTATTTATTTATTTATTTTAAATCAAGCTTTTTGAAATTCCTTTGGACGTTAAATAAGGAATGTTCAACAGACCACTGTATAGCTTAGTGCCTTTCTCCATTCATCTCCTGTTTTCATAATAACCTGTTCGTCTTCATTTCATAATACCATTAAGCATGCAGTTTATTGTCTGGCTCACACATCTATTCTATACCCAGCCTGTTTTCACTTTACAGAGGAAAGAGACTGACATTGTGTCTTGCTAAAAAGAAAATGCAAAGTTGAAAAATCCCATACAGTTGGCTCAAACAGAGGTAGAAACATAATGGCACTCGTGAAGCATTTACTAAAAAAACTGAAACCTTAAGTTGGGCAGGCGATGAGTTAGTACAATTCAAGGTTTTTAAGTAGAGATGAGATGTTCAGCAGTTCCTCTTTCACATAGGGGCATAGATACGTGTAAGACAACTTACTTTAAAAAACCACTGCAACTTCTTTTGGCTACAAATTATTCCTTTGTGTTCAGATGTGAAAGATAGCTTTTTATATGGCAGTTGTCAGGAAGCTGAAGTTTGTTCAAATAATCTGTTAGATTGTCCCAGTGAAATCCTATTATTTCCTTGCTGCTGTCTGCTTCATTGGGTTAATGAACACCTTAACTTCCCAAGGAAATACATTATCAAGTGAAAACCTAGGCTATGTCTGCACTGCGCTACACTGCAGACTGTGTAGGTGAATCACAGCGTGCACCAGAATGTTGCACTCTAACTGCCCCATGTGGATGCTGCTGGCATGAACTAAAAGGTGCCTGCGTTGCGTTAGCATAGTCCTGTTTGAAAGAGTTGAATGGGAACAGTTAGAGTGCAACATTGTGGTGCATTCTGCAATTAACAAATCCTGTAGTCTGCACTGCAGTCGTGTAGACATGCTTCTAGTGACTCTTTCCTTTTGCTTTTCAGAAAAAATACGGTGTTAGGTTTTCCTCATATTGAGGTTGTTCGGAAGAGAGAAGAGAGAAGAAAATTGCTGGGCCATACCTGTAAGGAATGTGAAATAGTAAGTAAAACTCTAAGTTTTGGTCAGTCTTGCATTCTTTTAACTTGCTTGGTACCAGAGACCTGAAATGCTTCTGAAATTGAAAACATAGACGCATGAGTACTGGTAAATCAAGTGGCAAAGAAGTCAGTTGTACTAAAGCTGTTGGCCACGGTAGAGAGCCATAATAAAAATTAGGTACTGTAATAATGAAAAATAATTAGATAAAACAACATTTTGGAATGATAGCATTGGCATTTACTTACTTATCTTTCCTGTATCTGCTCAAAGGAGTAGTCATTGCAAATCGTCATGTCAATGAGGCCTCAGTTAACAAAAATAAATCAACTAGCCCAGGGGTTCTCAAACTGGGGGGAGGTTGCGAGCTATCAGTCTCCACCCCCAAACTCTGCTTCACTTCCATCATTTAATAGTGTTAAATATAAAAAAGGTGTTTTTAATTTCTGTGGTGGGGGTCACACACTCAGGCTTGCTGTGTGAAAGGGGCCACCAATACAAAAGTCTGAGAACCACTGAATGGTTGATCCACCAGTATCTTAGCAAGAGTGTGATAGCACTACTTCTGCTAAAGCTCAGAGATCCAGAATTGGGTCCAAGATAGAATTGTAATGTTAAGGTGCACTTCATGGTATATTCTTCATGTTTTTTTTCTTTCTGAATTTATATACAGGAACAAGTATTCAAACAAAATTGCACATGCGTGTATATGTACAAATGCGTACAAAATTTGCCTGTCAAAATTGCAGATACCTTTATAAACCAGATTGAAAATTTAGCCCTCTGCAACTGCTTGTTATTTTGAAAATAACATATGATTTGTCAGTACCAACTATTATAGTATAGTTTTGCACATTGACTGTCAGAGCAGCAGTCTGACTCTTAGTGATATCTGGTTCATATCTGCAGTGCCCAAAACTTATACGTGTAATGTTGTATAACTCACCAATTCTTAGACTAAGCAACAAGTGTAATATAAAGTATAATGTAAGGCAGTGGTCCCCAAACTGTGGGGCGTGCCCCCCCATGGGGGCACAGAGGAATATTCAGGGGATCGTGCGGCAGGGCCAGGCCAGCCCCCAAGGGAGGAACAGTGAGGAACACTACACTTCCAGCCCGACTCTGCCCCAAAACTGTCTCTGCCCCCAACCCTGTTCAGCCCCCAGTTCTGCTCTGCCTCAGTCCCACTTTGCACCCTGATCTGCCCCCAGCCCAGTTCTGCCCTCATTCCCTCTCCACCTCAGCTCTGCTGCTAGCCCCAGCTCCTCTGCTAGCCCCAGTTCCACCCCCAGCTCTGTCTTCAGCCCAGGCTCTGCTGCTGAGGAAGCCTTGGCTGTGCACTAATGGAAGGGTGGGGCATTGACAGATTCCGGTAATGGTAAGGGAGGATGCAACTGGAAAAGTTTGCAGACCACTGGTGTAAGGGGTAGAGAAAAAAGTTGTAAAGACATTTTTACATTTTTTTTTTTCTCCCTTTAAAGTAAATGAAATGCTTTCAGACACATATATGTGTTACCCTTATTTTATGTATATAATACACTGTGCTTCATTTGGTCATTAATATACTTTTCAATCTGCTGGAGATATTGAGCTACAATCTCATACTTCACAACATGTCTGAGGTGTGGATTAATGAGCTAATAAGAGTTCTCATTGAGTTTTATTGCTTAATTTCCACTCTTATTTAGAACCAATATTTTTCTTAACATCCATTCTGTCCAACAGATAGCTAAATTTCTCCAACTGAGTAATGTGGCTTATTAGAATGTTCTTGAACAAAACAAGTTCATGAAAAATCCCTTTGATAAAACCTTCACTAAAATGAGGTTTTAATGCAAATAGTTTTATTTACAGCTGACTGTAAAAATAAATTCTCTGTTCCAAAATATGTGAAATCTAGAGGGTTTGAATGAAAACAGAGCATTTTAAAAAAAAGCAGCTCTACTGTTTCTTGTGCCAAGAGCCATGCATTAACAATTTTAATTTCCTGTCTCTGCATGCTACAGGACTTTTCCTCCCAACGAACCCAATTCTCGTTATATTTTGGCAAGTAACATCGTGGAAACATTTGTAGACTTATTTCATAATGTACAAGAGTTAGAATTCTGTTTTTATTCTAATTATTTTTGAGGAAAGGTTTTTTGTTTTTTTGTTTTTGTTTTTGTTTTTTTAGTATAAACCATCCAAGATTGTACGGAATGGTTGGCAAGAACATTGCACTAAAATGACTGGATTTGAAAAAATTCTTAACTGAAGCTACCACTTGGTTAATTGTCTGCATACTTTGGTCCATTCAGAGCTCCAAAGGAGAATCAGTATTGAAAACATAGTCCTCATTAGATAAGAAGCCATTTCCATATCCGTTTCTGGCACCTAACACTACAATATATGTTAACATCAGATTTTGGCTCTCTCATCTTTACTCAATATGTAGATATCTGTAAGAGCTACTCTAAAAGGACTGCTCCCAAACAGAATTTTTGCAAGTTAGTGGTAACTCCCTATTATATTTTTCCTTGATGATACTGCATTCTTGGTCATGATGACTTTATACACAATTTTTAATGAAAATACATATTTTGTGTTTGAAATGGCATCCTTAATAGGACCCTGACTGCTTGTTTATACTTTTTTTTTTTTTTTTTTCTATCCTTTAGCTACCCTGTCACTTTAGAAGCATCTGTCAATGTTTTCTTCTGCTGTCTGGCAAATATTCACCCCTGTCACCGGTGTTCTAATGGAGCTAAAATTTAAAAGCCTTACTTTCTGGTTCTTGCAAAATGATGACAATTCAGTTTGTTACTGTTGATTTTTGTTTTTTAATTTCCCCAGAAAATAGTACTATAGCTTTTAAATTGTTTTAATCCCGGTTCACTCCATTCCCCAGCAGTTCAGACAATTTAGTAGTTTAGGCCTAAAATTTGTTTTACAACAAGCCTGATAGAGGGGAAAATATGAGGTTTTTAATATACTGTTCTAAAATTCCTAATAAACTGTTTTAGGACCATTTAGGATTTAGACCTATTTCTAATTATCCTTAAGTAATATTTAGCTATAATTAATCTGATTGACTGATGTGGATTTTCTTTTTGAACAGACATTGTACAATATCTCTTGTTAATTTAGTTGGTCTGCTTTTAAAAAAAAAAAAAAAAAAAGGTTTTCTGATATGTTTTCTAACACTGATCACTGAAAGCTGACTACAAAATAACCATTACCTGTTTGCTGTTCTGCTTTTCATCAGCCTATCTATAATCTCAAACACATACTGCTAAAATTCTTTTGTGGATTTGTGTGGTGGGGAAGAAATTCTAATCTATCTTTCTGAGCATAGTACTGTAGTTTCAAAGTACATCAACATGTTCTCCAAGTGGAAATGAGGCAATGTCTAATTTATGTACAGTTATACCAGTTAACAAAACCAGTTTTATAGCACATATAAGACATCTTGGCTGGATGTAAAGGAGAGGGGCAAACATTTTTGCATCAGTAGAGCGAATAAGACACAGGTAGATTCCTGATGTTTAAGTGCTTAGGATTTCTCTCTTGGCAGACTTTGTACCAAAACCTCTGTTCAAAGCAAAAAGTAATTTTAAATTAATCACATCTGCAGATCTAGCTCTTCTGTCTAACCAGCAAACCAGGATTCTTGCAGGATAGAAAGGGGAAACTCTGACAGTCTTGGTACAGCCCATTAAAGGACATTCAATCTCTTTAAGACCTCTTGCTTCCTTGATGACCCAGAAAGCCCGCTTGCCACCAGATGATGAGGATCATGTACTAACAGTGATATTTAGAAAAAATTTTGTTCTTCTGTCAAATCAATGCTGGATAACACCAACTCAGCCGTTTATATCTTTTATATCTTTAATATAAAGTGCCTCAGGCAGGCCTGCACTTACCCCATGCTACAGAAACAGTACAATCGAATTAATCCTCTCTTCATATTACTGTGTGTCATCTCTCATTAATAGCTCTCTCTGTGTGCTGTGGTTATTTTGCTGTCCACACCACCACCATTGCTGACATCCTTTCTTTTTTGGTTTTTGACTGTTTTATGTTTCCCCACCAAATATTGAGAGAATTAGTTTGCTACTATTCTTTAGCATTCCCAGTATGCAGGCCTTGTGTGGCATCTTACTAGCACTAGATGGAGATGGGAAACAAAACAAAACTTTGGGGCACCCCATGAATAAAAGCAATCCTGTACTGGATGAGCATTCCATTTCTTTCATGTCTCTTACTCCAGATTACTTTCTGCCTGACTGGACTAAGGTAAGGTGACCAGACAGCAAATGTGAAAAATTGGGACAGGGTGGGGGGTAATAGGAGCCTATATAAGAAAAAGACCCAAAAATCCAGACTGTCCCTATAAAATCAGGACATCTGGTCATCCTAGACTAAGCTTTTAACTTGTTTTGTGTCTTCTGGTCATACCATTGTAGTATTTTGCCATGATTACTTTAACTCTTTTGATGAGCTCCAACTTTAAAAGTTTGAATAGCACAAGATTGTTGGATTGCTAATTGAATTAAATCATTAATTCAAGCTTTGGAAAGACAGTGCTGGATACATAAATACTGCAGTACGTTATGATGTCTAAATTGCAGACTGGAATTAGCAGGAGCTTTTGGCCAGAAGCCTGGTCTATAATACTAGAAGGAGGATGAAAATTATTCCCTTTCATGATACACATTGGAGCCACTCTAATAAATGACTGAACCATGTAAATCAGACACTTTTTAAAAAAGTTATATATAACTATTGTATTAATTGGGGTGTACTGAAATATATTGTGTTCTTTTTGAAGTCCGTGTCATTGCACTAGTGTCAGTGAAGGCAGAATCTGGTTCAATGTATGTAGGGCAGATTTTCACCCTGATCTAATTCTTTTGAATTGTTCGGCCAGCACAAACAGAATAGAGACTCACCATAATTCTCCTGCATGGGATTCTCCCTGTGAGTGGGGAGTTTCCAGCTGGCATAGAACTAGCTGCTGTGTCTCTCTCCCTGTAGCCCGTAGCACAGTTGCTGGGGAGGGGAGCAGAGGAAACCAGATCAGTGTACTCCAGCTAGTTCATCAGGGATCATAGTCAGTTGGCATAGGTTACACCAGCTTCTTAGCTGCTCTAACTTTTGCCATGTGTTGCATAGTAAATCAGGGACCCCTACAGCTTTCTCCCTTCTCCGTTGAAACAACCATGAGCAAGATACAGCAGAGAATCTGGCCCCAGGGACTGTGTGTTTCATTTATACCTGAAAACTCAATTATTTTAAACTGAATATTGCTACTTTTATTGGTTAATTTTGATTCTTCTATTGGTCTCTGTATGTATTCCAATCTGTTTTAAGCCCCAATTCTGCAGACTTATGTACAGGCTTAATTTTACATATGAGACCAGTCAATAGGACTATTTACATGAGTAGTTACATATGTGTGAGAGTTTTGTATTGTTTGTTTTTGTTTCATATTACAATGTATAAAACTAACACAGTTGCCTGTTTAGGGTGCATTTCTAAAGTTATAGTAATGAAGATGAAATACGTAATAAGTCAAGTTTAACAAACTAACACTTAAGGTCAGGGACATGCAAATCTAAATCTGTAGTTTTGGCCAGACTCACCAATGTGTATGTATTTAAGCACAATAATCAGTAGTGATAGTGTGATACAAGTAACGTAATTGCCTCTTATATATCATTGTTCATTTTTATGACCTATTACATATTTTCCAATTTCTGTTTTTAGTATTATGCAGATATTCCAGAAGGGGAGAGAGAAAAGAAGTTGGCTGCTTGTTCAAGACATCGATTCCGCTACATTCCTCCTAGTACACCAGAAAACTTCTGGGAGGTTGGATTTCCTTCCACTCAAACTTGTGTGGAAAGAGGTGAGTATATAAAATCGTTGTGTTGGAAAGTTTGTATGTTTTTGTTTTTAAATTTAACGCTGAGAAAACTGAAGTATTAAAAGCACTAAGATGCTCGTTTCATAATGAAAGATTCCCTACACAGCTCTGTCAAATTCCATTTGACCACCAGCTGCTAAAGTCCTGAGTAAACGTTGCTATTTGTTCAATGGCTTCTGGGATATTGGGAAGGGGGAATGTAAAGAGAATTCCTAAGAACTGGGATAGAGTGGGAGGATATGGGAAGAATTCCCACAGAACTAAATTAAAACCATATTTATTTCTAACCTAGAGCTAGACTTGAACTGAATTTTCCGAGTTGAAAATCTGGTTCATTGTGTTACTTAAGGCCTCAAATAAGATGAATTGATAGGTCTTCATAGCTCTGTTAGGTACCACCGTGAATGGGGATGTATGATAAAATGGCTGCATTGTCAACAGTTATCTGTGGTTGCCCTCTGAACATTGTGGTTTGTTCTTTCTTATGCATATATCCTGGTTTATTGAAAAAAGACAAACTGCTCTTAAGACTTTTCTTTACACAAAAGAGTATTCTTTCTTTGTATAAATAGCTTTAAAGAAGCCATTGTAGGCTGGCACAATAATGAGTTACTAACACATGGATCTACTGTTTGGTTTAAAAATGTGTGGATTTTTTTAATTATGCTGTTCTAGAGTAATGGGGCTTCAAAATATTTCATGTTTCAAATGCCTTTCTAGCAAACTCTAGCCTTAAAACCAGATTTTGCAGGCAGCTTGCCTTTAGAATGGATCCAACTACTTAGATATTTTGAGTGGAAAACAATGAAGTAGTTGAAAGACTTGTTTGACAAGATGTTCATGTGCTAGAGTTTTCACTTTGATTATACCAAACAATCCCACCATTCCCTTAAATGGCATAATGGCTTTAAACCATGTACATTTTGTAAGGGGTTGCATCTATATCTTCAAAGGGACTGAAATTCTGAATTAAGAGCCCCATGCATTTCTGAACTCTTTATTATCTAATTACAACAGTACATATACATTCTAAATGTTAATAAATTGTAACTAATTGTAGAGGTATGCAGAGCTATCTGTTCTCCAAGGTTTTAAGGTGGATTGCAGGAAAACTTGGCCAGGGATAATTGCTTGAATCCCCATCTTTTCCAAGTAGAAAGTTAGCCAACATATATTATGCATACTGCATGTCACATGAATATGTATTACACATTATATTATGTATGAACATTGGGTAGTTTATACTAAGCTATACCAATGTCAATTGTATTAGGCTTTTCCCAGAGTTCTGTTCACTCATGCAAAAGTATATCCCATAACACTTTACAACAGCACAACTCTGCTCCTTGGCACAGGCAAATACAAAACCTGTCAGAGACAAGATGTATGAATAGTATGTTCTGATACAGTTAGTAGGCCTTGGAGGTACCTCCTGGTGCCTGGAATGTGGTATCCAACACAAAGATAAGGAAGGTAGAGGACAATACAGAAAAACGAGATGAAAAAAACGGTACAGACTAGCGGGTTGAATCTTGGATGATGTACAGAGAGCCTTTAACTTGTAAACAACTGTAGTATAAATATAGGTAGTCGAAAATGCATACTTTTGAAGCAGACCTTCTGTGTAAGGTGAATGCTGCAAGACTGATTGTCAGTATGTATGTCTCCTTTTCATACTGTAGTACTCTGTCTTTGACTAATTAACTGACTAAGCTTTGCTTGAATATTTTCAACATCAAACAACAAGTGTAATTAAGTGACTGGCTTTACCTAGTCAAAAAGTGCTGTGGGATCTTCAGCCCGTTATCAGAAGAGATGGAGTTTTGATAAATGTTCCTTCTAATTTTTTACATCCATGTGCGGAATGAATTTTCTTATATGCACTACTATGGAGGTGATGTGTGGTGGGGGTGGGGCCGAGGGGTTCGGAGTGTGGGAGGGGGCTCAGGGCTGGGGAAGAGGGTTGGGGTGCAGGGGGGGTGAGGGCTCCAGCGGGGGGTGCAGGCTCTGGGGTGGGGCCAGGGGTGAGGGTTTTGGGGTGCAGGCTGCCCCAGGGCTGTGGTGAGGAAAGAGGACTTCTCATCCCCCCCCCCCCCACCACCACCACCACCACCGCAGCCCCCTCTCGCTGCAGCAGCTTGGGGCCAGGGGAGCGGTGGCATCTCTCTCCCGGCCGCAGCAGCTCCAAGGCTGGGGCCGGGGGACAGGCACCTCTCCCTGCCTGCACAGCCCTTGATAGCCTCCTGCACAGCCGCGCAGCTTAGAGGGAATTTAGGTTTTGATGCGTAAGGTCTTACGCAATAAACTGTCAAACAATGAACAGCAGTGCTAATTAAGCTACTTTAAAAGGATAAAGGGCTAAGTCCATATATAATGTGATATTTGCAATTGTTGTTCAAAAACAGAATGCCCTTATTTAAATGGCTAGTCCTTGGCAATCCCTTGAAGTGATTTTGTATATTTTAATTTGTGGGTCACACAAAGTATTTGACCAGCTGCAAAGAAGTAATCTACCAATAAACTTGATTTTAATAAGTTTAGTACTTGTGAACAGAGCAAAGTTGACAAATATGAAGGCTGAAGTCCTATACTTACCCACAAAAATAAAGCAGAGACTGCAGCCTTTTTTAGAGGCCTGTGTTCTGTTAAGAATGATACGTTGTGTCCAGAGAAGTTGTATTGCATGCATTTGATAAATTAGAATGTGGCGAATATGTCTTGTGTTAAATAACTCAGATTTTGCAGTATTTCTATACATCTTACAGAAATAACTTATTAAAATAAAATATAAAAGCTTCTATTAGGGAGGACAGTGAAATGTGTAATGAGTTGCAAAATAGTTGAACATTTGACAGCCTGATTTCTCAGTAGACCTTCAGTATATTCAGTCTGTATTAGCTATTAGGAAACTACTGTAAATCAATATAACTAAATGTGTAATTTTTTAGTGGATAATGTTTTACATTGGCTGAGGGCATTCTAAATGATCCCTGGCAGGGTCAGACTAGTTTCCAAAAATGAAAAAAAATACTTTAAACAAAAAGCGTTGTGGTAGGCAAAATTCAGTGGTCTGTTAAATGAATATTACTTTTGCTTTTATACTGTACCATCTCTTAACCAGATTGTTTTGAAATCTTTACCCTGATTTTATTTTTATTCTTTTAAGGCTATATTAAAGAGGATCTTGCGCCCTGTCACCGTCCAAAAAGAAGGCAGCCTTACAATGTGATGTTTTCTCCAAAAGGCAAAGAACAGAAGACATAAATGATGGGGAAACAAAGCACATAAATATGGGGAAAGTCTTTCCTGTCATTAGATATTTATAGTTAATATAAACTTGAAATAAAAATACTGTGGATTTTTCCAAAATGATAAATCATTTCATTAGATATGTAAATCATTTCCCTCTTAGAAAGTTCATTTGAAAATCTGAAGTATGTATCAGGAAACACTACTATTTAATGTATGTTTGTTTCATTTTGTGTTAATATGTTTTGTCTTAATTTTGCACCTTTAAGACAGTAGGTCTGCTCCTGTTTCCTCCCATTGAAGTCAATGGCTAAATGCCCATTGGACCATATCCAAACCTGAAGTAAGGTGGGTGTGACTTCTTTGAACTCAGTGGAGTTCTACCTGCTCATTCTAAGTCTAAATGTTGCTTATAAATTTCAGTGGGAGCAGGACTGGACCTGGTGGGGTGCTTCCATTTTGCACTGGATAACTTAAAGGATTTATCACCTTCCCTCTTTTGTAATAATTGTGATATATCTAATTGCAATAAACAAAGTAGTATTTATTAATGATTTCAACACCTCAAAACTTTCTCCAGCAGAGATCCCCATTCATAATTTCTTGTCCCACTGGTACATAACAAAATGGTTCTTACTTCTCCACAATTTCAGTGGTTTAAGTTGGAATTTTAAAATTTTTTGCTCCAGCTTATCATATATGGCTCTTTTTTTATTATTATTTTAATTCAGTGTCATCTGTATACCTTTCCTTCATAGTACCCAAAGTTACTGTGTCTCACATATCACTAGGGATGTCTGAATTGAGGGCAGAGGGTCAATACCATTTGGAATGTATTGTGCCCAGACTCCTCCTGAAGATCTTCAACACTATCCACTAGGCTGAGTGGCCTCTTAAGACATGTAGTCTAATGTAGTCTTGTAAATTTCTATGTTGCACAACAAAGTGCACACGTTGATGCCTCACCATATAGTCCAGCTGTCTCAGTACTACACTAAATTAAAAGGTGGAATGTAGTATTGTGAAACGTTAAGATGACAGAGATGCAATATTTAAACCTCAGTGGAATGTGTGTACAATGCCAAAGTGAGAGTTTAAAAATACCTCCTATAAACAGCACTATAAGGGAATATTCCTTCCACTCAAAAAGACTTTTATCCAACTTGTGTGAATAACAAAGGCAAAAGAATATAAAGCCAATGGTATTTTTTACACAATTACTAAAACAGCTTTTTTTTATGACCACTAATCACAACCATCTATCAATTTAAAAGCTATTTTGCATGTGTTGTGACGTCCCAGGCATAACACTTATTTCCATTTTACAGAAGAAAGTTAATACCTACCTCAGAGCAGTGTTGTGAAGATATTTTTTTTAATGCTTTCAGATCTTTGCATCAGAAGCTGTAAGTGTAGAGTATGTTTCTAATTAGTTTCAGAAGGGATCTTGGATGGTTAGGGACAACATTATTAGACACCCATTGTAGTAGGCACTATCATAGAATCATAGAATATCAGGGTTGGAAGAGACCTCAGGAGGTCATCTAGTCCAACCCCCAGCTCAAAGCAGGACCAATCCCCAACTAAATCATCCCAGCCAGGGCTTTGTCAAGCCTGACCTTAAAAACTTCTAAGGAAGGAGATTCCACCACCTCCTTAGGTAACACATTCCAGTGATTAACCACCCTCCTAGTGAAAAAGTTTTTCCTAATACACAACCTAAACCTCCCCCACTGCAACTTGAGACCATTACTCCTTGTTCTGTCATCTGCTACCACTGAGAACAGTCTAGAGCCATCCTCTTTGGAACCCCCCTTTCAGGTAGTTGAAAGCAGCTATCAAATCCCCCCTCATTCTTCTCTTCCGCAGACTAAACAATCCCAGTTCCCTCAGTCTCTCCTCATAAATCATGTGTTCCAGTCCCCTAATCATTTTTGTTGCCCTCCGCTGGACTCTCTCCAATTTTTCCACATCCTTCTTGTGATGTGGGGCCCAAAACTGGACACAGTACTCTAGATGAGGCCTCACCAATGTCGAATAGAGGGGAATGATCGCACCCCTCGATCTGCTGGCAATGCCCCTACTTATACATCCCAAAATGCCATTGGCCTTCTTGGCAACAAGGGCACACTGACTCATATCCAATTTCTCGGCCACTGTAACCCCTACGTCCTTTTCTGCAGAACTGCTGCCGAGCCATTCGGACCCTAGTCTGTAGCGGTGCATGGGATTCTTCCGTCCTAAGTGCAGAACTCTGCACTTGTCCTTGTTGAACCTCATCAGATTTCTTTTGGCCCAATCCTCTAATTTGTCTAGGTCCCTCTGTATCCTATCCCTACCCTCCAGCGTATCTACCTCTCCTCCCAGTTTAGTGTCATCTGCAAACTTGCTGAGTGTCATCTGCAAACTTGCAATCCACACCATCCTCCAGATCATTTATGAAGATATTGAACAAAACCGGCCCCAGGACCGACCCTTGGGGCACTCCACTTGATACCGGCTGCCAACTAGACATGGAGCCATTGATCACTACCTGTTGAGCCCGACAATCTAGCCAACTTTCTATCCACCTTATAGTCCATTCATCCAGCCCATACTTCTTTAACTTGATGGCAAGAATACTGTGGGAGACCGTGTCAAAAGCTTTGCTAAAGTCAAGGAACTACACGTCCACTGCTTTCCCCTCATCCACAGAGCCAGTTATCTCATCATAATGTAGTACTTCAGTGTTTATTAAATTAGGTTCTTAATTTTAGGGTATCTTCTTTACAGCCAAATTAGTCCTCTAATGACAATCACCTCCACACACATTAGTTGAGATGTCAAACACATTAATGGTTTAAAATGAATTTGATTAAGGAAGTAGGGATTGGCAACACTTGAACTTGTAAACAAATACTTGTTTTCCTAAGGATGCTATTAGCAACAAAGACTGAGGGAAGAGAATAACCGAAAATGTCAAGTATAGATGCCACTCAGAAACAATAGCTCATTTAGGACTTGATCCTGTAGTCTTAACCCAATATTGAAAGTTTTGCCTGGCTACTAAAGAGTTTGGCTTCTCCCTTCCATGCATCCAGTTAGCTTGTACTTCTGCAGGACATCTTTTGTCCACCATTCTGTACTGATTCTTGTATTAAAAAGTAACCGGATGTCTGTGGATTAACTAGAAAACTGGAAAAAGTGTGAAGAGGTGCGTGCTTTATTTTCTACTTCAACCTTCATGCATAGAAATAATATGGTTTTAAAAAAGAGTGTAGCAGGAAAGGGCTTAACTCCCACTGACCCTGTCCCCACCCAGAACTATTTCTCATTTCTATGTCTTTTTAGATGTGAGAAGGTTCGCGTCTGCTAGTACTACGTCCATCAAATGTTCACAGTGCCAACGAGAGGCCTCAGATAGTTCTCTTGCTAGGGCATAAATGTTAGAGATACCATTCCTATCTCTGGGAGATTCCTATATGTGCATGAGAGGTACTAAGTTGCCTGATCTGTACACCAACACAGAAATAGGTTAGACAAGTAGAGTTAAGGTTTTCTGCATATTCAATGACACTGTGCCCCATAAATCTTTAGCTTTAATACTTAATGTTGAAACGTCCCTGCATTTTGATTATTGGATTGTCTGCTATTTTTAATAGTAATTTCTGCTTATTTTAAGATCACTAGTACATACAGTGTTTCTGGTGTTGCTTAAAAAGTAGAAGGGGAGGGACCCCACATATTTCTTCCATACATAAATGTCTTCTGCAGTATAAACCGAGGACTCTAATAATGCAGTTTGCTTTAAAAGGCAGTTAATTTCTATGAGGATATTACTCCACCAGAGGACAGCAAGGATCTGCTCACTATTAAAATATGGGGAAGAAACTGCCATTGTACTTCCAGTTAACCAAATCTTTTAGACTTTAGTGAACTCTGGGCAATTATTCAGAGATTTGTTTTTTAAAACTTTAGTTAGAAAAATAGAAATGGGAGCTAGCTATGTCATCTTCTCAAAGCTCTCGTAACCAGTGAGCATGGGTGAAAGTTAATGCTGTTCTAAACAAGGCACATTGCACGTGTTAAAATGCCCCATTTCATTCCTGGGTTTTGACTTTTGATAAGCAGAAGTACAATGTTTCGATGACTTAAAAGTATCTAAAATGATTGACCTGACAGAATTTAAGTTGCAAGTGGAGGAATGCTGGTTAACCAAGTCAAAGGATTAAAAAAACAGACTGCATGAGAAATATGGTAGATAAATGAAAAGAAATAGGCAATGTTCTATTGCTGCTAAATTCTGAATTTTAGGACAACTGAATTTGTTTTAAAGTAATTGAAATATCCAGGACAGCACAGAAACCACAGTACTTGGGAAAGTTTTATATAAACAATAAAAAGACAGAAATAGTTAAATTATAAATATTACCCAGTAAGTGTGTCTTTTTGTTAATAAACTTATCTATGCAAGACATTTATGGTCTCAATAGAAAACTTTCCCAGCCAAAGGGAAAAAAATCAGTGCTTAAACTCTGATGCTGATGTACATCTGCTGTGTTCATATGTTAAATCCTATTCATATTCTATCATGGAAAGATGAAATACTATCACGTAAGTGCACAACTGGTTGAAAATCCATACTCAAAGGTAATTACCAATGGTCCACTGTCAAACTGGGAGGATGCATGTAGTGGAGTCCTGCAGGGGGCCTGTCTTCTGTCTGTTGCTAGTCCACACTTTCATTAATGACTTGGATAATTAAGTAGAGAGTATGCTTGTAAAATTTGCAGATGACACCAAAGCTCTGCAAGCACTTTGGAGGACAGGATAAGAATTCCTACCAAATTAGAGAATGTTTGAAATCAAGATGAAGTTCAATAAAAAGACAAGTGCAAAGTACTCTAATTAGGAAAAATAATCAAGTGCACAAGTACACCATGGGGAATAACTGGATGTGTGGTCCTTCTGAAAAGGATCCAGGGGTTATAGTGAATCACAAATTGAATGAGCCAACATTGTGATGCAGTTGCAAGAAACAAAGGCTAATATTCTGAGGTGTATTAACAGGAATGATGTATGTAACGCAGGAGAGAGAATTGTTCTGCTTTACTTGGCAGTGGTGAGGCCTCAGCTGGAGATGTGTGTCCAGTTTTGGGCACCACATTTTAAGAAAGCTAGGGACAGATTGGAGAGAGTCCAGAGGAGAGCAACAGCAATGAGAAAAGGTTTAGACGACCTGACCTATGAAAAAAGGTTAAAAAAACCTGGGCATGTTTAGTTTAGTCTGATCAGGTTTCCCCAAGTCGTCTTTTCTCCAATCTTCAAATGTGTTAAGGGCTGTTAAAAAGAAGACAATGATCAATTGCTCTCCATGTCCCCTGAAGGTAAGACAAGTAGTAAATGGCAGCAAGAGAGATTTGGTTTAGATATTAGGAAACACTTCCTAACAGTAAGGGCAGCTAAATACTGACATAGGTTGCCGAGGGATGGTGTGGAATTCCCATCACTGGAGGTTTTTAAGAAGAGGTCGTTAGCCCATCCTTGACAGGTAATGTCTAGGTATAGTTAGTCCTGTCTCAGTGGGGGGGTGGACCAGATCATCTCTCAAGGTACCGTCCAGCCCTACATTTCTATGGAAGTTTGCCTATTTTCATGATCTCCATTGCAGCTGTTCTTTGGAAAGTTTTCTTTTTAAAAAAAAAAAAATTTTTTACTTAGAATTTAGTCAAAGTGCTTTTTAAAAAAATTTCTGCCTTCAGTAGCCAGTGCATAAACTAGGGTTTTAAATACAATAAAGATGAGTTGCACAGCTGTCGTTTTATTACAAAAGGCTATTTTGCTATTATAAACTGGACTGCATCTTAGAAAAACAAGGTGGCTGAGGTAATATTTTTTATGGGACCAATTTCTGTTGGTGAGAGAGAGAAGCTTTTGAGCTACACAGTGTTTCTCTCTGATCACTCGATTACAGACCTAAAAGTCGCAATATTACAACAAAAAGACTTCAAAAACAGACTCCAACGAGAGACTGCTGAATTGGAATTAATTTGCAAACTGGATACAATTAACTTAGGTTTACTTTGTGCAATGACCCATCCACTCCCAGGCTCTATTCAAGCCTATTTCCCCATGTTTATTTCCCCCACTGCCCCTCGCACGTTCCTGTTAACTGCTGGAAATGGCCCACCTTGATTATCACTACAAAAGGTGTCCCCCCCCCCCCCGTCCCCCTGCTCTCCTGCTGGTAATAGCTCATCTTAAGTGATCACTCTCCTTACAGTGTGTATGGTAACACCCATTTTTTCATGTTCTGTATGTATATAAATCTCCCTGTATTTTCCACTGAATGCATCCGATGAAGTGAGCTGTAGCTCACGAAAGCTTATGCTCAAATAAATTGGTTAGTCTCTAAGGTGCCACTAGTACTCCTTTTCTTTTCACAGTGTTTCTCGAAAGTCTTCTCTCTCTCACCAACAGAAGTTGGTCCTATAGAAGACATTCACCCACCTTGTCTCTCTAATATCCTACGAGCAACACAGCTATACCAACATGGACTGCACCTTGACAGCTAGAAAAAGCTAGAGCAGGTAATAAAGGGAGAAATGTGTAAAGTCATGGATGTACCTCACACTTTCCAGAAATAGTAAAAAAAAAATTTTTCAAAAGCCTGGGGTAGCTTTACACTTTTTTAAAAAATGTATGTTTACACACTGAGCAATCAGGTTTCCAGCACCCTCCAAAAGTCACAGCACTGCAGCCATTTATACACGTCTAATGATTTAAGAAAGGTTAATAGAACATCAGCGTCTTATGAACTATTTTCAATTACAAGTATCAGAAAGGTAGCCAAGTTAGTCTGTATCCACACCAGACTCCTCATTGTTTTTGTGGATACAGACTAACAAAACATTATTTTCAATTACAGTTTTTTAATTATCATTGAAATAAATGTTTTTTTCCAAAATAAAAATTGTTACTTACCCAATTCCTGCCAAGTATTTCAAACTCAGCAAAGAAACACTATACAAAAGTAGGTTTCAGAGTAAAAGCCGTGTTAGTCTGTATTCGCAAAAAGAAAAGGAGTACTTGTGGCACCTTAGAGACTAACCAATTTATTTGAGCATGAGCTTTCGTGAGTTACAGTGAGCTGTAGCTCACGAAAGCTCATGCTCAAATAAATTGGTTAGTCTCTAAGGTGCCACAAGTACTCCTTTTCTTTATACAAAAGTAGACCACAGAGACTTACATTCACAAGTGATATTAAGTATTTTATTATTTATATTCTGGTGGCACTCAAGAAGAACTAAAGGTCAAGTTAGTAGTAATAAATAGATTATCACACTGAAAGTAATTTGCCTTGCATATGTGAGAGATGATCCATATAAAAAGCGATTGTGAAGTCTGCTGGCACAAGTGACCGCTATAATCAATCCAGAAGAAGTGGTGCAATTGAATTAGAGTTAAAGCCAATCTTTTTTTTTTTTTGCATTTGTCTATAGCAAGAATACTCAAAGGAGAGAAATAAAAGTGATTAGTTAGAGTTTTGTCAGTGTGGCTCCCCCCTAGGGTGCATGTGCACCTCAAATGTGTGAGCTAGAAATCTAAATAGCGATGTCTGTTAGAGTAGACTGCTCTGTTGCTGCGAATGTCCTCATGCCTTCCCACCTGATGGCATAAAGGGCAGCATAGCCACAGCCATCCTTCATTTCCCTCTTACGGCCACCAGCAGCAATTTAGAACCAGGCTGTGTCTGCCTCCTACCTCTATGGTTACATCTACACTGCAATATAAACCCAGGGTTTGAACTCCGGCTCAAGCCTAACTTCCCTTCCATCTACACACAAATCACGCTAAGCCAGGACTCAGACCCAGGGTCCCTGGCCCCCATGGGAAAGCTTGAGAAGCCAGGGTTCAAGCTGTGGTGTAGATGCAGCTTCACTGGACTTTGGGAGTCCGCCAAAAGTATCCCACAAGCCCACATGCTGTCTTTGTTCATGGTGCAGTATGGGAAAACTTGACTGTCCAGAGGACAAAGAGCTAGAGTGGCCACATTTTGAGAGGGCATTAGGAAGTCTGGGATATGAGTGGTTGGACTCAAGTCCCCATAATGCAGTGTAGATGCTGGAGTGCCAGGTTGGGACCTAGGGTTCAACAATCCCTAACCTGCGGTTACAAATCAGTGTAGCTGCTCAAGCTCTTCATTAACAACCCCCAGGTCTGCTAATTTGAGTTCTGCTCAGCCTGGGCTTACATTGCAATGTGGACATATCCTTACAATTTATTTCTAATGAACAACCCAGGTAAAATTTCCCAAAAAATTATTTCAGCTTTAAAAAAAAAAAAAAAGATCCCTATTTGATTTTGGTACCCTGCTGCTTTAACATTGGCTTCAAAGTCTTCAGGATTTAAACCCTACACCTCCTAGGATGGCCTCATCCCACAGTCATAGCTGCTGCCTGATTTGTTCAGGTGAGAACCATGTGCCTGACCAATGTTCCCATCTGCTGGGACGTCTTATCAGGAACAAGAAAATCCACAGACACAAGGCTGAAGCTGTCTTCTGGATAAATCCAAGGGGCACTTCCAACCAAGAACAAGCCCAGTCGATTCCCATCAGTCAGAATGCCACTCTCACTGCTGGTAAGAGATCTGATTCAGCATCAACACATCAGAAGCCATGGTCCTCAAAGACCAGCTGAGCACAAATGGCTGCCCTGTCACCAATTCTTCCATTCCGACTCCAAGCCAAGGTAAATCAGAGCACCAGACGGATCTTTCTCTTCCACGAAAGGGAAAATGGAGAGGTCTAAGACGAGCCACTTGCCTTCCCTCTCTTCCCAGGAATTAATCACAACGCCTTCCCATACTGCTGGGGCACGTGATTAAACTTCTGCTCCTGAACCAGGACAGAGGAGTAGCAAGACAACCCCAGTACCTACATCCAGTACCAGCTACTCAACACAGCGATGACTGGTACCTGCAACAGTGCAGGCTCCGACAACTGAAGCCTTAGTCATTCTGGCTGACTCTGAGTTGGAGGATGTCACTACGTATCCAGTACCATCCGCAGTACCAAGAGCTCTTCAGTAAGTATCGGCCTCGATGTCTGAGGTAACTTCATGCCCTTGTATGGGAGCATGCAGAGGCACAGGGCACATGCATGCTGTCCCCCGCACCCACCCAACACACTGCTATAAAAAATCCCAACAACACTGTTATGCATGAGGCACGTGTACCTCTACAGTGGGATCTAAATGGACACCTACTCCAAGAGAAAAGAGTTTCCAATCACTTAACCCAATTTAATTCTCTAACTCAGAAGTAATTGTTTCTTTAACAGTGCTGTGTATAAAAAGAACAAAAATAATGAAGCAGGAAGCAAACCATGTCCGTCTGATGATGGATCACGACAGACACGTGCCAGGGATGCAGGTTACAGCAGAAGACCTCCACAGCTCGTTTTAGATATTTGATAAAAAAATAAATAAAATGTGATATCCTCAGATTTTTATCATGGGGTCTCAAAGATCTGATTTCTCCTTGTTAACTGACCCAAGGAGATCAGCCTTGTTTTCTCATCCCTGTTCAATAAGCAGGTTCATGCTGTAACCCGCAAATCAATTCCGGTAATGATAAGAAAGAATAGACTGGATACATACAAAGGCACTTGTAATATTACAAGTCAGACTCTTCATGCCTTGCCCCTGCACAGAAATGATGCAAAACTAATAAATCAGAACACTAACACTCTTTGTACAAATATAAATAGCTACACAAGGAAGGGGGCAAGGCAATGGAGAATCACACCCAAATTCAGGCTCTGTGGAAGATGTAACTAAATGATTAGATAGGAGAAAGGTCTGCAAGGTAAACTGTTACTAAAAGTGCTCCTGTTCCTTTGGTTTACACTCTCCAAGAGCAATCTGCACCATGTGCATATACAGGACATGGAAAAATTATGGGGCTGAAGATGATACCTATTCATGTCCCATATGAAACATTTGACAGGTTTCAAAGTGGCATGTCACCATAGCCTGGTTTAAACCACTACACTCCTGGGACCATGGAGTGCCTTAAATATACCACCATATATTCGGTTTAGCCATGAAGCGTGAAATGGCAACTGCTGCAAGAGGTAGAAAGTAAGGTCTTAAATTCTTTTCTTCCCAAGGTGGCCGCACAAACTAGTTTTCCTGAAACACACTTTTGTTAAGCACTTCCATAAATCCAGTGGGCCTGCCCAGCCACTGTTTTGTCCATTGTGTATAGTCCTTTGCCCTGCTCAGAGTGGAGGTGAAGTGTTACCAGCTCAGAACTGTAGCATTTTACACCCACCTTCCACAAGCATAAATGACTTCATAAGGAGCTAGGCAGTGCAGAATTGGACCAGAATAGATACTAAAGTGATATTCCTTTTAATCTTAACCAGATGTCCTAGAAGTGATAAGTTACAAATAATATTAAACATTTGAATTATAAACTAAAATTATTTTGAGGAATTGCAGGCACTGTTACTATAGACTGTATTCGTGAAATAATAACATTAATCCTCACAAGTAGGCAAGTAAGAATTACTTCACAATTTTATCATCACTTTATAATTACCATTCTCTGGGAAATTCCAACTATTCCATTTCTTTTTGTCCCAAATGGGAATAAAAAATTAAAAATTCCTGCAAAACAAAGTTTCTGACTAACTTATTTTTGGAACTATCAAACCAACCTTTTTGAAATGCTTTGTTTTTACATTTATATTGGTGTGAATGGTATCAGTATAGCATAATGGAAGTAGACCAAAAACTCAAACCTACTCTTCAGTGAGCAGTCCAGCCTCCCCATCAATACAATTCTACCTTTAAATTAGTCATTGTGCCACTTATACACATCCTGAAGGTTTGCTTAATAGGATTTAAACTGTTACAGTTTTCCCTGAAGAAAGGTATTTGCTATGATTGCTGCTAAAAAAAATTGCAGTCAAAGATAAGTTGGCACTGAAACAAAGCAATTGGTGATGTTATTCTTCTTCTTTGAGTGATTGCATATGTCTGTTACACTGCATGCATTTCATGCACCAGTGCTGGGGAGTTTTCCCTAATGGTACGTATAGGGCAGCCATGCCTGTGTCCTGGCGCATGCTTTATGCTTTGAGCCCAGGATATAAAGGAGCAGAGCCACCTCACCCATCCTTCAATTCCTTCTTACCATCTGTTGTCAGCACATGCTGTCAGCTCGTTCCTTCTGTGAACCTGCCATTAATAGTGTTCAGTTTTGGATCACCTTTTGCTTTCTTGTTCATTCTTTCTTTTTTCTCCTACTACTTGTTCCTGCCCTCAGTAGTCAGTGGACTCTGGGGCTCCACCCAGTACCAGTATCAGGGAGTCTATGCCAAGGTCCCCTGGCTCCAGGTGTTACAAGCCAATGCTTGTGAGTAACCCTAACTCTTGCTGTCTGAAGTGCCGGCATGAGGGTCATGTCAGGGACAGGTGTCCAGTTTGCCAGGGTTTCCAGATGAGAACTAAGCAGCAAAGAGAAGAGCATCTCTGGTACATCCTCCTGGAGGCCACCCTTCGCTCAGCATCAGAACCCCTCGGGGGTCAGCTCAAGGGAGTTCTTCTTTCACTCCGTCCAGGAGTGCTCCCCTGGCCTTACCTGCGGACAGACACAGGAGAAGATCCCTCATTGGAGCAGTCCTAAAAGAGGCACAAGTGCTCTGAGCACCCTCAGCCTCTGAAGCCTGAGAAGATGACAGCTTCATCATCAAAATCTTTGGTACAGGACTCCTCAACCACAGAGGCTAGCCGCTCGGGTACCAAAGGCAGAGCACGTCCTTCGGTCTGCTGCCACCATGTTCCAATAGCTCCCTCAGAGCAAAGCTGTTGACTCTCTGGCTCCCAGACCAGGACACTCTAGGCCAGCTGCTGCTTTGGCACAGGCAGTGGGGCAAAGGCCCAACCACCCCAGAGGCCTATACAGCTGCAAGGGATCCGCTGAGCCTCCTGCTACCACCCTTACCCATCATTCAGACACAGTGCCCAGCCAGGGCTGTCACACGTGGTGCACTCACTGGCTTCCATGTTGGGACCTGTTACAGCACCAGTAACTTCAGGTCTAGTACCACTTCCAGCAATCTGTGTGCTTGCCCTGAGACCACCAGTAACCACTCTGCCTCAGTGCACAGTGTCGATAGCCAGGAAGCCCCAGATATTGTTGCTGGTACCACAGGCCCATCACAGATCACAGTCCCAATCTCTAGCACAGACGCTTGGTACTTCTCTGCCCTGTTCTTCCAAGTACTTTTCCTCCTCCTGGGAGTCCCTACATCTCCCACTTCAGGGAATCCAGGGCTTCCTTGAGGGATCATCCCTGTACTTGTAGGCATCACCTGGACAAGAGTAGATCAAAGGAATACAGTGCCTGATCTAGGCACAATTGGCCTTTGGCGTCATACTGGCCCAATCCCTGGCCCTACTGGGTACTGAGGGGGATGCCTCTGGCATCAAGGCCTCGTCTCTGCTGCACTACAGAAATCAATATCAGAGAAGGAAAGTTTCCCTGCTTGGTGCAGAAAGTCAATCCAAAACCGGTACCAGGCAACCACTACACTTGTTGGATCATATTAAAGAAGTTCTGTATTAAAATCACAAATGAGTTTGATTCCCCATAGTTTAAATTCCAGGGTATTACTAATTAAGAGGTCTCTTGGTTTTTGGTTCTGTTTCTCTCCCTCTATGTGTGAAACTTGCAAGCTGCTAATTGTGTTAGTACATTCTAAGACAGAGTCTGTTCTCAAAGCAATTCACAGAGAGAGAGACTCAAAGCAATACTCTGTAACAACAGAAACAGCACCCAGAGACTCCCCGCCCTTTTGTTGTATTAACAATTGTGATTAAAATAGAGATAGAGGATGTATGTGGATGGATGCTTGGTGTGGATAATAACTGAATGATCAGGGAGGTGCCAGCCTAAGAATCCAGTGTCCATCGGCTGAAGAAGGCGTCAAGTGGAAATAACCAGAGGACCCCCGAAGGGCAGACTGGAATCCACCCAACAGCCTCAAGAATGGGAGAACCAAAGAACAAGATAACATCTAGCAGCACGGAGCCGTCAGGAATGTGCCATCTGCTGATTGATTCAGCAACAGCATGATGAAGCAATTCCCACAGACTGGCCTAGGAAGAAATTCCTATAAAAAGAGACTCTAAAAAGTGAGAACTTTGGGGTCTGATTCTGCAAAGCAACTTCCAGGAGCATCAGATGAGCATCTGACAAGGCCCTGCTCCCTCCTCATGTCCAGGCCACCTGGCCAGTAGCTTGGCATGAGCAACTCTAAGGCTGGTTACTATGATAACTACCTTGCAGAACCTGTGTGTGTGTGTGTATGAATGTGTGAATAAATATGAGATTGAATGGAATGTTATAGCTATAACTAACTGCTTACTATGATAACAACCTTGCAGAACCTGTGTGTGTGTGTGTGAATGAATGTGTGAATAAATAAGAGATTGAATGGAATGTTATAGCTGTAACTAACTGCTTACTATGATTCTTTCTGTATTCACAATAAATGTGGTATTTTGCCTTTTTCCCTTTAACAAGATCCTGCTGGTTTTTAATTTATTGGTATAACACACTAGCCTTGAGGGAGTAACTTTCTCTACCTGATATCAACAGGCAACTCGATGTTGCTACCAAGCTCCTTTGGGGCACAGAGGATTGGGACTACCCATTACCTGCTTTGGACAGGCCTACTTTGGCAGTTCAAGACCAGCTTCAAGAAGGTTCTAAAGTGCCTCCTTTGAATACTTTGTCCTTGTCACCGATGAGGCCCTGGTAGCAGAGATGTCTCTCCCAGTACTAGATGACTTTAAGTCCTACCAAGAGCTCTTGAAAAGGATGGCTATGTCGCCAGGGCTACAGATAGAACTTGTGGAGAAGAATCAGACGTTTTACACTTGAGTACAGCAGGGAAAGTTGCTCCCTCTATAAATGAGGCTGTTTTCCAGCCTACAAAGTCTTTATGGCCAACCCCATCATCTATCATGCTGGTGGCAAACCACAAAGAACACAAGTCCCATTGCAAGAATACTAACAGTTTATCAATGCCCCAGACTGGGGCTCCTTGGTAGTGGCAGAAGCAAATGAAAGACACCGCCAAGGTAGAGCAAAAGTGACTCCCAAAGAGGAGGACACAAAGAAATTAGATATTTTTGGTTGAAAGATGTATTCAGCTGCGGGATTACAGCTACATGTAGTGAACTATCAGGCCCTTTTGGCCCATTGTGCTCCCTTGAATTGGGATGATCTGTCCAAATTCCTCAACAAGCTGCCCAAGTTTCAGTCCCTCCTGATGGAATGTCAGATGATCACAAGGTCCGCTCTGCAAGCTTCCCGGGAGGCAGCAGACTCAGCTGTCAGAGTCATGGGGATGGTGGCAATGACATGCCACTCATTTCGACCTCAGCCATTGCAGATTCCAGTAGAAGTAAAACAAACCATTGAAGATCTCCCCTTTGAGGGCTGTGCTTCTCCTCAAAGATGGACAACGCATGATGCACATTAAAAGATTCAAGGGCAGTGTTGAAAATGTCCAAAATTGGGACCTGGGCGAAAATGCATTCCACATTAAACCAGACTGCAAAATGAGATGAAATAACCAGCACCCATGCATATCTGGGGTGAAAGCCTGGACCTATGGAAGTCAATAGGAGTTTTATCATAGTCTTCAGTGGGGTCAGGATTTTACCCCTGCTGAAGGAGCAGTGTGAAATCAGCAGTGTCAGCTGGCTTCCTAAGCACAAGCCAGAGATGTGCTTGAGGGGGCGCTCAAGAGCTCCTGGAAGCCTCTTGTTCAAAATTCTGCCACCTACATTAAAGGTAGAGATGATTTCCCTGCCTTTAGCTTAATCGCCGTCTGCTCTGAATTCTGTTAGCTCACCTCTGTGAGAGATGGCTTTTATCCTAGGGCTCAGAAAAACTTCTAAAGAGCCAGGGGAGGGGTTCATATGTTTGGGCTTTGGAATGTTCCTGATTGCACAGAGCATCCAGTAATTTAAAACCAAATGCTCACCCACGAACATTTTCACACCCCTTGCACAGGTGGATTTGTTTTTGTACATAAGTTGAGCACGGCTATACAAGTAGTTATCCTCCAGTGTATGGTTCAGAAACGAAATGTAAATGTTTCCAGCACGTGGCGTTTACTTGGCAAGTGGCCTTGGCTGCTTTCTTTGTGATTTGTTGTTTTTCTTCTATTTAATGATTTCCCAGCACCTCTACCAAGCTCTGCATCCATAGAACATAAGCCAAGATTGTCAAAAAGCAACTAGTGGTTTTGGATGCCCCAATATTTTGGTACCCAACTTGACAACTTATATAATAAAAGGGGCAAATCACAAGTACAAAAATAAATGAAAATTTAAAAGTAACCATTTTTGCTTCATTAGTGTCCCCTGTACAAACACTTGACCAGGGCCTTGCAAAGAGAGTTCAGCCAATTCCAGTAGAACCAGGCCCAGGCCCAGAAAAGGCCCCTGATATTTTCGTGGGTTATTTTGTGTCCTTGCTCTTTTGTTCTGTTATGAGGCCCTAGCCATCTCCATTTAGTGCCCTGAATGGTGTAGTCAGGGCCCCATTTAGTGTTTTGTAGATTTCATTGATATGCACCATAGATGCTGACTTTTATTTTTCCCCTGTGGTGCTCCACCCCCACTCTGCCCCTCCCCCCAAGGCCCTGCCCTCACTCTGTTTCTTCCCGCCCCTGCTTCACCCCTCCCTGAAGCCCCACCCTCACTCCACCCTCCTCAAGGCCCCACCCTCACTCCGCCTCTTCACGCCCCCTTCCTGAGGCCACCGCTCACTGCTCTCCACCCTCCCCCAAGCCTCCAATCAGCTGTTTGACGGTGACCCAGATCAACTGTTTTATGGCACCCCCGATTAGCTGATCGATGATGTTGCCAAACAGCTGTGGCATTCACTGTTTGTTTGTTTTTTCTGTGTGTGCTCCAGCCCTGGAGCACCCATGGAGTGGGCACCTATGAAATGCACAACAGAACAGGGGAGGGAGTACAGAGGGTATTTTAGAGAAGTTGCACAATGATAGTTTAGATTTGCCTGATTGCAAGGAAAAAATCTATGACAACAGAGCTAACATGGCTGCAGCACAGACCGGTTCAAAAATCGAATTCAGCAGGTAAATTAGTACACTTCTTTCAGTCCCTGTGCTGCTCACTGAATCTTGTTGGAGAAGCTACCACAATGGTTGTTCCCTCTGTTGTTCTGTTTTTTGGAATTGTTTTCCACTTCTACTAAGCATTGAGATGTGTTGCAAAATCATACTAGCCTTACATTAGATGCCAAAGCATGACAGGGCGGGAGGAGGCAAGCTGCCCACTACCAAGTCAGGCTGAGGGTGTTCATCACATTTTAGACAAAAATCAAGGCTTCACGCACTCTTACGCAAGAACTTAAATCGGAAGCTGATAGCTTTCAGTGTTTTTGCCAAGATGTGGCATACTATCTTATCAAAAATTAATGTTTTCAGCAAAAAATTGCCGAGTCCAGATCGTGACAGTCAAATGGCTCACCATTTACTTGATGGCCTTTGAGATGCTTTATCAGAATGATAGTCTTCTGGGTTTGTTGCATGTAAGGAAGCTGCTGTTTCACAGGTTGAAATGGTAGGAATAACCATGCAGTTCAAAAAGACATGATCGTGAAGGAGAAAAGTAATGCCAGGTGATCCTGCAAAGGATGAAGGGTCATCAGAGCCCTAAAAAAGGTTTTTGAATGTGAGGTTTTCAACTCCATCTTAGATGCAATATTAATATAAATGGACCATAGGATGCATAAGCGTGATGGAGTTGGAGAAAGGTTTGCTTTTTTGATGAGCCAGAAACTGCAAAGTGTTAGCAGCAAAACCCTAAAGCAGCATGCTCAAAACTTAGCAAGAGCTACCCTGAGAATTTAAACGCAACGTTTTGAGACCAAAACTGAATTCTTTGCAAATTTTTGCGAGCAAATCTTTAAGGATGACTTGGAAATGAAGGTGCCCATTGATCTCCTTAGCTGTATTCACTAAAAGTTTTTAGATACAAGTTTCTCTAACACAGAAACTGTACCGTGTATTTGTTGTTGTCTTCCTGTAACCATGGCTGCTAATGAAAGGAGTTTCAGCAAGCTAACATGAATCAAGAGCTATCTAAGAACATGCATGGGGCAGAAAATGTTAAGCTACCTGGCAGGCATTTCCACAGAGAACTCAGCAGCAAGGCGGATAGAGCGAATTAATGAAATTGTTTCAGAGCTAACTAGGTAGGTCACTTGTAAAAGTACTTAGTGATGATTGTGTGTGGCTGGGGGGGGGGGGGGGGGGGGTTGGTCAGAAGGCAGGGGAGGTGGGGGCATTTGACAAGCCTACTTCATTTGTAAAGCTTTGCTGTAGAGAAGACAGTCATTCATTACTTAACAGTGGCCTGTGTCTGTCGTGAAATCCCTGTCCCATAAGGCAATTCTGAGACTTTGCCTGGCCTCCTGCCATCTCTTGTAATGTTTCTCTCTCCAGTGTGTGCATGTTAAGTTTGTTATATTTATTCACTTTCTTATTGTCATTATTGTGTTGGCCACTCCAATGCAATCACACTATTTATTGCATTTTTTAAAGCCTCAGTTCCAAGAGTCAAGTGATTACATGGGCACCTTGGTTTTCATTTTAAAAGATTACGATGACTGATAGGAGCCAAGATTGCTGTGGCAGGTGTAATGTAATTTCATGTGAGCTGAAGTATCGTTGCTTTGGATCAGGGTTTCTGCTGTGCCAGAAGCAATTGGAGTGAGTGTGTATTATACAGGAGGCACTGAGAACTCTACGATCCGAGTTAACAAATTCACCCCTCTGCAGCTGATTTAGCAGAAGGTCTATGTGCTACTTCAGCCTTCAACTTCTAGTCCAGTTGCTGTGGGGCATATGCTGGACCCTCGGCACAGAAGTGACTTTCACCTGCAAGTTGCTACCACAACACCACTGTGACGCTCACTTCTTCCACCTTTTCTTGTCAGAGAGGCCTCGACTCAATCTCCAGATGTGCACACACAAAATTGTACGTGTAAAGCTTGTGTTTGTACTGTAGGAAGTCCAACGCCTGTGCGTACACCTTAAAGTACTGTAAAGGCAGTGCACACACATGTGTTAGTCTTTGCACATGCAAAATCCTTGTCTATACACAGGCATCCAACTAAAAAGTGCAGCTGGGGGTATAAGATCCCCTGGGAGAATAACATGAGGGGGAAAGGAGTCCAGGAGAGCTGGCTGTATTTTAAAGAATCCTTATTGAGGTTACAGGGACAAACCATCCTGATGTGTAGAAAGAATAGTAAATATGGCAGGCGACCAGCTTGGCTTAACAGTGAAATCCTTGCTGATCTTAAATACAAAAAAGAGGCTTACAAGAAGTGGAAGATTGGACAAACGACTAGGGATGAGTATAAAAATATTGCTCGGGCATGCAGGAGTGAAATCCGGAAGGCCAAATCACACCTGAAGTTGCAGCTAGCAAGAGATGTTAAGAGTAACAAGAAGGGTTTCTTCAGGTATGTTAGCAACAAGAAGAAAGTCAAGGAAAATGTGGGCCTCTTACTGAATGAGGGAGGCAACCTAGTGACAGAGGATGTGGAAAAAGCTAATGTACTCAGTGCTTTTTTTGCCTCTGTCTTCACGAACAAGGTCAGCTCCCAGACTGCTGCACTGGGCAGCACAGCATGGGGAGGAGGTAACCAGCCCTCTGTGGAGAAAGAAGTGGTTTGGGACTATTTAGAAAAGCTGGATGAGCACAAGTCCCTGGGGCCGGATGCGTTGCATCCGAGAGTGCTAAAGGAATTGGCGGATGTGATTGCAGAGCCATTGGCCATTATCTTTGAAAACTCATGGCGATCAGGGGAAGTCCCGGACGACTGGAAAAAGGCTAACGTAGTGCCCATCTTTAAAAAAGGAAAGAAGGAGTATCCTGGGAACTATAGGCCAGTCAGCCTCACCTCAGTCCCTGGAAAAATCATGGAGCAGGTGCTCAAGGAATCAATTCTGAAGCACTTAGAGGAGAGGAAAGTGATCAGGAACAGTCAGCATGGATTCACCAAGGGCAAGTCATGCCTGACTAATCTAATTGCGTTCTCTGACGAGATAACTGGTTCTGTGGATGAAGGGAAAGCAGTGGACGTGTTGTTCCTTGACTTTAGCAAAGCTTTTGACACTGTCTCCCACAGTATTCTTGCCAGCAAGTTAAAGAAGTATGGGCTGGATGAATGGACTATAAGCTGGATAGAAAGCTGGCTAGATTGTCGGGCTCAACGGGTAGTGATCAATGACTCCATGTCTAGTTGGCAGCCGGTATCAAGTGGAGTGCCGCAGGTCGGTCCTCAGGCCAGTTTTGTTCAGTATCTTCATAAATGATCTGGAGGATGGTGTGGACTGCACCCTCAGCAAGTTTGCAGATGACACTAAACTGGGAGGAGAGGTAGATACGCTTCAGGGTAGGGATAGGATACAGAGAGACCTAAACAAACTGGAGGATTGGGCCAAAAGAAATCTGATGAGGTTCAACAAGGACAAGTGCAGAGTCCTGCACTTAGGACGAAAGAATCCAATGCACCGCTACAGACTAGGGACTGAATGGCTAGGCAGCAGTTCTGCAGAAAGGGACCTAGGGGTTACAGTGGACAAGAAGCTGGATATGAGTCAACAGTGTGCCCTTGTTGCCAAGAAGGCCAATGGCATTTTGGGATGTATAAGTAGGGGCATTGCCAGCAGATCGAGGGACGTGATCGTTCCCCTCTATTCCACATTGGTGAGGCCTCATCTGGAGTACTGTATCCAGTTTTGGACCCCACACTACAAGAAGGATGTGGAAAAATTGGAAAGAGTCCAGCGGAGGGCAACAAAAATTATTAGGGGACTGGAACACATGACTTATGAGGAGAGGCTGAGGGAACTGGGATTGTTTAGTCTGCGGAAGAGAAGAATGAGGGGGGATTTGATAGCTGCTTCAACTAGCTGAAAGGGGGTTCCAAAGAGGATGGCTCTAGACTTCTCAGTGGTAGCAGATGACAGAACAAGGAGTAATGGTCTCAAGTTGCAGTGGGGGAGGTTTAGGTTGGCTATTAGGAAAAACTTTTTCACTAGGAGAGTGGTGAAGCACTGGAATGTGTTACCTAGGGAGGTGGTGGAATCTCCTTCCTTAGAGGTTTTTAAGGTCAGGCTTGACAAAGCCCTGGGTGGGATGATTTAGTTGGGGATTGGTCCTGCTTTGAGCAGGGGGTTGGACTAGATGACCTCCTGAGGTCCCTTCCAACCCTGATAGTCTATGATTCTAAGTACAGTGCAGGAGTTGGCACATACGAAATACAGGTGTAATGCCAACAGTCCCCAGTCTGTAGCGGCCGGGATCAAACACAAGACTTCTAGAGCTTAATGCATAATCCTCTACTGCCTGAACTGAAAGACACAGCTAGGGCATGGCTACACTTGCAGATGTAGAGTGCTTTGAGTTAAACCAGCCTTCAGAGAGCACAGTAGGGAAAGGGCTGCAGTCTGTCCACACTGACAGCTTCAAGCGCACTGGCGTGGACACATTTGCGGCACTTGCAGTGGCATTGGGAGTGGTGCATTATGGGCAGCTATCCTAGCATGCAAGTGGCTGCAACGTGCTTTTCAAATGGGGGTGGGTTGGGGTGGAGTGTGACACACACAGCATTCCACACTAATGGTTGCTTTGTCTCAGAGCAGATAAGCATGCCGGATGTCAGAAACAGAGTTTCCAATGGGCATTTCCACATTCCTACAACTGATTCCAAACAATGACAAGAGTGGCCACTTAACTTAAGGGAATTATGGGACGTTTCCGGAGGCTGAGCAGAGCGCAGTAAAGCAGCACCTCGTTCACACTGGTGCCGTGGCGCTCCAGCAGGGGTGCAGAAAACATTATTCCACTCGCCGAGGTGGAGTACCAGCAGCGCTGCAGCCGTGGAGTCAGAGTGCTCTACGTGCCTTGCCAATGTGGACGGGTAGTGAGCTAGGGCGCCCGGGGCTCCTTTATTGCACTGTAACTTGCAAGTGTAGCCAAGCCCTCAGCTAAACCTGTTGCAGGCCAGGCTCATCAATCTCTAGCAGATCTAGCCCCCGCTAGAGGGACACAGAGTGCCACTCCAAGCAGGCGTGGGTTACACAGGCACAGATGTGGGCACATGCTGCTGGGCACATCCCTAGAAGAGCTGCTGAAGAAATGAGTGTTGCTGGGGGCTGTTTAATGCAATGGAGGAAACGTGGATTCCTTTTTTTCCTAACAGGGTCTAGAGTATTGTTAGGGTGGTGCTGTTTGTACGAGTGGAGGTATTTTTAAAACAGACGTCAGAGGCAGCTACTGTGTCCATATAAGCTCTTGTAACTGTTTTTACAAATCTAAAGATGATTACTGTGCAAAAAGGAGGAGGCCAGTTGCTGAAAACTTAGCCCTAGATGTTACTAAAATGGCATCTCTCAGCCCAAAGCCATTGGCTGGCAGGCTGTACCCAAACTCCCTTACAAATAGAACAGATAAAGAAATTGTGAGTGAGGTTATCTGGGGCTGGCTATTACTCCTATTGTAGTCAGAGGACTGCCATTGACTTTATCTGGAGCTTTATCTTTATCAATCCTTTAGCTATTTGTCACTATTCTGAACCTTACTCCCTCATTGTGAGCAGATTAGACAACTCCAAACCAAGTTAATCAGATAGAGGATCTGAGGCTGCAGATACCTCATCTGCTATTGGCTGCCCAGTGTTACGTGGGCGCTTTCCAGTATGTGATACCCTCCCCTAGAAAGGCCAGGAAGGTATCAATGATAACAGCCAACCTGAGAGGAACCATTTCATATCCTGTGCTGAGCACACTAGTAAATAATTTAGAGCAGCTTCTAAACAAGAACATGAGAACCCTTATTACATAAAGGGCCTGTTTCCACAATGCTACGCAGGCACAACGCCCACTGATTTCTGTGAGATCTTTGCCCGATCCTGGTCTGCAATATTGGGTCCTACAAAGAAGAACTTGTTTAAGTTATTTAGAGGGTTAGCTCTAGATAGTGTGGTAGGGTGGATCATTCTGATCATTGTTTATTTTATTCAAGTCTGTGAACACCAGGTTGTTTCTAATGAATATACACTCATGAGTATGAAATAGTGAAAAGCTCAAGAGAATCTTTTCTGAAACACAAAAAGACTGGAAGGTGTTTAAGAAAAAAATCAAACTAACAAATGTTCACCTTTAATTTCCTGAGATAGTGTATCAAGCTGTGAACACTGCCCGTATCTGGGCAACTGATGAGTGTAGGCGGTCAGCATTACAGGGCTGATAGTCTCTGTTAAGCTGTCTGAAGCGGTTCATGAACATGGGTGCCAACCTGAGGGCAGACTCTTCGGAACCAGGGCACAACCCCCCGGAGTGGTTGTGTGCTTTATAATTAGATTTCACCAACCAAATATAAAGTGTGAACTCTTCAAGCACCATAATAGACGTGACATAGTCACAGATAATCCCCTTGAGCACTCTGGTCTATCTCACCACCCAGGCAGGGCTGGATTAAGGTTATGAGGGGTCTAAGGCTAGGGGGAGGGAAGGTCCTAAGTAGGAATTACATATTGCAAAATATATTATGAAGTCATTGAACATTTATCTATATATGTATTTACATATTTATTTATGTAAAATTAACAAGTTTGTTCTACTCTCACTGCACACAGTTCTTCAAACAGAAGCTTCTGAGTCAGAGGTAGCCCTAGGGATGCGACGCTGTTCTTCTCGTAGGCCTCCTTCCGCCTAGGTAGTGGGGGCTCATCTGCGCGAGGATGAACACTGCAACATTCCCCGTCCCGCTCACCTCTTCCAACCTTGTGCGTCTACCCTACTCTCTCCACACAGTGCAAAGCCAAGCCCTGCAGGTGTTTCCCCCCAAGCTATGGACTCTACACCACATACCCCATCTCACTCTGACTGCAGTCTGGGAGGCAGCCGGCTTTTGTTATGTAAAAGAAAACCACTCAGGGGTAAAATCCACTGGAGTACAGGAAGTAGTAATGGAAAAACTACATTGGGTGGCATTGTATTTTCGGCTGTCTTGCTCTGAAAGCTTCTTCCCAGTAGCTGAGGACAATGAATTACTGTTTTCACATTGAACCCAAATATTTATTTGTGGGATGATATCCAGTTTGTGTAGTTAGTCTCCAGTGATTCACCACATCAGGCCATTCTGTCACCAAGCTCTTCCACAATTAGAATAATAGAATAGAATCATAGGACTGGAAGGGACCTTGAGACGTCATCGAGTCCAGACCCCTGCACTCATGGCAGGACTAAGTATTATCTATTCTAGAATGTGTGATTAACAGCTCTGACAAGAGGTTTTTTTAAGCATGAGTTCCGTGTGCACCGGCCCCCAACGGTTTGCATTTGTTTGTTTTAAGCTTTCTGTAAGAAAAAGATAACAGCTAGAAATGACACAGATCTTTAGATAGTTGCCCAGTCATAATATTTAGCACTTCTGTACTATGTTAGCTCTTCAAAATCACTGTACAAACATTAAACAAACTTAATCTAAAGCCTTTCAGCTTTTGAATGACTAGGAGTTGACAAAACAGAGCTATTCCCTGTTGTGGTCTCTGCCCCCCTGAACAAAAAGACTTCATTGAAAATCAGCATCTTAAAAGGACCACTAAGGATCTTTCAAAAGAACCGTCCAACCAAGGCTGCTGTAGTGACGCCCTTGTTACATCAGGTCTGGTGTTTGTTTAAGGCTGGTGTAGAATGAAGGGAGAGCTTCCTGTTTCCTTTGCATCTGTAACTCAAGCAGACCTTGCTTTTTTCTTTTTTTTTTTTTTCCTTAAGTGCTCAGAGTTTAGGGGAGGAAAGTGAATGAGATTCTGCTTATACCAGGTATGAAAAAGCAGAAGGAACCAAAATCTATTCTTGTGCAAAAATCTGTTCTCCCTGAAGTCAATAAGGATAGACAGGTGTAACTGTCAGCAGGAATTGGCCTGTGTTCTCATTCCCTTCTCGAATCACACACATTTCATGCTTGCCCAACATTTCCCACCTGGGAAAGAAGTTAGTTTGAGTTGGGGCAGAAAAAGGAGGACTAACTTCAGGTTTGTTTAACTTTAAGTTTTTGGAGTGAAACTCAAAAGAAACCAAATGTGAGGTACTTTTTTGATGGATTGAACTGCTAGAGAACCAGCAAATGGACAGAACCTGCCTTTAGCCTATTCAGCCAGTCTTTCTATCATAGCCTGCTAAGAAGTGGATTTAAAATCCTTGAGGGAGTGTGATGTTATCTGATTAAAATATGACCATATAGATCATGGTTGCAACCACTGTCAGATATTTGCAGCAAATCTTGTACAAAGGTTGTCAAGTGAGGTGTCTATAAAAAGGTTATGATCTGCAGGGTATGATTATGCTGTCTGTATGCATGTATCATTTTTGTATTATAAGTTATATGTATTGGCTCTATACTTGGATTTCAAATGTTTGCTCCTGGGGTACCACCCACAAGGTAGCTAGCCAGCACATCTTGGAGGGACTATTCAAATTGAGTGGCCTATGGAAAGAACATTTAACTGACAGTGAACCATGGGAGATGCCCATCTACACTTAATGGAATTTCCTGCAATGACTGAGCGAAATTGGGTATGAACATGGGACTTGCCCATGTGACTCCAAACACTGTCTGGTCACCTGTGATTCTCCACTCGCTGTGCTGAGGGCTTTGTTTTGAAACTATGGGTGTCCCTCCACATGGCAGAAGAGATAAAAGGCCCTGGAAACTCCTCCATTTTGCCTCTATCCTGCTCCAGCCTCTGGACTTATACTAATGGGAGCATTCTAACCAAGGGACTGAAGTCCTTCCAATGATCTGGAAGCAACCAGAGATTTATCAAGCCAGCAGTTTATTCCATCACTGATCCAAGAACTTTACAATTACTGTATGTATTTGATTCCTTTAACCAATTTTAACTCTCACCTTTTTCTTTCTTTTTCTCTTTCTTTCTTTCTTTCTATGATTAAATCTTTAGATTTTAGGTACTAAAGGATTGGCATCAGCGTGATTTTGGGTAAGAGCTAAGTTAAATATTGACCTGGGTATGAGGCTGGACTTTTGGGATCAGAAGAACCTTTTATTTGAAGAGGTTAGTTTTAAAGAACCACTCATCTCTAAATTCAGTGGTTTTGGTGGTGATATAAGGACTGGAATGCCAAAGGAAACTGCTTTTATGACTTCTTGTTAGCCAGTGTGGTGAAACGGAAGTTTACTTTTGTTACTACTTTGGTATATCTTATGGAAGAATACCACCAGTTTTGAGTTGTGTTTGCCCTGTTTCTCAGCAGTTTGTCCTGAGTTTGGCATTCTCGGTCGTGGCCCACTGAGGCAGTTACAGGGAGAAATCTACAACATTGTGTGTTGAGCTTCCTCCAGTGCTTTTGCAACCCCTTAAAAGTACAAAGATGCATTGGCCTGTGGAACTAGGCTGAGCATAAGGAAAGAACTTGGTTGCCTATGCATCCCAGTACAGAAAAATACATCAAAGAAAAAAATTGGATTTCTTTGATTTTTAGTACAGTTCAATACGGTATTGAACACAGTGTATATCATAAATCTGAAGCCCCTCAATGGAAGGTACTGTAAAAGTTAAAGTACTGGTATGCAGAATGGGATGTTTTGTTTTGTTTTTCCTACAAATGTGTGGGAATTCGTTCCTTTTACATGGAAGGGGGAAAAATTCTGGCTGGAGCTTGCTAGAGTGTGTGCAGGTTCTGTGCAAGCTTCCCACCCTTCCGCTCTGGTACTGCCTCTTCCCCCTGCCCCAGGCACTCACCAGTTGTCCAGAAATGGGACCCAGCCCACATAGAAGATGACGGTGATGGGCACTAGGACCCAGGAGGCAGAGTCCTGGAGCTGCCTGCCAGCCTCAGCCGAGGAGAGGGACAGAGGGAGCTTCTTCACTCCCTGACAGCGGAGCTCTGGAGAAATTGCGGGTGGGGGGAACAGGGTGGGGGATAAAACCTGCTCAAACTACACCCACCGCTGGCATGGGTTCCCATGGCAACCGGATTTTTAGTGTCCGGTCACCAGTGTTAACCGGATACCTGGAGGTGTGTTTCTGCCGTGCGGGGAAACGCAGACAGAGGGAGTGGAAGCAACCGGCTGCCGGCTGAGCTCCTTCCAAGCCACAGTGGCTGCTTTGCCTTTCCTGCTGGCAGGAGTGCTCCAACAGGGCTGCATGAGCAAGCTCGCTCCCCCTCACCCAGCCCTGGCTGCACCCCCTGCCTGACCAGTAGGGCCTAGAAATAGGAGGGCCTAAGGCTATAGCCTTATTATCCTAATGGTTAATCCGGCCCTGCACCTAGGCAAACTGGTCTTTTTGATAGATGGTCCCTTACACCAAAAATCACAACAATATCCAGGTTACTTCCAGTCCCAAAGAACCAGTCACTTACCCCAGGTCAACTGTACCTTAGATCTCTCACCAATGACAACACTTGTGGCCAGTTCTGTAATAAACTAACTAAAGAGTTGTTGACTTGGAAGAAGAAGTAAGAGATTTATTTACATGGTTATAGCAGGTAAAGATACATACACAAATGAGTTACAGTCTTAGGTTTCAAAAGGTAATAGAATCTGCTGTAATGTGCAAATGCTATGTGCCCATTAAGGCTAACTCAAGCTAAGCAGCTTCGGGATCCCTTGCTTATGCTTAGAAGTATTGACCTCGCCAAATTCCAGGCAGCATAGTGATACATATCCTTCTGGTCACGGATTTTTATTCCCTTCTCCCAGCGTTCAAACTGTGATGGGACAAGAATTTGTACATGTCCCCTGTTCATGGGGGTAAGGGGAGCAATCAACAAAGTCTTTTGTCCACTGATGCTCTACAGTGGTTCATCTGGTATCTATAGGCTTGTTTTGGGCAGGAAATGACACCTCTTATGGAAAACTAGTATCTCACACCTGGTAATGCTTCTCTCCTGGTTGGGAGTTTCCAGTTTCATAGCAAACACTTTTATAGTTACAAAGCAAACATACTACCTTATAAAATGGATTAGAGGCATTATAAGTGAGATTAATGCATGCAGCAATTCACAAGCACTTCATAAAGTCCAAACACCTCTATAAATCTAACACCTATTTTAATAATACTAACACACAGGTGGGCCAGCCTCGTTTCCAGCTATGCATTTGTCAGTGTTCAGTGAGGCCTAGGGGCCTTGGCATGAGCTGGCAACTGGTCTGCCAGCATCAGAGTCTCATCGTCTCATTTGGAAGGCAATGCATACAGAGAAATCACACTGGTCTACTTCACACCACTGTTGTCTGGCCATTTCTTCCAGATGTACCCCTCCTCCTCTTTCACATCCCATCACTAGGGGAGAACAATTAACTTACTCTTTTCTCTCCGCTACAAGGCAACACTATAGCCTTTTCCTGATCTACACTGGCACTGTAGCCTGGTACAGTTCTATCCCATTTAAACTCACTCACGGATATGGCTGTGGCATTAATTGGTATTCCTGCACTGACACCTTAATTTTCAGTGCTGGGTAAGAAAGAGGAAATAGTGCATGGTACATTTATTTCTACAGGACAGGAAGAGTTCACACGTGTGCTCAAGACTCCATGTCAACCTAGTCACAGTCGTGAGCACACTGCTAAGGATCTGTGTTGGCAACCATGTCTAGTCTCCTTTTGAAGGATTTATTTTGTTTCAAAACAAAGAGTATCCACAACTGGACAGCTGACAACTGCATGTCCCCATCTCTCCATCACTGTGTTGTCATCTCCTATTTGTTCTTAGCCAAGGCCCAGAGCCTGCACGGGCAGAACCCTGCATCTATGCAGAGCCCTGGGATTGGGCCCAGGAATCCATCTTTAGCTACCTATCCAGGTACTTAATATGGCCCTCACTCCCATAGTATCTGAGCACCATTCCCATCTGAGGTGCTAGATCAGTAATACATGACAGCCCACTACAAAATGAAAATCTCTAAGCTGAGCCCACATACAAATTACACTGCCATTATGCAACTGTCAGGCTGACTTGCAACATTTGATTGGTCTCAATTGCCTTGTGGCCTGTGAAAGTCCAATATGGCTGTTCAGAATTAAATCTAACAACACTCACAAGACAATGAGACATACACCTCTCAAAACACTATGCTAATTTTACCCAAACACTAATTAGACAGATATCGTTTTAAAGCTTACATCTTAATAAGCAGTTCGTTGCGACTATGGTTTACCTCAGTGATGCACTACGGGGGTTCCTTTGGGCCCTGATCGTACTCCATTTAAAATCAATGCAACTTTTGTCACTGAGCATGGGAACAAGCCGTGGGATCAAGGCCTTTGAAGAAGAGAGAGGGTTGCGGGGAAGACTCAGGGCAGGAGCAGTAGGTTTGCCACTGCACGGATCCAAGGGTCACTGCCCCAATGGTCACTCTCCCCCCCTCACATTACCTATTGGGACCATGGGCTTTCTACAGAAACCTAAGTGTGCTATTTCCCATTGCCAAGGTGGACAAGAGCTGATTGGACAGAGAGTCCCGGTGTATATACACAGCATAAGAATAAAGCATGCTATACCTGAAGCCACCACACGAGAGTGGAAGTTAGTGAAAATACTGATTAGTTGCTTGAGCCAAAGCTAAGGTTGCCAGCTGTTGAATCACACAAACCCAAACAGCCTTGCCCTGCCCCCCATCCCTTACCCAAGGCCACACCCCTGCTCCACCCCTTCTCCAAGGCGCTGCCCTTCTCACTCCATCCCCCTCTCTCCGTTGCTCACTCCCCCCACCCTCACTCACTTTCGCTGGTCTGGGGCAGGGGGTTGGGGTGCAGGAGGGGGGTGCGTGCTCTGGGCTGGGGCTGAGGGGTTCAGAGTGTGGGAGGGGGCTCTGGGCTGAGTCTGGAGCAGAAGGTTGGGGTGCAGGTTACAAGCTCTGGGAGGAAGTTTGGGTGTTGGAGGGGTCTCAGGGCTGGGGGTTGAACTGCAGGAGGGGCTTCGGAGTGCAGGCTCCAGCTGGGCAGCGTTTACCTTGGGCAGCTCCCTGGCGGTGGCACAGCAGGGCTAAGACAGGCTCCCTGCCTGCCCTGGCCCTGTGCCACTCCCGGAAACGTCTGGCACGTCCATGAGGCCCCTAAGGGGGGACCAGAGGTCTCCGCGCGATGTCCGCACCCCAAGCAGCCAATGGGAGCTGCTGGGGCGGTGCCTGCCTTAGTCCTGCTGCACCACCATCCGGGAGCCGCCTGAGGTAAGTGGGGCCAGGGGGCACTGCACGCTGCCCCCTCCGTGCGCTGCTCCTGGAAGCAGCCAGCACATTCCTGCGGCCCCTGGGGAGGAGAAGGGAGCTCTGCACACTGCCCCTGCCTGCAAGCACCGCCCCTGCAGTTCCCATTTGCCGCAGTTCCCAGCCAATGGGAGCTGCGGAGTCAGTGCTCAGGGCACAGGCAGCACACGGAGACCCCCTGCCCCCCCCCTCAGGGGCCAAAGGGATGTGCTGGCTGCTTCCGAGAGCAGCACGGGGCATGGCAGGCAGGGACCCTGCCTTAGCCACGCTGCACCATCAGACTTTTAGCCGCCTAAAATCTCCTAGTTTGGCTTCAGTAGCCTCCGGGAGATAGAGCCCGATTCCAGGAGACTCCTGGCAAAACTGGGAGGGTTGGCAACCCTGTCCAAAGCCCATAGGGAGAGTGTCTCTTTGACTTCAGTGGGCTTTGGATCAGAGCCCATATTGGGCTTATATGGCTAATGCTGTACTAGCGATCAGCCTCCTACAATCACATTCACAATAACTGAAAAACAAATTAAAAAAAAGTTCAGGAGAGGTCATTGCCCTACTCGTCTGCAGACGTACCAGATTCTAAGTATTTTTCTTTTATGCACGTTCTTAATCAAGGCTCACAATTGGGCTCTTGAAATACCAATATTCTAAATGTGCTGAAGGCTAAATAGGAAGTATTGTAACCCAGGATAAATTGCAAATAGCTAGTTATGACCTTTAGGATGCTACATAATTTTTGCACAAACACAATAAACTCACATAAGCATTTCAAAGTATTCATTTTTAAATACAATTGCAATAAGCGTTATAGAACTGTTTTAAGGTGGAATTAAACTGAAGCCTCATCTATCCACTGAGTTGGTCTGGGATTGATTTTATAGTATTTGGGGAATTAAATTTAGAGGGACGCACAGGCTGAAATAACTGGATGACCAGTGCAAGACAGCTCAGTATCTGAAAACATGCAGGTTGGCTACTAGCTATAGGCAGAACCCTTTCCAAAAAGTTTCTGCCCTATGGCAAAATATTATTTTAGATCTACATGGATCCTCAATGAGAATTCCACAGGGAGCAATAGCTGGAAGTCACTGGACATTCCATGCATGTACAGAAGAACATAAGAACGGCCACACTGGGTCAGACCAAAGGTCCATCAACCCCAGTATCGTGTCCTCTGACAGTGGCCAATGGCAGGTGCCCCAAAGGTTATCATAAAGACAGGTTATCATAAAGTGATCCACGCCCTATCACCCAATCATAGAATATCAGGGTTGGAAGGGACCTCAGGAGGTCATCTAGTCCAACCCCCTGCTCAAAGCAGGACCAATCCCCAACTAAATCATCCCACCCAGGGCTTTGTCAAGCCTGACCTTAAAAACCTCTAAGGAAGGAGATTCCACCACCTCCCTAGGTAACACATTCCAGTGCTTCACCACCTTCCTAGTGAAAAAGTTTCTCCTAATAGCCAACCTAAGCCTCCCCCACTGCAACTTGAGACCATTACTCCTTGTTCTGTCATCTGCTACCACTGAGAACAGTCTAGATCCATCCTCTTTGGAACCCCCTTTGAAAGCAGGTAGTTGAAGCAGCTATCAAATCCCCCCTCTTCTTCTCTTCTGCAGACTAAACAATCCCAGTTTTCTCAGCCTCTCCTCATAAGTCATGTGTTCCAGTCCCCTAATCATTTTTTTTGCCTTCTGCTGGACACTTTCCAATTTTTTCACATCCTTCTTGTAGCGTGGGGCGCAAAACTGGACACAGTACTCCAGATGAGGCCTCACCAATGTTGAATAGAGGGGAACGATCACATCCCTCGATCTGCTGGCAATGCCCCTACTTATACAGCCCAAATGCCATTGGCCTTCTTGGCAACAAGGGCACTCTGTTCACTTATATCCAGCTTCTCGTCCACTGTCACCCGTAGGTCCTTTTCTGCAGAACTGCTGCCTAGCCATTCGGTCCCTAGTCTGTAGCAGTGCATGGGATTCTTCCATCCTAAGTGCAGGACTCTGCACTAATCCTTGTTGAACCTCATCAGATTTTTTTTGGCCCAATCCTCTAATTTGTCTAGGGCCCTCTGTATCCTATCCCTACCCTCCAGCGTATCTACCTCTCCTCCCAGTTTAGTGTCATCTGCAAACTTGCTGAGGGTGCAGTCTATGCCATCCTCCAGATCATTAATGAAGATATTGAACAAAACCGGCCCCAGGATCAACCCTTGGGGCACTCCGCTTGATACCGGCTGCCAACTAGACATGGAGCCATTGATCACTACCCGTTGAGCCCAACGATCTAGCCAGCTTTCTATCCAGCTTATAGTCCATTCATCCAGCCCATACTTCTTTAACTTGCTGGCAAGAATACTGTGCGAGACCGTATCAAAAGCTTTGCTAAAGTCAAGGAATAACATGTCCACTGCTTTCCCCACATCCACAGAGCCAGTTATCTCATCATAGAAGGCAATTAGATTAGTCAGGCTTCACTTGCCTTTGGTGAATCCATGCTGACTGTTCCTGATCACTTTCCTCTCCTCTAAGTGCTTCAGAATTGATTCCTTGAGGACATGCTCCATGATTTTTCCAGGGACTGAGGTGAGGCTGACTGGCCTGTAGTTCCCAGAATCCTCCTTCTTCCCTTTTTTAAAGATGGGCACTACATTAGCCTTTTTCCAGTCGTTCGGGACCTCCCCCAATCACCATCAGTTTTCAAAGATAATGGCCAATGGCTCTGCAATCACATCCGCCAACTCCTTTAACACCCTCAGATGCAGCGCATCCAGCCCCATGGACTTGTGCACGTCCAGCTTTTCTAAATAGTCCCGAACCACTTCTTTCTCCACAAAGGGCTGGTCACCTCCTCCCCACGCTGTGCTGCCCAGTGCAGTAGTCTGGGAGCTGACCTTGTTCGTGAAGACAGAGGCAAAAAAAGCATTGAGTACATTAGCTTTTTCCACATCCTCTGTCACTAGGTTGCCTCCCTCATTCAGTAAGGGGCCCACACTTTCCTTGACTTTCTTCTTGTTGCTAATGTAACCCTTCTGCCCGTCAGAGTTGGCAGCAACAAGGGCCGGGTCCAGAATCTAGGGTTCCATTCCAATAACACAATGCAAAACCGGCTCGAGCCCCCACCCAGTGACCTGGGACAAATATATACCACCCCCGCTGAGCGCCTCCAAGAGGCAATACTTCCCCTCTCGCAAGGACAGAGTCTGAGTGTGGCAAAGCCTTTTAATAACAGAGAGAAACAATCTGGCATTATGTTGGGGAAACACCACCAACAGGATTCATAACATAACCCATGAGCAAAAAACCCACCCCAAGCAAATTGGGGGGTGTCCTTTCCCTTTGGTTCTTGAGTCCAGCAACCCAAAATCACCCAAAGTCCCAAAAGTCCAACACCCCAAAAGTCCCTGTCCCTGGTCAGTGCAGCCCCAGAGTTCGAAAGTTTATCTGCAGAGTTTTACCTCCCGACCTGGGTGGAGATGGGGCGGGGGGGGGGGCTTAAGGGGCACCTTACGTGGTCCAAAGCTGATTGCCCCACCTCTCCATGGGGCTCCGCTCTGCTCCACCAGCCGTCCCACGAATCACTCCGCTCTGCCAGCCGCCCCCATGAGCTGCTCCAGGCATCCCACAAACTGCTTCGCTCCACCAGTTGCTCTGCTCTGCCAGCCATCTCATGAGCTGCTCCAGCCGTCCTGCGAACTGCTCTGCTCCAAGAGCCACTCTGCTCTGCCAGCCGCCCCACAAACTGCTCTGCAATATAGCTCAGGCTCCCCCACTATTTAACACAACACTCAGTGATTTCAGCTCTTAGTAAGTTTAGCTCTTTTGTGATTTCAGCTTGTAGTAGGGGAACCTCAGTGCTGGTGCACCATTGGCCCAAAGTGAAGAATCAAAATTAGCTCTGATATTCTACAGTAGAGAAAGGAGGAAATACAATTAGCATGTAAGGCCCTCACCATAGGACCCATACCACCAAATATTAATACCTATCCCCAGCCTCTCTACCTTCACTGGGTTTTGGAACCCATGACCCTTGCCTAGCGAGTGCTGCTTAGTTGATGGTGAGTCCCTCCATCATAACAAAAGGCCAAGTACAGTTCCACTGTCCTTGATTCACATAATCAGGATAATAACAGTTTATTCCTGCCCCAATAACAGAGAAACTGGGGCTCCTACAGCAGCCAAAGTGACCATCTAGGCAGGGTGGGTGTGCCTATGCAAATGCGATCAGCCCCTGAAGTTCTTTTCCACAACCCACCATGACTCGCCACCAGATGTCAGGGTAGAGCTCATCCTGACTCTGCTTACACTAACATACCTGAAGAAATCCTTCTTGTTACTCTTAACATCTCTTGCTAGCTGCAACTCCAAGTGTGATTTGGTCTTTCTGATTTCACTCCTAAATGCCTGAGCAATATTTTTGTACTCCTCCCTGGTCATTTGTCCAATCTTCCACTTCTTGTAAGCTTCTTTTTTGTGTTTAAGATCAGCAAGGATTTCCCTGTTAAGCCAAGCTGGTCGCCTGCCATATTTACTATTCTTCCTACACAATGGGATGGTTTGTTCTGTTACCTCAATAAGGATTCTTTAAAATACAGCCAGCAATCCTGGACTCCTTTCCCCCTCGTGTTATTATCCCAGGGGATCCTACCCATCAGTTTCCTGCGGGAGTCAAAGTCTGCTTTTCTGAAGTCCAGGGTCCATATTCTGCTGCTTTCTTTTCCTCCTTGTGTCAGGATCCTGAACTCGACCATCTCATGGTCACTGCCTCCCAAGTTACCCTCCACTTTTGCTTCCCCTACTAATTCTTCCCGGTTTGTGAGCAGCAGGTCAAGAAGAGCTCTGCCCCTAGTTGGTTCCTCCAGCACTTGCACCAGGAAATTGTTCCCTACACTTTCCAAAAAGTTCTTGGATTGTCTGTGCACCGCTGGATTGCTCTCCCAGCAGACAGCAGGGTGATTGAAGTCGCCCATGAGAATGAGGGCCTGCGATCTAATAACTTCCATTAGTTCCCAGAAGAAAGCCTCGTCCACCTCATCCTCCTGGTCTGGTGGTCTATAGCAGACTCCCACCACGACATCACCCTTGTTGCTCACACTTCTAAATTTAATCCAGAGACTCTCAGGTTTCTCTGCAGTTTCATACCAGCGCTCTGAGCAGTCATACTGCTCCCTTACATACAATGCAACTCCGCCACCTTTTCTGCCCTGCCTGTCCTTCCTGAATAGTTTATATCCATCCATGACAGTACTCCAGTCATGTGAGTTATCCCACCAAGTCTCTGTTATTCCAATCACATCATAATTCCTTGACTGTGCCAGGACTTCCAGTTCTCTCTGCTTGTTTCCCAGGCTTCTTGCATTTGTGTATAGGCACTTGAGATAACACGCTGATCGTCCCGCTTTCTCAGTATGAAGCAGGAGCCCTCCCCTCTTGCGCTCTTCTGCTCGTAATCCCAGCTTCTGGCAAACAGAGGCTAGGGACACCATTCCTGCCCATCCTGGCTAATAGCCATTGATGGACCTATCTTCCATGAATCTATCTAGCTCCCTTTTGAACCCTTTTGTAGGGCAGGGGTGGGCAAACTTTTTGGTTCGAGGGCCACATCTGGGAATAGAAATTGTATGGCGGGCCATGAATGCTCACAAAATTGGGGTTGGGATGTGGGAGGGGGTGAGGGCTCTAGCTGGGGGTGCAGGTTCCAGAGTGGAGCCAGAAATGAGGAGTTCAAGGTGCGGGAGGGGAATCAGGACTGGGGCATAGGGTTGGCGTGCGGCAGGTGGGGTCATTTCTCTGGCTGGGGTTGTGGGCTCTGGGGTGGGGCTGGGGATGATGAGTTTGGGGTGCAGGAGGGTGCTCTGGGCTGGGGGTCGAGGGGCTCAGAGGCAGGAGGAGGATCAAAGCTGGGGCAAGGTGTTGGGGTGCGGGGAGAGGCTCAGGGGTGCAGGCTCCAGGCGGCGCTTAGCTCAAGCGGCTCCCGGAAGCAGTGGCCATGTCCCCACTCCAGCTCCGACGCGGAGCCATGGCCAGGCAGCTCTGTGCACTGCCCCATCTGCAAGCACCGCCCCTGCAGCTCCCATTGGCTGAAGTTCCCGGCCAATGGGAGCTGCGGGGGGCGGCGCTTGGGGTGGAGGCAGCGTACAGAGTAGAGCCCCCTGGCTGCCCCTACACATAGGAGTCAGAGCAGGGTCATGCCGCTGCTTCCGGAAGCAGCGTGGAGCCATAGGCGCCAACTTCTCTGGGCGCCGGTGGGTGCTCAACCCTCCCCACCTCTGCCCCACCCTCTCCCACCCCTGCCTCTCTCTCATTCCAATCCCTTCCCCAAAGTCCCCGCCCCAACACCAGCCCCTCCCTGCCCCATTGGACTCCTTCCCCAAATCCCCGCCCCAGCCCCGCCTCTTCCCCGCCTCCTCCCCTGAGCGCACCATGTTCCCACTCCTCCTCCCTCCCCCCCCACAGCTTGTTACACCATGAAACAGCTGTTTTGCGGTGTCAACTGCTGGGAAGAGAAGCGGGGACGCTGCACATTCAGGGGAGGATGCAGAGGTGAGCTGGGGCGGGTGGGGGCGGAGCGGGGAGCTTGGCTGCCGGTGGGTGAGCACCCACCAATTTTTCCCCGTGGGTGCTCCAGCCCCAGAGCACCCACAGAGTCGGCGACTGTACGTGGAGCAGCCCCCAACCCTGCTCGAGCGCTGGAGCGGGGCAAGCCACAGACCCTGCTCCCCAGCGGGAGCTCAAGGTCCAGCTTCAAACAGCTGGTGGGCTGGATCCAGCCCACAGGCGAGAGTTTGCCCACTCCTGATTTAGGGAGATCAGCATAACAGAGCTCAAGGTCAGCCATCCAGATACAAGCTACAAGAGCAGAATTTGGCCCCTAGGATGGGCCGTGTATGGTCACTCCTCCACTTCATGAAGGAGAGACACATTTTAAGAGCTGCACACAAGAAGCTATTTGCACCACAAAGTAGTTTCATGAGTACTATAAAATCGAGGAACTATGCTACATATTCTTGAGCGACATTTCCTGGCTTCTTTTCTATTGTGCTTCTATCTAAAAACATCTCTTTATGAAGCACTCCTGTGACACATCCCCAGAGAACCAGGAGGAAAAGGCGAGGGAGAGAGAGGGAGGGTAAAGTCAGCAAGATAAACACAGTTCTTTCTCATTAATTCTGAGGAGATAATATTTCCAGCAGGCCTTGTTGACAGGAAAATCTTACTAACTTAGGCCTGTAGCAAGTGGGAATACAGGATGGTGCGAACGGAGGTGCTGGAACTAGGTGTGCTGGGGGTGCTGCTACACCCCAGGGCTTGAAGTGGATTCCATTATATACAACATTTACAAGTTTGGTTCAATGGCTCCCAACCCAGCTATGAAAATTGTTCCAGCACCTCTGTGTGCGAAATCAATACATGCATGGGAAGCCTTTTGACTTACAAAATCTTTCTTCGTTTTCATCAAGCTTAATTTCCTTGGATCTTTATCTAGGCTTTTGGTGTTCCAGAGCTTTGCAATTTTGATTGCCCAGATGCAAGAGCTCTGTGTCACTGGCATGATTTCATCATACTGCAGGCAAACATCTCTCTCTCTCTCTCTCTCTCTCTCTGTGTTTTCATGGCATAATAACATGCTTCACCGGACTGGGATTTTCAGGTTCTACTATGTTAGCTTTCCCATAGCCACCAAGCAAATACCATTACACCTGCAATTTGCTTAGTTTCTTCACCGTTGATAGTTCTGCCTCTTGTAGGTTTCAACAAGATTGAAAAGGTATAACAATGGGAGTCTGTTCAGAATGGTAACAATTTCCCCTTCCGTCTCAAAAATTCTGACTTTTAACAAGTTAGCCTTTATTGTTGAAACTAGGATGGGGCTTATTGAACTGTATGTTACCTAATATGTAAGCAATAAAAGTAAACTGTGAGCCAGATTGTTTCTTTGAGTAACAACCCCCCTTCCCCTGCTCCTACACACACACACACACACACACACACACATGACAAATGGAGCAGGAAAGCTGGAGATTATTCCTGTGTAGGTTTCCTTAGATCATCTATTGCCGGGCAGGGTTTGCTCCTCTGTGTAGCAAGCAGATGATTCCACTCACAGAAGCTATGGATGCCTTGAAAGATATGCACAATTTGAAGTATCTATCTGAGGCACAAGCAAAAGGCTATCAAGGCAGAGACCCTGTGCCTTTGCACCAGCCCAGGGCTCCTACTTCTTGTCCTCCCTCCAATTCCTACAAAATGCTGCTCCTCCACAGAGTACAGGGCCAAAGGACAACTACCAAAAGAGTGGCTGCTGCACACCCTTCTGCAGGAGAAGGTGCGAACCTCCCTGATCGTGCTGACCCCTGAGCTCCAAATCAGCCCCATCTCCAGTCCTTGTAATTGGATGCAACCTCTTCTGGAGAAGGGAGGAGATTATTTCAACCTGTTCTCTCCCTGAACAGTTACAGACCTAAAAGTCACAATTCTTCAACAAAAAAAACTTCAAAAACAGACTCCAAGGAGAAACTGCAGAACTGGAATTAATTTACAAACTGGACACCATTAAATTAGGCTTGAATAAAGTCTGGGAGTGGATGAGTCATTACACAAACTAAAAACTATTTCCCCATGCCCATTTTCCCCTACTGTTACTCACACCTTCTTGTCAATGGTTTAAAATGGGCCATCCTGATTATCACTACATACGTTTTTTTTCTCCTGCTGATAACAGTCCACCTTAATTGATTAGAGTTAGATCGTTACAGTTGGCATGGCAACACCCATTTTTTCATGTTCTCTGTGTATATATATCTTCCTACTGTATTTTCCAGTGCATGCATCCGATGAAGTGGGTTTTAGCCCAAATACATTTTTAGTCTCTAAGGTGCCACAAGTACTCCTCGTTCTTCTCCCTGAACAGTTTCCTTTGATATAGATTTCCTCTGGCATCTTGGATTTGTGACATCAGCAAGGTGGTGACACAATTAAAGCACTGTAGGATAAAAGCCCTTTATTCCCAAAGAGATTTGAAGCAGACTATATTATCTCAGACCATTCTAAACATTGCTATTCTGTGCACAGCAAAATATCAGGCAAATAGAGGAGGTTACTGGTAGAGCTATGCAGGAAATACATTTCTTCCCATAAGAAATTCTGACTTTTCTAACTTAGTTTCCATTCCGACTCCAAACAGGAAATCAAAACATTGAAGAGTTTCATGGAATAAAAATATTCTGGCAATTTTGAATCTGAAATATTGAAACAAAATAACTGACATTTCCACTCGAAACTAAACGATTCAATTAGTTGACACAACACCTTTCATTTGGATTCGCCCAATCCAGAAACTGAAAAATGTCATCGAAACTGACTTTTTCCGTGGAAAATGTCAATATAGATGAAACCACGTTTTCTGACAGGAAACTATTTAATGTGAAAAACTTCAACCAACCTCTACTGACAATAGAGACCCCCAGTAGCAAGTGTCTTCAGGAAAGACTGACTTCGAATTGCGGTCTCAAATATGAACAGTAAGTATTTTAAGGCATAAGACATTGGACTTTCCCTGCTTCCCTTCAGTGAGGGTGGTTGCAAGGGCCCAGCTTTCCCTCCTAATGTCCCACATTTTCAGTGAGAATCTACTTTTGTGTTTCTGTCAATATTTAAAGTTTGAGTTGCTATCAAAGGAATTTGTAATGGTCCTTTAAACACTCTTTTGAAATAGTGAACGCTATTAATTGTCGGTAACTCTTACTCAATGGGCGATGAGGGGGTGGTATTTAAATTCACCCCTGGGCAGAGAGGCAGCAAAAAGCCTATGCACCACTAAGTCTCACATAAACCTGTTTAAGTCATATAACCCTGATGTGGACCCTTTTGCACTGGGATGAATTACACCCATTGAGTAACACTTTGAAGCCAATGAAGCTATTCACAAGTGAGTGAGCAAGGCTGCAGAATCGGGCCCTGATATTGTATTTTGAGCAGTAACAGTGCCAGCATTTATTTATTACCTATTTTGAGATTCTAAGATAGGGGTATTTTTCTATCCAGTGAATCAAAAAAGAACTAGATAAGTTCATGGAAGATAGGTCCACCAATGGCTATTAGCCAGGATGGGCAGGGATGATGTCCCTAGCCTCTGTTTGCCAGAAGCTGGGAATGGGTGACAGGGGATGGATCATTTGATGATTACTTGTTCTCTTCATTCCCTCCGGGGCACCTGGCACTGGCCACTGTCGGAAGACAGGATATTGGGCTAGATGGACCTTTGGTCTGACCCAGTATGGCTGTTCTTATGAATATACTGACAATATTAAGGTTTTAAGGATTTTTCTTTACAGGTCAATGAGTTAGTAATACCTTTATGTAGTCTCTTTGACTCTCCTAGTGGGGATTCCCCAGGGATAATCTTCTTTTGCAGCTGTGGCTCCAAAGAAGTGGAAATTCCTGGAGAAGGTCTGCCAACCGAAGCCTCTGATTTATTATTTTTTTAAAACAGGCGGAATTTGGTGGGGAAGAAGAGAACACCTCTTTTATGGGATTTATCCCCAAGGTTCCTCCTTTCACACCAGGATATCTTCTTGGGTATGACTAGGCCTACTCATAGTGAGAATCTCTTTCATAAAGCTGTATAACTTTATTTTTTTTAAAGGATGTAAGACTAGAGGAATGTCATAATGTTATCCCCTACATGTCGGAATGTCATAATTTTGAAGTATTGGTGGATTGTTTTACAAAACAGGTCAAATGTTAGAAATAACAAGCGTCAGCTAAAATGGAATTTGATAACCCTAAAATACCATGTAAAATGGGTGAGGTAATATTTTTTTATTGGACCAGCTTCTGTTGGTAAAAGAGACAAGCTTTCGAGCTATACTGCCTTTTCTTCAGACTCGAAGAAGAGCTCTGTGTAGCCTGAAAGGTTATCTCACATGTTGGTCCAGTCAAAGATATTACCTCAGCCACCTTGCTTCTCTCATATCCTGGGACCAACACAGCTACAACGACACTGCAAACACATCACGTGTCAGTAAGAATTGTTATTTTGCAACAGAAATTGGCATTTTAAAAAAAACCCAATCACATGCATTTAAGTAAAAAAAAAAAGTATTAAAAGGGCAAGGTGGGATAATCTTTCCTGGCTGATGTAGTAGAACAACAGCTGGAAACTAAATTGAATCGTCTGTAGTATCAGAATCTGCATTTAATTTGTCAAGCTCTCCAGCCTCATGTGTAACTAAAGAAGTTGTGGAGAAAACATTTGTGATGGAAAGTTGTTGTACTCTCGTTGGGACTTTCCAGTTTGTGTGTGAGAGGGAAGAGAGGAGAAAATTATGACCTCAACTAAACAAAACAAAAAAGTCCTATTTCATGGGAAATGAATTGTGATGTTTCCAGGTATATGTAAATGGACACAAGGAAGATGACCTGAGGTTTCATAGGTAATGACATAGCACTAGTGACCATGGAAAGAATTAGATAAATATTTGTAGATTTTGATGAAGCCATGAATTTATTTTATTTTTTTTAAAAAGATGCCACAATCATGATCTCCCAACACTAATTCACATGCGTAACCTTCATTCAACTCATCAGTGAAATTCCCCACGGTGCAGAGAGCCAGTAGAAGGTCCTTTGCACCACTTAAGCCCCACACAGGTTCTGTGTAAAGGCAGCGGGCTGTTGATTGGTTGCACAGTGTATCTGAGGATCCTGTGTGGTGCAGGTGAGGGTCATAGACAGGCCAAAAGGCATGGAGGAGAAGAAGGATGACAATGAAAACCATGCAGTTTCTCAGTAAGGCATGTACACGCCTAACTGCTGTAGACTTGATGGCAGAAGTGAATTTTAGGAGGGACTTAAATGCGACAAGGAAGGTGGCTTGGCATAACAGGCTTAAGGATGGAGTTTCAAGCTTCAGCGACAGCATGGAAGAAGGTTTGAGAGAAGGAGACAGAGGGTCTATTGAGGCTGGGATCAGGTGGTTGAGGAAGGAAGCAGAGTAGAGGGCTTCTGGGGAGAACGATGAAGTATTCTTGCATGGAGATTGTGATGCTGGCAGGCGTGGTGATAGCTCATGCTAAGGCCCCACGCCGCACTGAACATTGATAAATGTATAGCTGGGAACCAGTGTGGCTTACCTATGGGTTAGTATAGTTAAAATAGATATTAGTGTCATAACAATGTGGGTAGTGTTTAGATATTATGGAATGCTTCTAGGATGCTGCATGTATTAATCCTACTTATATCTGTATTCCATGTTATAAAGTTACGTTGAGAGTTTGCAGTGTAAACCTCTATAATTGTGTAACTCAACAAACAGGAAAAGAAGCATTAAGTATGGCGTCTTCTGCACACAAGATGGCCCCTTGAAGGCAAATGGGGCACTGTGAAGCATCAAAGGACATAGATCCTGTTGACTGCATTCCTCACTCCCTCCAGGAAGGGGAGGCCTGCACATGAACTCATCCCATCAGCCTGGATTCTGGGGAGATAAAAATCCCTGACAAGGAGAAACTGGGTCTCTTCATGCGGTCTGGACTCTGAGGGGCAAAGATTCCTAAACACAAGCAAGAGATCCCTCTGCTGTTTGACATGGGACAGCCCTAAAGGACATGTAGAGCGGCTTATTATAGAAGCTTTTTTACCTTTTTAAATCTAAAGACTGTAATTCATTTGTGTGTGTGTGTGTTTCCTATTTTAACCCTGTAAATAACTCTCATTTCTTTTCTTAGTTAACAAATCTTTAGTTAGTTTATTACAGCATAGGCTACAGGTGTTGTTGTTGGTTTCAGATCTGAGTGCAATTGAGCTGGGGTAAGTGACTGCTCCTTTGGGACGGGGAATAAACTGAATATTGCTGTGATTTTTGGTGTAAAGTGACCATCTATCACATAGTCCATCTTATCTGCGTGGCAAGATAGCCTGGAATACCCAAGGGGACAGTCTGTGACTCCATAGTAAAATTGTTACAGTGCTTTAGGAGTTCCCACTTGTTGCTGGGTTGGTGAAATCTAATTACAGAATATAGACCCAGTTTGGGGTTTGTGCCCTGGTTTTTGACAGTCTGCCCTGGCATTCATGGTTGTGAGCCACTCGAGGCAGTGTGACAGAGATACAGGACAGAACTGCATGAAGCAGGACCTTGAGGGTAGCCAGATCCTCCGTTGGCATAAAATCAGCACCTATTTGATCTGGCCCAAGAAAAGTCAATTCAGTGTAATGAGGAGCCAACGATAGGGTGGGGCAACATGGTTGAAGTGAAAGGCGAGATATGGTTTTGACAGTAGCATTTGCAGGGAGTGGGGCTGATGAGATTAGTAGCCAAGGAGATGGTTGTAGTAAAGGCAAGAAATGATTAAAACATAGACAAGTGAATTTCTGTCCAGAACAGAACGGAAGGGGCTGAAATTTGTAAACATTGAGAAAGAAAGAGCAACAGGACTGGGCCTCAGACACGACAGTAAGAAGAGATGTGTCATGGTGGCTTTAATCTTGGCTTTTACTGTTCATTACTTGCATTGTGGGAGCACCCAGAGGCCCCATTCAGGATCAGAGCCCCACTGCACCAACAGACTATATGATACAAGCCTTCTCCCCTTCAAAAAGAATTTGTTGACTCAACATAAACAAGAAAAGTGAAAGCTTATATCCTACGCATAACCTGAGCTAACAAAAAGTATACCTATGGCACACACACACACACACACACACACACACACACAGAGAGACCCTAGAAAATGGACAGTTCAGGTGTACTTTCCTTTTTTTACACCTCATGGGTACCAATAATGAAGGACAAGCACTTAATGCAAAACAATTTCATTCATCAGTACAATAATTTGCTGTTTTTCGGGATTTATTTACAGTCTTCTAAAAAGGTCTTCCTTTTAATACAAATAGGGAAGTGTGGAGTATTAATTAATACTTAAGAGAGTATTAATTTCTCTCAAATATGTTAGTTCTGCTGTGAATTGTTCTCTCTCCTATACTGATTTTAGTAAACAAATGCTTAAGGGAAGCATAGTCTATTGGACCAACGACAAGACTGAGAGTCAGGAACAGCTCTGCGCTCTAATTCCCGCTCTGGCACTAACCTCTGCTGTAGTCTTTGGCAAGATATCTCCCACCAACTTTAGCTGGTGGTGTAAGTGCTCGGCACGTTTGACAATAAGGCCCTACTTGCCTCAAATTGGGCAACCAAAAATAGAAGCACTCCAAATCAGAAGGCACTTTTGAAAATGTAGGCCTCAGCCACTCTCTCACTCTCTCTCTTTAACAAATATTGAGATAATGCTCGCCCTACCTGATAGATCTGTAGGATGAAATTCACCCTTGTGCAGAGTGCCAGAATGAGGCCAGATAGGGTTTAAGCAGTGCATAGCCCTTGTGTTGGCCCTCTGCACAAACGTTAGAAGTGGGCCTGTGACCAGGGTCCTAGTGGGGAGCCAGCTGTGGTCTCTCAATTAGGGTGAACTGCAAAGAATGGGGAAGACAATCCCCAAAAAGCTGGTGGATATTCCAATACTTAGATTCACCAAACCAGTTCAAGCATCTTCTTTATTACCTTATTGGTTACTCAGAAGTCCAAACAACACAGTAGCCTAAAAGTGATTCAGCCTCAGGCCCCCATCCAGGTACCCATGTCAAATATGATGAAAATTTCTGTAAATCTTATTTCATCATATAGAAGAACAGGTTCTACCAATCCCAAAGCATTGGACACATTACCTCCCAGGTTAATGAATGTTTCAGATCTTACCCAAACACGCTACAGCCCATTCTTATTAACTAAACTAAAATTTATTAAAAAACAAAAGAGAGAGAATATGGTTAAATGATCAATATACATACAGACATGAGTTCAATTTGTTGAGGTTCAGATTCACAGCAGAGATGGCGAGCTTTGTAGTTACAAAGAGTTCCTTTAGAATTCAGTTCATTGGTCAGAGTCCAATATCCAAATCTCATATTCAGGGCATACCAACATAACTGGGACCTCAGTCTTGCGACTCAAACTTCCTCTGATGAAGTCTAAGCAGATCTGAGATGACAGAATCAGGACCCAAGGGCCTTTTTATACAGTGTTCTAGCATCCACTTGACCACACAGTCCTGGTTAAACAATAGGCTTTTGATGTAACCTTTTGCTTTCTAAACACCACCAGGTTTCAGAGTAGCAGCCGTGCTAGTCTGTATTCGCAAAAAGAAAAGGAGTACTTGTGGCACCTTAGAGACTAACCAATTTATTTGAGCATAAGCTTTCGTGAGCTACAGCTCACTTCATCGGATGCATACTGTGGAAACTGCAGAAGACATACCAGTAATTTGTTACACAAAGTAACATAGGGCAATTTATCCATTAGGCAGTCTATTACAAACTTCAAAGAGACATATAGACAATGACATTATTTTATCCAAGATTCATCCAAACGTTAATATTCCCTTTTGATCTCTGAATCAATAGTTATAGTGACAGACTACGGGCAGCATCTAAGATACACACAATTAGTATTACTTCTAACAATATAGGTTTGCATTTCAAAGTTCTAGCCTATTTAGCATGAATGGTCCTAATTATCATTCGCATACCTTTCTAACGTGACTTTAAAGGTGGGCTTTGGGTCATTCAGCCTGCAAGCTGTTTAACCCTTTCTAGCCATGCATCACAGGGCCAAATTCATCACTGGTGCAGCACAAGGGAAGTTCACAGAGCTGCAAATTTGTCCCAGTATTTGGTACTTTGCAGAAGAAAAGCACTGTATGAGTACATGCTAAGTGTTGTCATTACTCATAATGGAGCTGCAGACATTTTTTTTTATTAACTTATGAGTGATGATCTCCTCCGACATTTTTATATATTTAAGAGTGTGTATGTATACACCCATCCACGCACACATACCTAGTCATAATTTACACACTTGAATGACAGCCATGACTGAAAAAATCTTGCAGCTAGAAAAATGTATTCCCAGATTAACTAGACATAGTCACAGAAACAGAACTAGATTTATATGTAAACACAATGTTCCACCAGCGTGACCCTGAAGAGCCGTGCACAATGGGGCAAAAATCACATGTAGCAATACAATCAAACTTTTGGATAACAAAACCCTCCACTGACTCTTCCAGAAAATTGCCCTTGAACAACCAACCCAGGGCCATCCCAGCCACTGACAAAGCTAACAACAAAATCAAATAGAGAAACATCTAGACAGAATTCAACCTACCAAAAGAACAAAAGAAACTCTCCAAAGAACAGGAGAGCATAGTCAAACAAGTTGAGATACAAAAGAAACTATAAACTATTACTGATCATGAGACAAATTAGTAAGAGATCACACTGTACATTAGCAATTCATGCTGAAATGTATTGGAAAGACTTATTCAATGAACATATGTCATGCAATCATATACTAAGAAACATTTATATGTGAAAGAGTAAACTTATTATTTCAGTGTTTTATTCACTCACACTGGATCTATGGAAGAGTGCGTGGGTTTTAAAATCTGCTATAATGTAAACTGCAGTATCTACGTGGTATTTAATAGAATAAATTAGGAGAGCATTTTAAGCATGCAATTCTCATTAAAATTATCACCTGTCACCCCGTCTCTACAGATTAGAATCAAGACCTCTTGGCCAAGATTTTAAGAAATGACTCATGATTCTGAGTGCTTCAATTTGTAAGTCCAATTTGAGACAATTTAAAGGGCTTGATGTTTAGGAAGTGCTGAGCATCAGCCCTTTGAAAATCACTAGCGCTTTGGAAGGTTTTGGCCCTAATTTTCAATTTTAAATATCTAATGTGTAAATTTAGTACTCAGGAAAGGCTCCAGAATGACATCCCTGGCATAAGAAACCTTCTATATCCAGAAAGAACCAGTAAAATATGGAAAGCAGCATGCAAGCTTCCCCATGCCAAAGTGCCCAGAACCTGCTCCAGAAGAAGCATTACGATTATTATTAATTATTTGTAATGCTGTAGCTCCTAGGAGCCTCAGTAATGGACCAGGGCCCCATGTGCTAGGCACTGTACAAAACACAGAACAAAAGCCTGTTGGAAAGTAATTTAGTCTGCACAGCAGTTCATTCCTTGGCCACTCTGTTGAAACTACCATTAAGGGTTCCAATAAGCGTCTATTTCAGTAATGGTAATATGGAGACCCCTGGCCACTAGGAACCCAGCTAAGATAACCGGTGACCAGGACCCAAATGGAACTGATGACCTAAAACTGAAGCTACCCCTAGCCCATTGCCTTGAACCATCACATTTTCCATTGTCACTTCTATACAACAAATATATTATTTTATGGTCAAATTGCGTGCGTCTTTTCTCAGTTTTGACTCCATCAAAATCAATAGGAATTTGTCCTAGGGGAACTCAAAGTACAGGCTTAAGGATTTGGGTCAAAAAGAATAGCAGATTAAAAACAAACACACAAAAAAACATATATGAAAGAACTAGTTACACAATCATGTTTAGTCAGCTACATATGAATACCAACCTACTCTCACCAGGTCATGTTATTGCTTGAATGTATCACACAGTATTAAACTCACCTCTGTGCAGAAGGCTAGCACAATGCCGATGCACCACTAACTCCTCAAAATAGGGCTTAAGTGAGATTTAAGTGGTTAGGCTGTGTGTTTGCCTGCTACACAGGGGCAAATTTCACCCATGCAAAGAAAAGTGGAAGGCTTTGGAGAGGGGACAACCCTAATAAGAGTAGCACATAAAGTATCAGAAGGATCAACAGTAACAATATCTTACTACAGAAAGGCTCCAGACAGCATGGATAACCACCAGACTATGCTTAAATAAGCGAGAGTTTTCTCTGAGTTGAAAGGTCTCACAGAGACACTGCTTGTTTTAATAGGTTAGTTGAAAAGTCACTAGAAAAACGGGTTTCAGGCCTGACAGCTCTATCAAATTTCTGCAGGACCAGCAAGGGTGGAGACGCTGCGCCCTCTGGCATCCTATCCTGCCAGCACACCTCTGTTCCATAACAAAGACGCAGGACTGCAGCAGCCAGAATTATGTGCTGAACCTCGTACTATCAATAAAAAATGCCACCAAAGCAAAAATATATTTTACTCAGTCAGAACACATGGCAAAAGTTGCACTGATGGACTTCCAATGGAGTCCACTAAATTCACATGCCACAGACCAGGGGGCAGGTGTTGCCTTCAAAGAAAAACCCATGGGAAGGTGAAGGCACTCAAAGTTCTTCCAAGTTAGAACTCGTGGAGCTGGCACTCTGTGTTCCCCTCAGGGCAAAGGGTTTATGGCCTAACAAAGGAGTAGGTAGCAAACCTCATAGTTCCAAACCCCAGCCCTACAGATCCATCCGTGGGAAGAGACACTCCCTCTATTGTGCTCCCTGAGTCTCCTTTCCCTCATGAACCATCTCCCTCTTGCATCTGCACTTTTTCCTGCCTAAGAGGAGGCATAGAAGGTGCATCAGCATTCAAGCAGATTTGAGGAGTATTACTACCACATGGAAGCCATCCTAGCAGTTGAGTAGAACATACCATATAGAGTAGCTACTCCTCCCAAATCCAAGGTGTCTAACCCAGGCAGAGGTTGCATGGAGGACCATAGTGGTCTCAAGAGAAGAGGGACAGCAGATAACAGCACCACCAATCCCCTTTCACAAGCTTTTGTGCAGACTGGGATTACCTAAAGCAACATTAACTGCCAGCCAGGTTTGGTCTAAGAGCCACCTGGAGTGGGGAAAGCAAACAACTATCCACTAAACTCAATTCTCCATTTCAGAGGAAAAGTCCAAATGCAGCTCTCTCAAACACAGCGTAACGCCTTCCCAGGACAGCAATATCCAGGCCATTTGTGCCCATGCCAGAAATGATACTCCTCCTAGCTAAAAAGAGCCTCTTGATGCCGACCCTAAAGTATAGTGATAGTAATAATACTTGGCACCTATCTAGGTGCCCTATATCTTCAGAGTGCTGTACAACCATTAGCTAATTGTGTGGTGAAGAAACACCAGTCAAGATGGGAAATAACTTGTTTAATTTTGTAAAGGTTATCACCAGTCATGTCACCTCCCTGAAGGATGCCATTAAGAAGTGAAATGGAGGCACATGTCAGCACCACAGTACTGAAAAATTATTGTGCTCTTCTCTTAGTACATAATGCTGTCATTAAAGCAAATTCCACAGGGAATGAAAGCACACACACCACAAATGCCTCATTGTGAGACAATAGTAGCATGTTACCGAAAGAGTCATTTTGTTCTAGCACTGAACGAGGAACTTTATTAGAATAAACAAAAAATATAGTTTTATGCCTAAAGCTACAAACTCTCTCCCACTCTCAGCTTCCCAGCACAGCTAATATCTCCTGTAGTAGGAAGCCAGATTTAAAGAAATAGTAAACATTCTTATACCCCTGGAAGCCATTTAAAACTGGCTCAAGTTCCCACCTTTATACTCATTTTGGGGTTCACCAACTCACCCAAAGATATCAACGTCAACATTATATCTATTGCCGAGCTTAAATGTGAAGTCCATTATTTTCTTTGCAGATTACCAAAATCATCCACTGGTCCGATATGCCATTTCCAAGCCACACACCCTCACATGTTGAAAAGATGTGAAATTCTATTTTCGCCTAGGACAATGCTGGTGTTTATCTGATTATTTATACTGGGAAATATATGGGCCAGAGTCAGAGTGGTAGGAATGAGATCTGTGTCAAACATGCTAAAAGCCAGTGCTACATGCTGAGGTTCTGAGTTTTTGTGCTATCAGCCTGGCACCAACTTACATTCCTGAGTACCTGGTGCCACACCAAACTAGGTTCCCCCTAAAATCTGACCCTCTTTCTCCAGATCCACTCATCATACAGATGTTGTCAATGCACGACTGGAGGGGGTGGGCAAATGGGCCTCAGATCCACTTCAGTGCTCTCTCTGATCCCCAGAGCTGCTCTAAATTCTATGCTAACTAGTGCCATTCTGGGAGCTGGGGGATCCCTGGAACTTAGCAATGCCTTGCTCACACCCCTTTGCCACATTCCCCACCCCTTCAGATGTCCAGGGCCACCATAAATGTGGCTCTGTGCTGCCTGAAGATTCACTTAGGCAGGGACAATCCAATCCTCAAGGTGCTGGATCCTTTGGCTTTAAGGCCACTTTGCACCAGTGGAGCAGTACAAAGCAACTGGAGCAGGACCCAATATATATCTTTATCATTAGTTCACTGATATGTTTGTGTATTCATGCCACTTTGATGCAATAAGGCTCAATGTATTATTTATTGAAACCTGTTGGAGGGGGCCAGAGCAGGCCCTGGTCTAACCCCCCCCCCCCCCGCCCCCTTAGCCACATCTACAAATTCCACAGAGCCCCTTCTACACAGTACATCCACACAAGAGCATCATGTGCTAATGAGAGGCAGTGTGTGAGGTTCCATTCTCTTATGGAAGAGCCCTGTAGAATTTAATAAGGATGAAGCTGGTAGGGTTCCACAAAAATGTAACTGGGCTCTAAGAAATTGCTCTCAAAAGCTACAGATTTTGACAGAGAATGAGATCCTTTCCATAGGTGTTTGTACCATCTGATATGGAGAACAGTATCCCTACTGTAGAATTCTACAGGGTGGTTTAAAAAAAGAAAGGACATCATTCTTCATTATAATTTGTAGAATTTTAGAGTAACTGCACTAGAGTTCTACAGAAGTGTAACAGGATTCTGTAGATTTCATCATCATTAAATTCTAAAGGACTCTTACATCAAGCTAGAGGTGGCATACCCTACCTCCATGTGGTCCCTCTTTTAACAGAGGGGACATCCTGGGGCCCTGCTTAATGTAGCTTTCAGGCAGGAAAATTAAATGAGGCTGGCAAGTTTCACTTTTACTGCTAGCCAGTTTCTAGTGCATTTTATGTTCTAGGTTTCATTAGCACAATGCTGGTGTGTTTAGTTTCACACCCCTGCAAGGGAAAGTTCACATTGTAAACAAAGTAATCCCATGAAAACATTTGTCTTCTTTTTGGAGTCCCATTCACTCCCCTGCAGAAGTCCAGTGCAAGATGTGTGTGCCACTTGACTTGTACTGAAGAGTTCAATCCTACACCACTGAAATCAATGGGAGAAGGCCCCAAGTCCACAAAATAAATGGAGCTAAAGTGGTGCCTACAGCTTGTGTGGGGCTGCTGCACAGGAGTAAATTTCAAACACAGTGTTTTGTAATGCACACCCTCTGAACATCTACATTTTGGGCCTAGGATTAGTTATCCGGGTCGCCTGTAAAAACAACAATTTAAAAACAGGGGAGATACTGAATGTAGAGAGTTTGTTCTGTGAATTTCATTTACCATGTTTGCATTTGTCATCCTCTTTGCTTTTGCAGTCCCTTGTGGTCTTGTCTCTCTTTAGAGTCCAGTTATATTTCACTCACAGTAATGAAGGAGAAAATCCTTCTTGACTACCTCGTTCCAGTTTTCAGGCAAGTATGGGAAGAATGCAGACCACATTTCAACAGCACGCTGCTATTCAAACAAATGCATGCTTGATAAGACGCAAAGAATTAACACGCCCATGTTTACCACTTGGTATTATTCTCTTGGGAGCTATAAGAATTGTCCTGAAGAGTGCAGCTGCATAATCCCTCTAACTCTTTAAGGGTACAGTACGCTCCATAATATGCTAGAAATACAGTAAACATCTCTGTTGAGATGCTGGTTAGAAGGATTTTAGATTGACCAGCTAGGATGATGAAAGAGCAAAACACTGAGAGGTGACCAGATGTCATCTGTTCACAGGCTGTAGGAAGTTTAAACCAGGAAACGTCTGGAGAATTCGAAGGAGGATTTCAATACTATAACAACAACAACAACAAAAAGCTGCGTTTCTAGATCCTATTTTCCCACTCCCCCATTGTCCTTTATGGTTATCTTTTTTATTCAGAGAAACCAAAGGGCTCACACAAAGCTCTCCACTCTACTTAAGCCTGGGTGTGGGTCTGACATTACCCAGGGTACAATCTGGACCGATGAACAGCTGTGTTCCCTCCATTTTCCAACCTGGGGTGCCTTGTACACTGCTTCGCTGTGAGAGTTACCGCTCCTGGTCTGCTCACACACAACCTCCAGCATGTAAGTCACTCCCAGCTATACTATATGAGTGCTATAGCCAGCCACTCATGAATTACACTGCAGAGTAACACCAGCAAATTCCTAGTTCCAGACTTTCCCCCAGAAATGTGCATCTTGTACCGCGCAGCCCCCTCCTGGAAAACACAAGCGCATATAAAGTCCATCATTGTATTAATAGAAAATGACATGCACAGATCCTGTTATCCCAAATGGAGTTCCCCAAACACTTCAATCCAAACACACTGGTTTAGATAAAACAAGTTTATTAACTACAGAAAGATAGATTTTAAGCGATTACAAGTAATGAGGCATAAAAGTCAGAATTGGTTACAAGAAAATAAAAGAAACTCAACTAATGGTTAATTTAACAAGTGAAGTGGATTGAAAGCAAAGTCTCTCTCACCACATGTTTCAGCAATCTTACTGGGAGAGTCTCTTTCCGACAGGTTCACTCCCCCAATCCAATGATGCTTCCTTTGTTCCTTTGTGTTGTCGATGCTGTGGGTAAAAGATGAAGGGAGATGATCTTTTGGGGTGTCTGCTCCCCCTTCATGTAGTCCCTTCTTTCTTTCCCTTCTTTTCTTTGAGAAGCATCCCCAGCTGAGATTCAGGAGACAGAAAGTCTGTATGGACAGGAACCCCCAGCTGTTTCTTTGTCAAGATGTAGATTTTCACCCACATCCTCTTTCCTGCCAAAGAATGGCCACTTTATGAGTTTTACAAGGCACACTTTGTACAAAATTTATTATAATCCTGTAGAAGGGGTGAGCATGGGGTACAGACTGTCACAGTGAGGTCGTGCAAAGGGTAGCCTGTGGCAGTAAAGCATCTGTGCCTTTCCTGTGGATTGCAGAGGTGATCTCTGCATTCATATAGTATAGGTCAGTTAGGAAAGCCTCACTGGGGGAGGGAAGAGATAGAGAATCTATAATTGTGCGCGTTCAGCAAGATCAACATCTTGTGCAAGTATTGTGAAGGGGCCCAAGATCATTGCTCCAGCCCAGGGTTGGCAGCTGCTTTTTCTTCCCCAGCCTTTTTAGGGTTCACATTTATAAAGCCCAGTTGCTCTAGCGCTAAGGCTGTCTACACTGACGATTCTCGCACTACTGCTCCAGCACCAGTGTACCCAGGCCAGGAATGGTAGGAGTGCCAGCACACCACAGACACCACTGCCCTTAGCTACCACCTTGTTGTCTAGCCTGTGCCCATCTATGCCAGCGCTCCCACCAATGCAAGCAGCAGCAGAGCCACATTGATGCTAGAGCACCAGTTGGGAAAATCAAGAATATCACCAGTGTAGGCAAGGTGTCAGGGTGCTTCTACACTAAACCGTTCTGTACCCACCTTCCAGAAGCAGCACAGGATGTACAAGTGCCTGCAGTGGTGCCAGTGCAGACAGAACCCAGGCGCTGCCAGCATCATGTCACTTGAAGCTGCTCAGACCAGGTTTTCATGACACTGTGCCAATAAAAACCAGAACCCCACTCCCAGGGAAGTTTGTTTGAGTACTGACTGAGCATACACTAAGGCATAACTGAGTAGGGACCTCATGATTTGGCCCAATAATAATTATAGCAAATAAATACAATTTTTACCATGTTCCCATCCGCTTCAGTTGTTTGTTACACACACCTGTTGCATCTGGTTTTAAGTGCAGCTTATAAATTCTTTGAGGCAGGGACTGCCTATTGCTATAGATTAGTACAGCAACTGGTACAATGGGGTCACAGCTGGGTGGGGCCTCTCGGTGCTACTGTAATATAAATAATTATAATACAAGATGTCCAATTGGACAGCACCCAGGGATTGATCCTGAGAGGTGCTGAGCATGAGCAATGATCGCTGAAGTCAATGGGAGTTGCTGCTCCTCAGCACCTCTCAAATAAAGCTCTAATGTAGTTTTTATAAAGTCCATTATAAGACACTATTTTAGCAACTACAGTACCAGGAAAATAACAGGCAGAATTAGAGGAACCTTCTGCTTGTGCCTAGATGCTTTGGCTGATTAAGCTGCAAGTCAGGTTTCCTAAAAAAATTATGATGCTCTTGAGTGTAATGTACACAAGTCCATTTAAAATGTGTAGTGAATGATGGTGGTACACATTTTTAATAAGTTATTTTTTAAACGCAAGGCTTCTCTGCCATATAGCTCTGAGGAATCATCAGTCACAATCATATTTCAGGATCTATACAGAGCCCACAAATATGGAGTAGGTGAGTATGAAATGACTATGCTTAAGGTTTTATTCACATGCATGCTGTAGATGTATAGCACACCGAGCTTCATTATAACTCAAACTGAATCATTACCTGAATTCTAAACTTGCCTATTGAAATTCCAGTTCCATTCTCTGTGGTATCCCCTAATAAAGTACGTGTCATTCACTGTCTAATGCTTCTGGGCAAAGCTCCGTCTATTAAAAAAGGAGTTGAATTTCCTATTTAAATAACTGGCTACAAATTGCCATTATAATAACAGGTTGGCATAAGAACAAAAGAGGGTTAAAATAAACTGAACACATGTGATACACAGTGGTACAGAGTATGAGTGCTCAGACTACTGATTATAGGAAGAAACCTGCTATTTACGTACTCCATGTAGTTTCTCACTGATTTCCTATATTTTAATCATTTGTTTCGTTCTTCTCTAGAATCCCTTCTCTTCACACATGCTCAATGCAGTTCTCTTAAAGCTCCAGAGTTTTCTTCTGTTAGTGTTGCTTCTAATATAAATAATTACGAAGACTGCAAGCAATACGGGGCTTGTCTTCCAGAAGAGCAAATATAGATCAAACTCCAAACAATCTATCCTGACATCAAGCCATTTCTGATACCCTTACTCAGGTTTATTAGTACCTTAACCCAGTAACAGTCCCACTCAAATGAATGCAATCATTTATGCAATAACATGCTACTCTACTTGAGTAAGGACATCAGAATCTGGCGCCTAGAAAGCAGGGACTTGCAAGATTCCAGGGAGTGCACAAACAAGCTGCTATTACTAAGGATATGTTAGAACCATAATTGAGACCAACACATCTAAGTGCATCTAGCGTTGTTCACCCTTAGGAGCATGAGTGCTCTGAATTAGCTCTGAAAAGTGGTTTACTCCACACGCTATGAGAGTGTTTGCACAACTAGTTCAACTTTGTGCTAGTGTGGATAGAATTCTTTAATCAGAATTCATCTATCCATCCTCTTGCTATAGTAGGCCTCTTGCTATGGAGAAGCTTGTGCCCAGATGAGCATTTCCCAACAGTTATACTCCTGTGACACACAGGTGGTTAAAATAGTTTGAAAATACCCTGACAGAATAATTCTGGTAAGTCTTCATTCTATTTTCTCTAATTTTGGGAAATACTTTTAAGTCATATGCTGGGAAAACTAGCTGAAATGACTTCCCAAACGTGGAGAAAATAAAATGCTTGCATAATTCCGCTAAATTCTTAGGGGATGTACCTCTGTTCCCTTTCAGACAACCACATGAGGCAACAACCACCAAGGAAATTGCAACAGAGTAAAAGCAAACTGCTCCTTTTTAATATGGCTAGGAATCCATCAGTATCAAGCTTTCAAATAGAAAGAGTCCTACTTGTAAAATATCTAAAAAGAAACTTTTAAAAGAGCTGTTTCCATTGGCTATATTGTCAATTCTTTGTTTTATTGTTCAGTTGTTTGTTGGCCCTTGACAATTTTATTTGGAAATTCATTAGAAGGGATTCAGCAGAATTCTACCAACATTTACTTTCACTAGTTTTAACGGATTTGCCTTTTCTTTGAAGCTTTAGGAGGTTGTTCTCTTGATTTCCTTGTGGCCTCAAAGTTGAAAACCAAAAGAAAGTGAATGGCAAATTAACTTTTCTTCTTACTTTAACACTTTAATTCTTCAGTTATTTCAACATAGTTGGTCCAATTTTCTATGATCTCTTCCTGTTTTTTGGATGGTGTATATGTGTCGTGATCCATTAGCTACTTACAGTGTCATGCAAGTAGAGACTTTTCTTTAGAGAAACACCAATGGAGAAAGGTGTGATGGTGCCCCGCATAAGGCTTTAGGGAACTATGCTTATGAATATATATATATGACATAACTGGAATATGTTTTACGCTATATATGCCATGTAGCATATCTATGTAAAGGTTATGATCTACTGAATCTATTAATCCTATTTGTATGCATGTATCATTTTTGTATTTGAAGTTATTAATATTGGCTGTGTACTGTCTTAATTTTTAAGTAATCTTTGTAAAGATTGGTCAGTTGTATGTTGTATGTTTGGTTGGTTTCTTGAGAGAGGAATGTGCAAATTAGGTGCTCAGTCAAGAAACACTTAGCAAACAATGGATCTTGGAATGCTCCAATCCACATAAGAACTCTACTTGAGGACATTCAAGGAAGCATGTGGACCATGGCTGCTACCTGTAAGTTCTGAGTCCTGCATGGACATGTGACTTGCCTATGTGACTCCAAAACTCTATCTTGGAGCTGGACTTTGCATAGGAGAGAGGAGGGGGTCTCCACCCACAAGAGAAAGTCTATTTAAGCCCGTGGGAGACCCCTTCATTTTGTCTTCAGCGGGCTAAGGAGATAGCCTCTCCACCCCTAAGGATACCTGAAAGAAACTGAAACAAAGGACAGTAACTACAGGGGGTGTGAGTGATTGCTGGACCCAGACTAGAAGGAGTCTAGTCTGTAAAAGGAAGCTTACTGGAATTCCTCTAAGGGTGAGGTTTTTATCTGTGTTCAGAGTTCTTATTGTATTAGACATAGACTTGCGTGTTCTATTTTATTTTGCTTGGTAATTCACTTTGTTCTATCTATTACTACCTGGAACCACTTAAATCCCACTTTCTGTATTTAATAAAATCACTTTTTACTTATTAATTAACCCAGAGTATGTATTAATACCTGGGGGAGGGGAAGGGGACAAACAACTTTGCATATCTCTCTATCAGTGTTATAAAGGGCAAACAATTTATGAGTTTACCCTGTATAAAGTTTATACAGGGTAAAACGGATTTATTTGGGGTTTGGACACCATTGGGAGTTGGGCATCTAAGTGTTAAAGGCAGGAACACTTCTTAAGTTGCTTTCAATTTTTAGCCACCTTTGTTTTATCAGCTTATAGCTAGATAGATAGATATACTTATTTAGAACTAGACTTTTTCTCCTTCTGCCATCACTATTCAGTCAACTTCCCCAACACCACAACCCTCTCCAGTCCACGCTGCTAAGTAATCATCATCTGAGCCTACTGCTCTGCCCCACTTCACCCCACTATTTGAATCCTTCCACAGGCTGCCTATTTTCCACTGCATCAGATCAGAAGTTTTTTATCCTCACCACATGGACTCCACAAATGTATTGCTCCCTACTTATAGACGCTTATCCTTTTTTTAGAGCTTCCCCCTTTGTTCCACCAATAGGGCCAACCACTAAGCTCATATTTTTTGCTTCTAACACAATCATCTCCAAATTCATGCTTCATCTTATGCATTAAATGTCCTCTCTGAATTAATCCATAAAGCTCCTACGCCTTTCCTCCAGACCCACTTCTACTCTGGTGCTTACAAGAAGCCAGCCAACCAGTGAGGGTAATCAGGGATACCCCATTTTAATTTATATATTAAAAGAGAAAAAAATAAACATACCTTTCAGTGATTTGGAACCATCACGCTGTGTAACTGCTAGCCTATGAAACGGCATGATCTCCTCCCCCCACCTTACTCCCATTATTTATCACACTCAGTTGTAAGTAGATTCAAATTAGTTTGTCAGCTTTTGAGGATGGGTACCCTAGCCGTGAGTGTGTTCTGCTCTGTGTGAATTCCCATTCCCCACCCTTATTCTTATTTCTTTCCTTTTTGTCTGGGAAATAGGTCATTAAGAGTGTTTTGGCCAATATATGCTGGGTAGCATATAATATTAATAATGTGTATTATCTGCACCATATATACGTTAATATGCATTAAACACAAATAGTATAGAGTTATATAGGCTAATTTGCCCTATATGTTTATTATAATCCTGTTCTCTTATGCTCAGTACCCCATAACACCTTGCATTAGCTGAAGTGAGCTTTGGCATAAGCAGATAGGAAACTTGTCAAAATCAAGATACATTTGTTCTATGTCTCAGTACAAACTAGGGGAGTACTGTCACAGACCAGTACCTGAAATGCTAGTATCAAAAAAAAAAAAGAAAAGACCAGAAACAGAACAAGAAGTTAGGGAACTAGAACAAACTGGTTGAATTTTAGTGACATGTAAAAAGATGTGTAACTTGTAAAATCTTCATATAAATACCATCGGCTGACATGTGTAACATTGGGAGCATATTCTCTGCACAAGGTGAATGTAACATCAGTGCACAAGACGGCTTTCCGGAGGCTGGTATCATGTAGAACCTTTCTCATGTACTGTATTATTATTGTCATGGAAATAAACCTGACTGACATTGTTTATTTGTTCTTTTCGAGTATATGTCATAACAAACCGAACTGTGGTCAAGCAATTACCTATACAATTTATCAACAAGTGTCAACATATTTAAACCGTATTAGGAGGATGGGCAGAGCCAAGATGGGGGAGGGAGGAGTATTTTTATGCTGGATAGTATTCATGGCTCAAGCAGTTCTTTGATCTACAGACAATTGCAATGGTGGTTGAAGCTGGAGGGTCTGCTAATTCAGTGCAAAGCGCTACATGTATCCCCAATTCCCCCTTCCAGATTTCACCGGAATCAATAAGGTTCTGCCCATGGATGCCTAGAATGCTCCCTGAAATTTTGGAATTGATTGGATTCAGCATTCAAAAGTTATCACATTACGAAAGGACAGACAGACACACCATCATTTTCTATCTGCCCAGTTCACACCCCTGGGCCTCACACTATCTAGATTTAATGTTTTCAAAAAAGAAAGCACAATTTCTGAGCTCCTCTTATTTGGGTCTAAAGCATTTCAAATTCTAGACAGGCTGAATTAACATCAGGGTCTCAGAAGTGACATATTTTACCAGCAACACCCAGCAAGTCCTCCTCTGAAGTAGAAATTTTTATTTCTTTCATTTTTTAGAATAATTGAAGACTGGATCTCAAAAGCTGTCAACAACATTTTCACTCTAGTACAGCTCTACAGTGCTCTGTGTCCTATGAACTAGAAAATTTTCCTCCCTGATGCAGCCGACATACTTAAAAAGGTTTGTTCACATGAATGTTTCAGAACCTTGCAGTACATTTTAAAATTAAATTTTAATCATCCCAGGAAGTTTAACATAAAAACACCAAAATGATGGAACTCTCCAAGCTTTCCTTTGAAATCTTAATACCCGAGACATTCTATAGTTTGATTCCAAATGGTCTTGAACTAGGAAAGAATAACTTAAATCGTAGCTGACATTTCATGGAAAACTTTGCAAACGTATATCAACAGAACTGGCTCCAAATATGTCCTCTGTTTTATTCTTTCATTTAGATTTAATTTTATTTTTCCTGACCACTACTGCTTTAAGGATATTTGCAGTAAGACAGGATCTTTGTCTGCTCCTGACTGCTTGCTGATTTCCCACTTGAAGTCATAATTCTGAATTTCTAACATCATAATCATGTCAACAGCAACTAAGTATGATGTTACAAACAAAAAGAGAATTATGATTTCAAAAGGGAAACAAGCAGTAAGAGAATGAAGAACTCCTAAGCAACAATTATACTGTTTTTGTGCAATTGTCCTCAGTAAAAACAAAATAATAAACAAATGCAACTATGTGGCTATGTTTTTACAGTTAAAGCACACAACTAGGACCAACAACTGCCACATACCAATTACCATTGTGACATTGCTACCTTTATATTGGAAGCTCTTTTGGGCAGAGTCTGTCTTTTGCTATGAGTTTGTTTAGCATCTAGCAAAGTGAGCCCCAGTTTTAGCTGGGGCCTGTAGGTGCTGCTATAATACAAATTACACACAAAAAATGATGTTAAAAATCATTATTAAGGTTGCAAAGTCAAGCACTCAAAAGTTAGGAAGTGCCAGAATTGAGGTTGTCTGTGCAACCTTCATTTGGTCACCTTGTGAGTCTGCATTATAATACATTTGTTAATTACATGATCACATACTATTTTTAACACAGGACCCTGGTCCCATTCAGTGCACAGGATGGACAGTGCTCAATTAATGAGCTGCTATTCAATATTTTATTTAATCTTCATTGTTCCATGTCTGGTCCCAGGTCTTACTTACTGCACACTATTCAAACCCTGTTCTGAAAGACAGAATTACTAATTTCCTCATGGATAAGATAATGATGAGCCATAACAAAGCCCAGGTGTTTCACAAATATTGAATGTATCTTCACAAAATCTCTGTGAGGTAAGAGGGTGATATTATCCCCATTTTACAGACGAGATGCTGAGGCACAGAGAAATTAAGATCAAAAGTATCCACTAAGTTTGGGTGCCCAATTTGAGACACTTAGAACCTGATTTTTCAGAGTAATTAGCATTATAAATCCTTTACATATTAAAGCACAGCTCCCGTTGACTTCAGTTGCAGGTGTGAATACTCAGCACTTCTGCAAATCAGACCTCAGGTCTCAAGTTGGGCACCCAGAAAATAAGGAACCCACAATTAGTGACCACTTGTGAAAAGTCTGGGTTAAGTAACTTGCCAAGCTTCACACAAGAACTCTGAGGCAGAAGCAGGGAGAGACTCCAGTTCTCCCGGGCAGCATTCAATTGCCTTAACCATGAGACTCTCCTTTCTCTTCCTGCAATACCCTGCCTCATTCAGTACACACCTTACAACTTCTACAAGAAATGAGGCAGGGGCCCACACACAAGTCTCCTTCGCTATAGAATCCTGATTCATGGAGCAAATCCATCCTGTGCACTGAATGAGGCTGGGGCCCTGGGGAAATATAGCACTCTTCTTCTTCTCATATCCTTCCACAACAAACAATCATAGTTTTCCCAGTGTTGGGCAAATGATATAGCCTGGTCTGCAGCCCTTGTGAGATCATGGTGCACAGTTCTTCCATGAGCTGGCAGACCAATAGATGTTTCATGGTTTGTGTTTCACTACAATCACATGTGCATGGGTCATTGGAATAACCCCCTTCCACAAATTGTCTTTGACCAGCCAACTCTTGTTTGGAGGTGATTTAAACCTCTCCAGGTCAACCAATCCTTCTCCATGCCTGCGTGAAGGCGCTTGGTAATGTTTATGTACATTTTGACATCCTCATTGGGTATTTCAAGCTGTGTGTACCACATTTCCAGTCATGTAGCTGTCAGTGATTTTTTTAAGCATTTCTGTTGCAGCATTTTTTTTAAGCATTAGGAAGCTTTTCTCCAATTTCGGGTGGCTAACTGCTGTGGTGTGCCCTTGTAGCAGATGTCTGATATCTATGATCTTTCATAATTGTTCCCTCTTGCTTGTGACCACTCTCCTAATATCCAGAGCAGTGATTCCAGCAAGCACATAAAGGCTGTTCGCATTTGTTGGTTTTAGTCATCCTGTAATGTAGTGGCAGCTGTCATTCAGCACAGGATCCAGTTTCTTTGTATGAGCTGATCTTTCCCACACTGGACGTGAGTATTCGGCAATCAAATAGCAAAGTGCAACTGAAATGGCTCTTAGTGTTGCTGGGTTGGTTGCCCATTTTGAATTTGCAAACTTCCTAAGTATGTTGTTCCAGATGCTAATTTTCCCTTTTGTCATCTCCACATGTGCCTTGAAGGAAAGAGAGCATGGTCTAGCGTCACTCCAAGGTAGATAGGATTCCAGCCGTGGTCATTTGATACCTGATTCCAGATGATGCTGAGTTGTCTATTGGCCTCACAACTCTGAAGATGGAAGAGACTCCCTTGTGTTTTGGCTGAGTATGTGCACAATTGGTTCCAGGTGTAATAGCCTGAGAGCCTGGACAGCACCAACATTAGCATAGCTTTGATCTAGAGGAGATCCTTGGCTTGGGCAGCGATGCATAGGTCATTAGCATAGATAAGACTTCTTGTGCTGAGTTGGGTTGGTTGATCATTCATGTAGATGTTGAAAGATACTGGCAAGAGTACACTCCCTTGAGGTAGGCCGTTTTTCTGTTGTCACCATCAGCTCCACTTCCTGCATTGTTCAACATAAAAATGTCAGTTCTCTAGTAGAGATTGTATCAGTCATGAGGTGGTGTGGTGATCTTTCATCATGTTGTATATTTTAGAGAGGAACCTTTGGTGATTCAATGCACTGTATGCTGCTCATAAGTCAACAAACACAGTGCCTGTTACCATACCCTTTTCAAAGCTATCCTTGATGTATTGAGTGATGTTTATCACTTAACTGATGCATGACTTGCCTGGGCAGAATCCAGCTTCCTCTGCGATTAGGTGCTTTTCAACGAGAAGTGAGAGGCGGTTTAAGATAAGAGGCTTTGCAAGTGACATAGTAGCAGGTCTGAAGTTCTTCGACTCCACTGCATCCTTCCCCGACTTCAGGAGTGCCGCAACCTGTGCTCATCGTCAGATCTTGGGTCCTTTGTATGCGACTGGGCGTGTCTTAAACAACTTGATTCACCAGTTCTTTGTTGGTGGTCCGAAAGGTTTGATTTGTTTGGTACGAATGTCATCTAGACTGGGGACTTTGCCATTCCTATGGGTGTTAATTCGGAGGTTAATTCGATCACTGTGTACTGTGCCCTAAAATTATAAGCCTCCTGGTCTTCTTGCTGCTTAAGCCATGACTTGGGTTGTTTGTTTGATTCCTTGCCATTTTCTAGGAGTTGGTGTGTCACCTGGTCTGCAGTAATGTTGTAGTGTTGCTCTGCTTTTTGGGGGGCCTAGTTAAGCTTCCAGATGGTTATCCATGCTTTCTTACTGCTGTGGGTCATGGCCATGCTCTCAGTAAGATGCTGCCATGACTTCTGTTTTTCCTCCTTTAGCGCAGAGACCAGTTCTTTGCCAGCTGTGATGGTATCCTCAATAAATGGGTCTGCTTCAAACTTCTGCTTGTATTTTGCGTACTGATCCGATAGCTCAGACGTGAGTCCTGGCACATAATTTGTTCTGCAGCCTAGTGGAATATGTTTCTTTGAGGCAGTGCACCCCACATTGACAAACTGGTCATAATTTTCTGTATTCGTTCGATTTTTCTTAGAATAGTATCAAAGTTGTTGGTGAAGCCCTTCCGTTCCACTTTCTTAAAATTAAAGCAGCACTGAATTGGCCCTGAGTTCAGTATTAGGGCTCCAAGAATAGAATGTGAGCGTGTAATTAAAAACTGTATCATAATACAGCATGACAGCTCCTTGTCTCTCCTCCCCGCTGATTCCTTGACTCAGTCTCCTTTTCTAGCCAGTCCCAGTCACCTCCTCCCCCTCAGCTCCTTATCCAATTTCAGTGTTGACCCTCCCAAGCCAGGTGGCTCCCAGTTCTCTCCACCTACAGTCACTGGCTGCCAGTACCCTCTGCCTCCAACTCCCAGTTTCTCTCCCCTCCTTCAGTCCCAGACTCCTTGTCCCAATCTACTCCTTTCCTTCCCACGTAGTCCAGCTTTTGTCCCCTCCACATTCAAATAAAACAGCTTCCTCTTCCGCACACCCTGGATTCCAGTAGGGGGAGGGGGTCACAGAGAGCACAGGAGAGACAGGCGTCCTGCTCTCCGTTCCTCTGCCTGAGCCACTAGGAGCAGTAATTATAGGAAAATCCTTCTAAGCCCCTGGTAACCATGGAGCATTCTCAGTCTCTGTGGGGACAGTGAATGGAGAATCTAGTTACAATAGGAGCTGTGAGAGGCTCGAGCATGCTCAGTGAGGACAGAATTTTCAGAGATTTTTAGCTGTTAAAGTCTAACAAGTATCTACGGGATTTCTCAAAGCCTTATAACTGGACTACATTTGGGCAGATTTTCGCAGCGATGGCAAAAGGCACATCCTGGACACAAAGGCTACTGTCCTGCCAAATTTCATGTCTGCTCCAAAGCATGTGAGCGGTAGAGTTTATCAAAGAAAACAATACAAGATTTTTAACCTGGGTAAAACAATGATTTTTTCCCTGGCCTTGTTCTTGGAAATGGCTCAAATGTTCTGGCTGAAATTTTCCAGAAAAAATTCAGCCTGAGGCAGACACTCAGCCTGGAAAACTTAAGCCCAAACAGTCGATGTCTAGCAAAGGTATAAGCAACTGAAAACTGGGTCTTATCAAGGGAAGTATCCGGCAACCTTAATAGCAGGAAGTGCTACTAGCCTCTCCTAATTCCATTTGTGGTCTCAGACAAGCCACTTAACTAGTCCACCTTAGTTTCCCCACAAGATAAACACCTGTCAAATGGGCCTGATTACCCATATTCAGACTACTACCATGGAGTTTCCACCAGACTGTACTCTTTGCGTAAAGGTGTGTGAGTGCATGTGTGTTTGTGGCATGTTTCCCCCTGCCCCCCACCATGAATAGCATGTTGAACCTCTTCCTCTCCCCCCATCCTACAAATGTCAGATGGACAACATCATCCTCACTGAAGCCATGTACCTCTGTACTTCCTTCCAGGTCCCTGTGGTGTCTTGTCATATTGTCAGATGACCACAAACCAGCCGCTGCCCTTGATATCTCACCCTTACCCCTCACAGTGTGGAGGTGGAAACTGGGCAAAGTGATGAAATAATTCAGCGTTACTTTACCCAGCACAAGTTCCACAGATTTCAAGACGGGGGAAACCAAGCACTGCACCCAGCAATGGCCATCTCAGAGCACAGACCCCAAACACTGCAGCACATCCATAAAGGGGGTTCTGCAGGGTTCAGGAACAAGGGTGAAGAATGCCTTCAAGAAATCCCTTCCACTCCTGTTCCCATCCCAGATAAACTGAGATTTCACACATGGAGACAAAGGGGAGACCACCCCATATTACTTACACATCAGTAGGTTGTTATGAAGATATATTAGTTAATGTTTGTACACATCCTTCAATTATGTAAGAGCTAAGTATAATTCTTGACAAAAAGACCAGAAGAAAATATATATCTGCCCATTGAAATGTAAACACTCAAGATTTAGAAGGGATGTCAATGTGAGCAGCAGCTCAGCACCTCTGAGAATCAGATCACTTTTATATACATTAAATCTAGGCATCAACATTTTTGGCTATGGCGAATAAACTATGCATTTCAGTCTTCCATTTTCTTTCTTAACTACTGCCACATATTTCTGAGATTATGTTTTAAGTTTCTCTCCACTTTTATCCCAGATCATTTTCTTGAGCAGCAAGACTTTATATGCAATTTTCCAAGACTACCTTCATTGCTACCATTTTTCTCCTTTTAAAGTGCAGTTGTGCACTGAAACGTGACTTTAAAAGACAGGCATTGTGCATTTGTATATTTATTGTCTCTGGATGCACTTGCATATCAAATGTACTCAGTAGAACTTTTGTCTTAACTGCCAATTCAATCTGGGCTCTGAAAATCAAGCTAGGTACATTCTCTCATGGGATATCATCAATAATAATCTGTTATTCTTTCAGTTACACCCGTGCAGAAGTACTGTCATCACACTGCTCCTTCACTGATGTCTGCACAACCCCATTATTAATCTCATTATCTGACTGGTCCTGTCACTGGAATTTCGTAAACAATTCTGTTGCTGTTGCACAAAGAGAATAGAACCAACTTCCCTCTCTCTTAGCTGTGGTGGCTGTGCAGGGCTAACAAGAATAGAAACCCAGGCCTTGTCTATACCACACATGCTCTGCCAGCAGACCTCCCCAAGCCTAGATGTAGCTTATGCCAACAGGAGTTTTTCTTTCAAATGACATTAGCTATGCCAACAGTTGGCATAGCTGCATCTACACTGGGGATTTTGCTAGTTATATTGACTGGAAGTGGGGTTTTTTTCACCCCACTGACATAGCTATGCTAAAAAACCTTCTAGTGTAGACTTGGCCTTATTTTTGTCACTAAAGACAGCAGATATGCTGAATGCACACAGGAGACAGATTGATGACTTGATTGGTGACTCCAGGCTTGTCCTCACTGCAGGGTTAACTCGAGTTATCACTTGAGGGTTGCCCCTGACTTGAGTCTCATCCACACACAAAAACCCTTAACTCCTGGGTGATGGCAGTTTTTTTACTCAAGTTGGCTGGCCAGTCAGTGGGTATTATAGGCTATGGCTCATGTTAACACATTTTATCAGCTGCTAACGCAGACATCTGTGTAGCTCAGGTGTTATTCGGCTAATTTGAGAGGAGTTATTTTAGTTTATCTACATAGAGTAAACATTGCACGACAGAAGGTGCCAGTTTTGCATAGTCATGTTTCAGACTAGATCCACACTCTTAAATTGCCTGAGCTTCTTGTTTGGCTATATCTTTAATTTTCCAGATCTCTTTAAATCCACACTCCCCTCTGTATTGTATTAACTGACCCACCACATTTCAGGTTCTTTCCAAACATGCACATGGCTGCCTAATGTCTCCTCCAGCTCATTGTATTCAGGGTGAACAAGATAGATGCTCCCTACAGCAGCCTCTTGAGCATACCGCTTGTCACCATCTTACCACTTATATCACCCTCTGGTCTCTATTATCAACACTTTTTGTTTCAGGTAAGCAGAGCTGGTCGGTTGAAAAATGAAGAGAGGAAAAATAAAGAGTCATAAAAGTTATCAGAATTTCTCCCCCTCTCCTCCACCTCCCCCCCCCCCCCCCCCCCCCCCCCCCCGTTTTCAAAATCTTCCCCAATCAGGCACACGCACAAATAAAAAGGCAAGGGGAGAAGATGAGAATGTCATGAAGAATTTCACTTTTTTCTATTTTTCATCAACATTTTCTGTGCAGCTCTACAGTGGAGGATTTCTCAATCCATATATACTAATAACCTTATTGATTGCTGTATCATACTGCATGAAGGACCAAGCTTTCAAGTTTCACACAGTGAACTCAGTTTGGTTATCTTTGTCAGGTCAGACTCCGGCAAACAGAACAAACATCATGCAAGTAGTCTTATGTATTGAGTCAGACCATGGACTGAATGGACATAATTTCTACTTTGCAGCCAGCTGCATGATTTCTTCCTTATTTATAACCCTGAGGGGAACACGCTCAGAGATACTTTAGATGTGAATGCAGACACCTGTGATTTTAATTTGCAACTAATATAGCATGCTTGCATATTTATGTATTTCTAACACACCCATCATGTTAATAACAGGTGCCATACACTTAATTAAGAATATCATTTCCATCTGAAAAGGACTATACTCTTCTTTGTTTTATGCTGCTTTCTTAAATGAGTTTATTCCTGTATGCAATAGGAGACATATCAGGTCATCCTGCAGTCATTGTTGAAGGCGGGCCTGTACAGAGTGAATACTTACATAGACAGGTGGCCTGTCTAAATTAGCAACATTTGCACCAGTTTAACTACGCTGATGTAGTTACAGTACTTTGAGGCAAATCCTTACCACAGACACACAACCCATGCAAAATGATGCTTGCACCAATGTGATTTACCTTATTAAAGGCTTGTGTAGATTAGGGACATTCGAACAAGTATAACTACATTTGCCCTTGTGCAAATTTCTCCAATCTAGACAAGCCCCTGCGCTCATCATCCTGAGCCCTGGTGGTGGGGAACCCTACAGCAAGGACTTTCCAGCCAGCTGTCAACTGAAAATTGTTCAGGCAACTATAACTGTTGAGTTTGCTACTATCTCTCATCCTTGACACTGTCACCATTTTCAATTTTATGTCAAAAGAGGAGTAGAGTGAATAAAGGAAATCCAGACTGAGTCACCAGCACATCAAGGAGCCCAGTCTTGAATTGTTTGGGCATTCAAAACTCCAGTATTACAAGGAATCCCTCTGATAGGTCAAGTTTAAACTTGTTTTCTGCATTTGTTACTAATCATATTAGAAAATATTGATAAAAATTGTAAAGCAGAAGCATCTCATATTTGCCCATGGTTCGCAATTGGAAATAACATGTTAGCCATCAGTAAACGTAACCTGAAACTAATGCAGATCACGTTATACTAGTTATACTTCTGTATGCAGCCTTAGGCATATGGCTGTCTGACAACTGCACCCCTTGTGTGTGTGAGATCCAACCATTTCTTAAGCCATTGATGAAATTATCCCCAGAAGAAAAACTCTTGTAACAGGTTGAGTTAACAGAAATACATGAGGTTCAAGACAGCACCTCAGACACTATTCTGGTGTCACTAGCTGTTTTCATGGAGGACTGATGGAGATAGGGAAAGTTTGAAGACATAAAATTCCATGGAAGATGATCATTAATAAAGGAAGAACACCTACTTACATTTCTAAGTGTGGGATAAACTAAAAGACTGTAAACCAGTGGTGGGCAACCTGCAGCCCGTGGGCGGCCCAGCAGGGTAATCTGATTGCAGGCTGCGAGACATTTTGCTGATTTGACCGTCCGCAGGCACGGCCCCCCGCAGCTCCCAGGGGCTGCGGTTCGCCATTCCTGGCCAACGGGAGCTGCAGGAAGCGGTGGGCCGCAGGAATGTGCTGGCCACTGCTTTCCACAGCTCCCATTGGCCAAAAATGGCAAACTGCGGCCACTGGGAGCTGCGCTGGGCCATGTCTGTGGACAGTCAACGTCAGCAAAATGTCTCGCGGCCCACAATCAGATTACCTTGCTGGGCTACATGCGGCCTGCCGGTTGCCCACCACTGCTGTAAACCCAAATAAATAATCCATTCATCATTCCTGTGTGGTAGATAACTTCTACAAGAAATGCTTGAAAAATGTTTTGTTTTCATATTTCAACAAAATTTTGAAAATAGCTGATTCCTCCTAACTATGATCTTCATTTAGGGGATGGGAGAGGGAGGATGGTTTCTGGTTAAGCAGAAGAGAGTCAGAAGGTCTGGATTTTACACTTGGCTGTGCCACTGACATCCTGTGTGACAATGAGCAAGTCACCATAAGTCTACACACAGCACAGTAAGCCCTGGTCAGTGGGATTCAGGCTTGTGGACTTAGTGTTTTTAAGTCCATGCTTGAGTGGTCACACTAACACTACTCTGTAAACTTGGGTTTATCATTGCTGGATCTGGGTTTCACAGCTTTGCTTATGTGTCTGTACTGTACTACACAGACCTTCTGACTCGAGTCTGCAGCTTGACCTACATTCACACTTCAAAATGACAGCGGGGCTTGTGCTCTGACCCACTACCCTTGCAGGATCCTAGGACCCAAGATGTGAATGCTTGCGGAGTTGACTTAGACTAATTTGTGTGTGGACTGAAAGGGACGTGGGCTCAAACCTGAGTTAGAGCCCAGGCTGCGTGCAGTGTAGCCATACTGCTCTCTCTGTGCCCCCACCCCATCTGTAAAACCACGTTAATAGTAGGGCTGTAAATTCATTACAGTTAACTCAAGCTATTAATGCAAAACAAATTAACTAGATTTTAAAAAGTCACGATTAATTGCAGTTTTAATCACACTGTTAAACAATAATAGAATACCAATTTAAATTTATTATAAATATTTTGGGATGTTTTTCTACATTTTCAAATATATTGATTTAAATTACAACACAGAATACGAAGTACAGAGTGCTCACTCTATATTATTATTTTTGGTTACAAATATTTGCACTGTAAAAAAGATAAACAAAAGAAATAGTATTCTTCAGTTCACCTCATACAAGTACTGTAATGCAATCTCTTTATCGGGAAAGTACAATTTACAGATTTAGAATTTTTTTTTTTGCATAACTTCACTCAAAACAATGTAAAACTTTAGAGCCTACAAGTCCACTCAGTCCTACTTCTTGTGTTCAGCCAATTGCTAAGACAAACAAGTTTGTTTACATTTATGGGAGATAACGCTGCCTGCTTCTTATTTACATTCCCTGCAAGTTAGAAGGGCGTTCACATGGCACTGTTGTAGATAGTGTTGCAAGGTATTTACCTGCCAGATATACTAAACATTCGTATGCCCCTTCATCCTTTGGCCACCATTCCAGAGGGCATGCTTCCATGCTGAATTTAAATTGCTGTTCTATTATTGTTTAACAGTGCGATTAAAACTGAGATTAATCGCAGCTAATTTTTTTAATCTCATGATTGTGTTTATTGTGTGTTGCGTTTGACAGCCCTAGTTAATAGCATTCCTCTACCTTATGGGGTGTGTTGTGCGGATAACTACATTGAAGATTGTGAGATAATCACAGAGACCACAGGGATGCCTTAGACAGATGTTGGTGAAGTCCTTTAAATTCTTTGGGAGGAATGTGCTATAGACAGGGTTTACAGTGTGGAAACGAAATGCACAAGGATTAAGTGACTAGCTCCAGACCACCCAGCGAGTCGCTGGCTAAACTGGGACTGAGGGCTCTGGAATTCCTAGTCCACCAGCCATCTCTGCAGACCACGCTCCTTCTCCGGGAGCCACGGCCTGGCAGTGGAGCCGCAGGGTTACACTCTGGGAGCCTGAACGGGCTTATGTAACCACCTCAGGACCATGTGGTGGGTACTACACCCAGACTCCACCTTCCGCCGCTGCCTCCCCCCAGCGCACAGACACAAGGAGGAGGAAAAAAACAGAAGGGTGGAAAGGAGGGAGCTGACTTAGACCCAGCCTCCTCCTCCTCCAGCTGCTGGCTGGGGCTTTTGTTTTCTTCCCAGCTCGCTATCCCCCACACGTGATTGCTGTGTTATGGCAGGGCGAGTGCACCTATAACGACTGCTAACACTGCCCGAGGAGAGGGGGGGAGAGGCAGGGAGCCAGGCAAGGCGGCTGGGGGGGGGGGGGGGGGGCGATAAGTAGGCAGCGAGCCATCCATGCACACACAGCCAGGGGGAGGGAGGGGAGGCAGCATGCCAGGCAAGCCACCGCTCCCTCGCCCTGCCTGCTAACCCTTCTCCTCCGCAGCCTGCCCGAGAGCCGCTGCCTCGCCGCGGTGACTGCCTGGGGGAGCGGGAGGAGCGGGGAAGGAGCGAGACCCGGACAATGGCGGCGGCGGCTGCCACCAGCAGCCCTGGCAGCGCTAGCAGCACGTTGCAGCAGCCGCCGCTGGAGCCCTGCTTGAGGAAGCCGCAGCAGGCGCCGCCGCGCATGGACCCCCGGCGCAGGCAGGCAGCGCTCTCCTTCCTCACCAACATCTCGCTGGACGGCCGGCCGCCGCTGCCGCACGAGGAGAGCGGGGCAGAGCCGAGCGGGGGCGCCGCCAAGGCGGCCGCCGGCAGCGCCAGGACTCGGCACAGCCTGGGCGCCTTCCAGCCCCCCGCCGCGGCAGCGGCTCCGCAGCAGCCGGGGGGCCACTGCGGCAGCGGCCGGCTCTCGAGCCCCCCGGGAGCGGCTGGGGAGCCGCCGGAGGAAGAGGAGGAGGATGCCTTCGCCAGCGTGCAGGTGCCGGCAGCCGCCTTCCTGGGCTCGGGGACCCCCTCCGGGGGGGCCGGCGGCAGCAGGGGCCGCCTCAACTCCTTCACTCAGGGAATCCTGCCCGTCTCCTTCTCCAGACCCATCCCGCAGGGCTACTGCTGCCTGGAGCAGGGCGGCCCCGGCGCCTTGGAGCTGCAGAGGTCCCGGTAAGCGAGCCCCGTGCACGCCCCTCGCCTCCCTGCGCCGAGCGCGAGTCCCCGGGTGCGGCGTGCACAGGGCACCGCGCGGGCCGGTGGGTGACACTTGCACGCGGGCAGGCGACACTGACCCCTAAAGGTGCCAGAGGGGACGGGGACCCGGACCCGGAGCTAACTCCGGCCAGGGTGAGCAGCACCCAACCTCCGGGGGTGGGGTGGGGGTGGGGGGGCGCTGCGGGCTTTTGAACTTAGTCCAGGTCACCTTGGCAAACCCATTAGTTCTGGTTTCAGCTGGGCCAAGATCGTATTGTTTATACAACGCCCCCTTCCCCGCTGAAGTTCTGTGTGCTACCGATTAAGATATGTGCAGTTAACGCTTGTTTCAGGGGCTGGTGCCCCGTGCTCAGGAGACCTGTCAATGCACATTTCCTGGCATGTGAACATCTGTGCAGCGGCCAGGTTAGAGAGCAGATCAGATACAGGGTTAAAAATAGCTGTTGATAGACTGTGTTAATCGTTAGGGTGTCATTGGGTCGGTGACAGCAGAAAAGGCCTGGCTGCTAAGTTATTGCCTCTCCTTTTTCCATTAATGGGTAGCAGGCATTTGTCTGTTCTTAACATTAATCTGGCATTTTTAACAAGCTGACCTGAGTAGCAGTGTTAGTTTGTAGGGTTCAGACACAGATCTGGATTTTGAAATATTGATCGGTGAGGTTTCCCTCCTCCCTGTCTAGTGTAAGCATTCTGTTTACCTAATAGAAAGATTAAGAATTGCAGTGTTGTAGTAACCCTGTTGAATAAATGAGCCATACATGACAGTTCTGTGCCATTCTCAGTTTAAGCGCACATCATTCCTTTAACCTCCATGAACATTTTCAGAGTTGAAGCATTTTCTTTTAGCATGCACATTGAGCAGATGCTCAACAGTTAAAATATTGTCATTTGACAGTGTCTGGGACCCAGTAAGGTGAGGGATAATGACAGTTATACTGGTGTAAACTGCAGTACCACAATGGAATAGGTAAACTTCTTGTAGTTGTGGCAATTTACGTCCCATCAGCTGGAGGCACCATGAAGAGAACAAATAATTATTTTAGTATATGAATGTGGATATTTATATATGTGTACTGTGGATTTAGCTGTGTCATGCTGATTAATGCATTCAGTGGTAAATTAGCAGGCAAGTTTTTCAAAGTTTCACCCTAAATGGTTCAGGTTTAAACTCATATGTATATTCTTGCCAGATATCCTTTTTTTATACTTAGTGCAACATTGGTTTTCTTATAAATAAATCCAAAGTCTTACCCCCTTGTTTTCTCATTTGTGTAAATGCAATGGACTGAACCTATCATTCTGAGTGCTTTCTAGACAGACTGCTAACACAAATACTATTGAAAGACCCTGCTCCAGAGTCCACTTTCCATTGACTACAATGATTGGACATCAAAAAATACATGAAAGAAAAGAGACTTGCTAACCCCTTAAGCAGGCCCTTTATCTACAGACACCACTTTTTCTTATGGTGAATGTCTTACCACCTTGTGCCACTGGTTATTAGTTTGCCCTTTTAATGGACTCTCCCACAGAGAAGAATCTCGCTTGCTTAAATATTTCTAAAGACATCTACTAAGAATACTCAACAATGTACAATTGTATATGTGCATTATGGAATAAATGTATCAGAGATACACAATAATCCTCATTCGCTTAATATTCGCTTAACAGTCTCCACGTAAAAGAATAAATGGGCACAAATCAGACGTCAAGAATTATAACATTCAAAAACCAGTCAGAGAACACTTCAATCTCTTTGGTCGATCGATTACAGAACTAAAAGTGGCAACTCTTCAACAAAATAACTTCAAAAACAGACTCCAACGAGAGACTGCTGAATTGGAATTAATTTGCAAACTAGATAGATTAACTTAGGCTTGAATAAAGACTGGGAGTGGATGGGTCATTACACAAAGTAAAACTATTTCCCCATGTTTATCCCTCCCCGCCCCCCCCACTGTTCCTCAGACGTTCTTGTCAACTGCTGGAAATGGCGCACCTTGATTATCAATACAAAAGGTTCCCCCCCCCTCCTGCTGGTATAGCTCACCTTACCTGATCACTCTCATTACAGTGTGTAGGGTAACACCCATTGTTTCATGTTCTCTGTGTATATAAATCTCCCCACTGTATTTTCCACTGAATGCAGCCAATGAAGTGAGCTGTAGCCCACGAAAGCTTATGCTCAAATAAATTTGTTAGTCTCTCAGGTGCCACAAGTCCTCCTTTTCTTTTCGCGGATACAGACTAACACGGCTGCTACTCTGAAACCTGTTAATATCTTAGGTGTCACAGTGGAGTAGGGAAGAAACTGGAGGCAGAAACTGTGCTTCTCCAGACCAGCACAATTTCCACTCCTACATTCCCCATTTGTTATGCTCACTTTTCTTTTTACGAATACAGACTAACACGGCTGTTACTCTGAAACCTGTCACTTCTTTCTATTTCTCCCATAGATTTAGCTAAGTAGACTTTGACTCTCATGCTTCAACAGTTTATAAGGGTAATTGATCGTAAAAGTACCATAGGCTGCTGTAGAAACAGCCTTTTAAGGGTTAGCTTTAGTGGAAAAATTGGAGGTCTACCAGATGAAAGTTGTCTCAATACTGTATACCCCCTGTCCTTGATTTGATCTGAATTATAGTCATAGCTTTCTGAGGTCCTTTTACAGATGTTGATGCAGAGGTAAGCCCCCAATAAAATAGCTGCTGGTGATGTACCCTATCGAACCCAAGCTTCAGTCTAGTTCTAGTCTTCATCTATAGTTCCTCCTTTGATAAGAGTTTCTCCATTTATTTGAAAAAGAGATGTTCTGAGCAGTGCTCTGTTACTGTTCAAGAGAAGATTTTCTCCTCACCCCTGTTGTTCTCCTTACTGAATAATAGTTGTATTAATGCTCCTGTAAAGGCTTACTCGAGTCCCAAAGATCCTTCTTATTTTTCATTGCATGCACATGTTGACCCTATATTATAGACGGGACATCTTCCTCCCGGCTGAAGAGATCTGGATGGGACTTCTTCAGATCTCATCTGTGTCACTCCTTAACTGGACTCCTCTGATCTTCCTGCCAACCCCTTACATCTCTTGTTTTGCAATGTTTCCCTTCTCATTTCTGTATCTGCTTGGTTGTTTTATTTCCCTCCCCAATACATACAGCTTTTTATATTAGCTTGCTTGGAAAAGTTGGAGATATAGCAAATGAAAATTGTCCGTGGCTGCATACCCGCTTATTCAATCTGCCTTGTAGACTGCATTATCTAATCTAATAGGTAATCAAGATTTCTTACGCTAGGGGGAATCCCCACAGATCAGGGTTTCATAAACCAGCTCAGTGTTTAATGCTGCAAAAGCACTGGTTATGAGGCACCTTGTAGGTTTCACTTTATTCTGCATACAAATAGCAGAGTTGATTATTGGAAAGTTGAGAGAGAGAGAGCGATCTGAACATCAGCTCACCCAATATACGGTACCAATCAGGTATTGGCCCTCTCTGAGTTCTCCATGTGCTTACGTGGTGCACCCAGATTTATAGATTTGAAGTTAGAAGTGTTTTCTCATGCAGTTGCTTCTTCTTGGGCTAAATTAAGCTCTGGTGTAAGTGGGATGCCTGGTAAATTTGGCCCTGGGCTTTGTATCACTTGTGTGCTCTTTAGTGGCAAGTTTTCCCTTCAGTTACACCTGTGCAACCATGCTGACTATAGTGAGATTGTATGGATGTAATCTAGAGCAGAACTTGGCCCACACTGAATATATTGCCATTATAAAATGCACATGGCACCTTTCAAAATATCTGATAAATAGATAATATAATTATAAAGCAGCACCAATTTGACTACTCTAGCTTGCACACAGTGCATAAGGTATCCTTTCAGAGGTCTTATATAAGCCTTAGGCTCAAGTATAGATTATGCACAATGAACAGCCATTAGACTATCCTTACTTACAAATTATCCACTAGGTCCTACTTTTACAAGAGAGCTACATAACAGATAAATCATATGCATGCACACTGCTGACATAAGCCCAAGCACAGAGTTCAAGTGAGACCTTCTGCTGTTCAGTTAATGGTGAGGAAAGAGCCAAATGCTCTGCATATGGCCTTCCACTATGAGCAGGATGACAAGGAGAGAAAAAAAAAATCACTGAAATTGCCCCAAGACAGTCATTAGCTCACCTGAAGGAGAGTCATTAGGCAGTAGCTTTCAGTGATGAGAGTATAGGGATTAGAAAGGAGTGGAGGAGAGTAAAATAAAGTGTTCAGAGAATTTCTTTGTATCTGCTTTCTCCCACTCCCCTTGTGGCAGACTTGAGTTTGATCTGTCATTTGAAAGACTAGTTCTCTATGCTTAGACGTGCACTTTGTTATATAGTAATATGAAATTACAATATCACACAAGACATGCTATATGATGTTTTTGTTTTCAGTTAGTTTTCAGAAGCCATTGTGAACATATAATCAGAGTTTCCTGCCTTTTTTGTTTGTGTTAGCAGTTTCAATAATTGCATACTAGTTTATATTTAACAAGGTTATCATTAATGTGGTTTGGGTTTCTGCTGTACATTTATTCACAAGAAACAAACTGTACAAGAACATGGAGCTGCTTGCTGTTTGGAGGCTGATATATAATTATGTGTATACAAGAAAAAAACTCTAACCCTGATTTTAAAGTTGGCACATAGATGCTGAAATTCAGATTAACTTGTCTGGTGCCTAAGTTATTATTTATTTTAAATGATCTGTTAAACAGATGGCTAAAAATGGTAGACCACTTGAGATATAGAGCCAGATACTGCCACCCTTACTCATGTAAGAGCACCTCACTCTTCTGGTAGTCCCATTGGGCCTGTTTATGGAGGAAACATGAATAAAGGTGGTAGAATCTGGTCCTGAAACAACAAATGTGATTGCTTTTCACTTACAGCTAGAGCATTTACCTCCATAGTTATTTATGAAAAATAAACATTGATATTTTGTTTGGTGATGTTGCCCTCTGTTGTGTTAACTTCAGTGGAGTAATTGCGCCAGACAGTAGGGCCCTCTCATAGTTAAAGGCAAAACCAAACCCTTTTGGGGGACTCAAATTGTAAGAGACTAGCATATAGATTCTGTTATTCTTGAGGATTGCTGGCATTAATGACCAGATTTGAGATTTAAACTTCACTTTTCATCACATTTGCCTTTCTCATCATAGTAGGATGAGGGTAAGGAATCACTTCTTGGACAGCTGATACTGGAAAAGGAACAGAATGGAACAGATGCCAAGTAATTGAGCATTGTTCATTTAAAGAGACACTCAAGTAGTTCTGGCCTGAAATTTAATTTACTTTAAGAAGGTATATTGTCCAACTAAAGAAAAATCACATTTATTTCCATGTTTTAGTAGCTATCCGGATTATTTTTTAACATTAAAAATCTAGTTTACTTTTCATTATTTGAAGTTCACCAATATTGTTTATCTTCCAGCTCACTCAGTTTGGACAATGCCGATAGGAGTCACTTTCACACTCAGGTTCTCATGAACTAGCACAGTGCTCGGACGTTTGAGTAGCAAAGTCATGAAGTGGGAATATTTTAAAAACCAAACAAAACCAGTTTAAAACATGAAAGTGTTTATTAATAATGGCATTGGTCATTTTTAATTTACAGACCCTATTTTGGGCCTCCACTAAGTAATAGTCCCTTAAAAAAGATGGGTAACATCGTTAGAAATTTAGATACTCACCAAAAAAACAAAACAAAACAAAAAGCCCTGGGTGAGTGCTAGAGCTGCAACAACCCATTAGGGGGCTGTTCAGGAGCTGAATCCTGGAGTTCAGTTTGCAAAGGGTTGGCAGTGAATCAAACCTGTCATGTTTGCTTGAAGGTTTGAATTAAGTTAACTTGAACCTTGCAGCGGTTCTCAAACTTCATTGCACTGTGACCCCCTTCTGACAACAAAATTACTACATGACCCTGTGTGGGAGTGGGGCCAGAGCCGGAGCCTTAGCTCCGCCGTCCCGAGTGGGGGCAGAGGGGGCCTGAGCCCCACCACCCCGAGTGGGGAGGAGCCCAGGCTTCAGTCTAATGCTGGCTTGGCAACCCCATTAAAATGGGGTCATGACTCACTTTGGGGTCCTGACCCCCTGTCATAAATATAAAGGGAAGGGTAAACACCTTTAAATCCCTCCTGGCCAGAGGAAAAACCCTTTCACCTGTAAAGGGTTAAGAAGCTAGGATAACCTCACTGGTACCTGACCAAAATGACCAATGAGGAGACAAGATACTTTCAAAGCTGGAGGAGGGGAGAAAGAAAGGCCCTCTCTGTCTGTGTGATGCTTTTGCCGGGAACAGAAAAGGAATGGAGTCTTAGAACTTAGTAAGTAATCTAGCTAGATATGCGTTAGATTCTGTTTTGTTTAAATGGCTGATAAAATAAGCTGTGCTGAAGGGAATGTATATTCTTGTTTTTGTGTCTTTTTGTAACTTAAGGTTTTGCCTAGAGGGATTCTCTGTATTTTGAATCTGATTACCCTGTAAGGTATTTACCATCCTGATTTTACAGAGGTGATTCTTTTACTTTTTTTCTTCAATTAAAATTCTTCTTTTAAGAACCTGATTGCTTTTTCATTGTTCTTAAGATCCAAGGGTTTGGGTCTGTGTTCACCTATGCAAATTGGTGAGGATTTTTATCAAACCTTCCCCAGGAAAGGGGGTGTAGGGTTTGGGGAGGATTTGGGGGGGAAAGACGTTTCTAAGTGGGCTCTTTCCCGGTTATATATTTGTTAGATGCTTGGTGGTGTCAGCAATAAAGTCTAACGGCAAAAGGTAAAATAGTTTGTACTTGGGGAAGTTTTAACCTAAGATGGTAAAAATAAGCTTAGGGGGTTTTCATGCAGGTTCCCACATTTGTACCCTAGAGTTCAGAGTGGGGAAGGAACCATGACACCCCCAGTTTGAGAACCGCTACTTCGAGGAATCCCATAACTCCTTAGTACACCTTACACTGCTGCGTTTGAGGGAGGGTAGATTTTCTAGTGGACTCCATTTCCCCAAGGTGAATGGCCTCCTCCTCCTCAGTCTTGAAGGAACAGTGCTCTTGTGTCCAAGTCTATGCCTTAACCCCAGGAAATTTGGTTTCTGTTCCCAGGTCTGTAATAGAGCTGCTGTGTGTCTTTGGACAAGTTCTGTGAAGCCTGATTTTCAGTAGTGCTGAGTACACGTAGGCCCTTTACCTCCATTTCCTCCTCTGTAAGATGGTGATCGTACTTGTGTATGTCACAGGATAGTTGTTTGATTAAATCAATATTTGTAAAGTGCTTTGAGGCTCTGGGATGAAGAGTGTTATACAAGTGCAAAGTATTATTTGTTGCACCTTTGTGCTGAAGGCAATAACCCAAAAACTCCTCAGGGGTTTTCAGGAAGGAGTCACCCCGCTTCCTTGTCTCCATACTCATGGGAACTCTTCCTATCCCACTGTAGCAGCTACAACACTAAGACCAGGAACAGGGATGGTACCTCTGAAAATTCCAGAGCAATTAAATATAGAAAGTTGAGCCCCATAATAAATGATTGCTAGAGAACCCCTCTGAAGAAAAAAGAAAAGGCACCTGAGAGACTAACAAATTTATTTGAGCATAAGCTTTTGTGAGCTACAGCTCACTTCATCGGATGCATTCTCACGAAAGCTTATGCTCAAATAAATTTGTTAGTCTCTCTAAGGTGCCACAAGTACTCCTTTTCTTTTTGTGGATACAGACTAACACGGCTGCTACTCTGAAACCTCTGAAGTAGTTGATGGTCACCATTTAGGTACTGGCCTCAACTGAACTACAGAATGGAAGAATATTTCAGAGTGGCACTGCTCTCTACCAAGGTTAGTTTTGCGGACTTTCATTGCCAGAGAAGCATATGAGAAGGCAGCAATGGTATGTAAAATGACTGAGACAGCAATTGAGGTCAGACATAGCTCTATATTTTTTTCATTACAGCAGTCATGTATACATAAACTTGAAATGCTCTTTTGATGTACAGCAGTTGAAAAGCTGTCTATAAATTTGAGTTTCATCCAGCAGTCTAGGAGAAATAAAAATCAGTCCATCCATAATACACATTTTGTAACTTCCTTTCCCTTCCATATTTATGGGGAGTGCATTAGGGGATAGCTAGGGGAAAAGTTAGACAAACCACTCCCATTTTATTATGCAAAACAGTGCTATCAAGTCAAACAGTTGTGCTGTTCTACTAATGAGCAGCAAAGTTTATTTTAGTGTAACAGCTATGATGCCCCAGCTGATATACACTGCCAGGGTAATGGACTATATCAGTTTCACAAATGCTAATAAGATAAAAGACTGGAAATTAAGGGTAATAACCACATCCTGTAGAAAAGGCTCCACTCCACCAAATTCCAAAGCTTTATTAGGGCACTTAGTAAGGGTTCAGTTGTCAAACAAAAGAATGACAAAAGACAGGAAAAATGTACAACACTCAGTTATTGTCAAGTCAGTATGGGAACTAGAACAGATTCTAGTATATGCAGCCATTATAAATCAGACTGATCTCTTTATTTAGCCATTACAGATTAAAAAAAAAATCATGGGAATTTATATTAATTCATTTCGAGATCATTTAGAATTAGGGCAGTCAAGCAATTAAAAAAATTAATCACGATTAATTGCACTATTAAACAATAATAGAATACCATTTATTTAAATATTTTTGGATGATTTCTACATTTTCAAATATATTGATTTCAATTACAACACAGAATACAAAGTGTACAGTGCTTACTTTATATTTATTTTTTTATTACAAGCAGTGATGAGCTGCCAAAATCTTAACAACTGGTTCCCTCCTCACCCCATGAGGGGTTTGTTGCCCACCCCCGCCCCCTGGGACTCCTGCCCCATCCAGCCCCCCACGTTCCTTGACGCCCCCCCCCCAGGACCCCTGCCCCATTCACCCCCCTCCGCTGACTGCTCCCCGAACTGGGCAGGAGGGTCTCGTGGGTCACCATAGTGGGTGCCCACCCCACCCCTAAGAGCCAGAGGGACCTGCTGGGGGGTGAGGTGGGGAATCCCGGCGGTGCTTACCTGGGGCAGCTCCCAGGAAGCATCCGGCAGGGTCCTTCTGGCTCCTAGGGTCGGGGGAACGGCAGCTCCCCCCACTGATCACATCAAAAGCGGCGCCTTAGGCGCCGACTCCGTGGGCTGGAACACCCACGGGGAAAATTTGATGGGTGCAGAGCACCCACCGGCAGCTCCCCACCCTGCCCCGCACCCAGCCCCAGCTCACCTCACCTCTGCTCCACCTCCTCCCCTGAATGCGCCACCCCACTCTGCTTCTCCGCGCCCCCCCGCCTGGCTGCCCACGAATCAGCTGTTCGGCGGGAAGCCTGGGAGGGCTGGGAAGGAGACGGCAGCTTCCCGCTCAGGCTGAGGGTGGCGCAGGTGAGCTGGGGCGGGGAGCGGCTCCCCTGCGTGCCCCCCCCCCTCCCCGGTTACCTGCTCCAGCACAGGCGGCCCTCCTCGCACCCCCCCTGCCCCGCCCCAGCTCACTTCCGCCTCCCTGGGCCTGAGTGCGAAGCCGCCACTTGCTTCTCAGCCCATCCTGGCTTCCTGCGCAAACAGCTGATTTGTGGGAAGCCTTGGGGGGGGGGGCGCGGAGAAGCAGAGCGGGGCAGCGCGTTCAGGGAAGGGGGAGGAGGCGGAGCGGAGGTGAGCTGGGGCTGGGGTTGGGGTGGGGAGCTGCCGGTGGGTGCTCTGCAACCACCAAATTTTCCCCTTGGGTGCTCCAGCCCTGGAGCACCCATTGAGTCAGCGCCTAGAGCGCTACTTTTGGCCGGTTAAATTTAGAAGCCCTTTTAGAACCGGTTGTCCCTCGCGGAACAACCGGTTCTAAAAGGGCTTCTAAATTTAACAACCGGCTGTAGTGAACTGGTGGGAACCGGCTCCAGCTCATCACTGATTACAAGTATTTGCCCTGTAAGAAAAATAGAGTATTTTTCAGTTCACTTAATACAAATACTGTAGTGAAATCTCTCTACCATGAAAGTTGAACTTACAAATGTAGAATTATGTACAAAAAACTGCATTCAACAATAAAATGAAAAATTTTAGAGCCTACAAGTCCACTCAGTCCTATTTCTTGTTCAGCCAGTCACTCAGACAAATTGGCTTACATTTGCAGGAGATATGCTGCCCGCTTCTTGTTTACAATGTCATCTGAAAGTGAGAACAGACATTCACATGACACTGTTGTAGCCAACATTTCAAGATATTTACATGCCAGATGAGCTAAAGATTCATATGTCCCTTCATGCTTCAACCACCATTCCAGGTAACATGTGTCCATGCTGCTGACGGGTTCTGCTTGATAACAATCCAAAGCAGTGCGGATTGACACATGTTCATTTTCATTATCTGAGTCAGATGCAACTAGCAAAAGGTTGATTTTTATTTTTTAGTGGTTCGGGTTGTGTAGTTTCAGCATCAGAGTGTTACCATTTTAAGACTTCTGAAAGCATGTTCCACACCTCATCCCTCTCAGATTTTGGAAGGCATTTCAGATTCTTAAACCTTGGGTCAAGTGCTGTAGCTATCTTTAGAAATCTCACACTTGTACCTTCTTTACATTTTGTCAAATCTGCAGTGAAAGTGTTCTTAAAATGAACAACATGTGCTGGGTCATCATCTGAGACTTCCATAACATGAAATATATGGCAGAATGTAGGTAAAACAGAGCAGGGGACATTGAACTCCTTGGGGGATAGTTGTGTCACAAATTTAATTAACACATTTTTTTTTAACAAGCGTCACCAGCATGGAAGCATGTCCTCTGGAATGGTGGCTGAAGCATGAAGGGGCATGCAAATATTTAGCATATCTGGCATGTAAATATCTTGTAATGCCAGCTATAAAAATGCCATGCAAATGCCTGTTCTCACTTTCTGGTGACATTGTAAATAAGAAGAGGGCAGCATTATCTCCTGTAAATGTAAACAAACTTGATTAGCTGAACAAGAAGTGGGACTGAGTGGACTTGTAGGCTCTGAAGTTTTACATTGTTTTGTTTTTGAGTGCAGTTATGTTAAAAAAGAATTCTACATTTGTAAGTTGCACGTTCACGATAAAGAGGTTGCACTACAGTGCTTGTATGAGGTGAACTGAAGAATACTATTTTTCGTTTATCATGTTTACAGTGCAGATATTTGTAATAAAAAAATACACTTTGATTTCAATTACAACACAGAATACAATATATATGAAAATGTAGAAAAACATCCAAAATATTTAATAAATTTCAATTGGTTTTCTATTAACAGTGTGATTAAAAAGGCAATTAATCACGATTAATTTTTTTGAGTTAATCGCATGAGTTAACTGCAATTAATTGACAGCCCTATTCAGAATACATAAGAATCTGATAGAACCACTGTTGATCAAACAGTGTTGGTATTTGGTATAACTACTCACGGGTGGATTTGTTAGCTGACAAAAGTGTAATAGCAGGAACATGGCAGGAGCTGTGTTTATACTGTATACCTACATTCTCAGGTAACTGTAAACCTTTATCCTGCAGCCTCAACTCTATGAAAGTTTGTGGCTACCCCATATAATTGCTTATCATATCAAGGTTTAGTATGTGTGTGAAAGTATGAGAAGTGTCAGGGGAAGGGAGGGATAATTGAAGAAGCTCTGACAGGTTTGCATATGTAGCTTGTGTCTGATGCCTCCATTCCCACTGGTGAAGTTTCTCTTTGCCCTCCTCTTAGTAGCAGCTAGGCTGGTTCTCCTTGTTTCCAGATGCTTCTTTGCAATGAAGTTCCTGGAGATTGGTAGAAGCAGCTGGAAATGAAGAGTGGCTAGTACCATGGGGCCAGCCAGCTCTCCGTGGACCACAGTTTGAGAACTGTTGTCTTAAACTGACAACATCAAGAGAGTTACAGATGAGGGTGATTTTTAAAACTCGCTCACTCTAGTTGAGACTATACCCTAATATCTCATATATGAAATTCACAATTTCCCTTTCTAAAAAGTTAATAATCCTCTATAATCCAGTGAGTGCCTTGTTTCTAGGAAATAATACTCAAACTGGATTATATCTGATCTTTTTTCAGAGCAGTGAGAAATTTGGCTATAGGAAGTCAGAGTGGAAGAGATGAAGTATTTAAAACTAAGATTTTAACAACAAGTCAGAGCCAAGTCTTGACTTCCTTGACTTCATCTGGAAATCAGTGGGACTTTACCTGAGTAAAGACTAAGAGACTAAATCATGATTTCACAATTTAATCTTACACCTTTGCATTTAACTGTAATACTGACATTTGTACACACACTGACTGATCCCATGACAGACATGTCATTACATACAGTGGGCCAGATGCTATGCTCAGTTACACTGATGTCAGTGGAGTTAATCATAGATATGCATTGATGTATCCAAGTGTGGAATTTGGTCCAGTCTTGCAAGTGCCCTTTGCATAGAGCTCCCGCTGAAGCGAGTGGGAATTCCGCAAGATCAGGGCTAGTAATACAACAAGTGCAGTTAAAGAAAACCAGACATGTTTGAGTGTAAAACAGGTACTACAAGCATGGGTCAAGACTATGCAACTTTCATTTTTCTCTACCACTCTGTTGTTACAACTTTGGCTGCCTAATTTTATAAACTTGCACTTTGGATAAACATCTTAATCTTTGTGTGATTATCTGAATGGGTCTCAGTCTCCAAATCTTTTGAGATTCACCCTCCGCATTTTAAAAATAGGCTTTCCTAAACATGTCTTGGGTGGTGTAAGAAGGTTTGTCTCTTAACGCCCATATCCTGAAGACTTACCTTTATTCTTAATGTTACACAGTGCTCCCTTGTTTAGAATTAAGCACATAGGTAAGTTGTTGCAGGATTGCGGCCTTGCCTGAGAATACCCTGCCAAATAGAAAAACTTGGTGCCTGTATTGTTCCAAGTTAAGACACTAAATAAAGAATGATAAAGTCATTTTTGTAATTGTTAATTGTTAATATTGCATTTTGATGGTTGTATGCTAGTGGTTTGTAAAACTCCTAATACTTCCTAAATCAAAGACTATTTCAAAAGAGTAGGCTTTCAAATGAACACTGTTAGGATAAATGAGAGGAACATTCAAGACAATAGTGCATAGATTTACAGTTTGAAGGCTGTTTTCATATACAAAAAAGCTGGAAACATTAATAAAGAAAACTTTAGATTTTACATAACAGAGGAAAATTTGTAGAAAGGACACCTTATTTATTTCTATTGCCTTGCCTGGCACTTTGGTCATGACATAAGATACTTGAAAAAAATGGAGAAGGACAAAGTTATTTAGCCATCCTTTCTCCTTCACTAACCTGCAAATAGGACATAGAATACTAGGACGTTTTTTATACTTAGTTGTACAACTCAGTTTACATCACCTGCCTGTGAACTGCAGTAGGTTCCAGCCACCTTCCAATTTGTACGTGCAGCTTGTGGTCATGTTAGTATGGGACATATCCCCAAATTCTTTTCTCTGCAGGGATACTTAGAACATCAGAACAGCCTTCCCACAATGTGCTTGCTGGTGAAGTAATGGGTTAAATCACACATTCCATTAGGACAATATAAAAATTGCTATGTTGTCACCATGGCATTTTTAGTGCACAAACAGCACAATTATGGCCACCCTGTAACAATGGGATAATGTGATGTACCTGCTTATTTTGGGCTTGATTGAGCTTATTAGGCTTAAGTAGAGGGCAATTCAGAATCTCACCACTCTGAGGAGCTCTGGGAGATACTGATGGTTCACAAATCCCCCAATACACAAGCTGAGCCATCCAGATGATGATCCCTGCTCCATCCAGTGCACCTGACCCATTGTGTGTGTGTTTGAGGGGGGGAGACTGTGATGCTCCTGTTTCTCCTTACCCCCAAAACCAATCTGCACCATCTGGGGGCATATAGAGGGGTAGTGGCCTTATCCCACCCTATATCACACATTTCAGGCTTCTAAGAACATAATGTAAAACAAAAGGTAAGTTGAAGTTCTGTTTTGAAAAGCTACTCACCAGCTTTGCTTCCCGTACATTTTTAGTCATATCTGCTTACTTAAATGCCAAAAAGAATTTACTTCTTTTCACTTACTTTAGTCCTGCAAACCCAACATAGCTAAGGGAAATAAGCTGCATTTGATTCCTGCAGGCACATCTGCAAAATTATTTACTAATTTAAAATCATTTACACCTGTGTAAACCCATGCACAGCAACAGTTGCTCATGTGCCATTGAGTGCGTAGTCTGACAAAGGGTGTTACTAAGAGCTTGTTTGGGCTGCAGAATATGTTTTCTAGTATTGATGCATGGAAGGAAATAACCCAGTTTCACTTTCAGAGCTCAGGTGAAGTTTGCAGAACTGGCAGCTAGAAAAAAACTTCATTTTCCCCTGAAGTGCTGAAAATAATCAGACAACATAGAGCAATAAGATACTTTCCAGACAGAATAGGGAGATGATAGAGGAGTAGTCTTCAGATGCTGCAATGATGAGTATGGGATAAAGACCTTCATAGGTGAGTCCAAAATGTGTGCTCATGAGCCACGTATTAAAGATCTGGGAGGCTTATTGTCTGCTTTTAATAACCTAGAAAGAGCTTATGTTAAAATTCCTAACAAAGGCACAGTTATGTTTTTAAGAAGTAGCTCAGATGACTATTGAGTGTCTTTCATCTTTTGTAAAAAGAAAAGGAGGACTTGTGGCACCTTAGAGACTAACAAATTTATTTGAGCATAAGCTTTCGTGAGCTACAGCTCACTTCATCGGATGCATGTAGTGGAAAATACACCTTGTGGGTGTCTTTGGAGCCCCTTAATTCTGCTAGATTTACTCACACAAAGCAAAAACCAGGCTTGTATTTAAACAGTACCCCAGCCTCCTTCTGGAAGGGATGTATGAATGATTAAGAAAAACCTGATATAGAGTTGGAAATTGTTAATGGCCTCTCTGACTGCTTCAAAGACCATAATCACAATAATAAGTATCCCAAAGTGACCTTTCTTTCTCGTAGATCAGTTTGAAAAGTCCATGTAATTCTTTGTGACCTTACATTTGAATGAAGTGCTTTCATGTTTTAAAATGCCGTTGCAAGTACCACAGAACTCATGAACAACTTTCCAAACAATGAACTGTCTGCATACATTTGATTTAAGGGGAAATTTTGATAAGGGGATTTCAGTGTTAAATTAAAAAAAAAAATTAGGGCTCAGAATTAGAGGACCAAATTTTATCATTTATACTTTTACATCCCCATTGGTACAAGTCTTCAAATAGTGAAGATATTGACATGGTATAACTGAGGGAGGAGTTTTAATGAGTAAGTTTAAAAAATAAAAATATATTTTGACTGTCCCTTTAAATGGGCACTGTGAAGGATGTTAAGACAAAATTGTTCTTTACTAACCTTGTGTTTTTAAGTTAAGAGATTGTAAGCGTGATGCAGATGGACAAATACTCTGTGTGTTGTTATTGCATACAATATATTGACATTTATAAGAAATACTCTTCCTGCAGGGTTCAAAGAGCTACTGTTCAACTTGCTGCCTGCACCCATGAGGATTCCCATGCATGTGTGGGGGTTTCCATTTGGATCAGGTTGTAGGACTGTGGTCTATATTTGGGGCACATGCTAGTGTTCAGGGAGGAGCCCAGACAATTTTTTAAAAATAAAGTCACTCAGGATTATAACTGAAATTTAAATGTAGTGCTTTTGGGGGAATAGAGCGATGGAAGAAACCTTACCAGCAACTCTATGTTGCATAGACCAGGACAGTATGAAAATAAGAAAATCTCTAGACAAAGAGCTAGGTCCAAATTAATTTGATCAGCATGTAACTTACACCGCTACTTCTTCCTTGTGACATTCTGTGCACCTAAAGCAACCCCCTGGCACCCCCATACTTACCATGGTGATATAATTATGATTTATATGAAGTATTCCTTATGATGTATCATTCTAAAAGTCTTGATCTGTTGAACATTGATATCCTTCATTTACAGGGTGGCTTAGGTGTAAACGAGACTAGAATTTGGTCTGCTTTTTCAAAGATGCAGTAAGTAATATTTCAGGCCTCCAAGTGACTACATATCTTGAATATCTTTTTGTATAAAGGGACATGACAATATTTGAGGATTAGGGTATTTTTAATGTATCAGCGGTGAGTTTGTAATGGATATAGTTATTTTGTAGCGTGCCTAAGAGTATTTCAGCTCTCAGTTTGTTTCCTGTTTACTTATGCTTTAGAAAAGATGCAGCTCTTGACAGTCTTCCTGACCCCTCAAATTTTCATTTCCAGCTGTAGGCAAAATGCTGGTAGTGATGATTTGCTGTCACTTTCCCACCCTCCTAATTAGGAGTGCACTTTGTATTATCAAGACAAAGACATCAGAAAGGGGAACAATTAAGGCTGGAATTTCCTATGGGACTTAGGAACTCACAATTTGGGCACACCTAACACCCCAAGTATCTTTGAAAATCCCACCCTAAACCAACAGGCATCTTTTGTGCTCCCACTTATCCACTTGCCATTCCATAATGTAACTGGAATATGTTCCATATGTGAGTAGCTAACAGTGATGATCGTAAGCTTGATCCTGCTTTCATTGAAATCAACAACAAAATTCTTGTCAAAAACAGGGAATAGGCTGGGCCCTGTATGCTGTAATGACTTTCCTGTTAGCCTATATGTCTGAGAATTTTCAGAGGGGAAAAAACATTTATATCAGTAGGTCTTTAAAACTATGATTTCTAGAATTTTGTCAGCCAAATTTTGAGGCGATGTGTAAGGTGGTAAAGGTTTGATTCCCATAGATCTACTTGCATCAACTTTCTGATATGCAAGATAGTTTAAAGCTGGGGTAATTTACACACTGGAGGAGTGTGACAGGTTCCTTGGGGTGCAGCCTGGAACTGGGGGACTACTGAGCCTTCTGTCTTACCAACCTGGGCTCCCTCTCACACTGTGATGCTGTGACAAGCTGCAAACCCCTCCAGGTCCTGCACTGACACAGCCATCCACAGGCAGGAACATACCCAGATGAGTTACATGAATCCTTTTGCCAACCACTCATGAACCAACACTAGAGAGGCTCCAACCAATTCTCCCCAGCCTAGGACCCCAGAGCTGGACCATCTTGCCCTGGTCAGAAGCCTGACCAGTGCAAGTTTATTACCCAGTCTGCCCCTCCCTGAATGTGTAGAGGACATACACCAGTTTTTGTTCTCTGAGCAGATTTTCCATGCACTTCAAGCAATACACTGTTTTAGGTAAAAATATGAAACAGATTTATTAACTACAAAAAGATAGTACGCATACAGATTAAGCACTTAAATCTATTTATAAAGTGGATTACCTAAGAAATAAAAGTAAAAATGCAATCAGAGTTCTATAACCTAGACAGGATTTGAATCAAGCAGTGTCTCACCCTGATAGCCAATACAAGCAGGTCACAGATCTTCCATACACAGACTGGAAATCCCTTCAGCCTGGGACCTCCCGCCCCATTCAACACCTGGAAACACATCTGGAGAAAGACTGAATTGGGGGAGGGAAGACAAATGATGATGTCACTTCCCCTTTTATACCTTCTTCCAGCTTGCTGGAAAGATCTTTCGCTGTGACATGAGTCAAATAGCCTCCATTGTATATGTGCTATTTCTGAGAAGTTTCCATTGCATACAGTTCCTGGGGTAATCCTTGTGAGTGTGTGTATTCCCCTTAATGGGCCATCATCAGTTTCTGGCTGCCCCATCGTTATACCTGAAAGACCGGTGGTTGTTTCCAACTTCACAACATATTTTGGTAACACATAGAAAAATTTCATAACTTCACATACAATGATAGCATATACAACTTAACAGGATATTAGTGTTCAACACATCGAAACTTTTAGAATGATACATCATAAGGAATACTTAATATAAATCATAATTATATCACCATGGTAAGTATGGAGGGGCCAGGGTGTTGCTTTGGGGGTACAGAATGTCACAAGGAAGAAGTAGCGGTGTAAGTTACATGCTGATAAATTAATTTGGACCTGGCTCTTTGTGTGGACCTTTACTCATGTTCAAAATTAAGCAGAGTAAGGCAGCAAATGGGAGTAAAATTCTCATTGGAAAAGGTTTTTACTTGCTTTGTGCAAGCGTCAGGGACTGCACTAGGTGCAAAGGAGTGGAAAATCAAGCTCACTTGGCCTGATTCTCTCTTGCCCTGCACATTGTGTAAGCATTTGCATCAATGCAAAGTGACAGCATTTTACACACATTTTCACTGGTGTATGTTGTCACACTGTCTGGAGTAACTCATGAGCATGAGTGCCAACCTGTAATTAGATTTCACCAACCAAGTAACAAGTGTGAACTCCTAATGCACTGTAATAGCCTTAACATAGACCAGAGTGCCCGGTCTATGACTCTATCTTACCACCCAAGCAAGCTGGTCTTTGAGATGGATGGCTCCTTTATACCAGAAGTCACAATCATAGGTTACTCCCAGTCCCAAAGGACCAGTCGCTTGCCCCAGGTCAGTTGCACCCAGATCTCTCAAGGACAAGGCTTGTAGTCAATCATGTAATAAACTAAAGATTTATTAACTAGGAAAAGGGGGGGGGGGGAGTTATTTACAAGGTTAAAGCAGGTAACACACACACAAGAGTTGCAGTCTGATTCCAAAAGATAACACAAACTTCTATAAGCAAATTCCATATGTCTTTTAGGGCTAACACAGGCAAAACCGCCAGAGGTCTTTTGCTTATGCTTAGTGATTCTTGCTCCTTTGGAGTCCAAGCAGCAAAAAGAACCTAGTTTCTCCTTGTCAGGGTTTTTCAATCCCCTTCCCCCTAGAATTCAAGCTGATGGGATGAGTTCATGTGTAGGTCTCCTTTTCCTGGAGGGGGTTGAGAAGTGCAATTAACACTTCTTTTTTTTCTTTTGATGTTTCAAAGGTTTTCTCATTGGGAAGAACTTAACATCTTCAGTAGGAAGCCAGCATTTGTATTAGAGAAGGCTTCTCCGCTGTTTGAATTACACAGAGGTTTACAGTTAGGGTGACCAGATAGCAAGTGTAAAAAATCGGGAAAGGGGTTGGGGGTTAATAGGTGCCTATACAGGAAAAGCCCCCCCCCCCCCCCCAATCGGGACTGTCCCTATAAAATCAGGACATCTGGTCACCCTAAGTGGAAACTCAATATAACTTTATACCGGGGCTACAGCCGTTGTAAGTGAGATCAATACATGTAGCATCCAACAAGCATTTAGCCAGGTCTAAACATATTCTTATCAATTTAACATCTATTTTAGCAATAACATACAGATGAACCAGCCTGGTTTCCAGCTATGCATCTGTCAGTGTCCAGTAAGACCTGAGGCCTGGGCATGAGTTGGCACCTCGTCTGCCTACATCACATACATGACTACATGTAGTACAGGGCACAGAGAATCAGGTTTTTTGAGTCTAGGGAGAGTCTGAGTTCCATGTTGGTGTAACTTAATCCTTCAGGGCCACATCATAGACCTCCTTTAGTCTTTTTTTACTTATGTAGATTCACTTTTGGATTTGGTCCCATGGGTGTGGGTACAAATCATTTACCTTTAGTATTTTCTACTGGAAGTCACTGGTTGTCATCTTCCCCAGTGGAGCACTTTAACAGATGCTGAAAGGAGACCTTGGCTTTTGCCTGTCAGATTAGAGTAGTGTGCATCTATTTTAAATGGTCCAGATGTTACTCTTCACATTTTCATTTGATAGTATAATAGTTTGAATTTAAATAGAATCTCATTGTTCCAGTCTTTCATGAGAAAAAAGTTCTTCCTATGGGGATTGTTGTGAAGGATGAAACAGGAAAGAAAATTCAGGAATTTTTGGATCACATATGCTGGTGTCAATGGACAATTTTGACTGATGTGAAGGCTTGTTCTTGAACTCAGCACAGTTTGAATCTTGTTCTCCGCAACTTAAAGAAGAAAAAACATGTAATGCGTGGGAAATAGTGGTCTCTGTTCTTGATGGGCTTTTAGCTCTGGTAAAGTATATCAAACTTCACTTTCAGGGTGAAAAGGGAATTAAATGGTCAGGCAAAATTCTGCCTCTATAGACAATATTTTTATATATTCAAGGACCCCACAAGGCAGAATTCTCTCATTTAGTCAAACAAAAGATCTTCAAGAAAGATGAAGATACAGGTTTCCAAGTGTGGCAAATTACAGTACTGCCTCCCTCCCAGCCACTTCTGTTTTACTAACACCCATTTATTTACACTTTTTATCCCTTTTCCCCAGGCAGATGTAAACTGAAATTGGCAAGTACATTGATGTTTGCTAGCGTTGTATCAACCAAAGATTTTTTCCCCCCAAGTAATGTCTGTTGTGAACCTCTTATTTGTTCCCAAGTTAACTGCTTTTGGTTTAGGTTTAAACTTGTCTTTATTTGTACTCCCTTTTGGGGTGGTTAAAATGAAATAGACTTTATAACACAGCAGTATATTAGATGTAAGTGTTTGTTTGTGGTGATGTATGCTGTAGACCACTGAAAATAAATTTGTTTTTCAAGGATACAGTCAACTAAAATTCACACTCCACTCTGAAAATGTTTTACCTATTATTTATTTACGGTAACATCTTGGAACCCCAATCATGGGTTAGGGCCCCATTATGCCATGCGCTGAACAAACAAATAGCCAAGAAGATAGTCCCCTGCCTCAGACTTATAACCTAGGAATCAAAAGGATGGAACAACTGGATGAAAAAGATGTTTTGGTCAAAAAATGAACAGTTTAGCAGAAAAACAGAAGTTTTAGCTCACCGCATGGCTAACCAATGACAGAAAAATTAGTCCATAAAACAATTGTTACATATCAAAGGCAGACACTAGCTATAGTATTGGAGTGCATAGCGATCATTGTGTTTTGTCTACACAAACACAAGCTCATTACTTCTTGTAAAGTACATACTCTGAGAATGAAGGCACCATATAAAATTCACTCCTTTCAGAGCCAGAAAAGTTCTTTATTGTTTAGGCCTCAACTTGTGAAACTAAAGTGGACTAATTGAGTTTCACTGTACATTGTAGGGAAAATATTTATGTTGAGTTTTTCTTCTAATTTGAAACAACATGATAAGTTTAGAAAGAATTTCCTCAGACTGCAAGGAATCAAGATCAGGAAAGAAAATGCTATTGAAAAATTGTTTTACTTTTTCTAGTTAGGCTGATTTATTTATTTTTTTAAACAAGCTGCTGTTTTGTTTTAAAAGAAAATAAAGGCTGTTACAGACAGAAAATTGGAAGTTTAGAAACAGCAATTAACAGAAAATACCCGAGAGGGAGGAAATCTCCAAATTCTTTTTATAACCCTGGCAAAGGTAACTGAGATGATAGTCTATTAGCATCTCCCATTTTATTTTGTTGAACTTGTACAGCCTATTACACTGGTGTCGGGACCAATATCATTTTCCTTTCAACTTCAGTGCTGAGTGCAGCTAGAAGAGCAATTCATTGCTGTGTGAATGCATTTGGCATGTAGACAACAGGTGGTAAAATCCAGGGATCAGTGTACAAATTCTTTGTCCCTCTGCTATAAGCCTCTCTTTAGTCTTCTTGCTGATGCTTGCTTTCAATAATGAAGCCTGATTGCCGGCACATGGCATATTTTGCCATCAGATTTTTCTTGTTGACATTTTCCTAACTACACTATTGGAGTCTGAACGGCTCTGCAGAATTTCTTGGAGCATGTTGGCAGGACCAGAGTTGTTACTGTAAGTTTTTTATGTATTTTACTTCAAACAGTGCTGCATATTCACACTACATTTGACCTTGTACCTTACAAGCAGGGACATTTGTTACATTAGTAGGTAACTAAGCACAGCTGATAAGGCTTGCTAGCTGCTAAAACCAATTTTTTACTCTTGAGACTGCTGAAATGTTATAAATCCTAGCTCAGATTCTAAGTAACTTTTCTAATGAGCCACCCTACAATAAAGGGTGGCAAGTTTGTGGATATATATGGGATATCTAATTGAAAAGATGAGAAATTGGAAAAAAGTGTTAAGTCTCTCTCCCATCCCTTCTCCACACACAAATTATTCTAGCAAAATAATCCATATAATAGGCCTGATTTTACCCTTATGTTGGTATAAATCAGGAGTAACTCTGTTGAAGTCAAGTGTGGGTGAGAGGTAAATAAAGTCCATGCATTACTGAACACAATCCTTTATATGGTGTAATAATGCCTGCAGAATATGCCTTTTGTCCTTTTACTTTTAAACAGTTACTCACATACATGGGTATAATTTCATAATAAACTGAAAAATATGAGTAACAAAAAATCTGTGCTACAATCATGCAGCTCTTGTACTTATAGACAAGAGAAGAGGGACATTTATAGAATGCAAAACACAGATTATCTTTTGGAAAGAGTATTATTTGATTAATTGCCTACTTGACATCCTTTGTGCAGATAATGTATTTGCAACAAGAGTTCATGCCCTGTACAAAGTTCTTGTTTTGTTTGTTTACTATTTCTCATTAAATTGTGAAATCAGTGCTGGCACAGGTAAAGCTCTAGCTTGTGTTTGACTCATTGATATGGTATTATAAATAGGAAACTATGCTTTGTGTGCATAATCCAATTAAGCAATATTTTTGTTGATCAAAAACTTTCCACCTTATCCCAAAGCTCTCCTACCTGTGGTGAAAGCTCCTGTGTCTGGGGGGAAGTGTTTTGTGACACATTTAAAATGGACCTCTTGCCCCGTGCACAGTTCTTATAATGCTATAAGCTTTACCAGTGAACAAGTGTCTCTTTCTTTTCTGCCTGTGTTTATTCAGCTTGAGTCTGTGAAGCTGAATACACTGTTAAAGACACAAGTCAGATGATCTAAGCTGGGTGGAGTTATAAAAGATATGCTTCACATTTAAAAAAAAAAAAAACTATCTTAAGATATAGCAGAATTGTTAGCTATACATTGAGAGGCTACAATGTCTAGTCTGCCATTTTAATTAAGTGTAATAAATATAGGCACACTTTCTTTATTTTTAAAAACCTGTTTAAAAGTGATCTGTTGAGTGCTAATTAGTAATGTGAAACTCAGTTGTTTTGGGGGGAGGGAGGTGTAAGCTTGTTGAAAAATATTTTATAAAAAACAGTTGTGCAAAAATCATCCTCTTTGAACAGTTAACACATGCTCTTAACTGTGCTCATGTCAGTAGTCTATTGACATTCCCTTTTTAAGTTAGTCTGACTAATGTAGGGCCTTAAAGTTAAGCAGATGCTTCACTGTTTTTGGATCAAGGCCCAACTCACTAAAGTTTTAATAACATGAGTACCTGAAGTCAAGGGGAATAAAGATACTCACATACTTAAGTCATTGCTGGTTCAGGCCAAAACAACAACTTTTTCAGTAACTTCTGAAATGCTTTAAAACCTTAAGAGTTTGGAGTGGCACCATCTCCCTGCTTTGAGAGCTCAAAAGAGATCATTCTGCCCAGCTTCCAAAAGAAAGAAAGAATGAATCTAACTACTATAGATATTAATACACACAACACTGAATATGGCCAGTTTCCTTTACTATTACACTGATATTTAACATTAAAGAAAATATATTTTTACTATGGTATTATGAAATTATCAGAATATTGAACAATACTTAGCTCCCATGTAAGTCAATGACAAAACCTCCCTTTATCTGAAATAAGAGCAGGATTGAGGTTCTTGAGAGAAGTGGTAGAGGAGAGAGAAATCAAGTGTCTTGCATCCTCTTCTCCATAATGTGTTAACATTTAAAACGGATACAAACAATACCATAGCAATTTTTTGGAAATAGTTCATTTGCTTTAGGTGTTTATTGTCTATCTGATGCTCGCTATTTAAAAGAGGCTTTTCTAGGTCATTCGCAAAGGTCTGAGAGAGCACTACCGCAGAATTTGGGGCAGGGTGTGATGTGTATGGAGTAGTTAATGAGGTTATTATTGTTAGTATTTTGAGGCCTGGTTTTGAAACCCTTTCTCATGCAATAATCCTTACTCAAGCAAGCAGTCCTGTTGCAGTATTAGGCATCTGATATTTAAACACCTCTCTTTCCCTTACACATACACCCACCAGTATTCCTGCTTTGCAGCACACAAAAGATATTTTTTAGAGCTCTTTTAATTCTTTGCACTCTTTGCTAATCATCTGAGAGTAAAGTTGTTCAATATGTAGCTACTCTGCGTGCAGGAATAGTTGTTTCCACATTTTTCCTTTTTTTATAAGTGTGTTTTTATTGTAGCAGTTGCCTGGTAATCTGCACAAAAGTTAAGGTTGCACAGCCGTTTCTATTTTAATCCCATCTTCAGGTGTTCATAACTTTCTGAAACATCCACCTTTTAGGCTTAGTGGAATTAGAGCAAAATCCTTTCAGTGGTTTTGAGGGAATTTAAATTTTTTTTTTTTTTTACTTTTAAATTTCTAATTGCATCTCTCTCTGTCCTACCTACACACACGTCTACAGAAAAATGGCTATTTGAAGTTTGGCATAAACACAGTCTTCGTTGAGAGTTAGTGTTTGTTTGTCTTGGGAGGAAAAATAAAAATATAAACATTGGAAAAGTGACTTCTGAGTATGCTCAGTAGGCAGCCAAGATTGTAGTAGAACTTTCTGAAGCCCCCATGCCCTTTGACATCATAGGGCAAATTTTCCATGTCACCTGGTCTGATCAGGGGATGGTGCAGGAACAGGGACTGCTGCTCATACTATTTGCAGAAGGGAAGTGTGTAATACAGTGTTGCCAGCTGTCACATGGTGCACTTACTGCTGCTGGCACCTCCTCTGGTGGTGTCTCTCCCATCAGTCTCTTACCCTACAGACCCTTTTTACTCCAGGAACAGCAGCCTCTGCTTTCTGACTTGGCCCTCCGGCCAGGTCACCATATGACTTCTCCTTCTGGGAAATGTAACAAAGCCTTTCCCAGACAAACCACCGCAGGCAGTCCGCTGCATGGCCTGTGCCACATCCCCAGTGGCTGGTAGAGGAACCTGGGCCCACCTTCTACTCTGGGTTCCAGCTCAGGGGCCCTCTGGTTAGCAGCCAAGGCCAGCACTGCTATTCCCCTGAGCCTTCTCCTACCTGCCCCCCTCTTTGGGTTTTCCAGCCTCCCAATGCCCTCCTCCCAGGGAGCAACTGTGGTCTGTGGACAACCCTCTGTAGTCCCAAACGCACCTCCCTGCAGGGAGTGACTACAACCTACCTTCCTGCAGCCCCCTTCTACTGCCAGCTCCTGGGCTTTACAATAGGCCTACCTGTTCCTGCCCAGCTAAGCCTGTTCCCTATCAATCCCCTGCTCCCTCACTCCACCTCCAGGTGCAGCCTGTGGAGTTAATTAGCCCATCTTAACCCTTTCCAGTCTTGTGTGGGGTGTGAGTTGGGGTGATTGGATGTCTACAAGTCTTACGATATTGGGTGTATTTCTTAAAGCCTCAGTTCCAAGAGTCATGTGACTGAGATTCAGTTTTCACTTTTTTAAATACAAAGCAAGTTTCTAGCCTTCATGATTGCAGAAAAAAGCCTGAAAAAACATGAACTACTAAAGACTCAGATACTAAAAGGCAAATAAAGCACCCAAAATTATTTATAAAAACCTTATTTTTACAAATTATTAATTTTGCGTTCTCTTTCTTTTGCCTTTGGACTTCTGAGCCTCTAGATTGCACTCACTTCATATTTTCAAGTTTTCCCCTGCAACAATGAGGGCTAGAAACTTACTTTTGTTGCAGTATTTTGTATGTCCTAATAGGGTCAAATTCTGCCATCAGATACTTATGACTAGCCATTGATTTTTCAATCAGTGTTATGGTCAAGTATCATAGAATTAAGGTCCTAGCCATTCAAGTATTAACTTCATAACTCCAGCTTTTGTAGAACAGTAGGGTTGGAGGAAAGTCAGTTATTTGCTCTAATGGGTCATGAGGATTTATTATTGATTTCAGACCAGTTTTTCATTTCGTATACACCTTTCTTTATAAAACTATGTGTACACACACCCAGAGCATTGAATAGGTATATTTTAGATATCAAAATAAATATTTATTTTAAAATGAAGGGCTCAGTCTGGTGAAAACTTAATGCATATTTAGTTATTCAGGAGTAGATGAATGATCTATGAAATAGGTGTTAAAAAACAAACACTTAGAATGAAAGATTGCTCTGTCAAAGATTCAACGGTCCAGATGAAGGCTGACAGAGCTTCTCCTCCGGTTCTCTAATCCTTCAGGAAAACCAGAGAAGACAAGAAATTACATTTTGAATGTTAATAAAGCCAGAAATGCCTTTTTTTCTCTCCCCTGGAAAAGCTTTCAGGCCTTATTGTTTAAAAAACAAAGACTGAGGGGGAGAGAACTTTCAGAGAAGGTAAAGTAAGGGGGGGGAAATGGAAGGGATTTTTTCTTTTTATTATTTATTTCCAGTATCTCAAAAATTGCTTAGGAAACTTTGCTCAATTGGGCAGAGACCAAGCATGGAAAATTTCAGATGCAAAGGTGAGTGTTTTTAGTAAGTTATGAACACATGAAAATATAGGGGAATGGTAATGGAATGTGTTTTTTCAACCTCAAGTACAGTGTAGCAGCTGCTATCAGCATGATTGCTCTAGAAAATGCCTCTTATTTGATGCTTGTCAGGGTGTTTGTTTATTATGTAATACAGCAGAAACCTTCTGTACATTTTCTGAATAACTGTTTTTTACAGAACTGTTTGTGAATTGTTACTGTTTATTTTTAGGAGGAGGGTAGGAGACGGGTCTGGCACAGGGAGCACCAAACTGAAAGTGAGAATCATTATGTGAGAAAACAGGAATTTCTGCTGTTTGAGAAACAGACTGCATATTGGAAGATCGTACAACTTGCTCAGTTTAATTTACAAACAAACATCAGGCTGGGTTCACTTTTTTTCACAAGCTTGTGGAAAATAACCAAAGGAATTGGATTCAAAGTAACTCTTCCAAAGCAAGACAGGGAAGTTAGGGGAACACGTTGTGATGTACTGACTAATGTATAGGGGTACCATTGGGTGCTATGTCTGCTCACACTGCCTTTTAAAACCCAGTCTACAATTGGAAATTGAGCAGTTGCTGAAAGTTATTTTCAGTAAGAGGTCTGAACCGTGCATGAGTGGTTGGGACTGATTGCTTGCCCCACACTTCAGCAATCACCTGCCAGCGCCATAGGTGGGGGTGGGTCCTGGAGGAGCAGTTCATCCCAAAAGACTGGTTGAGACGCATTCAAAGGGGAGTCTTAGAATAAAGACATCCTGGTCCCTCTACTTTTTCAACTGGGAAATTTCTCCACCCAGTGGTAAGGGCCTGCCTGCATCCAGTGAATATTTGTGACCTCCTTGCAGTCCCTGTTGAGGGGATCATTACACCTTTCCTTCCCCCCACCTTGCTCCACCAAAATTCCCAAAGAGCCCCTCCTGCCTTGGTGCAGGTTCCCTGCCCATTTCCATCTCCAGGGACCCTCCATATCATCTTCCAGGAAGAGCAGTGAGAAAGTGCCCTGTGAAGCACAAACCCAACAAGAGGACAAAGTCAAAGCCCTTCTCTGGCTAGTCAGAGTCCAGGCCAAAAATCAATTTTGACTACTCCGGTCTCTCCTTGGTAACTCCGGTTTTAGGGGACTCTCCTTGTTTCTTCCTCCACAGAATGGGGTTACTTCAGACTTCTGGTTGTTTTCTGTGGTGAGGGTGGGTTATGTCATAGAAATTTCTATCTTCCCTTCCCACGTTAACCTCACTCCTGTCCTTGGATCAACACAAACAGGGCTGTGTCCTATAGACTGCAGCTCCTTTTTGTGGTAAAAGCCATGTCGTCCATCCCCCAAAATCAAAGGAGGCAGGAAGTTTGCTCTTAGTACTTGATAATGCACAAACAGTCAGGAGGACAGACTTGTTTATCCTTAATTGTTGAAGCAGTTTGAAAAAATATCAGAAAAATCCATTTCTGCATTAGTTTAGTTTAACTCTGCAGTGAAAAGGAGGCATTGTGTTTGTGATGGAGCCTCTTCCTCAAAGTTTTTAGCTCCTAGTTGATATTTGAAAGAGCCATCATCCAGTAAAGTTAAGTTGAGGGGTGGTAGATGATAGATGAGGACTACATATAGTCCAGATGTTGTCCCCTATGTATGAACAAACCTTTTTTAACAGTAAAGGTGAAAGATTAGCTCTTTATGGTCTTCAGTGTCCTTATAATATTGGGACATAAGCATAAAAGAAAAAATAGGATAAGTGAATATTAATTAAATCTGTCATTAATCAGTTAGAACAGTCTGTGAAAATCAGCTTGCATTTCCAGTAATTCAGATTTATGCAGTCCTTTTAAACATCATTGTACTATGACACTAAGGCAACTAATTAAATTTACTATACAAAAATTACTTTGGAAAAATAAAATTTTAAAGAACATTTTAATGGAAATAGCGTTCTTTGGTGTGGGCACAAAAGGCAGATAATTTATTATGACTTCCTGTTAAGCATCCCCAGCCATTTTCTGTTGGCTGTTTGTAGATCAACATGGACTAGATCTTACTTATCGGAACATTTTCTCTGATTTATTCACAGATGTTTAAAAGTTTTTCTTTAATTCATTGCACTTTGTTTGAAGGAAGATGTCCATGTACAGTAGCCGTGTGTTGTGCAGTACTTAATTCAATATCTCTTTAATTTTTTCTCAAGAAAAATCTTCCAAGATCTAAAAGGTTTCAGAGTTTTGTGATGATGGCTGAAATGAGAACAGTAGTGTCTCACCCTGCAAAGAAGCAAGCTGGTGAACAATTGAGTCCATAATGTTTCCTGCAATCTAGGCAAAACCCATGCTTCTGCCACTATAGATATGTTCAGTGTAGTAGTGTGCTTGGGTTTAGTTAGCTCCATTGAGGGTATGAGCACACACATTTGTAAAAGGGAAGCAGCACAGTGGTGCAGGGGTTCAGCCCAGAGGGTCAGCATTCAGGTCCCAGTTCTGTATTCCTTGTTCATGTTGAGTAGCACTTAAGCGAGTAGTCATGCTGACTTCAGTGGGATTACTAGTGTGACCAAAGGTTCTAGAATTGGACCTTAAATTCGGAACTGAGGATGCGATACACAAAGCAACTTAGAGGTAGGCACCTAAGTCTGTGTGCGGCGCCACTGATCCACAAAGTACAGGGTTAGGCAGCAGCCAAGCAGGAGGTCACCTTGCCTAACTTTCCATAGTAAAAGTTCCCTAGGTGCCTAAATTTTAAATCCTGGGGCACACATGTAGCCACCTCCCCCTAGGCATGCATGATCCAGATGCCTATTTCCCACCTAAGCCCCAGAGTGATTCACGAGCTGGGGAAGATAGATATTTGGCTGCCTCAGTCACCTGCAGGACCCAATCTGCTAGGCAACTGGCGAGCACACCTACCGGAATGAGTCCCATTCAGAATCCATCCAGAAGAGGAGAAGGAAGTGGTGCCACCTTATAACTTTTAGCCCAGTGGTCAGAATTCTCACCTGGGGCATGGGAGATCTGGGTTTGATTTTTTCCCCCCACCCCACCAAAGTGGGAGGAGGGATTTGAACAAGAGTCTCCCACGTCTCAAAAGGGTGCTTTAACCACTGCACTACCAGATATTCCGATGTGGGGCTCTGTCAACCTCTCCTGTCAAGCAAATAATGTGGATAAATAATGAGTCATTGGAGCAGGAGAACTGGATGTGGGGGGTCTCACATTTCCCAGGTGGCTGCCCTAAACACTGGGCCACAGTCTCTCTCGTTGCTCACCCGCTCCTGTAATAGACCCATAACTTCTGGCTGAATTACTGAAGTCCTCCAATCATAATTTAAAGATTTAAGTTACAGAGAACCCACCATTTAAACTATATCCCACACTGCAGAGGAAGGCAAACCCCCCCCCGCATCCCCCAGGGTCTTTGCCAGTCTGACCTGGGGGAAAATTCTTTCCCAACCCCAAATATGGTGATCAGTTGAACCTTGAGCATGTGGGCAAGACCCACCAGCCAGACACTTGCGAACGAATTCTGACACTCAACATTGCAGCACCTAAGTACCTTCATGGATCCCACCCTGAGAGCCCTAGAGAACCCATTAAAAATGGGAAGTAGCATAACTACTGTGTACAACTGGCTGAGGACCAATGGTGTACAGGGATGTTACATCTACTATCACGCTAGGCATAGGTGCCGACTCAGTGGGTGCTCCGGCACTGGAGCACCCACAGGGAAAAACTGGTGAGTGCTCTGTACCCACCGGCAGCTCCCCGCCCCGCCCCAGCTCGCCTCTGCCTCCTCCCCTGAGCGCGCTGCTGAGTCTTCCTTCTCCCCTCTCCCTCCCCGTGCTTTCGCGCAGCAAGTGGTGGGAGGGAGGGAGGAGGAGGAACACAACGCTTTCGGGAAAAAGGCGGGGCCGGGGCAGGGATTTAGGGAGGGGTCCAATAGGGGCAGGGCGGGGGGGGCGTGAGCACCCACCGGCGCCAAGGAAAGTTGGCACCTGTGACACTAGGTCATTGAAGGGTTTATGGCAGCTCAGAAAGTTAGCACAAAAAATAGTCCTGATTAAAAATTCAGTGACGTAAAAGCTACTGAGAGGAAAATGTGCGCAAATATAGATGTACAGGAGAAGTTAGAAATTCTGGATATGCATAGCTCTTGAAACTAAAGAAAATATATGCTAACTAATTTCTCTTAACTATCCTGTCTAATAAAAAGTTAATCAAAATGATCCAGAAATAAATTGTCCAGAATATAATCCATAATTAGTCAATTTATTCACTTTCTGAATTTTGGAGTTTGTAAGGAGTTGCATTTGTTCTAAATATAAAAATGACAGCCCTTCAGTTTAAATTACCTTGGTCACTGTTATCACTTACAGCCTTCCTCCCCTGCTCTCCTATCCTTTCCCCTGCAATATTTGAATATTATGGCTCATTTATCTCGAGTAAAAATAATTTCTGTGTTGAACACACTTCTCCTTTTGATTAGATCAAAAAGGGGGCTCCTTCTAAGCCCTTCACTCCCAGCAATGAGAGCCTACCAAGTAGGACACACTCAAGTAGGCAACCTGATGTCAGCAATTCTTCCTGTGCAGAAGATTGTCATAGGTTAGAATGGATTAGCTGAAATTTATTCTGGCAGTGAATAAACCTCAGGTAGGGTCAATTGAATTCCTTTGACTGTTTACCAAAATTATGAAGTTGAAAGTCTGATCTGAAGCTAATTTCCTGATCAGCATGGTAATTAGAATTCTGGATGATAATTATATTTACAGTAGAGAATATATACTAATAACATATTCTCTGAACCAAATCACTGTTTCAGAGGGTGACAGCAGTAACATTAACTGGATAAGTTACATCTGATAATTGTCTGGTTTTATTTGCATGAAGCAGTCAGCTTGAAGTATTGAAATGTAGGAGATAATATGAAATTCCTAAGCGTGAATTATAGTAGTTGTGTATTTGAAAGGTACTCTGATGAGAATACATTAAGGGAAAAAAGCAAAGTATTACATTTAATGTCTAATGCTGTTTGATCTTTTACTTCAAAATACTTAGTTCAGTGCATTCTAGAATAGAACTTGTTTGATGCAACACAAGGTCTGGGGTGGGGGGAGGGGGTGAAATCTGTTGGAGATTGAAAAGAAGAATGATAGTTACCTGTTTTGTTCAACTAATTTGTTTCAGGTTGTAACTAGGCATTTCAGTTTCACCATTGGTTTTTCAGTATAAAATAGAACCTTCAAAATTGAAAACCAACTTGTAATACGGTATATAAAATGTGAGTACCAAAAAAATCGAATGGGGTTCTCTTGAACTAAACAGATAAACATTTCGAGTACTGAAAAAAACAAAACAAATAAAAATATATGTAACAACTGAGTGTTCAGTACCATACCAGGCTCAGAGGTAAGCAGAGATCTTGTAGGTAACTAACCTAATTTAAAGCCCTGTTGGTCCTAATTAAATTAGCTGTAGTGACACTCCTTGGGAATGCTAATGAATTAGAATAAGTATCTCACCCTTTATATACTGCAGTTACAAACCATATTCCCAGATGAACACACTTCTAGCAGGAGTTTTAACATACATCCTTTCGCCGGTTTACTAATCTACCTAGCCCTTTAAAAATTTGACTCCCCAGCTAGTACGACAAACTTGCTACTGACCTAAACATAATTTTGAGTAAGACATGTGGGGAGGGATAGCTCAGTGGTTTGAGCACTGGCCTGCTAAACCCAGGGTTTTGGGTGTCCTTGAAGGGGCCTGTCATAAATATAAAGGGAAGGCTAAACACCTTTAAATCCCTCCTGGCCAGAGGAAAAACCCTTTCACCTGTAAAGAGTTAAGAAGCGAAGATAACCTCACTGGCACCTGACCAAAATGACCAATGAGGAGACAAGATACTTTCAAAGCTGGAGCGGGGGGAAACAAAGGGTCCTCTCTGTCTGTCTGTTGCTTTTGCCGGGACCAGAGCAGGAATGCAGGTCAGAACTCCTGTAAAGAGTTAATAAGCAATCTAGCTAGATATGCGGTAGATTCTGTTTTGTTTAAATGGCTGATAAAATAAGCTATGCTGAATGGAATGTATATTCCTGTTTTTGTGTCTTTTTGTAACTTAAGGTTTTGCATAGAGGGATTCTCTGTGTTTTGAATCTGATTACCGTGTAAGGTATTTACCATCCTGATTTTACAGAGGTGATTCTTTTACTTTTTCTTTAATTAAAATTCTTCTTTTAAGAACCTGATTGCTTTTTCATTGTTCTTAAGATCCAAGAGTTTGGGTCTGTGTTCACCTATGCAAATTGGTGAGGATTTTTATGAAGCCTTCCCCAGGAAAGGGGGTGTAGGGCTTGGGGGATTTTGGGGGGAAAGACATTTCCAAGTGGGCTCTTTCCCTGTTATTTTTGTTAGACGCTTGGTGGTGGCAGCAATAAGGTCCAGGGACAAAAGGTAAAATAGTTTGTATCTTGGGTAAGTTTTAACTAAGCTGGTAAAAATAAGCTTAGGGGGGTTTTCATGCAGGTCCCCACATCGGTACCCTAGAGTCCAGAGTGGGGAAGGAACCTTGACAGGGCCATTTAGGGATCTGGGGCAAAAATTGGGGATTGGTCCTGCTTTGAGCAGGGGGTTGGACTAGATGGCCTCCTGAGGTCCCTTCCAACCCTGATATTCTATGTGGGTAGAACATTGAAATATGTCCTCTTAAAATGAAGAACCCTTTATGTATTTCATTAAGCAAAAGCAATAATAAAATATCCCCTTTCAAATGGGGAAACTGAGGCACACTGAGGTTAACTGACTTCCAAAAGACAATGCCGCCAAGTCTATGGCAGAACCAAAAGTAGAGCCTAGGCAACAAAAGCAATTGTATTGAAATGATCTGAGATGCTGTGCAAGAAACTCTGTTCACTCCCAGTTGTGATGTCTCACTCTCTTGAGAAATAGGAGCTGGGACTGCTTGGGAGGCAGAGCACTTAGGCTCAAAGTGGGAAAGGAGAAAGCCATATATCACACTATAGCAAACTCCTCCAAACTATAGAAAGAAGCATTCACAGAAGAATTTGCTGTAAAGAATGGGAGTAACTACATAGAACACTTGAGAGGAAAAGGGAATTAGAAAGACATAGGGGTCTTGGGAGAAAACCTTTATACTGATTAGGTTGTCCACATACACTTTATCCCTAGTTTTCCCAACATTAGTGAAATGGCTAACTTGGGGGATTGTTTTAATCAGGTAGATGTTTCTTTTTTATAATGAATTTAGAAAGTGACTTACTATGGCCCTGATCCTGCCAAGTGCTTCACCTGCATCTGTGCTAAGCCCCACTGGTAATAAAAGTCCATCTGAAGAGAGCAGTTTGCAGGATGGTGAGCTACATTTTTCTGTCAATAATCACAATAGGAGTCTCCCCCCCCCCCCCCCCGATATTTACTACACATCTGCAAGGGATACAAAGACACAGCTCTGTTATACAATATTAGACTCTAGAAGTGTGGGGTTTTTTTAAAAGAAAGTCAGACCTGGGACCAAATTCATTGCTTGTGGAAAGGGCATATCTCTATTTACTTCTAGAGTCCAAAAGGAATATGGAGGTAAATGACTTAGATCTCCTATAATAAGTGCATTTTATTTTAAGGTAGTTGTCAGTTCTGTGCAGCCTTATCAACCTGCTAATTGTGGGTTACTTTAATTTTTTCTACATATGTTTTGGGTAATTTCATTTTTACACACACTCCCCTTTCCTCCCAAAATCATTTTTATTTCCTACACCAGTAATTCCATCCATATTTTAAAAGTGCTGTTATACTCTGAAAAGTAACATTGCAGGGCTCTGTTTTCTATATCTTAGGGTATGTCTACACTATGAAATTAGGTCGATTTTATAGAAGTTGATTTTTAGAAATCTATTTTATACAGTCTATTGTGTATATCCCCACTAAGCACATTAAGTCGGCGGAGTGTGTCCTCAATTCCGTGGCTAGCATCGACTTATGGAGCAGTGCACTGTGGGTAGCTATCCCACAGTTCCTACAGCCTCCTCTGCCCATTGGAATTCTGGGTTAAGCTCCCAATGCCCAGAAACATTGTCGAGGGTGGTTTTGGGTACATGTCGTCAGTCGCCCCTTTCTCCATCCCTCCGTGAAAGCAACAGTAGACAATCGTTTCGCACCTTTTTTCCTGGGTTACCCGTGCAGACGCCATACCACGGCAAGCATGGAGCCCGCTCAGCTCACTGCTGCTGTTGTGAGCATTGTAAACACCTCATGCGTTATCCTGGAGTATATGCAGAACCAGGCTTAGAGACGCCAGCACGAGGATGATTGTGATGAGGACATGGACACAGACGTTCCTGAAAGCACAAGCTGTGGCAATTGGAACATCATGGCGGCAGTGGGGCTGGTTGATACAGTGGAACGCCGATTCTGGGCCAAGCAAACAAGCACAGACTGGTGGGACCACATAGTGTTGCAGGTATGGGATGATTCACAGAGGCCGCGAAACTTTCGCATGCGTAAGGCCACTTTCCTTGAAATTTGTGAGTTGCTTTCCCCCGCCCTGAAGCGCAGGAATACCAAGATGAGAGCTGCCCTGACAGTTGAGAAGCAGGTGGCGATAGCCCTGTGGAAGCTTGCAACACCTGACTGCTAGTGGTCAGTCGGGAATCAGTTTGGAGTGGGCAAGTCTACTGTGGGGTATGCTGTGATCCAGGTAGCCAATGCAATCACTGACATTCTGCTATCAAGGGTAGTGACTCTGGGAAATGTGCAGGTCATCCTGGATGGCTTTGCTGCAATGGGGTTCCCTAACTGTGGTGGGGTGATAGATGGAACACACATCCCTATCTTGGCACCGGACCACCTTGCCAACCAGTACGTAAACCGCAAGGGGTACTTCTCAATGGTGCTGCAAGCACTGGTGGATCACAAGAGACGTTTCACCGACATCAACGTGGGATGGCCGGGAAAGGTGCATGACGCTTGCATCTTTAGGAACTCAGGGCTGTTCGAGCAGTTGCATGAAGGGACTTTCTTCCCAGACCAGAAAATTACCGTTGGGGATGTTGAAATGCCAATGGTTACCCAGTCTGCTCCTTGCTCCCATGGCTCATGAAGCCGTACACAGGCAGCCTGGACAGTTCAACTATAGGCTGAACAAGTGCAGAATGGTGGTAGAATGTGCCTTTGGATATTTAAAAGCTCGCTGGTGCTGTTTGCTGACTAGGGTAGACCTCCACGCAACCAACATGCCCATTGTTATTGCTGCTTGTTGTGTGCTCCATAATATCTGTGAGAGTAAGGGAGAGACGTTTATGGTGGGGTGGGAGGTTAAGGCAAATCGCCTGGCGGCCGATTTTGAGCAGCCAGACACCAGGGTGATTAGAAGACCACAGCTATGCGCGCTGCGCATCAGAGAGGCTTTGAAAACCAGTTTCATGACTGGCCAGGCTACTGTGTGACAGCTGTGTGTGTTTCTTCTTGCTACAAACCCGCCCCCTTTGTTGTTTTTAATTCCCTGTAAGCCAACCACCCTCCCCCCCTCGATCACAGCTGGCAAAGGAAATAAAGTAACTATTATTTTGAAACCATGCATTCTTTCTTTCTTAATTTAAAAAAAAATGAGATAACTGACAAGGTAGCCCAGGTGGGGTGGGGTGCGGGAGGAGGGAAGGACAATGCCACATTGCTTATTGTAGCCACACTACAAATCAAAACTGTTTGAATGACAGCCTTCTGTTTGGGCCACCCTCTGGAGTGTAGTGGCTGGGTGCCCGGAGCCTCCCCGCCCCCGCATTCTTGAGCGTCTGGGTGAGGCAGATATGGAACTTGGGGAGGAGGGCAGGCGGTTATACAATGAGTGCAGCGGGGATCTATGCTCTTGTTGGCATTCCTGCAGCTCCAACAGATGCCTCATCATGTCCGTTTGCTCCCCCATTAGCCTCAGCATCGCCTCCTTCCTCTGCTCGTCGCGCTCACTTAATGCTTTCCTGGCCTCTGCCACTGAATGCCTCCATGCATTAAGCTGTGCCCTATCAGTGCAGGAGGACTGTATGAGCTCGGAAAACATGTCATCGCGAGTGCATTTTTTTCGCCTTCTAATCTGTGATAACCTCAAGGACGGAGATGATAGGGGGAGCATAGAAACATTTGCACTTGGGGGGAGATAAAAAGGAAGAGTAAAATTTAAGATGATACATTTCTGAGAACAAAAGGGAGACACTTTCACAGTGAATCAAGCAATTCACAGCACATGTGCTTTAGGTACAAGGTCGCATTTTGCCTTTTATATTGAGCGCCTGCTGGTATGGTGACACATCACACATGGCTGGGCAACAAAATTTGGTTTCCCGGCAGCCATGGTAAGCCTTTTGGTACATGGGGTTGACTTTTTCTGCCCTCATAACATGTGGGAATGGTTTCAAACTGCAGCGCCATCCTTTCCCATAGCAAGCAATGCCAGTTGGGTTTCACATTTAAAAGGAGAGGCTGCGGTTTTTGGGTGGATGTGCAGCACACGCCTCCCCCCACCCCACTGCATGGCTATTCTCTGGGATGATCCCTTTACCCCTCCCACTCCGCGTGGCTATTCTCCGGGATGATCCCTTTTAGCCAAGCGCAAACAACCCAGCATGAACGGGGTCCTTTTACTGTTCCCTTACAAAAATTCCCCTATTTCAACCAGGTGATCATGAATGTTATCACTCTCCTGAGGCTAACACAGAAAGATAAAGACTGAATGTTGCTTGAATGCGACCAAAACCCAGGACCATTCGCTGCCATGCTTTGTGCTGCAATGATTCCAGACTACTTGCTACTGGCTTGGCGTGGTAAAATGTCTTACCGTGGAGGATGAAATAAGGCAGCCCTCCCCAGAAACCTTCTGCAAAGACTTTCAGAGTACCTCCAGGAGAGCTTCATGGAGATGTCCCTGGAGGATTCCCTCTCCATCCCCAGACACGTTAACAGACTTTTCCAGTAGCTGTACTGGCCGCGAATGCATCCCAATTCTTCAGGGCAAATCAAACATTAAACACTATTCCTTTTAAACCCTGTACTGTAGTTACAAATGTGCACTCACCAGAGGTGCCTTCTCCGTCTTCAGGGTCGGGGATCCCCCCTTGGGAAGGTATTGGCTCCAGGGTGATGAAAAGGTCCTGGCTGCCGGGAGAATGGATTCACTGCTTGCCTGCTGCACATTCTCCTCCTCCTCCTCCTCCCTGTTGCGTGAGACTACCCCCTTGCAGGTGTCCACGGACAGTGGTGGGGTAGTGGTAGGGTCCCCCTTAGAATGCCATGCAGCTGATCATAGAAGCGGCATGTATGGGGCTCTGACCTGGAGTGACCATTTACCTCCTTTGTCTTTTGGTAGGCTTGCCTGAGCTCCTTTACTTTCACGCGACACTGCTGTGTCTCTGTTGTAGCCTCTCTCCACCATGCCCTGTGTGACTTTGGCATATATATTAGCATTTCTTCCTTTTGATTGGAGTTCGGCCTGCACAGATTCTTCTCCCCATACAGCAGTCAGATCCAGAGTCTCCCTTTCGGTCCATGCTGGAGCTCGTTTGCGATTCTGGGGGGACTGTATGGTTACCTGTGCTGCTGAGCTCGCCACGCTGACCAAACAGGAAATTAAATTCAAAATTTCCCGGGGCTTTTCCTGTGTACCTGGCTAGCGCATCAGAGTTCAAAGCGCTCTCCAGAGCGGTCACATTGGAGCACTCTGGGATAGCTCCCGGAGGCCAATACCATTGAATTGCGTCTGCATTACCCCAAATTCGATCCAGCAAGGTCGATTTTAGTGCTACTCCCCTCGCTGGGGAGGAGTACAGAAGTCGATTTTAAGAGCCCTTTAGGTCGACAGAACGGGGTTGGTTGTGTAGACGCATTCATTTTAAAATTGACCTAATGCGGCTAAATTCGACCTAACCCCGTTGTGTAGACCAAGGCTTAGTGTATTCCAAATAGAGACTCAGGAGGTAAAGTTCATCCCTGTGTTGAAGACCATAACAAAGTCCACCTAGTTCAACTGTACCCCATGATCTGGTCTTGTATTTGCCCATTATTTTGCAAGATAGCCTATTGTTGCAAGGCAGGTAAACCCCATCACCCCTTTGGGTACTACAGCCGCACAGCCAAGTGCAAATAACCACTCCTCTCAGCGCAGCATGACCTAATGGTCAGAAACAGTAGGGCTGTCCTTAGATTCAGGGCAGCATGGCCTAGTGGCCCACATCAATGAGGTACCTCCGTAGGTCAGGGCAGTATGGTCCAATGGGCAGAGTGGGGGGCTGTTCTTGTATTCAGGGCAACCTGGCCCAGCAGCCAAAGCTAGAAAGCTTACTCCTCAGCACAGAGTGGCCTATCCTAGTGGCCAAGAAAGGGGTGGGCCACCACCCAGGGGTGGGTTGGCAGCCAGGCCCTACCTACTCTACCAGGTCCCAGCCCAAGGGACTATCACCATAACATGTATCTACCACTGGGTCAGTTTGGATCCTTCCAAAACACACTCACTCCATTCCCAGTTCCACAATCAGATCAATGTCTGATTCCCCTGGGCTACTTCCTACTCTATCTTCCTGCTCCATAGTCCGCAGGTCCTCTGGTTCTCCAGAGTGGTCAGCAGGTGACGTTCCCAGCAACTCCTTCACCTTGTGGGCCTCCACAGACAACTGAGTATCTGCCTGGGTCTCGGCCTGCCTGGCCTCTGTGGTCTGGGGGTCTAACTACACGCAGGCAGGAGCCTGCAACACACATCTTCTCTCCTCCATGGCCAGCCCGAAGTGAGCTGAGCGGCTCCCTTTTATACTGTGGTTCCAGTTGGAGCATTCCCAGCTGGGGCAAGTGGGCATGGATTCCTTAGCCCAAAGTATGGGGTTAACCTCTTTCTGTCCAGTGCCGGGCAGGTATGCCCCATCACATCTATGTATGTGTCTGGGTTAGTTCCCTTTCAGTTATAGTTATGAAATAGGTGACTAGGCCTTAAAACACATTGTGTCGTTAGGATGTTAGTAACAAGGATTCCATTGTGTTATTTTAGAGACCAATTTAATATGAAGCAGTCATTAAAAGTTTTTGGTAGAAATGAATGTGATTTAACTTAATTTTTCTCCTAGATTTAAAACGTAGTTGGCAATTGAACAGATAGTCTATGCTGGAAAGTTGATGTTGGGGCTGTTTGAGAGATCATATAAAAGTAACATCATCTTTTACTGTTACAGCTTTGGATGTTTGTTTACACTGGTGCATGCTAATTAAATTGTTTTTCAGTATAAGTAAGCCACTGGTTTCTTTCAGAGTATTTCTGGAAGTTTTAGGTGGATCAGTTCTGCTTTTAGTGGCATGTTTATTGGCTTTTCTTTTTTACTTGTGAAAATTGTTAAACTCCATATATATTAATTATTTAAGGTTCTTTTTATCTAACTATATATGGTCTCTTATGAAATCCCAGAGTTACTTTGAGAAAAGATATGGAGTGCAACTTTCAGCTGTGTGGACTTACATAGTCAAGTAGTTTAGTCCTGAGTTTTACCTACTTAAAAATTATTATAATTTGGCAAGAAATATGATCTGTATTTGATTTTTTTTTAAATCCACCTTTACTTAAATGTGAAAATTAGCACTCCCCTCCCCGCCCCAAAGAAAAATTGCCTTAATGTGTTTTGAGGCATACTAAAAATAAAAACAAGAAATACATTTTGTCGGTATCTGTGTGCCTTGAGTGCCTTTCTCAGCTGCAAAGATTCATATAAGGTAGCAGTCCTCTTCAGGGGTGAAAGGGAAGTACTTTTAAAAATGTTTGTCACTGTACTGGTTACCTCCATAGCTTTTGTTTTGGTTTCATGAATGGCAGCAAGTGTATTACAAGCATTCCTTTCATCAGTATAGCCAAGCTGGTGTTTGTATAAATGCTAGACAGTCTCAGGGCTTTGATTCTTCTCCGACTTACAGTAATGTAATTCCATTGACATCATTGGAGTCACTGCTCACTGATACACTACGTAGGGCTGCAGTCCAGTTTTAGGTTTTGGCCAGCTGTTACCAACAGATACATTGCACCACAGCCGAGCTAGCTAGATGTTAAACTAATGCAAACAGGAAGCTTATCATTTCTTCACAATGTAGTCAAGTTCAGAAAAAGAATAGTGCACTGAAAACCTCAGAACAAGTATAAATGGAGTAAAATAAAATCTTTTGCTTTATTATGGAGTTGCAGATCACAAGGTTTGAGTTCCATTCACTTCCCTCCATTTTGCACTTAATTCAAGGATTCTCAGTCCCCTCCATGTCACAGTCTTCACAGTGGGGTGTGGCAACTGGAGGCCGACCAGGTCTTTGCTCTGAGCCTGGGTTTGGGATGGCCCTCAGGAAGAACTCCCCAAAATTCTCTCCAAGAGGTACACATGGCAGACTCCACGGCTTTCTTTGTAGCAGAGCTTTCACCAGATTTTTAACTAAATGCCTCTGTTTCTTTATTAGCACTGAGGTTTTTCTCCTCAAAACAGCTAAAATAAAAAAAAACAACAACAAAACTTTGCTTCCTGAAGGATTGGAAGGACAGCATGTCCCCAAATCTGCCCTCAGCAATATCAGATGAACAGCAGGACAGAGTGAAAGCTGCTCCCAGCCGGCATTTGAGCTAGGTCTATGTTGAGATGCATGAGCAAGCTACAGTGAAACCCTTGTTGAAAGACAACTTTATTAGGACTTAAAGTACACAGATCAAAATCATGACAGGAATCTGCATATTGCCAGAGAACATAAGTATGGACGTGCTCAGAAGTCAGTTGTATAAGAGATTCTCATGGGTTTCTTGCAGTATGTCTGTGGTTGCTGACCTGTCTATCCAAAAAAGTTTTGGGCTTGAGCCCTATGGTTAGGTCATCTTGAAAATTTGCTTCAGCTGACTTTGCCATGACTTAAGACCTTCTTAGAATAAGTGATTGTAGTTCCTTCCTGTCAGCTTCTCGGCTGATGGTTTAGGCTGGTTTGCATATTGGTTCAGGATAGGTCCCTCTTACAATAGGGTGTGTATATGTGTGTGTAATGTGAGAGGAGATTCTGGTTACAGTTAAATCGGGTCTGAGAACTAAGACCTGAGGGTTAATGAAAATGTGACAAAAAAGGAGTGTTCTGTATTGAAAATGCTTCTTGTTGTAGCACAAGCTAAGCATACCCTACCAGATGCCCAAAAAAGCCACAATCAAGGAAGAAGGCCATACTGGTTAAAGAAACAACCTGGTTTAGAGGGGGAAGTAAAGGCAGCTGTGTATCAATATGTAGCTATAACAAAAAATGTAAGAAGAAGGAAGTTGATAGTCATTAATATAAATCAGAAGTTAAAATTAGGACATTGATAAGGGATGACTAGGGACACAAGGAGAGGTCTTTGGCCTGCAGAGTTAAAGACAATAAGAAGGTTTTTTTAAATATATTAGGAATAAAAAGAATCCTGAGAATGGTATTAGTCCATTACTAGAATTATTAATGATAATGCAGAAAAGACAGACATGTTCAATAAGTATTTCTGTTCTGTATTTGGGGAAAACATATTATATAGTCTCATCATATAGTGATGATTATACTCTTTCCATTCCACTAGTATCACTGGAGGATGTTAAACAGAAGCTACTGAAGTTAGACATTGTCAAATCAGCAGGTCCAGAGAACTTGCATCCAAGAGATTTAAAAGAGCTGGCTCTGGTGCTCATTTGGCCATTATTGTTGATTTTCAATAAGTTTTGGAGCACTGGGAAAGTTCCAGAAAACTGGAAGAAAGCTAATGTTGTGCACGTTTTTAAAAAGGGTAAATAGGATGACCCAAGTAATTATAAGCCTGTCAGCCTGACATCGAACCTAGGCATGATAATGGAATGACTGATAAAGGATTTGATTAATAAAGAATTAAAGAAGGATAATATAGTTAATGCAAATCAACAAGTATTTATGGAAAATAGATCCTGTCAAACTAACTTAATAATTTTTTTGATGAGACGACAAGTTTGGGTTGATACAGGCAGTAGTGTTGGACATAATATACTCAGACCTTTTGTAAGGCATTAGATTTGATACCACATAAGATTCTGATTAAAATACTAGAACGCTATAAAAGTAGTATGACACATGTTAAATGGATTAAAAACTGACTAACTGATAGATCTCAAAATGTAACTGTAAATGTAACAGTAAATGTGGAATCATCATTGAGTGGGTCTATTTCCAGTGAGTTCCGGCAGGGATTGGTTCTTGGCCTTATGCTATTTGATGGTTTTTATCAATGACCTGGAGGAAAACATAAAATCATCACTGATAAAATTTGCAGATGACATAAAAGTTGGGGAGTTATTTAATAATAATTTAAATAATAAAGAGGAATAGTCACTGCTTCAAACCAATTTGGTAAACTGAACACAAGCAAACAATGTGCATTTTGATATGGGTAAATGTGTACATCTGAGAACAAAGAATGTAGGCCATACTTCCAGGATGGGGGACTCTACTGGAAAGCAGTGACTCTAAAAAAAGATTTGGAGGTCATGGTGGATAATCAGTTGAACATGACCTCCCAGTCTTATGTTTCCAAAAGAGCAAATGTCATCTGGGGATGCATAAACAGGAGAAACTCAAGTAGGAATAAAGAGGTTATTTTACCACTGTATTTGGCACTGGGGCAACTGCTCCTAGAATGCTGCATCCAGTTGTGATGCCCACAGTTCAAGAAGGATGTTGATAAATTGGAGTGGGTTCAGAGAAGAGTCCCGAGAATGATTAGAAAACATGCCTTATAGTGATTGAGCTCTTTAAGTCTATCTGTTCATCTTAACAAAGAGAAGGTTAAGGGATGACTTGATTCTTGTCTTTAAGTATCTACATGGGGAACAAATCTTTAATAATGGGCTCTTTAATCTATCCGAGAAAGGTATAACATGATCCAAGGGCTAGAAGCTGAAGCTGTATAAATTCAGACTGGAAATGAGGTATACATTCTTAACAGGGAGAGAAATTAACCATTGGAACAATTTACCAAGGTTGTGCTGGATTCTTCACCACTAGTAATTTTTAAATCAAGATTTGGATGTTTTTCTAAAAGATCTGCTCTAGGAATTATTTTGTGGAAGTTTTGTGGCGTGTGTTATATAGTGGTCCATTCTGGCCTTTGAATCTATGAGTGACTCTCCCTGATTCAGGAAGGCTTCAGAAGATTTATTCTCATATTCTGATGTTCTGGAAAGATAATGCTGTAATGGCGTGGATTTCGGTATTTCCACCTGGAATATTGATCCCCTTTTGAATTTGTTGAGAGACCTGAGATCTAAAGTGGGTTATTTGGCTTTTTTAATCTTTATACTACAAAGACTCTTGGGCCCTTTCAAAAATATCTGTCTCTCCCTGGAACTAGTTCTGTTATTACAAAGTGTAGGAGATGGACTATCTTCTGATGCTATGAAGGGTCTTGTTGATAGGTGTGGAAGAGAGTGTTTCTCTAAGAAATCCCAAAATTTCATGTCAAAGCTCTGCTACAAATTGTTTGACTTGAATAGCACTTTTAAATTGGTATGTAGTTAGTATTCTTGAGCTTTTGAAGCTATCTTTCTGGAGAGTTCTTCAGTCCTAAACCAGAGCTTAGAGAAAAGATCTGATCTGCCACCATTCATCATGGAGATGAGGAACGCTCCATGTGAAGGCTGCCTGACATGGAGAGTCCTAGAATGAAATTCACAAGTAAAACAGATTTTTCCCTTTCAACCTCTTCATTTTGTTTGAAAAATACAGCATATGCTCTCCAAATTTACAGCACTTACTCTTTGAGTAAAGAATTATTTTTCTGAGCATTTACAAGTAAATCTGTATTGGCTTAAATTAGTTTTTTTAAATCAATTTTAATTAATTATTTAAGAAATTTAGCATCCATGTCAGTCATTTCTTTTTTCCAAGTGATCATAACTATAGAATAACTGAGGCTCTTCAAACTTTCCATGTACTTAACATTAATTGAAGTCTTGCGCATAGGCTATACTTGAAGGAATTAGGTTGTAATTAAGCTATGAATCATAGTTTTATCTAATTCTTTTTTTGGTATTACATAGGCGACAGACTGGGTCAGGTCAACAACTCAGGTAACTCTTAAATAGTACAATTCCAACATTGCTGGTAACTCAAGCAATCATCTCTCTTCCTCTTTAGCTAATTTGCATGCAACAGTTCTGTTGGTTGTAACAACTGGTATAAGGAAGACCAAACATGTATCAAGAGTTCTCAGTGGTAGACTACTTGGCCCAGTTGTCACTGCTGGGGTTTCATGACTGCATGCTATATCTGGGCATCAGTGCAAGAAGTGCTCCCCATGGCTCTGCTGTCTTAGGTAGACAGCACACCAAGGTAGCACTGTCAAGGAAGACTGATGCAGGGGTTGCCATCAAAGTACATAGACATTGGGCCTTTGGCACTTGGCTCCCCCGTCCCCATTTTACATTGTGTCAGACCTAACACGGCCCTTCAAAGCAATATCAATTGTATTTTAAAGGCCAAATTTGCCAGTATCCTCTGATCTGTGCTGCTCTGATGATGTAGAACAGCTGTAAACCCAGTCTGCCTTGCACATGTGCTCTCGCTGCTTTTCTCTGCTCGGGTATACTGATGAATATGCCTACTTAAAAGTGGTTGAAGGTTATAACTACATATCTTCATATCATTAGAAATATCACTTGGAAGAATTCTTTTTGGGTCTCTCTTTTAGTGTTCATGTATGAAAATTTTAATATTTTTTTTTTAAAAACACAAAAATTCCAAGACAAAAAAGCTACATTAAGATGGACTTAAAAGTGAGAGACTGTGTCAGTAATTTAAGGATAAAAAACGTTACAGGGATTTATTCATTTTTCCCAAACCAGGGAATTCAGAATTAGGGGTACACTTTAAAGAAATCTGTTATGAAATGGAAATGCTCAAGAAGGGTACCCAAAAACTCTAACTCTATCCCATAGTAAAGGAGCATGCAAATTGTTTTTAATGTGTTTTGTCAAATCAATTTCAATTAATCTGGACCACAAACACTAAAATTCCCTAATCATAAAGTTAGGCATTACTACAGGAGAGAGTTAAGGTTGTTTGGCTTTCTTAACTGTTTATTTCCTTACATTAACATCTGAATTTCTGTTACATGTAACCTTAACTCTTAATTCTATTCTGCCATGAATTTATTTAACTTTGGCAGAAGCGTAATCATTCAGAGTTGCCTTTACCTACTTCCGTGTCTTAGAACCCAATCCTACAAACTCTTTCTTAAACAAATAGTTCCACTGATTTCAGTTCAGCTGCTGTTACGAGAAGCGGTTCTCAGAATCTGGCTCTTAGGTTACAGTGCAACTGCTGAATAGACATAAATTCTCATCCTAGTACAACAGATAAGGATTAACAAGCAGAGATGGCACAGGGAAAATCGGTTTGATTTTGCACAGAGAAAGGCTATTCTAGTAAAACATGGACCATATAAAGAGGAAATAAAGATGAGGGATTTGTATACCCTTTACAAAGCTATTGTTTTGGAACTAGCAATGGTGTTTATAGGACAAATGATTTATCATGTGATTTTGCTCCTTTTGCTAGCTTTGAATGTCTTTGATGTCTGCACAATGATGTCGTCTTATAAGATGCTGCATGTATTGTAGTAATGGCTTTTCTGAAAAAGATAGCCACATTAATGTCCTGAGCTATTGAAAATGTATCTTTGTACACAAGCCTTGCCCAATAGTTCCTGAAGAACTAGCAAAGGGTACAAAAAACAGTGGGTTTTTTTTTATTTAGTCCCTGTCACAGAGTGGCTGGCCAGCTCCAGTAAAAGAAGCAGGTCCAGCACCCCCTGTGCCAGAACAGGTGGCCCCACTTTGGCCAATTAAGAGGGCAGGGCAGTACCCTGGATATGAGAAGGGAGGATCTGAGGGAAGAGGAGACTAGTGTGTTGGAGAGACCCAGTGAGTCAAGGAGATTCAGTCAGGAAAAGGGCAGGTGAGAGCTGTCTGGGCATCAAGAGACTGGAGAGGGTCTCCAGGGAAAGCTGCAGTGAGTAGAAAGCTCTCTGCAGGCCCTCACTGGAAAGAAGGAGGAATTATCAGGGAGCCAGTAGAAGGGCTGTCCTACTGACCTTCCTGAACCAGAGCCAGTGCTCGGAGGCTGGAAAGGGTTTGGGGCTAGGAGGCCAGGGGTGGGGCTGGCCTCCTGATCTTCCTGAGCCAGAGAACCATGGCCAGAGAAAGCTTGAGAGGGCTGAAGGGTGAGAGCCACTGAGGGAGATGCCTGCTGGCTCTCTGAGCTAGAGAGCTGAAGTCTGGAAGTGGGGCATGGCAAGAGTTCTTGGAGCTGTACTGGAGAGTGGGGGTGTGATGAGAGTAGCTGGGGCTGTACTTGACATGTTGCACGTACTGTTTGGACAATGCTGGGTAATTCTGGCCTATGATAGTGGGGGATTTGTTGTGATTTATATACACAGGACTTTTGTAATAAATTAACCCTACAAGTGAGTGAGAGAGATATTCAGAAAGACTTAACGGACTATTTCTGGGGACTCTGAAGCAGGGAAACTGAAGCAGGCATGTCCTGTTGCAACATGCAAGAGGAAAGTGCTCCAGTAGTACTGCCTTCTTACAGTCCTGTTTAAATTATTCAACAGACAGTAAAATAAAATAATTTGTAGAAGTGAATTAAAAATGCTTTTGGCTGAATAAATGACCAACTGTATGTAATGTGTTATATACATTTTAGGAGGCTGAGGGATATTTTTTGAAGCTCTAACTTCTTGTACTGAAACCCTATTCCTAGCGAGTACTGTCATATGTCTCGTTACAGTTGGGTCATGGTCAGCAGTAGGAGGATGGGTAACAGAGGCTACTGCCTGCAGAGAAAAAACAATAGGCTTCATGCAGCGGCTAGGGAAGATAAAGACAAACTAGGCCCCAGACCCTAACATTTTGGGTTTCCCTTCCATCAGAGCTGCAGGACCCCATCTTACCTAGTGAGAAACTTCCTCCCGCTTCAAACACACTGTTTTTGTTTTTGTGTGTGTTTGTTTTTGTTTGTTTTGTTTGTAAATCCCACTTGGACTCAGAACCACACTTCTTTCAACAAGTCTGAGGCTGAACTGATGAGCAGAAGAGGCCAGTACTGTTTTGAGCATCCTCACACAATTCTACTGTATCTCCCTTCAGTTTACCAGAACCATTTATGTACTCTGTGTGTGTAATAAACAGATGCTGCTTTCACTGACTTCAGTGGAGTTACTCGTGATTTACATGGGTGCAAGTTCAAGAAGAATCATGGTTGATCTACCCTTAAATTAGGCTGACATAGCTACTTCTATGTGGAAAAAGAAATCACACCCCTGACTGAGAATACATATGCCAACCAAACCCCCACAGTAGGCACAGCTATGTTGACAAAAGAGTGCTTCTGTCAACATAACTAACTTCATTCAGGGAGGCGGTGACACCGACAGAAAACCCACATCTGTCTCTGTAGGCTGAGTCTACACTACAGGGCTATGCCAATATAGTCTCCGTAGTGTAGACACAGCCTCTGATCCATCTATCAGACACAGATTATTCTGGTTAATTGGAGGGACTTGTGGTACAGTTTTCTAGAGAGAGTGCTTGTGTATGTATATAATTCTACTAGGACTTCTCTCCATTTATCAAAATCTTTAATGTTTAATATGTATGTGTTTAGTATGCTCACATACTGTACAGAATGGGTCCAGTGTATTATGGGTTACTCTGGTAGAATTTTGTGAGCTACTTCAAAGCTTGTGTCTAGACGTTCAGCACTGGGAGAGGATGAGGGCTAGAGAAGGAGAAAATGGTTTGGATTGCAAAGTAGGTGAGGAGGCAGGTTCAAGCACGGGAATGTTTGGGAAGGTCCCAACTGGGAGAAGCATTCTTATAACTGGGGGCTGAGGTTAGTTCTGTCTAAGCTGTTTCCCACCCTCTTCTTTTAAACTGGAAAGTCTCAAAAACTTGCCCTGGAGGAGATGAGGGAGAGCAAACAGGAAAAATGGCACTGTTGAAATCATCTCCAGACTTTAGTCTACAGACAGTTAGGCTAATCTAGTTTCGCAATGCATGCCTCAACAGGAACAGGTTGTTGAGTCAATGTTGGGCATTCATCACCACAGTCGGATAACTGCTTTCTCTTGAATGAGAATATCAATGAGACCTCTTTAATGTCCTGTGCAAAAAGTCATGTTCCAAACCATAACTTCATCCTGCACAGAGGTAGCTATTAAGCTGAGTTATCTTTCAAAGCATGCTTTTTTGTATTCTGTGGTTTGAATTACTGTTTCTTGATTAACAAAACAATTGATGTAATTTTCAAAATACGCTGAATGTTCTTTGGGGTTTTTTTAAGCGCTCAACTGCAGCTGCATTCGAAAACTACTAAACAGTTTTAAAGATCTGAATCATGCGCTGGATTTCTTTCCAGGCTTTATGGGTGACTAGGCAGCTCTTTGTAGTTTTTATTACATATGATTAATTACAGCTCTTGCATCAGCCTGTCATGTTCCTTCCTATCGCTTTGGGTGCCTCTGGACAATTCTCCTTTTTTTCAGAAGCTTATTCAGGATTTGTTTTCCTATATTTCTCTTTCTGTAATGTTAGATGAGTAGAGACCAAAAACTACCTTCTATTATATAATGATGCGGATACCTGGATTTTGTGAAACATCCTTACATGCTGATAGTGTTGTTTAATGGCTCTTCTTCCATTCTTCAAAATCCTAGGAGCTAATAGTGTAATGTCCAAGTCAATGTTCTTTAATTGAGAACTCCTCTTCAATGACTTTTTGAGTCCTCGCAGCAGAGAGTACATTTAAATCAAACCTGCCATGTCTCCCAGGAAATTGGGCAATTCTGGTCCCTCTAATAGTCCCAAAATACAATATTTTAAACTCTGGTATAAACAGTTAACAGCTCTGACCGTCCAACCCTGCTGCTTCTCTGGCACTTGTTTTCTCATATTGGTGCTGGTCACTACAGAAATGAGATGAACATATTGGACACCTGAACTATGACAATCTCAAATTGACATGATTTCTTGACTCTTGACCATTTTTCATCATTGTTAATCATTTGAACACTTGCTTATTAGAATACCTGCAGCTTGTCTATGGCTGTTGTACCTATCGTGGGATTTCAGTAGCAGTGAACACCCCAGACAAGGATAATTTTATGAATAACAAATTATATACATATTTGTTCATACAAAGTCCGGCCTTTTTTTTCCAATTCATATATAGCTATTGGTTTGGTTTAAGATGCTTTAATCATGGATTCTGGAGGAGCTGTACCTGCACCCGCACCTTTTTGTAAGCCCCTCTGATACCTGTTTTTAAAAAAATCCCTAATGCATGATGATGCTCCTTTGAAGTCCATGAGAGCTGCACCATTAACTTCAGCAGGTTTAGGATCACACCCATAGTGAGTGTGGTCTAGAAACCAAGAGAGTGGGATTTTTCTTCTTTCAAGCAACACTGCCATTCTTATCTCGTAGTTCAGATGTGAACTTCATGGCTCAATGGCATCTCTGCTGTTGCTTCTTAAGGTTTACTTGTACATCTGATTGATGTAATTGATCTGTGTGTATTGCAGCAATTGACTACTCAGATATTTTTCTGAGAATGGTAAATTGTTTAATGAATCCATTCTTGCAATGTACTCACATTGGCATTGTCAAGTAGAGTGAGAAGTTGACTTTACTGAGAGCTGTGAGCAGAATATGGCTTTTTTTTTTTTTTGTAACTGATTTACTCCCTTCATTTACGTATTTGTATTTGTTTTAGTTATTGAACGATATACTTAATAACTCCTTTTTTTTTTTTAAGGACCAATCATGTTTTGCGTGGGGAACAACAGACAAGATATTTTTGGTTTAAACATTGTTATGTGGAATCAGGCAGCTGGTCACTGATTAATCCAAAGTGCAAATGGGGCCATGAGCTCCTTTAAAAATGACAATTTAAAACATTGGCCAACCAAACAACTTTTTAGTGTCTTGCCCAGATTTAGTATGCTCATAGATTTATAGATTCCAAAGCCAGAAGGGACCATTGTGATCATCTAGTCCAGCGGTACTCAAACTGTGGGTGGCTTAGACTTGCTGTGGCTGAAGCCTGAGCCCCACTGCCTGGGACCAAAGCCGAAGCCCCAGGGCTTCAGCCCTGGACGGTAGGGCTCAGGTTACAGGCCCCCTGCCTGGGGCTAAAGCCCTTGGGCTTTGTCCCCCCATCCCCCAGGCCAGTGGGGTTTGGGTGGGCTTAGGTTTCAGTCCCCCCTCCTGGGGTCATGTAGTAATTTTTGTTGTCAGAAGGGGGTCACAGTGCAAGTTTGAGAACCCCTGATCTAGTCTGACCTCCTATATAACAGAGTCCATAAAACATCCCCCAAATAATTCCTAAGAACATATAATTTAAAAAAATCATCCAGTCCTGATGTAAAAATGGTCAGTGATGGAGAATCCACCACAACCCTTGGTAAATTGTTCCAATAACTAATTGCCCTCTCTGTCAAAAATTTACACTTTATTTTCAGTCTGAATTTGTCTAGCTTCAACTTCCTGCTATTGGATTGTGTTATACCTTTCTCTGTGAGATTGAAGAGCCCATTATTAAATATTTGTCCCTATATAGACACATATAGACACAAATCAAGTCACCCCTTATCCTTCTCTTTAAATAGATTCAGCAAACTCAATCTAACAATCTATCACAGTCAGGCATGTTTTCTAATCCTTTCATCATTCTCGGGGCTCTTCTCTGAATCTTCCCTAAAGGCCTGTCTATACTGGCACTTTACAGCACAGCAACTTTCTTGCTCAAGGGGGTGAAAAATCACCCCAGTGAAAAATCACCGCACTCCCAGTGCTGGTAGCTACGCCCCTCCTGGAGGTGGTTTTTTTAAAGAGCGCTGAGCTTTTACATTGCCAGTGTAGACTAGCCCTAATTTATCAACATCTTCATAAACTGTGGCCACCAGAACTTGACACAGTGTTCCAGCAGCAGTCACACCAGTGCCAACTACAGAAGTAAAATAACCTCCCTGCTCCTACTCGAGATTCCCTTATTTATGCATCCCATGATTGCATTAGCTCATTTGGCCACAGCATCACACTGAGTTCATGTTCAGCTGATTATCCACCATGATCCCCAAATCTTTTTCAGACTCACTGTTTCTGAGGATATAGTCTCCCATCCTGTAAGCGTGGTCTACATTCTTTGTTCCTAGATGTATACGTTTATATTTAGCTGTATTAAAATGCATACTGTTTGCTTGCCCCTAGCCTACCAAGTGATCCAGATTATTCTGAATCAGTGACCTGCCTTTTCAATATTTTCAGTCCCTCAACTTTTGTGTCATCAGCAAACTTTATCAGTGATAATTTTATGTTTTTTTCCAGGTCATTGATAAAAACGTTAAATAGCTCAGGGCCAAAACTGATCCCTGTGGGACTGCCCAGGAAACACACCCACTTGATGATGATTCCCCATTTACAGTTCCATTTTAAGAGCTATCATTTATCCCATTCTTAATCCATATTTGTCATTTGTAGGCTGATGTAATGAGCTGAGAAGGAATAGGTAGCCAAGAAGATTTTTTCAGATACATGTTTAAGGGAAATTGCTGCCATGTGGCAAAAATCAAAAGGCTGGATATTGGCACTTTCTGCTAACGTGGGATTCTGGGCAGCAACATTTTAACAAGGTCTGGATTTCAGAACTATGAAGTTATCCTCCCTCAAAAATTGATATGAAACCCTTAATTCCAGGCAAGAGAATATGGTCCACTCAGCTACATATGGCAATATTTACTTAGGCCCCATCTACACAGCAGCATATTACTATGGGAGAAATTTGGCCAGCTAAATCGAGCGAAGGTGTTACCTTGCATCTACACTAGAGAAAATGGCTGAGTTTAGGTCAGGCTTAGCTAGCATGTGTTAGCTAAACCAGAACTAAACTCGACCAATTTTCCTAGTCAAGAAACCCTTTAACATTTTAACTAATGTATTTTAATACAGAAGTGTAGACAAGGCAAGTCATATTTTAGCATGAGTTAGCCAGCAGAGGTGAACCTATACTAATTTTAAACCATGTTAACTAAAGGCTGGTTTACACACAAACTTACACCAAAATAACTAAATCTGTTTAATTCACACACTGTTGTCATTTTAGGCAAGTGTGCATTTGATCATTCTTACTTCAGAATAAGTGTCCTATTAATTTTTTTTCTTGAAATAGAACATTTTTATTCCAAAATAAGTTTCCGCATACAGTCTTGCACCAAAATGACAATGTGTGAATGAAAACAAATTATTTTTGATGAACATTTGTGTGTCGACCCCAAAACACTTTAGTTGACCAGTTTTAAAATGCACCATTTTAGTTTGTACAAATAAGCTCTAAGTGTGAGAACTCAGAGGAAGAAAGTTCTAATGTTAGAAATCAACATTAAAAAAAATAAGTACAGGTGATTAGAAAGGCTTTGTCAAATGCAAATAAAGTCAAATGCCCCCATTTGCAGCATTATTTCTATAGTTTACCATTTCAAAAGCTTTATTCCTTTAAAAAAGTCCTTTTTTAATGTTTGTGCAACACAGGATGTGGGTTCGTTCACAGAAGATAACATTCCTTAGTTGAAAGAAAAGGAGTACTTGTGGCACCTTAGAGACTAACCAATTTATTTGAGCATAATGAAGTGATGAAGTGAGCTGTAGCTCACGAAAGCTTATGCTCAAATAAATTGGTTAGTCTCTAAGGTGCCACAAGTACTCCTTTTTGCGAATACAGGTTAACACGGCTGCTACTCTGAAACCTGTTCCTTAGTTGCTGTTTCTAGTATGACATTCAGTTGTGAAAAGGCTTATCATGTTGGCATTTAAGTGATCATAATTAGGCTTCAAAAGTACGTCCCCTTGATGAATTGGAGGAAATTCACACTCAATGCTATTGTTTCAGTCTGTCTGGATACGACTCAAAGCAGTACATCTTCTCAAGGCTACCTTCACATCCAAATGGACTATGTTTTTTCAGTGAAAGCTCAGATTCTGCTAGGGAACCCATAATCCTTGGAATTTCTTTGCTTGAGCATTTGTTATACATAATATTCCGCTGTAAATGTAAGGAATGTTACTGCTGTAGCTCATAGTTTGGCTCACTTCTTTTAATCTCTCAAACTACTCTGCAAATTACACAAATGCACTGCACTGTGAACAGCAGGGAGCTGCATTCCAGGACAAGTATGAGCAGAGGCTACTTATTTGCACAAGTAGGGTAAAGCACTAGGAATAGTCCTCCACACTGGACAGAATTTAGTTGCAAACTTTTTATTCTCAAGAACACAAAGTGAAAAAGGACTAGCAATGGGAAGAAAATGGACATGTCTATGGCTTTGTCTTGAGTAGGGTTTAAAGGTACGACGTTAAATCATGGCTCAATCTGACACAAGGCCTCTCAGAAGGGGGGCCAGGAGGGTCATTTGGCCTGGGCCTCAAGTTTAAAGGGAGCCTCAAATTTAGACACTTGTTAATTTTTTGGCATTTGATAAGTTTCGCAACTTGTTTTTATGCGCATCCCTATCGGACCAAAATGTGAGACACACTCTCAGCTTAGAACTGCAAATTTAAGCAAATAAGAGATGTGATTTGGTAAAAGACATAATTTTTTTTTAACTGATATAGATTTTATCATATTAAAGAGTTTAAAATGTTCATAAATATTAATAAAAATATATCGGTTCTGATGGCACAGGATTACACCCTGATAAATATGTCCTCTCAGATCAGCTGATTATATAAACAAACCACTACTAATGGCTGGTGCTGGATCAAGTGCATGTTGAAAGGTAGAGAATTGTTACATTTTAGTGTCTTTATAGTTTTACATCTAGTTGACTAAGGAATTATTTGTGTGTGAGAATTCCTCATTATTATCTTCATATGATATCTAAAAGAGGTGACTGGTTGGTTGGTTGAGCCCTAATTTGGGAGGTTAGCCATCATCATAGGCTTTTGTAGTCTATAGGCCCAGATTCAAGGTGAAAATATGTGGGGACAATCTTGTACAGTGAGTTTAGTGAGGACACATGTTTGAAATTTTTGGACACTATGCCTCTGTATGTATCTGTGTCTGTATTTACTATATATATGTCCTCCCTTTGTCTTCAGCTCAGCCTGTTATATTATACCTTGCGTGCTTGAGTTTTGATTCAGTGATAGGGATAATAACCTGTCTGACGTGTTGAAGCACATAAAGAACTATCACCGTTCAACTATGGGACAGGAGCGTTTGAATGGGCTCACCAGGGTTAATATCAACTGTGACTTTGCACGAAAGCTAGATTTTTTTTCCTTACCCCCCCCCCTTTTTTTTTTTTTTTGGTGCCTTATTTTGTTTTCATGTGTTGTTACAGTAATTGGCTGGCTAAGTACTCTAAAACTGTACTCAAGATTGTCTTGAAACTTGCTGTCGCTCAGGGGATGCAGGGTAAGCTTAGTGGTTCATATTTGGGGTCATTTAAGCTAGGCATTCGTTAAATACAGATCTCCTAAAAATTATGTATTTATAAAGTCACCTGGTTCTTAGAACCGCCCTCCCCCCCCCCCCGCCCACATTTGGGCTTATGCTTTTGTTCTGATCCTTACCCACTTGGCATTTGTCTTAGCTAATGCACAGTACCCACTGCCCCTTTGGGGAAGCAATATTTTAAAAGTTATTGAGGGCGGAGTGACTGCTACACCGTGGGTCAACCCAGAACCAATGAACCTAAGAGAGTAAAATGTGTATGTGCAGCAAAACTAGTGATCTGTCACAAGACAGATGATTTGCTGTCAATCTGTTGTCACAGTAATTGGCTGGCTCAATGTGATGTGCTCTGGCCATTGAACCTGAGCTGCATCCATGCACTGAGTTCCAGCTCAGCTGTCAGCTTTCACTGATGTGTGTTGTGCGTGTTCCTTGCTCTCCGCCTGCATTCTGCTGGGTCTCCTTATGGATGTCCAAAATTTCCAATTTCAGAGCAATATTTTAAAGTGCTCTAACATCCACATGCAGACTCTACTTCTAATTGAAAAATATTGTCAAGGAAGTCAGCATTAATTACAGAGAGAAGGTGAAAGATTCCAGTAAGCAGTTAGAGTAATGTAATCATGACTCTTGATCTTCAGCTATTTCCTGAACAATGGGATGGAGTACGATCAAAGGAAAGCAAGTCGCTAGGTCATTTGATCAAGGGGTTGCCTGATACACAGTATCTGCCTTCATGAGCTACTCATAATATTTTCAGATTTTGGGGGGTTCAAAGATAAGGATATTGGGGGCAGGGTCAGAGCAGTGTGGGGGGGGGATGTTGTGGGGGGTGGAGTCGGGCAGTGGGTGTGCTGATTAGCAGGGTACAAAGTGGTGGGCTCTGCCACCTTGCCAACCTTTACCCCTTTGATCTGTGTTTTGGCACAGCTACTGAGGGGCCAGCGTATCCTAGGAGACGACTATTGTTAGAGTAAGGGATCATCCAAACACTATGGGTTTTTTTTTTTTTTTTTCAAAACCCAGTTGGAAGACTAGTTTTCATGAAGAACGGGGTTTCCAAAAACTGGGTTTTCAGTGATCCCTTGATGAATAAGAGATTGTCCTCAAAGGGACCTTTATTCTCTGGGAGCTCAGAAGTGCTGATGAAGCAGAACCATCATGGGGGAAGGGGGGGGAAGGGCAAGGCAGGGGAGAGTTGGGCACCTTCCCTTCAGTGACTTAGGAGAGAAGAGAAGTGGTGCCACCTGACCCCTCCTCCACAACTGCCCCCATCCTTCAACAGTTTCTCCCCATGGCAGCTCCACTAGGAGCTCCCTGTTCAGGGGAAGTACCCAGAATCCCCTCCTTCCCTGTGCTAGGGGAAAGGGGGAGGTCAGAGAAATGTAGGGAGGAAAGGAAGGGGCAGAGCTGTGCAGTGGGTGCTCCCCACGTTTCTGTCCCTCATTCAAAACATGCCTCCCACTGACATTACACCAATCCCTGCACTACTCCTGCACCCTCTCCACAGCACCTCAATCCAGCAGGCTTGGGAAGAGCGCTGCCCCCGTTGGTCCTAGTAACTTGATGGCTGTGCGGCAGCACCCTCCTTAATGCAGTATTGGAGTTCCCCTGCACTCCCTGTCCTGCTCTTATTTTCCTTCTAACAAAAACAACACTCCTCGTCTGTGCTATAGAGTAAATTCTGTCCTCTTAAGTGTTAGGCTGTGATTTTTTTTTTCTTTATTTCAATCTTTTCATGATAAAAATACAGATCAAAAAACTGAGAGTAAAGGAAATAAACATATGTAACCTTGACAGCTGCATTTCATCAAAGGGGTGTCTGGCTCAACAAAGAGAACCTCCTTGCTACGTATAGAACCTCATAAAATTAACATCAGAATTAATGAGATTTATGACAGAATTAATGAGAGCTCATTTTTAAACTGCTATTTAGCACCTACTACTGCTAGTTTTACAATCTTTGAACTAAATATTTAGATCCACCCCCAACAGCAGTGAGACACCAGGGGACAATAATTGCCCATACATATGTGAAAACTGGAGGAAAATAGCGTTTGGAGGGGAGCGGAGTGTGAAGAGAAGTACAATGAAATGCATTCCTTAGAGCAATGTGAATGATAGGAAGTCAGTTTTGATTCATAGTGATATGAATATAGGTCTACACTATCTTCAACAAAATAAATGATATGCTGTCCTTCTGTAGGTATTTAAACCCATTGAAGAACGGAATCTGGAAAGCTAAAAGCAAGTTTGGGTATAAACTGGGGAGAGTACTGTGGCATGAACTCAGTGGTTGGCAACATAAAGATTCAATTTTTGTTTTGATAGAAAAGATTTTATGAAATGGTTTATTTATGATAGGAATCAGTTTGGATCTCCAAGATAAGTACGACTGAACAGAGTGAAACCAGTCTAATATAAAAACATGTGGCTCAGGTCATTCAACAGTGTGGCATGTTGCCCTTAAGAAACAAGGATTTATTTTTTTTTAATTTAATCAGTGGTGATTATTTCTTTTCTCCTCAGGCGTCGGTTGATCTCCCAGCGCTCGTCTCTGGAGACTTTGGAGGACATCGAGGAAAATGCTCCACTACGGAGGTGATTTTATACACTGTCTGTATGTCTGTTTGCCTGTTATGTATAATAGGAACAGATCATGCCGCCCTTACTCATATTGAGCAATACCTTTCTCAGGGAGTAAAACACCCAGGACGAAGAGTATCAGAATCTGGTCCATACTGTTTATCCTCCTTTTTGTAGAACAAGGTGGTAGATAGAATCTGACTCAGGTTTAGACAGTAAGAAGTGACCGTATAAATTGGATGGGTAGAGAATGGAAGGGCACTTAGAGCTGTGATTGTCAGTGCTAGGATTCATTAGAGCCTTAATGGTGATGAAATCATCATTATTTAACAGACACTTTATTTTTTCAAAATTGAATTTAAGCTTTTTGTCACTCTCTCTCTTTTTTAATTATTATTTATTTTATTTGTGCATGTGTATTTGGGGTTTTGTTGTTATTTTGAGGTTGGTGGTTATGATACTGCTTGTTCTTAGGTGAAAATGCTCAATTGTGCTCTTTCATTATCCAGCACACTAGCCTTTTCCCCTTAAGGAGTCTGTTCCCACCCCTTTTGTATCCTCCGCCTCATCATGTTAATCCTGCAGCCAAGAAGAGATGGCTTCTTTTTGGAGACTGCCGTGTGATTGTACGACTAGTCCCTAGGCAGTTGGCCAAAGTGATGCAATCTGCAGCGGGAGGTTTAAAAATTAAAAGTATACAAAGAGATCCAAGCAGAGAGTTAAGCTTCTAGTTCAGCTATTCAGTGAGGCAAAAGTTTAATTTTAAAGTTCTCTTTAGCGTTGGGACCCAGTAATTCAGATGGCATATATTGGTATTTACCATATTACCTTGCTTATCCATGTTTTGCTAATATGTACAAAAAATAGCTGTCTGTCCCCACCTCCCAGCAAAAATTTAATAGTAGAGGCTATAGCAAGTTGGCCTATTACCAGTACAATTATTTTTACAAAGGACACCTAGCATTTATGAAGTGGTCTCATAAATGATTCAGATGGAAACACAATTGGCAAAAGAAATAAACAAAGTGCATTTGGTGAAGTGGAATTTTGTTTATTTACTTGCTAATTCACAAAATCACCTAGGGTTGTATTACTTTTGCAATGGAATCCCTGCCACAGTGGGGATTTTCTCTTTCAGTGGGGAGTCAGGGGAGATGTTGGCATGGGGTCGGGGTGTCTCTGGAACTGCTGTCAGGGAGCAGGTGGAGAAGCAATATAGCTCCTGCAAAGGTGTGTAGTGTGTGGCTGGGCCCTCTGGCCTGTTCTGCAGGTGTAGAGCTAATGCCCCCCGCCACCACCAGGCCCTCTAATAGAAGGATCTACAAGAAATTCACTGCACCTCACAGGAGTTCATCTCCAGATGTGCTGGGTATTTGGCTGCCAGTAGGTTTGGCTACTAACTCCACCACTAAAAATCATATGAAACTTTTGTTGAAAGTTCAATCCTAGCCTCTCCTGTGTTTTGACAGGCATTGCCCACGTATCCTGGAAAATCCACTACCATGCTTGAGCATACATGCACCATAGCTGGCTTTCCAAGATACTTTATGTACAGGCCATCTAACAGTATTCAGGTTAGAACTCTTAGGGCAAATCCCACTCTCCTGCCTCAACTGGCATGGAGCTCTCTTCCTGGAGTGGAACCAACACAATTCCATTGCAAAGAGAGGGAGGATTTCTGGATCTCAAACAGGTTTAGTCTCCCTCCCCACTGAGGAGCAGATCTCCCTGCATGTTTCCACGACGCTGGGATTTGAGACCAGGGTCAGCTGGAGGCAGGGCTGGTGGATCTGCTACTTATACATGGATACAATGGCCATTCTTTCCCTTGTGTGATGGTACAGGCACCATGGAGGCAACTCCAGCCTGCAGGTACAGAATAGTTCTGCTGCTCTTTCATCATCGGGGAAAGATCCTTTCTTCTTAACTCCTGAGGAACATCCCAGTGCATAGCCTGGCTGCTCAATTTACGATTTGGGCCTTAATGCATTCATTCAGGGGCATGAGAGTCTACATCAAATAACTTGGTAATTAAAACAAAAATCGACAGAATGTACTGCTGTTTCAGTCCATAAAGGAGTGTCCTGGTTTATTTTTTCTCCTATTGCATTTTATCTTTAAAATTACCATTTTTAAGAAAAAATGTTGGGGGGGGAAAAATTGCTTTTAGAACTTCTGAGATTTTTTTCCCTAAGCAATTACTTTATCTATTTGTTCAAATGTTTTATAACTTATCACAGAAATAACTGACCTCTGTAACAAAGGGAACAGGAGAATCACTCCAGTAACAGGCAGATGACCGATTGCTGCACCCTCTTTTTTTAATTTTAACTCTAACAGAAGCCTTTTAACGTGGGTGAGGAGGACCCAAAAATGAAAGCGTGTAGACTGCATCTTGAGTCATTCCAAGAATTCAGCTAAAGATTTCTAATTACTAATCATTCCAGAAAACTGTGTCAAACATACCGCAGCAAAGTCCGAGAAGTTGTATGTTGCTGAGTTTTTGTGGAGTTTGTGTTTTTAATTTTAAGCCTTCTCATTTCCAGACTTATTGTCTTCATCATTCCTGCTGACTCCTAAAACAGGGTGACTTGAATCATTTGTCTGGTCTTTCCTTCCTGTCATTGTGTTGAGACTTCTCAGCTGTCCAGCAGGGAGCTGACTACATTTTTTTTATTGATTTATTTTTCAGATGTCGGACTCTGTCAGGTTCACCCAGACCAAAGAATTTTAAGAAGATTCATTTTATCAAGAACATGCGGCAACATGATACCAGAAGCGGCAGGTACTGCACAAGCAAAGTGTTCTGTTCAGAAGTTCGGGGCGGGGCCACAAGGAAGGTTAGAGTACATTTAGCACCATTACACAGCAAAATTAACCTTTAGAAATTACTATGTAACAGTCAATAAAACCCCATTAAAATTAAAAAGTTACTCTCTAAATGAAGATGCGCACTAGCTTCTTCAAGTGAATTACTAATCGATTGAATTGCTAGTCAATGGATTTTTAAGACCCGATCTACTTTACAAAAAGAGTTGTGTAATAGGAAAGTACTTTTAAAACTATTTTTTTACAATAGTTTAAAGCTAACCAGGTTTTACCATCATGTTGGACTGAGCAGAATTTGGTTAAAACTGTCCCTTAAAACCATTTTTGACATTAGAGCCAGATCTTTGGGTACGCCTAAGCTCTGCTTGATACATATAAGCCAGGAGGGATTGGGGGGTTTCCAAAGTGGTCCCCAGAACAAGTTACAGGAGTAAGGGGCATAAAGCCAGCTGGCCTGTTAGGGCAGTTCTGTGGAAATGGGGCTGAGGATCTGGCCCCAGATTGCTGGAGACATAGGATTCCCAGAGAAAGAGAGATCAAGAGAATTGGTAGTCTAGGAGATGGAGATCCTTTTGCGGGGGGTAAGGGAGTTGTTTAACTTTGCAGGGGAGGAAAATGGTGGAATTGGAATTCTGGAGAGGAGAGCAAAGGGAATTGAACAATGGAATGTGAGCAGAGAGAGAAAGAGAGCTCTAAGAAGAGGCAAAAAAGGATAGCACTGTCAAAAGAAGAGAATACAGATAAGGGGGTGAAATATAGTGTTATTGCCTCTGTCAAACTAAACAATAAATATGATGAGTTCTGTGTCTACTCTGATGGGTTCAGTGCAAGATTGGGCCTCCTGTACTTGAGATGTGCAGTAGGATAGGAGCACCTGGAGTGGCTGAGTTAAAGGCAACCCGAGGAAATCTCCCTTTACATGGCAGATGCTTGGAACTTTGTTCAAAGGAACACTGGGGGAGTGTGTTCAGTAGTAGCCCTCACTGCTGCTTTGTAAAGGCGCAGCATGTATGCACGCCCACACCATTCCAGATCCCAGCACGGGTATGGGGAGGGACAGAGCTAAGGCTGCATACCCCCATGACTAGTCAGATTCTCACCCTACGCTCCAGGGAGTACTAGATATCTTGTGTGAGATGCTCCTTTGTACTCCTGTAGGGATGGTAATACAAGAGGATATGGTAAATGTACAGAGATGATCCTGGCTTTCACATTAGCAAAACATGGACCTTTATTCCAATACTTTTCATCCAGTCCACATGGGAGATTAATCACTCTCTGATGAAACCTATCCATTGATAAAAATATAATTTCCATGTGTTTTGCCATACAGATATGCTTCTGAATGTGTGCCTCATGGCTTCACTCAGACTCTTCCTTGAAAACCTAAAAATCAGTATCTGTATGTGGGAGGGGAACTAATAGACTAAACTTTACCATTAAGTCCACCCTGCATGTGTATGCTACTCCTGGGGGAATTCTGCATCTCTGCGCATGCACGGAATTCATATCCCCCGCAGATTTCTTTGTTTCCCCACAGAAGAATTGCTTTCTGACGGGGAAGCAAAAGGAAGCCACAAGAACAGTCATGCGACCCTCCCCAGCAGTATGTTTGAGTGCCCAGGGAAGCCGACAGAGAAGTAAATTACTGTGGGGCAGGGGACGGGATTGGGGAATACCCAGCTGGTGGCTCCTACCCTGCACCGGGCTCAGCTGCTAGTCCCACCTGGGCTGGGGAAGACCGGAACCCCCATGCATCCAGACCCCCTCATACCCAGACCCTCCCACCAAACTTCACCCCCCTCCAGAACCCCACCTGCCAAGCCCCACTCCCCCTGCACCTGGACCATGCCAATAAGTCACCCACACCTGGATCCCCACCTCACCAAGCCCCAACCAGCTGCACCTGGATCCCCACCCCACTAAGCGCCACTCACCCAGCATCTGGACCTTCCCACTGAATCCCCCACATCCAGACTCCCCTGCTGAGCTCTATCCCCACCCAGACACACCCCCCGCTGAGCCCAAACCACCTTCACCTGGACCCTCCTGCAGAGTCCCAGTGTCGTTGCACCCAGAACCCCCCAACAAACCAATATGCCTCCAGATCCACCCCCCGCCCCAACCCCTGCATCCAGATCCTCCACAGAGCTTCCCACACCCAGATTGCCTCACATAGAACCCTCTCAACCCACACCTGGATTCCCTCCACACTTGCATCCTGCCAGGCTGAGCCTGCCTGCCCACACACGGTGCCCCTGGCACAGAGGGGCAGGACCCTGGGGTGTTTCTGGGGCAGGCCCGGTCCTTGCAATGTGTCAGGGTTGGGTGCAGCCTCACTGCTGAGTCCATGTCCCAGGGGAAGCTACAGAGTGATCTCCCCCTTTGTGTAGCCAGTGGCCTGTGCTCCTCCATGCCATGCTAGAGCCTCCACATTTATTTGACAAATAAAATTTGCAGAATTTTAAAATATTGTGTGCAGAATTTTTAATTTGTTGGTGTAGAATTTTTAATTTTTTTAGTGCAGAATGCCCTCAGGAGTAGGATGCACAGCTCCCATGGCAGTCAATGGGAACCATGCACACATGCGTGGAAAGAGTTAGGCTTATAGCATGTAATTTAGCCCCATGGAGACTAGACAAATGTAAATTCTAATTTAATACTGATTAGTGTGATCATTGTCAGCAAGAGTCTGATAGCTTTACTCACACTGAGTAACACATTTCTCTGCAACTACTGCCACTGAAATAAGACCACTTGTGATGTAAAGTGCTACTCAACATGAGTAAAGATATCAGAATTTGGCTGTGTGTGATTATAGTTCCTTTTAAACTTAGCTTTTGTTGCAGAGACTATTTTGTATAACAAAGTGGTTTTGCAGGCTCATTGTTAGTGTCAAACTTTCAAAAGCAACCTCCAAACTTGCATCTGTCATTTTATGCATAAAGTAGTGCACTCCAGCAAGATATAGTTACATGTACAAATTAGAAAAGTGCCTGCATACCTGTGGTGTGCATGTAAATGTATTTTGTATCCCTGTTATGTGTGCACAAAAACTTCGCATTAAAAACTCGCTTATGAAAGAGTGAAATTTGGTCCACATGCAGTAATCTATGTCAGCCTGTATTTTTTCCAACAATTGCTAAAGGGTTTGTACAATATGCATGCAGTATTTTATCTTAGTTTATACACCAATAACATGTCTGATAAGAAAACTAAATATTTTTCTTGTTCAGAAAACAGTAAGTTTTGTTTTTTGCATACTTTATTATCTTTATTGGCAGATGCACTCTTGCAGAGTATTTCCATAATCATATTAAAGATCTCTTTGTCTAGAGAGCACACCAGTAAACAGAAGATACATGCATTTTGAAATGCTGTACATCATACAGACAAATAATCAGAGATATTGGTTAAAAATAAAATGTTGAGTCAACACGTTCAAACTTGGTTTCCTCAGGTTGGGCTAAATCCACCTTTAGGCATCCAAGGAAATGACCTGATTTTCCAAAAATGTTAAGCACCTTCAACTGTTGTTGAAATTAATGGGAGTTCTGAATGCAAAGCACCTTTGAAAATCAGATCGGTCGGTCTATCATACTCCTCTGGCTTCCAGCACTGTAGTATCTGAGCACCTCACAGTCTTTTATGTTATATATTCATCATAGGGCGCTGACTTTTGTTTTTGCCAGTGGGTGCTTTTGAAGAGGTGTGTGTTGGCGGGGGGAGGGACACTCAGTCAGTTTTGGGGGGAGGCTATTTTCAGCATATTTATACACTTCTTTCTTATTCTAGTTATTGAATGTGTCTATCATTGGTATCTTTACTATTTTAATAATGATTCAGTTGGTATGAACTACATAATTACATTATCATGAATTACAGTGTATTAAGTTCTTTGCAATCACCTATAAGCTGTCTTCACTAATGTCCCAGTTTAAAAACGTTACGTCTCACTGTAGCTTTCTGGATTAAACTGTCAGCAATCTTTTTTACACGTAGGTTCCCTGGTATTATTTTGATGCACATTAAAGACAGCTACATTATTCAGTTGCATCTGCCCCATTAATGACTGGAGATAATTTTTAGGTCTTCTGAAGCCACAGCATGAGCATTCAACAGTTCAGGATGATACAGGCACAGTGAGAAGAATTCTTATGCATTTGCAGTACTCTGGAAACAGTGCTTCCAGAGTATTGCAAATGACTCCAAGATCTCTTTCTTGATGGGTAACAGCTAATTTAGGCACAATCCTTTTGAATATGTATAGTTGCGATTATATTTTGCCATGTGCATTACTTTGCATTTATCATTGAAGTTCATCTGCCATTTTGTTGCCAAGTCACCCAGTTTTGTGAGATCCCTCTGTAACTCTTTGCAGTCTGTTTTGGACTTAAGTATCTTGAATAATTTTGTATCATCTGCAAACTTTGCCACCTCACTGTTTACCCCTTTTTGCAGATCATTTATGAATGTATTGAACTGCACTGATCCCAACCAGTACAAGCCCCTCTATTTACTTATCTCCATTCTGAAAATGAACCATTTATTCCTACCCTTTGTTTCCTGTCTTTTAACTGGAGTGCCTGGGAATGCTTTCAGAGTGGTAACCATGTTAGTCCGAATCAGCAAAAAGAACAAGGAGTACTTGTGGCACCTTAGAGACTAACAAATTTATTTGGGCATAAGCTTTCATGGACTAAACCCACTTCATCAGAGTGGAAAATACAGTAGGAAGATAGATAGATATATATAGAGAGAGCATGAAAAAATGGGGGTTGCCATACCAACTCTAATGAGACTTATCAGTTAAGGTGGGCTATTATCAGCAGGAGAAAAAAAACTTTTTTTTTCATGTTCTCTGTATAAATATATCTTCCTACTGTATTTTCCACTCCATGCATCTGATGAAGTGGGTTTAGCCCATGAAAGCTGATGCCCAAATAAATTTGTTAGCCTCTAAGGTGCCAAAAGTACTCCTCGTTCTTTTTTGGAATGCTTTCAGGATCATCTAAGGATCCTTAATTTAGTTCAATGACAAGCCTTTTGTTATCTTAATCACCCTTTCTCTGTTTATAAACAAACTCCCTGCCCCAAGGGCAGAAGTTGTTAGCAGCACAGAACTCATCACATTCCATACTCAAGCTCTGATTCCTGGGTGCTGAGCACCCACTCTTTTTTTTTTCCGTGGGTGCTTGAGCCCCAGAGCACCCACGCAGTCAGTACCTATGATATTCAGCCTCACAACAGCCCATGCAGTGGGGAAGTGTTGTTGTTCCTGTTTCACAGATGGGGAACTGAGGTACAGAAAGGCTAAGGGCTAGATTCACAAAGGGACTTAGGTGCCTGACTGCCATTTTAGGCATTTAAGTCCAACATTTTAGGCATCACTGGGATCCTCAAAACCCCCACTCAGCTGCCCCCTAACACTGTAGGCACCTACATTACCTGCATGCCTAAAGTTTCCACTGGTAAAGTCCCTGTGGCGCCCAAGTTTCCGCCTGTGGGGATGTGCACAGCTGCTTGAGTCCTGGTGCGTCCCAGCTGCTCAACACCACAGCTCACACCTAAGCCCTATCTCTCTTGTAGGCCCCAAACCAGTAGATGGATTCGGAGCACACCTAACCAACACAAAGATGGCTAAGGAAGGCAGGTGGTGGGTGGGTGGCTGTACCAGGATACCCAGAAGCCCAGTGGTTAGGGCACTCATATTAGGAGACTAATTTTCAAATCTCCACTTTGCCTGATTTGGGGCAGGAACTTAAACCCATGTCTCCCATATCCCAGGTGAGTGCCCTAACCCACAGTTATTGGTTATTCTGGGGCTGGTCTCCCTCTCTCCTGTTGAAACTGTTCCACTTTGTATCAATAATGAAATACTCGTAGAAGACTGGCTCTGTAGTCCGACGGTTAGGGTTCTCCCTGAGATCTGGAAGACCCAAGTTCAGCTTGCATTTCAAACCAGGCAGAGCAGGGATTTGAAAACAGGTCTCCCACCTCACACTAAGGGCCTGCCCCTGGGTTATATAATAGGTGGGGAGCCTGTCTCTCTGGTTTTTCTTGAGGAAGGGCTGACCTGGGTTAGGCGCCGAACTCCAGGAGAGGGTTCACAGCTGTGAATCCTGAAAAGAGTAAGGTGTCTGACTCCTTTGATGAGCTGGGGCTAGGCTGCACCTTTCTCGTCAACACTTCCTACTGGCTAGAATTACTGTCACAATCCGGGTGCAATCCAGATCAGTCAGGGGTTGTCACCGCCTGCCCTGTAAACCTGAGCGCTTCAAAATGCTGTGCTACAGTGATTCTCATCTGAACACTTCCAGACAGCATACAAGCATGCACTGAGTGTCTTTAAGCAGCTCTGACTCAGCAGTTCTGATTCCATTTGCTCCTTTTAGAGAGATACTACCAAGCAGCTTGTCACATTAACTGGAGTTAACAATCAAGCACAGCACGGGTTTGGTTTAGATTAAGAGTAAAGCAAGTTTATTAACAAAAGGAGAAAGGATTTTAAATGAGTTCAAGTATAAATAGAGCCCTACCAAATTCACAGCCATGAAAAACATGTCACAGACTGTGAAATATGGTGTGTCGTGTCCCATCCGCCCCCCCCCCCCCAAAATCTGGTCTTTTGTGTGCTCTTACCCTATACCATACCGACTTCATGGGGGAGAGCAGAGTTTCTCAAATTGGGGGTCCTGACCCAAAACGGAGTTGCAGGGGGGTCACAAAGTTATTTTAGGGGGGATCGTGGTATTGCCGCCCTTGCTTCTGCGCTGCCTTCAGAGCTGGGTGGCTGGAGAGCGGTGGCTGCTGGCTGGGCGCCCAGCTCTGCAGGCAGCAGCAGCGCAGAAGTAAGGGTGGCAATACCATGCCAGGCCATCCTTACTTCTGCACTGCTGCTGGCGGCCACTCTGCCTTCAGAGCTGGGCTCCTGACCAGCAGCCGCTGCTTTCTAGCTGCCCAGCTCTAAAGGCAGCACCGCCACCTGCAGCAGCGCAGAAGTAAGGGTAGCAGAACTGCAATCCCCCTTAGAATAATCTTGCAATCCCACAGCTTCTTTTTGGGTCAGGACCCCTAAAATTACAAAACCATGTTTCATGATGATGGTCTCTTTCCTGCAATTACCTCCCCCTGCTGTCGTGATGGTCCTGTTTACCTTCTATGTAATTTGCATTCCCATTGTCTGTGTATTTTGGAGATGCCTTCCAGGTGGCAGAACCACATTCCTTTGTCTGTGGTGGAGTAACTTTAGACCTATCTGGTAGACACACTTTGATAACATAATTTCCAATATGTCTGCAATTTGGAATTTGTTCTCTGTACATACATCATGCAGTAATATTAATGATCCGTGTGGTGTTAGTTTTCTATTGATACCTTACATGTTAGCTTTTAGATATAGGTTATGACAGCTAATTGGGGTACATTCAACTTGTCAGGCCAGCTGGAACTCACTGCCAGATACCAATAAGCTCCTTTGTAAGGGCATAGAACCTAGATCTTGCAGAGCCTGTGGTGGCCAATAGTCCCACAGTGCCACCAGAAGGCCCTGCAGAGGCACAGCTGGGAAGCACTGTGGAAAATAGGCACCGCAGGAAGTACCGCCCACAAGACCTAGGGTGATGGTAGCCTGCAGCCATCTGATTGGCCAAGTGCCCCTGCTTTATTCCATGGGTTGCCCCAGGAAGTTGTTTGGGTAACCCACACAGACCTTGGCCTGTTACTGTGCCGGACTTTGCCTCAATTCCTGATGTCTGACTCCTGCCTCATGGTTCTAACCGGGTACTGCCCCTGATCTCCAGTCTCTGACCCCAGCATGACTCTGATTCTAACTCTTGTTTATGGCACCCAGCCTTGCAATTCCTCTAACTCCAGCCCAGTGACTGCCATCCATAGTGGGAAGACCTCAGCACAACTGTGACTGCTAGGCAAGACTGCCTACGCCCCATTCCCTTACATACTTACAAGTACCTCTTGCATTGGGATGCTGTTAGGGTTACAATGACCTGGAAATCCAACAGCTACTCGCTAAATAAACATGAGGTGCACCATCAGATTCTTGTATTCCATTTTCCTTTAGACACAGTAACCACATATAGGAATCTGTATCATGACATCCAATCTAATCTAAGAGACGTGCAGAATCAATGGTGTAATATCAAGGCAGAAGAAATCCGGGGTTTTGCTGACTGGCATGAGACCAAAGACTTCTCTGCTGCTTTGAAAGACATATATCATCCTATACACCGCCTCCCTCCCCCACCCCACACACACACAGACACATGGCCTTTTATGAGCATGGGTGGCTTAACACTGACCACTTTCAAAGGAGAAATCCTTCAGAGGTGACCACAGCATTTCAGTGATCTTCTGAACACACCATCCAACATTATAGATGAGGAACTAATAAGAGTAGTGGATCAGCCAACATATGACAACATGGACGCAGTCCCATCCCTCAACGAAGACCACACTGTAATTAGTGCCATGAAGAACTGTAGGGCCCCCGGATCTGATGGCATTCCTGCAGAAATATTCAAATGTGGAGGTGAGAGCTTGCTGAGGCAACTGCATAGACTATTTCTCAATATATGGAATACTGAAGATGTACTGCAAGCCTTCAAAGACACCACCGTTGTCACCATATACAAGAGAAAAGGTAAGAAGTCTGACTGTGGCAGCTATCTCAGTATCTCGTTACTCTCCACCGCTGGAAATGTTCTGGCCAGGGTATTCCTGTCGTGTGCTGTGCAATGTCGCTAATCGCACGCTATTGGAGTCGCAATGCAGTTTCAGGCCAACGTGAGGAATGGCAGACATGATATTTGTAGCTCATCAGATGCAGGAGAAAGGCAGAGAACAGAAACAGGACCTTTACACTGTCTCCATCAACATGTTTAAAGCATCTGACGTTGTCAGTAGAGTTGGACTTCAGCAACAATTATGTGAGTTTGGTTGTCCAGAAAAATTCTCCAACATTCCGAGGTTACTTATGACAGAACGGTTGGACGAGTCTGTGTAGAAGGTGTTCTGTCTGGCCCATTTCCTATCACTAATGGTATTAAGCAGGGCTGTGTAAGTGGTCCAGTCCTGTTCAATCTCTTTTATGCAGCAATGCTTGATGACTCTGCAAGAGACCTGAGTGCCAAGATCAGCATACGTTTTCGGTCCTCTGGCAAATGTTTTCAACCTGAACAGGCCACAATCTTTCCTGAGCTCTTTGAGAAGTTGTTCATGAGCTGCTGTATGCCGATGACTATGTTCTAGAAGCACATACTCAAGAAGAGATACAATTGATTCTAGACAGATTTGCAGAGTCTTGAAAAAGGTACTGGCTGGCAATGAGTCTGAAAAAGATAATAGTCATGTATCAACCAGCACCAGGGAAACCCTACACCAAACCAAAAATCGCCATCAGCAACACACAGCTGAACTCTCTTACAGACTTCTGCTATCTTGGCAGCACATTGTCAAATGATGCTACTATAGGCAAGCAGCTGACAAGATGCATCAACAGAGCCAGTTCATTATTTGGCATACAATCAAGCAGAGTCTGGCAGCAACACGATATTAAGCTTCAAACCATGCTAACCTTTATAAAGTGATTGTGCTGTCCAATTTGGTGTATGGGTGCAAGACCTAGACCTGCTATAGGCATCACATCAAGCTTCTAGAAAATTTACACGTATGACACCTGTGTGGCATACTCGGCATTAAATGCCAGGATAAAGTTACCAGTAATGAGGTTCTGGAACACAGCCACTCCACAGAGATTGAAACCATGCTCATTGCTTCACATTACACTGGGCTGATCATGTGCTAAGGATGATGACACCAGACTGCCAAAGCAGTTGCTGTACGGAGAACTGAAAGTGAGTAACCTCACACAAAGTGGCCAGGAGAAACACTTGAAGGACACACTGAAGCATAACTGGAAGCAGTGATGCAGGAATCTATAGCTGGGAGTTGTCAGCAACAGTTAGATCATCCTGGTGAGCAGCAGTCAGTGATGGGATTACTCAATTCAAGATTCATCTCCATATGGATCTTGCGGTACAGAAGCTGAGTGACACAGCTGAGTGGCACAGACACGGCAGATTCGGTGGCACAGACTTTAATCCCTTTCCTAATACTGAGTTTCATATGAGCTCAATGCAAAAAGGACTGCCACTCACTCAGCAGCCATATTAGCCACAATCATACTCACAAGACATAATACCATCATCAGTGGTCACGAAAGACACCAGCAACAAGTGGCTAGCTTAGGTAGCTTCCCATTGCTTGCTGGCTTTTGTGATTCCTTTTCTTAAGCGTCTAACTATCCCCATGCTTTGTACAGGGAGCTTAGGCACTTAACTCAAGGCTGACGATTCCACTGGGTGGCAGTACAGCTAAAAATTGAGCATCGCAAAACTCGCACCTGACTTCCAGGGTCCCAAAAGAAATCTGTGGTGAGTCCGGGACTTGAACCCCAGTCTCCCAAGTCATAGGCTATTATTCTAACCACTGGACCATCCTTCCTCTGACCATAGGCGCCAACTTCCCCTCTTTTCCCTGGGTGCTCGGCCCCTGCCCCGCCTCTTCCCACCCCTTCCCCCCCCCATTCCAACCCCTTCCCCATAGTCCCTGCCCCCACTCCGCCCCCTCCCTGCCCCTATTCCAACTCTTTCCCCAAATCCCCGCCCCAGCCCTGCCTCCTTCCCTGAGTGCGTGATGTTCCCGCTCCTCCCCCCATCCCAGAGTTTGCTAATGCCGCCAAACAGCTGTTTGGTGGCGGCCAGGTGGGAAGCACTGGGAGATAGGTGGAGGAGCGGGGATGTGGCGCGCTCGGGGGTGGGGGAGGAGATGGGGCGGCGGGGGAGGGGAGCTTGGCTGCCAGTGGGTGCAAAGCACCCACTAATTTCCCCCCCCCCCGAGTTATTCCCCGCAGCGTGCCGCGTCCCCGCTCCTCTGCCTACCACCAGGCGCTTCCCACGGCACTTACGCTCTCCAGGAGGGAGGGGGAGGAGGCGTGGCAGGGGCGGCGCCTCATGGAAGGGCTGGGGTGGGGTGGGGGTAGCGGGGGGGCGGTGTCAGTCATGCGGCCCTCAGGCCAACATACTAGTCCTCATGTGGCCCTTGTAGTGATTTGAGTTTGAGATCCCTGGTATAGAGCACCTTCCCCACAATTCCTTAAAGAACTACCCAATGACTAACTCTTGTATGTTAGTCAAACCAGTTTCTACAGATTCATAATGTATTTCTCATTAAAGGACGTGGAAGAGTAGATGTTTATAGTCTCAATCAAACCTGGCTGGAAATTTTGTGACCTTTTTTTTGACAGAAAATGGCAATTTGTTGAAACTGAAATTGTTCACAGGACCAGGGTTGTCTCAACAAATTCCTCAGTTCAAAACATTATTTGAGAAAAAGTTTTGTTGAAACATCTTGATTTGACACTTTCTAATCAAATTCTGTTTTTTAGTTCAAAATGACTTTGTTTCAGCTTTTAAGCTAACTATTAGTAAAAATTCTGTTTTAAATAAAAAAGGTCAAATTGCAATTTTCATTTACTGGAATCATATTTTTTTCAGATTTTAACTTTTTGTCCTGTTTTGGGATGGGAATTTATTTATTTTTATCAAATTTTGAAAATTTTCCCAAAATGGGAAAATAATTTCCCACCCAGCTCTAGTCTCAAACAATTGTGCATTGTCAAAACAGTCTTTGCAACTGCTCTAAACTATAGCACAATTAGTACCATTTTTGTGTGAAAACATAAGAATTAAAGAATAAAACCATCTCTTCGTTGTTTGATCCCATTCGTGTATAAGCGGTTGGGTTGTATTGTCCTTTTCACAGCAGGCTTCTATTATTAGTGCATTTATAAACTTGTGACCCAGAGGTTTCATTTTCATATTAGTCATATCTAGCAGAAAAGTCCACCAAAGTAGTGATATCAGCTATCTAGTCCATTAATATTTCTCTTGGCTGCTTTGTCAATGAAACTAACAAATAATGGGAGAGTGGAACATGCCAGAAAAGCATTTTCTAGAAGCATTACGTCAGTGTGGAAATTAAAATTGCAAAAATTCCTGAGGGAATTCTGCACCAAGAAAATAAAAAAATCTGTGCACAATATTTTAAAATTCTGCAAAATTTTTCAAATTTTATTTGTCAGTAAATAAATGTGGAGGTTCCAGCATGGCAGTAGGGAGTACAGGCCACTGGCTGCACAGAGGTGGGAGATCACCCTGCAGCCCCCCTTTCGGGACACAAGACTCAGCCATGAGGCTGCACCGGACCCTGACACAGCCTAAGAGCTGAGCCTGCCCCAGAAACATCATGGGGCTTGCCCCTCTACGCCAGGTGCACCAGGTGTGTGCAGGCAGGTTCAGCCCAGCAGGATCCAAGTGTGGAGGCGCTTAGCTCAGCGGATCCAGATGTGGGGTGAGACGGTTCTGTGTGGGGCAATCTAGGTGCGGGTGGCTCAGTGGCGGATCCAGGGAGAATCTGGTGGGGTGGGGGTCTGGATGCTACCCTTTCCGCACTGCGCCTTCCTCTCCCCACTCTCTCCTTCCCTTATCCCCCACCCCTCACTCCCACATCCCCCTCCTCCTGTCCCATTCCCCTATCCCATCACCCTTCCTTCCCCACTGCATGTTCCCATCATCCTACCCTGCCCCCCTTGCCCTGCCCCACCTCATGCACTCACCATTGTACAGAAAACAGGATTGTGGCCATGCAGGGCACCCAGCACACATAGAAGGAGAAGACGACAGGGACTAGGACCCAGGGGGCAGTGTCAGTGAGCAAGAGCAGCCACTCTCCCTCACCCAGCAGGAGAGAAGCTGTTCTGTCCCACCTCCTCCACTCCCTGCCTGGGCCCAGCTTGCAGGGAGAGGGGCCAAGCAAGTCAAAAACAGGCCGGCCTCCCCCCCGTTCCCAGCAGGCCAAGCAGAGCAAGTCCTGGGCAGATAGGCACTCGCAGAAATCGGGGGAGGGCAGTGGCAACACAAATAATAAAAGGTTCTGAAAAATCTGACCTTTAAGGAAAAGTTAAAAAACTGGGCATAGTTAATCTTAAATAAAGAAGACTGGGAGGGATCTGATAAAGACTGCTACAAAGAGGATGAGCATCAATTGCTCTCCATATCCACTGAAGGTAGGACAAGAAGTAATGGGCTTAATCCGCAGCAAGGGAGCTTTAGGTTAGATATTAGGTAAAACTTTCTAACTATGAAAGTAGTTAAACTCTGGAGTAGGCTTATAAGAGAGATTGTAGAATCCCCGTTGCTGAAGGCTTTTAAGAACAGTATAGACAAACACCTGTCAGGGATGGTCCAGTCTCAGCACCTGGGGCTGGATTTGATGACCTTTCGAGGTCCCTTCCAGCCCTGCATTCTATGGTTCTATGAAAACCTCCCCAGACAGCATGGCTAGCGTGTCCGTCCGTTCTTTTTGTAGGGCAGCAAAGCCACAACAGTTAAACTTAATGAACAGGAGCTGGAATACTGGACTAAGTCTAAGCGTATATCACACGGTTCAGCTTCCTAGAAGGTCTCGGAATTTTGTCAACACGGTAATTTCCCTTGGCAAGTGCTTGAGAAAGAGAGAAACAAATTTTAATTCTTCCTCTTCTTTAAATCAGCTGAGTTGCTTCCCTTTTTGTCCAGAAACATTGGTGCAAATTTCACATCTCTCAAAATATTTCTCCTCAGGAGTAACTCAGTTTTTCTGGGAATAGGATAGTTGCCTCTACACCTTCCTCTCCAAATGCACATTTATGGGGAGAAATAAAAGTCATCTCCCCTTCTTGCTTGGGTCATCAGACAGATCCAGAAAAAACAGGATTTTGTTGCTTTTGAAAATGGTCTCCTTAGCAGTTTTGGCTGTCTTTATACCTGCTGCTTATATCAGGATGGTCACCTTGTGAAGTGACCAAGGGGTTACATGCCCTGGGTAAGAGGCAGGGGTGTCCCAACACTGTGAGGATCTGGAACTGGCAGGGAAGTAAGCCTCATTCCCGTGGAAGTACTAGCCCTCCACACTGCTGCTGTGGCCTCCCTGGCAAAAACCCCTTGGCAGCTGTGCAGTGGCAGCCATGGAACAGATTCAGCAAGAGTTCATACTGCTTCAGGCAGCTCACCGTCAGATTTATGAAGTGTCCAGGGTCAGCAGAGGATGACATTGGTGGGGATTAGCTGTTCATTCCTGCTTCCCATCCAGTCCCAAAACCCTGCAGTGCACCAACCCCATGAAGTTCTGGTAAAGGAGCTTCCTTGAGGTCTCAGATAAAAGAGGCCATTACCATGGAGACAGAACACACCCCTTCTATTGTCTCCAGGAGAGCTTCGTGGGATCAGGCTCCTACTCTGTTTATGGAAGGAGAGGTGACACCTGGAGCTCAAAATTGAGTGGGAAAAGTAGTTTTTTCCTCAAGTTGCCCTGGAATTACTGTGCTGTTACCTGTTTTCTTCCTTTTCGATCCCTAATTACTCCTGGGGAAATTCTGCATCACTGCACATGCTCAAAATTCATGTCCCCCACAGATTTCTTTACTTCCCCACAAAAAAATGACATCTGACGGGAAAGCAAAAGGAAGCCACAAGAGTGGTCACACGCCCCTCCCTGGCAGTGCAAGCTGGTTGGTTCTGGCGCCTAAAGCAGCCGATAGAGACATAAATCAACACCGGGGTGGTGCTGGGCAGTCGTGTGTGTGTGAGAGAGAGAGAGAGAGAGAGAGAGAGAGAGACACTGTCCCTCTCGCTCACTATTGCAGCACACTTGGTGTGGAGGGGCAGGGCATCGGGGTGTTTCTGAGGAGATAGGCGTGGGGCAGACTCTGTCCCCTCAGGCAGAGTGGAAAGTAGCAGCCTGCCCACTTAGTGAATTGTTCCCATTGTCTTTGTGAATTCCCCCAGGAATATAAAACAGGTGGAAAAGTTTTAAGGCTCCTTTATGTAGCCAGAGTGGTGTAAAGGACTGTATGGCCTTTTAAATATGGTGCTTTAGTGATTAGAACTGGTCTAAATTTTTGGACTGAAAAAAATTCCTATCAAAATGTGACAGGTTTCAGAGTAACAGCCGTGTTATATTGGTCAGTAGCCAATATAAAATGTGAGTTTGATTCCCTAGCCACACTGACCATAGGGTTGCATATATTTGTTGACTAATAACTCAAAATAAATGGTCAAACCTAGCTACATTATATTAGGCAGGATGGTTTGGGGATTTCCTCCAAAGCTCCCCACTCCCATTCTTCATCCATTGTACTGTAGTTTAAATAAATTTCAAAAATAATTGAAACCAGAAGTGATTATATTGCATTATTCTGACAAATAAAATATGCAGAATTTTAAAATATGTGCAAAATTTTAAATTTTTTGGTGCAGAAATCCCCCAGGAATACCGAATATATATATTACGTTTTTCTTGGTGAAATCCCATTGTATAATAGCCATCTCTACATGTGAAGGCATCAGTTTGGTTTTCTTTTAATATCATGTTTTTTTTCAGGGAGGAGTGGGGCGTTGGTGGAAAAAGCTGAATTTCCAGAAGCAGCTGGGGGCAGGGAGGGAGAGTGTGTCTGGGGGGTATTGTGGTTTTCAGAATTCAAAGATGTTTTCTGATGTCAGCCTGAAATACTGTGCCAAGCTGCATACATCAGCAAACAAGGCTTTCAGTGAGTGAGGGAACTGCTCTGAGTAATAAAATCGTTTGGCAATAAGCAGTGGTGAGCAGAAAATGAATCTCATGCCAGCTTTTGTGTTTGTTGACTGTCTTTCTCAAATGTGAAAAAGCATCCATCTTGCTTTATAGCTGACTTTAATACCATTAAGGCATCATATAGGGTAAAGTGCTGTCTTGATGGCAGGTAAGCTAAGAAGTATTTTGGCACCTAGACCAAGAATGAGATAATACTCTTATGCTGTAAGAAGTCCTCCCACTAGTATGTAGTTGGTTATTATTAGAAAACATTTTTGCATTTGCTTAGTATTGCAGCATAAATATTCTCTTCACTTCTTCAAATACATTTTTTACAAAAGAAGAAAATATTCCTGCTATAATGGAATGTTCCAGGAGAAGAAAGACTAACCTCTCAGCCATAGGCGCTGACTCTGTGGATGCTTCAGGGCTGGAGCATCCACGGGGGAAAAAATGGTGGGTTCTGAGCACCCAAGGGCAGCCCCCCTATCAGCTCTCCCCCCCAGCACCTCCCACCCTGTGGATCAGCACCTCCCCCCTCCCTCCCCATGCCTCCCACCACCCCAGAACAGCTGTTTTGCCGCGTGCAGGGAGGCTGAGAGGGAGGGGCGAGGAGCACGGATACAGCACGCTTGGGGGAGAGGGCGGAACTGGGCGGGAAGAGACGGGGCGGGGTGGGGGCAGACAGAGGCATGGTGGGGCCTTGGGGGATGGAGTGAAGTGGGGGCAGGGCGTGGGGCAAAGCTAGGGGTCGAGCACCCCCTGGCAGTTTGAAAAGTCAGCGCCTGTGCTCTGTTATTCAGGATCCCTCCAGGTGGGTGCCGAGAACAGCATGATGCAACTCTCTGGGCAACATAAGTGTGCTTCCAAATATTGGGGAATCGTGTATGCCATTTGGCTACTGAGGTGGTGATGCTTTAGAATAGCACAATTGCTGAGGCCTTAGCTGTAATTTTAATTAAAATATCTTACGTTGTAGCCCTGTAGATGTACATGGTACTTTACTGACACTGAACTAAAAATGGTCCTTGCACTGAGCTTATCACCCAGCTTTGACCAATGTAATGCAAAGAGTAAAAATGCAGGGTGAAATCCTAGCCCCACTGAAGTCAATGGCAGATACATCAGAGAGGGGATTGGGGTTTGGAGTACAAAGCACCAGTGATATACACAGGTGGAAGCCAGGGTGCCAAGTAGGTGTTGGCAGCATTCTGAACCAACAGGGAATTTTTAAGGTCAGCATTTTATTCCTTGGTATAGTACATTGCACTAATCAAGCCTGGAGGTCATAAGTGCACAGACCACCATGACAAACTCAAAATGTGACAGGATGAAGCACAGTCTGCTTGCCAACCACAGTCCTATTTGGGACTATGTAAATGCAAACTAGGTACCTTTTAGAGCACACCAGTGGGGTCCACACAAGGCAGTTAGAGCATTTTACAAATCACACCCTTCTAGCATGCTTTGCCAAGTGCCATGTAGGGAAGCCCTCAGTGTCCAGAAGCACTAAATAATCCAGTATTAGTGAGGAAAGTGGAGACATTAAAAAATGCCAGATCTCTCTCTTTGATGAGATTACAAATTTGCTAAAGGTAACAGTGTTCATGTAGCATACTTGGACTTCTGTGAGGCATTTGACTTGGTACCACATAATGTTTCAACTGCGACTCTAGAATGATACAAAATCAACATAGCACATATTAAAAGGAACAATAACTGGCTAACTGATAGGTCTCAAAATGTAATTGTAAACAAAATAGTCATTGAATGGTTGTGTTTCTAGCTGGTCCAGCAGGGATCTATTCTTGGTCCTACTATGCTATTTAACATTTTATCAATAACATGGAAGAAAACATAAAATCATCACTGACAAAGTGTGCAGATGACACAAAAATCGGGGGAGTCAGAAATAATGAAGACAGATTGCTCTGTATCTCTTGGTAAACTGGGTGCAAGCAAACTGTACATTTCAATATGGCCAAATGTAAAGTCATGCATCTAGGAACAGAGAGAGCAGGCCATACCTCCAGGATGGGGAGCTCTATCCTGGGAAGCAGTGACTCTGAAAAAAGACTTGGAGGTTATGCTGGATAATTAGTTGAAAATGAGCTCCCAATGTGATACTGTGGCCAAAAGGGTTAATGCAATGTTTGAATGCATAAAGAGTGGAATCTGAGGCAGGAATAGGGAGTTTATATTCCCTCTGTATTTGACACTAGAAGTTTGTGCAGTTCTGGTGTCCACAATTCAAGAAGGATGTTCATAAAATGGAGAGGGTTCAGAGAAAAGCTGCAAAAATTGTTAAAAGATTGGAAAACCTGCCTTATACTGATAGACTCAAGGAACTCAATCTATTTAATTTATCAAAGAGGAGATTACGCGGTGACTTGATCATAGATTATACCTACATGGTGAACAGAAATTTGATTATAGAGGACTCTTCAATCTAGCAGATAGTGGCATAACAAGATCCAGTGACTGAATGTTGAAGCTAGACAAATTCAGACTTGAAGTAAAATGTAAAATTTTTTCAGTGTGCGTAATTAACCACTGAAGCAACTTAACAAGGGTTGTGGTGAATTCTCAATCATGGAAACTTTTAAATCAAGAGTGTATGTTTTTCTACAAGATATGCTTGAATTCAATCAGAAATTAATTCAGGGAAGTCCTATATGGCCTGTGTTATACAAGAAGTCAGACTAGATGATCACAAAGGTCCTGTCTGGCTTTATAATCTATGAATAGTTGTCTGAAATTTTTTCGTGTCCTGCTTCTGATCAGTGGACCTAAATCCATTTAAAATTAATTGTTTTCCAGTCTTGAACTGGTAATAAAGGATCATGTTAAAATGCAAAGGAGTGCTTTACTATTCTTTTAAACAAGAAGAATTACTGATATTATAATCAGAATACATTTTTTAAAATGTTATGAGGTTTTTATAGTTCTCTACTGATCTCTCTCAAAGAGCACTGTTTTTAATTGTATTTGAAATTGCCTGAACTATGATTTATAACTTGACATGTCAAGGGTAGATTGATTCAACCAATACCAAGTCTATGCATTTCATATTTTATTACAAATACAGCCTATCATCAAACTTCCTTTACCGTACAAGTGAAATTATTAAATAGAACCTCAGTATGGAACTTGGGAGATTCAGCTCTTTTAGCTGTCTATATGATGGGTAGGTGATGTGAGGCAGTGTAATTCAGGTTTCCTGTAAATCATTCAGTTGTACAGTATTTTTCTATGGAACACAACACCAAGCTCTAAAAAGAGAGGAAGGAGGAAATTGTCATTGATAGAAGCTTTTAATTGCTAAATGCCTGAATGCTAACGCTTGTTGTTCTTTGCTTTGTGTATTGCTGTGGTTTTTTTTTTTTTTTTTAAATTTTAGTCTTTGATTTTTGTTTGTTTTTTTAGAATAGTCCTTATCAGTGGCAGAAGATCCTTCTGTAGCATATTTTCAGTGCTGCCGTATCGAGACTGTACCCAAATCGGGTATGTATATTTATGCATACTACCTCGTCTCTTTGGGTCATAACAGCATATATAGTACTGAATACAGACAATAGGGCTGTCATTTTTAAATATCTACCCCCAAAAGAGAAATATTTGATTTGTGGTATAGTATCAGGTTAAAATCATATTTTTAAATCACAGATTTCCTTATCTTTGTTATAATATCTTAGATTATTAAAACTGAAAGAATTTAAAAAATCCAGTTTACTAGTACAATTTACCATTTATACTGTTTGTTTTTCATGCTTCACTCCTCTTGGACAATGCGAATATTCTAGACACTATTACTTTTATTTATAGTCAGCTTTCCCTTTCTGGTTCTCCTACACTAGAACAATGCTACAGTATCTAGTTTCCAGCACTGTAGAGAAATGATTGAATTCAAACAAAAGAGTGTTTTAATTTAACTATTTCATTAAAATGGTTTTAAAAACTGTATTCAATGACTGAAAACACCCGTTGTAAAAATGGAGTCAAATAACTTCTAAACCATGGGCCAGATCCTCAGTTGGTGTCAGTGTCTTTAGTGGAGCTATGTCAGTTAACACCAGCTGAGGATCTGGGCCAATAGGTTTGTTATTTTCCAAAGATACAGAACGTGCAATGCACGTCATTCCAGACTGAAACCATGTAAGTGAAGACATCAGATTAGGATATGTGAAGTGGGGTAACTTAATGTGAAAAAGGAGGCCTACAGATCACTTTGGGTCAAATTAATCCCTTTTCTAATATCACTAAAGTACATCAGGGATGAATTTGGCCCATTGTTTTCACAGTTAAGTTTTTTAGCATTACTGTTCAGCGTTTGAGTAATTCATAGCAAACTGTTTTGTGTACAAAAGAAGCAGATACCATATGGTGAAATTGGTTCAATTATCCTGTCTTTGAGTAAAAAATTTTCTTTAGCTAATTAAACTGGAAAGATGCATCAAGCAAATCTTGAAACATTAGTAGTTTACGTCTGTAGTGCATTCCAGTGCATTTACGATCACTGGAATGTGGAATTTAACTGCTATCTCAGAGAGCCGAATATGCCTTTGAAAGACTGAAAGCAGGGGACTTCTGAATTGCAGTGATAATGAGACAGACTACATCCCCAATATGATTTCAGCATGTTATGTCTTGCACAACATTTGTAAAGCAACAGGGAGTCGAATGAGGAGGCAGAAAGTGCTACGACATATCGGTCCAGCCCTGCTTCCATTGTTAGGAAAGTGAAGACAAGAGATGCCCTCTGTCTATCAGCTGAAGCAACAAAGAAGGAGGAAAACAATTAATTAACATCTCCTTCAAGTAATGGCTGTTGTGAACCATAACTGAAGCAGTATATTCATTGACTTCATTGCCAATTTGCAGACTGTGTAATTCTTGATTATTGCATCATATTTTCGTGCATGGTAGAGTGAGGATGAGACACAAGTACTCTTTTGTGACAGGATAATGATAGCATTCCCTTAACTTCACTTTTGTGTATCACTCATTAATATCCATCTCTAGATTTCTAATTCATCCATACCCGTAGCTAGGTGCTGCTGGTGTCCTGAATACTTACTTTGTGTAACCATTGCCAAAGGGCATTAAAACCCAAACTAATTATTCCTGCAAATATTTTAGGTATTTTCAGTTAAAACCAACCAAATTCAAACAGGAATGAGAATTTTGTGCATGTGGTGGAGACAGCTGCAGCTCAAGAGTTGCTGTGATGAGCATACAGCAGTATTGCTGTTTGCCCTTCCTCTCTACCTCTTCTCAGACTTCCAGGCTCTATGGCCAGAGAGGAATTCTGGGCAAAGTTATGTTTTGGGGAAGGTGCCAGTCCCACAATATGAAGGCAGAAGAGCTCTACTGTATTTACACTGGAACTTAAACTGTATTAGCAGAACCATTTTAAAACAGGATTGAAAAGTTGTTCCTTCTAACACAGTTTCAGTGCTCTTTGCCTGGCCAGTGTAGAACAGGCCTAACAGTGTTCAAGAATCGTGTTCTAGGCTAGGGCCTGTCTTAACTGGCTTTATAACCAAGTGAAAGCAATTTAGTAGGAAGCCTTGTAAAACAATATTTTAAATGGTAGCACTAATACAGTTGAGCATCCGTGTATACGAGGATCCGAGAAAACAGAGGAGGATGAAACCTGGGATAGCACCCCACATCACCACCACTAGCTCTGTTGTGCTGCTCCGAGCTAGTAAAGAACATGACAGGTTTCAGAGTAGCAGCCGTGTTAGTCTGTATCCGCAAAAAGAAAAGGAGTACTTGTGGCACCTTAGAGACTAACAAATTTATCTGAGCATAAGCTTTCATGAGCTACAGTTCACTTCATCGGATGTAGCTCACGAAAGCTCATGCTCAAATAAATTTGTTAGTCTCTAAGGTGCCACAAGTACTCCTTTTCTTTTTAAAGAACATGAGACACACATGGTTTCTGAAGGAAGACTGTTCTAAAAAGAAACCAAAAGATTGACAACATTACAAAATAGTCTTTTCACAATCTGCTACTTCAGGAAGCAAGTTACATTGTAAGTGCTGGCGCTGAAAGAGGGAGAGTGCATGTCAGGAAAATGGATTTTCTCCAACTCTTTACGTTTTACTGTTAGGACGTCAAAGAGATGTCAAAGAGAACTTTCTTGGTGTCCTCTTTTTGCGAATAATGCTACAGAAATAATATTTAGGGCCTTTTGTCCCCAAAGCATTTTAAAAACATGAAGGGCTAGATTATCACTAGCCTTAGCACAGCCATGCAGGGGAATAGGTGGGAGTAAAATCTCTCCTCCCCACTCAACAGCCTACTTAAGTTTGCCCACATCTTTGCTCCTTTGCATGCTGGATGCTCCTTTACCCCTATCTCCATGAGCAAGTGAGTGGGGATAGGGGAAGAGCCGTGGCTCTCCTTTTGCGTCCACATACCAGTCAGGAGAGCTACTCAGGTGAACGGGGAGGAGCATGCAATACCCTGGAGAGTTCTGAGAGGTATTGGGCCTCTCTACACTGTTGTTTATGTCCAAGCAATCTTCTCTGAGATCCTTCCTGTGCCACAAGCAAAGGAAGGTGGAAGGCAGAAGATTCTGGAAGTGAATCGCTGGCTAGGTAAGTGGTGTAGAGTGGAGGGCTTTGGTTTTGTGGACCATAGGTCCACATCCTACAGGGAGGGGGGGCTGTATAGTTTGGATGGCCTCCACCTCAGTAAAAGGGAGACCAATCTCCTCGGGGATAGGCTGGCTAGAGCAGTCAGGAGGGGATTAAAGTAATAGCAAAAGGGGAGGGTAAAAAGAGGGAAGACATGAACATTCAGCACAAAATTGAGACGTGGAGAACAAAATTAATCAAAAACCAAAAGGACATGAGGAGAAGAAAGTCTTCAATTGCCTATACGCTAATGCTGGGCTCCTGGGTAACAAACAAGAAGAACTGGAATTGTTCATTTATTAGCAAACATTCAATCTAGTTGATATTACTGAAACCTGGTGGGATGATTCACACAATATCAATCTTAAAATCAATTATCCTAACCAATTTAGGAAGGATCAAATGAGCAGAAAGGGCTGGGGGGGGGGAAGGTAGGGGAGTGCCACTCTGTCAAAAATGGTGTTACCTATTTCTGAGTTACTGATAACTTGGAAGAAAATTATCTTGAATGCTTATGGATCAACATCCTAACAGATAAAGCACAAGACAGGGTACTAACTGATGTCTGCCTGAGACCACCAAATCACAGTAGAGAACAGGATGACCTTCTCCTTACACATTTATCTACAATGTGTAGGGGGAAAAATTGAAGTTCCCCATGATCTCACAATTTCAGTGACTTATACCGCCAGTACTAAAATATTCTTGGAATTTCTAAACACTGTAGATGACAATGTCTTAACTCAAGAAGTGTTGCAGCCAGCATGGGGGAATTCTATATTAGACCTTGTCCTAACAGATAAAGAGGAACTGATCACAGAACTAAAAGTTAATGGTAGCTTAGGCACCAGTGATTAAGATCTGATCACACTTACAATGTGCAAGCAGAATAAAGTCCAGACCAGTAATATAAATAGTTGGTGCTTTAATAGGGCCAATTTCACTAAGTTGAAAACAATTATGAGGAAAATCAGCTGGGAGGAAGAATTTAATCAGAAAAATGTGAATGATAATTGGGAATCATTTTAAGAACACCTTACTTGATGGCCAAAAAGCCACAATCCCGTATTAGAGGAAGAAGGTTATGCTGATTAAAAAAAACAATCTGGTTTAAAGAGGAAGTGAAGGCAGCTGTAAAATATATATAATATTTTCCTTTGTCAGAACTTGGTATGCAAGGCAATTTAGATGAAGTCATCATCAACCTCAGGCACACATTTCCTGAATGTTTATCATTCTGTAGACATGGTGAACAGGAACTCCATCTATTCTTAGAAAGTAAAAGAAAAAGATAAATGTTCCTTGCTTTACTTTACCCCTCCCACACAACAAAAAAATTAATAATAGTGCTGTGGAAAATTACAGATTCATAGGCTTTTTTTCTCATATTAATTTTGTTCCTACATAGTGAGAAATTTTCGAAGTGTACACATTATGTAATGCCAGGAGTATAAGCTTCATTGTTATGTGTATTTTTGGCATGATATTGAGATTAAGCAGGAAACCTCATTAAGGTGGTAGGATTTATTTTTCTTAGATTTCTCTTATATTAGGTAAAATATCAAGGCAGAAGCTGAAAATGCTGAGTCCTTGATGTGCTTAGTGAGAGTACACAACACAATTGTAAGGGACTTTGTACCAGTTTCTCAGATTCCTCTGTCAATACACTGTAGCCATAGTTCTTGTTCCAGTAATAAGTGCAATTAGGAAGTGAAAAACTGGAGCCCAGTTAGGTGGGCAGACTCAGTCAGCATGTCAAGGAAAGGCTTGTTGTTGGTATGTCTGGCATCTGTTCCTTGCCAAAGCTGTAATTACCCTTATCCCTGCAACAGAATCAATAAAATGGGAGTTCTTCACTGTGAAGGATGAGAACAATATTTTACTTTGGATTCCCATGAATTTGAAGTGCTGTTGTTTTCAGGTTAGTCTTAATTAATCTGTAATGGTCTGGGATCATCGAGTATATTTACTCCGAACCATATCCCCCAAAGAGTTTACATTTCCAAATAAAATTCACTTATCAGGCACCTGTTGTTGTAAATAGACTTTTTTTTCTTTTTAGGTTTCTGGGAGTCAGGTTAATATTTAATTGACTTTTAAATAATTCACTGAAATGTTCAGCTAGCAGTGTCATTTAAAGAGCAAGTGCACAGCAGGAATCTTGCAGCGGGTTTTATAGATCACATCCAGGCATATATTTTAGAATCATTCAAGAAATGTTTCTTTACTGAAGCCAATAATGTGTGATTTATGGACTGCTAATCCATGCTTAAAATGCATGTGGTAAGAGTTTCTGCTCTGATTTTTGTTTATTCTGATTGTTTATTCTTTCCTATATAGGGCAGAAATAATCAAAGCCAGTACTTATCCTATAATAATTTTTCCATGGGATCACAAGTCACACAATGATGTTCCAGGAAAAATGCCATGGTACTGCCGTAAAATGCAGAGAGGGAAAATAGCACATTTTCACTACTTTCACTGTAGCTCCCAAATAACCAGCATGTTGAACTCTGAACCCTGTCAAAACTTCAGATTTAATTTTTTACATACAGTAGGTAAATAGCACCCACCCAGCACCGCATTTCCTGATACAAAGTGCACAAATAAAATGTTTGGGGCCTAATTTTCCTGGAACTCTTATGTAAATCTGGGGTAACTCCATGGAAGTCAGTGGAGACAAAAAATAACGTATGAAGAGAATCAGGACCTAAGTGCAGCATTATCCACTAAGGTAATGTAAGAGACCCTCACTTTGGCATGGAAGGTAATAAGTAAGATTTTTATTTTAACAACATCCCTTGTTTCCCTTTCCTTTTACTGGAGAGAGTGTTTAGAAGAAACCCCCCTCTCTGACAGTCTCTTAGATGATATGAATGATAGTGATAACTGTCCTTTTGAGGAGGAAAAAGAGAAGAAGTCAGTTGAAATGGTTGGAGCTGTTGTTGTTTCCAAGAAGACACAAAAAAATTGCAAAGATAGAAAATGCAGCTTCTGGTGTTGACATTCACTTGCAATTGCACTGCTGAAACAAACACAGGCATAGCACATCGTTTTATCAGCCACTCTGAGACCTGGCAAACTTGTACTGGTGTCGGGCTGTTTAAGTTGCATCTTCAGTACAGGCTTATGGCAGTGTTGCAAAATATACAGATTTAGCTGGCTAAGCCGGACTCTCATTATAGAACAGAAGGCAAAAGAAAGAGGGATAGGAAAGGGAAACAATAAGGTGGGAAAGGTAAAGGACACAATGGGGCAGTGACAAAGTCTCACTCCCAGATGGTGTTTGGGATTTAGCCAGAGCCCATGGAAGCTGCAATGTTATCTGGGTACCCTCTCTGCTCTGGTCTGGTCAAGATCTCTCTCAGGTTCAGGCAGTGAAAGCCAAATGCTATCCTGGTAAATCCCAGGGTCTCAGAAAATATGGGGGGGATGGCAGCAATGATGGTGAAGGTTGCTCCTTTCTGTTCTTTGATCTTTCAGTCAGCCAGCATCGGGGTAACCAGCTTTCTTCCCCACCCCCCAAAGTTTCTTTTTGAGGTCCCCAAAAGGGAGTGATGGGTGGAATAGCCCACTCTTATTATTTTGTCTAGCAATTAGGACTAATTTCCGACACACCAGTTTGGGTTCATCGATTACCGGTCCAACACTTTTCTTGTTTACAGGTATAACCCTAATACAATCCTTGAATTATATCAGTAGCCTTTTTGTTTGGACTAATTCAGTCTGTCTTCCTGTGGCACTTTTTTCACAGCCACATTTATCGTTATAGGTTATTGTGACACTTCATACTTTTTTTATCCACTTTCACACAGTTAGGCTCACAAGTGGGTTAGACCGACCAGGCCCCAGTCATTTCAATAGCGCTACCACAATATAAATAATAAAAACACAGAATTTGGAGCCTTAGAAATAATATATATAAGATTTTCTGGGGGGCCAAACAGTGGCAGTTTGCCACTGAGCAAAGTAAAGGGGCATCCCATGAGGCTCTTGGTGAGGAACAGAGCCTTAACAGTTACAGTCCCTCTCTGGTACACAGGGTTGCTGTAGAGACTGTGCCTAAAGAACCATGGAGTCTATCTCCCCTGGTGTGACTGGCCCACTCAGCAAGCTGTATAGGAAGAAACAGCCATGTTTCAGCTCCTCCTCTACCTGCTGTGAGGCGATGTAATCCCCAGGTGTTTAACTGTGCTCTCCTGAATGGTGGGATTGCTGAGTTATAGTGCGGAGAGACTCCTTGCACACTTCCCTAGTTCTCTGCATCCCAGTACAATGAACTTCTGTAGTCTGGCCTTGCATTGATAGTTCCAGAAAAAAAATAATCACAGAATGACTTTGCCTAGGCTCCAAAAAGGTTGTTTGGTTGGGTTTTTTTTAAGTGTGTCTGGCTCAGCAGGGAGCCTATAGCTAACCCATGTGAGTCCTTGGGGCCTCCTCTGCCATTCGGCCCTGCCCACGCACATAGACTTGCATTGCTTTAGGTCTTGGTAATGGGCAAAAGAACAATAGTAGAGGGTAGCAGACTGAGAGAATTACGTGCTCTGAATAAGCACTGTTCTCCGCAGTCCTTTATTACATGGGAGAAGGACGTGCCTGCACTAAAGTGGTCTCTTCATTTATATGTAAAGAAGAACATGCCCAATATTTTAGACCAGTCCTCTCCAGAAAAAGGAATTAAGTTCTTTCTAGCCCAAGGGCGATGGGTTCCAAACAATAATATTTTACCACTATGTCTTACAAAGCGAGCAGGCAGATATTACCTAAAAGTATACGTCTTTGGGAAAGGAGAAGACTGAAAAAGTGTAAGTGACACTTTCAGAACAGTACTTAATTTTAAATGGGATGGGAATAAATGCACTGTAGTAGCAGGGCCCCAGGGAAGTACATTCATTTTAGTAAAGTAAAAGTGCCAGAGAAGATTGAGACACCATTCCTCATTAAACTTCAGCTAATGTTTAGGAAACATTATAGTTTATACTCTTGTTAGCTGCCCCTGATCTCACCGACAGAAGAATCAGTTCCTCTTAAGTCTCCAGGGCTACATTTCTGAAAGACAGCTGTGCTGATTCTTTAAAGTATGCCGGCTTGCTCCTTCTGAACGTTAGCAAAGATACCTAACTTTGTTTTGTTCCTTTGACTGCATTAAATAAAAACTGTTCCTTGGGGTTTGTTTTGTAGTCAGAATGACATAAGTTCCTCTATAGTCTCCATAATCTTTTTAGGAAGAAGACTAGAGTACTTTCATATTATTTCAAATAATTCATCTAGCATCTTGGGAATTTTTTAACATATATTAATTTCAAATGTATTTGTTTAAAATAAAGTTTTTATGTTGGGGAACTAATGCAGTAGGGTCTTAAATACCATAAAAATGATAACACATACCGTTTTCTCCTTTTAATAGAAAGTGTTCCTTTAAGCCTCTTATTCCGAAGTGCACAGAACTTAATCTGGTGCTTCTGCTAGAATGTTATTTTTATATAATTGTTCTGATCGCGCAGTAAAATATCAGGTAACAAAATGAGAATGTAGCATTGTACTAAGTTACATTCACTTAAACATTTACATTTTTACAACGGGTTAAATACCCAGTACAAAGTCTTGCTTTTTTATAGAAACACTTTATCCAGAAGGTGGATACATTTTGCTGTTAATAAAAGTTTATTGTAATTTACGGAGCGCTTACCCCCCTTCCCCCCCCCCCCCCAGTTTTGGGGGAGAATAAATTGAATGACAGTTTGCATTGTGGACAGAAGGAAGCAGGACAGGGTAAACTCCCTGAAGATTCAACCGTACAGAATATGAAACATCACAAACTAAGGCCCCATTCCTTTAGTCCCAAGTCCAGTGAGATGCTTCACAGTGGGTCTCATCTTTAACACCGCTATGTAGACTTTCCAGTTGTTTTGGCCGCTAAGGCCCCAACACAGCAAAGAACTTAACTTGAGTAGTCTCATGACTTAATGCTTAACTTGAGTAGTCTCATTGAAACCAATCTAATTAGGCGTGTGCTTGAAGTGCTTTACTGAGCTGAGGCCTATAGTACCCTTCCTGAATAGAGATGCTTAAGCATGTGCCTAACGTTAAGCACATTTTAAAGTTGCATTGTAATTAATGAGATTTAAGCATGTGTTTTAAAGCTAAGCCCAGGCTCAAGAGCGGAGAACTTAAATATGTGCTGACGTGTTTTCAGGCCTATGTAGGGATCAGGTGGGCAAATCCCAGAAGATAAATCCTGCAGTTGCAGGGAAGCAGTCATTTGTGGATCTCCTTACCCTACACTTTATCCTCTTCCTTTTCTTTTGGTTATGAGACAGATGTGTTATGATTCCCAATTCCAGCATGGTCCACCTTTCTTTGACTCACTCGGGGTTGGTTGGTTTGGTTTCTGTTCTGTATGGGTAAAACATAAACTATAAAGTTTTATAGAATTTTTAGCTATAAAGTATTTTCAGTAGTATAGTGCAGTGTGTAGAAGTTGTCTGATCTGAACTGTCTGTAGTGTATGTTTTATTAATTTTATTATCTTATTTCATTTGTCTTTGGTGGAGGGTAGCAATAGACAGTGTTTCTGCTCCCATCTTAGGAAAAATGTGTTTATTAGTGGCTTCTGTTTTCCAGGGATATGAAATTAGAAGGACGTTGTGTGCCTACTGGAGGAGTGTGTTTAAAAGAGATAATTGGTCTTGAAGGTGTGGAACTAGGGGCTGATGGGAAGGTAAGAATGTTAGCTTATTAGATCTAATTTTATGATGAAAATGTAAAATAACCAAAGCCAAGTTCAAATTACATGTTGCATTGTAATCTACATAATGTAAAAGAATAGGGTACAATGCGGTACATACTGTATTATTATAAAATGAATGAAGAAAAAAAAGTGTGCAAGCTGTCAGTGCAAACCAACTAGTTTTTTCCTGAAGAAATCATCCTCTGGTCATAATTAGGGCTACAAATTATTAGTAAATCCAATAGCACTGCTCTGTCCTCAACAGATCACGTCACAGTGTATTGACTGGTGTTAGAAAATCATGTGTTAGGCGATTACAAACAGCATTACAGCTTCCTTTTTTATTTTAGTGAATCTTATACGTAAAATATAGCCGTAACTTTACTTCTGTGCTGTGTGAATACCTCAAAAATCCACAAATATTTGCTTGAATAAAAAAAAAGAATTCTGAAACTTTGGGGAAACAAATTTTTAAGCACAGAGAATATATGACTCAAATGCAAGTATTTGTGCTGAAAACCTAGTTCAATTGATACACATCCAAGGAGTAACAGAAACAATACCTTGCTATTTATTTATGATTTGTATTGTGGTAAGGCCTAGATGCCCCAGCCTCATTGTGCTAGGCATTGTACACACACATAGCAAAGAGATGGTCCCTGCCCCAGAGATCTTACAATCCGTGACCTATATGCATAATCAAAACTAAACACTGCTCACATTTTGAATTTGATATACACACAATGAACTGCTTATAAACAAAAAATTATTTTTTGAAATTATTCCATGATTAATTTTGAACAACAAATACATTTGTAGAGCCCTTCAAATCCATGGCTATCTGCTTTATATCCGTGGATATCTGCATCCGCGGACTGTTTTTGTGGATTGAATACGGATGCAAATTTTGTATCCATGTAGGGCTCTATACATTTGAGAAAATAATACCTGCGTCCTGTTAAATACGTAAGTAGATAAAAAAGGAAATTAATCAAATAAACTATTCACTGCAAATCCTTCATTCATCTTTATTCCACGTTGATAAACAACAGATTACCTGCAGCATACCAGTGTTTAATATCTCCCACGCTAACCAAGATGTTAGGAGGAAAAGTAGCTTCAAAAGCATTTAATCCTGAAACAACTGATACTACTGCTCAAGCAAGTTCACTCTGGTCCCAGCGGTGCTGGAGAACCTGTACACAGGAATGCTATTTCAGGAAAGAAATTGTGGAAATCTGCTACAACTTTCCTAGGAGGGGGAAAAAAAAGCAGGTGAGGCCTTATCCAAAATCTACTGAAGTCAATGTAATCCTTCAGCTGACTTCAACGGACTTTGAATTAGGCCCTTCATTAGGATTTGGTAAATATAACATACCTGCTTTTTTTTAAAAAAGGACATAACATGTATGCAAAAGCTTTTCAGGGTGGATGAACTGATCACACTGAAAGGAAAACAAGTGGCTGGTATTAATCTGTGATTAACTCAAAATCCGAAACATAAAAAATGGAATTTGATGGTAAATGCCAGCCACACTGCATGGCGTCCCCAATTTCAAACCCGATCACATCAATTGGATCCTATTAAGGCTGAGTTGTGTGATTAACTATGTGCCTATTCTGGCTCTTTCTGTCTAGACTGTATCTTACACACAGTTTCTATTTCCAACCAATGCCTTGGGAACACGGAGAAACACAATTGACTCCACCTCCTCCTTCTCCCAATTTCGCAATGCAAGCCATCGTAGCCTTTCCTTGGCAAGAGCTAACAGCACGCAGGGGAGCATTGACACAGGTAACTTCATATGAGTTATTTATTTTAATATCCCTTCTCACACTTGCTATAGGAAGTTCTTAACACTGTTGTTTGCTGGGGGGAATTTTTTTGCCTTTTCTTTTTTTTAAAATGAAGCAAAATTCAGTCTCCAAACAAAGTAACGGGTGATGTAGATTGTGGAAAAAACCTTTCTCTAGTTGCCCATACTTTGCTTAGCCAAATTGGTTTAAAGTTCATAGAATCTCAAACAAACAATATTACTGTGGCATGTAGCCCATTACCATCTTCGCACCCACCACTCTCACTTACTGGGACTCTCTCAGTGGCAGTCTTTTTTTTTGATCATCATACATAAGGGCCAACTTTGTCTCTAAATTACTGTGGAAGAAACAGATGTTGGTATCAAAGTCATAGTTGTAAAAATCTTACTTGTGGCTTTTTGCATTATGGATAATGAAGGCCGCATCTTCAATATCAGAACAAACAAGGCGATGTCACCTTTTTTCTCCCACTCTCCCAAAAGTAGCTATATGTTTAGGGTATCTTTACATTTTACCTGAAGCAACTCAAAAGGTCTGTATTAATAGGAGAAAAATCAAGGCAGATGCTTTATCATATTCACTTGCTGATTAAAAAAATTTGAAACTCTTCCCCATGTCCTTGATCTGGTTTTACCACGTGTACCTCTCATCTAAGTATGGAGGGGTGTGTATACTGTAATGTGAAGATCAGCATTTAGATGGCAAACTTATGACTCATGGCTACACTATGTAAACTCACAAAGAGTTGTGAATTCAGAGCTTGGAGAACTACAGATTATATTAATAAATGGTAGGTTCAACATCTTTCTTCAAATTATACTGTCATTGGAGCTTGGGGACTTTACATTCACCACAGCTTTAATGTATACATGGGTTTGTCACACACTTCTGTGTATTTAAAAGGAATGGCAAGCAAGAGAGTTTATGATTTTCAAAGGCCTAAGAGAAGCAGGCACCAAGCTATTATTCAATTTCAACAGGATTTTGTTGCCGCTATCTCCCTTAGGCTCCTTCAGAAGTCCCAGACAGAGGTAATTTTGTCCATTGACTGAAAACTTGCTTGCTGCATATGTTAAGTCTAAGACATTTCTTGATGCAGTTAATTGTTCAATCACTTTTTTATATGTTCTTTATAGGCAGTGACCTGGGAGACTATATTGACTATGACCCAAATCTTTTAGATGATCCTCAGTGGCCATGTGGCAAGCACAAGCGGGTTTTAATATTCCCTTCATATATGGTGAGTAACACTTGATAATAGAGTAGTTAGTAGGTACATTTTGATCCTAGTGGTTAGGACTTTGAAATCTCCTGCTTAAAATCATCACACACCATTTATACCTCCTAACAGCAGCATTTTGGAATCCCTTGCTCTAAATGACGAGGGACATGTAAAAGTAGGTCCATGTGGGTGTTATAAAAGTAAAAGCTTTTATTACTGCTTAATTTCATGGATATTTTAGATGTAAGTCTTGTCGGTTAATAATGCATTTATTCTACTCCGTCTTTCAGTGGGTTACTTTTATTTCCTCTCCTTGGCACTTATTTCTCATGTAAATGTGATATCTGTTGCTCTTAGTTTTGTATGAAGCTGCACAAACAGCGCTGTGTTTTTTTATTCCTGTCATCGCTAGGGCAGAACTCTGGTTTCCAGCAGGTTCTTTTACATTCTTTGACGGTGTTGTATAGGCTGCTCTCTGTTTTGGCATGGGTTGCTCTTTGTAGTCTCAAAGTAAGAAGGAAAGTCCCATCACTAGCATAAGCCTTATATTTTCCATGATGTCCAAAGCTGTAATAATTCAGGCTCATAATTCTGCCCATCTCAGTATTTTATGTGAGAAGAGAAATGGTTCTGCAGCCTTCTGTTTCTTTTTAATTGCATCAAGTTTACATTATCCTTCCTAGAATTTGGTGCACATCTTTTGATTGGGGGGGAAGTCTTGCAACGTGCATTACACAAGAGTGCGTGTGCCCATGCACGGGGCATCCAAAGAAGGTGAAACAATAGGAAAAAAATTAAGACTCCCCCCAAAAAAGGCAAGTTTACATTTATAACTATGTATTTGGATAGAGCTGTATGGCTTGAAATCTCAGAAGAATTGATCCATAACAGAAAGCTATTGGGTCAAGTATTGACGTAGCTCAAAACAGGTTGTCTTGATACTAGTACACGAGCAGCTAAGCATATGCTGTGTAAAGTTTCTTTTTTCCCCGACCAGTCTTTATTTGATAAACAGGATACAACTGTTCTCTTTCCACCCATTACTTCTTCAAACTAACACGTTGTGTGCTCCAGTCAGAAGTGACGTCTGCTCCTCACTGCCAGACGTTTTGCAGCTACTGCATAGAATGGTTTGATTTAGTTCTGCCGCTCCCTTTGTGATGACAGATCTGTCCCTCGAAGGGACAAATGTAGAATCTCCTCTGCTTTACTTCCTGCTATTTTCACTCTAGGAGCTTGAGAGGTATTTTGGCTCGCACCTCGTGGCTAGTGAAATCTAGTGGGGAAAATACTGGATCTGTTTTGAGATACCCTCTCTGCCAGGGACAGCGAAGCAGGGAGGTGTCAGGGATGGGACAAGGCCATCCCAGTGATCCTGTGCTGCTACAGCAGTCCCTTGGCACTATTGCAGATGGACATAAGTTAGAGCAGCCTACAGGGGCTTTCCACCAGGCACTGAACTGGCACCTGGTTGTCTGAGATATCAGGGGAGTGCAGAAATTGCATTCAGTCACTTTGGGCCCTACACTGGGTGCCGTTCAGCCAGATCTGGGAATCAGAACCCTGGTATATATTTTTAATATACACACACTGAGAGCACACAGATATAAAATTAATGCTGGAATATGGTGTTTTATAAAATGCCAGTAAACAGGATGTTACACTGGAAACGTGTTAATTTTATAGAATTAAATTAACATCGCTCCATGTGGCATGATTTAGGGGGATGACTTGCCTGAAAGGATTGCAGAATCTGGCCCTTAGTTTTAAACATTGCACACATTTTACTAACTCGTAGGCAGGTCTTTGAATGGTAATAAGTTTCTAACAAGAACTACCTGCATTTTGTGCTGCCTTGTCCTCAGATTTATTAAACTAGTAAGTGTTCAAAATGGCTTTTAATAGAGGGAACACATCCCCACTGTCCTCCATCAGTTCAAGCCTCTATCTGAATAGGAATTTCCTGTATACATGCATCCTACACATACATGTATATATCCACTGTGCTACAGGCCCAATTTCTGATTGAAATAACAAGTCATTTAAGATGGTTCGTTTGTGTAACCAGACAGTGATGTACAGACTAGGGGATAGTTACTTGACTATTTTTCCCCCTACAGCGTATTGGGGGATTTGCTGCCATGTTTTAGAAATGGATGAAGTGTCTTGAACAGAGGAAAACTGCACCTGTTCATTGTGAAGTAGATTCATTAGAGGGCTGCAATATCTCATTTGTGATAGCTATCTTAGATCTTTGAATGTACTCACTTTTTCTCCCCCCGCTCATCTCAGAAAGTTGCTCTAAGCACCCAAGACTTGGTTCATTTCTCATGTCCTTTCTGGTCCTAGTAGCATGCCAAAGTGATATTTACTTACATGTTCTTTTATCTTACTGGTTATTCAATCTCCTCCCTTCCCCCCTCATCTTTATAAAGCTATGTACAACTTCCCTGCAGGCAAGCTGTTTGAAAATGGTCATGAGTGACATAACCTCTCACCTCCCAAACTGCCTCTTCTGCAAAAAAAAGTGTGCACAGTACAGGCATGGGGCCATACATTCATCATAGCGTCCAAGTATCTGTCACCTATTGTAGATTAAGATGCTGTTTTGTCTGGAGATTTCCGAAAGAGTGTATATAAATAACAAATGCTTTTTCACTTCTTTGTACAATGAAGCTGGGAAAATGATACCCATTTAATTAGCTCTCTGTATAATTCATAGTATAGTCCGTATAGCCAAACCAAGTGATATGGTAAAAAGATGTGAAAAATAGCTTAAAATCCAATAAATGAAGTTGGATTTGTACAAATGCATGGAACAGGAGACAGACCACTATTGCAGAAATTACAAATGGGAGGGCAATTTGGAGACAGTCTGGTAGTTCACAATGCTCTGTTAATATAGCTGACTGTGTTGGAAATTTGATTCTGAGGATGCCTCGATAGCCTTAAGAAAGGGAAAATGCTAGATGGATGGTGTAAAAGCTTTATTGTGCCTATTTTTAAACATAAAGGAGATATTACTCTGTATGCTGATTATCACCCAATTAAGCTGACGTCACATGCTATAAAAGCGTGGGAGAAGATTACTGAAAAGGATCTGTGTAGAATGGTTGAAATTTGGAAATGTGCGTATGGATGCATGCGAGGAAGAAGCACAGTGGAGGCCATATTTGTGCTACAAATCCTCATGGAAATGTTTGGAGCGAAAAGACAGCTCTTGGTCTTTGTGGACCTGGAGAAGGCATATGATCATTTACCAAGAGAACTAGTTTGGTGGCATTTGTGGTGCGCCAGAAAGATATGTTCATCTTACCCAGGATATATATGATGGTGTGACTACCGTGGTCAAAACTAAATATATATATATAGCAGAGACATTTCAGTAAATGTTGGCCTACATCAGCAATCAGCGTTGAGCCACTTTTTGATTGCGGTTGTCACGGAAGTGAGAATTTATGAAGGGAGAAGCCTTGGAATAGGTTTTCACTGATGACTTAATGATGTGTGTGGAAGATTGACAACTTTGAACTGGCAACATACTTTTGAGCCGGATGGGCTTAGAGCAGCTGTTCTCAAACTTTATTGCACTGCGACCCCTTCAAAAAACAAAAATGACTACACAACCCCAAGCCACACAGGGCCCCACAAAGCTAAGTTGCTTGGTCTTTGGCTTCATCCCCTTGCAGTGTGGCTCAGGCTTCGGTAGGGCTGGCATTAGACTTGCTGGGGCTCAAAGCAGAAAGCCCAAGCCTCGCCACCCAGGGCTGAAGCCCGAGTCCCACTGCCCAGGGCTTCGGCTTCAGTCCTGCATAGCAGGGCTTGGGCTTCAGCCCTGTGTGGTGGGACTTGGGGTTCAGCTTTATGCCCTGAGCCCCCGTGAGTCTAATGCTGGCCCTGGCAATCCCATTAAAATGAACTCGTGACCCACTTTGGGGTCCCAACCCACAGCTTGAAAACCACTGGCTTAGAGTGAATGTTGTAAGACTGAGGCTCTGAAAACTGAGGGAGAAGAACTCTGCCTGTGATATTCTTTATGGTGAGAGCTTAGAATAGGAAAACAATTTAAATACCTAGGATCAGTGGTTGCTGATGATGATGTCCTCATGAGTGATGCCTGGCCTTGTACTACAGCTGCTTGATGCAAATGGTGGGAGCTGACCCCAGTTTCTGTGACAAAAAGATGCCAATAAAGATTAAAAAAAAATAGTGTATAAAACTGTAATTCGACCCATCTTAATGTACAGAACAAAGACTTGACCAGTCACAAAGAAGGAAATTATTATGCTCTCCACAACGGAAATGAAGATGTTGAGTTGGTCAGATGGTTTGACACCCCATGGGAGAAAATGAAATGAGGGGCCTAATACAGGTTGCCCCAGCTGAAGACAAGTTAAGAGAGGCAAGGCTATGTTCGTATGGACATGTCCAGCAGAGACCCAAGAGTTATGATGCTAGGATGGCTCGTGAAATGATTGTGGACAGAAGACAACCACATGGGAAGACCAAAAACTTGGTATATGGAATCAATATCAGTGGACCTTGGAGAGACCAGTCAGCACAAACGCCTGGCCTACTATCATGAGTTTTGGAAGAAGGCTATAAAACTCGCTGATCCTGAATAGGGAAGTAGAAAGAAAGAAGAAGAGGATGCCTTGATATTAGATAGCAACACAATCTACATAGTACAGCAGTGTTTTGCTTTGAAGAGCTATCTATCCTGTTCTGGGGAAATGTGCTGGAACATCAGCATTGATCAGAATCCTAGCCCAGGCAGAGCCTGGATCAGAGGTATGGTGAAACTTCAGGCATTTAAGATTGGCTGTGTTTCGAAAAAGTTCTCTGAGAAATGTGTCTAGCTGCCTCCCACCACATATATTTGAAACTGCAGAAAATTCAACTTCTTCCTTTTGGCATCCTTTCTTTCCTCTTTTACCCATTGCTACCGTTCCCCACTGTGTTCCCTACAACCTTCTTCTGATTCATAGATATTAAGGTCAGAAAGGACCATTATGATCATCTAGTCTGACCTCCTGCGCAACGCAGGCCACAGAATCTCACCCACCAACTCCTGCAATAAACCTCTCACCTATGTCTGAGCTATTGAAATCCTCAAACCATGGTTTAAAGACTTCAAGGTGCAGAGAATCCTCCAGCAAGTGACCCGTGCCCCATGCTACAGAGGAAGGCAAAAAACCCCCAGGGCCTCTTCCAATCTGCCCTGGAGGAAAATTCCTTCCCGACCCCAAATATGGCGATCAGCTGAACCCTGAGCATATGGGCAAGATTCACCAGCCAGATACCCAGGAAAGAATTCTCTGTAGTAACTCAGATCCCACCCCATCTAACATCCCATCACAGGCCATTGGGCCTATTTACCATGAATAGTTAAAGATCAATTAATTGCCAAAATCATGTTATCCCATCATCCCATCTCCTCCATAAACTTAGCGAGTTTAATCTGGAAGCCAGATAGGTCTTTTGCCCCCACTGCTTCCCTTGGAAGGCTATTCCAAAACTTCACTCCTCTGATGGTTAGAAACGGTCGTCTAATTTCAAGTCTAAACTTCCCGATGGCCAGTTTATATCCATTTGTTCTTGTGTCCACATTGGTACTGAGCTTAAATAATTCCTCTCCCTCTCCAGTATTCAGCTGTATGGCCTCTGTTACTATTGTGTGTCAGGATTTTGCCTCTAAAACTATTGACTGTCTAAGCCAGTGGTTCTCACACTTATTGAATCACGCCCCCTTCTGCGTGTCTGTAGCCTGCACGCCTCCACACACAAATACTGCCCAGCCAGAGTGGAGAGCAGCGGCTGCTGGCCAGGGGCCCAGCTCTGAAGGCAGCACCATGTCAGCAGCAGCACCCAAGTAATTCTTTTCACAGCAGACTTACCACCACCCTTACTTGTGCGTTGCTGCTGCTGCCACCCTGGGGCTGACTGTTGGAGCCCCACCGCCGCCTCCTGGTGAGGGATCTGGGTAGGGAGGAAGGAGAGCCTGAGCCCAGGGTCAGGGACTGAGTGGGGGGGGGAAGGAGAGCCTGAGAACCCAAGCTGCCTCCTGGTGAGGGATTGGGTAGGGGAGAAAAACCCAGGCAGCAGGGCTCCGGCTGTCCCCTTATCCACTCCCCTCACTTCCTAGGTACGCTCAGCCCTTCTGCACGATCCCCAGCCACCCGGGGCTGACAGTCAGAGCAATTTAAATAAATAAATAAGGTGAAAGCGCACAGCTCGCGAGCGCGCCTCCCTTGACACATTCCCTTGCCTCCCTTTGGAGGCACACCCCATTGTTTGAGAACTGCTGATCTAAACACATATCTTTCGTTAGATGGGCCTTAAACTCCTGTACCTTGAAAATTCTCACTGCACCACTGGAGCAGTGTCAAATAAGTAGCTTACCAGGAGCGTGTTCTTTGGTAATCAGGATCTTAGTCTATACTTTAAAATTGCATTTTCCATCCTTTCGTTCTTGCAGCAGAACCCAGACAGTAAGGTCCCAATGGTGGACAGTCCAGCTGAATTGCGGGTTGGGGGGAAGTTGGGAATGCTATTTAGCGTCTCTCTCAGAAGTTCCCATCAGCAGACTCCTGTGTAGCCCAGCCATGGTTTATGGCTGGCCTTCTCTGGCAGAACTGCTGGGATATGGATGTAGCTGTATTGCTGTCTACTCTCCCCTGGGGCTAAATCCCCCGAGTGCAGAGTCCCTCTAGATCTGAAGCGGTGGCCGAGAAGGAGTTCTGCAATTATAATTCTGAAGGGTAGTTAGTGCCATGCTAGCTATCTAACCTAACAAATTGAGAGAACTAGTGTCCAGCTTGAAGCAACAATTTTCTGGGCTTTTTCTTATTGATTGAGCAAGATTGGTAAGTCTCATTTGATGGTATAAGGTGTTTTTTCTGTTTCCAATTCTAAAGCTTAGTAGTTACCCATCTATCCTTGAGTACTTCATTTTGGCAATTAAAAAATGAAAGTTAAATGATTATTGGCAACCTGCTCCTCAGCAACTGGAGTCAAAACAGCAGAGTGTATTATTGGTCAATACAGTTCTGTTCTGCAGAGGTGGCCACAGACAAAATAGAACTTTTGAGGAAAATTTGGCCCTGTGCTACCCTCTTAATTTAATAGGGGGTACGGAGGTCCACAGAATCTCTGGGTTCAAGCAAGCAGTGCTCCATCTGAACCTGAGCAGTCATGATGGGGTCTGGAGTCCCCATGAGCCACACACACACACAAGTTGGGAGCAACTAAAATCTACTGTTCTAAGCAAATTATGCGCAGCCCTTAGTCCTAGAAAGTTAGCAGCATGGCCCTCAATTTTGGACAGTGCTGCTATACTAAGTTTCCAGAACAAGTGTCAGGATTTGAGTTAGAAAAAAGATTGCTATCCCTTATTATTAAGGCTACGATTTAGTCATGGGTATTTTTAGTAAGAGTCATGAACATGTCACAGGCAATAAACAAAAAGTCACGGCCCATGACCTGTCCATGACTTGTACTGTAAATACCCCGAACTAAATCTTAGGTGCTTGTGGCGGGGTGCGCTCTAGTGGATGCTGCTGCTGCTCTGGGGGGGCCGCTCCAGTGGACGCTGCTGCTCCTGAGGGAGGCAGGGGAGTGCCCAGGGCCCCCCTGCCGCTCCCGGACCTCTGCTCCAGGGCAGCACCTGGGGCCAGCTGCCTGGGGCTGCCTGAGCAGCGGCTGGCCCCAGGGCCACCCCAGCTGCTCAGGTTGCCATGCGGTCAACTGCATCAGCCGCTGCAGAAGTCTGGAAAGTCCCAGAATACATGATTTCTGTGACCTCTGTGAAAGACTCACAGCCTTAGTTATTGTAGAGTGACACTTGAGTCTAGTTCAAGTAGCATGATCGTAGACCATACCGCAATAATCTGCTGTAAACATGTCCGAAAAGATCACTTGGAGGGTGGCGGAGAATTATGGTAAAAACAGCTCAAATGGTATACTGCTAAAACTATCAGAGCTCTGATGTAATGCAGATCAGATGCTTGGTAATGAGTTGCAACAAAGCCTCCAGGTTGGTTTCCTGCTGCACGAAATAACATTTTCTGTAGCTTTCCTTCTCCTCAACCTTTGATTTTTGCTAATGGTCATTTACTATGACTGTGGACAGAGGCAAATTCAGAATGTACAACTGTCCCAAGCCACTGAAAGGCATGCACCTTTGTGATAGAACACAAGATCTCCTTTTCAGGATTCCTTAAAATAGCCTAAAACACAGTAGTAATTAACATAATCATTCAACTGTTTAAAGAGGAGAGAGATTAACAATCATGACATTCTGCAGGTCATGTTTCCTGGCTGAACTCCTCATTTATGCAGGGTCACCAATGTTTCTTTACCCTTGCAGTAAGCCACTGTATGAGTTATGCAGACTGGTTTTTACAGTGATTCCTTTATAGTAGTAATGAAAGGAATCTCTATGACCACATTTAAAATTCTCAAGTCACCTGTGTGAGTGTCACAGTCAGAGCCACATAAGCTATTTGATGTCCATAGGGCAGAATTCCACAATGAGTACACAAGAGTTTAGCAGGATGCAAGAGGAGGAGCTGCAGAAGTTGGGACAACCTGCTAAAAATATTGTCCCCCATTAGCTGTTCTGCTTCAGTCAATCCTAAACCCCTTAGTGAAGAGGGTTGGGAAATCCTGACCTCAACCCAAGTATATTATTAATTAGTGCTGAGCTATGTTATTTTCGACTATCAACTCTCATGGTTAAAGCAAAGAAATGGGCATCAGGAATTCTGGGCTCTATCGCCTGTCCTACTCCTGACTTGCTGAGTAACCACACACAAGTTACTTGCGCTCTCTACCTAATTTTCCCTGCCTGTAAAATGGGTATAATATCTACCTCAAATGGTTGTGGGTTACAATTCTTTAAGCAGTTTGGGCCTGATCCAAATGTCTGTGGAAGGACTCCCATTGAGATCACATGAAAGATGTTGGATAATTGTCAAGTATTATGTTGTATTTGGGTTTGTTTTCTTTGTATAAAGTATGCCATATAGAAAATAAGTGTGTCTTTGGGGCATAGCAGATAAGGCTTATAAAAGAAGGTTCTGGTGAGTGGGTGCCCTCCAACCGGTTCTAAAACAAAGGCTGCATACTGTGCAGAGTCCAAAACTCCACTCTCTACTGACTTTATTAACAAAAAGCAATAAGAAAATTCAGTTCAGACCTTCTCCCCTGACTTGGCTGCCTCTAGGATTTCTCTCCCCTCTTTGTAGTGCTACTCCCACCTCACTTTTATCCAGGCAAGGCAAGGAACTGCCTGCCTCAGAAAATAAGTAAATTCTGCCTAACCCTTTCTGAGCAGGATCAGCCTCTGCTGAGGTTAGGTACAGGTATAACAAAAGTAAATAGCCAGAAGCTGAAGGTAGACAAATTCAGATAAGAAATAAGATGCACGTTTTTAAACAGTGCGTGCAGTTAGTTTTTGGATCAACTTACTAGGGGTGTGGTGTATTCTGTTACTTGAAGTCTTTAAAAGCAAGATTTTGATGTCTTTCTAAAAGATCTGCTATAGCTCAAACAAGTTAGGGGCTTGATGCAAGAATCACTTGGTGATATTCTATGCAGGAGGTCAGACTAGATAATAATAATGGTGTTTTCTCACCTTACAGTAGAATGGGCATGTTCCCAGCTAGGCCAGCACATTACACATCTGAGAACTTTATGGAAGGTCAGCATAGCAGATGCCTTACGGTACATATGAGGCAACTTTGCAAACCTGGCATACAATTCAGGCAGTAACTTTTCAAGCAATGAGCTGTTTAATCTCTGGTGTCCCAGAATTAAACTACAGTATGTACACAAAGAGGGCAGGGATAGACAGAGAAGATTTATTTGATTTGTTTCTTTGGATCTATCTTGCTGGCAACTTGGTTAGATGCTAAAGCTGCGGGTTGGCCTAGAACCTCCCTAGTAACTTGTCTCATTTGTTGGGCATGCAGAAAAACTCAAGATTGGCTTAACGTGCCAAACGAGCATGCATCCTGGAATGAATGTGTGCATGGTTCTCAAGGTAATCGCAGGTTTCTGTTGTGCTTGCTCTGTCTAGCTGAATAGACGATTGCCTGCCAGGGTAAATAGCTACCATTTCAAATGCACTAACGCCAGCCCATCTGTAAGGGTTTGCACAAAGAATGCATAATCAGTTGCTTAGCTTCACTACAGTAACTCATCTTCCAGAATACTGCCAGTGGCGGGAATTTACGGGAGAATGTGTGGAGGGGGTGTTTATGGGTGGAGAGGGGGAGAGGTTTAATTGGAAGACTTCTCAATGCGCTTTTTCTTTTTAGTTCCCTCCGATAGCTATACCTTATTCATCCTTTATGGCTTCTAAACAAAGGCAGGAAAGATTACTACTTACTCCTCTGCTTTCTCCTTTAGCCCTGGTCTACACTGAGGGGGGGGGGGAAATCGATCTAAGTTACGCAACTTCAAATTTGAATAACGTAGCTGAAGTCGACGTACTTAGATCGACTTACCATGATGTCTCCACTGCGGTGAGTCAACTGCTGCCGGTCCCCCATCCACTCTTCCTGTGCCTCTCGCAGCGCTGGAATACAGGAGTCGATGGAAGAGCACTCGGGGATCGATTTATCGCGTCTAGTCTAGACGCGATAAATCTATCCCCGCTGGATCGATCACTACCCGCCAGATTGGCAGGCAGCGAAGGCATACCCTTAGAAAGTGTAGTGAGAACAGAAGGGCATACAGGGCTTTTTCTAGGATTGTCATGTTGCCTTCTATATGAATAGCTGATTAGAAATAAAAGGATAATTACATTTTCCTCCATACCACTTGTTCGTTATCTGAAAATAACCCAAATTTATACTCCTCTTCAGGTGGCGTAGGCTTCCATAAGGATATAATATTGGTAGGCTTAATCTTTTAAATAATCCTCATGGGCTGTGAGAACCAAAACAGGTTTACCAATTGTGCCTGCCAGTGGTGCATCTTTGCCCCCCCTAGCATTGTCTGGGGAGGAAGCCAAAGATTAATCCATTTTATAACAAAACAGGAATCAGAAAAGATATGTTATCATTGGCTTGATTGGGAGGCAGACAGGACACACTATGTGGAATAAAAATTGTATTAAGATGATGTTTAAAAAAAGTGAACAATACAGAGTTTAAGCGTGGAAGTTTCTGGTTATCAGGGAATAACGTACAGATTATCAAGGGGTGCAGAGTTCGGTTTAAAATTGGATGGCATAAGGAATACATACCTGCAATATCCCCGATTTTGGGTAAAAAGGTTAACAGGTTAAAGCCCAGACATTGAGATAGGAGGGTATGTTGCTCATATAATGGCTATGTTCAGGTGTGGAGTATAATGAGTGGATACGATGATGAGTATGGATTGACCCTCATTTGGCGAGATTTAGCGTTCAGTGAGTTTATGGTTCCAGTTCATATGGTCCAAAGGAAAAAGTCTCTCGCTCCCTTTCTTGTAGTCGATGCACCATGTTGTTCTGGCTCACGCCTCCTGGTACTGTCGGTGGTCGGTGATGTGTTTGGTGTAGATGTCCCTGGACCATTGGATGGTGTCTGAGATCATGAGGCGCCGCCTGAGCCATCTACATAAGTGATATACCCACATACCGTGGTGGGGTGATCAGGCAGGAGGCCAAGTACCTGTAGCGCTCAATACAGTTTTCTCACAACAGATGCATGCCCTGGATTGTATGTTTTGTATTTTTATACGTTTCTGTACTAGACTTTGAGAGCAAAGAAGAAGTCTGGCAGATCAGGACCAGCCATTCATTGCCCCGTAATTCAGTGAGTTAGAGTTTCTCTCAATCATGTCCATTATTCAAGTGAAAACAGTTTAATTAAAAAAAAAAAAAAAAAAAAAAATCAGGAAATCTCTGTACTTTTCCCACATGAATGTTTGAGCATTACTGATTTGGCCAACAAAGTAGTGACAGAGGAATTTGGGAAGATCTTAAAGACAGGGGGGCAAGAGAGGCAGTTTTCTAGATAACAGATTACACTCTGGCATCCCCCTCAATAGTCAAGAGTTCTTTTAGAATCATAGACTCATAGACTTTAAGGTCAGAAGAGACCATTATGATCATCTAGTCTGACCTCCTGCACAACGCAGGCCACAGAATCTCACCCACCCACTCCTGGAACAAACCCCTGACCTATGTCTGAGCTATTGAAGTCCTCAAATCGTGGTTTAAAGACTTCAAGGTGTAGAGAATCCTCCAGCAAGTGACCAGTGCCCCACGCTGCAGAAGAAGGTGAAAAAAACCCAGGGCCTCTGCCAATCTGCTCTGGAGGAAAATTCCTTCCCGACCCCAAATATGGCGATCAGCTAAACCCTGAGCATGTGGGCAAAAACTCACCAGCCAGATACCCAGGAAAGAATTCTCTGTAGTAACTCAGATCCCACCCCATCTAACATCCCATCACAGGCCATCAGGCATATTTACTGCTAAATAGCCAAAGATCAATTAATTGCCAAAATTAGGCTATTCCATCATACCATCCCCTCCATAAACTTATCAAGCTTAGTCTTGAAGCCAGATATGTCTTTTGCCCCCACTGCTCCTCTTGGAAGGCTGTTCCAGAACTTCACTTTTCTGTCACATAGGGAGAATCTCTCACTGCTTGGTTACAGCAGAACTCCTTTAATAACAAAAAGGAGAGGAGATCTCACCAAAAAGAAGCTGTCACAGAGATATTCTTAAAATTATTCAGATAGACTAAACATTGCTTTTATCTGCTTACTAGCACTCTAAGCTAAGTTCTACAACCTTGTATTACATTGAATTCCCTGCCATTTAGGCTTATGTATATATTTAAAGAAAGATGGGATGTAATTGTCTATTTTATTAGAAACGTATAACAGAGGGACTTCAAAAAGGACACTTCTGGTGCAAATTCTGAAGAGGCAAAATAGTTAAACTTGAAAGAAAATCAGCAGTGTGCTTCAGAACTGAATAGAGCCATGCACACAAAACTCAAGTTCATTAAATCAATTACTGTAATGATTTTGCTTTGTCCTAACAAGAATACTTATTAACTGGGCTCCATCCACCCACATATTTGGAACTCATTTTCCACATGTCATTTGAAAAATGATCTTAACATGTATTTTTACTTTTGTGGTTGTTTGCTCTGAGCAGTTGTCATTCTGGATTTCAGTTCACTTGTTCTGACAGAGCAACCACAAATTCTGTTTTGCTAGTTCAGATTATTTCCCCAAAGTCGCCATTTGATTTTTTGGAGTGATCTGTTAGAGATTACGATAACTAATCCATTTCTACTGATCTGTTGTAGACTACCGTAATTGACTATGTGAAGCCATCAGATCTCAAAAAGGACATGAATGAGACCTTCAAGGAGAAGTTCCCTCACATCAAGTTAACCCTCAGTAAAATAAGAAGGTACTGTGCAGAATGACATGCAATTTAAGCCTGCCACAGCATGCAACTAGAGTCACATTTTAGTGGAATTGTTGCCATTGACCATTAAGGAAATCACAATAATAACTGATTTTCAGAAACAACGACCTTCAAAGGCACAGAATAAATCAGACGCTTGCTTTGACTCGTAAGCGGAGTAAATAAGACAGGGAAGTCTAGAGTCTGTTTCTGGATATAGAATTCTTGCCAATTAAGTAAAAAAAAAACCTAAAGGGATGGTGGATGTGAGCTGGACAGCCACTATATTCAGTGGGCCGTGACGATGACAGAAAATCTCAGAGCTCATGGTACTAAAAGCTTAGTCAGACTTTAAGGAAGGGGGATATTAGATTCTGTGTGTACCCAAATAATGCAGCGACACGGTAGGATTGGGTTAGGAAATGTTGAGATAATAGACTGTGATAGAGATGACCCAGCACTTACCATTTTAGAGATAGGGTTTCCCTTCTACTCAGCGTTGCAGGGAAGATGTAATAAGGAATTGGTGCTTATACCACTATTTCCAACACAGCAGGCTAGAATTATGACTTCACTGTCGGATGCAGCTGAAGGAGCTGCTCATTTGAGAGGGAAACACTTTCATTTGAACCTTCAAATTATTATTATTTGCTAGTCCCCAGAGCGTACTTGATACTTTGCAGAAGTAACGAGGGAAGGAGTACCGGAATAGTTTGAAGAGCTTACCAATTAAATGTGACAGGATACAAAATGTGTCAGACAGAAAAGGGGAAAGAGGAGAGAAAAGGGCAACGATTACAGTAATTTGATCGCAGCTATTCAGTAAGGCATGTGTATCTTAATGGTTCTGCTACATCATTTTTAGTGATTTAGTAACTTGCTTCTCATAGCTGAAACGCCAGAGTGAATATTTATTGCGGGATTTGATTTATATTAGATAATAGCAAATAGAAACAGAAAGATACCAGCCGTATAAATTGCACTCCCCCACCCACCCAACTCCTGTTCGCTTGCGCATGAAAGTCCCTCACAGGAAAGTTGTTTTAAAAGAAAGCGTCTCTTGCTTTAATCTGTGAATTCTGGGTCAGCTCACACAGCATGTCTGTCTGTGTTCTCTTTCCTCAGCCTAAAGCGAGAGATGCGCAAACTGGCTCAAGAAGAGTGTGGTTTTGAGGAGCCCACTGTGGCCATGGCCTTTGTCTACTTTGAGAAACTTGCTCTCAAAGGGAAACTAAACAAGCAGAACAGAAAGCTTTGTGCTGGAGCGTGTGTCCTACTAGCAGCCAAAATTGGCAGTGACCTCAGAAAACATGAAGTTAAACATCTTATAGATGTAAGTATCCTTCGGCTGCTAGTGTTTTCCACAGCAGAAGTTCCCAAACTCTGGTTCTGAGAGCTGGATAACAACATGGTCTTGGCAGTCCTCATGGCTTCCAGTTGCTAAACCAGATTCAGATTTAGACAACAACTAAATAAGTCCTTCATATATGTTGTGTGTGCGCACGTGCAATTCTGATAGATGCGCCAGGGAAGTTACTTCATCACAAGAGGAAGGGGGTGGTCAGTGCAGTCACAACTGGCTGGGAAGGTTAATCAATGCGACTAAATGGCTGCGAGGTCTCCACGAGACACTAACACAACATGGTGTGCCTGATAAAGAAATTTGAGACTCCCCCAATCATATAACTCTGCTTTCATTCAGCAAATTCAATTTTCAGGTGATAGAATGCTATTTCCATCACAGCACTTGATGAGTGAATCACCTTCTCCAGAGTTAGGTGTTCTGTCTTCTGACCCTTTCCATAACTAGGTTTTAATTAAATAAGAGAGGGAAGAAAATGTTCTAAGGCTCTAATACAGAAACTACTTAAATGCTGAGCTTGTATAACTACAGAAGAGCTGAACTAGAGGTCGAGGGCCAGATCCTTGGCTTCAGCCAAACAACACATGGTGCTTGACCCAAGGGAATTCAGGAGCGGGGAGGGCAGAAGTGGCTTAAACCACCTTTTATGTCAGCTTGATTGAGAACATTGAGCTAGTTTGGCAGTCCTCTTAAGTTAGAATAGCCTCAGGGCAGCTGAAAAAAAAGACTGCAGCAGCAGCTGAAGATCTGGTCCTGGGACAGCTTCCCCTCTGACGCTCTGACTGAGTGGATAGTGAGCTTCCCTTTAGGCTTGGTTGTTCACTCTATCAAAGTCAACAAAAGTCTACCACATAGTCAACAAAAAGTGAAATGGGCAGGTCAGAAGTGGAAAAAAAATCAAACCCCAAAACAACTGACTGCATTCCACTAGTGTATAAATCCAAGAGAAACAGAAGAACAGACAAATTATAGCAGAAAGCCACCTATGAAACCAGTATCTTCTCCTCTTGGGGGTAGTGCAGCTTCCATTCTTCATGGTTTGATTATTGTTGCACGTGTCACCTTGTGCCTCTGAGGTATTAAAAGGCTCAAACAGATTTAGTATTAACATGGGAATAATTTTTTTAAAATTCCTTTTTCTCCCCACAATAGCGTAGTACAACATACCGTCTCAAATCACAACAAAAACCCCACAGTCATCAGCTGAGGACTCCTCTTGTGAATAGATGTAATTAATAAAATTATCTGGCAGATGTGATTATTCTGTTAGGAAAATCACCAACATTTGTGTCAAGCTTTTGAGAGGGAGTATGTGAGAGCAGTTGTGCCTTACCTCCCTCAGAGCCTGATTTCATAGTTGTTCATGGCTCAATAGTCACTGCAAGAAAACCAGATTTAGTTTTTCTGCTAAAAGAAAGAAATGGAATGAATGAAAATGCCACTTGTGCACCATTTATGGCTTATTAAAAAAAAAAAAAACACACACACCTGTTCAGGTGAGTTTCTTAAAGTGAACGAACTGCCCTTCTAGTAAGAAATTAGTATGATTTGTTGGTTCTGCTAGCTGGTCGCCTACGGACTTATTTATTAAGCCTCAAATTGGACTTTTTTTTTTTTTAAACTTATCTGTGTTACAGAAACTGGAAGAGAAGTTCCGACTGAACAGGCGAGAGCTGATAGCCTTCGAATTTCCAGTGTTAGTGGCCTTGGAATTTGCTCTCCATCTGCCTGAACACGAAGTGATGCCACATTATAGACGTTTGATCCAGAATTCCTAGCACAGGCTACCCTTCCAGGAAGGGGTCTTAAGACTGTTTCTATTCAGCATTATCAAGCTGTAGTTACTACTGGAAATGCAAAAATAGGACTCAATACCAAACTTCTCTCTCTCTTCAAATACACAATTTTTCCAGCAGCAAATGGGGAACACTGCATTGAATTTCCTAAGACTCTCAGACTAAATGAATTCATGTAGTGTTTACTACTCAGAGCAGGTGAGGAATGAGATGCATATTAATGAAGAACTAATAACTGATGCCGGAACTGGGGGGAAAACAAACTCTTACCACGGGGACCAAAGGAGTAAAATTAGTTACCCATATCAGTCATGCAAGAACAAAAATTAAACGACAGCCTCCATTCCCATCTGTCTTACAATCATCTGTTCACTTTGCAAGCTAGTCAAGTGCATTCTTATAGTGCTCTGCTACAGACTTGCTCCGACTTACAAAATGACTTATTAACGTTGTGGAAAAGCTTTTAAAAAAAGATATCTTCACTGTGTCAAAAAGAGTGTGCCAATTTATTTTTGTACCTGCTATTGGAAGTGCACTTTTTCCTGTGGGGTGCCTGTGTGTGTGACATTGATTTGGTTTTGGTCCACGTGGGCTGGTTTGGCTGTTTGAGAGGATATCATTTACTGATGCTGAAGACCAAGGGGACTTTCCGTGTTTACTTCTTGAAAACGTAACTACTGGAAAAGTAGTAAATGGGATCATTTTTGGTCACTTGTTTTTTATCCCTGATTTTTCAACATCTTTTATCTTTCTGAAGATTACACTACAACTGCAAGAGATGAATCAGCAGCTGACCATATGTTTCGGTCTTGCATATGGTAAAGAGGAAAGCATTTAGTTTGTGATTTACATGTAATAGTTTTTAAATGTCTTGTGTTAAGCCACATGCATATTTTTAACCTTCGCACTTTTCCCACTGTGGAGATGGTTAGACTTGCACTTTGTAGTGTTGTATTTCTGTGCTCTATGTTAGAGTGCATAAGCAGCACATTTATTGTGCTACATCTTAAACAGTATTTTATAAAATCAAGAGTAGGGCTGAGCAGTATAATTGGTGTCTTAAGGCTTTGATAGGGGAGACGCCTCATGTTGGTAAATTTTAGTTTTTAAATATAGTTGACTGCAAAATTTAATCAATGGCCATTTAAATTGTTACATACGGTCCAGTACCTTTATAGACATTGCAGTACTGGAGTTTTAACAGTTTGTTTTCTGCAATTTACATGGTTCTGGCTGGACAACCAGAAAAGCTGGACAGAATCACTCTAGCTCTCCAGTATTATATATGCTATGCTCACATGCTGAAGGACATGTATTAAAGAATTAAATTATTTTTATATATCTATCTATAACTGATGCCCAACCTACTCCAACTGCTGATCCACTTGATCCCCATCATGCCTGACACAAACTCCAATAAAATCAAATACTTAACCTCTGTGGTGTACAAAAATTAATCTGAAAACAAATCTCAGCTAGGAAACTCCAGCTGCAGCTTTATCTCTATATGTTGGCGAGGGTTTGTTCGTGATATGGAAATGACAAAGGAGTGGGACAAACAAAGATATAAACACACTAATCTTTGCTTTCACTTATTTTAAGCTATTTGATGTTTTCCTCAGCTATACCAGGAATCACCTCAGTCAAAGGTCCTAACAGAAATGTGAACCAGTCTTTTTTGTAGCCCTATCCCTTTAATCCTAGCGTGGCAACAAGAATAGATGCCTGAAAAGATTGCTCTGTAGAACGTGGAAAGGTCGTAGAAAAAGAGTTAGGATGAATAGGAATTTTGTTGCTCCTTCTCCATTTTAAAAGAGTTACTTACAAGTATCTCAAAACTGCAATAAAACGTCCTCTCTGTAGACTGTATATAAAAACAAAAGTAATTAGATTCCAACCTGATTTGGAAAGAGGGGGAGGAGAGAGAATGAAATGGTGCCTCTAAGATGTGCTCCAGCATTGCTGAAATCCCAGCATTGCTCATTCACTGGAAAGACATGACACGAGGTTCCCCCATCAGACATGCTACTGTTCCTTGATTCTGCCAGCCTGCTCCATTCTTTTAAGGAGGCAAAGAACTGAAGAATGCAAAAGGCCTGTGCAGAATTTGTTTTGTAATGATTACATTTCAATACGCTGCCTGCTTAGTCAAGTAGTAGGCCAGTGTCAGATGCACAGATTCACAAACCAAAACAAGGGTGGCATGTCTAAAATTAATCCTTTCAGCCTTGCCCGGGTCCCTTTAATTTAAATCATGTATGTAAATTCCAGCTTTTTTCACTAAAGAGCTTTGTTGTTAATAATGGGACTGTTTAAAAATACAAGGAAGTCTTACCTGTGTATAAAAACTTCATTTGCCTTGAGTTTGGTTTTCATATTGCTTTATAGTTTGGCTGGGAGAAAGGGTATTGTAACTGCAAAATACTGACTGAAGGATGACAGCAGTCACGAGAGATGTTATTGAATCATATTTTCATGTCTATTGTCTTTGCTAATGCTACCTAGCCCAGCTCTACAGTTTACATAGGTTTCTGGGGTGAAATCTGATTGCTGGAGACTTTCTGCTTTTATTTGGAATAATGTTGAGCTACAGTTTGGATGTTGAATAAATATTTAAAAGATAAAAATGTTGCACTGTTCACTTAGGAACATATAAAGCCATATTGATACTAAACATCAAAGCACAAAGCTTGGTCAGTATAATTATGGTTAAGCCAAAGGATTGTATTTCCCCTTTCTCTCCCCAGGCCTGTGAAGAGGCAAGCTGAAGTGATAAAGGAAATCTGTACCAAACAAAAAATTATGATTGTTTGCCTTTGTTTTGTACGGAAATGACAGCCGATTCACAAAATTTTAGTTTTGATTTAAAGTGGGTCAGGAAATAATTCATTCCATATCATTCATAATATTTTGGAATTATGTAACATACACTTTACCATACAGAGGTTTAAATAAATAAAAAAGCAGGTATGTTCCCCCAGTAACAGCAAGTAAAACTATTCAGTGCTATCACTTGTGTGTTGAAGAGGGGTTTTTATTGCAGTTGTCGTTGTCTTCCTCTGGGACATAGAAAGCTACTTGCTTCTGCTGCCATTTCTGGCATCTTCTGCCAATTTTCTGTTCTTCTGTAACTTGCAAGAAGGAGGAAAGAAAAGCAGTCACAACTAACAAAACCTTCAACCCCAAACCCATTGTCAACATAGAAACATGAACTTACGTAAGCCCTAATGTTGAGCTTCTTCTAAACAGGTGGACTTTTTTTACACTGTTGACTTCAGCGGGGCTCCAGGCTGGCACAGTGATCTGCTTGCATGGAACGTGTAGCGGGACTGTGGCCTTAATGGCGTTTAGGCCATCCTTAGCTCTTACCTTTTCACTTTAGTGTAAGGAGTTTGCATGAAGAAAATCCAGTGTACAAAAATCCAGAAGTATGCACACCATAAACCTTTGAAAACGGAATTTATTACTGTAATAACCGCCTGAAAGGGAGGTTAATATATTTGTGAATAATGGAGATCATTAGTAAATGCCTGGATGGCAGAGCTGTGCTGCTGAAGAGCAAATACTGGGTTTTCAATAACAGGTGTTAGCAAAACAAGACTAAAGGGAAATAGTACGCTATGAAAAATTGCCAGGTGTCAGTAGAGCAGAGAAGAAAAACTCCCAGGGGGTAGCAGTGAGAGAGAATCCTTCTGAAAGCAACAATCTGTCAATATTTATGAAACAGGAGTTATTGAAAATGAGTTTGAGATGGTTTAAATGGCTTTGAAGCTGCAAATGGGATGGTTCTAGTTCAACCAGAAGGTTAAAAAGGCTCAGACACAAAACAACTCTCTCTTCGGCTGCCGTCTACTCTCTGATCTAGGAGTAGGGTTCCCAGCTCACACAGACCTACGTGTACTAGCTCTCATCTGATCTAGCACACCAACAGTAGTAGTAGTGTAGTCGCAGTAGCATGGGGGCGGCAGCATGTGCTAGCTGCCCCGAGTACAGACCCCACGGCTAGGGGCTCGGGGCTGTTAGCATGTGCTGCCACCGGTGTTACCGTAAGGCACTATTTTTAGCACGCTCGTTCAGATGAGAGCTAGCACAAGTATGTCTGTGCAAGCAGGGAATCACACCCTTAGCTCGTAGTGTAGAGTCTAGACATAGCCTTATTCCACCTGTGTGACCTATAGTACGTCTTGTATTCCTACCCCCAGAGTCCCTAAACTCTTAAACTCTTGTGGCAAAATGGATAACGTGAAGTGAAAAGTGTACCAGGCCTGATCCAAAGACTACCATTGAGTTCAATGGGCTTTGGATCTGGCCCTTTATAGACACAAGGCTGCCAAGTGTCATGCATTTCCACAGCTCAGTTGAATTTGCACACATTCAGCTGGACTGTAGGAATGGGCTCTAACTGCATCTCATGGCCATCTGAGGCTGCTGTGGATCCTGCCTGGTTGAGCCTGCCTGACCCACACCTGGTGTGCTTGGCACAAAGGGGCAGGGCCCCAGGATGTTTCTGGGGAAAGCCCAGGCTTTGTGCTGTGTCAGGGTCAGGTGCAGCCCCACCACTGAGTCAGTGTCCCAGGGATGGGGCGGGGGGGGCTGCAGGATGATCTCCCACCTTTATGCAGCCTCTGCTCCCCACTGCTGCGCTGGAGCCTCTGCATTTATTTATTGACAAATAAAACTTGCAGAATTTTAAAATGTTGTGTGCAGAATTTTTAGTTTTTTGGTGCAGAATGCCCTCAGGAGTATAACGTCGTTTCTCCAGCTCTTATATCCTGTGGAGCAACTTCCCTCTCGGTCTGAATCTCTCAGCTTCCCTGCAGCACCTCAGTGATGTGCCGGAGGCAGCAATCCGGAGTCCCTCCCTTGTTGAAGTGCCAACACCAAACTGCCAAGAAGACTGGAATGATTTCCTCCCCTTCTGGTGATACTGCTCTGGACATAAGGATATTTTAAAAGGGTAGAAATGTCATATCCTACGAACAAGCAGACCAGTTTCAAGAGAAGCCTTGAACGAAAACTGGGGGGGGAGGGGTTTGGCAACACCTTTGGACTGGACTAATTGCACCAAATGGCAAAGATATTAAAAAAAGATTTCCACCAGAAGATACCTCTGGCCCACTCCACAAGCCTTCATACCATCCTACCCATGTTTCCAGTTACACAAACCAAACACCGTGCTATGCTATCCACATGTTCCTGGACAAAAGTTTTGTGTCAGTTATGAACACGTATTAAGTACAACAGAACAAAACAAGTAAAAGCCTGTTGCCACTTCACTCTGGTTAGGAGAAGGATACTTGTTTAAATTGAAATACAAATGAATAGTCCCAAAATTCCTCCTCTGCAACACATTCCTCCCTTCCCCTCCGGGCCACAGAGTTTGTCACAGGCTATGGGATGAGGAATTTGTGTGGGAGTCCGCTATTCAAATGTTGACAGCATGTTACAGTGACAAGTATTAAGCGCAGAGTATCCGCTTTCCTCTTTTATTGCTGGTAAACTGCAACAACGCAGCATGCAGAAACATGCAGCATGACAAGTACGAGCATATATTTATGGAATGGCCAGGGAAAATACTATCAAATGCTACGTTTGAGATCTAATGTATGCTGGTTAAGAACATGAGAATGGCCATACTGGGTCAGAACAAAGGCCCATCCAGACCAGTATCCTGTCTACCGACAGTGGCCAATGCCAGGTGCCCCAGAGGGAGTGAACCTAACAGGTAATGGTCAAGTGATCTCTCTCCTACTATCCACCTCCACCCTCTGACAAACAGAGGCTAGGCACACCATTCCTTACCCATCCTGGCTAATAGCCATTAATGGACTTAACCTCCATGAATTTATCCCGTTCTCTTTTAAACGCTGTTATAGTCCTAGCCTTCACAACCTCCTCAGGCAAGGAGTTCCACGGGTTGACTGGGCGCTGAGTGAAGAAGAACTTCCTTTTATTTGTTTTAAACCTGCTGCCCATTAATTTCATTTGGTGGCTCCTAGTTCTTATATTATGGGAACAAATAAAAATAACTTTTCCTTATTCACTTTCTCCACACCACTCATGATTTTATATGCCTCTATCATACCCCCCTGTTAGTCTCCTCTTTTCCAAGATGAAAAGTCCTAGCCTCTTTAATCTCTCCTTATATGGGACCCGTTCCAAACCCCTAATCATTTTAGTTGCCCTTTTCTGAACCTTTTCTAAAGCCAGTAATCTTTTTTGAAATGAGGGGACCACATCTGTATGCAGTATTCAAGGTGTGGGCGTACCATGGATTTATATAAGGGCAATAAGATATTATCCGTCTTATTCTCTATCCCTTTTTTAATGATTCTTAATATCCGGTTTGCTTTTTTGACTGCCGCTGCACACTGCGTGGACATCTTCAGAGAACTATCCACGATGACTCCAAGATCTTTCTCCTGAGTAGCTGTAGCTAAATTAGCCCCCCATCATATTGTATGTATAGTTGGGGTTATTTTTTACAATGTGCATTACTTTACATTTATCCACATTAAATTTCATTTGTCATTTTGTTGCCCAATCACTTAGTTTGGTGAGATCTTTTTGAAGTTCTTCACAGTCTGCTTTAGTCTTAACTATGTTGAGCAGTTTAGTATCATCTGCAAGCTTTGCCACCTCACTGTTTATCCATTTCTCCAGATCATTTATGAATAAGTTGAATAGGATTGGTCCAAGGACTGACCCTTGGGGAACACCACTAGTTACCCTTCTCCATTCTGAAAATTTACCATTTATTCCTACCCTTTGTTCCCTGTCTTTTAACCAGTTCTCAATCCATGAAAGGATCCTCTCTCTTATCCCATGACAACTTAATTTATGTAAGAGCCTTTGGTGAGGGACCTTGTCAAAGGCTTTCTGTTAAGTGCACTATGTCCACTGGATCCCCCTTGTCCATGTGTTTGTTGACCCCCTCAAAGAACTCTAATAGATTAGTAAGACATGATCTCCCTTTACAGGAACGATGTTGACTTTTGCGCTACAATTTATGTTCTTCTATGTGTCTGACAATTTTATTCTTTACTATTGTTTCAACTAATTTGCCTGGTACTGACATTAGACTTACTGCTCTGTAATTGCCAGGATCACCTCTAGAGCCCGTCTTAAATATTGGCGTTACAGTAGCTATCTTCCAGTCATTGGGAACAGTAGCTGATTTAAAGGACAGATTACAAACCATTGTTAATAGTTCCACAATTTCACATTTGAGTTCTTTCAGAACTCTTGGGTGAATGCCGTCTGGTCCCAGTGACTTGTTGCTGTTAAGTTTCTCAATTAATTCCAAAACCACCTCTAGTGACACTTCAATCTGTGACCATTCCTCAGATCTGCCACCTACAAAAGACGGCTCAGGTTTGGAAATCTCCTTAACATCCTCAGGCGTGAAGACTGAAGCAAAGAATTCATTTAGTTTCTCTGCGATGACTTTATCATCTTTAAGTGCTCCTATTGTATCTCGATGGTCCAGGGGCCCCACTGGTTGTTTAGCAGCTTCCTGCTTCTGATGTACTTAAAAAACATTTTGTTGTTACCTTTTGAGTTTTTGGCTAGCTGTTCTTCAAACTCCTTTTTGGCTTTTCTTATTACGTTTTTACATTTAATTTGGCAGTGTTTATGCTCCTTTCTATTTACCTCACTAGGATTTGACTTCCACTTTTTTAAAAATGCCTTTTTATCTCTCACTGCTTCTTTTACATGGCTGTTAAGCCATGGTGGCTCTTTTTTAGTTCTTCTACTGTGTTTTTTAATTTGGGGTATACACTTACGTTGAGCCTCTATTATGGTGTCTTTGAAAAGTGTCCATGCAGCTTGCAGGGGTTTCATTCTAGTCACTGTACCTTTTAATTTGTGTTTAACTAACCTCCTCATTTTTGCATAGTTCCCCTTTCTGAAATTAAATGCCACAGTGTTGGGCTGTTGAGGTGTTCTTCCCACCAAAGGAGTGTTAAAGGTTATTATATTATGGTCACTATTTCCAAGTGGTCCTGTTATAGTTACCTCTTGGACGAGATCCTGCGCTCCACTCAGGACTAGATCAAGAGTTGCCTCTCCCCTTGTGAGTTCCCGTACCAGCTGCTCCAAGAAACAGTCATTTAAAGAGAAATTGTGTCTCTGCATTTTATCCTGAGGTGACATGTATCCAGTCAATACGGGGATAATTGAAATCTCCCACTATTATTGAGTTCTTTATTTTGATAGCCTCTCTAATCTCCCTTAACATTTCGTCGTCACAATCACTGTCCACTGGTTACATTTATTCAAGATAATTATACCAAAAAAAATTGAGAGAACTGCAACATATATTACTTCAATTAACAGGTGAATGCCATATGAGCTAATTTAGAAGTACCAGTCACCTAAAAGGGATGAAAGATTAAGTGCGAAGAACATGTGTAGAAAAATTGCAGAAATTAATGGTCTGAACCTTTGGTGGGAGGATGTCTCACAAAATCATATCTCTAGATGAAAACAACAGGAGTCTCTGGATTTCCTGTTCAGATTTTATATTTGTAATAAACAGGCTTGTTTAATTTTTTAAAAAATTCAGAAAAATCAAACACTGATGTAGAACCATAATAGCTGTAAAGTTCAAAAAACTATTTTTCAAATACTCAAGAGCAAGGGGGAATTGATGGCTCAGGGACGGGTAATTGGATATAAAGCTTTTGTTTCTTAATTGTTCTTATGAGTGAGCTGTTACCATCTTGGGCTGTTCAGTAGTCTACCTGATATTATTTTGGTGGTCTCAGTCCATTTCCCAGTGGACAGGTGGCCATATAAAAATGTGCACACAGGAATGGCACTAGTTGGCATTCTTTGCTGAGAAACTAGGGGTGTCTGGGCATGGAGAGCGAACCATCCTCTTGCCTTATGATGACCCTTTTAGATCAGGGATTGTTCACATTAGTGGAGAAGCTTGTAATGCTGCTAGAACTTCACTTTTCTGTGAAGAATATCACACTCCAGGGTTATCAGTACATTACCTTATAGCTAGGTATTAGTAGTGCCTAATCGCCATACACAGCCCTTGCTCTCCATTGGAGAAGATAGTCAGTACCAGTTTGGATCTGTGATGCAAAGGTGTCGGCAAACTGTATCTCCCCCTTGTCAAACAGCATTCCACCTGCACAAATGCCAGGAGTTACATCTATTGCAGGAACTAAGTCTTTTGATATGTCATAGAATCTTAGCTAGCCAGTTTGCAGGCCACACCTGTTAATTTCCAGAAACATAAGTGATTCCACCATGATATGTGCTCTCCTGTGTTTGGGGACGCTGGCATATAATGAATCGTCCCCTCCTTCTAAACAAGTCACATTTCTGACTGGTACTGTCCCCATACATATAGTTATGGGGAAAGGGAGAAAAAGTGCTTCAAAGTCACCCCTTCCCAGAATTTCAAGAAATCATCTCCCATGCATGGCCATCTCTTTTTCAGGTCATATGTCAGGCACCATAGCATGGATGCAGCCAACAACATTAGAAGGGATTTTTCCATTGCTGTAGAAACATTACCTACCTGAGTGAGGGTAGCTAGGTAGATGGAAGCATTCTTCCTTTGACCAACCTACATCTACACCAGGGGATAGGCAGGCACAGCTACAGCACTCAGAGGTGTGGATTTTTCACATCCCAGAGCACTGTGCCTATGTCAACCTAAATTTTAAGTGTAGACCAGACCTCTTTCAGAGGTAGGAGAAAAGGTCAAGCCTCTGTACTTCCAGACCCTCTTTCTTTGCTCCATCTATGGGCCAGTCAAAGAGACAAGCTGACTCTGTTTAACAGATTACTGAAGTAAAATCAACACCAATTTAGCTTCCTGCTCTGAACTTCAGAATAATTCACATATTCATACACTGAGCCATGATTGTCATCTGGTTTGACCTCCTGCATAACACGGGCCATAAAATAATAGCACACAGAACTTCCTGCAACAAGCCTATAAATTCTGGTTCAGCTAGAATGTATCTTTTAGAAAGACACACAGTCTTTCTTGATTTAAAGATTTCGAGTGACAGAGAATCCATCACAACCCTAGGTAAGTTGTTCCAGTGATTAATCAACCTCACTGTTAAGATTTTGCATCTTATTTCTAGTCTGAATTTGTCAAAGAGTTCTAGGGGATTTAGACACAGTTCTTCAACTGAAATGAATGGAAGTGATGTCTAAATCCCCTAGCCTGCTTTGAAATCTTAACATAAACCACATCTATGCTACAGGGACTATACCAGCATAGCTAAGTGTAAACCAAACCCTAATTGACTCTGGCAGGAATCCACCTTTTCTCCAAGCTGCCTTGAGAGATCCTTACCCAAAGGATGACAAAGACATGAGCCCTATAGAGGGAGAGAAAAACACTTTCTATTTGAAGAAAGTAGCAGTTCAACTCATACGGCCTGAAACAACAAGGTGCTGACCTCCCACTGAAATCCCTGAGACTGGGTATCAGAATTAAACTAGAGTCATGTGGATGGATCAAAAATGATCAGGCCTTGTTTACTGCTTCATTCTATGTCAATCATTTTTTCCCCTTAGAACTACTTTTTAAGCATTTGTCCTTTGTTTTCTTTTTCAGTAACCTAGAGATAAACAGAGAGGACATGGTGCTACGTAGGGAGTCGTCCCAGTCAGCCTTTTTAATTTAGTGCTTCCAGAGCTGTGGGCCCCACCCATCTAGCATTGTCCGATTTATTTTAAAAACCAAAGGCTGTGGCCTTTAATGGAAAATTGAGTTCTATTCAGATCCCCGTTGTGTCCCTGGATAGAAAAATGGAAAGTTTTAGCTTAAAGCTGCTGGAGGCCAAAATGTGAATGTTTAGTGAAATTAATTGATGTTTGTCCATGCTAATACCAAGGAAGTTGTAGTTTGTGACCCAGAGACGCCACTTAGCTTGAAAAGTGATGGAGGGTGGGATACAGGTCTCTGAGCCCATGAAGGGAAGAGGCTGAATTATTCTTTTCCAACTGCATTAAGGATGTTGGAAAAGACAGGTTGGCTTTACCTCTACCAGGACAGCACATTATGCCCCTGGGTACCATAGGCCTCATGAATTCCCATCTTACAGTATTTTGTGGGCAAGTGGAATGTGCAGCCTTTGATGCGAGAGGAATACAATACCTAAACTGGCCTAAAACTCTCAGCCTGCTCTCCAAGGCTGAAGAGCATTCTGTTGGACTATGCTAGCTGACTCTTTACTCACTTCCACAGGAGCTTGTGAAAAACAGAACAGGAGCAACCTGGATTTCACAATGCATAGAACGTGGGTGTTTACTCTGGAGACCTTGGGACCAGACTCTGCCCCCTCCCCACCCCACTCCTGGGTAAGCACCCAAAAGCTAGCTTTACCAACTAACTGAACATTCCCTGTATAGGGGACTCTCCAGTGGCATAGGTCTAATGTAGTGACTACTATGTCCCCCCAGTCCCCACCCTCAGCATAGCTAGGGAAAAAGAGTTTTTAAAATAACCAGCTGCTGGCACAGTTCTTGTCCCCTTAGGGTCATGGGGAGTTATAGTGGTGTTCTACCCATGAACAGAAGAACAAGTGAGGATGCTCTTGCACCAGGGGCAAATCCACAACCACAGCCAGCTACAGGACTGGGAAGAAGTTAACCTGGCATGAGTTTCCTTGTCCCTTGCATCTGATTCTGTGCTGAGTACAGCTGGAATTGTCTCCAACAGACCTTTCAGAGTTGCTGTTTTATGGCGGATTTAGATGCCTTTGTCTACAGACCTTAAAATTATAGGCAAGTTTTCTTAACATTCTACTTCTAGAACTGCTGAAAAGACACGACTGTGTGTATTACTTTCACCTGCGACCCAGGATGCCTTTAGAAACAAGGAGCCCAGTTCTATTCTGATCTATGCTGATGTAAGTAAGAAGTAATCCCATCCAGGTCAATAGTATTCCACAGGTGTAAAAATCAGTGTCAGAGGGGAAGCATTCCCAAGATGTTACATCACAGCGCCTCCTCATTGCTTTAAGCAAAATGCATAAGCATGAAGTGTTTTGTTTTGGGATTTGTTCTATAGCTCTTTATAGATAATCTAATCTTTGATCAATGCTATGTTCTTATTGTTATCAGGACATCATATAATTCATGGAGGTTTAGAAAAGCAGGTGTTTTAATCTACCCACTCGTCAATAAGCACTAACACATAGATCAGTTGTACGTTTATGTGGAATGAAAGCTGATAAGAAGCATTTCAGAAAGATAGAGATGTGAGCCATTGCCTTTAGAATACGTTACACCGACATGCGATAGGGCAATAAGTGCCTTAGAAATGCCTTAGGCATTCTGAGGCTGATCTTAAGTAGGGAGAACAGTGATAGAAGGGGCTTGTGACCCCACCTGAATGACCCCATTCCCTCATCCTCTGGCCTTATCTAGGATAGGTTATGGTGGAAGCTGTTGGTGCCATCAGCAGTTATGCTGGCTAATTTCACCCTTTTTACTGTGAATTTCTCTGAGTTGCTTCTCCCCTTACAGAATGTAATTCATTGTGTCTGCCAGTACATATTTGCTTTAACAAGCATTCTCCTGAGATGTATAGACATTTCATCTCTTTTCCTTTGATTGCACTGACTGCAAGAAGTTCAACCACCACTTCTGCTTTTCATTCCATCGCTTGATATTCAGACACTTTGCAGAACTGATCTTTTGAAATAAGATAAAAATTCTTCTCTATTGTTTAACCATTAATTTTTTCTTACAATGGCTATCTGGGTTTATTCAAACTGTTTCTTAAAATAAGTTTCATGTCCAGCTTCACAACAAGATGTTAATGGTATTAATGGAGGTCTTAAACTGACCACTATGTAGCTGTCATGCCTCCTAAATCTGTAAATCTATTAGAGATCAGTAACATACTGTGAGTTTTGAAGCATGAATATGAATAGATCCCACCACAGGGATTAGACTCAGACTTTAAGGCCAGAAGGGACCATTATGATCACAGGCCACATAACCTAAACCACTCACTCCTGTAATCAACCCATAACATCTGCCTCCTGTCTTGTGGGGAGAAGGCCACAGGACTTGTCTACACTAGATTTTTTTTCTGAAAACTTTCCATCTTTAGTGTCATTGGTGTAGCACCATAGGTGGTATCAACAAGTGGAAGTCCTACTGTAGACATATCACTGGGGGCTGCCAGCATTTTAACCACAGTACGATGCAGACCTGCACTGATCCAGGTTTTAACAGAGCCAGTTGCTGACACCTTGTCTACACTAGAGCTTCAACCATTGCTATCAGCCATGGGGCAGCATGAATGTTAGCAATACTTATTAGAATATAAAGCTATTAAAGAAAAAAAATCTAGTGTAAACCCCATCAGAATTACTCTTGTGGAAGAGTCCTCTAGAATTTAGCAGGGGACAAAAACAACGTTGTTCTGTGGAAGTTTAGTACAGTTCACACAAATTGTTCTACCTACCTATAGAATTTGATAGGGAATGCTGAGGTTCCTCTCCTCCCCCCTTTAAAAAAAAAACATCCCATTAAGTTCTATAACAGGAGTAGAATTTTTCTATTGCATTCTGAGACGGTTAAAAAAACCAAACACTCTAGAAAAAAATTTACGTTTAAGTTCTATCAGGTTTTTCCCAGGAGATCAGGATAGCTTGAACTCCAATTCACCAAGGAATTTGTCATGAAGTTATTCCACCAAAGAAAGAAATCTTTGAAAGACAGGCTTTCACATCTATGGCTCTTTAGAAGAAAACTCCTCGCTCCCTTTTCTGTAGGCAGAGGTGCAAGTACTTCCAAAACTTTTCAAAGGCTTCATTCCCACACTCATGAAATTACTGTTCAGGGGGTGATATGGAGGCGCAACGCAGTTCCCTCTTTGATCAGCGTTCATTATTCTGCCCAGCCTAGCTGAAATGGTAGTGAAAGATGTTTGCATTTGTATGAACATCTCTTTAAGAGAGAAAGTTAATTGCTTTCAAAGCACTTTACAAAGGAGATAGCTGGGACAATAGAGTGGAGGGTATGCTTATAAAATTTGCAGATGACACCAAAGCTTGGGGGGGTTGCTAGCACTTTGGAGGACAGGATTGGAATTCAAAATGATCTTGATGAATTAGACAATTGGTCTGAAATCAGTAAGATGAAATTTAATGACGACAAGTGCAAAGTACTATGCTCAGGAAAGAAAAGTGAAATGCACAAACACAAAATGGGGAATAATTGGCACCGCAGAAAGGGATCTGAGGGTTATAGCGGGTCACAAATTGAATGAGTCAGCAGTGTAATGCTGTTGTGAAAAACAAACAAACATGCCAGGCTGTATTAACAGGAGCGTTGTACATAAGACATGGGAGTCAATTGTTCCACTCTACTTGGCACTAGTGAGGTCTTAGCTAGAGTACTTTTTTGGGCACCGCACTTTAAGAAAGATGTGAACAAACTAGAGAGAGTCCAGAAGAGAGCAAAAATTATAAGTATTTTGGACTGTGTTGGAATTGCAAGCTATCCCTTTAAGCTTGGGGGGGGGGGATTAAGGGGTCCAGTTCTGCTTGCGGGCTAGGGGGCTCTGCAGAAAAGCCTATCAGTCAGTCTGGAAAGAACCAGCATAGAACAAGGTGGGCTCAGTTGTGCCTCTCTGGGGGACTGGGGCATAGGTGGTTTGGCTTAGTGGTCACAGCTGGACTGGTGTCAGCAAGTCAAGGATGGTTGTGAGGCAGTAATCAGTGAGCAGGGATCAGGGTAATGGTGAGAGCCAGGATCAATATACAAGAGTCAGGACTGGAGTCAGCTGGTGTCAGAGAATGGAGATCAGAGGTAGTTACCAGGCTGGAATCAGGAGGCAAGATTCAGGCTCAGAATCAGGCTGGGGTCAAAGACTGGAAATCAGCAAGCAAGGTGAGGTGAGGAAATCACAGAAAGCCAGAAATCTGCATGGTTGCCCAGACAACTTCCTGGGGCACACTCCAGGGTTAAATAGTGAGCATGAGCCAATCAGAAGGCACAGGATGCTGTTACTCTGGTCCCTTTGGGCAGTACATCTCGATGTGCCTAATCTCCACAGTGCTCCTTGGATACATTTCTGCATGACCTGCCAGTGGTGATGTGGGAATGTCAGCTGCCCCAGGCTCCACAAACCTGAGTTCCAATCCCTCTGTTGTAGAATCCCCATCACTGGAGGTTTTTAAAGCACAAGTTGGACAAACTCCTGTCAGGGATAGTCTAGATGTACTTAATTCTTCCTCAACACACAGGGATGAATTACATGACCTCATGAGGTCTCTTCCAGCCCTACATTTCTATGATTCTATAAGTATCACCACTGCACAGATTACGCTCGTTTTATGAATTGGTAAATGGAGTCCCAGAGAGGTTAAGTGACTTGCACACAATCACCCAGCACATCAGTGCAATAGAAACAAGGTCTTCTCCAATTTTGCCCATTCTTGTGATTTTAGCATAAGGCTTGTGATATTTGATGTCACTTAAAGCCCAACCTTCTGCAGACAAGCTATTATGTGAGTGAATGGCAGTTTTTATTTTTTTTAAAACCTGGGGGTTAGCCCTGGTGGTTGTAGAGAAAAAGCCTGAGAGTGCAACCCAAGTGCACCCTAAAGGCACAGAAACCAGAAAGAAAAAAAAGTTTAGGATTCTTTTTATCTCCCGATTTTTTGGGGCATGACTCATGATTTTTGGAAGTTTGATGTTAGCAGTACTATGACTCCTGGTCCAGTGGCCTATCCACTGAACCACACAGCCTCCCTCCCAGGGACTGCTGGAGCTGGAAGGTTCTTTGTCAGAAAAGGGCCGGGGCGGGGACAGCAAATGGAGTTAGCCTGTGTTCAGCTGCAGCTGAGGCACCTTAAAATGCTGGTAGCTGTAAGCTAGCTATAAAACATGCCCTTTCAGAACACAACCCATTCAGCTCTCCCCTCCACAATTGTAACATTCCACTTTCACTGTAATTGAACTGTACAGAATCCTGTTGTATAAGGTTCCTTGCCCTCCCTTTGAAGATAGAGGATTTTCTCTTTTGGTTACAGCTTGTCAAGTCTTGAGGCTACAACCATCTGTGTTAATCTCTGAGCAGTCCATTCTTATTCATCATCAATAACACGTCCAAGGAGCAACCATGCCGAAGAAGCTCTGTACTGACAAGAAACAAAAACTGCCTGGCTGAGGTTTTTCACTTCCATGTCTCGCCTACATTCTAACTCTTCGGATACAACTAATCAGAGACTTTAAATGAAGAGGTCACAATAGGCTCAGCCCTGAATGATTTAAAAAAAAAAAAAAAAAAAAAAAAAAAAAAAAAAAGTTTAACTCCATTTTCAAATGGGTCTTTGTGGGAATGACTTGCAGCTTGGGCTGTCTGCCAGCCTGAAGAGAGATGGCAGAGAGAAGAATTTTGATGCTGGTTTTTCCATGCTTTAGTTTTTATTGTGACTCTCACATTTCCAGCCGTCCTTACATTTTCCTATTAATTGCTTTGGCTCATGCGTGTTCCTGTAAAGCTGCTACAGATCGAATTGATCAACAAGTGGCAAACAGGCCAAGGCAACACTTGCATAGTCAGATGTCGTTTTCCTTCCTTTGCCTGTGCTCTAGTGACAGTGAAATGAAGCTGGCACTTCCGGCATTAGATTCTACAACAGCAAGCAAGTAAAACATACACTGAGTTCCTTTAGTTGAGGTCTGATCACATGAAGTGCTGAATACCTCCTGCGAGTTGCTGAGAATCCTTAACAGCCACCGAAACCTCTTTGTAGGGTGGTATCCTTACTGAGAGGAGGGGTTAATTCTTTGGAAATATTGTCAGTTCTTCTATTAGTGCTCTGAGCTAAATTAATTTGATAAGTTCCTGTGGCTTTGGAGCAGCTGCATAGAGCATCCTACATTTAGGAGGCAAAGGCGTGCACTCGGGCCTGTACGGACTACTGGAACAAAGACAGGACTCCTTGTGAGAAATTCTCCATGGCTTGTTTGAACTTGAGTCCAAACTGACTGACCCACTGATAACAAGTAAACCACATGACAGAAAAGCAACAGAATTCCTGCAGGTTTTCACCAGCTCCAGAGCCCCTCTCTCCTTTAAAATGAGAACACAAGGAGCATGTGTGTTTCATGAGGTCCAGGACTCTTACCAACTGACATTCATAGCACAGCTTTTCCCTCCACAATGCAGTCACAGCTTAGAGCAAAAGATTATCCTCAAGCTTTAAAATGGGCATCTGTAAGCCATTAAGACATTCCAAATTAGCAGCTCTGTTCTGCTTCAACTACAATATTCTTCATAGAAAGCTTTAAGCCCATTGCTAATCTGCCTGGTATTAGTGATGTTAATTCCTTTTCCATCCATATATGATAGAAACTATAAAAACAGTACTCCTCTCTCTTTCCTTTTGAGTATGTTGTAACATTTAAATCGTCCCCCTTTCCTCTTATGCTGTAAATAGAGATGGCCTTGAACCCACCTCTCAAATCTGTAACATCCCCTTAACCAAGCAACTGGTATAACTAACCTCTATCGGTCTCCTAGGAGCTATATTAGGGCAGGTTTATTGGGTACAATCTTCTCCTTTTGCTGACTTGGGGTAAAGGTTACTAGATGCAATTCCAAACCACAAATACTAGTCAGCCCTTCTCTAAACAAACATTAAACAGCTAAACAGAGCTAAGAGCTACATTTAAATATACAGCTCTGACACGAAGCTTAACCTTTTATTAACACACCCATAGAATGGAAGTTTCTGTCTGTACAGCACCAAAAGAGCCCTTACTCCACCTCTGGAGTCATGAGCTGAAGCCAACTTAGAACGTGCAACAAACTATTCTTGCCTATGCAAGCTTTTGAAACTATTTGCATCCGCCACCCGAGGCCTAAGTTACCTCATCTGTATAATGGCAATAAGTTTGCTTCTTTCCTATGGGAGTAGTATGATGCTCCACTGAGTAAGAGTTATGAAGTATGTTGAATTATCAGAAGCAGTCAGTAGAAAGGTAGGAAGAGAACTCAGAACATTCTTGGCTCCCAGAGATGAGGTGTGTTGACAGAGAAGGTTGACACTCTTTTACCAAGCTTTGCATTTCCCTGAAGTGTTTGGAAAGAGGTCTAGGCCACTTTGGAGTAATTCAGGGGATGAAATAATTGTGTGCGTCTCCTCTCCCTGCGGTCTCAGGGACCCCGTTCACTAATTACATGTAAAGTGAGGTAAATACACATTTCTTTGTTCAGGATACTTCTGCCTGAACAGAGCTGCAGGATTTTGAACATGTGCTAAGAACATTGTACAGGGGGATTTCATAACTTTACATATAATGTTGCTACATACATTTCACCATGATATTACTGACCAGCAGTTATCAGTTTTCAAATGATACCTCAGAAGGCATATTTTGCTCAAAGATTATTACAGTAGTGTGTAGGGCAGTGTTGGGCAACCTGTGGCCCGCATGCAGCCCATCAGGGTAATCTGATTGCAGGCCACGAGACATTTTGCTGACATTGACAATCCGCAGGCACAGCCCCCTGCAGCTCCCAGTGGCTGCGGTTCGCCGTTCCCGGCCAATGGGAGCTGCGGGAAGTGGCAGCCACCACCTTCCGCAGCTCCAATTGGCCGGAAACAGTGAACTGCGGCTACCGGGGAGCTGCAGGGGGCCGTGCCTGCGGATAGTCAACATCAGCAAAATGTCTTGTGGCCTGCAATCAGATTACCCTGATGGGCCACATGCGGCCCACAGGCCGCAGGTTGCCCTCCATTGGTGTAGGGTGTGAATACAGGAGTGCTTTTGGTCACAGTGTGTTGCCATTTTAGCCATACATAACAGATATAACATGATCAAATTTAACTGCACTTTACATGAGTTTAGCAACAAAGCATGAGCAAAATATACTAAGCTTGCACAATTGATTTTCAAAAAGACTTACCAATCATAAAATTTCACCTTGCGGAAACCAAGCCTAGACAATTTCAGCCCCAGAAGTGAAGTTATACATTACTGAAGTCCAGGGGTTAGTACGGAAGCAGTTACACAACTTTCACCTTAGTGGACTATGACCAGTGCCTGGTATAATCCCATCTTGAAAGGGACTGAAAGAGTCATGTACCTATGGCACACTCTAATCAAACAGACTGTGATCATGCATCACAGTTTTAGAAGCAAAATAGCTTTCTATCTTGTGGTACAAAACCGTTCCAGTCTCAACTATTCTCTTCACCATCACCCCCTCGCCCCTTTCTAAACAAAATGAGCTTGCCCATGTGCTGATCGTCTGAAATGGGATTAACATTTCACACTGATCTGTTGCCTGGTTTACAGCAACAGATGATCTGCTTGAAAGCTGCTCATTCAGCTTCTGCCATGGGCTAACCATGATTTGCTATAACATTTTCTTCCACCTACCCCCTCCTTCGGTTTACAGACAAACCACAAAAACAAAGTAGAAAGGACTGTTCTTCCTATTAGTATTCAGCACAGCTCCGAGTCACTGATTGTTCTGCAATACCGCCAGCACCCCTTGTGATGCTTTGGGGTTTCACCCAGTCCAGCAAAGGGTTGGCTCACTGCTTGCCTTGTAACCCTGGGTGCTGTGCAGCTTTGGCTGAGCCCTGACACCAGCACCGTGCTCACAGCACAGTGGCCTCACCCTGGCTGCCACCAGCATGGTTACTCCTTACAGAGTGACACTAACAGCCCTTCCAGTCCCATGTCTCCCTTGCAGTGACCTCTCACTGATAAGTATGCTGCCTCCAGAGACAGCGCACACACCAGCCTGTTAGTCTAGCTGAGGATTCCACCCTTCACTTTAATACACAGCACTGAGATGGTTTTGGAACAAAACACGTTTGCTAACAAAGAACAGATATTTAAGTGATAATAAGCAAAAAGAGAAGAGACAGCTGTGGGTGCAAGTAAAACAAATCAGAACACGCTTTCTAGCGACTAAAACTTAGCTTCAGCATTACAATCTTCATTTAAGCAGGTTTATCACCTAGAGTCAGTTCCAGCTACTGAGTTTTCAGGCCAAGAGGGTCCACTTTTCATGAGCTCACAGGGCACTGCTCACTCTTTGTCCCCTAGGTGATGGATACTAAAATGGCTCTCTCTTTCTGCTTATATATCCCAAAGTCTATTGTCTTTGTTTCAAGAGCCAGGAAGGCTTTGGGGGGGGGGGGAGTGGGAGGGGGTTGCAGGCTCCATCCCCTTTCATGAGCATTAAGTGATCTAGCCCCCCCAGCCAGGCTCATTTAGCTTGATAGCTTTGTTTACCTCAGATGTAGATGTACAATTTCATTGTCCTCCAAGATATTACCTGGCTCAACTTACATTGGCGACACAGGAAAAACAGGAAAGACAACATTATTTTGTTTAACACAGGCTGATCTTATGCACTGCTTGCAAAACACCCTTTAAGAATATATTTCCAGCACACACTTATAATTCTTTATACTCCTCCCACCCATACATCACACAATAATATTAATGCTCAGCATGTTACCGGTTTGCATGTGATATCTTACTTGATCCCTTTTAGATACAGATGATGACAACAGTGTGTTGTTGCAATGAGTGCATCAGGCCTGATGTGAGTTATATGTTGTGCCCTATGCCAGTTGGCATTGAGGGACTCTCTGGTTCAGACCCTTTTAAATGCTTATTTCAAATGTATATTACACACTGACTTATTATCAAGGTCCCTTTTTATTTGTTTGGGGCAAGTGAAGGGGATTATTGATGTTTTGGGAGGAGAGGGGAAATAATTATATTCATGCATCATGTTGTGTCCTAGGTGAAATTCTATAATATGACTCTCTGCCTTTCAGTAAATATGTTAATAGGCTCCTTGCTTTTGCAAAATACTTGACCTGAACAAAAGTGGTGGTAATTTGCCATGCAGGAGGTTTCCAAGTCTGCTATAAACTCATGCTTGTGGAGACTAACACACCCTCACTTCTTTCCCATCACCGGTAACAAGGTGCAAAGATCACTGGGCCATAGGCAGCAATGACAGATTAAAAGAAAACAGAAGTGCTTCAACAGTAGAGGTTATATTAATTTAGCAAGCACATTAGAATCCATAAAGCCTCCTGCTACAAATTTTCATGATAACAAAAAATCAGGTACAGAAAATTGTTTACCAGGAGTGCCCTTGCTGGCTGTATCATAGTAATGTTGTTATAACGATCTTGCCCAACCTCACACAGAAAGTCAATAGCAGAGCAGGAAATTGAACCTGGATGTCCTGATCCCAGGCTAGCTCATCCTTTCTTTATGAAACCTGCAGCGCAAGGCAGAGGTGGCACCACAATTTGCCTTCCTGACGTGGTGATACCCTCCCCAGCACAGCTGCCCCCACTGGTGGAGAATAGAGAACAAATTGCACCACCGGCACTGCAGGAGTTAATCAAGCTCATCAGTTTTAAACCAGCCTTATTTTTTAAGCAATCGCCTTTGAAGTTCACCTGAGACATGAAATTTTGCAAGTTGCCTTGTGTAATGACAGTGTTCTGAAAAAGTTACTAATGATCCGCTCTCCCTTAAAGAGCCCTCTTGTACCCCCACATTCCCCCTGCAGCCCCATGTCCTTCCTTGCCAAGGACAAGACAGGATGCCCTATAGAGCCCAAGCACATTAACTAGCTGATTATGAGAAACCAGAGGTTCTCCCACAGACTTAATGACAAAGGCATCATGATACATTTGGACAAAGATCAATGCCACAGTGCTTTTACAGGGAGCAAGTGCCCCGTTACTCAGATTGGGGTGGTTATTGTATGATGTCACGACAGGGCAGAATTAGGGTTGTTTGGGTGCTTTAATTGTGCATTTCTTACCTTATCATGTTTGGATTTCTTTTAAGTGTAACTCTAACTCTGAATTTCCAGGGTTTAACAGGTTTTGTTGGGGGGGATAATTATAACATCCCTGTAGTGTTCTTTTATCCTTAAATTACTGATATGTACTCTGAAAATTTAAACTCCATCTTAACATAGCTTTTTGTCTGAAAATTTATATTAAAGAAATTAATTCCATGGGGTGGAAGAAATAAGGAAAGACTCGATATCAGTTCTAGGACTGCTGAGTGGGACAATCCCCCTCTAACCAGAGTAAAGGTTGTTGAAAAATGAGAACATTTTTTCATGGAAAAATTCACTCCCCTTCTCCTGCCCCAATCAAAGTTTAGGTGTCAAAATTCAGAAATTTCTACTAGTTCTAGAGCTGGCTGGAAACAAAATGAACTTTTTCTTCTTCTTCTTTTTTTTGGGGGGGGGCGGGAGGGAGAACTTGTTCAATTTCCCCCCATTGAAATTCCAAAATTTGGAAAGCTTCTACCAGCTCTGATCCCAATGCTTTCCCTGTGGATTCTAGTGATGCTCACCAAAGCTTGAGCTTATATTAGCAGCTGAAAGGAACATTGTCGCATGGTTTAGGCCTGAAATAATGAGGAGGGCCCCCTCTGGATGGAGTAATTTTTACTCAAAAGCTGGTTATGCAGAACAAGAAGCTGGCTACACAGATGAGCTCAGTTCTCCTCCTGAAAGCCCCCTGTAACACCACATCCCATACATACATTATAAGCATTTGCATGCATGCACGTACCAGAGAATGTGTATAACACTATGTCCCGTCCCACCCCACCCCACCCCACCAATGTGCTGCCCCTTCCCCATGCTCTTTGTTCCATATGACACTTAGGCCCAGACTCCCTGATTTTCCCTTCCCCAGCAATACTTACCCACTCCCATGGAAGGCAGCAGTGGGTATCCTTTCTATCTCCTCTCAGGGGAGGAAGATACTCTGCCTGTACATGTAAACAGCAGACAGGAAACTAGACTATTCCCTCTTGCTCCCTCCAGTGTGGTCTGCTTTTCAGCAGGTGCTCTGATTTTCCCTCATCTGCTGTTAGAAGTTCCCAGAAAAAGGAGGCAGGGACTATTGAAGCTGCTGCTATAGCTACAAACAGCTATGCTTTGGGGGCTAGAAACAGTTTCCATTTTGCTCTCTCTTTCACTGGCTGGAAGTGGGAAGGAAAACACACTGGTGTCCCTCCCATGCTGAAAGTCCGGCAGAGGGGATGTCCTGCTGCAGTTAGGCCTATTGTGGGTCTTCTTTGAAGTTTCCCTGTAAATGCTATACTAGGCTTTCATGTCTATTGACGCTAATTAATCCCAGATGGAATTTTACCACATTTAGGAAGTAAAAAGCAACTTGTTTTTACTGCACATTTAATGCTGGGGTGTCTCCTCTGCAGCAGTCTGGATAGTACAGGCCAAATTAGCTCATCGACAGTGACACCTGTGCAAAATTCTCTCCTCCCCCACCCACCCACCCACACCACAGCCAGCCAGTTGGCACAAGTGTACGTGATTGGAACTTAGCAAACAATTCTCTTGCTGCAGGAGAAGAGACTCAATCCAGCTCTCCCTCTTGACCCTGCAGAGCAATTTTAATTACTAAAGTGAGCCAATATGATTCTGAAGAAAAAGGTTGACATTCAGCCCCATGCAGCTCTGGAGTTCCACTTAAATCTATTTTGACTTAAGGACATATAAGGCCTTGTGCTGGCCTTCTGCACAGGGGCCAGTTTCACCCAAAGACAGCAGTTGAGTGCCTTTTTAAAGCTCCTTTACACAGCAGAGCTAAACATTAATATGAAGTACTGTTTTGTTTTTTTTAACTTGAAACTGAGGATTTTTTGGTTACCATTCCCATGTGATGTTGGAAATGCAAACACAAGAGCATGGCACCAGCACATGGAAATGAAAGGGATTAAACCAAAGTGAAAGTAACCAGCTTAGCTTGTTAAATACCAAAGAACAAAAATGGGTGAGTTTCACACTGATGAAGACTCCAGTTTAGCAACCCTAGAGGCTGAAGTCTGCCGGAGACCAGGTTGCACAGACAGTGATAAAGCAAGCTTCCCCTACGCTGCCCAGGTCATGGGCCTCCAAGACAACCTCCGGGACTAGGTCAGTCTGCAGGCTGACTCAGCACTTGGTGTCTCTACTGAGACAGCCAGCAAAGGTACAGTTATATTGGGTGTTTTTTGATGGACCCCTGTCAATGAAGCACTGGACTGAGATGAACAGCTCCTTTCAGACAGGGCACTATACATACATCCCTTTTTTATAGTTTGTAATAATCAGAGTTATTCGGGGTAAGCTCGAGATTGTGGCTGGCCCGTGAAAGTTGTATAAGAGGAGATGTGCATAAGGAGCTTTTACCCGTAGCACAGGATCCAGCCACAACTGCAACCCCTGTGCTCTCCTGTTATGCAGACAGCACTCCCTGCAAACCAGCTGCAGCCATTAGCCATTGCAAAAGGAGCAGGGAGGAGGCCTGGCACTAGCGCCATTGTCCCCTTTACACTGACCGGCAGAGCTGACCAGTCATGGAGTGGAGAACCGAAAAGATGGAGCCCAATCTGCATTCTGCAAGAGCACAATGCCTCTCGGAGCTGCTTCTGGGGCTGTGCAGTCTGCACTGCCTCTAGATCCATAGATTCCAAGGCCAGAAGGGACCAATGGGATCATCCAGTCAGACCTCCTGAAAAGCGCAGGCCAGTTTGTAATCCATTTCATGTTGATTTTGTATCATTCTAGTTGCTTAATCAAAATGTCATGCAGTAGCAAGTCAAGCGCCTTCTAGAAGTCTAAGTATATTAAAACAACACCTCTGCCTCTATCAGCCACACTTACAATTTCATCAAAAAAAGATATCGAGTTAGTTTGACAAGATTTATTTTCTGTAAACCCCTGTTGCATGGCATTATATTCTGCTCTTTTAATTCAAGTCCCATCTCAACCCCTCCATTATTTTGCCCGGGATCAATGTCAGTCAGGCTGAGAGGTCTATAATTCACCAGGTCAGCTTGGGGTGGGCCCCTCTCAGTTTCTTCTGTTGAAGTTGTTCCACTTTGTATAAGTAATTAAATAAGCAAACTTGGGTCTTCCACATCCCAGGAGAATATCCTAATTATCAGTCAATCTCTCTCTCTCTCTTTCTCCCTGTGGCCCCATGAATATTTATTTATTACAAAATGGAATAGCTTTGACAGGTGAGCACCCTTCCCCAGAATATCCAGTAGTCTGGTGGTTAGGGCACTCAGATGGGAAATCCAAGTTCAAGTCCCTGCTCCAAATCAGTCAGAACAAGGATTCAAAGGCAGGTGAGCAAGTGTCCTCATTGGGGGGGTATTTTGAGATGTACCTCCCAACCCCCCAGCTTGGAAGATTCCCAATCTGGTCACCCTTGGCTGCTTTTTGTGTGAGGCCCCATCCAGTAGGCATGCTCTGAACACTCCTACTAGATTGGGCCCTGCAGACAAGATAGGCAGAGGAATGCATAGTTTGAGAATCCTGCTGACACTTAGATGTGAGCTAGGGTGCGCTCTGCACTGTCATGACTTGGGCAGTTTTGTGCATGCCCTCCAGCAGAAATTTAAGCACCTAGGGGACTTTGGCAGCAGAAATGTAGGCACCTAGGGAATTTAGGTGGCAACTAAGCAAGGGTTTGGAGGATCACAGGTGTGCCTAAATATTGGACTTAAGGCACCGAAAGGCCACTTTAGGTGCCTACATCCCTTTGTGGATCTAGTCTGTAGAGACTCTTAAAAATCTCAGCCTACATTTGCAAACATGAAAATTTCAAGCAGACTTAAAGTGACTGGGGAATGGAATTATTTCAAGGCTTTTTGGAATTAATTTCTTTCAACTTCTCATGACATTGATTCAAGGTTTATAATCTCTGCTTCCTCTTAAGATATCTTAGAGACAACCCACAGCTAGCAAACAGTACCAAAACAAAGTCCTCCCTAAAAAAAAATGTACAATGGTCAAGAGAAACCTTGCATAAGGAGGAAAAAAATAATAATACACACACACAGACTGAGTCAGTACAATAGATAGTAAGATTTATTTGTTGATTTCCCATTCAGCTAAGATTTATCTGTCAATCTGCCACAATTCCGAAAAGGAATGATCTCCAGACGCCCCATGTTCTCACACACCGTGCCAATCCAGACAACGTGACTGGAGACCTGCATGTGGGAACTTGCCTTTTACAGGACAACTTAAAACAAAATCCATGCCCACTGCTATTTGATTCATGGCAGTGCCTGGATTTTCACATTGTTTGGTGTAACCTGCTCTCAGTCTCTAACAAAAGCTCTGGGGAATCCAGTGGAGAACACGACTTTTCCTGTTTCTGCAGACTAGCAGGGGGAGTTCAGTTCCTTGCGTGAGAAGGTGCTGCTGAAAAAGGTTCTCACACTGAGCTGTCTAGAGACACAATACGGTTTTTCCTTTGCAGCGTCAATCAGAAATAGCTCTCATCCTATACTTTGAGGCAAACACTGGTAATCATCAGACCAACTATGCTTCTCCTTCACCAGTGCTATTAATAGCATGTTGTTCCTTCTGAAGAAAGACAAAAGAAGAATGAAGGGACCTGGTGTCTGATCACATTTTTTCTTTCTGCTGCTGCTGCTTTATTTTTTTTCATTCTGAATTTTCTGAGCTACAGCTGTTTTTTTCCAGTTGGGGGTGAAGGCGTGGAATCCTCATTGTTTTCAGTTATGTGCCCATCCTTTCTGTGTAAACAAGCAGGGCTTCTCCAAGTGCACCAAGCAGAAGACTGTAAACAAAGCAAGGTGTAACTTCAATACTGATCTAGTACACACACTTGATAGAAGGGCAAACGGCAGAGCATCAAAGGAAAGGAGGAAGTCTGTTCGCCTACATGCATGCGCTTCATCAGGGTGACATTACAGAACCCCAGCATTTTTCATGATGATACATTTTTTCACTCAGAGTGCTAAGAAACGGCTGGAACCAGAAATGGCTTGTTTCTTCAGATCTCATTGAGATACTTCCCCTCCAACACTTTAGAGATGGGTGCATATATGTAAATATATAGACACAAATAGCTGCTTTATTTATCAATGTTAAAATAATTGCACAGGCATATATACACTGAAGGGAGGGAGGGAGGAGGAAGGCTTTGAACCTCATCTGCTTATTGATATAAGTGCTGACTTCCCCTTAGCAATTTCTGTTTGTCTTCTAACTTGAAAATGGAGTTACTGCTTGACAAAAATGGAAAGGGAGATAAACTCCCATGCTTTTGGGAAATGAAACAACATCTAACTGAGGAGGTTGTGAAGAGAATTCCACTCTGCGCAGGTTATGCTGGACTAGCTGACCAACAGAAATGCCTGCATACTTCTGTCCACTTACAGAAGACCTGGCACACTGAACTGTTCTAACTGGAGCAGTGTGTGTACCAAGGCATATCCCTCTCTCCTGCCACAATGACGGCTCTGTTGTTCCCTCTCTCACCCTTGTCTTGGGAGCAGCTAGCGTTGGAAGCAAGGTTCCAAAGCTATCAGAGTTCAATGGAATTGTCTTTGTTTATATAAATGTCAGTCATCAGCCCGTCCATCTTGTGCAATAGTCAGTAATCCCCAAATCTCCTCTGAAATCACATCCAAGAGGAATATGGTAGATTGCTGGCTCGTCTCCACACTATTACAACAGTGAAAAGCTAAATGTAACAACTTTGCATTTTAGCCTCATGGCTTAGTTAGCTTATGAAACAGCAAAGCTCCTTATTAAACTTTATAAATAAAACAAGCTTCTCTACAGGTTACTGGTAAGAGGGCACTTATTTATGTTATTCAAAAAGTATGTATAGCTGACAAGGTTGTCCGGACATTAATAGTATTATAATGACTTAAATATTAGTGTCAGTGAATTGTTTATAAACACCATCATTCCCATTGTTCCCGAAAGATGCAAACTTTATATAACAATTGTACAGTATACTATTAGTACAATGATACTATTGTGCAGTATAAAGCCCTGGAAGGGTAGCTGCTAAGGAGATGACAACTTTCACATTCAGAGACAGTCCACTTTTGGCTATGGAACCATCATTAAGAAGCAATGAACTGTTAGAGGTGCAGGCTTTCCGAAGAGATTTAAAACCAAGAGCCTGGTCACTTATAATCATTATAAATTCATGGCACTTTTCTCAGGAAACCATTAGCCTACATTTCCCGCCTACATTTCAGCTCCAGTTATTAACATCTATCTGCATTAATTCCTTCTGAAATTACAATTGGATAATATGTTCTTCTTCTTTATCCCTATAGGAAAGTCCTATAGAGTTCAATAGGGATTAAACCAACAGGGTCCCATAGAAATCACACTGAGAGAGAAAGAGTACTTTCTACTTTGTATAGCGTTTTTAATAGACAGTTTAATAGAGAATCAGATCTCTTCTATAGAATTCTATAGATTGGCTTAAAAATTCGATAGAGAAGATATCAAACTCTATTAAGCACTTTTCCACAAGGGCACTTCCTGGCTAGCCTACTGTGTTAACTGCTGTCTGTTCTATTTCAGAGGTGGCTGCACTTCAGCGATCAGTAAAAAAATGTGTATACCAGGAGAGCTACCATATCTGTAGCATCAGTACATAGTAAAGTGATTGTGGGTGGTTTGGAATGAAAGGCATAAATGTGTGGTTTCTATTATGATTTCTCTTTGTGTATTTATGTATTATCACTTATCAGTCTTTATCCTCAGCCGTATAACATGATCTCAGATACACCTCACTAAGCTTTAAAAATATAGATACTGTTCCCTGCATGGGAATATAGTAGCTCACTCTGTGTGCTGCCCTTTACCAATCTGGCCATCAACCAAGAGAAGAGGATGAATGTCCTTGCATTCAGCCTCTTCCAACCTTGGACAGCGGTTGCCAAATACCCTAGTTTTGCAGTGGCAGCACGGGATACCAAAACATCCACCACAACACTTTCTAACACTGCCATTAGTTCACCTGTTGTTCACGCCAGGCACTAACTTCCTTGTGCATGTAAAAAAGACTGGTGAGGGCCATAAAAGCAGGAGGAGTCCAACACTGTCTCTAGAGAGACAGAGTCAGGGTTAGATTACCACGAGACCCTTAACTTTCAAATTTTTCTGATTCTTGGAATGTTCAAAACTTTTTCTTCAAAACTATTATTCTTCAGGCTCTAAATCCTGTATCTACACCCATTATCCACAGATCCTTCTGAATGCTGGATTTTATCCATATTTCCCCTTCTTGTCTCCTACTTCATCATAATCCTCTGGCTGAGGTTAAACAAAATTTTCTCTCTAATTGTTACCAACACACTGCTTTGTGGATTATTCACAAGAGTATAGTAGTAAAAACAGGTTATATCTGAAATCTGCTCCTTTGCTTAAGTGTACCAGTGTAATGTATAACCACCAGACTACTGAGCTAGCAGAAGCCTTCATTTTAACTGCAAAACGGAGTACTGTCAAGTAATGTACCCTCAACCCTGGATTTACCTTAAATTTAAAATATGGTGAACCCTTTGGATTCTATTAATTATGGCATGAGAGTTAAAAGCACCACACTGTCACTGAGAAACTAACACACAAAATGATAGCCACTGTTAATGTTGGACCTACACCAAAAACCCCTGTGGTTTGTGATCTTATGCTTGCTTTGCAGCTGCCGTAATCTAACAAACCTTATTCCAAAAACTCTGCTGAAATCCCTGATGCTGCTGGTGCACATGCCGTAATGGAAGACAAAAAATAATTTAAAAAAAAATCAGCTTTTTGAGTTCTCAGCAATCTAAACGTAACTCTGGGCTAAGGTCCCAAACACAGTTTCTTTTAAAATATGAATTTGTTACTTGTGTATGGTAAACACATAAACTTACACACACATATTGCATACATATAAATGTATATAGGGTGTATCGTGTGCATATTGTGTATGCAATTATGCATGCATTTATACTGTATCTGTATGTACACACAAATACATATACACTGTATGCATGTGTATTATATATGTCAGTGTATGCCTGTATATATATCATAAATATGCAATACACACACACACACACACACATATATATATATATATATATGCATGCTTGCGAATGTCCTGGGCTGGGTGTGCTGCTGTTTTCTGCCTTTGGCAACACTTCAGCAGGATGTACTGAGTTACATACATATGGCACAGAAGTGACCTCCTGCAATTGCAGAAAAATACAAAAGATTTATTTTGGCATTTCTTTAAAAAAAAAAAAAAAAAACAGCCCAATTTGAATTTAAAGTCTGCTTTCTGCAACTTGTTTTAACCTATGAGCTGTAGCCGAGAAAAAAGCAACATGAGAAATTGTTTGGGGAAAGAGGGTAGAATATGAAATGTCAGCTTTGTGTAAATGTATTTTATATACATTTCACTATAGTTTTTCAAGGTCTGTTAGTGAAAAGCTTCATGTACAGAAAGCTTTAGAAGCAATGGATGCATGTTGGGGGAGGAAGTATTTTAATACTTTGACTGTCCATTGAAGAGGTCACATTTCACAATGATTCTCTGCCTTGGTGTAATCAAAGGCATTAATATATAAAGATAACTAAGAAAGAACCAAATACAGGAAGGAAATGAGTGGTTCGTTGACTTGGAAATTCTTTAAAACAATGAAGGAAAGTCAAGCACAAGGAAAACTGGATCGTTTGTGGAAGCAGGATTATTTTTCAGTTACAATGGACACACAATCGCAGTTGTATGGTACAGACAAAGAGCTTAGTCCTTCATTCACTGAAGCCAATCAGAATTTCTCTGCGGACTTCAGTGAGAGTTAGATCAGATCTCCAAAAATTTCAAGGTAAGATGAGAATGAATATCTACATAATACAGACTGGAATTAATTTTCTAAAGTAGTATCTAAGAGACTAGTCCTGTTTGTGTTACTCACATTGGGTGAAATCTATCCCTTTATGGACAGTCAGCACAAAGTCCATGCACCTCAAGTCCCCAAAATTTGCACGCCCATGTTTTGCATGGCTTAAAAATTCAAATCAGTGTAGTTGTATGCACAGTAGCTTGATTGGCTGCATTCAGGTGGTTAACAAATGCAAATCTGAGATTTTAAGTGTACAAAATACTTAGTCCCACAATTTTGGGCCTAACATCATCACCACTGATATCAAATCTTGAAAACAGAATACGGTAATTTAATTCACTGCAAAGCAGATTCTCTGTGGCACCAACCATACTATGAGGAAAACAAGAAGAGCCCCGTCTAAAGGTCTGTAAAAGTGAGAGGCTTTGGACTTTCAACGGTATCTCCATTTCTTGAGATACACTTAGACTCCCTTGTTTATTAATTAATAATAATAATATTTCTATTGCAGTAGTGCCAAAGTTATGGAACAGGACCCTATTGTGCTAGGCACTGTACAAACACAGAACCAAAAGATAGACTGTAAGTATTGGGGCAGGGACTAAGCATTGATACCGTTCAATAAGAATTTTGATTTGGGAGATTCTAAGTTTGTTAAGCAAACTCTTTATTACCAAATCCCATGTACTGCTTTGGACGGAGGTATGTATTATTTATTGTTATTTCATTTTATTCTTTGTATTCGCAGTCCATGCTATGTTAGGCACTGTCCATGGACACCCACAGGAATAATACAATATTGGTCAGAATGTCAGAGTTCCTGAAAATCAGGACTTCTCTGTTCTATTCCCAGCTCTGTCACTAACTCACTATGTGACACTGGATGAGTCATTTAACTGCCCTTTGCCTCACTTTATCTAGATTGTAAAATGTGTGTAGTCAACAATATCTCACAGAGGTGTCATGAGGTGTAACATCTGTAAAGAGTTTTGAGATTCCCCCGAAGAAATTCTGTTCTTTTCAGATAGATTATTATACTGTGCCCATCACCATGGTGTCTGAACACCTGGCTCTCCCTCTGTACAAAATATTTTTGCTACTTGTCAGACTAGCCTTTTAAAAAGCATTTCTAGGTAAAATAATGAGTCTTGTGAAGAAATTCAATAGAAACTTCAAAATAACCACACAAATTTCAGGAAATTACTTACCAACAAACTGTTCGTACATTAACAGTCATGCCAAAGATGAATGGTGATAAACCAGCTGTGGTAACCTGTAAAATCAACAAGAAGAGAGGATTTGCCTGATCTCATCATTGAAAGTTGCAACATCTTTGTTGAGATTAACTTTGTACAGGTGCACTCACACTAAATATTTGTTTACCCCCAGGTCAGTAACCCAGCCATAACACAGATGTTCGGTGGGAAGGAGAAACCCATTGGGATGAAGAATCTGCTCATCAGGAAGCTACCACTTCCATCAAACACCTCCTTACTGATTTATGACCCTCCGGGGAGCACACAAATTATGCAGTCGAGTTTCCCGCATTTGGGGAAATCGCAGGGGTCAGCGCACCCACAGTGCAATGGATGAGCCTCACCCTGGGAAAACCACCTTTGTGATCATGGTATCTCCCCTGCCAGGTAAGTATATGCAGGCACATCTCCTTGCCCTGGCCAGTAGAAGGAAGGGGCAAAAACTATTAAAAGAACCTTATCCTGGAAGTGACCTAGCACTTAGGGAAGCAGGATCCACATGGCAAGCCAGGAGCAGCAAGGACACTGAATAAAGCAGAGACCACCGGGGACCTTGTGTGCAGAGCAGGCTGCAGCAGCAGCCAGGGAATCACATCTGGAACAGGATGTGACTGCAGGACATTGCAGCTGGGTTCAGGTCTGCGGAGAACTTGTGGTGAAGCAACAGAGACTGGGCAAGGAGCCACTGCCGAGGGGCCCCAAAGAGCGATATCACTAACTAATCCTGGCCAGGAAATCTGTATTCTCCTATTTGTCTCTAGCAGAGACTGAACTGGAGAGACATGCCAGGCATTGGGCCTGAGGAGCCCTAACCTTCTAGCAGACTGCCACTGTTTAAGCCACAGTACTTAGGGTATTGCAACCTTCCCCTTCCTGCCAGCCCTAGTAAAATACCCCTTCATTTAGCCACATGTCCGAATCATTATTGGGACCTAGCAAGGGCCTATAGGATGTAGCATCTGAAGGGCCTTCAACTCTTGCCTCTGAGCAGGGGTACACCCAGCACATCCCTAGAACCATCAAGGTTTAGTGTGCCAGAGCACTAGCAGCTGTAACAATTACATCAGGATGGAGTAAAGGTGAACAAGACTTGAGGATGATAGGAGATAGTGCAATGTAAATTCACGTCTAGTGCACTATTGTGGGGGGAAAGGCCAGTGCACTTTTGATCAGCAAACACAGGAGCATCAGGCTAGGTCTTCCACAGTAACCAAGCTGCACTCAGGGTAGTCTAGGAGGATGGGGCAAAGGTGATTTTATGCCACCTTTGCAGTGGTCTGATCTCAGGGATAGCTGGAAACTAGGCCAGATCCAATGTATGAGTGAGCAGTCTCCAGGCTTATCCCTGTCCCCCCAGGGCCCCAAAGAGCTGTTCTGACAGCCAGGGATGTAATGATATCCATATATAATCAATGGCTCTTTGGCCATGCTCTCTTTTCCCCAAACACTCCGCCGACAAATGGGTCAGGTGTCAAAGCTGCTATGCCAGCCCTCTGCCATGTGAGGACTCCCCATACTGAGAAAAAAGAAAAGGAGTACTTGTGGCACCTTAGAGACTAACCAATTTATTTGAGCATAAGCTTTCATGAGCTACAGCTCACTTCATCGGATGCATACTGTGGAAAGTGTAGAAGATCTTTTTATATACACACAAAGCATGAAAAAATACCTCCTCCCACCCCACTCTCCTGCTGGTAATAGCTTATCTAAAGTGATCACTCTCCTTACAATATGTATGATAATCAAGTTGGGCCATTTTCAGCACAAATCCAGGTTTTCTCACACTGGAAATGGCCCAACTTGATTATGATACATATTGTAAGGAGAGTGATCACTTTAGATAAGCTATTACCAGCAGGAGAGTGGGGTGGGAGGAGGTATTTTTTCATGCTTTGTGTGTATATAAAAAGATCTTCTACACTTTCCACAGTATGCATCCGATGAAGTGAGCTGTAGCTCACGAAAGCTTATGCTCAAATAAATTGGTTAGTCTCTAAGGTGCCACAAGTACTCCTTTTCTTTTTGCGAATACAGACTAACACGGCTGTTACTCTGAAACCTGTCATACTAAGAAAGAATCCATCCCCACACACAGAGGCAAGAATCCTCAGGCAGCCAGTTAAGCTGGTTTTAAAGTTGCTTTGTGTCACTGGTAGAACAAAGCAGGAGAACAGGCCCCAGATCTTGCCCACCATATTATGGAGCAGGATAGTATCTATCCCTGACTCTACAGCCCCGCTGCTACCACAGCTGCAGTGCTGCATTAAGTCCTGGGCACCTCATTGCCAGACCAATAACACAAAATGGAAGGTTTCAGAGTAGCAGCCGCGTTAGTCTGTATCCGCAAAAAGAACAGGAGTACTTGTGGCACCTTAGAGACTAAAAAATTTATTTGAGCATAAGCTTTCGTGCATCCAATGAAGTGAGCTGTAGCTCACGAAAACTTATGCTCAAGTAAATTTGTTAGTCTCTAAGGTGCCACAAGTCCTCCTTTTCTTTTTACAAAATGGAAGGAGTTCTGAGAACAGTGACAGAAGTGATTAGGGAGAAGAAATTGATTTTCAATGAAACATTAGGATAAATAATGTCAATAGAAAAGAATGGCAAGGTGACAGTCCACAAATGCAAACATTGAAGGGTGAAAGGGATTATTTAGGGTAGTACAGCAGGGTATAACTAAGAGTAACAGGATGAAGCAAAATATTTAGACGGTTATCAGGAAAGACTTCCTGACAGTAAGATTTATTAGCTTGTCTAATTGTCTCTCAAGGGAGTACTGGAAACCCCAGCCTTAGGCTCATTTAAAACTTGACAAAACACTAGCATAAGTGCAACGAGGAGCATGAAGCCATTTCAGAGCAGATTCTGCTTCACAGTAACTCTGAGTTACATTATTAGCCCATATCGGTTACATTTATGTTATCATTGCCCTTTAAAAAACAGGCTCAGACCCCTAAGTCTGTCTGAGCTGTGCTCAGCACAAGACCAGCACCAAAAGGAAAGGTGGCTCTGGGCCATCTCTCCACTCCCTGTCCTGAGGCCAACTGGGGACTGAACCAAGTAATCCAAATTATGTCAGCTAGAACAGTTTCATGGGAACCGCGATGCTGGTTGGGAACTATCCGAGCACAGTGCACCCCAGCCAGGTCCTCTTCCGCCCCCTGCCCCTGCGAGATGGAGGGAAGGAGAAGAGATAGCTATTCTGGCTTTATGCCACCCAAGAATTGCTGTAAATTAGGAAAAACTCCAGAAATTTCCGTTTGTATCGCTGGAGCAGTGCAAAGAGGACAAAGCCAGGGGCGAGCATTTGACCCAGCATGTATAGCATTGGGACTTCAGGTTTTCTGCATGGAATTATTGTAATTAATATGGCCATATGTATCTCTAACTGACATAATCTACCTGGCCATCTGTCTTAGGTGTTTCTAAAGAGCCTACACCTTAACATGGGCAAAGCTGTAAAGCATGAAATTAAGAGAATAATTAAGCCGCCTCTCCATGAGAACATTTCACTACAAAACACCGATATAAGGTCAAAACTCACTAGTTATCTGCGTTTTTCTCTCCTTTATAGCCATATGCCAACGAAAATGCAAATAAAGCCCCCCACCAAAAACAAACAAAATCAGAAAAGGTCCTAACTATAGCTACACTGCAGGCTCCAAAATGCTGCGTTGTTAGCACGCAAATGAGATTAGTGGAGGGTGGGACAGTTCACCGTTCTCAGAATCACTGCTTGAGGCTATCTGCAGACTCAGGAAGACAGAATGCAATAGTTTGCGTGCCATTCACATTTGGAAGGTTATCTTTGCAACCAGTAGGGCTAGAAACTTACCGAAAAAAGAATTAATGCCCAGATGTTAGAGAATCTGAGTATGTTATGCAGGTCACATAAATACAGCAACCAGGCTGGATATATTTGGATCCTGCAAAATCTAAGAACCTGCACATTACTGTAATGGGTTTGATTTTGATCTTACATACGTTGGTGTAGCTTTATTAATTTTAGTGGAATTACCCCTCATTACTTAAGTGTGAGTGAGAGTAGAGTCAAGTGTACCGAGCTTGCATTACACTAATGCTGGGGTAGTAGACTGAAAAGTATAATGCTCATTCCCAAGCATGTACATAGAAATCAGTATAGGATGGATGCTGTGATAGTTACAGAACTACTTTTCTCTTAAAACTGTTTGCTATTCTTTCACTATCAGGAACTAAAGTGTCATTTTTTAAAGTGACCCAAGGTACGGTTATGTCACATTTGAGTTGTGTTTACAGGTAACTTGACAGGAGGCCAAAAAAGGGAAACAGATAAATGACAAACTCGTTGAGAACTGTCCTTATTAAAAATATTACACTATTCTACAGTAATCACCCCAAACCTCTGCACAAACACTACTGTAAGCTGTAGCCTTTTGGACAATTACTGTAGAACGCTTGTATTTTTTTAATTATATAAGAATATCTTGATGCATAACAGAATCAAAATGTCTCTGAGAGCAGAAGTACTAAGTGTATGCAAGAAAAAAACCAAAGAAAAAAACATTCTGCACAAAAATTTCCAACTTATCTTTTTCATTTTAAAAAAAGGAAACGTTTGAAAATGAAAAACAATTTTTCAGGGAAGTAAAGCACGTAACTTGCTCTATGGTAAAATTGGGAACACATGGCTCCAATCCAGAAGCTAATTTTTCTTTTACTAAACTTAAACGAAATGTGTTGAGCTGTTTTTAATTTACATGTACATTTATTTATACTTATGAAAAATGCCAGAAAAAGGCACCTTTATCCACATGCTCTAGGTGCCCTTGACATAACTTTAAAAATGCATCCTAAGTGTACCAGTTTAGGATTGCTCTCCATAATCTCCCTTTTCCCCTAAAATAATTATGGCACATCTTGTAATACTTAGGAAAGAACAATTTCTACCCATCAAAGCATTTGCGTCACCTGATGCTGTTATTGAAAAATAATTTCAACTCCTACCCACACGAAAAGGAAAAAAAAAAAGCTTTCTTTAAAAAGCAGTCACTCTAAAGAGAAATAAGATCATTAGTCACATGTGCCTCAGTAACACAACTTATTTAGACTTGATATTTTGATCAAACCTACCTATCTCAATTCCAGCTATTTCTGTCATTCCAATTGCTGATCTATCTACATGCAACTTTACATGTAGGCAGAACAAACTGCTCAGGAATAAAGACTACAGTACGATTAATACATATCACTAAACAGTGTTTGTCAAAGTCTTAACTAAAAACATAGTCACATCCTCTGGAAATGTTGTGAAACATATAGGTACAGCATCCAAAGTGCCTGGAAACTATCCCTTCCTGCTTTCAGCATGTTTTTAAGGCCATCAGTTTGCTTCCTCCTACGGTCTCTTGTATTCTCAGATAAAATAGGGTCATATACATCAATTACACTTTGTATTTGCAAATCTGCTTTTGTGAATTCATGAACCTTGTTCATTTGCATCCTCACATCACTCATCATTGGCCCGTATGACCAAGTAGAGGTCAGCAATGACTGGTTTTAAAAGGAGCCCCATCCAGTCCTCCTCATCAAGAAAGATGGTATTCATGGCATGGCAACTGAAGAGTAAAGGGGCAACTGTGGAGAGGGATCCTCAGAGGTCCGTGGTGGTGTAATGAAACATCCCTACCATTCATAAAAGGAGATTTTGCTTTTAAAGAGATGTTTCTGTGGTCTCCATCTCTACAGTACCCAGTCACTTCACAAATGTTAATGAATTAGGCCTCACAACCACCCCCCACCCCCCCCGGCAAATAGGGAAGTATTAATATCCCATTTTACAGCTGGAAAAACTGAAATACACAGAGTTGAAAAGCAAGATTGCATCTTGCCTAATGCACCGGTGCTACTGTGATTCTCAGGATCATGACTCATTCCTTGGTTAGCTTCTGGGGCAGTGCAACTAGGTACTGCCCTTTAGGGTAGACGGTAAGTTGACAATCTAGCCCCAAATGACTTGCCCAAGGTCTCTCAGACAGTCTGTGACACAGCCAGAAATTAAGCCGAGATCTCCTGATTCCCACTCTTGTGCCTTATCCATGAGTCCATTTGTACATTCTGGAGCAGGAAGGTAAAAGGAAAATCCTTAACCTTCTGAGAATTCACTCCCTGAGCATCAACCCTGACCAACTAGTCAGTTCTCTCTCAATTATCTCTAGGATGTTCTCGAGCTACAAAATTTGGATCTGAATTTTAAATACCCCAAAGTTTACAGATGTTCAGATCCAGGGTTTTCGTTTGGCCCATTATAAAGGTAAGGGCCATTTGGAAAATTCAGATCCGTAACCGGTTCAGATTTTACTGTCTTACACCAGAGTTCAGGGATGTATGCAAGATTTTGGTTTAGACTTATCTGATTATTTAACATGGCAATATTATTTCATTATAGCCTCTAAAAAGTACTTATTTCCTTTAATTCACCACGTTTGTTAGCAAACATAATGTCACAGTTCTCACCAGCTCTTACAGCAACTGAATATGGAATAATTTATAAAGAATTTTCCTTAGTTTACTTACCCAAAGCCAATCCATTTAACCTCACTTCCCCAATCTGCCAAAACTTCTATACTATTTTGAAAATATGTATTTTGCAAAAGACAGTGTTTTGAAACAGCCTTTCAAGTTCACTCACTGATAAAAATAAATCTTCCTGTCTATTTACCATCAGTGTCATCTTCTCCAAACAGAGAAGACAAAGGTTCTGATGTACGTAACTTTTGTTTTCATTTTATTGGTGGACTTGAAGCAATGTCAGGCTCTTTATAGATATGGCATTTGTTTCACCAGTCTTCTGTACCTATTTTTCCAGCCTCTCAGGGCCAAAAAACCATCAAGGGAATGGATCAGTGCCAGTGCCACTGGAAACAGTTTAATCAGATTAGTCTAATAATATCAGTAGTGCAAAAATCACTGCATGCAATATCAATACTGAGGACTATTCTTTTACTTCTTCAGGGAGACGCATTGAAATAGTGTCCCAGACTGCAGGATTATTTCCAGTGCATGCATATCATGCATATTTGAGCACCTGCCTTTGCATGGGCAGTCAGTTACCTCAGTTATCAAAACAAATTGGGTATTTGCACCTAATTAAATACTTGTTTTTATCTAAATGTTGGAATTGCTCACACACATCTAGGAACAGAAATGCAGAGAGACCTCAGTCCTGTCTATTAAAATATTTTATACATGTGGCCCTAAATCATACCAACAACATTCAAGATGCTTAAGACTTCAGCTTCATTGTAACAATTGAAAAGCTAATATACAGAGACTCTTCCCTGGGAGATGCAGATTCTCATCAGGGTATCAATCTTGTAAAAAAACAAAGAACATTAATGATACTTGTCAGCATTTAACATTTGTACTGTACTGAGATTCTCCCGAAAGCATCTGAGAGCATAGGCAGGTTATTTTGCTTGTCTCTTGTCATTTATTCAAAGACTTTCCTATAGGTTGTTTTATGCTTTTGATGCTTCATGTTGGGTCAGAAGTTTATTGCAGTGAAAATAAAATAGCTTTATTTTATTCACTCTAGGATTAGTGTCTTACCAGTGTAACTAGGGGGTTTGACTTCCAGGCTCTGTTTAGATACTGACGGCTGACATTACTGCCTTTGGGTCACTTTGCATGTAATTAGTTGTGCTTTTAGCAATCTCTTTGAATTCACCATCCTTATGTTAATAATTAATAACGTACAGAGAATGAGAGAGCATCAGAAGTAAGGAAAGGGCAGGAGAAGGGGGAACAGCTTTTCTCTGCGAGGGTGGAGACATCTGAAAGTGGGTAGGCAAATGTGAAACAAAGGTGCTCAGAGCAAGTTTATAGAGGCAGGTAAAGCTAATGCTTTATGTGACTCAGAACAAGGCATGCCATGATACTACCTACTCCCTCCTCTGCCTGTCCAGGGTCTTCAATCACAGGGTCGTCAGACACTCCTTGGGGAGCATCTTGGTAGCAGCCCTGCCTTCCCTCTAGCAGCTCCTATGTAAGCTGCACAGGGACATGTAGAGTGGTGAGCTCACACTCCTTCCCTCCTGCTGAGCAGCTGCTTAAGGGCTGGGCAGAACGTAGTCATTATGCTGTCAGCACACAGATTCATTACATCACCTGCCCAGCTTAATGCTGTCATGTGCACTGAACACGGGCCCGTTTTGCTCTCCAGCCAATCTACCTGAGAATGAAACACTTACTGCCAGTGTGTTAGCTGCCGTCTAAAGACCATGCTATGTTTGGTGTGCTGGCATCGGTGTCACTGGGAGCAAAAAATGTTGGGCTTCCCCCAGGTCTCTAATACAATGTTTCTCAACCTTTCTGATACCAGAGACCGGTTTGCTCCCTAAACTGTGTCAGGGAGATCTCAGGGACCGACGCTGGTCTATGGACAGGCCGGTGAGAAACCCTGCGCTAATACATTTCACCTCAGATAACCTGCTTCCCTTGCTTGATCCGCTGATCTTTTAAGGACAGAGTCACAACTTTTGGAAGCGATAGTTTCCAGTGCTTCAGTGTTAAGGCATTGTTTGTATTACTTATGAAACAGGTGGCTCTCTGATTGCACTCACGGGGCTGCTCCACACCTTAAACAGTTGGGTTAAAGGGCATATTTTGCCCATGTGTTTATCCTGGGGGACCATTATAGCCCAGTAAAATCCTTTCCAAGGATCCTTCCTACTACCTTGCCATATGTGTTTAATACATCTGGCTCAAAATCCAGGGGAAAGGAGACTTTATAGGGTAGTGTGGGGTTGGAGAAATTCTGCCCTGACTGCCTTTCATCTCATATCTGGAGGGTGGCATTACCATTTTGAAATACTGACATTAGGGAACCAATATGGGGTGTCTAGCTTCCAAAAGTTTTCCAGATTGTGCAAGAAATGCCCTCTCATCCTGACTGTCAGTTTGTTTGGGAGTTTAATGGGAGCACTCTGGGTTTCCCAGTACTTTATCCCCAAATTCTCCCTCTAATCACAATGGGAACTGTCTATCCCGGAGTACTCCTTTTTCTTGTTTGACTTTGTCTTGGTGTCCCTGGAAAACGCCTCTCATGTATCTATACAGGATTGGGGAGGACACGCAATGGCTTTTTCTGGGTTGAGATTTCCCTGTCCAGGAACCTGGAGGAATCTTCTTTGGCTAATGCCTACCCTGCACAACTTTCCCTGGGTTATATTTTGATTGGTGACCATGAGGGCAGGGGAGTATGTGCTATTGTTGTTCTTCCTCCTCTTTCCTTTGTCTCTAAGAGAGGTTATTTGTGTCATCTCCCTGCCCTGCTTGGAAGTGGTCTGGCCATACCTGACAGGCCCCTAGTTCTCTTCCATGCTACCCGTTCTTCTGGAGAAGGACCAGTGTTATATCTGTCATGTGGGACAGGTGCAGGAAGAACTTTGTGTGGGCCTGGGCTTTGTGCTTGGAATATGGAACACTCCCAGCACCCTTGCAAGCTATACACCTCCCTCCACACCCCACCCCTTGCATTCTACAACATGTGGGAGAGCAAGACTCCGGCCTTCTCCCAGCTGCTGCACTTAGCTTTGTTCTCCTTTCCTACTCCACTCAGCTAACGAGCAGTTCTAGGCAGCCTATCAATGGCTTTTAACAGCCTTCCATCACTAATCTGCTGAATGATGGCTGTTAGTGAAGCTATCAGAGGCTACCAAGGCCTTTCCCAGCGTTTCTTATTTTAGAAGAGGTTTTCAGTACGTGTTTAGGCCACAGGGTTTGGACTGGGGAGATCTATCTCCTTGTGCTTGGCTGTTGCTGTCTGCCAGTGATCTTGCTCTGTAGACTGTGTCACTATCTTATTAGTCTGCTCCTGTAGCTGAGTGATGTGTGATATACATAGTTAGACAGCATTCCCATTCTGCTGATTTATTATCTGCCAGTCTTTACTTCCCATCTTGGATATTATTATTTCTTCAATGTCCATCTCTTTGTTTGGTATGTTTCATTTGTTCTCATTACTATCTCTTTGCTCTGTGACCTGTTGAGACAAACTTACAATAAAACTAAGGCCCCAGTTCTACAATGTTTCCAGAATCAGGGCTTTAGAAAGTTAAGCCAACATTACCAACCTACTCAAATTCACTCAGCACCTTATCTTTTAAGATTTATATTTTATATACAGTGTTTGCTTCTTATTCTGGAAGAGCATTTGAATGCCAGAGAACTGCTCAACTGTTTACTGATTTCACAATTATTATATGCTTCATAAACTAGTTATATAGTGCTGAATTCTGTCTTTATATTATTTTTTAATGCAGCCACTTCTAGAATAGAACACAGCAGTTGTTTAACGGAACACAGCAACACTACGAGTTAGATCAGAAAGTAAAGAATACCTTATCTTTTGACTGTAAATGGCTGATTTGGAATTTGGGCAGAGCACCTCTCCTTTTTAAGCAAAAGCACCCTTATATCTTTAATGGTCAAATATGATCAAGACCATACTTTTTTCTCATGTGAAAGTCTACAACTGTTCATATATATAGTGTAAAAATATATATAAACACACATAATGTGATAATAAGTAACTCACTAATTTTCAGGGTAAGGTGACTGAAATATTGCAAGTATGTCATGACTCACTTTAATTACTTCTCCCAAAACAAAAGACGTCTTGAGACTTTAACAAAAACCTTTTTTCTCTCATAAAACTCGAGACTTGGTTGAAATTGTGGTAGCTATTTCTTTTTGGACATCAAATATCCATCCCACCCTACCTTCTCTCTTGTACATAAACATCAGACATCCTGTAATAATACAGAGAAAACCAAAACAAGAAGCATACGGTATCTGCTACTGATGACAATGGCCAAAACACACATTCCCCCTTCCTATGAGTAATGTGATTGGTGGCACTACACCAGAAAGCTTCGGCATATAAAATGCAGAGCAGTTATAGTACTCAACTCAATTTTAACTCTGCTTTGGTTTGTGTTAAAAGATTTCCCTGAAATGTGACCACTGCATATGTAAACCAGACAGTGATTTTTTTTTCACCAGTTCAAAGAAGAAAAGAGAGAACTTTATGCATACAAGTTCTCCATGTGGTCTGCTTTGTTGTATAAAACTGCTTTCAACCAAGATTCAGACAGGTGCACAAGTATATCCTCTATTAACAAAGCCTGCTTAGCGGAAGCCTAGGAGCACTGGAGAATCCAGGCAACAGTTGAAGTCTTGTCAGATGAGGACAACCGAGGGCACTGACAGACTGGAAATAGTGAATTTCATTAGGCCCAACTAACTTTGTCTTTCTTTGATTTTATAAGAAGATTATTTTTCCATTCTTGCTGTTGTTGGTACATGCACATTAGACCAAGAGATTGATATTCTTGCATTTCAAGACTATGTAATCAATTCCCAAGGGACAAAATTCATATTTTCAATATGTCACATTGTCAAAAAACGCTTTCATTAAAGACTGATGTGTTGCTATCTCCAGTGCTCAGTGAAGGACACCATATAAGACGTTATTTTTTCTCCACTGTCACTTCAACACCCCAAAATGTCCTCTTTTCCCCCAATTTCTTCACATTAACTCCAGATGCCTCAAATTGCTGGTGTCTCTCTTCTCGGACAGTTGAGCCCAAGAAATTAGTAGGGATACCTGATTTGTCCTATTAATTATTATTATGGTTATTACATTTGTATATAGTGCAATAGGTGTGCATGAAATGATAGCAACAAAAAAAAGTAATATGTTCTATGTGCTAGAATGATAGGAACTGCTGTAATGGAACAGACCAATGGTTTGTCTACTCACATATCCTGTCTCAGGTACTGGCCAATGTAAGAGGTTTCAGAAGAATGTATAATCCTCTCATAATGCATCTAGCTGTGCTACAGATGTATTCTGCAGAGGGAGGGAGATTTCTTCCTGACCCTAATTTGTGTTCACTTTTTGCTCTGAAGCACGTGGTTTGCTAGTCCTTGTGCTTTTGTCCTAGACAGAATGTCATACAGGGTCTGTTCCTGCTCCTATTGAAGTCAGCAAGAGTGTTGCTACTGACTTCACTGGAGCAGGACTGGACCTGCAAAATGTACAATCCTCTCTTTAATCCTACTAAATTGATTGCCTCAATATCATTCATTTTATGTCCTGAATTTCACAGGTTAATTACGCAGTATATTGAATTGAAGCAGCATTGCCTTTTAGCTGTTTGAAAATTACTGCCTTCCAGGTTTTATGGAGTGACAGGTTGCTCTAATGCTCTGCTGCTGTGCGGTACTGCAGTAAAACACACTTGATCAGCCCCAGCCCAGCCCCAGCTAGGGTGTTTGCATTCTAAGTGGTTCTTCACCTCAGTCTCCAGACTTTCAAGGTTACAGAACAGGAAAGGATCAGCATAGGAAATGGTGATAGCCTAGTAACAAAAAAAGTAAATTAAATTTTAAGAAATGCTCATCCCAAAAGAAGGTGGCCACCCACTAGAGCTATGCAAACAGCTTTACAGGTAGAGCAAAGATCAACTAATGGCTGGCTTTTTGTCACTTCAGTTTCGGCTTGGACAGTTTTGGTATATTGCCCTGTCACAGGGTGGACTGGCCCTTTAAGGGGCTTTGGGCTCAGCCCCAGCTGTTCCTAGGTTATGTGCCTCACACCTGGCAGAGGCCATACGTGAGGTCATGTGCCCCGCAGATTTGCCACTTAACTTGTACTGAGCATGCTCACATGGACTGAGTATGCTCAGTAACTCTGCTGAAGCCTGCTGCCTTCACTCTGCCTCCCTTCCCTCCCACCCCTCGCCCCCGCACTGGCAGGCACAAGTCTCTGCCCACCGGTGATGGGTTTGGCCTTGGGATGGTGGTTGGGTCATCACCTGATTGTAGCCCAAGGGTGGGACTTTATATAAGAGGGTGAGACCAGGGATAAGAAAATTCTAATAGGGAGACATGGAGTGGACCTAATAAAACACCTCTGCTGAGAGAGACACCCTGGGACTGATATCCTGCTACAAGGATAAAGAGACAGCAGGGAAAGGGCCTGTTAGGGAAACAGGGTCACACTGGGCAGGAAGCTCCCTGAATCAGCCAGAGGTAAAGGCCTGGCTGGAGCTATCTGAAGTATAGGTAACCAGACAGTAAGTGTGAAAAATTGGGACTCTTTTTTTTTTTTTTTTTTTGGGGGGGGGGGGGCGGGGGAATATAGTTGCCTTTATAAAACAAAGCCCACAATATTGGGACATTTGGTCACCCTACTGCAGTAAGAGGCAGGAGCAAAACTCTTCAGAGGAACTTAGGAGCCCTGCTGGAGCATAATGGATTGGTGAGTCTGGAGAAGAAGGACTAGAAGATCCTAGTTTTGAGTTAAACAGTTATTTTATGTTAAACCAGACTCTGAATGGAGGGAGCAGTACACCAACATCAGTTGTGCTGGTTTGCCCTCCTGAGGAAGGGGGGAAACTGAGACAGTGTCAGGGTCTGACACTAAAGGAGATACAACCTTGTTACATGCCTCCAAATTTCTGCAAAGGCTAATACCCGTTTCATACTTGAAATGTAATTTTTCTGCATCCTTTTCCCTCTCACCTCCCCTAATGGCATTATGGAAAGACTGTGACTCTAACCATTTAGATCTAAGAAACCCAGTCTTCCGTAACAACAGAAACTGGACTGGGGAAGAATGGGAGCCTTGCAGACGCCTGGATTCTACCTTCAAGAAAAGGAGTACTTGTGGCATCTTAGAGACTAACCAATTTATTTGAGCATGAGCTTTCGTGAGCTACAGCTCACTTCATCGGATGCTCTGAAACCTGATTACTCTGAAATCAGTTTACTCTGAAACCTGGATTCTACCTTGCAGCTTTAGTCATAGTTTTAAAGAGTTCTCTTCCTTACCCTCTGCTTTTCCTTTAAATGAATAGGGAGCCAACAGTGGTGTGTCCTACAGAAAGAGTTGTAAAGACTTAGTGAAGGGTTTAAGAATGGGGGTGAACTGGCAGAGATGGTGTGACACAGTGGGAATTTTCTGTAATATTTTTGATGCCTATGTGTGCCTTGGTTTCCCACTGCAATTTGCATTGCTAAAAGTGCTCAGTCTGCTCTTTGGGGCTGTGCAGGACATAAGGTGAGGGTGTCACCTTGCTGTCTGGGCCGCAGTGAATAGGGCCATTAAGGGACCTACTGAAAGTGATCAGTATCAATGCAGAATCCCAAAGACAATGGAAAAGCCCCAATGCCTAACCACTTACACCAGGAAACAATAACCAAGAGGAAGAAGGTTTCCTGCCATCATCTCTCTGCAGGAAAGCTGAGCAGAGACCCCAGCTTGAGAGCAAGGAACTGAGATGTGACAGGCAGGGAATAAAGTTTGGGCTCTGGAAGAAGCTGGCTGCTCTCTCCTGGGATGGACAAAAGAGAGAGAAAAAGAGCACCTAAGATGGAATCCACTACAGGTTGGCTGGTGATTTGCTCGGGCTTGACCAGTATGGACTATGCTTTTTCCTCTATTCCTCTACACTAGCCTAACAACTTCCGATGCAATGCTGTGTCCCAGGTGACTAAAAAGCTCTACTGTTTTGAAAACACTGCTTGGGTGTCACGACTGCACGATGTGCATTAGTCCCTGAAGAGTGTACAGTTGGACTGACCAGACAGAGCTTGCAATGGGAAGCAGGAGTGCTGGAGCCCAGCTGCTCAATCTAGGAGACAGTGAGGCTGCGTGGCCAGAGGGGAAAGTAAGCTGGTACAGTCCAATACGCTGTGCTGGACCGGACCGATTTCCCCAGCCTGGCGATTTAAAGGGCCCGGGGCTCCCTGCAGCGGGCCAGAGCCCCGGGCCCTTTAAATCACTGCTGCAGCCCTGCGGTAGTGGGGCAGAGCTCGGGCAGTGATTTCAAGGGCCAGGGGCTCTGGCCGCTGTGGAGAGCCCTGGGCCCTTTAAATCGCCACCCAAGCCCGGCTGCCGGAGCCCTGGGGTAGCGGCAGCAGGGCTCGAGCGGCGATTTAAAGGGCCCGGAGCTCTGCTGCAGTAGTGGCAGCCAGAGCGCTGGGCCCTTTAAATCGCCCCTGAGCTCCCAGACGCCTCTGCAGCTGGTAGCTCCGGGGGTGATTTAAAGGCCCCGGGGCTCCCAGCCACAGCGGAGCCCTGGGGCCTTTAAATCTTGATTTAAAGGCCCCAGGTATTTAAAGGCCCCACCTCTTCCAGTTGAGGCCATGCCCCCTGCTCAGGACTCTAGTGTACCGGTAAGTCCTTTAAGTTACTTTCACCCCTGTGCATGGCCCACCCTGAAGGAAGACCTTTTGGGGGTCTGCCATGCTTCAGGAGTTTCTCCAAGAGACTGTTTAAAAGCTGGGCATAGCAGAGATCCTGTGGATCCATGACTGATGTTAAGGAGGAGTGAGTTCTACGCCCTAGAACATGCCATCACCTGCAAATAGGTAGATGTCCTCAAATTAAAGAGGAAGATTAAGAAGAAGAAAAAATAACTCCGCTCATTCCTCTTGTTGTACACATCTGTCCTATGTACACAAACGTTCTTATTACTACCTCCCTTCACCACTCCTGCCTCCAACTGCTTGTTGCACCCACTTGCCAGGCCTGGAGAAGACCAATGGTGTGTTTAATGAGGTATCCTCTCTCCCATAGAGAATGCATCAGCCTCTCATACTATACCTAGTTATGTTGAAATTATAAGCTTTTTTGGACAGGACCTGTCTTCCAGTCTGTGTTTGTACAATACCTTCTATACGGGGACACTGATCTTGATTGGGGCATCAAGGTGCTACCATAGCACATACAATAATAATGCTGAGAAGACGTGTCTTTAGTTAGGCATGATTCTTGGAGCAGATCTTGTATAATTCGTCCTAATAGCATTCATGCATGACACACACTTTTGCCACTGTAGGTGGGATCCCTAAAAGGTGAGGGCATTATAACTCAAATATCCGTCAGGCTGAAGTTAAAGAATGGGATCATAAACACAGCTATGGGTCTAGTGGAGGGCTATTGCCATAGCTCTGCCATGTCCAGGGCAAAGCTATAGCACAATACAATTCCCGGTAGGGTTGCCAGGTGCCTGGTTTTCAACACCAAAAATCCAGTTACCGCAGGTTGGGGGTGGAGGAGGTGCTGGGTCATCAAACCCCTACCAGCCCCTGTTCAGTCGGGGCTGCATCCTACCTACATCTCGTGGGCAGATAGGCAGGCAGACTCCATGTCAGACAGCAGCTCCATGTCAGACAGCAGCTCCCAAGCAGAGGGAGCCCAGGCGGGAGTGGGGGAGGGAGATGGAGTGGATCCAGCTATGAGGAAGGGGAAGGGGGCAAGCAGCGAGCGATGGGGGGAGGGGAGGAGACTGGAGGGGAGGAGAGGAGCGAGCAGTGGCCGGGTTTGGGAGAGGCAAAGAAGGGGGGGACCTGGAGGGAAGATGTGGAGTAGGGGCAGGGTAGGAGGGTCTGTTTGTCAACAATTAGAAAGTTGGCAATCTTAATTCCTGGTAGCTACAAGTACTGCAGCCTCACTGTTTAAACAAAGTTTTATTGAAACTGTGGAGCTTACAGCTGTTGAAACTGTCATCTGATGTATGAGTACTGTACTAAACACAGCACCATCTGGGAGAAGGCTGTGTGACATAGTAAGCAGGATAGGCCATTCAGAATTGGGAGGAGATCCTTCACAGCCTTCCTAGAAATGATTTAAAAATACAGGGCCAAATTCTCTGCCGGCACAGCTCCAGTGAAGTTGAAGATGTAATGATACCACAGTCAATAGAGTTATTCTAGCAAAGACTGTGGCCTAAGCTTTGTTCAGTTCTGGAACCTACACAGACCATGGATCACATTAATTTGTCTGCTGAGGAGAAAATTGTGGAGAATTGCAAGTGCAAAATTTCACCAAAATATCCATTTTCATAAAATTCCATGAAGTATAATCTTTGGTGAGTTCTAGTTCCTTTTGAGAGAGTCCTCCATCTCTGTACATAATCCTAGTCACCTGTCTAGCTAAAATTTAATTTTCCCAGAATGGAAACACACACCTTATTTACCAGGGACTTTGTTTCAATTTATTGCTATGACTCTCATACTCAGGTCAATGACAACAGATATCTGTACACACAAAACTTTGAGCGGGCGTGTATAACATTCAAAATGCTCTGTGCTTTAAACCTCCACTACACCCTTTGCCACACCCTAACATTTTAAGCAGAGACTCAAAGAGCTTAGCTTGCTTAGCCCAAACAAAAGAAGGCTATTGGGAGATATGATTGCTCTCTATAAATACATCAGAGGCCGGGATAAATACCAGCAAGGGAGAGGAGTTATTTAAGTTAAGTGACAATGTGGACACAAGAACAAATAGATATAAACTGGCCATCAACAAGTTTAGGCTCGAAATTAGAGAGATTTCTAACCACCAGAGGAGTGAAGTCCTGGAACAGCCTTCTAAGGAGAGCAGTGAGGGCAAAAAAACCTAAATGGCTTCAAGACTGAGCTTGATAAATTTATGGAGGGTAATGTTATGATGAGATTGTGTACCACGGAACGTAGCTGATCTGCGACTGCTAGTAGCAAATATCTCCAACAGCAGATGATGGGACACTAGATGGGGAGGGCTTTGAGTTACTGCAGAGAATTCTTTCCCAGGTGTCTGGCTGGTGGGTCTTGCCCACATGATCAGAGTATAACTGATCACCATATTTAGAGTCAGGAAGTAATTTTCCCCCAGGACAGACTAGCAGAGACCCTGGGGGTTTTTCATCTTCTTCTGCAGCCTGGGTCATGGGTCACTTGCAGGTGTAAATGGTGGATTCTCTGTAACTGGAAGTCTTTACTGGAAGTCTTTCAACATAATTTGAGGACGTCAGTTACTCAGACAGAGGATACGGGTCTATTACAAGAATGGGTGGGCAAGGTTCTGTGGCCTGCAATGTGCATGAGGTCAGACTATATAATCATGATGGTCCATTCTGACCCTAAAGACTATCAGTTAAATGGGTATGGGCACAGGGTTTTTATGAAGTGATATAGGTTCAGAGATCATGAAAAATATGTATGCCAATCATAATCCTGTTCTTACAAAATATAGTTGGTAGTTAATTCTCTGAGATTCAGGCATGAATGCAAAAGAAATCTGACACAAACCATTTGCACCAAGATTTGAATGAAAACTTCCATTTGTATTTTTTTTTATCAAGTTCAAAGACTTAAAATAATTTTAATCTGTGGTCTCTCATGGGACTAGTCATATGCTTAAATTTAAGCACATGCTTAAGTGTTTTGCTGGATCAGCGTCAGAGTGCGCAGCATCTTGCAGGATAAGGGCCCCTGGAAGAGGCATGCCCTCAACAAATCCCACCCCCTCCTCTCATTACTGATGCTTTGATCGGCTTGGCATTCAGAAATATTGCCGGCCTCTACCAAGCCACCTGTGTTAAAATATTTCTTTAACTGTGAAAAGCTAGAGACAACAAGCAACAGGGGTGCACTGTTTTGTTTCTGATTTCACAGTATGCATAAACACCTTAACTGGCTGATGTCACTGTTTCACAACTATTGAATTATCATATTTCTGCAACACAGAACACTCTGCGAGGGAGGTCAATATTATTGGCAACAGCACAAGAAAGTTAAGGATGCATAATCTGGTTTTTAAAAAATCCATTAACCAAAATAGCAAATTTCCATCAACCTCTCTACCCTCTCCTGCAAAACACACATTTGGGAATATTTAAATGTGTGTTAAAAGTCCATTTCCTACTATATTTCCCATCTCATGGCTCCTTTGGGAGAACCTAATTCATGAACAAACAATTCCCAGACCAGATAACTAATTTCTTTGCTGACCTCTTTCCATATAACCCGACAATAAGAGAACTCCAGTCTCTGTATTGCCACTTTCTGGTGGTGTTTATGCTGCTTTACCGCTGATGTAATGGAAAGAAATTAACATGCTATCATCATCATTATTTATTATTATGATGATGATGCTAAAGACTGCAAGGAAAAGTGGGGGTTCTTGAAAGTTTAAATTTTCCATGAAAAAACAAAGTGCCATATAATCATTGGGTGCATACAGAAGGTTAAAAAAAATATTCTGTCAGGAACCATCAATAATTTGGTATTTTTTTCAACACTTCCAAAAATGTTAATACAACTCAACTCATTCTGAATAGTGTCTCTCATACACACCATCCCAGGCATATTACAGAAGAGATGCTGTCTCTTGGGACTGAACTGTCCTTGGACTTTTCATGCATGTGAGGATAGAGACAAGCATGGACAAAGCGTCTTGTTCCAGCCCCCACCACATTCCCCCAGCAAGGACTGGGAACAACAGCCCTGCAATCAAGGAAGTGTAAGGATTGTTCCCTCCTAGCACCTTCGAGGGAGCAATTCATTGTAAACAGAATGGGTAGGAGACAGGGACCTACCCCACTCCCCATTATGTCAGCCCACAGGGCTAGCCAGACATTGGAAAGTGAGCAGGCTGCATATGTCCCCTGTACATTGGGGATTTCAGGGATAGTTTGTACGCCTGGAACTCAAGCAATTCATCTATGCTGACTCTCCAGGGGCCATGTGGCTCCACACGGACCCCAAGAGGGGCAAAGTACCATAATCTGGTTCTTAAATAATAGAGGGAAAAGAAAATTAAGAAATGCAGGCAGTGGTTGGGGGGAGGGGTGGGACTTTTTCAGAGGAGATTTGGGAAATAGCTGGATAGGTGACGAGCCAGAAAGATACAGGAGACTTGTTCCAGGTGGCAAGAGCTGCAACGAGCAGTCTCCTACCAACACTGGTGAGGTGTGTCTGAAGAAACAGGGATTTAGAGAGAGAGACAAGGGGCCTGATCCCAAGAGAAGTTGATCACCTGAAATACCCACTGAAGTCAATGAGAGATGTGGTCCCTCTCAGGCTTAGGCTTGAAGTCAGTGAGGTAGTCTGGAGAAATTCCAGCCTGAAATGAACGGGGGGCCAATGGAAGAGAAGTGTGATGTGGTATGTTTTGCTCATTGAATTCCTTTCAAATGTATGTTATAACTCAGATACCTTTGAAATCTTCAACGTTAGCATATTATTTAGTACTTAGTCCTCCATCCTTCTGGCATAGATATTAGCAGTGGAACCTATTTCCAAGCCAGTACCTGTCTTCTCCTTGCCACTTACACTCATGATTCATTGTTCAGCTTTAGCTCTCCATATATAACTAACTCAGGGAGACTAAATAAAAAAAAGGGTCAGTGGGGAGCTATTATGCATAGGAACCAATAAGCTCAGTTTCCTCTGCAATTCAAAACCGTATCAGCTTCTGACAGATTCTCTTTAAACTGTGTCATCCTCTGCTGCCCTTGAATATATGAAAGGAGACATGGTGTGTATATGGGAAAGGGCAGTAGTTGGGGTAGAAGGTACCTAATGGTGTCATATTTCAAGCTAGCATCTATGCTCCCTGGAGGTTATCTTGCATTTAATAAAGTGTGCAGTGAGCATTTCAAATGGATATGGTTATGGCTAAATGAACAGTGACCATTAAAGAGCATCTCTTCTGCCCAACCCTCAGGATTTATGTCTGCTCATACAGGAAAAGTAACTTACAGTACTGAGCACAGGTTAAAACTTGCACCTTGCTTGTATGACAATGCTGCACCAAGTAGCGGTGTGTAACTATATTCTCCTACATGCTTCCGTAGTTAGCTATATATCAACACCACACCTAAAACCCATATAGCCACGTGTGTATTTTATATGGATGCTTACTGTGTAATTAATAACTTTGACACATCCTTACAAAATATGAAGCCCTTTAACATATGTATTAAAATTTTCCATTCTTGAGAGATTTCAAATCCCCAAAGATTTCAGTTATTCTTATAAAAGGGACTCCCTGTTATAACAGTATTTTAAATGCCCAAGGGCCATACTCCATTTAGCTTAATGGTCATGTTATACATTGAGGGGTTGTTATGGAGACTGTTCTGAAGTATTCCTAGAAATTTCAGTGTATAATTAGTGGTGGATGCTACAACACGACTGTCAAGTTATCTCCATGGAAACAACCAGAAAACCTATACTTTTTTGGTTGCAAGAAATGATCTGCATCAACACTGCTTTTTATAGACCTTAAAGATTCTATTAAGGGCTCACTGATTGCCTTGTTTGTTAGTTAAATTCAGCTTAGATATACAGGGTAAAATTCTCTCTTTGATGCACGTGTCTAGCTCCCACTGATTTCAACAGAAGTTACCTATGTGCCATCACAGATGGAATATATTCCATACAAAGTAGATGGATGACATTATCCCTATGATTAGTAAGACTGAGGATGATATATATGTTAGAGATGGAAGAAGTTAATTTTCAAAAATCTTCCTATTTTCCCTGTAATCCCTTCTTCTACTTGGCTCTTCTCTGCACACCTGAAGCCTTGAGAGCATGGAAACTCACTCTCTAACTGAAAGGTAGACACGGCTCACATCTGTGCCACTCAAGGCACCTGGCAGAAGAGGCTGATGAAGAGTTATACAAAATTCTCTCTCTCCCTCACATTCTGGGCACATCACTACACAGTTCTTCCAGATCAGGGAGTGAGGTTGGGAGCAAGATTCTTATACTTTGCACTATACCATGGCTAAAGGTAATATATAGTACAGATAAAACTCCAGTCAGAGTTTATTCAGTTCTTGTATAAGCAATTTGATAAGTTCCAAAACAAGGAAAAAAGGTGACCGTCAGCAAGAGCTGCTCTTACGTTAGTTTGAGTATACCTGTACACCAAGTATACTTTAATCTGTAACACTGACTGGTCAAGTGCAGTATAACACAACATTATTTTGTATAAGCTTTTACACAAGTGATCACACAGGGCCAGTCTGTGAACGCTTTAGACCCACTGGTGGGAAATTTGTTACACCAGTGGTTCTACTGACGTCACTAGGACTGACCCATGTGCATCCATTACCTTTGAAAGGACTTCTTCTGTGAGTAACTACATATCAGCAGGAATAAGGGGTTCACAACCTGACCCATAATATTTTACAGTGTTAATTCAGCTATAGAGCTAAACAACAACTAATAGCACAGCAACAGGAAAATTAAGAGGAGCGAGAGAAAGACATTTTAGGGGAGGTTCAAAGACAGTGAAATGTTGATAAGGCAGAGTGATTCAGAAATCTTTGTCTTGCTTTCCTTGGTACTTGAGCTGCTGTTCCAGATGGCTGGAACACCAGCAGAGAATGCCTTTGGCCATTAGATTGTGTGAAGAAATGGAGAGGCAGCAAGCAGAGCTAGATTTTGGGCTTCATGAAGCTCATGGTCATGGGCCCCCCAGGTCTGGGAGAATCTTGGCTTTCTTCTAAAAAAAGCCAAAGCACGGTAATAGCTCCTTCCTGTTTGTTAGGGTGACTATATTTCCCAAAGGGAAAATGGAACACTGCACGGGGCTGGCCCGAGCCCTCCCCTGCCCCACCCCCTGGAGCTGGCCCAAGCCACTTGCCTGAGCCCTGCCTGTCCCCCACCTGAGCTCTGCCACCCCGCCCTGTGCAAGGCTGGCATCTCCACTCACCCCCTCACATGTTCCTCCTTACTGCACCTCACTTGTCTGACAAAAGTGGGCATTTGTCCCATTTACTCTTGTCAACTGATCAAGTCAGCAAGACAATTGCACAAATGCCAAATTTTGCCAAAAAAGTCAGGACGCCCAGGACAGGGCTTAAAAAAAGGGACTGTCCCAGCCAAAACGGGACATATGGTCATCCTATTGTTTGTAGATAGCCTTCAAATGTAAACAGATATCATCCATTTTCTGGAGCTGAAAAGAACATGGATCTGTGCTACACTTCCTCAGCGTGAGTCTGTAAGGGCATAAAACACACACGTACAAAGCAAAGTTATTCATTTTGGGGTGCATCCTAAAGAACCAGCTCACTAACCCTCTCCAAACGCTTTAGGCTGGCTCTGTGCATAGTGCTATGATCACACCAGGCTGGAGTCAGTTATATTTGAGGTGAGAAAAGCAAGATATTGTTCCAGAAGCCCCCACAAAAGTACTAAAGCCATGTCTGGCAGCCAGTATGAGCCATAAGAGGGATTGGGGAGGGGCGTAGAAAGAGACAAGGCCCATGAGGTAACCTGGGGCAAATATATCCAGTGATAATGAATAAGGAGCTAGTACAGCTGTCTGATGACAGGGGTGATAGGATTGTGCGTCTTTTGTGTGTGAAATAGCTAACAGCAGCAGTCTGCATACACTGCAGCCTGTAGAGTTGGGATCTGGGGAGACAGAGAAGGCAATTACAATCTTCAAATGAGATTACAGTAACTCTTCGCAGTCAGAGTACAAGAAGTCAGTAGAAGAGCCAATGCAGTTTGACTTCAATTGGATTATATTCATTTTTTTATCCTTGGGAGGAAGGAGAAAGAAAAGGAAGCATCCAAAATCTATTCCCCATCCTCCTCTTCGCAATAGACTAATTCAGTTGGGACCTTCTGGGTAGAGGCCAAACATACAACAGTTCACCAAAATATTAATCAGATAGCTGTATATAATCTGACATGCTTACATTCCCATAAACTCAGAGCATTGATCAAATATAGCACTGAGAAGCAATGACATTATTCCTCCTAACTCAACAATTTCAACTGCGGCTGTCGCCTAATTCCTAGAGACCCCAACATGTTTAATCTCTCAATACAGATTAACAGCTCTAATCTAAATAAACCTCACTGACAGCACTATTAGAGCTCATTAGAGTTCTCACCAGATGTTTCAGTTTGTGTATACGAGTGACTCTGGTTTTTCATTCCAATATATGACCCATGATACGAACATATTTTGTGAATTAAAACATGCAGTCTCAACATATCTTCAAATTCTTGTTCTTCTGGGGGTAAATCAATCCAAAGCAGAGACAAAAGATTCCATCTTTGTACATCTTAAAGGTAGTTTTTGTTTTTATGGACACTTCTCAATGTTTCTCATGTGTCTATACAGCTATGACTAATACACACAGTATTTGCTTTTACACTGAATGTGCAGAGTGCATTTATCAGTATGAATATCACAGAGTGTACATGCAGACTGATCCTGAGGTACTCAGCAATGCGTCAACACCAGAACTGTCAACAGTTGTTACAGTGTGGTTGTAGCCACGTTGGTCCCAGGATAGTAGAGAGACAAGGCGAGTGAAGTAATGTCTTTTATTAGACTGACTTCTGGGCCAGACCTGCAGAAGAGCTCTGCTCAAAAGCTTGTCTCTTTCACCAACAGAAGTTGATCCAATAAAAGATATGACCTCGCCCACCTTCTCTCTTGAACAGTTGTTCCAGACCAAAGAACCTGAAAAACCTCCTGTGGTGACTAAGTTGCTGCAGACAGTCAAAGTATATTAAAAATCAAGTTATGCCCCCTAGTCCATATTTATTTTCTAGCCCCTAGAAAATAAATAGACAAGGAAACCAGATACGTAGATTGCATAAAGAACGTCTCACTGTATCTGTAAAGCAGGACTCTTTAGGGATCATGGATGGTATACTGGTACATCAATGCTTAAGAAGAAATGTATCACCAGTCACATAGGTACAAAGCATCCGAATGGAAAACAGATCCTTGATTCTCTGAACCTCTTTCGGGGCCTGGGCTGCTATCAGAGGACTACAGCACTCTCCTTTCTTGGCTAATTCTCAAGACAAACACATTCTGGCCTGAACTGCTGCTTCTTTCCAACTGCTGGTGAAAACTCCAGTCAGTCTGAGAGTTTAAGGGGATGACTTGGGGCACAACTCAGTCCAAGAAAAATGCTCGTGTGGGAATATAATGCTGCTGCTGCTGCGATCCAGTGGAGGGGGAGGGGAAAACTTACAACCATGGCCACATCTCCGTCATTTTATGTGTCTAGTTTTAAATAGTTTCTATTATTTCCTATTTACATTAACTTTCTTCCCTTTTCTCTGTCATTTTTAAAAGAATATTAAAAGTGTGGCTAAAATACATTTTACAATGTTAGGTAAGGCTAATCTGAATCTGCCACTATGGTATCTTGTGCTGTGATCCACTCAATCCTCACGTGCTGGCCAAGGTTGGCGACCTCCAAAGGACACCTAGCTGCCACGGGAAGTGGTGCTGGTGATTCGGTAGGTCTCTCTCTTCCAAATGAATCGATAGTTAAACCAATGTCCTGCACAATGTTGGATGGCAATACGATGCCATAGGAGCCATCCTTCAGATGAAACATCAAACCAGAGTCCTGAGCTCTTGTGGTCATGACATATCCCATGACAATTTTATAAGACTTGGTGTATTAACTCCACTGGTCTGGCTAAATTCCAGTTCAAGTAATTATATTCTGACCATCCGCCCCTCGCCCCTCACAGAACTATTGGTATAAAATAGTCTTTTCTTCTTCTTCCTCTCCCAAAACTGTTGGGTAATATTTCTATATTTTGTTAAGCAGCTGCTGAGTTGCACCCTAGAGATGGCTGCACTTCAGCAGTGGTCTGTGTGTATTGCTTACATACCTCAGAAGGGTACTGTGAGGCTTAATACCATGCTGGTAATGTGCTTTGAGACTCTTGGATGAAAGGCACTACAGAAATGCAAAGTACCAGTTGTATCATTATTAATTGGAGCTGGACATACCACATGTACCTGCGTCCTCTTTATAGTCAGGACAAGGCATATAAATGACTATTGAGCAACAGTATAGACATTGCAATAAAGGTTACAAAAAGGTAAGAAAACTCATTTTCTCCTTTAAATAGCTATTTTGTTTTGGATAAAAAAAACTTTAATGCAAACAAACTTAACCTTTATGGGCTGATTTCAAGAAAACAAACATTGACTAAATGAGCATGAAAGTTTAGGGCTATATCTTTAGCTAGTGTAAGCTGGTGAAACTCCTTTGACAACAATAGCATGACCATATTTTGTGAAGGCTACATCTAGAGCTGGCTCTGAACAAAGCCCCCAAATCTAAACATCCCTGAACTTTGGGAAAGCTTTGATCCCGATACAGATTTTGAGGCTCTGACCCATTTCAGCTGAGGAAGGCCCATGTCTGCTTTACAATAACATCTCCCACTACTTCTCATCCTCCTGTCTTTTGATACTTCATAAACACTACACGTAGAATCTGTTCTCCTTATGCACAATATTAACTAACAGGGTTCGCTATTCCCATGTAGCATGCACCTCTGCCAAGTACATAATATTTCAACAGCAAGCTTTAAATCAATTGACTTGCTACCAAAGAACAACAAGAAGGTTAAGGCACTAAAACCTCCACAGCCAGACTCTTCCTAGAGCTCCTAGGAGAAATTCAAGCCAACAAGAAATGCCATGGGATTAGCAGAGTTTTACTGAGACAGACTTCAGAAATACTTAATACAAAAACAGTGACACTCCTTTCCCACAGCCACCAGAACAAAGACTGAGGAGTCATTTATTGCAACTTGTAAACAAATGTATTATACAAATCCATTAAAAAAGCAGTTTCATTCATTTTAGTGGGAAAAACTTGAGGACAAACTGCTCAGGGGAGTTGAGGCTTCAGAGTATCACACATGGTAATGATTAAACTGGGTAATTTACATATAGGAAATGGGAGTCAGACCAGCTCTTCTGACTTTATATACTGTGGATAGTTTAACAGTTAAGCCATTAGCTACTCAATGCAAGTATCACCCATTTCAGGTTTTTGGTTTTTTTTAATTAACTTTATTGCAACAGTCACCCAGGGAAGGGTCATTTTGTAAACTTTTCCTGTACATTTCACGTGGTATAAATAAACTTGCAATTAATCAGACATTGTTCTTCAGCGCAGCAGAGAATGGAGTTTTGTTCACTTTCACGGGGATGTCATAGTATAGCTCCCTCTCTTGGCAAAAAGCATTGCGCTACTCGGACATTATGTGGACACTTCCCCCTTCTCTGGATGGGGGGTAATATGGAGGTTACTGGAACCTTGTTGTGCCCCTGTGGATCCTTACTGCTGTTGCATAAAAAGTAAGACTGGTTCATCTGGGTCTAGAATAGCTCTGAGCAAGAAAACACATCCCCCTCAGAAGGGGACAGATGGCATCAATCAGCACAAAGAAAACAGGATAGGTGGTTTATTTAAAACCCCTTGTTCACCCACCACTCTTTCAGTTCATTGTCAAAATAGCCCTTGATACGGTTGCCATCAGATGACACGGGGCCAAATTCTGCCCCCATAGAAGCCAAAGGGAGTTGTGACATTGGCTTCTATGGGTCCAGGTTTCGGCTTTGTGGTTCTGAAAACCAGTGCTTCCGGAAAGGAAGAGACAACACGGGAAACAATTGCTGGCAGACACCAATGTCGTTCTCAGCAGCAGTATCTCACTTTCCACAAGTGGTATTTCTTGTATCTAATTGCAATGCTTGGAGCCAGTAGGTCAGATTCTCAGTTGGTATGGCCCATTATTTTGGGGGTAGTCACAGGTGACTGATACAGGCTGCCTCAACTCTGCTATGTGTAGGGATGAAATAGACAGATGCACCTTGTGTCTAATTAGAATGGCTGGGGGAAGAACAGGGATATGGAGGTTCAACTAGCTCACAGTTTACCCACGGGAAGTAGAGATCCTCCAAGTTCAGCTGATGGTCTCTCTCTTACCTTTGCAAGGAAACTCCAGGCTGCATATTGCCAAGAGGATGTGATGCTTTTTAGCTTCACTGTGTGCAACATCAGAAAGAATCCCAACAGTCCACTGTAAAGGGTTGAAAAAGCTTCCATTATTAAAGAGAAATTCTCTCAGCTTCTATTAGCCAGAATCTTACAGGTTTCTTGGTATCTCTTTTCCTATTACAAAACTAAACAAACAGGTAGTGTTGATCAAGAACTGGAGTAGGTGATTTGGTAGACAAAGAACTTATTTTATGTCTAAAAGACCCTGTTTTTTTTTTCCAGTCAGGGGCTGCAGTATAAGTAAGAACATTTTATGAGTTCATGCTTGGTCTTTAATGGGTGCCAAAATGCACTAGCATAATCCATGCTCTACAGGTGACTGGAAACATGAAGTCAAATTCTGATGTTCCAATGGCTCTAATTCAAATCATTCAAGATTTCAATGGGAGCCAGACATATACATTTGGCCCATATTCTCACTCAGTCCAACTTCTGTGATTGCTTGAGCTGAAACAACCACTGGAGAATTTCAGTTTCTAATATTGCCATGTTGCTTAACCTTCCTAAAGACATAAAATTCAAATTAAAATGTCAAATGTATCTTCAATTATGGTAGATAAAAATAAATTAATAAATCTGTTGGGGAATAAGACATCCTGATGCTCTTAACTGACAGATGAGGTGAATTCATAGAATCATAGCATTTAAGGTCAGAAGGGACCATTATGATTGTCTAGTCTGACCTCCTGCACAATGCAGGCCACAGAATCTCACCCACCCACTTCTGTAACAAACCCCTGACCTACGTCTGAGCTATTGAAGTCCTCAAATCATGGTTTAAAGACTTCAAGGTGCAGAGAATCCTCCAGCAAGTGACCCGTGCCCCATGCTACAGAGGAAGGCGAAAAAAACCCAGGGCCTCTGCCAATCTGCCCTGGAGGAAAATTCCTTCCCGATCCCAAATATGGCAATCAGCTAAACCCGAAGCATGTGGGCAAGACTCATGAGCCAGACACCCAGGAAACAATTCTCTGTAGTAACTCAGATCCCACCCTATCTAGCGTACCACCACAGGCCATTGGGCATATTTACCGCTAACAGACAAAGATCAATTAATTGCCAAAATTAGGCTATCCCATCATATCATCCCCTCCATAAACTTATCAAGCTTAGTCTAGTCTTGAAGCCAGATATGTCTTTTGCCTCCACTGCTCCCCTTGGAAGGCTATTCCAGAACGTCACTCCTCTGATGGTTCGAAACCTTCGTCTAATTTCAAGTCTAAACTTCCTGATGGCCAGTTTATATCCATTTGTTCTTGTGTCCACACTGGTACTGAGCTTAAACAATTCCTCTCCCTCTCCGGTATTTATCCCTCTGATATATTTATCGAGAGCAATCATATCTCCCCTCAGTCTTCTTTTGGTTAGGCTCAACAAGCCAAACTCTTTGAGTCTCCTTTCATAAGACAGGTTTTCCATTCTTCAGACCATCCTAGTAGCCCTTCTCTGTACCTGTTCCAGTTTGAATTCATCCTTCTTAAACATGGGAGTCCAGAACTGCACGCAGTATTCCAGATGAGGTCTCACCAGTGCCTTGTATGATGGTACTAACATCTCCTTATCTCTACTGGAAATACCTCGCCTGATACATCCCAAGACCGCATTAGCATTTTTCACAGCCATATCACATTGGCGGCTCATAGTCATCCTGTGATCAACCAATACTCAGAGGTCCTTCTCCTCCTCTGTTACTTCCAAGTTATGCATCCCCAGTTTATAACAAAAATTCTTGTAATTAATCCCTAAATGCATGACCTTGCACTTTTCACTATTAAATTTCATCCTATTACTATTACTCTAGTTTACAAGGTCATCCAGATCTTCCTGTATGATATCCTGGTCCTTCTCTGTATTGGAAATACCTCCCAGCTTTGTGTCACCCGCAAACTTTATTAGCGCATTCCTACTTTTTGTGCCAAGGTCAGTAATAAAAAGATTAAATAAGATTGGTCCCAAAACCAATCCCTGAGGAACTCCACTAGTAACCTCCTTCCAGCCTGACAGTTCACCTTTCAGGTTGGCCCTTTAACCAGTTCCTTATCCACCTTTCAATTTTCATATTGATCCCCATCTTTTCCAATTTAGCTAATAATTCCTTATGTGGAACCGTACCAAATGCCTTTCTGAAATCGAGGTAAATTAGATCCACTGTGTTTCCTTTGTCTAAAAAAATCTGTTACCTTCTCAAAGAAGGAGATCAGGTTGGTTTGGCACAATCTACCTTTTGTAGAATTCACAGAGCCATTTAGGGTTAACTAATGACAGGGAAGTGAAGGGATTCAAAGAACTGTTTCAAAAAGATTTATGCAACAAATTGTGGCCTGGCTAGTGCAATGGACCAGGGGCATAAAGGGTTGCAAGACATCATCACTAGCAGCATGGGAGAGTGTGATGGGGTATTAACCCTCACACTAGCCTTAAAGGGGCTAATGAGGCTGAGAAGGGGCCAATTAACCAGATAGGCCACAGCTGAGGGGAATTAGGTGGCCTATGTAATTCCCTGAATAATGATGGAGCCCAGCTACGAAGGGACAGGCAGGGCTCATATAAAGCCAGCAAGCTAGCAGCAGAAAGGGCTGCAGTCAGGGAGCCTGAAACTACCCTCTGGACCTTAGAGAGAAAGGAAGGGAATAAACCTAGGTGAGATGATATAGGGAAAAAGGGAATAAGGTTTAAACAGTGCAGACTTTGGCTTCTGATTAGAGGGTCCCTGAATTGGAACTCAGAGTAGAGGATGGGCCTAGGTTCCCCTACCAACCATGGGGGAAGGGGCACCGTCTGGGTAGTGAACGAGAAGACTGCCAGAGACAGTTTGTATGATACCTCCGGGGCGGACAAGCCACAAAGGGAGAGCACCCTGAATCGCAGAGAGAGAGAGAGAGAGAGAGAGAGAGAGAGAGAGAGAGAGAGAGAGAGCGAGGTATGCAACAAGTGGCAGAATGGGCTGCCAGACCTGGAACAAGCTAATCCCTGAGCAACCAAGAGGAGGTGCCCTCGTGGTGAATGACAGAGAGCAAATGTGCTCATGCACATATGTGGGAGAGTGTACAGCTGCACTGGCATGGGTGTACACTGTACCAGTTATAGACTCAGCACAGTTCGCTCCCTCCCTGGAGCAGCAGGAAGGAAGATTGTGACTCCCCAAGTCATGATCCCCCCGCTGGGCTGCTCCAGGGACAGCATAACAAAGTGCTGCCCCTTGTGGAAAAACCAGGATTTACCCCTACATGTGTATTTCCGTATCTTGATACACCAAACAATGGAGAGAGTACTGTAACCGCACAGAGGAAGGAGTTAATGCAACCTTATTCTATTGAAGCATAACCACAAAACCCTGAGGCTACAGCTGGAGCTAGTGATGTCAAGACTTATGGCCTGCAATTAGCAGATATTGCTATGGTGTTAATACAGATAGGTAGGGGAAAGGACAGTGCTAAATACCTATGGTGATACTCTATGTCAATGGTTCTCAAAGTGTGGGGTGTGCCCCCTTAGGGGGGTACAGAGGAACATTCAGGGGGGTGCCTGGTAGGACTGGGGCCAGGCCCCACGGGGGGCAGGGAAGAAGCACCATGCTTCCAGCCCCATTCCATCCCCAGACCAGCTCTGCCTCCAACCCCATTCAGGCCCCAGTCCTAATCCGCCTCTAGGAACAGCTCCACCCTCACTCCCTCTCTGCCCCCATACCAGCTCTGACCCCAGCTGCAGCTCCACTCTGCCCCCCCCCACCCCCAGAGTCAACATATAGGGAGCATGCAGGGTCACACTCCCCCACAGATTTCTTGGGGGTGCCCCTGGCGGGGACACCCAGCAGCAAGGAGACAGCACTCTCCCTGTGTCCCTACAGCCTGGGGAGGTGTTTGCTTTGCAGACCATCCACTGAAGTGAGTCTGGGGGTAGGGAGGCAGAGCAAACAGTGGGCCCCTAGCAGCAGGGAAGGCGAAGCAGCCTAAGGGGTGCGGGGGTTGCTCAGCCAGCAGATAGCTGCCCGGCTGCTTCCTCCCTCCCTGAGCTGCCCAGGCACACAGAGTGCCATTGCCAGGGAACATGTGGCCTCTTCACTGCTGGACATCCACCCCAGAGGTACCAATCTGGGGGAAGGGCATGTGACCCCACACTGCTGCCCCCTGCTCTGGCCCCAGCCCAGCTCCTCCCCCATCCCCAGTTCCGCCCCCAACTCCATCTTCAGCTCAAGCTCTGCTGCTGAGGAAGGCTTGGCTGTGGAGTATTGCGGGGAGGGCACAGACAGATCCCATTAATGGGGGCGGGGGGCATGACTGGAAAAGGTTAAGCACTACTACTCTATGCTGAAAGATTGTAACCATCTCTCAGGAACACTCCTCTGCACCAAACAAAGGGAGGCGTAGCTTTGTGCAAGGAGAAGCCCAGGAACATTTCTTCTTAAGACACCTCTTAAAAAGAAATCTTGAGGTAGATAAAATGCCCACTAAGATAAACGGCAGGTATATTGCGGATGTTCTGCTTTTAGGGCAGTTTACACCTCAGAACTATTGTTCCAGGCACTCTGCACACTCAAGCTGACATTGCTGCATTGTTCATACTTTGCATTTGTGAAGGTTTTCTTCAGAACCATAACAGCTAGACACTGAGGCTACGTCTACACTAGAAACTTCAAAGCGCTGCTGCGGGAGTGCTCCCACGGCAGTGCTTTGAAGTGTGAGTGTGGTCACACACGAGCACTGGGAGAGAGCTCTCCACCTCCACGAGGGGAATCGCTCCGAGCGCTGGGAGCGCGGATACCAGCACTCGGAGCCTGTCCACACTAGTGCTTTATACTTAGGTTATGTCTACACTGCGCACCTTACAACAGTGCAGCTGTGCCGCTCCAGCCGCACCATTGTAAAGTACAGTGTAGCTGCTCTTTGTCGCCAGGAGAGAGCTGTCCCAGCGACAAAATAAGGGCATGTCTACACTTGCCATTTAAAGTGGAAAAAGTCCCTTTTTTGCACAGAAACCATGGGAGCGTCTACACTTGCCAATGACTTTTTGCAGTGAAACTCAGAAATTTCACCTCAAAAAGAAAAGCACCTCCACGAGAGGCATACAGCTCTTACCAGTGATGCTTTTGCAGTGATGTGCAAGTGAAAACAGGTTCTTCCTGTTTACACAGCTTTTAGCCTCCAGGGATATCCCACAGTGCCTAGGTGACCACTCTAGCCTGCATTTCTGCTGCCAGGTAAACAGACACCCATCCCTCCCCAGGAACTTTGAAACTCCCCTTCCTGTTTTCTTGCCAAGTGCTCACTTATCTGGACAGGTAACAATGTCTGCTCCATGGAGCAAACTATCCCCTGCTTGGAGCAATGCTGAGCTACTGGAGCTGGTCAGTGTTTGGGGAGACGAGGCTGTGCAGGGACGCAGGATGCGCCACAATCGCCCCTCCCCCCCCCCCAACCTTCCCACAAGGCCCATCATCAAAATGGAGAGAGCTGCACTATGGGATAGCTGCCCTAGAGCACTGCTCTCATTGGCAATGGAAGTGCTCCTAATGTAAACACTCTGATGCCTGAGGAAGGAAGGAAGTACACAACCAGTGCTTTACTTTCACCGGTTCCCTATCACCAGTGAAACTTACAGCACAAAAACTCTGCAAGTGTAAACATACCCTCAAACCACCCCCAACAAGGGGCGGTAGCTTCATCACTGGGAGAGCATCTCCCGCTGACAAAGCACTAGCCAAACCAGCACTTTTCGTTGTTAAAAATATTGTTGTGGGGGGTGGGGGGGGAGAGGGGCTTCACACCCCTGAGCAACAAAAGTTTTAATGACAAAAGTACAGTGTAGACATAGCCTTACTTTTCAAAAAAATGAAAGTGAGAACCCAGAGAGCAATTGAGAGGTCTGCCCATATTCCCCAACTATTCCTCTGGTCTAGTTGCATTCTCTAGAGTCTTTGAAACTGGGTCTTGTCTACTGGATGAGAAACCACATAACTATTGTGGAATAACTCCATGTGAACACTATATTCTGGGATAAAAGTGACTTGATTACAAAATAATTTCTTCTCTCACAATAAAGTCACTTTTAGTTCAGAACCAAGCATCCACACAGGGGAGCTAGTTCGGAAGAGATCATTCTCTCTACCCCCACCCCACACCATGAAAATCAATTGTAGCATCAGGAGCGTGATCATTTTTCACATTATGTCAACCCTTTTAATAGGTAAATAAGATCAAATAAAGAAAATAAGAAAAGTCCCAAGAAACATCACAACTATTTTTTAACCACTTAGCATGAAAGTTGAAATTCAACCTAAAAATATTAATGGATCTAGTGGACAAAGAGCAGAAGATTAAGAGAAGACTGCAAGTTTCAGCAGAGTAAGGAGGTCTAGAATAAATAATGTAATTCTCACAGGATAACATTACTAGGCTGTGAACTGTTGCTACTCAAAATTGTTACAGCCTTCACCTTTTACACGACTAACCCATTCTGCCAAGTAACAAGGTGTACAGGCAAATAAATCCATGCATACTAATATAGTGCTGAAGACTAATGCCTTGTAATCACCATAAACAGCAAGTTTTACAAGGCCTAATCCAATCTGGGATGCGTTTGAGAGATGCTAAGATAACACGTAGTCCTGCCATGAGTGCAGGGGACTGGACTAGAAGACCTCTCAAGGTCCCTTCCAGTCCTACAACGCTATGGTGTCTATCAAAGCTTTGCTATGGTATGTAAAACTATTTTAATGGTGGCTAGGAACACTCATGGCCATACTGCACATACCTATGCCCCCTCCCCCTCTGATGAAACAACCCCTGGCAAATTTGAATCTCAGGACCTCGATGGCATTTCAGAGGAAGTCAATGCTCTGCAGCTTTACTGCCTTGTGCCAAGAGAGACTATTGTATCTAACTCAGGTTTTACAAGTGTTTAACTGAGAGTCAGCGTTGGAAGTTGACAGAACCAATTATTCTAAAAGCATTCACACACCCCAGTATGGAGAGGTTACCTGGCACAGCAGCTGCTGTGAAATCTGTAGAAGTACAGAAATGGAAAGTCCAACGCACTGAAGAGATCACCTGAGGAACAAAGGAATATGCTCAGTGGAAAACTGGCAAAAATACCCATAGTTACAAACAAGTAGGGAACAGCAATTAAATAGTCATTACAGTATTAGTTTAACATTCCTTTACAGCTGCCTGACTCTTTAAATTACTAAGATTTCCACATTTATAGTGTTATTAATGATTCATTCCTGACTTTCTCAGTTCTAGATGGTTCCTGCCTTTTGTTCAAAAAGGGGGAAGGGATTGTAGAAAATGTAAAAGTATTCTTGGCTAATACGTTTCTAATGGCACATAAATGATTGTGTTGACACTGCAGTTTCCAATGACCAGGCATGCACCACATTCGCTAGTTCTACTGGAGGGCCCCCAGGGGTGAATTTGTTTCCACTGAAGTCAGTTAATTCTTTTAGTTCCACGCTGTGCAACAGGAAACATTTACATGTATTGGCTGCTTCCCTCTCTGGAATTTGAACTCTGTCACAAACAGCAAGTCAGGAGGTTTAAAAACGTTCTTCCAAATATGAGCAGAGTAGCGCTGGTGAATATTTGCATTTCCAGGAAGTCTGACCCATAGAGCTCTCAGGAGTGCCTAGTGTCTGGAGTTCTCTTACCTCCAAGCTCTACAAATTCTCTAAGTGTTTCCCTTCAGTTTTTAAAATGTGTGCCTATTTCACTGGGAATTTCTCTTTCATAATTCCTGATGGGAGGACACAGCAGGCACAGTGGCTTTATAAAGCACCAAAAGCTCCCACTAACTGAAGAGCGGTACCTGTTCATTTCTTAAATGCTTTTTCCTTTGTCTTTCTGACTGGTTGAATCTTCTGTATAAAGAAATATGGACAGGTTCCACCATCACTGCTTTGACTAGTAAAACACGAATTTGCCAGAAACTGGAAATGGGTGACAGGGGATGGATCAGTTGATGATGACTTGTTCTGTTCATTCCCTCTGGGGCACCTGGCATTGGTCACTGTCAGAAGACAGACTGGGCTAGGTGGACCTTTGGTCTGACCCAGTATGGCCATTCTTATGTTCCCTGTTCTAATATACCTCACCTCCCTGAATGATTACTTATTGTTGGCCCTTTGGCCACAGTGAAGGACTAAATCCCACCATGGGCTGTGATGGAGGGGAGAAGTGAATAGTGAAAAAAAGAGATCCCCTTACTCTATGTGCAAGCAGCAGAGTGAGACCTCTATTTAGCATTGAGAAGAGCATGAGGAAGGAAACCCAGCATCCAGGCTGGCTGGTAGGCCTTGGTCTCAAGGGAGCAGTCTACCAGCTAATCCTTGGGACTAGTCCCCAGTCAGCTAAAATGCAGGCTATAGTCTGCAGTATCTGTTAGTCAGGGTCCCATGCTGCTCTTTTGAAAAGGACAGGTAAGGTCCTTATGACAGTCCATTAGATGCAATTAAATATCAGTGCATAGATATCACAGTGACAGGCTCCTTTCCCCTCGCCTCTCTGAACATTGTATCATGGCCTAGATGGTCCTGATCCTACTCCCAGTTAATTCAGTAGCAAGCCTCCTAGTGGTGCAGGATTCAGCCCTGTGGGAGGGCCTGACACAAGTTTACTATGGTTCTTTTGTCATGGCCTTTGTACAAGCAATTCCATGTGGTTTTCTTGTTGACTCTTCAAGATTTTGCACCAGGACGTAGAGTCTGTTCTTAAACTGCATACATTAAAAAAAAAAAAAAAAATCAAACCAGAACCCTAAAAAAATAAATGTTACCACATTCTCTATTCACTTTACCTGCTGGATGGGACACAGAGGCCAAAAGCACCACACTAAAAAAAGAAAAGACATATACTTTACTACAAATTGAATACAAAAGTTATGAACAAAGGAGGGTACAAACAAACTGCCCACAAATGGACAGTGCACCTAACTGTTCATTAATGAGTGAAGTTCTCCCCCTATGCAATGGGACAGCACAGGCCTCTGTATCACTCATGTCATCAAAATGGAGCTTAGGTGGGACTACAGTGCATAAGCCTTGAGCTGGCTCTCTGTACAAGAGTGAATTTTGACCTTGTGTGTGCAGACATGATTTGTGGACATGATTGTGGTAACTGCATGCGCAAATTAAGCATCCAGTTCCACATGTGTGTTTGTGAAAGCACTGTGTTCCCATATTTGTGAGTGTCACACTTAGATGAAATGTCACGTAGATGAAAGGAACAAGTATTCATGTTACAGTTAGAACATCTATAAAGAAAGAGCATACTAGTGAAACTCCTGGCCTCAGCAGAACGAGCAGCATTTAGTTTTCTTTTCTAAAGCTATTTACTGCTGAGTTCCAAACACACTCACAACACTGGAAGGGGAATTTTAAAGAATATTTATCAATGCACGTTTTCATGCATATATAAATTATAAAATCAATCAGGGCCGGTTCTAGGTTTTGTAGCCTTTCAACTAAGATTTGTGAGGCCCCAGCCAGACTTCTAAGACTGGCATAACCAGAGCCAACACCACAAAACTAAAGGGTGAAGGGACTCCCAATCAATACTAATGTCTCTCCTGAAAAGCACCCTGTTGTTCAGTTAATATCCCGTCTCCAAGGATAAAAGACTACAGAATTATTGGTCCTTCACCATGTGCAAAGATTCTGTGGCTGTATGGCTTCAAAGAAGCTATGCTTCCAAAGCCAAGTTCTAGCTGCTTCCAAACTGGAACAATACAGCTGTCCATGATGGTCACTGGAGGAAAAGCAACAAAGATGGAGGGCAGCAGTTCAGCCAGAGGTCAGGCCATGCCTTTTCCTGACTGACCATTAGTAGGCGCTGCATTTATGAAAGTGAAAAGACATGCTGAAGGCATCACAATTTCCACCAATTAATTGCCACGGTCTCCTGCAGTTCCAGGGCAGATCTAGGATAGTTGCAAGGTACCAACCCAACCACTAAAGCCATGGAGACCTGCACAATGAGAAGGAGTTGTGGCTGCCAAAGACAGGGCCTGCAGCAGGGTCTTACTAGAGTTCAATGAAGCATGGAGCTTTTCTGCCCGGTGCAGGGCATACGTTGATACTAAGGTCCCAAAGGGTGTGGAGGTGAGGGTCCTGGCTCTGAAACCAGTAGTGCAGCACACAAGGCAAAGGGGGAAATTACATGTAAAGGATATGGTCAAGTGGCTTAGGCTTAACATTTTCTTCAAAGTACTTAAAATATATATAACCTGGCGGAAAAGGTCCAAAGTCTAAATATCTGTATTTTTAACAAACCACTGTTTTGCCACAAAGACATTAAAAAGTCAACGTTTCTAGATTGCTGGACACACAGTATGTAATTCTCTGCTGCTGCCTCCAAACTAGATACCCAGAAATAAACCCCAATTCCACAAATTTACTGACATTATCAATTCTGCTGGTAAACATAGCAAAGGAAGTGACGGCCTGTTGCTTGTTACTCAATATGAAACACAACAAGGGAATGGAAGTACAAATGAAGCTGCATCAACAGTGGCAAGAGCTATGGCTGTGCTACAGTCCCCGTTTTTACTTTGTACATATTTTACTGACAAGATTGTGGAGAGTAGGAAATGTGTATATGTTTGCCTCGGTAAGAAACTTCATCTGCAAGCAAGGGGAACTGATAACCCTTCGACATCCCAGGCTCAGATCCAAAGAAAACAAAAATCTTACTGGGGAAAGTGGCAGCCTAAGCCAGTGGGTTAAAACTGCAGTAAGCTGCACTGCATTTATATTCTCAACCGGGCATTGGTAGGCATCTTGTGGCACTGCCTGAAGGAAGCTGGGGCTTCCCAAAAAGACAATTTAGGACAGGGAGAAGAAGGAGTAGAGGCACTAGATCGCCACAATTTTTCCAAACCCACAACATTTTATTTTGGGCTGCACCTTGTATGCTTTTCTGTCTGATTATGGAGCGGTTTTGTCAGCAAGAAAAGCAATTTATGCCTGCAAAGCTGCCTTTCATCATTGCAAAAAAATCCAGTGCAGCTTTTTGTGCTCATAAATGAGAAAGCCTAGCAACTCTTCCTAAAGCCACTTATAACGTGGGTGTGCACTCTACAGGCTTTACACATTTTTCTGTCAACACACTTGAATCAAAACCTGAAAACACCCCTCCCCTTCTATGTCCTAGGTTTCTCTTGGTCAGAGACTGTCTGTTGTCTGGCACTTCAGTTTCACGGACAAACATCCAATAGATTAAGAACAACAAATTCAGCCTTTGCTCAGCCTATGGAATTGCCATCATTTCAGGTTTTTAAGCACAAATTAGACAAACATTTGTCAGGTCGGGGTGTATTTAACCCTTCCTCATCATGGAGGGTGGTGGACTAGATGACCTCTTGAGGTCCCTTCCAGCCCCACGTTTCTAGGATTCTGTGTAAGGAATGGCACACAGCCACCACTCCACAGGCGAAAGCTTGACAAGGAATTGTGACTCATTGTTTCTAGGAGAAGCAATTAGTGCCACCACTTTGCCAGGTGCACATTACTTTGCCCTCACACTGCACACCCTGCCAGCTCTGCTAATCACAACATGGGATGGGGAGGAGGATGGAACCAAAACTGCACCCAGTCCTTGCCCATCTGCTGTGGGGGAGAGTACCCAGCATGCATTCCCACCTCTTTACCCACCCCAACCAACACTCCAGCCAAGAGGCAGGGAGCACTAGCATCAGCATGTGTGTGAGCAGGACTACCGCTGGCACTGTTAGGATAAGCCACAACCTGCCATGCATTTTTCTTTCATCCTATGCAAGTTCAGCAGATAGCCCTCCAGAGATAGTGCTTCACTATCTCACTACATGTCCTAGCACCTCATTGCTATCTCAGATTTGAAAAACTAGGGAGCTGCAAGAGTCTTTTCAAATCTGCAGTCTAAAATTATTTGCAACTTGCCTTCTGAACAACAGCAACAGAGGCAGACTGTGGCATTTTTCAGATTAATTCTGTGACGCACTCTATATGATTTTATGAAAGTATGCTGATGAGTGTGAATATAATGTAACTAAAATATGCTTCATGCAAAAGGTCTCTTGTAAGGTATCATTACAAAGCTTATAATCTACTGAGTGTGGTCATCCTATTTGTATAAATGTATCACTCGTGTATCTGAAACTAGAAATATAAAATATAACTCTGAGGGCCTGTTGTAATTATGCGAAGTGTGGACCATTAATGGTGGTTTGGAATCTTGATGGCTCCCATCAACCAGGACAATTAACTGTGGATGGCTCTGTTTGCAAGCAGGTCTTCTTGTGAGTCAGGCTGGGAGGAATGAAGGCTTGGGTCTTACAGTGACATGTGATCATGTCACCTGAACTGGAATCCATCTTTAACCTGGTGTTTTTCCATTGAGAAGAAGTGGTGGGAACTCAGAGGGACAGAGGATTCCTGCCTTATGCAAAAGATATATAAGTGGGTGGAACAGAACAAAGGGGGCAGCCATCATGAGAAATCCCCTAGCTACCACCTGAGCTGGAACAAGGGCTGTACCAGGGAAAAGGACTGTGCCCAGACTAAGAAGGTGTCCAGTCTGTGAAAGAAACTTATTAAAGCATCTCTAAGGGTGAGATTTTCTGTATTCAGTTTTATTACTGTACTAGACTTAAGACTTGTGTGTTTTATTTTATTTTGCTTGGTAATTCACTTTGTTCTATCTATTACTACTTGGGACCACTTAAATCCTACTTTCTGTATTTAATAAAATCACTTTTTATTTATTAATTAACTCAGAGTATGTATTAATATTTGGGGGGGGCAAACAGCTGTGCATATCTCTCTATCAGTGTTATAGAGGGTGAACAATTTATGGGTTTATCCTGTATAAGCTTTATACAGGGTAAAACGGATTTATTTAGGGTTTGGACCCCATTGGGAGTTGAGCACCTGAGTGTTAAAGACAGGAACACTTCTGTAAGCTGCTTTCAGTCAAGTATACAGCTGTTAGGGGACGTGGTTCAGACCTAGGTCTGGGTTTGCAGCGGGCTAGCTCAAACCAGGCAGGGCACTGAAGTCTAAGCTGACAGGGCAGGAAAGCAGGAGCAGAAGTAGTCTTGGCACATCAGATGGCAACCCCCAGAGGGTTTCTGTGATCCAACCCGTCACAAATTCCCTGTGATTTATCTTCCATGTGCTGATTAAAATAACAAGCCCACTTTAAGTCATGACAAAATAGGGCAGATAAGGACTGGGGATTATACAGCTTTTGGAATTAGCTCTAAGTCAGTTTTGCTAGTAAACAGAAGACTCAGCATTCCATACAAAATGTATATAATATTTCCACCATTTTATCAAAGTAGGTTCTTAAATATTTAAACTGTATCTGTCACAGTCAACACACCACTCATTTTTTATGGGGGGCATGGTGGAGGGACAATGACCAAAGCCCAAACACATAATAAAATGGGAAGGGAAGAACAAAGGAAAAGGAAAAGGGGTAAATATACAACTGTTTGCTAATTGAACCCTGCTATCTCTCTCAGACCTCTCAAAGTACTGCTAAATTTGAAAGCAACAAGATGAGTTAAAGCCCATGGAGAGGTAGTTGTGTCCTGCTGCTCTACTCTAGAGCAGCAAAATGCCCCCCTGAAGGGGACAGGACAATAAGACTGAAGATGATGATAACTGGTTATGAGGGAGGCCCTCAAAATGGTCAGCTGGAGTACCCAGTCTTTGATATTGGAACCAAACTTCCCAGCTTTTAAAGATGAACAGTTTCTATCTGGGCTATGTGGCTGACAGATTATTTGTAGACTGGTAGAAGTGAACTTTAATAGGCTTTTCTATAATAGTTTTAAGAAACATCATATAAATGGTGGTCAACTTTCTGAGAAAGATATTTTAAGTGATGAGGTGTGAGAAATGCCATATTTTCAAAATCCGGCAACTCCTTTTTCAGACCTATCTCGTTCTGGAAAGTCCTCCTCCATGTTTCTAATGCCCACACTAAAGACAGTCTCCCAAAAAATTCATTCCAGATTTTATACAAGAATCAGTGCATGCAGGGACAGGAGGCATTAAGATATTTAGTTTGTTTCAGTTACACTCTTGGCAATACTAGATGGAGCAAATATTTGATCTTTTAAAAAAAGAACTTTATACTAATATATTAAAGCCATCCAATAGCTTGGTGGGAAATTTTTAATCTGCTCCATCCAGCCATCATCTACAGTAAAAGTGCAACTTTGTTTTCATAACCAGGCAGTAACACTTTCATCTGACCCTGTTACAGCAATCACTGTCAAGTTGTGTTCACACGGTGGCTTTTTCCTGCACAGCCATCTGTAAACCGTCTGATCAGGGTTAGATAACATGAAGATACAGGCACCAGCAGCATCAGTACGCAGCGGAGGCTGCCCCTTTCCCCACCATCAGTACAGACGCTCCCTGGGTTACACAAGACCCGACTTACGCAAATCCGCACTTACGGAAAAAGTTCTGTAAACTAGAAATAGGAGGGGGTTTTTTGTTGGGGTTTTGTGTGTGTGTGTGTAAGTAATGGTTGGGTAGACATTTCTGACTTACGCAAAATTAGAGTTACGCAGGCGTTCCAGAACGGAAGATTGTGTAAGTCGGGAAGCGTCTGTACACAGCGGAGCTACTAATCTAATAGTGTGAAATTTCCTGAAGAGTGCTACAGTAGACAAGGCCAGTGAGAAGCACCACACATTCACAGAACCTGGCATCTCAGAAGACTGAGACCTTGTCTAGACTAGGATACAAGGTGTGTTGTTAGCTAACACATGCTAACTAACACATTCTAGAAGTCTGGGGTAGACAAGGCAGTGTGTACTTTAACATTCAAAGTTGGTCAAGCTTAATCCTAGGCTTCCTCACTGGCTTTAACTTGATCACCTTAACAAGGGTGACCATATTTCCCTATGCTGAACATGGAACACCCTGTAAAATTACTTGTATTCAAGCAAGTTCAACGGCAATCAGTCAGAACTATGCAGTACAAACATTCACATTAACATCAAGCTGACTGAGCCCCTGGTAAAAAGAAATACTGCGTAGTTGGATTCTTTTATTTATCTTCTTATCTTTAAGGCTGTAGGGTTCACACAGGGAGGGGGTGACACACACTCCCATACACCTCCCCATTGTGTGAGAGGATAACCGACCAACCCCACCTTCCCTCTCTGCTGTCCATGCCTGGCTGGAACCCCAGGACAGACCCATCTCTCCTGTTACCCAGCGCCACGTCTTCCTGAGGCAACACCGGAGTGGGGACATGCAGGGTCACATGCCCCCCCTTCCCAGATTTCTTCCAGGGTTCACACCGGAAGGTGGCCAGCAGCAGAATTTCAGCACTGTGCAGGAGGGAAGGGATGGGAGTTGCTTCCAGCTGCTGGTGAGGGGGGGGGGGAGACCTAGCCCATATCTTTGCAGAGCTCATCTCTTTTAACCGCCCCCCCCCGCCCCTCCCCAGTGGCTGGAAGTAGCTTGTCCCTTCCGGCCTGCACAGTGTCGAAAGGCAGCTAACAGCTCCAGGCTGCTGCTGGCCACCGACATAACCCAGCTGCTTCCTGTGCCCCAGCTACAGCGCAGACATGAAGGGGTTAAGCCTCAGGGTGCATTGTGCACCAGGGCCCAGGGAGCCTGACTGCAGGGGCTTTAGCGAACCCCACCAGAGAGGTGGCTCAGCGGGCGAGGGTGCCTAGAGGGTCAGAGCAGCCCTGCACTCCCTGGGGGCAAGACTCAGGGCAGGAGGGAGACAGGTGAAGAGGGTGCTAAGGCCCTGCCCGGGGGGCTGCTGTGGAGCCTGCAGGTTTGGGTGCGAACAGGCTGGAAATTGCTTCCTGCTCACACACATGCTGATGCTAGTGCTCCCTGCCTCTTGGCTGGAGAGTGGGTTAGGGGTGAGTAAAGGGTCTTGGACTTTCCCGGGGTACTGGCCCAGCCAGAGGCAGTGGGGGAAGGAAGGAGCCTGCTGGCCGGGCTGTTGGTGAGCTGAGCGCTCTGACCAGGGGCTGGTTCTCCGCACAGTACTGGGAGTGGGACATGCCCCACTGGAGGGGGATATGGAGGAGCAGTGGGGCTGGGGAAGTGGGGCAAAGTGACAAAACAGGGAGAAGACAGTGAGAGGGGGAGCGCATAAACGCCAATGGGCAGCAGAGGTGACATGTTACCAGCTGCCGCCTGGCACCTGCCCACACTCACCAGCCACTGCAGCTCGCAGCCAGTGCCAGCCGGAAATGGGACAGTGGGCGGTGCCCTGCTGGCTGAGAGCTGACAAGCAGTGTGGCTGCGCTGACGGACCAGCAGGAGGAGTGGCTGGCCCCATGCGCTTTAGCTTGGCCCCACCACTAGCCCTGTACTTCCACCCCCATATCGGCTACTGGACACCCACCCCCCACTCACCACTGGTGGGCGGGTGGCTGGTGAGCAGGGATCCTGCCAGCAGCAGGACCCACCAGCACTGATGGGGGTGGGTGGGGAGGGAGGACAAAAACGGGCAAATTGTCCGGACACCTTAAATATGGGACTGTCCCTCAAAAAATGGAAAGTCTGGTCACCCTAAGATTCTTAACATCTGTTAATGGCAGCTATGCCCTAGGTTGACCATAACTGGCTAACAGTTTTAAACAGGTTTCAGAGTAGCAGCCATGTTAGTCTGTATCCGCAAAAAGAACAGGAATACTGAACTGGGCTGTAGCCCACGAAAGCTTATGCTCTAATAAATTTGTTAGTCTCTAAGGTGCCACAAGTCCTCCTGTTCTTTTTACGGTTTTAAACAGCACTTAATTAAAATGTTCTAGTTAACACATTTAAAAAACAAAAAAACACTTTTCCCTGGTTTCAACAAGGCCTAATTGCCATGGAACTGAATGTCCCTTTAAAAAACCAAACAGAAATCCAGAGAGCCAAATCAAAGAACTGTAAGTTTCCAACCACCTGCCTCCCTTCTAATCAAAGAAATCAAACCAGCTGTTTTCTAGCATTTGCTTTGTATCAGCAACTTCCAAGCACAGATGACCTGTAAAGCCCTGGATAATGAAAATCTTTGTATGATGATGCTTGTTAACATTTGCTGCTTTTGAGAAGCTGAAAAAACACCTTGTCTTGATTCACACATTTTCACCACCTCTAAAGAAAAGCTTTAAAACTGGGATGCCGGCCACAACTGAAACATCTGATCTTACAGCTCCTTAGCTACAAGCGCTTTCTTTTCCAACATACAAACAGTGACTGCCCACAAGCACTGGGTTAAATAAAACAGTTTTATGCTATAAATCCCCCAAATCTTCCTCTTTCTTATATTTGATTTGGCTGAAAGTTCTCTGGGGGGCGGGAGGAAGCTCTACCTAAATTATATGGCCATGGAAAAAAAGACCATGTTAAGGCTTTAAAACAAGCCTGTGAAATGATGATAATTCTCAGGTAAAATGGAACTCCACATGTCTACTGGGCACAGCTTCAATGGAATTTCACCCATTTACACAGCAGAGAATCTGGCCCTAAATTTGCAACCCAGGCTGTAAAATTTCAGATTTGGATCCAAGACCTGAATCTAAGATTTGGGCCCATCTGTAGTTTTCAACTAAATGACAATGGAGATTCATAGTTCATGCATGTGCTAATTACAAGGAATAGGATTTTATTGCTTGCTTTACTTTTCCACCTCATCATTACACAATAGACCCATTTAGGATGTTCTAAGCAGAACCACTCAGTCAAGAATTAATAGATTATTTTTGTGCATAAACAACATATTTGCAGTTATGTGAATGAACCAGTGTTCAAAATTACAACAGATGTCTGTCTCCATCAAAAATTTGCTTTTTACTTGAGAAATCTAGGAGAACAGATTGATTGCCTTAGGACATAAAACTGCATCATGCAAATGGATACTCATACAGTATCAGTGCATGCTGCATTGCTAGATTTTCTTTGGCACATACAAAACCTGCATTAATAGCCTACTCCAGCTCACCTTATTCATGCAAATTGGAAAGTTTTATCTGACTCAGGTGAAGAGGACCGGACCCTGCTTTTCAACTTTATGTTCACAGAGTTACAAAGTAAAGGTAAAAAGAAAAGGAGTACTTGTGGCACCTTAGAGACTTACAAATTTATTTGAGCATAAGCTTTCGTGAGCTACAGCTCACTTCATCGGATGCTGAAGCTCACGAAAGCTTATGCTCAAATAAATTTGTAAGTCTCTAAGGTGCCACAAGTACTCCTTTTCTTTTTGCGGATACAGACTAACACGGCTGCTACTCTGAAAAGTAAAGGTAGTCAACTAAATGCCTTGGGTCTATCCCACTGATGCGTCTGTATAAGGCCCAATCAGGCAGGCACACACCCACACAACACATTTTCATCTCCAGTCATTCTTTCATCTGGTTCTGCTCCTAGTTCAAGTTCTTGATTTTATTTCCCTTTCAATGTCATCTTTCTCTAGCACCATCTAATAGTGTGCATGCATGGGGCTCACCAGTGGTCAGAGAGACTCACAAGCAGATGAAGGCTGCCACAGTATTATTTCCCATCCCTCAATAACAAAGCAAAAGTAAAAATATGGATGTGCTTTGTGCCTGTCTCTAAATATCACTTGGTGTTTGTCACAGGCAGGCAAAAGGTGACTGAGGTCAGCATAGGTATGCAGAGGTGAGCAGGGAGGTTTGATTATAGAGCCCTACATGTCTTACTTCAGATAAGGACTTGCAAAAATCCAAAGACAGCCATGCTCACTGACTCCCCTTGGCTATGATTTGATACATCCAGTTAATGCCAACAACTAGAGGTCTGAATTATCTGTCCCATAAAAGCACCAATTTTAAAACTCACAGTTACTGCCAATGCTTTTTGTGTGAGATGTGTCTATACTTGATACCTCCCCTTTGGTAATAACTGGTGATGCTTGCTCTCCTCCAGGTTTGCTTTCATCAAGTCGTTGTCTCAATATTACCTTTGGAGATCAGTGATCACTCATAGTTAACATAGTTACCTTTTCAGGTGTAACTTGGCATGTACACCCATTGTCTCACCCCAAATATTCTATATTTTTATAAAGGTACATTAGATTTATTTGGTTAGCAGGAGCATCAGCTGTGCTTCTGAAACAAGGCACTGTTGAAAATGGAAACATCTACCATCTAAGAACAATCACTGTGTATCAAAAGCAAATTCATTTTACCTGAATACATAGTTTATATATTGTTGGTCTAAATCACTAGGGAGAAAAAAGAAAAAAAGAGCTCTATCAGTAAAGCAGTCTAATGGCAGCACCTTCTAGCTAGCAGTGATGTAAAATATCAATATGTTAATTAAAAACATATAAATGGTTTGAACAGTATTTCAATTTTATTGCTCAGTCGTCCTTACTAAGGAAAAACTCCCATTAACTTCTATAGAAGTTTTGTCTGACTAAGCATTGGGCCCTTAAGGTATGTCTACATTGCAGTGTAAGCCTGGGGTTCAAACTCAGGCACAAGATTAACCAGCCTTCCACCTACACACAACTCTCACTAACCCAGGGCTCAGACTCAGGGTCCCAGGACTCCAGGGGGGTGAAAGGTCTGAGCCTGAGTCAAGCCGGGACCCAGCTCTAATGCTTTGCAGTATAGCTGCAGCCCCACTGGACTCATACTCTGGGAATCCACCAAAAGAATTCCACAATCCCCTGGGATGACTTTCTTTGTCCTCCGGAAAGGCAAGTTTGGTGGACAGCCAAATTTTCCCACAATGCACCATGAACAAAGGTCTGGAGTAGCCACCTTTTGGGAGGGCGCTAGAAAGTCTGGCATATGGGTGGTTGCACTCAGGCCAACATAATGTAGTGTAGATGCTGGAGCCTCAGGCTGGGACCCAAAATTCAACAACTCCTAATCTGGGGTTACAAATGAGTGTAGACACTCAAGCCCAGGGTCTGCTAACTCGAGTTCTGCTAACCCTGAGCTTACACTGCAGTGTAGATGTACCCTTTGTCTTTAAACACATATAGCAACCAGTCTGGAAAATAAGTTTCAGTCTAACCATATTATAATACAGTAAATATGTACATATCCTGCAGCCACAGGCACCCATATTCATATATGCTACTGCAGACTAATGACAGGACAAAGATTCAGGCCGACTTGATTTCAAAGGAGCTACTCACATGAGTAAAGTTACGCAAGTGCTAAAATGCTCATAGGATTGGGGTCCAATTTTCAGAAGTGCTTAAATGATTAAGGCACCTAAATCTCATTGAAAGTCCATGGATTTCAGGTACCTAAGTCACTTAGGTGCTTTTGAACATTTTGTCCTGCATCTGTTATAATGGAAAGAGAGGGAAAAAAAGATAAGTGCAGACTCTGCAGCACTCAAGCTTAACACAAGCCAATGTTTTAAAAATAACTGTGCCAGGAATCAAGAGGTACGTTTTTCTGAATTGGGTCATGATTCATTAATGATGTACTGTTTAAAGTGAATTCAAGCATGAGTTAGCAGTGTTCATCTTAGTGCTGTATACAATACACTTAGGTGTAACATAAGGGTGACAGTCAACGCTGTTCATTTTATCAGAAAAAGTTACTATTGGTCAGTTGGTAGCCATCAAAGAAAGCTAATCTATCAAGGGTCACCTAGTTTATCTCGATAAGGCAGAGTAGAGAGGCCTATAGTTTACCTGTCCTCTAAATAAATGTCTACCCTTCTGTGATGGCCATACCTTTCCTTTAAAAAAGAAAATATAAAAAAAGTTACCTTAAGGAACTAGTTTTCCACAACTTGTGAATGACTTTGTAAACCCCTGTAATTGAAATGACATGTGTAACTGGTCTAGTACACAATCGTTCTGGTTAACGTGCTGCATTTGACAGTGGTACACACAGATATTTGTACCAGCATGGCACAAAGGATGCACACAATTGCTAACCAACATAACCGTTCTTGAGGGCACATCTACACTGCAATAAAAGACCCATGTCACAGCTCCTGCTGGCACAGGTCAGCTGACTCAGGCTTGTGGGGCTTGGGCTGCAGGGCTATAAAATTGTAATGCAGTCTTAGAGCCTGGGCTCCAGCCCAAGCCCAGATATCTATACTGTAATTTTTAGCCCCACAGCCCAAGCCCCAGGATCCTGAGTCAGCTGATCCGGGCTCTGAGATTCAGTGCCACAGGTTTTTCATTGCAGCATTCCTAAGCATTCCTTGTGCTTTGATCTACTCCCATTTCAAAGTGAGTTACATCAAAAATCACAATATGTTTCACAGAAGCTACCTAGAGACTTTCTAATGCTGATGTCTTCTGAGCCCTCTTGCTCATATGTCCAAGAGGATGGAATCCCACTAGGTTCAGCAGGTTGAAATGGCTCTGCAGGCAGACGATGTCTAGCATTTGCTTCCTCACCATATCTATGCCAAATGCTCATGCTAGCTGCATGCTGAGCTTCTTCAGGATCTGGGCTACTAGCACCTTAATATCCAGAAGCAGCAGGGCTCTGACTAACACCCCAAACTGTGAAAGGAAAGAAGATAGGAAGGTAGCCTTAAAGTACAGTGCGTGTCTGTAGGGTCCACGTGGACACTTAGTGTCTGGCCAACTACTGTGGAAGAGGTTGTCACAAGGATGTCACAGGCAGCCCTCACTGCCAGACTGGCACCTCCTCCTGGTCATGCTGGGAATTAGCTCAAGGCCAACCCACCCATGGTCTGCACATCAGCACTCTGTCTTCGCTCCTGCCTACAGCTCCTCTCACAGCATCCTCTTCTCAACTCAACCCTCCAATAGGTTGTCATCTATGTTTCCCCCTTCCGGGAGGTGGGGGAACAGGTATCTCTGTCCAACAGTCCAGCCACTTCCCCAGTGGCAAATTGGGGGACTAGGGCCTGCCCACTACTCCAGGCCCCAGCCCAGGAACCCTGTAAATAGCAGCCTCCTGCTGCTCTTCTGTCAATGCTGCTCTATTTCCTCAGGCCACTTCCCCATGGCCCTAGCATCTTCTTCACCCTCACCTAAAGGCACTCAGCGGCTCAGTCCCAGGAGCCAGCCACTGCTCTGTCCAAGGTGCTTACAATTCTCTCAGCCCTCTAGGGATGCAGTCCTTACTCCCTGGACTCCCAGCAGCAACTGACCCTGCTCTGCCCTGTGGCTCTTTTTATATGGGACTACTGGGCCCTGACTGGCTGTTCCTTGCAGCCTCTCTCCTATTGGCTGCTTCCTGCGCAGCCTCTCCAGGGCTGTATTAACCCCTTCTCTGCCAGTGTGGGGTGGACGCCCCATCACACAGATTAACACCATAGCTTGTCCCAGACTAGAATAGAGTCTCTAGGCACTATACAAAAATACTGTAAGAGAATCTCTGCACCAAAGAGTTTATAACCTCAACAGACAAGGCGGAAAGGAAGTACTATTATCCCCATTTTACAGATGGGGAATTGACACACAGAGAGACCAAGGCCCAGATCTTCAGAGGTATTTAGGCACCAAACAGGAGGATCTGGGTTTGAGGGACTTGCCCAAGGCCATCCAGCAAGTCTATTGCAGAGCAAAGAATTAGCTCAGGTTTTCTGAGACCTGGTCCAATGCGTTAGCCACAAAACCTCCCTTCTAGGGGTGGTGATTTTAAAAGGTGTAGATGAATCGGAGACTGGTTAATCCTGTGTTTTTAAATTTTGTCCTTTTAAAATGTGTATGTTTTATTGAGTTGTGTCAATTTAAAATTAGATTTTTATATTTATTGTTTGTACATAATGACCCATGGCTAAGACCCTTTATATGAATACATGTATTATTATTAAATTATTGCTACTTTCCTGATCTGCAGATTCTCCAGGCTTGACTATTTAAGCTACCATGGAAAAAGTGGGTCACTGACATCAGATTTACTATGCCAAAGCTAATTATCCCACAATTTATCCAAACTTCAGAAAAATATCCAAATACCCATAGAAAAGAAAAACCACAGTTTAAATTAAAAAATGCAAGAGGATTGTATACTCACATACAAATATAACCCAAAATTTCATCACCCTTCCTCCGAGAGTATGTTCGGCACAGATTTTCAGTATTTTAAAATACTATCTGCCAACAGACTTTTAAAATAAAATCAGCCCAGACCACAAGCTATTAGTAAATGTTTTCCACGGAAGATCTATTAGTGAGCACAGCATCAAAACCCTACAAAACCACCACTGCTTATTAAAATTATATGTGAATTTTCTGATCCAGAGTTACCATTGACTGCCATACCTACTTTCCTCTATTGTTGTTTTCAATTTAAAAAGCTACAAAGGCAGGGGCAGGGGAGTTCCTATTTTCTGCTGTGCAAGGCAGTAGGACACTAAACCCTTTCTTATCTTTCATCTAAGTATTTCTTCTCCTTTCTATCATTAGTTTAAATTTCCCTGTCTTCACAAAAAGGCCATAATTTGCCTGCTTGATGGGTTTATTTTCTCAGACAAGTTTTTCAAAACTTACCAACACAGATCAAGTGAATTAGAGCCCAGAAATAGCCATCTGGATCAAACTGTAACAGAGAACATCTAAATAAATAAATGCACGTGCATGTAAATATGTCCACCAATACTTCTTTTGTATTTGGTTTCACAAACCAAAAGCAATGGGAACTGCACTATAAACTACAACACATTAGGAGAGATTAAAGATTTCTCAGAGATTCTCTTAGAGCCCAGAGGATCATCCTCCCTCAGTCTATCCTGACTTTATATTCCATGGACCAGCCCCTCAGCTGGTAAAAATCAGTATAGCTCAATTGGCTTCCACGCACTGATTTGAATAACCTGAGAATCTAACCCCCATAATCTCCACTCTCCGCTGACAAACCCTTGCATTGCAGCTACTCTTCTTTAAGCAGAGGAGAAGAGACATGACTCCCTCAGAAACCTGTCACAACCAATTCTCCTAAATTAGCGTAGCAGATGGGGGACTGCTGCAGAGTACTGTAATGTGTTCCTTCCCACAATAGCCAGTCATTCCGTCTCACTAAGGGTAACTCTACACAGCCAAAAAGACCTGCAGTAGCATGTCTCAGAGTCAGGGTCAACTGACTCATGCTTGCTGGGCTTGGGCTATGGGGCTAAAAAATAGCAGTGTAGATGTTTGGACTCAGGCTGGAGCCTGGGCTCTGAGACCCTTTCTCCTTTTTGGGTTTCAGAGACCCAGCTCCAGCCCGAGCCCAAATAGCTACACTGCTGTTTTTTAGCCCAGCAGCCCAAGTCAATTGACTCAGGCTCTGAGACTCACTGCTGCAGGGGTATTTTTGCTGGGTACACATACCCCAAGATTCTCAGCCTCTGCAGGCTTGTACCAAGAGAGACCATATGACTGGATCAAAGAAAGATTGCAGTGCAGACCACTAGGTCTGCCCAAGATGTGTACCTTCTCTTACAGTATCTAAATAAGCTCTCTTTCAGTACACACACACACCATAAATACAAAAAACTTCACTTTGGGGAAAAAATGACAACTCCGACTACTGAGATTGTGAGCTTTTGGGAACAGGGCCCCATCTTTTTATTCTGTTTGTGCAGTACCTGAATAATGGAGTCCTGGTCTATGACGTCTATCATAGATAGATGCTCTCCATGCTTCTATGGCCATCTTTGCATCTCACAGTCTATAATTTATCCTTACCACACAAGTGCTATTATCCCCATTTTATAGATAGGAAACTGAGGTACAGAAAAGCAAAGTGATTTGCCCAAGATCACCGAGGAAGTCTGTGGCAGAGCAGGAAATTAAATCTGGGTTTCCTGAGTCCCAGGCTAGCACCTTAACCACTGGAACATCCTTCCTCAAGACTGAGTCTCTTAAAAGCTACTGCAATACAAATAAATAAAATAATAATGATCATATATTATGTTGTTATTAGGGCTGTCAAGCGATTAAAAAAATTAATTGCGGTTAATCACACTTTTAAACAATAATAGAATGCCATTTATTTAAATATTTTTGGATGATTTCTACATTTTCAAATTTCAATTTCAACTACAAACACAGAATACAAAGTGTACAGTGCTCACATGATATTTATTTTTAATACAAGTGTTTGCACTGTAAAAAGACAAAGAAATAGTATTTTTCAATTCACCCAATACAAGTACTGTAATGCAATCTCTGTCGTGAAAGTTGAACTTGTAAATATAGAATTATGTACAAAAGTACTGCATTCAAAAATAAAACAATGTAAAGTTTTAGAGCTTGCATGTCCACTCAGTCCTACTTCTTGTTCAGCCAATCGTTCAGACAAACAAGTTTGTTTACATTTGCAGGAGATAATGCTGCCCGCTTCTTGTTTACAATCTCACCTGAACGTAAGAACAGGCATTCTCATGGCACTGTTGTAGCTGGTGTCGCAAGATATTTACGTGCCAGATGTGCATGCTTCAACGACCATTCCAGGGGACGTGCGTCCACGTTGATGATGGGTTCTGCTTGAAAACTATCCAAAGCAGTGCGAATGACGCATGTTCATTTTCATTCTCTGAGTCAGATGTCACCAGCAGAAGGTTGATTTTCTTTTTTGGTGATTCGGGTTCTGTAATTTCCGCATCAGAGTGTTGCTCTTTTAAGACTTCTGAAAGCATGCTCCCTGCCTTGTCTCTCTCAGATTTTGGAAGGCACTTCAGATTCTTAAATCTTGGGATGAGTGCTGTAGCTATCTTTACAAATCTCACATTGGTACCTTCTTTGCATTTTGTCAAATCTACAGTGAACTTGTTCCTAAAACAAACAACATGTGCTGGGTCATCATCTGAGACTGCCATAACATGAAATATATGGCAGAATGTGGGTAAAACAGAGCAGGGGACGTACAATTCTCCCCCAAGGAGTTCAGTCACAAATTTAATTAATGCATTATTTTTTTAACGAGCGTCATCAGCATGGAAGCATGTCTTCTGGAATGGTGGCCGAAGCATGAAGGGGCATACGAATGTTTAGCATATCTGGCACATAAATATCTTGCAATGCTAGCTACAAAAGTGCCACGCAAATGCCTGTTCTCACTTTCTGGTGACACTGTAAAGAAGAAGAGTGCAGCATTATCTCCTGTAAATGTACATAAACTTGTTTGTCTTAGCAATTGGCTGAACAAGATGTAGGATTGAGTGGACTTGTAGCCTCTGAAGTTTTACATTGTTTTGTTTTTGAGTGCAGTTATGTAACAACAACAAAAATCTACATTTGTAAGTTGCACTTTCAGGACAAAGAGATTGCACTACAGTATTTGTATGAGGAGAATTGGAAAATGCTATTTCTTCTGTTTATCATTTTTACAGTGCAAATATTTGTAATCAAAATATACACTTTGATTTCAGTTACAACACAGAATACAAGATATATATGAAAATGTAGAAAAACATCCAAAATATTTAATAAATTTCAATTGGTAGTCTCTTGTTTAAAAGTGCGATTAAAACTGCGATTAATCATGATTATTAATTTTTTTTAGTTAATTGTGTGAGTTAACTGCAATTAATTGACAGCCCTAGTTGTTATAAAACATAAGAGGCCAAGGAGACAGTTCTATAACCCTTCACAAAACTGATTGTGAATTACCTTAGCACACAAGCAAAAGCCATGCAAATATATTCCCCCAGCCTGGAAACAGGACTCCCAAATACCAAGGTCAAAGACAGCTGACAAAACAGAACCCACCTGCGTGTCAAACAAAGGAAGGCACCCTGCTGCGATTAGGAGGAACAGCACACTGTGTGAAAGAAAACAAAGACCTATAGCTTGTAACCCAATCCTGCACTCTCAGATCAGATTGGGAGTTTCCATTCACTCTCACACTGACATCCCTTCATTTTTACATAGATTATCACCTTTTCCACCAACAGGAAGGTATTTTACCTATTTTCCTTTGTATTTAACAACAACAAAAAGAATTTAATCAGCAGAAAAGAATACCCATGCAAAATATACACGAGTTAATGCTGTGGACAGGCTTCGTGCTTGAGAATATTAATCATATTGTGCCAGATTCTCCTTTACCATCCAGCCCCTTCATACCACTCCGGCAGCACAAAGCGGGTCAGATTATGGTGATAAATGGACAGCAAAGAGTTCCACTTGTTGAGGGGAGTACCCTGCTGTCATAAACCCAGCAGAGGTTGCACCTGCACCAGCCACTTCTCACCCCACTCCTAGCATAGGGAGCACACTGGGGCCATGGTGGACTGAGGGTGCAATGGAGAGAGGCTCTACTATACCAATCCTCTGCTAGTGTAAGGTCCCTAAAACTGCTCTTACTCACATCAGGGCTGAGTCAATTGCAGAACCAGGTAGCTAAAACATGCTCTTTGACAGAACCCTTCTCCCCTGCTCCAGGCAGAGCTCAGATGCAGGGCAGAAATAAGCCTGTTTTCTTTGATTGTTGTAACCCTCATCCCTCCCTATGTATCCCTTCCTTCATTTGTTGTCATCATTTTTGAAGTTCACCTAATTCAGAATGTAAGCATTTGGGGCCAAAGTTCGTGGCTACCTTTATTTCTGCAATGCACCGTGAAAAGTTAGGAACTCTGCATCAATAGTAACAATAATGAATAATTGTTTTGCAGTTAGTTTTCGAGGGTTATGAAGTGCTTTTTGGTTGTTGTTTGTTTTGTTTTTTTAAACGGGGGGCTGGGGGCGGGGGGGCGGGACAGCAAGAAAAACACAGGCATGCTTGATGGAAATAATCCAGTGATCAAAACACACGTATAACAAGATCACTGGGAAAAAACACCTAGATTGAAAAAAGTTATAACACATCAATGGACGTGTTGCTTCTAAGCAGCATAAATGTTAAACCAAATCTTCCCTGATTAGGGGTAAAGGGGCAGCTGAACTCTCCAGCTCCAAAATAAAGTGGCTAATCTACACTCTAAGGGGTTGTGTGGGAGGGAAGGAGCACTTGGCCTTCTGAATGACTGGCTTTTCTATTTGTTATTCTCCCTCTCTCCTTTTCAGAGGCTAAATTTATAGGGGAAACCAATGAAGGACCAGATTCTTCCACCTAGCTTGAGAAAGGGTGGCAGAATTGGGCCCTACAATTTTCATAAAGGCCATTCTTGAGTTACTTTAAAGCTTCATTCTTTTGCTGTTTATGATTATCCTTTGGAAGCTTAAACTTGAAATAGGTTTCCTTTCCAAAAACATTTTTTGCCTCCATCACGTGCATGCAATGGTTTGTTAGTCATAATCACTTGCCTTCCAGCAATGCCATTTATGTTATACAAAGAAAAAAAAAATCTATTTACACAATTGTTTTTAGAAAATGAAAATATATAAAGATAATTTAATTACATAAATGTTGCAATGTGGGCCTACTGCTGCCCACAGTAATGTGTCTTCATTTATACATTGTTTTGATGTTCCATTACCTGAAGCAAATATAGAAACCAGAGCCAAAACCAGTGCAATTCACCCCATCTGAGTAGCTTAAAAAACTTACCTACAGATTTTTAGGAGAGAGGTTTGCTGTATAAAAAGAGAGAAAATGTGCTCAAAAGATTTAAAGTGACTGATCACTGAAAAAGTAGTCATTTTTTGCATTAAGATGGGAGGTAGATTTCAAACATTTTCTCTGGTGATTCTAAATATTTGCTATACATAACAAAAATTCAGAACTAATAATTTAATAAAACAAGTTCCTCATATGATGGAAAAAAGTCTCCCAACAAGGAGTTAAAGCCATTATAGAACATTCCAACCGGCAAATAAATTGGTTCAGACACTGACAAACAACAATAAACCAGCCATTGTGCTTGACTGGGACACTTATTTTGCAGTAGAATGAGGATTATAGAATGGCATAAACCAATCTCAGAACTGAATTTTCAGCATACTGGTCATCTTAACCTGAAACCAGATATGAATTTCATACCTGGCCTTTATCTTGGAGTGAGCCAAAATCCTAGATGTCAATACACCCAAACTTTGGCATGCGCGGATCAAATTATACACATTTGTACAGTCTTTGAGCTTCAGTTTTTTTAGTGGCAGCCAGTGCTGGCTATTTGTCTTTTATTCCACATATCACAGATGTAATTAATGGAAGATTCCTTTCAAACTAGAGGAGGCTTCGTGTGTTGTGAAGTGCTTGCCTGGGCCACTCTACACAGCAAATCACACAGATATCTAATAAGCAGGATCTCCAATACATCTTAAGAGACAGATCCCACTCCTGTTAAAGGAAATGGGAATCTTTCTCCTGACTTGAATGGGAATTTCACTCCATAAGGGTACATCTACACTGCGTTTTAAAACACATGGCAGCAAGTCTCAGAGCCTGCGTCTACAGACATGGGCTCGTAGTTATGGCCTTAAAAAAAAAAAAAAAAAAAAAACTGTGTAGACATTGTGGTTCAGGATGGGGCTTGGTCTCTGAAGCCCACCCCCCTTCTTGGGCTTCAGAGCCCCAACTCCAGCCCAAACCCGAATGTCCACACAACTGTTTTTAATTCTGTAGTGCAAGCCCTATGAGCCCGAGTCTGCAGACCCGGGTTCTGAGATTCACAGACATGGGTTTTAAAAAGCAGTGCAAACATACCCCATAGCATCTAAAACTGCGTGGTTCCCCCCCTGAATTTCATGTTCAGATGCGATCAATTCCAGCTGTGTATAGTTCACATGAGACTCATATCATTTATCACATCACTATACACACTGTACCGGCAAGATTTAAGGGGCCCAATTCTCCTGCCATTGAAGTCAAAGGATCAAGTTCTTATATCTGGCATAAAGGAGATGGGATTTTCATTTTCAAAAGGAACAAGTCATCAGGATCAAACCAGTCTTAAAAAATACAGATCAAATTGCCAATATACATTTAAAGAATTTCCCTAGCCAAGAAAAAGGTCAATAGCTTGATATTTGCTGACAGTGAATGCTGTCTCTGAGACTCACTGCAGTGCAATCAGTGCAGACAGGAAAGCATGCAGGACTAATTTAGGCAGAGGTGAAAGTAAGCCGGTACGCCCCAGTGCGCCGTACTGGGGTGGATCGGCTTCCCCAGGTGCAATTTAAAGGGCCTGCGGCTCCCAGCAGCGGCTGGAACCCCCGGCCCTTTAAATTGCTGCCAGAGCCCTGCTGCCGGAGCCCTGGGGTAGCGGCGGCAGGGCTGGGGTGGAGATTTAAAGGGCCCGGGGCAGTAGTGGTGGCCGGAGCCCTGTCCCTGGAGCCCTGTCGCCGGAGCCCTGGGGAAACGGTGGTGGGGCTCCGGGGATGATTTAAAGGGCCCAGGGCTCCACCCGCTGCTACCACCCAGGGCCCTTTAAACCCCTGCCAGAGCCCCCGGCTGCTGCTGTTACTCTGGGGAGGGGGAAGGAGGCACTTGCCGGTACAGGGTGGGCCGGGGCTGGCTCTGACCCCCACAGCTCCGCCCCTTCCGCCCGAGGCCCCGCCCCTTCCGGGGACCAGAGCCGGCCCCAGCCCAGCCCCGTGCCAGTAAGTCCCTAGACTTACTTTCACCCCTGAATTTAGGTATTAAAAGAAAAACAGCGTCCTGTTATAGTGCAGTTACATTACTGGAGCTGGCCTTTCATATATCGATTACCTCTTTCTGCACAAACTTCTGGAATCCACAGGTTATAACTTCTGCTGCATTGTGGACAGTAAGGAACACAGGAATTGGCTGCCACCGGAGGAGGAAAATGACATTCAGAATTAGCACCCTATCTCTCTACAGTAAGCTGTTCTTATTCATTTTCCTATATCTATCTATTGATACAGAAACTTGGGTGTTACTTAAGACTAAGGCCTGGTCGACACTGGGGGGGAGGATCGATCTAAGATATGCAACTTCAGCTATGAGAATAGCGTAGCTTAAGTCGACGTACTTAGATCGACTTACCACGGCGTCTTCACGGTGGTGAGTCGACTGCTGCCGCTCCCCTCGCAACGGTGGAGTACAGGAGTCGACGGGAGAGCACTCGGGGATCGATTTATCGCGTCTAGACTAAACGTGATAGATCAACCCCTGATAGATCAATCGCTACCCGCCGATCCAGCGGGTAGTGTAAACCTGGCCTAAGGCATTGTGGGTGCCATGGTTATACAGGTTTACCATCAGTTTCTCCTATGGAGAATTGCCATAAACTAGGGAAGAAGTATAGAACAGGGTACTCAAGCAGTACTGGAATTCTACCTTCAACCAAAAGGACCCAGAGGGGCCTCTTGCTGCTACTCCAATTAAAGTAATCAAGAAATAGACAACAACAATAGTGATTAATCTGGCTCCAGGTGAAGTCAACTAGATTGCAGGTGCTCAGCACTTTTTGAAAATCAGGTGTGAGGTGCCTCAGATTGACAGCCAAAAACTGAGGCAACCCAACGTCAGAAAATGTTGATTTTAATTCTCATAATACTCACATGAGAGTAAATATTAATATCCACAGATGGGGAAAACAGACTCGGAGAGATTAATTCATGTTTGTAAAGTGCTTGAGATCCACTTGGATGATAAACAGTGTACGCACCAAATACATCTTAGATTTTACTTTGCAAAGAAGCCTCAAACCCATTTTTCTGTGTTTTGTTCTTCTTTTCCATATAGCTGGACAAATTGTCCCTATTAAAACATTCCTAGCTATAATGACAATTCAGATGGAGGAATGAACATATTTACACAATGATTACTTTAGACACCTTTAAATTAGCAAGAAAATGGGAAAAAAAACCCAAGCAAACAAAAGCACATGTAGACAGCAAATTGTCAGCTGCTCTTTCACTGGCACTGAAAACCTAACAACAAGTCCTGACCCCACAGCTGGACTTGGACTTCTGATGCCAAATGAGAAAGTTAAAATGAGACCATCTAATATAAGAATCCTGAGCTAGACACAATAGGAAACTCTAGAAATAATGATATCCAAAGAAAGTTGACACCAGAATTTACATTCTCCCTTTTGTGGAGCCAATTTACTACTTTTTGTGTGTGCTATTGGCTCCTTCTAGAGTCAAAAGAAATGTGTTTTAGAGCCAACAATTGCTCCAATTTGCCCAGCTCAGTTAACCGTCTCCATATGTTTATTATCTTTGATGTGAATATTTTTTTAAAATGTATGAGTGGCTTTAGTTCTCATGAACGGAAGGTTTACTGGCTGGGACCAGCCAGTGCGATTAGATTCTGTGCAGACTTCCCCACATAATTCTGTCAATGTATCTCAGTCCAGACGCAAGCAATCCTCTTCCAGTTCCAGACCTGTCCTGAGCAGAGAGACAGATAGTGTTTTTTGTGACGTGCACAAAGAAGAATAGAGAGCCCAATACAATAAATAATTATGAGTGTACGTTGTTCACTCATAAGTGTTGGCAGGATTGGGCCCTTGGTGTGGAAATTAATTTCATTTAATTTCTACTTGGGAGGTAAACCATTGGATCTAAGAGCCAAAGATACTGCTGATGAGAGCAGGCCCAACTCCAGTGAACTGTTAAATCAATTTTCCTTACATCTGTATTATATGCCTATAGTGGACATTGAAGCATGCATTCAGGAGTGAAATTGTTTCAAATACATGGGCCTACACACCAATTAGGGTCCATGAACCTAATGGGATTATTCACATGAGTAACTTTCTCATGTGCCTAAGCGTTTGCAGGATTGGCCCTTAAATCCCCATTTGTGCACATCACAAAACCAAGTATGACTGGCAGCTTCAGTTCAAGAGAGGTTAGGACATGGACCACTAAGATCTGTGCATGGACGGGAACCTCATTGTGTGGATCTCTGCTCTCCTGCACAGAAATGGGCTCAACCCTTCCTCTCCCCACAAAAGACATTCCCCTCTTTCCTGGATGTCCATGTATCCAGGCAGTAGGGAAGAGGTGGAAACTGGGTAAACCAAGGGAGGAGTGGGTGAACCAGGGATCTGACTGGGGAGGACTTACTCTGTACCTCCTCCATCCCTATGGAATACAGGCAGAGAAGACAATACAGCCTGAAGCCTGGGGATGCATTATTGTTTCCTTTTAGCCCTTTCCTGAAGGATCTGTGGTTAGTCACAGCCAGGGGAAGCCAAATGGATCTGCTCTAATGAGGAGACAGAGAGGCCACCATTGTAGGTGACCAGGGGTGAGATTCAATCTGCAGGCAAATGGCCCCAGTTTCCTGAACAGCCACTGTAACCCACAGGGGATGAGATTGGGCCCCACAGCCTTTTCCGTGGCAGTGAGGGGCCCTGCCCTTCACCCTCCCCACCCAACAAGATGAAGTAGAGGTGTATCACTGCAAGCAGATCCTTATGGAGATTTCTCTCCCCATCCCTGCTGTGGGTTTTAATGCGGGTGTGTATGATCTGGCTGTGGAGTTGAAGAGTGTTGTCTAAGTCTGGACTGGGATGCATTGACAAAACTCATAGGGAAGTTTGCACAGCATCTGATCACACAGACTGGACAATTCCTATAAAATACTGCTATGGGTTTTTTTAAATAAGGTCCCAGGATTTTCAAGAACCAAAATACTAAAGGCAATTTAAACAAATGATATTAAATATTACTTAAAGCATACTTGACCTCACCTAGATCTTCACTGGCCTATTATGGTTTAAATGACTTTATGAATCCATTCAATCCCTTAATCTCTTCCCAAATAAAAAATCTGCGATTTATTTTTTCAAACCCTATAATGTGTCAAAAATATCCTGTAAAAGGGACACAAACCTTTTCCACTGATCTCATTGTGCATCTCATTTGCAATAGAGGAAAACAATTAAAAAAAACAGAGTTAGTAACTCCTCCAGAAACTTCTGTTTGCATAATAAGGCAGATTGGCGAGGCTCTATTCTGCAAGATGCTGAGCGTTCCTGGGAGGTGCTGAGTCCTCTCAGCTGTCACTGAAGTCAGTGGGAGTTCAGGGTACGAGGTACATCTCAGTGGTGCTCCACACCTTGCAGGATCAAGACTCTAATCTCTAGCAGTGTTAGTCCTTGCTTGTAGAATATTTTCTTTACGCACAAAGTATAGAGAATCTGGTTATTCATTTCCATTGGTGTGTTTCTTACCAATCTAGATAATGCCCTGGAACCTGCATAGATAATGCCCACAAAAAGCACTGAAGCCGGGAGCCATGTCAGTACTTCAGACCTTAAAAAGAATGAAAAATACCATTATTTACCACATTCCTTTTACAAATGGCCATTAGCAGTAGTTGTTTATGGTGGACAATGTAAAAGGGGTTTCTCAAGCAAAGCAGTACATATTTAATTCAATGTTTTACCCCCATGTTCCCACCCCCGACTTACTTAGGAACGCTCCAGGACAGAAAAGAACAAGTTAACCCACCTAACCCCAAATTTCCCTTTTACAGAAGCAGCAGTTGTGCTCCCCAATATATATCTCCCCAGAATACTTGTTTAACTTCCATTAACAACAATTGTTCGTATTGATTTTAACAGACAGAAATTTTCATTTTAATTGGCATCACTGATGCTCAACAGAAGTTGGAAGAACTGACAGATGAAGGTATAAAATGGCCTGTGTGATGCATATGTGTGTGTGTATATATATACACACACACACACACACACACACAGGATGTACATGTTTATTCCTCAGCTAGATCTGCAAACATACTCCTCCTACAGGTCACTTAGCCCCTGTGGGATTTGCCTCTTGAGTTTTCAGAATGACATACCTTTGACTAAGCCAAACTCCTAGAGGCAGTTTAACAACTAATATGGGCGAATGAAGTCATTCCAGCTTGAAGTAATTGTTCTTAGTCATGTTTTGTGCTGTGGGCTGAAGTTTCACCTTTATGAAGAGTCTTCAAAATTTGTTTTCTTCTGCAAGTCTCAGAAAGTAGGGGAGGAAAAGCGCCAAGCAAGTGGTTAACTTCAGTGTGAGTGATATCAAATCCTGAATAAGAGGGTAAAGCGGGAGCAACTAAGGGCCTGATTCAAAGTTAATTGAAGTAAATGGGGTTTTCCATTGATTTCAGCTGGCTTTGGATCAGGCCTAACAGATCATGAAGTTACTCCAGAATATTTGTTTTTTTAAAGCGTAGAATCCTAGTTCTTCCAAAGTAACACAAGCCCCTGGTTTACATCATGTTCATGAATTGTGGACAAGAGCCAAAAAGTGCAGTTACATGATGCAAAAAAAAAAAAAAAAACCCTCCATTGAAGAATGTGAAATTAAAATGAGCTGAAATGAGGATATATGTGCAAAGATTTATGCAAATACAATGGAAGAAAAACATAAACATCATGTTTCATTTCCTTCTGCACATTTCTTTTCATATATGATTTTGAAGATACTTGACTAAAAGCCCAGGAGAGCTAAAAGTCACAGACATAGAAATCCCCAGGCTTTCTTGTTTATTGGGTAGTTATGATCACTTTGATAGGAATAATGCACCTTTTAAGGCTATTGACTTCCATTTAAATTTTGCCTGAATCAGGATCTGAACCTACTGTAGTGTATGACCAATGAGTTCATATCAGATGCCCACCTAAAGCAAACTATGCCATTGGAATGGAGAACTCTGGGAAAATAAAACCCCGCAACTTGAGTACTGGATTCCCATTTGGAACATAAAAATAAAAAAACCCTGATCGCCATGTGAAGTTTCAGGAATTCCAGAAATGTTTATATCTCCAATGCAATCACAAAATGCAGTGGAAAAGAATTTCAAAAGCAGTTCCCAGGATGTAACAGTAGGTTCTATGCTGCCAAGAGGGAACTTCAGCGCTGGAAAAGAATGCCTGGATATCTGATGTAATGTTTCATCAGCAATAAGCACTCCTATATGCAGGCCAGTCCAATAGTCAGGTTCAGTGTAGCTAGGTGGGCTGGAGAGCCTGGGGCTAAGCCAACCCTGATTACAGGATGAGCTCCACCCGAGAGGAATCAGGGATTCCAGTATAAAAAGTGCAGGAAGGTGCAGTGAAGGGGAAAAACATCAAGAAGCTGTAGCAAAGTCCGCAAAAAGTGCTCCAGGCATGGAGGCATGGGAGACACCATGACCAAGCAGGGAAGTGACTGCAAAGCTTGTCAGACAGGGAGGCCTCACGAGGAGAAAGAGAAACCTGGAGTTGTGTAGACTTATGAATGGACTCTGTTTTTTTGGGGGGAGGTTTGGTTTTATTTACAGTTTATTTTATATTAATAAGCCCGGTCCCTAAGGATGGGTATGTTTGACCAAGAAAAAGCCTCAAGTAAAGTTTCTTTGAATAGCCCAAGAGGGGAAACTGAAGAAGGCTGCCTGTAGTGTGACCATAGGCCAAGAGAGGGCACATGGGAGGCAGCTGGTTGGATTACACTGAGGCCTGGTTTATGCTACAAGGTTAAATTGACATAAGCTGCCTTGCGTCAACCTATCTGTGGAAGTATCTTCACTTAAATTTGGCTCCTGCTGATGTAAGTGCCTCTCTACACCAATTTAGTAACACCAGCTCTCTAAATGGCGTAAGGTCACATGGTCGACGTATTTAGGTCGATGCAGTGTCAGTGTAGATACTGTGTTGCTTACGTTAACTGTTACTGGCTTTCAGGAGCCGCCCCACAATGCCGCACACTGACAATACAATCGATACACGTGCTCCTGGTAAGGATGCACACCACCAACACAAGGAGCCAACTGTGCACCCACACACAAGCGATTTAATAACTGCGGTGACTGTATGCTGACATAAGTTAGGTCAACATAATTCTGTAATGTAGACATGGCCTGAGTCACTTGTACTAACATGACTGACAGCAGAACACAGTGACATGCATACAGGGAAGTAAACTGCTGTAACAAAGACAGGAAAGGAAAAGGCAGCTGCCTGGCTGTTAGGATGTGATCCAAGGCCCACTGAAGACAGTGGAAAGACTCATTAACTACAGTGGGCTTTGAATCAGATCCTTAGAGCTCTGCATTTCTCTTTGAGTGAATGCAATATGAATCATAGTCTCTTACTCCGAGTAACTATGGAGATATGCATAGCCCCTAAGGCTAGGAACATCTCCAACTCTCTTCAGAGCCCTTCTTGCTGACCCAAGTTCCATACGGAGTTACAAATCCAGCCTTTTTGCAGCTAGGAGAATGGTGACTGTGGTGGCCTTGGGAGTTGGGGGGAGATAAACTGTAGCTAAAGAAATCTTGCTGTAAGCCACATGCATTATATAACTCAGTATCTGCTGTGTTTTAGCTTTTATAAAAGATATTTCTTGGGTTCAGGATCAGAAGTACATGCAGGAGAAAGGGATATTCCAGTGCAAAGCTAATGGGGCTACATTTTTCAAAAGCACCCTTTAAGTTTGGGTGCCTTACTTGATGCGCCTGTTTTTTCAGAGGTTTTGAACACAGCTCCCAGAAGCATCACTTGGAGATGTGGACACTTGGCACCTCTGAAAAGCAAGCTTAGCTGTCTAAAGATGGGCACTCAAAAATTAAAGCCACCCAGAATTAAAGAGTATTTCTGAAAATTTGGACCTAAATGTCTTACACCAATTGCAGTACCTAGCTAAGGGTACAGCAAAATATGAGACTTCATACAAAGACTGGAATATAATTACAGTGCTTTGAAGAATGAGTCCAAAGCATTGGCTATGCCTAGTTATTTAATTTAGTCATTAACTAATAGTTAGAGAAAGCCTGCTCCATAAAACTATGGAGAAATTCTCTCAACTGTTAATCTCTCAGGGGTTGTTAGTCTCATTTAGTTCCCTATATCAGACTGACATCTAGTGGATGTAAGGTTTTGTTTCCAAAACATACAAAGCTGGTCAAATTTTTCCATCAAAACTTTTTTTTTTTTATATATAAAATGGCTCTTCAACAAAATCCAAAGTTTTCATCTAAAATTTTCTTCAACCTTTTTCAGGGTTTTCACTGAAAGAAACAAACATTAGAAACAAAAAAATTTCAGTTTAGTTTTGGGTATGGCTTTAAATTTTTCAACAACCCATAAAAACTCAAAGAAAAAACGTGACAAACAATTTTGATTTTGTTTTCATCAGGAAAAAAAATCATTTCCAAATGAGGCCTGCTTAAAAAAAAAATTGAGAGGATGTAACTTATGCCTGCATCCCTTCTGGATTTCCAGAATATATTAAGGGTAAAGAAAAATAATGCATATAGAATAAAAATTTGTTAATAATTGTAGTTACCAACTACCACCAACAAAACAAGGCTGTTCCCTGAAGGGCCTGATCCTGTCAATGTCAACGAGAGTTTTGACCCAAAGTATTCCCACTCTAGCCAAATTGCTTATAAAAACATATTGGGACAAATTCTGTTCCCATCTATGTCCCTGCAACCTCTCTGAAGTCAGTCTAGTTACTTGGGCACAAGTGAAAGCAAAATTCAGCCCATTACTTGCAAACGAAAGGATTCCATTCAAAATTATGAAGTCCAAAGGTACAATGCCCTATTCAAATTGTTTGGGTCTCAACACAAAGTGCGCTATCTGAAAAACCTATCAACTAGTATCACCATGAAAATTTCACTCCTTTATCAAATAAAATAGATGTATCTTTTTAATTACAACCAAAAATATGTAAGTCAAGTAATCTGTGATGCTACCACCTTTTCCTACTCACTCTTCATGGAAAACTGAACCTCCACATCACCCATGGGTTATATCTCATGCCTTTGCTAAGTGGAGTTGGTCTGTTTGAAAACTGTACATTTATACTCTGAACTGTGCTCACTTTCCATCTGCTCCTACGTGGCAGCTCAATACTTTCCTCTGCAGCAAACCTAACTGTGTCATAGTCCAACAACAAAAAATAAATATTAGACGTATTGCAGAGTTCACTGTACCTTGAACTGCAACTGATCTCCACCCAGCCCAGCTTCCAGGAGACGTGGAGCAGAAATCCACCAACTAATGTCTGCCACCTGAAACAACACAGAACAGTCACTCTGGTGGTTTTTTTAAATATCACAAACCATATTTCCCATAGTGAAGTTAGGTTTCCCCCATATGTGGCTTGGCATCTTTTCTTGTAGTGCCTCCTACCCCTGGAATGTCAGCCCTGAGCCTGTACAGCAGTGGTGGGCAACCTGCGGCCTGGCAGGGTAATCCACTGGCGTATTGCCAGACAGTTTGTTTACATTGTCACAGCCACCTGCAGCTCCCAGTGGCCACGGTTCGCCATTCCCGGCCAATGGGAGCTGCAGGAAGCGGCGGCCAGCACATCCCTACCGCCCGCGCCACTTCCCGCAGCTCCCATTGGCCGGGAACGGTGAACCACAGCCACTGGGAGCTGCAAGCAGCCATGAAAATGTAAACAAACTGTCTGACGGTACACCAGTGGATTACCCTGACGGGCTGCAGGTTGCCCACCACTGCTGTACAGCATGCAGCCCTGCTCTTTTCTTTTAAAACCTATCTCTCCACCCCATCCATCACTCTGGCTACTGCCCCAAATCTAATTGTATTCAAATATACTTTATAAGGAAGAAACTGACCACATTAAAAATTAGCACCCTTGCTCTCTTACATTATAACTTTGGTCCTTCCACATACTCTCCCCACACCCTTCATTTATGGTCTCTTGCTCTGGGTTCAAGTAGATTGTAGGCAGGGATCTGTCAGTTTATTTGTCTGATAAGCACTATGCATGCTAATCATACCCAAATGCTAACTTTCTATTCCATTATATTATAGAAGGGAGAAGGGAAAAGAAAACAGTTAAATAAACAATATTTTGGGATTGACCTTCCTCTTTGTCTTTGTATGTTGTTGGGGGGAGGGTTGTTTTGGTTTTGGGGTTCTTTCTGTCCATCTGTTTAAGTTTAAATCCTATAAACGCTATTGGATCTAAGGCTTCAACAACTGGCTTCGTTTGGATCATTCCTGGCAATAAGCACCAGGGATACTATGTGTAGTATCTGACTTCACATATCAACTCGAACATGACTATTCATGGTAGCTCACACTAGGCCTGGACTGAAAACTCCCTACAGCACAAACTGTACTTTTTTCTATATAGTGCCAAGCATACTGTCAATAACAATCAAATAACAAATACATAGACGGCCCACAGCACTCTTTAATCTGTAGCTTCTAGAGAGAGCTTCTTCATAACTGGCTAGTTTTTTGTTCAAATCCAAAACCTCCTGGATCTGCCACTATATTGGTATTTCACAATAACTAATAACACTCTACCCTATCAGAAGAGCCTTCTCTATCCTACCAGAGAAACAGCATGTGAAATCATGAAAAGACTGTGAGGGAATTTATTTTAAACTATAAAAAGAAAATCTGTATACTCAGTGCTAGTTTTATGTTCCACATTTCCTTTTCCTTTGGTTTAACAGAGTTTTTTTTGGGGGGTGCAGGGTTTGAATACTATTTGCTTTATATTCAGTAAATGTTTAGTGTACTGTGCTGTAATGCGAAACCATTGTAACCTGTGTAACTGTTAGACACAAAGGTTTTGTTTGCCTGTTAGTCCTTTCATTGTTAAGCGGTGTGTTGCAAAAAAAGAAAAGAAAGACACCATCACATGCAATTCACTCTACAGCAGTGGTGGGCAAATGTAAACAAACTGTCTGGCGGCCTGCCAGTGGATTACCCTGACGGGCCACGTGTGGCCCGCGGGCCACAGGTTGCCCACCACTGCTCTACAGCCTGATGCTGGTGGAAAGCAGATAGATTACTGCCCACAGGGAACGTTAAGAACAATCAGTGCAGCTACAACAGTTCACTTTCCCTTGTTTAGATGAGGGGCGTACAATAATGTAAAAGCTGGGTAAGCCGGATGTTCATCAGGGGCTTGATCCTGCTCCCATTCAAGTCAAACTCCCATTAACATTAATGGTGCAGGATCAAGTCCCAGAGAGCAAACGCACCTCTGGTACTGAAGATAATCCTACAAGGTACAGAGCACCCACCACTCCTGTTGAAGTCAATGAGAGTTGAAGGTCCTCAGCACCTTGCAGGAGAGAACCCTACATTAGACAGAGAACACAAGCAATGACAACAGACCTATGGCAGGGTTAGATGGTGAGGATAAGGTGCTTTTCTCCCCTGCTCACTTACTCCAAAATCTAAAGCGATAACATGCAAAGGCCTTTTAACAGTCAGCATTTACCAACCATTACTACACCAAGATAGCCCACTATTTCCGTGTACTCAGGAAAGGAAATAACTGCAGCAACTCAGATAGCACAGTGTGGTAACTGCTAGTGAATGCTGACTTTTAATGAGGACTTACCATATTTGTCTTCTACATACTCCCCTCACACACACTTCATCCCAGAAAATATGAAGTATTGCGGGGGGGGGGGGGGGGGGGGGGGCGGTGTGTTTGTTTATACAGTGCCTAGTACAGTGGGGTCCTGGTCCATGACCAGGCCTCTTGAGTGAAACAGTAGTATAAAGTAATTTGTACACACATTGACAGTAGAACAGACTCCTGAAAAAAGATGTCATAACTCTTTTTTGGATTAATAGACCTCCCAGGCCTCAAAGAAAATGGAGATTCATAGGGGTTCATCACAGTCAAGAGGGGAAAAAGACAGAAAAAGTTAGGTAATGGTCCACGACTTGAAAATATCCACTCTGCATAAACACTATTGGCAGGTCACATATGCCAAGAGAACAAAAATGATGGTGAAATCCTGACCTCCATTAACATCAATGGACGAGGATTTCACTCAATGTCTTTTATAAATTGATGACAGCAGTTAAAGTAAATACAGCTATCTTGGCCAAAACAAAAGGCTTGTCAGAGTCACTGCATAAAGTTGTGATTTGTAATACTGTACAGAATTACAATTAAGAAATGGGCTGAGCTTGAAAATAAAGTGTCCTTGTATTTGTATTAGCCTAGATACAGATTCGTCTTTAATTGTTAGCATATTGGAAGAAATTAAATGAATCACATATGCACATAAGCCAAAATCAGTACTTCTTAAAATGGTGTGGGAATCTTATAATTGCTATTTTCCTAGATTAAAGTATCAGGCCACCATGAAAACTAGAACTGATGGAGAGGCTGTTGACCTTGTAAACAGATACTTTACGAGGATGACATTAATAATAACATAGACAAGTTAACAAACACTTTACTAGGGCTCCATGGAATATGTTTTCTAGACAAGAAAAGCCTGTAATGACAGGAGATGCTAAAGTTAGCTTCAGCATGGAACAGCTAGACGTTTACTGATTAGAGTCATATTTCAAACAAATGTGTTTTTCAAATGGTACTTACCCTTGAAAAAGGGTAGGGTAGGTGAATTTCAGGACAGACAGGACATACTGGAAAACAAATACAAAGTTAATGAACATTACCCATCCATGGTATTATAACATTAACAGACATTCACAAAAGTAACGGAGTACAAGAAACTTCTACAGAAAAAAGCACGAGCAAGGAATTCTAAAATCAGTGCAATAGACACACATCCCCAGTGCAGAACTGTTCTTAGCATTTCAGATGTGCTGGACCCTGCCTCATTCAGTGCACGAGTTACATGGCATTAGAGTAAATAAAGGCTGAGGGCTGCACATTGAACAATGGAGAGAAATATAAATATTGGACAGCTGTCACATTCACTGAGCACCTTCCACGCTGCACATGAGGCAAGGATCTGGAGGAAAAAAAATGTGACATGTAATTAAAACTGTATCATATTGCACGCTCACCCTGGGGCAGAGGTAAGGTTGAATGGGCATGTTAACTTTGCCATTTCCTGACGATGAGCGGTGCACTTCGCAATCTCAGTGTGGTTAGTATAGCTTATTTGCATATAATATTAACTAGTGTTTGGAAAGTGCTTTGGAAATGTAACATGCTACAGAAGAAGCATTAATATTGTTTCTTTAGAATGTTTTAGCAGATCAGTATGTGTGGGATGTGGATCCTAGGGTGATTGCCCACATATGTGCCTCTGCAAATAAGGAGCAAAAATCTACCCACACTTATGCCTATGCAACACCGAAGTACTTGCTATGACCAGGTTTATAAACACCATCCCCAGTAAAAGGGAGAAGGAGTTAAACTTTCTCAGAAGGAAGGAAAAATACCTGCCACACCCAAAGATGCTGGAACTAGGGGTGCTGCTGCACCCCCTGGCCTGAAGTGGTTTCCATTATGTACAGGGTTTACAGTTTGGTTCAATGACTTTCAGCACCCCCACTATACAAATTGTGAGCCAGCTGCTGGCCAGCCCCCAAAAGGGATAATACAAGCTGTCTGTGCTAAAGGGAGGTGCAGGCAAATGGACCATATTATTAAGAAGTAAGGCTTTGGGAACTAGCAGAGATATTTACTCCCTGTAAGGATCATACTTTGCTTAGACAACAGGCTAAGAAGATTCTGCCTACAGGGCTCAGCACTGAACAGCATGGAGGGTGAGAGACTCTGATCCTAGACTGTTCAGGGACTGTGAATGGTCCTTATGTTCCCTGGAATAGTGAGAATGGCAAGAACTCTTGGGGATGTTTAAATAAAACTCTTGATTAAGATCTAGTGCTGGTAAGCCTTAGCGTTTGAACCTGAAATTTGGCTGAACCCTAATGATCATTTTGGGGCTTGCAGTGGAATCATATGGAGTAATTTTTGGCTCTGGGCTAGGACTCCAGCCATGCTCTTTTACAAGTTACCACTTAGAGCAGGGGTGGGCAAACTTTTTGGCCCGAGGGCCACATCTGGGTGGGGAAATGGCTTGCAGGGCTGGGGCACGGGGTTGGAGTGCAGGGTGTCGGAGGGGGTGCGGTGTGCAGGAAGGGGCTCAGGGCAAGGGGTTGAGGCAGAGGAGGGGTGCGGGGTGTATGAGGAGGCTCACGGGAGGGTTTAGGGTGCAGGAGGGGTGTGGAGTGCAGGAGGGACCTCAGGTCAGGGGGTTGAGGTGCAGGAGAGATGCAGGGTGCAGGAGGGGGCTCAGGGCAGGGTGTTGGGGTGCAGGAGGGGTGCGGGGTGCAGGAGGGGGCTCAGGCAGGGGGTTGGGGTGCAGGAGGGGTGCGGGATGTGGCAGGGGGCTCAGGGCAGGGAGTTGGAGTGCAGGAGGGGTGCGGGGTGCAGGAGGGGGCTCCGGGTACGGGGTTGGGGTGCAGGAGGGGTGCCAGGTACGGGAGGGGGCTCAGGGCAGGGGGCTGGGGTGCAGAAGGGTGTGGGGGTGCAGGAGGGGACTCAGGGCAGGGAGTTGGGGTGCGGGGGGCAGGAGGGGTTCAGGCTCTGGCCTGGCGCCACTTACCTAGAGCGGCTCCAGGTGGCAGTAGCACGCACCGGGGCCAGGGCAGGCTCCCTGCCTCCCTGCCCCAGCCCCGTGCCACGGCCGGGGATGAAAGCGGCCGGCACCACGTCCCTGCGTGGCCCCTGAGGGTGGAGGGGGGCGCAGAGAGCTCCGCATGTTTCTCTCACCTGTGGGTACCTCTCCCGAAGCTCCCATTGGCCACGGTAACCCATTCCTGGCCAATGGGAGCTTTGGGGGAGGTACCCACAGGCAAGAGCAGCATGCGGAGCCCTCTGCTGCCCCACGCCCACGGGCTGCAGGGACGTGGTGTGGCCACTTCCCAGAGCGGCGCAGCGCCACGGGGGTGGCAATCCCGAGGGCCGGATCCAAAGCCCAGAGGGGCCAAATTCGGCCCATGGGCCATAGTTTGCCCACCCCTGACTTAGAGCCTCACTGACGTTAACAGGGGACATTAAGCATGTGAGTGGGCCCAGTTAATCTCATCTATCTCAGTCAATCCAGGTTGGGTTTCCTAGGTATATCATTATTGGGCATAATGTAATGCAGACGTGTTACTGACATTTTAATAATATAGAGTCCAAAGATATGTTTCTTTGGTTGAAACCACAGGCTCCAAACTTAACCAACATATGTATGCAAAAGATACCCTCACCTCACATATACTACTCATGATTCTTACAAATAAAAATTACAAGTAGAATTGTAGAACTTAGAGAAGTGAAAATCTATTTGATCACCCAGTCCATTACACTTTCTATCCACGTATCCACTTGACCAGTATGTATTCTAATATTGGGCATCGAAGGTTTCAGATATGTTTTTATGTAGCTTGCCTCGCAGTGAAACTAAATGTATACTCCAAGCTAACTTTTTAGTTGTGATGTGAATAAATATGCCTGCTACACATTTTTTCAGATGAGTATGTGAATAATTGCAACAATTAGGTCGTACAGGTGTAAATGAAAGTAGAATTTAGCCCTAGGGATGACATTTAACTAACGAACCTATTGGTGCATGAGCCAAAAAAGAATCCAGCTTGCAGTCTTAACAATAGTTGCTCTGTAATGCCTTCAGGAGTATAGAGTAGCAAAAAACCTATTGGCATAATCTTGGAAGGAGCTGAGCAAAACTCAATACCCATTGCCTTTAATGGGCATGGAGGGTATGAACCTCTTGCAGGAATTGGCCCCTATATTTTGTTACTAAAGAAATGACTTCAGTACACACTGGGAGGAGGTCTGAGTAAGAAAGTGGCATTTTACAGATACTCTGTTCAGAGTTGATATATGTCTTGGTTTAAAGCACAAGTGTCTTTCTTCTTTGCTCTTGTTCATGCAGTGCCTGGGACAAATGTAAATGCCTTACTCTGATTATCTTTTAACTTTCCTGCATTAAATCCATAAACAATTTTTAGGTGCGTGAGGGAGCTTTGTTTATCTTATCTAAAATATACTTACCCAAGCACTTTCTGCAGCCCAACACCATTTAGATACAACAAAGCTGCTGTTTTGGCCCCTTTCGGTTCCTACCTGCTACATCAACCCTCCTTGACATTCTTAATAGAACGTTTGTGTGGGAGGAACTCAGAAGTTGCAGGGGAGAAGGGGATGATTTTACATTGGGTCCTCATGAAAAACTACATTTCTTCATGTCTCCCAAGAAGTTCCACACACCTTTGTTGTACAAACAAAGGTGTCTCTTCTTGCAAAGTATCTGCACCAGTGCCACAGAGGCATCCTCTAGCAGAGAAAATAAGAAGAGGTTACCATAGTTTCCCCACAGTTATGGGACAATCAAAATGCAAACTCTGGGATTGATTCTGATCTCACTTGTGTCAGTTTTACCACTAGAATTCCACTGGCTTCAGTGAAATTACTGCTAATTTTCACCATTCTCATTGACAGCAGAATCACAAACTCACTGATGCCATCAACCCTGGGCTACAGGAATTCAAAATAAACCTGTGAAACTCAGAATGTGGAATTAAAACTACATAATACACAAACTCAGGTACTTAGCGAACAAATAAAACAGTTCTGGAATAAGTTTAGGCCATAAAAATTCTCATCCACAGTGTGCACTCTGGCATATTTTTCCTTCTATTTCTTCATGGAACTTCTAATGACATCAATGAGAGAGCACAGTGGAAAGTAGATTTTTGCCCTGAACTTACAGTTTAATGAGGCTATAATGAATATTAAGCTTTGCTTAGCTACCATGATCACCCTTTAAAACTTTGGCAGTTTTGTCTTGGATCAGGTACTTTGGTGTTTATAGTATTCCCTAGTGAATGTTGCAACTACAAAGCTACCATTCTATTTTTAATGGTGGCTACTGTGCCTTCTGGTATACACTTAATCCTATGTTGGAAAGCGTAAGGACTACGTGATATGTCAGGTCTTTACCACCTCCGCTTTCTATGTTTGCCAGGCAGCTAATAATGGCCTTACAAGAATATTAAACTAACACTATCAAAGCAATAGAACTACTGGCTCTGTAGCTAATATTTTTTGTTTGGATTGTAAAGAGGCCCTCCCTTCGCTCTTGTCAGTAGGCAGGATATTGGAATTTACATACCTTGAAAATGTTGCTTGTTTTCACATCTTTGAAAATGGAGCCAGGTGAATGAGGCTTGGATGTGCATGAAATCATGGACAATCATATCCCCACAACAGCAAATAGAAACCCATTAGAGCTTTAGCTGAGAAGCTGGGATTTCATTTATGTTGCAGCCCTAATTTTGGAGGGATTGGCGAACTTTTACTAATAAGTATCATTCTCAGTTTTGTGCTTTTTTTTACTACTGTCAGTGTTTGTCTGCCACTGTAAGTTAACGGTTACTATATTTACAAGCCTTACATTGTATTGAAAGGATACTCTCAGATGTGAGAGGCCCAAAATTAGACTTACTGGAATTTAAAAAAAAAAAAAAATTTTTTTGAGAGGATTTTAAACATTTCAATTCTTCTTATGGGGTAGGGGGAAGTATCAGCAAAACATCACTCATGAGCAACACTAGAACAATAATAATGTTTAAGGATTACATTAAGAAACCAGGACCCTGGTTCTAATCTAATGTACACACCTATAATTCCACTTACTTCGGTGCAGTTACTGCTGCTTTACACTGGAATAGGTGAAAAGATAATGAAGCCTCATGTTTCAATTTCAAGCTTCCAAAGAAGTTTTTAAAAAGTGAGAAGAAATATAAAATGGCAGTCACACTTAAGTGAAAGTACTGTACAGTAATCATAACTGTAATTAATACTTGTTTAATTCTTCCCAGCCCCTTTCCCACACTGAGCCACTACTTCACTCATTTGTCCAAGGCTCTGTTCTCTGCCTTACAGTAACTTTGTAATCTGTGCATTTACAAATAGCCCCTAATGCCTCCTATCACGTTCAGCTTTTCCAGATTTTCCTTCGACCTAACTTTCCCCCTCTCTGCTTTCCGGGGGCGGGACAGAGGTTGGGTATAAGGCGTGAAGGAATTGTTCGATTTGAAGGCTTCTTGCCCCTGGGCTGTTCTTTTAAAGGGAGATACAGCCGCAGAGATGCATCCTGTTAATATGGGGTTTCTATTGGGTGTCTCCCTCAGATAGAGGGGCTGGAAGTCTCAACAATACAGGGACCCCTTCCCGATTCCTCTGTCTGTGCACAAGGACTATTTACCAGGAGAAAGGGGTTTTGTATGCAGCTGACTATGACCAGCTGGAGTCTCTCAATTCTCAAGAGAAACTGAAAGTGAAATAGCAGCTCCTCCTCTTTCAGCGGGCAAGGGAAGATGCTGAGAGGAGAAAGAAATGCAGTTAGCCTTCCTGCTGTCAGATCTGGGAGAAAATCCAGGGAGGTGAATTAAAAAAAGGAATGCTCAGGCAATCACTCAATCAGTCAATACAAACCAACTTACAGCTCCCTCGTCCTCACCTTGTTGGTGAAATAAGAAGCCAAATAGAAGAGACAGAAGGACAGACCAGCTGCAGGTCTCTTTAAATACATCTGTCACAGCATTTCCCCCGTCCGGGTGAGGAAGATGGGGCACTGCTTCTTCCCGCTGTGATCAACTGGAGACAGTGCTCAGGAAACTGCCACCTGGAGTGGCTGCCATGACAGAGACACGTTGCTCTATGTTTGCTCCAATAGGCACAAGAACAACCTCCTGAGGCACTGCCTTCTTAAAGGGGCGATGCTCCCTCTTGCCAGAGGAAACCCATTCCAGAGACGAGACACACAGATGTGCTCACTCTCCCCACCACCACCCGCACACACACACACTTCTTACACTTCTGTTGTTCTCACACTCACGATTCTCTCACACTCCAGCTGATTGTGGAAAATAAATGCCTACAGATTTTAATAGCGAATGGTAACCTTTCCGTAGGTTGTTTTTGGGAAACCATCGCAAAACCACCCTTTGGGAATTACATCCCTGCTCTAGAATTCTGTAGCGGTTCAAAAATTATAGAAAAGATCACATTCTCTATTAAGCTTCACACACTTGTCTACATAATGACATAATGTGGGTTTTTTTTAAATCAGATTAGTTCTATAAAGTTTACATAGCTCAACTGGAAACCCCTCTAACCACCCTTTCACACCTTTAAATCATGCTAGTTGGTGGCCATGTGGCTGTATTCTGACATTCCCAACATCTGAGAAGTTCAAACAGCTACTTTTTAAAAAAAAAAATCCTGCCGCAGAATGTTTCCTTCTTTTCATCCCAAAAATATGGGATTTCCCAAAATAATTACCCCATCTAAGGCCCAGTGTGGGCAAAATTCAGTCATAGCCCAGTGACAGCTTTTCTAGAGAGAAAAAGTGTTGGAGTTCTGTATGTAATGGCCCTGATGGGCCTGAAATGGGAGCATGATCCCACTGTGAAAGGAAGATTCCCATGTTCAAAATGCGGTATGCAGCACTCACTTCTAGCCCTGAAAGAAACCAAGACATCAGACCTTAAAGAAATGACGTTTTTACTTATAGAAAAGCTATGTTAGGTAGCTTTAGACGTTTTAACAGCTCCCTCTGAGCCCTGAACCATTGGTTGGACTCATGGGTCTGGACCTACAAAGGGACTTAGGCATTGCAATGCTCAGTGTCACAACACCTAACTTTTAAACTCCTAGAAATCACAGAGATAACATTGCAATTCACAACAGCTGCTTTAGGGATCTAACCTACCTATACAATGAATGGGGAAAGATAGATGCCATACAATGCTATCCACAAAACCCAGCACACTAGTTGGGGAGCTGCCTTAGCTAGCCAATGGGAGAAGCCAATATTAAGCCCTGTCCCTCTCTCAGATAGAGGTACCTAAATCCAGGCTGCAGTAAGGTGCCTATCTTTGCTTAGTGATCCACAAATGGGAACCCGTTTCCTGGAGTTAGATGGCTTAGGCACCTGTCACTGGGCTTGGGGTGCAATACAGACCAGTGAGGTGTTGTGTCACCACATGCCCTGCAACCCTCAGTGCTTTACAATGCTTTGCTACTGTAGCTCCCAGCCTGGGATACTCATAACCAGCCTCTAAGCATGCAGGTCATACCCTTAGTGTCTGTCTGTATGCTAGATAGCACTGGTTCAGCAGCTCTGACCCAGAAGCCTGTCTACAGCCCCACAGCCCCATGCTGGCTTTCACCAGTCTTGGTTACAATCTGCAAGGTGACACCAACACACTTCCAGTCCCAAGATTTCCCAGAAACGTGTGCTCTACAATATTCAGCCCACTCCTGGACAGTTCAGTGAAATAATAAGGTTTATTTGTTCCTTTAAAGAAATGAAAGTACATCACAGATTATTACCTTAACTGGAGGTAAATACACCCTTCCCTTTAACCACCACAATGAGTTGGTTTATAACAAAAATAAACACAAATTTATTAACAATAGGACATAGGTTAAGTGATGCCAAGTAAAAGAAATAAAAGTAGAGATAGTTACAAGCAAATAAAAGTGAAAACATGCATCTAAAAGTCTAAAATTTAATCTAGCAAGGTACAGTCTTTGTTCAAGACTGGTTTCTCCCACCAGTCTTCCCTCTTCCCAGCCATGGCTGACTTTCCCTCAGTCAGGACCTTCCACAGAAACACAAGGCACTGGTTTCCCTTGTCTCCCTATGTGAAAGCTCTTTGTCTCAACAGGTTTCTCACCTATATTCAGTTCCCAAAGACTTCACACCGCCCCCTTGGTTGAAAGAACCATCTTTCTTGGGTTGCAAGAGCTCTGCCTCCTTGTGTCTGTCTGGTGATGGATGCCAAAGATGGCTTCTGGCTTTGCTTATATCTTCTGGTTTCAGAGTAACAGCCGTGTTAGTCTGTATTCGTAAAAAGAAAAAAGAAAAGGAGTACTTGTGGCACCTTAGAGACTAACCAGTTTATTTGAGCATGAGCTTTCGTGAGCTACAGCTCACTTCATCGGATGCATAGCATATCGTGGAAACTGCAGAAGACATTATATACACACAGAGACCATGAAACAAAACTTCCTCCCACCCCACTCTCCTGCTGGTAACAGCTTATCTAAAGTGATCATCAAGTAGGGCCATTTCCAGCACAAATCCAGGTTTTCTCACCCTTCCCCCCCCCCCCACACACACATACAAATTCACTCTCCTGCTGGTAATAGCCCATCCCTCTTTGAAACCTCTCTTTATAATGCGCATGATAATCAAGGTGGGTCATTTCCAGCACTAATCCAGGTTTTCTCACCCCCCCCCACACACCCCCCGCCAAAAACCACACACACAAACTCACTCTCCTGCTGGCAATAGCTCATCTTACAATGTGCACAGCAATAATCCAAGTTTAACCAGAACGTCTTGGGGGGGGTTTGTAGGAAAAAAACAAGGGGAGATAGGCTACCTTGCATAATGACTTAGCCACTCCCAGTCTCTATTCAAGCCCAAATTAATAGTATCCAATTTGCAAATGAATTCCAATTCAGCAGTTTCTCGCTGGAGTCTGGATTTGAAGTTTTTTTGCTTTAAGATAGCGACCCTCATGTCTGTGATTGCATGACCAGAGAGATTGAAGTGTTCTCCGACTGGTTTATGAATGTTATAATTCTTAACATCTGATTTGTGTCCATTTATTCTTTTACGTAGAGACTGTCCAGTTTGACCAATGTACATGGCAGAGGGGCATTGCTGGCACATGATGGCATATATCACATTGGTGGATGTGCAGGTGAACGAGCCTCTGATAGTGTGGCTGATGTTGTTAGGCCCTGTGATGGTGTCCCCTGAATAGATATGTGGGCACAGTTGGCAACGGGCTTTGTTGCAAGGATAGGTTCCTGGGTTAGTGGTTCTGTTGTGTGGTATGTGGTTGTTGGTGAGTATTCGCTTCAGGTTGGGGGGCTGTCTGTAGGCAAGGACTGGCCTTTCTCCCGAGATTTGTGAGAGTGTTGGGTCATCCTTCAGGATAGGTTGTAGATCCTTAATAATGCGTTGGAGGGGTTTTAGTTGGGGGCTGAAGGTGACGGCTAGTGGCGTTCTGTTATTTTCTTTGTTAGGCCTGTCCTGTAGTAGGTGACTTCTGGGAACTCTTCTGGCTCTATCAATCTGTTTCTTCACTTCCGCAGGTGGGTATTGTAGTTGTAAGAATGCTTGATAGAGATCTTGTAGGTGTTTGTCTCTGTCTGAGGGGTTGGAGCAAATGCGGTTGTATCGCAGAGCTTGGCTGTAGACGATGGATCGTGTGGTGTGGTCAGGGTGAAAGCTGGAGGCATGTAGGTAGGAATAGCGGTCAGTAGGTTTCCGGTATAGGGTGGTGTTGATGTGACCATCGTTTATTAGCACTGTAGTGTCCAGGAAGTGGATCTCTTGTGTGGACTGGACCAGGCTGAGGTTGATGGTGGGATGGAAATTGTTGAAATCATGGTGGAATTCCTCAAGGGCTTCTTTTCCATGGGTCCAGATGATGAAGATGTCACCTTATATCTTCTGAAGTTCAATGAGTTTGCCTCAAGAGGCAGGATGATGTCATGCTGTTCTATGCAAATAGGGCTTCCATTGTATTTGCTCACACCTTGATTAATCTTAATAGACAGGTAGATAGCTGCCTTCTCTCGTATCTGGGAGAGAACCTGTCGCGGAAATTTGTTAGTCTCTAAAGTGCCACAAGTACTCCTTTTCTTGTCACAGACGAAAGCATAATATCATTATGTATCCATATTTCCTCATATATTGTTAACACATACATTTCACAATTGTATTAATCACCAGTGTGTCAGAGGCTTTCATAAAACACCTCACTCAATACATTTTTATAATACAGTAATATTGTATACAATCAGTTGATTCAATTACTTATCACGTCAGGCTCAGCCCCCCTGTGTTTATAGACCAGTACGCCTTTGCAATGTATTCTTTGAAAAGTAAAAATCCAGGCCAAGCTTCTCTCTCCTGCTGGGGCATAGACACCATGCTGCCTCTTCCACCAGTTGTTAGCTTGATAGCTTTGTTTACCTGTATGTAAATGTACCTTCATTGTCTCTGCCTGATGACCAGGGCGCTGGTCAGAGAAGCAAACACATTCCTTTGTCTAGGGCAGGCCTGTTTAACAACTCCCCCAGTATGCCTAAATTAAACACACTTTAATCCTAATTTTAGCATATATCCATACCTCTTAATATACATGTGCATACGTCATATAAGAATATTAATAATCAGTGAGTTATTGGTTTTCAAATGGTCCCTCATAAAGGCATATTTTTTACAAAGATTATTACAGTAGCATGTTGGGTGTGAGGACTGGGGGCAGTGTTTCTCAAATGCGGCCACTGTGGCCACATGCAGCCACCACAGCCTTTTCTTGTGGCCACAGCCTTCTAGGCAGTGACTGGGGGGGAGGGAGAAGCAGCAGCCCCTCCCCAGGGGCCACCAGCAGTGGTTGGGTCCCACCTCCCTCTGGAGAAGAGACACACAAGCTGGAGGAGCAGGCAGTCAGTGAGTTTCCCACCTTCCCAGGAGTAACGGCGTTGGGCTTCAGCCCTGGGGGGTGGTGGGCACCAGGCTCCAGCGACGGGGCTTCAGCTTCTATTCCCAGGCCCTGTTCCCAGGTCCTAGTTGGGCTCCATTCCCTGGCTGCATGGTGGCGGGCTTTGACCGCGAACTCACCCCCCCCATCACCTCTGGCCCCCACTGCCTCCCCAGTGCCCAATCACCCCTGGCCCCTGCTACCTCTGTACCCACCTCCCCATCCAGGGCTTAATTTGTCCCCAAGCTTGCTGGGGCTGAGTAAGTCTGCTGTGAAAAGTGATAGTAACAAACATACAAATATCACTTTTCAGAGCAGACTTACTTATAGCTAGCAAGTCTTTAAAAAACAACAACCCCAAAAAGCAAAAGAAACAACAAGAAAAAACACAAGAATGTTCAAAGCACCTTATTTGTGTTTCTATTCTGTTTTGGTCCAGTAAAGAATAGAGACAACTGTACATTATTCTTATTATTGAGTCGGCAAAAAAAAAAAAAAACACCCTACATAGATAAATTACAATGATTTGGACATGTATATGTGCATATTTATTTGTTTTTCCTAAAGTTAATTAAGTATTTTAGGAAAAATTGTCAGAGCGGCCACCAAAACATTTGTTGTGAGAACCCCTGGCTTATGGTCATAGCACGTAAGCAGTTTCTTGTGTGAATAAGTTGGTGCTTACCTCTCTCCATACAAAAAGGCTTGAGAAGGAGGAACAGAAAACCACCTTATAACTCTTAGCCAAAGGGCAGCAGATGTAAGGCACATGGGGAGGCTAAGCCTCCCCAAATGGGGCAAGAAATGCCAGATTCTGCACACCTCCCTTTGGAAACATGCTAGCCTGCTGCCTTTGGAGCGCCACTGCCCAAAGCGCCAAGCTTTGTGGGGGGTTGGAGAGGAGTGAGCAGGAAGCAAGGGGAGCTTCAGGGGGTGGAGACGAGTGGGGTGGCCTTGGGGGAGGGGGTGGAGCAGGGGCAGGAAGAGGCAGCAGTGGGGCAGGACCTTCGGGGAAGAGACTGAGCGGGAGCAGGGCCTCAGGGTGGAGCAGGGGTGGAGCGTGGACAGGGCCCCAGGGGGAGGAAGCTAAGGAAGGGTGGGGCCTCAGGACGGAGCCACAAGTGGGTCACCCACACACACACACTTCTACGGAGCTTTCGGCACTCGTGCCCAGCCTCCCCAAACTCAAGAGTCACGTGCCAAATATGCTCTTAGCCCAGTGGTTAGAGCACTCACCTGGGATGTGCCAAGTCTAATTTCAATCTCCCCACCCCCGCCCTTTCAGAGGATGGGGGAAGATTTGAACAGGGGTCTCCCACCTCTCAGGTACATACTCCATCCACCCAACTATAGGATATTTGATATAGGGCTCCCTCAATCTCTCCTGTTAAAGCTGTTCCACTGTGGCTAAATAATGAAAGAGAGATTGAAGGTTTCCCATGTCCCAGGTGTAGCCAGACAGCCAGCCCCCCCCCCCCTCAGACCAGCATTGCTGGAAACACACGGGAACCAAAATAACAGGGCACTCAACATAAATTCCAGCACAGCCTTTGAAGCTGTGAGAAGCACAGGTGTGCTGTGACAATGTGCCTCTGGGAACATATACAACGATTAGGCTCACAGCAGACAGAGAAGCTGTGACAGACATGGCTCTTAGCCCCTACTAAATAGCGTGATGCACACACCCCAACATCCTAGGTGGGAAAATATTTACCCTGATAAAAGAAGTGTCCAGTAGTCGAAACTTATTGTTTCTCCCTTGCAAGTGTGAACTACTCTTGCGAGAGCTGGCGTCGCCCAGACAGACCAGCCCCAATTTGGCATAAGAAAGGAGAAAGAGAATAAAGGAGTACAGAGGTATAAGTATGGGACCTACAGCACCATGATTTTTGAGTGCTTTTCACTATCTATCTGCTGGTCAGATAAGTGACAGCCTCCCAAGGCTTCTGCAGCTAAGAGGGTCCCTAAGCCTTGTCCCTTATTCGTCTTTCTGCGGAATTGAGTGACCGATCCTGGCTTGGCACCGCTGGAATCGAGAGATGCAAGGAGGGTAAGAAGCACCCACACCTGATCTCCTATCTTTAGTGTACACATATTTTGAAATAGAGCTCTATACTTTGTTTTCTTTTCTTTGGGATTGTGGCTTCTGTTTTGTAATTTGTTTGTGTGTGTAACATCTCTACATTTAAATAAGTAGGCACTAGCAATTTTGTAACCACATGATTAGAATCTAGTTTAATAAATTTTGGTAACCATTGTGCATAAGCCTGACTTGTTTCTCTGGTTTACTGTAAAGCAGCCAACACAATTAAAGAACCTCAGCCGTTTTGGCTATAAAGCCTGGCCATTAGGTGAGAGTACTAAGAGCCTAGCGTTGAGTTGTGCCGCCTCCACGGGGCAAACTCTTGGGGCACCTGTCAGTCAATCCTGACTGCCCGCTGCGAAGGAGCTCTGAGCTCTAGCAGTTAAAGTCACGGGTGTGGAGAGGCTCTTAGTGCTGCCATTGGGGCACCTGTCAGTCAGTGTTGACTGCCCGCTGCGAAGGAGCTCTGAGCTCTAGCAGTTAAAGTCACGGGTGGTTAGGACCTTGGGGCATCCGTCAGCCTAGCCCGGGCTGCCCGCCGCGAAGGGACAGTGCGTCCTAGCGGTTAAAGTCACGGATGGTATAAACGGGCATAGCTGGCACCTCACCAAACATCCCTGGCCATCGACTAACAGATTTGGCGTCACGAACAGGATTGTGATATAGACTGCACTACAGTAACACAATGAAACCAGTCATGATAAACACCACAGAATTCCCTGAGCTAGAGAAAAGTTTGACCCAAGAGGGATGGGGAAATCCTCTGTGGAGCAAAGAACTGCTGGAGAAATATTGGGGAAAACCAGCAGAGATCTGGCAGCATTTCTGTAACTGGAGAACTGCCTGCAAGATGAAGAAAGGGAAAGGAAAAGGTGCTTGTATATGGCTGCTTACTAACATTTGGCAAGCTGCCTGTAAAGATTATCATAGTCTGGCAACAGAATTTAATAGGCTACAACAGGAAAGGGACACACTGCGCAAGGAATGCCAGAATTTAGATACCAGAGTAAGAACACTGAATAGGGATATGGAACATCGTCAGAAAAGATTACTTCCCTTAATTGAGAAAGAAGGGATAGAACGAAGGGAAAAGCTGGAGACTAAAACACGCAGAATCAACCGGGCTAAGGTTGAGACTGCTCTCTGGCTAGACCCTGAGGAATGGGATGGAGACATTTGGGATTCAGCAGATGAGTCCCCCTCCTCTGAGGAGGAAGGTCCCTCTGTAAAATTAAGACCAGCTATCACACATCACAAATCAGAAGAACATGAGGGAAATTTGAGTGGGGCAGAGCTGGATGAAGAAGGGGATGACAATGATCCATCCACCTCTTCAAAAACAAAGAAGGGAGGTAAAAAGGGAAAAGGGAGTAAAGCTCCAACACACTTTACCAAAATTACCACCCGCCAATATACTCCCATGGAGTTAAAAACAATCCAGGGAGATTTTGCTAAAAAGCCTGAGGAAGGTATAATAGAGTGGCTGGTCCGCCTCTGGGACACTGGGGGTGGATATATACGCCTGACAGCCCAAGAAACTGAGCGCCTTAACTTAGGTGCAGGAATATTCCTGGAACACTCAGAGGGGAACACCCCTAAAACACTTTGGTCTCTGGCTTGTCGATGGGCAAGAGGAATTTACCCAGCAGACCGAGATGAACCCACAGTAATGCACTGGACCAACATAGATGAGGTAAAAGCAGTTCTATTAACTGTGGCTGTCATTAGCATGCTTGGCCAAAACCCTCAAGAGTTAGCCTATGAAAGTCCATGGGAGGGTCAGGTAAATGTAGAGGATCTCAGACCCCTGCTTAAGGGAGCTCCGAGTAACCATAGGGCTGTGGCACTGTCCCTTAGATCAGAAGCTGCAGCACATAACAGTACCTTTCGGGCACTGCTAAACCTTCGGGTGTCATACTTTAGAGAATTCGGAGACATCAGAGCACTGACAGGCAAAGCTAAGATGCGTTCCCTTCAGGGAAACAAGGGGGCACCATCTAAAGGACATAAAAACAAGCGAGAGCCAACCCAGGAGGAAAAGGAGCTTAGAGCCAAGTTGTGGAGACAATGTCTGGCTTTAGGGTATCCCAGAGATGTGATAAATGGACTGCCCACAGAGCGGCTAAAATTATTCACCACCTTTAAAAGAGCTGACTGGGAGACAACTAATGCTACTCCCAGTGCACCTCTGCAGCTCTCTCCTCCTTCCCCAGCTGCAAACACCCTGTATACTCCATTGCTGCAGCAACTGCAAGAGTTACCAGAACAGGGAAACTAGCTTGCGGGGGTCACTCTCCTCTCCCAATAAACCAGCTTAAATCCAAAGAGGAGAAAACAACAGCAAAAGACCCCCGGATATATGTAACTGTAAATGACAAACACATTGTTCCTTTCTTAATGGACACAGGGGCTCAAATGTCCATGATTAAGCGAGAAAGTTTTCAGGGCTCGCCACTTACTGGCCGAAAGCAGGTACTTGTTACGGGAGTAAATGGCAGTACCATAACTTACCCATTAGTTAAGATAAAACTGGATATCCCATTGCAACCCCACCATCAGCCCCGAAAATATGAGGTGATTTTGGGCAATGCCAACATACTGGGCATGGACGTTTTAAGAGGAAAGAAGGGAAGGATTAATGGGGAAAGATGGGCTTTTGGAGTCAGTTCTGTTCCTCATGCCACCCGCCTGGAAGAGGAAAGCCCTCCCCACTATTCTGTAAACTTACTTAGCAGCGCGCCTGCTCTCCCGCCCTCAACAGTAACAAACATAAAGCAGTATAATGTCCCAGCTGAGGCCATAAGCCCTGTTACTGACCTGATCAAAGATTTGGAACAGCGAGGAATTTTAATTCGTACCCACTCTCACTTTAATTCTCCTGTGTGGCCCATCAAGAAACCAAATGGCAAATGGAGACTCACTATAGACTATAGGAAGCTAAACAGTAACACTGGACCATTAACTGCAGCAGTCCCTAGCATAACAGATATTGTAAACACCATACAAACCTGGGATAAACCCTGGCTAGCAATATTAGATGTAAAGGACATGTTCTTCATGGTCCCTTTGCAACCAGCTGACCAGGAAAGATTTGCTTTTACTTGGAAAGGTGTACAATACACTTTTACCCGAATGCCACAAGGGTTTAAACACTCACCCACTATTTGCCATGGGGCACTGGCAAAGGTCCTAGATGACCTTATACTGCCACCCAATATACAAACTGTGCAATACATTGATGACATCTTAATAGGTGGGAAAACCTCAGAAGAGGTACAGGAGGCTATGAATCAAATCAAAGAAGCACTAGAAGCCCTTAATTTAGAGTTACCAGCTGAGAAATGCCAAGGTCCCGCCCAAGAGATAAAATTCTTAGGTACTGTATGGATGGGGGGTAGGAGGTCTGTGCCTAATGACACTGTGCAAGAGCTAAATCAGGCACCCTCCCCTGAAAGTAAAGATCAATTGAGACAGATTTTGGGAACCCTGGGGTTTTGGAGAAAACATGTACCTGGCTTTGCCATTATAGCCAGACCATTGTACAATTTGTTAAAGAAAAGTGCTGCCTGGGAATGGGCTCCTGCCCATGAGGAAGCCCTCAGGCAACTGATAGGGGAGATACACACCTATCAGGCTCTGGGTCCCATACATCCTGAAGCCCCATTCCATTTGTACCTAACTGTGGGAGCCACTGGAATGTCTCATGCTCTCTGGCAAGAAAGTGACACTGCTCCCAGACGACCAATTCAGTTTGGTTCCAAGTCATGGCAAGGGTCACAGGCTAACTACACGCCTTATGAGAAGGTGCTTCTGGCAGCTTACACAGCCTTGAGAGAAACTGAGGAATTAACTCAGGATAAGGACATCACAATTCACACTCCTCTTCCAATCATTAAACCTATATTGGAAGGGAAAGAGTTACCACCTGGTGTAGCACAAAAAATGACTGTCCAAAGATGGGCACTTTACATACACCACAGGGTAGGTAGTGCAGACACTGCACAAAACCCCACTATGATTCAGGAATCCCTATGGAAAGTAGGAATGCCTGATGAATACAGCCTACCTCCACAGCAGTCTCCCATTAAGGATGCTGCCCCATTTGACCCTTCTAAGCCTGAGGGAGTATGGTTCACTGATGGCAGTGCCAGGCTAGTTAAAGGAAAATGGAAGGGAAAAGCTGCAGCAGTGCCTGCAGACACCTCTGCAGCACCCCTAACTGCTGAAATTGATGGGTCAGCACAACTTGCAGAATTGGCTGCAATTAAACTGGCCTGTGAAACAGGAGCCACCGCAGTATATACGGACTCCTATGCGGTATGGGCAGGTGCCACTCAGTGGATCACTAACTGGAAAAATAACCACTGGGAAATAGGAGGTAAACCAGTATGGGGACTGGAATACTGGAAGTGGTTATATCAGCATGCCCTGCAACAACCCCTGTCTATAGGACATGTCTCAGCTCATCAGAGGAATAATACCCCAGCTGCACAGTTAAACAATTTAGCCAATGCAGCTGCCCAGCTCTTTACCACACAAGTAGAATGGGAACGCTTATATTCATGGTTACATGATAATTTAGGACACACAGGAAGTGATGAGTTAGTGCGGCAAGCACATATCAGGGGGTGGCCTATCACCCACAGACAGGCTAGAGACCTGGTGCAAGCCTGTGCTATTTGTGCTGAGACTAGAAAACATATAGCAGAAGGACAAAGGTTTGCCAGGCTAAGAGATGGAAAAACACTATGGGCAACCTGGCAGGTCGATTATGTCGGACCACTGCCCACTACAAGGCAGAGGTGGAAATACATCTTGACTGGGGTAGAAATTGTTTCAGGGATTGGTTTTGCATATCCAACCCGATTGGCAACAGGGTTGTCCACAATTATGGGACTAAACCGCTTAACAGCAATTGTCCCAATGCCTCAAGAAATCCAATCAGATAATGGTTCGCATTTTAAGAATAAACTTATAAGGGAATGGACCCTTAACCATGGAGTCCAATGGACCTTCCACCTTCCATATCGACCTCAATCTAATGGCATGGTCGAGCGCTGGAATGGGTTGCTAAAGAATCACTTGAAGCCTACTGATGGCACATGGGGAGACAGACTGGACGAAGTGGTGCAGAGATTAAACAACAGACAGACTCCTACAGGAAGTCCAATCAGCAGGGGATTCTTCCCTACAGGGAAAGCTATCTCCCCTGCCAGAACACCACTGCACAGTTCCAAGTATGCTCCCGGGGACACTGTTGTGATTAAACACCCAGCCCTGGGAACCTTTACCTGTGTTTTGCACGCCTATAAAGAGAAAGGTGTATGGGGTGCCTTAAATGCTGATAAAAGATTAATAACCATTACAGAGGCTTGGATCGCATCCAAGACCGGCTGACCATGTGATTTATTGCAGGAATGGTCCCATGGTTCCGAGCAACCTGCCAGCTAACCTGTCAGCAAAATGGACCATGCAGCAGATCTGTTTGATCACTAGAGACTACTATGGACTGTTGATATATTTGCCATTACTTATAATAGCAGGTGTAATTTTTGCTTTTGGTTTTAAAATAAGTTTTTTAGCTAGAACACGACCCACCCGAGATATGTTCCTGCAAGCCCTCATGATCCTTCTGTTGGCTCCAGTCACCTTGGCAATACCAGAACATCCTCTTCGGGGAGCAATCCAAACCATCGCCTCAGCTGCTGGTGCTACAAATTGCTGGATGTGCACCTTGCTAAATTCAACCAATGGACTGGGAATTGAATTTGTACCACTCAGCCTAAATGATTGGTGGAACAAAAGCGACATCTTTCAGTGGGGAGCAGCATGGTACACCAACCACCCTCGCATTGACTCGGGGGAGGTGGGACAATGGCATCGCACTGTTTGGGGACGGCCTGTGGAATATGTAACGGGATCATCTAAAGAAGTATACCCTATTTGTTTTGAAACTCAGGGTGACATACAAATGGGTAGTCTAGATAAGCAGCAATGTGCCCATACAATTGTATTTGACAAAAGAAGTGGGGATTGGACTACCTACCCACCCATGAACGACAAAAGGACTTTGAAATGTTGGAAAGGTCCCATTAACGGCACACTTGAACATAGACCCCTTTTTAGAATATATAATGCCACAATTGTTCCCCTGAATATGAGTAGATACCATGAAAGCAGAGATTGGTATGACCAATCACTGTTCTTTATTCCCAGTTCCGGACACATTTATAACCCATTGCTAATCAAATCTATTAACTCCTTATTAGATCAGTGTAATGAAAATGGACTTTTTCGCTCAGACCAAATTTTAGAAGATTTGTTAATGGTTTTGCTCTGTACTAACATTAAGATGGGATATTGTGTTCCATATCACCAACCCATACCTAAACCTGAGGGGGGCAGGTGGCACAGAGGACCTTATTCACCTATTCTTAGTAAAGAACCTGGCTTGTTCTTTATTTGTGGGAACAAGGCATATAAATATCTGCCTGTAGGTTGGACTGGAAGGTGTTCACTGGGACATGCAGTACCCGAGGGACTAACAGTACACCCTCATGTTGATGCCCCCAGAATAACAAATCTGGGAAGTTTTATACACCGATCCAAACGAAAGTTCACCTACAACCCCCTGATTGAACGGCCCTCTGGTTTTCACCGATTTACACGTGCACTTATACCTTGGTTAGGTATAACTGAGCTCGAGATGGCAATAGCAAACGTTTCTGGACAATTGGAAATTGCTCTTAATCATACTGCTGATGCATTAGGGCTTTTAAATGAACAACTTCAGTCTGTGGCCCGATATGCTCTGCAGAACAGAATAGCACTAGACGCTACCCTAGCCCAGCAAGGAGGAGTGTGTGCTGTCATCAACCAATCTTGTTGTTTTTATGTAAATCATTCAGGGCAAATAGAGCAAGATGTGGTTGCTATTAAAGGTGCAGTTAAAATTTTACATGCAGTGGCTGAGAATGGACAAACCTCATGGATGCAATGGTTAGCTCAACACTTGGGATTTTCCCTCTCCCCGTTTTTACATTCAGTTGTAAATACTGTTTTAACCATTTTAATTATTGTAATTGTTTTTTGTGTAACTTTATGTATTATGAAGCGTTTGATTCAAACTGCTCTTTCCTCCACACAAATCAGATACCTAGAGCTAAAAAGGGATCCTAACCAATTCCGCGAACCCTCATCCTCTAATTTGGTTGTTGGGTATTTCTAGATTTCCCCAAGGAGGGCAAGAGGTGCTGGCATCACCGCCACCTTGCAATCTGGGATGTAGTGTGGTGCATCAGGGGGTGGAATGTAGCCAGACAGCCAGCCCTCCCCCCCCTCAGACCAGCATTGCTGGAAACACACGGGAACCAAAATAACAGGGCACTCAACATAAATTCCAGCACAGCCTTTGAAGCTGTGAGAAGCACAGGTGTGCTGTGACAATGTGCCTCTGGGAACATATACAACGATTAGGCTCACAGCAGACAGAGAAGCTGTGACAGACATGGCTCTTAGCCCCTACTAAATAGCGTGATGCACACACCCCAACATCCTAGGTGGGAAAATATTTACCCTGATAAAAGAAGTGTCCAGTAGTCGAAACTTATTGTTTCTCCCTTGCAAGTGTGAACTACTCTTGCGAGAGCTGGCGTCGCCCAGACAGACCAGCCCCAATTTGGCATAAGAAAGGAGAAAGAGAATAAAGGAGTACAGAGGTATAAGTATGGGACCTACAGCACCATGATTTTTGAGTGCTTTTCACTATCTATCTGCTGGTCAGATAAGTGACAGCCTCCCAAGGCTTCTGCAGCTAAGAGGGTCCCTAAGCCTTGTCCCTTATTCGTCTTTCTGCGGAATTGAGTGACCGATCCTGGCTTGGCACCGCTGGAATCGAGAGATGCAAGGAGGGTAAGAAGCACCCACACCTGATCTCCTATCTTTAGTGTACACATATTTTGAAATAGAGCTCTATACTTTGTTTTCTTTTCTTTGGGATTGTGGCTTCTGTTTTGTAATTTGTTTGTGTGTGTAACATCTCTACATTTAAATAAGTAGGCACTAGCAATTTTGTAACCACATGATTAGAATCTAGTTTAATAAATTTTGGTAACCATTGTGCATAAGCCTGACTTGTTTCTCTGGTTTACTGTAAAGCAGCCAACACAATTAAAGAACCTCAGCCGTTTTGGCTATAAAGCCTGGCCATTAGGTGAGAGTACTAAGAGCCTAGCGTTGAGTTGTGCCGCCTCCACGGGGCAAACTCTTGGGGCACCTGTCAGTCAATCCTGACTGCCCGCTGCGAAGGAGCTCTGAGCTCTAGCAGTTAAAGTCACGGGTGTGGAGAGGCTCTTAGTGCTGCCATTGGGGCACCTGTCAGTCAGTGTTGACTGCCCGCTGCGAAGGAGCTCTGAGCTCTAGCAGTTAAAGTCACGGGTGGTTAGGACCTTGGGGCATCCGTCAGCCTAGCCCGGGCTGCCCGCCGCGAAGGGACAGTGCGTCCTAGCGGTTAAAGTCACGGATGGTATAAACGGGCATAGCTGGCACCTCACCAAACATCCCTGGCCATCGACTAACACCCAGGTGAGTGCCCTACCTACCAGGCTACCAATCAGAGTCATTGTCTCTCATGATCTCACTTTCTATCCCAATGACTAGTAAGCATTTTTCCACAGTGGAGCACTCATTGGGCCAGACAGAAAGAGAGAGAGCACAACTGCAAATAATTCCATAGCCCAGTGATTAGGCCACACACGTGGGAGATGGGAGGCCCAGGGTTACGTTCCCCTGTGCAAATTACTCTTTAGTTAGCTTCAGCGTGAGAGACTGAGGGAGCTCTACCATAGCTTGGTGATTAGAGCCTTTGCTTCCCCTGTGGCAGAGGGGGCAATTAAATCTGGGTCTCCCCAATGCCAGGTGAGTGCTCTAATCCCTGAGCTAAAAGCTACACAGCAAGTACCTTTTACATGTCCTCCTCCAGCTGGACTTTGTAGCTTTACGGAGGCTAAAAGTTGGACTTAGCCACTAAGTCTGGGGTTTAAGCACCTATGTACCTCTGTAGAGGTAATTGGTACCCTGTTGTAACTAAGGCATCTAGCTTCCTAGTTGGAGGGATAGAAGGCACTGTGTCATAAACAAAGTAAATAGTGTCTTGTTAAGGTTTTCTGAGATGAACAGAGTAATTCTTATGGCTTCAACACTCATGAGAAATGTAGCCATCTCAAACTCATACCATCATATTGTCCCTCAAATATATGTATGTGTGGGTATATATGCTCATAGCTCAATTGTTTAATGATCTGGTAAGAAATAGGGGAGACATACAACAGTAAAGGGACACAAATGTAAATATAAAATTTATTATAATAAATTTCACAGCTGCTATACTTATCACAATATCTTTGTCCTGAGGAAGTTAACCTGTGAAATTCCAAAAGGATTTTGTGTTAGAGAGCTTATTCCTTCACTCTCCCACTTCCCTGGTCCTTCTCGCATGAACAGAGAGCAACAATACCCGAAGTCCGAAGGTGCAAACAATTCGATGTTTATTGGGGTGAACTTCCAGCAAGCTTAAATACAAGTTCCTTTTTCCTTATTTTCGAATCCCAACTTACTTCCTGTTTGCCCCTAATTTATATAGTAATATTCTTAGCTATACCTTAACCAATCATTCTACTGAAATTTAACTAACCAATCCTAACATATTGTAACATGATTAGCTAACCAATTATATCCCACCACCTTAATTAGATTACACCCAGCAAAATTAATTATACAGCAGACAGAAACAATCACAGAACCAGACAGAGATTATACAGACAAACAATAGCAAAGTGGGAACTCTAATAACAAAACAATACAGAAGTGAGGATTTCACATCCCAGCTATTGATAAGTGAGTTCTTGCCAGACAGGATGCTATCAAACTAAGTTTCCTTTTACATTTTCTAGGCACTTCCCTTTCTCTGGAGGTGATAGGAATTATCAGGACAGGATTGTATTCCTAACAGCCCAATAGCACCTTCTTTCAATGTGACTAGTTTGGAATGTGAGGATGTGACTGTTCGCTTCCTGGCTTATGGCTGCCTCTGCTGCTTAGCCAAAGGCCTTAGCCTAAGAACAGGGCCTCAAACTGTCACAGTAAGAGAAGGCCCTTACACCAGCAGACAGTGATTTTGATTCTTTCTTTTATACCTCTAGAACTAGCCAAGTGATAAGAATACCCCTAAATTCTTAAAGTACAGGCCTTTACAGACAGGCCTGAATATCTATATCCTAACACTCCACCCCTTTTTTTTCTTTTTCTTTTGGGATCCTCCTGCCCAGGTATCCCTGGAAAAGCATAGGACATATGGCGACACATTTCCTGATAGGGCCAGGCATCAAGGTGGAAGGTGTCGATGCTCCATCTGTCCCACTGCCCCTTGTGTAGTACCATGCCCTGCACCTTCTCTCGTACGGGCATACTACACCTATTCCAATTAGTGTTCCAGACTTCCCAGTATAGTGGGCCTGAGAAGGTTGGGTCCGGGTTGTCTAGTACACTTGGGGGGGGCTTACTACATTACTTATAGGTTATAATTAGTGGCTGTTCTCTAGGGGGTTGTGCCCCCCTTGATCGTTTCCATATGCAATGTAACGCACATATAATTAACAATACAACAGCTGCTATGATAATCCACAGCAACACCGAGAGTCCTGACCACTGCAGTATGGTCCAACATCCTGGCCACCACCAAAAACACTGCTTCTCCTCCTTTGATAAGGTTAAAATTTTGTCAGCGCCATCCTGTAGTGTGTATTGTAAGTGTGTCCAACTGTTGGCGCTTGCAGCAAGTTGCTCTTGTAATCTTTGTGTACTTTTGTCCATATTGTGTGTCCATTGAATATCCACAGTGAAATTTGGTATTGTCCAAACCAATTCAACTACTTGGTACGGTATGGGGTAGTAGGTGCTGGTTCGATTGTTTACAACGATTAAGTCCACTGATCCATTGGTGCACCATAGTCCAGGTGGCAGTGTATAGAAGCTCATAATTTTGTCATACACTGGAAGGATTTTGCCTCCTAGTGTTATATTGCAGGATTGGATACATTCCCAACAGAATACACCGTACCCCATATACATTACCCCTAAATGCCCCCCCTTTGCAATAGGCCATTGATCCTGCTCCTCCATAGTCATAGGAGAGGGGCACATCCATATTCCTCCTCTGGATATACAACTGCTTAATGTGATGACAGTCCAGTTTACCCCATTCCATCCCCCCCACCTATTCCCTAGTGGCTCCCAACGTGCTCCCCCTTCCCTACTTACTCCCATAGGGTTCAAGGGAACCACCTTATTTGCATTTCCTTCCCATGGTATCATAGTAACAATTACACAAGAACTGTCCCCACAGGTCGGGGATGTTATTTTCCAGGTAGATGGGTATGTTTTTGCAATTGTGGATAGATATGGGCTAGCCTCCCGATTTAATACTGAAGGCCATTGTTCTGACCAAGCATCTCTCATAATATCCATTAACATTATTAACTGAGCATTTTGAATACCTACGCACACTTCTCCCCATGTTAGTCTTCTGAAGCCATCCTCTACCCATGTCACCAGGTCCCCTGCCCAATGAGTTAACTGCAAGTTTACCTCTACTGCTGTCCTCCACCCTGTGGCAACTGCTGATAGATGCTGTGCCATTAATTCATTAATTTGTTGTTGAAATTTCACATTTTGGCTTACTAATTGTTTGGTTACCCACTCGTCCCCCAGATTCCATGTACCCAGCATAGTGTTCCCAGCCGCCCACAATCCCCTTTTCCGACGACGATTCCAGGTGTGTCCCCTCACCCATGCATTGAATTGTTGTTTCAATCCTTTTATGTACATACTACTGTTAGGATGGATTTGGTCCACCCACCATTCCTTGGGGCGTACCACCCATGTAATAGAGTGAAAGGACACGTTAAAAATTGCTGGCTGCACCTGCTCCCACAATGGCTCCCAGACATTTGCTCGTCGGGGAATATTCTTGGCTCCAGGCTGTGGCCACTTTAAATTTGGATTCTTCCAACTTGGCATCCATATCACCTGTAGGGTTACATTCTGTAAAATGGTTAACTCATCGTACACCCAGCGTCCCAAAGGGGATTTTACACCTAATGTAATATGTACATAACAATCACACCCTCGGGGATTATCTTCCATGGAAGTACCATTGTGGTTACATATGGTAACATCACACCCTAAATGTGGGGCCCTATTTTCCCAAGAGGGTTCATTTGCTCCAGGGGACCAGAGGGTTATATTCTTTGGACCCTCTGTAACAAACCACATAGCTGGGTAACTGTGTTTTCCACTATCGTTAATCATGGCAGCACCAGGGAGTACCATGCGATATTTCCTGATAAATTTGATATTCTCCACCTGGTTGGGATTCCCCCATCTAATCCATAAACCATATACCGACACTGCCAAATTCCTGTTGGAGTATTAGTGGTACATCTTTCTATGGGGAGATTCTCATAGTCTTCATTAGCTTTATTACCACAGGTTGCATGTGTAGCCGTCCATGTGTTTCCTCCTTTTGACACTTCACATCGTGGGATCTGAATAGAATTTGTAAATGTGACAATTGTGATTAGCACTAGTAATTGTTCCATCCAGGGCCAGGGAATTTTCATCCTTTTCTCCTTTTTGAATTAACCTGTAATACACACATAACAAAATTTACACGTCCCCTTTCCCAATCCCCTGTTTGTACCTTTTTATTTGCGTGCAGTGAACCCACTCCCGTCCTCCATTCTCTGTACCCAGTAATAGCAGGCTGGGCCCTAATTGGTCAAGGACAAGATAGGGGCCCTTCCATTTAGGAGCTGGGAATGGATGGTGTTGACCTGGAATCTTGTACATCACTAGATCTCCCACCATGGGTAGATTATGCTCCCCAGGCAGGTCATACCATGCTTTGACTCTTGCTGCTCCTTGCTCGTCTCGCCAGGCCACCGCCTGCTGTACTTGTGTTACATGTTCGATTAAAGTTAAAATCCATTCTTGTGTTAAGCCATGTGTAGTGACTTCCCCAGGTACTGGGGTAAGTAGATTTTCCCACCGTTCCATAGGCCTTCCCATGAGAGCTTCATATGGAGAAAATCCTGTGCCCTTTGATTCTCGCGCCCTTATTCTCATTAAGACAAAGGGCAGTAACTGTGACCAGCTTTTTCCTCCGATTTCCACTCCCTTTCTTAGCTCACTTTTAATGGTGCGGTTCATGCGTTCCACCTGCCCCGCAGCCTGGGGGTGATAAGTAATATGGAACAACTGTGTGATTCCAGTGAGGGCTGATAGCTCCCCTAACAGATCTGACCGAAAAGCAGCTCCTTGGTCTGAGTCAATCACCTTTGGGACCCCCCAGCGAGTGAATACCTCATTTACCAGTATTGCAGCAGTTACCCGGGCAGTTTGATACTTTGTGGGGAAAGCTTCCACCCACCGGCTGAAAGCATCCACTACCACCAACATGAATCGGTTTTTCCTGTGATCGGGTGGTAAGGGTCCTGTGTAATCAATCTGTATTCTTTCCCATGGTCCCCTTGGGGTTTGTCTCATTAATTCTCCCCTTAGCACCTTGTGAGGTGGGCTGTGCCTGGCACAGTCCAAACAACGTTCCAGATGTGATTTTAAATCAGCTGCCATTCCTGGCCACCAGCACAACCTTTTTAAAGTTCCCAGTGCCTCCTCAAACCCAGGGTGTCCCCCTGCCAAGCTTCCATGCACCCAGCTTAAGAAAGCCGTCCGACTTCCCTGAGGGCACAACATTACCGGTCCCTCAATTGTTAAGACACACCAAATCCCTTCCATTAGTTCCACCTTTGGCACATGCCTGTCCCCAAGTTTCATGATGCCTTCCAGTCCTGGGTCGGATTCCTGCAACTCTCGAATTCGCCCTCCCTGATCTGTATCCACCCCGCTTCTTGTTATCACTGCTACAGGCACTCTCTCTTCTGGCTCCCAGGGCCATGGGGGTGCCTCTGTTGCAGCCCGCCTGGCCTCTACATCAGCCAGATTATTTCCTTTGCTTAGGGGTCCTGTTTTCTTGTGTGCCTTTACCTTTACCACATTGATCCGTGTAAAACAGTGACTCAGCTCCTCCACTCGCTTCCACCAGGTAGCATGCTTGATTGTGGAGCCGTCTGTTGCCCTGAAATGATTATCTGCCCACCATCTCAGCATTAATGTGGCACCACGAAATACATAATATGAATCTACCACCACCCAACATTCTGGCTCCAATTTGGGATCCACTTCATTTAAAGCTGTTAGCAAGGCTGCCAGTTCTGCCTCCTGGGCTGACTTTGCTTCTAGTGAGAAACCAATCGTGCTGACTGTCTCATTGCCTCTGATTCCCACAACAGCTAAGCCTGCAGTTTTCCGTCCCCCTTGATACCTACAACTTCCATCCAAAAACCATACCAGTGTCCCCTCTTTTACCTGATTGGGGTTAGCCGCCCGAAACACCTGATGTTGGGTTTTACCTGGGCTGGCTTCACATTGGTGTGGGGTGCCAGCCAGATGTAATCCAGCTACCCAGACTGTGGATTCCTTTAACACCTCTGCTGTAATGTTTTCTGCCTGTAGAGCCAGCAACCATTTAGCAATACGCTGCCCACTCACTTGTCCCTGTAAGATAGTGTGCATGTTTAACAGCCGCAGGGGGTCATGATGAGATCGGACTATTACTTTCTGCATTCCCGTAAGGTATTTAAATTTCCCTACCCCCCAGTAGGTGCACAACAGCACCTTTTCACACCATCCGTACTTCAATTCCACAGCACTCAAAAGTCGAGAGGCAAAGGCCACAGGTCGGTCCTTTGCTCCATACTCCTGTGTTAATGCACAACCAATGGTAGTGTCTGATACCAAAGGGTACAGATAAAAGAATTTCTCCCCATCCGGGGAGGCCAGCACTGGAGCACTGGCCAGGTTTTCCTTTAGCACTCTCACTGCCTCAGTACACTCTTCTGACCATTCCCAAGTTGAGGCTCGGGTTAGGTCAAATAGAGGCTGGGCTATTTCTGCATAATTGGCCACAAAATCCCTGCAAAATCCAGTTAGACCCAGAAAACTTTGCAAGCTTTTAACATCCGTAGGCAGTGGCAGGGACTGAATCAGTTGCACCCGTCCCTTATCAATTTCCCTTCCCATCTGAGACACTTCCACTCCTAAGTAGGTCACTCTTGTCTGTCCCATCTGAGCCTTTTTCCCATTGACCTTCAATCCTGCTCTTGCCAAAGCTTGCAGGACCTGCTCAGTTAGTTCCCTGTCTTCTTCCTCTGTCCCTGACATTAGCAACAGGTCGTCTACATATTGTATGCACCTTGCTGAATCCACCCCCTCCAGAGCCTGTCTCATGTATCTGTGAAAAATTGCAGGGGAGTCCCTATATCCCTGGGGTAGGACTGTCCAGCAGAATTGTCTGCCCTCCCATGTGAATGCAGTTTTATACTGACACGAGGTAGCTAGTGGCAGAGACCAAAACCCATTAGCTATGTCCAAAACAGTGAAAATTCGGAATTGGGGTCCAATACGGGCCAACATTTCAGGGTACGCTGCCACCACTGAGGCTGGCGAATTGGCCAGAGCATTTAGTGCCCTGTAGTCCACAGTGAGGCGCCAGGTACCATTTGGCTTCCTCATGGGCCACACAGCAGCATTACAAGGGGATGCAACTGCCCGAATCAGTCCCCTCTGTTCCAATTCCCCAATAGTTGCCCCCACCTCTGCCAATGCCTCCCGAGGAATAGGATACTGTTTCTGTGGGGGAGGGTCCCCTCCCTCCATCAGTATCTCCATGCTGCCCCTACCACAATCCAGGTTATCCTTCGCCCACACAGGGATGTGTTCCCACCCAGCCGGGGGTGGTGGGAGGGCATGTGCTGCTTTAATGGTCATAGTGGCTATCCCCATGGGAATGGTATAGCCCTGACCGTCCTGCGTTTGCCCCAGTAAACACACCCAATTGGCTAAATCCAGTACAAGTCCCAGTTTGTGTAAATCTCCTGCCCCCAACAGATTAAGCATATCATTACAACCCCACATAATCTCCCCTTCCCCCCAGATTCCTTTGATTTGTCCCCGCCTCAGGGTTAACTGTGTCTCCCCTCCTGTTGCCCCTACAATTGTCACAGTCCCTTCTGAGGGTCTCCCCTGCCCCCATGTGGTTAAACTGATGGCTGCTCCAGTGTCTATCAAAAAATCCCTCATGGGACTCCCTTCGATTGCCCCCTGGAGCGTGGGGCGACCAGATGCATCCCGTCCTAAACTGAGAACATGGACAGGACGCCTCCCAGGGCACCCCTAAGTTGCAGCACCCACCTCTGTCCCTCCCACTGGTTCATGGGGGGACCGGGGGTCCTGGCACCGAACACATTCCTGTCTCCATGCAAAATTGTGTGTCTGGCATTTCAGGCAGTCCCAGTCCCTTGGTCTCCGGGACCACTTTCCCCCTGATCTGGTAAGATCATGGGTAGTCAGTTTAGCCTGCAGTCTCTGGATCTGTTGCTCTATAGCTGCCCGCTCGTCCCTGACTACCCTCCCAAAGCCACGAATTCTCCCTCTACCTCCTCCTCTCCAGGCTGACCCACTCCTTTCCACCTTGTATTGATCCCCCGCAGTAATAGCATGGACTGGCTCTTCCCCCTGATGCATCTGCCTCCACACGTCTGCCTGTTCCAGAAACTGGGGTAGCTGATTGGGAGCAAGTTCAGGGTGCTGCAACCTTAAATGCCCCACGAACTGCGGATTGCTCAGCTCCAACCATTTCTCCAGCAATTCCACACCCCTACCCTGCTCCACACCCCCACCAGGTCCCGGTGCCCCTGCCTGTGGCAACACCCATGGACCATCCAGGGGATTCACCCAGCACCGTGCCCATGCCTGTATGCGATTAAGTGTATCCCGCCCTGTTTCCCCAGGGATTCGCTTCATCTTATTCATCCCCGCAGTACGAGAGTACACCCCAAACAAGTGTTTTGCCACCTGTCCGGGGATTAGAAATGGGTGTGCCACTCCTGCCACATCGATTCCCAAGGTACCTCGTCCCAAAAGACTATGCCATAAGATCACCTGGTCCTCACGAGTTAGACCCTCCATCTCCCTGTCCACCTCCACTAGCCACAGCACAAACTGATCCCAGTCATTCCGGGGTACCTTTCCCAAACGACCCAGTACTGCCTCCCGGTCCTTCAGGGACAAGGGGCGGATTTCTGCCTGTTCTACTACTTGTGGGGCCTGGTCCCCCCACCCCGCAACCGGGGCCACTATTCCTGCCTCCTGCAGTTCCTCCCGGGTAGCCTCTCTCGCAGGGGCTGTAACTGTGGATCGCCGGCTTACAACGTCCACTGGCAGTGGTGGGTACAGTGTTTTTTCAGGGTAGGGTGGTGGAGGTGTCTCCTTCAGTTCCATTAATGGGGCGGATGGTTTGGGGTCCCCAAGTCCATTGCCCCCATGTTTACAATGATACAATTCCTCCTCTAAGTCTCCTACTCTCCCCAGCAGTTCGTCCCTCTCTCTCCAGATTGCCTCACAAGACTCCTCTGTCCGTGCAGCATCCCGTGCCTTCAAATCTGCTACCTCTACTGCTAACACAGATTTTTCTGTTAAAATCCGTTGCTGATCCACAATCCCCTCCAAATCCTTAATGTGTTGGAGGAGATCAGCTTCCCTTTTTACTCAGTATGCCATCCCAGCACACAAACCTTGTAATACCATTCCCTTTTTCCTACACTCCTTTCCCTTGGGGTCTCCCAAAACCTCTCCCATCTCTTTCTCAATCTCATCCCAAGTGAACCCCTGCACCTGGTATGGGCCCTGATTCTTCCTTATCCATTTGTTCAAAAAATCCATTACCCCAGCTTGCCAGAACCCGCAACTACCATCACGAGAGTTCGCCATACCCCCTCCAAGCAGCTGCGCGGACTGTTGGGGAGGGGGACTTACAGGCTGCCACTCACCTATCCAATGCGATGTATCCAAGTCCCGGCACCAAGATGTTAGAGAGCTTATTCCTTCACTCTCCCACTTCCCTGGTCCTTCTCGCATGAACAGAGAGCAACAATACCCGAAGTCCGAAGGTGCAAACAATTCGATGTTTATTGGGGTGAACTTCCAGCAAGCTTAAATACAAGTTCCTTTTTCCTTATTTTCGAATCCCAACTTACTTCCTGTTTGCCCCTAATTTATATAGTAATATTCTTAGCTATACCTTAACCAATCATTCTACTGAAATTTAACTAACCAATCCTAACATATTGTAACATGATTAGCTAACCAATTATATCCCACCACCTTAATTAGATTACACCCAGCAAAATTAATTATACAGCAGACAGAAACAATCACAGAACCAGACAGAGATTATACAGACAAACAATAGCAAAGTGGGAACTCTAATAACAAAACAATACAGAAGTGAGGATTTCACATCCCAGCTATTGATAAGTGAGTTCTTGCCAGACAGGATGCTATCAAACTAAGTTTCCTTTTACATTTTCTAGGCACTTCCCTTTCTCTGGAGGTGATAGGAATTATCAGGACAGGATTGTATTCCTAACAGCCCAATAGCACCTTCTTTCAATGTGACTAGTTTGGAATGTGAGGATGTGACTGTTCGCTTCCTGGCTTATGGCTGCCTCTGCTGCTTAGCCAAAGGCCTTAGCCTAAGAACAGGGCCTCAAACTGTCACAGTAAGAGAAGGCCCTTACACCAGCAGACAGTGATTTTGATTCTTTCTTTTATACCTCTAGAACTAGCCAAGTGATAAGAATACCCCTAAATTCTTAAAGTACAGGCCTTTACAGACAGGCCTGAATATCTATATCCTAACATAAAATTTATTATAATAAATTTCACAGCTGCTATACTTATCACAATATCTTTGTCCTGAGGAAGTTAACCTGTGAAATTCCAAAAGGATTTTGTACCATGTCACATATCCATTATTATATTAAACTACCAGACAGTGCAGTGAGTTCATATGATGTATTAATGCTCGTACTGTTAGAGGATGGTCTTTTGTAGTTCAGAAATAATCATGCTTCTTGCCATATGTATGTTAGACTTTTATTGAAGGTCGCAGAAGTACCGTTCTTACAATCCTTTAATTTTTACTGCTACAGTCTAGTCCTTTAAAAGAGTAATGCATAAATTGATCAGTTGTGCAAACTGGATTCCCAGTTAAAATTACTTTTGTGATATTATGGTTCATCTTAAATGCATCATCCTCTATTTCTCTTATATTGTTCATGGAGAGATCCAAAAGTTCCAAATTAGCCATATTGTCAGTGAATGTTTTTGGTAAGATTTTTATGCCATTACAGCATAAAGTTAACTCAATCAGATTTTGAAGGCCTGAAAAAATGGGTGGAGTGTGGAGACAATTTTTGTCCAAATGCAGAAACTCTAGCTTAGTATTATTTATGAATAGATTTTTGGGAACATTACCAATACAATTTGCAGATAAATTAAGAACTTCCAGCCGCTCCAACCCTGAAGCGAAGTCAGAAGGCATCTCTGAGAGTAAATTACTAGACAGGTCAAGTTTCCTTAAGGTAAACCTGCCAGCAAACAACAGAGGTGGAATATTTTGGATTCTATTTTTAGAAATTGAAAAATGTTCTAGGTTGTCGAGGGTTGTGAATATAGCATGTGATATCTCAGTAAAATTATTATAATCTAGCAGCAAGTCATTAAGACTCTTCAGGTTGTCAAACAAACCCTCAGGCAAATGGCTTATTTCATTGTGGGACAGAACAAGGATCTTAAGGTTACGAATGGGATCAAAAACTCCCTCTGGTATGGTGAGGAGATGGTTACCAGCCAGCATTAAGGTATCAAGCTGGGAAAGCCCCACAAACATGGATGCAAGCATCTTCAGCCTGTTATTAGAGAGATCCAGATAGGTGAGTTTTTCTAGGGAGATTAAAATTGTACTGTCCAGAAGACCCAATCTGTTTTCAGCTAAGTTTAACCAAACCAGTTTCTTTGTGTTCCTGAACAAGTTTGATGGCAAGTCTGTGAAATTGTTCCCAGAGAGATCCAGAGAGAGGATGCTCTTGCTGATATTGTCAAAAGAGTCATTCTGAAGTGACAGCTTGTTGTTGGCTAAACCAAGGAATGTGAGATTGAGAAGGTGCTGAAACACTCCTGGAGAAATGAGGGTTAAATGGTTGTCGTTCAAGATCAATGTTTCTGTTTTTTGAGCGATACCATGTGGAACTTCATATAAACTGGCACAGCGGCAATCCATTAGAGAAGGGGTACATAAACACTTCTGGGGGCAGTCTGGCAGTGAAAGGATATATCCAAAGAGCAGCAGCAATAGCACAGGGATCATTATTACAGCCTGCAGGGGAACACAGAGGAGAAAAGGGAACAAATCAACCAATAAATGTGAGCTCCTTCATTTGGGTGTGGTTTTATTTCTAATAAATAAGGCTATATACGTGACGATTTTTCATCTACATCTCAACAACATTGCCAGTCATTTTCTGTAACTAAAACCTCCCTTTGACAGCATTTAGTGTTTATCTGTTCCTGATCAGGGATGTTTCAGACAGTGCTGCTAAACCTGCCACCACAGAATTCTTAAGGGCTCATGCCACACCTGGCTGAAATGCCAAAGTGGGGCCAAAGTCTCTGGTGCTACTGTAATCCCCTCGTGGAGCTCTCTCCCAGCGCTTGCGCACGACCACACTTACACTTCAACATGCCGCTGTGGAAGCGTTCCCGTGACAGCGCTTTGAAGTTTCCAGTGTAGCCATGCCCTTATACCCACATAACTACATGGCTTTAAATTCACATATCCATATAAAAACACTGTGTAGACAACCCCTTTTACGTTCTCATGATATTCTTTGACTCCCATATTTTTCTTTCCCTCTACGTATGCATAACTTTCATTGCCATCAATGGGAGTTCTGTATATGTAGAGGGGACAAAGAACTGAGATCCATTATGTAACTCAGCGGCAGAATTTTGCAGTATTCCCATATTTTGACAAGGTACAATAAGCATTGACTACAATATGAAATGAAAGTTATCAGTCTGACTCCTGTCTACGTGTAACCACTAAATTTCAACTTAGGAGATGTGCTGTGTTTTCTCTGAAAATTTAAAGGTGACTTACAAAGAAGTGAAGAAAAAGTTTGCATCCATATTTTTTGTGTGTGTGCTTGTTTATGATGTATCAAAAAAGCCTAAAATGTTGACTAAGATATTTTTAAGTGCTGGTTTTTTTCTGCCCTTTTTTTTTTTTTTTTACATTAGAAATTCATGTATTGTCTACTCTGTTTTTCTTGGAAAACTTTCTGGATGACTGAAGAATTAGTGAGATTGATCTCACAAGGAAGAAAAGAATGAAATCTTAGCAACTGAGAAGAAATTTTTAACCAAACTTTTCTATAACTTCTTTTTTTTTCTTTTTTTTTAAGTTTTTCTTAATATGTATTTAACTCAAACAACTGGCAAACAGCTGGTGAAATATTCAAACACACATCTACAACTGAAGGATACGAAAGTTCCCTGTACAATTCTATGATTCTCCAAACAGTTCTCCAGTAAAAATAGTAAGGACAAGCTTTATATTTCTAAGATAAGAAATAAGATTTTTTTTCCTTTTAAATAAGCAAAGCAAAACAAAAAACCTTTCAGAGCTTCTTAGATCATAAAGCAGTAATAAAAAGGGTACAATGCCATTTTTAAAATTTTAATTTGCAGGTCACCTTTAAGAAAACAAGAAAAAAATCACCCAATTTTGTTGCCAACAGATAAGCAGGATAAAAGAACTAAAACTGAGTACATTTGTGTCTAATTTTAGACAAATCAAAGTAAGCATTGTACAAGTTCAAAAGCGAGTTAATATCAGTTTTTAGCAAAATAGTTCTAAGCAAATGGCCAATATACTCAACCTGAAATGTTCCTGTGTGTTCCTTCAGCAATCTGAGAAATGTAACCAAAACTAATTTCACAAGCTGTAGCTTTCATTGCTTAACTTATGTTCGTTGGCTTAATTTGTTTATTGAGTAAGACTTCCCAGAAGAAAAAAAAAAAGGATGATGACGAAACACAAGAAAACTGTAAACACCTAAATTTTACAGCACTGTTTAGATACTTCAGTGATTGGTGCTCTGTAAAAACTTTAGTCAAGTAGAAAAACAATAAAGGATCTGTCCCACCTTGCCATGATTAGCAGTCAGCCTTTTGTTATAAGCATGTTTGGACGACATTCTTGCAAACTCATACCTGTGACTGGACCTTGGGCCTGCACAGAACCCTATTTTGTGGGGGCTGTGTACAGGTGCACAATAGGGTTGCCAACTTTCTAACGGCACAAACCCAAACACCTTGCCCTGCCCCCTGCTCCACCACTGCCCCGAGGCCCCACCCCCACGTGCTGCATCCTCCCTCCCTCTGTCGCTCTCTCTCCCCCACCCTCACTCACTTTCACCAGACTGGGACGGGCGTTGGGGTGCAGGAGGGGGCTGAGGGCTCTGACTGGGGATGTGGGCTCTGGGGTGCGGCCAGGGATGAGGAGTTTCAGGTTAAGGACGGGGCTCATGCACATGTATATTAAGAGGTATGGATATATGCTAAAATTAGGATTAAAGTGTGTTTAATTTAGGCATACTGGGGGAGTTGTTAAACAGGCCTGCCCTAGACAAAGGAATGTGTTTGCTTCTCTGACCAGCGCCCTGGTCATCAGGCAGAGACAATGAAGGTACATTTACATACAGGTAAACAAAGCTATCAAGCTAACAACTGGTGGAAGAGGCAGCATGGTGTCTATGCCCCAGCAGGAGAGAGAAGCTTGGCCTGGATTTTTACTTTTCAAAGAATACATTGCAAAGGCGTACTGGTCTATAAACACAGGGGGGCTGAGCCTGACGTGATAAGTAATTGAATCAACTGATTGTATACAATATTACTGTATTATAAAAATGTATTGAGTGAGGTGTTTTATGAAAGCCTCTGACACACTGGTGATTAATACAATTGTGAAATGTATGTGTTAACAATATATGAGGAAATATGGATACATAATGATATTATGCTTTCGTCTGTGACAAGAAAAGGAGTACTTGTGGCACTTTAGAGACTAACAAATTTCCGCGACAGGTTCTCTCCCAGATACGAGAGAAGGCAGCTATCTACCTGTCTATTAAGATTAATCAAGGTGTGAGCAAATACAATGGAAGCCCTATTTGCATAGAACAGCATGACATCATCCTGCCTCTTGAGGCAAACTCATTGAACTTCAGAAGATATAAGGTGACATCTTCATCATCTGGACCCATGGAAAAGAAGCCCTTGAGGAATTCCACCATGATTTCAACAATTTCCATCCCACCATCAACCTCAGCCTGGTCCAGTCCACACAAGAGATCCACTTCCTGGACACTACAGTGCTAATAAACGATGGTCACATCAACACCACCCTATACCGGAAACCTACTGACCGCTATTCCTACCTACATGCCTCCAGCTTTCACCCTGACCACACCACACGATCCATCGTCTACAGCCAAGCTCTGCGATACAACCGCATTTGCTCCAACCCCTCAGACAGAGACAAACACCTACAAGATCTCTATCAAGCATTCTTACAACTACAGTACCCACCTGCGGAAGTGAAGAAACAGATTGATAGAGCCAGAAGAGTTCCCAGAAGTCACCTACTACAGGACAGGCCTAACAAAGAAAATAACAGAACGCCACTAGCCGTCACCTTCAGCCCCCAACTAAAACCCCTCCAACGCATTATTAAGGATCTACAACCTATCCTGAAGGATGACCCAACACTCTCACAAATCTTGGGAGAAAGGCCAGTCCTTGCCTACAGACAGCCCCCCAACCTGAAGCGAATACTCACCAACAACCACATACCACACAACAGAACCACTAACCCAGGAACCTATCCTTGCAACAAAGCCCGTTGCCAACTGTGCCCACATATCTATTCAGGGGACACCATCACAGGGCCTAACAACATCAGCCACACTATCAGAGGCTCGTTCACCTGCACATCCACCAATGTGATATATGCCATCATGTGCCAGCAATGCCCCTCTGCCATGTACATTGGTCAAACTGGACAGTCTCTACGTAAAAGAATAAATGGACACAAATCAGATGTTAAGAATTATAACATTCATAAACCAGTCGGAGAACACTTCAATCTCTCTGGTCACGCAATCACAGACATGAGGGTCGCTATCTTAAAGCAGAAAAACTTCAAATCCAGACTCCAGCGAGAAACTGCTGAATTGGAATTCATTTACAAATTGGATACTATTAATTTGGGCTTGAATAGAGACTGGGAGTGGCTAAGTCATTATGCAAGGTAGCCTATCTCCTCTTGTTTTTTTCCTACAAACCCCCCCCAAGACGTTCTGGTTAAACTTGGATTTATGCTGGAAATGGCCCACCTTGATTGCTGTGCACATTGTAAGGAGAGTGGTCAGTGTGGATGAGCTATTGCCAGCAGGAGAGTGAGTTTGTGTGTGTGGTTTTTGGAGGGGGGGGGGTGAGAAAACCTGGATTAGTGCTGGAAATGACCCACCTTGATTATCATGCGCATTATAAAGAGAGGTTTCAAAGAGGGATGGGCTATTACCAGCAGGAGAGTGAGTTTGTATGTGTGTGGGGGGGGGGGGGGGGGGGGAAGGGTGAGAAAACCTGGATTTGTGCTGGAAATGGCCCTACTTGATGATCACTTTAGATAAGCTGTTACCAGCAGGAGAGTGGGGTGGGAGGAAGTTTTGTTTCATGGTCTCTGTGTGTATATAATGTCTTCTGCAGTTTCCACGATATGCTATGCATCCGATGAAGTGAGCTGTAGCTCACGAAAGCTCATGCTCAAATAAACTGGTTAGTCTCTAAGGTGCCACAAGTACTCCTTTTCTTTTTACGAATACAGACTAACACGGCTGTTACTCTGAAAGATGCATGAGAGATGCCTAGCTAGATTACACTGCAGATCAGCTATGCAACATATGGAAATATTGATTTAAAGAGGTCAAAATATTGTTTTAAGGAGGTCAAATCTGTTTACGGAAGACAAAATGTCCTTTTTATTATGCCATCGATTCAACATGAATGACTTTTAATGTACCAAGAAAGATTAAGATAATTTTACACTGGTATCTATGAAAACAGTATAGTGAGTAAGTGATTAAAATATATTTGATTGCTGATATAATGATGTATCTTTAGCTCACGTAAGGTGAATTCGGAGTCTCTCCTTCTGCAATAATTTGTTAAGCTCCAATTCTCCAAACCCTTATGCTCAAGGTTAATTTTATTACCATGAGTAGACATTGTGGGATGGTTGTAAAGTTAAGCATGTGCATAAATGTTTTGAAGGTTCAGGGCTTTAGTGGTATGTTGTAATAGAAAAAATATAAAAACTAGAAATGACAGATCAAAATCAGATCCTCCTCTCTGTCTTTGCATTTTATATGTATATTATTTTATTTTCTGTAGTTACAGTTGTACAGAGAATTTGCATGTTTCAATATTTTTTGCATCCTTATCTAATGGTGACCATGATGACATCTCACATCTTCTACAATATGCTGTGTCTTTTGTCAAGGACCTGATGCAATGACATGTTAAACTGAAAGATTAAAAAAACAAATTGAACAAAGTTTTCAATTAATACCTGAGAAATATCAATATCAAAAGGAATACCACTTGTATGTCATCTTTCCACAGGATGTCACAATAAATAAAAAATAACAATTAAAACATTGTACATTTATATAGCAGAACTTTTCATCACAAAGGATTCTGAAGTTTTGCACAAACTAGACATGTAAACCAACTGCATTTACTTTCGGGATGAAAAAAACCTGCCAAATAGTGCATAGTATACTGCACAAAAAGGGACGAAAGAATACTTTTTTTGGCCAAGAACAGCAATATCTTACTTATGAAAAGTGCCTCTGTCGAATGACTGAACTGACCCTGCAGAATTGAAACCTGAGGCTAGGGTGACCAGATGTCCCAATTTTATAGGGACAGCCCCGATATTTGGGACTTTTTCTTATATAGGCTCCTATTACCCCCCACCCTCTGTCCCGATTTTTCACACTTGCTATCTGGTCATCCAACCTGAGGCTTCAAGGAGTCTATATATTCCAGATATATCAATCTAAGCCATGAAAACTTTATTCCAACAGAGCCTGAGTCTTGGATAATCCACCTAGTGCTCAGGCATGTTTTAAGAATGAGGATGGGAACTTGCATAAATGCTGTTCATAATGACTATGTTAAATAATAGGTTCCATCTCTTTACATCTATTGCTAAATGTCAGGAGAAATACTAGTGGAAGTCTTCTTAAGATATTTTAAAATTTATTATTATTAGGAAATGTTAATGTGCGGCAAGTTCCTCCATTTACTTCTCATTTTACAGAACATCACCTCTTGTTAACACAACTAAGAGGTCAAAGGCCATCTATGTCAATGGAATTCTCTCCATTGGACCAAAGAGAGCATGTATGAGACTGACTCTGTAGCCTGGTGGTTTGGGCAACCATGTGGGAGGTGAGAAACCCGGGATCAAGTTCCCCTGTGCTAATCACTCTTTAATTATTGCTACACAGTGGAACAGCTTCAACAGGAGAAGTTGAAGAAATCCCACACCAGACTATCTTGTAGCTAAGTGGTTGGGGCTACCTCCTTAGAGGTAGGAGACAATTGTTCAGATTCGTTCTTCCCACGTCTAGCAGAGGGGGGGAATTGAACCTGGACCTGCCACATCCTGGGTGAGTGCTCTAACTACTGAGCTAAAAGTTACAAAGTGGAAGGGGTAGCATCTCCTCTGACAGCCATTTTGTGTGACATCAGGCAGCCCCTTAACTCATTCTCACAAGAAATGATTTGGGCACCTAAGCTGCCTGACTCCAGGAGAGGGGTTCCCAGTTGTGGAGTGCCAGCAGAGATGAACATCTTCCTGCAACCTGGGCGTAGGCATCTATCTCTGAGAGAGGGACAGCACTATAGGACACATCCTTCTCCTCAGCATCTCTGTTGGTTAGCTTAGGCGGCTCTCCTAAGGCACATTCTAAGGCACCTATCTCTCCCCATTCATTGTGATAGGAGCCTAGATGCCTTACTCAGGCTTTTTGGCTTGCAGTGTTGTTCCTGTGATTTTCAAGGTGCCTAACGGTTAGAACCTAAGTTCTTTTGTGAATCTAGCCCAAAGATATTAAGTCAAAAATTTCTTCTTCTTTTTTATTTTTTTGAGCCATAAATTGAAAAGAAGCGTCTCCGCTCTTGTTCACCACAGCTGTTGCCAAATAACTCAAGATGTTAAATAAGTTAGAGTAGATTTTCATTTTGTTAAACTATAAAAATCAATTGCATTATTTCTGCCAGCCTTGGAGGAAAGCCACGTTTTGTGATAGGAACACTTTTAATGTTTTACTTGTAAACATCATGGAAAGAAAGATGTCACATTGTCAAGTCAGTTTCTCCTATTAATTCATTTAAGCAATGACAGTTTATGGGTAATTGATCCAAAGGAAGTGTGATGCTTTAAAACAGCGGTCCCAAACTTTTGAGGGTAACGCCCCCCTCCCACCCCCCATACCCAGGACCTGGGGCCGGGAGCAGGGCCATGGCTCCGGGGTGTGGGGGGGAGGGGAGAGACACGGAGAGGGGCAAAGGGGCCAGGCTGGGGCTGCAGGTGCTGGTGGGTCTGAGACCGGGAGTGGGGTTGTGGCCAGGGGCCACAGCTGGGGGCGGGGGCGGGAGCAGGAGCAGAGTGACAACCAGGCTGCAGTGGAGGCGAGCAGCCGTGCCAGCGGCTAGGTGCGGCTCTGCTCTCAGCCTTGCCCCCAGCCTCAGCCCTGGGCCGGGAATGGAGCCGTGTCCAGAGGCTGAGGCTAGGGTCAGGAGCAGAGCGGAGCTGGGAGCAGGGAGGGATTGCGTGGTGCTCTCTCTCTGCTCCCATGGGGGCTGGCCTAGGCCCCACCGCACCTCCCAGGATGTTCCTACATGCCCCCCCTAGGGGGCGCGCCCCACGCTTTGGGGACCTCTGCTTCAAAAGGATCTATAAGCATAGTAGTCTGTCTTTCAGAGGACAACTTTCTGTTCCCATCCTCTCGCAAATACTTGCTTTATATTATATATTTATTACTTTATACCAGAGATGGGCAACCTGCTGCCCACATGCAGCCCATCAGGGTAATCTGCTGTCGGGCCACGAGACAGTGTTTACATTGACCGTCCGCAGGCACGGCCGCCCGTAGCTCCCAGTGGCCGCGGTTCGCCGTTCCTGGCCAACGGGAGCTGCTTTATACGCTAATGTCAACCAACATTTTCCAATCTGTATTTCCCTAAACAGAAACATTTTTCAAAAGTGCTGAGCACCTGCAGCTCCTATTGAATTAATTGGCATTTTGTGGGTGCCCAGCACCTCTGAAAATCAAGCTATTTTAATGTTGGTGATAACTAAGGATTTAGGATCCTAACTTTAGTCTTACAGCCATTCTTACATTCTGTCATCAGTGAGGCACCTCACATCTATGCCAGCAACTGGAAGGGAAATGGCATAGGAGCCACTTTAGTGCCTCTATGCTACCAGGGGATTCCCCTTCCCTGGGGGAAACTGCCAAAGGCTGAGGAAGCTGGCTTTAGAGTGCATAGTGCCATAAAGTTGTCACAGTGTACCTGAGAATCAATCCCTTTTTGATTGATAACTATTCCCAGGAAAAGGAGTTTTTATTTAAATATTTTCCTTCTGAGTCTACATCTACCAAATGGCTATTTTTAATTTGTGATTCCTGGTGAGTTTGATTTATGGGGGCAGTGAGAAGTGAGTTATTTTGTGTTCTTGGTCTTATCTCTTTTTCTTCTCTGGGTCATTTCCCTTTCCTTTAGTTAGAAAGCTGATATTCCTATTTTTGCTTATTAGCAAAGCTCTCCTCTTGTGTTTTTGTACCTTTATAAGCATATTGTTATCTGTTTTCCCAATTACTTTTATGTGTTCATTTCTTTGGATTAGGGTTCCTGATTTGTGATATTTAGTTCAGATAAACAAATTTTTTGCTCATTCTCTCAATGTTAGAGTTGTTTTGTGCGTCTAGTGAGCTGTAGCTCACAAAAGCTTATGCTCAAATACATTTGTTAGTCTCTAAGGTGCCACAAGTACTCCTTTTCTTCTAACTTGCTGAATAACCTTTCCTAAATTCTATTAATTCCAAATCCTTTCTAGCCCTTGCAGTTGTGAAGGAAGTCTAAAACATGACCTGAGTTCACCTGAAAGGCTCAGAAACTGGAAGACAAAAAGAACCCAAAAGTATTCTCTTTTTAAAAAAAAATCTCATGAATTTTTAAGCCGATCCCATCCTTGAGGCCTGACTCATGATTTTTGAATTCCGAGCGTTGTTTCAGTCTTCCACTGGGTGGTGAGAGTAGCTCTTGTAGACTTTTTGGCATATAGGGACAAGGCAAGGGCATGGAGAGACGATAACTGCCCCCCGCCCAGTACTGAGGGGCTAGTGCCACAGCCTCCAAAGGTCAGATTTCCACGGCAGGCTCTGGGGGAAGGGCAGCTCGCAGGGAGGGGGCACTGGGCGGTGCTGATCAGTGGGAAGTGGAACGTCGGTGACATCACCGTAGGCGCGTCAGAACAACGGAAGTACTTTCCCCCGACCAATGGGAAGTCTGAGCTGAAGGTCACGGGGAGAGGGAAGTGGGGAGAAGCCGGAAGTGCTGGTTTCATTGTGTGTCTGACGCTGCTGACAGCTGCCCGGATTTCAGCCCCGCTGCCGCCTTCCCCGCGCGCCGTGTCTGTCTCCCGCCCGCCGCCGCCGCTTTCCCCGCGCGCCGTGTCTGTCTCCCGCCCGCCGCCGCCGCCGCTTTCCCCGCGCGCCGTGTCTGTCTCCCGCCCGCCGCCGCCGCCGCTTTCCCCGCGCGCCGTGTCTGTCTCCCGCCCGCCGCCCCGCTCTCTGGATGTGCAGATGGATCCGGTAGGAGTCGCCGCCGCCGCCGCCCCCGAGACCGGCCCAGGCCCCGCCTGGCAGAGCAAGGTGAGGGGCGGTACCGTGAGGGGCTCCCGCGGCCGGCGAAGGTCCCGTTCTGAGTCCCCTTCCCTGCGGGAAGCGCTGCCCCAGGGGTTTCTGCTGCGTGCCGGGGAGGAGCCGCAGATGAGTCACCGCAGGCGGCGGCTCCGGGCTCCGCTTCCCGCACCCAGCTAGCGCGGCCGGTTTGACCGACCGCCCCCAGCCCAGGGCTGACCCAGTTGTGGGGGGGAGGGGAGCACGCGGCGGGCAGCGGAGACTGCTCCGGGCCTCAGGCAGTTCTTAGTGCTGGTGTTTCCGGTGTCCCTCCCTGAGCTGCGCCAAAGCTGCTCTTCCTCTCCAGGGACGAGTGAGATTTTAGGCTCACAGACTGTAGGAGCAGACGGGACTATCACGGCGTTGGACTAGATGACCTCCTGAGGCCCCTTCCAACCCTGATATTCTATGGTTCTGTGATCATTTAGTCTGGCCTCCTGCACATCACAGGCCACAGAACCTCACCCGCTCCTGTAATAGACCCATAACCTCTGGTTGGGTCACTTAAGTCCTCAAATCTTCATTTAAAGACTTCAAGTTATAGAGAATCCACCATATGCTCTAGTTCAGACCAGTGAGTGACCTGTGTCCTACTTTACAGAGGAAGGTAAAAAACCTCCAGGGTTTCTGTCTGACCTGGGGAAAATTCCTTCCTGACCCCAAATATGGTGAGCTGTTAGACTCTGAGTATGTAAGCAGGACCCACGAGCCAGATGTGGGAAAGAATTTTCTATAGTAACTTGAAGCCCTCCCGTTCTGTAGCCATTGGAGATATTTATTGATAGCAGTCATGGGTAGGCCACATACTATTGTAGGCAATGTCATCATACTGTCTCCTCCAAAAATTTATCAAGCTCAGTCTTGAAACAGGTGAGGGGTTTTTTTACCCCCACTGCTTCCCTTGGATAACTGTTCCAGAACTTCACTGTTCTAGTGGCTAGAAATTTTCATCTGACTTCGAGCGTAAACTTACTGATGGCTAGGTTATGTCCATTTGTTCTTATGCCGACATTGGTCCTTTACTTAAATAACTCATCTCATTCCTTTGTGTTTACTCTTCTAATGTATTTATAGAGAGAAATCATATCTCTCCTGAGCTTTTGTTATGTTACGCTAAATGAGCCAAACTTCTTAAGACTACTCTCCTAAGGTAGGTGGTTCTTGTCTCTGATCATTCTAGTAGCCCTTCTCTCCACCTGTTCCAGTTTAAATTAATCTTTCTTAAATGTGGGAACTAGGAAGGAAACACCACAACAAAGTTAAACAATAGGCTGTTGCTAGGCTTGCCTTCAATCTGTGCAGGGAGAAGCGGGGAGGGTATTACAGGTTGTATTTGTGAGTTGGTATCTGGGAAGCTCAGATCTGCACTACCCAGAACAAAGACCATCATGACAGGTAGCAAAAGACACCACGGTCCTGGGGAAAGGTCTGAGAACCAGGAGTTTCTGTGTCCTAACTGTTGCAAGTCATTTTTCACTTCTCTTCTCATGTCTAACGCAGTAGGGTTCAAACTGGATTCATGTTTGCATGGTGCTTTGAATGTGCTAAGTGCCATGTAAGTACTAAGCATGACCACATCTACCAATAGATCCATTTGGTACTTGAGTTAAAATTTGGCATGCCAATGGTAGAGTCCATTTTAGATGAACATATGCTATACCTCGCCATTACTATGTATCTGCTCTGATGGAATTATTAAACTGTTCCCTCACAGAAGTGGTGAAATTTAGCATTGGGATCCACTTTCAGGTGCCAGGAGAGAACTAGAACTTGGCTCAAACCTGCTGGTGTAGCCTAAAGTAGGACATCTAACTGCTACAGACATGTAGAAATCAGTTTTTGTCTGTGGCTTGAAACCTCTTCCAAAATGTAATTTGGGTACACTGTGTCCTAACCAGTCTTGACTATTGTATTAAACTCTGAAAGATGGTGATCTACTCTGGCCTTTACTAACTTTGTCCTCGCTGTAATGATATGTGCTTGTAGACTAAAAAAGACTTAAGTGTGCCCGCAGAAGGACATGTTGAGGCATATTCAGCTCTAACTCAGTAGACTTTGTGCAAGGCAATGAGAAAGGCACATAGATGAAATAAACAAACATCTTTTAACATTTTCAGTACTCAAATACTTTACTCTAAATTGCTTGAAGAAATTAAGAGTACACTCAAATCTTTTCAGCAAAAAAGGGGCTCAGAGTTGGTTGCCAAAACTGATGAGCAGACCTTTGTCTATTCCACTGCAGCCGGAAGTCAGCAGTGAACTGAAATTGATAAGTTTCTGTTCAGCCTAGTGCTTGCTGACTAAAGTTCCTGTTGGACCCTTCACAGGTGGGTCAGTGCACTCAGACCTTGATTCTGGGCAAAACTGTAGCTCCGTTAAGTCAATGACAAAACTCACATAGGATCCAGAATTTAGACCTATGAAATCTTCTTTTGGTTACATCTCAGAGATGTCTCTTTTAGTTTTGAAGGAATGTGTTGTCTGTTATCGTTTCCAGAGTCTGGAAAGGAAACATTTAGTTGTACTTGTGATTATTTGGTGATCACCACTGTCCCACAGGGGATTTTATCCTGGTGCCTAAAAGCTGCTAATATATTTTTCCTCTCTTCTCTTACCGTTTGGCAAACAGATCTTTCCTTCTCCTTGATGCTTCAGAGGGCACTGAAACAAACAAGTCTGCTCTCTAGTTTTCATTTTGTTTCAGTCTAAAAAATGTTGCTGAGAAATGTATAACACATTCTACTGGAATTTTTTTAAAAATCGATATCAACTTTAATGTGTTTTTCCTTAGAATAAGTTACTTTTTAAGATGAATTTTGCTTTGTTTATACAGTGCTTGGCACGATGTGGACCTGACTTGATCAAGATCTGTAGGTGCTGTGCTATGGCAATACTATCTCTAATAAAACCTCTAGAGTGAGTTGGTGGCCAGTTTAAAAATTGTTCTCTCCCTGTTGGCGATATAGATGAAACACAATTCTTGAAAATAACAGGTTTCTTTACTGGGACACACGATCTTGGTTGTAAAAGTGCCTGAAACTTAGGGCCAGATATTCTGAAATTGCATCCACATGGGAATACGTTAGTTAGACTGAATTCAGGTGCAAAGTTTATCCTGCATGGCTGTATTTGGTGCCTGAAGTCTACAGAGTATTTAAACTTGTGAGCTAAGTTATGCCTCCTTAGAGGTAGCCCAGCCCTATGGACTTCATTACCAATCAATATGTAAATTTTCATGGTTACTGTTTCACTATGATCTTTCAAGCAGTTTTAACTTGGAGACTTGGCTGAACCAGTGCATTTTGCACATTTATAACTCGGTATTCAAAGATATTTAACTTTTATCATTCAAATGTTTGAACAGATAATTTTTCCAAATTTTTTGGGGGGGAGAAAATTCTGAGCTGAGAGAAAATATGGTAAACTTTAGCCCAAAAATGTTTTTCACATAACTTTCTCAAATGGGAGGTTTTACAGAAATTCCCAGTTCTGACTGTCTGCTATTACCAGATGGCTCTTACAACATACTGTGTTGCGAATATATTTTTTAACAATCCAAACCCTCTGAAGTATTGGCACTGCCCTCTTCCCTACTTACCTTATGGTGGTCATTTAAAGGAGTACTGTTGTACTTTAGTCTAACAGTGTTTGTGAGTCTGTGGAAGAAAGAGAAAATCTGAAGACTACATCAGTTTGCCCTGAACCTATTGGTAGTTTAACTGTACTAACAAACAAAGTAGCCCGTATGTCTAGTTGCCGTATTTCAACAAAATGTTTCTTTGCAGTGTCCATGGGGAGCCCCTAAAAATGTAGTAATATCATGCTCCCTTGCTGATGTGATGAGCGAACAGTTGGCAAAAGAGCTGCAACTGGAAGAAGAAAAAGTTGCTTTTCCTGAGGTGGTTACGTAAGTTAAACACCCTAGAACTTAAATCCTGGGTTAGTAAACTTGATTGCCGAGTCATTGTAGGTCTTCCTACATGGTATCTTAAGTAAAGGTGTGTAGTTACAGTACCATAGTAAACATTTTCCTCGTTCTGTCACCCTTTCTTGGTCCATTTCTGGTAGCTCCTCTAGAAATGTATTGTTACAAACACCTATTCCAGTGGTTCTTCCGTACATGAATCATGTACTAGTACCATAAATGGTAAATTTTCAGAATGGAGAGGGGTAACTAGTGGTGTTCCCCAAGGGTCAGTCCTAGGACCAGTCCTATTCAACTTATAAATGATCTGGAGAAAGGGGTAAACAGTGAGGTGGCAAAGTTTGCAGATGATACTAAGCTGCTCAAGATAGTTAAGACTAAAGCAGACTGTGAAGAACTTCAAAAAGATCTCACAAAACTAAGTGATTGGGCAACAAAATGGCAAATGAAATTTAATGTGGATAAATGTAAAGTAATGCACATTGGAAAAAAAATAACTCCAACTATACATACAATATGATGGGGGCTAATTTAGCTACAGCTAGTCAGGAGAAAGATCTTGGAGTCATCCTGGATAGTTCTCTGAAGACGTCCACGCAGTGTGCAGCAGCAGTCAAAAAAGCAAACGGGATGTTAGGAATTGTTAAAAAAGGGATAGAGAATAAGATGGATAATATCTTATTGCCCTTATATAAATCCAGGGTACGCCCACATCTTGAATACTGCGTACAGATGTGGTCCCCTCATCTCAAAAAAACATAACTGGCATTAGAAAAGGTTCAGAAAAAGGCAACTAAAATGATTAGGGGTTTGGAACGGGTCCCATCTGAGGAGAGATTAAAGAGGTTAGGACTTTTCATCTTGGAAAAGAGGAGACTAAGGGGGGATATGATAGAGATATATAAAATCATGAGTGGTGTGGAGAAAGTGAATAAGGAAAAGTGATTTACTTGTTCCCATAATATAAGAACTAGGAGCCACCAAATGAAATTAATGGGCAGCAGTCAACCTGTGGAACTCCTTGCCTGAGGAGGTTGTGAAGGCTAGGACTATAACAGGGTTTAAAAGAGAACTGGATAAATTCATGGAGGTTAAGTCCATTAATGGCTATTAGCCAGGATGGGTAAGGAATGGTGTCCCTAGCCTCTGTTTGTCAGAGGGTGGAGATGGATGGCAGGAGAGAGATCACTTGATCATTACCTGTTAGGTCCACTCCCTCTGGGGTACCTGGCATTGGCCACTGTCGGTAGACAGGATACTGGGCTGGATGGACCTTTGGTCTGACCCAGTATGACCATTCTTATGTTCTTACGTGGATCTCTTCATGAGAGATCCTCTCATAATCTTGTTCTCTCCCCAGTTCATGCTTCTTTCTTGACTCTTCACTTTCATGAAGAGGGCTCTTTAGATCAACCAGAGGTACGCAGAGGTCTTCCTGGGTATATCAACTAATCTAGATATTTGCATAGTTTTACAAAAAGCTACATAAAACGCACTAGCAAAGTCAGTACAAACTAAAATTTCACGTAGACAAAATGAGAAAATAAGCAATGTTTCAGTAATAGTGTGCTGTGACGCTTCTGAATTTTTGTCTGATTTTGTAAGCAAGCACTTCTAAGTGAGGTGAAACTTGGGGTACGCAAGACAAATCAGACTCTTAAGAGAGATGCATTATTCCCCCATTATTTTTAGCAAAAGTCACAGGCATGTCACGGGCTTACGCGAATTTTTGTTTCTTGCCCACGACCTATCTGTGACTTTTGCTTAAAATAACCATGACAAAATCTTAATCATAGTTAATTATTGAGAAGTTTTGCATTTAAATGCAGTTTCTCCAAATTCTGTCTTCAGTCTGGGATAAGTCAAGGGGATACAAGACTGTGTGTTTACTATGTTAACAGAACTTTTATTCCCTTTTTTTTTTTTATTGTACTTAGTGTTGCTGAAGGGCCATTTATTACAGGAGAAAACACTGACACTTCCAGTGACCTAATGCTTGCCCAGATGCTGCAAATGGAGTTTGACAGGGAGTATGATGCGCAGCTTAGACGTGAGGAAAAAAAGTTCAATGGAGATAGCAAAGGTACTACCATCACACATGACAGTCTTGTTAGACAAACAAGTACATTTATTTTGTGACACCTGTTTGAATTGACTGAGCTGCGCGGTAGTGGTGAATGCATGTTAATTACAAAATTTCCAATTTGTTTTGTTTCCCAAGTCTCCATATCCTTTGAAAATTACCGAAAGGTGCATCCCTATGAGGATAGTGACAGCTCAGAAGATGAAGTTGACTGGCAGGATACCCGTCATGATCCCTATAGAGCAGGTACTGATTGAATTTACTGTGTGTACAAAATGTACTATATAAGCCAGGGTGGGCAAACTTTTTGGCCCAAGGGCCACATCTGGGTGGGGAAATTGCATGCAGGGCCGTGAATGGGGGGTTGGGGTGTGGGAGGGGGTGCCGTGTGCTGGAAGGGGCTCAGGGCAAGGGGTTGGGGCAAAGGGGTGCGGAGCTCAGGGAAGGGGGATGGGGTGCAGGAGGGGGCTTAGGGCAGAGGTGCAGGGAGGAGTGCAGGAGGGGGTTCAGGGCAGGGTGTTGGGGTGCAGGAGGGGTGTAGGGTGTGTCAGGGGGCTCAGGGAAGGGGGTAAGGGTTCAGCGGGGGCTCAGGGCAGGGAGTTGGGGTGTGGGGTGCAGGAGGGGTGCGGGTTCCAGCCTGGCGCCGCTTACCTGGAGCCGCTCCTGGAAGTGGCCGGCACCACATCCCTGCAGCCCCGGGGCAGGCAAAGAGCTCCGTGCACTGCCCTCACCTGTGGGTACCTCCCCTGAAGCGGTGCAGGGCCTGTGGCGCCACAGAGGTGGCAATCCTGCGGGTCATAGTTTGCCCACCCCTGATTTAGGCCAAGATTCTCAAAAATGAGAGCCTGAAATTAGAAATGAGAGATACTAGGTACTTGGCCATTTTGGGTACTCATGTTGTTTGTTTGTTTATTCTTTATTATTTAATTTAGGTCCTATTTTTAATATACTGGTCTCTGATTACATGTGCCGTTTGTAAAGTTCTTATTAAAAATTAGGTTACCTATGGATTGTGTGTGTCGAAAAGGCAATGCATTGTAATGAAGATTTCAATGCCCAAGATGCAGCACAGAACTCATTGATTAGTCTTAATAGCTGGGTATTTGAGGTTACCTGTTTGGAGGACATAGGTGTCTGTCAACTATTCCTTCCTAGAGTATGTGCCAGACTGTGTAACGTAGGATTTATTATTTAAAAGTCCCCGAAGTGTGCAGGATGCTTCACAGAAGGGACTTTTGTTTGATCTTCACATTTTTAATTAATTAAATTGCTTTGCTTATTGTGGGCATCATGGAATAGTTCCAAATATATTACACCTATATTTGTGTATACATAAACTTTGACTTGTATCGTTCATTATCGGCAGATAAACCCACCACTACTCCAAAAAAGGGCTTTATAGGAAAAGGAAAAGAAATTACCACCAAACACGATGAGGTTGTATGTGGAAGAAAGAATACTGCTCGAATGGAAAATGTAAGGTCCACCTTGTATGTACACAAGCATAATATCTATAAATGCCTTAATTCAATCAGTATTTGGAGGATTTTAGAGAAATGTATGTTTGTTTGCTATAGTATGTTGTTCTAACCGTCCTTTAAATGAAGATTGTGAAACATTTGGATTAACTTTTTTCATAGAGGTAAGTATTGGTGGAAAACTGAATTTTTATTTCTAAACTGTTCAAGTAATACTATATGTAAGTGATACAAAAATGTTTATGTACAGAAATAAATTACTTTAGCACAAATATACCAGCAAGTTCAGTAATAAGAGGAGAAAATCATCAAGCATATGCTGGTAAACATCTTAGTCATGTAATCCAAATGATTTAAAAAACAGAAGACAAACCTTATCTGAGTCAGGGAAACTGAATCTTAATCACTTAGTGCAGAATGCTGGCTTATAATCTGTCTATCTACAGCAGTAAATATTTGCAATTTGCATTAACATAGTTGTATCAAAAAATATTGGAAAGAAGGAAATGCATGCCAGTATTATCTTTATAGGATAAGTGATGTGTAATCTACTTAAAGAGTGGGTGAGAGCAATTGCTTAGCTCTTGATTTTAAATTATATTAGAACATTTTGTTAACACTCTGTAAAACTTGCTTGGTGGAATGCTGTCACAGAAGCCATTTACTGAAGCATCCACTCTTCCAGTTCTGAAGCTTAGCATTATAAAAGTTAGTTCTTGAATATTTGAATCAAAATCTTGTTCATTTTCTGTATCTTTCTCTGTCTCAAGTAGTAGTAGTTTAAATTGTCTGTTTTGTAGTTTGGGCCTGATTTCCAGGTTGGAGATGGAATTGGAATGGATTTAAAACTATCCAATCAAGTCTTTAATGCCTTAAAGCAACATGCATACTCTGAGGAACGTCGAAGTGCCAGGCTTCATGAGAAGAAAGAGCATTCTACCGCGGTATGTCTTGCTTAGCCATTTTAAATCCCAAACCTTCCATATCAACTTGCATATCATTTTGATATATTTTAGAAAAAGTAATCCATTTTGACTAAACCAAACGAGCAATGTTTGACTAGGGGTTTACTGAAGAAGGTTGTATTGTATTAACTCCTACAGTGGGATACTCTTGCCTTCATCTAAGCCACATGTATTGTGCTCAGATACTGTGATCACAGCTGCCGTATAAATGCATGCAATATTTTGATAGGCTTCCCAAAATAAGAGTATTCAAGTTTTATTACCAGTTTGCTTGTGTTTTCTGTATCTTTAATACCTTGGAGCTGATTATCTGCTTCACAACTATTCCTGGAATTTTCTCTAGAACTTGGTTATAGAAATTCTGAAAAAAGAAGGGATTAATCCTAGATACCTGGAGTATATTACTTTAAAGTATCTTCATAACCAGAGCTTCAGGAAGATAGGTCACTAATTGAAGTCCCTCAACTTGTTGTCTAGAAAACCAATTGGTATTCCTGATTGGATGAAACAGTTGATTTTTTGGGGGGGAGGGCGGAGGGATTTCTAGTGCAGTGGTCTTATAGATTCATAGATATTTAGGTCAGAAGGGACCATTATGATCATCTAGTCTGACCTGCACAACGCAGGCTACAGAATTTCACCCACCACTCCTGCAAAAAACCTCACACGTATATCTGTGCTATTGAAATCCTCAAATCGTAGTTTAAAGACTTCAAGGAGCAGAGAATCCTCCAGCAAGTGACCCGTGCCCCATGCTACAGAGGAAGGCAAAAAACCTCCAGGGCCTCTTCCAATCTGCCCTTGATTTTTGCCACTGAGTTATGGAGATTTGGACAGCTCTTAACCTTTCTCTATCTCAGTGCTGTCAGTCACTAAAATGGGTATAATACCTAAGCATCTCTGAGGTACTTAGCCTTAATATTTGTAAAGGTCTTTGAGACTCAGATATGAAATGTGCAATATAAAGTGCTGATAATGCTCTTCTCTGTGCATGACAGAAAAGATGTGGTCCTTGCCCCAAGGAGTTTACAATCTATAAAAAACAGTATTAAGTAAAGTAAGTCTTGGGATAAAAGAGTTGTTCTGCTAAAGTGTAAAAACAAGAACAACCTACTTATGCTTTTTCTCCTAGGTTGTTCATGAGAATACATTCTGCCAGCTGATTCAAATCAGATGGAAAGGGTATTATCCTCTAAATAATCAGAACCACCACTAGGTTTAAATGAATTTAGATAAATCATTCACATGTTTACTTTCTTTCTTCCTTTCTCCTATAGGAGAAAGCAGTGGATCCTAAAACACGTTTACTTTTGTACAAGATGGTCAATGCTGGGATACTGGAGACCATCACTGGCTGCATTAGCACAGGAAAAGAATCTGTTGTTTTTCATGCTTATGGAGGAAAGTAAGTGTGATTGTCATGCTTTGGGGTGCAATCCAGACTAGTAAGGGGTTGTCACTACTTGTTCTGCAACCCTAGGGTGCTTTAGAGTGCTTTGTTGCTGTAGCTCCCAGGCTGGGAGCGCTCTCAGCAAGCCTACAAGTCAAACCCTGAGTGTTTCTGTGCAGTAGACAGCCCTGGTTCAGCAGCCTCTCTACAGCCCCACGCTGGCTTTCACCAACCTTGGTTACAACCAGCAAGGTGACCCCAACACACTCCCAGTACTGAATTTTCCCAAAATTGTGTGCGCTGCAATATCCAGCCCTTTCCTGGTAAGTTGAGAGAGATATGGTTCATTTGTTCCTTTAAAGCAGTGGTTCTCAAACTTTTGTATTGGTGACCCCTTTCATACAGCAGGTCTGAGTATGACCCCCTGTTATAAATTTAAAAACACCTTTTAAATATATTTAACAGTATTGTAAATGCTGGAGGCAAAGCAAGGTTTGGGGTGGATGCTGACAGCTCGCAATCCCCATGTAATAACCTTGGGTCATGACTACCAGTTTGAGAACCCCTGCTTTAAAGAGACAAAAGCACATTGCAGCTTATTAACTAGAATGAATACACCCTTCCCTCAAGCACAACCCTGAGTTGGTTTATAGTAAAATAAAACAAATTTAGTCTAGCAAAGTACAGGCTTGGTTCAAGATGGTTTATATCACCAGTCTTCCTTCTTCCCATCAATGGCTGACTTTCCCTCAGTCACGACCTTTCACAGAAGTACAAGATGTTGGTTTTGCCTAAGCAAGTCTCTCTCCTACATATTCAGTTGTTCCAGAGACTTCAGTCCCTGCCCCCTTGGTTGAAGGACCCATCTTTCTCAGCTTCCAACAGCTCTATTCCCATGTCTGCCTAGTGAGGGATGTGAAAGATGGCTTCTGTCTTTGCTTATATCTCTCAAAGTTCAATGACCTTGTTTCAAGCAGCAGAATGACCTCATGCTGTTCTTCCCTTCCCTTCCCATCACCCTGCTGATTTCTATGCAAATGCGTCTTCCATTGTATTTATTCACACTTGGCTTAATTTCATTGGAGATAGGTAGATAGCTACCTTCCTGCCTGTCTGGGTAAAACCTGTTTCTCCCTTTGTTTGGACAAACATAAAGCATGATATCAATGTGTCCTTACATAGTGTTAATACATAGAGCCTTCTTTCCTAGACAGGTTTCAGAGTAACAGCCGTGTTAGTCTGTATTCGCAAAAAGAAAAGGAGGACTTGTGGCACCTTAGAGACTAACCAATTTATTTGAGCATGAGCTTTCGTGAGCTACAGCTCACTTCATCGGATGCATGCTGTGGAAATCGCACAAGACATTTTATACACAGACACCATAGCATGCATCCGATGAAGTGAGCTGTAGCTCACGAAAGCTCATGCTCAAATAAATTGGTTAGTCTCTAAGGTGCCACAAGTCCTCCTTTTCTTTCCTAGACAGGGCATCTGCCCCCATATTTTCTTTTCTTCTGTATAAAGGGCAACCTGTTTTTGTCATGTTTGTCAATTTACAGTCTTCAGGACATATCGGAGAGTATCCATAATTTCACCTACAAAGCTGTTACACACATTTCACAGCGACATTAATGACCATTGTGGTGTTAGATTTCAAATGATATAATCACATCATCTTTTAAATATCATGACAGCAGTATGTGAGGTGTAGTGAATGTCAGGTGTGACAAATTGCTGACAGAGTGATTGCTAACACTGGCTTTAATGGTGAGATGGGAAGAAGCAGCAAAACACTTGAGCAGTCTGGGTTTTCGTCTTCTGAGATTTTTATGTGTATTTACAATATCATCATCCCTATTGAAGTTAGGGATGTAAATAGCAGTTAAAAAAGTTAACTGGTTAAATGATTAAAATTACATCAGTTAACCGAGGTAGCTCTCAGGGGCCTCGCCGGGGTTAACGGTTAAGGTTGGTTAATGCTTACCAGTTACCTGTTTAACCTTTTTACATCCCTAGTTGAAGTTTATATATAAAATGATACATTGTAAAAAGCCAAAAAGTACATTTAAAAAAAAAATAGCCTGGAAAATGAACATAAAACTTAAGTATAAAACTTCATGTGCTTGTACACGTGCCCTGGTTCTGGGCCCCCCTTCGGTGTTAGGCCTCATGCCCTTGCCTGTCTTTTTCTTCTTTTCTTTGCCATTATCCCACTCAGGCTGGGATCTGGGTGCAATACTTGCTCTGTCAGCCACTTATTTAACCCAGCAGGTCCAACTAGACATCTGCATTTCTTCCCTTTGGGAGCAAGTGGAAGAGTGACCAAACAGTTGTCTTAAAACAATTGTTTTTATTTAGCAATAGAAACGAAGCGTTAGAGGATTTTAAAACTGACATCAACTATTAGGTCTCTTACATAAAGTACTACCTTTCTGATGGTGACCTAGGCAGTCATAGGTTCTTAAAGGTGCCTGAAGTGTCCTTTAATGCTGCCATAGTTCTTTGTTCTCCTGCATCTGGGGTTTGGCCTTTCCTTGTCAAACCAGTTTCATAGGCTGACTGGAGACAGAATCAGCAAAGCTAATCGTTCTGGCATTGTCCTTTAACTCTTAAATGTTTTCTGATAAGTAGGTATCTTGAGCCATCCTTCTCTTTCCTCCCTGTATTCCAGAATAAATCAATATATTCATATAAGAAACATATTCATATAGTAAACATCATCCCAATAACCAGACCTACAGTATTCATAAATTATTATAGGATAGTTCCATAATTGTCATAAAATGTTAACCTGGGTTTCAACTCTATCCACTGTACAGACAAACATCAACAGAGGGAAGAAAGTAGACTATAAAAAAGGGGCTATTGGGTGGTTGGAGACACAATGATTTCCACATTTCACCTTTTACAGAGGTTGCGTTTAACCAAGTAATATTTAAACTGTATCAGTTCCATGTCGTTCTAGAAATGTATAATAAGCCTACTTGATAAACTTTTGGTCTTCATAATTGAAGTCCTTCACAAGCTATTAATACTATAATTAGTTTAAGAACCAAGTTTAGCCAGGGAACTCTGCAATCTTTTCATGGACTTAACTTCAACATTATATGCAGTGTTTTGTTTCTGCATGATCTTAACAGCTTTTTTAGAAACAAACAAACTCAATTGATTGTGCTCAGAGACCTAGATGTAGATTAAATGCTTAATTTTTGTTCTATGTTCTTTTTTTCTATCATAAGAACGGGTATGGATGATAAAGCTGTACCTCCAGAATGTGCCTTAAAGGTATTTAAAACTACCCTTAATGAATTCAAGAACCGTGACAAATACATTAAGGATGACTACAGATTTAAAGATCGCTTCAGTAAACTGAATCCACGGAAGGTTATCCGTATGTGGGCAGAGAAAGAAATGCACAATCTAACAAGGTACAAAAACAGTATAGTTGGTATTAGTGTCTGACTTTTTTTTCCTATTTTTTCAAGGAAGTTCTGCTAGATCACTGTAAAGTCCTACTTTGATGTGGGGGGCCTTAATGCATATGTTTACTCCAACTCTCATATCTTATTACATATTTTAATTCATACAGTTGAGATACTACAAATGTTCAGGCTCTTATTCCCTATATGCTTCAAGTTCAGGATTGTATAGCTGAGCACATTTATTTTGTATATTGGGAAATCTTTCAAGTAAAAATGTGTCCATTGGTAATTTTAAATTGTTGCCAGACCTCTATTGTAATCAAGTCTTGAAGCCACTAGCATCTACCTCTGAAAATTGCAATCTAAAATGAAACCAAAAGGTTTGTAGCCTTCAAGGCATAATGTTTTTGGAATCTACTGTATGGCTTCCAATGCTTTCATATATAATCTATGTGAATTACTACATTGATCCAGAATAAGCTTGCAAAAATGTTTTAGCACCAGAGAAGGGCTAGCATGAATTTTTGACTTACTCAAAGTGATGAAGTGAGCTGTAGCTCACGAAAGCTTATGCTCAAATAAATTGGTTCGTCTCTAAGGTGCCACAAGTACTCCTTTTCTTTTTGCGAATACAGACTAACACAGCTGTTACTCTGAAATCTTGGAATAATATCTGTCTTCTGATCTACAGAATGCAGAAAGCAGGAATCCCTTGTCCAGAAGTGGTTATGCTTAAGAAACACATCTTGGTGATGTCTTTCATTGGCCAGGATCAAGTTCCAGCTCCTAAACTGAAGGAAGTAAAACTCAATAGTGAAGACATGAAAAAGGCCTACTATCAAATTCTTCATGTAAGATGATGCTGATGTCTTTACTTAACGTTCTGGCAACAATTCCTGGGGGAGTAGTATAGATGACAGTTGTATATATGTATTCTTCACAATATATAAAACCTCTGGACCTCCATATCAGCAATGTTTTGCAATAGGTATATTTTGTGGCACATGAATAAACAAGGATAAATCAGAAATGATGTGTGAGAGGAAAAATAAGACTTGGGTAGAAAATAAACTTAATGCTGAGTGGTGGCAAACTGGTGCTTGGTAGAAAACAGCTATTCCAGGTTAAAGGTCCCAGATTTAGGAAGAATTACTCCTAGGGGAATTCTGGGCCACTGTGTGTACACAATTCATGTCCCCTGTAGATTTCTTTGCTTCCCTGCAGAAAAATGACTTTCTGACGGGAAAGCAAAGGGAAGCCGCAAGAGCAGTCACATGCCCCTCCCCAGCAGCGTGAGCACATTGTTTCACGTGCCTGGAGCAACTGGTGGAGAGGTAATCACCACAGGGGAGGGAGGCTAGGGACATTCTGGCTGATGGCTCCTACCCTGTGCTGGGCTCAGCTGCTAGTCCTGACTAGGCTGGGAGCAGGGGAGGACAGGACTTGTTCTTCCCCTGCAAGGAGCCAGTGCTGAATCAGACCCATCCCCAGAAACGTCTCCTGGCTACATGAAGGTCTTCCCCTGCCCTGCTTCCTGCCCCCATTGCTCCTCAGTGTGGGGGATGGGATCACTACAGGGAACTGATTTCCCCCATCTGCCCAACTCCTGTGCATTTGGCACCCCACCCTGCTGAGCCTCACCCCCTGTATCCGGACCCCCACCTCTGGGGCTCAGCAGGATTGTCTGGGTGCGACCACCTTCACGTGGACCCCCGTGCAGAGTCCCATTGCTCCTGCACCCAGAACCCCCCAGCAAGCTCCTGTGCATCCAGGTTGTACCACATAGAGCCCTCTCGCCCCACACTTGGATCCTCCCCACACACGCACTAAGCCCCTCCACACTTGAATCTTGCCAGGCTGAGGCTGAGCCTTCCTGCCTACACCATGCTGGAGCTTCCACATTTATTTATTGATAAATAAAATTTGACTAATTTTAAAATATTGTGTGCAGAATTTTTAATTTTTTGGTGCAGAATTCCCCCAGGAGTAAAGAATATTAGTGATCTAGTGAGTGTCTCCTCTGAATTCTTCTTCTGGTCCTATATAAATACTTGTATTATTTTTAAACTCTCTAATGTACCTTTGCTAAGTAATCTTTAAATGGCTCCATTAACCAAACTGCCATGTTGATTTGTTTCAGGGATGAGAGGGAAGTGTGAGGGTAACTAAGGTGGGATGAAAGTTATTCTGGTTTAAACAAAAACAGTGGAGGACTTTACTCTAAAGCCGTTTAACTGTCTCAACAGTCTGATATAAACCCATCAGCTAGAGAATAAAATTATAGCCCTTGACCTGCAATTGTAAATACTTAATTGCTTATTCTCCATTTCAGCTGGCTCAAATAATATGTTATCAGTTGTGTACATATTCTCAAATTCACTCTTATGACTTGTTTTTCTGTAGTGAGAAAAGCTAGGTAGAAACTAAAGATTCCTTGCAGTTAAACCCTGAGGCTTGTGGAGCTACACACATTATTTAAACTGAACTTAGTTTGCGTTGGGCACTGTTCAATACATAAAGGAAGATGAGGTCCTTGCTCAAAGTAACTCAGTTGACATTCTGCAGATATGATGCAGATGCATAAACCCAGAATGAACAATGTAAGATTGAATCTCAGAGGTGTCTTTCTCCTACTTAGCGTTGAAGTATTCGGACTCTCACTGTTGAAGTTCAACTTGATTCATTTTGTGTAATTTCTAATGTCATGACTCTGGGTGAAAAGTCATCAGTGAGTGCTTATCTGTTTGATAGGGGGTGAGGTAAAAGAGTTGTCTAAACATGCCTATCTGTCTATTGCAGTTGGACTGGTGGACAGAGTTCAGATAAGTTCACTAGTCTTAAAGCTTTTCTTTAGCATAACTGTTTTCCTTGAAATTCTGAACATTTAGTTTCTATTTAACAGGAATAAAAGATGTGATGTCACAATTCCTCACATTAACCCAACTGCATGTATACTTGAAATGTGATTACTAGTTGGGTGGAAAACATGCTTTGCTTTACCTTGGTTGTACAAACAGTGCTGATTGATTAATTACTACTCAAACAAGTATTCTTTGCTTAATTAATCATTTGTCTGACCTCTCGCAGATGATGCAACAGTTATATAAAGAGTGCTCACTTGTTCATGCTGACCTGAGTGAGTACAACATGCTATGGCACGATGGAAAGGTGAGCATATTCTTAAAGTAGGAAAAAAAAGGTGTATTTAATGTTGAGTGTCCGTATGCACTATGTGAACCAGAACATTTCTCTGTTTACTTTAGGTCTGGTTAATTGATGTAAGTCAATCTGTGGAGCCAACCCATCCTCATGGACTTGAGTTTTTGTTCAGAGACTGCAGGAATGTTTCACAGGTAGGGGTTCTGCAGTTAGTGACCTCTGCTTGTGATTTTTTTTTTTCTGTAGTTGAACTCTGATGTAAAAGGCTTTTTCTGGGGGTGGGAAACAGACTTTTAAATATATGAAGTTGATAAATTCATCAAATTCAGTTTTGGAAATGATCACTTGTCTATAAAAATTCACTTGTAAATGTTGAGTGATGTGTTCAGATACAGGAAGACCATATTGGAGTGAGATTCAGCATTAGAGAGGAATAAAATGGTGCTCCTAGAATTGAAACATGCTCTTGGATCATGTTGCTTGGTTGTCTTGGGGGGGAGGGGAGTCAAGCTTAAGTGCTACTTCCATATCTGATTAGTAATTGTAGTTTGTGAAATGCACCATGTACTTACTATTTTATAAAGTCTGGTTAAAGACACTGTAATACATTCTTTCATTTTTAACAGTTCTTTCAGAAGGGAGGTGTATCAGAAGCACTTAATGAACGGGAGCTCTTCAGTGCTGTCTCAGGTTTAAATATTGCAGCTGACAATGAAGCTGATTTCCTAGCTGAGGTAAGAGTCCCTCTGTGGGTGATATCTAACGCTAGTAAATTAAGGTCCGCTAGCTAGCAGCCAGCCACAATCCTATTTCTTCAACATTCTTAGTTGTTATGACTAATCCTGTTAGGATAGCTGGTGAAACTATAGTAAACCTAAATCTCCAGCTTTTTAAATTCCGATTTTTCTACGTTGAAATAGCAATAGCAGAAGCTGATACAACTGGTGTAATTTGTCTGTATGTTAATAGCTCTTTACATTATCTTACATATAACTGAGGTTGTTTTAATTAAGTCACAGTGTTTCTTAGACCACTGAATAAAGAGTTTTTTTTAAATAAAAATACTAGTGGGGTCACGCTAGGACAAAGAAGCTGTTTTAAAAATTATCTAACTTTTATTGCTTATTTTCAATTTTAAATGCAAAAGGTTAGAACCTAAAAATAAAGCTTATGTGCTAGGATTCTTGAAAATTTAAGATCCTAAAATTAGACTTCTAAAGCCACATTTAACTTCCTGATTTTTTTTTTTATCTTGCCTGTAACTCATTTCTTAAGTGTGTCCTGATATCATTTCAATTACATTCTGACAAATACGGGATGAAGGGGGAGAGGTCTTAAGCAGGAAGAGGGGATGTGTGTTTATATAGAGAAATTTTTAATGTCTTCAAGCATTCTTGAGTTACTAGGTAAAAGGGCTCTTAATAGTAGTAAAGCATTGGCGAGTTCTCCTGATAGGCCCTAGCAGTGCAGACCCATGCCGGTCCCAGCCATACAACTATGTATTTCTGTATTAATGCAGAAACATGTAGGAGGTGAGAAATTTAGTTCTATTCAGCTCCTGGGCTGGGTGTGCTACCAGTGTGCTCAGCCAAAGGAGGAAAGAAATAAGACACAATGTAACATTCTAGGGAACTGCTCGCTATTTCATCAGTGTTATTTCAGTTTTTCTCCACTCTCAAATGCTGGTAAGTCTCCATGCTTCATTGAGTTGTAAGATGGTTGTGGTGTTCTCCTACGAAATCCTTTGACTATTTTGTTTTATGATTTGCCATAATAGGGAGAGGTGCATTAATGTGTGAATGTTGTTACACAATCTGATCTTTGAAAGAGTAATTTCGATAGCCCCTCTGTAAGCTTCAAACCATAATTTCCAAGCTGTTAGGGACACCAGTGTGAAGCCCCAGTATCTCCCTATTTACATTCCTTCTTTTTTCTTTTTTGTCTTCTCTTCTTTGAGTATTGGAGAAAGTAGTGCCCCAGACTAGCTCTTTACAGGCTGCAGACCAAAACAGAATAGGACTGTACTATTTTAATCATGTAAAGCACTTGAGTGTGACTTTATTTACTGCTCTGCTAGTACCACTGACATCGGGGGTGGGCTGGGCTGTCCCATCATGAGGCTACTCTGGAACTTCCACCACTGTTCAGGGGGGGTTGAGATACAGCAGTGTTTTAGGCTTGACAAAATTGACACTTAAGTGCTTTTGGGGAAATTCTGGACACAGTCTAGACTATGGGGACCTTCCCCCTCGAAAAACCCTGAACCTGAAAGCATTGTATGTACTTCTGTTCCATTAATTTGCTCAAGGTAGATGCTTCCGAAATATCTCCTAAACTTTGCATATCACACCCTTGTTTAAAGATGGGGTGGCTGAACCACTGACAGCATTAGATATTCAGGAAATGGATCATAATATGTGAACTAGTTTACTCCTGTAAACTAGCTGTTTTAACAAACTATTTTGAAGCACTTGCTTACAGGCCCAGTTTTTAATAAAAGCTTCAGAGTGGATTTATTTCTATCTTACAGATTGAAGCTTTGGAGAAAATGAATGAAGATCATGTGCAGAAACATGGAAAGAAGACTTCTCCATTTTCAAGTGATGGAGATCCACCAATAATATACAATGAATAGCACTGAATGCATAACTGCTTTAAAAGAAACAAGTTTGCTGCTTCTAACCATGTTAGAGGCATGGTAAAGTCACCTTCCAAAGATGAGGGAATGTGTGGTTGACTTGGAATACCAAAAAGGAAAACACAATGAGTGTATCTTGGTGCTTGTGTTTTTTATATTGGCCTGCAAGTTAGGCTCTTGGGATTTTAGAATGGCACTGTGAATAGAATGGCACCACATCTAATGTTCTGATGATTTAACCAACCTTTCAGTTACTTTAGATTATTGTAGCTGAGTTTAATCATATTTGGCATGATTCAGAGTTTAAATGTCTTCAATTTTTTTTTAAATTGACAATTCCAGACTAGTAGTGGCTACCGTGTAAATGGTAGGGAAGAGCAGTAGTCCGTATCATCCTCCCCTTTGCCACCCCTAAAACCTATCTGGTTTAAGATTCTATATCTATATATACACAACGTAGGTGTAGCCCATTTTTTCCACATTTAAAACAAACAAAAAAATTAAATTAGACAGTCACAAAAATCTGATTTCTTAATGTAACCATCTTTCACACATTTTAAAATATTTTTTTTTCTTCACGTAAATGGAATGTGGCTTAAGCTGCTTGTCTAAAAATAATTGCATGCAACATGGTGAGGAGCAAGCCTGAACTGTCCAGAGGGCTGAGTTGGCAACGTCAGGACCTCCTGCTGGCTGCACTCCATTTCCATAAAATGGAGCAGATAGTAGTAATCTTTATCTGTACTATAGAAATCCTTCAGAGTACAGGTTGGATCAAAATGGATCCTCTGCATTCAGCCTATATTGAAACTCTGGGTTGTACTTTGGACACTTTTGATTCGACTAAAGTCAAATTAGAAATCTTAACGGAACCAAAGCTGATTATCACAATTGATTTATTACACAATGAAACTGTGGCAAGAAATAAAGGTGAACATGTTTTGAGGTTTTTCTCCTACTAAAGAAGAAATTAAGAAAACGCTTGTGTTTTTCATTAACTTTTTGACTAAAAAGTATTTAATCTTTTGTTTCTTATATATTTATATATAACCTTTTAATCCTGTCTAGATCTCACTAGAATTACAGTCTGACAAAAATTTATTTCTGTGAAACAATGCATTTAGAAGATGAGCTGATTTAACGGGATGCTATGAATTAGAAAATCCTGAAGATTAAATCATTTTCTGTATATTTATTTTATTGCCCTTTGTAATGGTACTTGTTACCAGGCAGGATAAATTGTTGCTGTGTGTGACATTCTCCGTGTGCTGTGCAGGTGCTCTTCCTGTTGGAAAATGAATGGTGAAGTAAAAACTTGAGATCTTGTGGCTGTATTCTTGTGTAGTATGTTGTTGAGACATTGCACTGACTTGAGTTAGTCCTAAAAGCCTTGTCAGCAACAGATCACTTGGAACTAGTGTTCCAGATCCGACTAAACTGTGTCAGCATCATTACACACAACATCATAACTGGGTGGCTTGAGTAATCTCACCTCTTAAACTTGGATGTTTCCAGCAGTTTAGTAAACATTGCCAGCTGCCTCTTCTTTCATAAGAACCAGAGCATTGATTACTCCTGGGGCAATTCTGCACTGAAAAATTAATTCTGCACACGATCTCAAATTCTGCATATTTTGTCAAAATAACACAATATAATCACACCAGTTTCAATTATTTTGGTAATTTTATTTCAAAATAGCTGTCTGTGATGATACAGACACCAAAAAAGTTTCAGGAAATGTCTTTTGACAAATAGATTCCTTACTAAGCATATTAATACAGAACTTTGAGTAATTCATTTAAACTACAATACAGAAAAAAGTTACACACTTACTTTCTCATCTGTTCTTCGAGATGCGTTGTTCATGTCTTTTCCAATTGGGTGTGTGCACGCACGTGCGCAGGAGCCGGAAGATTTTCCCATAGCAACATCTGTCAGGTCAGTCTAGGCGCCCACCTGGAGTCGCGCCTTAGTGGCGCTCAATATAGAGCCCTGCCGACCCGCCACCCCCTCAGTTCCTTCTTGCCGGCTACTCTGACAGAGGGGTTGGAGGGTGGGTATTGGAATGGACATGAACAACACATCTTGAAGAACAGTTACGAGAAGGTGAGTAACCATTTTTTTTCTTTGAATGTTTGTTCATGTCCATTCCAATCAGGTGACTCACAAGTCCAAATTCAGGAGATGGGGTCGGAGTTGTCTATTGATTGGAGCACTGCTCTTCCAAGGCCACATTGTCTCTGGCCTGCTGGGTGATTGCATAGTGCATGGTGAAAGTGTCCCTGCACCCCCACTGCCCATCCAGCCAGGAATAGCAGACCCTGGCCCCATGCCCCCACTCCCATTCAGCCTCTGCCTCAATGTTGTCACCCCACTAGCTCCTATGCTCCTGCCTCAGTCTGTTCCTCCACTAGTTCTGAACCCCAGTCTGACACCCCCCAAGCAACCCCATGTGCCCCACTCTGTCATCACCCCCCCACCCCATGCCTCCTCACCTGGCCTGGGAGGCAGGGTGCTGTGAGGAAGACAGCCTCAGCCTCCTCTCTCTCACTGTGAGCCAGGTATCCTCCCTTCTTGTGCCACATCAGCCTCTGGTGGGCAAATGGTGTAATTGCAGCTTCCCTTTGCCTCCCTGTCAGAATCAATTATTTTGCGGGGGTGAAAAGTGTGCAGGGGGGTGTTAATTCTGTGCTTGTGCAGTGGTGTGGAATTCCCCCACGAGTATTGATAGGCATTTTAGTTAAAACAAACACAATAGGTCACAAACATGCCAGTACAGAACCTCATGTGTCTGAAAAGACAAGCATGTTTATAATGCTTTTTACTACAGACTGCCTACTGTTGTATTGATTTAGATGGAATAAATGGGCCAAAGATGTTAACATAACACATTTGCTGTCCAACATTAAACAGTGTTAAACAGAGTCCCTGGCTCCAGAGACCTCAGCCTGCTTAATACCATGGCAAACACACCATTAAAAAAATTCTTTTAACCTTTTAAGGATCCAGAAATGAAGGAAAAACAGTTATAAAGCATTTGAAATGGAAATGTAAAGCCTTTACATTTCCAACAATATTTTTGTTTCCTTTCCCTTTAGCTGGAGAGTTTTAAAAAGGAAAAAACCCATGTTTGAGTCTCTTAGATGGTAGCAGAGATGGTAATAACTACCCTTTTGAGTAAAAGAAAGTTAGTTGAAATGGGCTGGAGCTGTTGCTGCTGTTAAAGTTCGATATCATCTCAGATGGTGGTTGGGATTCAGCTGGAGCTTGTAGCACTGGCTGGTGATGTAATCTGGCTCCCTCTCTGTGGCTAGATCTGGTCATGACATCCATCAAGATTAGGAAAAATGAGATGTGGGGTCACAGGAGATGGTGGGAGTGGCAGCCATGATGGTGAGGCTTGTTTCACTAGCCTCTGTCTATTCCAGGGGTCAGCAACCTTTCAGAAGTGGTGTGCCGAGTCTTCATTTATTCACTCTAATTTCATAGAATCATAGAACAACAGAGTTGGAAGGGACCTCTGGAGGCCATCTAGTCCAACCCCCTGCCCAGAGCAGGACCAATCCCAACTAAATCATCCCAGCCAGGGCTTTGTCAAGCCTGACCTTAAAAACTTCTAAGGAAGGGGATTCCACCACCTCCCTAGGTAACGCATTCCAGTGTTTCACCACCCTCCTAGTGAAAAAGTTTTTCCTAATATCCAACCTAAATCTTCCCCACTGCACCTTGAGACTATTACTCCTTGTCCTGTCATCTGCTATCACTGAGAATAGTCTAGATCCATCCTCTTTGGATCCACCTTTCAGGTAGTTAAAAGCAGCTATCAAATCCCCCCTCATTCTTCTCTTCCATAGACTAAACAATCCCAGTTCCCTCAGCCTCTCCTCATAACTCATGTATTCCAGTCCCCTAATCATTTTTGTTGCTCTTCGCTGGACTCTCTCCAATTTCTCCACATCCTTGTAGTGTGGGGCCCAAAACTGGACACAGTACTCCAGATGAGGCCTCACTAATGTCGAATAGAGGGGAACGATCACGTCCCTCGATCTGCTGGCAATGCCCCTACTTATACACCCCAAAATGCCATTGGCCTTCTTGGCAACAAGGGCACACTGTTGACTCATATCCAGCTTCTCGTCCACTGTCACCCCTACGTCCTTCTCTGCAGAACTGCTGCCTAGCCATTCGGTCCCTAGTCTGTAGCGGTGCATTGGATTCTTCAGTCCTAAGTGCAGGACTCTGCACTTGTCCTTGTTGAACCTCATCAGATTTCTTTTGGCCCAATCCTCCAATTTGTCTAGGTCCCTCTGTATCCTATCCGTACCCTCCAGCGTATCTACCACTCCTCCCAGTTTAGTGTCATCCGCAAACTTGCTGAGGGTGCAATCCACACCATCGTCCAGATCATTAATGAAGATATTGAACAAAACCAGCCCCAGGACCGACCCTTGGGGCACTCCGCTAGATACCGGCTGCCAACTAGACATGGAGCTATTGATCACTACCCGTTGAGCCCGACAATCTAGCCAACTTTCTATCCACCTTGTAGTGCATCCATCCAGCCCATACTTCTTTAACTTGCTGACAAGAATACTGTGGGAGACCGTGTCAAAAGTTTTGCTAAAGTCGAGGAATAACACGTCCACTGCTTTCCCTTCATCCACAGAACCAGTTATCTCATCATAGAAGGCAATTAGATTAGTCCGGCATGACTTTCCCTTGGTGAATCCATGCTGACTGTTCCTGATCACTTTCCTCTCGTGTAAGTGCTTCAGGATTGATTCCTTGAGGACATGCTCCATGATTTTTCCGGGGACTGAGGTGAGGCTGACCGGCCTGTAGTTCCCAGGATCATCCTTCTTCCCTTTTTAAAGATGGGCACTACATTAGCCTTTTTCCAATCTTCCGGGACTTCCCCCGATCGCCATGAGTTTTCAAAGATAATGGCCAATGGCTCTGCAATCACATCCGCCAATTCCTTTAGCACTCTCAGATGCAACGCATCCAGCTCCATGGACTTGTGCACGTCCAGTTTTTCTAAATAGTCCTGAACCACTTCTTCCTTCACAGAGGGCTGGCCACCTCCTCCCCATGCTGTGCTGCCCAGTGCAGTAGTCTGGGAGCTGATCTTGTTCGTGAAGACAGAGGCAAAAAAAGCATTGAGTACATTAGCTTTTTCCACATCCTCTGTCACTAGGTTGCCTCCTTCATTTAGTAAGGGGCCCACACTTTCATTGGCTTTCTTCTTATTGCCAACGTACCTGAAGAAACCCTTCTTGTTACTCTTAACATCCCTCGCTAGCTGCAACTCCAGGTGTGATTTAGCCTTCCTGAGTCCATTCCTACATGCCCGAGCAATATTTATATACTCATCCCTGGTCATTTGTCCAATCTTCCACTTCTTGTAAGCCTCTTTTTTGTGTTTAAGATCAGCAAGGATTTCACTGGTTTAAGGTTTTGCGTGCCAGTTTTTTAGAAGGTCTCTCTCTGTAAGTCTATATATTATATAACTAAACTATTGTTGTATGTAAAGTAAACAAGGTTTTCAAAACGTTTAAGAAGCTTCATTTAAAATTAAATTAAAATGCTGATCTTATGCCGCCATCCCGCTCAGCCCGCTGCCAGCCTGGCGTTCTGTTCACCTAGGCAGGCAGCAGGCTGAGCGGGGCCTGCGGCCGGGACTCCAGCTGGCAGTCAGAACCCCAGACTGGCAGCAGGCTGAGCAGGGCTGGTGGCCGGGACCCCAGACCGGGAGTGGGCTGAGCAGCTCAGCGTGCTGCCACTCAGCCCGCTGCCAGTCCAGGGTTCCGTCCACCAGCTCCTGCCAGCCAGGGTCCCGGCTGCCGGTCCTGCTCAGCCCGCTGCTGGCCTGGGATCCCGGCCCTGCCCACACAGAGTAGATACCTACCTTCTCCCTGGTTCTAGCCCATTCTCTTCCTCTCTCTCTCTCTCTGCACTGAGCTGAGGGTGGGAGTGCACTGAGCACAGGGCTGAGGGTGAAGGAGCAGGCTGGGGGTTGGGGTGTAGGGTCTGGTCAGGAGCTAGAATGAGGGAGGGGGCTCAGGGTTGGGGCAGGAGGTTTGGGTGTGACGTGCTTACCTGGGCAGCTCCCATTTGGTGCGAGGGGTGTTGGCAGGAATGTGGCGGGGGGGGGGTGCAGGAGCTCCTGTTTGGTGCGAGGGGTGGGGGTGAAAATGTGGGGGGTGCAAGAGTCAGGGCATGGGGTGGGGGGGGCTGGGTATGTGGGGGGGGTGCTGGAGTAAAGGCTGGGGTCGTGGGGGGTGCAGGGGTCAGGGAGGAGGCTGGGGTGTGTGAGGGGTGCAGAGATCAGGGCAGAGGGCTGGGGGTGTGTGAGGAGGGTGCAGGAGTCAGGGCAGAGGGCTGGGGGCATGTGAGGGGGCTGCAGGAGTCAGGGTGTGGGGTGTGGTGGAGTCAAGGTTGGGGTTGTGGGGGGGTGCAGGAGTCAGGGCAGAGGGCTGGGGGCATGTGAGGGGGCTGCAGGAGTCAGGGTGTGGGCGGGGGGTGGAGTCAAGGCTGGGGGCTGGGGGTGCGTGAGGAGGGTGCAGGAGTCAGGGCAGGGGCAGGTGTGTGTGAGGGGGTGCAGGGGGCAGGGGGGTCGAGGGGGTCAGGGCAGAGGGCTGGGGGTGTGGGCTAGGGTCAAGGGGTGCTCCCAGCCCCCTGCTCAGAGCGGCTCACGGCAGAGGCTGGAGGGGATATGCCCTGATTCCACCCCGCTTCCCCAAGACCCCATCCCCACTTCTTCTCCACCTCCTCCCCAGAGCAGCAACCGCACTGCGGCTCCCCTTCCCCTCCCTTGCAAGGGCCGTCAGCTGATCGGAGGCAGGGAGGGAGAGGAGGAGGAGGGGCAGGAATCCAGCATGCTGGGGGAAGAGGCGGGGGAGGGGGAGCTTGCCTGCCCTGCTAGCAGCAGCCGGCAGGACCAAGCTTCTTCATCCTGCCCCCGCGACGGGGGGCGGGGGGGGGAGGGGGGGGGGAGGCGGAGAAGAGCGGGCCAGGGAGGGCAGGATTTTTAATGGCACGCGCCTGCCTGCCGGGGTCCCGGCCTGGATTCGCAGTGGGCTGAGCGGGGCCACTGGCTGGGACCCGACAGGCAGCAGCGTGCCATTAAAAATCAGCTCGTGTGCCGTCTTTGGCATGCGTGCCATAGGTTGCCGACCCCTGGTCTATTCTTTCCTATTTCTTTCCCCTGCTCTCCCCACACACCCCGCAAGTCTTTCTTTAAGGACCCAAAAAGGAAGTGATGGGTAAAATATCCCATCCCCTTGTTTTGTCCACTAATTAGGCCTAGTTTTCAACACACCCATTTTGGTTCATTAATTTCCAGTTCCACAACTTCTGTTTTTACTGAGTATAATTTTCTTTTTCTTTAAGTCTTACTCCTATTGTCGCTCCTACCTGTTACATTTTGGTATTGGGGCCTTGTTCTGCCCCGCTACATAGTTAGACCTTACCTATGTTGCATGAGGTAAAGTTTCAATCTGTTTCTAAACTGATTTAGAAATTTCTCCATCCCATATGGAACAGAACCACTGGAAGAGAAGCATATGATAAGCTCAATGTCATAAATACCAAAAAAACCCACATAAATGGCGAAAGGTAACCTACATTTATAAAACTTTTGGTTTTTTAATAACCAATACTTTAGTACAAAGGAGGTAGGATTCTTAAGAGGTTAGATGTTTATACAAATGATTTAACATGAATTTCTCTTCCTAAATGGGGTTTTATAATCTGTGATTAAAAATGGTTCAGATGGAAATCTCAGATGCAAATAATGGTCACAATCCTGAAATGAGCTGTAGGTGGGGTGGACTCCCTTTGAAGTCAGTAAACAGTAGTTCTAACAAGAAGTTCACTTGCATGGCAGTTAGGTGAGGTTTTCTTTTAAATTGAGTTTATTTTTCTGGAAACACTACAGCAAGCAGGGAGGAACACATTCCTTCAGTGCTGTGTGCAATGTCTTGACCATAAATATTTTTTGTGTGACAAACTAACAAAGTGACCTCATTTGAAGAGGCCTTTGGGTTATAGGAGAACATTCTTAATTACTACTTGATAATGAAATGTTTGGATTCAAAAACAATTAAAGCTGTCAGTTTGAAACATATGACATTTTTGTGTAGAAAAATTGATTTCCCATATAAGGCTAAGTGTGACAGGTTGCAGACCCTTCCTGTGATAAATGTCATCAACAAATCATGGTCTAGTTGGTTTATTGTACATACGTCTGTTTCAATCTTCAGACAGTTTGTATGTATTGTAATATCTCAGCCTTGCTTTGACTAGGTTCATTTGACTCAAGTGTGAGAAATAAAATTCCATGTTTTCTCCAGATGATGAAAAATGGCATGAGAGAACTGACAGTAACTCCACCTCCTAACAGTACTTGTACACAGGCTTGGCTTTGAGCAGTGGTGAAAGTAACATTCAACACTTACCAGCATGGGGGCCGGGGCCAGGCCTCGGGCAGAAGGGGGAAGGTCAGTGTCCCCCAGCCAGCCCATCTGCAGTGCCTGGCCCGCACAGCCCGAGGCTCTGGCCGACGCTGCTGCAGTAGCACTTTAGTGTCGGCTGTGTATGGGCTGCTACGGGTGGCCACTTTTTACCATTACACCGTACCAGCTTACTTTCAGGCCTGACTTTGAGAGGAAAGCTCTTGCTGGCAAAGGCTGTGTGAACCAGCCTTCCGTTTGCCTTCCACAAGAGAAGTCTGCAGCTCTGACCTCAGTTGCCTGACGTGTAACACCAAAGTTGAGGCTGATGTCTGAAGATACTAGGTGGAGGGAAGAAGATGGACAACTGGGTACATAATGTTTTTAGAAAGTTCATACATTCTGCAGAAGGGCTGGACATAAAACGACTATTCATTCTGTACCATTGACACAGTGTAACACCCAGGAAGAGATGGTCCCTACCCTCAGTAGTTCTTAATCTATGGATGGACAGAACCAGGGTAGGGGACAGGGAGGAATCAGAAGGATTTTCCGGACAAGCTGGATTCGCTATAAACAGCTGTGGGTTTTAAAGAGGGGCTTAAATGTGGACAGGATGAGCCGGGGCCATCAAACCACGCCGGGGACGAGAGATGGATGCCTCGAAGCAATGAGGTCAGCAGGCTCTAGGGATGGCGAAGGCAAGGGTGGGGGGTGGCCGGGCGGGCGGTAGGGGCTCAGGAGTTTGAAATAGCAGCGCTGGGGGGGGGAGGCAGTGGTGGTGGCATGCAGGAGGGGGGGTGTGACAAGGCTGGGGAAGGAGAAGGGCTCGCAGCCGCTGGGGAGTGGAGGGGCGCTGAGGGGCTGCGCGGCCAGGAAGGACCCTAGGTCGGAGCAGGCGGGGTTGCACGCGGGAGCCTTTGCACCCGGACCCTCCCTACAGGTGCGGTGACAGCGGCGGGGGGGGGGGCCGGGGTGAGACGCCCGGAGGGAGGCGGGGCCCATTCGGCCCCAGGCTCCGCCCCGCGCTCTCGGTCTCCCCCCCGCCTTTCGGGGGCCAGCGACTCCCAGGTCACGTGCAGGGGGAGTGTGAGCAGGAAGCGGGCGGGCGCGCGCGGCCGGAATCGGATCCGCCGGTCGGGCTGCTGGCGCCGCCATGAGCCGCGGCTGTTACCTGGCGCTGTGCGCGCGGCCCGTGCAATTCGAGAAGGCGAATCCCGTCAACTGCGTCTTCTTCGATGAGGCCAATAAGCAGGTGCGAGGCTGGGGCCCCCCTCCCGCCACCCCCCACCCGGCCGGGGCAAGGACCCGCCTGCGGGACGAGCCGGGCATCGGCGGTAGCCCACCTGGCGGTGGGAGCCCCGCGGCCGGCTGGGCCGCTCGTCTGCCCCTGCCAAGGCGGGATGCGCCGCCCTCCCCTCGCACCTCCCCGGGGCGGGACCCGCCGGGGGCATCTCCCCGGCCCTGTGGCCATCCGCCATCGCAGCGAGGGTGGTGCCTGGGCTTGTCCGGTGCGGGGCTGGCCGGGCCACGCGGGGCTTCGCCCGCCACCGCCGCTGTGGAGAGACGGCTTAAAAATCCTGCCCGCCCGCCCCTGTTCGCGGGGTCGGGAAAGCGGCGGCTGCAGCCCCAGCCTGGCCACCCCCGTCAGGGCACGGTCCGAGCCAGCGCTGCCTGGGCACAGCTGGTGCCGAGGGGGCTGGTGCTGGAGCGTGGGTTTCCTCCTCCTCGAGCGCTCCCCGGGGTCCTCAGCGAAACGGCGCCCCGGCTTTCTCACCATGGCACCCCTGAAGCCGCACAGCGAGAGGCTCGTCGCGAGTAAACGGCCTGCAGCCCCCCCCCCACCCCCACCCCCGGAGCGTGTGCGGAGAAGCCGTTCTTGGTGCTAATCGTTCCCTCGCTATTCTTCGGGAAAGGCTGGGATCGTGCGAGACGGCAAATATAAAGCTGCCTCCTCAGCTGTGGCACTGGAGACCGGACAGCCCGCGGCGGCAGATGCGGTGTCACAGCTGGAAAATCTAACTTTCGCTCTTGCTCTGGGCTCAGAGTTCTGGTGGCTGCTCCTCCCCCTCCTCCAGCACATTCCTTGGTTTCTAATTTGAGGGCTAATTTAAAATAAAGGCTTAGTAACAGTGGCCAGTGCTTGGAAAAGCTCGCTCACCTGTGGTGACTAGGCAGTTTACCCTAACCCTAGCGAATAGGGATGGTGTTAATATAATGCAGTGTAGTTGTAGCCGGGTTGGTTGTAGGATATTGGAGAGACAGGTTTGGTGAGGTAATACCATAAACTCACTGAACATTAAATCCCACCAAATGAGGGTAAATCCATCCTCCTCATCGTATCTACTCATACTCCACACCTGAACATAGCAATTATATGAACAACATACCCCCATATTTCAATGTCTGTACTTTGACCCGTTAAACTTTTACCCCCAATCGGGGAGATTGCAGATTATGTATTCCTTACGTCACCCGTTCCTAAACCCAATTTCACACCCCTTGATAACCAGTACCTTATTCCCTGATAACTAGAAACTTCTGTGCTTAAACTCTGTACCGTTTTCTTTTTACTTCAACATCATCTTAATAAAATTATTAAATCTTTTATTGGACCAACTTCTGTTGGCGAGAGAGACAAGCTTTCGAGCTAACACAGAGCTCTTCTTCAAAAGCTTGTCTCTCTCAATAACAGAAGTTGGTCCAATAAAAGATATTCCCTTACCAACTTGGTCTCTGTGATGGTCTAAATGATCAGTTTCTATATCATTTAAGCTTTCACTTAAAGGAGAAATTAAATATCTAGCTGTGAACTTCAGTCTCTGCCACTCTTTGTGGTCACTAAATTTTCCATATGCCTCTGACTGCAGCCAGCATCTTTGTATCCACTTTTTGATACGGATATCCTGTGCCCCACACTCCCTAGTGAGTGCTCTGTCCCAGATACTTTTTTACCTCACTTCTGACCTCCAGTGAGAAGTTCTTCATCCTCTTCTTTGGTAACAGCCACAAAAGGTTATCCTAATATCAGCCTGATTTTAAAAAATACATAAATCTTAAAATACTAGTTTTTGAGAATAAAGAAAAAATCAAAAGTTTAAATGTATTTAATACATGTTATCTAAGGTAACAGTCTCTCTAGATAGGGTAAAATATTATAGTAACAGTTAATTGCAACTTAGTCTGTGAATATTATAAGGAACAGGAACTATGTTTTTATGTGTGTGGACTGTGCCTAGCGTACTGTTGATGCTACCCAAATAATACATCTTGGAGATTCTTAGGCCTCATCTCCACTTAAAGTCTTACTAGCATAACTGTGGCTCAGGGATGTGATTTTTTTTTTTTTTTTTAACATGGGTATGCCAGTAGAAAACCTTAGACACAGTTATACTAATAGAAGGCACTATATAGCAGTATAGCTTAGTTTGTTTTGCTGAACCAGAATAAATTATATAGGTCTAAGTGCTTTTATACTGGTATAACTGCATCTACGCTAGGAAGTTTTGTTGCTTTAGTTATGGTGGCTTAGTTAAAGCTATAAAACTTTTAAGTGTGGACAAGGCCTTAGAGATTACATATATGGCCAGGGTTTACACTACCATGTTTGGTCAGCATAATTATGTTGGTCAAGGGGGTGAAAAAATCATGCCCCCAGATGACATAACTATGTCAGCAAAACCCCGAGACTGCATCTACGCTCAAAAGTAAAGTGGACCCTGCTGTGTTGCTCAGGGGTGTAAAAAATCCACCCCTTGAGTGACATAGTTAAGCCAACCTAACCTCTGGTGTAGGCAGTTCTAGGTCAACCTAGCTACCGTGACTCCGGGAGGTTGATTAACTATGCTGATGGGAGAACCCCTCTCCTCACTGTTGCGAGTGCCTACACTGAAGTGCTGCAGTGGCTGCTGTAGCATTTCGAGTATAGATAAGCCCTCAGTGTAAACGCAGCTATGCTGATAAGAGTGCTTCTGTCCAAGTAGCTAATGTCATGGGAGATGGTGGAGTTATGCCAACAGAAAAACTCCTCCTATCAGCATAAGCTGCATCTACACTAGTGGGTTCTCTCAGTATAACTATATCAGTAAAGCATTTGTAGTGCAGAAAAGGCCTAAGTTTCTGTTCTATTGCTAACATGCTAACTGTCAGGTTCCTTTTTCTCAGTTGTGACTCTTTTTATTGTTTCAAACCTTGTACTTGAGGTATTAAGCCTTCTTATTGTCTGACTTTAAAAAAAAAATTGTACAATAAACTTTGGGACTGATACACAGTTCTCCATTTTGTGCTCCAGTTTGCACAATATTTGAACTCTGCATTATTACTAAGCCCCTTCCTTTTCGGTTTAAACCGATTAAAAAAAAATCCCGGGTTTTACAAAAAGTATTATTCGTTTTCTTTCTGATTTTTCACGCTGCTTTTGTATTATACAAATAATTAAAAAAAACTTGTTTTATTAGCAAAATACAGTACATTGCATTTTTAATATATAACAATACATTAGTCTGTGTGTATATATGCAAAGCTGCCTGTTGAATTAAGGCTACTTATTAGTCTAGAAGATATACACAATAAACAAACGGGCACACACAAGCCCTGAAGTGCATGCACATCTGAATGTACTGATTAATCTGACACCTAGCATGTACACATTTCAAGCTGCTAGCAGATAACGGTTTAAAGATCTGACATGCTAAAATGGGAAGAAAACAAAATTTTTTATCAGAATATGTTTCACAAGGAAGTATTTGAAAGTTTAAAAAAAAACAAACAGGTGAAAAGGATGAAGTGGAGTGTATGCACTGCAAATGGTGTGGCCCAATTATTAAATGTAAATATTATAGACTAATAGTTCTATGTCTGTAACAGTAAACTGTTTATTAAAATGAAAAGTTTTATTTGGGCATTAGAGATATATTGTTTTCTAAACTCAGAGGTGGCATTGTGTTTCGAGTTCTGTTTTAGTTCTGCAGTAAACAACATTGAATTTCATTCATCAGAGCATTAATCTACTGAATACTTCCCCCTCTGTCCATCCATCCACCAAAATAAACCCTGATATTTGCCCAGAAAAAATAATTTTTTCCACTGATTTTTCACCTGTTTTTGTTGTTGTGGTAATAAACAGCAATAAATTCCTGAGAAAAATTAAAACTGAAAACAAAGGGCCCTAATTATTACTTAATAGGGGCTTATTTGATTTCCTTTCTGTTTGACAGGCACAACTTTTCAAGGACTCCTTGGAACCTAGATAGATACTAGGTGACTACATTACCCTTTTTACATATCCCTGTATATAGATCTTAACAAAATACCTAAATCCCTTGGAGTTCTATGAGTAAATGCCTCATGTTGCTTAAGGTCACTTTGAATGCTAATTGGTGTCTCTCTTACTCGAGTGTTGAACAAAATATACTTCTCCTTTAGTTGTAATTTTTAAGGTCACTCTTTACTTCCAAATATGACTTCTCTTGGACCTATGCTGTCTTGCTTGCTTGTCATGAATGCATCCGATGAAGTGAGCTGTAGTTCACGAAAGCTTATGCTCAAATAAATTTGTTAGTCTTTAAGGTGCCACAAGTACTCCTTTTCTTTTTTTCTTTTTAGAGCTCATCTCTTATATTTGGGTAGAAAACCAAATGCATGGTTTTACAGAAATAAGGCTTGTTGAGACCATGATATGACTTTGAGTTAGCTATGAAGCTGTATCTTAAAATGCCTTTTTTTAAAAATATGTGATTTTAACTCTTAGGTTTTTGCTGTTCGATCTGGTGGAGCCACTGGGGTGGTTGTTAAAGGGTTGGAGGACAAAAATCCCATTTCATTCAGGTATGATCAGCAAGGTATTTTAATCTGTATTCTATACTGCTCTAGGATACCATTTGTGATCTTGCTGTATATGTCTCTTGGTTGTCATATGTCTCTGCTATCTTTTACTGTATATGTCTCTTGGTTGTACTGTAGTTTGTCACCCAGGTGCAATATCCGTAAAGTACTGGAATGTCTTGATCCTATTGTTTGTTTTAAGAACATATTTTCTTTCAATAACAACAAATGCAGTAAGTTTTCTTAAAACAAAAAACCCCATTGAAGAAAATTGTTAATATCCCCTTATGGTTGAAAATTCAAACACACCCAAAACTCAAGAGTTTCAAACAAGCAAACAAACAAAAAATGTGGTTGTACATGAACTGAGACTTAGCATAAGCTGTAATTTGGCATTATTGAACATTAGCAGTCAGATGCACTCAAAACATATGAGGGCCAATTTATGGGAGGTGTGGGAACCATAATTTTGAATTTACCTACTTATGCATTTAAATTCTCAAGCCATAATATTTCCTTAATGTAGGTATTGCATTTTAATGTATCTTGTTTAATCTAACTCATATTTCCATAAAATAGATGACATCTTTTGCTAACATGTTCTAAACTTCCATGAATCTCAAATTTCCATGTGCCTGTATGGTAGCAATACCCCAAAGAAACTACTTATCTGTTCTGTATCTGTGGAAGAACACCTGTAAAAATCTGTGATTAAAAGCTCTGTCCTCTTTCGGCTTCCTATTTCCTAGGAAAAAATGTATATTTTTATTAACACATCATAAATTATTAAGATAATGGCATCAAAAGTAAACTTATAAAGTTTGTGGATGATACCAAGCTGAGAGGGGGTGCAAGTGCTTGGAGGATAGGACTGAAATTTAAAATGATCTGGACAAACTGAAGAAATGGTTTGAAGTAAGTAGGATGAAATTCAATAAAGACAAACGCAAAGTACTCCACTTAGGAAAGAACAATCAGTTGTACACATACAAAATGGGAAATGACTGGAAAGAGTACTGTGGAAGGGGATCTGGGGGTTATAGTGGATCATAAGCTAAATATGAGTCAGCAGTCTCACAATGTTGCGAAAAAAGCAAACATCAGCAGGAGTGTTGTAAGCAAGACACAAGAAGTAATTCTTCCACTCTACTCCACACTGATAAGGCCTCGACTGGAGTATTGTGTCCAATTCTGGGTGGTGCATTTCAAGAAAGATGTGGACAAATTGGAGAAAGTCTAGAGGAGAGCACAAAAATGATTAAAGGTCTAGAAAACACGACCCATGAGGAAAGATTGAAAAAATTGGGTTTGTTTAGTGTGGCGAGGAGGAAACTGAGGGGGGACAAACTTTTAAGTATATAAAGGAGGAGGGTGAAAATTTGTTCTCAACATCTGAGGATAGAACAAGAAGTAATGGGCTTTAAATTGCAGCAAGAGAGGTTTAAGTTGGTCATTAGGAAAAACTTCTAACTGTCAGAGTAGTTAAGCACTAGAACAAAGTGCCTAGGGAGGTTGTGGAATCTCTTGTCATTGGATGTTTTTTAGGAACAGGTTACACTTGTCAGAAATGGTCTAGTTATTAGTCCCGCCTTGAGTGCAGGGAACTGGCCTAGATGACCGATTGAGATCCCTTGCAGTCCTACAGTTCTGTGATAAAATCCTAGTATGGACAGACAATTGTACATTTAACACGTTAGCAGATCAGGGTAAGCACTATCTAGCAAGGCCATGAGTGCCTTCAATTCTGATATCAGTGGGATTTGAAGGTGTGCAGCAAATTCTCCGAAGTCCTAGTGCCTTGTAGGTTGGAACCACAATCCATTTCTCTCTCAGCTGACTGTCTTCCCCTAGTGTTTACCTTGACTTGCTGACACATGTTAAAATTACAATGGCTTTGTCTCCACTAAGATTTTACTGCTTGTTAGTTAACATGATAAAAATACCGGTATACCTTTTTCCCCCCCAGTGTGGCTGTGCCCTTCTACACTAATTTCAGGATCCTCGGGTATCAATCTATCTTCCCAATTAGTAAATAGTTTTAGAACACAGAGGCAAAGTTACTAGTCCTGCAATGTCACTGACATTGGTGTGGCTGAGAGTATTCAGCACCTTTGCACAATTAGGCACAAAGCAAGCATTCTTTTTTCTACATTACATTAAGCTGTAGTTTTCTGTCATGCATTCAGTTAGAATTAGAGTATGAGCAAAGTTCATAATTCTTCCTTTAATTCCATTTCATAGTAGCAATAAAACAGTCAAGGCAGAGCATTTCTTGGAAGCTGTTGAATCTTGTATGTGGCTATAATCATTTGTAACTCCATAGTAGACTTGATCCATTCAGTAATTCTTCAGGAATATACTGCCTGTTGTATCTTGATGTATCAATATTGGACCTTATATTTGTCTGGCGACTCTTGTAAGTTTTACACAAAAATGTCTGCCTTTCATTTTGCCTATCCGTTCTCTTTTTGGAGAAATAACAGCTGTTAAAATTTTCTAACAAATGTTAGAAATGTACTCCTGATTGATTTTTATTTTATTTATTTGTGTAGAATGGAAGACAAAGGGGAAGTGAAATGCATCAAGTTTTCTTTGGGGAACAAGATATTGGCTGTTCAGAGAACCTCAAAGAGTGTGGTAAGAAAATTTGCTACAAACACAGGAAGCTGGAACTAGAATTCTGGCCTCTCGGGTCCCAAAACACTGGTCTCTGCCATACAAGCTAAAAGAGTTCCTCTGTCTGACAACCAAAGTAATAGTTTCCTGATCCAGTCTGTGACTGAGCCAGGAGAGGTCACCATTCTCACTCTCTGATGCACAAAAAGCCAGTTTTTTTCTGAAGATCTGATGACATCTGTGGATCCAAATAGTCACTCTTACTATCCACTCTTTGAGGGACGAACCCTTCAGGATGGGTGTCTGATCATTCTGAATTGAAATGTATTTCCTAGCTTTTCCAGGACTTCTTTTTTCTGCAGAAAGAATGATTTGGCCTTAAGAGTGTAAACTCTTAATGAAAACTGATTTCTTCCCATGAAGAATTGGCTAGGAGATAGGATTATTTCTCCAAGTGGAAAAGAAGCATTGTAATGTTTTACACTAGTATATCTAATCCAAAATAGGTAGAGATGGTAAATTTACTCACCTCCTGTTTTGTGCTCATCAGATTCAATGCTTCATAGTTGCTAATATTCTAATATTACTTATTTCAGGACTTTTTGAACTTTATTCCAGACAGCCCTCAACTAGAATATACACAAGAATGCAAGGTATGTTATGAATTCACTTCTTTAGTTTAAATGAAGTGCTAATACAAAACTGGGTGTTTTGTATAGATTCTCTGAACCACTGATGCACATGAATAGTGACATGAGTGAAGTGTGCTCCAGGCAGCCTGTTGTTCTGTTCTTGGTAGATCTGAGATTCAGAAGTTAGTTCCCTAGTAAATTTTTTGTGCATATGTAACCAAACCCTGAATGGGCTGCCAGTGGGCATTTCTTGGAGACTGTCAGCACCAAAAGCATGAACCCTCTATTGCTTGATCTAAAAGAGTAATGAGAGAGACTCCCATTGACTTTGGTGAACAATGGAGCAGGCCCTAGGTCCCTTAGCAGGAAGCAGCAACACACCATAAACTTTGTATGTGAACCAGAGGAAGTGAAAGGACTATACTTTCTAGTGTGGGTTACTCTCCACAGGACCATATATTGCAAGGTGGTGGGTGCCCCTTAGCTCTGACATCAGTGGGAATAGAGGATGCTCAGCACCTTGCAGGGTTGGATCCATATTTCCCATTTGACTGCCCCAAAATACAATTTCTCTTTCCATTTAGTGCTTCCCTCTGCACTTTGATTCTAATGGAAGTATTTGCTAGCTTTTGTTAGCATAGTTAATGGCTGTGAAAATATGACTCAAACTGGTAACATTTTAAAATTATTATGGTTGAATATGCTTAGCTCTCACAAGTTGTTGTTTTAGAACTTGCACTGGTTGTCCCCCTGAGTGGTGACATGTGCTGCTTCCACAGTATTTCCAGCCCTTTCTGGAGCCAAGCTCAGGGAACTGGAAACAGGAAATTGCTAGGGTACTGGTAATGCTAAGTCACTAATGAATCCAGACCACTTTAGCATGGTGGTCAAATAACTAATGTGAAATGAAGGGGGAGTTTGGGTGGGTCTCTCTCTCAATCCGGTCTTTTGGGCACTATTATCCATATTACCCAGACCACCACTATGTTTGGCTCTAATGGACATGGAAGCTGAATTGTATGCTCGCCAACAGTTTGTCCCCCAGTCAGGGTTGTGAGGATAAGAGGACAGTATACATATGCTTTTTTTCTGCCATTGCTGTATCTTTTATGGATTTTTACCAAAAAGAGGATTTTAATACCTTTATAAATGTAAGACTGTCTCTTCACAATAGCTTTCCAATAATAACAATGAAAGAATGGTTTAGCATGACATCTCTGTAGATAATTATTATAATAATAATCCATGTATTACTCTGTGACTGTGCAAGAGGATGAGTGCAAATAACAACAGGCTGAAGAAATATTTCAGGTAGTACTTGTGAAAGGTGCCAGACTGAGGGTCATAAAATAAAGACATACTATTATGATTTGGTACCCTGCATGGCAGTAGTTCCTGCAGTTAGACCAGGGGTCTCAAACACACGGCCCGTGTGCCGGGGTTATTTTCTGCGGCCCCTCCCCCCCAGCGCTTACCTAGAGTGGCTCTGGCCCGGCGCACACTGGGGGTAGGGCTGCCTCCCTCCCTGCCCTGCCCCCACGCTGCTCTGGGAAGCAGCCAGAACCTGGGGGAGGGGGGCACGGGGGTCTGTATATTGCCCTTGCTTCCAGAACCCCTCCTGCAGCTGAGCCCCCTGCTGCACCCCGCACCCATCCTGCACTCCAACCCCCTGCAGCACCCTGCATACCTCCTGCACCTCAACTCCCTGCCCTGAGCTCCTGCCATACCCCACACCCCTCCTGCACCCCCTGGGGGCAGGGAGGGGGCGGAGTTGGGGTGGGGATTTCGGCGAAGGGGTTGGAATGGGGGCAAGGAAGGGGTGAGAAGAGGCGGGGCAGGGAAGGAGCCTCATGGAAGGGTGGAGCGGGGGCAGGGCCGGGGGCAGCGGGGGGTGGGGGGGTTGTCAGTGATGCGGCCCTTGGACCAACGTACTGGTCCTCCTGTGGCCCTCTTGGTCATTTGAGTTTGAGACCCCTGAGTTAGACCAATAATGGGTCTACCAGGCAAACCAAAACTGAAATATACTAGGGTAGATGCAAGTTCCCAGATTCTTCGCTAAAATTTTACTTGTTTATATAGATAGTTAATAACTTTCTACTAAAATCGGTTTATATCTTCTTTTAATAAAAGACCAAGAATGCCAACATTTTAGGCTTTTGCTGGACAAGTTCTACAGAAATTGTCTTCATAACAGATCAAGGAATTGAATTCTATCAGGTAATCCAAATAATTGTTTGGTAAAAATGTGCATATTTGGAAATTTCAGCATTAAATTTTATTGTTGCTTAGAGGTTAAATGTCTTAATTATCTTGCAGTCCCTGGCTCTGAACTTCTTACCTCTAGCCCTGAACTGTTTAGTATGATTATACAAGGAAACTGAGATAAGGAAAAAGTGAATGTTTTATCCTGGAGAATTTTTTGTTGTTTTTGCTTTTAGAGTTAAATGCAGTTTTTTTTGGACATTGTATATGTTGTAATTTTACTATCACAACAAGCTATTTATGCTATTATTAGAAAATATACTCCAGTGAGACGGATTTAATTAATCTATTTAGCAACTCTGGCTTAGTAAACCTCTTTAATTGTAGTAAAATTAATATAAATGTTAACAAATTTGAAATATTTTTTTACTTCATGCGAAGTAAAGCAGCAATATATTTAAGAGTGCACGAATTCAGTGCTAAGCTTAACAGAGTTAATGCCCATTAGCTAAGACCATGTCACACCTGCCCATCCCTGACATGTCCAGTATACCATCTTAAACCAATCTCCCTCCCATCTTGTCCTAATTCCTTAACTGCTGAGTTCTCCTCAGACTTTTGTATTTAACTTGTATGCTGTTGGAGTGATCTACTGGATAAACATTCCTCTTTCTGGTGATTAGGTGAATGTTTTCTGAAAATACTATTGGAGTGTGTTGATCATGTTGAGCAGGCGATAAGGCAGTGGTTGAATTTAAAAAAAAAAAAAAAAAATCAAAAACCCATAGAATAAACTTGTGCACAATGGACTGCAGAGCTAAATCTGTTTCTCACTTGACTTCAGTGAGGTCCCACGTGTACCAGGAGTCTACCCATATGAAGCAAGCTGTGGGATCGCAGCCTGTTATCATAAGAATTTTGGAGTAGGGACTGTCTTCTGTATGTACTGCACGAGGTGGATTGATTAAAATCAGTTATATTAATTATTTAAATCCGCAAGCAGGGAATCTTGATTTTAATAATTGATTTTAATCTTGTTTTGTATTTATACTTCTTAGTTATTTTCCTAAAGAGAGGTTCATTCTCATTGATTGGGTATAACCGTTAAAAGTATCGATTTGTGACTAACGATAGTCTTTCCACTAAATTGGCTGGTACTATTTGGTAACCAGGAGGATATACTATATCTATAGGCATTTATTTAAACAATTATATAGCTTAACATATATTTTATTCTGATTCATACTTTTTACATCTTTTATGTTAAAAAATGGCAAATGACACGCTATTTTTTTTACTCATTTGTGTCAAGCTGCATTTGGATGGAAATTGGAATTACATTAAAAATGCACAAAAGCAGTATTGTAAAATTTGCTTTTATTAAATAAACTATCTTAAATGTGCTAATACATAAGCATATTTTTCTTATCAAAACATGTTTTGCATTTAAAACTGATTTATTAAACAAATGAAGTATTAACTGTAGTTAGTGAATTGACAGATTTGTTTCTAGTCATCATGGGGCAGATTTTCAAAGGTCTTTAGGAACCTAAAGATACAGATATGTGCTTAATGGATTTTTCCTAAGCACCATGGGAGATAGGCACCTAACCTGCATAGGCACTCTTGAAAATTCCACTAGGCTCCTAAAGGTGTTTGAACATCTGGCCCCACCCAGGTCCTTAAAAGTGTTTAGAACAGGTATATCTCATCCTCTCCCAACTGTTCTTTTTTTATCCATAGCTTAGATATGGACAAGCTTTTCTGCTTTTTTTTAACTCCCAGTCAGTTTCTCAACTTTGAACTAGTCCAAATGAAGAAAATAGACTGCACCTGCGATCTAAACTGAAACCAAAAGAATTTAAGACAAAAACTTTTTGAACAACAGAAACTGAAAGTATTTGCGTTAGGAAAAATGAAACATCAGCATTTGCTGCATTTTAAAGACTGAAAATAATATAGATACTTATGTTATACCAATAAAATAAAAACCAGCAGGATCTTATTAAATGTGGTATTTTGCCTTTTTCCCTTTATTATGAATACAGAAAGAATCATAGTAAGCAGTTAGTTATAGCTATAACATTCCATTCAGTTTCATATTTATTCACACACAGACAGACAGACAGACAGACAGACAGGTTCTGCAAGGTAGTTATTAGAGTTGCTCATGCCAAGCCACTGGCCAGGTGGCCTGGACATGAGGAGGGAGCAGGGCCTTGTCAGATGCTCATCTGATGCTCCTGGAAGTTGGTTTGCAGAGTCAGACTCCAAAGTTCTCACTTTCTAGAGTCCATTTTTATAGGAGTCTCTTCCTATGCCAGTCTATGGGAATTGCTTCATCATGCTGTTGCTGAATCAATCAGCAGATAGCACATTCTTGACGGCTCCGTGCTGCTAGATGTTATCTTGTTCTTTGGTTCTCCCATTCTTGAGGCTGTTGGGTGGATTCCAGTCTGCCCTCCGGGGGTCCTCTGGTTATTTCCACTTGAAGCCTTCTTCAGCCGATGGACACTGGATTCTTAGGCTGGCACCTCCCTGATCATTCAGTTATTATCCACACCAAGCATCCATCCACATACATCCTCTATCTCTATTTTAATCACAATTGTTAATACAACAAAAGGGCGGGGAGTCTCTGGGTGCTGTTTCTGTTGTTACAGAGTATTGCTTTGAGTCTCTCTCTCTCTGAATTGCTTTGAGAACAGACTCTGTCTTAGAATGTACTAACACAATTAGCAGCTTGCAAGTTTCACACATAGAGGGAAAGAAACAGTACCAAAAACCAAGAGACCTCTTAATTAGTAATACCCTGGAATTTAAACTATGGGGAATCAAACTTATTTGTGATTTTAATACAGAACTTCTTTAATATGATCCAACACTTACTTAATGCAGTACGTGACATTGTCAGATTTGTAAATGTTTAGTTGACCTGAAAAGGTTAAGATATTTCCCCCCTGATCCTATATGTAACTGAATAAATATCACTCTTTAACACCTTAAATTTGAGGAGGGTTCATTGATGCTGCATATTTATTTAAATAGATTTCTTAATAGGTAATAAGTTTAGGCTTTAACATAGGGCATCATAATTTAAAATTGAACATGATATATTTTCAAAAAGAAAAATGTATTTAAATCTATTTTTATTTAAAAAATCGTCAATATTTATCCATCCTGGTGGGGCACCTAGCACAGTGGGGCCACTAGCCGCTACCAGAATAGTAAAGGTGCTATTACTTTGTATCTTCAGGTATTACCAGAGAAGCGAAGTTTGAAACTGGTGAAAAATCAGAATATCAATGTAAACTGGTACATGTATTGCCCGGAGAGTTCCGTCATTCTGCTATCGACTACAGTCCTTGGCAATGTCCTCCAGCCATTCTATTTCAAGGTAAGGGACACATTCCCAATCTTGAGTTTTGTTTGATACATTGGGTTTTTCAGGGGACTGTCTCCTCCCCACCTCTCATGCTCTACTCCCCCATGTTGGTCTTTTCTATTTTTAGTTTCCTCCTAGATGTGTAATGGTTCCAGTCCCTCATACAAATAAAAATAAAAAAGCAGACAAAATGAAAACCTACGCGCCAGTCTTTCTCTCTCTGAGTAGAGAAGGAAGAGATTTCTATTTGTAAATACTTGAGAGACACTCTAACACTAGATAGATGTGCCTTCACAGGGAGGTGAGTCAATATGATGCTGGATAGCTGACATTAGAGGAGTAATGCAGCAAAAGCAAAGTCAATGATACATACATTTTGGTGGCCCAGTGACTTTGCAAAAGGATTATATCTTTCCAGAAATTACCCTTTCAATTAAATACATTTAAACACAACTTGAAAATCCAACCCCAGTAGCAACTGCAGTACCCTAAGCCTTCAATTTCTGCAGAATGTGATCTTTCATTTAAAGGAAAAACTAAGTTTCTAGTACTCTTGCTTGTAACTGTAACCTTCTAAATGTGAATGAATACATTGTTCTCTTCTTGAGCCTGCGGAGACAACTGCTAGTTGTTCCCAAGCATCATGACACTGAAAAGATTTGAGTTATTTCTGCAGCTGCTGTTTCAAACCCTTTGGGCAGCATTTCAGTCTGACAAGAAACTTTCATGCTGCTGTGGTTTGAGGAAAGCTATGGCTATGAGCTCAGCAGCTGGACACTGAAAATATTCATGGGAGAGAGGGATTCTATGGGGGGGTAGAACTGCACTCCTTTCTTTCCTCCCTCCCCATCTCCAAAGAAGCAGAAGTCTTTGAGTGGGGTGAAGAGAGCACACCCCTTTCTTCCAGCAGTCAGAGGGAGGAGGTAAAATGGGGGTTTCCCATGTATCATGCCTACTGGCTCCAGTTTACGTGAAAGGAGCCCCCAAGCAGGATCCTGGGACGGCAGTGTGCCAGGATTCTTGGCATCTTCCCGGCAGATGATGGGGTGAAGGCATAGGCTTCTGATCAGAGTTTTGCCAAGGACCTTGCTTGCCAATAGGTACCCAGTGAATTTTTTCAACTTCTCAATTAAAATGTTAATATTCTTATAACTTCCTCAAGGGACCTTTGAAGATACAAAATTTGAAATAAAACTTTCAGGAGAGGTCAATTGTAAAAAGAAAAGCTTCCATGATCTATGTAAGGCTTCTACCCCCATCCCAAAGAGGCTGAGTGCCTACTGTTCTCATTAGAGAGATGTGGGTGGTCAGCTCCTCTGAAAATCAGGCCATTCTGGTCTAGAATTCCAGATTCAACTATAAATGGGTTTGACTATAGATTCTTATATTAGTTTAATTAAACTGAAACGGAAGCGTAAGACCTCATTCACTGAAACTGGTGCAGTAGAATGTTAAAGTAATAACTCTACTGTTCATATAGTGCCTGCCAAAACAGGGATGGGGCCACATTACAAATAGTAGTAAATAAATGAGTTGATTGCTCTAAAATCTTCTCTTCTTTTTGGAACAGTATCACCACTTCTCACAACTAGTGGGTGCCATTCATATTATCACAGGCCTTCATAGAAAGGAAAGAAGAAACTTTTTCTAGATTAGACCTGACAGACTGAAACTTTTTTTTTTTAAACAGGGAGGAACAATGTCAAAATTATCAAAGTTTGAAATTGAATTGCCTGCAGTACCCAAGTCCTCCAAACTCAGCCTTTCTGAAAGAGATATTGCTATGGCTACAATGTATGTATCACTGAATAATCAGTCTTTTCCTTCATTTAAAGGGTATTGACAGCTTTTGTAGTGGAGATCCAGAGAGAGGAGGGTACAGTCCAGTCATGGTAAAATGACTTCACTCATTGATTCGGCTTTTTATCTTCTTATAGAGTATTGTTAAAGTGCTTGGTACTGGACTGAAAGTAAAGGAGCCTAAAGAACTCTTATAAAAATATAGAACTGATTAGCAAGTGGATGAGTCTCTATCACTTGAGAGAGATAAAATTAAACATTACAATAGGCTGGTAAATGTACAAGAGAGACCAATCTTGTATGGACAGAGCTGGCCTGAATGATAGATATGTCACTTAATTTAGATTCTGTAAGCAACTTGACTTATGTATAACTTCATGTGAGTTGTTTTGTGAGGGAGAAACAATGTGACCATGACAGACTGGTCAGACACTGCAGTAATAGGATAATTTGCTGTCTTCATTGTAGAAAGGGTCTCCTAGGTGCAATTTTTCTGCTAGTGTATTCATTTATTTGAAGAATAACATTTTAATCATGTTGTTTTGTTAGATACGGGCAGCTTTATGTTCTCTATCTGAGGCATCATTCAAGGACTTCCAATAGTACCGGAGCAGAAGTAGTCCTTTATCATTTACCAAGGTAAATTGTGTTTTGGTTTTTATTTTTAGATATAAATGACCTTGCTGATCAATGCCTTTTATCTCTGATGTTAATGTTTTCATAGGGAAAGCTCCTGTAAGAAGATGCATATATTAAAGTTGAACAGGACAGGAAAGTTTGCATTGAATGTTGTAGATAACTTGGTGGTAGTTCATCATCAGGACACTGAGGTATGATCTGCCTACAGATTATTTATGTCTTGTCTTTAAAGTTTGTGCTAGATTTTCTGGAGGCAATGGGCCTGTTCCTTCAAATACTTTTGCATGTACTTAGTCTTTCCAAGTAAAGCTAAGGATGTGTGTAAGTGTTTTCAGGATCAGGGCCCAAATTTGTAATTTACAGGGGGGAAAATCCCACTCCTAATTGCAATGCATTGGAATGAAAATCATAATTCAGATCCATCTTCTTTTCAGTTTCTTCTCTCTCTCTCTCTCCCCCCCCCCCCCATCCCTCCCCAAAAAAAGAAAAAGTTGGGGGGCATAAAACTGTCTGCTTCTCTCAGCCTAAAGGTTTATATGTTTACAGCTGGAGCAAAGCTGGTTCAGCCGTTGAAAGCCCCATGTTCCTCTTATGATTAGAAACTTTGCATTCTAGTAACTCAAATGGTTGCAGCTAGAAACTGATCTTGATTTTTAAGTCTCAAACAAATCTTAAAAAGCCACATATGGGGAGAAAATAATAGTTCACATGATTTTTAAAGGTTTTTTTTGTTTGTTTGTTTGTTTTTAAAGTCATGTGTACAAAAAAACTTTTCCATCTCTCTGTTTTGGGCCAGGGGCATGTGTTTATAGGATGCAACTAAGCCAGTATAACAAATTTTATTTTGTAGTGTAGTGGATGTAGAGTAGTGCCTACTACTATTCAGATTGCAAAACAGTTACCATTCTAGAACCCTGTAATTTTCATGGTCTTGACTCTCCAAAACATTCACCTTTTTGGAGGCTGTCTTCCTATCTCTTGCTTCAAAAGTTAAGCTTATTTTTGAGAAAGGATTGAGCAAAATCTTTCTGTATGTTTTTGAGTTTTAGGAGAATGGCAAAACTACTTCCCTATTAGTAAAAAGAAAAGGAGTACTTGTGGCACCTTAGAGACTAACCAGTTTATTTGAGCATGAGCTTTCGTGAGCTACAACCTTTTCAATAAAGCTGTAGCAAAAATGCTGAAGTTTAAAACTCACCATGGATGTACAGGAGAAGATCATCAAAGGACAATGAGATGGCCAACTCCCATTGAATAGGAGTTGGTGCCAAGCTGCCCTTTGTGCCTTGAAAATCTCTCCCATAGTCCTCATTAGACACCCTGCTTGGTTTTTGGAGGAAAAACAATTGGAGATTGCATGTGATGAGAGGCAAAGTGATATACTTGCCTCAGAGCCTAATAAAATCCTGTCCCTGCCTTCATCATCACTGTACATTCTCACTGACAAGATCTGGAAGCTTGACAAGGCTGCTGCTCTGACAGTTGCTGGAGCAATTTGCATGAGAAGTTGTAAATGTCTCATTGAAACACACTTTCATTACTGTTTAGCATAAATATATGCTATAAAATATACAGGATGTGCAATATGCTGAACTAATGTTCCCATTGGAGCCTTAACTACTCCCTGAATTTTTTGAGCATTAGCTGTAATCCTAAAATAAACCAAAAGACATTGATACTAATGTAGGTTTTTTTAATTACTTTATAGTATTTGACTGAAGTAGAGAGAATTAGTCTTTTAAGGCAGTGTTTTTCAAAGTACAGGTCATGACCCAGTAATGGGTTGCCTTGCTCAGCACCCAGAGGGACCCTAGCGGCTCTGGTCAGCACCGCCAACGAGGATGTTAAAAGTCCTGTCGGAGGTGCTGCCCAGCTAAGGCAGGCGGGTGCCTACCTGTTCCGACACTGTGCTGTGCCCCGGAAGCAGCCAGCAGCGAGTCCGGCTCCTAGGCAGTGGGGCCACGAGGCTCCGTGCGGTGCCCGAGCACCGGCTCCGCACTCCCATTGGCCGGCGCTTGCGGGTAAGAGCTGCGTGGAGCTGCTTGCACGCCTCCGCCTAGGAGCCAGACTTGCTGCTGGCTGCTTCCGGAGTGCAGCGCAGTCCACGGGGCAAGGACAGGCAAGAAGCCTGCCTCTGCACCCTGGCTGTGCCACTGACTGGGAGCCGCTGGAGATAAGCCCACGCCCCAATCCCCTGCCCCAGCCCTGAGCCCCCCCCCCCCCCCCGACCCAGAATCCCTTCCTGCACCCCAAACCCCTCATCCCCAGCCCCCCCTCAGAGCCTGCACCCTCAGCCCAGAGCCCTGACCCCTCCTGCACTCCAACCCCCTGCCCCATCCCAGAGCCCCCTCCCAGACCCTAAACCCCTCATCCCCAGCTCCGTTGGGTTGTGAGCATCAACAATTTTCTTCAGCTGGGTTTGAAAAAAAGTTTGAAAACCACTGTTCTAAGGCATCTGCAAAAGGGGCCTGAGTTAAGGTTGAGCATTACATTCTTAACATTGGGAACTTCCTGGCACTTGAGTGTCTGACTTCCCAACCTTAATGTTGCATTCAGGCTAACTTTTAATAATATAGGGCCCCAGTCCTGCAAAAACTCTTAGGCAGGTGTGTAATCTTATGCACATAGTAGTCACATTGAAAGCAGAGCTCTTGCAAGAGTGGAGCCTCAATAGTTAATCTGTCTGTGATGAAGGACTGCGTAGATGGTGGCTAGATCTTTACTTACACAAAAAGCTTTTGTCTCCTAAATGAACTCCTTCCAGGCAGCTTAAAAAGAGTTTGGATAATATGCCCCATTAGTAGATGTTGCAGAGCAGGGTTTTTAATTGTAGTTTTAGTGCTGTATGTTAATTTAACATTTTGTACAATATGTTTATTCTCCAGTACTATCTGGGTCAAGCACCAAGTGCTGGTGTACACATGCAGAAGGCAGACAGTACACAATTTGAATAGGTTACATACCATTGATTTTAAATTTGTCGTGGAGCCCCTGTAATGTGAAGTGTGAGATCTCTCTAATACAGGTCTCCCACAGAGAACACACTCTACTTGTGGCAGAATCGCACCATCTGTGGTTTTTAGCTAATATTAACAAAATTCAAACTTGGCTTTAAAGTTAGTGGAAGTCTTGAGACATTACATGAGTCTGTAATTTGAGGAAAATATACTTCTGGTAATTTTTGGAAAACCTATAAACCAAGTGAAGTAAGTAACATGATTTAATTATTACAAGAGCAGAGGATGAAATAAATGCAAAACCATTTGAACATGAATAACTTGAGATGTGCTCTTATAATTGCTGAATGTCTTCTCATGGGCATGAAAAATGAGGGGCACTTTCTTTTCAATTTTAGACATCTGTAATATTTGATATCAAACTAAAGGGAGAATTTGATGGGACCGTTACCCTTCATCAGCTTGTTCTTCCAGCTCGATCAATACAGCCCTATCAGATCCCTGTGGCAGGTAAAAGGATTACATGGCTATTAAACACAGTGAACATGTTTTTCAATCCTAGGTACATATACAAGCTCCATCAGCATAGTATCTAAGTGCCTCACAGTCTTCAATGTATTTTTCCTCACAACACCTGTGAGGTAGGGAAGTGCTATTATTCTCCATCTTAGGGGGTGGGGTAGGGTACAAGGCTCAGAGGGTAAGTGATTTGTCCAGAGTCACTCAGAACATCTATGGCAATGCAAGGACTTGAACCCAGTCTTCTGAGCCCTAGCTGAATGTCCTAATCACTGGATCACCCTTCCTCTCCTCTTGTGCTTAAACTGTGATAAAATGCACAAAAGTAACAATTACTCCTTAAGACAGATACTTATTCACCTACCATCATACCTTGAGGTAAAATTTAAGTGGTGTGTGGGAGTTGTGTTCAGTGTCAGTGAACTGTTCACTTGTATACAATTAAAGTGCTGACTTGTTACTTTAACAGTGTGTCTCTTACTATACAGCTGTGGTGGTGTAAAGCACATCTTTGCACTCCCCCAGTTCTGGAGCTGCTGTGTGTAACAGGGTTGGTCCCATGGCATACATTAGAGCAACCTGAGGGTTTCTGTAATGTACTGTAGTTGCTAACAGCCCCAAGGTGCTGAAACCATGGCAGAGGATCAGCACAGCATAACAGTATCCAGGCCCCTTACACTAGCCATGGGTGGAATAGAAACATCTACTTACACAAACTCTGCACCACCTGAGGATCTCTCCTGCACTGGGATGCTCACCCCCGGGTCAGATACAGTAGCCCCATAGTTATGATTCTACAAGCAGTGTAGCACACAGTGGCTATGTTAGACTGGACTAGAGGATCTTGTATATATTTTGCCTGAGATGGGATCTTCCACTTTAAAGAATTTAATTCTGACCTGTTCTTTTCTCTGAAGTCACAATGGAAATAGTGATTCTGGAAGATGTGATTTGGCAACTGGTGTATGTGTGTTGTGGGTATATATGTAACTACTTCACAAATTAATATTATGTAACAAACAGGATTGCTTAATTTCAGTATGCAAAAACCGCTGTCCAGTTTTTTGAGGAACTAAGAAATACCATAATGTGCTTGCATGCAATATCGAGCAAACTGAGCAGCATTATTTTTATTGTATTAGGATGGGTTATGTCATGTTTTTTCTTTTTAACTGAGTTGTGGAATACTTGTGTGTTGTGTTGAAATCATAACACCCACACTAATGAATAGCTTTAAATTTGAGAAATAAGTGAGGAGGCAGAAGGAACGCAGAGTCTCTCAAGAGGCAACAAGTTCTGCAGTCAGTTAACAGTGATACGTAGCTGCTTGTTCATACAGCTACATCAAAGCAACAAGCTACTTAGGTGTTAGTGTTGCAAAAAGTCTTTTAACCATAAAGTGGCAAGTTATGATTTCAACACAGCACAAGGTGACAAAAGCAAGTGTGATTCGTGACACATTTTACTAAAAACTGAGATACTACATCTTGAAAGGGAAAACAGATGATAGTTAATTTCTTGCATAAACAAGAATGTGCACGCTAATCAGCTAATAAACCTTACCTACTCATGGCAGCTGGAGAAATCCGTCTGTCCTGGGACTTGTTTTTCTTTGTTTCAGATGTTAACTTTTCCCCCCATGTGCAGGTCCAGCCTCCGTGACTAATCAGTCTCCTGTTCCATGTAAACTCTGTATCCTTTGGTTCAATTTTATTCTGGAACTTTGTCCAGATGTAATCGTTTCTCTATGCACCTGCAAATTTAGGATTTCTGCTATTAGAAATAAAGTGAAAAGGGGGAATCAAATATTTGTTCTTCCTTGCCTGTTAGACAAGTCTGTTAGTAGGCTTTTTGGTGAAAGAATGGAGTACTGGAATATTACAACAAAATATTTGAATGTAGTCCCACTATAATGTGACTAAGATAGCATTGTGGGGTTCGTAGTCTCTCATTTCAGATAAGGGTTCTCTGAGAATTAAATGGTGGTATAAAGCTTTTGAAAACAAAAGTGTGCTATAGCTGCAATACAGAATCAAAATATACTTTAGGGTTAAGAGGTCTATGAGTGAAATTCCTTTAATATATTCAGCTGAAACGTCATAAGGAAATGAGGAAATCATCTTGTGACTGGTTCATAAGGGATGGTAAACAACAAAGGGGACAATGTTGGAGATCTGAATGAGGCTGCTTGAATTTGGTCCTAATCAGCAACTTCTGGGGGCTTATTTATTAAAGCCAATGCTAATATGAGTGGTTTTATAAACAGATATGCTAGTATCAAAAGTAGGGCTGGTGTTTTATTCCTTAAGAATTTTCTTTAACGTTTAGATTCCTCCTCCTGGATAGTCTTTCAGCCTGATATTATAATCAGCGCAAGTGAAGGTAAATTGGATGTGATAAGTTTCCCATTAATTTTTAGATTGAAGTACAGCACCTCTATCCTAGCCTTCTAATTCCAGTCCCATTAGCTTAATAGTCTAACTTCCATTTACACCAATGTGAATCTCACTAATGGACATCAGGGTTAATGAAGCATAACTGAAGGTGATTACATGTTTGTCACTTAAGTAATGAAACTATTTTGGATACGTCTTAACAAAAGAGGCAGAATGGGAGAAACTAAGGCCTTGCCTACACTACATAGTTTTGTTGGCAAAAGCTGCCTTTTGCTGACAAAACAGGAGGTGTTCACACAACAAAGCTATTTTTGGCAGCAAAACCATAGCACCTCAAGGAGAAGCATAGAGCTTTTTGCTGCATAGTTAAAGTGACAGAGTCAGTGTAGACTCTGCTGTTTGTTTTGTTGACATAACTGGCTTCCACCAGTATCCCACAATGTCTGCTGTGATGGCTCTGCTCACTGTTTTGATCTCCCTGCAGGCATGCGCCCCTCCCCTTTCAAAGCTCTGGGAAGTATCTAACAGCTGAGCATGCTGCTCTGGGAACTAACCGTTAAGGAGGAATGTTCTGCCCTGCGCTAGGAACACAGCTGCAGGCAGACTGCTGCTGCAGAGAGCGGGGAGGAGGGGAAGGGGACAGGACTGCTGCTTTGACATACCTCAGCAGAGAGAGCTCACAGGGCTGCTCAGGATGCTGCTCCTGAGGATGCTGTGGGAGAACTTGGAGGGAATCACAGAACCATAGGCAGAGTGGGCTGCTTTGGGAGAGACTGCTGTGCTGAGCAAAGCTGGGGGCTGTCCCCCTCCCTCAGGATAGGTCAGTCAGCCTGCTGTCTCCAGCACCCCAGACACACCACTCTCCTTCTCCCCCCATCCCCCCTTTTCAATTGAAAAGCAGCTGACAATCTACTAGTATTCCCATGGAATGGTAGGATTGAGAAACCTACATCATGTGATGCAATGCTTCATGGGGCAGGTACAGCAAGCCCTTCCCAAAGCACCTTGTGACCAGTTGCACAGTGGGATAGCTATCAGAGTGCACTGCTCTCTGTGTCAATGCAAGAGCTGCTAGTGTGGACGCACTCTGTTGACACAAGGAACTAGTGTGGACGTGCAACAGCTATTTTAATTGAAGTGCTTTAATTAAAGCGGCATAACTGTTGCTGACAAAACTTTGTAGTGTAGACAAGGCCTAAGTGTAAAATAACTTGTATGGATATGGAAGACTGTCATTTATGACTTTTCATGTGTTAAGTCAAAACTTAAGTGGTCCTCACTAGTTGTGTGATTAGTTTTGTTTTAGTTAATATTTTTAATAAGGCTTGATGGTTGGCTCTCTCAAACCTAGGTTATCTCTGGAATCTCGAGGTGAAACTTGAGCCTGTGGTTAACCTCTTGCCAGATAAAGGAAAGCTAATGGATTTTCTTCTCCAGAGAAAGGAATGCAAAATGGTTATCCTATCTGTGTGTTCTCAGAGTAAGTCTTGCTCGTACTGGTTGTCTCTCTCCATCTCTTTCTTGGAAGCATTGCAGAGGTGTCTTCCTGTACTGTCCTCATTCAAGGCTAGTTCTCCATTGCCTTGAGCTCAGTATCTTATTTTGTGAACTACCAGGGACTAAAATAGGGGAGCATTTTGTGTACCAGTGACTGAACCACATTCTAAACACAGTTTCTCATCAGTGATGTTGACTATGCTGCCAACAATATCTAAGCCATGTTGCTTTTGAATATCTCTCTCAAAATCATTTTCTGATGGCTATTGTGTGCACATGCTTGAAAATGTAAGATGAGTCTGGTTCCTTCTTTGAACCCAATTCTTGATTTCACCAAATGAATCTTCATATCCTGGCAAAAGGCATTTGCATTCCAATTAATCATAGTGCTTACTATAGTCTACACTTAAAATTTAGAACTAGCCATGTTGGCACACCTGAGCGGTGGATTACCTACATATACAGAAAAATGTCTTGTTGATGTGGGAAGTGTCTATGCTACAGGTGCCTCAGCAGCATTGCTGCAGCTGTACCACCCATAGTGTAGACATACCCTTAGTGCAAAGGGAAATTGGAATTTAGGATGTTCATGGGTCAGTTGACCTACTCTGCTGTGCTTAAGAGCATTTCCTGAATGTAACAGTTACCTTTAAAGAGTCTGTGGTAAAAACATTACTGGAGTATATACTCCACTAGCAAGGGGGACAGACCGTTTTATCAGTATCTTGTTTTTTATGGCTATTGTCTTTCAGTGTTAAGTGAACCAGACAGGGGAACGTTGGCTGTGATTGCCACTGTTTTTGACAAACTCAATCATGAGTATAAAAAGTACTTGGAAGCAGAGCAGAGTTATACCATGGTAAGTAATTGCATCAGTGGCTATTTAGACAACGCATTTCAAAAAATACTAACCTTTCTGGTTTTCATCACAGAGATGAAAACTGAAGTCAGTTAGCCATAGCAAGTGCACCTTCTCCCTTGCATGTGTACAGAACTTCAACTTTACAGCATAATAGCTGTTCTACTTTTATATATACTGTTGCAGAACCATGAATTTGAATTTTCTGACTTGTGTTCTAAATATTTCAACCATATCAGTTTTTTAGGTTGCACCCAACTTGAGTATTTCTGGTGGAACTATTGAGTAGCCAGATACCAATGGGAATAACCTACACTGCAATAAAGCACCATTCTACATTGTATTTAATATATATTATGGGTTAGCTTGTACAGAACTAAGCCCTACCAAAACTTGACTTACTGAATAAAGCTGAAGATTTTTCATAGTACAGTAAGAGTTGGATCAAGAATGTTTGTCAAAGTTAAACAGCATGTTAGCCCTAGATCAGACCACTGATTTTGCTCTAAAGGTAATGCATACCGATTACTTAGCCCTGTGTACATAAAGCCTACTCAGTACAAAATAGCTTCCTGTTAATAAGACACTTCATCTTCCCTCTGCTTTGTTGTAGGTGGTAGAAACAGGCCAGAGCCGAGGCAATCCCCTTCTGAAACGACCAGTCCGTACTCAAGCAGTTATTGACCAGTCTGACATGTACACACATGTTCTGTCAGTGTTTACTGAAAAGAAGGTTAGTAAAGAAACGTAACTTGTACATGTGAATGAATCAAGTGCAAAGAACTGATAGTGCTAGACAGGAAAATTTTCCTAAGAGGAAGGTTGGGTACATGGGACTACGGAAAGACTGGTGATACTCACTATAATTCTTCTGAAGGACACAAGCTGTCTTTGGTAACAGACTAGTTGAATATCATAATTATGTGGAGTGAGTGTTGGGTTAGATAACAGTAGCTTCTGCCAGTACTTGACATGAGAATCTGGTGCTAATCTAAGCCATTAACTAGTATGCAAGTCGCCACTTCGGGATTTTAACTACCATAATTTTTCCTCTTGCTGCATAGGAAGCACCTCACAAGTTCACTATAGCAGTCTTGATGGAATACATTCGCTCTCTTAACCAGTTCCAGATTGCAGTTCAGGTAAAGATCTGCAAAGAGCAATAAGGGGCAGTGCCTACTCATACTTTTAAATCCTGTTTCCTGTAGAATGGGAGGAGAGTGGTATGGGCCTTGAGGAGGTTGTTACAGTAGTAGAGGTGGGAGATGAGCAGTGTCTCTGGGTTCTAGAGATCAGTTCAAAATACAGTCCAGATTTTCAAAAAGCAGCAGAGGAAGAATCAGCAAGCCTTGGCAGCAGCTTGGCCTTAAGGTGAAGGGGTCCAGTCTCTAAATGGCTACCTGAAACTTAACACATCACTGTGCTTCTAAGGCTGCTTTCAGTACAGTTTCAGTGTGCACAGACCAATCTCTATTGGCTACCAAGCTGGCAGCCTCAGTCTAATTATTTGAGCAACAGAATGAAGTTTCTTCCATTTTTTGAGCCACACGGCTTACATTTAACTGGGAACAGGGAAAAGCTAGTACTCAAACTGGAAGTCTTATGTATGGTTCTAACTAAAATCTTATTCAGTTCCACCTTCTAGAAGATCTTGAAACCCAACAAACAACTGAAGACTTGATATTGAGTCAAACTGCTTTAGAGTTTCTTTCCCTGTCTCTTGCATCCTCAGCATTATCTATATGAACTGGTCATTAAAACGCTTGTTCAGCACAACCTGTTCTACATGCTTCATCAGTTCCTGCAGTACCATGTGCTAAGTGACTCAAAGCCATTGGTATGTATGTCACTATGGATTCCATGACACCCGTTTTAGGATTAATTAAGGGTAATACTTCAGCAGTACTCTTTGCTACTGTTTCAGGCCTGTCTGCTGTTGTCTCTTGAGAGCATTTATCCCCCTGCACATCAGTTGTCTCTGGATATGTTAAAGGTAAGAATTACTGTGTAAACAAAATATGCTTCAAACATGTCACATGAATGGGGGATTGCAGAAATCCTAGAATATCAGGGTTGGAAGGGAGGTCAGCTAGTCCAACCCCCTGTTCAAAGCAGGACCTATCTCCAATTTTTGCCCCACATCCCTAAATGGCCCCCTCAAGGATTGAACTCACAACCCTGGGTTTAGCAGGCCAATCTCTCCCCCGCAACTCAAACCCTACGGTATTGTACCTGATCATACAGTTAGTATATACGAGAGGTGACTGTAAAGAAGGCTGTATTACAGTATTAATCACTTTATGGCTTTAATTTTGTCTTGTTACTTGGCTTTGCAGAGACTTTCTACAGCAAATGATGAAATAGTAGAGGTTCTACTGTCCAAGCACCAGGTGCTGGCTGCCTTGCGATTCATCAGGGGTGTTGGAGGACATGACAGTGTTTCTGCCCGCAAGTTCCTTGATGCAGCAAAGCAGGCAGATGACAACATGCTTTTTTATACCATATTCAGGTTCTTTGAACAAAGAAATCAGAGGCTACGAGGGAACCCTAATTTCACCCCAGGTAAAAGGATGGTATAAAATGGAATTACTGAGTTAGTATCTGCCTGTCTTTAATGTAAATGTGTGGTCGAGTTAGCAGTGGCTTCCAGTTCAGCAGGTTGGGGCCTGGTTAGTGAAGATTACCCCCACTGACTCAAGACAGCTAAAATGTTTGTGCTAACATGGGGTGACCAACCTGTGGCTCCAGAGCCACATGCAGCTCCTTGTATAGGCACCAACTCCAGGGCTGGAGTTACAGGTGCCAACTTTCCAATGTGCTGGGGGGTGATAAACCTCTAGCTGTCCCTCCCGTCCTGTCCCCCCCCCCCCCCCCCCCCCCCGCACACCATGAAACAGCTGATCAGCAGAGCTGCCAGTGGGTGGGAGGCAGCTGATGTATTACTGTGGATCTTGGCAATGTACATTAGTAAATTCTGGCTCCTTCTCAGGCTTACCACACCTGTGCTATCATCATCTGGTTTGATTGCGAAGAGGGCTAGAGATGGCATGCCCTCAGAGTCAGCGTTGGCTGTGGAAGTTAATTGTTAGCTCTCCAGGGGGAGAGTTGCAGGGCCATAGTTCTAACTTGTAGTATCTGTATGTGGTCTGCCTTATCCCCACAATGTATAAATGATTCCAGTTATACATGAAATGTCTAAGCTGTAGTAACAAGCACTCTAACCCTGAATATAATTAGTTTCAAAATATGCTGCACTGTCAAAGGCAAACAACTTTACCTTATATTAAAAATTAAAGACTAGTGCTGGAAGAGTAATGTCTTGATTAGGATCAAAGCTGTGTGTTCACTAGAGCTCTTAAACATGTTAATTCCTGTAAAGCATTTGGGCTTGACTAGGCTCAGTCTTGTCTACTACACAAAGAAAATGTGCTAAAGATTTCATTACCTTACTGACATGGACTTGTTTAGCTTGACCACCAACAGGTGCTAGAACCCCAACTTGCCCTGGCTACAGTAATGGGGGGGGGGGGGGGGGAAAGCTTTCCTACTGTACACATTCCTGTAGTGCTAGTTGGTTTCTAACACTGGCAAGATTCAGGTTACTATGAGACTGATTCATACCAGCCTTTCATCAGGTGTTGAAAACTCATGACACTTTCCTTGAGGCAAAGAAAGAGGCCTGAAAGGACAGATGTCATTACTCGTAATTTAGCAGATAATTTTGTAACTTGAATGAGTGGCAGGAGTCTAATCATAAATAGGTGTTGAAATGAGTTAATTTATAAAAAGGACAGTGTTTAACATGCTGTTTTACCTACTATGGCTACACTGCAGCTGAGTGTGCACCTCCCAACCCAAGTAGAGCACTGAACTAAAAATAGCAAGGGCCACATCACCTCATCACTCAAGTGCAGACCCAGGGCCTCAGGCACATTTGTGCTCAAGCTGCAGTACAGACATCCCTTAAGACAGCAGCTACTACTTAAAACTTCAGCAAACATTCTCTGTATCCCATACATGTGTTGCTTTCTTTGTCAGTGCACACAGCCAAGTTACACATCAAGGTATAAACAAACAGCCTCTAAGTTTATTAGAAACATTTAAGTTGTACCCTTCCCCCAATATCAAGTTTACAAAAGTGTGCATACAGAAGAACCTTTCAAAATAATTAGTTAAGTGAACATTCTCAACCAAAAGCTATTTGAAACTTTTAACTGCATAAAAAAATTGACTTACACCATCCCTGCTGTCTCATTCCTCTTCTGTGAAGTCACTTGAACATGACAGAATTATGGATTAGTGAATACCACAATTTTGGACTCACAAGGTAACACGTTCAACCTAAACCCAAAGCAAAGGACTGTTTCCATTTAACTACTTTAATACTTCCCTTCCCAGTTATTACAAAATTTGTGCTGCATATGCCTCTAGCCTAGAAGAACTATACCCAGATCTTGCAGTCACACCATTAAAAACAGAAGAAGCTAAGGCTATTCAGCTGACAGGCCTTAAAAGGGAAGTTCACTCTAAAAATAGCAGCTGCTTCTAATGAAAAAAAAAAAAAGCTAAAAACATAAGTAAAGCAAAAACCACTTCCATGGAGGAAAAACCTAAACACCAGTATTGATGCAGTTGATTTTGTTCTGAATTTTAGTGTCACCACACCCATCTTAGGGACAATATAATAGGATTTTGTGCTAACTAAGCCTTTTGTCCTGTCTTATAGGAGAACATTGTGAAGAACATGTCACCTTCTTCAAGCAGATTTTTGGAGAACATGCTCTCATGAAGCCTACCACTTTCTGAAAGTGTACTGTTTTCATACAAAATGTATAATTTATTGCATTTAAGTAATGAGATTTTGAACTACAGATTTTATAATAAAGTATATACAGACCATTGTGGCAAATATTACTAAAAATATTACACAACCTCTGGAGTGATGGCTTGTTTTTCCCCTAAAAATAAAGCCAAAAAATTGCATTGAGTTGCATTTAAAAGTAGCGTCAGTGGTTTGGCAGTCCATTCTCATACACACATCACCTTGAGTTTGCTTTGGAAAAAGTTTTCAAGCAGTTATATTTCTCAAAGAAAAAGATGCAGCCTCTTAAAATAGAGATCCTGTTAATACATCTCGTTTTAGTAATACTAGTCCATGAGTCACAGGTAATATTTCCTGAGTTTGGAAGCTTTATATCCAAAGCTGCTGTTCTCCTGTAGTTGGATTGGTGCACAAGTTAAACCCGGGGGCAGTGTGATAGTCATAGAACATTGCTGCAGTTCAGTCTTATGCTGAATGGGGCCTAAGCCACAGTTCATGAAGTCCACTGAACACGGTTAAAAGGGCTAGAAGTAGAGGAGTCTCTCTCGTTCTGTACCTTTGTGTCTTTCTTGTGCAGCATGCGTTTTAGCTTTATTTACTGATGGGCCTGAGTAAAAGAAAAGGGAGAATTATATTCTGAAATCCTCCTTCAGTAATACAGGCAGCTATAAACTAGATGGGCAGTATTGTTAGCTAGAAAGTAGATAATCCATTAGTTCTGCTTTGACTAAGTATTTCCTCTAAAGGAAATACAGCTTTCCTGAAAAGTATTCCCTCTAAGTAGTTAAGATCACCTTACTTAAAATGTTATTGGTTCTTAACACAAACATCTATATGCCAAAATATCAACTTTGAGGATTAGATTATTTTGTATACAGTACAACTGCTAATGACTCACTATTTACTTTCATAATACAAGTGATGTAGAAAAGCATAGACTGGAGATTTCCCTTTCTAAATGGGTGAAGGAGAATTAAGCATTTTTCATTTAACAGATGTTCTTAACTTATGATATAGCTCTTTCACAGTGAACATTTCTGTACCCACAGTGTAGTGGAAGGAAACTCACTTAAAGATGGAAAGAATACTGTACTGAGGGCTTGAGAAAGGACTCAGTAAGACACATTATTGGAACTGGTAGCACTCCAGGAATGCTACCACAAGGTGTGCAACTATATTTATAGACTACTGAAAAGGGATGGAAAGTCTGCTGTAAACAGATCTATTTTAACAGGACCAAATTACTACGAACTAAACCGTAAGTAGGTCACAGCAGGTGATCCAATGTATTTGAAGCAACTATACCAGGTATCCCTAGCTGTTTATTTAGGCACACAGTTGTAGACTCCTTTTCTTACTGAATGAAAGGGATAAGTTGAAGACGACACCGATTTTAAAATCCATCTTTAGCAGTCAAGTGTATTCTTACCTATATAACTAAGCATAACAGGAAGAAATATTAATCCATGGATAGCTCCAAGCACCACCATAGCTAGATACATCCTGAAGTAGAAGATCTGAAAGATTCGGGATTTGGAGAAGAACAACACTACAATTCCTCCAAATTTTGTCAGAGTGATACCACTGAAAACCTGGTAATAGAAGAGGTTAAAAATAAGTAAGTGATTTCATGCACAATGACATGGTGTCATGTGACTCGCTTTTTCAATAGCGAAACGGTGAGAATGAAGAAATGCCCCATTCTGAAAGTTTAAATATTGCAATATTCCTTGAAAGTACAATCATCCATTATACTGCATAGAGCAGTGGTGGGCAAACTACAGCCCACAGACTGCATCTGGACTGTCTGACCTTTTAATCCAGCCCTCAAGCTCCCATCAGGAAGCAGGAGCTTGCCTCGCTCCTCCAGCTCCTATGCATAGGGACAGCCAGGGGGCTCCACAGTGCCCTGCCCCAAGCTCCGCAGCTCCCATTGGCCAGGAACCTCAGCCAATGGGAGCTGCGAGGGCAGCATGCAGAGCCACCTGGCCGCGCCTCCACATAGGAGTAGGAGTGGGGACATGGTACTGCTTGAGATAAGCACTGCCTGGAGTCTGCACCCTTAAGCCCCCCCACATGCCACAACCCCCACCCTGATCCCGCTCCTGCCCTCCAAACAACTCGGTCCCAGCCCAGAGCCCCCCCCGAACTCATTTCTGGCTCAACCCCAGAGCCCGCATCCCTACCCCTAATTTCGTGAGTATTCATGGCCTGCCATACAATTTCCATACCCAGATGTGGCCCTCGGGACAAAAAGTTTGCCCACGCCTGCAATAGAGGAAGGATAATAGGAATATAGCTAAAATAAGTAATTCAAAAGAGCATGTAATCAAAAAAGGAAAGGAGATCAAGAAAGTTAGTCTACTGGGAGTCCCACTTGATAAAGAATCCCCCTGTAACACTACTTCATCTCTCACCCCTTAGTAATTTCACTTTATATTTAGATGTTGCAGAAAAAAAACTAGAGGGAATTTTGACTTGGCTAAAAGGTTTTCTGACAACCATTTCCCCTTCCAATGCGACATGGTGTGATCACCACAGTAAGGTTCCATTTAATCAGGACACAGCCAGCTGATTTTAATCTCATATTGAGCATCATTATGTGCTTGAATTATATTTAAGCCTCTACAGGCCCCTGCTCCAATTCAGGGAGCATCTTCCTTAGAAAAAAGCAAGTCAAGGTAAGGCAGAAGGGAATCCTAACAGCTGGAAAAACTGAAAATGGCCTTGCCTTCACTGAGATTTTAGCTTGTGTTATTCTGGGGGGATTACTTCACTGCAGGTTCTTAACTCAGGTTTTCTCTCAGATGCTGTCCCCAACCCAGCTCCCATCCACACACAGACATCTGACCCAACTTCATTGAAGTTTCTAACCCAGGCTAGCTGTCTCACTCAAGCCCAAGTGAAGCTTACAGTCAGGCTGGTAAGCTGCCCATGTTGTAGTGAGGACACAGGAAAAACCATTCTACCGCTGCGGGGAAGGCACTGGAAAACAATTCCCTTTGCATGCCCAGAAGGACAGAAGATTTCTCACACGATTCATTGGGAAAGCACAACAGTTCAGCTTACCGCAGCACTAAGAACCATGCTCCCAGAAGTCCTAGTGACACACATGGGGGAATGCAACACCAGCAAGGACACTAACATGAGTGTGGCTGATCACCCAACTAACTACAGAGACCCCAAAAAAGTATATTTATACCATGTGTTAGCTAACATAACTAGCCTGTGCAACCTTCACTCAGGCTTTAGTCTATACTCCAACTAATTTTGGTTGAAAGCACCGCCAGAGGTTAACTACATTGAAGAGAAGTAAAAGCTGAAACTGTTTGGAGTTCTATAACGCCTGCCGAACACCTGAGCCAATAAACTGACACAAGCATTTTTAAAATTTCAGGCTATGACCTAGCACTGAACAGTCACACTTAAAAATGAATTTTAGAAAGTTTTAGTCAATTTTAAGCATCACAATTTACAATCAAATCAAACTAATCAGAAGTTATAAACCTTATTTTCAGGCCTATAACAGAAATCTAGACTCATCTAGGGAATTGTGACTGACACCATTACAACAGAAGGTTAACCATTGCAGAATGACTCCCAGTATATTACAGGCAAAGTGGATCCTACAACATAAGCATTTAGTAAGTAACAAGGTATTACTTGATTAAAGTTGCAGTGATGATGGGAAAGCACTGAACTTGAGTTTAAGTCATTTTGTCTGCACACACAAAAGGAACATATTACTACAAAGGAACAGACACTTACAGAACTGCCCATGCAGGAGAGTGCTTCTTCTGCACGCTCTACTCTGCTACCCTTGGTACTAACAGTGAATGCTCTTGTGACATGACTGCAGAACTCCACCGAGATACCACAGCTCTGAAAGTAAGAACAGGTCAGTTAATTTCTTGGCGCCAAGCTATCACTTCAGCCCCCACGTATTGAGGGCCAAAGATGCCAGTCTAAATATACAAGAGAGAGTCAAAACATACAATTTGACTTTTTTTTAAAAAAGCTGGGATCAGAGATTGTAGGGCAAATTTTGAGAGGGGTTCTGGTGACAAAGCCATGAGCACAGAGCTCAGTGACTGGTTTAAATATAATTTATTAAAGCAGTTAATATGTAAAAAGCACCAGTGTATTGACCCTTAGGAAACTGGCTAGTGACTGGATCACTGACTGTACTGAGGGGAGGAAAGACACACAACTGGTCTTGCTGTAGAAACATTCTCTTATGTAACAAACTGACATTTGATCCTGTGTTTTGATACCACTCCAAAAACAGGTTCAATATTTGCAGATAAACACCCATGGAGATCTTACGTGTATCTACATTGCATTATGAAAAAGTCAAACGGAGATTGGTAAGTCTGCATTGAAAGAGTCATTGTAGTCCCTCACTAGCACTTTTTCTTCTCAGGGTTCCATTATAAGTGTGTATCTTTTGCTTTTAAAGTCTTCCTTCAACTGTACACCTAATTTACTCCATCAGCAGCATTTTGTAGCATGGACAAGACATGAAGCATCAGAAAATGAGCTGTGCTTACATAGTTTTTGGCTGTCTGGTTCTCACTTGCCCATAAGACACTGAATAAAGCCATCAAGTTTTTAGTGGGCCTTCACTAATTTGCTATCTATTTCTCTTACAACAGCCACTGTTTGGCACTAGAGGGTCAGCTGCCCTTTTCAAGCCTGCTTTAAAGCATCTCCTCAAACAAAAGGAGTACTTGTGGCACCTTAGAGACTAACAAATTTATTAGAGCATAAGCTTTCATGAGCTACAGCTTGCATCCGATGAAGTGAGCTGTAGCTCACGAAAGCTTATGCTCTAATAAATTGGTTAGTCTCTAAGGGCCACAAGTCCTCCTTTTCTTTTTACGTATACAGACTAACACGGCTGCTACTCTGAAACCTCTCCTAAAACAGTCACCAGAGGGCAAACAAAACATATGGCCAGAGTCTTGAAATGGTTCTCCAAGGCCTACACTAGCTTTTTACTCATTCCCCTTCCATTACACTACAACCTTTCTTAGATTGGCCACAGGCATTTCTACCCTTGGATCAGCAGCTGTAGTGTTCCCAGTGTGCACAGATCTATTGTGCAGAGGCATCAGTTGGTAAAACCTTAATCATGCAGGGATTAATGGTGTGGAGACAGTATGGCATGTGCATGCACACACAAGACCAGATCTAAATGACATGATATGCAGCCTGCTTTTACTACTGCTACTACAGATGGAAGTTGCATCAGTTGTAGTGGAATGATGGAAAAGTTAGTAAATAGAAAAGGAGTACTTGTGGCACCTTAGAGACTAACAGATTCTTCCGATGAAGTGAGCTGTAGCTCACGAAAGCTTATGCTCAAATAAATTGGTTAGTCTCTAAGGTGCCACAAGTACTCCTTTTCTTTTTGCGAATACAGACTAACACGGCTGCTACTCGGAAAAGTTAGTGAAGATACAACCAAGCTCTGTTCTTCTCTGTGTATGCACACTGCCTGTAAGAGAGATGGGTTTTACACACCATCTCACACTGTGCAGTTACCTTTCTAACAGTATCTGTGCAAAGTCTCACACATGTAAATTTTCTAAAGCGCAATATAAGAGATTAACCTCTTCACTCCTGTCAGAATAAGTCTAAGGTTATGTCTACACTGCAGCTTACATCAGCATGATTTATGTTGCTCAAGGGTGTGAATCAATCACCCCAAGCAACATAAGTTACACTGACAGAAGTGGTGATGTGGACAGCGCTGTGTCTCCCGCCGAAGCTTCTGCCACTCACAGGGGCTGGAGTAGTTAAGCCCACAGGCACCAGCTTCAGCTTTCCCCAGGGGTGCTCAACTCCCCCACTCAGTTCCAGGCACTCCACCCCTTTCCCAAGGCCCCACCCCCAACCCCTCCCGAGTGCACCCCGTCCCTGCTCCTCCTCCCTCCCAGTGCCTCCTGAACACCGCAGAACAGCTGATCCACAGAGGGCGGGAGGCGCTAGGAGGGAGGGGGAGGAGTTGATCAGCATGGCCATCAGTGGACAGGAGATGCTGGGGGGAAGGGGGAAGTTGGCTGCCAGTGGGTGCTAAGCACCTGCTAATTTTTTTCCGTGAGTGCTCCAGCCCTGGAGAGCTCTCCTGTCGCCTTAAAGCGGTTACACTAGAGAGTTTACAGTGGTGCGCCACTGTAAACACACTAGTGTAGCCATGCCCTTAGCAAGTTTTCTATACAAAACAGATACTAAGTTACAATTGTCAGGTTTTACAAGATAATGCCAGTCACAGATTTCAGGACATGCTATGTACATTGCTTTTGCACTGAGAACATCAAAGCCCCTTTAAACACACACACACAAATACACATACCCCTTACCATAACAAGGTTAACCAGTGAAACAGCATTCAGGCTTATGCCCCAAAGCCACATTATTCCAAACATGTTGACTAGTATCATAGCAATAGTAATGGATACCATCACAGCAGCCCACACTTCAAAACCAAGCAGCACAGTCGTCACCAAGAATATCGATCCCAAGGACACGCAGAGGTTAAAGATGGTGTCATGCACAATTGTCAGATATTGTTCATAGAAGACGTAAAACACACTGTGGAAAGAAGAGACAGTCATTAGCCATCCATTTGGTTAGACCTATTTAGGAGATGATTCTTGGTGACATAAGTGTTTGAGTCATTGAGGTTTGTAGAAAACCCCTATCTATTCTTTTTCTTGACTCAGGGCTGATCTACATTGAAAAAAGTTACATCAGCATAACTACATTTCTCAGGTGCATGAAAATCCACACCCTGAGAGATAGTTAATCTGACCTAACCCTGGGCGTAGACAGCGGTAGGTCAACAGAAGAATTCTTCCATCAACCTAGCTACCGCCTCTCAGAGAGTTGGATTAGCTATAGCCACAGAAGACCCTCTCCCATCACTGTACTAAGTGCCTACACCGAAGCACTGCAGCTGTGCCACTGTAGCATTTTAAGTGAATACATAGCCATAGAGGAACCAGATTTAAAAAAAAAAAAAGTTCTTTAATCCTAGAGAACTATTTTCCTAAGTTTTTTTTATTTGAGAACAGGGCAGTTTAAAGATGATATCAAATACAGATAATAGGCTAAACGTTAAAAAAGTGAATTTCATGAAACATTAATATTGTTAAGAACATTCATATTCTTTCAAGCTTTTTTAAGGTGCAGAAAGTCAAAGGAATAAGTTTTACTGCAAGATATTGATTCCAATTTAATTTCATCAGCTGTTTTGAAGAGGTCTGAGGAGCAAGAAATTTCTCTTCTGGGCATTTAAAAGTTGGCTTTTTGTTCGTTTATTCTAAAATCCCCGTGTTTATGAGGGAAGAGTCCTCACAGTTTAGAAAAAGCATCAGGGAAGAGGGTCAGGAAAAAGTGGACAGCAACAATTAGCAGCAAGAATTTAGAGCACTGAATCACTTGAACTTTTCAAAAGTTCAGTATAACAAGTATAAAAAACCAAGGGGTTTTAAAGGATAGGGAATAGCAGAAGGTAAAATGAAGAAATAGTGGCATCTAAGGAAAATCCCCAAGACCTGCACAAGTTCCTGAATGGCTGGTCAGCCTTCTACAGATTCAGATAGGAAAAAGAAAAGCAGAGGACATATGGCTCCGAAGAGATGATGGTGCAAGAACTGGAGACACAGGTAACTCCTGCAAACTGGAGAAGACTAACATTGTCTTTATTGTGGGGTAGATTGGAAGAATCGCTGGCAGGAGTAGGTTGGAAAGCAACTGGCTTCCAACAACAATTTATTTAAATTGTCTTAGTAGAACCCTTAACACAGAGGTTCTCAAACTGGGACCTAGAGACATATGCTGGTGGTCCCATGGTGCTGGCTTTCCTTATTTCCAGCTGCTAAATCATAGTAAAAAACAACTAAAATACTTTAAGATCCTTCCTCAGCTCTTAATACATACATCCAGCCAACATGCACTTTCTCCAGAACCCACGACCTCTTCCCCGAAGTTACTATACACACATTCCTAAGGCGAAAAAATCCACCACATACCTGTAAGGGAACACACGGTAATTCTTTTCTTTGATGCCCATGGTTTCAGTAATGTTATCTGCTATGATCCGTGCTTTTTTCATAGCATCAGTGAAGTCAGCTGAAGTTTTGAGCACTGTATGGTAAGTCATAAAGTAAGTAGCTCCAACATCAGAGTTCTTGTTTATGAAGTTGACAGCAGAGCTATATGCAGCATGTCCTCTGTACATGAAGTGCAACTGTATTACTTCATGGTCAAGCAACAACAAGATCAACCACTTTCATTTTGATGCCAAGAATCAGGATTTCTCAATGTAACACAAATAGCAGAGAAATCCAACTATCTGCAAATTCTTATGATACGAGACATGGGTTCTACAGTGTTATCAGAAAATATTCCTAAAGTACTAACTAGCGCCTCCACAAAAGATCACGTATGTTGATCACTTAGGTAGGATGTTCCAGACAAGATAACTAGGACAAAAGAAAATCTGATACTTACAACTTTGCCAACATAGGAGCACCTCTGTTTTTAAGTGGTCTGTATTTCAGTATGTTTTTAAAATTAAAATGCAAGTGTGCCCACAGAGGCTTGATGATGGGTATACATTTCATAAACAAGTGTCACTGTTGGTTCCTATTTCACCTGCTAATTTTCAACAGAGATTAAACTGATTCAGTCTATAGGCACTTACCCTTTTCCACATTTAGGATTAGGGTTATCGGACAAGAACATTGGCAAAAATTTCATGAAGTCTCCACCCTGAGGCCTCTGCTTGCCTTCTCGAGTCAGTGGACGGCAACGCATGCAGGATACATCGACAACTGGAAAAAACAAAAGCAGAAAGAAATAAAAAGCACTCAATGTCAGCCAGACAGCAAGGGTACATCTATAGGACATTGTACAATACTCAGTTTCACTTCAGTGACTTGAAGGGCTCATCCAACCCTAAAAGAAATAATTCTTTCACTGCTGGATAAAGGTAGCTCATATTATATATAATACATATACACACAAACGAGTAAGAAGAGTTATATAAAAATAAATTTTACTCTTCTTACTCTATCCAGAGAGAAAACCCAAAATACAGAGCTAAGTCCTATATTTTCTGCATCAAAGACACCCATTTCTTTGTGCTTGGGATTGCTGTTACATTAGATAAGGCTAGTCAAATACAAAGACTAAAATAGTGGTACCAAGCTCTATGTTCTGTATTCAGTACCGTACAACAGATCCCAACACGCAAGGCACAGTGCAGGCAATTTTCAAGACACGAGGGCCAGAAACCGCTGATTGCATTATCTAGAGCTCATAAGGATCAAAGTGGTCCACACGCCAATTAGTTATTTTGGGAACATTATTGTCCAAAAAGGCATCTTCTAACAACGCAGCATTTTAACATTTAAACTGCATTAAATTTAGTCTCCTTCCAGAAATGGCAATAATTCCAGAATGGGAAAGTAAAGTACATCTAGCCAATTAAAAAGAAAAAGTTGCACAAAGCAGGTTGAACGCTGTGATATTAAAAGAAGAGGGTAGATTCAAGTCCTTATTTAGAAGAAAATGTATTTGAAAAGCTTTTGTAAATATGATTAAAGCAACACTGGAAACATGAAAAAGAAAACGCAGAGTACCTGAAGCATTGCAGAACTGTCCAGTAGTGTTGTAGACTCTGCAGCAGGATGACTGTGGTTTAACCCAATCAAAATAATCATCAATCCATGAAGAGGGAGGAAAGCCTATCCTTGTGCTGAAACATAACAAAAATAGATACCAATAGATACCAGACAGATGATTTAAGAGACAACCTTAATTCTGGCATTTCCTAAAAAGCGTTCAAACTTCACAACTTTTAGTGTTCTTTTAACAAAGCAAATTACATACAAACTAGGTTTTTAAAAAACCACACTAAAAAAAAAAATTCCATCATTCTGACATCGACACCCACAGGGTTTAACATCAGGATTGGAACTTTAGATCCACAGCACAGACCCCTGCTACTTAAGCCAATGGGAATAGTGGGTTATCTTTTATGTGGACCAGCACTAGAGGGGGATGAGAAATTTTGCTGGTGGGTTTCACAGATCTTTGCTGACAGCAGACGAAAGGTGAGACACAGGAATCTTGGGTTCCATTTCAGGTTCTGGAGGGGAATGTGTTCTAGGGGTACCTAGTGTGCTCTGCCCCGTCCCCTCTAGCAGTCCCTGACCCAGTACTATCTATTCTCATTCCCCAACTCTAGCTCCTCATACCAGTCTCCTCACATAGCCAGTCCCTGTCTCACCCACTCCAGACTCCTCATCCCAGTCCCCTGGTTCAAGGCTCCCTGTCCAAACCCCAGTCTCCTCATCCCAGCCTCCTCACCTGATCTCAGTCTCTCCCCAACCCAGTCCCACTCTTCTGCCCCCCAGTATTAGTTTCTTTGCCCAGCCAGTCCTGTCTCTCCCCTGCCCGCAAGCTCCCAGGCCCAATCAACTCCCTCCATCACACCCCAAATCAGTGATTCTCCACCACGGGCACATACCCGTGGGGATATGCAGAGGTCTTCCAGAGGGTACTTCAACTCATCTAGATCAGTGTTTCTTAACCCAAGGGGGCACAGAACAGGTTTGGGGCGGGGAGGGGCACCTGCAAAGCTAAGTTACATGCTTCAGCCCCAGGCAGCAGGACTCAGGCTTCAGACTCCTGAAAGGGGTACAGTATTCTGGAAAGGTTAACAACCACTGTCCCAGATGTCTCTTGTCCACACTGCATTTGAGTCAGACCACTTCCTCCTCCACACTGCCTAGGCACTGGCGGATGAATCATCGAGAGCACAGGAGAAAGATTCTCTCTCTCAGTTCCTGAGCCCAGCACCACATGAATTACAGCAGCAATTACAGCAAAAGTCCTGCTCAGCCCCTGCAATCACAACCTGGAGCATGCTATGTACAGATGGAATCTCTGGTGAGTTCAAGCTGTCAAGCTCTAACAAGTCTACCTGAGCATGTCTTAACTAAGATTTTTCAAAAATTCAGTTTTTCATGCGAACAGCAAGAGGGCACATCCCTGACACCAAAGAAAACTCCTCATAAAATTTCAGGTCCTTGATCCAAAGCATGGAAGCACTATAATTGTAGTGTGTTTTAAAAACACATGTAAAACTAAGTCTTTTCCCCCCAATCTTGTTCTGGAAAACTGCTGAACCATTTTTGCTAAAGCTTTCCAAAAAGTTCAGTACAAGGCAGAATCCCAGCATGGAAAATTTCAGCCCAAGCATTTGGCAAACTTATAAGCAACTGAAACAGGAAGTAAAGGAGTACTTGTGGCACCTTAGAGACTAACCAATTTATTTGAGCATGAGCTTTTGTGAGCTACAGCTCACTTCATCGGATGCATACTGTGGAAGCTGCAGAAGACATTATATACACACAGAGACCATGAAACAATACCTCCTCCCACCCCACTCTCCTGCTGGTAATAGCTTATCTAAAGCGATCATCAAGTTGGGCCATTTCCAGCACAAATCCAGGTTTTCTCACCCTCCGCCCCCGCACACACAAACTCACTCTCCTGCTGGTAATAGCCTATCCAAAGTGACCACTCTCCTTACAATGTGCATGAAAATCAAGGTGGGACATTTCCAGCACAAATACAGGTTTTCTCACACCCCCCCCCTTTTTCCAAAAAACACACACACACAAACTCACATGATACAGTTCTGTGGTGACCTAGAATTCTATTTTCGACATCTCCGACTCAAGGAATATTTCCAAAATACCTCTGAACAACATACTAATCCACAGAGGCCTCCCTACCAACATTACAAAAAGAAGGATTCTAGGTGGACTCCTCCTGAAGGTCGAAACAACAGACTGGACTTCTACATAGAGTGCTTCCGCCGACGTGCACGGGCTGAAATTGTGGAAAAGCAGCATCACTTGCCCCATAACCTCAGCCGTGCGGAACACAATGCCATCCACAGCCTCAGAAACAACTCTGACATCATAATCAAAAAGGCTGACAAAGGAGGTGCTATTGTCATCATGAATAGGTCGGAATATGAACAAGAGGCTGCTCGGCAGCTCTCCAACACCACTTTCTACAAGCCATTACCCTATGATCCCACTGAGAGTTACCAAAAGCAACTACAGCATTTGCTCAAGAAACTTCCTGAAAAAGCACAAGATCAAATCCGCACAGACACACCCCTGGAACCCCGACCTGGGATATTCTATCTACTACCCAAGATCCATAAACCTGGAAATCCTGGGCGCCCCATCATCTCAGGCATTGGCACCCTGACAGCAGGACTGTCTGGCTATGTAGACTCCCTCCTTAGGCCCTACGCTACCAGCACTCCCAACTATCTTCCAGACACCACTGACTTCCTGAGGAAACTACAATCCATCGGTGATCTTCCTGATAACACCATCCTGGCCACTATGGATGTAGAAGCCCTCTACACCAACATTCCACACAAAGATGGACTACAAGCCGTCAAGAACACTATCCCCGATAATGTCACGGCTAACCTGGTGGCTGAACTTTGTGACTTTGTCCTTACCCATAACTATTTTACATTTGGGGACAATGTAAACCTTCAGATCAGCGGCACTGCTATGGGTACCCGCATGGCCCCACAGTATGCCAACATTTTTATGGCTGATTTAGAACAACGCTTCCTCAGCTCTCGTCCCCTAACGCCCCTACTCTACTTGCGCTATATTGATGACATCTTCATCATCTGGACCCATGGAAAAGAAGCCCTTGAGGAATTCCACCATGATTTCAACAATTTCCATCCCACCATCAACCTCAGCCTGGACCAGTCCACACAAGAGATCCATTTCCTGGACATTATGGTGCTAATAAGCGATGGTCACATAAACACCACCCTATACCGGAAACCTACTGACCGCTATTCCTACCTACATGCCTCCAGCTTTCACCCTGACCACACCACACGATCCATCGTCTACAGCCAAGCTCTGCGATACAAGCGCATTTGCTCCAACCCCTCAGACAGAGAAACACCTACAAGATCTCTATCAATCATTCTTACAACTACAATACCCACCTGCGGAAGTGAAGAAACAGATTGATAGAGCCAGAAGAGTTCCCAGAAGTCACCTATTACAGGACAGGCCTAACAAAGAAAATAACAGAACGCCACTAGCCGTCACCTTCAGCCCCCAACTAAAACCCCTCCAACGCATTATTAAGGATCTACAACCTATCCTGAAGGATGACCCAACACTCTCACAAATCTTGGGAGACAGGCCAGTCCTTGCCTACACACAGCCCCCCAACCTGAAGCAAATACTCACCAACAACCACATACCACACAACAGAACCACTAATCCAGGAACCTATCCTTGCAACAAAGCCCGTTGCCAACTGTGCCCACATATCTATTCAGGGGACACCCTCACAGGGCCTAATAACATCAGCCACACTATCAGAGGCTCGTTCACCTGCACATCCACCAATGTGATATATGCCATCATGTGCCAGCAATGCCCCTCTGCCATGTACATTGGTCAAACTGGACAGTCTCTACGTAAAAGAATAAATGGACACAAATCAGATGTCAAGAATTATAACACTCATAAACCAGTCAGAGAACACTTCAATCTCTCTGGTCACGCAATCACAGACATGAAGGTCGCTATCTTACAACAAAAAAACTTCAAATCCAGACTCCAGCGAGAAACTGCTGAATTGGAATTCATTTGCAAATTGGATACTATTAATTTAGGCTTAAATAGAGACTGGGAGTGGCTAAGTCATTATGCAAGGTAGCCTATTTCCCCTTGTTTTTTCCTACCCCCCCCAGACGTTCCTGTTAAACTTGGATTTATGCTGGAAATGGCCCACCTTGATTGTCATGCACATTGTGGGGAGAGTGGTCAGTTTGGATGAGCTATTGCCAGCAGGAGAGTGAGTTGCTGTGTGTGTTTTGGGGGTGGGGGGGGTGAGAAAACCTGGATTTGTGCTAGAAATGGCCCACCTTGATTATCATGCACATTGTAGGGAGAGTGGTCACTTTGGATAAGCTATTACCAGCAGGAGAGTGAGTTTGTGTTTTTTGGAAAAAGGGGGGGGTGGGGTGAGAAAACCTGTATTTGTGCTGGAAATGTCCCACCTTGATTTTCATGCACGTTGTAAGGAGAGTGGTCACTTTGGATAGGCTATTACCAGCAGGAGAGAGTGAGTTTGTGTGGTTTTTGGAGGGGGGTGAGAGAACCTGGATTTGTGCAGGAAATGGCCCACCTTGATTATCATACACATTGTGAAGAGAGTGGTCACTTTGGATGGGCTATTACCAGCAGGAGAGTGAGTTTGTGTGTGTGTGGGGGGGGGGGGGGGGGCGGAGGGTGAGAAAACCTGGATTTGTGCTGGAAATGGCCCAACTTGATGATCACTTTAGATAAGCTATTACCAGCAGGAGAGTGGGGTGGGAGGAGGTATTATTTCATGGTCTCTGTGTGTATATAATGTCTTCAGCAGCTTCCACAGTATGCATCCGATGAAGTGAGCTGTAGCTCACGAAAGCTCATGCTCAAATAAATTGGTTAGTCTCTAAGGTGCCACAAGTACTCCTTTTCTTTTTGCGAATACAGACTAACACGGCTGTTACTCTGAAACCTGAAACAGGAAGTGTTCCTTGTAATAAGACATTGTGACGTTGCACTCCATAATGTTTTATAGAAATATGCTTATGAGTGTGACTATAATGTAACTGGAATATGCTTCATGCAAAAGGTCTCTTGTAAAGCATCATTACAAAGCTTATAATCTACTGAGTGTGGTCATCCTATTTGTATAAATGTATCATTCTTGTATCTGAAGCTAGAAATATGAAGTATAACACTGCGGTCCTACTGTAATTATGCAAAGTGTGGGCCATTAATGGTGATTCAGAATCTTGATGGCTCCCATTGACTAGGACGATTGGTTGTGGATGGTTTATTTACCTGCAAGCCTTCCTGTGTGCCTGTGGGCCAGCCCCTGGGTAATGAAGAATGAGGTCTTACAGTGACATGTGACCCTGTCACCTGGTAATGAGATCCATCTTAAATCTGGTACTTTTCCATTTAGAAGGAGGGGTGGGGACCCAGAGATAAAAGATTCCTGCCTTGTGCCAAAGCTATAAAAAGGAGGTGGAAGAGAACAAAGGAGGCTGCCAGTCATGAGAACACCCCTGTTTTCCACCTAAGATGTCTGATGGAACTAACAAGGACTGTACCGGGGAAAGGATTGGGCCCAGACTAGGAAGGAGTCTAGCGTGTGAAAGAAGCTTATTGGAACATCTGAGGGTGAGATTTTACCTGTAAACGGTTTCTTAATGTATTAGGCTTAGTCTTGCATGTTTTGCTTTATTTTGCTTGGTGTCTTACTTTTTTCTGTTTGTTATTACTTGAAACCACTTAAATCCTACTTTTTATACTTAATAAAATCACTTTTGTTTATTAATTAACCCAGAGTAAGTGATTAATACCTGGGGGAGCAAACAACTATGCACATCTCTCTATCAGGAATTAAAGAGGGTGGACAATTTAGGAGTTTACCCTGTAAAAGCTTTATACAGAGTAAAACAGATTTATTTGGGGTTTGGATCCCATTGGGAGCTGGGTGTCTGGGTGCTGGAAATAGGTGACCTGCTGAGCAGTTTTTGGTTAAAGTCTACAGCTTTGGGGGCATGGACCAGACCTGGGTCTGTGTTGCAGCAGGCTAGCGTGTCTGGCTCAACAAGGCAGGGTTCTGGAGTCCCAAGCTGGCAGGGAAAACGGGCTTAGAGGTAAATTCAGCATGTCAGGTGACAGTCCCAAGGGGGTCTCTGTGACCAAACCCACCACACATGTGCTGGGCAACTTTAGCTATACTACTTGCTCTAGAGACCAGTAGGAGAAAAATGCTGCACTTACTAGCTGTCAATTTCTGCTGCAGTGAAGACTTGTTGCACAAGTGAATTGTTATTACATCCAACTCCCCCACACACCATGTTCTGCCCCTCCAAAGAGGTGTAGTTGTGCCCTTCTTCTAGGACAAAATACACAGGAGGACCTGCATGCAGGTATTTGCTGAGAGAATTGAAGTAATCCATTACATAGGAGTCCTTAAAAAAGAAAACTTGAGTTAAATCTCTGAAACAGCTCAGTCTGTCCATGTTTCTCATCTGTACTGTGTTAATGCTGAGGAATTGTAACATGACTTTTGTCTGGTCAGAGACAGGTGACGTGTTTCAATTATTTGGTACTGATTAAATCGTTTTTCTGCAAAAAACAACAAACAATTTTTTAAATCAACACTTACATCTGGCATGGAAAGAGACTGATCCAAGCCAATCTCTACTTTGTGACAAACTGCTATACTGAATGACAAAAGGCCCACAAACAAGGATATCTGTAAGAAATGACAAGATCAGCTTATGACACACAAGAACAGTTTAAAAAAAAAAAAAAAAAGACTTCAGCCCTACACAGTGACTCCATGAATTAATACTACTCATTTTAGGAAATCAATCATCCATTATATTGCTACCATGCAGTGAAGTTCCAGAATAAGTATACCAGGTTGGATGGTATGGTGATGGCAGAAGCACAAAGAGGAGCTATTTTCACCTCAGAGGGAAGGTACCATCAAAGCCCAAATTAAATACAGAACCATATTACTGACTAAGAATGCCAACTACTGACAGAGTTAACCATATCACAGAACCAATCAGTAGTAAATAAAGTCAGGAATTAAGGGTCTAATCCAACTCCTATTCAAGGAAATGGGAGACTTTCCATTGTGTTTAAATGGAAGTTGGCTCAAGTATCAAATCCAAAAGAAAAATGTTTATTTTACTTCTGCTTGCTAAAAATTAGGGCTGTCAAGCAACTAAAAAAAAATTAATTGCAATTAATCCCTTGGCTAAACAATGATAGAATATAAATATTGGATGTTTTACACATTTTCAAATGTATTGGTTTCAATTACAACACAGACAAGTGTATAGTGCTCACTTTATATTTATTTTTTATTATAAATATTTGCACTGTAAAAATAATTTTTCCATTCACTTAATACAAGTACTGTAGTGCAATCTCTATTATGAAAGTTGAACTTACAAATATAGAATTATGTATAAAAAATACCTGCATTAAAAATAAAATATAAAACTTTAGAGCCTACAAGTCCACTCAGTCCTATTTCTTGTTCAGCCAATAGCTCAGACAAACAAGTTTCTTTACATTTTCAGGAAATAATGCTGCCTGCTTCTTGTTTACAATGTCACCGGAAAGTGAGAACAGGTATTTGCATAGCAATGTTGTAGCCGGTGTTGCAAGATATTTACGTGCCAGATACGCTGAAGATTCATATGGCCCTTCATACTTCAACCACCATTCCATAGGACATGTGTCTATGATGATGATGGGCTCTCCTCGATAACAATACAAAGCAGTGCAGACCAATGCATGTTCATTTTCATCATCTGAGTCAGATGTCACCAGCAGAAGGATGATTTTCTTTTTTGGTGGTTTGGGTTCTGTAGTTTCTGCATCAGAGTGTTGCTCTTTTAAGACTTCTGAAAGCATGCTCCACACGCCGTCCCGCTCAGATTTTGTAAGGCACTTCAGATTCTTAAACCTTGGGTCGAGTGCTGTAGCTATCTTTACAAATCTCTCAGTGGTACCTTCTTTGCGTTTTGTCAAATCTGAAGTGAAAAAGTGTTCTTAAAACGAACAACATGCTGGGTCATCATCCAAGACTGCTATATCATGAAATACATGGCAGAATGCAGGTAAAACACAGGGCAGGAGACATACAATTCTCCCCCAAGGAGTTCAGTCACAAATTTAATTAACGCGTTATTTTTTTAAACGAGCATCATCAGCATGGAAGCATATCCTCTGGAATGGTGGCCAAAGCATGAAGGGGCATACGAATGTTTAGCATATCTGGCACAAATACCTTGCAATGCCAGCTACAAAAGTGCCATGCAAATGCCTGTTCTCACTTTCAGGTGACATTGTAAATAAGAAGTGGGCAGCATTATCTCCCATAAATGTAAACAAACTTGTTTCTCATAGCGATTGGCTGAACAAGAAGTAGGACTGAGTGGCTTTACATTGTTCTATAACTGCACTCAAAAAACAAACAAAAAAAAAATCTACATTTGTAAGTTGCGCTTTCACGATAGAGATTGCACTACAGTACTCGTATGAGGTGAATTCAAAAATACTATTTCGTTTATCATTTTTACACTGCAAATATTTGTAATAAAAATATAAAGTGAGCACTCTACACTTTATATTATTGTATTTGTGTTGTATTTGAATTCAATATATTTGAAAATGTAGAAAAACATCCAAAATACTTAAATGTCAGTTGGTATTCTATTGTTTAACACTGTGATTAAAACTGCGATTAATCGCAATTAATCTCTGAATTAATGTTTTGAGTTAATAGCAATTAATTGACAGCCCTACTAAAAATGCATCTAATATAAATTACTAAATATTTAAACAAGTAATTTAAGTGCAACAATTATTTTTGGAAAAAGTATGTAATACTGTAGAAATTAAACATTAGTCCTGTCTTTAAGACAGTTCTGAGTTTTCTTGGATGATTTGTATTTGGTTCAAAAAGATTTTCTTGGTCAAGTCTCACAAAAAGTGAAGGTGTACATACCACAATTGGTCGCATCCAGTCCTTAAGCAGACATGGAGAATATAAGTCTTTGAAGAACAGCAACAAGATGCTCTCAGAATGCTGGACTCTGCTTTCTTCTTCCCGGCCTTTGATACAACACAGAATATCCATTTGATTTCTCTAGAAAATAAAACCGAGACATATTAGAATTAATGCAATCACCACCCAATAGCGTGCAGAAGTTGCAGTATATTGAATTGGAATTAGAATGGACTCACCTCTTGTCGCTTAATGTCCAATCCCAAGAGACTTATAAAGCAGGTTATTTGAAGAAGGAAGTCTATGAACACAGCCATTCCAGCAAAAAGGGAGAAAGTGCGGACAGCTGGCACGGTAGACAAAGTCCCTGGGAGGAGGGCGGGGGAGGAGGAAAGAAAGGATGGTCAGGACATTAGGCCTGGCCAAATCCCCAAATGATATGTACAAACATACAGACTGGGCCTTATCCACCAGTATGTTGGAGCAGCCCTGGAGCGGAGTTGCCAGTGCAAGGCTACCTAATGCCATTGGATGATTTTCCCAGAATAGGGGGATAAATCAAGTGGCATAGGAACTGCTGAGGCAGCTCTATATGCCACCCCCTCTTTTCCACACCACATTTGCTATGGGAAGATAAGTGGGGCATAGCTAGCTCTTCTTTGAATCCAACTGACCCCGGATGCCAGAACACCACTTTGGGGTCTGTATATAAAAGGTGATTTCAAAAACACCTTCTTGTTAAAATCCACTCCAGTACCATACAGGCAGATGTAATTATTCAGCAAGTAATCATGGGATTAAAACTAGTTCAGAATACCATCAACATGATTAAGATATTCCTTGTCTCCCCTCTCAGCAGTCAACGCAAGACACTATACAACGCCTGTTCTAGTCTATTAAAATATTATTTATGCTGATTAAAGCAAAGCACTAGTGGGAATCAGACATATTGCTAGCAGTCACTGGAAACTTCACAATACAATCTTGTGGCTGCACCTAAAATAGGAGCTGAAATATCCCATTATGCCAGCCAAGACATTCCTGTAATAGTGCTGGAGAAGGCTATAAAATTGTGCCAGACTCAATGGGGGTTTTGTGATGAGGGGGAATATCTAAGTTCTTTAAGACTGAGATTTCTAGACTCCTTATTCCTATCTTCCCACTTTCTCATCAACTGTACATCTAGCCAGTTTCTCTAATCAGTGGGAGATTTTGTCACTTCTATTTCTAAATCTGCCATATTTTGTAAATGCAACCATGGGCAAGTCACTTTGAATCATGCACACCGCAGCTTCTCTTTATGGAAATTGGGGCTAATGCCTACCTCACAGACGTGGAGTTAGAGTCATTTCACTGTTAGTAGAGATCTCTTAGTTCCTTGGATGTACTTTTTTAGGCAATACAGTGAACATTCTTACTTGGTTAAGCATTGTACAAAGAGGGTGATGAACGTGAATAAATAATATACACAGCAATAAGTATAGTACAAAATCTCCAAGCACAGAAAAAAGAGACTAAATTTTTACCTAAGAAAAATGCTACCGTCTCTGAAAAAGATGAGAGCAATATACTAGGAGCCACATCTCCTAGAATTCTGCCGATCTGCTTATCCAGAGTTTCACCTGGAAGACGCTCATCTCTCTGTTTTAAGGAAATGTAATTCACTCATTAGGGATTAAAGTAGTATATTTTCAGAGAAACTTCTCAAAAGTATGGAACAAAAGGCATGTCAAGTCAATGTTATGTATTTATAGTAAGTCAGTGCTTCTAGTGACAGCCATCGAGACAGAAGCTCTCTCTTTACCCACTGAGTAGCTACAAAGCCTGAGCAGCCACAGCATGAGCTTCACTACACTGCCCTAGCAATGCATTTCAACCCAAACCTAGAAGGCCCATAGGGATGAAAGGGTAATTCAGTCTCCCATTCAAATGCTTGGTCTTTGCTGAGATGCCACAAGGGTGCCAGTTATTTCTGATGGGTTTTGGAGACAACTGTCAGCTAGAAAATGGATTCACCACCACATTTTATAAAGCACGGTCCTCATGCTCAATATTACATAAAAACAGACACTATTTCAGCCCCATTATCCAGCTCACCTACAGTCTACCAAGGTGATGGTAAAAAGTGTGAGATGATGGTGAAATCTTTCACCACTGATTGCTGTGAGGCCATGAACTGTATCTCTGCCTATAATTTACAGTCCAGAGGCCAAAAATCATTTTAATTCTTCCAAAAGTAAAGAGCTGCATCAGCAACATTCTTTACACTGAGAAACTGCAAGTCACTAAATAAATATCATCCTTGCTCTTCTCCCACAAATCAACTCTCAGGACAAACCTCATCCTGCGAGGTGCCAGGCACCTTCAACTTCTACTGCATTCAGTAGAAGGGTATTCAACACCTCACAGGATGGAGGCCCTAAAGTAGGAGCTAATATAGTACGTACACATTAAAAACACAAAAGAGATCATTATAATACCTGAAATGTCTGAACTATAATGAAGATGTTGTCTACCCCAACAGCCAGCACCAAAAATGGAATGACTTCAATAACAATCAATGTTAATGGGATTCCAAAATAGCTGAAGATACCCAAAGAACATGCTACTGAACTCAATACCATCAGGATGCCTGCAATGCCCAGAGAGATTTTTGAATCCACCTGACAAATGAACAAAAACAAACACACACAATATTAACTGTAATGAAAATACATCCATCAAAGCCATTCCAACCACAATATTTTGGAACATATCTCCCAATCTAGGAGTAAACTCTTGACTTGTATGATAAAATAAGTAGTTTTACTAATTACACTGAGGCTGCCTACAGCATGGCCCCTTTTAAACATTCAGGATTATGTTATTTGAAACGGAAGAGCAAAACCGCACCTAATTTGAAAGGCCTTGGTTCAGGAATGACTTAAAATGCCTTATTATTTTAAAAAAACTTTTGTCATTAAAGGGGGATGTGATGATGGAAGAAAAGGGGATCAAGTGCGACACTGATTTCCAAGTTTCTTCTCTTTCTTAGAAAAAGACAAGCCGTTTGTAACCCAGAACACTCTGGTAAGACCAACAACAAAAATCTAGGAATGCTTTATAATATTGCTAATACCACTAGCGGATATTAAAATACTGATCATGAAAACTAGTCAAAGTTGAGATTATACTATTTAACAAAATAAAGGTGTTACAAAGATTAGTGTTCTAACTTATTTTAAACGCTATGTGCTGTACACACCCTCACAAACAAATGTAAGGAGTTATGATTATGATGTATATTATTTTCAACATAAACTAAGCATACCATAAATCTGTTGCAGCTTTTGATGTCTCCCAGGGCTATTGAGATGTACAGAAACATGACAGCATAGCTAATTACAACAGTCTTGATATCACTGTTACTTTCACGGTTTATCTCATCTTCAATACTCCGTTCAGCAGAGAATGAAATGGTTAAGTTTGGATTCTGGTAGTTTTTCACAAAGCTGATAAACCTGAAAAGAAAAGCAAATGTTTTCTTAAAAACACCAAGCTAAGAAAAAGAAGAAACCACATCTTTTTCAAACATACATACAATACACCTACCCATCAAAAGACAGAGTTGAGATGGTAGGAAAAGGTTTAAAAACATCAAGGTAAGTCTTTAATGTTAAGCAGGCCATAACCCCTTCCGCACAAGAGCACATGGTATTTAAGAACACACTTCTCTAGATCTTCCACTTTTATCATGGTGAACATCTGAAACACTTCCACGTAACTGATGGTGCTGTGGAATGAGTGGAGGGCATGGCTTAAATAAGTGTATGACAGATCTGCATCCCAAAACTTTGGATCATTTCCTAGCACCAAATACCTACCTTTCAGGCAGGTCTACACACAGTTGCATCAATTTAAATAAAACATGTGATGTTAAACCAATTTATCAAAACTGGTACAACTTTGTGTGTGGACATTCATATCACTTTGGTTTAAACCTGGCTTACAGGTGCAAGCCAACGTAAGAGTGCCCCTGCACAAAGTTGCACTGGTTTAACATCTCACTTCTACTTAGACGAGCCCTTTGCTCTCCTCTCAGCCCAGAAACATGCAGCTGAGTGGAGTTTATGATGCTAAACCATTAGACACCAATTAGAAATGCACTCTACCCCAACCACCGTCTCCATCTCATCTTCCACAAATATAGGAATGATTTTCTTGTAGCTTATTCTCTCTCAGAGTAAGTTGCCATACAGAACTGATACTTGTTTTTGTAAACCCAATCTCAGTCCCTTGATGTGACAATGACTTATTTACTCAAGGAGAAAGTGAGTCTCTACAAAGAAACAGAAAAGCAATGTTCTCTAGAGTTTGAAATTAAATTAGTCTTGTTTTCAAATACAGGCAATTGAAAAAAGGTTCACAAGATCGACTGCTACAACTACTGAAGTAAATCTACTTGTGAAACTGAAAGAGTCTGAACTGAGACAGTTATTTCAGTGAGACCTACATAAACGTTTTCACAAGGGTTTCTCAGTTGCTGGATAGCACTTTGCTGACAAGAGCACAGAGATACAACTCTTGGTTTATGTGCCAAACAAGGATCTCATCAGAAACAAAAAGTTATACAGAAGTGGAAGTTTATATTTTTGATTCAGCTTTGTATGATCACTGGCACAGTCAATCCTAAATCAATGTCACACTTCAAATTTATTCATAGAAGCATTCTATACTCTCAGTGCATGTTTAGAACATTGTTGTCTTTGCTGTGAAGTCTGCTAAGCTCAGAGAAAAAATGAGGTTATTCCAACTGTCAGTCTAGTCTTAATTACAAGAAAAACTTACTCTTTTTCCCAGGCCAGAGCTCTCATCAGCTTGTGTGTATCATTGTAGTAATTGTGGACAGGGAAGGTAATAACGAGGGCTGTAGCATTATTGTAGTTTTCATCTATATGTAAAAAAGGAAGAGGTTGGAAGGAGAACACACTAAAACCCACTATGAAAACATGACAAAGATCTTTCTTTGTGAAGAAGGTGGGGCACTTCTTGTAAAGTTCTCTTTGATTTTAATGGGATGTTGTTTCAAACAACTCATTTCCAGTCTCTGGCATCCCACTGAATCCAATCTGCTTAGTCACCTGCAACCACTCCTCAGATTTCAGGAACACCCATAAACTATTACGGAGAAACTGCCTGCAGGGACACATGGGCGGATGAGAATTTTGGAGTTCATCCAAGGAGAAACATTCTTGACTGGCTAAGTGTGATATCATAAAGTTCTAAGAAAGGTAATCCTGAAGTCATTCATAACCTAAATAAAGCAATTGATATTGTGCCTATATATCTAGCGCAGGGGTGGGCAAACTACAGTCCAGGGGCCACATCCGTCCCAACAGAAGTTTTAATCCAGCCCTCAAACTCCTGCCGGGGAGCAGGATCAGGAGCTTTCCCTGCTCCGGCACTCCAGCCAGGGAACAGCGTCAGGGGCTTGCCCCGCTCCACATGTCTCCGCATGGCTCCTGGAAGTGGTGGCATGTACCCCACGCTGGCTCCTACATGTAGGGGCAGCCAGAGAGCTTTTCATGCTGCCCCTGCTCCAAGCGTGGCCCCCGCAGCTCCCATTGGTCAGGAACCGTGGCCAATGAGAACTGCAGGGGCAGCGCCTGCGGATAGGGCAGCGCACAGAGCTGTCTGGCCGCACCTCCGCTTAGGAGCCAGGGAGTACATGCCACTTCTTCCGGGAGCTGCTTGAGGTAAGCGCTGTCTGGAGCCTGCACCTCTGACTCCCTCCCATAACCCAACTCTCTGCCCCAGCCCTGATCCCCCTCCCATCCTCCAAACCCCTTGATCCCAGCCTAGAGCACCCTACTGCACCCCCAACCCCTCATCCCCAGCCCCATCCCAGACCCTGTACTCCTAGCCGGAGCCCCTTCCCATATCCTAACTCCTCATATCTGACCCCACTCCAGGGCCCGCACCCCCTCCCACACTCCAACCCCCAATTTCATGAGCATTCATGGCCCTCCATACAATTTCTATACTCAGATGTGGCCCCCAGGCCAAAAAGTTTGCCCATCCCTGATCTAGTGTGTAAGAGATGAGCATTCCTGTTCACCCCCCTCTCAAATTATGCCACAATTTAAAAAAAAAAAAAAAAAAAATCAAAGTAACAAGTGACATTAACTTGTACACAAACTCTGATCCCTTAGCACTGAAGTTCCAATGAGTTACCATTTATTTAAATGGAACAAGACTGGGCAATCAGAGAAAGCATGAAGTTTCTCAGAGTGAACACTGATCACATGTAATATGTTTTTGATTGAAATTACTGTGATTAGATTCACCTTGACCCTACCCGATTACTCACATTAAATATTCAAAAGGGACACTGTCAAGGTCAACGAGGCCAAATTTTATTTTGGAGGCACCATATCGTGTTCATTTTAAAAATAATCCCACTCCTCCCAGTCCTGAGTATCTAAAGACTTCCCTAAAATATTTACTTTTCATCGTTACCCCATCTCTTCTGCTCTGTTCTAAGTGATCCAAAAAGCCAGAGCACATCCCACCATCCCTCAAACTCTTGTCTATTTCATTTCTTCCCTCTAAATCTTTTAAATATTGCCAATAAACCAACACACACATACACAGAGAGCTTTCATAGGGCAGGTGGAACTCGGGGGACACAGTATGTTCTGTTCTGAATATTTAGCAGGAACTAATTTTTTTTTTTTTTTTAGTAATATGCCACAATATTAATGGTCTTTCTGAAACAGTTTGTTTCCATCCCTCCCAGGTGAAATCTAGGAGAAAGTCATTACATCCTCACATGACTATCTCATCATTCTTGCAAGCAGGCAATTTACCAGACCCCAACTCTCTGGAATACATTTATACAGCACCATAAGATGTCCATGGAACTTTACAAGTAAACAGAAGGCATTCACAAAGGTGAAGAGACAAAGGGAACAGAGTACAAGTTGTACAAACCTACAAACAAAGACAGTGACATAATTTAAGAAGTAATCGACCTTAAGTACACAAACAATATTTCCAGCTCTATTTACAATTACACCTACCATCATATCCTCCCAACACAAGCCATGGAAAGACAGGTCCACCAAATGTTCCCAAACAGGGATCATGAAGCTCACTTGTATCATTTACAGATGCTGGGGCCCTGCAAAATATATTCACAATTTATTGATTTTTTTTTTTTTAAATAATCTGATATTTGGGAGTGCAAAGCAGCATTGAAAATTTGTACACTTACATATTGTTTACAGTGTTACAGCGATTATGCTGGGTATTGGTGTGACAGAGCAATAATTACATTTGTAAACTGAACACAAAATTTGCTTGCTTTGTGATGTAAACTCGAAGGTGAAAGCTTATCTGTAAATTACTTATTGTGGTTTAAAAAATATTTTAAGCTAAAAAAATCTTCAAAAAACTAGATTTCTCAGGTGAAGCCTTTTAAAATTGTTAGTACAAAAATATTTTATTTTAGAAAAACACTTTTCTCTCCTTAATGCCCTGAAGAAATAAGCCAGGAATCCTCATGTTGCTGATTTGAAGCAGAATAATATCTTGCATTTTTTCCAGGTGGTGGGGTTTGCTCAAGCCTCTGTATGAGTCTCTGGTGCTGCATCCATCACTATGACTGTGAAAAACCCCATTGGAGTGCTGGTAGACATGGAAATGCAGGAAAAAGATGCTCTACTACCAATCAAAAGTACACACACAGATGGCATTCTATCAAATAAACCAGGAAAAAAATTCAGAGGCTGCTGGCATTGGATACAGCATGTCAAATGGGAAGAAAAAAAAAAAAAACACCACCAACCCCAAAACAGTTTTTAAGAGTCCATCCGTACACAAATATTTTTAAAGCATGTATTTAGTGGCTCTGCTTACCGGACACAGTACAAGAAGTGAGTGTGGTAATCAGCATAGACAAAGAACTCATCCCCAACTGAATGATTTAGAATGGAGTAACTGTTCTGAAAGTAGTTGAGCACACTCAGGATAGTGCAGTTGTTATTGTAGGGAGTAAGAGGAGCCAGGCAGATATCCTTCAGCATTACAGTCTCATTGTCATAAGCAGCAGTTATGTTTTCAATAGCATTCTGCAAATCTAGCACCTGAAACAAAACACACTATAACTCAAAACAGCACTGTCCGAAGGCATTTGGTGGAGCGGAAAGAGCATTTTTCTTCTCGGTGTAAGATCAAATACTTTTATAAGTCATGGGGCATTTTTGGCGGTTTCTGAGCTGGGTACCATGCTCTTAATATAAGCACACAGCAAATGATGAAGCAAAATGTGGTTTTCATTCTAAGTACTAGAGGAGTATTTTTCATACATCTTGAGGTTCAAAGCAAGTGGGAATGAAGGTACAGGAGCGGCAAAGTCGGGGAAGGTGATTAGCCCTTTGCTGCAAGGCGGATTCGAAGTTCTTGCAGTCTCTTTGCTAACTCCAGAGGATATTTTAGATATTTATAACAGATTAGTTTTTGGTGGAAATTCACATTATATGCTAACTACATAGGCAAAACAAAACCCAGCTTCATACTGATAATTAATCCCTTTTAGGGTCTTACAAGTATTGCGAAACACATTGCATTCACAGCTCTTCCACATAGATAGGCCTGCAAAACCCATGTTACCTGATATAGGATATCTTTGTCAAGCGGAGGCCCAAAAGGCACATCAGCTCCTGATGGGTATGGTGAGTAGATGTGTGGCTTACTGTGGGGAGCTTGAATAATAAGTTGTTCAGTACGGAAGAAAGGTCCAAAGTGAGTGTCAAAGTACTGCTTCTCCTTGCGAGCTTGGCTGCTTGGGGCTGACCAAAGGTCTACAGGGTTTGTAGTGATTTTGATATACACCAGGCCTGAACAGCACATGGCAATGAAGACCAGAGAAAAGAGAACAACAGGCCGTGGATTTCGAACACAGAAAGCCCCCCAGGACATGAATGTGAGCCGTAAACAGTTCTCAAACCTCTCACCAAGTCTTTCACCACAGGAAGCCTCACCTGTAGGAAGAGGAGATACAAGATCCAAACTATTAAAATGAACTGTTTTCTTATCCAGTAATTTCTTTGGATCAGTCAGATGCTTCCAGGCATTCTTACAGAGAAGATCATTTATTGATTCTAGATTTTTTTTTTTTTTTTTAAAACCACCATGAACCAAAGATAAAGGTCTTATCAACAAAGGGGCTCAAGCAGGAGAAAAACTGCTAAAACACTCTTCTAGCTACAACAGTTTCTCACAATGTGGCAAGCCAGTGTGGCACAATTAGATGGAACCATGTTTATAAAAAACATGCTAATAGTAGTCCCTCCTACACTTGAGCATACCCATGATTGGCAGGATTAGAGGCATCGGAGCTTTAACACTTATTTGTAGTGTGGATGGGACAGGACATTCGTAGAACATTAAAATCATGTTAGGTCATGACATGATTCTCTATAATTATGCTGTCCTAATCACAGGAGAAAGTAAAAATTATACCTAAGAATGCCAAACAACTATACATCGGCATGGCTAAATTTTCAAGTGTATATGGACCCACGACTTGGCCCCATCCACAATGATGAGCCAAGTGATGTCAAAAAGTAGTTTAGGTGGGACTGTACTTAAATGTTACTCCCAAATTCTATATAAAAAGTCAGCAAGACAATGAAAGTATGAAGAAAGTGCAGAAAAACTGAACTAAGATGAACCAACTAGGGCAGGAATGTTGGACTAGGTGGTCTTTTGGGGTTCCTAAAATGTCTCAGACTCTTGTGGTCCACATCTCAGAGAAGGAAATAATATCTAATCAAACCCTATCATTATGATTCCAGACATACCGTTGTCATGGCGAGAATTAACAGAGAAGGCTATATTGCTGTCAATTGGAGTGTACTCTGAGACAAAATGCCTTTTTCTGTAAAAACAAAAAACGGATCATATATTCAGTATGTGGTTCTCTTGCAAAAAAATCAAGACAACTGTTTTCTAGCACTGTACTATTGCAATAAATACAGTAATAGAGGTGAATCAGGAGATCCAAAGTCTGGATCACAATTGGCAAGCATTCCACTTTAAGTCCATCTCTAACCAATATCATCACAAACAACAATATTTCACTATAAGCTTTATGCATCTTAAATTTGTCACATTTTAGAAACGAAGGGAAAATTAGGGTATATCTAAACTCACCTTAAACTTAGATCATTAAGAAACTATTTCTGGAAATTTTGGGTTTAATGTTTTAGGCTAAAAAGTTTGCCAACAGTTTTTTTTTTTTTAAATGCAAGTGTAAAGACTGAAAGACCAGAAGCTCCCTCTCACCCTGTGTCCCCCCCACCCCCCCTGTCTCTGCATTATTCTCCAACACTACTACTAAGGCCATCCCTGAACAGACCCATATGGTCACACAACTTCTTTAAACCCCCTTTCTGAAGAGCCAACTCTGATGTGACACCCGCAAGAAAACCACCAACCCATAATGGCTAAACTGAGGGACAGCCAGGAAAAGTCTATACATATGAAGCTAAACAAATAGCCAAGTGTACATAATATATAAATACTGTATACATTTCCTTGCGACCTTAGCCATCCACCTTTCATGTTGTTCATCCTGTTAGATAACCTCTGCAGGGCAGGAACCACATCTACTTCCATAGTCTACAGTTTAAATAATGTATTTAGGTTTGTTTCCACTTGTGACTATCAAAATCATCTTACCACAGTATGAACGTTAAAAAGCTCTCCCTTGAAAATTCTTCCTAACCCCAAAATGAACTTCACTTATATACACGCAAACAGGGGAAACATAATATTGCAGCATGTCCCAAAAGTCACAAAATCCAGGCTCACGAAAACTACAGGCAAATATAACTTCCACAGTGAAGGACTGACCCACTACTGAACAGTCACCATCCACATTCAGTTAAATCCATTAGTGAGTTGCTGACTCTCTAATTGCCTTCAGTGAGTCAGCAAAACCCACTTAATCCTTTCACAGCTGTCAGTCAGGATACTTAGAGCTTCGTAACCCAGAAGTCAACTGGTAGCCAGTGTAGATCCAAGCATTAATGTGTTTTGTGGTCTTGTCTACATTAGATGTGTTGCAAGCACTTACTTCTATTGTAACACACATGTCCGAATACAAAGTTCCTTTAAGATTACTGATCATATTCCATAGATATGTGCCAAGTCTTTAGCAGACCTAATGGATCATCACCCCTCTTGGTGACCAGTCTTCTGTTGCAGATGGTTACTCTCACAAGCCCCAGCTTTGCAAAGAGAGCTGCCTGTAAATGTACTTAACAAGCTTACACTTGTCAGACTGGCTAGCCTGCCCACACCACATTACAAGTTTCAACGATTTGATTGTACTGTTGCAAGATGTTACAGTTCTCTAGGGTAGACAAGCCATTTGTGAGATAATGCTTAGTAAGCGGGCTATGTTTACCATCAGTTCAACAGCTTTTGTTTTTAGTTTTGTTTGGGGTATTTTTTTTTTTTTTTAGAATTCAATAGGGATGAAATCAACACTCATGACCATTTGTCACAAGGCAATTATTGTTTATTACACTTCCCACTGTATCACATTGTTACGGGTCTGTATATTTATACTTCCACAGCTACAACAAGGGCTTTTGTCAAAATTTATACATGGAGTTCTATTATTGCCACTACTGAGCCTTTGGAAAACAAAAGTCTCCCGCTGTTGCCACAGCACTGTGTAAACCAACCAGTGGAGACTGGCCTCTCGAGTTTTTCCTCCACTGAGTGTGCCTAAACAGCAAGCAAACAACTGCAGATGGCTCAGCTCAGCTAACTTAGGCTTGCAAGCTTCAGGCTGTGGGGGACATTTGGGCTCAGGCTGGAGCCGGGCTCTGGGACCCTCCCCCTTTGCAGGGTCCCAGAGCTCTGGCTCCAGCAGAAGTCTGAATTTTATTAAGATGTTAAAATTAAAAAAAAAAAAAAAAAGGTACAGAGTTTAAGCACAGAAGTTTCTGGTTATCAGGGAATAAGGTACAGATCATCAAGGGGTGCAAAATTCGGTTTAGGATCGGATGGCATAAGGAATACATAATCTGAAATATCCCCGATGGGGGGTAAAAGATTAACGGGTCAAAAGTACAGACATTGAAATATGAGGGTATGTTGTTCATATAATGGCTATGTTCAGGTGTGGAGTATAATGAGTGGATACGATGAAGAGGATGGCTTTACCCTCATTTGGTGACATTTAATGTTCAGTGAGTTTATGGTCCAATAGAAAAAGTCTCTCGGTCCCTTTCTCATAATTGATGCACGATGTCATTGTGGCTCACACCTCCTGGTACTGTCGGTGGACAGTGATGTGTTTGATGTAGATGTCCCTGGACCATCGGATGGTGTCCGAGACCATGACGCACCACATGAGCCATGCATAGCATCGACCAATCCCACAGGTCCACAGCACACGCTCGTTGCAGGGGTCCCAAGCGCCCAGGGCTCAGACAATCAGGGCATCTATCTGCACTTCGTAGCCCTTCGCTCTCAAGGTGTCGGCCAGGGGGGTGTATTTTTCCAGCTTACGAGCTCCGGCTTCACAGAAGGCCGGGATTCTGTTCTCAAAGGAGACCGTGACGTTGACGAGGATGATCTTTTTCTGAGCCTCGTCAGTGACTACTATGTCAGGTCGCAACTGGCTGTCAGTACTGGGGATGGCACAGTTCACAGTGATCTCCCCCAGGCGTGGTGCGACGGCTTTCACCAGGTGGTTCTGGATGGCATTGTGGCGCAGCTGCCAGGCTCTGGAGTGGGGCTTGCAGCTGCACAGGACGTGGGGCAGGGTCTCGCTGGAGTAGCTGCACTTCCTGCAATGCTCGTCTCAGTTCCCGTGGTGGAGGACTCTGTTGAGAGGGACGCAGTTGAGCCAGGCACAGTGGATGAACCGCCAGTCAGCGAAACGGGTGAAGCTGTCCCCGGCGAGGAAGTGGTTGCTAGTGTCCCACTTGCTGGTCAGTTCGAAGGCTTTACCCTGGTCCAGTTTACGCTTCAGGGTTTCCATGTACAGTGAGTGGATGGCTGCCTTCAGGGTTCTCTCCAGCATGCCCCTGGCACTCGGGATGACAATGGTGTTGTCTTTGGACCTGATCTGAGGCACCAGGACTCCCAGCTCCTGGCGCTCCTCGCACCACTCCCAGCGGCAGCCGATGCACTTCCCCAGGTGACGCGTGGCATTGCGAGCATGGGACCACAGTGAAGCGATGTCGTGCCCGTCCCATCTGAATTCACCATCCAGGGAACCACTCAGGAAGGTGGCGATGTCTTGGGTGGAGGGGGCTCTGTCAATCCGCTTCTATCGTGTCATGGAGGGCGTTTGCCGCAATGTTCCCTACCATGGCGTCGGGACACGTCAGCAGGCCGAAGGCGTGGGTGATCACCGCGATGTCACACAGGTTGCCCATGTGGGGGACATTGGCACAGCCATGCCTGTGGGCAACGCAGACCAGCTCATTGCTGGCTCTCTGGGGAAGGAATAGCCACTTCTTCACCAGCTGCCAGACGATTTTGTCTGCCTTGTTGAGGGGTACCTTCGCCACAGCGGATCCCCTTAGGAAGAACGAGATGCAGGGGATCAGGAAGGTGTTCAGGGCATTTATCTTCAGCCACGGTACTAGCAGGGAGGCGTCAATCTTGGCGTCATCCTGCAAGATCTCCTGGATGGTGTCCTCAGGTGTCTGCTGGACACGGAAACCCGTCGGCATGCCAAGGTGCTGGTACACCTGCCCCTCTGCCAGGGAGATGACAGGCTCGCCCTGGATCTGGAACTCCGTCATCTGCACCGAGTCCCTTTTGCTGCCATCGATGTGGAGAGTTGCACACTTCTTTGCATTGAAGCGGAGCCCCATCCAGTCAGCAGCTCGACTGGTGGCATCTAGCATACGTTGGAGGCTCTCTGGGTGATCCACGGTCAGGACCAGGTCATCCACATAAGCCAGGACGCTCACCCTCTCACCGTGGAGGTTGAAGCCATCTGTGCCATTGGAGATCGCTCGCAGCAACGGCTCCATGGCGAGGTTAAAGATGATGGGGCTGAGGGGACAGCCCTGCTTAACTCCGCTCCGGATCGGGATCTCAGCAGTCTCCCCTTCAACCGAGCAAATGGTGGTGCTGCATCCCTCGTACACCTCGCGGATCACACGAAGAAAGTTCTCTGGCATCCCAAACACCTGGAGCATGGCAAATTTTTAGCCCCACAGCCTAAGCTCCGTGAGCCTGAGTCAGCTGACCAGGCCAGGGATTTTTTTATTTCACTGTAGATGTACCCACTATGTCACCTAGACTTTCACTTCCACTGTTGGTATACTATAGTTATCAATGGTGGAAGTGCTACTCTACAGTCTAGCTACAACAGTGGGAGGTTTTTGGTTTTTTTTAAACTCTTTGACACAGGTTTATTTTTACTTGCTTGTAACTTTCTGAAAAGTTCTTTTTTGGGCTTGAAAAGTTTCCAAAGCTTTGTCTCAGCCCACAGGTGATTTATTTATTTTTGAGGATAGGCAGTAGATAGTAGGAGAGGGCTCCCATTTTTGTATTATGGGAGAATGAAAAGTATATACACTTTATGCTGAAAGTTGTAAAATTTAAGCTCCCCCAAAAACAAAAGACTGAAGAAAAATACTCTAAAGTTAACATCTTGCTAGTTCTCAATGAGGAAGAGTCTCTGCAAAGAATAAACTGATGGTATAAATAATTTTCAAATTCAAGTTAGTGAGCATGCATAGTAGCTGTCTCATGGGACTTCAGCAGGCCTACCAGAGACGACCTTTGGGATAAAACATATAGGATTAGATAACTGCATGTTCTCCCTGCCTGGTCTGACCTGGCACAACAGCTGCTGCTACATGCATTAGATTGTAAGACTCCCAATGAAATGCACAACAAGATCTTCCACTTGCCTTTGATCTTTCCCTTGCAGGGACAGGTGAAAAATCAGGAACATGAAAGTAGTTTGTGTAGCCTGCTATTTTCAGCTCTTTTCCACAGCTGCATCAGAATTCCACAATTTTCTGAACATTTTACCATACCCCCCAAGAATTTAGTTCCCAACTTTTTCCTGTTAGAAGTATGCACCTATGTCATTGAGAACAGCTGCCTCCAACAAAATCTAGTATTCTGGTGCTCTGCTAACCCACCCTTGCTGAAAACTGTCCCCAGCCAAAACAGCAGCAAAGCTCTGAACTCATCTCTCTGCATTCACTTCAGGTTCCAAACTTAATTCAGGTGGACCATTTAAAGTGATAATGAATACAAGGAATGTCCTCTCTCCCCAATGTTCTTACAAATGAAGAAAACAAAATGCAATAGACTATGCTAATGTAAGTTTAAATGCACAAAGTCAGGAAATGAAAAGATCAAGGTTATACAAATTAATGTGACTGAAAATATTCAACTGCATATAAATACACACTGTATATGGCTAAGTTACTGAGCACTCTGACTTTTTCATTTCTAATGTAATTTAAGATTTTATTTTTTTTAAACATACCTATATTGGTAATGTTAACAATTTAATAAGCTACTCCTACACTGTACATGAAAACAGTACTATTGTTCTTACCACAAAACTGCTTACTTTCCCAGAGTGCAAAATAATTTTTGAACATGTTAACAGAAAAAATAAATGAGTTTATTTGTATCAATATTGAGCATTTTGAATTGCCTGTTTACCTGTAACACCAGACTCCAAAAATGACTGCAAAAAATACAAGTAAAAATCCCATGTAGGAGATCCACATGATGACATACATAGCATCCAAACCAAGCAAAAGCCAAGGTGCAGGAGGTGGAGGGGGCTGAGGTTTGGGACCACAAACAAGGGAACAGTCCTGACAGCTGCATGGTCCTGTAACATCATCCATAGATTCATTACAGCCTTTGGTAGCATTGTTCATAGGACTCATTCCACGGACAGAAATATCTAAGAGCAGAGAAATTAATTATAAATGTGAAACTTTCATTTCATTTCTGTGTTTCTTTATTTTTAAAAAAGTGGTATTGCCATCCCCAAATGTTCAAAATTCACAAGTCAAGCCCCACCAAAATCATTAGATATTTGCCATTTGATTTTCGAGCCTTCAGGATTCACTCATCACATTTTTAGAATTTTCTCCACAACCATGAGGGCTAGAAACTTACTTTTAAAAATATGAAAGCTGAGATCCTCATAAAATCACAGGACCAAAGAAGCTGGGGCTTTAAGAAAAGCCTCCACCATCATAAAACTAGCAATAAAAGATGTGAACTTTGGCAATATAAAGGTGATTCTAAAGCAACAGTATGAAGTGGTTTTTAAAAAATATATATAAATTAAAATCTTTGTTTTCTTCACTTTTAGCACCAAAAAAAAAAAATCACACTTAAAACACATGTAACACTTTACAGCGTGCAAATTCAACATATTTGGAAAAATTTGTACTCAGATATAAAGAGGAAGGACTGTTTACACTACACTAGTGGTTCTCAGCCTGCAGACCACTTGCAACCCAATCAGCACACAGCTCTGGCCCATATTAGATATAGATATATATAGATGCGACCCACATAACATAGAGAGCTGCATATGCAGCTCAGGATGGTAAATAGTTGGCATAAGCCACTGGTTCTCAACCTGCTTCTGATGAACTGGGGGAAAACCCTCCCCCCCACACACTTTCAGCACTTGTCTACACTAGAGAAAGGGGTCACGGTTAGGTCCAGCTTCACTAAAAATGTTAATTAACTTTGACCACTTTTCTCACGGCATGGCTACACTTGCAGATGTAGAGTGCTGGGAGTTAAACCAGTCTTTGGAGACTGCAGCAGGGAAAACACTGCCGTGTGTTTACACTGTCCGATTCAAGCGCACTGGTGTGACCATGTTAGCAGCTCTTGCAATGCACAGAGAGCAATGCATTGTGGTAGCAATCCCAGCGTTCAAGTGGCTGCAACGTGCTTTTCAAATGGGGAGTGTGTTGTGTGTATGTGGGGGGAGAGTTGGTTTTTGGGGTGCTGAGTGTGTCAGCATGCTGTCTTGTAAGTTCAGACAGAAGCAGACCTCCCTCCCCCTCCCCACATACGCACACAGCAAGCAGCATTTCACAGTAATGGTTGCTTTGTCCGGGAGCTGATAAGCATGCCAGCTGTCAGAAACAGAGCTTTGAAAGGGAATATCTACATTCCTACAGCTGAGTTCAAAACAACAAGAGTGGCCACTTGACTTCAGGGGATTATGTGACTGTTCCAGAGGCCAATCACAGCACAATAACGCAACACCTCATTCACACTGACACCCGGGCGTTTCAGCTGGGGCGCAGCAAACGTTACGCTGCTCGTGGAGGTGGATTATCAGGAACGCTCCAGCTGCAGAGTCTGAGCGCTCTAAGTGCCTTGCCAGTGTGGACGGGTTGGGTTAGGGAGCCTGGGGCTGCTTTAATGCGCTCTAACTTGCAAGTGTAGCCAAGCCCTCAGAAATCTAAACTATTAAGAAATACTGCAGAGATTTTTAAACTGCTTGCCTCTTAAATAGCTCACCTCTTACTACTGAATGAAAGATAGTCAGAATTTGCTGTTCTAATCACTATCAAAAGAGATAATTATCTACCTTGCTATGTTGTTTCAGTGTAATGACGTGCTTCTCAACAACACTAACATTCAGCAACAATCACCAAGAAGCCAAGACAATTAAAATCCTCTCTAGTTCAGTATTTTTATAAAAGGTATATAATTTATACTGCCGTAATATACTAGTCTCGTGTTATTCTAATACATTGGATTTTACTACCACAACAATGCATAGTGTAAACATCTATGTTTAGGACACAGGCCATACACAGAAGAAAAAAAGTTCAATTTCTTACCTGAAAAAATAGGAATGATGCTGAAAGGAGTCTGTCCATTATTCTTACTAAACATGTACTCAATCCAGTTGGTAGCATTGCAGTCTTTAGCATCTTTCCCACATAGCAGCCCCAATGCTTTAACATTACTTGATGGTGCTTCCACATCTTTGCAGGCATTATACATGGCTAGAAAAAAAGCGTTATTAGGAAAGTATAAAAAGTCCATGCTATTAAACAAAACAATATAATTTTTAAAGTTTATTTTGCATGTTGAATTCTGGAAGTAAACAAGCCCAAATTTAGTTCTTTAAATTTACAGAAGATGCCTTAAGCTTTAAACCGCAGGTGCAGAATTTACATCCAGATTTGGGGACGGGGGGAGAGAGAGAGAGAGAGAGAACTGATTTTAATCAAACCTAATGTACTTAATGGAGGAATTTCTAGGGATACTCAACCCTGAGTACCTAAAAGGAGGAGGATGTTCCAGGAGGCCCTCCTAACTACCACATGAAGTACATTTTTATTATTCAACCTTTCATTCCAAATAATCTCGTACATAGCATGAACATAAGAAGCGACTGAGAGGCCAAATCTACCTTATAATTACAACTGACTCAGGAGACTCAGTTACAATAAGGTTCAAATTTGTAATGTCGATTGAATTTAAGTGTTTAACTGGGCTAAAGCCTTGGACAGCTCACACTACAAACTGGAATTACGTTAACTCAGTTGCAATTATAAACAGACAGGGCACTCCACACAGTTTTCTTTCAGACAAAATGAAGCATTCAAGTACAATTTAGAATTTTTACACTTCTGTAAGAATAATATTTGTCTTAATTTCTTGTATACTCCTAAATATTGGAAAAACACTAGGACTAATATTTTGTCAATTATTTTTAAGTAGCAGTGTTTTATGAAAACAGGACCAACTGTACTGCACAGTCTCTAGACTTCATTTGTCACACTGAAACAAAATATAATTTTCTACCACAACTGTCAAAAATGAAAGTCCTACACCAAACCTTGACGCCGCTATATGTTCATGCAAGACTTCATGGTTTCTCTCAGACTTGGATGACAATTATTTGTAAGCTTTTCATAAGAGGGCCTATTTCTTATTACAGGTTTTACAGTGTCTAACATAATGGGGACCCAATCTTGATTAGGCTTTTAGGCGCTACCATAATATAATAATAATGCAAAACCACTTCAGCAAAACCAGAGGTGGTCACTTCATAATGGAAATTCTACATTCACGTTAATATTTTAAGCAGCTTATTATTATAAAAGACTTTTCTAAGGGATCAAATGGATAAATTTCCACTCCCTCTCTCCCAGTTCCTCTACTGACCATAGACTTCTTTCAGAAAGACAATGGCATTTATCTGAAAATCTGTGTGGAGTATGAGGAATTCACAATATACCATACCCAAGTAGCATAGTAACTGAACTGGGTTTGCTTACCATTGGCAAAACTCTCTCCAATATAATACTGTAGCTCTGTGATGCTAGCTTTGCTCTCTTTTGTGACAGGATCGTAATAAGGTATCGTTTTTGTAACATTCAAAAAGTCAACTTGATGTGGACTGCAGGTCAACTCACAGAACAGGTTAATTAAATTATAAAAACAAGATGGGCATCTGCAGAAGAAAAAAAGCCAGTTAAACATTGGCTTTGATTCATACACACATGAAATACAAAGAGATCCACTTTGAAGGAAACATTTTACCACGAAAAGTAAATGTTTCTTACAATTAAAACTACTGAGGACTCAAAATATGAGTCATTCAGTCTTGCAAACTACTCTATCAAGACTTAAGCTTAAGTGGTGCATCTACCAATTACATAATAATTCTAGATTTTCCTAATCAAATGTCACTCCTAAGAAGAGTTGTCTCTCCTAACTGCAATTCAGCAGGTTTCAGAGTAACAGTCGTGTTAGTCTGTATTCGCAAAAAGAAAAGGAGTACTTGTGGCACCTTAGAGACTATCCAATTTATTTGAGCATGAGCTTTCGTGAGCTACAGCTCACTTCATCGGATGCATACTGTGGAAATTGCAGAATATTAATGATATTCTGCAATTTCCACAGTATGCATCCGATGAAGTGAGCTGTAGCTCACGAAAGCTCATGCTCAAATAAATTGGTTAGTCTCTAAGGTGCCACAAGTACTCCTTTTCTTTTTGCAATTCAGCAGTGTTGTAAGGATGGAAGAAAGGAGTAAAAACCAACTCAGAGACAAACTTAGGGAGTTGTCCTGTTACCTCCAAAAATGGCAGGAGCTGTAAAGGTGATGTTTAATCTGACTCAGTGTCACTTGAATGCGGTCTACAGTTAGAACAAAAATACCTGTGATGTTAGGAGTTTTACTAAGGGCGGGATAAGAAACAGGACCTTAAATTAAATAGCGGATAGAACGAAGTCTGGATTCCTCTTTGCGTGGGACCCAGACACAACAAAAGGGAGCCCACATTCCCATACTGGTGAACAATAGAAAGAACCACTGTGCCTGAATACAAGTTTCTCCCAACCATTCCCATGAAGTTTTCTTCTTGACAAGCTTTCCCCAGTAACACCAACTTCACTAAGTCACAAAAATGCTATTTTCTTTTTGTCAGCTCATAAAAACAGCTAACAGAATGTGCTTTTATTCACAAATGTTACAAAGTGCTAATCATTTCAAACTGGTTGTCAGCATACCTGGAGAGAAACTGCAGAGGCAGCTGCAAGTTATTTCTCAAAGTCTGAAGCTGCTGAACATTGCAACAAACGCTAACGTTATCAAAGAGTAAACCCGGGCAGAGTTCCTTAAATAAAAAAAGGTCACAAAGCTATTAATTATAATCAAGTGGGAAAAAAAAGTAGGATTAAGGCATTTAACAACTTCATACATAGATGTCAGTAGAAGGTAACTTAAGAGAACACTTGTCATTCTGCTTCTGTGACAAAGAATTTATAAAATCATCATCTTAATTAGAAAGTTGTCAGGATACTGAACTTGACTTAACATGGATTTGTTATGGAAGAGGGGAAAAGAGATTTCTTCTTGCCTGCAAGGGACTGTGTGTCTTTTTAGAGCTGCATGGACACTGTCTGGCTCACCAATTCACCACTATGTAAATACAGTATAAGGGTACTGAAGGAGCAGACAGGATGAAGTGTACACTTCCCAACTGGAATGATTTACTCCTTAAGTTTGATAGTGTAATTTGATGATAAATCTCAGAAGAGATTCCAAAAGGCAAATTTAGAAACCAACAGTCCCGGGCCTACCCCCATCAGCCACTAAACATGAAATATACATATAAAGCAATTTAGTTCAGACTACCTTGAACACTTGGGTTACATCTACACAGCAAAAATAACCCAGAGCAGCAAGTCTCAGAGACAGGGTCAACTGTCTCAGGCTCAGACTGCAGAGCTAAAACTAGCTGTGTAGACACTTGGGCTCAGGCCCTAGGTACTCAGACCCTTCCCCAGTCTCAAAAACTAGGCTTCAACCCTAACCTGAGCATCTACATGGATATTTTTAGCCCTGGGAGCCCAAGTCAACTGAACCAGCCTCTGAGACTCGTTGCCATGGGGTGTGGGTTGGGGGTTTTTGGTTTTTTTTTTTGCACTGTGTAGAGGATTTACCGCTAGAGATCAAAATTTAATCTGAAGATTTGTTACAGAAACTCAGAAGTTTTAGTTCAATGATATACACGGTACTGGAATGGATTTGGCAAGACCTAAAAATCATACAAGGCAGTGACATGCTTGAAAGTGTGCACCAATTTTTTTTAGGCATAACGCAGAGTGGTAAGTATCAGGGGGCTCACCTAAACACTATTAAACAAAGATGTGAAGTCATTGGTGCCATTGCTTAGACCAGCATTCAGTTCCCTAATGTGTGCAGCCATTTCATATTTTAAGGCCCAAGAATTTAGATTATTGCAGAAAATTATATTTAGGTCTTATTACACACATCCCAGCCCATATTCTATTTACCTTCTAGTTTCTAGAAGAACAGTCCAAAAGAAACATACCTGCATTAAGTCATATCCATCCTTTGGTAATGGTATTGGTAGTCCTGTATATTTGCAGTTATATCTTTTACCTTCAGAAGCTATTCCGCACTCCCCATACCAAACACATGATTGTGAAAGTACCTAAATAGAGGAAGTTGTGTCAGATAGTTGCATGGTAAAGAACTATTTAAAAGCAAGAGACTTTGTATCAAAATGGCAAATGTTTCAAATCACAGACTTTCAGAGAATTTTTAAATATTTATAATGGGTGCAGAAAATATAAAATAAGTATGAGAAAGGCCTCTATCTAGACATTTTTCTTTTAATAGTACCAAAAGCAGAGTACTATCAAACTAGAATCATAATGGTTCAGTAGATACTAGACTGTGCAAGTTTTTAAATAGCACACAAAAAAAGCTAAAACAAGACCAGCAGACAAGATAAAATCAGTTTAATTTCACACACACACACACACACACACACACAAAATCACTTTCCTCCTCCAGCAATACATACATATCTTCCTGGCTTGGCTAGTTAAACACACACATTTGCCCATTTGTATTCCCAAAGAAAGCACATTTACTACCCTGTTGGTAGACAGTGACAGGACAGGTGTGGGAAATCACATTGGCAGTGTTATAATATGAAAGGGTTCTAGAGAACTCCCTATCCCACATGGTAGTACTTTTCAATCAAAGACCCCCCAGAAATGAATTTTAATGCTGGATAATATAGAAAAGCACCTGCTCACACAAGTTAAAATGCTCACAGGTGACAGAGCAGTTTGTAACCATTACTGTTCTAAATGCTATAGAAAATATTTGGAATCAGTAATGTATTTGTATGCTGCAGAAATGCATCAAATTAATGTGACAAGTTGATTTATTAAGATGGGAAAGCTGAAATACAAGTTTGCCATCAGTAATTTGCTATAATTTCAAATTCAGAGAAGATGCAGTATATAAACATCACAGAAAGAGCAAGGATTATGTAATGCAAAAGTTTCTCAAGCATGTCTCATTCATCACATGAGAGTCATCTGGTCATGGCAAAATTCAGGGAGTTGTGTTCTCCATCAGCAGCACTCTCCTCCCCGCTCTTAGCTTAAGCGGATTCTTTGTCACCAACATAAGAGCGGTGCAGTGTTCCCCTATTCTCTGTACTGCTTTTAATTAGCTATAGAAAGGAACTTGAAATCACTGTTAGCAATGCACTTAAGAAAGTTGACTTGGTACTAGCTCAAAATTTACACTGTAGTATATCAAGAGTAGAAAAGTTGAAGGGACCTCTTTTTGGAAAGCTTAGCCTGAAATGCTCAGAAGACCACATCTGTATGCCTTTCATTTTTTATTTATTTATTTATTTTTAAACATGAATACATACAATTTCTTACTAGTCCTTTGGATTCTACCATATGTAACTGAAACTGTAGAATTTCTGGTCTCTATCACCATCAAACAACTAAATTGAAAATTCAAAGTTCATCTACTCTGGCAATTTCAACACATGTATCAACGTACAGTACTGTACACTATCCTGTTATTCCAAAAAAAAAAAAAAGTATTTTAAACAGCCTCTAACCCTTTGCAAAAGTACTTGTGCAAATATATAATATAAGCAACACTTGAATGACATCACAAACACGCATTCAGTACATATTACTGCAAGCTTTTCCATTCTGAAAGTTGCATAGGACAGTTTTACAGATAAAGATGGGGCAGAAGTTATCTTCTAAACAACCTTTACTAGTGTTTGTCAAACATCACATGCTTATACTGCAAGGACAAACTCCTATGCTTTGTGCTTGACCATGAATAACTTTGTTCACTAATCCAAGGGACCTCTGACTGTCTCCAAACATAACATTTAAGAACTACACAGAATTATATTAAATGATTCCACAGCATCCAATACACGAAACATTTCTGTACTGGATGACTGACACAGAAACACACCCAAAAGATGAAGAAAAAAAAATGATAGGACATTTGTCAGGGGGAAGAAACTGTACTTACATTACAGTAACTGTAGTTCTTTGAGATGTGTTGTCCCTATATATATTTCACTGTTGGCATGCAATCAAGTCTAGACTATTTTGCTCAGCAGTGTCTGTTGGGGCTGCATTTGCACACCAAGCGTCTACAAGTCTCCAGCCGAGGGCATTAAGGGTGAGACAGCCCCCAACTTTCCCTCAGTTCCTTAATATCTGGGTTCTGCATGGCTATCAGACTCCATAATAGCAGGGAATGGGGGTTGGTCATAGAATCTATCTAGATGTCTCAAAGACCCACAGTTACTGTAGGTTAAATATCTAGTTCTTTTTTGAGTTATTGTAGGACAGCCTTACGAAAATTAGGGTCATCATACAATATCAGGGTTGGAAGGGACCTCAGAAGGTCATCTAGTCCAATCCCCTCCTCAAAGCAGGACCAATCCCCAACTAAATCATCCCAGCCAGGGCTTTGTCAAGCCTGACCTTAAAAACCTCAAAGGAAGGAGATTCCACCACCTCCCTAGGTAATGCATTCCAGTGCTTTACCACCCTGCTAGTGAAAAAGTTTTTCCTAATATCCAACCTAAACCTCCCCACTGCAACTTGAGACCATTACTCCTTATTCTGTCAATTACTGGTCAAATCTGGATGCTTCCACAAGAGAGTAGCACTGTACGAACACCTGTCCTAACACCACATAGCTACTCTACAAGCATCCAGAATGGGAACGTTTTTGAAAGAAGCACCAGAGGTCACTTGTGCCCTAGTCAAGTGAGCTGTGACAGTTTGTTTACACTGACCGTCCGCAGGCACGGCCACCCGCAGCTCCCAGTGGCCGCAGTTCACCGTTCCCGGCCAACGGGAGCTGTGGGAAGTGGCGGGCCATATGTCCCTGCGGCCCATGCCACTTCCTGCAGCCCCATTGGCCGGGAACAGCGAACCACAGCCACTGGGAGCTGCAGGCAGCAGTGCCTGCAGACAGTCAATGTAAAAAAACTGTCTCGCGGCCCGCCAGCTGAGTACACTGACGGGCCGCAGGTTGCCCACCACTGATCTAGGGGATACTCTAATCGGCTTAGTTCTGTTTATACAGAAAGAAAGCACTCTAAGGAAATCTACATGTGGTTTTGAAAGAGGTGCACAACCTGATGTAAATGAAAGACTATTTTTGGTACAAATTTTGGGAAAGGTCTTAATGACATCCTGTCCTTAAGAAAAATTATATGCTGGGGCCCTACGATTGAAGTTTGTACCTCCTCTACACTCCTGGCTGATGTTATTTTGAACAAGAAGTCTGTTTTAATGGAAAGAAAGAACAGGAAACATGTAGCCAAAGGTTCAAAAGATAGGCCCATTAACCCCTTAAGGGCAATATTCAGATCCCAGGGAGCAAGATTTCTTAACTGTGTGCTGGGGGGGGGGCGGGTTGTTTGTAAACTGTCATAAACCCTTTAAGGGTAGATTCATAGAGTTTAAGGCCAGAAGCCACTATTAGATCATCTTGTCTATATCTGCCCACCTGTGTTGGAAGGTGGAGAACTGCAAGATGTACCCTCAACAAGTTCATGGAGTGTTCAGAGTTCTTTAAATTCAGGAGACAGTCAAGTACGTTCGGAATCTATGCTCAAGATGACAACAACTGGCCTTGTGGCCAGGCCAGACCAGACCATGCGGCAGACAACTGTGTAATGTAGACAAGGCCTTAGAAAATGAATTACAAATGACCCATCTTTTTAATGTGTTCCTCTCCCAGACATGATAAACATCAGGTATGCCCATCATCTAGAGGCATTACAGCTTCACATGAAAGGCAATTTTTTGAAGACTGGAGATTAATGTTCAGTCTTAAGTGATTGATCCCAGGACTAGTGGTAATTCACAGGCAAACAGAGCAACAGTTTCCTTACAAAAAAGGAAACACTAGCAAATTACTAACACTAAACCTAATCACTAATTAGGTATTCACTAAGTACCTATTTACACAGTAAACAAACAGGTCACACAGTGTGCAAAGAGGCTGGTAGACATATGTGATGAGAAAGAATTGAGGGGTGGTTGGGGTTGTTCCACCCTTGATTGGAGGCAGGAGGACACAGAAGGGGTAAGGAATAGTCCCAACAGACACTACTGATCAAAATAATCTAGACTCGAGAACACTGGGGACATGCACACCAACAGTGGAATATATACATGGACAAACTGAGGCTTTGTCTAGGGCTAGCCACCTGCAGGGCTGGATTTCCAATTAGGCACAGTAGGCACATGCCTAGGAGCGCCAGCATTCTAGGGGCACCTAAAAATTCAAAGTTTGCTGCTCCCAGGTCCTGGCAGGGGACAGGGCCAGCTGAGGGGGAAGACAGCCCCACGCAGCCCTGGTGGCGCACTCCTGCCAGCAGGGAAGGCGAAGCAGCCCCCTGTGGCAGGGGAAAGAGCTCAGCAATTCAACTCAGGGGGGCCCATGCTGAGCAAGTGGGTCCTGAGGGAGCCCGGCCTGGGCAGGTCCCACTCTTGGTCCAGCCTGGGACTGACTGCACCACTCCCAAGGGGCCAGAGCGATCTCCGACCGGCCCTGGCCACACTGCCAGCTCAGCCTGGCAGACACAGTCACCTCCCAGCAGGGCCAGTAAGTCAGCCAGGGGGCAGGGCATGGGAGAGTGGGTCTCTGGGGAGGGTTGGGGGCGCTGGGAAGTTTGTTGGGAGTGTTTGTCAGTGTGGAGTAGGGAAGTCTCTGTGGGGCACTGGACAGTTGTAGTGATTGGGCTGTGCAGGGGGCAGTGTGCAGTTGTGGCGGTGGGCCTGTGGAGGGGGTCTCTGGGCAGAGGGGCTCTTAAGATGCGGTGCCGAGAGGCATATAAGGTGTAAATCCAGCCCTAGCCACCTGAGTACATACATACCTAGGATCTTGAACAGGACTGTACTATGGTGGCTAGGCCAAGCAACCACCTTACTACCATGGCCACACTATTTCTAGCACATTGCTCAAGCAGAGCTAGTGTGTGTATGTCTATCTGACCTCGGAATTACTCCCCCGCAGCTGCACTGTAGACATAGCATTATATGGTAATTATACAAACACTTTGATGCCAGACTATAACTGCAGGGGGAGGGGGGTGGGCGGGGGGCGCGCTCTGGTGGATCAAAGCAAGTTTGATATAACGCGGTAAGATTTTTTGGCTTCCTGAGGACAGCGTTATAGAGTACACCTATAAAGGTGTACAAATAAAATTAAAGCCCTGCTCACTGGATTTGTGGTTGGAGTTTATTGGAAGAATTTGGTCAGCTAGATCATGAACCGGGCTACCCATCCAGATTTCATCCTTCCAAAAGGGAGAAAATTCCCGCAAGCTGAAGAATTTCCATCCTTACAAATCTTTGCATCCTTTATCTGTTGACATAAAGAAAGAAGTTTCCTTCCATGTGTCGCAAGTATTTTTTTGCTGACTTCATATTCCAACATATCATTTAGTTGTAGAGAGCACCTGGAAATCTTGTACTTCTTCTATACAAGTATACAGTGAAGAGTACTTAAAGAGTTAAGTACAAAAGATACTTTTTTCTTGAATACAAAAGTTAGATTGTGTACAAATATGGTATGTAGGCAACAACTAATTGAACCAAGTATCCATGTACATTATGCATCTTCAGCTGGAAAGTTATCTTGGTGAATTCACAAGCCTTAAAACACATAATAGATCATGGAGACTGCAACAGCAGGTCCCAGATTCAAGTATCGGAGTATAGTAAAGTAAAGGCAAGGCCATACTACACAATGTGTGCTCAGTAGAGAGAGTAGAGTTGAGATTTATGTATGATAAGAGGCCCATTCACTGCATACCAAAAAGCTTCAATTTAATGGGAACTTTGGTGCACAAAGAAGCCAGGATCTGGCCCAAAGAGTTTACAGTTCAATTCTACCCACTCATTATATTTTTGCATGATGTTTCTGATAATTTCCAAGTGCACACTGACCATGGCACCAAAACAGATTTAGCAAACAAAGACAGTAAAGAAAACAAGCCAACTGAGTGGCTTGATAGTTTAAATACCACCAATGTGATTTCTATCATATTAATTTATGCTCATTTTGGAGTTAATTGTGTGACTGGGGGAATCTCAATTTTCAGAAAATGGTACAAAGTAACAGGTATTACATATATGTAAAACTTAATATGTAGAATTAGGAATCAAATACAGAAATGAAAGAACACACATTAATACTTGTATTTTTTCTAGTCAATAAAAACAACTTTTATCTATCATTTAAGTGGTGGATTGTTGTGTTGCTGGAGTCATGTTGATCCCAGGATATGAGACAAAGTAGATGAGGTAATATCTTTTATTGGATCTACATCTATGGGCAAAAGGGACAAACTTTTCAGCTTCACTGAGCTCGTCCTCAGGTCTAGAGAAAGTAACCAGAGTGTCTTAGCTGGTTACTTTCTCCAGACCTGAGGAAGAGCTCTGTGAGGCTCAACAGCTTGTCTGTTCTACCAACAAAAGTTGGTCCAATAAAAGATATTACTTCACCTACCTTGTCTCTCTTAAACGGTGATTGTCATTACTAAAGAATCAAGCACAAAGACCAGAAAAACCCAGTAACTATTTTCATGACATAGCGTAAACAGCCTGTTCTCCCACTCCAAGCAAGTTAAATGTTTTGAGTGGAATACAATCTAAGCCATGGTCATGTCTACACCTAAAACACTACAGCGGTGCAACACTACCACTACAGTTGTAGCACTCCTATGTAGACCCTACATATTCCATGGGAGGGATACTCCCATCAGTATAGGTAATCCACCTCCCCAAGAGGTGGAAGCTAGGTCAGCAGAAGAATTCTTCCATCAATTCAGCACTGGATTTTTCACATCCTTGAGAGATATAGCTATATCGAAGAAAGTTTCCTAGTGTAGACCAGGCCTATGTGTACCCTTAAGATACTATAGTGGCGCAGCTGTAGCGCCTCAGCGTAGACACCCAATACAGAGGTGGAAGGGGTTCTCCTGTCACTGTAATAATCCACCTCCCCGACTGGTGGTATCTTGATTGACAGAAGTAGTCTTCCATTCACCTAGCACAGTCTATGCCAAGGGTTAGGTTGGCTTAACTACATCTCTTGGGGATGAAGCTATGCCACTGAAATTGTCAACCCTTAGAATGGGTATATTTATACTACAACCTGCATTAGTGAGATCCTAACCAATGAAACTAGAGAGAAAAAACTGTTTAGTCTTGTCAATTCCTGCTATCACTTACAATAAATTTGCAAGACCATTTGAGAGTAAAGTCTCAAACCTCTTTGAAGTTAGTAGCCTAAAAGCCACTGTTAAAATGTTCAACCATTAACAAATGACTAGCAAACTGATCATATGAGTATTCCATGTAGCTACAATTATGGTAAAGAGGGCTCATCCCCTCCCCACTCTTAATCAATGTTCAAGGGATTTACACAAGTAACTATTTCGTTCTCATTGATAAGATGTTGCAGGGAATTTCTCAAGTAAGTTCCCCACATGTCAAGGGAGGCTGGATCTTAAAATATTTAAAAAAGAAATAAGTTATAAAAAAAAAAAAAAAGAAAAAGATAAAATACCTTACTCTGGTCTCTATTACGGGTATACAAACTAAAGATCTTATTTAATCCTCTGACATTAGAATTTCTGTATGTGTATAGCAAGGGACGTACACAGCTTTAAAAAAATAAGAATGTGATGATAAAAAAAATCAAATTGTCAAAAGCAGGTGTAGTACCTGAAACTACTTAAAAATTATTTGAAACTGACCACATTGATAGAGCCAGAAGAGTTCCCAGAAGTCACCTACTACACAACAGACCTAACAAAGAAAATAACAGAACGCCACTAGCCGTCACCTTCAGCCCCCAACTAAAACCCCTCCAACGCATTATTAAGGATCTACAACCTATCCTGAAGGATGACCCAACACTCTCACAAATCTTGGGAGACAGGCCAGTCCTTGCCTACAGACAACCCCCCAACCTGAAGCAAATACTCACCAACAACCACATACCACACAACAGAACCACTAATCCAGGAACCTATCCTTGCAACAAAGCCCGTTGCCAACTGTGCCCACATATCTATTCAGGGGACACCATCACAGGGCCTAATAACATCAGCCACACTATCAGAGGCTCGTTCACCTGCACATCCACCAATGTGATATATGCCATCATGTGCCAGCAATGCCCCTCTGCCATGTACATTGATCAAACTGGACAGTGTCTACATAAAAGAATAAAGGGACACAAATCAGATGTCAAGAATTATAACATTCATAAACCAGTCGGAGAACACTGCAGTCTCTCTGGTCACGCGATTACAGACATGAAAGTTGCTATATTACAACAGAAAAACTTCAAAACCAGACTCCAGCGAGAGACTGTTGAATTAGAATTCATTTGCAAATTGGATACTATTAACTTAGGCTTGAATAGAGACTGGGAGTGGCTAAGTCATTATGCAAGGTAACCTATTTCCCCTTGTTTTTTCCTACCCCCCCCCCCCCCCAGACGTTCTTGTTAAACCCTGGATTTGTGCTGGAGATGGCCCACCTTGATTATCATACACACTGTAAGGAGAGCGATCACTTTAGATAAGCTATTACCAACAGGAGAGTGGGTTTGTGTGTGTGTGTGTGTGTGTGGGGGGGGGGGGGGGGGGGGGGGGGGGGGAGGAGAGAGAAAACCTGGATTTGTGCTGGAAATGGCCCAACTTGTTTATCATACACATTGTAAGGAGAGTGATCACTTTAGATAAGCTATTACGAGCAGGAGAGTGGGGTGGGGGGAGAGAAAACCTTTTGTAGTGGTAAACACCCATTTTTTCATGGTTTGTGTGTATAAAAAGATCTTTTGTACTTTCCACAGTTTGCATCCGATGAAGTGAGCTGTAGCTCACGAAAGCTTATGCTCAAATAAATTGGTTAGTCTCTAAGGTGCCACAAGTACTCCTTTTCTTTTTGCGAATACAGACTAATACGGCTGTTACTCTGAAACATTTCAAGTTGACAGTGTACCTTTAATCCTGGAAAAGTCAGACTCATCCCATTAACTAAAGGGGGTGGGGGGAGGGTTAAGTGAGCAGAATGCTCTGAAATTAACCAAGTTCAGCTAGAGCACTAGAGGAATTACTTTTAGAAATAGTGCCATTGGACCGTCTGATACCACCACATGGCCAGAACTTCACTTTTATATCTAATCTGAAATAGAACATCCACAAGAAGATTATAATCTTACACCATGCTGGGGCCTTAGTTGGATATCACTCAGAGGGAAGCATATCACCTACTAAATCACTACTTCCTTCAGCTGTTTTGGCTCAGAGCGCTGACTGGATCATAGTTCAAGCAAAAAGAAAATCCATTTCATGAATCAGCAACACAACGCACTTACAATTAACTTTACTACACTTTCAGCACTATATATGCAGTGCAGAAATAGTTACCACAAAAAAAAAAAAAAACAGGTTAATATTTAGCTCTTGTTGACCTAAACATATTTTTCTTCTTATTAATACATGATAAAGTGCTAAAAGAATTCACCACATGTAAGGAAACTTGTAGTAATATACACTATCCATGATTCCAAAACATACAACCACCAGCCCCCACTCCAGCATAAGGTCAGCATTTCTCCCATGAACTAAACGGGTGTCCTATATATCAAACTCAGAGACCAGCATCTTTAATGTCTCAGACAGCCTTGACCACCACAAAACAAAAACTATGATGGATCCCTGAACTCCAAGGCAAACACAGAGAACAATGATTGTGCTGTATGGATAACAATGAGGAACTATTTGTCATCCTGCACCAAACACTGGGTGGTTATCAAAGATCGTATTCAGCTTTCCTTATCCTCCTTACCTTTCATTTCTAATCTAAAACATTTGAAAGAAATTCAGTGAGAAAGATTACAGCAGCACCAGTGAGACACACCTTTATTTCCCTCCTTCTGCTCTGCCCTCGCCTTTTTCTCCCCCAACACACATACAGACCTGGATATTTACTGTACCTAGCCTCCTGTAATGCACAATCAATACTTCTTTTGGAATTTCCTAATTACACCCCCGTCCTCCCAATATTCATATTTGCTCCAAAAAAGAGGATTTTTTTTCCCAAAGGTAACAGCACATTTATTCATTGGGAATTCATTCATTATTAATAGGTCAAGTTTCCCAACACAGACCACAGGACTGGAAATTACTGCCAAGTGTAACTGATAAGCATAAGTGTCATGGCCTTTCAGGGTTAAATAATAAAGCAGACAAAAGTTGTAAATAAAGTTAGGTTAAGACTACTTTTTTAAAAATAACTTAGGCAGGCTAGCAGATGCACTGGATTACTGTTTGACCAGGGTTTGAATTTAACTTGGTCACAAGTAAAAATTACTTTAGCTGTGGGAATGCTGCATGCATATCAAGGGCAGTACATAGCTCTTAGCTAAAATTTGTCTACAATCACAAAAGTACCAAACAATTCACTACTAGTGGCAGTCCCTGTTCAGATATCCTGCATTTGAGTAGTAGGGCTGTTGCACATCAGGAATGAAGAACACTCTCAGGAAATAAGTAGGAAAGATTGCAGGCAGTTTGCCAGGCTGTAACCGTATCTATTAGGCATTCACTTTCCCAAACACAATTTATACATCACCCCTTGTTTATAAAAACTCTTCTCTCCACCTTCCACCAGAACACTGCAAAACCCACATCAGAACCTTAATATAAAGAAGTAGCCACCTGTTTTTACTGTTTTGTTCTGAAGAAGTTTTTTGTCTCTTCAGTGACTCCCTTCGTTTTTACCTCCATTTTGAACAATATGTTTTGACAGATACTTTAGGAATTACTTTCACATTTATATAGAGCTTTTCATCCAAGCATCTCAAATAACTTTACAAAGAGGGGTATATAATGTCTGCATTTTACAGATGGAGAAATTGAGGTATAGAGGTTAAGTGATTTGTCCAAGGTAACAAAGCAAGTCTGTGGATGAGCAGGAACTGGAGAACAGGTCTCTTGACTCAGTTTGTGTTCTGAAACACTAAACCAATGGATCCCAAGGTTACAGAAATGTCTATTAAATAATTGTGTTGGGAAGAAATGCAATCTATTCAAAGAGCTAAATGTTTATTTTGACTGCTTCCTTTTCATACTTCCATGTAAGTAAAAACCACATACAATTAGCACAGAAAGGACCGTCACCATCCTCAGAAACCATTTCCTGAAAAGCACTAAGTTTATATCTTCATATAGGGACTGCAACTAAAGATAGCTGTAATCTGCTAAAAGAAAAAAATCTGTTTTGCTCTTACAAAACTAAAGGAAAGCATACAATATTAACAAACAACCTTGATTACGGAGCACATCTATTCATCCGGGCTGTTCATTCTTTGCTAAACAAAACTAAAATCATCTGCACCAGACCTCAGTTACAGTTCAGTGCAGAGTTTTCATGTAAGCAGCAAGTACTGAGTGAAAGGCCTGCAATTAACATATCTCCTCTTTTATTAGAGCTGGGCAAGGCTTGAAAAAAGCATTCCTAATGCCTCCTAGCTTAAAGACTATAGCCACATCCACACCCCGGGCGACACAGTTATACCGACCTATCCCTCCGTGTAGCCAGCACTGCATCAATGGGAGGGGTTCTCCCCGCAACATAGCTACTACCTCTCATGGAGGTGGCTTAACTTCTCCCTGTCATCAGTGTAGAAACATCTTCACTTAAGTGCCACAATGGTGCAGTTGTGCTACTGCAGCATTTTAAAGACCTACCCTAAGTTAGTTTAGAAGTGAAATAATATATAACGAATCTTAGGTTACAGAGGCCATTAAAATCATTTTGTCTTACGTTGTTTAAAGTTTCGTCTTACAGCATTTGTGCTGAGTTTCATGGACGATCTCTAACATACATCTGTACCATGACACATTACAAGATGTGAATGATCACATCCTTTTTGGTTATAAAAATGAAAGAGCCCTTAAGTGTAAAATAGTATATTTTTATACATCTTTTACACTGAGATATTATTCTGAACTTAATTATGTTGTACCGCTGCTAAGGTTTGCCTCAGACTCCCCAAGAGATTGTTCAGTTTAAGAAGTTCACATTGGACCCCCATATAGAAATTTTACAATAGGATTTGGTAGAATGAATTATCAGGAGATAGATATAAACACACACACACCAAGAGAGAAAAGATGGTCCAGTGATTAGAGCAGTAGCTTAGGACCTAGAAGATCTAGAGGGTCAATACGCTGCTCCACCACATATTTCTTGTGAGACCTCAGGCAAGTCGCTTAGCCTCTCTGTCCCTCAGTTCCCCTTCAGTAAAAATTAAGATACTTCCCTACCTCACAGGGATGTTGAGGATAAATATATAAATAACTGTGAAGCACTTTGAAATCTACTTATGAAAAGTGCTAGGTATTATATATTATTACAGCAGTTCCTGATTCCAAAGTGGGTCATGACCCTGTTTTAATGGGGGTCACCAGGACTGGCTTCAGCCCAGGGCAATGTGGCTCAGGTTACAGGCCTCCTGCCTTGGGCTTCAGCTTTGAGCCCCCCACCCAGAGTGGTGGGGTCAGGCTTCGGCTTTGCCCTCACCCTTCACCTGGGGTGGTGGGGCTCAGGCTTCAGTCCCCCCTCCTGGGGCCGTGTAGTAATTTTTGTTGTCAGAAGGCGGTCACGGTGCAATGAAGTTTGAGAACCCCTGAATTATTATATACTAAGTACTAGTATGTCTGGTTGGAAGTGATGAGATGTTGACGGCAAGTTACTAAATCTATCTTCTGTGACAGAAGATATTTACGTGGTTCCCAAGAAAACTGTAAACTCAGGCCTTGATTTTGCAAATACTTACACATGATTATCTTTATGACAACTCATGGGTGTGAAGTGTTTGCAGAACGAGGGCCCAAAACATTAAAGCTGCAATCAAGTCCAATTAAATCAATGGGACTAATAGCGCATAAATGTTTGCAATGCAAGCTTGGAGCACAGTCAGTTTCAGTGTTCTTCTAGTATGGAGAGTCAGCCTCTACTGTTGTGAGACTTCCACACCGTAACAAGTAAAGGAAACTCTTAGCAAGGGAGGGAAAATATGACTATAAAACCACAAAAGATTAGCAGGGGAACAAACGTGTCAACTTTTAACGTTTTAATTTGGCAATGCCTTTTAAATAAAAATGATGTTTACAAAAAACTAGTTCAGTCATGAGATCTGCGTTTGCAGACAGGCAGATTTTTGAGGGGCTGGGACTCGGAAAAGAAAAGAAAAAAAAAGAAATAATCTGCTCCAACACGAGCTCAGATGAAAGTCATCAGGTCTCTCTCTTCCCCAGTGAAATCGCGTCTCCTGCCTCCATTCCATCAACGCGTGGCCCGGCACCACCCCGTGAAGCCGCGGCCGAGCCCGGGCGTTTTCCAAGAAACAAGAATTACGGCTACTTTTCTACCGCCCGGCGGGGCCCGCGCGGACTGCCACAGGGGAGAGCCTCTGCCGCACGTGTGGGAGCAGAGAGCCCACCAGAGCCACAGCCGCTGGCTGAGAAGGAGAAGCTAACACAAGCAGAGGCACAACCGCCAACAGCTCCCAGCGTAACAGCCCGAAGTCCAACCGCTTCCACCCCGGGGGGGCCCTTCCTGCGCCCCGCAGACTGGGGGGGGGGGGGCGTGAGGCCGGAGACTCCAGCAGAGGGCGGGACCCAGGGCAGAGGGGAGCCCGGAGCCCTTGGCCGCGCCACCCTTCCGCCCCTGGCCAAGGGGGTCGCCCCGGCCGAAAGGAGCCGCCCTGGCCGGGGAGCCCCTCGCTCACCTGCGCCGGGGGCAGCACCAGCAGCCAGGCGAGCAGGCTCAGGCTGCAGAGGCCCCGCCTGGGGCTGCGCTGCTCGCTCCTCATGCCGGGGCCGGCGGGGTGTCTCTCTCCTGGGGGGCCGCTGCTGCCTGCCGCTCCCGTGGCTCGTCGGGGCGCCGGCAGTCGGGCCGGGCCGGGCCGCTCCCCCCGGTGCTGGGCGGGGCCGGGCGCTGCGGAGCTCCCTGCGAGTGGCTGGAGGCGACAGCGTCTCCGCTTCTGCCCGCCTCTGCCACAACCGCTCTGGCGCTGCGACTGCGGCTCCGCCTCCTCCCCGTCTTGGCCGGGCCGCGACTCCGCCTTTTCCTGCGCTGGGGGAGGCGCCGCAGCCTGTCACGCCACCGCCGGGCCCGCCAGCCGATCTGCCCCCCTGGGGCCTGTCACGGGCCGCGCGAGCCAGGGGCTGCCAGTCACCCCCGGGAGAGGCCTGGGGGCCGTTGGCGGGCGAGGGAGGGGAGCGTTCGCCACGGCGCGGGGCCTGGCAGTGGCATCCCCTGGGGTTCGGCTGGTGGCAGCTTGTTCAAAAGGGCCCCCTTAGCCCAGCTGCGTACAGGGCCCACCAGGAGCAGAGCTTTTGCGGTAGCAGATGAGGCAGTTTCGAAGGGAGGGCTTGGAACAGAACCAAGAACCCAAACACCCCTGAGATGCGGGTGAACGCAGATCCCAGTCTTTCGGCTGGGCCCTGCAGTGGCTAGCTCAAAAACCTCAGAGTTTGCATCCAAAATTTGCACTGTGGGCTGCTCTGTACTGATTGCCTGATTTGTGAGCACAAACGTAGGCTTGGTCTACACTACCTACTTACTTGGGTATAACTGTCGCTCGGGGGTGTGAAAAATCCACACTCCTGAGCGACGTGGTTATACCAACCTTAACTCCTCGTGTAGACAGCAGTGTGTCAACGGGAGAGCTTCTGCTGCCTACACAGCTGCTGCCACTTTTTACAGAAGTAGAGTTATTAATCCAGTGGGAGAGCTCTCTCCCCTTGGCTTAGAGCAGGGGTGGCCAACCTGAGCCTGAGAAGGAGCCAGAATTTACCAATGTATATTGCCAAAGAGCCACAGTAATGCATCAGCTCCTTGTATTTAGCTGTGAGACTGGATATGTTTACAAGGGGGGAAAAAACTCACAGCTGCCCCCAGGCCAGCTGACTCAGGCTCCCGAGGCTAGTGCTCTGGGACTGAAAATTTGCTGTATAGATGTTTGGGCTTTCGCTGGAGTGTGAGCTCTGGGACTGTGCAAGGGTGAGGGTCCCAGAACACTGGCTCCAGCCCAAGAGCAAACTTCAACACAGCAATTTTTACCACCACAGCCCAAGCCCTGCAGGCCTGAGTCAGCTGACCTGGGCCAGCCACAGCCATGCCACAGGGCTTTTATCCCAGGGTAGACATACCCTCTGAGTACTCTCCTAGACCTGAAGAAGAGCTCTGTGTAGCTCGAAAGTTTGACTCACCAACAGAAGTTGGTCCAATAAAAGAGATTACCTCACCCACTTTGTCACCCTGAATAGTAGGAGGCTATCATTAAATCCCTCCTTAAAAATGTAAGCATTGCTGTAACAGATCCTGTGTTTCTTTTTTGCAATCTCAGTTATTTTCATTGTGACAGCACAACAGTTTTTATCTGACCTGAAAGTGTTCTGGTAGGCCCTGATGCTGCAAAAGCTTGTATGTGTGCTTACATTTATGCAGGTGAGTAGTCTCATTGACTTTATGGATCTGCTCACCTGTATAAGTGTTTCTAGCATTAGCCCCCTAGAAGCTGCAGAAAAGTGCTAAGTTTATCATGATGGTGTTATTCATTAGTTCATAACATTTTAAGGCTTGGACATCTTTTTTTATGAATTAAAGCATTTTAAAAGCTGCTTCTTCCTTTTATGGGGCACAGAAGCATTTTTCAGATGCTAGACAGCAGAAACAGGACATTGTGGTGAAGTGGTCTAAATTTGCCAATTTATGGGCATCACAAGACTGCAATCAGCCTACTTAGAGACTAGCCAATGAGGGAAACAGATAAGTGATTCAGAATATCCTATCCAAGCGTTAAAAATAAAACATGGAACATAAACAAAAAATTCAATGTTTCAGAGTAGCAGCCATGTTAGTCTGTATCCGCAAAAAGAAAAGGAGTACTTGTGGCACCTTAGAGACTAACAAATTTATTAGAAATTTTTAATTTTTATTTAAAAAATTCCATGACTGATTTTGCAGTCCAAAATGCATACTAGCCACTTTCCCAGTGTAAACACCTTGTCCCACATGTTTTATGACATTTTTTCTAGTAGAGGCATGTCCTGAAAAGAGCAGCAAACCTATAGGAAAACAGCCTGAGGTTAGAGAGAGCCAGCACTACACTCTATTTTAATTGAGGATTAGTTGACTCCATCTGCTCACCAGTAACCAACCTGTCCATGACTTAGAACTCTTTTTACTTTGGCTGAGTCTATAATCTACTGTGTATACTTTGTATATTGGTTTGCTAAATTTGTAAAGTGATTTGAGACCCTTCAGGATGAAAAATTCTGTATAAATTGTATTAGTAGGTATCTAGCTAATGCATTTATTCTATAAATCTGCTAGTTAGTGTAAGTTATATGCTGTACATTACAAACAGCTAAATAGTTTCAAAAACATTACTTTGGACAGGCTTTTTAATTTTTTTAATATTTTAATCTCAACCCTGTGCAAGATGGATCACTGCTATGTTAATACAAACAATATGGTTTAACACTATCTTCTGAACTGAAGTAGATGAAATCATGTGCTACCAAATTAATTCTTAGTGTAACCCTGTTGATTTCACTGGCCCACATACTTTCGTTTACATAGGTGAAACATGCTCGTGTACAAACTGCTGACCTCAAGTGGCCTGATCCATGTTGTAATCACTGGTTTGGGAAGAAGTATCCAATCTGCTAATGTATTTGTAATCTAATTCTAAGGAAACAGACAATAAACAGAGAGTGAGACATACCCACACAGACACTCATAGTCCATGGTTCATTCAGCAACTGCTGTCTTGTGCAAACATTTATTATATAAGTGATACCCTCTAGTCTACAACATAACTTGCCAAAAGCTTGGTAACCTAACCATCACTATCTGTTGGTGAAAAGGTGAATTGCTGTTTATAAATGCTAAAAGTATAAGCCCCCATTTTATCAACAGTATTAGTGGCCCAGAGGGGACTCTTGTGACCAAAGAGGAGGTGGGACCACGGCCCAGTCCTCACTGTGTGCAGGCATGGCTATGCCAAGAGGAAAGTTGTCTACCCATGTTGACAGTAACAAGTAACAAGTGCCACCACCCAGCACGCTCCTTCCAGAGCCCAAACAGCACTATACTTTGCAAAGACATAATGTGTCTAGGCGCTACCTCTTGGGCCGTGCAACTCCTTCCCTTTTCTGTTGTGGCATGGCCTATACAGACACATAACTGAGTCTACAGTTCCCACAAAAACCACAACTGCTTCCCTGAAGTTTCAAAAGTGGAATCAGCTAAAGAAGATCTGCATGCACATCTGGAAAGGCAGTACATAATCATTTCACATTGATCTGTCATAGGTGCTGGAACTAGCAGTGCGGGGGGTGCTGCAGCACCCCCGGTCTTGAAGAGGTTTCCATTATATACAGGGTTTAAAGTTTGGTTCAATGGCTCTCAGCACCCTCACTATAAAAAATGTTCCAGCACCCCTGAGATCTGTGTAACAATGTCAGTTAAATTTCTGGTTTTTCCAGTAATTTATTATCAATATTACCATTTGTGATTTGTATTGCAAGAGCACCCAAAGGCCTCAGTAGGATCATAGAATCATAGAGTTGGAAGGGACCTCTGGAGGTCATCTAGTCCAACCCCCTGCCCAGAGCAGGACCAATCCCAACTAAATCATCCCAGCCAGGGCTTTGTCAAGCCTGACCTTAAAAACTTCTAAGGAAGGGGATTCCACCACCTCCCTAGGTAACGCATTCCAGTGTTTCACCACCCTCCTAGTGAAAAAGTTTTTCCTAATATCCAATCTAAATCGCCCCCACTGCAACTTGAGACCATTACTCCTTGTCCTGTCATCTGCTATCACTGAGAATAGTCTAGATCCATCCTCTTTGGATCCACCTTTCAGGTAGTTAAAAGCAGCTATCAAATCCCCCCTCATTCTTCTCTTCCGTAGACTAAACAATCCCAGTTCCCTCAGCCTCTCCTCATAAGTCATGTGTTCCAGACCCCTAATCATTTTTGTTGCCCTTCGCTGGACTCTCTCCAATTTCTCCACATCGTTCTTGTAGTGTGGGGCCCAAAACTGGACACAGTACTCCAGATGAGGCCTCACCAATGTCGAACAGAGGGGACCGATCACGTCCCTCGATCTGCTGGCAATGCCCCTACTTATACGTCCCAAAATGCCATTGGCCTTCTTGGCAACAAGGGCACACTGTTGACTCATATCCAGCTTCTCGTCCACTGTCATCCCTAGGTCCTTCTCTGCCGAACTGCTGCCTAGCCATTCGGTCCCTAGTCTGTAGCGGTGCATTGGATTCTTCCATCCTAAGTGCAGGACTCTGCACTTGTCCTTGTTGAACCTCATCAGATTTCTTTTGGCCCAATCCTCCAATTTGTCTAGGTCCCTCTGTATCCTATCCCTACCCTCCAGCGTATCTACCACTCCTCCCAGTTTAGTGTCATCCGCGAACTTGCTGAGGGTGCAATCCACACTATCCTCCAGATCATTTATGAAGATATTGAACAAAACCGGCCCCAGGACTGACCCTTGGGGCACTCCGCTAGATACCAGCTGCCAACTAGACATGGAGCCATTGATCACTACCCGTTGAGCCGGACAATCTAGCCAACTTTCTACTCACCTTGTAGTGCATCCATCCAGCCCATACTTTAACTTGCTGACAAGAATACTGTGGGAGACCGTGTCAAAAGCTTTGTTAAAGTCGAGGAACAACACGTCCACTGCTTTCTCTTCATCCACAGAACCAGTTATCTCATCATAGAAGGCAATTAGATTAGTCAGGCATGACTTGCCCTTGGTGAATCCATGCTGACTGTTCCTGATCACTTTCCTCTCCTCTAAGTGCTTCAGAATTGATTCCTTGAGGACATGCTCCATGATTTTTCCGGGGACTGAGGTGAGGCTGACCGGCCTGTAGTTCCCAGGATCCTCCTTCTTCCCTTTTTTAAAGATGGGCACTATATTAGCCTTTTTCCAATCTTCCGGGACTTCCCCCGATCGCCATGAGTTTTCAAAGATAATGGCCAATGGCTCTGCAATCACATCCGCCAATTCCTTTAGCACTCTCGGATGCAACGCATCCGGCCCCATGGACTTGTGCACGTCCAGCTTTTCTAAATAGTCCCGAACCACTTCTTCCTGCACAGAGGGCTGGCCACCTCCTCCCCATGCTGTGCTGCCCAGTGCAGCAGTCTGGGAGCTGACCTTGTTCGTGAGGACAGAGGCAAAAAAAGCATTGAGTACATTAGCTTTTTCCACATCCTTTGTCACTAGATTGTCTCCCTCATTCAGTAAGGGGCCCACACTTTCCTTGGCTTTCTTCTTGTTGCCAGCATACCTGAAGAAACCCTTCTTGTTACTCTTAACATCCCTCGCTAGCTGCAACTCCAGGTGTGATTTAGCCTTCCTGATTTCATTCCTGCATGCCCGAGCAATATTTATATACTCATCCCTGGTCATTTGTCCAATCTTCCACTTCTTGTAAGCCTCTTTTTTGTGTTTAAAATTTTTGTGGGCACCAATGATACTGCCAAGAATGGCCTTGAGCGGATCACTGCAGACTACGTGGCTCTGGGAAGGAGGATAAAGGAGTATGAGGCGCAAGTGGTATTCTCGTCCATCCTCCCCATGGAAGGAAAAGGCCGGGGTAGGGATCGTCGAATCGTGGAAGTCAATGAATGGCTACACAGGTGGCGTCGGAGAGAAGACTTTGGATTCTTCGACCATGGGATAGTGTTCCAAGAAGGAGGAGTGCTAGGCAGAGACGGGCTCCACCTAACGAAGAGAGGGAAGAGCATCTTCGAGAGCAGGCTGGCTAACCTAGTGAGGAGGGCTTTAAACTAGGTTCACCGGGGGAAGGAGACCAAAGCCCTGAGGTAAGTGGGGAAGCGGGATACCAGGAGGAAGCACGAGCAGGAGCGTGTGAGAGGGGAGAGCTCCTGCCTCATACTGAGAACAAGGGGCGATCAGCGGGTTATCTCAAGTGCCTATATACAAATGCACAAAGCCTGGGAAACAAGCAGGGAGAACTGGAGGTCCTGGCAAAGTCAGGGAATTATGATGTGATTGGAATAACAGAGACTTGGTGGGATAACTCGCATGACTGGAGTACTATCATGGATGGATATAAACTGTTCAGGAAGGACAGGCAGGGCAGAAAAGGTGGGGGAGTTGCACTGTATGTAAGGGAGCAGTATGACTGCTCAGAGCTCAAGTATGAAACTGCAGAAAAACCTGAGAGTCTCTGGATTAAGTTTAGAAGTGTGAGCAACAAGGGTGATGTCCTGGTGGGAGTCTGCTATAGACCACCGGACCAGGGTGATGACATGGACGAGGCTTTCTTCCGGCAACTCACAGAAGCTACTAGATCGCACGTCCTGGTTCTCATGGGCGACTTCAATCATCCTGATGTCTGCTGGGAGAGCAATACAGCGGTGCACAGACAATCCAGGAAGTTTTTGGAAACTGTAGGGGACAATTTCCTGGTGCAAGTGCTGGAGGAACCAACTAGGGGCAGAGCTCTTCTTGACCGGCTGCTCACAAACTGGGAAGAATTAGTAGGGGAAGCAAAAGTGGATGGGAACCTGGGAGGCAGTGACCATGAGATGGTCGAGTTCAGGATCCTGACACAAGGAAGGAACTGGGGACTACATTGTGCTAGGCTTCCACAAACAGACAGGAAGGCATGTTCTCTCCCTGGAGATCTTGCAATTTCAGACAACATGCAACAAGTGAGTTAGTAGGTTTCAACTAATGTCACACCCGCCTCCTACTACAGTAAATCCAAACAGGTACAGCATATTCCAAGGCTGATTTTCAGATTTAATCAGAATAATGCTGCCAATCCTGAGAAAATTGGTGTTTGCTAGTTGGTTCTGTACACATTCCTTTTGTAGCCTTGTCTGGGTTAACCTTCTTCATCTGTATGGAAGGGTTACACCTTTTGTTACTCTTTCCTCAGTGTACTTAATACTTTTGTCAAGTGCTGTTAGCTTCCAAGTTCCTAGCTGGAAGCAACAAGCCATATATTATAGAAGAGAGAGCCTGTTATCTGCTTGATGCTGCTAGCAATCATCTGGTTGTATAAGAAGACATAATGGACCAAATCCTCAAAGGTACCTAAATTCCTCTGATGATCTGGGCCAATGCATTTAGGCACTGAAATACCTTCACCTCCCTAGTTTGCCTCAGCCTATGCAGAAATGTATACACCATTTGCCCAGTGCTGGTGCATCTAATGCTACAATGTGTCTTTGATCACCATATCTGTCTCTGCACATTTCTGTGGCTGTTTCACCACCTGTGTACTGCCCTTATTTACTTATCTAACGATTGCAGGCCCTGTTGTAATTTTTAATCATGTCTTATCTGTGTCTGTCACTGAGGTCACTGGAATGAGATCAGCTGTAGTAAAATGTGGGTGGGAACCATTTTCTAGTAGTGACTGAAGCTTTGTCTACACTGCCACCCCCAAAAGACAAAAGTTTTGCCACAGCAAGTGGTAGTGTAAACGGCTCGTTGTCGGCAGGAGCGCTCTCGACAACATGTACCCCACTTGTAGGGGGTGGAAGTATTTTGTCTGCAAAATACTTCCACCCCCGACTTTTAGCGACACGGTGGTGTCGCTAAAAGCTGTGTAGTGTAGTGTAGACAAAGCCTACAGAGTTGGAAGATATAGGTTCTCTTCCAAGTTTGCTACAAACCTGTTGTGTGATCCAAGCAAATCACAACCTCTCTGCTACAATTTCATCTGTAAACTGCAGCTCGTTTCCTTTTTCACAGTGATGTCATTTGGCCTAAAGTCTATAAAGCTCTGAGGGATTCTCAGAAGGAAAGCACCATAGAAAAGCAATGTAGTATAATTTTTCACCGCTTCATCAGAGTTTGACTAAGGAAATTCTGCACTTCTGCTTCCCATATTGTACACATTCTGTGGATAAAGAACTTCAGTCTGAAGTGCTGTCAAACTGACACAATGCACAAGCACTGAACATTTGAGGAAATTCATACTGAACCCTTGCCAATACCTGTGAATGGCTAACAACTCCAGGAATCCAGGAATCCCTTCAGTTTGCTCCCAGTCCATGGGAGCATGATGAAAAGGATGTGCTTTGACAAGTAGGTGTTTTCCCTGCTCTTTCCTGATCTAGCAGTGCTCTCACACTATGACTGGACTCGTGGTTTTTATACCAATTTTATGGTCTGTTTAATTCTTTAGACTGGCAAATCAGAAACCGCTATTGATTCAATAGATTTTAAGGCCAGAAGAGATCATTGTGATCATCTAGTCTTACCTCCTGTATATACAAGCCATTGAAGGTCACCAAGTGATTTCTGCATCACATCCATAATTTCTAGTTGAGTTAGAGCATAGCTTTTAGAAAGAAATCAAATCTTAATTTCAAGATTTCAAGTGATGAAGAATCTACCACTTCCCTAGGTAAATTATTCCAATGGTTAACACCTTATTTCTAGTCTGAATTTGTTTAGCTTCAGTTTCCAGCCAATGGATTTTGTTATGCCCTTGTCTGCTAGATTAACTAGCCCTCTGTTATCAGAAATCTTCTCCCTATGTAGGTACTTATAAACCACAAATAAGTCACCTCAACTTTTTCTGGGATAAACTAAATAGCTTGAGCTTTTTAAGTCTTCTTTATTTCACTGCTCCTGTAGAAATATTTGATAAGGATGCATGCAATCTCTAGAAAACACAATTCATTCCAATAGACAACTGCTGTAATAGGACAAAAAGCCTGGAGCATCGCACACAAAGGCAATTTAGACTGTCTTTTATAAGGGTCTGTGACAGGGTCAGGCCAGATGGCTACAGGAAAGTGATCCTATTGGGATCCAGGAAGTGGATCCACTGCTAAAGGATTCCCCCCCCCCAAGCCTAAGAAGGGGATCCACAGGACCTGAACACCAAATAAATCTGGGGGACAACTAATGAAATAACAGGGACAGGAGTGTGGTCAAAGGGTCAAATGAAGGGAACCGGACAGGGACACCAAGTACAGGAAAGTGATTTTTTTGCTACATCAGTGTTTGGCATGAAGGGTTAGCTGGGGCAAGAAAGCATACATATTTTATAAATGAAGATGTGTAGGCCTTTAGCACATGGCAGGGTTGGGAAAGGGGCATGACTGGTTTCATTTTCCTGAAGGAGGCTTGGTTTTGTGAAAAACACGCCCCTAGAGAATTCTTCACTGAAAGGAATTTTGCTTTTCATCTTCAACCCACTGTCTTCCTTGGATATGGAGAGGGAGAGTCGTAAGATCAGTCAGAACATAGCAAAAGGATAGAGATATTGTAACCAGCTTTGATTTGTAAATGTTTGTGAAGAAAATAAAACAATTACTGAGTGTCACAGTTACCAGGTAACTGCATTTTTGACCCCTTTGTGGTCTCCTTTAGGTACTCCACTTAGGTGATGGTGAGAAGCCTGAGACCTCTCTCAGGGAGGAATCACATTGTGGGGGAGAGGGTGGATTTATGCTGCAGACTCCTGAAGTTCACTGTGACTATCTCAAGTCTGACTTTAGTTCAGCAACTTCCATCCTGTGCTCTCAGGGCAATGAGAGGGTCAATCAGTGAGCAACAAGCCTTCACAAAGCAAAGTATTACTTATTCAGAACAGAAGCATTACAGAGAAAATATATCTTAAAAAAACATGTTTCTATGCATGCCTAGCTTACAAGGGGTCACCAACTTCCACATGGAGACCCTAGCAGATTTCAAAGTACATCAGACCCTTTCCACAGAGTCTGTCACTCTTGGTCACAAGTTCATATTTGTCATTTCTTGGAAAGCGTGTGGCCCTTTTCTCAGATCAAGGTGATCACTTTATACACTTCACTGTTCTTTGTTTTCCAGGCATCCTAAACTAAGTGAAACCCATATATGTTATTTCCCCCAGGGAGTGAACCTTCCACAGACATGTTACCTGCATTAATGATTTGCATTAATTAGCCCTTAGCGACCTTAGTCAGTAATACAATCACTAGCCAACCCATAAAGATCCATAAAACACTTATAAAGTTGATATAATAGTCTTGGAATATTCCATATGTCACATCTGTCACATGGACCACAAAATTCCACTTTAGCAACAGAAGAGTAAATAAAAGTTCTTAAGGGAAGTATTTCAGTTTGCCTTTCATCTTTGATGTTTGGAGACTAACATTTGGCAGCAAAGTGTAAACACCGTGTGATACAGTATAACTGTGAAAGAACACCAGAAACCTGTATTCATTTTTAGAAGTCTACCTATTTAAGCCCAAAAAGTTGATGAGTGATGCTGATCAGAATTAGGGTGCATCACATACTGATTTTACTGCTGGGACACAGTTCATCATGAAGGAGCAACTGAAGCGTTGGAAGGGGTAGCTACAGTAGGAGAAAGAATCCTGAAGAGTAAAGAAAAATTAAAATACTGTGACAGGGTCGGGCCAGATGGCTATAGGAGAGTAATCCTATTGGGATCCGGGAAGTGGGCAGGCAAAGCCCGTCCACTGCTAAAGGATCCCCCCCCCAGCCTAAGAGGGGGATCCACAGGACCTGGATACCAAATAAATCCGCGGGACAACTAATGAAATAACAGGGAAAGGAGTGTGGTCAAAGGGTCAAACGAAGGGAACCGGACGGGAACACCGAGTACAGGAAAGTGATAGAAGGCAGATATATTAGCCCCAGGTTAAGTAGGTCCTTTTTCTCTGGATAAGGTAACAGGGAAGGTTTTTTTTTTTTTTTTTTTTTTTTTTTTTTGAAACAGAAAAGAAGTTTATTTGTAACAGGTACAGAGATTACAAAAAGATAAAGAAAAACTTAGCAACAAAACAACGCAATCAGAAGGTATAACACAACAGCTCTCAGGAGGGAGAGGTGTTCAGGCTAGCCCAGGCCCAGAGCGGGGGGGCTTCCTCGACACTCGTGGTCTTCCACCCTCCTGAGTTACCTGGTGGCCTAGAGCGGGGGGGCTTCCTCGACACTCGTGGTCTTCCACCCCCTCGAGTTACCTAGTGCCGTGCCCAGGGTCACCGACCCGCCCTCTCCTGAGAGGGCCCGACAAGATGGGCACGGCTGCGGGGTGGGTGGTTGGGAGGGAGGGGGGTACACCCATGTATTATAAGACCCCTCCTAGATGACAATAATGATGGTATTCACAGCAGCTAACGGCTGTGGCTGGCGTCTCTCGCTCCGTCCCTCAATCAGAGGGTCAGACGGAGGGAACCGGACGGGAACACCGAGTACAGGAAAGTGATAGAAGGCAGATATATTAGCCCCAGGTTAAGTAGGTCCTTTTTCTCTGGATAAGGTAACAGGGAAGGTTTTTTTTTTTTTTTTTTTTTGAAACAGAAAAGAAGTTTATTTGTAACAGTTACAGAAATTACAAAAAGATAAAGAAAAACTTAGCAACAAAACAACGCAATCAAAAGATATAACACAACAGCTTTCAGGAGGGAGAGGTGTTCAGGTTAGCCTAGGCCCAGAGCGGGGGGGCTTCCTCGACACTCGTGGTCTTCCACCCTCCTGAGTTACCTGGTGGCCTAGAGCGGGGGGGCTTCCTCGACACTCGTGGTCTTCCACCCCCTCGAGTTACCTAGTGCCGTGCCCAGGGTCACCGACCCTCCCTCTCCTGAGAGTGCCCGACAAGATGGGCACGGCTGCGGGGTGGGTGGTTGGGAGGGAGGGGGGTACACCCATGTATTATAAGACCCCTCCTAGATGACAATAATGATGGTATTCACAGCAGCTAACGGCTGTGGCTGGCGTCTCTCGCTCCGTCCCTCAATCAGAGGGTCAGACGGAGGGAACCGGACGGGAACACCGAGTACAGGAAAGTGATAGAAGGCAGATATATTAGCCCCAGGTTAAGTAGGTCCTTTTTCTCTGGATAAGGTAACAGGGAAGGTTTTTTTTTTTTTTTTTTTTTGAAACAGAAAAGAAGTTTATTTGTAACAGTTACAGAAATTACAAAAAGATAAAGAAAAACTTAGCAACAAAACAACGCAATCAAAAGATATAACACAACAGCTTTCAGGAGGGAGAGGTGTTCAGGTTAGCCTAGGCCCAGAGCGGGGGGGCTTCCTCGACACTCGTGGTCTTCCACCCTCCTGAGTTACCTGGTGGCCTAGAGCGGGGGGGCTTCCTCGACACTCGTGGTCTTCCACCCCCTCGAGTTACCTAGTGCCGTGCCCAGGGTCACCGACCCTCCCTCTCCTGAGAGTGCCCGACAAGATGGGCACGGCTGCGGGGTGGGTGGTTGGGAGGGAGGGGGGTACACCCATGTATTATAAGACCCCTCCTAGATGACAATAATGATGGTATTCACAGCAGCTAACGGCTGTGGCTGGCGTCTCTCGCTCCGTCCCTCAATCAGAGGGTCAGACGGAGGGAACCGGACGGGAACACCGAGTACAGGAAAGTGATAGAAGGCAGATATATTAGCCCCAGGTTAAGTAGGTCCTTTTTCTCTGGATAAGGTAACAGGGAAGGTTTTTTTTTTTTTTTTTTTTTGAAACAGAAAAGAAGTTTATTTGTAACAGTTACAGAAATTACAAAAAGATAAAGAAAAACTTAGCAACAAAACAACGCAATCAAAAGATATAACACAACAGCTTTCAGGAGGGAGAGGTGTTCAGGTTAGCCTAGGCCCAGAGCGGGGGGGCTTCCTCGACACTCGTGGTCTTCCACCCTCCTGAGTTACCTGGTGGCCTAGAGCGGGGGGGCTTCCTCGACACTCGTGGTCTTCCACCCCCTCGAGTTACCTAGTGCCGTGCCCAGGGTCACCGACCCTCCCTCTCCTGAGAGTGCCCGACAAGATGGGCACGGCTGCGGGGTGGGTGGTTGGGAGGGAGGGGGGTACACCCATGTATTATAAGACCCCTCCTAGATGACAATAATGATGGTATTCACAGCAGCTAACGGCTGTGGCTGGCGTCTCTCGCTCCGTCCCTCAATCAGAGGGTCAGACGGAGGGAACCGGACGGGAACACCGAGTACAGGAAAGTGATAGAAGGCAGATATATTAGCCCCAGGTTAAGTAGGTCCTTTTTCTCTGGATAAGGTAACAGGGAAGGTTTTTTTTTTTTTTTTTTTTTTTTTTTGTAACAGAAAAGAAATTTATTTGTAACAATTACAGAAATTACAAAAAGATAAAGAAAAACTTAGCAACAAAACAACGTAATCAGAAGGTATAACACAACAGCTTTCAGGAGGGAGAGGTGTTCAGGTTAGCCCAGGCCCAGAGCGGGGGGGCTTCCTCGACACTCGTGGTCTTCCACCCTCCTGAGTTACCTGGTGGCCTAGAGCGGGGGGGCTTCCTCGACACTCGTGGTCTTCCACCCCCTCGAGTTACCTAGTGCCGCGCCCAGGGTCCCCGACCCTCCCTCTCCTGAGAGTGCCCGACAAGATGGGCACGGCTGCGGGGTGGGTGGTTGGGAGGGAGGGGGGTACACCCATGTATTATAAGACCCCTCCTAGATGACAATAATGATGGTATTCACAGCAGCTAACGGCTGTGGCTGGCGTCTCTCGCTCCGTCCCTCAATCAGAGGGTCAGACGGAGGGAACCGGACGGGAACACCGAGTACAGGAAAGTGATAGAAGGCAGATATATTAGCCCCAGGTTAAGTAGGTCCTTTTTCTCTGGATAAGGTAACAGGGAAGGTTTTTTTTTTTTTTTTTTTTTTTTTTTTTTGAAAAAGAAAAGAAGTTTATTTGTAACAGGTACAGAGATTACAAAAAGATAAAGAAAAACTTAGCAACAAAACAACGCAATCAGAAGGTATAACACAACAGCTTTCAGGAGGGAGAGGTGTTCAGGCTAGCCCAGGCCCAGAGCGGGGGGGCTTCCTCGACACTCGTGGTCTTCCACCCTCCTGAGTTACCTGGTGGCCTAGAGCGGGGGGGCTTCCTCGACACTCGTGGTCTTCCACCCCCTCGAGTTACCTAGTGCCGTGCCCAGGGTCACCGACCCTCCCTCTCCTGAGAGTGCCCGACAAGATGGGCACGGCTGCGGGGTGGGTGGTTGGGAGGGAGGGGGGTACACCCATGTATTATAAGACCCCTCCTAGATGACAATAATGATGGTATTCACAGCAGCCAACGGCTGTGGCTGGCGTCTCTCGCTCCGTCCCTCAATCAGAGGGTCAGACGGAGGGAACCGGACGGGAACACCGAGTACAGGAAAGTGATAGAAGGCAGATATATTAGCCCCAGGTTAAGTAGGTCCTTTTTCTCTGGATAAGGTAACAGGGAAGGTTCCAGAACAATCAGGAACTTTCTGGAAACAATTAAGGCAGACAGGCTGATTAGAACACCTATCAAGCCAATCAAGAAACTGCTAGAATCAATTAAGACAGGCAGGCTAATCAGGGCACCTGGGTTTTAAAACGGAGCTCACTTCAGTTTGTGGTGTGCATGTGAGGAGCTGGGAGCAAGAGATGCGAGGAGCTGAGAGTGAGAAGGCGTACTATTGGAAGACTGAGAAGTACGAGCATTATCAGACACCAGGAGGAAGGTCCTATGGTGAGGATAAAGAAGGTGTTGGGAGGAGGCCATGGGGAAGTAGCCCAGGGAGTTGTAGTTGTCACGCAGCTATTACAAGAGCCACTGCAGACAGCTGCAATCCACAGGGCTCTGGGCTGGAACCAGGAGTAGAGGGCGGGCCCGGGTTCCCTCCATCCCCCCCAACTCCCTACTTGATACCGGAGGAGTTGAATTGGACTGTGGGTTCCACTAGAGGGGAAGGTCTCTGGCCTGTTCCCCGATCCACTAGGTGGATCAGCAGAGACTGCAGGGATTGTTCTTCTTCCTTTTCCCCATGCTGGCCAGTGATGAGGCTGAGTGAACGGCAGATCTGAACCACGAAAGGGGCCAACCTGAGAGCTGCCGTGAACCTCTGAGGCGAGCAAATCCGCCAATAAGCGCAGGACCCACCAAGGCAGAGGAGGAACTTTGTCACAAGTTAAAATCCACTGAATACAACAGTATGCATAGCAATAGGGTGTAGGCATTTCTTTGAATTGAAATGGGAGAGATCAGTGCAAAACTTTGTTTCATTTTTTAAAAAAAGGAGCAGAACCACCAAGATGTGTACACCATAGGCACCGACTCCACGGGGAAAAAATGGTGGGTGCTGAGCACCAACCGGCAGCCCCCCTATCAGCACCTCCCCTGCCTCCCAGTGCCTCCTGCCCACTGGCGGGCCCCAGCAATTGGCACTTCCCCCTCCCTCCCTGCACCTCCCACCTGCCGCAATCAGCTGTTTTGTGGCATGCAGGAGGCTGGGTGGGGAGGGAGGAGGAGTGAGGATGTTGCACGCGCAGGGAAGGGGACGGAACAGGGTGGGAAGAGGCAGGGTGGGGGTGTGGCCTTGAGGGAAGGGGTGGAATGGGGGCAGGGCCTGGGGCAGAGCCGGGGTTGAGTACCCCACTTCCCCCTCTCCCCCAAGCACAATGGAAAGTCAGCACGTGTGGTGTATATGACTTACCGAGTAGCAGTGTGAGCTTATTCACATTTATTTTTCTTTCCTCTCCCTCATTTGGGACCTGATCCAAAAGACATTAATGTCAATGGGGTCTTTCAATGATCTTTAGATCAGGCCCTTGGTTTGTCATACTGAATTTAGTCTGCATGCTCTTCAGGGCGGGAACATTGCCTTTACTAGTTTTATGGAGTGCCTAACTCATCTCCAGATGCTTGAAAAATACTGAAGGTATAATGAACTGGCTGGAGCAGAATGGTGTTAAGAAAAACAGGACCTAGAAAATCACTTACTGTATTCTATAACTGTTTAAGCTTATTCATATACAAACTGTACACTGCTATTACATATGGAAACAAACATACACAGGAGGACAGCAAATAATCCCTGAACTATAAAAACAGTAAAAGGAAGCTGAGTAGCATAGTCATTTTAATTTGAATGATGGCATGGAAAAGTGCGCCCTAACAAAGCAATATACCTAGTGTAGCATTGTTATATTTCATTGAATAACACAAATGTGCATAGGTTTTTATAAAATATACAGCACTGCAGGTCAAAGAGAACAGTGGAATTCAGAAAAGAATTTAAATTGTAACAAAACTCTATGGACCAAATGAAGAGCTGTTATCAGAAGGTACAGCTCCATTTATCTCTACGTCTGCACCCTGCTGAAAACCAGAGCCTTGTGCAGTCTTTGGGGTTGTTCATGTGTGTGTTATGTATAAATACAGTACCAATGCCTAATGTAGTGCAACACTACAGTAAAACAAGGATTCCAAACAAACATTTTTAAAGCTATTTTATTCCTTTCCCATGTTAATTTTAAATATAATGCTTATGGACCTATTTCTATGCAGCTTATTTTCTTGTGCAACCCAGTAGAAGTTAATGGGACTTCACTGAATCTGGCCTAATTAGGGTTATCTCTTGATCCACATGGGGGAATTTATATGTGTAAATTAACTATCTGCACCTCAAAAGACCCTGATACTTTGGAATCACATTTGTCATGTGCTCTTTTTTTTAATTCAAGCATCATGGCCCAGCTGTTTAAGACCTTTTATTCAAAACAAATTTTGTGCACTACACAAAACATATAGAAAGGCCTTTGCAAAACGAGATGGACCAAATTTATCATTTAAGTTAGTAGGGTTTCCCCAGAGATCAAGATGGCCCTTCGTATTTTGGGCATTCGTAATGAATTACCTGTGTTAATTGAGGGCCAGTTTGTGGTTGCAGATCTGTGGGCTGAATCATGTGTTACCACTATAGCTGTGACTTTTTAAAAGGGGAAATGAAACCTATGAAAAGGACAATTTAATTAAAATGAAAGTGCCACAATATTCATTATGATTGGATGAGTAAAGAAAGCTAGATTATTCTTGCAATTAGGCCCTGATTCTGAGGCAAATTAGCACTGTAGTTCATAAAGTGCATTTACTATGGCCTGCAGCTGTACCACCATGTGCTCTGCTCCTATCAGCTCTCATAAGCTAAACAGGGTTGAGCGGGGCCAGTACTTGGCTAGGTGACCTCCAAGGAAGACCTAGGTGCTGCAAGAAGTGGTGGTGCTATGATTCAATCAGTGTAACTGTTCCCTGTGTCATTACCAAACATGTCCCCTAGCACATTACTGGCAGCATTGTGGTGGTGGGCTTAAGTTGATGTGGTCACAGAGAGCTTTGTGTCCATGGGCCCTGATAACACAGTACCAAGTCTGGAACGTCAGCTCTTTCAATGCCTTGTAGCCCTTCCTCCATGCTCATCCTCTCTTCCTTCTATGGTCTGACACTAGTGCTTGAAAGGGGTGGTGCTAGAGATTTTTTCCTCCTTTTTTACTCACTGTGTTTGAGGCCTGCTTCCTAGCTTCCTAGCACATGCTCTAACAGACTGTGCACTCACTCATTGCTGAGGGGAGGTCATGAGGTGCCTGAAAAGGTCACAGGTGGACAGGGGTATTGGAGGGGGCCCCATGAATCTTACTTTGCGTAGTGGCCAAATCAGGGCCACGGTACTTCCGGAGATGCTGTCTTTTGGGTGATATGTAAAACCAAGGTCCCAAGCACATGTGGTTATGAGAGACCCCACAGCACTTTTTATGAGAGTAAGGTATTAGCCCTGAAGTCCTGGCCAAATTTAAATTCACTTGCCTACCCTCATTCCCGCTGCTATTCTAGCTGGGTACAGTATACCTTAATGTGTGGCCTAAACTGTTGTGTAGTGCTGCAGTGAGCGGTTAAACAGCTGCTGCTCTCTTCCCACCTCCATCCTCCCAGAAGTGAATGCAATTCAGTGGTGGATGAAGTGATTCATATATATCTCCCTGCCTACTTCACAGATACATTCTGAAGCTTATGAAGCTAATAATGTTTGTAAAGTGCTTTGCAATCCTCAGACAAAATGTACAATAGTAAATAGGATGAAATTCAATAAGGAAAAATATAAAGTACTCCACTTAGGAAGGAACAATCAGTTGCACACATACAAAATAGGAAATGACTGCCTCGGAAGGAGTACCGTGGAAAGGGATCTGGGGGTCAGAGTGGACCACAAGCTAAATATGAGTCAACAGTATAACACTGTTGCAAAAAAAGAGAACGTCATTCTGGGATGTATTAGCGGAAGTGTTGTAAGCAAGACACGAGAAGTAATTCTTCCGCTCTACTCCGCGCTGATTAGGCCTCAACTGGAGTATTGTGTGCAGTTCTGGGTGCCACAATTCAGGAAAAAGGTGGACAGATTGAAGAAAATACAGAGAAGAGCAACAAAAATGATTAAAGGTCTAGAAAGCATGACCTATGAGAGAAGATTGAAAAAATTGGGTTTATTTAGTCTAGAAAAGAGAAGATTGAGAGGGGACATAACAGTTTTCAAGTACATAAAAGGTTGTTACAAGGAAGAGGGAGAAAAATTGTTGTTCTTAACCTCTGAGAATAGGACAAGAAGCAATGGGCTTAAATTGTAGCAAGGGAGATTTAGGTTGAACAAAAGGAAAAACTTCCTGACAGGGTGGTTAAGCACGGGAATAAATTGCCCAGGGAGGTTGTGGAATCTCCATCTGTCATACACATACAGATAAGGGTAGCATAAAATCCCTCCTGGGCAGCTGTACTGAATCTTTAGCTGTAAGGGGTTAAGAAGCTCAAATAACGTGGTTTGCACCTGACCAAAAGGACCAGTAAGGAAAGAAGATACTTTCAAATCTGGGGTGGGGAGGTTTTGTTTGTGCTCCCTTTGTTCCCTCTTGGACAGAGAGAGAGACCAGGCAGGGACAAGATCTCCTGAAAACATGCCTGAAATGATTCATCTAAGATTACAAAAATTGAAAGTAAGCCAAGGAAATGTGTTAGATGACCTCCCGAGATCCCTTCCAGTCCTATGATTCTATTATTGTGATTAATATAAATGCTGACTCTCTCCAGCAACAAAGAGAAAGCAGGTCCCCTCTTTGGAATAATCAACAAATCCTATTAGTATACGTGTGTGCAACACTGTGAAGACAAAAGGGGCTATCTAAGTGTACAGAAGTACTATAACACTTTCACTGTGAGGAGGGATGTTTCATTGCATGGGGAGGTAGGCTTGGAAATTGCAGCAGCATATCTGCACTTACACAGTGCATCTTTGATTGTTTTCCTCCTGGGCATCTGAGCCTGAAACAGCCTCCTTCAGAGGCATGGAGCTCAAATAAATACCCAAAGTGCTGGGATCTTTCCTGTTTTTCAATCCCAGTCTGGCTGAAGTCACTTTCCCCCTGATCCTCCCTTTTTTACAAAGCCCAGCATGGCTCTATTTTAAAAGGGGGGATCGAGGAGACTCTGGGATAACGTGCACTCTCTGCTGTTGACATCTCTAAAAGAGGCCCTTAGGGCTTCCTCATAGCAGCAAGAATGCCAGACATTCTTCAACAGCTGTGTCATTAGAGCCTCCCTGCCCCAACAGTTAGCCAGATATAAAAGAAAGGGGGAACACACTCAAGAACCTGAAAAGTCCTGTATTAATGCAGGGAGCAGACACCCATGGAGAGGCCAAGAACAGTCCCCTCCTTGATTTCTGCCCATCTTGGGCAGGACTGGAGACAAGTACTCACTGATAAACCTGCACTAACTGGCCACCTGAGCTTTGATCTCGCAGTTCCTTTATTCCAGCTGCAGATAGGGCCACTGCTGGTTACTCTATCCTCTTTACTTTGACCTGCCATCAGGAGGGTGTGAGAAAAGAGGGCTATCAGTAGCCAGTTCCTCTCTCTTCTGGAGTCAGAGAAGCCAAATATTCCTCGCTTTGGGACTGTGGCTTGTCCAGTACTGCATAACTAAGGTGTGTTTATCCTTGACTCGCCCACCGAGGCTGGCTATTGAGGGCTTTAAATGATTGTCTGTCTGCCTCGCAACTGGCTTCTCTTCGCGTGATTTTGGTTGCCTCTACTCACCTCTACCCACTGCTGCTCTGAAGAAGCTCTAGGTGATCAGGGAGGGGAGAGATTTACTCCTGAGGGGTCAGGGCTGCCTAGAATCCCTTAACCCGAGTTCCTACTGAAGTCACTGGGATTCGAGGGTGCTTAGTACTTCCCAGCCTCTTGCAGGGTCATGGAGACAGCAATGCTTTAAGTATCTATGCATAATTCTTTAATCCCATACTAGCTTGTCTACAAGATTCAGTTAGGCAAAAGTGTTGCTTTAATTCAATGAAAGCACATTGTTAATTACCCAACCAGGCAGATTGTTCTGGTACCATCTCATACTCTAACAGGAAAGCATTCAGTTTTCCCTTCTAATACCATATATAATAATAGTAGCTTGCAAGCAAAGGTGCATTCACTTCTATTAACCAGGACCTGGATTCTCCCCCAAGAAAACAATAAGTTGCACTGAGTACCAGATTCCTGGTTTTGCAATAATTATGGCTATGATCCATACATTGGAGGAAACAGTTTGCACTAAAGTGAACTATATTCCCTCAAGCAATAGTAAAGTGGCTCTTTTTTATTCACTAAAGGAAAAGCGCAATGATTCAACTAAAGGTCAGATTTGCAGCCTAATTTTAAAAGGGCAGCAGTCCATGTTTCCTTGGGAACGAAAGCCCTGTCCACACTAACACTTTGAAGCAACTTGCCATGATTTGGAGGTGGGCAGAATGGTTTGTGTCCACATACTGAGTTAGCACCATGTCTGAACCTCACCAAGGGAAATCTGTAACTTTGGTTTTGACTAACATGATTTAGGGCATGTATATACTGACTGCAATAACTACTGTATATTGATGTAACATGGTACAGGGCCATGGTTAAAACATGTCAAGGTCCTATCCACATTACAGAACTTTAACCATGCTGTATCAGGTCCCAGCTACACTAGAGGTCTGAAGCACAGCAAGGTTAAATGTTGCAGCTGAGTGTTCAAGAACTATTTATTAATGCAGCCACTTGTTGTGGCCACACTAATGGGCCTCTACTGTACACACTGGTATAATGTTACTCCTGGGGGAATTCTGCACCACTGCGAATGTGCAGAATTTATGTCCCTGCAGATTTCTTTGCTTCCCTGCAGAAAAATGACTTTCTGACGGGGAAGCAAAGGGAAGCCACAAGAGCAGTCATGCGACCTTCCCCAGCAGTATGTTTTGGGTGCCCACGACAGCTAGCAGAGAGGTAAATATCTGTGGGGCAGGGGGCGGAACTGGGGAAGACCTGGCTGGTGGCTCCTACCCTGCGCTGGGGAGGACGGGACTTCCTCTTCCCCTGCACAGCATCAAGGGCTGGGTCAGACCCACCCCGAGATTTCGCCCCCAGCTGCAGGAAAGTCTGCAAACCCCCCGGCTCCCCACTTCCTGCGCCCATCGCTCCTCAGCTGCAGAGGGAAGGATTACTGTACAGAGAGCTGCTCTCCATCCACCCAACCACCGTGCATCCAGACCCCTCATACCCAGACCCTCCCATGGAGCCTCACACCCCCACACCCAGAACCCCCTTAAGGAGTCCCACTCCCCCTGCACCTGGACCACTCTGATAAGTCACCTGGATCCCCACCCCACCTAGTCCCAACCAGCTGCACCTGGATCTCCACCCCACCGAGCCCCATTCCCCCATCCCCCAGCATCTGGATCCTCCCACACCCAGATCCCCCTGCCAAGCTCTATCCTCCCACACCCAGATCCGCCCCCCCCCCCCGAGCTCTATTCACCCCGCATGCCCAGGCTCCCTCCCCGCCGAACCCCAACCACCTTCACCTGGACCCTCCTGCAGCATCCCATTATGGTTGCATCCAGAACCCCCTAACAAGTCCCTGTGCATACAGATCTCCCACCCACCTGAATCCCCCACTGAGCTGCCCACACCCACATGGCCCCACACAGAACCCTCTCAACCCACACCTGGATCCCCCCACGCTAAGCCCCTCCACCCTTGGATCCTGCCGTGCTGAACCTGCCTGCCCACACCTGGTGCACCTCGCATGGAGCAGCAGGCCCTGGGGTGCTTCTGGGGAAGGCCCGGTCCTTGCACTGTGTCAGGGTTGGGTGCAGCCTCACCAGTGAATCCGTGTCCCGGGAGAAGCTGCAGAGTGATCTCCCACCTCTGTGCAGCCAGTGGCCTGTGCTCCCCCATGCCATGCTGAAGCCTTCACATTTATTTAACAAATAAAATTTGCAGAATTTTAAAATATTGTGCACAGATTTTTTAAAATGTTTTGGCACAGAATGCCCTCAGGAGTATAATGTGCCCACATTACACATGGGCTACCAACTGCTGATGTACCTGCTCATAATGGGCCCTCTCCCATAATTCCAGGCACAGGTCCCTGGAGCAGCTGCATTGCATAGTAGTTGGTGAACACCTAAGCCATGTCATATACATGTGTTTGTGTGTACAATGTATACTGTACATTTATAACACCCATACAGGTATGCTTCACAGCTAAATATATGTTAACAACATGCTATGTTTGGTTTGCACAGTGACTGTTTCCAGTGGCTCTGTTCTGTCCATGGATTTGAGCATATGTTAGGAGGGAAAGGGAACTACATTGCAGAAGGCCACCAGCTTCCCCCATACCCACTGTTGGACAGATTGTGGTACTACACAGGTCAGAGTTTAATCTGAGGAGGAAACGAGTTTGCTCTCATTTGCTTGATAACTTTTGGGGTAAATTGTAAATTTTGGATCATTTTAATGAGTTGTTGCTTAAGTAACACCTACCTTTTCTCTTGTGTCTCCCTCTACGATCCAAACAGAGCAGTCAAGGCCAGGGGCTGGAGGGAGGACACCCCTTTGAGGTACCCATTGGCACACAGCCAGTTTCTCCAATCCTCCTCCCCTACCTCAGGGAGCTGCCCCCTAGCAGATGTTCTGATCCTCAAGGATAGTGGGGAGAACCAGAAGTTACTTAACCCCCCCCTCCTGGTAAGCAAGAGAACTAGGATTTACTTGGGATGGGGGAGGGGGTAGCCTGGGATATGTTTTCACTTAAGTCTCCTTTTCAGGTCTCAAGCAAATATGAGATACAGATGAAACAGTTACCTCCATGCCATGCCAACTCCAGAGTAAGGTAGTCCATTACATATGGAACTGAAGTTTCTAGTGTGGGTGTGTAGATGCTGTGGTGTTTCCGCTCCCTAACTTTTCCCCATTGTGTTGTGGGTTGTTTTCCTACTGGCCAATAAAAAATTCCTTGTTCTAAATAAAGTTGTGATTTCAGTAGGCTGGTTTGTGTCCTATATTCCTGCCCTACATGTGGCTGCAAACAGGGAAGGAGTTACTGGGCACAGCTGAGACCAGATGAGCACCCCTCAGCTTTCAGGCCTGCATGGAATGGCCGGGGGGAGGAAGGGGGACACAGTCTGGTCTCCAAACTGCCAAAGCCATCACTGAAGGGTGGGTTGAAGCCTTGGGGGACTGTGCTGAGGAGATTAATTGAACCAGTGCAGCTGGAACATCTGTGCTTCCCATCTACACAAGCTGCGTGATTCAAACTGAACAGGTACACAGAGGCGTTAGGACTTGATCTCAGCTAGTGCAGTCATAACAGTAGTGGGAATGCCTGTGAAATGGTTGGAGCACTTGTGTGTGGCTATAAGGTGTACTACACACATTTTAGGATTTATAGCACTGCTGGGAATGCTGGGATTTTCAAGTATAGACAGGGCTGTGGTGCAAAAAGGCCTTTAGGGCCCTATCTTGCTCTCACTGAAGCCAACGGCAAAACTCCTATTGAGTTTAATGGTGCAAAACTGAAGCTTTAGTGCACCCCCGCTCTGTGCTGAAGGCTGACCTTGCTAAATCATGCTAAATCAATTCTGCAATCAGGTTCAATAAGCCATTTTCAAAACCAGATTTGCTTTCGTGCCAGTGTGGACCTGGCTCCTCCCTGTCAAACCACATCCGACACAAAGTTGGGTTAGCTTTTCCTGTGCTTTTCTTTTGTCCGGAGGAGCCGGAGGATGCGTTCATTTTGTGTTAGTTCTGCTGGCAGTTCATTTGCCTGAAACAAGAAACAGCATGATTAGAAAATGCGAGGCAGAATTTAAAGTCCTCGAGAAAACGTTGGGCGCAATAAAGAATCATTTGTGTTTAAATGTAGGCTGCACTCTAGCTACTATGGGCTAAGATGAACCTTTAGGCTCAACCCTACCTAACAGTGACTGTAGCTGAGACACAGTTCCTTCCCTGTACGCTTTGAGGAGGAATACATTATTTCACCCCCTTTTTTTGGATGCTACTTCCCTCCCTCCTAAAGGTCTGGACAGCTCCATAGGCTAGCATGCAGAAGAGCAGTGGTTCTACCCATTTGCTCATGCGGGGGAGGGTATTTGACATGTAGCTCCTGTTCAAGCCCCATCCCCACATGCCGGGCTCTGGGTACCCCTAATGTGGCCACACTCACCTTACTTGCCCTGCCCCCCTTCTTTACCTGTTGTGGCCTTATTAGGGCTAATTAAAATCTAGCCCTGAAAGAGTAATCACAATTTCTTCCGATGAAGTGAACTGTAGCTCACGAAAGCTTATGCTCAAATAAATTTGTTAGTCTCTAAGGTACCACAAGTACTCCTTTTCTTTCTTCCTTGTGTTCACTTCCTATAATCCTGCCATAAGCTTGTTTTGAACCCACTTCATCACAAGCTGTTCAGGTTACCCAAGCCTGGTCTACTCTATGGCTCCTTTATCATTTAGTGGACCAGTTTTTAAAACCATTTCAAATTTTAGACAGTGTAGAGAGGCCTTAAAAGTGAAATTTGGTCCTCTACAAAGGGGTCAACACAAGGCCTATACAACATGTAAGCGCTACTCAAGTCCTCAAAATAAGGCTTATGTGAAATTTGAACAGCTGACAGGCTCTGCGCGGGGGGTATTTTGGAGTCCCTATGACAGTCCTACAGAAGCAAAAGGGAATATTGCCATTGAATTCAATGGCAGCAGGGGCAGACCTTTAGGACATTATCCAAAGCCCGCAGAAGTAAATGGGCATCTAACATTTGTACTGTGTGCATGGGGGAAAACAAAACAAACAAACAAAAAAAAAACCCAGCAGCAAATGGGCTTTGTATTAGGTTCTTAGTGACCAGAGTATCAAAGATTTTTGTCTCCTACTTTATATCCACTGAAAACAAAAACGATGGGAATAGGACCTGTAGAAATTAACATTTAGATATAATGGAGATACTTCTTCAAAGTAATGTTCTTGTTTTGGAAATCCACCCAACTACACCAAATGGCATATTATTTTCCAAATATTTTCCAATGTGGGGAGGAGGGGAAAGAACTATAGAATAAAGCTCAAGGAAAGGACTCTATCACCCTCTGCAAATAACTGTTAGTAGTTGCAAAAACTGGCACATCTGTTTGGATATTATCAAAACAAAGCATGAACTACTAATAAAATATAAACTATTGTTTTGCAGAGATTGACTCTGCTTCCATCTAGTGGAAAGTGATAGAAATAGTATATGTAAATTTTATTTCCCTTATTCAAGATAATTATAATTCCTAGTTCTTATATGGTAAATCTTAAAATGCTTTAGAAATCATTCTCTTTCCCTATATCAAACCTGTCTGACTACTTAAATATTTTATGTGACTATTCTCTTGATTTAAAATGAGACTTTGTTCCACCTGTTTGCAGCCTTTTTCTTCTGTATTTCAGCAAATGAGCTTACCAGGAGTGTTCATGGAAACAGCATATTTTAAGCAACTGTTAGAGAATACTCAGAAAATAAATGTTGATGAATTCATAAACTAGAATATTTGTACCAGAAACCTGATTCTGAAATGTTCACTCATTCATTCAGAGAACAGAAAACAATACCATGTGACCTGTGTCCAATCACAACTAACCAACCCAACCTGATAGCAACTACACCTCTACCCTGATATAACACAAATTCATATATAACGCGGTAAAGCAGCGCTCCGGGGGGGCAGGGCTGCACGCTCCGGTGGATCAAATTAAGTTCGATGTAACGCGGTTTCACCTATAATGCGGTAAGATTTTTTGGCTCCCGAGGACAGCGTTATATTGGGGTAGAGGTGTACTTGCAACAAATAGCTCATGAACAAACTACAGAGGAAGAAACGTTTGCATAAGATATGCAATACATATTATAACGTACTTAATGGAATCAAGTAAAAACTTGTTTGCAGGCAATTTGCAAACATGAAAAGTGCTGAATTCATGTAATAAATTATGGGATCTGAGTGATTTGTTCTGTCTCCCCAGTATAATTAATAAAGGGAGACCCAGGAAGCTGAATCGTCTCAAGGACCCTGCTATATAAAGTTTGAAAATAAGATATGATTTCAACCTGCTGTTTCTAATCCAAAATGTAATCTAATCTAAAACGAATCCAAAATTTCAGATCCAAATACACGCAGGGTTTGGGAAAGTTTGAATCCAGATCTAAACTCCGGTGGCGCAACCCAGTCCTGGTGCATAGATATCTGTAAATTTATGATTGTCCAAGAATATTAGCTGGTCATAGTTTCTCTCAAATATAGTTTGCACACCAACATAGAGTTTATGAGTTAGTGAGATTGGATAGCTCAGGGGAGCAGTAATGGTATACAGAGCTTTCCACTTCTAACTGACTGGTGTGAGTTGGTATGACGGAAAGTTGTGACAATTTAATCTTTGGTGGTCTATCTATATTGAATGACTGCACAGTCCCCGTCCAATTCTTCTTGGGTTAATGTCCACATCACAAATACCACTATCCTTAGTGGTACTAATTGGCATCCTTGTAATTAGTGTTATAGAGAAACTAAAGATTGAATGGGCATGGAGAATAATTTCTTTGGATGAGGGTTGAGGCACATTGCAAAGACAACATGCAAAAGTGCGGACTGCCGCTGTTCAAAATGAGTTTAGTAGTAACATGGAAGAAACAATGTTTAATGTTTTCACAGGTACATTTTACAAGCTCTGGATAAAACACCAAAATGTACCTTGTTCCTAAGAGAAGGATCTGCTCCCGCTTCCAAAAGTAGTGCTACTGCTTTAATGTTGCCACCCAGCACGGCCGCATGGAGAGCAGAAGTCCCATTCTAGAAAATATAAACATACATCTAAACATTTGTACCAGGTGCATGGGGGGAAAACAACAAAAACAGAAACAGCAGCAAAGAACAGACCTGCGTATAAGGAAAAGAGAAACAACACTATAGAGATTAGGCCATCCAAGTGACCTGATCAGACATAAAGACACAGGGCCTTAACAATGAGTCTCTTTCCTGGCAATGTACAGGGGCTTTAAAGTGGCTATAAATGTAATTCAAGGTGTGTTAGTGTAAATAAGAGTCAGGCTGACATTACCAAGTAGTAGTGGTTTTTTTGTAATTCTATTTTTCAATAGACTAGAAGTATGTTAAATAAACAACAAAAGGTTGATCTGGAGACTAACTTCAGCCTTTAGAAAGCAAAATAAAATCACTTGAAATATATTCTAGGCAAACCAGTTTTGTGGGTTTTTTGCTTCTTCTCTCTCTCTCTCAATATATATGTTGGAGAGTTGGGGCCAGACCTTTCACCACAGGCCTGCCTCCTTTTTGGGGCCATAGAATTGAAAGTGCAAATAACTGGGGGTGCAATTTTGCACTTGTAATGAGTGATACAGTAGTGGTTAACTACCCACAGTTAATGTCACCTGATTGTTTAAGTACCTGTTTCTACTTGAAAATCTGGTACTAACACCTCCAAGTGACATTAGTTACGCCCCAAAATAGCTGAAAATCATGCCAGTAATATTTGCACCTGCAATCTATGGGCACATGAAATCAGCTTTTAAAAATCTGCCCGCAAATAGCTGATTTTCAAAGCCTCTACATTCATTCAAAGAGAACTAAATCAAATACAAAATTGCTTTGTCTGGAATAGCACTCTTAGAATTCTAGTTTGCAGTCTAACTTGCTTTGCCAAATTCCACCCTCAGTAACATTAGTGCAACAGAGGGCAGGATTTGGCACTAAAATTGCATCAATCTATTTATTTCAGACAAAAATAGCAGAAAACAAAGCTTAATTCTATCTACAGCACAGTATGCATCCTCCTCCCAAAGCTTAGTATGTAGGATTTTAAAGAAGAGTTTTAATCATATTTAAAGAGTATTGAAATCAAAAGAATATAGATTTTCACTGCCTTCCCTTTTCATAGTCATAAATACCTATAAAATGGTTGTGAATCAGCACCAAATCAGAACACTCGCTTTGTACTGATGTCAATGAAGGCAGTAGAGAAGCAGGCCCTTTGCCTCTCAAACTCTATATGCCAATATCAATGTACTTCAGTACATACCTTCAACAGGCCAAGTGCAGGAGAGAATTTGAGTAATTCCTCTATAACGTCATGATACCCTTTGTTAGCAGCTTTAAGTAAAGCAGTGGTACCATCCTTTAATGGAGAAAGAAAAAAACGGGTACAGTTATTATGACAGCTTTACAAGCTCTCTGACTGAATGGAGTGTTGTCCCCTCTGACTCCATGTAGGGATAGTCCCCTCCATGCATGATCTTTGCATATCCACCTCCACAGCATCATTCCATCTGTCTCTGGAATTCATGGTGGGCCATCTGCAAATCCAGGGATCTTTGAATGGGGAGTAGGGAGGGAGAATGCAGGAGGGGTAAAGCTGGGGACAACACGCATCATCTTCAGTCTCACTCATCTCTAACACCACAGGGAATTTATATGAACTTTTCTTTCCCCATCTCCTACACTAAAGAACCCCTACAAAAGGATGGGCCCAGAGACCGAGGGAAAGGGCAGCTCATGGCATCCTGGCTCACTGGAGCTGCACTGCCTGACAAGGAGAGGGGATACAGGGATCCCCAAACTTGTACAGAGATGTAATGCTTTCATGCAGATGGCTTTGGGGCCCTAGAAGATTCCTGAGGATGTAAGTCCTATTTCCATGTCCACCACAGAATTTGTGTGTGTGATCTTGAGCTAACTGCAATGTGTCTCTGCCTCGGTTTCCCCAACAGTACATTAGGCATCATTATTTTTTCTTATCTCACCGGGGTGGTCTGAGACTAAATTAATTGACGTATAGTGTGCGGAGATCCTCTGATGAAAGTTGCTATGAAAATGCAGAATGTTTTTAACTTGGAGGCAGTCTCCCTTTAAGAGTCACTCCAAAAGTGAAAATTACTCACGTTCCGTGTGGCATCTCGATCAGCTCCCCGGAGCAGCATTACCCTCACTACCTCGCTGTGACCCATCTGAGATGCTATCCACAAAGGAGCCGTCCCGTCCTTCAAGCAAAACAAGACTGATATAGACTTCACTTTGTGACACTGCTCTCTGACAGCTCACTGCTAGATTCTGGCTACTGGAAGGAATGAGCTTGGATCCCTTAATAAAATCTTATTGCTATAAAAACAGTGGTCCCCAAACTGAGGGGTTTGCTTCCCTAGGGGGGCATGGAGGAATGTTTGGGGGGGCGTGGCAGGGCCTGGGCCAGCCCCCATGGGGCATGGGGAGGGAGTGCCACCAAGCCCTGCTCTGCCCCCAGCTCTGTTGCAGCCCCAGCTCCTGACTGCGGCTCTGCTCCCAGCCCCAGCCTTGACCCCCGACCACGGCCCAGCCGTGGTTCCATTCCTAGCCCCGGCCCCAGCCCTGCCCCCAGCCTCAGCCCCTGGCTGCAGCTCCATTCCCAGCTGCAGCTCCGCTCTTGGCCTAAGACTTGCCCTCAGCCCCCTTACCCCTGTCGCCATGGCCCTGCTCCTGGCTCTGGCTCCATGCGGAGGAGGGGGCGGAGTAAGGGGAACAGGAGTAAGGGGGGGGCACAACCGTGAAAAGTTTGGGGACCACTGCCATAACTAGACACAGACGGTTTCATTTAAGCACCATTTGGGAGCTGAGTGTATTAGGCAGACCTCTCCCATTGTTGTGGAATGGAAGTATCAAACCTAATTCCCCATGCATAACCAAGCTGAACATTTTACACTACATACATAGAACCCTACTTTCCTTTTTATTGTTAAATCCTTTTTATTCTCACCAACTGTGTGCTCACCAGTTCGCTGTTTAGCACATTTGGTGGGAAACTGGTTAAGCACATTTGGTAGAATGGGCAGAACATTCCTCCCATTGATACATGCCGAGCCTTTACATTTCTGTCTTTTCTGATGCACAGAAAGAGCAAAGATACATCCTGAAATCATGGTTTCATAGTAAGGCCCAATACACAATAATAATGAAAAAAAAGGAGCTTTTTTTTTCTTGAATAATTTCTGTATCTATGTTCTCATTGATATCACAGTGGCTGCCCACATCCTAGTATACATCCTGTTTACACAGTGAATTTTCTTTGTGATCCAAAAATAAAATTCAAAGGCTCTCTTGTATGCAGAGCATATATATAACTCACGCTAACAAGTGGGATGGCAAAAATTGTCCATCTCCAATGTACAGCTTTTCCCCCCTCAATGACTCAAGTGTTTCATGATCATTTTTAAACTTTGTCCAGCAGAGAGCGCTAGGATATGGCACCAGAGTCATGAGCTGGGAAAGTCTGGAAAAGATCCAAGCCCCATCAAAACAGGGAAATCTGCACATAGAACACGTATTGTGCAATTTGTGGTTCTACGTATGTAAGAACTGCAAAACATGACGAGACAAGTTTAGCACAGGGGACTTGGTAGCTTTGCTTTAGTTCAGGCTAAGTTAAGGTTTTACCTATATGAATAAAAAGAAGCAGAAGGAAATGATAACACTATTATTTATATTGCAGTAGTGCCCAAAGGATCAGGGCACTGATTATGGTAGGTGCTGTTAAAACACACAGTAGGAGACTGTGCATGCCCTGAAGAGCTTACACGCGAAGACGACAAAAACAAATGAAGTTGGGGACAGAGCAGGATACAGTACATAGGCAAACTGTTAGCTGCAGCTTCTTCCTCCGAGATTGGTGTCCCCAATGGGTGAGGAGAGTGGTACCATCCAAATAGGTACAATATTTACACGTTAGGCCAGCTGCTTGGCCCCTGACATGTGTCCCCTTTGCACAGGTCCATGGTGCAAAAAAAAAGACATGAAGCTGCCCTAAAAAAGCCATCTGAGGATTTCCCTCGTATACAGGACTCCTCAGTAGCACAGAGGCAGCGCAGTGGAGTCTAAACAATTTCATTCCCACCCCACAGCAGAGTGAGCACTGCCAAAGTGCTGCTGCACTTCAGCCATTCCCAATTGTGTAACAGCTCACAGGTGTGTGTTACCAGCCAGGTTCAGTAAGAGCCGCCATTGGCTGCCCTGGGATTGGGGGAGGTCAAAAGGTGGCTCTAAGCTACCTTTGCCTTTCTCTTCCCCATCGCCACTGGATTCTTTCCCAAACAGAGCTTGGCTGGACCTGATGTGGCCATTATATTTCTAATATAGGGAATTTTAAATACATTACCTATATTAAAACTATATTTATTTTCTTATGTGATTGCAAACAAATAGACAAACTGTATCTGGCTACACCTAACAGCCCTATAACCTATCATCATATCATTCCCTCCTGACATACATTTATGCTGACCTTTATCTTACTCCACTAATTCAAGAGACCGCTTTGTGGCTCTGGACTTTACAATTCACCAGTGTTTGGATGTGGTTTTTGATTTTTAGGAAGGGCCAAATCAAGGTAGTAGCCATGGTGTTCATGGCACTACCACTAAGGAGCCCCATGGCAGATGTGCTGCGTAACCATAAGGGTCTGGTCCTCAGCTGGTGTTAACTGGCATAGCTCCACTGAGGTCAATGGAGCTGTGCCTTTTACACCAGTTGCAGTTCTGTCCTCTTGCTTATAACAATGCTTTCCTGATCCACACGGAAAATGTCTGTAGGTTTTATTGTGTGTGTCTATACATACACACACACACACAAACAAAGCATGTTATATGGAAAATAATATAAAAAACCCTTTAAAAGCTGAATTTTCAGAGACTGAATATTTTGATCGTCCCCTGGCATCCAAGACTAAAAACTTGGTGTGATGCAGCATGTCACCCTTCATGTGAACCTCACTGGCAAAAAACCATCTTGGTTTGTTAGTCTGTAAGGTGCCACCGGACTCCCCGTTGTTTTTGTGGTTACAGACTAACAAGGCTATCCCTCTGATATTTGTTTTGGAGTTAGAGCGGCAAAGAAAGCTAGCCTGTACCAGGCTTCAGATGCTGCTCCCAAAGCTCTGTCTAGACCAAATGATGGCAAAAGAATGTCAGTGCAGCCCCCATGGAGACCTTGTCACAACGTCACAAGGAAGGAAAGGATGTCTGTGCAGGCAGAAATTATACTGTTAAGGAAGAAACAAATGAAATTGGTCCCAAAGCTACATTATTAAATAATGTAAATGTTGAGATGTACATTCACGAGAGCAAGACAGAAAGTGGGACTGGTGGTGAGGGGGGAAAGAGAAGGATGGGGTCTGGTAAGTTTTACTTCACATAGGGACCTACAAAGCCTAAGGCCAGCCTTATACACAATGCAACATAGCACCAGGAAATACTTACTACATCAGTGATGGTAATATAGCAATGTTGCAGTTGCTGGTTCAGGAGCACTGTTTAAATATCACTCTTGGATGGATATTTCTCACACTTGAACCAAGGCTAATTTTTGTGGGCGGGGCGGGGGAAGTGATGAAAGCCCATCAAGCCATTTCTTTAATTATCAGAGTGATAATAACGGGCTTTTCATTTGTTAAGAAAACAGTTCAGATTAGAGATGGGCCCAAACAAAGATTCCAGACATAAACACCACGGAATTTATCCAGAGCTAAACTTAGCAGCTGGTCACTAGGTACCGAACTTAGCAAAGGCCAAAAGGAACCTTGCACCGATCTAGGTCTGGACTGCTATGTTACTTTTACACTGGAATAAAAGATCTGCAACACAGCAGTGGTGGGTCTGGGTCAGATGACTCAGGCTCGTGGAGCTCAGACTGTGGGGTTGTAAAATTGCTGTAGAGATGCCTGGGCTCGAGCTGGAGCCAGGGCCCTGGGACCCCCCGTCAGGGGGGAGAGTCCCAGACCCCAGCCATAGCCCGAATGTCTACACCTCAATTTAACAGCCCCGCAGCCCGAGCCCGCCCAGCAATCCTGAGTCAGCTGACCCAGGCCAGCCACAGGTGTTTAATTACTGTGCAGATGTAATGCTGACAGACCCCGGTTGTCGGCGGGCGGGATCGAATCTGGGACCTCTGAAACTTAGTGCATGAGCCTCTACTGCATGAGCTAAAGCCCCCATGGATTTTAACCAAGGCTATAACACATTCATCAATCTCTAGGTTGTTTAGGTGCCACCAGAAGTATACAGAGCACCACACCCTGCAGGCATACAGTGTTCCCTCTCATTTTCCCCACCCATGTGCGGAATGAATTTTGTTATGGGCACCAATATGGAGGACACATCACCTCCATATTGGTGCACATAACAAAATTCATGTGGTGGGGGTGAGTCCGAGGGGTTCGGAGTGTGGGAAGGGGTTCAGGGCTGGGGCAGGGGGTTGGGGACTCCGGCTGGAGGTGTGAGCTCTGGGGTGGGGCTGGGATGAGGGATTTGGGATGCAGGACAGTGCTCTGGGGCTACAGCGGGGAGAGAAGACTCCCCCTAGCTCTCTCCCCCCACAGCAGCACCTCGGCTGGCTGGGGAGAAGCGCCTCTCCCTGCCGCAGAAGCTCTGGGGCTGGGGCCACAGGATAGACACCCCTCCCCTGACCCCAGAGATCCGGGCTGGGTTGAGGGAAGGGCGCCCTGGCCATGGCTGGGTCTGGGCCAGGCCACCCAGGTTTGGGCCAGGCTGCCCCGGCAGCAACTGGGTTGGGGCCAGGCTGCCCCGGCCACGGCTGGGGCCAGGCAGGGCCGCCCTGGCGCAGCTGGGTCTAGGCTGGGCCGCCCAGGTTCAGTCCAGGCCGGGCCGCCTCGGCTGGGCCACGCAGGTTCAGGTCGTGCTGCCCTGGAGCCAGGCCGCCACAGCTGGGTCTAAGCTAGGTCACCTGGGTTTGGTCCAGGCTGTCCCGGCTGGGGTAGGGCTGCCCCAGCTGCAGCTGAGGCTGCATTGACCCGGCCTGGTTCAGGCTGCGGGAGGGGCGCTCCAGCCGCGGCAGGTCCCGGCCATGGCAGGTTGGGACCGGAGGAGGGGTGCCCCTCCCCCAGCCACGGCAGGTGACAGGTCCCCGGGCGGGTTCTCTGAGCGCCTGCGCGGTGCTAAATAGGCTGCTGCGCGGCGGTGCGGTTTACAGGGAACTTAGGGCATGGGTTACATAGACATACCCTTAGAGACAAGACAGAGAGGCTCGGCCTGGACTTCAGTTTAAGAGTGTGTTATTATTAGGTGTTAGAACATCTTACTTAGTTGACATGTTAGCTAAGAGTATAGTGTAGACAAGGCAGTGTACACTTTAACATGGTCGAGTTAAAGCTAGGTTGTCCCCATAGCTTTATCTTGACTGGTTTAGCTCATATTAAAGTATATACTGCCCTAGATAACTAAAATGTGTTAGTTACCACCTTTTAACAAATCACAGTCTAGACAAAGCCAGAGAGACTGTAGCCAAGGAGTAATTTAAGCATCAGCTCAGAGAACACCTGCCAACCTTTCTACCTATAAAGATAAACTGGTGGCTGAGGGAGGGTACAGACAGAGGGGTAGGATGGTCTCAATGTGGATATACAGGTATATGAATGGATGGCCCTATTTTCTTGTGCTAAGTAGCAGCAGAGATTTTTCCAATGAAAAGACACCCATGGCCCTCAAAGAAGCTGCTGAAGCAGTACATGTAATTCTCTGCTGCCCGGCTGTAACTTGCTGGGCTCTTCTGGGTAGGAAGTCAGGAAATATAGGAAAAGCTAGACAGCCTATTCACATACTACATTCTGCACTGTATTAGGGCTCTCTCATCCCATTTTCTCCTATTTCCTCATTTCCTACCCAGCTGAAACCAGTAAACCTCAGCCAGCTAGCAGAGACATACATGAACAATGCAAGAAGGGAACATTATCCAAATATTTTTAAATGTACAGGTTAAGTATGGTGAAGATTCAGGGTAGATTAGCTTATTTGAACTGGTTTAGCAACCCTTAGGTGAGACTCTCTGATGTAAAATCAAGCATCCTGGGAAACCTCATTTTCTAATACGGGTATCTAAGTAGGATCTGCAAATCCCCATCTGGATGCTCAAATTGGTAGCTAGATACATAAGTGCTCATTTTACATCTAAGTGCTGATGTCAGCATCCAAAGGCAAAAAAAAATGGCTGACCTATTAAGACCTATTAAGACTCCCTCTTCAGATACAAGGAGGCAAAATTATGGATACATTAGAAACCTTTCATCTGTATTTACTTCCTGATGTAGTTTAAAATGTTTGCATTCCCTTGAGGCCTGAATCAACTCCACTTGACTTTAACGGGAGTTGGATTAGGCCCCCAGATCAGTAGTGTCTGATCCAGCAAAGCACTAAGCACATTGTGTAACAAAGCAGGAGAATAGCTCCACTGTCTTCAGGGATCTACTCTCATGCTTAAAGTTATGCATGTGGTTATGCATCAGAACCTAGAGAGCAACTAAGTTGAAACAGGGATGGCAGTTGTACAGGTACCAAATGTTTAAGGAGGTTAAACCAAAATTTACGACTGATTATTACAGTGTGTATAGACAGCATGAAGTAAACTCAAAGTCAAAGCTTTTTATCAAAGATTAACTTTGATACCAAAGACATAGCTATGGTTGGGTTTTAATAAACACATAAGTCTGACTGGTTGACTTTAGCAGGGGATATGTGGAGTACTATCGACTGCTAGTGTTTTAAGATGGAATTTCAAAGGGGCCTGAGGACATTAGGTGCCCAGCTTCAGTTGAAAGATTAACTCCCTTAGGGCCTTTGAAAATTCCAGCCATATTTTTAGCAAGAGAATGTTAATTAAATGCCGTCTCTGCTTTGGTAGTGCAATGCTGAACATTACCTGCCTTGGCTGGTTGACCTTTGCTCCTGAAGATAACAATAATCTGATGACATCCAGATAACCTCCTTGGGCAGCCAGAAAAAGTGCAGTAGCTCCATCCTGAGTAAAAATAAATAAAGCTTAATTGGTAAAGCTACACTAGATATTTACATCAAAATATATTTCCCTGTCTGGGCCATTATGCAACTTAATAACGTATAAATAGCTACACACAAGAAACTCGTCATCACCAAAATCCTGAGTTTTGTTCACAACAAACTAGACTGGGTGCGCAGCATTCCTCTTACGTATACAAATGTAATGTCTGCAATCATGGGTCAAAGCTGAGATTTGAACCCAGGGCCTGCCATGTTAAGGCCCCCAAGTCACCAAAGCACTTAAGCACATACTTAAGTCCATCCCTATGCAGCAAAGTTCTTAAGTGCTTTGCTAAAGAAGGATGGACTTAACTATGTATTTAATTTAAAGCATCTGCGTAAGCACTTTGCTGAGGTTTTTTTGTGGGAGTGGTGGGTGAAATTCTGTGGCCTGCGTTGTGCAGGAGGTCAGACTAGATGATCATAATGGTCCCTTCTGACCTAAATATCTATGAATCTATGAATTGGGGCCTAAAAGCACTAACTTCTACCAGTCGAGCTGAAGGATTAACTCCTTTGGCTGGCAGTTGCAGTAAACTCATCTCTGTAGAGCAGCCATAAAAGGAGGATCTGAAATAGAAACACTTACCAGTGGCTTACACACAGCAAGGTAGTTTGTGGACCTGCCTGGAAAATGGTATTTTCTGTAAAAGCTTTTGAAAGAAATTAACAATTTTTGATTTTTCAAAACACTTCACTGACAGTTTTTGGCTTTTCAACAAAAAACATTTTTTTTTTTTAAATTGTAGATGTTTTCAGCTTTTGACATCCAAAAACATTTTCTGTGTTAGGTTTCCAAAAGTCAAACATTTTTAGATTCTTCTTTGAAAAAAGGCCGTTTTCCAATGAAAAAAAGGTTTCAAAATTTCAGTCAGCTGTAATGTTTTATTTGTCTAGCTAAGAGTGGAAACTTGCATTGGTGTTGGGACAGGCATTCAGACATGATGCAGTCTCTGCCTGTGTAGTTCCCAGTGAAGTGCATATTAAGGGAATTTTGTTTCCCCTATGGTTAAGAGGAAGTGTTTTGGTTTAAATGGGTAAACAAATTAATAAGATGTTAAACCCGCTCCACCCTCCCTCTGCAACTGCATTCTCCCCTGGCACACTAAGTTTATCACAGGCTAAGGGGAATATTTTAGCAAAAGCCCCTTGCTTACATGTTGGTGGTACATCACTACACTGGGACTAACTGCAGTTGTTTATACTCAGCTGCGCTACTTAGACAATAGAAGACCTTATTTTTTCCAATCACCAGGGACCTGATCCAGCATCAGTGGGTTGCCAGTGGTCCTTGCTTCAGGTCCCAGATTTGGAAAGTTTGCCCCTGATGCCAAGAGGGTTGAGATTTTGGGAATCAGAAGAAGTGTCTGATGGACGGGATTTTATTTCCCATATTTCTCTTTGGCTAGGTTTTTTACACTTCATGGGTTTTAGGGCTTGCTTACATGGCAAGTCATAATATGAATCTACAGTGACAAGCTTGCTGTGCAGTAACATCCCAGGTGGACATTGCTAGAGTGCAGTGAAAGTCCCAGAGTGCGGCTGAGGTGCTACTACTTGAAAGGACAATACACTAAGCTACACTCTGGTACTTTCACTGCGCTGTAGCAGTGTCCACACAGGATGTTACCGTGTGGCAAACTGGTGGTCTGTAGATTCACACCAATGGCTTCCCATGCAGTAATGTGCTACGTGGACAAGCCATTAGATTATTATATTCGATTGCACACTGACCTGTTCCAACATACAAGTAATGTATGGGTTACTTGGGCACACTGAAGGCTAGATGGTGTCTGGCTAGTTGGCAGGCGCACAGGGTTGGGTAATTGTGTTTAGCCCCTTTTGCAGGCTGTGTGCACCAGACAGACACAACAGGAGTCCTTCTGTTCAGGTTCCTCTTTCAGAACAAATAATGTTTAGTAATCTGAAAACCGCTCTTTATTACAGCACCAATCAATGCAAAAAAGGTTTCCTTTTAATTAGGGCTCCTTCTCTTCCCCACACTGCTAACATTTAGTCAGCTTAAAGACTGAAAGTGAAATCCTGATGCTTTTAGAATAATTGCTCTGACAAGCGTGGGTTTGAACTCCCTCTTGCATGGAAGCTTGCCAATCAAGTAGGCAGCCAGACACCTCCACCACCTTGCAAACTTAATTCAGCAGCGCTATGCAAAAGAAGCAGAGCTAATACTTGTTTTCCTCTGAATTCTCTTTATTTTAATTTTTTAACTGCCTACATAAGGGTGTTATTGCACAACTTCTAAAAAAAATGGCTACGGGTAATCAAAACAAGCTTATAAATACAATTGAGAATGCTGCTCCATTCCTAGAGAGATGGCAGGGAGGTTACTTTATTGCCTTCACATCCAAGTGCATGCGTTGGATGTGGCAAATGTTATTTTAGACCTCAGTGGAAATACATAGCGCACACCCTACCAGGAAGTGACAAACATGGCTAAATATGGCCACTCAGGGTAAAAAAGTAATCACTATGCAACAGCAAACATGGAACAGGAAGTCATAGCCAGGTATGTTACACACAGGGGATACTCTGTGTTTAGGGCTTGAAACTGGAAGATGTTGAACACTGCTGTGAAATGAGGGGGGATGAAGGGACTTAGCACCTCATGGGAGCACTTCCCATCATGGGACTTAGCTCCAGTAGAGTTAGCTGAGAGAACATCATAACCCCACAGAGGATGACTTCCTTTTTGTCTGGGTTGACTTGAGTTAGGGAAGGGTGGCAGAGGGTGCAAAGCCACACATTTTTGTTTTATTATGCTTGTTATGCAACTCTACCACAGTAAATCAGATGGGGATTCATCCAGGGCCTGATCAGCCCCTTCCAGCTCTCTGAAAATCCAGCTATATTATGTCCATCAAGTCATTTGTACCAGTTATTTATTTTTATTTGTTTTCAAAGCACTGTCAGGTGAGAGAGGTACATTCCCCCAGTATCTTCACTTTAACTGAATGTCAGCATGTAATGATGTTAAGAAAATGTAACTGCAGTTCTTCCTGTAATGACATCCGCATGTCAAGAGAAAAACTAAAGGCCTGATCCTCCACTGCCTTGCACCTTATGTAGCTATTTTCTCCGGCGTGTAAACACTACCATTCTGATGTGGTAGCATTTGACACTCACTTTGAACAGCTGTAAAAAATGACACAATGGGCAGGGAGAATCAGGCCCAAAGATTTGAAAGTTTTCCTTTTAGCCACAATACACAAAAGGAGACATATGCGGTAGAAGTGTGCCACTGCTGCAGAACAGGCATTTACTACAGCATGGGAAGGGATTCATCCATCACTGTAGTAAATCCACTTCTGAAAGATGTCAGGTAGGTTAACAGAAGAATTCTTCCCTTGACGTAGCAGTATCGATACCAGGGCTTAATTACATTGCACAGAGAGTGAAATTTTTCACAGCCGTGAATGATGTAGTTCAGATGACCTAACTTGGTAATATAGATCAACTAAATTTCCCTTCTTGGCTTTGTACCTTTCTCCCAGTATCATAACGAACACACAATTAATAACAATTACATTAAAAATGTATAAAAAGAGAACCTTTGGCAAATGCCTTCCTGCACTGGTGCTAAGACAATCTGTAGTAGCTGAACTGTAACACCCCACACTTTGTTTGTTCCACTGTCAGTGGTGTTTATATCTACTTCCAATGAACTCACACATAGTTGATCATGTATGTTGGCACCATGCTTCAATAGAGTTTCCACCACTCGCGTGTGGCCATACTGACAAGCTGCTAACAGAGCGGTACCGCCATCCTGCAAACAAGCCAAGAATGGGCACAATAAGAAGAGAAGGCAAATGCTATACAGAACGGGTCCGTAAGACATAAGCAAGTGCTGAGTACCAGAATTTGGCTCACAGAAGATATGCAATATCTAGCCAGTGAATTGCAGTGAGTTGTACTTTGAGTCTTTCCCCCATAAGTTAGACCTTAGCTGTGTCAGTAGGAGAATTCTTGTCCTGAGGTTTCTTTTGTGAGGAATGGGAAGGAAGAAAACTCTGCTCTGATTCTTTTCCCCTCGTATGAACTTAATTCCCTCCCCACTCCTAGTTTGTCCTTCTCATAAACAGAACACCCTACCCCACACAGTGACTGCCAGCACACCCGGCCTCTGATCCAATGGACTAAGCTGCACGCTGCTGACCTCAGTTCTAGCAGTCACTAGATCCACCTCAACCACAATTCTCCTTTAGCCCTAACCTGACCTCCTGATATGCCCTGCCTCCCACTCACTGGTTCCCTGCCTGAGAACTGGCAGCAGGGGAAGTCAGACACAGAACTGTACTGCTAGATGAGATGTGTATTGAACTGTGGAAGCACACACAACACTCAGATCACTGACCACAGGCACACGGGAGGGAGGCATAGCTCAGTGGTTTGAGCATTGGCCTGCTAAACCCAGGGTTGTGAGTTCAATCCTTGAGGGATCTAGGGCAAAAAAAATTTAGGGATTGGTCCTGCTTTGAGCAGGGGGTTGGACTACATGACCTCCTGAGGTCCCTTCCAACCCTGATATTCTATGATTCCAAGTCCCTACCACTTCAGCTAAAGGTAATTTCTCTAGGTGTCAGCAATCACAGGTTGTTATAGGCACTGTGAGTCAACCACTACAGGGAGACATGATGCTATTCATTAAGTCAGTGTACAAAATCGGGGTCTGACATACTCCCTCACATGTAACTTAACTGCCATGATGGAAAAGAGCTGCAGTGACACTAGGACAGAAACTTCACCAGCAGTAACTAGCAACAAAATGCCTGGCTTGCCATGTTGTTAAACACTGTTGCCCATGCCGAAAAAGGGTAATTCCCAGGAGAGACATCCCCCAACACCACTCAAATAGCTACCAGTGCAGAAGGTGAGAGCTGTTCCCAAAGCAGAGGGTAAGGGTCTTCCAGCAGCAGCAACAGAAGAGCAGGGAGGGGGAGGATGCTGTAACCAGGTCTGTCTCTGGGAGGTTATGGGAGAGAGGGTAGGATGACTTAGCAGTATTGGAACAGTATGTGATTGTGACCCTAAGACCACCCCAATTCAGAGGGCAAGGGGCTCCCCCCTATGTAGCAGTTAGCCCTGAGGAACTCAGTGTACCCCAACTCACTGTGATAATCTGTATCTAAAATGTATCATGTAAGGTATCATATGTGAACTGGCAACACACTGGTCTTTAGTATTACTGCATGGAGTATGTAGGGGTGCTATATGAAAAATTATTAATATGTGCTGGAAATATGTTCTTAAAAGGTGTTTGGCAGCCAGGGCTTAAATCACACTATCCCAGACAAAGGAATGTGGGTTCCACCTGCTTGAATGTGTCTCCAATGTAAACTGAGCAAGGAGAGACAATGAAATGACATCTACATGCAAGGCAGACCAAGCCATCATGAAAATCAGTGTGGGGATGGCCACTTAACACACTGAACAAGGGTGGAAACTGCATTTCCAGGAAACCTTCCTGCCTCCTTGTAGTGGGGCAGCTGCCCCACTCCTGCAGAACAGGGGATAAAAGCAGCCCTGGAGAGGGCTGTGGCTGGGGAAAAGGAGTGAAAGCAGCAAACCTAGGCTGATTGGGGAACCAGCCACAGCTGTGGCCAGCTCAAACAGGGCCCAGCTGGCCCTGATAAGAGGGCTGTGGGCCAAGAGCTGAAGGAGTCTCACTCTAGCCCTGGAGTGGGAAGGGCTAGCTGCCTGGGAGTAAGTTACTTGAAACAGAGCAGTGCTGGGGAGCTCTAGCCTGGTAAACCACCGGGCTGCAGGCCTTGATGAAGGCCTATGAAAAGATACTGGGGTTGCAGAGGGGCAGCCTGAGAATAGACAAAGGCAGCAGGTCCTACCCCCTTGTGAATGATGAGTGGCCATTATAGACTGCAGTCTGCCCCAGTGAAAGGGGGCTAGATGATGACTGGCAGTAGCCACTGAGGCAAGGTGGGTTTAGAGGGTTGGGGACCCAGAGTGAGGGGGTACTACTGGGGCAGAACCCCAAGGTAAAGGGCACTGGGGTCTGGGAGGGACATGGGACCAGTGGCAGGCGAGACACTAGCCTGCAGGGGGTGCTCCTTAGACTGGAAAGAGCTAATTCCCAGGACAACCAGCAGGAGGTGCAATGACAGTGAGTCTTAGTCTTGCTGGAGGAGTGTAGCAAAGCCATTAGCTTTTTCTCTCTCTGCTTATATCTTTCAAAGTTATGTTGGCATTTTTCACCTTAGGAGACTGAGAAATGAAGCACGTTGGGCCCTGGCTAAGGAGTGGCCAGCCATGCTGGAAGAAGAACTGTGGTGAGAACTGCTTGGAACAAAAGGCTCTAAGTTAGATTTGGGTCTTAGAAGTGTATTTTTATTTTTGCTTGTTTGTAACCATTTCTATCCCAATTACTTCTGCTTGGTATCATTTAAATAGCTGTTCTTTGCTAATAGACTTAATCTTGCTTTATTACACAGCCATCACAGTGCAGTGTTTCAAACTGAGGAGTAAAATCCTCAGCTTAACTAACTGGCTGGTGCAGGGCACAAAGTGGGTTTTAGCCCACGAAAGCTTATGCCCAAATAAATGCCTTAGTCTCTAAGGTGCCACAAGTACTCCTCTTTCTTTTTGCTGATACACACTAACACGGGTGCTACTCTGAAATGTCTCTTTAAAGGAGCAGCGAACTTGTAAGGTTTTGTGAGTGCTCCAGTGAGTGGACACGACAGGGCTAGAAGAGCTGTTGCTGTCATCCTGGAAGGGGTAACCAAACTGGTGGCAGCCAGGGTGAGGCCACAGTGCTCTGAGGATGCTTCTCATGTCAGGGATCTGAGCCAAAGCTGCACAGCACACAAGGTTACAGGGAAGGTGGTGATAATCCCTTATTGGTCTGGGTTGACCCCTAAAGCATCTCAGTGATCATGTATTTAAAAATATATTGTAATTCATATGCACAAAGGACCCAATTAAGGTTCCACAGACAATCTGAATTCTGGCATTTCTTAACTTTTGAGTTCTTGACTGCAACCCTGTAACAGTGTCCTTTTAATGGAGTTGTGTGTACTTTGCTAGATTTAAAGAAAAGCAAACTGTAGAACCAAATTCCATCATGTGGGTGTCAGTATAATGCCACATGGGTCATCAGCCGTGTTGGAATCTTTAAATCCACTGCACAGACCTCTGCCCCTTGAGCTAATGGAGTAACTTTCCTCTGTAGCATGGGGCACGGGTCACTTGCTGGAGGATTCTCTGCTCCTTGAAGTCTTTAAACTACGATTTGAGGACTTCAATAGCACAGATATAGGTGTGAGGTTTTTTGCAGGAGTGGTGGGTGAAATTCTGTGGCCTGCGTTGTGCAGGAGGTGAGACTAGATGATCATAATGGTCCCTTCTGACCTAAATAAATTAAATAACCTACTACTGCTATCAGTTCATATTTATCATACCCTATGCGGACCAGCAATAGAGGGGGATGAGAGACACACTTTGCCAGTGGGTTTCACAGATATTTTCTGACTGCAGAGGAATGGTGAGACTTGAGAACCTGGGGTTCCATTGCAAGCTGTGGAGGGGAGTGTGCTCCAGTGGGTCCAGACTTTTTACCTCATTTCCCCTAAACTTGACCCCTTCTGCTTTGTTCTTTCCAAACTGTCCTCGTCCCAGGCCTGTTTCTTCCCTACACCTGGCTGCTTGTCACAGTCCCATTTTTTCCTTGCCTAGCCAGTTCCAGTCTCTACTCCTCAGATTTAACATCCCAGATTTAACATCCCAGTCAGTCTCCACATCTAGCTTCAGAGTCCAAGTCCCAGTCTCACCATCCAACTCCCACTCCCAGTTCCTTCCTTCCCAGCTCCTTGTGTGACCTGACTGGCTCCCAGTCCCAGCTCCCTTCCCTGGCTCATCATCCAGTCTCAGTTTCTGTCCCAGTCTTTGTCCCAAGCTCCTTGTCCCAGTCTTTGTCCTGCCAGTTGCAGTTGCCTTCCTACCTCCAGCTTCCCATTTGTTCATATTATCTCACCTCCTTGCCAACTGGCTCCCAGTCCCATCCCCCATTTCACACTCTGGATCCTAGTCCCAGTCTGTTTCCTCATCACCCAGTCTCCTTTGCCAACACTCCTCCCACCTGATTTCAGTCCCACCTTCACCTGCCTCCCTCCCAGCTTCCAGTTTCTTTACCCAACCAGTCCCAGGGTGCTCCTCCCCTGCCCATCTCCCAATCCCGCCCTCCTTAGCTCCTAGTCCCAGTCTCCTTGCCCAGCCAGTCCCAGTTTCTCTCCCACCCCCTCAGTCCCAGTCTCATTGTCCCAATCTACTCCTTTCCTTCCCCCCTCAGCCTAGCTTTCATCCCCATTGCATTCAAATAAGACAGCTTCCTGAGTGCCAGCAGAAAGGTCACGGAGAACAAGGGAACCATGTACCACCCTGGCTTGGAACAGCTGGGAGCAGCCATTACAGGGAAAGTCTTTCTGAGCCTCTCACAGCTCTGGGCTGCAGCATGCTCAGTTGCTCTGCGGGGTTGACACATGCACAGTCCAGTCACACAGGAGCTGGGACAGGGTGGAGCATGCTCAATGAGGAGGGAATCTTTGGAGGGTTTAGCTGCTTAAAATAAATCTCTATTGAACATGCATGAACTGCAATATTTCAAAGGCTTATCACTTGGCCAGATTTGGGTGGATTTGCCATGGGATGGCAAAAGGTGCATCCTTAATAGTAAGGCTACCATCCCGTTAAATTGCAAGCCTCTGCTCTAAAGCATAGGGGTGAGGGGCTAGAGCTTTTCAAAGAAAAGTTCATCAGAATATTTTAACATCGGCAAAGAGAACTTCACTAGCCTCATTCTTTGAAACAGCTGAACTGTTCTGATTAAAATTTTCTAAAAAATATTTGATCTGAGGCTGACACCCACCCTGGAAGAGTTCAGCTCAAACAATGAAAATTTTGCAGTTATAACAGGTTTCAGAGTAACAGCCGTGTTTAGTCTGTATTCGCAAAAAGAAAAGAGTACTTGTGGCACCTTAGACTAACACATTTATTTGAGCATAAGCTCTCGTGATGCATCCGATGAAGTGAGCTGTAGCTCACGAAAGCTTATGCTCAAATAAATGTGTTAGTCTCTAAGGTGCCACAAGTACTCACTTTCAGTTATAACTGCAAAAAGAAAAGATCAGGCTGCCTTAATGATAGACACAGTGCCACCAGTGCAATGCTGAACATGAAGGGAAAAAGATTTCCTGATTTCTTCCATGATCATGCTAAAGCATCAAGCAAACAGATTTAATTACCCCTCTCTTAACACACACCTACTACTCATGTAGTGTGTATATATAAACATGATTAACCAGCGCTTTTTAACTTTGTAACTTCCTACAGCAGTGAATTCCACAGACTCACCACTGCGTTAACTCCTTCTATTTGTTCTAAATTTACTTGTCAACAATGTCATTTTGTGACCTCTTGTTCTCATATTATGGGACAGCATGAGAGGAGGGACTAATCTCTTCACTGCAGCTTTCACAGTCTGAAAATATACACTGCAGTGAAATGGTACCAACCTCAAGCTATCAAGCCTAGACAATAAAAACTAGCCTTGAATTAACATTTTGCCAGAGGACTGTATTACTCATAGCTTAGAAAATGTGCAAGCAGGGAAATTATTTTATGATCCTCTTGCTGTAATGCCATGTCGCAGATCAAGAGGAAACAAGCCATTAACGCAGAATTAAATTTTGGAAATAAAGCAGACCAATCTCTTACTTTAGTTCTAAATTCAGTAGAAGCACCAAATTCAAAGAGAAACCTCACAACATCATTGTGGCCTTGCTGTGCAGCAAAGAACAGAGCAGTTGTGCCTGACTGTAAACAAAAAAGGAAACATATTTCAAACAAACATGGATAAAATGTGAATAAAAGTATGCACTTCATTTTTAAACAGAATTAAAATGGATTGAACTTGAATAACTGAACAATAGCTGGACAGACTCATGATGATCTTTGGGACTGTAGAGGATACAACAGAACTTAAGGGAGGAGGTCATTTCTCATCTCACTGCACTGAAATGTCTGAAGTTTAAGGTTAAGAGTCTGTCATGAGTATTTTTTAGTAAAAGTCACAGACAGGTCACGGGCAATAAACAAAAATTAACGGAAGCCCCCAACCTGTCCCAACTTTTACTAAAAATATCCCGAGTGGAGGGGACAGGACACAGGGGTGGGGGGACAGGACACACACAGAGTGCTGCTGGGGCTTGCAGCTGCTCCAGCCCTGGCACTGCTCCTGCAGCAGGGGTGACCACTGCTGTTCCAGCCCCAGAGGGCCACTGTGCCTGGGGTTAGCCGCTGGCCTGTTGCACCTGGGGCCGGCCACCAATCAGCTGTTCCGGTGGCTGCTGCTCCAGCAGCCCCGGGGTCGATAGGTGCTCCAACCTTTCCCCAGAACAAGTCCGGAGATCCCAGAAAAATCACAGAAGCTGTGACAGAATCGTATCCTTACTGATGTTTATCCCACATTCTGTTTATCTGCATAAAATCCATATTTCCCATTCCATTCACATAAATGGGCTTCTGCGTGAAGCCTCTACTATATTACTCATTTCCTTGTCCTGTGTGGTCAAGTGAGACAAAGCCCAAAGTGAGGTAAGCATGATTCTCTGGTAATATTTGTATCCCAGCTGATTAAATCTTAAAGGCTATTACCATTACCATGTCTACTGATGATATTTTACAGACTTCCTTCTCCTACCTCACCTTCCCTCTGCCCCCCAAATATATTTTTCTTTTTGAAAAATTCAGGACCAGGTTCTCCAGTCCAGTCAGTCACCATAAACAGAGCAAAGTGGCTTGAAACAGGCTGAAGATAGACAGTGGAGAATTCCCCCTGCACAGGAGAACTTCCCACCACATCCTGCACCAGGTACCTCTCTACCCCTTGTGAAAGGGGAACAAGGGGATGTACTGGGAGTGGAGTATAGGTAAGAACAGAGGGGGCATCACACAGCAGAGCTCCCCTATTTATCCTCCACTGGCACAAGGTCCCCACCATTGTCCCTGTACAGCCCTATCTTATGACAATGCTATCCTGCACAGATGCCAGGCAGGCCTGAATCAGGGAATCAACTCCCACTGTCAAACTCGGCTCACATACAGCGAAGAATCAAAGCCCAAATATTTTCCACACCTAGTTCTGTCACTAAAATATCAGTAAATCAAGGTGAGAATCCATCCTTTAAGACTTAAATTTCTAGGATACAAAAATTACCAGAGATTATTGATACCTATTGTGACAGAATATGCCCCTGTGTTCACACCCCACACACTACTGTAATAATTTTGTACAAGTCATGTCTTGTGAGGTATCATTTCCTTTACAACCTCATAATTTGCTGATCAATAATAACATGGCAAAATGCACGTAGCAGCTTTACATGTGAAGTTATAAACATAAGCTGAGATTGTGACTAAAAGTATGCATTCCAGAGAAGTCTGGGGAGCGGCCACACCAGTTTCTCAGAGACAATGGGTAAACTGCTGTCTCAGCCAGGTGTAAACAATGCTGATGGACCATTACCTGCTAAGTGGCCACTTTTTGGCAGGAAAGAGGTCAGGGGGAGAAAAAAAAAGGCGGGGGGGGGGGTCTACATTTTTAGCAAAGGAACAGCATGGAGTCCCCTTCCACACAGTGTCTGTTGCCTTGCTTCCAGCTGGAAATGCTCTGGGGGAGGGATCCTGACCTACAGGATTTGGTCAGTAAGACTGCTACTGCTGAAAGCATGCATGAGAAACTTTGCTTGAATCTGATATAGTTTAAGTTAGATATTAGTGAATGTCTTATCTTTATTTTTCTGTAACCATTTCTGACATTCATTCCTCATTACTTGCACTCACTTAAAATCTCTCTCCTGATAAACTTGTTTTACACTTTTATCTAATCCAATATATTAGAATTGAAGTGTCTGAATAACTATTCATAATCTGGCATATTGTTCCCTTAAAGGAATAATGGACTTAAAATATTTTTTACTGTCCAGGAGGGGGCTGGGTGGTACAGAATATACAAGTCTGGGGGGGAAATCTGGGGGTGTGTTGGGATCACCCAACCAAGGCTGGTGAGAGGCAGAGTGTAATCCAAATGTGGCTGGCAGACTGCAGTTACACACAGGGTGTGGCTTGCACGCTGGAAGGCTGTTTGTGAGCAATCCAGGTGGGAGCTACTTCAGCAAAGCATTGTAAGGCACCCAGGGCTGAAGAGCAGGGGTGACACAGCAGCTCATTAGTCTGGATTGTACCCTGGTATATCACACTTATATGGCACTTTTCATCAGTAGATCTCAAAAGCACTTTACAAAGGAAGGTTAGCATCATTATCCCCAGAAACTCTTGCCTTCCTTGCTTGTGGCTTTCTTATCTCATCTGGAGAGGCAGAAAAAAGGGAGCTACATGTGGAAATTCACACCAGTGCAGAAAGCATTTACGTGGCTCTATGTACCATTCAAGGGTCCAGTCTTGCAAAACAGATCCACATATATGGACCCTTCCTCCTATGCAGTGTCCCACTGACTCCAATAGGATTGCAAGAGTACAAGTCTGAGTATGTGGATCTATTTGCAAGATAAGGGTCTAAGTCTTTAATGCAGGCTTTAAACTTCAGCTAGGGTCTCCTGTATTCCTGTCATCATAGGAACCCTCTGCACAAGGGTGAATTTTGCCCTATGAGGGGTTCTGTTCCTTTCTGTTTCTTTATTCGCTGCCTTGCCCAGTTAACATATCCAAAGTGATGTACAAAAATGAGTTCAAAAAAGCTTGTTGTTCAGATCGTTCCTGTCCTTTTGGTGTTACTTTTGCAGCAGCTTGCGCTTAAGTGCTTTGCTGGATTGGGGCCTTATTGAAAGGCTACCTGTAATCACTATTAGAGCAATTTTATACTGGTTAAATCAATTCCAGAAAACTGATGATATCAACTATTACATTCGTTGAGGCAATAATTTCCAGATGTCAGCAGGGGATTTATGTCTTAGTTCCAGGTAACCAAGAGCGGTTAGAAATGTATACACTTATCATTACAGTGCAGAGAATGGTGCCATTCTTTTGAGCTATCACTTTATTCAGCAGTCAGCCAACATTACTGCAAACTCTTGTTAAATTACTATTCTCTCTCAGGACCCTTAGCCAACAGAGCAATTTTGTTGTATGTCTAGACATCCTACAAATCAGAATGACTATAGATGCTGCTACTGATGGGACGTTCACAAACGCCAACCCTGACTTAAAGTTAAATGAATGTTCTACAAAAAACTGGAGGCAACTGTGTCCTGTCCTCAAAAAGTAAGGTGTGATTTAGATGTGTGATAAAGTCTATTGCTGCCAACTGAGATGAACATATTACAAAGCACACTGGGCCAGAATAATTCCTGGGGTAACTCTGCCAACTCCATTGTTATGGCTAGTCTCTTTTTAATTTAATGGTAGGCGACCTCTCCTTATTAATCACTTTCTGAAATCTGCATGTTACTGCAACAATGAATAGAATGGTCAATGCATGCTTGGCATCAATGGGGTTGCAGTAGGGATGAAAGTGGCCCATACAAACTGGGTGCACTAGAAACTCTTGATGGATTATTTATAGAAGTAGATCCTGCACCTCATTTTTCAATTTAAAATTCTGAAATCCTATGTATTCTCAGGAGAACCTACCGAATAGATATTGTTTGTACGTATACTGCATAGCAACAAACAGATAAGCAATTGGTAATACTCCTCTATGGTTTCTACCATTCCAGTCAGTAATGGTTGCTTTTACAATCTCTTTTTTTTAAATGCAGAACGTTTCTTACCTCTCTCTGCAGATTGATATCTGCTCCTTGTAACACCAATTCCCGCACACATTCTATGTGGCCATAGTGAGAAGCTACCATCAGAGCTGTTGTGCCAAGCTGGGCATAAGGAAAAACAAATCAGTACGTTAGACTATTACCTCTAATAATAAATCAGCCTGTCTAAAACAAACAACTTCTCAGTATAACTGGGGGGATACTTATGATAACTGATTATAATTTCCCCAGAGAACAAAAACTGTTCTCCCCTTTATATAATTGTGGGGCAACAAATTACCTTTAAAAAAAAGTTAAACATTTGCCATTTAAAATCCTTTGACAAGTGAAGAATCAAATAAATAAAAGTAGTTACAGCAACAAACATTCACACACTTGCCTTCAGTGCTAAGCCCAATCCTACAACAAGCTTCCCTCTGCACAGAGCCCATTGCATGATCAGAGCTTAACAGTGGAGCCCAAGTAGGATATAATTACTATGCAATGATCTCGTGTTATGGCCCCTATTAATAAATAATAATCAATAATACCTTTCACTAAAATACAATTTTTTGTCAGGGAATCTCAAAGAGCTTTGCAAAGATAGATTAGCATCATTACCCTACTTCATAGGGGAGGAAATTGACACACAGAACTGAATGGTATTGCCCAATGTCACACAGTGAGGTCAGAGACAAAGTCAGGAATAGAACCCAAGTTGTCCGGATGCCTAATTCCTGCATTAACCACCAGATCACACTGTCTTAAATGCTGTAGTGTTTGAAATTATATCAAATATACTTCCATATCCAGAAATCTACTTTGTGGGTAGAATTCAACCCTGTGCAAAGGACACCCACACAAGCTCAATGCACTAGTTAAATTCAATTTAAGCCTTCTGGAATAGAAGAGTGGTGTACGTGTTGTGCAGAGGCCATTTGCATAGGGATGAAATTCACCCCCCTTCTGAAAAATGTATGTACTGATCATGCTTGCAAATGTGAGACATTACTAGTGAAAGAGCATGTACCCTACATCACATTAAAATATTTTAGTCTAGAAAACTTGTAGTTCTGTTATAGTAAACAAAGGCCTAATTGAGTTAGCAAGCCAGATTCTCAGTGTTTTGCATAAACCTGGATCAAAATTAAGCACCAATTTGATAAAAATTAATTAACCAGTAATTGTTCTGATTTCTTCACATTCCATCTGTTTCCAGTTTGACTCTCACCCTGATCTCACCATCCTTCCACGTGCAAAATTCTACTTGGGGAAAAAACACACACAGGACTGATCCCTAGAATACAACATGGGAGATTCTGAAAGGCAAAAGGGCAGTAAGGTCCATCTTTCAAGGTCAAGGGGAGTTAACTCCCCAACTCCCTTTTGTGCTAAAATCTCCCCCAAGCTATTTTCAAGGCAAGCGAAGTTGGCTAGGTTTGTGTTATAGACCAGTGTGGCACTAAAATCATCCAATGTGGCAGTGTCTCTCAACAGCTCACATTTTTAACTAAGCACAAAGTACTTGTTCTATTTCAGGTAATCTCTTAACCTTGTTTTTCTCTGCCTTTTTGGAAATCCAAGTACAGCCCACTCCTTGTATGTATATGCTATGCAGAAGCAACAGGACACAGGGCATTTGTGATTTCAGCCCATTTCTAATTTCATATCTAATGCCCACTGATGCCAATGCATCCGATGAAGTGAGCTGTAGCTCACGAAAACTTATGCTCAAATTTGTTAGTCTCTAAGGTGCCACAAGTCCTCCTTTTCTTTTTGCGGATACAGACTAACACGGCTGCTACTCTGAAATAAAAGTTATGACCATCCATAGAGAAAAGAATCACATACATATTTGCAGGGTATCTGGGCTTATCTTCACTAAGAAATCTTATTAAGCCTGATTCTGCATTGCTCTGCACCTCATGAATTATTTACACTAGTGCAAAGCCAGTGCAACAAAGAAATAATTAACAGATAGGTTTTTGGATGTTCACAAATTTCTTAACCGCATCCAAAACCGGCGATTGATATAATTCATCACGTTGTTACAACTCAGCTTTGAAACTTGCTTTCATAGCTGCTAAAGGTTTTAAATCTTGCTTAAGCAACATAAGACACTCAAATGATTGTAGTAAAATCACTAATGCCATAGAGGGCTGTGTAAAGTGATGTAAAGCATATGTTCTTGGTGTGCACGTATAGTGGGCTTACGCTGTCTCTGCAATCCACATCTACTCGCCCACTGTTCAACAACAGCTGAAGAAGAGCCAGGTTTCCTTTCCTTGCAGCCCAGAATGCAGCATTTGCGAGCGGTGTTTCCCTCTGTTAAGACAAAAAGGATTGAAATCTGTTCCAGAACAAGTACAAATATCACATGCTCTCAGTTCAAACCAATGTGTCATTCTTTTATAACCAGGTTGGGGCAAGAGGGTTAATTTGCTTTGTTAGAAACCTTGGCCTCTATAAGCTGCCCTATCTTGTTTCCAATCTGTCCCATGTCAGTACTGACTGAAAGTCATTATACTCGGTTGACTCTTGGTGGCCTAGGTAATGTGAGTTGGTGATCGTAGTCCAGTTCCCAGTGAAAAGGAGTCCACAACACAACTAAGTGTGACAAACAGTGACAATTGGTACCCATATTGCCAGTTGCAGCAGAGAAGTCAAAGACTGGATCATCATGAAGTCTCAACCACACATCTCAAATGTCCCATTGTGGGACTTCCTGGTTTTCAGCCAGTTTCCTGACCACCTCCTTCCCTGCTAGCTCTAAGTCCCAAGACGTGAAACATGCTGGTCACGCATCTTCCATACTACTGGGTTGTCTGCTCCCCTTAATTAGCACTCTGCTGTCAACTGTGCGCAGGACATGGGGTGTGGAGAAGAGCAAACTTAGCAGTATGGGAGCTGCACAAGAAATGCTACCATTCCACAAGAGAGGAGATAATAGCTAGAAAGGTGAAACAGCAAAGACACAGGAAAGGGAAAAGAGCAAGGAGAAACTACAGTGGATAAAAAGGGATGGAAAAGGGAAAGTAAAAGGAGGGGGACAAAGAGAGGGGACAAGACAAAGAAGAGAGGAAGTGATATCAGAGTCAAAGAGAAGCAATGCAGGAAACATGATGACAATATATTGAAATACGTCATATTAGCATATCCCACATTTCAGTGGTCTGTGTCTGGGGCATTCATTAAAGTACAAACTGAGCAACCCTTTCCAAGCATGGTTAAACATCAGTGGGGAGAGGGTTTGTGTCGCAGAGCTTTTATCAGTTGTCATCTTTAACATTAACATTTCACTTAAAAACAAATTAACTTAAAAAATCCCAGTTGTGTGTATTGAAGTCATGGATGCTTACAGGGCTGTAAGCTGAATTTGAGACCTTACAAAATTGATACTTAGAATCAGAATGAGTCTTTCTTCACACTAGATGATTTTAAAATTTGAAAAAGCTAATTTTCATATACAAACCCCTCCTACCAATGCTTCAAGATCATATTCAGGCAGCATGTACTCGGTCTGAGTCTCACAAGGACACCTGGCTCAGACAAAATCCCCCAATTTGTCTTGAAGACAATCTATATTTCAAACACTCTCTTCTCTAATCAGCTAGTGGGGCCTGACAGATGTGCACCTCAGACACAGATTCTCTTGCGTGTGATATGTCTTTGAGATGATGCCCCTTAAATACGATGCCCTCAGAGGGCTATAATAGCATTTATTAGACATGTACAGCAACGTCCTGGGCAGACAGAATAGCAAAATAGGGATGCTACACGATATAGATAGTACAGTTGAACAGTTAAAGTATAGACAGACATCACTTTACAGTAATGATCTCCCTGGGTCTCAATTCTAGGAACACAGCCAGTATCTCAATGACACCCCACGTCAAGGGCCGAATTATCACTGCCTTGCATGCGGACAGTAGGGGAGAGAGGGTACAGACAACCCATTAATTCCTGGCCCATGCAGAAGGCAGCAAAGACGTTTGAGCAAAGCGATGGCACACTAGTGCTGCTGAGAGTGCTCAGTGCCACATAGGAGGATATTTAAACAGAAAAACACATCAGAGCTCCGATGCAGTTTTCTTTCCCTCACAAAATCCTGCAGACATAAGCTCGCTAGTATGTGTGTCCTGGATCTGTCACACTCAGTGTACTTAATTAGTTTAGCACTAGCTTGTAAAGGAGTGGAAAGTCACCCTGGCAATCACCTTATGATTGGGTGCAGCACTGCAGGTGAATCCTGTCTTGATTTCCCTCCACCCAGAGTATAAACAAGTCCAAACCAGCTTTGGGTATTAGAGAGCACTTCCCCAGAGGCTCCAAGGACCACTCCAAATACTAATGGGGTTGGCTGGGCTGTGTGCCTGCTGTCATTCTCCCACTAGGGTTCTCCCCTCTCCAAAAGCATTCCTTCCAGGCTCCCACTTTAGGCTCTTTGCTCTAGGAGTTTGCCTTCTGCTTATCCAGGCTTCTTTCCCTAGGAACACAGCTTCTGTTCGGCTCAGGCTCCCTTGCTCAGGAGCATAGATTCTGTCTAGCTCAATCTCCCTGCCCTGCAAGCATGGCTTCCACCTAATTCAGGCTCTCTACCCTAGGACACAGTTTTTGCTTGGTTCAGGCTCCCTGGAAACTCCGCTCCTCAGGAATCTCCCTCTAACTGAGGTCCTTAGCCTTTTAGCATGCTCAAGTACTTCTTTGTCTAATTAATTGCCTCTAAATTTCTCAGTGAGATAAGGTGGGTGAGGTAATTTCTTTTATTGGACCAACTTCCTTGGTGAGACAGACAACCTTTTAAGCCACACAGGGCCCTTCTTCAGCTTGTCTCTCTCATCAACAGAAGTTGATCCAATAAAAGATATTACCTCACCCACCTGGGATCAACACAGCTACAACTACACTGCATCCATATTACTCTGTGAGTTAACTATTCCCAGGAGAACCTGAGTTGCCTCATTTCCCCCTTGTGGAATCTGTCAGAGGTAGGCCGAGCCTTTGACCCCTTCAGAGGGTCAGCTATGGATGTGAGCAAGATGGCTGTTGAGTCTGGAGGCTCTGCAGCTCTAGGGTTGAGACCCAGGGGCTTTGCAGGGTTCTCTTCTGGAAGGCTCTCATTCAAGGGATGGGAAGGAAAAGAAAAAGGAGGATGAAGAAGGGGAAAGGACAGAAGAAGGTTTTGGGAGGGGCTGTAGTAGTGCAAGGGCACAAAGAGAAGGGTATGGAGAGCAGTTTGGGAAAGTCCAGGAGGACTGAGCCAGGAGAGAAGGGGCCTGTCTCTTGAGTCTGTGGGTGGGGAGAAGGGCTTCTCTGGGGAGCCCACCCTACCAGAAGAAGTTCTTACAACTAGTAAACCAGAAGACTTCTGAGAGCAGTGAGCAGGTTAGACGACAGAGGAGGATGTTGGGATTCAGAAGGGCCAATAGTTTGGAGAGGTTGGGGGAAAAGACCCTGGAGAAGGCAAAGAGCTGTACAGCAGTAACAACCACAGGATCTGGGCGGGCTTCACTGAGCATGGTAGCTGTAGCAAATTCCATAGTGGAGCAGGAAGACCAATGGAACCAGGCGGAGCAGGGAATGTGGAGGGAGGATAGGGTACACAAGCTGGGCACACCCTCTCATACCTGGTGGTGGAGAGTGAGTCACGAGAACTGGCAGTAACAGCTGATGTGGATGATGTTCGCAGTGCCAGAGGAACAACAGAGGCCTGGGGTGCAGTGAGCAGCATCCCAGGTGCCTGATGAGTCACTAGTGCCTAGAGGAAAGCCTAGTATGGAGCTGGTGGTGAAGGCAGTCGCTGCTCATACGGCGCTTGGATTGAGAGCTGCACTGAGGAGAGATGGGGATGTGGACATAGAGCAGAGGAAAGTGAGCGGGTTGGAACGAACCAGAGTGGATTTTGAAGAGGAGGACAAGGAAGGAGTGGGATTGGAGAAGGCGGATCAACTGGACAAACAGGATAATCTGCCTGACTAGGGAACAAGAGTCTCCCAAGCAAAAGGGGAGGATTACTAAAATATCGAGGACTCAGGAAGACAGGGCTAACTCAGGCAATTCTACTGCTCGGGCTCTCTGGGACGGTAGGACAGCTGCAAAGGTCGGTGTGGTATGAACGCAGCAGCAGCAGAGCAAGAAACTGCATGGGTCTTCTCAGAGAAAAGGACAATGACAGCTAAGGGTTGCAATCAGATGCTGCGTTTGCCACTACTAAGTGAGGTGCTGTGTGGTTGGTGTTATCTTTTGCAGAGACCTTGAAGCGACTGAGAGGAAGGGATGGTGTCCAACAGTTAGGGCAGGAGGCCGAGTGTAAGAGTATGGGGATGGGGGAAGGGAAGTATGGGTACAGGGACAACTAATTGAAGCTAGGCATGGATGCATATGGTCCATTTTCTATACATTTCCCTAACAACACCAATGCCAGAAAGAGATCTCTTAATACAGAAACTTATACTGAAAGCCATTGGGTTTGTGCCTTTGGACCTCCTAATGGCTATTCAGCTGCCAAGGTCGAGGGACGCTGACCTCTGCTTTCGTAACAACTCTCTGATGGAGAGTGTTTAGAAGCACTATGGGACGGTACGAGGTAAAGGGCACTGGCAGTGTGTGGTGGCTGTTTCTTTAACAGCTGCAGACATAAAGAAAGTAACAGTTCTTTTTTAGAAACAATACAGTTTCTTCTAAATTGATTGAGGATTGGTTAATGCAGGAAACAACAATACTAGCAAGGGGAGTCCAAAGTCAGGGTAAGAGTGATAATCTAAAGAATGGGGAGAAGAATATCAGGAGCCTTCATGTCAGGGTTAAGAATAAATTAAAGGGAAAATAATGCTGGAAGAGTGAAGACCAACTGGCACCAGATTTTTGCCTACAGAAAGGAGAGGAAGGCAGCTTGGGACATGTTGGGACTGAGGAACATAGAAAGGAGGTATACCAGATAGACCCAGAGGAGATGCTGGATGTGATCCAGGTTTATTATGCCAAGTTATTTGGGGGAGAAGAGCAACAACAGCAGACATCAGTACAGAGGGATGGGAGAGCGCTGGCGAAGGAGAGGAAGTGATGGAGGCACATCCAAGGTTAACATGGATTGAGTTTGGATTGGGCCTCTCTCCTCTGAAGGTGGGGGAGGAGCCCAGTGCATAGGCCCAGAGGCCGTCAGGAGTAAGTTCAGGACAAAATTGTGAAGGAGTAAGAGGATGCTGAAATGTGTTTTAGCTCATGATATGGTGGGAATTGGAAAGATTATTGTATAGGGCGGAGGAAATTATGTTGGGCCAAGAGTATGGTTGATTAATTAGTATGTCAGTATTACGTAATGACTGTGAGGATTTTGCTATTGATGTAGAATGATTGTTTTCCTTTTTCTCTGTTTTTTGTTTTCCATGGAGGAACGCATTTCTGTGTATCAAGGAGCTGTGTTTGTGTCCACATTTTGGAAGGACACCAGAAGTAGAATTTTCAGCATATGTAATGGATTCTCTATGGAGGAATGCAGCACCTATTATGGAATTAAGCAATAACAACTGGTCATGGCTGACTTCTGCTTAGATTGGACTTTAGACTCCAAATGTATTTGGTGAACGGGGCAAGTCTTCAGTGTTGAGGCTCTCCTCTCAAGAGAATACCTGACGCTGGAAGGAAGAGAAGGGTTGTGCTGTCTTGCACTAGTATGGTCTCTTTTTTTTTTTTTACTTTTTTTTAATGTTTCTATTATGTTGTCTTAACATTGTTGTTTTGATGGCTGAAGTGTTTAAGAAAAGATCTCAGAGGGCCAGCTACCTTCTGACATAGCTATTTTTATAGCTATTAGCAATTAGGATAATTGGTAACTGCATGAGAAGTTTCAACCATTTCATAAATCACAAGACACTTCATAAAGTGGTTTGAACTTTTACATACCAAGAGATGGATGGCAGGAGGCAGGGAAAGAGCATGGAAATTTGCACAATAGGCTAGATTTTCTGATCTGTTACAATCGACTAACTCCAGATTGACACCAGCTGGAATCAGAGTCTGGCCCAAAACTACTAACCGTCTCAGCCTGCCCTGCTAGCCATTGGTGAAGAGTGATGGTGTATCTATTCTTACCGCACTCGTGCCGTTGGACAATTTTACATAAATCCAGCCAGGTGACCTACACAGTTGACCCATCTTGCCCGTTTCTCTCCTACCTACTAAACAGAAGAAGATGTCCAGTTCAGTGGTTCCCAAACTTTTCGACATCACGCCCCCTTTTTAATTTTCAAGAAACCCTCACGGCCCCCACCCCTCCTTTACCATCGTCCAATCCCTCCGATCCTTGGAGCCCCCAGGACTCCACCCCCTATTCAACCCCCCCTGCTCCCTGTCTCCTGACCGCCCCCGCCCCCCCCAAGAACCTCCGCCCCATCCAACTGCTCCCTGTCCCCTGACTGCCCCCTGGGACCTCCTGCCCCTTATCCAATCCCTCCTCCCCCTGCTCCCTGCCCCCTTACCAGGCAAGTTGTGCTGCCCACGCCGGAAGCTCAAGGGCCAGGCAGCCTCGTGCCCCTCTTGGAATTTCTTCACGCCCCCCCAGGGGGGCGCATCCCCCAGTTTGGGAACCAATGGTCTAGTTAGTTAGTGGTGTGTTTTTTTTTTTTTTTTTTTTAAGAACATTGTTGTTGCTATGATGTTTTTGGAAAACTTATTGCAAAAGGTGGGATCTGACATTTTGTCCTGAAGGTGATGAGGTTTGTAGTTATTCTCAGCTCCTCTGGAAGGGAGTTCAGTGTTGATGGACAATGCTCCTTGGATTAGTTTTATCATTTCACTCTGACCCTAAATGTTTTGAAAGTCTTTTGGGGCTTGCAATGTTTGCTGCTTGTAGGAAAGACTCTTTCACCTGCCACAGTTTTCTCACCACTCATAATGGCTGTCTGACTCCATACTGCTGTGTCTGACTTCTACAGAAGGGCCTTTATGGATTAGCTAGGATCTGGAATCAGGATTCAGGGACTAAGCAGAAGGAGTCAGAGAGCCTAACTCTCTGTTCAGTTACACTGATGTAAGTCAGAAATAACTCCAATAAAATCAAAGGAGTTGTGCCAGCATAAAACCAGTGTGAGAGAAGAATCAAACCCAGAGCCTTTAATCTTGTGGTTCATGAAATTCCTCATTCCTTCTGCCTGTGAACTGTTTCCCCTGCCCTGCTAGGGAATAAATCCTGCACTAACCCTCCAGCAAAAGCTTCCCCATACCTTCTGGATCAGATCCAAGCCATGGCAGCATTGTCATGTGTACCAAGGACATGAATCTGGCCTTTCAAAGCACTGCTTCCCGGCCTCAGGTTGGAGCTGCCATGCTAGCAATGCACTTTCCTCTCCTCATGCTGTATATAGCCAGACATTCCTTGCAAAAGCTAAGTATGCAGTGGTCCCCAAACTGTGGTGTGCGGCCCTCTAAGGGGGTGTGGAGGAATGTTTGGTGGGCAAGGCGGGGCCCAGACCAGCCCCTAGAGGAGGCGGGGAGGGAGCACCATCCAGCCCCGCTCTGCCCCCAGCTCTGCTCCGGCCCCAGCTCCTGGCACCGCTCCCAGACATGCCCCCAGTCATGGCTCGGCCATGGCTCTTCTCCCAAGCCCGGCTGTGGCCCCGCTCCCAGCCAAAGACCTGCCCCATTTGTGGCCCCAGTCTCTGCCTCCGGCTCCCAGCTCGGCTGCAATTCCAGCCTCAGCCCCAACCGTGGCCTTGTTCCGAGCCCCAACTCCCAACCTGATTGGGGGGAGGGGGAAAGGGGTGCAGACAGGAGTAAGGGGGGGGGGCACGAGGTAAAAAGTTTGGGGACCACTGACCTAGAGCATCAAGCATGTAACAGTCAGATGAGAAAAAACATTTGCTATTTTATGTTCTAAGTTGAATGGAATGTACAGAGATGATTCAAGCAACCTGGCCAGTGAACAGGACATTAATCCTACAAAAATGCCCTGTACCTACCAACTGGAATTACACCACCAAGTTAAAAACAAAGATCTATACATCTATGTTTTTTATTTTCATTTTCAGATTGTAGGGCAATAATAATTTTAGAGCAGGGCTTTATTTTGGGATTATTGACCAGCTGGATTTAATGATCCTTGAGCAATGAACTCCTCCCCACTGATCTTTAATCTCCAAGAAATGCCACAAGCCTCGATCATTATTGCTCAGTTCCTGACTCAGTCCTATCTTTATTATTTATTTGTATGACCACAGCACCTAGGAGCCCCAGTCAAGGATTTGGACTCCATTGTGCTAGGTGCAGTACAAAAAATATCTGACTTGAACAATTGGTTTTATTCTTTTTAGTACTACTAACTTACAAGGGATAGATAAAACTGTTAGATAGAACTGTGACATATTTATAAAGTTAGTTAAACCCTAGAAAAAAAGAATCTTTAAAGTATATAACTAATCCCTAACATTGACAATTGTGACACAGAATATAATAATGGAAAAGTTATCAGCTGGTAGCTTTGGTGCAAATATGATTTATTTATTTCAATATGCCATTTGTTCTAGCACCAGGATATGATTTGATCTCCTTTACTTCATCAAGATGTTTTAAGCATTATTCTAAACTATGGCTGTGCTGATATTTTGGATCGCATAAACTTTCAGTAAACTTTAAAGGCGATATGGGGTACTGTATACATTTTAAACTGGCACCCATCATAAGCACCTCTTCAAAAATGCTGAAGAGAAAACACGTGGATATTTTCTAGATCAGACAATCCATCTATGGATGGCAGTGAAGGAAAAAAGTAAAATAAATGTAATTTTATGGATCAGCTTAGTGGTAGCTAGAAGAAAAATAATACTTTCTACATTCTATAACTCCCAGGTTCAATTCCTTGCTCTATCTCTGACATGCTGTTTGTCCTGAGAGGAGACAGATGGGGTGACACCTGAACAGAGAGGGTGTGTTTCTTAGTTATGGAAACAACAGTGTTCTTGAAGATGGAGAGAAAGAGCCAGAGGACAGAGAGCGGTTGAAGATAAGAGAGAAGGACAAGATAAGAAAGGGATCTAACCAGACTGGGCCTGATTCAGTGCTCAAAGTAGTCAATGGAAAATCTCCCTTTTCCTTCGATTGCCTCTGAATCAGGCCCACTAGAAGTTAGGGGGTTTGGCTGAGGGATTCAAGAAGTAGAGCTGGAGACTTGGAACAAAGAGGATACAATGAAAGGTGGGAGTGTGAAGAAGGGAGTTGAGGACTTTGTCGGATACTGTCAATATGGCCCCTAAATACATGTATAATATCCAAGAAGAGAGGAGGGGGGTAGGCGGAGATGCAGAAGAGGACTTAAGCACACAAAAGTGCAGAGGAGCTGCTAGGAGAAATGATGACAGTCATACAAAATATTATATGGACAAGAAAATCAAAATCACGTGTAATTCATAGGTGGAGACGGAAGAGGAAGAGGAGGGAGACAGATAACAGCCAAGGGAGAGAGGATGCACTGCAGCCTTCTGGGCAGGGAAGTGGGAGAAGGAGAGAACACCATAAAACAGGGCAGCCACAGACATAGCCAGGGAAGGGTGAGGGTGGGGAGATGGAATTTGCAAGAGTTATATTAGTCAGGCAGAGAGTTAGATAAGAGTAAAAATCCCTGAGGGGGCAGGAAAAGGGAAGTAGGGCATGAGAGAGGCAGCTGTCAGAAACAAAGTTAGAGGAGCAAAGCTTGAGGGGTAGGGCAGGAGGTAGGACTGGCTGAGATAGGAGAATGTAGGTATATAGGGCTGTAATTATGTCGAACAGCTGTTACCAGCATCCAGGAGAATGAGAGATAGAGAAAGAGGGAAATGAGATGAATATCTGTGAGGCCGGAAAGGAGGAGATAAGTTAGCAGAAGGATAAGAAGAATAATGGAAACAGAGTAGAGGGAGGTAAGAGGAAGGGTTTTGAGGACAACAGAAGGCTGAAGGGACATGACCATGGACTATTCAAGGGTGAGAATAAGAGTGAAGAGCATTGTAAGAAAGGGTATGCTCTTCAGGGTAGGAACTGTTTGGAACCCCGCACATGTCAGGCACTACCACAATTAAAATAATACAGTGGAGCTGCAGAAAGGCAATACAGAAGAAAGGGCAGGTGCTGTAGGAGACAATGGAGCAAAGAAAGGAATTTACAGGAAAGAGGGGAAATGATGACAATCAATCAAAGCAATGCAAAGGCTTGGTACTGAGATGGCAATCAATAGGTGAAGAGTAGGTAAATAATATGAAAATTGCACAATTAGCCAGGAGCTATATCTCCAGAGTAAATGTTCTCCAGTGTTATCTATAAATTGCTTCTTGCTTTCCTCCTTTCTTATTGGTCTTATTAATCTTCTTTTTGGATCTAGGGTTCTCTTTTATGAGATCAGGTACAAGGGACAGATCTTGCGATCCTTCCTCATGCATGTTTCCACTGGGATGACCCTGAACAAGGTCTACTCAGGTTTTTAAATATAAACTTTCCACTGGGATATGGAAACTCAATTAAAACATCATTGTTTTAACATTGTTCACAAAAGCAAAACTGACTAGAAACAGAAAATGAGACTAACCAGTCTAATTTCACTAACTGAGTGGAATGCAGATTGTAAACAAATGGCAAACAAATGGGAAAAAGTAAATTCAGTTTTTAAAATTATCTGTTTTAAAATTCAATGCATCCGATGAAGTGAGCTGTAGCTCACGAAAGTTTATGCTCAAATAAATTGGTTAGTCTCTAAGGTGCCACAAGTACTCCTTTTCTTTTTGCAGATGACAGGTAAGGGTTTTAAGATTACAAATAATAAACACACAATATACATATGTGTATATTCTGACTGTCCTAAAGCAAATGTACAGACTAACTTAACTTAATATTTATGTATAAACTATAGAGCTAATACATTTAATTTTTAGATAAAATGTTAGTTCCATTAACACCTAAAATAATAAGATTTATGTACCCCATAAACCTACAGAGTTACTTCTTGTTTCCCTTGAGGTCAAACAATCCTGCTTTTTCTTTAAACAAACACTATGGAGAGTTTCACAAAGAGACAGGCTTTTGTGACAAAGTATAAAACAAGTAAAGAGATATAATGTAAAACAGACCTAATAGCTTATAGATTTGTAGGTGAAAAAATCTAAAGTTAGTTCCTGCATTATGCCCCCTCTTTTGTGCTCTGTATTAAGTACAGCTGTTCACCACCACACCCCAGTACTACCCCATTATGTTCAAGAGTTATCCCATACTAAACTTAACCTCACAGTGACTCACCAAAGTCCACACAGATTTAGACTTTAACCACCCCGCTCCTCCCTGCTTCGTATACAGGAAGATCAACATATTATGAAATACAACAATTGCAGCTGTGCCTATTACCCACCAGGACCATCGGCTGCAGAGGGAAGGTCTTGGGGAGGAAATATATCCATGGCAGAGGGAAACAAGAGCCGAGGCCGTATACAGAGAAGCAGAGGCAGATTCAGACTACAGCCGATCAGCCAGGCCTGCTAAAGCCACAGCATCTGCAGAGCTAACGGGACATGGCAGCGGCAGCAGGAGGAGGGCGGGATGGGATCTCCCCAGCGCGGCAGTGCAGTGAGCAAAGCGTACCTTGAAAGACATCTTGCACATCACCGCAGCAGCTCATTCCGAGCTAGCCCGGGGGACGAGCAGAGCCGGCTGTCCGATCTCGCACTTTCTAGCCCTTCGCCCACTTGGCAGGGTGGCGATCATAGACTCGCTTTGCAGAGTGACCGGAGCACAGCGTCTGCAGGGGCTGCAGGCTGCATCGCGCCCCAGAGATCGCAGCTGCTCGCGGAGAGCTGCTACACGCTGCACCGTCCACTCGCTCGGGAATCCAGACACATATATGCCGTCTACCCGCGTCACAGCAGAGAACAGTGCAGGCTTGTGGACCCAAGGCATACATACACCGGTGCATCATGCAAGCCTGTGTGCCCAACGATGGACGCTTTCCGAAGTACACACAGATAGATGCCTCCTCGACTCCCACACTTCATACTTCCCAGTGAACACACAAATGTACAGATGCATCACACGCATGCAGATAATACAGTTTTCAAATGCGTGCACACGCCTGCAGCCTATAAAGTTGGATGTTTAATGATATACACTTCCCAAATATAAATGTATGCTTGATCAGGCAATATTGATATACACTAACCAAATGCAGACAGACATATGCATTGTACAAACCCAAACCCATGAAAATGCAAGCATATTGCACCAAACTACACCCTCCTTCCAAAGGTGGAGTTTTGATATCAAGTAGATGAGCAATATGATCAAAGATAAAACAAGACACTATTTTTATACTATCATTTTTGTTTTGTTCTAACCCTTAGGCCTAGTCCACACACAGTTTTTACACCAATTTAACTTTTTCAGTTAGGGTTGTGATTTTTTTTTTTAAACCAAAATAGTTAAATCAGCACAACTCCCTAATATGAATGCACTCACTGTGGTACAAAGGTGCCTTATTTCACTATAGGTTGCTCCCCTATATTTACAGGAATAAGCTACATAAGCACCTTTATACAGGTATGACCACATCCATACTAAGGGGTCTACCATGTGACTTCATAGTGGTTTCAAACAGATATAGTTAAAGTGGTACAAAATCTGAGTGTAGACAAGCCTTTATAGATACACTGATGTCACCCCCACGAAACTTCACTTCTTGACTTCTTTTCCCATCTACATGCCCACAATTCTTTGCTACTCCTTCCAGTCCATGGCATGCATTTGTGGGTCTCGGAGTTCCAGTCCTTTTCTCGTCAAACTTCTTTTGACAGAGTCTTTCCATTGTATGCTCAGTCTTGCACATCCTTTCTTGTCACCCTCTTCCTCCCATGCTTTCTTTACTGGTGGTTCTTCCATTTGTAGCCCCTCTCCTGTTCATTGGCCCAATATAAAGATGTTTAACATAGGGAAAGTCTGCCTTGTGACTTTTTACACAACTTTGGGAAGCTGGACCTGAAGAGTCTCTGTGTGGTCTGCGTTGTGTGTGTTCACTTCAGACCAGATCCACTCAGACAAACCACCAGGAACAAGGTTTTATTCTGTAAAAAAAAAAAAAAACCACAGAAGAGGATTACACTTCAGCCTCTTTTCTACTGCTTGTCTCCTGCTCCCAGCTTCAGTCAGTGCAGAGACTTCCTGCTCGGAGGGGCAGAGGTGACTTCCTGGCAGGAACCAGGAAGCTCTCCCAACATGCCACAGTTTGTAGTCCACAACTTGTAGTTCCCAAGGCAGCTGTTGAAGCAGACAGGACCTTGGGCTACACATACTTATCACATGTCCAGCACATCTCAAATGTGCCCTACTCAGCCTAACACTGAGCCCCAAATTCATCTTCCCCCTAATTTCTTCCATGCATACCACCTCACCTCCACTTGCCAGCTATTCTCATGCTACCTGTTTCTTCTTTTCTTCCATCTCTGTAAGATCCACAAACACAATACACTTTTTCTTTCAGTTTGTTGCTTAATTGCCGGTCCCACAGTACCACTGCCACTTTTTCACTGCCGCCCATGCATGTTGCATTCTTTGCAATTTTCCAGACCCCTCTCTGATGACACTAATTGTTTGCCCCAAGTACACACATTCTTTCTTATGCTTCAGCTTCTCTCCTGAAACTTCAATCAATAGCTCTTCTTCCACCTTCCCTACTTGCATAACTTCAGTTTTCTTTGTGTTTACCTTCAAACCATGGTCTTCAAACACAGATGCCCGCTCTAATACCATATTTACCAATTCCTCTTTGCTGTCAGCCAAAAGGGTCAGGTCGTCAGCATACATTAGTTTTCTCTCTACAGGCTTCGTTGTCCTACTAATTAATTCCATACTAGGTTGAAGTGAAGGAGACTCGGAACACTGCCTTATCTCAATCCCACCATCACATCAAAACTCTCCGAAATTTTATATTATTGTCTTAGCTTTTGACTCTCTATAACAGCTCTATCGTCTCCATTTCCCTTACGATCTATTTCAATATTCCAAACTCCAGCTTCTGTGGAACCAAGTCATATGCTATCTCAAGACCAATAAATGCAACACAGGAGTTACATCCTCCATTTATCATTCCTTCAAACTTCTATCTCATTGTACATATTGCATCTATAGTAGTCCTTCCCTTCCTAAGGCCATGTTGCTCTGCTACTATATTTTCCACGACCTTGCACGTCAGTCTTGCCTTCAAAGGACTCTCAAGGACATTGAAATGCTGCCTCAAGAGAATGATGCCGCGATAAGTGTTTGGATCATTTGCATCAGCCTTAGCCTTCCAAAGAGGCACAATCACCCGATTCTCCAGTCATCTGGTATCCTTGCTTGGTTCCAGTAAACATATAGTAATCCATGAAAGCCACTTACTGCAGGATCTCCAACTGCCTTGAGAATATCAACAGTTATCACATCTTAACCAGCTGCTTTACCATTCTTCATCTTAATTCAGTGCTTCTGATGTCATCCCCATAAAAGATGTTTAGTGTTGGACATAGACTTCCATTCAAATTAGTACAGCTCCAAAAGACCTGGCAGAAGATTTGGGAACGTACTGTGAAGAAATACTACTCCAAAAAAGGAAATCCAAAGGCAATAATCTACATTATGGTAATAATCTCCTTTCTTTTGTGGATGCATGGGTGTGTAACTCCATTATCTTTTTCTGTGAAAAATGCACATTCATTAGGGGGAGATGAGACTCTTACCTAAGGGCTTAATTTTAAATCCATAGAAGTGAGGAGTTTTAAAACTGATGCTGAAATACTGTCCATAACATGCCCTATTTTGTCTGGATGTTGCAGACCTCCTTGAAAACCTGTATGATCCAAGATAGACAGAATAGCATGCACTAAGATTGGAGGTTTTTGAATTTCTTTGCTTTTGTTAATTTATGCTAGGCCCTTAGGGATATTGTTCTCCCTTTGACATGCACATGTAACTTGCATTCACATTAATGGGAGTTCCATGTGTTTATTGAGAGGAGATTATATTGCCGTAAGATCCAAATAGCTTATGCTACATGTCTACAACTGCAGAATTTTCTGCAGAATTTTTTTCCTATGGCAAAATTAAGTAAGTCTGTACATATAATCAAACAAACTACATGCATTCTAGATGAAGGCAGATATATTATAACCTCATGCTCCAGCCATGCTTCCCTCTCCACCTCTAAAGTATGGCCTGTTGTCAGCCTAACCTTAATCTTGATCAGAGATGGATGTATAGACATGGATGATCATTTTGGTTCTATCTGAAATGTAAAATGCACTGAATGAATAAAGTAAATCACATAGCTAGAATCATCCTCACTCTGATCCAGCTGATGACTACACAGTTTTCTTTGCTCACTGATGAGGAAAAAATTGTCATTTGTACAAACTTCCTGCTCCACCCCTGGAAAATCTCAGTATTCATGCAATCTATTGTGACTCTTATGCCAGCCAAGTGACATTCAACAGCCAAAACACTAGCTTACTGATAGAGAAAAAAGCAAAAGAATTCCTCTTGGCTGAACTGCAAAGAAACATGGAGAATATTATGATCCAGTCTTTCTTTGTGACTGTTGAAAATCTAGACACAGAGGGCCAAAGTTTCAAAGGCCCTTTGAGCGTGTGCCCACTCAATCTGTTAGTGCACCATTTGCACTTGCAGTCACTCACATTTGCATGTGCCAAGGTGTATTAGTGTATGTAAATCCCTGTTTTCACAAGCTGGTCTGGTCATTTCTCATGAAAATGAATGAATGCATACATTTTGCATGTGCTCTTTTGGTGACCCTTTGAAAATTTGATCCAAAAGGTATTTTGGAACAGTCTCTCTCTTCTAGTGCATCAAGATACCCCACATACTCTTTAGGCAAATCCCTACTGTGTGGACAAGGCTTTTCCTCACACTGTACTTGAATCTAGACAGTTGCTCAGACTATAAGGTGTTTGAATCTCCAGGGATACGTTATCTGTTTGGCACAATTCATCTATAGTACAGCAAGATGCACACTCACAGCATAGTGCTTCATAATAGTAATTAATAAGATTAGTTCCTTACTTTTGATTTGTACAAAAGTATCTTTAAAATTAATAACTGAAAGAAATGCACTCCAATCCTCATCAAGCCCAGCTCTTTAGGATCTTGTGTAGATGAACCTGAACACAAACATCCCTGAAATTAGGAGTGTTCAAATTTTGGGTAGACCCATTACAGTGATATAGAACAGTTATAATATTAATTTATGGATCTAGATCCAATCTTCCATGGGTTTATATGTTGCATGTGTGTGCAGCTGTATTAGGAAAATGTGTATCAGTAAGCAAGTGTGTCTGTATAACTTTTAACAGTGTTCAGAGACAATGGTGATAGCTACGATATAAATGCCTACATGGATAGACAGATATGTACGTTTGGGTAGTGTATATCTGTAAGCATGTGTGTCATATTTAAAGGTTTTCAGACCTGGGGTTGTTGGTATACCACATGCTACATCTATCACAAAGACAATATAAGTCTCACTTGAAAATATGTTTCTGCTCATAGAGTTATCTTCCTTCCTATACTCTCTTTTACGGAAGCACAGATTTATTTTTCCCCCTGGTCCTCCTCTGTGCAGGGCAATGGTAATTTAGATAGAGCCCATGATGTTTTTTTACATACATTCTATTCTTCTTTTAGGAACTTAAGAAAGAAAAAGTAGAGCTCTTAATACAGCTTTATTGGTTATATCTGTACTTGCATTGTCTTCTTTCGTGTCACATGTAAATGATAAAATGCATGTAATTATTTAGATAATCTGGAGTCTAAATGCTTCTGTGGAATATTGCAGAAACAAATTGATTTATCCAAAAGTATAAAAGAAAATTGATTTTAAAATTTAGAGTAATTTCCCTTGCAGCAGTTTCAGTTACTATCTTTTTAAAGCCTTTCTTCTTTAAATTAACAATATGATTTATCTTGAAATGCAAGACATAGGTTGATGGAGTATGCTGAGGTCAGAAATGTGGACTAGTGGTTTGTGCTGAGGATTAAGTTCTGTTTCCATCTGTGAAAATTAGTTTTCTTTTACTAATATTTGTGATAAATTATACATTTAGGCACTAATTTAATTTTGTAACAAAGGAGGCAACAATTTAGGATTTGTTTAATTTTATATCATGAAATCTGCATCCTAACACCGTACATCTAATTTTGTGGTAGCTAATGTTGGAACAATGGAATCTATCTAGCATGCTGTTAATCATTTAAAATGTATTGTTTGTACTGCATTGGCTAAATGAGTCAGTTACTTATACCAGACTGATTTCAGAGTAGCAGCTGTGTTAGTCTGTATCCGCAAAAAGAAAAGGAGGACTTGTGGCACCTTAGAGACTAACAAATTTATTTGAGCATAAGCTTTTGTGAGCTACAGCTCACTTCTTCGGGTCCTGCAGGTTACATCATGTCTATAGTTGTGAAATAGTAACCTTTCAAACCATGTAACCAAAGATTAAACCAATTACAGTATGAGATCATAATTAATCTCTTTCCTTCTCTTTCCATAAAAGACAACAGATATAGATGTCCTGAGAGAATACATTTCTGGGATAATCTGTATTTTGATTACCCCATCAAAAGTAACTCTGATAATTCAGTCAATAAAACACAAAAATTTCCATTTGACTTATCAATTACAAACCTTCCATTACAAGACTGTAACATAATCTGTCAGTGCTGGTATTTCTTTCTTCCTTAATCTTTATAAAAATACAGAACTACAGTATATGATTAAATGTACTATGTAAACAATTTGAGTTATTTAAAAATAGTAATAATAATAATTAATAATAAACAACAATAATAATAAAAGGTTTTTTTAGAATCAAACCCTGAGGTCTGAACTCAGGCACACTCTAATTGAAGTCAAATATTTCTCCACAAAGGGCCTAATCCCATAAACTCTGTTCACATGAAGTGGAGGGCTGACAAAATTGGGCCCAAAAAAGGCAAAGGTCAAGCAGTGATAGCACAAGTTTCCCTCCACTACCCTAAAAATGTGTCTTAATCCTATTATGGAGAGATTACCTTTATGATCAGAAGGCAGACCAGTCTCTCCCCATCAATTCAGTCCTTGATTCTTCTGTCAAGATTCCCAACAACAGGACAATCAGTGCCAAATCCGGTGGTACTTTCTATGATGAGGCTACCTGGCCACTAGGAACTATACCGATCTCACTAACCCATTTCATGTATGCCATGTAACTGATGTCTGGTTGTTTTTTGATGTGGGTTGGACATGAGCTAGTGATCTAGAAGGGAAAGACAAATTAGGTCTGTACCTGAGTAAATAATGCACAAAATAATTGCGATAAATCTTGATTTGAATTTCTGGATGAATTTGCCGCAACTGTTTTCTTTCCTCTTGTTTATTTGCTTTTTACAGATATTTGTGCAATTGAATTTTACTAGTGCAAGTGTTCATGGAAAGTGAATTTTGAGCTTGCACATTCAAATGTTCACAGAAAACTACATTCATTTTCCACAAACACATACTCCAGAAATCTGAATATAGCATTTATGCTCATCTAGTTACAGAACAGAAACCACGTCAGGTTGACTTATGTGACCAATCGCAGCTGAGTAACACAGTTGAAATAGAAAGCCGAATTGAAATTCATTAAAACTTTTTTCAAATAAATTTAAATGCATTTGAAAAAAACCCTCACGGTCTGTTTGCAGACCTTCTAGCAACAGAAAAAGAGGCCACATTCTTTGAATAAAGTATCTGTTGCAAGTTATTTGTTTAGCTCTAGTTGGAAGCATAATACACACAAGGGCCCAACTGCATAATATAAGTGATTTTCTATTTTGTTCCATGTCATCAACCAGGACTGTGGTTCTGGCCTTGTATTTGCTTCATGCAGCTATCACTCTCTCTTGCTGAACTCTCTCTTGCAAGTAATAATAACTTGCACTTAGATAACGCCTTTCTTTCAAGAATCTCAAAGACAGTCATAAATATTAATTAAGCCACACAACCACTCTGTGAGGTATGTACAATTATCCGCCTCTTGTAGACAGGAAAACTGAAAGACAGAAAGGCCTTACCCACACTAGCTTTTTCCCCTCATATTTGCAGCTCCACCAGTGGTAGTAATGGTGGGAGTGTTCGGACAGACAAGCTGTCATTTTAGCCTCCTTTTCATCTAGACCTTGTCTGAGCAGAGTTAGACAACATGGTGGTTAAAGAGGCTGTGCTCTGAATGTATTAGTGCTCTCACAGATGTTGCCACTGGTGAAACTGCACCAGTGAGAGTACACAAGTGGCAAATCTGTACAAAAAGGCTAGCACAGACTTAGCCACAGCAGTTAAGTGACTGGCCCAAAGTCACAAGATAAATCAATGGCAGAGCTGGGAACATGATCTGAAACTAACGTCCAGTCCCCAATTTTAAGCTTTAACTCACATTCCCTCCTTAGCTTTTGAGTAATTTTCATCCTTAGTATATATGTTCCTAAATGCCTCATTTTAGCATATATAAAGATACAGCTTGTTTAAAAATATTTTATCTGTCCCCTCCCAAGATTGGTATTTTTCCTTATGTATATTTTTACAGCTTTGGTACATTGTAGTTGAGGTTGTAACTGCATGCTTCTGCCAACTTTTCCCTTTCCTCTCGCCTTTGTTCTCTGTATAGGTAGATTTTATGACTCAGTCTGGAGTTAGTTATTTATCTGTCCTCAGTCAGCTCAGCCAAAGCAGCGAATTGAAGTTTGTGAGTCTTCACCAAGGAGCTTCCTGCTATTGTGTTCATAGGCTTCCCCATCAGGGTGAGCCTAACTAAGGCTTGTGAAAATGAATATTAAAATGGAAGCCATGGGGAACATAAGATTTGTGGTCTTGGGGCCAACAGGGCTGTTGAAAAGTAAAGGCACATTAAAATGAAGTTACACCATGATCATCTTCCTTACCTAGTGTGTGTGTATCTGTTGTGTGGATTGGGGTGGGGCCAATCTGCTTACATATTGTGTGAGTCTGAGACCAATATATGACCTTATGTATTATATGTGCTGCAATAGCTAGGAATAATAGTATCTCAGTTAGGGTCTACTGACTACTCTTTACACAATGTATGTCCTTAACTACTGCTCACAATAATGGAAATTATGCCCATTTTCTCTATGAAAGAAAGAATAGATTTCTTTTAAGACATTGCGCCAAATTCTGGTCCCTGTGCCAAGCCTGAGTATGCAGACTTGGCACAAGGCATTCTGCAAGAGTGAGGGGGTTATACTCTTCTCTCAAGGCTGGATAGCAGCAATGAAACTGGTTTTGTAGCCATTACAGCAGGCATAAGGCTTCTGCCTTTCCACTCACTGTGGTGGATTTTGGATGGCAGAATTATGTAGCTTTGGCCATGCCTTGCTAGCCCCCAAAACCCGACTCCATGACAGTGCAGAAGCTTCTGCAGAGCATAGCTGCACAGCATGTGGGGCTCCATATACCCTGTATGGGCCCCCCAGCACTCGCTAGTAGAACTGAACCGGTAGATAAGCTTTGCCATACTACAAGAGTGGAACTCCTCAAATCAAATGACTAGAAAACACATTGTTTTGAACATTCACTATAGAGAGGAAGAGGGAGCATGAGACTGGGAATGACAGAAAGGTGGATTCTCTGTAACGTGAAGTCTTTAAATCATGATCTGAGGACTTCAGTAACTCAGCCAGAGGTTAGGGGTCAATTACACGAGTGGGTGGGCGAGGTTCTGTGGCCTGCGATGTGCAGGAGGCCAGACTAGATGATCATGATGGTCCCGTCTGGCCTTACAGTCTGAGTCAGTGAGAACATGGATGAGTTTGACAGGAGACTGAATGTATGAGAGGGAGTGAATGCATGTCTGTGTCTACAGAATATGGTATATCTCGGTATAATAATGTATAAAGACATAGACGATGTGTGTAAATTAATTTTGTCTCCAAACACCCCTCTTATGGCAAGATGGTGGTCTGAGGTCTACTGCGCCACTTTATGTTGAAACTTGTGTTGCAGATGACAAAACTTGACATTATGGCTACCGGCTTGTTCCTCACACAGCTTTGATCAATTTATCAATTTTTACACTATGCCAGTCAAGCCAGCAATCTACTTATTAAAAGAGTAGAACCTAGCCAAGTAACCACAGGGCCATAACTGAAGGGAGATATGCCTCAAATTAAAAGTTATACAGATCATGTGTTTTTTGTCTATATCACAAGCAGAGCCAAGAAGCTAGCAGTATCATACCCCCTATGGAAAGGTCCTATAAAGTTTAATAGAAATGAAACCGAGAGGGTTTTTCAGAAAGTATGTTAAAAATCCATCTCATTTATAAATAACATTTTTTATAGCTTTTTAAACCATCCTATAGAATTTGAATGGCATGTTATATCCCTGTTATAGAAATCCATAGGTTGGTTTAAAATTCTATAGCAAAGTTATCATTCTTCCTTAAATTTCCTGGGACTTTTCCATTAGGAATATTCTCTAAGCTCACCAGTTTGCCCATACCCAACAAAGTGGATTTTAACATGATGCTTTAATGGAATCAGTTTGAATTTATGGAAAACACTCTGGGCCAGATCCTCAGTTGGTATAAACTGACTTAGCTTTATTGATGTCAATGGAGTCTTCACAATTTATACCAGTTGAGGATCTGGCCCCCATCTTCATTAAATCATTAGGTAGAAATTTCTTCTTTAAAGCTGGGCAATTTGAGTATACAGTAAGACAGGAGCAAAGGATGAAGAAAAATAAAGGCAGAATCTGGGTTTGTGAAAACAAAATAGCTGAAAATAACCAAAATGCTGATAAATTGCTGCTTTCTGGAAACAGAACCCAGAAATGGCAGAAAATACAGTGCCTAGAATAAAAAAAAAAAAAAGACCATAGGAGAATCTTGCAGAGAATTAAGTGTGTAAACTCTGTGGAATTCATATGCCAGCTAATACTACCACTATTATGGATGTTTGTTTAAAAAAAAAAAGGCTGTTTAGGAAGAAATGGTGTAGCGGGGTAATTCTCAGAATGCAGCGGCAAGGGGTACAAAAATAGCTACTTTTCCTGACTTTTATGACAAAGAGAGAACATTGGCAGCAGCAGAGAAAAAACAGGACATGAAATACAAGAGATTAAACATTTTATTTTTCCCAGATGTTTGGTTGGCAACTCGGGACAGGAGTCAACCGTAATGAATATGCGCTTCCCAGATAAAGGAGCAGGCTCTACGTGGCCATGATACTCAGAGAAGAGCCTTTCATGTTTTGGAACTTTAAATCAATTAAACAGCTCCCAGAAAAGGTATGGGAACAAATGGAAAGCCAAGAATAAGAGGGAAATTAATTAAAAAAAAAAACCAAAACAAAAAAACCTAGCAGAGCATATAGAACTTTGACCAGTAGGAAGATAGCATTTCTTTATGTACAGCAATACATGATTAAAATGTACACACAAGCCAGTATTTTCACACTGGCTATAAAACACTCCTCTTGGGTATAAAAGTACAAACAGAGACTTAGCTTCCAACCCTCTTCCCAGTGGGACCTTTGCCTCCAATTCAAAAGACAGCCTTGAAGGGCCTGATCCTGTTATCTAATTATTAATGTCTCCATATTTATATTCATCTTAAAATAAAATGGGCCCAGCTCCAGTAAGGCCCACAGCTCCACAGAGGACAATCAAGCGTCATTTGTTTAGAGAGTCTTAGATTAGCTTCAGTGTGGTATGATTAAAGGTGAACAGCAGCCCCATCACTACCAGCTAGACATATCTGGGGGCTGATTTAGACCCTCTCTCTGGCTGGGATAGTTTGGGGATACCAGAGAACTACTGCCTCTTGATGTAAAACATTATAGCCATTATGGGTGAAATGCTGGCCCTATTGAAGTCAATATGATATATGATCAGTCCTGCAAGGAACTGAGCCCTCTGGTCTGATCCACCAAAGCTCTTAACAGGGCCATGCGCAGCAATTTAACTTTGACCCCTTTTGGGGGGGCATATTCTGTTCCCGCACCCTGCTCCGGCAAGAACTCACTCTACTCTTCCCCACCCCGCCGGCTCCGGCAGGAGCTTGCTCTCTTCCCCGCAGCCCTGGGGCCAGGAGGAGCTTGCTCTCCGTGCCACCGCGGCCTCCGGGCTAGAGGAGTTCTATGCTCCCAACAATTATTGGGGGGTGGCGGTGTGCCCCTGCTTGCCCTACCTTTGTGCACGCCACTGGGTTTTAAACATATGCATGGTCCCACTGACTTCAGTGGAACTACTCACATGCTTAAAGCTAAGCATGTTCTTAAGGCCCCAATTCAGCAAAGTATGTAAATGCCCGTTTAACTTTTAAGCAGGTGATTAAGTCCTTTCCTAGGGTTGCCAACACTGTCATGGAGTCTCCAGGAATTAAAGATTATGTCATGTGATGAAACCTCCAGGAATACATCCAACTAAAATTGGCAACCCTATATCAAAGCACTTAAGCACATCATAGGATTAAGCCCATTATTCTCCCCTTACACCAGATGGAGATACAACTTGGAGCGCCTGATTCTGTTCTCATTTAACTTGTTTTTATATTCCATGTAACTAACTAATATTAAACACCCACGCATATTTATTTATATGCCAAGGGAAAGTGTGATTGATTAGAAAGATTAGAGATTAAATCAAGAATTAATTTTTAAAAAATTATTCTTATGAGTAATGAGTGCCAGCATCTGCTTCTGATATCACAGCTGAGATAGCAGATTGATTAATCAGAGGTAGGATGATTCAGCGTGAACTTTTCCTTTCTTTTACTTTCTCTTGCTTTCCCCTTTCCTGAATAAATGTAACTTTTCCAAATGAAATATAGATGGAAAATGCTAATTTATAAGGGCCAGATTCTGCCCTCTGATCTGCACTTTACATTTGGAATAATTTACTCAACAGAGTTAATAAATGACATTAACGGAAGGTGGAGAACATCTGGTCCATGTGAAACTGAATGAAATTGAAACAGGAACTGCCCAGACTAACATAGTTGTTGTTCTGGTTCTTCTAGAAGTGGGCATTTCATGAGACAGTTGCATTGATAAGAGGAGGAAGGATGGTCCAGTGGTTAGGATGCTAGCCTGGAATTTGAAGATCAGGGTCCCATTCCCTGCTCTGCTACAGACTTTGGCATGACCTTGGGCAAGTCACTTAGTCTCTCTGTGCCTCAACTGTTCATCTCTAAAATGGAGATGACAATACTCCCCTACCTCAAAGGGGTGTTGTGAGGAGAAATATTTTAAAGATGGTGAGGTGCTAATGGGGGCCATATAAGTACCTTAGATAGATAAGGATTTTCACAAGAAATTTCAAGATATCATGCACCTTAGTGTAAAACAGATCCTTTCATAGATTCATAGATATTTAGGTCAGAAGGGACCATTATGATCCTCTAGTCTGACCTCCTGCATAACGCAGGCCACAGAATTTCACCCACCACTCCTGCAAAAAACCTCACACCTATATCTGTGCTATTGAAGTCCTCAAATTGTAGTTTAAAGACTTCAAGGAGCAGAGAATCCTCCAGCAAGTGAACCGTGCCCCATGCTACAGAGGAAGTAGAGAGCAAAAAGTTCTTTACTTTATCTTTTCCCATCCTTGTAATGCATCTCTACATGCAAGTTTGCACCAGTTTACTAAAGGTGTGTTTTGAACAGATTTAGGTATGCTGGTGCAAGTCTGTGTGTAGATATTCTTATTTCAGCTTGAGTGGTTTATTTCAGTTTAACTTTATCTAGTAATGAACTGGTGGAACACCCATTTTACTTAAACCAGCACAAGTCTATGTGTAGTTAAGGCTTGAATAACAACAGTTTATATCCATCCAAGTGTCTGATGGATATAAGTGCACGTAGGTTTGTTACAGACTTAAAAATGATTTATTCATTTGATGAAACTCCAGGACACAATTAAGGTTTGATTCTTTCAGGTCATGTATTAAAATTCTAGTCTACCTAATTGTTCAAGGTTGATTTGAACTCAGTGGATGCTGAGGGTTTTCAGCACTTTGGAGGAAGTATTTAATACCTTTCAGGATTGAATTTTTGGTAAGACACAGTGTAAATATGTGACTTGACCAGGACACACACACTGCAATAAGATCATTATTGATCATAAATGGTTAGAAACTCATATTCATCTCAACTGAAAGACTCTAGTTCCTTGCTCATGCATTGGTTCATTACTGTCCCAGAAGAAAGTGCACCACCTACAACATTTAGAGAGGCAATGCAGTACATTGGCTAGGACAATAGTCTAGGAGTCAGGAATTCTGTTCCTAGCTCTTTCACTGCTATAAGACTTACGATAATTGGCTTAACTTCTCTATGGCTCAGTTTCCTCACCTGTTAAAACTGGGGTAAAGTGCTTTATGGGTGAAAAATATTATATAAGAACTAAGTATGAAATTACTCATGAGCACCACCTCTTGATGAACTCTGATTTTCACTTGAGGTTCCTATCTATGCTCTAAACATGCCAAACCCATCTTATAAGATGATAGCACAAGATGACATAGTTTCTTTACCCTAAAATAAATAAATAAATAGATATTTATATAATTTACCTTGCACTGGACACAAAATTAAACTCTAAAAATACACGAATATAATTACTTTGAAACCAACATTTTTCAGTTTCTTACATTTTTCTTACATTTGTTTGATATATTCAAAATATAAAATAATGTCATCATTAAGGATTATCTATACACAAACCAAATATCGACAATAAATTAATAAGAACCAAGGAACAAATTCTGATGTGTGTGTACAAGGCACAAAATTGCTTAAACTTATTCAACAAAGTGTTTGATGGATATAAGTGCACCTAGGTGTGTTACAGACTTAATCCTGGTGGCAAGGAAGAGTCAAGGGATGCCAGCTCCTAGTAGCTTTGAGGAGAGGTGGAGAAGGAAAAGGAAGAAGGTGATTGGGATGGAGAGAAGAGGGTGTTTTCTGCTCAGAGGTGCACTCTCATGCATGCTGACTCCCTGAGATGGGGGACCATCTCCCGAAACCACATCCTGTAGTGGTCAGAGCACTGGCTAGCAATAGCAACTAGTGGCCTAAATCCAGGATTAGCAGTGTCACTTAGTTGCTCAAATGCAGGGGTTGGCAGTAGGGGAATCCAGGCCCTCCTGCTCCACCAGGTTTCAACCGAAGGCCCTGGGCAGGCAGTTCAGGTGTGCAACCTGGACAAGAGTACCACACAGCCTACTCCCTGGGTCACTTCCTACCACATCCCTGCCTCTCCAGAGGCACAGTGTAGGCCTGGCTATCAGCCCACAACACATGCCCCTAGAAAAGGGTCAGGAGGTTCCCTCCTCAACCCACAAGCTGATGCTCCGCTGTCTCTTCTGCAGTGACTTACAGTTCTGAGTTGAGATCGCTTCAAGGCAGCATGGGACTTCTACTGTATTTCTTCAGGAGCTACCAGTGCACGTTTGCTCCCTTGGTCATCTTAAAGAAGATAACAGGGCATCACGTATTTCTTCAGCGTCTGTTTGCAACACTTTCAGATTCTGACGTGAAAGAGCCTTTTGTCTTTAAAATCAACAAAGCTGTCACTGGAATCACATTTGTAGGACTCTGCAAGTTACCCTAAAAGTTAAAAAGTAAATGAATTCCTCCAAAATTTTTGTGCAGAAGATCACAGTAAGCAAACACACTTCTCAGTTAAAGGGAGAAACTATTTCCTTGCACGCCAGACAATGCACAGGGACAACATCTTACAAAAAACTGATAGACAAAGCACCCAGCCCACAGTATCAAAAATAGTTTGCCATGACTATGTAATTCTTTTAATCAGGTGTTTCTTTGTGGTCTTGTCACTTGACATCCTTCTCAATAACTTTGTGGTGGGGTTCCATGGAAGCCCCGAGCACCTACTTTTCACCAAGTACAAGCTCAGTCCAGATTTTATTAAATTCAGTTTTAAATTTGTATTTACTTCTTGGGTCCACGCTTTCTACTGCCACCTCCCAACTCAGGATGTGAACTGATGCAAGGCAACTCCAGTAGGATGGTGTTGCTAGGTGGTGGCGATGTGTGTTAAGGCCACCAAGGTCAGATATCTTTAGATTTCTATTTGTATTAGTGGGTACAACCCAAGCCTCTTAACAGCCGCACCAAATGAGTTGAAAAGACCACTTGATGCTCTTTATGATAACATAATATCTCTCCTCTGAGAGAATTTGGTGGTAGTGTGTCCTTTGATGGAGCATTTGGACCAAGAAATGTCAATAATACTTGATATTCCTATGGCTTTTGTGAGCCAGACCTCTAATACTGTTGGACCACATGTAGTCTCATTGGAGCTGGTATATGATGAAGAAATGACACAAAATACCTCCTCTTTCTTTAGGGTCTAAGAAACCTGTAATTTGCTCTAGAACAGTGATACACAGACTGAGGCTTGAGAGCCGCAAGTGGCTCTTCAATGAATCTCCTATGGCTCTTTGCAGCACACGATATTAAAAAAATGGTGATTTAATTACCAACGCATCTAAGCTATTAACCAATCACGATGCTTTTACTATGTTATTGACCAACTGTAGAATATTTGGTCAGTCATTTTGCTGTGAGAATTATATATATATAGTAAATGAAACAATGAATTTACACTACTGTGGCTCTTTTGGGTAATGCTGATCACTAATTTGGCTCCTCTATCACTGCAGTCTGAGTATCACTCCTCTAGAAATTGTCATTATCAGTGGATAGAAGAAAATCAGATTTTGTTGTATTTAATGCCATGACATCCTACATTAATGAATGATAACTTTTTCTGTTCTAAAGATGAAAGTGCTCTCCCATAGATGGGTATTGGACATCATTAGTGCTAACAGGTACAATGGCACAAGACCAAGGCACACTTGGGTGGCGCTGTTCATATGCAGCCAAAATCATTGGCAGTTGGCTGATGCTTTGTACTGAGGATATCCCTTGCAAGTACTGCGTGGCATGTAGCAAAGCCCTCATAAAGTTTTGAAGTACTTAACTCCTCTTGAATCACTGTTAAAGTATTCTAAGGCTATGTCTACACTAGAGAATCTCCCGTCAACATAATTAATCTGCCCCCAACTAGCTGCATTCTCCCACAGACATAGCGCTGTGCACACAACCACTTATGCTGGCATAATTTATGTCACTCGGGGTGGAATATACACATCCCTGAGTGACATAAATTTTGCCGACATAAGTGGTAGTGTAGACACAGCCTGAGTATATATACATCATGGATTAAGCACAGGGTTGTGCTAGACTCCTGCAAATGTTATGTAAAATGAGCACTGTTTGTGTGAGAAAGAGAATGAAATTAAATTGGAATTAAATACAGCATGGTAATTTGACTAATGTGGTGGAGCCTTTTTAGAATGATGTTTTTTAGCTCCCTCGAAAAACTTCATTGTTACTCAAACCAAGCCCCAACCATGCTCAAAACAAGATCAGAAAAGCAGGGGAATCATGCCTGCTGGATGAGGTATGAGCGGGAACAACCTGCAAAGAGCCTGTGTAGGGAGCCTTTGCACCCTTGTGTGCTGCAGAGTGGTGCTCTGTGATGGCAGAATCTGCAGAGCCCTCAGGCATTGGAGAAGACAAGAGGACTGGTGTGCTAGGTGGTCCCTGTAATTGTGGATGGTAAAAGGAAGCCAGTCTCGGGGAGATCATGCATGGGACTGGTGTATGTCTATGAGACAATTTCTATTAAGATATGGTCTGAACTATGAATAAGCTTGAACCTTCATGTTTTGTGGTATATATTTAATAAATAGATTTTTGATATCCTTACTCGTGGAGTAGACCTTTCTCTACAAGTGTCCCCACTATTTTCAGTGGCACTGCTCATCCCAGAGGAAGGTGCTATTCAGTGTGCATGGAGTTGTCAGAACCTGGTCCATAAAAATAAAAATATTAAGTTACATATCAGAAAGACTTTCACAAGGTCCCTCACCAAAGGCTTAAGCAAAGCAATCATGGGATAAGAGGGAAGGCCCTCTCATGGATCAATAACTGGTTAAAAGATCGGAAACAAGAGGTAGGAATAAATTGTCAGTTTTCACAATAGAAAAGAGGTAAATAGTGGGGTCCCCCAAAGATCCATACTGGGACCTCTGCTGTTCAACATATTCATAAGGGAAAGAACAAGTCAAAAATTACTTAGACAAGTTAGATGTCTTCAAATCACCAGGGCCTGATGAAATGCATTCTAGAATACTCAAGGAGCTGACTGAGGAGATATCTGAGCCATTAGCAATTATCTTTGAAAAATCATGGAAGACGGGAGACATTCTAGAAGACTGGAAAAGGGCAAATATAGTGCCCATCTATAAAAAGGGAAATAAGGACAACCTGGGGAATTATAGACCCGTCAGCTTAACTTCTCTACAGGGAAAGTTAATGGAGCAAATAATTAAGCAATCAATTTGCAAACACCTAGAAGATAATAAGGTGATAACAGTCAGCATGGATTTGTCAAGAACAAATCGTGTCAGACCAACCCAATAGCTTTCTTTGACAGGGTAACAAGCCTTGTAGATAGGGGGGAAGTGGTAGATGTGGTATATCTTGACTTCGGTAAGGCTTTTGATATTGTCTCGCATGACCTTCTCATAAACAAAATAGGGAACTACAACCTAGATGGAGCTACTATAAGGTGGGTGCATAACTGGTTGGAAAATTGTTCCCAGAGAGTAGTTATCAGTGGTTCACAGTCATGCTGGAAGGGCATAATGAGCTGTGTCCCGCAGGGATCAGTTCTGGGTCTGGTTCTGTTCAATATCTTCATCAATGATTTAGATAATGGCATAGAGAGTACATTGTAAAGTTTGCGGACGATACCAAGCTGGGAGGGGTTGCAAGTGCTTTGGAGGATAGGATTAAAATTCAAAATGATCTGGACAAACTGGAGAAGTGGTCTGAAGTAAATAGGATGACATTCAATAAGGACAAATGCAAAGTGCTCCACTTAGGAAGGAACAATCAGTTGCACAAATACAAAATGGGAAATGACTACCTAGGAAGGAGTACTGTGGAAAGGGATCTGGGGGTCATAGTGGATCACAAGCTAAATATGAGTCAACAGTGTAACACTGTTGCAAAAAAAGCAAACATAATTCTGGGATGTATTAGCAGGAGTATTGTAAGCAAGACAGAAGAAGTAATTCTTTCGCTCTACTCCGAGCAGATTAGGCCTCAACTGGAGTATTGTGTCCAGTTCTGGGCGCCACATTTCAGGAAAGATGTGGACAAATTGGAGAAGTCCAGAGAAGAGCAACAGAAATGATTAAAGGTCTAGAAAACATGACCTATGAGGGGAGATTGAAAAAATTGGGTTTGTTTAGACTGGAGAAGAGAAGACTGAGAGCAGACATGATAACAGTTGTCAAGTGCATAAAAGGTTGTTACAAGGAGGAGGGAGACAATTTGTTCTTAACTTCTGAGGATAGGACAAGAAGCAATGGGCTTAAATTGCAGCGAGGGCAATTTAGGTTGGACATTAGGAAAAACTTCCTAACTGTCAGAGTGGTTAAGCACTGGAATAAATTGCCTCGGGAGGCTGTGGAATCTCCATCATTGGGGATTTTAAGAGCAGGTTGGACAAACACCTGTCAGGGATGGTCTAGATAATACTTAGTCCTGCCTTGAGTGCAGGGGACTGGACTAGATATCCTCTCGAGGTCCCTTGCAGTTCTATGATTCTATGATAAATGATCTAGAAAAGGGGGTATACAGTGAGGTGGCAAAGTTTGCAAACAATACTAAATTATTCAAGATAGTTAAGTCCAACGCTGACTGCAAAGAGTTACAAAGGGATATCACAAAACAGGTGACTGGGCAACAAAATGTCAGATGAAATTCAATGTTGATATGTGTAAAGTACTACACATTGGAAAACATAGTCCCAACTATACATAAAAAATGATGGATTCTAAATTAGCTGCTACCACTCAAGCAAGAGATCTTGGAGTCACTGTGGATAGTTCTCTGAAAACATTGCTTCAATGTGCAGCAGCAGTCAAAAAAATAACGTTAGGAACCATTAGGAAAAGGATAGGTAAGAAGACAGAAAAATATCATGATGCCACTATATAAATCCCTGGTACATCCACACCTCGAATGCTGGATGCATCCCAGGCGCACCTCTGCCTAGGAGCTGGACCTGCTGCTGGCCGCTTCTGGGGCGCAGCGCAGCCCGTGGTGCCAGGACAGGCAGGAAGCCAGCCTTAGCACCCCCTCTGCGCCACTGATCGGGAGCTGCCTGAGGTAACCCCGTGCCTCAATCCCCTGTCCCAGCCCGGAGCCCCTTCCTGCACCCCAAACCCCTCATCCTCGGCCCCACTCCGGAGCCTGCACCCCCAGCCTAGAGCCCTGACCTCCTCCCGCACCCCAACCCCCTGCCCCAGACCTGAGCCCCCCCAAACCCAGAGCTCCCTCCTGCAACCCAAATCCCTCATCCCCGGCTCCACCCCAGAGCCTGCACCCCCAGCCCAGAGCCCTGACCCCCTCCCGCACCCCAATCCTCTGCTCCAGCCCTGAGCCCCCCCAAACCCAGAGCTCCCTCCTGCCCCCCAAACCTCTCATCCCCGGCCCCAGTCCAGAGCCCTGACCCCCTACCGGAACCTAACCCCTCCCACACCCGGAACCCCTCATTCCTGGCCCCATCCTGCAGCCCTCACCCTCGCACCCCAACCCTTTGCTCCAGCCCTGAGCCCCTCCCACACCCCGAACCCCTCATGCCCAGCTCCGCTGGGTCGCGGGCATCAACAATTGTCTTCAACTGGGTCGCCAGAAAAAAAGTTTGAAAACCAGGGCTCTAATGGACCCAGCCAGAACCCCCCTCCCCTCCCCAACGCTCTGTTCCCAGATTCCCAGACACCATCTGTTGGTCCGGCAGAAGAGGGCTGCCAACCCCCCCTCCCCGCCCCTCAACTTCGTAGTCCTCAGGACCCAAATATTTCCTGCATGCCTCACGCCTCATTCCCAGCCAGCAGCCCTCCTGCGCCCGCTGCCCTGCGCGTCTCGCTCTGTGCACCAGAGGGGGGTGTTCTCTCCCCGGCTCCTGGGGGCGGGCCGCGCACAGCAGAGGCGCAGGCAGAGCGCAGGGAGCCTCTCACCTCCGGCTGCCCCCCATCAGCGCCAGGGACAACCGCGGGCAGGAGCCGGGGACCCGGCTGAGCATGGCAGGGGCGGCGCTGCAGGGCAGCCGCGCAGCTGCCTCACCGCTGGCGCCGGGCGCCGGGCTCTTCCTCGTGGTCTTCCCCCTCTTCCTCACCCTGCGCCCCGGGGCCGCCCAGGTGGGGCCGCCCGACTCCGGGGCGCTCGGGCTCAGCCTCCATCCGCCCTATTTCAACCTGGCCGAGACAGCCAGCATCCGGGCGACGGCCACCTGCGGGGAGGAGGAGAGCGGCGGCGGGAGGCCCTGGCCGGAGCTGTACTGCAAGCTGGTGGGCGGACCGGCCGCCTCTCCCGCGGGGCACACCATCCAGGTACCTCCCTTGGCTGCGGCGGGGATCCCCGGCCGGAGCGCTGGACACGCGGGGGCGGCCGGGTTAGCTCGGGTTAGGGGCCTCCGGGGCATGGCACACGGGCTGCCCGCCCTGGAGAAGCGGGACAGGTGCGCGCCGGAGGCAGCGCTGGGCGCAGCCTCGTTGCCCCCTGCCTTTCATTCCCCGGCCGGTGGCCCGCGCGGCGCGACTTCCCGCCCCACACCCCGGAGAGATTTTGCGAGGGGAGGGGAGCGGAGCGGTTGGTGGTTGAGCTCAAGAGGGCCAGGTTAGCTTAGGCTTAAAAGCCTAGATGGGCCCGCCTGGCAAAGTGCCCACCGGAATCTCAGCTCCCCCAGAGTCTAAGGGTGTTTGGGTGTGGTGGCGTGCGGGCCCTTCTTTAGGGAATAGGCAAGAGGTGACACTTGAACTCAGGACCGCACCTCGCCTGCACAGCCCCTTGCCCACAGGGAGCACTTCGTAGTCTCCTCAAAGCTTGCAGTATAATATTGTTTGACCTCTAGTTAAAGACTAACACCCAGTAAGCAACTGATGGTGGCGGTTACTTTCAGCCATGTTTCCCTGAATATTTTAAAGCGGCTCAGGTTGTATTGTGGGGCAGGAAGACAAGCCAGGACCCAGTGATCACATTACTGTTTGTAGGAAAAAATATAGGGAGCTGGAGAAGAGGGGCACATGTATGCTCCTGTATCTTTGGGTGTTTTCCCTCAGCCCTCCCCACACCCTTGCTTTGGTGTTTGAAGAGCTGACATATGTAACCTCTGGATCCTAGTTTCCTCTGTGCTCAGGGAAGGAGCCCAGCTGCTCAATCTCACTTACTCAGTTTTTCTGAATAGAGTTTGGAAAGCAATCTCCCCTCACTCCACCAGCCTGGAAAGCTGTTTGGTGCAGGAGTTATTGGTGCAGGATCACCTTGCTGTCCCAATCCCTCCCAAGCACTGAAGGGTTGGACAGAGTAGATCAGATGCCTTACGGCTTTCATGCTTGTTCCCATCCCCAATTCTTCAGTGCTGGCAGAGGTGTGTAATAATAACTGCTGCATGGGGGAAGGGCCCTCTAGGCTATGGAGGGGGAAGTGCCTTTTAATGTTGTATTAAGAAGACCCAGTGTATGTCCTGGTTTTCACAAGTACTGAATCCTGAGCCTCATAATGTACCCCTTGAGCTGCTTGTGGGATGATGCCAGAGATTCCTGTGGGAGTCGGGGTGGTGGTGGTGGTGGTGGTGGGGGAGGGGGCGTTTCCTCTCTGAGAAGAAAGTGTGAGGGGTGGTGTGGTAAGAAAGCATGATGATAAAGCTGCAGATGCTGATCTGACCTATCTGGTCAAGAGACCTCTGTGCACCTTATGACAGCCACAAAGAGAAAAAAAGAAAGCAAAATTCCCAGGGGTGGGTTGATAGAAATACACTTTCCCCAGGTGGTTTGGAAGAAACTTGTGTGAACTTGTCTGTCAGGAGGGTGAGGAAAAAGGAACATTAACCACTGATCCAATGCAATGGACATACAGTATCAGCTCTGACAATACATTACTACAGGGGAGATGTTGGAGATAGTTTGACAAACATTCTCTAGGACTTTCAAAGGAATTTGTTTTGGGGTAGGAGTGAGGGAGAGAGTTAGAAGAGGGTCAAAATAGGATTTAAAATAGGTTGTTACAGAATTATGGGGTCAAACTTGTGACTACAATTGATAGAAGAACTAGGCAAGTCATTTTTACAGGAACTTGAAGAGGGGGTTATGTTGTGTCAGTTTTATTTCAAGAATCATTCCTGTTTGGAGGGAGTTTCTCTCCATAGTTTTTTTCAGGGGAAAGATCTAGAGGAGTATGCTATCCTCAACACATGTAAATAGTGCCTTTCTTCCATATCACACTATAATCTATTTTCAATTGACTTTATATTTCTATAATGCCTTCCATCAGAAAATCTCAAAGTGCTTTACCAATACTAACAAACTGCACAACTTTCTGTTTTACAGATGGGAAAACTGGGACATAGATTAAGTGACTAGACCAAGGTCACAGAGGAAGTTTGTGACAGGCAGGAATACCTTCGCTCTTAGTTCTGTGCTTTAATCATAATGCTATCCCTTCTCCCTTACATATTCAGCTGAACCTTGCTGTTTGATACTTGTTTAACACAGACACCACATAATTTGAACAGACAATGCAGCAATCTCTCCCTATTTCTCAGCAGTGCTTTAATAGCAGAATAGTGTAGTGTGATCTCATACTACTAACATTATATGAAGTATTAGAAGTCATTAAATATAAACTACAAATAAAATCAAATCAGTAAACAAAGTTAATTCTGTGATGCAGTATCCTTGCTTTCTTGTCTTTTGTCTTTTTATATACTAATACCACTTGTAAGTGTGAATTAATGAGGTTTTACTGTATGTAGGGAGAGGATAGAAAGAAGGAGAATTCCCTCTGTTAAATATTTACCTTACAGGTCCTGGGTTAGAGGCCAGTTGTGGTTTGTGCCTAATCCAAATTCCTGAAAAAATTACTGATAGCTCAGCCCTGGCTCAAGGAAACATGTTTTGCTTCTTACAGTATTTGTATAAACGTGGATACAGCAGAGTCTCTCTCCAGTTTCAACAAAGCCCCATTGAAATACATAACATGAATACTTCTGTAGTTTACCAGAAGTTGTTGTGATTCAAGAGGGGTTGGAAATTCTTCCAAAAGGCCAGGGAAATCCAGCCACAGAAAATATGATAAGAGCACAATGTACATATTATCAAACTGCTCCACCTCTCAAGGTCTAATACACTTTAAATAAGGGAAGAGAATCTATCTTTTCGGTTAGACTTGCAAAAATGAACAAAAGTGCATTAAATTCCTATGAAATCTTAGCTCATAAGATTTAAACAAACACACACACATTACATGCAGTACTATGTCTTTAAAAACTCACAGAGAGAGAATAGCCACAATAACAAAGAAATTCCAGGTTAAGGTGATATTGTGCACTTAACTCCCTCTGTTATGCCTTACTATTGAGGTATGTACAGGGCTGGATTGTGGCTGGCCCTGCACAGGTTTGTAAGTGCAAGGGGAGAGGGTCCAAGGAGCTTCTCCCACTCATGCCCGGTTCATGGGGTAACCACGAAGTGGATGGGGAGTGGAGTCACTGCTCTATGCTAGTGCCATCACTAGCCTCCCCAAAGAGGATGAGGAGGAGCAGAGTGGTCCCACCTTTGCACTCTGGTGCTAACCTGGCACCCTTAGTGTACACTTTTGCTGCATGGCATAGTGTTTACTGGAGTTTGCGCTCCCAGGGAGCTCCAGAAAGAATTCAGTGAGAGTCATCCACCATTCCTTCTGGGGTTTCCACTGCAGTGAGGCCCCTCCACACAACTCAACTACCTGGCATGGGCTGAGCCTGTAAGGCACTCTCCAACCCACAGTATAGCATACAGTCTATTTCCCTTAATCAGCACATTGGTAAATTGGCCATTCGCTAAATTAGGATGAGTTTCAGTGAACAGATTCAGTGCAGTGCTGTGCATTTCAGTGATTCAAAATGATGGATAAATGGTGTGTCTGGGATTGGCTGATAGTAGTAGTGCGCAGATGTGAATTAGCATTTGGTAGCGTACCTGACCTGCTGCGGGGCACGTAACTGTCAGATATTATTGTGTAACCAAGTTCTGCAACGTGGTTCTTTTTTGTTGTGTAGATAGGACCTTTATCTTCATTGGGTGTAAATTGTGCACATTGGCATACTTCCATAGATTGCTTGTTGCAGTTTCAGTTTTCAAACTGAGATCACCATTCTTCACACTTGGGAGAACTGCAGGAGATGAGGATAATTAAATCACTAGCAAATGCACACCTGCCCTGGTGATGAATTCAAGCCAAAATCAAACAATGTCTTGAGGCTCAGTCTCTTGAAATCGAGACACGTGCAATCTACCAGACAGGCTTCAGTGTGGAATGCCTGTAGATATTGCCAGTGGGAAGCAAGGGAGAATGGTTTGTCCAACAATTTATTTTCCTTCATTTCTTACTCGCTGTTTTGTTGGCAGGTCTTGTGGAATGTACTTTACATAACTGAAACTCCAGCTGTTGCAGGATCATTCTTTGAATTATGTATTGGGAAAATTATTAAATCTTGAGTTCAGATCTTCAAATGCTGCAGTTTCTTTAAAATAACCCATCTCCCAACACATGCATTTTATAGTCCTAATTCAGTTTTCTGTTCACTCTCATCTTTACTTTAAGGCTATCACCAGAGTGTAGTTTAAAACTCTGAAAATATACTAGCAAGAACTGTGTTAAAACAAGGCTGTTGCTGCATAGTTCTAGCATGACCAGTGTGGACATGGATTTCTTTTAAAGACTTATGCTTCAATATTGTTATAAAACCATGCTCTGGTCACTATTACACATTGTTCTTTCTGGTTGTGATAGAAAATGGTATCACTGACCCTTAGTGCAGTAAGACAAGTTGTGTCTACATTGGCAAACCTCACTAATGCACAGCCTGAGTTTACAGTAGCACCCTGGTTTATCTTGGACCTCTGTACATAAGTAAAACCAAACCAAGTTCTAGCATGATTGGAGAAGCATCATGTTATTGCATAATCCCTGAATAGTTCATCAGTCTATGTACATGGGGATTTGTCCATGCCTCTTTTCTAAATGATCCTTGACATTCTCATTAGTTAATCCCTGACCCAGGCTGACAAGCACAGTATTGACTGACACAAACTCAGATTCATCATTTCTTGTGAAGTCTATAGCATTGTATGCTGTACTTGTTCAGGAATTGTCAGAAAGGGAGGCAGCTGCACCTGCACTGATGTTGACAATGGTTTAAATGCTAGTGTAGACAGGACCAAATCATTTTCAACACTACATTAAGTCTTGGATGAAGTCTTCTTGAAATAGTGACAAACTTAGCCTTGTATCACAAGCGCTAACCAGTTGTTGACACTGTGGTGCTGCACCCTTTGCTGATGGCAGATACAGAATGTTCTGGTATAGACAAGGCTCACGGGCTGCCTTTATTATAATCTCTACGTATACAGTGACCCCATACATGTTCACAACCCTTAGATACCACAATAGGTATCTTAGGTTGTGTCTACACTAGACTTCTTTGGGAAATCTCCAGCCATTGTATCAGCACCAGGGCAGCTTCATCTGTGGTAGCAAAGGTGGGGGCAGAAGAGTAGACATGATGACAGTACTGTTTTTACCACTGTGTCAATTATCCCTGAATAGAGTAGGTCTAGATGATATGGTGGTAAAAACACTGGTGAACATGCATGAGTGTCCTGTCTCCACTCTTGGTCTCACCTTTGCTATCATCAGTGGAGCTGCACTAGTTTTAGTGTAATGGTGGGAGATTTCCCAAAGAAGTTTAGCATAGTCAAGTCCTTAGAAAATCATTAGAATGATAGATACATAAATATTGGTAGTTGAAATAAATTGCGCTCTGTATGTAAGCTTCATAGTGTGTGGGATACAAGCCTCCCTTAAAAAATTATTGTTTTCTTTTTCATGACAAAGGTTCAGATTCTGCAAAAACTTGTGCTCGCAAAGGGTCTGTGCTAGTTGATCTCTTTAAAGTATTTGGGTCTAAAGTCATACAAAGTTGACCTGGACAGATGTGACTATATGTTTTTGTTTTATTTTAATGTTGTCTCTGTAGATATCCTATATGAAGTTGCCAGATATGTATTCATTTTATCTGAAGCAGAATAATTTTAACTGAAAGGACACACAACGGGGAAAAGCTGGTTTGTGTGTATGTAGCGAAAGATGGTTATTTACACTTCCTTGTCTGTCCTTTTTTTGCTTTGTGAAGTTTTTTTGTACTTAGTTTTGCAGCCAAATTATATTATCAATGGAAAAAAAAACTTGAAAAGCCTGTATAATGGTCCTGAGTAAAAAGATCCCCATGCAAAATATAGATGAAGTGTTCCAAAAATGAAGTATAACAGAATTAAGAGGCAAAATGATAAACTGACACATGAATGAGGGGGGAAAAATGAAGAGCAGGCAGGTAGAGGTAGGGTCGATAAAAAAATAACATTACTGGAGTAGAATGTGATGGGGAGAGAGACCCTTGGAAATTGACTTTACTAATTTTAACTATTTAACAGTATTTGGATAGCAGAATACAGTTTTATGAAGGAAAAACTATAGCTTGGTTAACCCCACTAGCAGATAAATTGGAAGCCAATTAGATTTTCTCATTATTATTCCTTTAAAGTATAATAGGTTTTATATATTATCAGAGAGAGACAGGGGATCTCCAGAACTTGGTTTTAATTATGTATTTAAAGGGCTGGATAGCAGCCTCCATAAATAAATGCTTTAATTGTCTTAAAAGGCATTTCTCCAGATTTGCATGTTCTTTGGTTTTTCTTGGGGTGCATTTTGTCAAAAGTTCATGATTCAGCACCAAAACATATTACACAGCCTGACATGGACAGAACTTGAAGGAAATTTTTAGTATAAGTTAATGTCCACTTTAGGCCTTGTTTACGCTAGTTTTTGCAACATTTCCCACTTTTGTTAACACCAGTTCACCTTTTTCAGGTCTTGTCTACAGTGATGCTGTAGCACTTCAGTGAAGATGCTATCTATGCTGACAGGAGAGCTTCAGCATAGGTATTCCGCCTCCCCAAAAGGCAGTAGCTGTACTGATGGGAGAAGCTCTCCTGTCACCATAGCACTGTCTATACGGGGAGTTTGGTTGGTAGAACGGTGCTCAGGGGTGTGAATTTCCCACACCCTGAGCAATGTAGTTATACCAACATAAGTTGCTAGTGCAGACCAAGGCCTGGTCTACACTACGAGGTTAGGTCGAATTTAGCCGCGATAGGTTGATTTTATACACAACCAACCCCATTCTGCCGACCTAAAGGGCTCTTAAAAATGACTGCTGTACTCCTCCCCGACGAGGGGAGCAGCGCTAAAATCGACCTTCCTGGGTCGAATTTGGGGTAGTGTAGACGCAGCGCTGTGCAATTTGATGGTATTGGCCTCTGGGAGCTATCCCAGAGTGCTCCAATATGACTGCTCTGGACAGCACTTTCAACTCCGATGCACTAGCCAGGTGCACAGGAAAAGCACCGGGAACTTTTGAATTTCATTTCCTGTTTGGTCAGTGTGGCGAGCTCAGCAGAACAGGTGACCATGCAGTCCCAGAATCGCAAACGAGTTCCAGCATGGAGTGAATGGGAGACACAGGATCTGACTGTAGTATGGGGAGAAGAATCTGTGCAGGCAGAACTCCGATCCAGCAGAAGAAATGCTGATATATATGCCAAACTCATGCAGGGCATGGTGGAGAGAGGCTACACCAGGGATGCACAGCAGTACCTACCAAAAGACGAAGGCGGCAAATGGTCGCTCCGGGTCAGAACCCCAGACAGGCTGCTTCTATAATCAGCTGTATGCCATTCTAGGGGGGGACCCTACCAGTACCCCAACACTCTCCGTGGACACCTGCAAGCCTCACCAGCCTCACACAACACGGAGGAGGATTTTGTGGATGAGGAAGAGGAGGAGAATGCGCAGCAGGCAAGTGGAGAATCCATTCTCCTTGGCAGCCAGGACCTTTTCCTCACCCTGAAGACAATACCCTCCCAGGGCCTATTGTTCCCAGACCCTGAAGGTGGAGAAGGCACCTCTGGTGAGCGCACATTTGTAACAACACTACAGGGGTTAAAAGCAATTGTGTTTAATGTTTGATTTACCCTGAACAATTGGGATGCATTCGCCGCCAGTACAGCTAATGGAAAAGTCTGTTAATGTATCTGGGGATGGAGCGGGAATCCTCCAGGGACATTTCCATGAAGCTCTCCTGGACGTACTCTGAAAGCCTTTGCACAAGGTTTCTGGGGAGGGCTGCCTTATTTCATCCTTCATGGTAGGACATTTTACCACACCGAGCCAGTAGCAAATGGTCTGGAGTCATTGCAGCACAAAGCGTGGTAGTGAATGGTCCTGGGTTTTGGTCGCATTCATGCAACATTTGGTCTTTATTTTTCTGTGTCAGCCTCAGGAGGGTGATATCATTCATGGTCACCTGGTTGAAATACGGGAAGTTTTGTAAGGGAACAGTGATCCCCTCTGTTTGGTGATCCCCTGGGCATGCTGGGCTGTTTGTGCGTGGCTAAGAGGGATCATCCCAGAGAATAGCCATGCGGGGGGTGGGAGGGGGTGTGCTGCACATCTACCCCAAAACCGCAGCCCCTCCTTTAAAATGGCAACCGCAGCCCCTCCTTTTAAACAGCAAACACAACCGGCATTGGTTGCTATGGGAAAGGAGGGCGCTGCAGTTTGAAACCATTCCCACATGTTATGAACACGGAAGAAGCCAATCCCACGTACCCTTTGGCTTGCCATGGTTACCTGCGAACCAAATTTAGTTGCTCAGCTGTGTGTGATGTGTCACCATACCAGCAGGCGCTCAATATAAGAGGCAAAATGCAACCTTGTACCTAAAACACATGTGCTGTCTGCTGTGAATTGCTTGATTCACTGTGAAAGAGTCTCCCTTTTGTTCTCAGAAATGTATCTTCTTGAAAGTCTACTCTCCCTTTTCCCCCCCTGCAGCTGCAAATGCTTCCATGTTCCCCGCATCAACTCCGTCCCTGAGGTTATCGCAGATTAGAAGGCAAAAAAACCCGCACTCGCGATGATATATTTTCAGAGCTCATGCAGTCCTCCCACACTGACAGGGCACAGCTTAATGCTTGGAGGCATTTGGTGGCAGAGGCCAGGAAAGCATACAGTGAGCATGATCGGAACACGCAGGAGGAGATGCTGAGGCTAACGGGGGAGCAAACGGACATAATGAGGCGTCTGGTGGAGCTGCAGGAAAGGCAACTAGAGTACAGACCACTGCTGCAGCCATTGTGTAACTGCCTGCCCTCCTTGCCAACTTCCATATCCTCCTCACCCAGATGCCCAAGAACACGGGGGGGAGGAGGCTCTGGGCACCCAGCCACTCAACTCCAGGGGATGGCCCAAGCAACAGAAGGCTGTCATTCACACAAGTTTGATTTCTAGTGTGGCTACAATTAGCAATGTGGCCTTGTCCTTCCCTCCTCCCCCACCCCACCAGCAAACCCTTTGTACACCCAGGCTTCCTTTTACTAGTCAGCGTTGTCAGTGATCTCAAGTTTTTTTTAATAAAGAATTAATGGATTCAGAACAATAGGGACTTTATTTCCTGTGCCAGCTGTGGTCGAAGGTGGGAGGGGGATTGGCTTACAGGGAAGTACATTCACCAAAGGGGGCTGCTTTGCATTAAGGACAAACACACACAACTCTCACACCGTAGTCTGGTCAGTCATGAAACTGTTTTTCAAAGTCTCTCTGATGTGCAGCGTGCCTCGGTGTGCTCTTCTAATAGCCCTGGTGTCTGGCTGTTCAAAATGGGCTGCCAGGCGATCTGCCTCAACCTCCCACCCCGCCATAAATGTCTCCACCTTACTCTCACAGATATTATGGAGCACACAGCAAGCAGCAATAACAATGGGAATATTGCTTTCGCTGAGGTCTAACCTACTCAGCAAACTGCGCCAGCGTGCTTTTAAACGTCCAAAGGTACATTCTACCACCGTTCTGCACTTGCTCAGCCTATAGTTGAATTGCTCCTTACTGCTGTCCAGGCTGCCTGTGTGCAGCTTTATGAGCCATGGGAGCAAGGGGTAGGCTGGGTCCCCAAGGATAACTATTGGCAATTCAACATCCCCCATGGTAATTTTCTGGTCTGGGAAGAAAGTCTCTTCTTGCAGCTTTTCGAACAGCCCGGAGTTCCAAAAGATGCAAGCATCATGCACCTTTCCTGACCATCCCACACTGATGTCGGTGAAATGGTCCTTGTGATCCACCAGTGCTTGCAACACCATTGAGAAGTACCCCTGGCGGTTTATGTACTGTTTGGCAAGGTGGTCTGGTGCCAAGTTAGGGATATGCGTTCCGTCTATCACCCCACCACAGTTAGGGAACCCCAATGCAGCAATGCCATCCTCTATGACCTGCACATTTCCCAGAGTCACTACCCTTCTTAGCAGAAGGGTATTGATTGCCCTGGCTACTTGGATCACAGCAGGCCCCATGGTAGATTTTCCCACTTTGAATCGATTCCCGACCGACCGGTAGCAGTCAGGCATTGCAAGCTTCCACAGAGCTATCGCCACTCGCTTCTCAACTGTCAGGGCAGGTCTCATCTTGGTATTCCTGCGCTTCAGGGCAGGGGAAAGCAACTCACAAAGTTCCATGAAACTGACCTTATGCATGTGAAAGTTTCGCAGCCACTGGCAATCATCCCATACCTGCAACACTATGCAGTCCCACCAGTCTGTGCTTGTCTGCTGGGCCCAAAATTGTCGTTCCACTGTATCAACCTGCCCCAATGCTGCCATGGTATCCCAGTTGCCACATCCCATGTTTTCAGGAATATCTGTGTCCATGTCCTCCTCACAGTCTTCGTCATGCTGGCGACTCCTAGCTAGGCTCTGCACGTACTGCAGGATAATGCGCGAGGTGTTTGCAATGCTCACAAAAGCAATGTGCAGCTGAGCGGGCTCCATGCTTGCCATGCTATGGTGTCTGCATGGATAACCTAGGAAAAAAGTCGCAAAATGATTGTTTGCCATTGCTTTCAAGGAGGGAGGGAGGGGAGACTGATGACATATCCCCCAAACCACCTATGACAATGTTATTACCCCATCAGGAATTGGGAGCTTAACCCAGAATTCCAATGGGCAGTGGGGACTGTGGGATAGCTATCCATAGTGCACCACTCCATGAGTCAATGCTAGCCACGGTATTGAGGATGCACTCCGCTGACCTAATGCGCTTAGTGGGGACATGCACAATCGACTGTATAAAATCAGTTACTAAAGATCGACTTCTATAAAATCGACCTAATTTCGTAGTGTAGACATGCTCCAAGCCAACATTAAGAACTCTGCTGTAGGCCAGCTGCTGCCAGTGTTTTGCATACTATGCCATCTAATCTTGTGCAAAGAAAAACTAATTAAAACAGTTCTTAAAGTGCTGGTACTAGCCGCTGACCAGTCTAGACTAGGGCTGCCAAATGTTAACAGTGGTGGAACTGAACCTGTATTAGTAACAGTGTACTCGAGGCCAAAATATGGCAGAGGAATCTGTCTCTGAGATTCACTGATCTTAGGAAGAGTTAGTACTTCAACAAACTCTGGTTTCAGATGCTTAGGCAGTGATTTCCACGCCAGTTCAGTGGTCTGACTTTCTTTAAAACTTGGCAGCAAAAATGTACTGCTTAATATTACTTTTTTATTTAACTTAAATGACTTTAATAGAGTATAATGAGTTTAAGCTTTAACACAGGTTGTCATAATTTCAAATTTAATTCTAAATAGATTCATTTTTTAAAATAAACCCATATTTACATTAAAATATGATTTAAATTAAAATATCTGATTTTTTTAAATAAAAAAACTCAGATTTTTTTTTATCTGCCCTGCTCTATCTCTAGATTTGGTATGTGGGTGTTGGTGACTTATGATATACAGGAGATTAGACTAGGTGATCTGGTGGTCCCTAGTGGCCTTAAATTCTATGATTCTCTGTGCCTCCGTTCCCTATCTGTAAAAGGGGTATGTTAGTACAGTAAAAGCTGTTTTATCCGGCACGTCACCAACTGGAAAGCTCTATAAACCGGCATTTCTGATCTTCATTGAAAGTCCGGTTTATAGTCCAATTGGCGCAAGGCTGGCAGGTTGCTGGGGTGTGGGAAGGGATGCAGAGCGAAGGCTCTGAGAGGGAGTTTGGGTGCGGGAGGAGGCTTGGGGTGCCGGATCCAGGGGGCACTCACCTCAGGCAGCTCCCTGCAAGCAGCAACCTGTCCCGGCTCCTGCTAGGCAGAGGCGCGGCAGGTGGCTCTGCATGCTGTCTCCGCCTGAAGGCGCTGCCCCCACAGCTCCCATTGGCCAAGGTTCGTGGCCAATGGGCGCTGCAGAGCCAACACTTGCGGGGGCATCGTGCAGAGCTGCCTGCTGTGCCTCTGCCTAGGAGCAGCCGGGACAAGTCACCGCTTGTGGGGAGACACCTGAGGTGAGCGCCTCCCAGATCTGACACCCCAAGCCCCCTCCCACCCCCCTGCCCTGAGCCCCCTCCTCCACCCAAACTCCCTCCCTCCTAGTTAACCGGCATTTTTAACTTACCGGCGTCCCCCATTCCCCCAACATGCTGGATAAAACAGCTTTTACTGTACTTCTCTTGCTCACAAGGGTGTTGTGAGGATTAAATAAATTTAAAAAATGGTGAGGTGCTTAGATACTATGGCATTGAGGGCCATATAAGTACCGTAGAGCATAGATAAAGAGAACTAACACGTATACAGAGGACTACTTACACATTGTTGGAGTTGTTCATTTTGAGAGGAGTGGAAGGGCCAGTAACCTTGTAATAATGCAGGCTGTGAAACTGAATCCCAGTAGAGAACTGACTATTTTGAAATGTAGATTACTCTGCTCCTGGAGCATGCTGGGAAATGGGAAGGAGTCTTGGGTTTTTTATAAAAAGGCCCTCTTTCTCAATTCTTAGAAGAATGAATGGGGGAAAGATGGAAGTTAAAATTCCCATCAGAGATGGGTTTTTTTGGAGGGGAGGAGATTCTGAGAGGAAAAGTGTCTCAGCTATTCCTTGGTGTGTTTTGTATGTTAGTGTTATATTTTGCTTCCTATGTTTTGTTTCACCTTTTAGCAGTTTAGGCATGTTGTTTATTGGTTTTTAATAAAGACTGTTTTAAATGAAAGAAACCAAACCTAAATCTCTGGTCTACTCTTGTCATCTACTACGAAAATGAAAATGGAGAACCCCAAAATACTGTAGACTGTGGTATCACTGGCATAACGTGTACTCTTCAGAATCTGCTGCTATTAACATTCGGGGGATGTCTGTAGCGTTACCCTGTTATCTGCTAACTCAGAAGTCCACATGCAGAATCCAGTATGCAAATAGTTTGAAACCCCTTAAAAGTTTTGGCTCCAGTGAATGGATTACAATATTACAAACATAATGACAGACCTGATGGCAACTTCAGCAAAAGTGTAGGTTTTGAGTATGTGCTTAAAATTAAATGCGGGGTTAAGGCCCAGATCCTCAAAGGTCATTAGGTGCCTAACTCCCATTGATTTCAATAGGAGTTAGGCACACAAATACCCTTGAGGATCTGGGCCTAAGTGCTTTCTTGAATAAAAATGGACTTCGCACATGCATAAATGCATTGCTGAATTGGGGCTTGTGTGCATATCTTGATGTCATCGCAAAAGTGGGCCTTTGATGATTTTACTAAAATGTCAGTAAAATTATTAATATCAATATGCTCTACTGTAGTTTCTTTGGAAAGAGATTGGAACCAGAAATACACCATACAAAAGCAAAACAAAATCTTACCACACACCCAGTCAAAGCCCTACCTAAGTATCATATTTAGCAGTAGGATCCATCATTTATAGTTTAATGGAAAGATGTGTCTATACTCTAAGACAGATCAAACTGAGCATAAATCTTTTGTTTTCTTGTCTTTCAGGGACAGTTTTGTGACTATTGCAATGCAGCTGATCCCAATAAAGCTCACCCAATAACCAATGCTATTGATGGAACTGAACGCTGGTGGCAAAGTCCTCCTCTCTCTTTAGGCTTACAGTATAATGAAGTGAATGTCACTTTAGATCTTGGACAGGTGAGTATGTGATCATTTTATTTGGAGCGTTAATGGGTTTGGCCATATTCTGTATCAATACAAAGGCCTTACAGTAGAAAGATGAAAATGTTTGAATTAAGAATCTTGGTCTGCCATGTGATTCTTTTGTGGTTTATGTTCTGTGATTGTTACAGATTTAACTTTACTTAATCTTTCTCAGGAATGTTGACTGTGGGTTCTTGCCACAGACAATATATTGATTGCTATGAATTGGCGCCACTAGAATCTAAACACAATTAATTAATCTAAAGCTGCATAGGATCACCCCCCTAGAACTCAGGCTCTGCCTTTTATTCCATAACCTCTTCCCCCATGGCTCCAGGGGAAATTCATGCTGCACACTCTCTTGATGACAATAGTTGGAAGAGGATTACTTTAGCTGAAGGTGGATTCCGTTAGCCATTCACAGGAAACCTTCTGCTCTCTGCTGGACACTGCCTTAAAATAAGAAAACTACTGATTTAGAGGTGCCCAGAAAGAAAGACACAACAGGGGCAGGTAGATGGGTGTTAATACAAATATTCGGGCTTCCCCTGCAGGGGAGAAGCAAGTAGCTAACACTAAAGACTCTGCATATGTAAATTCAGCTTTGTAGCTGTAGGGCCAGATTCTCAGCTGACATAAATAGGCACATCTTCATTAAAGTCAGCTGTGCTATGCCAATTTACACCAGCTGAGAAAATGGCCCATAGTCTTCATTCCCATTATGTCCTTGCTAAGCCTCAGTCCAGATTTGTCCAATGAGTGGTTTCTTAGAAATGTTTCTTTGAACCAGTTTAGTTGTAGGGTTCTATCATTTAGGCAATAAGTGTTTTGATGTAGAAGCCTGTGAATCTTTACTGATGATTAAGGCCGCGAGTCTGTCACAGAGGTCACGGAAATCATGGATTCTGTTACTTTCCGGGACTTCTGTGACTTCTGCAGCGGCCGGTGGGGGTGGGGTGTTTGGCCTGGAGATCACCTGAGCAGCTCAGGCAGCCTCTGGGTCCGCCGCAGTGGCTGCTGCTGGGGCAGTTTCAGGCCACCGCACCCCGCTTCCCCCGCACCACCGGGGGTCTTGGGCTGCTGCGCCCCCTCTTTCCCCCTAGCAGCAGTGGGGGTTTTGGGCTGCCATGCTGCCCCAGCCCCCCAGCAGCAGTGGGGGTCCCGGGCCATGCACCACTGCCCCCCTAACCCCCGAGCACCCGCAGTTCCCCCAGGCTGCTCCCTACCCCAGAGCACCCAAGATTTAGTCAGGGGTATACAGTACAAGTCACGGACAGGTCATGGGCCGTGAATTTTTGTTTACTGCCCATGACCTGTCCATGACTTTTACTAAAAATACCCGAGACTAAAACATAGCCTTACTGATATTAAAATCTCTAATGCACAAAACAAATTTTGAACAGGCTCATGTTACTACTGCATTATACACTGTATATTAAAAATAAAATAGCCATTGTTGAGCTTAGGCAAGCTTCTGCCAAGCATTATTTTTCTGATCCAAACTGTGGTCCTTATCCTGCAAACACACATGTGAGTAGTTCCATTGACCTCAATGATATTATTCTCATGCTTAATGTTAGAAATATAAGTTTTTGCACATATGGCCCTCAGTTTATAGAAAGTTGAATGGGATGAAAAACCAGGTGGGAACTGTTCACTTGGGGTGGAATTGGAAATAGGCCTATAGTGCTCTTCTCGTTCTCAGTTATTTCATAATATTGCTGTTGTCTGAGTTCTGGAAACAGGCTGATAGCTCTGGCCTGTACTTTTTATATGCACGATTCTTTTCTCTAAGGTTTCCAACTCAGAAGTAAGGAAAACATTCCTCAGTTTTATGCATATCTCCGTGTATGAGATTTTGTAATAAAATCTTTAGTGGGATCCTTCTTAATTTACATCTCTACTGTTTTATATGCTTTAAAAGTATATTTTCTTTTGCTTCTGTTCAGTATAAAAACAGGTGAACATAATATAGATCAAAACAAGAAATAGGAATAGAAAATTGAACTAAATATAGTTAGATAGCACAGAAGGCTTTTTTTTGGAGGGGGGGAGGACATCTGTATACCACATCTTTTTGTGATGCTCTGTGTTTCTATCTGAGAATAACTTGAAAGTTCGAGCTTCCAGGGGTCACTGCTTTTAGTTCCCTGAGTTTTTTTGTACCCAGGTTGAATTACCTTTCCCCCCGATTCTTCAAAGTTGCTGATTTCAGTTGGAGCTGCAGGTGTTTAGCGCTTCTGAAAATCAGGACTAACAGCTCAGTGACGTTCCCCTCTGGTGTTATCTGGACGGGTGATCTGTGAGGCCTCTCCAATCATTGTCTCTGGGAGCCAGCCTTATCCTGTTCTGCTGTGAGAACCCCTACTCCTGGGCTGTTCACGCACAGCCTCTGGCATGTAAGCTGTTCCCAGCTACTTGCAAGCGAATGACACTAGCCAATATCTCCGGTCCCAGACACAACCCTAGGAACCTCTGTCTCGCTGTGTCCAGTTATGCCCACTGGACGCTGCAAGCTTATATAAGTTCGTGAATTTAACAAAGAAATTGATATGTACCAGGCTTGTTATTCCAAGGGAAGCCTTTGACACACTTCAAACCAAAAGCACTGCTTCAGGTAGAATAAACAAAGAGATTTATTAGCTATAAAAATAGATTTTAAGTGATTATAAGTCAAAGCATAACAAGTCAGATTTGGTCAAATGAAATAAAAGCAAAGCGCATTCTAAGCTAATCTTAACACTTTCATGTCCTTAAAACTTAGATGCTTCTCACCACAGGCTGGCTGGTTAATTTTCAGTCAGGCTCTTCCCTTTGATCAGTGCTTCAGTCGCTTGGTGGTGGTGGTGTCTGTAGATATAGGTGGAAGAGACAGCGCATGGCAAAATGTCTCTCCCTTTTATCATGTCTTTTCTTTCCTCTTGGCTTTGCCCTTCTCCCCTTCAGAGTCAGGTGAGCATTACCTCAGCCCGAAGGAAGGGTGTGACTCCCTGGAAGGTCTAACAGTTTCTTTTGTTGCTGCCTAAGCCAGTGTCCATTGTTCCTGTGAGGCTCGGCTGGGTTTGTCCCATACATGCCCTGACGAGGTGTGAACTGCCTCTCTGTTCTTGGAGAGTTTTTGCATGGGCTTGCTTTAAGCCATGAGGATACATTTTCAGCCTCATAACTATATAAGTGAAATTATAACTTCTAACCTTACTATAACAATTATTATAACATCACTATAACAACTATGCTCACTGCATTATGACCCTTCCGAAGACACCCAACATGACAAACTTTGCATTGGATAACACGTGGGGATGTAGGGTGTTCCCCCGAGGTACAGAGCGTCACAAACTCCCATCCTCAGAAGATATTTAGGCAGCTAAATCCTATTGAAATCAGTGGGCATATAAATATTTTTGAGGATCTGGGCCAACATGTCTCAGGTTGGGGACCCAACGTTAGTGGCCATTTTTGGAAATTTGTGTATAAAAGTAAATTGTGCTACAGAAGATTCTCTTTCTGACTACAGTAACTATTCATTGACATTGTTCATATAGGCTCTTCAGTTTTTGTTTAATAAGCTTTCAAGTGACTTGATTATAAGGGGAGGATCATGGTCTACTAATTAAAGATAAAGGCTGGGTTCTGTATGCAGCTCTGCCACTTACATTCCTGGGTGATCCTGGGCAAATCGCTCTCTGTGCCTTAGTTTCCTCTTCTGTAAAATGGGGTTAATACTTCAATACCTCACACAAGTGTTCAGCATTAATTCCGCAATGTTTTTGGAGCCCTTTAATATACTTGTGCAGAACTGGTGCAGAAATGGAGGTTTTTCAGTAGCTAAACTAAACGTCTGTGATTTTTGTTTTATAGAATTTTTTTATTTAAAACAAATTTAAATGAGTTATACATGTCAGTATTATATCTTGGTTCATTTCTCCACTGCACCTCTATGGAAAGAGCCATAGGTAGGGTCCTACCAAATTCACGGTCCATTTTGGTAAATTTCACAGTCCTAGCATTTTAAAAGTTTTGAATTTCATACTTACAGATAATCTTAAATGTCATGGGGCTGACACAAATCATGAATATGTATTTAAAAATATAAATATGCAAAGCCCTTAAGTCCACGTTTCTCAAACTGGACATCCTGACCAAAAAAGGGGTCACAGTGCTATTGTGGGGGGTTCATGGTATTACCACCCTTACTTCTGTGCTGCCTTCACAGCTGGGTGGCCAGAGAATGGTGGCTGCTGGCTGGGAGCCCAGCTCTGAAGGCAGCAATACCACCAGCAACGGTGCAGAAGTAAAGGCGGCATGGTATGATATTGCCACCCATACTACTGCGCTGCTGCTGCCGGCGGGGCAGAAGGGTGGCCATACCATACCATACCATGCCATCTTCATTTCTGCACTGCTGCTGACGGTTCCTCTGCCTTCAGAGCTGGGCTCCCAGCCAGCAGCCACCGCTCTCCAGCCGCCCAGCTCTGAAGGCAGTGCAGAAGTAAGGATGGCAATCCTGCAACCCTCCTACTTTAGCCAGATTTCACAGTCCATGACGCGTTTTTCAGGGTCATGAATTTGGTAGGGCCCTAGTCACAGGCCATGTCTTCACTGCAGAGTTAATTTGGGGATTGTCTTACGGATTAGCCTAGTCTAGGTGTGAACGGCCACACTGAAAAGCCATATCCAAGTTAGAAATCATAGAATCACAGAAGTGGAAGGGACCTCAGGAGGTCATCTAGTCCAGGACTAAGTATTATAGACCATCCCTGACAGGTGTTTATCCAACCTGCTCTTAAAAATCCCCAATGAGGGTGATTCCACCACCTCTCTAGGCAATTTATTGCAGTGCGTAACCGCCCTGACGGTTAGGAAGTTTCCTAAATCGCCTTCGCTGCAATTTAAGCCCATTGCTTCTTGTCCTATCCTCAGAGGTTAAGCAGAACAATTTTTCTCCCTCCTCCTTGTAACAACCTTTTATGTACCAGTCTTCTCTTCTCCAGACTAAACAAACCCAATTTTTTCAATCTTCCCTCATACTTCATATTTTCTAGACTTTTAATCATTTTTGTTGGTCTTCTCTGGACTTTCTCCAATTTGTCCACATCTTTCCTGAAATGTGGCACCCAGAACTGGACACAATACTCCAGTAGAGGCCTAATCAGCGCAGAGTAGAGTGGAAGAATTACTTCTTGTGTCTTGCTTACAATACTCCTGCTAATATGAGGGTTTTGTGTGTGGACTGGAGCCAGGTTAGGGGCAACACCTGAATAAGAGCTCTGGAAACTTCTGCAATGAAGACATATTCATAGAAAGTTTAGGATGTCTGCTTTGCCTGCTATTGATAACATTGTTTAATAATTCGTCAGTTTAAGGCTGCACAATGGTAAAATGATATTCAGAAGCAAGTATACAGCTAATGTTGATGTGTGAGCTTCCTTTACCTTCTAAAGTACAGACAGGATCTTTTCACTCCAACACATAAATGCAATAATTATTTTTGTGAATGTAGGAAATATCTCTTAATTTTGTTCTTTCCTTTATTTTAATGTTGATAGGTTTTAAACAGATTTTCTCACTAGGCAAACAGCGGCTTTGTGAGACAGTTAGATTCCAGTTTCTCCCTTTCTCTGACACGCAGCACAACAATCCTGAACCCTAGAGCTGTGGGCACCCTGCAGCATTCTGTATGTGATATAATGTAGTTTGCAAACTGAACCCTACCCTTTGGTTTGCAATCTACCAACCTCTTTGTGTTTGAAGGTCTCCAATCCCCAAAGGTCCCAAGGAGCATCCTGCCTATTTCTCACCCCAGGCTCTAACCCCCCAGATGCTCCTTGCTTCTACTAAAAGCACTGGGCCTGCTATGTAACCTTTGCTGTCTATGGAGAATCTGGTGGCAGATGCTTGATCCATGTTCTTCTCTTTTAGATGTTGGATGCACCCCTCCCTTCGTATTTTTGGGGAAGGATGCAGGCTGCGTGCTCTCTGTCCATCAGACTCTTCAGAGACTACATGGTATATGTGGTTATTTCCCAGTCGATAAAGGTTTTCTGGGTAGAAGGCTCTGTTCTCCTTGCTACTCCAGCACACTTGACAGAGATGGCCGCACGCTCCCGAGCGTGGGAAATAAGGAACCCCAAGAGCCGATAGGCTGATGGCCTTGGGTCTTGTGGTAGTGGGGAATGCTTGTAGACATGGGGGTATGTAGGAAAGATAGGTCGGTGGGTTCTTTTCCCACTTTATAGACTTAGTCCCACTCTTCTCCTTCAACCCCAGGATCAATCTGAATCTGAGGTTCACTCTTAGTATTTTGCATGATAGTCACACACCTGCTCCACATCAGTCTGATGTGTATAAAACATTCTAATAAAAGCCATTTGCACAGTGTTATTAATGGAGAAGACGTGTTAAGGGCTGTGGCCCCAAATACAGCAATGTGCATAAGCACAGGCCTAATTTTAAACATGTGAATAGACCCATTAGTTTCAATGGAATTACTCACCTGCTTAAAGTTAGTCACTTGTTTAAAAGTGTTGTAGAACTGGGGGGCTGTAATACTGAAAGAAAGAGGGGAATATGTTTAACCATGCTAGGGGACAATTGCTTTACCCTTTATTTTAACGCAGTGCAAATCTCCCCGCTGATGAAGTGCACAAATTGTACTGCACTCCCATCATATTGACCAAGAATAAGTATATTAATGTATGTAAATGTATTAATGAACAACAGTGGCTCAGTTATGAATTGGTCATCAAATACCCACAATTAGAGGAAGCAGAGTTATACATAATATTAAATGCTTTTCAAGTGCTGTGTTCCTGCTATTATACATTTTAAGACTCTCCATGGAGTCGCTCACTTCCTATGTTAATGTCATTGTTCAGAGGACATTTTTCTTATACATCTGTTCTGTGAGAATGTTTGAAAGCTGGTTAAAACAGAAAACCACTCACTGGTGGTTCCATTTCACGAGAGACTGGCATGGTTTTGAAAGTCTAAATCCCTTCAGGATCTCAAAATCTGCCTATGCAGAAAGTAACATTTTGTTATTGTGAGGGCAGCCCTTGTGTTTTCAGACTCCTGAATGCAAAAATCCTGTCATACTTTCCTTTCTGGCTGGGTGTATTATAGTTATATTTTTCCAATCAATCACCATTCTCCTGAAAAATAAGACAAGCGTAATGCTGCTACCTGAGGCAATCTCTCCCTCCTGATAACATGTCTACTTACACTGTGGCTGTTCCTAACTTGTTTTAAGGTTGCTGATACGCATTGTTGCAGCCTCACTCTTGCTTTTAATCACTGAAGCGGACCAGTTTCTTTCAAAATTGGTTTCTGCATCTTTTGTCTCTTTGAATCCAGAACGTCTGCCTGAAGTTCATTAATCTGCACTTGACTCCCTGGGTTGCTTAATTTTAGCAGATGTATCTTCAGATTTGGCTTCCAGTGAGATTAAACTCTTCGAACGCCCATCAGTCGCTGCTCTAATATTGTCCTAAGTATCTCAAAATTTTCTGTTCTGAAAAGAGGAGGTGAAGGTGCAGGAGAGCAGCATGATGGTGGCTGCTGAGAAAAGGATGTCTGACAACTAAAATGATTTTTTAAAAAAGATTTGTCATTGCTCTTAATTATGCTTGGTCTCTTTACTGTGCTTTATTGACAGTAATGTAAATGCTCAAATGTCCAGACGCAGTAAGATTTTGTGCACTAAATAAAAAATGTGCTATGTAATTTCTTCCATATAATCTTTTAAATAAACTTCTATGGTAAATGGAAGCTATGGAGTGGACATTTGCTATGTCAAAAATACTATTTTTCTCTCTTTAAGTAAAATATGATATATTCTTTAAACCATAGGTTCTTAACCTGACGTTAACAGACAGATGTCAGTGTGTCATGACCACACTGCCTTCCTTTACGGCTAGATGGCTGAAACTCTTTTCTATTGTAACATAGAACCATGGTATGGAAAATGTTGAGAAACAGTTAAAAGCTGATTTATAGTTCATCTTTCAGTGATAATGCTAGAGAAATATCAAGAATTCCGATTCAAAAAATGTTGCTGAGATTCCTTTGTGCATAGATGCATATGGGTCAAATTTTGCTTTCCCTTACTCGGTGTATATTTGCAGTAACTCCATTGTCTTCAGTGGAGTTCTTGTGGATTTCAGCTGGCCTCATTGTCTCAGGAGTGAATTCTGTGTGCATGTGTGCCTATGTACACAGACACAGTCATCTCCCCAAAGTAAAAGGTCAGAACAGCATAGAACATATGAGGAGAAATGATTTGTGGTGGACCTGAATCTCCAAGAAAAAGATTGAGCACAATGCAGTTTACTGTTTGTTTGTTTTTTTAGTGCTGTATTGCTGGAGCATTTGGCATCTCACGAAATAAATTCTCATAAAAGTGAAGAATTTTCATCTTGCATGTTGGACTTGGATTTTTTATTCTTGAGTACTTTCCAGAAAATCACTGCATGGCAACCTGCTGTGTAACAGGCCTCTCCAATGAGCGGAGAGCATAGCCCTAAAGTACTTGGTGAAACTAATTGCTTCAGCAAACGTGATGCCCTCATCTAGCAACAGGGATCAGGTCCCTGCTTGCCTTCAGATCAGGAAAACATTTTTCAGATTTTATTTTTCCATTATCACATCTGTACCTTATATGGGATGTAAATAGACCAACAGCACCATGAAAATGGTTACGAAATCTCTCCAAGTAACTGTGTTGCAATACAGTAGTTATGTATTTACTTTCTATGGTATGAATCCCTTTAGTATGTGAGCACCTCACAAATATTATTGAATTAACCTCACATCACCTCTATAAACTATTATGGTCCTTATTTTCTAAAAAAAGGGAAACTGAGGCACAGAGAGCTCTTGCCCAAGATTACGCAACCACAAGCAGAAAAGCTCAGCAACTGAGATTCAGCTCTTGGTTTACACTGTGATCTTGCTTTTATCCAGTTTTACAGCTAAATTTAATGTTAATTAGTATTCACACCTCCCTCAAACCAACCAAGAACCTTAAGCCAGTGGTATGATCTTTGGAAGACTTGAGGTTTTTACAAGTTCTGACGATAATGAAGGTTTTAAAATATTTAAACATTACTCACAACTTGGCAAATAGTGTGAAGTGCTTTTACACTAGGCACTTTTTGTGGGTTGAATCTGTCCTCTATGACTAACCCTTTATGTGCTCAAATTAGCAAGGCTCTGCTGAGACTATTAATCAGCTGTCTAGTTACATGTTGTGATTTAAAATCTCTTCTCTTAAATCTCTTCTCATAAATCTGACACTTTTTATATTAGTAGTTTGCAGTGTTGTAGCTGTGTTGGTCCCTGGGTATTAGAAAGGCAATGTGGATGGACCAACTTCTGTGGGTAAGAGAGACAAGCTTTTGAGCTTACACAGAGCTCTGTGTAAAATAAGTGTCCAGTCTTGCAGTCTTTTTTCCCAGGCGAAGCTCCCATTGGAGATTTGCCTGGTCGATGACTGTAAGATTCAATTCACAAAAAATAATAATTGTCACATCTATAGCACTTTGCAAGTGAAGATTTTAAAGCATTTTTAAATAATTAAGCATCACAAAAAACTTCTCTGTGAAATGAGTAAGGGATATTCAGGAATCAATTCACTCACCATGGAAGTGCAGCTAGCTCTGGTGTGGTGTGCAGCAGCTCTTGAAGAGCGCAGATGAGTTCTATATATAACATTAGGACAGCAGTTGAAGAATAGTATTATATTCTCTTGAACCTGCAGGGGGATTTTCAGATTGACATAATGGGCTACATTGCTTTCTCACAGACCCACATGTAGAGGTTTCTGTGTAGCATTGTCCCTTTGGCTGGCTCTCTCTGGGGTTGGGATCCTCATGGAAAAGAATTGGGGACTTTGGGGACCTGGAAGCAGGGCTGTATATCACTTCCTCAGCAGTACCACAGCAATTAGGCAGAAAAGATCATACAAACTTTCCCATCCTGTGCCTCTCACTGCAGCCACAGGGTGGGGGGAGTCGGGGCTTCTGATACTGGGACGCCAGGGCACTGGGTGGGGGGCTCAGGGCTTCTGCTCCATGGGAGCACCAGGGCTCAGGCCTTTAGACCTGGGCGGGGGTACAGGGGCTTCAGCCCTGCTGCTTCACTCCCAGTTTCAGCCTAGCAGTGGAGGGTGGGGGGTAGGGGTGCCGGGGCTCAGGGCTTTAGCTATGGGTGCGGGAGTGCTGGGGCTGAAACCGGCGCTTGAGCCCTGGCACACCCGTGCCCCCTGCAGTGCTGAAGCTGGGAGTGGAGCCGTGGGACTGAAGCCTAAAGCCCTAGCGCTCCCCCCGTCTGAAGCTCTGAGCCCTGGTGCTCCTGATGGTCAGAATCCCCGCGCCGCCTTCCCCCCTCCCCCGCCCAGAGTACTGATCCCTCCCCCACACTCCGGGTGCAGTCCCAACCCTCCTGTGGCTGAAGCCTTGAGCCCCAGGGCTAAACCCCCCAGGCAGTATTGTACAGTATTTGCAGGCTTTTTTTGTCTGCGCTGCTGTCTGATAGATTACTTCCAGTTCCACAGGGTGTCCAGTTGACTGGTAAGTCTGTAACTCTGGTGTTCCTGTCTTTGAGATTCTTCTGTACTTAGCTTGAACATTCTGCTGGGATCACATCACAATATTTGATTGTACTACAGTAATAGCATTACCAGTCATGAGCTCTAGTTCAACTTAGCATTATAATATAAATAAACAGACTGACTATCTAAAGATACTATCTGATAATGAACGGTCCATTTATTACTTCATAAGGATAGAATCCCCGAAGAGACTTAGACATTGCAATGTTGAGTGTTATAAGCACCTAGCTTTTAGGTGCCTAGAAAATCAAAGGAACAGCATAGTGATCCACAAAGCTGACTTAGGAACCTAGGCTCCCCCTACAATGAATGGGGATAGATAGGCAGCTAAGAACATGATCCACAAAAGCTACCATACTAGATGGCTCCCTGCCTATGCTAGTCCATGAGAGACAAAGGTATGATAAGTCCCGCTCCTTTCTCAGAGATAGGCGCTTAGCTCTGCTAATGATCCATGAACAGAAACCCCTCTCCTGGCTTAGGTGCCTACATAATTTCTTTTGGACATGAGTTAGGCACCTGTCCTGCTCCACGCAAAATGGCTGGTGATGGTGTCACCCACCTTATAACTCTTAGCCAAGTTGTTAGAACTCTTACCCGGGAGTGGGAGATCCAGGATGGGGAGAAAGGATTGGAAATGAAGTCTCCCACCTGTCAGACTAGTGCTCTAAATGTTGAACTATGGGATATTGTGCTGTGGGGCTCCTTCAGTCTCTCCTGTTGAAGCTGTTCCACCGGATAAATAAATAAAGAGTGATTGAGCCAAAGAGAGAGAGAGAGACCCTGTAGTTCAGTGGGTAGGGCACCCAGCTGGAGAACGGGAGACCCTGGGTCAGATGCCTCTGCTCCAATCCTTCTTTCATTATTTGTTTATCCACAGTGCAACAGCTTCAACAGGTAAGACTGATGGAGACCCATATCAGAATAGCTCAGTGGTCAGAGCACTCTCCTGAGAGGTGGAAGGCCCCACTTCCAATCCTTTCTCCCGCTCTGCGCGGGAGGGGAGAATTGAAAGTGGGGTCTCTGACATCCCAGATGAATACTCTTACCACTACATAGGCACCAACTCTGTGGGTGCTCCAGCCCTAAGCACCCACTAAAAACATTAGTGGGTGCTTAGCACCCACTGGCAACCAGCTCCTTCCCTCCTCCCCAGCACCTCCTATCCACCAGCGGCCCCACCACTCAACTCCTCCCCCTCCCTCCCAGCACCTCTCACCCACCACAATCAGCTGTTCTGCGGAGTGCAGGAGGCACTGGGGGGGGGGAGGGGTAGGAGCGGGGCCGGGGCGTGCTCGGGGGAGGGGGCAGAACTGGGTGGGAAGAGGCAGGGTGTAGTGGGGGTGGGAGCTTGGGAGAAGGGGTGGGGTAGGGGTGGGCCTGGGGTGGAGTGAGGACAGGAAGTGGTGGGGCAGAGTGGGAAGAGGTGGGGTGGGGGCTTGGGAGAAGGGGTCAGTGCGGACAGGGCCTGGGGTGGAACTAGGGGTTGAGCACCCCCGGGACCCAGAGGAAGCCAGCTCCTGTGAACCACTGGGCTAAAAGTTATAAGGTGGGTGGTGGCACCAGCTCCTCCTCTGGCTGGATTTTGAATGGAGTCCAGTCTGGACAGTGCCTTCTAAGCATGTCCACCTGATAAGCTCCGTGGGCAAGTTAGGTGGTTGAACGCCTGTCTTCCTTCTCCTGGTCTGTGAATCACTCCTGGGCCTAGATGAGAGATAGGGACCCAGATGCCTAAAGCGAGGCAGCAGTGCGCATGCCCAGAGGCAGAAACTCAGGCACCCAGGGAACTTTTATTTTGAAAAACTTAAGTGCCAAGTGAGTTTAGGCGCTTACAGTGTTCAGTGGGAATTTTGCGCATCTCAGTGTGGGACTTAGGCATCTAAATATGGGTTTAGGCATCCAAGTGACTTCATGGATTCCACACTAAGACTATAAACATCAGATGCTGCACTGAATTACCAGTTATAAATCAATGTAAATATACCCTCTCTTACTCAAATACTATCTTTGAAGGTGGAGCTGGTTTTATTTTTTCTAAAAGCAATAAAACTTTAATTATAAAATCTCATTAACTGTTCTAATATTTCATTACTGTTTGTTTTCTCATGGTTGTATAAATCTGTCTGCTGGCACTTGCATTAAATATGTATGTTGGCAGATATGAGATTGTTCTCATGTAAAATATACAGAAAGACATTTTTGAATACATGCATCATGACGATCACACACTTCTTGAAATCTTGTTCTCCCTCTGCTTTCATGTCCTTGCCGTCTTCTGTTCTCCGACTCCTCCTAACTATTAGGTGGCTCCTCCAGCATCCTTTCTAGAAGGACTTCCTTTACTTTGACTCTCTGTATGGGTCGTACTGAGCCCTGTCATTCATCCCCTCCTGTTCTCCATTGGATCTCATTCACCCAAATGGCTTTAATTACCATCTTTAAGATGATGACTCATAGCTGTACCTCTAGTCTCCACTCCTGCTTTCTGTCCAGTCCTACATCTCAATATGTCTCACTGACATCTCCTCCTGAATATTTCACTGTCATCTTAAAATTAACAGGGTCAAAATGGAACCCCTGATCTTTCCTGCCAAACCTCCTCCTCCCCCCTGCTTTCTGTCAGTGTTGACAACGCTGCCATTCTCCCTGTCCCTCCAGATTTGAGCCCTCATAAAAGGATTTGTTTTATCTCCTGCCTGTGGGCTCAGTCCCACAAATCCTTACTCATATGAATAGCTTTGCTGTTCTGTGAACAAATAGTCAATATGTAAGAATTATTATGTACATTGAGTTTGGTCTCAGTCCAGTTTCCAATGGAAAAGTGACTATATGAAAAAACTACATAGTTATAACAGTCACTAAATGGCACAATTGTCAACTGTCTCAACAGAAAGACCAACGGCTGAATGGGCCTGGATATTGAACTACCCTTTCACCTCTGGAAGTGTTTCTTCCGGAACATGGAGAAGGCTCATTGGCCAAGAAGTATGGGGAACCTTACACTACTGGTGGGATACCATTCCTGTTCAGTGAACAAAGGATTGGAATCTCTAGTGCTGTCAGTGAGGCACATTTTACAAACACTGAATGCAAACAATGAAATAAAAAAAGACATTATTGTGCTGTAGTTCTTTGCAGGAGTAAGGAGCTGTTATTTACAATCACTGACTTCATTATCTACACCATTACCTGAAAGGGGCTTTAAACCCAAAGCAATTTGTGCGGCAGCTGCTTCTACTTGCGGATCTCTGTATTGGTCTAGCATCAGTGGCTAGTATTAAAATGACATGAACGTTGAAAGCATATTAAGTCTTGTAAATGTAAACACAAGTGGGTACTTGAATTTTAATGGGAAGAATGATCTCTTCTTTTGGTTTTGGCAGATGGAACTTGAGTTTTAGAATTCATCATTTCTGGGTAAGCAAATGTGGTAAGAAACCTGGTTCAGCTTGCCTGGGGTTGGCTTTTTTGTACTGTAGTTTCAGATGCAAAATTTGTGGCTTGGGATTTAGCAAATAATAATTTCCAGCAATGGTAATTACTCCTTTAGATAACTGTGGTGGCTCTTAGGTCTTGCTGAGATGTTAACAAAGAATGATGGAAATAATCTTGATTCCATCCCTGAAGAAACCAGAAGTTTAATTTATATCAATATCACAGGATTTGGCAACAGTAACCAAAATGCATGGGATCATAAATTGACTAATTTAAAATAATTGCTCATTTTAGGGTCTTATCTTAGACTGATTCCTGGGTGGTGCTGGAGGCCCTAATTCAGCAAAGCACTTACGAACACGCTTACAGGCAATCATGTGCCTAACACCCATTCAAATCAATGAGACTAGGATGTGCTTGGTACTTAATATGTACTTAAGTGCTTTGCTGAATTAGGGCATCAATTCTTGTTGGTTATTGAGGGCACTCAGCACCTCCCAAAAGGTGCTCATCATTTTTCAGGATTGGGCCCTTATCTGGGTAGGTTACTATATGTGTAGAAAATCTTCATACTCTCTTCCCTCTCTCACATTCTATAGGTAACAAATAAAATTAGATCATGTGTCTGCTGGTAAGGAGTTTCTACTACTCTTTGTAGTCAGTATTTGTAGGATTGGGCCATTATTTTGTATGAGCAGGGTAGGTATCCTGTTGTCTTTTTGCATAATGTACAATGCTAAGCACAATAGTCATCACTCAACAAATAATAACAAATAGCTGAAAAGATTACAAGAACAATTGCAGTTAGATTGACAAATTAGCCAGGTTTAGGTCCTCAATAGTACATAGTATATTTTTCTTCTCAATTAGATTATATGAATTGTATATATTATGTTACATAAATCTAAGCACACTGTCGGATTCTTATCTTGATAGCTGGAAATTAGACATCTAACACCAGCATTCCTGGTTGAAATTAGTTTTATTCCTGCTATTATGCAGACTGCATACTAGGCTCCCACAGTTTTTATTCCTATTGAAAGATAAATTAGTGTTTAAAACCAGTTTTAAAAGAAACTAGTTTCTGAACTAAGTTAAAAGAAAACACTTGTTAAACTTTTCTTTGTACACAGGCAAAATGCTCATTTGGTTTATACCACATTTTTGTTACATAATAGTTTGTTTTCAGCATCAAGTGAACAAAACATTTGGTTTAGTTTTCTATTAAGGGAGAAAGGGCAAGGAGATGTATGCGACAAATTTAAAGTATAAGATACTGAAGCAACGTATGGTCAATAAGGCCCCAGTTGTGTATACCCGCACATACTTAACGCTGTGAACTTGAGAAGTCCCATTAACGTCATTAGGACTGTACCCATGTGTAGAGTTAAGCACATATGCAAGGGTTTTTGCTGAATTGGAATCTAAGCTTGTTTTGCGCCTGACTTTATATTATGAGTGGCTGACAGCGCCACCGGTAACAGAGAGTAGCAGGTATCCCACTCACATTAAGTGCTGTGCTTCCAGACAGAGCAATGCAATTTTTTGAGTAACCTATGAGACCGAAAGAGCAAATGACTAGTTCGGTGCCTCAGTAAGCAGTTTATGCATGTTGTCACCTGATTTACACATGCAGCTGCAGTAATTGCACATAAAAACGCACCATTGTGCATGCACTTCAGGCCTTCCTTTCTGCCAATGTGTTTCAATGTGCAAGTGGATCTTGGGAGAGCCTCTGCTGAAGTTTCAAAGGAAAAAAAGATGAAGTCAGAAGATGGCCCCACCTCAGAGCCCGCACTCGCAGCTGGAGCCGTCACCCCCTCTCGCACCTCAATCCCCTGCCCCAGCCTCATGAAAATGAGCGAGTGAGCAAGGGTTGGGGAGAGTGAGCAATGGAGGGAGGGGGGATGGAGTGAGCAGGGGGCAGGGCCTTGGAGAAGGGGCAGGGCATGGGGTGGGGCAAGGGTGTTTTGGTTTTCTGCAAATAGAAACTTGGCAACCCTACTTGATACCCCTTTCTTACCTTCTCCCATTCTGGGTCTATTACCATGGGAACCCCGTGCATGGAACTCATTCTCAAAGTCCTCGTCTTGCCACTACTGATCTTTGGAATGTGAAGATTTTGAATGATTAAAGCCTTTTCCATATATTTTATTTAGACTTTATCAGTAATAAAATAATATAATAATTAATAATAATAATTATCAACTTCATGAAAAAACTCGTACAGATACAGAGAGACATCATCTTCCTTTCCAAATGCAAACAAATGGACATTGTACCAAAAGGACTGAAGGTAAAAAATCCATTACAATCTACATACCACACAGACTATGCTGACAGCTTGTGCCACACGCTCTCAAAGAAACTGCGGAACCACCTGATCAACATCCTTTACAGCAAACAGAGAAAGATTAAGAATGAGCTCTCCAAACTGGATACTCTCATAAAAAACCAACCTTCCACACAAACTTCCTCATGGCTGGACTTTACAAAAACCAGACAAGCCATTTACAACACACACTTTGCTTCTCTACAAAAGAAAAAGGACAGTAAACTATCTAAACTACTACATGCCACAAGGGGCCACAACAGTAGTTCTTTTAACCCACCCAGCAATATTGTTAATCTATCCAGCTATATTCTTAGCCCAGCAGAAGAATCTGTCCTATCTCGGGGCCTCTCCTTCTGCCCCTCCACCCCCACGAACATGATACAATTCTGTGGTGACCTAGAAACCTATTTTCGACGTCTCGGACTCAAGGAATATTTCCAACACACCTCTGAACAACTTACTAACCCACAGAGACCTTTCTACCAACACTATAAAAAGAAGGATTCTGGGTGGACTCCTCCTGAAGGTCGAAACAACAGACTGGACTTCTACACAGAGTGCTTCCGCCAACGTGCATGGGCTGAAATTGTGGAAAAGCAGCATCACTTGCCCCATAACCTCAGCCGTGAAGAACACAATGCTATCCACAGCCTCAGAAACAACTCTGACATCATAATAAAAAAGGCTGACAAAGGAGGTGCTGTCGTCATCATGAATAGGTCAGAATATGAACAAGAGGCTGCTAGGCAGCTCTCCAACACCACATTCTACAAGCCATTACCCTCTGATCCCACTGCGGGTTACCAAAAGAAACTATACCATCTGTTCAAGAAACTCCCTGAAAAAGCACAAGAACAAATCCGCACAGACACATCCCTAGAACCCCGACCAGGGGTATTCTATCAGCTACCTAAAATTCATAAACCTGGAAATCCTGGATGCTCCATCATCTCAGGCATTGGCACCCTGACAGCAGGATTGTCTGGCTATGTAAACTCCCTCCTCAGGCCCTACGTTACCAGCACTCCCAGCTGTCTTCGAGACACCACTGACTTCCCGAGGAAACTACAATTCATCGGTGATCTTCCTGAAAACACCATCCTAGCCACTATGGATGTAGAAGCCCTCTACACAAACATTCCACATAAAGATGGACTACAAGCCGTCAGGAACAGTATCCCCGATAATGTCACGGCAAACCTGGTGGCTGAACTTTGTGTCTTTGTCCTCACCCATAACTATTTCACATTTGGGGACAATGTATGCCTTCAAATCAGCGCCACTGCTATGGGTACCCGCATGGCCCCACAGTATGCCAACATTTTTATGGCTGACGAAGAACAACACTTCCTCAGCTCTCGTCCCCTAATGCCCCTACTCTACTTGCGCTACATTGATGACATCTTCATCATCTGGACCCATGGAAAAGAAGCCCTTGAGGAATTCCACCATGATTTCAACAATTTCCATCCCACCATCAACCTCAGCTGGACCAGTCCACACAAGAGATCCATTTCCTGGACATTATGGTGCTAATAAGCGATGGTCACATAAACACCACCCTATACCAGAAACCTACTGACCGCTATGCTTACCTACATGCCTCCAGCTTCATCCAGACCACACCACATGATCCATTCTCTACAGCCAAGCTCTACGATACAACAGCATTTGCTCCAACCCCTCAGACAGAGACAAACACCTACAAGATCTCTATCAAGCTTTCTTACAACTACAATACCCACCTGCTGAAGTGAAGAAACAGATTGACAGAGCCAGAAGAGTACCCAGAAGTTACCGACTACAGGACAGGCCCAACAAAGAAAATAACAGAATGCCACTAGCCATCAGCTTCAGCCCCCAACTAAAACCTCTCCAACGCATCATCAAGTATCTACAACCTATCCTGAAGGACGACCCATCACTCTCACAGATCTTGGGAGACAGGCCAGTCCTTGCTTACAGACAGCCCCCCAACCTGAAGCAAATACTCACCAGCAACTACACATCACACAACAAAAACACTAACCCAGGAACCTATCCTTGCAACAAACCTGTTGCCAACTGTGTCCACATATCTATTCAGGGGACACCATCATAGGGCCTAATCACATCAGCCACACTATCAGAGGTTCGTTCACCTGCACATCTACCAATGTGATATATGCCATCTTGTGCCAGCAATGCCCTCTGCCATGTACATTGGCCAGACTGGACAGTCTCTACGTAAAAGAATAAATGGACACAAATAAGATGTCAAGAATTATAACATTCAAAAACCAGTGGGAGAACACTTCAATCTCTTTGGTCATTCGATTACAGACCTAAAAGTTGCAATTCTTCAACAAAAAAACTTCAAAAACAGACTCCAGCGAGAGACTGCTGAATTGGAATTAATTTGCAAACTGGACACAATTAAATTAGGCTTGAATAAAGACTGGGAGTGAATTGTGTCATTACACAAAGTTAAACTATTTCCTCATGTTTATTCCCTGCCCACTCCCCACTGTTCCTCACACATTCTTATTAACTGCTGGAAATGGCCCACCTTGATTATCACTACAAAAGGTTTTTTTTCTCTCCTGCTGGTAATAGCTCACCTTACCTGATCACTCTCGTTACAGTGTGTATGGTAACACCCATTGTTTCATGTTCTCTGTGTATATAAAATCTCCCCACTGTATTTTGTACTGCATGCATCCGATGAAGTGAGCTGTAGCTCACGAAAGCTTATGCTCAAATAAATTTGTTAGTCTCTAAGGTGCCACAAGTACTCCTTTTCTTTTTGCGAATAATAATCCTTTGCGTTTATCCAGTGGCTTGAATCATACAGATTTTTAATCCATTCCCCAACTTTTCATTTAAATCCCTCCCTAGAAACTCATTTCTATAGGATTTGCCTATATTCAGATATGAATTAGAACCTCCAGATGGGTTCTTGCCACTACTGATCATATCATTGTAATCCTTGTCCTCCCATATTGATATGGACACATTGCCTGTCTTAAATTGAAAGAAGCTCAAACTATTTGTCAGTAACCTCACACATTCACTACTCAATAAACATGCATCCTCTTTTCAAGCGTACTTTTCTATAGCAGATAGCTTATGGGTATCAGAAATGATTTTAGCTGGCTCGTTTGACCACTTTAATGCAACTTTTTGTGTGTGTGGTTTCAGAACAAACCACTAGACATGGAAGTTATAGGTAGCATTTTAATGTGGAATTTTCCAAGTAGTAGATGTTGAAAGATTAGAAATTCATTCAATCTATGGTGATCTTAAATTATCTCTCTTTGGCAGCATGTCTTAATAGATATAGAGAAATTATACAGTGGCATGTTTTCACCTGCTATGTATTTGGATTTTGTGCAGACGTTCTGTTACTTCAAAGGCAGCACATAGTATCTGGAAAAGTGACATAAAATATAGAAGCTTTGAGGGGAAAAAATCTCTTAAAATATAATTTCTGTTTTAATCATGTTCTGTCTCTTGATTTATTTAACAAATTCAATAAGTTTTTTTGGATCCAATAATCTTTTGAGTTTTCTTTCTGAAGCTGAAACTGATAACTTTTGGTATGAAACTTTATCAGGAAAAGGGTCATTGTTGATAAGATTCTGAGTAGTTCAGATTGGAATTTTTTTTCTTGTAATGACAGAAATTTGTCTTACAAAGAAGCAAAAGAAATAATTTTTGGAACTTGAAGGAAAGTTGTTTACTTAAGGCAGTGGTTCTCAACTCTGGTCCACCGCTTGTTCTGGGAAAGCCCCTGGCGCACCGGGCCAGTTTGTTTACCTGCCGCGTCTGCAGGTTCGGCTGATCGCGGCTCCCACTGGCCGTGGTTCGCTGCTCCAGGCCAATGGGGGCTGCAGAAAGTGGCATTGGCCGAGGGACGTGCTGGCCATCCTTCCAGAGTTGAGAACCACTGGTTTAAGGAAAGCTGTACTGATTAGGTATTATATCTTATGGCCTGATCCTTCTTCTGTTGAAGTCAATGGGATCAGGAACTTAGATAGTTAAATGTTTGAATATATAATTAAATTGAGAATATATAATTAAATTGAACTTTCAAAATTGTTTTTAGAAATAACAGTTGCTGTTTTAGGCCTCACTTCAGCAAGGCACTGAAGCATGGATCCAGTGCTTAATTTGTAATGAAATAGGTGCCGGGGCTCAAGTAATTAGGTGCTGGAGCTATTGCAATTGTATTACTTTCATAACTGATGCAGCAAGGCCCAGGTGCTGCTGGGGCTATGAACTGCCAAACCTAGAGATGCTGTGGCTGAGTCCTGGCAAGCACTGGCATAAATTAAGCACAGCATGGGTCTGTCTTAACCATGTGAATAGTCCTGTTGACATCAAGATAGACACATGCTTACATCCCATGCTGAATTCAGGCCTTAGTACAGGGGTGGGCAAACTACAGCCCACGGGCTGGATCTGGCCCCTCAGGGCTTTGGATCTGGCCTGCGGGATTGCCAACCCCGTGGTGCTGTGGGCTCCGTGCCGCTCCCGGAAGTGGACGGCATCATGTCTCTGTGGCCCCTGGGGGGGGGCGGTGGCAGGGACAGGGACAGCGGGCTCCGCGTGCTGCCCTCACTTGTGGGTTCCACACCCGAAGCCCCCATTGGCCAGGAACGGGGAACTGCTACCAATGGGAGCTTCAGGTGTGGAACCCACAGGTGAGGGCAGCACGCGGAGCCCTCTGCCCTCCCCCGCCCTAGGTGCCACAGGGATGTGGTGCCAGCCGACTCCGTGAGGGGCGCAGGGCCAGGACAGGCAGGGAGCCTGCCTTAGTGGTACGGCGCCGCTGCCACCCCAGAGCTGCTCCAGGTAAGCGGTGCTGGGCCGGAGCCCGCACACCAAACCCCTCCTGCACCCTGCACCCCAGCTTCCTGCCCTGATCCCCCTCCTGCACCCTAAACCCCTGCCCTGAGCCCCCTGCTGCACCCCACACCGCTCCTGCACCCCAACCCCCTGCCCTGAGCCCCCTCTCGCACTCTGCACCCCTCCCTGCACTCCAACCCCCTGCTCTGAGCCCCCTCCTGCACTCCATGCCCCCTCCTGCAACCCAACCCTGAGCCCCCTCGTACATCCCGCACCCCTCCTCCATCCCAAACCCTTACCCTGAGCCCCTTCCTGCATACCGCACACCTTCCCACACCCCGTACTCCCTCCCACACCCCAACCCTCTGCCCCAGCCCTACATTCATGGCCCTGCATGCAATTTCCCCACCCAAATGTGGCCCTCGGCTCAAAATGTTTGCCCACCCCTGACTTAGTATTTCATTATGAATGTCACTGTTGTGTTTCAGTTACAGCTGCCATTGTATTGTTATTTTCCCAGCAGGAGGTGGAGGCTGATGGTGTAGTCTGAGGAACAGCAAACACAACTCATTGTTTGAATTTATGAGAAATGCAAAAGGCACTTAAACGGTATAATTTGTAATGAAAAGTAATCAAACTCATCTTTACAATCATTTTATTTAACAGCAGTGTATTTTTTTATTAAATTAAAAAAAGACATTACCATATGGCATCTTTTGAAAATCTCTTGCTTTTTCTTAGGGCATTCAAATGCTGAGATTCATTTTCTGTGTGTCATGCTATTGTCAAGGTAGTAGCTTCCTCTTTGTTAATTATTCTTTCAGTTGTATGTAAGATCCAGTTCTCCATTGTCCTGCACCTTGTGTGGTCAGTTACACCTGTTCAAAGTGGGTACAATAAGTTACCATTTTGGATTGGTAGCATTTTACACCTGTCACCTGTTCACTCTGCACTAGTGTAGAGAGCACTTGGTCATGCACTTGTTTGCAAAGTCGGTTGCAAAGCTTAATTTACGTATGTGACGGTGGAGTTTTCCTTAAAGTAGCGTGGAAAGATATGTACAGTCTTGACAGTAGCATTTAAATGGTGTTTTCCTTTAAAAGAGGTCTCAGGCCTTAATCTTCTGTTTGTAGTTTTTTATTGACAAATTTCATGTCCATAATATGAAGTACTTTGTATTTTACTTTAACCTTTGAAATAAATGAAGACATCTCATATTTAGTCTGTTGTCTACTGTAAAGTCTTGATGTTTGAAGTTTCATGTCATTTGGCTTTCCCAGGAATTGCTTCATTTCCTCCAAAGTGCTTACAGTTAGGTTTCTTGTTTTTTGGTAAAATCTGTTCTTGCTATAGTGTTTGGGAGTACATTTTTTTTTTTTAAAGCCTTCTGTGGTCTAATACACTACATGTGTTTACAAAGATGCAGGAGGCCCCTTGAGGTCTGGGGAGGAGACTAGGCTCTATTAGGAGCTCTTCAAACTGTCTTTGGTCTCAGAGTAAGTGGAATGTCATTCACATGACTGCTCCCTGTGTACCTTGATACACACATGGCTGTGGGAAGACTTACTTCTGCAAGTTGTAAGGTTTACCATGGCACAAATTACCCAGATGTGTCAGTGTAGTGAGAAGACTGGACAGTCCCTTCATCATCGAGTGGAGCTAGAGAGAGCTACAAAGTAAGTGAGAGAAGGTGTTTTGACATTGTTTTTTAAGGATTTCATTGTGACTTTGCTTGACTGTATCATGATGATGTTGAGTGTCAGTGACACAAGTATTGCAATGGGATAATCAGAATGGGGCACTGTGATTATTTTGTGACTCTATTCATTAATTAATTGAATCTCCAGTCTTTCACTGTTGAATTCTATTACTCTAACACATCCATGTAGTTAAGCATATACTAGACTGAGCTACTTTGATATAGAAAAGATGGCATTTAGCATAATCACACTGCAGATTTTTCAGTGTGTTGGGCCATAGTGCCAAGTGGTATAGCTCCACTGAACTCACCAGCTGAGAATCTGCCCTGTTGTTTTTGTGGGCACTGAACTGGAAAACAATTTACTGTCTTGCTGTTCTACAAAGACAAGTTGTTAATGAATGTTAGTTCTATTTACTTGATTTTACACAACTTAACAAGCTTTGCTGTTTACTTCCAGCATTACTTATGTTAATGTATGTATATTTTGTTACCAGCTCTTCCATGTGGCTTACATCCTTATCAAGTTTGCAAATTCTCCTCGCCCAGATCTCTGGGTGTTAGAAAGATCAGTGGACTTTGGAAGAACCTATGCACCTTGGCAGTATTTTGCTTGTGAGTATTGATTCTTGCAGCCCTGCAGTTTTATAGGAGAGAGGCTTTAATCATTTGTAGAATTTAGAAACAAAAAATCAACCTAGTGGTTTCCCTGAATAAAGTATGGTAACATGAGATGCGTTTGGAAGGGGTCTGGTATAAGTGTTAACTAGTTATCCTCCGTAAAGCCCTGTCCTTACATTCATCAGCAAAATTAACATGACATGGTTTGAAAGTTTAGAATCTTTTTGTTTAAATTAGCCTAGAGACATACACTCAAATGGATTTTGTTGCCAGTAATTTTTCTTCCAAAGAGCCATAAGAGCAACTGCTTTATATATAGTTCTCTCTACTGAGAGAAGTCTTTGATGAGGTAAATTTTCAAAGCAAGGCATATTGATTTAATCTGACAACTTTCATTTAAACTGGTAGAGAGCACATTATTAAAACCCAATATAGTACTGCAAAAATGTAAAACTGCCCTTGGGATTTTTCCTTTTATCTTGTTCATGTCTTTTAATAGTGCCTTTCACCCCCGCCCCAGGCTTCCAGTCTTCTTTATAAACCTAAACTGGAATACACGTACAATCACCCTACAACGCAGCCATTTTTGTAGTGATATGTGGAAGCTGTTTCAGTGCATTGCCAAACCCTAAGAACGGTTTAGGGCAGAAAGTGAAGAAGAATCTGTTCATTTGCTTTTAATATTTTTCATTTTTCTATAGTAATATTTCTATTTTCATACAGAGATGTAATTTGATTCAGGGAGATAATCTATTAGAAAACATGAGGATAGTTCTTTATGGATTTATGTAGCACAATAATGCATGTTTCAATATGTAAAAAAATTGATTTCTTATTTTACTAGATTCTAAAGCAGACTGTTTGGAACATTTTGGAAAAAAAGTTAGTGCTCGTATTAGGAGGGATGATGATGTTATTTGCACTACAGAGTATTCTCGAATTGTGCCTCTTGAAAATGGTGAGGTAAGTGCTTTTCAGAAGACTGGGAAATTTAATTTTTCACATTGGAAATAAACAGTGTTATACAGTCGTTGCTTATTAGTATGTTGTTATGAAACATTTGCTATTTCAATAAAACCTGAATTTTTAAGCCAATTTTCAAACGTAGGTGTCTATGTAAATCCATCAGGTATGTAAATCCATATTCAGGCATTTAAGAAGATGTCCTAATTTTTATAGATGTGCTGAACATTCACAACTCCCATTGAGAAATGAGTGCTCAGAACTTCTGAACTTAGGCCATTTGTTTAGCTTCATGAATATAATTTAGGTGACTTACTTTGGGCATCCAAGTATGAAAAATTTGGCTTTGTTTTCTGAGTAGTCACAATGACTGTAATGGGTCTAATTGTGTGAGAATTGCTGATGGAAGTAAAGGTTGCAGAATCAGACCTCTAAATTTCAATGAGCAGTAACTCTATTTAAAAAAAAACAAAAATGCTGTAAATTTATAGTATAATATAAGTGTGTCTGTAAAAGCTAACACAGGTCATACTGCTCTGGCTTAGCAAGATGCTTCTTACCACTAGGAAATATGATTTATATTCCCTTTAGATGAATGTTTATTAGTGGCTGCATTTATCATTCTTTCCAACATAATCTTTTATTGGAGGCCTGTGTCAAATCAAAATCCAAACTTCCTCATTATTCATGGTTGTTAGAATTGGATGTTATGTGACATGCCACTACAAAAAGAGGCTTGTGATGAAGCTTGTATCCAGATCCAAACTTCTTGAAAGTTTTGGGGATTTAGATCCAGTGTTCCAGTTTTGATTTATATTGGTCTATGAACATTTCTACAGAGTGGTCCAAAAACTTATAGAAAGATTAGCATTTTCTATTAAATTCTATGGATTTTCAGATTAATTTCTTTTAGAATCCTGTTGCATTATCCCCTGTTAAATGGTGTATGACTTTTTCTAGAGGAGTTGTGTTGTAATTGGAAACTTCAGTGATCCAATCTTATGTACTTACATGTTTCCAAGTGGCTACTATAAACTGTATCTGAAATCTGTTCAGTTATAAACAAATAAATAGCTTTTGCTCAGTTGTACACACACTCTGATTTATTAATTTAGGGTTCACTTATGATTGCTGGGATGCTGGCATCAATTTCTTTTTCATAATAAGAGCATTGAAGCATTTGTTTTGAATTATTATACGAACCTGCTCCCGCATGGAGGGAAATTCTAAAGTAACATTGAGTACTCAGCAAAAAAAAAAACAAAAAAAACAAGGAGACCTTAGAGACTAACAAATTTATTTGGGCCTAAGCTTTCGTGGGCTAAAACCCACTTCATCGGATGCATGCAGTGGAAAATACAGTAGGAAGATATATATATACAGAGAACATGAAAAAATGGGTGTTGCTATATCAACTGTAATGAGACCAATCAATTAAGGTGAGTTATTATCAGCAGGAGAAAAAAAACCTTTTGTAGTGATAATCAGGGTGGCCCATTTCAAACAGTTGACAAGAAGGTGTGAGTAACAGTAGGGGAAAAAATTAGCATGGGGAAATAGTTTTTACTTTGTGTAATGACCCATCCACTCCCAGTCTTTATTCAAGCCTAATTTAATGGTGTCCTGTTTGCAAATTAATTCCAGTTCTGCAGTTTCTCGTTGGAGTCTGTTGTTGAAGTTTTTTTGTTGGAGAATTGCGACTACTCTGAAATTGAGTGACCAGGGAGGTTGAAATGTTCTCCGACCGTTTTTTGAATGTTACAATTCTTGGCGTTTGATTTGTGTCCATTTATTCTTTTGCGTAGAGATTGTCCGGTTTGGCCAATGTACATGGCAGAGGGGTATTGTTGGCACATGATGGCATATATCACATTGGTAGATGTGCAGGTGAATGAGCCTCAGATGGTGTGGCTGATGTGATTAGGTCCTATGATGGTGTCCCTTGAATAGATATGTGGACAGAGTTGGCAACGGGCTTTGTTGCAAGGATAGGTTCCTGAGTTAGTGGTTCTGTTGTGTGGTGTGTGGTTGCTGGTGAGTATTTGCTTCAGGTTGTGGGGCTGTCTGTAAGCGAGGAAAGTACTCACTTTCAAAAGTACATGAACACACTCTCAGGCACTGTAGCTATTAACTGAAATGTATTCCAGGAATTTTTGTGCGTTAACCCAAAAGTGAATGCATGTTGGTAAAAGGGCAATATCCTGAAGTTCTTACTTAGGTAAAAGTCCTATGGACATCATTGCTGTTAGTAATATATTAGGAACTGACTTGTTTTTGTTGTTTTCTGTAAAATTGCATGTATCTCTTCAGTACTCTCTGACATAATTCATTCAAGACACATGAAGCTCTTGAAGACCAGGATGTGTAACATGAGTAAATTGTGCCTGAAGTGAATGGGAATTTTTTCAATATTCAGGTTTTGCTGTGAATATTTTCATAATTTTCATAGAACCTATGATTGCTGGAGCATCCTGCTAAATCAGAGCAGTACGGCCTGTATTAGCATTTACAGACACTTATGCTATATACTTAAAGCATTTAAATTTTGTTTTAAATAGAAGAGTTACTTCTCACTGAAATTTAGAGGCCCGAGTCTGTAACCTTACTCCCAGGAATACTAGACATGGTTAGAAATGAGCAATCTGCAAAGTTTTGGATGTTTATATTATCGAAACCTATGGATGGCTCCCCACTGCTGATGTTAACTGTTTGCTATATTTTGACAAAAAGATCTTTGCTCTTTTATTAGATTGTGGTATCCTTGGTAAATGGTCGTCCAGGAGTAAAAAACTTCACTCACTCTCCCATACTTAGGGAATTTACCAAGGCAACAAACATCCGCTTGCGTTTCCTCAGAACCAATACCCTTCTTGGACACTTGATAGCCAAAGCTCAACGGGACCCCACTGTAACCCGCAGAGTAAGTAACTTTTTTCATAAATGGATGTTCAACAGTTGCCCTTCATTCCATTACAGTGAATGGAATGACACAAATGTCTTTAGTTTGCAAAACCACAAAAAAAATGGGTATGGTCCTGATGATCCCCTCCAGCTCCACTTGCAGAGGGAAGCTAGTTGGGACAGATCAGAGTTGTGTGGTTTGTGTAGAGGGGAGTGTGATGCTCTCAGGGCACCCAGAACTGTAAGCCATTGTGTTACCTCTCTGTGTTAGCAAAAGAGCTTTGCTGGAGCTTAAACTGTGTGACAGCTCCCTGCCATGCCAATCTGTTGGCCTTGCTAGCAAACCCCTTGAGTCTCTGTCAGTCTAAATCTTGCCTTGCAGGTAAGATCCAGTGAACCCCAGTTCCTGAGTTCCCCAGAGACATCTTTCTGCAGTGTCCAGTCGCTCTCAGTGGACACTCACAGAAATTAACCAAGTTCCCTGTCTTCAAAGAGAGGCAGAATATACAACAGCCTGTTAGTTCAGCTGGGGATGCATGCCTTAACTTTAATATAACAGCACTGAGATGGTTTATATTAAAAACTAAGAATAAGTTTATTAACCAAGAGAGATTTATGTGATACTAAGCAAGAGAAAAAGAGAAAGGTATGCTTTAAAACAAAAGAAAAACACTTTCTAGTGCCAGAAATTGAATTCTAGCAAATGATACCTTTGCCTAAAACAGTTTCTCAGGGATAGCTCAGTGGTTTGAGCATTGGCCTCCTAAATCTAGGGTTGTGAGTTCAATCCCTGAGGGGGCCATGTAGGGATCTGGGACAAAAATTGGGGATTGGTCCTGCTTTGAGCAGGGGGTTGGACTAGATGACCTCCTGAGGTCCCTTCCAACCCTGATATTCTATGATCACATGACCAGCAACTCCAGCTCTTTAGGAGGATCCACCTTTCACATAATCAGAAGGTCCTATTCCCTTTGTCCCCTAAGAGATGGATAATGAAATGTTTCATGAAAGATGGGTCACAGCCAACTTTGCTGTAAAGTGCTGCAAGGATTTTGGATGAGCAATATTCTACAAGAGTTAATTAACTAGATACACTCATGTCAAATCTCTGGAATGCGTGATATGATTTTATTTCATATGTAACCATTTGTTTCCAGTACTTCTGCTTGCTGTTATTTGAATCTCTCTTTGTTAAATGAACTTAATTTCACTATAAACATATCTAAGTGCTGTGTGTTAGCAGAGCTGTGATCCAAGGTGAAACTGGTAAGGTGGGGTATACTGCTTCTGTGGAAGCAGCCAATCTGTGAATACTGTGACTGTCCAGTGGACCAGGGGCTGCAGGCCGAGGGAGATGCTTGGATTGAGGGTTGGGGTGTGCCAGTTGCAGGCCTGTAGGCTGACAGGGAGTCCTGCAAGGTCTAGGGGGAAGTGTTTGTATTGCCCATGGCTGGGAGCTGACCCGTGGCAGGCGCAGACAAGGTTTCCTCACACTAAGAGAAGACGGTAGCAAAGTGTGTCTCAACCCTGGGTACCCCCGGGAAGTGCCACAGCTTAGAAGGCTGCTGCCCATTCTGTGGGGAAATAAGAGAGGGGCAGACTCTTTGATGGAATAATCCATAAGAATCTCTATTCATTGGAATTTGTAGAGTTTCTTGACCCAATGTGGTTATTTACCTATCAATTATACTGCAACAGAACCCAAAGGCTCCAGTCAGTGCCATTTGGCTAAGGACTGTACAAATACATATGGGTCTCCTCAACAAAAAAATACTTACCCATTCCAGTTGCTTGGCAGCATACATTATGTAAGACTTAAGTGCAGCTGTAGGATTTTATTTAAGATATTACTTACAGGCTAAAATAAATGCAGTACTTGTTATGCTGCTTGCCAAACAACATAACTTCAGCCTAAGGAACTCTTCCTGATGTAATCAAATAGTCTAATTTGATTGGTGAGAGGACATATGGGAGGGGTATATAAGGTAATGTGTTTCATTAACTTGCTGACAGGGAGAGTGTCAAGACTTTTCATATCAGATGCCCTTGAAAACTAGCAGTAGTTCAGCATTCTAGGAGAGAGTCATTGTGTTAAACCTATTGTATAAACAAAACAAAACCAGCCCATCCCCTTCCCTCTGTACAAAGAATTGCCATACTTCCTCAATTTATGCATTGACTTCATAAGGTTGAAAATTATCTGCAGCGCAAGCAATGTGGTATCTGAATTCTGACAATTTGGGCATAATACTGTTAATCCAGTGTAATGCCACAAAGTAGGAAGAAACCAGAGATTGAGTTACAAGTAATCATTATGGAGCTAACACACAATGAGGTACTGCCAGAGAAAGTGTCAGGGACCATTTTTAATTTTGACCAAGACACTGAAAGCATGGGGAGGGTGTGTGTGTGAAGAATAATAATAAACCACATTAGATGCGATTAGATGTGAATGTGTACATCCAAATAGAACTATTCCAGGAAGTAAAAATATGGCCTGGATTCTCTGGTCTACTAACGCCAATTTATTGCACCTATGTGGCAAAAAGTAGCCTGCAAGCAGCCAGAGAGGGGCAATGGAGGAGTACCCCTATGCAAGGAGCTCTCTGTCAGCCATCTCCCCTCTCCTGGCGTAAGGAGAGGCAGAGGACATCTCGGGGTGAGGTGAACTAGAGGAGAGGACATAGCGGAGGATAGCTCAGCTGTGCCTGGCATAAACTAGAGCTGCCCCTTTAACGTGCACTGGGGCCAGGCAGCTGAGGATCAGGGAGCTGCAACAGGCTCCTTGCAGCCTTCCCTTGCCGCTGAGCATAGTGAAGAATCTGCTCTTAAGTTTCTTAAATGTACTCAGAAGTTACTATAAATAGTGGTGTTTACACTGTCAGTCCAAACGACTAAATCGTTATCTGCCACAGCCTGAATGACTGCAGGGAGTGGTGGTGAGATATGAAGCTTTTCAACTCTAGGTCACTAGTTCAAATCTAGGTCATGTCAGTCATAATTGCAAGCGAGCAGGTGGGCTCAGTTCAGTTCCTAGAGTTCCCTTGGCATGATCCTAGCTCACCATCACAACTGGCACCATTGTTGGCAGTTACACAGCAGAAAGGTCATCAACTTATTGGGAATGGAGATTGAACTATTACTTCCAGGGGCTGTGGTTCTAGAATCGGCCAGGACACTTTATAAAGACAGCATGGGGAATGGTGAAATACCACTGTCTGTGCGGTATCTATTCAGTGGGTAACACTGAGCTAGTGTGAAATGGCTTTGATTAATGAATCTGGGCCTGATCTGCAACATGGATGTCGGTAGGAGTTTGGCTGTTGACTTCAGGAAAGCTGGATCAGGCCCTTTATGGATATGTTTGTTTAATATTCTGATAAGCAAGATTTAATGAGATAGTAATGATTTTCTGATGTTACTGTGGCTGCCATCCTACAGGCAAAGGAAAGATGTACACATAACTCTTGATTTGTTTTACAGTATTACTACAGCATAAAGGACATCAGTATCGGTGGACGATGTGTTTGCAATGGTCATGCTGAAGTCTGTAATGCAAAAAGTGCTGAAAACCTGTACCAGTAAGTAAACTGAGCAGCATGCTAATTTCACAGACTATAAACCAATGCACAGGTATTTTCAAATTACGATTTTTAATGATAAAATAAGGATGTCTTATAGTTTTCTTTATAATGTTTTTAAAGTGAGAGTGTGGTAAGGCATACATGAAGATATGCTGAGAGGTATTCTGTGTTGATTAAGTTTAACAATAAAAGAGTGTGCATTAGGTCTTTTTAAAATTAAAATGCGGCTTTGCTAGACTCAATAATGTGTTAAACTGGTATTTCCCAAAAGGTGGGTCTCCACCTACCTGTGGATTGTGGAAAGATTCTAGATCTAAGGTCATGGGGCCCTAGGCAAATAAACATTCTCCTGGGCTGCTGTGGAGGGCAGGCCCAGGGTGTGGAGGGTAGTGGAGAGTGAGCCCACTCTGCGCTTATCCTGTGGCAGCGGTTCCTGTTCCAGGGGGCTGGGCCCGGTTCCATGCTCAACGTGTTGAGATTTGGTGTGTGGGATTGCAGTGCCACTCAGGTTTTGCCCAGTTGCCCCTCCATCATGACGGAGGGGTGACCAGGCCAAACCTGAGTGGCATTGTGACTTCATGCACCAAGTCACAACACAAGAGGAGAGAGTTGGGCCCAGCCCCATGAGACAGGAGCCACCACTGTGTAAGGAGTGCAGGGTGGGCTCATAGAATCATAGAATATCAGGGTTGGAAGGGACCTCAGGAGGTCATCTAGTCCAATCCCCTGCTCAAAGCAGGACCAATATCCAACTAAATCACTCACCAGCCGCCTCATCCCTTTCTTCTCCCTCTGCCCCCCGCCCTTCTCTCTGGCTCAGGATTAGTGGGGGTGGAGATTGTGCTAAGGCAGAAGGTGTATATATGTAAATGGTGGGTCACAAAAAAAAAAAATACAAAATGCAGTTGAACATAGGAACATAACTTCAGTTGATGGGTCACCTTAGTGAAAAGTTTGGGAACTGCTGTGTTAAACTCACCTCTTTTGGATACCGAGAACCTGGTGTGAGATCACCAATTTATTTCACATAAGCCATCAAACAGCCACATATAATACTTAGTCCTGCCATGAGGCAGGGGACCAGACTAGATGACCTCTCAAGGTCCCTTCCAGTCTTATGATTCTATAATGGGGCAGCATCTCAGTGGAATTACTCCAGCTTTACAGCAGAATAACTGAGATAAGATTCAGACACCAGGACTTTTGGACATTATGTTGAAAGATCCCAACAAGAAAGTAAATGCACTAGATTCTGTTACTAATCCCCTTGACCATCTATATGATGCCTTTTCTGACTAGAATTGGTGACTATAGTAATATCAAGGAAAAAGCACAACCTTCTGTAGCAAGGGAAAAAACAATTCCATATATATATATATATACATATATACATATATATACATATATATATATATATATATATATGTGTAGATACCACTAAGTCAGTGTTTCTCAACTCTGGTCCACCGCTTGTTCAGGGAAAGTCCCTGGCGCGCCGGGCTGGTTTGTTTATCTGCCGCATCCACAGGTTCGGCCAATCGCAGCTCCCACTGGCCGCGGTTCGCCGCTCCAGGCCAATGGGGGCTGCGGGAAGGGCGGCCAGCATGTCCCTTGGCCCACGCCGCTTTCTGCAGCCCCCATTGGCCTGGAGCGGCGAACCGGCCCGGTAAACAAACCGGCCCAGCCCGCCAGGGGCTTTCCCTGAACAAGCGGTGGACCAGAGTTGAGAACCACTACCTTAAGTATTCCATAAGTTTCTTCATTATTGTCACAGACTTCGAAGTGAGTCTGATCATAGATGATCATAATGGTCCCTTCTGACCTAAATATCTATGAAATCTATGAAGTAAGTGGTTACAGGACTGAGCCCTTAGATAGGCACTTTGATTAAGTCAAAATAAATACAAAATTTTTCCTTTTGGAGGATGACTGTTAATTTTTATACTTTGGGTTATTTCCGATGATCTGATAGTCCTTAGTTTGCATTATTTTTATGAATAAGTTGATGTTACGCTCTTAGATATGTGAAATGGTGCACTGTACTCACCGTTAGGGTGGCACCCTCTTCTGGCAATTCTGGGGATTAGCTCTGCCCAATTCAGCCCCCCCTTTCTTCTGTTCCATCATTGCAGCTCTCCTCTTGTGGTACGGCTTCTTCGTGACTCAGCCCTCCAGCCAGGTCATACTGATTTCTCCTTCTAGGGGAGTCTTTCAAAGTCTCTCTGCTCAAGGAGCATCAGGCAGTCATCACACTTGCAGCCCTGACTATGTTACTCCCACAGTGACTGAAGTAGTCTTCCCGTTCAGTGCACCAAGCAGTACCAGGAACCCGGGCCTGCCCTCTACTCTGGGTTCCAGTCCATGGCCCTATCGTGAGCAGTTAAGGTCCGGGTGTTCAGCAACCCTACTGCTCTCTTCCCTGGACTACTTCCTCCCGTGCTTCTTTAAGCTTCTCCTTCACCAACCTTCTTAGTCAGACCCCTCTTTCTTAGGCCTACTAGGTAAACCCTTCCTTATGGGTTTCTGTCTCCCCTTCCTTCTCCCTTACCTCAGGGATAGAAACTGCAGCTTCCTCCCTGCCACTTCTGATGCCTGGCTTTATAGAAGCCCCATATGTTCCTTCACAGGTGAGCTTCCTTCTAATTAGCACCCTCCACATAGCTAACATCTCCCCTATTTTCAGTTTAATTGACTGATTAGGCTCACCTGGCCTAATTCAACTCTCTCAGAGCCGGTGTGGGAAGGTCACCCCATCATAGTAGGTTATAAAGCTCTAACAATTTTTTTTAAGAAAACATAATGAAAAATTGAGTCCAGAGTGTAACGGTAACAAACATTTTGATATAGTGTAGGACAGCAAGCTTGAGCCTTGGATCAAGAGCTAAAATAAGATATATTTGCAACTATGGCATATCATCCTGGGTTAATATCTTCTCAGGATACGGTTTCTTAAGCCATTGTTTATTTAATCCAATTACAAATGACCTCTATAAATCATTTGTGCTAAAAAGCACAAAATGGTGTGAGTGAGATACTCTATTGTGAGGAATGCTAGGATGGTTGTGAAAGGGTTTAGTGTTACATTGTGTCCCCTTTACACTTGGTCTTGCCATTTTCACGTTAGAAGTAAATTTTGGATTGTGGTAAAATAAGAAAAATATATATAGTTTTAAATCCTATTTCAATTAAACGAGAATCTTTTCAATATCCAGGTTTCAGTGTGAATGTCAGCATAACACTTGTGGGGAAACCTGTGATCGCTGCTGCCCTGGATATAATCAGAAACAATGGCAACCTGCAACTGCCAACAACGCAAATGAGTGTGAATGTGAGTAGCATGAAAATATGCTAATTTAAAGGTGACAATTCATACAGATTTTGATGTACAAATGGGAGGTACTTCCAGCACATACATGTTCATGCAAAATAGCAGAGCTGTGTTGACTGGCTGCAAAGCCTCCAGCAGAACAGAGATTGCAGGTGCCTGGCACTGCCTCAAACCTTCCCATTCTTTCACACCTCCTCGTTAGCTGGATTGCTCAGAATCTTGCACCCCTGGAGGAATATGGCTGAATCCATTTACATATTTATTAGCATTTTTCTAAATTGTGCCCAGTAGGGCTTTGAATCCAACCCCTAGATTTTGAGCACTGGTGATGTGGGGGTGGTTAGAAGAGAAGGAAACTTCCATAGAACTACCTTGCCTGATACAATAAGCCTAATTTTGGTGAACCCCAAGTTCATTTAGTGGAACACTGAAATATTCAGAACAGTGCATTTAGATCCGTATTCCTTTTCTATTTAGTGAGGAAACATTATATTGAGTTGAAAAGCGAATCAGAGTTATTTACTGTACATGGATTTGTGACGTAGCCCAGTTGAAAAATTTTTCTTGTAAACCAGGTACTTTAGAAGGAAAACCCTCTTTTGGGGAAGAGGTGTGCTTTCTTATTTTAAGAGTGTCAGCACACAGTCTAGTCTCTTCAAAAGATTCTTGGATCTTCAATCTGCTCACTCAGAACAAAACTACATAGATGGGAGTGAAGAGTTGTTCTCTTCAGAGCAACACCAGTCACCCTTTCTAGTAACTTGGTCTCTTGACATATGCCTCTGGTAAATGGATGCAGATATTCTGTCTTCTTTTCCTTGAGCTCCTACGGGGGAGTTCCTTTGCAGCCAAGCTTCGCTCATTTCAGACAAACATTTCATTCTTTTGTTAAGAAAACTGGGACATGGGGAACCATGACCACTAGGGCCCTTTTCTGGGTCTTGAAGAGGCTGTGCTGTCGGCCATAGACTCTGTGTAACCACGTGGCATGAAAACTGTAGCTAAGGTGATTATAGCATTTGCTCTCTTTGTGTATTCCCCTCTTTTGAACACACACAGGATTCTCTTCTCCCATATCATCTTGGCAGGCCAAAAGGCAGATGTTGTGACTTCAAGTTGTAACCCTGTTAGAGTGTCAAGTAGATGTATATTTATATCATTGAAGAAGTGGGAAATAAGAAGTGGTTTTATTTTAATCAAAGTTCAGAGGTGATCTGCCAAAATTGTGATAGTAAAAATGGCAGACAAAAAAAAGTAGAAGCAGTAGATAGAAACTAGGCATGTTATGACTTGGTCAATGAATACATTATAATTCATAAGGTTCTGAGCCAAAAATGTTTAACATCTACTGCTAACTGAAAAAGGGATCCTTTTAGCCTGAAAGTGTGTGTGTGTTTTAAGTTATTCACTGAGGATAGTACTCACTAGCTGAAGACAGCCTTCATTTACAGCCTGTAGGTCAGGAGTTTAGAGCAACCTTGCAAGTCTTCACAAAATCTCTGTATCCCTTGTAGGAACTCCCAACTCTCCTACAGAAAAATCAATGGGAGACGGGGAGACCTGCCAAACCTGCAAATTTTTGTATCCGTCCACAATATTGTACTTTTCAGCAAATAGTCAAAGCTTCAAGAAATTGTATTGTGATGTGTGAAGGGTATTTACCTACCTGCTGGTAAAAGTGCCATTACTTGGATCAAAGCAGGTAACTTGACCTTATAGTAAGAGACATAGTAGAGGGCTCAGGATTCCAGTAGCCTTTGGCCATTAATGACATTGAGGGTTTTTTTGACACTTTCCTTTCCCTTCCTGCTTTTTCTAAGAGCAGGGGAACCAAAGGTAGCCCAGCCATTTTGGCAGCTTTTGGCCCAGCTATTTCCCTCTGAATCTTGTTTAGTTTTCTTGAAGAACTTCATGTATGGACTGGAAAATGAGCTACAAAGGCTCTTCGGGCACAGCTTGTAAATCAGATCTGAGCCCATAAGCTCAGGCTCTGGTTCCTGTCAGCACAACAAAAAGTGGCCCATGACTTTACTCATCCAGATTGTTTCACAGCAGGGATGTCACACTCTAGAAGGGAAGGGGTTCCCTCTCCAGAGACCCTTTAGCAGGGCCGTCCCTAGATATTCTGGGGCCCTACGCAGACCGCCCCCCCGTAGGGGGTGTGTGTGGGGCCCCAGGCCTCTGTGGGGGGGGGGGGTGGAGGGGCGGGGCTGGCTTGGGAGGTACGGGGGAACCACCCCCCAGCACTCACCGGCTGCGCAGCTAGGGCCGGTTTGCTGCACTTCTCACTGCCGGTGAGTGCAGGCCCGGCCCTGCTGCAGAGCTCAGGGGAGTGGGGGCAGGGCTGGGGTGGAGCAGGGGTGGGAAGGGAGGGGCAGGGGCAGGAAGAGGCGGGGTGGGGGCAGAGGCGGGGGCCCTGGGGAAGAGGCGGGGCAGGGGCTGGAGCAGCATGCAGCTGCGCAGGGCACCAGGAAATTTGGTGCCCTAAATCTCCTGGTGCCCAACGCAGCTGCGAACTTTGTGTATGGGTAAGGATGGCCCTGCCCTTTAGATATGAGGAATAAGAGGAATATCAGGCTATGGAGGATTATCTAGAGAATCCACTTCTTTAACTATACAAACAGATAGCAAGACTGGGTAAGGAAGAATGCATTGTTCTTGGGATGGACTCCTTTTAATAGGATTATTACTGTAACTCTTTCTGAGACACAAAGCAAATCTGGGCAGGCCTAGGGTCCTTAGCCCTTGTTTCTAGGGTTTTCCTTGCAAGGAACCCTCTTTGTCGCTAAGACTGTTGTGGGGTTGCCAGGCTAGAGGAAAGGAGACTTCCCCCACTAAGTCTGATGCAGAACCACTGGAATCCTCTAGGAAGATTTCCTTGGAATATTCTTATTTAAGCAGGTCACTGATCCCTTAATATTCAAATGAAAGTGGAAAAGGAGGAAGCCAATATCTTCTTCATCTTCTTGAGTTATTTAAATTGGAGAGGGTTTTCCTGTCTTCCTCTTCAGCGAAAAAGATGAAGAGATTCAAGTAGGCAGTATTTAATTTGTGCTAGGACTTGCCAGGACTGAGCCCTGCACCTCTAGGCTTGGCAGTTCATAGCCTCTGGGCTTGCTGCATCAGTTATGAATATAAAAAACTTGCTTGAGCCCCAGCACCTTTTTCATTACAAATTAAGCACTGTCGGTAAGCTAAATAAAGGTAAGGGTAAGGCGCTCAAGTAATACAAAGGCACAGGCTAGCCTCTGGTTTGTTACATCTGTTTGCTATTCTGGTTAGTCACTACTCTGAATTATGTTACAACTCTGGATGTCTGGAAACTGGAGAAAGGAGAGCACAAGCTTTTAGATGGCTTGAGGGAATGAAGATAAGAGATTACGATAGACTGATATGGTGCCTGATGGACAGATTGGGAGGTGCTACTCATTAGTTTGCACTGGGGTAACAGGGCAAGAGAAAAGAATTAGATAAGGAATTCTATCCATCCAGCATCCTTTACTCAAGACATATTTGCAGAAACTGTTCCAAGTGTTGAGCTATTTTCAGATTAACCCTCACCTTTCAACCAAGGCAAGAACTTTAGGTCAGTACTGGGACTTAGACTACTTTTAGAAAAAGGCTATGACAAAGTAATGAAGGCTGTTGCTGGATTTAGGCCTACCAGCTTGATATAAATGGACCTGTAATATTTTTCAGACTACAAAGAGGCTGATATTCACAAAAGGCTACAGCACATTACCTGATGTACCTCATATTTTTTTCCCAGTGTGTGAACAATACTCCTAGATCAGGGAGCTATCCATTGGGCTAATGTTTATGTTGCATATGCTGACAGAATATGTAGTCTAGTGGGCCTTGAGAAGTGTTCTTTGATCGTATGTTGTTCACTGCATGGAAAATTACTTCAGTCAGGAAGGGGTCAAAAGTTAGGACACAATCTCTAGAGTTGGACAAGATTCAGAACTGGTGTGAGTACAACTGCATTACCTTTATTTGGCCCAATAAATAAATAAAAATAAAAAAACCCTACCAACCAAACAGAATAAAAACACATCATAGCTGAGATTCTAAACCCATATAAACTAGGAAACTGAGTTACTTACCACAGTCACCCCACCCCTAATGCTTGGTGAAGTAATTGTGTCTTTTGTTACATGATCACCTAGAGCAGGGGCTGGCAACCTTTCAGAAGTGGTGTGCCGAGTCTTCATTTATTCACCCTAATTTAAGTTTTCGCGTGCCGGTAATACATTTTAACGTTTTTAGAAGGTCTCTTTCTATAAGTCTTTAATATATAACTAAACTATTGTTGTATGTAAAGTAAATAAGGTTTTTAAAATATTTAAGAAGCTTCATTTAAAATTAAATTAAAATGCAGAGCCCCCCGGACCGGTGGCCAGCACATGGGTAGTGTGAGTGCCACTGAAAATCAGCTCGCGTCCGCCTTCGGCATGTGTGCCATAGGTTGCCTACCCCGACCTAGAGCCTACTACTTTGTCAGTTGGAGTTTTGCCATAGATGGGAGCAGGATCAAATCCATAATACTAGAAAATGTGACAGACTTTTTGATTTGAACATATCTCTGCAGTGAATAGTCCTCTGGTAATAGACTAGTTGTGTCTGCTGGCATCACTGCAATTAGGGCTGTGTGAGTTCCTCCATATAAGTCTTCAGAGTAGCAGCCATGTTAGTTTGTATTCGCAAAAAGAAAAGGAGTACTTGTGGCACCTTAGAGACTAACAAATTCATTTGAGCATAAGGTTTCGTGAGCTACAGCATCTGATGAAGTGAGCTGTAGCTTACAAAAGCTTATGCTCAGATAAATTTGTTAGTCTCTAAGGTGCCACAAGTACTCCTTTTCTTTTTGCATATAAGTCTTGTTATGCATATACAATTGTTCTTCTGACTGAAGATTTAGCCCACAAGCCCCAGCCCAGATGTGAATATTTTTGTAAATTAAAAAAATAGAATAATATTTGCCTATTTTTTATTTTGAAAAATACCCCACCCAGATTAGGTGATCTGGTCAAGAAACATCCCTATAACTTATTTTAGCCTCAAATATATAGTTCTTTGTTGAGTAACTGCACATGTCCATTCCACTATAGGTGTATGTGCGTGCCTTGTGCACAGGTCTCGGAGACTTTTCCCTTAGTAGTACCCTTTGGGGCAGTACGAGCACCATCTTGTGCCACTGCACACAAGTATAAAGGGCCATGCTGCTCCCGACTGCCCTCGGGTCCTTCCTACCACCAGCGACAGTTGTTGCTGGAGCTGTGATCTTTGTTTCTTCATATCTTCCCTTCCTTAGCGTAAATAGTAGCTGGAGCATTAGTTTTTAGTCTTGTATATAGTATATCTGTAAATAGTTACTTATAGGGTTAAGTTTAGAATACCGTCTTACAGGGTTACTGGTGCCAGGTTGGGTACTGGGATTGGTACCGAACTGGTGCCCCATTCTCCTGGATTCAAGGCCTGTCGTTCATGTAGTCAGGTCTATGCCGTTAACTGACCCACTCCCAAACTGCCTCAAGTGTCTGGGACAGGTGCATGTAAGTGACAAGTGTCACATCTGTAGACGGATCAAACCCCATTCAAAAAAGGACAGGGCTGGCAGACTCAAGTACCTGCTTTTGGAGTCTGCACTTCACCCTAGAATCCTTCTGCTCTGAACAGGTAGCGAGCACGTCTGAGTCTGTTAGGAGTGCTCCTCCTGTTCTGGCAGAGTCCTAAGGCAGATCTGCATCCCCGGTGCCTAGGGAGACACTGCGTAAGTCCCCTAGGGACTTGGTACCAGGACCCTCTGAGAGGAAATTGCCGAATATTTGCAAGGACTTGGAGGGAGCTCAAAAAAGTCACAACCCCAGGAGCAGTTTGTGAGTGAGGAGGTATTGCTGACTCTGGAATGCAGGAAGGGTCCGTTGAGACCAATCCCTGAAAGATCGGTGCACCTCTTGGTACCACAGACTCAGGAGCCCTTTCTGATGTCACTGACAAGTTGCATAACTTGTCAGTACTGGCTTCTCTCATGATTCAAAAGCCTTGCAACAGCACTGTTTTTGGAACTACACGCTCCTATAGTCCTGGCTTCAGCTCCAGAGCACTGCTCGGTACTGACCATTTCTATACTTGTGATATCCCTATGGAGAACTGTGTCTGGGCAAGCCAGTGATGATTTCTCCAATACCCCCTTCTCCAGCCTTGGAACCTCTCTCCCCACCTGAGGATGCCCAGCAGCCCCAGTGGGGTGCCTGCCCACTGTGGAACCATCCACCGACTCAACATTCTATGACTCAGTGGCCTACACAGGGCTGGGCCCCACCTCTGTACCAATGGTCCTTTTGAACCCCTTGAGACTTCCCTCCATGTTTCAGAAACTCTCTGCTCCCTTCCTGCACTTCTTCATCAGCTAGGCACAGCTCAGGAGCATCTGCAGGCAGGTCTCCATTTTCCTTCCCCTGGAATTAGGATTGGTACCGAGCAGGCAGAGCCGTGTGCCCAGGACTCCACTGTAGAAGAATTGGAGGAGGGACCTCCTCAGCAACCTTTAGCCTCTTTTTCTTTGTCACCTGATGAGGCAGTAGTGGCTGAATCTACCTCTCCCCCCCACCCCCACGATGATTTTAGAGCTCATCAAGACTTGTTGAGGAAGGTGGCTGCAGCTCTGGATATCCAGCCAGAAGAGGTACAAGATCACACAGGCTTGTGGACATTTTAGCATCTGCAGGACCCTTCTCTCCCTATTAATGAGGCTATCCTGGAGCCCGGAATCAAGGTTTTATAGCAGACTCCTTCTTTTCTGCCCCCCCCCCCCCACTGCCAAAAGAGCGGAGAAGAGATATGTCCCATCACAGGAATTTGAACAGTTTTAAAACTACCCTCTGCCAGGCTCCCTGGTGGTTCCAGCTGCAAACAAAAAGGAGAGGCAAGGACACTGTGGCAACCAGGGCTGCCGGCCGCTGAATATCCGGAGGAACCGGGGCTGCCTGCAGCAGATTATCCGGGGGAACCGGGGCTGCCCGCAGCGGGTTATCCGGAGGAACCGGGGCTGCCCACAGCGGATTATCCGGAAGAACCGGAGCTGCCCGCAGCGGATTACCCAGAGGAGATGGAGATTCAAGAGCTGCCCGCAGCGGAATACCCGGAGGAGATGGAGGGACCGGAGAGACCCGCCTGAGAGAGACCGGGTAGGAAGTAGCCCAGGGGCCCAACTACACCGTGGGGTGGGTGTCTTTGGTCAGCGGTTGCGGATTGCCCGCTGACCCAGCGGCGGGACCTTCGCCTCCCGCCACTGTCAGGGCCCTGGGCTGGAACGCAGTGGAGTTGGGTGGGCCTGCGTTCCCCTACCCCGGCGCTCCCCTGCCTGAGGGGCACGTTATTGACTTTTGCCGGCGCTCCCCTGCCTGAGGGGCGCGCTATTGACTTTTGCCGGCGCTCCCCTGCCTGAGGGGCGCGCTATTGACTCTTGCCGGCGCTCCCCTGCCCGAGGGGCATGCTATTGACTTTTGCCGGCGCTCCCCTGCCTGAGGGGCGCGCTCTTGACTTTTGCCGGCGCTCCCCTGCCTGAGGGGCGCGCTATTGACTCTTGCCGGCGCTCCCCTGCCCGAGGGGCGCGCTATTGACTCTTGCCGGCGCTCCCCTGCCCGAGGGGCGCGCTATTGACTCTTGCCGGCGCTCCCCTGCCCGAGGGGCGCGCTATTGACTCTTGCCGGCGCTCCCCTGCCCGAGGGGCGCGCTATTGACTCTTGCCGGCGCTCCCCTGCCTGAGGGGCGCGCTATTGACTCTTGCCGGCGCTCCCCTGCCTGAGGGGTGCGCTACTGAGTCCGGCCGGCCCACCTCCCCGCTAATTCCCCAACGCCCAGGAAGTGGGGCCGAGGCCTGCTACAAAGACCGACCGACACCCGTCACAGACACCATGCCTCTACTCTGAAGGGAAAGGAAGCAAAAAACCCTAGATCTGTTTGGCAGGAAACTTTATTCCACAGAAGGTTTACAGCTCAGAATCATGAACCAGCAAGCTCTGCTGGGTCAATGTGATTGCAACTTGTGGGATAGTATCCTAAAGTTCCACCTGCTTGTGGATAATTGTTCAATTTGTTCAACCCCCCGTCCATCAGGTTTCTAAAAGATTTGTTCAGATTGTACCCTTGCGTTCATAGTCTGGTCCACAGTGGAGTGTATATTTGGTGCCAACAAAGTTGATGGGTCCCCACTTTGAGCCACGAGCAACTTGTTCTCTGTTTCGCTTGTCAATGAAAGTAATTTTCCTGGTTGCTATAACCTCTGCCAGGAGAGTAGGGGAACTGCAAGCTTTGGTATCAAAGCCCCCCTATACAATTTTTTTTAGGGACAAGGTTTTCTTTTGGCCTCACCCTAAATTCTTGTCTAAAGTGGTTTCTGAATTTCACATGAATCAAGCAATTTATTTACTAACATTCTTTTCAAAGCCCCATTCAAGCAAAGAGGAGGAAAAGCTCCATACACTAGATGTTACTAGAGCTTTGGCTTTTTACCTGGAGGAGAGTAGAACATTCAGGTCTTCCTCTGAACTCTTTGTCACCTTTTCATTCCAAGCAAAGGGCCACCCAGAGAATCTCTACCTGGATTTCTGGCTGTATTTGTTTATGCTACCGATTGGCCGATGTTGCACCTCTGAAGAAAGTGATGGCTGACTTGATGCAGTTGCAGGCGGCTTCTGTGGCTTTTCTGGCTAGGCTTCCCATTCTGGATATTTGTAGGGTGGCAACTTGGTCATCGCTCCATATGTTTGCCTCTCATATGCTATCTCTCCTCAATCCAGAGAAGATGCATGATTCAGACTAGTTGTCCTTCAGTCCTTGTTCAAGTAGACTCTGATCCCACCACTGAGTTCAAACTGCTTGTGAGTCATCTGTAATGGAATGGAAATGTGCAGTCACTCAAAGAAGAAAAAACGATTACCTACCTTTCCGAACTGTTGTTCTTCAAGATGTGTTGCACATGTCCTTTCCACGACCCGCCTCTTTCCTCTCTCTATCAGAGTCTTTCTAGTAGGAAGAAACTGAGGGGGGTCAGGCAGTGCTGCCCTTGTATCTGTGTGCAGTAGCACGGGACACCAGAGGGCGCTCACACTGCCCCCAAAGGTACTGCTAAAGGAAAAAAATCTCTGACAGCTGTGCACAAGGTACACACAAACACCTACATGGAATGGGCATGCACAACACATCCTGAAGAACAGTTACAGAAAGGTAGTTAACTTTTTTTTTTTTTTTGAGGGGGGCTCAGCCTCTCTCTCTGGCAAGCCTGGTAGCACATGCTGTCTTATGTTTAGAGATGATCTCAAGTTGGCTTTAGTGTGAAAGGCTCTTGGCTGATTTAAAAAAAATGTATACAAATTTGAGCATCTTTTTTTGTTTATAATAGGTTACTGAATTACAGCATAATAATGAAAACTGACTTGTAATATTACTTCCTCAGCCTGCAACTGTCATGGACATGCTACTGATTGCTACTATGATTCTGATGTTGATCGACGCAAAGGAAGCTTAAACGTCCGTGGGTGGTATGAAGGTGGAGGGGTCTGCATTGATTGCCAGGTAATAAGGTGCTTTGATCTCATAGGTTATGCATGAATGGGACTTGGAAAGTGTATCTAGAAGACTTACTTTTCTCAGGCTGACATTTTTGAGATGGCCATTTTGAATAGTACCATTACAATGACATAATCGCTCATGCTCCAGCCAGGAAGAAAAGTCACTGAAAGTAATTCATATTCTGTGAGGCCAGAAAAGGGATCACCTAATTACAACGATCACACTTTTAAAGAGAACCCACTGTTGTAGTTCCCTATTTCCGTGGTTACAGCAGATTGGATGAAGAGGGGATCTCTCACTGCACCATCCAAGGAGGAGAGGGAGTTGTGTGGGAGCAGTGCTCCTCCAAGCAAGGGAGAGGAGAGGGAAGGAGCTCTCCCTTTGCTGTAGTTGAAGAGGGAAAGCTGGGTCTCCCCCAGTTCCCTTTACTATAATGCCTGCATTCTTTTAAAAAGGGTTAGAGACAGACACCATGAAGTCCACTAGAGACTTGGCTATTGCCAATCTATTTTATGTGGAAGGCACTCAGATATTATAGTGATGAAGAGTGGTAAAAAACCCTAAGATAGATGGATAGATAATGACCCCTGCTTCCAACCAAGGCCTGTTCCCTCTCTCATCCCATTGTTGTTTTCCTCATTCAAGCCATTGGAACTTGTTTACTAATTTATAAATCACACCTGCTTGGACCAAAATACAGTCACACAATTTAAGAACAACAGTGACACAGAATCAAGAAAATGATGCACGCTGTACATGTAAGAAGTATAGTTGTGCTGTCAAAAATTAAGGAAGAAGGAAAGGAAGTGTGCAGTGCAACTATAGTTTGAGTATTTTTTTCCATCTTATTGCTAAAATAAAATCAGCTATTGCCCAAAAGGCAGTCAGAAGTAAATAAAAGTTCTTTTTATTAAAGAGAGGAAGAAGAGATCTTTGTCTTTCACTTAACATTTCTATGTAGGACTTTGTTCAACCAATGCTATAAGATTTGTCATATTGGTGCTTCCTGTTAGCTCTTTATTCGTGAAAGATCATGTTTCCTAAATTGCTCCCAGTATATAAAAGAGCAAACCTGACCTAAATCCATGAGGCCTGCAACTGATAATTGTCTGTAATTTGATTTTGTGGAAATTAAATTGCATTAAATGAATTAACCATGAAATCTAATTATAACATTTTCTTCATAAATAAGGCACATGGATTTTACTTTACTTTTTCCATTTGTGTCATGGAAAAAAGTGTTGGAAATGCATGCCTGAATGAGGAACTAATAGAACCTGATGCATGACACATATAGTTAGATCCTGTTTCTTTCAGGTCTGACAACAGTGCCCCATATATTCTGTATTATATATTTGCGTCCGACAATATATTGCTGTTACATAGATTTAGCTAACGAGAGAGAACTGTGCTTTCCATTTCCCCTTTACATAAACCCCTATGTTGCTTTGAAAGGGAAAAGAGACAGAGATACCCTGAAGTCCACTAGGGACTTTACCCTATGACACAAGAAATTTGTTGTAATTCAGATTCATGAACAGTATGTTTTCTGTGAGTGTAAGACACATTAAGATGTTTAAAAAGCTGTCTCCTCTACTTACAGAAACTTTATTTTGTGCTTTTAATTTTATTTCTAGACTGATAGTTTTGCTTTCATTTGAAGTTTCTAATCTTAGTTGGAGAGTAATTTAGTCACAAAAATGTATCTTTCAATATGGAAACAGCATGATGCTGTTGTAGTCAAACTATAAATGTATGTATGTGTGTAATGATAAAAAGGCAAAATGAAAAGAAAGTTAAAGAAATATCTGGTAATAGTATAAAAATGACAGTGCTTTTCCCCTGATTTAAATGAGCAGAAGGTTGATTGAGGGACTTTGTGCAATGTTTAAAATGTACTAATTGTTAAAAATTCCATGTGTTTATTACCCTGATTCATAATATCATGCAAAGATCAGAGAGGTAAAGAACAAGAATAAAATGCACTCTTTATTGCAGTCTTGTTAGATTTCTTCCCATACGGATCCTGACGGTATATAATAGGAACCTAAATTACAATCTTTCAGTCCTATATTTGCTTATGTATCCTTCTGCTTGTTTTTCCTTTCTCATCTTATATTTTTCTCTTACTTCATTCTGCATAGCATAACACAGCTGGAATTAACTGTGAACAATGTGCAAAGGGGTACTATCGTCCTTACGGCATTCCAGTGGGAGCTGCTGACGGCTGTATACGTAAGTCTCTCTCTGTTTGGTTATATCTCACACTGGTATTTCCTATCAATCAGGGCAAGGGCTTTGTTATTTGGGATAAAATTTTTTGAAGTGCCTAAGTGATTAAGTCCCATTGACTTTTAGTGAGACTCCTACTGTGAGGCAGTTGCAGTAGTTCAAAGACAAAGGCATGGACGAAGATTTCTGCACAGGTGGAGGAGAGGCAGTGGTATGCAAACACCAATGTTGTCTGGAGGTGATGATAGGAAGATATGCAGAAAAATACAGCTCTGAGTTAAGGGATTTGTAAATAATAATACTTACCTATCTCCCAGGGTTAATTAATTTATTCAGCACTTTGAAGATGTGAAGTAATATGTAATTGTTAATTTGTAGCATTATTTAAATAATGATTAATTCACAAGTACAATTGAAACTTCTATAGTGTGACAAAGTTCCTCCTCTGCCTTGGTGGGTTCTGCGCTTTCTGGCGGATTTGCTCGCCTCAGAGGTTCACGGCAGTCCTCAGTTTGGCTCCTTTTGTTAGTGGCACAAACCTGCCATTCACTCAGCTAACCTCATCACTGGCCAGCCTGGGGAAAAGGAGGAGAACAATCCCCGCAGTTTCTGCTGGCCCACCTAATGGGTCAGGGGACAGGCCAGAGACCTTCCCCTCTGGTGAGACCCACAGTCCAGGTCAACTCCTCTTATATCAAATAGGGAGTTGGGGGGAACCCGGACCCACCCTCTACTCTGGGTTTCAGCTCAGGGCCCTGTGGATTGCAGCTGTCTACTGTGTCTCCTGTAACAGCTGTGCGACAGCTACAACTCCCTGGGCTACTTCCCCATGGCCTCCTCCCAACACCTTCTTTGTCCTCACGACAGGACCTTCCTCCTGATGTCTGATAACGCTAGTACTTCTCAGTCCTCCAGCAGTACACCTACTCACTGCTCAGCTTCTTGCACGCCACTTGCTCCCAGCTCCTCGCATGCATCTCACTAACTGAAGTGAGGTCCTTTTTAAAACCAGGTGCCCTGATTAGCCTGCCTGTCCTTATTGATTCTGGTAGCTTCTTAATTGGCTCCAGGTGTCCTAATTAGCCTGCCTTAATTGGTTCCAGCAACTTCCTGATTGTTCTGCAACAGTCCATTATCTTACTCAGGGGAAAGGGACCTGCTTAATCTGGGGCTAATATATCTAACTTCTGTCACTCTCCTGTAGCCATCTGGCCTGACCCTGTCACAATAGTTACAATGTTATGTTTCTTTGCCAAAGCAACAAATCAGTTAATTTGAAGAAAGCGTTTAACTGTTGTTATTTATTTAGCCTGCAGTTGTAATCAGGAGCATTCAGATGGTTGTGAGGAAGGATCTGGTCGCTGTCATTGTAAGGTGAATTTCCATGGCGAAAACTGTGAACAATGTGCTGAAGGATACTATAGTTTCCCATTCTGTGTCCGTAAGTATTTAAGTGAGACGTATCTCTGATTCACAGGCTTCTAGTCATTTTAATAAGCATCTATATTATAAGTCATTATACATTACAGTGCACATATATAAAACAGTCATCATTTCATACTCTCAAATATATACAGACTTTAATAAATTATCACAATACCCAGGTGAGACAAATAAGTATTATTATCCCTGTTGTACACAATGGATAAGAACAGAAGTTAAGCTAGAAATCAGAGATTTAGCTACATTCCCAGATTTTGACATTCATTTAAGATACTTTTGAAGTGGATAGAGCCCAAGTCTTGAAGCCAGGAAATTCATGAGTTCTAATATCAGCTCTGCCATGGAGAAATTGCAAGGTCTTGAGGAAGTCATTTAACTGTGGTTGAGTTTCTCTAGCTATAAAATGGGGATTTTAACTCACCTGAATTGGTACCGGAAGTAGAACATGACTCTTGTAAGAGAAAGGGGACAGCTTGCCAGGCATTCTCCTTGAGAACCCCATAGTTTTAACCCTTCCCCCCCATAGTCCAAAATAGCCTTAGTTTGTTAACTTTCTAGGGATTCTGCAGGGCCTGCATATTGGGAAGGCTCTAGTAGGAAATTGTGAAGATCTTAAATATATCTTTTCCTGCTAGGTTTTTGCTGATACACTGATTAATAGTTAAAGGATGGGTTACAGGAGTGGTTTATGTCATACCTGTATATTTAAGAATTGTCAGAAGGTGATTGGAGCAAGGTTGTGTGTATAGTGAAAATAAAATAAATACATTAATTAAAAATGATGTGGCATGGAAGCATCCGAGTATGTAGAATTTGCCCCTATTCAAAATTGCAGCTAAACTGTGTCTAGATACATTGTTTAAAAAAAAATAGGCTGTTACTTTAAAGTGGAGTGTTTACTGTTGAAATAAAGAAGAGCAGTGCACCCCAAAAGCCTCTCTCAAGAACAAATTAAATATAATCCAGAAAAAAGTAACAGCACCAGAATTGTGTTTACTGCATAAAAAAGCAATGGCACTAGGAGCGGATTTCAAAAAAGTTGACCCACTGGAAATGTTTCTAGCCCAAAGGAGAATTGTGTTTCTGGTGGGTGATTACATATTGCCCTGGATCAGCGACTTTGGGCTTGGTTCATCACTGTGATATTCCAGGTTATGTTGTAAAATTGGACCTATGTGCACAATACAGTAGAAAGAGAAATGTCAGAAATTGAATGCTGGTGGAGGCCAATTTCTGCAACGCAGTATATCTTCCCAATACAATGCAACTTAGATTATCCAAAGCTCACTTTGTAGGGTCATGTGCCCTGATTTAAGGGGCGCTCATCTCTTGGGCATCTCAGAGTGGCTGGGTGGGGTACCATAGTCCTTTTCTTGCCTTTAGTGCCCCCTGCAGCCTGTTGGACAACCTTGGTAGGTGTTTAGTGGCTTGACCCTGTGGCCAAGTCACAAAGTCCAAATGAACCCCTTCTGGGGTATTAAAGAGTCCAATAAATGGTCTCTTTGCCCTTGCTGGGGTCTTCAGCAGTGGCTCTGAGCTCTTTAAATTCAGCCTTTTGTTCAGGTTTCCAAATAAGCCCCGTCCCCTACTTGAGGTATACACCACTTTACCTGTAACTGGTGGGGGAACTCGGGCCCGCCTGCTACTCTAGTTTTCAACCCAGGGACTCTACACACAGCAACTGTACAGTGCTCAACTTTAACCCTTCCCTGCTGTTTCCCTAGGCCTCTTCCTACCAGGCCCTTTGATCACCAGGCCAGTGTCCTCAGGTCCTTCTCCCCCTGAATCCCCGCTTTAAACTCTGTCTGATTGTCAGGCTCCTTTGGCCAGAGAGGAGCACCTAGGCTGACCAGATAGCAAGTGTGAAAAATTGAGATGAGGGTGGGGGATAATAGGAGCCTATATAAGAAAAAGCCCCAAATATCGGGACTGTCCCTATAAAATCGGGACATCTGGTCACCTTAGGAGCACCCTTCTTTACTCCTCTGATCCCAACTGAACTACTAAGGCCTGGTTGCTCCTTTTATCTGGGCCAACAGGACATGATTGGCTGTTGCTAGCCCTTCTAGCCCATGGAGGACCTGGTCTCTGTGGTTTCCAAAATGGCTGCTCCAGAGAGTCCTCTCTAGGCAAGCTGGAGGACCCACTTTCACGGCTCTTTTCCTCTCAACTCACTGCTTCTTGGGGCAGGGAGTAGTAGGACTGAAAGGCCCCTGGCAAGGAATCGCAAGAGCCAAATACACCCCATCAGAGTGCTGCTCAGATGGAGCCTAATCCAAAGCCCACTGAAGTCTATGGAAGTCTTTCCATGGGCTTTGAGTCAGGTCCATAATCAAAGCTGGCAGAGGAGAATCTTGTCAGGGCATATCTCCCTTTGCTTACCTGGTGGATTTCCAAATGGAAATCTGCCCAGGAGTTATTGCAAGCACCATTGTTAACTCCATCTCTTCAGAACAGGGCAGAGTAGAGGACAGGAACAGAAGACAGAATTAGTGGCTGCACAGCTCCCAAATCAGTAGCATTGAAAACAGCATCTCTACCCAGTAAATGGTATCAGAAACCCCTCTGCAAAAGGAGGGGGAACAGGAAGGTACCATGTAGATTTTCCAGCGGACGGTTGGTCTCCCATAGTTGTCCCCTCTCAAGGAATAATCAGTCCCTGGTTTGGATTTGAATTGGGAACATGAAGGTGAAGGGTTCCAAGTCTTGTTATTACCAGTTCCCTATTGTCAGTTCCTTGAAAACAAATATAAAAACTGAACATGGTTACTGCTGTCATATAAATACCGTATATTATTTATGATAGAACCATAGAATACCACGGTTGGAAGGGACCTCAGGAGGTCATCTAGTCCAACCCCTGCTCAAAGCAGGACGAATCCGCAATTTTTGCACCAGATCCCAGATGGCCCTCTCAAGGATTGAACTCACAACCCTGGAAAGCACATGGGTTTTATGGCATGATCTTAAGTGAAAGAAATCTAGGATCTTATTTGTAACCAGTATTCCTAATAGTATTTTTTATTTTAAAGGACTTCCTATTTATCCTTTTACTACTCCAAATCCAGAATACCCTGAGGGTGGTGGTATTAAAGGCAAGTTCTTTCTTTTTCTTTCTTTTTGGTGTTGTTTCAGAAATGTTTGCTCTTGTTATGTTGCCATGTTTGGTTCTATTGCAGTAATGTCTTTTTCAGTATTTGTCTTCTTACCAGAAACTCAACATATATTCATGCTTATATTAAACAATTTAATGTGCTGACCCCAGAATGAAAGATGGGTAAAAATAAGTTCAGCTGGCTGCAGGCAAACACCTGCAGAAGAAGCTGGCCTTTTTGCTTGACACCATCATAAACTGATCCATTTTAGGATTCTCTGATATACGAACAGTTTGTCAGCTGTCTGACAGTGAAAAATCTCTTCCTTAAGGCTATCTGACCTCTACTTCTGGTCTCTCCTGCACCTGGCAAATACTGTATAATGCCCTTGGGAATGCAACACTTTGATTTTGTAACGGCTACATGTTTCTTATTTAAAAGCCAGTGCAAAACCAGTTGAAATCCATGGAAAGGTTCCATTCAATTCAAGGCACTTTGCAGTAAACCCACTCTCAAGTGTATACTTTCACATTGCAGAACACTACAAATGTGACTCAAGTAAATAAGTATTTAAACTGCATTTTGCTGCTGATAATTTAAAAAATCTAGCACTCTTTTTAAGATCCTAGAAAATGTAATATCTGCTTAATATTCAGTAGGTTTCGCTGAGTTACTGTTGATGTTTGGGCTGACAAAAGGGCTTTCATCTGTTGAACTAGTGAAATCTTTCACATATAATCAGACAAACATAAATCCATTTCCATGTTTACAGATCCTAGTTGTTTTCCTGAAAATATCTGTAGAGTGCTAGATCCCTCTGTGTTCACCCAAAAGCCTGTTCATTTAGAGCCAGTCATCTCCTCTGGGAGGAATGACACTAGATGTGTGACCTCAAACATAGTTTCCGTGACAGACCTATGGCTCAGAATTATGGCTTTCTGCAGAAACCTGCATAGCCCTGTGGGTAAATCCTTCTCGTTCATATTTCTAAAATGAAAAGAATAGCAAAGAGTGATAACTAAGTGAATAAATCTACATGGGAAGAAACAGAACTACAGCTGCTCAAGTTTTAGCCAGTAGCATCAAAGTTTGAGGCATGAGAGAGAGACTTGTATCTTGATGGGTGCTCCTATGGTTATACAAATTGTAAATTTGTATTCCAGTCAACATTGCTTATAAAGGAATTTGGCAGAAAAATATGTGATTGTTCACGTTTTGAAAATGGGATTTGTGTGCGAGTGGCATGTAAGTAATTGTATTAGTTACAGAGTAATAGCACTGTTTTTTAACCAGGATTAACCCTGGGTCTGTTATGCTACACAAAAATGTAAAGGGTTTTTATAGGTTTGTGCTACAGCTTTGTTCAGCTCTTTCTTTCTTCTGTTTATGTTTGAAGATGGCTGTAAACCAGGATTTTTTGGCTCTCAATGCCAGCGTAAGTTCCATAGTTGCTTTTTTTTTTTTTACAGTTTGAACCCAAATTATATACAAATGCCAACATTTTAAATCCAAGTGTAATGTGAACTTCAAGACTATAATGCAGAAAATGTTTCCTTTTACAAAATGTGCTGTTTAGCTTGCCAGTGCTATGGCTCGGGAGTGCTGGATGGCAACTGTGATGGAAAGACAGGACAGTGCAGATGTCGAGTTGGATTTCAGGGGCTTTCCTGTGATGCCTGTGCAGTAGGGTATTTTCAATACCCTTTCTGTCAGAGTAAGCAACAATACTCTCTCTATAAATAAGACCCTGATCCTGTGGATGCATCCTTGTTCCATGTAGAGTTCAGGGGGAGTAAGGGTCATGTCCTTTTGCAGGACTGAGACTTTAGTAAGTGATTCAGCATAGAGTGATAGGAAGCAAAAAGTGAAAAAGGTCAGGAAGAGGGTTTTTCCCCCTAAATCATACAGGTACCTTCAACTTATTGACTATTATCTAATGCATGATGCATCTATCAGATTCTGATTTGACTATGGATTTAATAATATGTGATTGATGACAGTTTAACAAAAACGGAAAAAATTCCGTTACCTTGGTTTTACAAAACCTTAATTTTGGGCCTAGTTTGACTTGACAATGCCCCTTTGATGTGTCAAGCTATGACTGCTACAGTCAGTGATAGAAAGCTGTTTTTTTTTTAAAATACTTTTACTATTCACCTACATACTGGTGTTGGTAATAGTCTATAGAGAATTTTTAAAATGTATTTCAGTAGTCCCACTCCAAACTGAGATAATAAAACCAGACCACTGTTGTTTATTTCACAAGTAGTCTTGAAAACAGTGGAACTATTCCCAGTGTAGAGTACTGCCCCATCTGGCCCAGAACGAGAACAGGATGGTACTTCCTTGACACTGACATTTGGGCCAGATTCTGCCATGCTTACTCACACTGATTAATACCTTTCTTCACAAATAATCACCTCTAAATCCATAGAGCTAATCAACAGCATAAGGATAGCAGAATCTAGCCCTTTATACTGGAGATTAGCAAGAAGGGAATGTTTTTAGGAAAGAGGAAGAGGAATATCTGCAGTGGCTGCGTCTAAAATTCGCTTCTTGTTTTTAGTGTGTGCATGTAATTCAGCTGGTGCCCTCCCTGAAATCTGTGATTTCCTTGGAAAATGTCTCTGCCGCTTTGAGGTAGATGGACGTCAGTGTGAGAGCTGTCGTCCTGGCTACCATTCTTTCCCCATCTGTCAAGGTAAGATTGCAGGTGATACGTATAGAATTGAACTGGCCCCTGAGAAACTGGACTGGAATGACCGTACTTTAAGATTCTGTTTTTGCATTGACTGGGGCAGTATTCATTATTGTAAATAGGTGAGATTCTCTTACATTCTATATGGTGAAAGTTCAGAGTTTCCCCTTGTCCTTTCACTGCTCTTGACTATTTAGAACACTAACTGCAGGCAAGCCTCGGAATCTAGTTATTAGATCTTATTTTTATATTTCTCTATGTTTCATGGACCGATTGAACCCTGTAGTGGAGGTCAACAATCCACTCAAATGCTCTTTTTAAAAATAAAAGGCTATGAAAACTCTTTTCACATAGATGTTTACAGCACTAGCAGTATCATTGACATCGGAAGAAATGAAGTATACAAAGATGTGCTATGAAGGATTTGTTTGTTTTTGAAGAGGGTCTTTGCTAGCAAGAGCACTTACATCCTTATAAGCTTTCTGTTTTGTAAAATGTACAAAGAAGTTGCTTTTTATTTTGTAAATAAGAATCCATTTTCCCCTTGTCAGTCATTCCATGTGTATTTTGAGAGCAAATGAAAGACCCCGGACCAGTCTCTGTTGTCTTATTTCTGTCATGAAAGCCCATCGACGTCATTGGAGTTGCACAGTTGTTTTTGAGGGAAGAATATGGCCCACATATCCAACTCCCACACCCTACGTTACTGCCGTGATGCAGAGAGCGGGTACTGATCAGTACTCATGGACTATAAGCTTATATGTAAAAACAGCTATACTGGGTCATACCAAGGTCCATCTAGCCCAGTATCCTGTCTTCTGACAGTGGCCAGTGCCAGGTGCTTCAGAAGGAATGAACAGAACAGGTAATCATCAAGTGATCCATCCCCTGTCGCCCATTCCCAGCTTCTGGCAAACAGAGGCTAGGGATACCATCCCTGCCCATCCTGGCTAATAGCCATTGATGGACCTATCCTCCATGAATTTATCTAGGTCTTTTTTGAACCCTGTTGTAGTCTTGACCTTCACAACATCCTCTGGCAAAGAGTTCTACAGGTTGACAGTGCGATGTGTGAAGAAATACTTCTTTTTGTTTGTTTTAAACCTGCTGTCTATTAATTTCATTTGGTGACCCCTAGTTCTTGTATTATGAGAAGGAGTAAATAACACTTCCTTATTTACATTCTCCACACCAGTCATGATTTTATAGACCTCTGTTATGTTCCCCCAAGTCTTCTCTTTTCCAAGCTGAAAAGTCCCAGTCTTATTAATCTCTCCTCACATGGAAGCTGTTCCATCCCCTAATAATTTTTGTTGCCCTTTTCTCTACCTTTTCCAATTCCAATATATCTTTTTTGGGATGGGGCGACCACATCTGCATGCAGTATTCAAGATGTGGGCGTACCATGGATTTATATAGAGGCAATATGATATTTTCTGTCTTATTATTTATCCCTTTCCTAATGATTCCAACATGCTGTTAGCTTTTTTGACTGCCTCTGCACATTGAGTGGATGTTTTTCGAGAAGTATCCACAGTGACTCCAAGATCTCTTTCTTGAGTGGTGACAGCTAATTTATATCCCATCATTTTATATGTATAGTTGGGATTATGTTTTCCAATGTACATTACTTTGCATTTATCAACATTGAATTTCATCTACCATTTTGTTGTCCAGTCACCCAGTTTTGTGAGATCCCTTTGTAACTCTTCACAGTCTGCTTTGGACTTAACTATCTTGAGTAGTTTTGTATCATCTGCAAATTTTGCCACCTCACTGTTTACCCCTTTTCCAGATCATTTATGAATATGTTGAATAGGACTGGTCCCAGTACAGACCCCTGAGGGACACCACTGGTTACCTCTCTCTGTTTTGAAAACTGACCATTTATTCCTGCCCTTTGTTTCCTATCTTTTAACCAGTTACTGATCCATGAGAGGATCTTCCTTCTTATCCCATGACAGTTTACTTTGCTTAAGAGCCTTTGTTGAGGGACCTTGTCAAAGGCTTTCTGAAAAGTTAAGTACACTATATCCACTGGATCCCCCTTGTCCACATGTTTGCTGACCACCTCAAGAATTCTAGCAGATTTGTGAGGCATGATTTCCATTTACAAAAACTATGTTGACTCTTCCCCAACAAATTCATCTATGTGTCTGATAATTCTGTTCTTTACTGCAGTTTCAACCCATTTGCCCGGTACTGAAGTCAGGCTTATTAGCCTATAATTGCCGGAATCTCCTCTGGAACCTTTTTTAAAAATTGGTGTCACATTAGCTGTCCTTCAGTCATCTGGTACAGAAGCTGATTTAAATGACAGGTTACATACTACAGTTAGTAGTTCTGCAATTTCACATTTGAGTTCCTTCAGAACTCTTGGGTGAATACCGTCTGGTCGTGGTGACTTATTACTGTTTAATTTATCAATTTGGTCCAAAACTTCCTCTAATGACACCTCAATCCGGGACAGTTCCTCAGATTTGTCACCTAAAAAGAATGCCTCACATCCTCAGCCGTGAAGACCGATGCAAAGAATTCATTTAGTTTCTCCATAATGACCTTATCATCCTTGAATGCTTGTTTAGCATCTCGATCATCCAGTGGACACATTGGTTGTTTAGTAGGGTTCCTGCTTCTGATGTGCTTACAATTTTTTTTGCTATTAGTTTTTGAGTCGTTGGCTAGCTGTCTTCAAATTCTTTTTTAGCCTTCCTAATTATACTTTTAATACTTAATTTGCCAGAGTTTATGCTCCTTTCTATTTTCCTCACTAGGATTTAACTTCCACTTTTTAAAGGATGCCTTTTTGCCTCTCACTGCTTCTTTTACTTTGTTGTTTGGTCACAGTCACACTTTTTTGGTCCTGTTACTATGTTTTTTAATTTGGAGTCTACATTTAGTCTGAGCCTCTATTTTGGTGTCTTTAAAATGTTTCTGTGCACCTTGGAGGGATTTCACTTTTGGCATTGTACCCCTAATTTTTGTTTAACTAACTTCCTCATTTTTGTGTACTTCCCCTTTCTGAAATTAAATGCTACCATCATGGGCTGCTGTGAGGGTATTTTCCGCACCACAGGGATTTTAAATTTAATTATATAATGGTCATTATTACCAAGCAGTAGAGGTATATTCATCTCTTGGACCAAATCCTGTGCTCCACTTCGGACTGAATCAAGAATTGCCTCTCCTCTTGTGGTTTCCAGGACTAGCTGCTCCAAGAAGCAGTCAATTAAGGTGTCAAGAAGCTTTATCTCTGCAACCCGTCCTGAGGTGACATGTACCCAGTCAGTCTTGGGATAGCTGAAATCCTCCATTATTATTGAGCTTTTTTTATTTTTATAGCCTCTCTAATCTCCCTAAACATTTAACAGTCACTATCACCATCCTGGTTATCCTCATTTAATATGAGGCACTCAAGTTCACCCATTTTATTATTTAGACTTCTAACATTTGTATATAAGCACTTTAAAATGGTCACTTTTTAGGTGTCTGCCATTATGTGATGTAATTGAATGGGACTCTCTTTCATTTTACTGTTTCTCAACGGATCCTACCCACATCTTATCTTCCATCCTCTCCTTCTTACTAGGACATAGAGAATCTCTGTTAATAGATCCTTCCTAGAGGGATGTCTCTGTCCAAACCACGTGGTCATCCACACCTGTCGGCTTTCCCCCAGCCCTTAGTTTAAAAACTGCTCTACCACCCTTTAAATTTTAAGTGCCAGCAGTCTGGTTCTATATTGGTTTAGGTGGAGCCCCTCCTTCCTGACTAGGCTCCCTCTTTCCCAAAAGTTTCCCCAGTTCCTGATAAATCTAAACCCCGCCTCCCTACACCATCGTCTCATCCATGCATTGAGACCCTGCAGTTCGGCCTGTCTAACTGGCCCTACATGGGAACTGGAAGCATTTGAGAGAATGCTACCGTAGAGGTCCTGGGCTTCAATCTCATACCCAGCAGCCTAAATTTGGCTTCTGGGACCTCTCCCCTAACCTTCCTTATGTCATTAGTACCTACATGTACCACGACCACTGGCTTCTCCCTGGCACTACACATAAGTCTGTCTAGATGTCTCGAGGGATCTACAACCTTTGTACCCAGCGGGCAAGTCACTATGCGGTTCTCGTGGTCATCACAAACCCAGCTATCTATGTATCAAATGATTGAATCCCCCATTACTATTACTCTTCCTAATAACTGGAGTTCCCTCCCCTGGAGAGGTATCCTCAGTGAGAGAGGATACCATAGAACAGGGGTCTCAAACACGTGGCCCGCGGGGTCATTTCCTGTGGCCTACTAAGCTCCCCTCCCCCCAGTGTGCTGCGTCCCCGCTCCTCTGCCTACCTCCAGGTGCTGTTTGGCGGCGCTTAACGCTTTCCAGGAGGGAGGAGCGGGGAGCCTCGCGCTTAGGAGAGGAAGCAGAGAAGAGGCAGGGATTTGTGGAAGGGGTTGGAATAGGGCAGGGAGGGGGTGGAGACTTTGGGGAAGGGGTGGGGCAGGGGCAGGGCCACATGGAAGGGGTGGAGTGGAGGTAGGGCCGGGGGCAACGGGGGGGGGGGAGGGGGGCATGTCAGTGATGCGGCCCTCGGGCCAATGTACTAGTCTTCATGTTGCCCTCCTGGTGATTCAAGTTTGAGATTCCCTGCCATAGAATCATCTGGAAAGAGGGTCCCAACTATGGGATCATTTCCCTGTGCTCCAGTTTGATGCTCTCCTTCCCTGAGACTTATATCCTCCTCAACTGCACAGAGGCTGTCAGACTGAGGATGGGACCGTTCTACTGTGTCCCAGAAAGTCTCATCTATGTACCTCTCTTTTCCCCTTAGCTCCTCCCGTTCAGCCACTCTGGTCTCCAAAGCCCATATGTGGTCTCTGGGGGCCAGGATCTCCTTGCACAGAATGTACACTTATGTCACTTGGCCATAAGGCAGGTAGTCATACATGCTGCATTCAATGCAATAAATTGGGTAGCCCCCACCCTGCTGCTGGACTTCTGTTTGCATTATCTTTTTACTCCTGCATCTCTTTCAGTTATTGTTATGTTTTTATCAGGGGGTGTTTATTGCCTTAAGCTTAGGGAATGTTAATGAAGAGTATCTAGCCCCCCCCTTCTAAACTCTCTTGCAAAACTCCCCTGTAACTATTTGTGTCTGTACAAGAAAGCAGTCAAGTCTCTTTTTGTCACCAGTTTGTGTCAGAGAGTGCCTGCTTCAGGCAAGATGTCTCTATATTGTTTAGTGCGTGAAGTTTTTAATTCAGGATTTAAGTGGCACAGGCCCTCAGCACTGAGGTGAATTTCACCCAGTGAGAGAAAAGGTGAGGTCTCATGTCACAGTAAGTTTTGATGTATGCTTGTGTACACCCATGAACATGTTGCATATAGAAAGATACAGGAAAATTTGCTTCCTTGTTGTTGTATCATTGTGATGTTACCCAGGGTACAGTCTGGACTGTTGAACAGCTGTGTCCCCTCAACTCTCCAACCTGAGGTGCCTTTTACACTGCTTTGCTGTCAGAACAACCATTCCTGGTCTGTTCACACACAGTCTCCAGCATGCAAAATCACTCCCAGCTATGCTGCATGAATGCTCTAGCCAGTCATGCCTGAGTTATATTGCGGAGGGACACCAGCAAATTCCCAGTTCCAGACTTGTCCTCAGATATGTGTGTCTTGTACTGCCTAACAGTTTCCTTCTGGACAATACAAGCTCATAGAAAATTCATCATTTCAATAATAGAAAATGATATGCACAAACGCTGTTATCTCAAATGGAGGTTCCCAAGCATTTCATTCCATACACACTAGTTTCGATAAAATAAGTTTATTAACTACAGAAAGAAAAATTTGAACTGATTACAAGTAATCAGGCATAAAAGTAAAAATTGGTTACAAAGAAAATAAAAAGTAAAACAACTAATATCTAACTTATCCAGCTATTCAAAAGGAAAGGTTTTTCTCACCATATCTTTTTAATCATTACTGGCTGAACTTTTTCAGTCAGGACTCCTCCCCCAGTCCAGTGTCTTTCCAGTTTCTGTTGATGCCCGTGAGCAGAGAGAAAGGGAGAAGTATTTTGGGGCTTCTCTTGCCATTTCTTACAGTTCTCTTTTCCCTTTGAAGATCATCTCCAGCTGGCATTCTGGAGGCAGGAGGTCTGGGGGATGGGAACTTCCCATTGTTTCAGTGTTAATATGTAAAGTTCTTGCTCACACCCTTCCTGACAAAGAATGGCCGCTTAACCAGATGCTAGTCCATTTGATTTTGTTGACACCTTGCTGAGATGTTGTCTAGCCTTTTGTCTCTGGGGAACTGGTCTGAAGCTGTTTCCCCTAACTTGGAACATGACAGAGTAGAATTTTATAACCTTACATACAATGTTGCCACAGATTTTACCAGTACAATAATGTTCAGCAGATTATGATTTTTCAAATGATACCTCATAAGGCATACTTTGTACAAAATGTATCATACTCTTGTAAAAAGGTTGAACATAGGGGGGTACAGAACGTCACAATAATTATTTTGTATTAGTAAATGCAACAGACACCTTCATTATGGGCTTACGTTCTAAATATATGCCTATGAAAGGACTACAGAATTCTTTATGCTCCTTAGAAGAAAAATCCAAAGTACTAGTTTGAGTCAACAAACAAAATGGATGGAATAAAGAATTACCATATGGTTCTCCCTTTTACAGATCTGGAGTACATTAAAATGTTTTAATGAAAAAAATCAAATCAGAGTTCTACATTGGTACACACAGTTCAGTGGTTTTAAAATACTATGTCCATGCTATAATTTTTTTTAAGTTGGAAGTGAATCAGCTGGCAATTTAGTGTAGCAAATGTAGCCCATATTGAACTGGTTTAAACTTTTAACGCTGAAATCTGCAATGAAACAAAAGTGGTAAGAGATCATGGAAAAACAAGTCACAAAAAAAGACTGTAAAAGATAATTAAACATAAGAGAAAACTAAAAGGGGGCATGCAGCCAAAGTAAAAAAGGGGTGACAGTTTCTTCTTTAACCATCGTTTACCTATGCATGATCATAAAACTGATGTAATGGGACGTGGCAGGATGTTCGGAAAGATTTTTTTTTTATCTAGTGCAACAGAGTTCCTTGGAAAACTCGATTAGGAGGAGGGGTGAGAAAAAACAATTTGGCTTAGTATAATACTATCCATCTGTGTGCCAATCCCACTGAAGATCAAATCACTGTTCCTCCAGCTATGCAAACTAGCCTGGGCCTGATTTTCCTCACTTAGTGCCTGATCCTGCCCCATTGAAGTCAATGGGACCATTACCATTGATTCACTAGGAGTAGGATCAAGCCCTTACACTGATGTAACTACATTTAAATGAAAAGAGAATTTAACTCTACAGCATTACAATAAAAGTTAAATGTAGAGTGTCTAGGAACCCCAGTCCTGGACCAAGACCCCATTGTACTAGATGCTGTACAAAGAGAACAAAAAAGACAGGCCCTCCCCCAAAGAGTTTACAATCTAATGTTCAACTCTAGGCATTAGTGCCACTGAAGATGTTTTTGGAAGAGATGGGATGTGGGTTTGCTTTAGCAGCTCTCTCCCTCACATATTGACTCGGTAGCGAGTCTTGCTGCCTCTCTTAATCCTGTGAAAACAAACACAGCAGAGTAAGACAGCTTTGGCTGCTGAACAGAGAGGAACTGAAAGAGGGAAACCAGAAACATACATAGAACAGGGAAACAACATTTAAAATAGCTGTAACTCCAGTAAAAACACCCAGCTGGCTAGCAATTATATTCTGACACGGATTCACAAACCGCATGCTAGTTCTTATACATTACTTCACAGCACATAAACTAGCTTTTTTACACTGTGGCAGCAATTCATTTGAGAGTTTGTTGAACTAAAGTTGGTCAGCAGTTAACCTGAACACTGTATCAAATTTCAGAGCGTTAGTCTGTATTCGCAAAAAGAAAAGGAGTACTTGTGACACCTTAGGGACTAAAATTTGTTTGAGCATAAGCTTTCGTGAGCTAGAGCTCACTTCATGCTCAAATAAATTTGTTAGTCTCTAAGGTGCCACAAGTACTCCTTTTCTCTTTACTGTATCAAATTGTTATCCTAATAAATTACTAGCTAGTCATTATGCCATATCAAATGCTGCTCTACTTCCTCAATACTTAATGCATGAGGCTATCTTTTAAGACTAAGTAATTTCCTCAAATAATTTTCCTTCAGTTTTAAAGTGAATTTCTATCCTGTATGTAGTTTGCAAATGATCAAACTAAAACTTTCTTTAATACATTATAGCATTGCAATAAGACACTAATATCATGGCTGATCAGGCAATTGTATTCTAAGCCACTGTTTGCAGATGTTCATTTTTGCTGGTAAAATCATGGTTTTGGCTGAATGTCTTGTGTTTGTTTTTGAGCCAAAGGTGAATTTTTCAGAACATTTTATTTTAAAATAACTACTGCTTTGGACAAATAGCTGCATGAATAATTGTTTGTGATTTTCCCTTGTGCAGAGTGCAACTGTGATGCACTTGGCTCATTGGACAATACATGTGGGCCTAGTGGTCAGTGTCGGTGCCGTAAAAATTATGCTGGACTTCGATGCAACCAATGTGCTCCAGGTTATTTTAGCTATCCCAACTGCTTGCGTGAGTAACAGCAGTTCCTTCTTTTGCTTTGCTTTCCTTTTGTTTTCTATTATAAAGAAAAAAATCAGTTAATTCCCTCAAAAGCTTTTCCATGTAAAACTGCAAGAATCAAAGCAAGAGTGAGTGTCATTTTAGGCAGAAACAGTAAATGGTTCTCTCCTCCCCCTGTTTATTTAGCACATCGTATATAGAAGCTCTGTGGGGCAGGTAGATGAGGGTACCACTTATAGTTCTTAAAAGCCTCATTAACCTCTCAGGCCTTGTCTAGATTGGGATTTAAAGTGTCATGTTAACTAACATGTTTTAAAAGTCTAATGTAGACAATGCTTGCTGCCTCTAGCAATTCTAACTTGGTCAATAGTTGGGGTGGGGCAGGGGCAATAGGGAGCCTCAGCTTTAACTCAGCTAGTTTGGTGTGTATTAAAGTATACATTGCCTAACATCATGTGTCAACATCACACCTTAACTCCTAGTCTACATGAGACCTAAAAGGGCTTGATCCTGCAAACCTACTCATCTCAGTAACCTTACTCACCTGACCAGTTCTACTGATTAGACCCAAAATGAATTATATGACTGATATTACAGAAACCTAGAGACAGTAAAGTTATCAAGTAGAATGAAACATTCAGACCCCGTCTACACTGTAATTAAAATCAGGTGTTTAAGTACTTTAAACATGGTTGTTATGTGCGTGGTTATAGGTGTGGTGGTCACGTGCCTGGTACCACTGAGCATCATTAACAGAGATATTTGTTTCCTGAGAATCAAAATTTATTTCAGATTGGCAGTACCAGAGGAGCTATATTGTTTTACAGCAGGGGTGGGCAAACTTTTTGGCCTGAGGGCCACATCGGGGTCACAAAATGGTATGGAGGGCTGGGTTGGGAAGGATGTGCCTCCGCAAACAGCCTGGCCCCTGCCCCCTATCTGCCCCCTCCCACTTCCCACCCCCTGACTATCTCCCTCAGAACCCCCGACCCATCTAACCCCCGCTGCTTCTTGTCTCCTGACCGCCCCCTCCTGGGACCCCACCCCCTATCCAACCCCCCCTGCTCCCTGTCCCCTGACTGCCCCAACCCCTATCCACACCCCTGCTTCCTGACAGGCTCCCTGACCCATCCAACCCCCCACCCCTTGCTTCTTGTCCCCTGACCACCCCCTTCTGGGACCCCTGTCCCTAACTGCCCCCCCAGGACCCCACCCTCTATTCAACCTCCCTGTCCCCCCCTCCTGGGACACCCCTCCCATCCAACCCCTGCTGCTCCTGACTGCCCCCCCCCCCCGAACCTCCGCCCCATCCAACTGCCCCGGAACTACCCACCGGGACCTCCTGCCCCTTATCCCACCCCCCTCCCCCTTACCATGCCCCTCAGAGTGGCAGGACAGTCTTATTGGAAAGCCTGGGAGGTGGGCGGGCACAAGCCGTGCTGCCTGCACGGCTGGGGGGACAGTGGGGGAGGAGCTGGGGCTAGCCTCCCTGGCCGGGAGCTCAGGAGCCAGGCGGGATGGTCCCGCGGGTCGGATGTGGCCTGTAGTTTGCCCACCTCTGTTTTACAGTATGGCTATAACCACTTCTCAGGACAAAATTCCAACAACTTTTAGGGAACTAATTGCTACTCTACAAGAACAACTGTATTTAACAGTTTCAACTTTAGACACTGATCCTGCAAAGAAATATGCTTAACCTCACACACACCGAGTAGTTTGATTCACTTCAGTGGGACTACTCACAATGCGTAAATTTAGCATGTGTGTAAGTCATTTCAATACTGGGGTCAATAGTGTGAACAGGAACATGAAGATGACCACAAATGTGACTGCTCTCTGGGTAAAAGGCAAGACCCCCTTTTTAGCCCTTCCTAGTCAAGGTTTAAAGATCTGATGTTAGAACATAGTATGTGCTATCTCAGTTTTAAATCCTAGCCTAGAAAAAGCCTTTGCCTTAAGCTATATGTAACATTAAACAGAACCAGCAAACAAAAACCAATCCCCACTTCAGTCTGCCCTTGGATTGAAGCAAAGAACAGAAGAATGAGTGCAGTGAAGTTCCTGATAATCCTAACTGCTTCTGTTAAGAAGGGAAAAATCAAATCATGTAACTCGTGTGTGAAATAAGGCACTCAGATTTCATATTGATGGGTGCATTTTTTTTTAAACAGTCTTATTGCAAAGAAAATCAGGAATGTTCCAGATAAGTAATGTTAAATTTTAAAACTTCAGTCCCGAAACAGGTTATTTCTTACTAAATGTAGCTAGAATCTTACCAAATAATGATTTTTTGTTCAGCTTGTCAGTGTTCGCCCCATGGTTCCTACCAGAACACATGTGAGTCAACAACAGGGCAGTGTGAGTGTCGAACAGGCATTACAGGGCAGCAGTGTGACAGATGCCTTTCAGAAGGCTACAGTTTCCCCTATTGCCAAGGTAAGGTTTACGATGGAAAATACTTGATCTTGATGTAAAATGCATACATTTTTACCATTGTGCTCCCCCGAGCACTCCACTGTATAGATAGCTCCATAGAAACATGGAACATGTACAGGACACATCAGGGAGATGGACTGGATGATCTAATAGAATCATAGAATATCAGGGTTGGAAGGGACCTCAGGAGGTCATCTAGTCCAACCCCCTGCTCAAAGCAGGACCAATCCCCAACTAAATCATCTCACCCAGGGCTTTGTCAAGCCTGACCTTAAAAACCTCAAAGGAAAGAGATTCTACCACCTCCCTATGTAACACATTCCAGTGCTTCACCACCCTCCTACTGAAAAAGTTTTTCCTAATATCCAACCTAAACCTCCCCCACTGCAACTTGAGGCCATTACTCCTTGTTCTGTCATCTGCTACCACTCAGAACAGTCTAGAGCCATCCTCTTTGGAACCCCCCTTTCAGGTAGTTGAAAGCAACTATCAAATCCCCCCCTCATTCTTCTCTTCTGCAGACTAAACCATCCCAGTTCCCTCAGCCTCTCTTCATAAGTCATGCGTTCCAGTCCCCTAATCATTTGTTGCCCTCCGCTGGACGCTTTCCAAATTTTCCACATCCTTCTTGTAGTGTGGAGCCCAAAACTGGACACAGTACTCCAGATGAGGCCTCACCAATGTTGAATAGAGGGGAATGATCACATCCTTCGATCTGCTGGCAATGCCCCTACTTATACAGCCCGAAATGCTGTTAGCCTTCTTGGCAACAAGGGCACACTGTTGACTCAGATCCAGCGTCTCGTCCATTGTAACCCCTAGGTCCTTTTCTGCAGAACTGCTGCCTAGCCATTCAGTCCTTAGTCTGTAGGAGTGCATGGGATTCTTCCATCCTAAGTGCAGGCCTCTGCACTTGGCCTTGTTAAACCTCAGATTTCTTTTGGCCAGGTCCCTCTGTATCCTATCTACCACTCCTCCCAGTTTAGTGTCATTTGCAAACTTGCTGAGGGTGCAGTCCATGCCATCCTCCAGATCATTGACTATATTGAACAAAACCGGCCCCAGGACTGACCCTTGGGGCACTCCGCTTGATACCGGCTGCCAACTAGACATGGAGCCATTGATCACTACCTGTTGAGCCCGACGATCTAGCCAGCTTTCTATCCACCGTATAGCCCATTCATCCAGCCCATACTTCTTTAACTTGCTGGCAAGAATACTGTAGGATACCGTATCAAAAGCTTTGCTAAAGTCAAGGAATAACACGTCCACTGCTTTCCCCTCATCCACAGAGCCAGTTATCTCATCATAGAAGGCAATTAGATTAATCAGGCATGACTTGCCCTTGGTGAATCCATGCTGACTGTTCCTGATCACTTTCCTCTCCTCTAAGTGCTTCAGAATTGATTCCTTGAGGACCTGCTCCATGATTTTTCCAGGGACTGAGGTGAGGCTGACTGGCCTGTAGTTCCCTGGATCCTCCTTCCCTTTTTTAAAGATGGGCACTATATTAGCCTTTTCCCAGTTGTCCGGGGCCTCCCCCGATCGCCATGAGTTTTCAAAGATAATGGCCAATGGCTCTGCAATCACATCCGCCAACTCCTTTAGCGCTCTCGGATGCAGTGCATCCGGCCCCATGGACTTGTGCTCATCCAGCTTTTCTAAATAGTCCCAAACCACTTTTCTCCACAGGTGGCTGGTCACCTCCTCCCCATGCTGTGCTGCCCAGTGCAGCAGTCTGGGAGCTGACCTTGTTTGTGAAGACAGAGGCAAAAAAAAAAAAAAAAAAAGCATTGAGTACATTAGCTTTTTCCACATCCTCTGTCACTAGGTTGCCTCCCTCATTCAGTAAGGGGCCCACGCTTTCCTTGGCGTTCTTGTTGCTAACATACCTGAAGAAACCCTTCTTATTATTCTTAACATCTCTTGCTAGCTGCAACTCCAAGTGTTATTTGGCCTTCCTGATTTCACTCCTGCATGCCTGAGCAATATTTTTATACTCCTGCCTGGTCATTTGTCCAATCTTCCACTTCTTGTAAGTTTCTTTTTTGTGTGTTTAAGATCATCAAGGATTTCACTGTTAAGCCAAGCTGGTTGCCTGCCATATTTACTATTATTTCTACACATCAGGATGGTTTGTTCCTGTAACCTCAATAAGGATTCTTTAAAATACAGCCAACTCTCCTCGACTCCTTTCCCCCTCATGTTATTCTCCCAGGGGATCCTGCCCATCAGTTCCCTGAGGGAGTCAAAGTCTGCTTTTCTGAAGTCCAGGGTCCGTATTCTGCTGCTCTCCTTTCTTCCTTGTGTCAGGATCCTGACCTCGACCATCTCATGGGAACCTGGGTGGCAGTGACCATTGACTTTTGCTTCCCCTACTCATTCTTCCTGGTTTGTGAGCAGCAGCTCAAGAAGAGCACTGCCCCTATTTGATTCCTCCAGCACTTGCACCAGGAAGTTGTCCCCTACACTTTCCAAAAAGTTCTTGGATTGTCTGTGCACCGCTGTATTGCTCTCCCAGCAGACAGCAGGGTGATTGAAGTCTCCCATGAGTCTTCCATAATAGATCTTGTTTATTCCTCACTTCCATGTTTCATAAACTACACTGTGGGAATTTGGCACTCTTTAGCTGGTGGCATTGTAGATTTAGGAAAAATACCGTTGGTTATTCATCAGAGGGGTAGCCGTGTTAGTCTGGATCTGTAAAAGTGGCAAAGAGTCCTTGGCACCTTATAGACTAACAGATGTATTGGAGCATAAGCTTTTGTGGGTGAATACCCATTTCGTCGGATGCATGTAGTAGAGATTCAGTTACTCTTTTTCCCATCCCTGCCATATTTTTGCAAAGAATCCTGATGGTTACATATAAAAATAAAAGTTCTAAAGTATGCACTGATGCTAATTATCCTTTTACACAGTCACCATTAAAGACTTCAATTCATTTTAAAATATCAAGATCACCCCTGGGCAACCTTATTATAGAAAAGTTTGGAATTTGCAACTGCTCCATTGCTTCATTTACAAAAAATGATCATATGTTTATTTTTTTTATTACATAAAGGAGCAAACAATGACTGTGACCCTGCTGGTACTCTTGATTCCCATACTGTAAGTATTATATTTTTGGCATTTACAATAAATGTTAATTGATTCACTATATCTGTAATTACTGAATAAATTGATTTGGAATTTCTAAATATTATAGATGATTTCCTAACTCAAGAAGTGTTGCAACAGACATGGGGGGAATTCTATATTACACACCTAGTCTTGATAGAGAGGAACTGGTCACAGAACTAAAAATTAATGACAGGTTTCAGAGTAACAGCCGTGTTAGTCTGTATTCGCAAAAAGAATTAATGGTAGCTTTGGTACAAGTGATCGTGACTTGCACAAAGTAGAGCAGCAACAAAACCTGAGGGAGCTTAGTAAAATTGGCATAAAAGCTAAGCTGTTTGAAATTGTGTGTCACTCTATAACCAAGCCAACATAAGATGCTGTGGGAACATAGCTAAGGCTTAAAACAAAAGCTAGCAGAAAAAGTACGGCATCCATTAAATGAGCAAAACCAAAAACTTGTTAAACTTCTCTTACCTGCATATAATAAAAACACACCAAAACACGCCCCCTGAATAATGATTCCCCAATTATTCTACCATTTCAATCCAGTAAGGGACAAATACCATTGTTAGGATTGTTTTTGTTAATATACTTTAACGCCTTCTTATTCTCCTTAACGCTGGCGGCCACAGATTTCTACTTGCAGACCTTTGCTTCCCGTCTCAATTTTCTACAACTTCTACCTTTGGATTTAGGGTCATTACTGTCAACTTCCCCTTTCTTCCATTGGTAATATATTTTTTAATTTTTATAGCTGCCTTCACTTCCCCTCTAAACGAGGTCTTTTTTAAAACCAATATGGCCTTCTTTCTCAATTTGTGGGATTGTGGCTTCTTGGGCATCTTCTGAAGTGCTCTTAAGCAATTCCCAATAGTCATTCTATATAAAAAGGGAAACAAGGAGAACCCAGGGAATTACAGACCAGTCAGCTTAACTTTTGTACCTGGAAAGATAATGGAGCAAATAATTAAGCAATCAATTTGGAAACACCTAGACGGTAATAAGTAACAGTCAGCATGGATTTGTCAAGAACAAATTGTATCAAACCAACCTGATAACTTTCTTTGACAGGGTAACAAATCTTGTGGATAGAGGGGAAGTGGTAGATGTGGTATATCTTGATTTTAGTAAAGTTTTTGATACTGTCTCACATGACCTTCTCATAAACAAACTAGGGAAATGCAACCTAGATGGAGCTACTATAAGGTGAGTGCATAACTGGTTGGAAAACCATTCCCAGAGATTAGTTATCAGTGGCTCTAAGTCAAGATGGAAAGGCATAACAAGTGGGGTCCCACAGGGATCGGTTCTGGATCCAGTTCTGTTCCATATCTTCATCAATAATTTAGATAATGGCATAGAGAGAACACTTCTAAAGTTTGTGGACAATACCATGCTGGGAGGGGTTGCAAATACTTTGGTGGATAGGATTATAATTCAAAATGATCTGGACAAACTGGAGAAATGGTCTGAAGTAAACAGGATGAAATTCAATAAGGACAAATGCAAAGTACTCCACTTAGGAAGGATCTATCAGCTGCACACACAGAAATAGGAAATGACTGCTTAGGAAGTACTGTGGAAAGGGATCTGGGGGTCATAGTGGACCACAAGCTAAATATGAGTCAAAGTGTAACACTGTTGCAAAAAACCAAACATCATTCTGGATGTATTAGCAGGAGTGTTGTAAGCAAGACATGAGAAGTAATCCTTCCGCTCTGCTCCACACTGATTAGGACTCAACAGGGGTACTGTGTCCAGTTCCGGGCACCACATTTCAGGAAAGATGTGGAGAAACTGGAGAAAGTCCAGAGAAGAGCAACAAAAATGATTAAAGGTCTAGAAAACATGACCTATGAGGGGAGATTGAAAAAAATTGGGGTATTTAGTTTGGAGAAGAGAAGACTGAGAGGGGACATAACCTTTTATGTATTTGAAAATGATTACAAGGAGGGAGCAAAAAAATGTTCTCCTTAACCTCTGAGGATGGGACAAGAAGCAATGAGCTTAAACTGCAGCAGTGGCGGTTAGGTTGGACATTAGGAAAAACTTCCTAACCGTCAGGGTGGTTAAGCACTGGAATAAATTGCCCAGGGAGGTTGTGGAATCTGCATCATTGGAGATTTTTAAGAGCAGGTTAGACAAACACCTGTTAGGGATGGTCTAAATAATATGTAGTTCTGCCATGATTGCAGGGGACTGGACTAAATGACCTCTCAAGGCAGTCCTATAATTCACATTTTTCTGATTAAATTCTTCCTCCCAGCTGATATGTCTCAATTATTTTCAGCTTTGTCAAATTGGCCCTTTTAAAACACCAAGTACATATACTACTGGTTTGGACTTTGTTTGCACGTTATAATCATGTTATGACAAACCTTGGCAGGCTTATGCATTTTAAAGTTTACTTTTATTGTTTATGAGGTGTTAATTGTTTTTAACTATATTTCACTAAATGTTAGTGACTGCAGATTGGTGAAATTTAACAACATTTAGCACATAATACTATTTAATATTTAATTTTAAGCTATTAGTTGGGTTTGTTTTTATATAATTGTTTAGTTTTAATACAGTTTTTACATATAAACTACTACTATATAGGTTTTCACTTTCTCATAATTTATACTACAGATAAACAGATTTTTTGGATAAGAATGTTAATGGTTAAGCTTTATTTTATATTTACTGCTTTTTTGTGGTGCTGGGTTGGTTTTTGCTTCCAAAACACACAGCCATCTGAAAAAGAAAATATAACCTATTGTGGCTTCTCTTTGGAGCCTTTATGAGATTTTAATTAAATAGCATGTTTTATTTAATTTGTTTTACGATATACACTACATGTTACGTGGGAATGCACTTTCTTCTTATAGTGCAATCTTTACCCTTTATTTGCCATAAAATTGTTAGCCATATTAATTTTTATATGAAGTGCTTGTAGAATTTTCATCTACTCCTATCAAAGTGATAGCCTGATTATGTAGAGCCACATTAAGGTTTGGTGTTCTGAACACTTCTATTTTTGTGAGTACCCCTCCCCCTGTCTCAGTTTTCTTTCGCAGCCTTTTTAGCTGCTATTTTATTAATCCGGAAGGATTTAGAGTCTCTTCCTACTGTCCTGGTTCTGGCCATCCCTGTCATAGCCACAACCATATCTTCTAGTCCTTATTTTAAAAAGTGTTGAACTTCATAAAAACATTGAGGTCCTCAAATGATTAAATGCTAAAAAGCAAAGCCAGATAACACCAGCTACTTGGGTTCGACATAAGAGGGGGAAAAAAAAAAAAAGAGAGTTAGCAAAGACTACCCAGAAACATTGACAGCTTCTCAAAAAGTGTGTGTGTGTCAGTTTTTATAACTTTGACTGAAAGATTCAAAAGGATTTTTAGTGGTATTTTTTAAAAGGCAATTCATTTTAAACATTCAAAATGGGGTTTTAGACACTAGGAGTGTTTAGGTTCCTAAAACTTTGCATAAGTACACAGATGTATTTGGTTTTTTTTAATATTTTGCTTAATGTCCCTTGTGTTGCTCTAATTATTTTTTTAGAGAACTGTACCTAGATTACATTCCCTACTTGTACATTCAGAGGCAGCCAAATTCAAATGGAAACCCCTTTTTCCCCCTTAGTGATTTTGACTAAATTGTCCATACCACACATCCAAAGTTACACAGAAAACCTCTTCCTTTATTGTATATACATTTACTATACATCACACATTTTGGGATTGGCTTGGTTACTTTGTGGGAACCAATCCCAGTACTGCATGCTTTGTCAACTAACTGTGTAGGACTTATGCTTTTCCTCATCTCACATTCTGGGCTTATTTTGTCCACTGTTACCAGTTCCCTGGGTATTCACTCTTATCTTAGCTAAGATAGGCATTCTGTCTGATATATTACTAACCTATCAAAGCACAAACATTCTGTTTCCAGTTTGCTGTTCTGTTTACCTACTGTACCAATGCAAGACTCACCAGCACAGCACCTCCTGCTGGTCATCTTGGGAATTAGCTCTTTCCAGCCTTCAGAGTACCCTCTGCAGGCCAGTGTCTCACCTGCCACTGGCCCCATGTCCCTCCTGGACCCCAGAGGCCTTTTCCTCAGGGTTCTGCCCCAGCAGTACCCCCACACTCTGGGTCTTCCCTCCCAGGAGAACCCCCAACCCTCTAAACCCACCTTGCCTCAGTGGCTACTGCCAGTCATCATCTAGCCCCTGCTCACTGGGGCAGACTGCAGTGTAATGGACACTCATCATTGGCAAGGGGTTAGGACCTCCTGCCTTTGCCTGTCTCTGGGCTGCTCCTCTGCAGCACCAGTACCTTTGTAGGCCTTCACCAAGGCCTGCAGCCTGGGGTTTTACCAGGCTGGAGCTTCCGCACTCGTCCACCTCAAGTACCTTGCCCCCAGGCAGCTAGCCCTTCCCACTCCAGGACTAGAGTGAGACTCCTTGCTTCTGGCCCACAGCCCTCTTATAAGGGCCAGCTGGGCCCTGTTTGAGCTGGCCACAGCTGTGGTCAGCTACTCACTCAGCTTCCCCCAGCTGGTCTCACTCCTCTTCCCTCACTACAGCCCTTTCCAGGGCTGCTTTTACTATTGGCTCCCCAGGGCAACCCTCTCCCAGGGCTGTTTTAATCCCTTCAGGGCTAGAGCGAGGTGACCACCCCGCTACACCTCCCTAATCCTGTCTCCCAAGAAATAAGGCCACATCCATGTCTGACTCATGTCAAGCCAGGCCTACAGTGTTATAATATGGGACTTCACTTCGTCAACGAACCCGGGTGCGCTTTCCTGGGCCCAGTGAATTTTAGTGCACTAAAGCAAAGATGTTTTTTCCCAAGAATTGGCATCTATTGTTTAAATATCAATATAGTAAAAGTTCTGTATCCTGTCTTCTGGATGTAATTTAGCATGCTTCCTTTTGAATACTACGTAAAATATCCTTTTTGGAGATAAACAAGAATGATGTAAGCTAGTGCTTTCCCCCTTTGTTGCACATTATTCACATTCCTTAGAGTTCCATAGTAGGAAGAAATCTCAGTAGTGCCTCATTGTTCAAAGAACATTCTTTTCATTATTTAAAATAATCTGAACACTGGGATGCCCAATGTTTGATTCTTTTCTGCCATCAGGGCTATTGTCGGTGTCTGCAGCATGTTGAAGGTCCTATATGTAGCAGATGCAAACCACTTTACTGGAATCTGGCCAGAGAAAACCCTGATGGATGTACAGGTAAGATTTCGTACATGCATTTCTTCAGGTCATCAAAGATAGTTAAACTCTTTTTATCGATCTTCGTCAGCTATAATTAGTGACACAAACCTTCTATGTTGGTTATTGTATCGTAACAGCAGATTTTTCATACTGCTGACATTTGGTACCAAATTACCCATGATTCTTACACTTGTTTTCAAAACTCAGACCCTATCCTGGCACCAACATTTGATGATGATGTCCCAAATTCTGCTCTCAGTTACATTGGTATGAATCAGGTGCAATCCCATTGTGACTTCAAAGGCGTTATGCAGACTTTACACCATTATAACTTAGAGCAGAATTTGCCCAAGAGTTTGGAGAAAATGTTCTTTCTCCTCTGATAGTGTATTCTCCTAAATTATCAAGGGTGAGAAAGCATTCTTATTGGCTTCACAATTTGCACAGCCTACCGTTGTTTATGTCTAAGTAAGATCAGTGTGACAGCTGCTGTTAGTGAGGATGTGGTGTACCATCTGTTTTTAAATTGCAGAGCAACAATTTTATTTTTAAAGTCCCACTTCTTCCGTATGTTTGTCTTCTAGTGGATTGCTTCACAGCAACCTCCCAATGGTTGGAAAGATGAGATATATAGCCAGCTCTAGAGCTACCACCACTGTCTTTACAGCACTGAATCCAGATATAGCTCAGTCTGTATCTTCTCCTCAGGGACAGTCACATCACCTCTCCATAGTCCCAGTGTCAGTAGGGGCACTTCCATGACTGCACAATGCACCTATGGCAGCAAAGATGGTTCCTGTGATATTTGTCTCATTTCTATTTCATGAAGCATGCTGTAATTGTCCCAAAGGGTAGCACTGCAAAATAAGGAATAGTCAATCACTCTGGCAGAAGGAGCTTTTTCTCTCGCCACATAAGTACCTCCAACGATCAGAGCAATATCATTCTTTGTTCTGTGTAGAATTCCTCAATCTCAATTCAAGTTTGTCTTTGTCAAACACAAATTGGAATATTTCAGACCAGTGTGTGGCTGGTAACTCCCAGTTATGTACGGGAGTAAAGGACACAAGAAGCCCTCACCTTTCTCCCTTTCCTTTTCCTCTCCCCTCATCCCATTATGCTCCTACAATTCAGGGACTGGCCATAGCTGTATTTCCTGTGCTTTCCTGAGGGAAGGGCTTGCTCTGTGCTAGCATCTTCTGGAGTGCAAGGCATCAACAATGTGGCAGTAGGGAGGTAGTGTCATAGCCTGGCCTTACTCGCTTTCTGCTCTCACACTTGCCAAAAAGCAGTGTATTCTGTACCACTGAGAAGTAGGTGTTCCTCCTTCATGTCTTAGAACTCCAGAAGGCAGTGTGAATTCCAGAGGAAAATTCACATTAATGCTCAGTGAATCGCTATTTCAGATTCTGTTGCTTTTGGTCTAAAGCAGAGGTGGGCAAACTACGGCCCGCGGGCCACATCCGGCCCACAAGACCCTCCTGCCTGGCCTGGGAGGTTAGCTCCCGGCCCCTCCCTCGCTGTCCCTCCTCCCCTGCAGCCTCACTGTGCCGCCGGCACAATGCGCTGGGTGGCCGGGCAGTGCAGTTGCAGAGCCGTGGCTTGACCCGGTGCTCTGGGTGGTGTGGCTGTAGCGCCGCCAACCACTGGTGCTCCAGGCAGTGCGGGACAGGGAGCAGGGGGGGTTGGATAGAGGGCAAGGGAGTTCGGAGGTGTGGTCTGGGGTATGGATGGGGCAGGAGTCCCGGAGGGGCCATCAGGGGACAGGGAACAGGGGGGTTGGATGGGGCAGGAGTCCCAGGGGAGCCGTCAGGGGTTGAGAAGCGGGGGGATGGTCGGATAGGAGGCAGGGGCTGGGCCATGCCTGGCTGTTTGGGGACACAGCCTCCCCTAACCGGCCCTCCATACAATTTTGGAAACCTGTTGTGGCCCTCAGGCCAAAAACTTTGCCCGCCCCTGGTCTAAAGGCTTCCTAGGAAGGCGAAATTCAGGTCAATGTGTCTGTCTTCACAGAGTGCCAATGTGATGTGACGGGAACACTAAGTGGAGTCGGAGAATGTCAGCAGGTAAAGAGAAATTAAGGTTGCATAAAAAGGAATTATTTTAACACTCGGTCAGGTAGAATTCTAGAAATGGTTATTGTCCTTGTATGGACAAATAACTGGTGACATTCCAGATATATTCTATAAAACTTTCCCTGCACGGTTTTTAGGGTCTCGAGCACATTTCCTTTAGACTGTTTGTTCAAGGTGACAGATGGCAATAGTAATATCCTGAAAATATCTTCTTTGTTCTGGTCAGGATTTTTTCCCCTTCTGAATAAGAAATATTGAACAAAAAGTTGAAACCATCTTGATCAAATCATTTTCTCCGCAGAAGAATGGTGACTGTCATTGCAAGCCTGATGTTTGTGGAGGTTCCTGTGACACTTGTGAAGCTGGCTATTATGCTCTGGAAAACAGGAATTACTTTGGGTGTCAAGGTAAAATGGAAAATGAGTGTTTCTAACAGAGTAGTTACACATGGTAAATAAAATGTCTTTAAAATCCCAAGGGTCACATTTTCAGAACCAGGCCTCTGTTTGAACACTAAACCACCCGTATGTGCATTTTTTTACACTATCACTTGTGAGTGCATGTCATAAATGTAGAAGTGCAAACCCCAGTTTTAGTGTGCAGACTGAGCTCATTCATGAGCAATTAGTTTTGCTCCTGAATATTCTGTCATCTTCCTTAAGGCTCTCTGCACCAATTAAATCACCTATTTCCATCTAAAGGGACAGAGAACAAGGCACTTGTTTCTATAGCATACAGAGCCTCTCCGACAAAGGCTGATACCTTTCCTACTCCCCACTTGGAGGACGTTTAAATGAAGTGGAAAGCCCTGTGAAGTGAAGTGAAGACCTAAATATCACAATTAAATAGACTTTAAAACAAGATATTTGAAAATTATTTTTCCTTTTACTTTCCTTTCGGGACCTTAGATCAGGGTTATTTGTTTCTTCTGATGCCTATAAAAACTGCAGTTCCATGGTGTGCTTAGCTGTTTGTAATGTCATCAGCTGCTGCAGGAAAACCGTGAAATGCTGAATTCAGATCCTAGCAGACTGTAAACTGCTTCCCCCCCATCCCGAGATGTACTTGCATGTCATTTTAAGCCTTTTCTGTTGGGGCCTAGCCCAAAATATGTTGAAATTGCTGGAAACATCCCCGTAGACTTCATTGGGATTTGGATCAGTCCCTTAATGATTTGAGATTTTAAAATATATTTTTAGATCATTTCAGTTCTTTAAGCAATCCCTTCTTCAGTGTATGGAGTTATAAATTATGGCCAAAATGATCAAACCTAGATGATAAAAGTAAAGTACCTAAGTAAAAGTGGTCTGATTGTCAAAGGGTTGAGCACCTAAAGTTTCCATTGATTCCAAGGAGATTTATGGGTCCTCAGCGCATCAGAAAAATAGGCCACTTATATTTTGATGTGTATGTAGAGTTAAGAACCTTGAAGCATTCGGCTTTGCATTTTTTGACCTAGATATACTTTTAAGGATGTCCTTAATTTGTGACTGAAGTCCTGTTTGCTGTATCAAGTCCATAGTTTATCCAGTATTTTTTCAAAAATTATGTATATACAGGTATATGATTATATACTGTATATAATTTTTGTACCACAAATCAAAATATTGTGGTAGCTGTCCCTCAAAAATAAACTCTGTTTTGTATTTTACATGCATTTGTTCTTTATTTTCTTAAAAAATAAACTGCCACTGTATTCCCACTGCATGCTTATTTTAACCATCATTATAGAAATCCGTCCCATTGAATAGAAAAGATGAATGCTTATATTGGTAAACCTTAATCACAGCAAACAGTAAGTGTGGCTTGTGTTTACTATTTAATATTTTGACCAGGAAAAGAACCCCTCATGAGAAACTAGAAATAACTGAAATGTGTACAACTGTATCAACATTTGTTTCAAAATCTCACAAGGGAGTCTGAAGGGGGAAATTTGCATTGCCACTTAATGGTTCTCAGCCTATTTACCATTATGGGCGGCATATGCAGCCCGCAACATGTTATGTGGGCCGCATCCAATACTACCTGTACGGCCTTGAGGATGTCACGTGGGCTGCAGCTGTGTGCTGATTAGGCCACAGCTTGAGAACCACTGAATTAGAGGAAGTGAGGTGTGCTTTCTGGTAATGTTTATTACATTTTCTGATGAAAAATGAGGCTTCTGTTCTATACCTGATAGGCTGCCAATGTGATGTCGGAGGATCTGTCAATCTTGTGTGCAGCGAGCCATCAGGTGCCTGCCAGTGCAGAAACCACATAGTGGGAATGACCTGTCAGAAGTAAGTCTTGCTGAGACCTTTAGGCTACGTCTTCACATTTAGTTGGGGTGTGATTCCCAGCTTGCATAGACGTATTCGTGCTAGTCCTGCTTGAGTTAGCCGTGGTTGCACAGGCAGCGGCGAGCCCTGAGCACAAACCCGCTCGGACCCCTGGGGTACGTACTTGGGACATCAAGCCCCGCCCACCACTTGCCACTGCCCGTGCTACCAAGGCTACACTACTGTTTATAGTGAGCTAGCTGAAGTAGATTTAATGTATGTCTGCACAAGCTGGAAATCGCATCCCAGCTCCAAGTGCAGACGTAACCACAGTTCATGCTTCAAAACAATCGTTTAAAACTGCCCAGGATTGCTTCATTTTTTTCCACATGTTTTGTTGATAAATTAGCTGGTAGGTTGGTCTCATTACTCACAAGTGGTGAGGTAACACATGAATTTGTCAGATGACCCAAAACACAGTTACTTCCAAAATGATATTTGAGGGGCAGTCAGCAGTTGTAATTGTATTTTGTTGGTAACAGTATGACTGCTGACAGGGAGGTGTTACAATGTTTTTATATGGAGAAATTCAGATATTCAGAGAAAATAAATAGCTCCTCCATGTTTGTTTTTTCTTTATGAAAGGCCTGAAAAGAACCACTTTTTCCCTGATTTACACCACGTGAAGTTTGAGATCGAAGATGGTACCACTGCGAGTGGAAGAGGCATTTGGTTTGGTTATGACCCCCAGGAATTTCCTGGCTTTAGTTGGAGAGGATATGCACGGATGTCTTCCATACAAGTACGTCATTGATTCAATGCTGCTGGATGAAAATGCGGCCGTTGGGGCTTATGTCTCCTTAATATTGCTACCTGAATGTAAAGTCATGAAGGAGGTCAAAATAAAGTATGCCCTTGCTACTACAGTGGGTGAGAGACAGGAGCATACTTCAGTAGGCTTGACATATTTGCATTGTAACAAATATGGCCTGTTGATTGTTGAATAAAGCAGCAGCATCCAATCAAGAATGTGACTGTGCATGAATATTACAGTCTTGTGATTGTTTACAAGTCAGTTTATCATGAGCAGAGTCCAAGTGAGTAAATCAGAGAAAGAAAGTGTCCATCATCTGGTGTGTCTAGGGCAGGAATTAGAAGATTTGCACTGAATTCAGAGCAAAGGAATTAACAGTTATAAAACAGTAAATTTAAGCAATAAAGACTAGTTGTTCAGTGTCCTGGAATGTGTGCCTCTGTTATTAAATTGGTGCAAATTAGATTTACAGTTCTTAGAAAATTTATGTCCAGCTTTGGTAGGGTATCTGAGGACCAATTGGGCAACCATAAACTGAAGGGTAAGTACATAACCGTTGGCCAAGTCATTATTTTCATTTTTCCTCTTCATTAGTCACTCTTTGTTCATTTTTTTTCACTCTGGGGCTCTTTTTGTTAACTTTCTGAAATCACCCACATTCACAAAAGCTACTCTTTGAAGATCTGATTTCTTAACTTCCACTTTACACTGTCCTGCTTTTGTTTCATATCCACTTGACATTTTATGAAGAAGGTAGTGGAATTGCCAGGATGGGCAGGGATGCTATCCCTAGCCTCTGTTTGCCAGAAGCTGGGAATGGTTGATAAGGTATGGATCACTTGATGATTACCTGTTCTGTTCATTCCCTCTGGGGCACCTGGCATGGTCCACTGTCGGAAGACAGGATACTGGGCTAGATGGACCTTTGGTCTGACCCAGTATGGCTGTTCTTATGAATAAGTTAGACCCATATCCTGTAAATACATATGTGCATAACTTCACTTGCATGAGTAAATCTATACATTTATGCAACTATTTGTAGGATCTGAGCCTTAGATAGTTGTATCCTTGTAGGACAGCTGAATTACCTGCACACTCCTTATATCAAAGGGCATTCTGGATTTTGACATAGCTTACCCATGTCTTGCAGGGAAATCAAACAGTTATCCCAAAATTTCTTTGGGACTGACACATTGTTACATGATATAATAATGCTACAACTTTTGTTTAAGGAGACAATCTAAAAGCTTACAGTGTTGTCATTCAGTTGAAATAATTAGTCAGTGTGTGTCCTTAGCAGGAGCTGCTAATGCACTGTCATGCCACTAATGTGTTTTAATATACTTCAGTTTGACATCCAAATTTTAAAATGTTGGCCTAAGCAACTTACCCAAGTCTGTGCCAGACCTTGGTCTAGCACCCCCCCCCGCCCCCACTTTACTTTAAACACAAGACAGTCCACCCTTCCCCACATGTATCTTCCTTCTGTCTCTTCACTCTTGATTTCCTGTCTATGCTCTCAAACCTTCCCATCATGTCTCAAACACTATTCTGTCAGTAAAGCTTCAGGCTTCTTTTCCATCTGCCTTTTCTCTATCAAATATATATTCTTTTGATATTTCCTCTTCTGCTTCTCTCCCAGCCTCAGTGCTCTGAATGATCACTCTCCTCCCTTCAAAATAGTTGTAAAAGCTTTTCCTATTTTTCCATATTTTCTGTTGAACTTTCCTTTCTGCTCTCCTATTTCCTTCTGCCCTCTGTTATACTTAAAGTATTTGTATACGTGGCCTCTATAGCTCTCCCATTTCTAGATTCCCTTCTGCTCTCCTGCTTTCCTTTTTATTTTAATAAAGGGGAGAGCTATATACAAATACTCTTGTTCTCTAATGATGACCAATAAGCACATGCTCTGAAAATGGCGTGTAAGGCCTGTCCTGGTGGCATTAGCCATTAGCTACCTTTCAGAGATTAGAGAAGGTGAGGTCTTAGAAGGGGCAACCCTACTGGGTGATCTTTGTTCTGGAAGGCAGGGGAAGTGGAACGTGTGTGTGCTTGAAAGGGAGAACAGACCGAGAAGGTGGTGGTAATATAAGGGAACAGTTCCCTGGGCATGTTGAAAAGAGGGAGAGAGAGAGGCTTAGGAGGTGTGAACCATGAAGAGAGGAAGCATAAGGTAGAATGGAGGAACAAGGCAAGGGGAACCCTTGAGGTCATGCTAAGTCTGTTCATTTGCTATTCCACCACCAGTCACTGAACCACTCTGCCTGTCTGCATAAGTCTCCCACTCTGCTGCTACTGCTGTGCAAGCTTTACGTAGATAATGTGCCGTGTGAGTTGTCTTCTGGGGGCAGCATTGCCAGTCAGTGGCTGAGAAGAGGCACTTGGTTCCAGAAATGTCAGTTCATCTGAAGGGCAAAAATATAACCAGAGCCACCATGAATGTAACAGGCTAGGAGGTTTGCTGGGGATCAGAAGAAAGTGCAATGACATTCTGAGACTTCTGTGTGCTTTTAGAATTTTGTGTAGGATCCAGGACTTGGATGGGTAATTCTGGGTTATTATCCTGGAATCCAGGAATCCAGGCAACCCTTGTTACAATACATCTGCTTTAAGGCATTGTGTGAGCAATTGCAGGATTCCAACAAAGCACTGTCCACCATTCACAGCCTAGTGTCAACATGCACCTTTAATTCTGCTTTTCCAAGACTAGCTGGGTAAGACACTATTCAATATCAGTGTTTTACCTCAGCAGAGTGTTTTGTTCTATATTCTTTCGTATGCTACCATAACTTTTCTTTCCTGTTATGGAGTTTGTCCTCGCTAAATGGTTTCTATAACTTTTCTCTCTTTGGGTGGTAGTATGTTAAATAATTTACTTTCCTTTCTTCCTTTTTTTTCTCCTTCTTTTTATTTTTCCCAGCCAGAGGTGGTTGTGCCTGTCACTGTGACTTCCTCTAAGCTCTTCCACCTAGTACTCCACTATGTCAGCCTGGTTTCAAAGAGCTCTAAAGGGAGGATCTCAGTTGCTGAGGGGAAACATTTTGACACTAATTATACTTGTAAGTGAATTAATTTTCTTGTTAGGCTTGCCTGTCTTCGCCCATCATACACCAGAATCGCTGTTTCTGTACATATTTGTCTGTATATGTGCGTGTGTTTATTTTCTCTAGAAATTTAGCATTTTGCTTGCATGGCTTCTAACTGTTTATCTATTTGGCACTTTATGGCTGTTTGTGTTTATTAACTTCCATTTTACAGAATGAAGTGAGGATAACTCTGAATGTGGAAAAATCAAACCTCTACTTATTTCATGTTATCTTGAGATATATTAACCCTGGAATTGAAATGGTATCTGGCCGCATAACTGCTTACCAATCTCGGTCTGAAACAGGTAGGTAAAACGTAACGGCAGAAGAAAGCAGATGACTCAGTGTTAGATCAGAGAAGCATTTTCATACTTTCAGCCAAGTTCAACTGATAATGTCATTTTAAATGTATTGTTTTTAACAACTTCGAGTGCTATGTGTTTTTCTAGTGTACTTTGCTGTGACTAATGCTGCCTGTTTTTGCATGATGCCTATTGATTTCATTATTAATATTTTTTTAGATGTCTAGTTTACCAAATTTAATATTTTCACTACTGACATAGTTGGTTCATACTGACAGTTAGGTGAAGCTTTCAGCAAGTTTAACAGGACTCAGTTGCTTTTCGATGCTACAAATAATATTTGTATTCAAAAGCTGCTTGGCTTCTGTCTTCACGGAGTGACTAATATTTAACAATGGGTCCTGATCCACAAATGTTGGATCTGGTTACAGATGTCACCAGAATTTGGAGTGGTTGGTTTTGGTTCACGCCATTATGGAGATAACAATTCCAGATCCTCTGTGTGTGGGAGGGGTAGAGGCTAATTTTAGCGCCATAGTGTGAGCCCGAATCTGTAGACCCAGGCTCTGATACTCACTGCTGCAGAGGTTGTTTTTGCCATGCTGCTGTACTCTTAGAGACTCTGTGTGGCGACACAGCCGCACAGGCTGTGTTAATTGGGCAGGGAGATGAGAGCCAAAAGAAAATACAAAGGGTCCTGTCTGTGATCAGTGGTTTCAATAAAGAATGCTCTCTAGAGTCATTGCAATTGACTCCCATTTCTTCTCTTCCATGAGGGACACTGCAGCTATGGTATTTCTGTATTTTAACTCTGTACAAAGGAACAGAAGTCCTCTTATGTTACAGTTAGTAACTAAAATTGTAGATGCTTATCAGAACCTCTTGAGTCTGCAGAATTTGGCTGAAAATCACATGAGAACAGGCTGTCTCCTAAAATTTCCATTACCTGCTGCTTTGCGTCAACTGAAAATTCCACAGTGTTGGCCCTTTGTTGTCTTTATTAAAGCAGTGCGAGACAGATGGAACAAAAAATAAGGGAAAAGGAAGGAAATGTTTCAGAACTTTCCCAAGCTGTGGCAAAAGTTCAGGGGGAAATAGAGGTGTTTCCTATTTTTCTAAATCACTTCACTTGAGCCTAGTGAGAATGAAGAGGACAATAATCACATAGATCTATGGCTTACTATGTACATTATGTGGTGTATTCTTAACGCATGCTGAAAGATCAGTGTTGATCAGTTGTTGTCAGTCTGATTTTAGTGAATGAAAGCATTGGTCTTATGCCTTGAGAAAATTGAGTCATTTGACATAATCTAATATTATTATTAATTTATTTTTTGCTGTCAGGGGCTACTCAGAGCAAAGACATTGTCTTCCCACCCAGTAAGAAGCCGGCTTTTGTCACTGTCCCAGGAAACGGCTTTGCAGATCCATTTTCACTTATTCCAGGAACATGGATTGTCAATATTATGGCAGAGGGAGTCCTCCTGGTAAGAAAATGACTGAGACAAAATATTTTAAGTTTTTGAGAGTAGAATTTATTTGGGAGAGTTTGAGAGAGAATGAAAGGACCACCTCAGAGTTAGGTGCCAGGAAGATCCCTGTAAAGGACATGAAACTCAATAGTACAGGAGAGCACAGTGTCATTCTGGAATAAAAATTGTGAAATTTTACAATTCTGCATTTCACTTCTTTTTCTCTTATTTGAATTTCACCTGCCCTTGTTTTGTATGTATCAGACTTTTATATATATTTAGACTGTGCCTCTCTAATGGATGTACTTTTTAAAAAAATTCACAGGTGCTTTTACAAAGCTGTAATCATCACGTTTTGGCCCTATCCAGATGTCTTATCCAAAATCTGTGTCAGTTATAATTTGAAACTCTTTCCACAGAGTTAGAGCCCAATTCTGAAAAAGCCCATAAGTGTCACTTCTCTCATGATAGCAATCCAAGCTTTCATGTGTTTGATGGATCAACCCCTTAATTATTGATGAAGGTCCTATGACAGGGAATTCTCTCAGAGAAAATATGAGGAACTCCTCCTTTAATAAGTTGTTTTCTAAATGCTGCAACCTCCTTCCACTGCCTACAAAATTGGCAAACTATCCATCATAAAGATTCAGAAGTTAGTGCAAAGTATAACACAGGCAAAATGTTTCAAGTGATCACTTATGAAACACCCAAACTGTATATAATCACAATGAAATCATGCCAAAATCAACTTGTATTTTTAAACATTTTTTAGCATGAATCAGAAATGAACACCTTCAATCATCAAGCCCATGACTGTACTAAAATATATGGAATAGACTACATAATGTCTAGAGTACTATTAAACCTTGTTTCTTATCTATAATGGCAATATTTATTAGGTTTTGATGTCTGTTCTGTCCATAATTTTGAAAGGGGACTTGCTGATTGTCCTAACAAATCATATTATTTATTTTTATAGTAAAACTTCAATAAATAAAAATTTAAAATCAAATAAACATCAGTATCTAGATTAAAATTGATAGATCAGTAGAGCCAGAGTTTTAAAATGTGCCTTCTTTTTATGCCTGTTTGACTTCACTTAATTCACTGAATTTGTATGCATAATCAGTTTGGTGCGCATAGGAGAACCCTATTTGCATATGTTAGTCAAGCACAAATGTTTTTGTGCATGTAAATTCAACATCTTGCATACACAGGTGAATAGTGTGCAGAAGCAATTGTGTACATAAAGTGTTTATGTAACCCATGCTTAAACCATGTGACATTCTGTCCTCCTCTAGTGGTTTGACTGCACAGAAATTTGAGAGTCAGCTGCAGCCGTGAGCTGAGAAACCTGGGTCTCTTAGCTCAGTGGCTCTCATCCCTTTCCAGACTACTGTTCCGCTTTTAGGAGTCTGATTTGTCTTGTGTACCCCCAGGTGACACCTTACTTAAAAACTACTTGCTTACAAAATCAGATATAAAAATACAAAAGTGTGACAGCACACTATTACTTAAAAATTGTTTACTTTCTCATTTTTACCATATAATTATAAATTAAATCAGTTGGAATGTACACATTGTACTTACATGTTAGTGCACAGTATATAGAGCAGTATAAACAAGTCATATGAAATTTTAATTTGTACTGACTTTGCTAGTTTGTTTTATGTAGACTATTATAAAACTAGGCAAATATCTTGATGAGTTGATGTACACCCGGAAGACCTTTGCATACGTTTTAGAGATGTACATTTTATAATTTTCTGTGTGCTCTTGTATGAATCACATTCTTTGTTTTTAGGATTACATGGTGCTGTTACCTAGTGATTACTATGAAGCGCCCATCTTACAATTACAAGTTACAGAGCCTTGCACCTATTCAGGACGTGCTACGACAGATAAGTTAGTATATACACTTTATAATAAGCTGATTACCCTGGACTACTTTAATGATTTTCCTTTAATGTTGTAATTGGTAATTATGATATCACCATGTTTTGCTTTGTTTTAAAGCTGCTTGCTTTATCAGCATTTACCACTAGCCAGATTTTCCTGTGTCCTCGGTTCAGAGGCGACACATTTCTTGCTTGGTGGAGAGTACAGAAAAATAGCTGTCCGACAGCCAACCCCAGAGCATCCAGTGATGTCCCACATCAGTGGAAGAGAGGTCAGATTCCTGTATACATACTAACAGATACTAATTATAGTCATGTTTGTATTGCCAATTGTAAATTAGCTAATTGTAAATTTGTTGGGATCAATTTCTCTGCAAATTCATAGCGAGTCCATTAGCCTCCATGAAGTTACTTGGGATTTATAGAAGTGTAATTTATGGCATGTCTATACGGGCCTGCAGTTTGGACTAAAGGGACTACATTAGTGCGAGCTAGGGACCTTTAAGTTTGCACCCGCAGCATCCATATGGGGGAATTACAGCACTGCACTTTTGTGCACACTACCTACTCATGCCCCATTAGTCCAAACTGCAGGCCAGTGTGGACATGCCTGAAGATCAGAATCTGGTTCATCGACTAATATCACACATGGCTGCAATAAATATACAACTGTGATGTAAGTGAATGCTTTAGTCTATCAAAGGTCAAAAGGTTTTGTAAAGAATCCTTCACTGAAATCCCTCAGCTAATTCATGTACTGTCAAACTGTCTGTTTTAGAAACAAATTGTATCATTGAGCAGTAACAATAACACACAAAAGTAATGTAAAATTTAGCATTTTGTGATTTCTTAGATATATATATGTACATCTGTGTACATTTGTTTTATTAATGGTTGCATTTTTTAAAAAAAATCAAAGAAGCAGAACAATTATGCCAGAGTATATCCATTAAAACAGGGTCACATGCTTTATCATATAAAGTTTTGTAGTAGTACATTATTGAAAAAATATAACACTAACCTATATGATCTAATTATGTACATGGGAACAACACATAAAGATAATGACTCCTTTTGTCTCCTGTTAATATCCCCTGGCACAGCTCATTCTTGAAAATCTGTGTTGAAGCAGGAACAGTCAAACACCAAAAGCCCTGATCCTTCTAACACTTATACATGTTCCTAGCTTTAGCCATGTGAGTTCTCCCATTGAAATCAAAATGACTAATCACATAAACGGATTCATATACATACTTAAGTGTTCACAGGATCAGGGCCTAAGGGAATACTGATGAAAATGCTAACGTTCAGAAGAATTATACTGAATTCAGCAACAATAGAAGGTGTAGCTGTATAACACTTTTCATGCCAGTATCTCAATAAATACTCAAATTTTAAAATTTTTCAAGTTGTTTGCTTAGGACTCCAAGGAAAACTTCATGCTTCAGAAAGTGCTGTTGGTTATTTATTAGATAACAACCTTCTTCTCAGCCCAGCATTTTGTAAGGAGAACTGGAGGCTTTGTCTTTCAGTTGAGACATAAAAACAGTATTGACCTGGCATTAAAAATTCCATGTGGAGAGGAATGATGATAGCCCCATGTCCTGGCAAAATTTCGAAAAGTACATTCTACCTATAAAAATTCTTTCTCCTATTATGTCTACTGGATAGAGTAAGATTCTTTTGTCCAAAACTGTCATATAATATTCCTGGCACTAATATAAGGGCAGGTGTTTCCAGAGATGGCTGCATTTTGGTGGCAGGCATAGTAATCTCTGTATACCGCAGTTTTATTTCTGAAAAGCAGCTTAATGTTGTGAAAAGTAATATATAAATTGAGTGATTTTTTTCCCCAATGATGCTAAGCTTATTTTCTTGTTGAATCTCCAATAGGTTGATTTACAACTGAGACTGAACATTCCCCAAGTCGGTCGCTATGTGGTAGTTCTTGAATATGCTAATGAAGATGATCAATTATACACTGCTGAAGTGATAGTGAACAGTCCTGGGCCTGTCCTGAAGGCCAGAGTGAACATATACAGCTGTAAATACAGGTAGGGATTTCAGAAATAATTATAGAATGGTTAAATTATCAGGTGGAATGGAATTTTATACTTTTTAATCAAAGATTTCTTTGTAATACATGTAAATTGTAGTGTATAGTTTGTTTTATTTTCTAGGGTTTTTAAGTTACTATCTGATCTGTACATTTGAATTGTGCAGTTTATATTCCTTCTCTTTATCTAGGTTTTTATACCATGCTCCATACCATGGCATATGTGCATTTAATATTACTATTACTTCAGTTAACTGGGCACTGTATCTTCACATAAAATGTTGCATCTTGAAATTTAGTTATAAATCTTTATGAATTATTAAGCACAGAGTCCCATGAGCCACACATCCTCCATATATGCATTATCTCTCCATGTGAAATGAAGGCTGCACTGCCCCTGTAGAACTTATCAGGAAAAGTTAATACAGCCAATACAGATTCTAGGCCAATATGTACAGCCAACAGACTGTAAAGGAATGGCTGCCTTTTGAATTAAGAGTGACGAGGTAGCATTTTGTTGTCTATTGGTACAAGGCTGCCAGGTGGTGGTGTGTAAGTGTTGGTCGCCCAGAGCCCTGCAGACTCAGGTTCTAGTTCTCTGGGTCCTCAGAGCTAGCTCGAAGAGAGCTAGTGCATGTCTGTCTATATAGCTGGGAAGCACCCTTTCAGCTGCTGTGTAGACGTACTCATAGATGTAACCCCTAATGCTTGTCTTATTAAATTGTATCATACCTAGTTACGGGCAATAGGGGCTTGATGGTGCCGTAGTCCTATGCAAAGGCTTCCCGCTCCTTCTCTACCCCCTGGGCTCCCCTGAGAAGCCTTCTGCATAGGAGTAGGACCCTCATAGATTGTAGCTCCAAGTACAGGAGTATGGGAGGAACTGTGTACCTGATAATGTCCCCTCCCCCTACAAACTCCGGCTCCACCCCGCTCCAAACTACTGGCCAGCAGAGCTGTGTGAGCATACAGGAGGAGGAATATGCTACACTCCAAAAAGTGGTGTATTACATTTCTTCCTGTCCCTCAGCAAGGCAGCAACCCTGCACTCCTCCTGTGGTGGCACAGCTCCACATCAGCCCTACACAAGGCTGATCGTAAAGCTTTCTGTGTGTGAGCAGGTACTCACAAAAGCCTAGCCCTATTGATGTTAGTCAGTACGGGTCCAATTCCACCACACTTGCTCCTGTTGAGTAGCACCTTACTGTACAAACCGCCCCCTTAAAATCTAGGATCAGCTAGCCTTTGTGCGCGTGTTCGCGGCTGTTCTATGCTGCAGGCTGTGTGTGGCAGTAGAATGCAGCAGCTTTCTTAACTACTGAAGAATGTTGGCTCCTGAAAGAGTGTTTACTAAGTACATTGTTACCTGCAAGGCCCTTCATTTTCGGTTTTTATTCTGTTTAAAATTTCCTGGGAATTCATCAGTGTTTATTACAAAAATTAAAAAAAGGGTGAAAATTGGTGCAAAAAAACTGACTTCATGGTTTTCTGAGTACATGTCAGGGTTAATATTGGGGTACAGGAGGAAAGAAAAAAAGCAACAAATGGAGAAAAGTAAGAGTACTTCTTCCCTGGCTTCCCACTCCAGTAGGAGAGATGGCAGCTTGGTAACCTGGATGGACCTCAGCGGGACTCTGGCTCCCTACTCTGGAATCAGAGATGGTGGGGGTTGGTAACCTGGGCAGACCCCAGGTGAACCCCCAGACGTAACTACCCGCTTCAGGAGGAGAGATGGTGGCTGAGTAACCTGGTGGTTTAAGTAACCGAGCCACCATCTCTCCTTCCGGAGCAGGCCCACAGCAGGCCTGAAAGCCGAAGAGGTGAAGAAGGAGAAGGTGTCATCTCCTCAGGCTGCTGCCTCTGTCTCATCCACTTCTGGGCCTGCTTCAGAAGGTGGGAAGTCAGAGCAGTTACCTGAGCTGTTCAGGTCACCAAGCCACCATCTCTCCTTCTGGAGCCGGAAGCCGGGTCCCGGGAGTTCTGGTACTTCTTTTTTTAGGACTCAAGCACTAATGTATACATACGCCTGCATGTATGTGTGTGTTTGTATCTTCCACTACATTGCCTTGCTTTAACAGACACCCTTGTATTTACATTTAGACTAACTGATTATTAACGTAACCATATCTATCTAATGTAATGTATTGGATTTTCTTACCATAAAGAGTATTTTCATGTAGATCAGTTGTCCAAAATTATGGTGAAATTCATTAAAAAACAAATAATAGCTTTTGTAAAACCCAGAGAATTATTCAGTAAAAAAAAACAGCATAAAATGAAAGGTCTTGCTTATCTAGCATGTTACAGAGCACTAAAGCTGCCAAAAATGACTAATGTTTGCTGCCCATTTCAAAGCCTGCATACAGTGATGATTCAAGTGGAGACTTGAACTAAAATCTGGGCTTGGGGCTATGGATAGAATATGCCAAAGTGGAAGCACTGCTTTACACATGACTTCTCTTGCTCCTCCCCTTTATTTGGTCTATCTGTTGAGATGCTGCATTTTCATCAGTGACTGAGGGTATTCATTGTCCATTATCCAGGAGAAAAAATAAACATGTTGGCACTAGCATGTGCAATACAAAATATGGCACTGGCAGGAGGCTAATTTTTAATTCTACTTTCTGCTGCAGCTTCCTTTGTCGCAGTGTTGTGGTTGATAATATGAATCGCATTGCAGTCTATGACCTTTTAGCTGATGCAAAGTTACATCTTAAGGCATCAGTGATAAATTTTCTTCTGGTAAGTTTCTTCTTGTAATACTTTTCCCAGGAAATAAAGAGAGACTCTTTTCTCCTTTTTTTATATGCTTTGTGATGATTTTTTAAATGGTGTATTTTAAGTGCTTGAGGATGGTGATTAGGATACAGTTTGAGGATTGCTAGGATTCATACAAGCTCAATTTCAAAGTGTTAAAAAAATTCTCCTTTCTTGGCAAAGGCATCACCAACATACTTCTGCTTTATTTTATTTCCCTAAATGTCTCCTGTATGTACAATTAAAGGAAGTATCATCTAGGAGCTTTCATACTTTATCAATGAGCTTATTTTTTTCTCCTTACCTTTTAATTTTTTTACTTCTGAAATTCTTCATGGGAATTTCCCAGCTCTCCCTCAGAGTTTCAGGTTGTGCAGGCTTTCATTTTTGAAACACAAGTGGCTTTTAAAAAATTTTTATTAGAAAACCTTTGCTGCCATCTTTTGGTCACATGAATAATTTTTCTTTCCTGGGCTGACTTTTCTTTTAAGTTGTTTCCTGTGTTTCTCATTTTAGAGATACAGGGCCAGATTCTGTTCTCTGTGAAAATCCAGTGTAAATCCAGAGCAGCTCCATGGATATGTCCAAGGAATGATAATAGAATCTAGCCTAAGATTGTTATATACAACATAGGATGCCAGTTGCTTTATATCCTCTTGTTGCAAGGCATTGTTCAGTGTTACCAAATACTGTCTGAAATCTCTGTTAGCTCTCAGTAGTGTCGACAAGATTCATATCCTAAAGATGTGGAATACCACCACCACCTGTTGGGCTGACTTAGATCAGAGGCTTTTTATCTATTTTATTTTTAATTCTATTAAAAAAAACTATACTACTTGCCCTATGTTTCTGAATACTTTCTTTAGCTGCAGAAAATGTGGTTTCCCAGTGCTCAAAGTGAAGACAAAAATGTATTTGTGCTTATGTGTGGGGGTGAGGAGGACACTCCTGACTGCCAGTACCATGCAGTTAATGCCCCAGCAGCTTAGGAGTTAAAGATTCAGGCAGGTCAGATATACCAAGGATTGAGATTCGAGAAGCAACACACAATTTTGGAGCACAGAGGGCTGGTCCAAATAGCAAAGGCAAACAGGCTTCTTGCAGTCAGAGTTCAATAAATAAAAAACTAAGGGCTTCTTGCAGCCTGTTTCCTTTTGTTTCACAGTGAGTCAAATGAGCTGTCCAAATCCAGACAGTGAGTAACTGTCAACAGTTCCCTTTATTACCCCCTCCTAAAGGTGTTATTCACTGCAGTGTTATTTGAGCCTAGCCCCATTCCACCACTGTCTGGGTTCCAATGATTCCTTACTCTGAGGACAGCATCTTCAATTGACTCTGCATATGGAAAGAAATTTTTAGCTCTCTACCCTCCAGAGTCTGTATTTCCCATTCACAAGTGCTAAAATACAGGCTGGGCTGTCCCAATATTTCTACAGTAGGCTGCTGCTGGCTTCTTTGCTGCTCATTTGGCATTTTTTGCTTCCTTTTTAAGTAGTTCATGCACAAATAAATTTTTTTTTCACTTTCATTTTTATCACTTTTCTTATGGGAGAAATTAAGTCAGGTTGCTGTACCATATGCCTGGAGACTAACTCTGAACACAGTGGGTGAAGTCCAGGACCCACTGATAGTGAGTTTTGCTATTGACTTCATTTTAGCAGCTGCTTCTCCCTTTTCACTGGGGCCAGGATTTCACCCTGTGTCCAAAAAGTCATAGGACAGCAAATGGGGGAGTTACGGCCTTTCCTTCCAAACTTGTGTGGTGTGCTTTCTGGACATCGCTGAAGATCTGCTCCTCTTAGATACTACAGTAATGGGGACTATGTAAATACCAAAGCACTTCGCTATTTTAAAAAAAATGCATTTATCTTCACAACACTCCTGTGAGGTAGGGAAGTTCTGTGACAGGGCAGAGGCTTGAACCTGGGTCTCCTAGTGTTATAGCTAGTTCCCTAACTACTGGATCATCTTTCCTCTTTGGGTCTGACCCCTTTATTTGCAGCTGACTAAAAAGATCACAGTGTTAACTGGGCATTGTACATTGTAATTGTGTGTGTTTTGCAGCACAAAATTTGCATTGTATCAGCTGAAGAATTTTCTCTAGAATATGTGGATCCTAAAGTACACTGCATAGCCACTTTTGGGAGCTTTCTTAATCAAAGGTAATTTGCATGCTTCCTTCCTTTTTTATGAAAGAGTCGTTGAAAAGGCAGACATATGCATTGAGTGGTATTTCAATGTCTTTATGACTGAAACTTTATTCTGTGACTCAGAGATGATTGTAGGCCAAGATATTACAGGGTAATATTTGATAAAAAGTTTGTGTTAATCTAGACAGTCTAGGATTTAGTTAATACCCTCAGTAGCAGATTCCTAGCCTGTCTGAACTACTGTATGCTAAACTACTGTATGCTAAACCTAAACAAGTGAATTTAACACCAGAGTGAGGAGAGTGAGGATTATACTGACTTGCTCTGGCCCTGATCCTGCAACTGGTAGCTTGTGGGCAGAGGCTGCTGTGCTATGGGAGAAATGTGATTATATAAAGTGCAGTATCCTGGATATCCAAGATGTAGAAATACATTGTTTCTACCTGGGCAAATCATGGAATGTTCTTAAATGACCATTATTCTGATATGAGTTTCATTCTGAACTTTTCTTCACCACTTCATTTCTGCTAGGATTTTAGCAGCTACTTCCCATGAACTTAGATATTAATGATGTATGCCATTTCAAGACTTCTTTACATGCAGGTCTTTTTCTACTATGTTGACAAATGCAAAGGGGGCTTAAAGTGAGTGTAACTGTAATTTACAAGTCTTCAGAAGGTAGAAAGAATTGTTGACTAAATCTAATAATTCTCAAGATAGTAGCTGCTAAAATAATATTTGAATTGAAGTGGATGGGAGAAAAATCAGGATGGTAATCAGAATGAAGAGCTTTTAAGGTCCAATACGTCATCTTTCTTGGCTTCCACATGGTGCTCAGCGTTTCATTTTCAGCCCCTGCTTATCCTAAAAAAATCAGTCTTTTATAGCTGGGACTAGTTCCTGAGAACTGAATATAGGAAATCCTGGACTTCACAGCAATATAGTTTTGAAACCCTTGAATCTGAATAAAAGGTTGGTTTCAGGTTGGTTGAAAAAATAAAATTAAACAACTATGAAGATATGATGAATATATACCTTTATTTTTGGTTTTGTGGAAGGACATTGTTTTTATGTTTTCATATTTGCTTTAGTTCCAGCATAAATAATTTTATGTTACAGTTTTGTTCTGTTGTTAAATATATTATTAGCTGGCTTCATATTTAATTTTATAAATGGGTTTAATGTTCATGAAATTGAAAGATTAACGGCATTGGCTCAGTTTAGTTATTTGATGAGCAGATGCCTTATGAGATTTCCCACACAGGCCTGGCAAATGCACCTCAGTTCTGGACTGGAAACAAATCTGCTGTTCCAGTTCTGTGCCTCTCTTGAGCAGAGATTGATGATTGCCTCATGCTTATAAGAAGTGAATAAATATCCATGAGTGACTAGAATGAAATTACCAATTAGAATTTCACTTGAAGCCTTAAAAAAGATTTCTTTCAATCCAGATGGTCAGAAGTAAATGCACCTAGAAATGGATAGTTAAACATTTTGGGTTGTCTATAGAGTCCCTTTTAGGGAGATATGTTGTCCATATACCTGCTTAGGCTCTAATCTTGCAAATACTTGCACATGTGGGTAACTTTTAAGTATGTGAGTAATCCCACTGACTTCAGTGGAATTACTCACATGTTTAAAGTTGAGCACGTATGCAAGTATTTTTAGGATCAGGATATTTGCTAGTAGTTTACATTCTTTAATTTGTAACTAACCTAACCCACTAAAATTTAGGTACGTGTTCGGAACCATTGGTTGTATTTTTGCATCTTGTTTAACAAACATTTAACAGGTAAGCTGTTTATGATACAGAAGTTTTGAGTAAATTTAGTTACACTTCCATTCAGTGATTTAAATCCATACATCTTCATTTTGCTTAATTGATATTAACTATGTAGAATGCAAAACAGTGACATTAGTTATTAATGTGTTTTTAAGTGTATTCATTCTAATGCATTATTCAGGGATGGCCAACCTGTGGCTCCAGAGCCACATGCAGCTCTTCAGAAGTTAATATGTGGCTCCTTGTATAGACACCGACTCCAGGGCTGGAGCTATAGGCACCAACTTTTCAGTGTGCTCAACCCCTGGCTCTGCCACAGGCCTTGCCCACACCGACCCCTTCCTGCTCCCTCCCCTGAGCCTGCCCTGCCCTCGCTCCTCCCCCTCCCCCCAGAGCCTCCTGCACGCCACGAAACAGCTGATCGTGAGGTGCAGGGAGGGATGGGGAGGCGCTGATCGGCAGGGCTGCGGTGGGCGGAAGGCACTGGGTGTGGGGAGGGGGAGCTGATGAGGGGCTTCTGACATATTATTGTGGTTCTTTGGCAATGTAAATTCTGGCTCCTTTTCCGGCTCAGGTTGGCCACCCCTGCATTAACTTTTACCACTCTGACTAATTTTTATTTCATACTTGTTCTGCACCACTAGGCCTAAAACTTCATTATTTTACATAAGAAATTCTTCCCTACTGCACAAATAATTACTATAATTCTATTTTTAGTGCATCATGCATTCCCTCAGTGTATGAAACTCCACCGGTGGCCTTGCTTTTGGATGCACTCAAGGATGGGAAAATTTCAGAAGTGCAGAGAAATGTACCGTACAATCCACTGAGTGTCCCTTTCCCTTCTGTTAACCGGGTTAATGGAGTAATCTTGACCTCATTACAGGTAGATCACATTTGACTGTATTATTTCTAAGGCACAAAGTAAGTTGTCAGTAATGTTAAATAGACTGAGAACAACATGAGAGTTAAAGCTAAATCGTGTTTTAGGGCCAAGCTGTTGCAGGGTGAGGAAGTCCGATAGATAATATTCATAAACAGAAACAAAGGACTCAGAACCAAACGAATGGAAAACCGTTTTGCTGGGTTGTGTGCATTAATTAACATATTTTATAATGTAAATAGACTTGTGATGTCTTGCGGCTTTGCCGCTCAGGTGTATAGTTTTATAGTAAGTATGAGTGAGGGTGGGCGATTGTGTGTGTTGTGCTGGGGGATTTGTGCTGGTTTGTGTGTGTGACAAATGAGGGATGTGTGTTGCAGTGAGGGGGTATGTATGTTTGGGGTTATTGTGTATGTTGGTTGTGTTCTGTGGGTGGTTGTGTTGATTTGCGTGGGGGTTGTGCTTGAGGATTTTGTGTTAATTTGTTTGGGTATCTGGAGTGCGTTGGGGAGTTTGTGTTGAATTGTAGGGGTGGCAAAACAACCTGTGAAGAACTGTGGCAGCTGGGCAAAGTAATCCATCATCTCTGCAGTCTCCCTCATCTCTCTGACTTATTACAACCAATGACATTGTTGCATGCAAATTAGCGGTAGAGTAAGGGTGTGATTGGTTGAGTTACCTCTGACATCACAATTGTCTAGGTCTGTTGGCATAGACAGATACATGCTTTACTGTTTTATTATGTAGATATGAGTATGCAAACATAGGGACAGATCCTGCAAGATGCTTTTCCCTCTTGAGAGATGCTGAGCTCCCTCAACTCCCATTGCAGGTAGGAGCAGGCCCATAGTAAAAATGAATGAATAAGACAAATGCATAAGCTTAGCTGTCCTTGTTTCTGCAGAACCAGCTTACTCTGAGTGGGAAAGTGTCAAGTTTGGGCAGATATGTATTTGTTGTACATTTCCAGCAGTCAGCGCACCCAACATTTCCTGTGCAGGTGCTTGTGGATGGGGGACGCCTATGGTCAGGTGAGCCGTGCTTAATATTAATTCAGCTCTTTTTTCTTTCTCAGCATTTTAGCAAACTAGATTTTAAAATTTCATTTAGGTTCCTTCAGTGCTTCATTCTGCCCTCATGCTTTTGGCTGTCGAGACCAGGTGATTGCAGAAAACCAAATTGAACTGGATATCCCTGGGCCTGAGGTTTCTGTTACTGTGAAGATTCCTAATGCAAAAACACTGGTCGTGGTAAGTTTGTTACACCTCAAGATTTGAAAGTATTCTTTTTACCTCTTGAATAGTAGAGCTTTTCATGTTCACTATTTACTTGGAAATGGATGACTGTGAATGCAATAGTTTTTCTTAATTTATTTTGTATTTTTTAAAGAGCTAATTGTAACATAGGGAGCACTTTTGTCTTGTCTTGTCTTGTCTTTTGTCCAAATGTTGACCAACTACAAATCTGATAAAAAAGTGGGGTGAAAACATTCACAACATTTTATACCCTTTTTAATCAAAGATTTTGATGACAAATTTAATCAAATTTCAGAGTTTTCAGCAAGCTCTGAATCTGTCTCTCTTTGATGTTAATCTTCCTCTTCTCTTGAAACAGTCATTTAGGCCCTGATAGGGAGGCGCTTAAGCATGTGGCTGACTTTTTAAGCATGTGAGTGGTCCCACTGAAATCAGTGGGGTTCAGCATGGCACAGCAGCCTCTGCCCACAAGCTACCAGTTGCAGGATCAGGGCCAGAGCAAGTCAGTATAATCCTCACTCTCCTGACTCTGGTGTTAAATCCACTTGTTGCAGCTTGTCTTAGATTGTAAATTGTTTGGAGCTGGGACTGTACTGTACTGAGGGAGAAATCCTGCCTCCATTAAGTCAATAGCAAAACTCCCGTTGACTTTAATGGGGCCAGGATTTCACCCTGTCTTTGTACAGCACCTAGCACAAAGAAACCCCATTCCAAACTGGGACTTTGGGATACTCCTGCAATACTGTAATAACAACAGCTTGTCTGTGGCACATGACTTTAATCATCAAGTTCTGCTTCTAACTTTTAATATGACTGGTAGTTTATTTTTCTCCACAATACAGTAGGCATCTGTTAGCCTGGGGTCTGACCCAGGAAAATGCTCATGGGGAAATACTGAGCTTCCACAAATATTGTGCCTAGCCATCTTCGCTCTCCTGATCCTAATACCAAAGGGGGCTTCAGTCCATAGAAAGCATGGGACATGCTTCAGAAATGTAGAAATTTGTGTAAGAAATCTAAAGAACTGTCTTGTTTCAAGACAGCTGAATTTTGAATACAGTCTTCATATGAATTTGGGAGGAGAAACCCATCATCATTCTAAATAATTGAAAATAGCTTAACACGCAGCTTATGAAAACAGTTGTTCCAATGATTTTTCCATCCTACCAACTTCTTCTACACAGGAGTTTGCATCTTGTAGAATAATCCAGGGATGATACTGGAAATGTATTTAAGATAGATAAACACCTTGGTTCGTTTCTTCTGTTTTTCTATGAAATATACAGTTTAGTTTTCTTGTCGTTTTAAGGAACACGTTTTAGTTGTTCCAGCAGACAGTTACAGCCATAGCCTACTTCAGAAAAGGACTGTGGACAAGTCGTTTGACTTTATCAACCAGTGTGGAGGAAACAGCTTTTATACTAAGTAAGCATCACTTTCTAAGACACTGAACATTTTACAAAAAGTTGTAAATTATTAATATTTTACTGTATATTAAAACACTTATATCATACCTATCACCGTTCTATATGGGCATGTTTTACATGGCTTATGCTGGGCCATTAAACTTACAAAGGGTATTAAAATATGGGTCTACATTTTTCCACGACTGCACTCTGTTAGTCAAATTTAAAGGTGGAGTACCATTTCATATTGTACAAAAAAACGGAAAAGCCGTGCTGTCTATCTTGCTAAAGTGCCTATCTTCTTGGTATCTCTGAACAGAAGATACTTTCTTTGAAAAAATTATTTACTAAAATGGATGTCAAATCAGTTCAGTACTAGTGAATTGGTTTACATATGTCCATGCGTGTACATTGATATTGCTATTATGCAAATGAACTATAGTAGAAATAAGTCTCCTAATTCGTTAAGCTAGTGCAGAATGTAGTCATTATAACTTCCTAAGACCAGTTCTTACATGATTTATATTTTTCTTCCACTAGCCCAGTAACATCTTCAGCATTCTGTAAGGATTCTGTAAGGTCATTAGTGGCTTTTTACAACGATGGAGCATTGCCCTGCAGTTGCCATAAAGCAGGTGCCACTAGCTCGGCTTGTAACCCTCTAGGGGGACAATGTAGTTGCAAACCTAACGTCATTGGCCGTCGGTGTAGCCGATGCCAAACTGGGTACTATGGATTTCCGTTCTGCAAATGTAAGTACATTCTGTTCTAAGTGGAAGTATTTTGTGACCTTATTTAATGTGTGCTGCATCTTCATTTTCTGCATATGGGGCTCAATCCTACAAGGTGCTAATTAATGTAACTTTGATCCAGCACAGCACTTAATCATGCACTTCACTTGAACACGAGTAGTCCCGTTCACTTTAAACACACATGCTTCAAGTGAAACATGCGCTGAAGTGCTTTGCTGGATCAGGGCCAGTGTGCTCATTGCCTTACTGGACAGAACCCAAATGCCACTCCTCCAGAGTTGAATGTTTTACTCTATACTCCCTAGTAAATAATATTTTCTAATTTATTACCAGCTGTTGTTTCCCAACTCATGGCTACAAACCCTTTCATGAATAAGCAGGGTGTAGCATTAACCTGGTAGCACTGACAGATTTATTGGTTACATGAAGTAACATTGACTATCTGCCTTTCCTGGATATTCTATTATACACTGAATACACTGATAAAGTGGTGACATTCTCACCAAAACAGTGGTTTGCCCAATGTGTAGCAAATCATGCTGGGAAGTACTAAATAATAATATTTGTGTTGAATTTGAGGAACAATTTTGTGGAAAAGGCCCAAGGTCTCAGGCTACCCCTTGAAACCTTAGTTGTTGTTACCTGGCTAATTTCCAGGAGTTTGCTTCTCTTCTCACTTATGCTGCTGTATCTGTTGAAGTCAGTTAAATGATACCAGTGTAAAGCTGGTGAAAGGGAGAAGAGAATGAGGCCCCATGTGTTTTGACTTGAATGAGAGTCATTTCTTTAAACTGAATATGATTAATCTGTAAAACATTTCCCCCAACCCAGTATGCAACTGCGGCCGACGTCTTTGTGATGACATAACTGGTCAATGTATTTGCCCTCCTCAAACGGTGAAGCCCAAGTGTGAAGCATGTGAAAAACAATTTTTCAACTACCACCCTCTTGTTGGCTGTGAAGCCTGCAACTGCTCAAGCAGAGGAATAGTTAATGTGGCAAACCCAGAATGTGATAAAAACAATGGGCAGTGCAAGTAAGTTTGCATTATTGGGTTAAACTTGTTATTACTAATGTTAAAAATGTACATTGGAAAATTCTTGAGTGGTTTGATTCTCTTGTCTTTTTACATACTTGCAGGGGTGGGTGGATATAATGTTATTTTGATATAAAGAGATTTATGCGCTGCTATCCTGGGATTAGAAAATGGTACAAACTTGGTTTGCTCTGGTAATTGGTTAGTGGGAATTAGGACTCCTGAGCTTTAATTCTATTTTTGCCACTGACTTGCCATATGACTTTGAGCAAATCATTGAACCCCTCTGTGTCCTCTAATGGTTTGCCCAATGTCACACAGCAAATTCGAGTCAAATCCAGGAATACAAACCAGAACTCCGACTCCCAGACATGTGCTCTAACTACTAGATACACTTCTCATGGATTCACAGGGTCTGGTTTATGTCCCAGCCTGTAACCAGTCCCTTGGGAGTGATCCCATTAGTGTGCTGGGCCCCAAGGGTGCACACATTTCCACAGGGACAGGCCCATCTCCTTCCTTAGAAGTTTTTAAGGTCAGGCTTGACAAAGCCCTGGCTGGGATGATTTAATTGGGGATTGGTCCTGCTTTGAGTAGGGGGTTGGACTAGATGACCTCCTGAGGTCCCTTCCAACCCTGATATTCTATGATTCTATGATACCTACCTCATAAGGTGTTGTGAGGCTTAAGTAATGTTTTAAAAGAGCTTTGAGATCCTCTGATGAAACTTACACTCTGTGTAAGTGCCTGATATTATTCACTGGGAGGGAGCTGTGGGTGCTAAGCACCTTTGAAATGAAGCCATATGTATCTAACTGCCAGCACAGTGTGATGAGAATACATTCCTTAGATGTATCCTCTGATTTACATTATATGAAAAACTACTGTATACAACTGCAACTGCAGTGAATTCTCTTAACTTCTGAAGCCTCTTCAATCCCATCACAGTCATCATTCTTTTATCTGCCTGTAAATATAAGAGAGCCCTTCATGGCAAGCACAAATCCGTGGAGAGGCTGTAGGGTATTTTTCTCACTCTGACTTAATTTTTGATGCAACTAAGGTATACAAGACTGGTTGAATTTGACTTGTGTGTTCATGTGTGACTCCCAAAAACGGAACATGGGCTTTCTCAGTCCACTGTTAATCCCATGAATGGAGTTTACCAACAGAGCCCTCATTTTCCCAGAGTACAAACAAAAGGAAGCACTTCCTCACACAACACACAGTCAACCTATGGAACTTATTGCCAGGGGATGTTGTGAAGGCCAAAAGTATAACTGGGTTAAAAAAAGAATTAGATGAGTTCATGGAGAATACGTCCATCAACAGCTATTAGCCAGGATGGGCAGGGACGCAACCCCGTGCTCGGAATGTTCCTAAGCCTCATATCACTAAGAAATTAACAAATTTCTGCCTGAGGCAAACTCACTATTTTGCCAAAGAAGTGGAATTTTGCCTTTTTTTCTCTCTCTCTCTGTGAAAAGCTTTGTCATCTGTCCATAATGGTGATATTTTTCACTTGTTGGACAGTTAGTGAAAGCTCATGAGAACCACAGAAACATCAGACTGGAAAGGACCTTGAGAGGTCATCTAGTCCAGTCCCCTGCACTCATGGCCGGATTAATTATTATCTAGGCCAACCTTGACAAGTGTTTGTCTAACTTGCTCTTAAAAATCTCCAATTGTGGAGATTCCACAACCTCCCTAGGCAATTTATTCCAGTGCTTAGCCACCCTGACAGTTGGGAAGTTTTTCCGAATGTCCAACGTAAACCTCCTATGTCCTGTCTAAATGAGCAGTACTTTATGGAGGAAGGTAAATGAGCAATACTTGATGGTGTAGCAGAGCTCTCTCTCTCTCTCTCTCTCTCGCTGCAAAGCACTAATTATTAAACTGCCAAGTTAGCCATTACATGCTGATTAAAATATTCAATTCCGTGGATTACAGCAAAGTCCAAAGTCCTAATTCTATGTGCAAATTTACTTTCTATTATGAGGATATGTGGGTAATGTACTTAGAGTGTGACAAGCCTCCCCCAGTGTATGGTGAAATGCTTAATTGTGTTCATGTGCTGTATGAAATGCAGCCCATTGTATTCAATCCAGCACTTTAAAACTATTTATTAGTTGTAAATTCCCAGTGCTTGGGTACCCACATATTCAAAACGTGAGTGCTGAGAGCCAAAGACACACCCCCGGTTGCCAAGGGATTTTAAACACACAGTTCCAGTACATATAAAACCTAGAGATGCAGATGTTAATATTTTTAGACTTTGGAAGTGTTTTCCTGTACAGAGCCTTTGGTCTCCTGAAACCCTGCACTGGAGTTGCAGAGGGAGGCTGTGGGAAGAAGCTAGCAAGGAGATGGTGATGAGGGGCTAGGTCACAAGATCCACATTTCTGTAGATCCAGTGGCTTCACCAGACTATGCAGGTCCACTCCAGAAGCTGGAGTAGGGGCTATGGGAGGGGAGTTGCTGCTTTCACCAAAGGAGGTGCTCTGTGATCTCATGTCCTGACTTTGGGGTTGGATTTCATCTTATATCACCCTTCACGCAGAGAAAGCCAAGTTACTCAGGCTTTGTATCTGAGCCAATTGTGAACAATTTTGTATTAACAAGGTTTACAGTGTTAGGGGGCTTATTCTTTCACCCACTTACTTCCCTGGTCCTTCTTGCATGAACAGAGAGCAACAATACCCGAAGTCCAAAGGTGCAAACAATTCGATGTTTATTGGGGTAAACTTTCAGCAAGCATGATTCCAGTTTCCTTCCTTAGTGTCCCACTTCCCAGCTCTGACACCACAGAGCCTTACCTGTGTCCCTGTTTCCATTCCTGCCCTTAGCTAAACATGATTCCAATTTCCCTGCCCCCATTCCCTGTTCCCATTTCCCCCCTTAGCAAAACATGATTCCAATTTCCCCGTTCCCATTTCCGCCTCCCCACCCACACACTTCCTGATTGACTGCAGACTATATAGTAAAACTTGAGTTCTGCTTAGCTATAACTTAAGCAATCATTTTACTGGTTTCAGAGTAGCAGCTGTGTTAGTCTCTATTCTCAAAAAGAAAAGGAGTACTTGTGGCACCTTAGAGACTAACAAATTTATTTGAGCATAAGTTTTCGTGAGCTACAGCTCACTTCACTGAATGCATCTGATGAAGTGAGCTGTAGCTCATGAAAGCTTATGCTCAAATAAATTCGTTAGTCTCTAAGGTGCCACAAGTACTCCTTTTCTTTTTGCGAATCATTTTACTGAAATTTAACTAACGAATCCTAACATATTGTAACATGATTATTTAACCAATTATATCCAACCACCTTAATTAGTTTACACCCAGCAAAATTAATTATACAGCTGACAGGAACAATCACAGAACCGGCAGAGATTATGCAGACAAACAATAGGGAAATGGGGACTACAGTGATAGAACAAACACAGAAATGAGGAGGAGTACTTGTGGCACCTTAGAGACTAACAAATTTATTTGAGCATAAGCTTTCGTGAGCTACAGCTCACTTCATCGGATGCATTTCACATCCCAGGTATTGATAAGTGAGTTCTTGCCAGACAGGATGCTATCAAACTAAGTTTCCTTTTACATCTTCTAGGCACTTCCCTTTCTCTGGAGGCGATAGGCATTATCAGGACAGGATTGTATTCCTAACAGCCCAATAGCACCTTATTTCAATGTGACTAGGTTGGAATGTGAGGATGTGACCGGTTCGCTTCCCAGTTTATGGCTGCCTCTGCTGCTTAACCAAAGGCCTTAGCCTAAGAACAGGGCCTCAGACTGTCTCAGTAAGAGCAGGCTTTTACGCCAGCAGACAGTGATTTTGATTCTTTCTTTTATACCTCTTTAACTAGCCAAGTGATAAGAATACACCTAAATTCTTAGAGAATAGGCCTTTACAGACAGGCCTGAATATCTATATCCTACAGCCCTGTAAGTTATGTAATCTTTTCATTGGGAAACGCCATCTTGTTGTTAGCAGCTGGGTGCTTTGGTAAATGGCCACTCACTGTCAGCTCTATAGCTCTTCTGAATACAGACTCCTGCCTGGGATACAGCGTGCGGGTGTCAGACTCCCTGTGTTCGCAAGGTGGTACCTCCCTGCTGCAGATGCTGAACAGCTTCAGAACATGAATCCCAACTTCAACACCTGCAGTGTTGAAAATCAAACCACCCCCACTGGGTGGAGTGACCATTGTTAGGCATTGCAATACTCTTACACTTTGAGAAAAATGGTAATCTATTTCAGCTGATCCCCAGGAGTGGTGTTTAAAGACCAGTTTTCAGAGTAGCAGCCGTGTTAGTCTGTATTCGCAAAAAGAAAAGGAGTACTTGTGGCACCTTAGAGACTAACCAATTTATTTGAGCATAAGCTTTCGTGAGCTACAGCTCACTTCATCGGATGCATAAAGTGGAAAATGCAGTGAGGATGTTTTATACACACAGACCATGAAAAACCTTTTGAAGTGATAAACACCCATTTTTTTATGGTCTGTGTGTATAAAACATCCTCACTGCATTTTCCACTTTATGCATCCGATGAAGTGAGCTGTAGCTCATGAAAGCTTATGCTCAAATAGAGAGAAAACCTTTTGAAGTGATAAACACCCATTTTTTCATGGTCTGTGTGTATAAAACATCCTCACTGCATTTTCCACTTTATGCATCCAATGAAGTGAGCTGTAGCTCACGAAAGCTTATGCTCAAATAAATTGGTTAGTCTCTAAGGTGCCACAAGTACTCCTTTTCTTTTTGTTTAAAGACCAGACAATCACTTCAGATCCTTTGCATTATTTTATTCCCACCCTGTGACAACTTCTTCCTACACAAACAAACCTAAATGTTTCTGTTTGTTTTGTTGGTAAAGGTGCAGGCCAGGAATAACAGGGCGACAATGTGATCGCTGCAGACCTGGCTCTTACAGTTTCCCAGATTGTATTCCCTGTAATTGTAACAGAGATGGAACAGAGCCAGATGTTTGTGATCCACGGACAGGAGCTTGTCTCTGCAAGGTCAGATAAATCAAGATACTTGTGCATTCACAAATAACAGTTTCCATATCAGTGGCTGTTTCATATTTAATGGGTATAATAAAGTGAATTTGTTATTTGCAGTTCTTAGATAAGAATTAAATACAGTTATATAAAAAATGCATTGTAGCACTTGCCTGGATTGCAAATAAACTGCAATTATGAAGTTTGTAGAATACATTTAATGTTGATCTGTTTCACAGAGAAACCTAGATTTATGCAGTACATTAAGGTACTACATGCTATGTGTGCACATATGTGTTGAAACTCTATGTACATACACATATCTCTGTTTTGCATCTGTAGTTTGGGGTTTTTTTATATCCACTAGGCTTCAGGCTTTTTTTTTTTTTTTTTGTCATATGATGTAATTCAGTGGTTCTCAAACTAGGGCCGCCGCTTGTTCAGGGAAAGCCTTGGTGGGCCGGGCCGGTTTGTTTACCTGCCAGGTCTGCAGGTTCGGCTGATTGCACCTCCCACTGGCCGTGGTTCACCACTCCAGGCCAATGGGGGTTGTGGGAAGCAACGTGGGCTGAGGGATGTGCTGGCCACCCTTCCTGCAGCCCCCATTGCCCTGGAGCGGCAAACCGTGGCCAGTGGGAGCTGCGATCGGCCGAACCTGCAGACGCATCAGGTAAACAAACCTGCCCGGCCTGCCAGGGGCTTTCCGTGAACAAGCCGCGGCCCTAGTTTGAGAACCACTGATGTAATTGACATTTCAGTGCCCCAGTGTATGCATGGTGTTTACCATTGCTGTGATTTGCATAGACTGAACTCTATAAATGTGAAGTTTCATATGTGACCTTTCACATGTAGGTGTGGAAGAACCACCTTGAGGATTTTGGTTAGGAAATCACCTAGTAGTATTCAGAACTGGGGCTGATCAATGTTCATTACTCAACAGTGAGCTACAGTAATTACACTGCAGATCCTTATTCAGATCTAGTGGAAAGGCTTCTCAAAAATGACATAGTTTTTCCATGTGCAATTGCAGTGAACTGTATTTTTATATATACCCAACATACAGACTGCTGATATTCAATTGGGTCTGTATATTTAGTAGCTAGAAAGGAGACCTTCCTGTTGTGCATGCAGGAGACAAAGCTATGAATAAGTTATTGGCACAGAAGTTCCCTTTCAAGAGGAGACTATTTCATTTGCATTTGGAATACCATTTACAGAAGACCATAAGCAGGGCCGGCTCCAGCTTTTTTGCTGCCCCAAGCGGCAAAAAAAAAACCAAAAAAACCCTTGCCGCCGAACACGGAGGCGGAGTGATGGCAGGGCCGCCGAATTGCTGCCGGCGACCGAAGAAGAGTTGTGTCCACGCCGCCAAATTGCCGCCGAGCATGAAACACACGGTGACGGAGCGGCCACCGAATTCCCGCCGCCGCTGAGGGCGGATTGCCACCCGAGAGCCCGACCTCCTGCCGCCCCTTTACGTTTGCCGCCCCAGGCACCTGCCTGGTTTGCTGGTGCCTGAAGCCGGCCCTGACCATAAGTAACAATTTCACATTTATATTCTCTTATATTTTATAAATATTTAAATGTTCCTGTAGGAACTTTGTTTTAGGTGCCTGGTATTTTGCGGGTTGACCAATAACACATGGAAAACTTTAATAACTTTTTTCAATTGTTCTTTAACAGGAGAATGTTGAAGGTAGACAATGTGACATTTGCCGTCAAGGATCATTTTATTTGGATCCTTCTCATCCCAAGGGCTGCACTTCTTGCTTTTGTTCTGGAGCTACTAGCAACTGTCACAGCACAAGTAATCGTAGAACTAAGGTATATTTTGTGTGTATTTTTAGTTACAGGCATCTATCCCATTAAGAAACTATCAGATTTCTTCCAAAAAGACAAATTGTATTTTACTGAATCATGAGAATGGGAAATATTCTCTAGAAACCACTGAAAAGTGTTGTGTTTCCCATGAGATGCCTTCTCTGCAAGAAACAGTGCAACTTATGGTGCAGCCTCCTTAAGACCCCTGCAGAATCTGAAAGTGCTGCCCTGTGGGAAATGGTCTGTCTACCTCTCTGTTTCAGCTAGAGCTGAAGCCAGTCCTCTGTTCTAGGTGGCTACAGCCATCAAAGATTTTGTTGAAGTGAGATATCTAGTTACAATACACTTTTCCAATAAGTTAATGAAGCAATTAATTTGATATCTTGCTTGTAGGAAATACGCACTACAGGTGTATTTGAGACCTAGATAGTGTGCAAGAGGTCTGTGGTAATATTCAACATGAGCTCTCTATGTGAACAGGCTCTGTCCTTCTTCATTTTCATAGGGAAAAACATGACACAAGAAGGTGGGAGGAGGAGGGAAATTGGGATATACTCATGTGATAACATAAATGAATGGGAGGAATTATTTAAGGCTGATAAGCGTCGAAAACAAGGAGAAACAGCCTGAAAATAAACAAGGGAATATTTAAATTGGACATTACAAGAAACATTTCTAATAAAAGACAGGAAAAAAATGTTCTTTGATCCAAACATCTCAAAGTTTAAATACAGATCTAAATATTCCTGAGCTTTGAGAATGTCTGAATCTGGATCTGGAGGTTTGGTTTAGGCTCAGATGTGGACTAGGTGTTATCTGGATTGTGGCACTTTATTCTTTAAGCACAATGGGTGAAATCCTGGCCCCACTGGAGTAAATGACTAAGCTCTCGTTGGTGTCAGTGGAGTCAGGATTTCACCCAATGACTGCGGTTACTGTCCCTACTGAAGCCTGTTGTTGAGCTTGTGGATATTTCAATGTCAGATTGTTCTGTGAGTGATTCTGAGACACATGCATTAATTTTTATTTTTGCCATTGTAATTCCATATAGCCATTCTGCTCTGTAGTGTAATGATAGATGCCACCTATCTCACCCCAAGCAAAAGATAATTAATTCTAATGTTGAGACTTCCAGCTAAGCTGTAAAGGAAGTCAGGACCTGAAGTATACTGTAAAATAATTCTCCCTCTGCTATTCAAATGATATAATTTGATCTGTTGGTTTTTCTTTGTAGTATGGGACACTATCCCTGCAGAGGACATCTACTTCTGTAAAACATTATTGCTCTGGCTTTTGTTTAAAACTGCAAAATAAAAACAGTTTTTTTAAAACAATAGACTAAACAAAGCACTGGTGATTTTGACATAGGGTTAGTGCAGCACTAGTGAAATTTGCAGGAGGTTTCAGGAAGTAGATGAGTTAGGAAGACCTTTTTAGACTTATTATTTAAAGGGGGAAAATAGTTTATGGACTTAAAATATAAGGCCAAATTCTATCCTTGGTTGCATACATGCAGCTTCTATTGACCTCAGTGGGGGTTGTGTTTACATATAACCGAGGACAGAATTTAGTCCATAGTAATAAATCAAACACCCTTGCGCAGAAGGCGAACAGTAGGCTTATGCACTACTTATGACCCACTTAAGCCCCTTTTGAGACGAATTTTAAGTGGGACACAAGTGTTGCATAGGGCTTTGTGATGTCTGTCTCTGGAGGGGTGAATTTTATCCTCAGTACCTTGTATAGTCAATATGGTATGTCTCATAAATGACGCTATACACTGAACCTGGAAAGGTTTTAATAAATGATTAAACATGCCCTAATTTCCCTTTTATATTTTGTTATTAGTTTGTTGATATGAGGAACTGGCGCATGGAGACAGCTGACTATAACATTGATGTCCCCGTAACCTTCAATCCAGGCAGCAATAGTGTAGTTGCTGATGTTCAAGAGTTGCCTACCTCTGTGCACAGTTTATACTGGGTGGCACCACGATCCTACTTGGGAGAGAAGGTAAATAACACCTAACTAAGCTGTTGTGATAATATTTGTCCTGTTTTTTCCAAGATCATTGGTAGAATCCACTCTGTCTTTCTAAGTGATGTTTGTTTTCTTTCCCATGGATTCCTAACCCTCCTCTGGCCTTCCTGAAATCACAGCACTCTGCTTTTGATGACGGCATTGAAAGTGCAGTCAGTTATAATGCTGGAGTAATCATCCTGGTGGATGTTGGGGAGATGTTTACATGAACTCTGTGGTCGACTCTGTTCCTAGTTTTTGGGAGCTGGTGTTCTTGAGGCAATTTCTGAACCACAGCCTCATATCTTGCTGCTGTCATAGAATCATAGAATATCAGGGTTGGAAGGGACCTCAGGAGGTCATCTAGTCCAACCCCCTGCTCAAAGCAGGACCAATCCCCAATTTTTGCCCCAGATCCCTAAATGGCCCCCTCAAGGATTGAACTCACAACTCTGGGTTTAGCAGGCCAATGCTCAAACCACTGAGCTATCCCTCCCCCTGTCCCATGGTACCTTTTAAGACTCACTGAACATCTTTGGGGAGATTTTCAAAAGCATAAAGGGCAGTTAAGTGTTCAACTGCTGTTGAAAACTTCCCCCTTTATTCTTGATATCCTGCTGTCAGGGCTGATTTAAGAAAGGAGTGAACAGTTCCAGGTGGTCTGAATATTAAATTAATGTATTGTTGTTTGTTTGATATAATAACTTGAATTGTATGGCTGTGTGAAAGTATTACCGTGTTTCCTACTTAGTAACTGTGTGCTTATTAACTAGTTGCGACAGGTCAGAGCATCGTATGAGGAGAACACTATTCTTTTAACCATCAGCTTCTTTGAGCTCCTTTCTGCTCTTTCTACTTCCTAAGGGAAGCAGCAGCTTGCTTTCTATTAAACTTGTCATCATTCCACCGTGGGGATCGTGTTGATCAGTTTACACATTGCTGCTAATTGCTTGTAGCTTCAGTGTCCTATAACTCTGTCCAACTGCAGTCCCAGTTGTGTTTATAATGGTAGCTGGCTATACAGCATGTAAGTTCAGTACTCTGATTGTTAGATGCAATGTGGAATCCATTCACCTCATCACATGTGGGAAGCCACTAGGACAGATATTTGTCATATTCAAAGCGGGTGCAATTCACTTGGGCCCCATTTTGAGGATTTAAGTAGTGCATAGACCTCATGCTGGCCCACTGCACACTGGTTAATGTCACCACAGGTGATAAATAGCAGATCTGATTAGGGTACTTCTTATTAGTTCTATGAGGTTCTCTTTGTATTAATTACAACTTTTAAAAAAAAGAAGGAAGAGAAGAAATATACTATGCTAAATGTTAACATTGAAACCAAACAAGTTAAGAATCCATGCCTCTCGGAAGTGAATGCCATGGTTAATATTTTTTTTAATATAACGAAAGTGTATTTTTATTTTCACTTTCCCCAAAGTCAGAACTTCCTGGAGGTATCTCTTTTCCAAAAAGAAAATCTTCTTTGGCTAGAGACCAAGGATGGAAAATCTCATCTTAAAAAAGTGAATGTTTTGGAAAGTTGTGGGATTGTAAAACCAGAGTGTTACAATGCCAACTCTTTTTTCACCTTAACTATAGTGACCACGGCCAGTGCCTACTAAAATACATATTAATACATAAAGGAAGGAAAACTACAGACCAAAAAGTAACCATTTTATTTATAGTGGATGTGTGTGTGGCATGCATAGTTTGATATTGTGATGTGCAGAATAAAAAGTGTGTTTACTCACAAGAGACTAAAACTGATAAAGCAGTTTTGCTTTATCTTGCATGTCTTGTAAAAAACAAACAACTGTATGATTAGGCAATGTGGAGTGCAATGGGAATTGGCTGATAAAATGTTGTTGCTCGCTCCGTTTGAAAAAAAAAACTGATTTCAATTTAGCAATAGTGCTACTCTTGCCTTTCAGCCAAAAGAGTTTGTTTTACTAATTACTCATCTCCAGAGACAAGGGTTCAAGTTTGACTTGTGTGGCAACTAAAATGGATTTATTAGTCAAAATCTAGCTCTCGTGAACTTCCATCAATTCTCGCAAATTCCTTCCTGCTGAAAAGCAACCCAAAATAAATGGGGTGTTTGATTCCAAGAGTTTTGCACTGAGCAGAGCTTTGTAGAAAAAGCAGTAAAACACCTGTGCTACAATCTGGACAAAATTCTTCTCTGAAATCTGTACAGTTGCTCTTGATTACAATATTGTCCTCTTTTTACGTACATTAACATCGGTAGGAGCTCTGTCTGCATAAGAAGAACTGAGCTGAGATTTCGTAGTGAGGTGTGATGTTTATAAGCGTAGGGTGGGCTGGCCTGAGAAAACCACCACTAAACGTGCTCAGACTGGCCTCTCCCTGCCCATCTTTCCTCTCTGCGCATATGGTTGTCTATTGCCTCTTCAGTTTCATTGTCAGCTTTACTGCTGCTGCTATTGATAAAACCCTCTGAAGATCCTGGGGAGGAAAATGTATGCAAGCCCGTCTCTCCCCACCCCCAAGAGCATTGTATGAGGGTGATGTCATTGTGTCAGTGTTTGAGAGAGAAGGTTCAGTTGACTTTCAGGAGAATAATGGAATGTACTACACACAATGCCATCAAATGCACAGAATAAACAAGCTCAAAAATAGAGAAAAAACCATCTCTAATCTCTTTCGGTTACTGTCATCTCAATGGTTGTTTACAGCAATGGTAGAACCAAAATCCTCAGATGGAAATACGATTTTCAAGTTGACTCTTTAAACACAAGTTATATAAACTGGCTATCAGAATAAGAGACTCCAAAGTGGTGGTGATGATTGTTCTATTCATTCCAGTTTTTGTTTTCAAGCAATGCATATGTGCATATTTGCACATTTGCACATTTAGAATAGAGGAGCAAAGAGAAAGTACGCTATTTACAATGCATGGTGGGGTGGGAGGGAGAACAAATACAAAATGATTTTAGTATTTAGCAAAACTGCAGTAAACTCTTTATCATCTTGAACATTTTATCATAGCTTTCTTCGTATGGTGGCTACCTAAGTTACTTAGTGAAATCTTTTGGCTTACCTAGTGAAGGCATGATTCTTCTAGATAAAAGACCTGATGTACAGCTAACAGTAAGTATTATATTGTTGCTTTTTGAAATCAGGGAAATACTTTGTTTCACATTTAATATTTTTCAAGAAATCTCAACACAGTGCTATTTTTTCAGTTATCTAAATTGTACTATTGGAAAAGATTGCTCTTTAGTAAAGCATTCTAAAAATATATACTACCGTGATGCTGCATTTCTACAAGTGTTCTTATTAAATTTTGTTCAAAGCCTTTATCATATCTATCTGTTTTGCTAAGATAACTTCTTATTACACATATCTGACTTGAGTGCAACAAAAAGATAAAATGGAATTTTCCCCTTAAAATACACCTGTTAAAAAGATAAATCATAGCCTTGCATATTTGTTACCAAGAAGGACCTTGATCTTGGAAAGACTTCTATGTGTGCTTTGTTTTACATGTGGGATTAATCCTATTCATTTCACTGGGACTTTTCATCTGTGTAAAGTTAAGCATAAGATTTTGCTGAATGGGTAGAAATATACTTCAGGTCAACCAGATTTGAATTTAACTAGCTATGGGCCAAAGTTAGATCCTTAAATTTGTCATTTAAATCCCTGTGTCTGAACCTGGCACAAAACTAGGAGGGCAGCTTCTTTTCTGGTTCAAATGCAGCTGAAATCTTACAAGAGTATCTCTTCTCATGAGATTTCCGTGCTATCAAATCCAAACCCAAAGCGTAAACTTAAACTTGATGGGAAGCTTCTTCAGCCCATTTTTAATTTTAATCCAACCTTCTAATGTGCTGGCTGAGAAGTATGTTGCATAGAGCATTGGAATGATATCTGATGTGACCATCTCACTGCATCAGGATTGAAGGTCAGAAACCTTTCTGGGTCATATTTTGTTTTTGCTTCCCTCCCCATCCTCACCCAAAAGTGCATCTTTTTGTTGTTGTCGTAGGGAATACTATTAAAGTAGTGTAACTTAAGTTGTATCTGCTGAATGACAGAATTACTGTGCTTCCGCAGCTTATACTGCATATCAACACCGGCAAATTAAAAGTATTCAACTTTCAGCATGAAAGCATTATTCTTACACAGGGTCAGCAAATGAAAATTGTTTATGTGGATCCTAACAACCCATTGCCCGACCGACAGTATTACAGCCGTTTGCAGCTAGTTGAGGTAAGAAATATAAATGGGATAGTTTAAGATTTCATCGCGTAGGTTACAGTACATCGGCATTGCCAAAACAGGCGGCTGCTGGAGATGCAGTTCTCCTGGAGTCACACTGGCTCACATGTTTTGGGACAGTCCCAAGGTACAATCCTTTTGGCTAGAAATAGGTAGGAGGATTAATATGATTTTGGGTATCTCCTTAAAAATTAGTTCTCAGAACAGTGTTTTGGGTTATGTCCCATCATCTTGGAAACCCTCCAACTCCATGGAAAGCTTGGTTCTCTAGAGCAGTGCTTTGTAGCCAAGTGAGTCAGAGTAATTTTGCTTAGTTGGAAGAGCAGACTGTCTCCAGGGATAGAAGCTTGGCACATTGACTTGGCTGTTCTGGCAGCTAAAGAGCTGGTAATATTTTGGAAAAGAGGGATCTCAGACACAATTGTTCTGCCTTTTTAGAAATCTTTGATTAATTCCTAATGGAGGGAAGCCTAGATATTGCTCTCCTTCCCCCTCCCTTTCCCCCTTCCTTGTTTTCCTTTCCCTTCCTTTACTTTTTTGTTCTTTTTGTCTTTTTTCTCCTCCCCTTATATTTTTTTGGGAGGAAATCAATAAAATAAAAAGATTTAATCTTTTTTTTTTAGTTTTACTATTTGTTTCATACGACATTACCTCTTCCCTATATAATCTAAAAATATGGACAACATATATGCAAAAGTTACTTTAAAGTAGTTAGACTTACAAAATAGTTGATAATTTTAAAGCATATAAACATATGTGTCGCAGACTTGAATGACAAATGGGAAGACAAGTGTCTTGAAAGTGTAAGGTATTATTAATATTGGTAGGAACCACTTAAAATTTGGCTCAGGAAGTTCCATATTGTCTCTCAATGGTTTCTAGATCAAAAATGTTCAATTTACAAATAATACTTTCCCCTCCCTAACTGCCAGCCCTGCGAACTCAGACTGGGATCAGGAGAATCAATCTGGGTTCTTTCTGGCTCAGGTATCAACAACAGAATAAGGATTCGGCAGGCCAAATTCCACACTGAGTTAAACTTGTGTCCAGTGATGGATTTATGTCATTTAACCCCCCTGAACTAAATGAACAATCTCTCCAGGGACTGGACATCTAAGGAAGGCCTACTCTTTAAAAAACAAAGAGTCTTTCATGGAGATTTTCCTCTTAGAGAGAGTGAGTTCTTTCCTGGACCCCTATTTTGGCTGATTGATTTTTTCCATGATTTGGGATGACTGAGGCAGCCCCAACTTGGGTCTTCAGCTCTCTCCTCTTGAGACAGATCCCCAGTTGCCTCAGGTGTAACCAACACAATTTACAGCTCCACCCCTATCTGCCCTTGTGGGTACTGAAGGTGTAATATAGGGCTCCCACCCCATAACCATCATCGTGTGTACTCAGGACATAAGGGACCCAACTTTACCCCTCTGTGTAGGTCAGGGCACTACCCCTCTGTGGGCTCAGGGCTAACACCCATTCCCGGTGGACTCAGGTCTCTATGGGTCTGTGAGGCCTTTTCCCAATGAAAGAGCCATCACACAGTGAATACCCTTAAATATGTACAAGTATTTATTAACAATTAGCAACAAATCAACAGAATACACATGCCAGCATCTTATGCTCACCACTCCCAGTAAAACAGATAGACGTCTCCCGATAGCTAGTCAGGGTCATGTCGTCTGGGACTCCAACTTCTACACAGTCTGGTCATGCAGGGGTTAAAAAGTTCTAGCAGCTTTGATCTTGAGGTGTAACCTGAATTAAGTTCCAAAGTGCTTCTTTTCTGACCCTCATTATATAATTAAAATGAGGCTCTCTCTTACCTATGCCTTAAATTATTTTACTTAAAACATAGCTCTGCAAAAAGCACTAACCAATCATTTTCACTATACAGGGGTTCACATGCCTAAGACAGTCTACTCATTAGCTTTTGCATTTTTTAAAGTTAGTAATAATTTCTCAAGGTCTACTTATCTTTATGCTTCGTTAGTGGGATACACTTGCAACAGCAGAACCTCATACTTTTTTATTATCAGGAAGAAACTACAGAAACTCAAGGTTAGTTTGTCCATTTTCTCCCATTCTCATGGCTTTGTGAATATATATCTATCTCCTGTTAGTAGGGCTGCATCTGCAGCTAATGCTTTTCTATCTGTTTGCCTACACCAAGGCTGAATTCCCCTGACTCTGTAGTTTTGTTTCCAAATGATGGTGGCTGAAATGGCTGTGAGTTATGCTAAATCCATACACAAGATGGCTGTGAGTCATGTCAAGTCCAGGCCTCTCGTTACACAGGTCCACTTCCTACAGAGTCTCACTCTACTTCAACTCTCTGTGGCGCCATTTCCTTCTGCTGTTGGCTTTCAGGCACCAAAAACATCTCCTGTTCCTTGAATCACTAACTGACATTTCCCAATCGCCAAAAATGCTTAATCAGCTCCTTTCTTCCTGGGGGAGACATCTCTACCAATGCTCATTCTCTGCTGCTCTCCAGCTGACTTCCAGACTTCCCTCACAGGTCTTCTATAGTCAATTGAGGCTGATACATGGTCTCAGTTGCTTGGCTAGCAAATATACAAAGTGTGTACATGGGTTTCTTATGTCCCTTTTCGATGTTCCCACATTCCTTTTCCCACACTTCATTTCTTTACATACCTGCTACCCACTTTCCTTACGTCTGTTTCACCCTCCCTTCCCTGAGACTGCAGGAAGTGGTGCTAGGTGATTGTTTTCTGTTACCGTCCTCCCTTTTTGTTGCAGTGTCTGTTTCCACCAAGCTAATTGGAGGTTAACTCACCCCAGGGCCATATTTACTTTATATCATTAATGTACAGGGAAACTTCAGACATGCAAGCAACAATAACCTGGTATCTAGAGAAGAACTGATGATGATCCTGTCTAGACTAGATGGCTTACACATCAGAGGACTTTACTACACGGAGACTCAGAGGTTAACCCTGGGCGAGGTTGGGTTGGAAGAAGCCACAAGTACAGGAAGTGGAAGCATTGCATATAATGTAGAGACATGCTCCTGCCCTCCTGACTATGTGGGTGACTCATGTCAGGTAGGAAATTTTCTTTGCCTCTTCACTGTATCATTCTTGATATGTTGCTCACAACTGTATTGATTTAGTTAGAGAAAAAAGACTAATTGTTAGCAATACTGGTAAATTTTAAGCACTTTATAATTAAGTTTATGTACAGTTTTGATAGCTAGGGCCCAGATCCTCAGAGGTATTTAGGCACCTAACTCCCTTTGAGGATCTGGGCTTAAGTGAAAGGCACTCGAAAGAGGAATAGGTGAATTAGATACCTTCTGTAGAATTTGTGCTCCATTTAGCTGCGACTATGCATGTATAAAGTGTGTGTGTTATATGGATAATATTTTCTGTCCCGTACAGAAAGACTAAAGAAGATCAATCTAATTTAGCTTATGCAAGAGAAGGTTGAGCGTTGACTTGATCATGGTCTATAAGTATGTAGATGGGGGGAAGATTTCTGATAATAGAGGACTCTTTAATTTAGCAGACAAAGGCATAATGAGATACAGTGGCTAGAAGCTGAAGTGAGACAAATTCACACTAGAAATTATTTGTACATTTTTAATAGTGAGGAAAATTATCCATTGGAACTCACCTAATATTCTCCATCACTTGAGATTTTTACATCAAGACTGAATGTCTTTCTAAGAGGTATGCTATAAAAGATAGCTCAAACAATTTATGGGCTTACTGCAGGAATTACCAGGTTAAATTCTAGGGCCTGTATTAGATAGGAGATCGTACTCGATAACCATATTGATCCCTTTTGGCCTTAAAATCTATGAACCTCCCTAAGTGGACTATATTGTACAGTAACAGCAGAGGCGAAGCTTTAAACTTCAAACCTTGACTGGAGACTCTGGAGAGCTGGGTCCCATTCTTGGTAATGATAATAGGCTGACTACCCAGACCCTTGGGAACAGAGTGAAATATGGAAGAGAGAAACAAAGAACAGATTGCACAGAATGTGTAGAATTGGTTATGTGTTCAAAAATGCTTAAGAGTTAAAGTAGCAGTTACTACACTAACCTGTAAACAATACATCTTAAAATGAGCATGAAAGAGTAGTGAATGGAGCAGAACAGCAACTGAGAGACTGATTGAACAAGCTGTATGTATTATTGGTCTGGGTCTTTCATTTTTGTCTCCTGGCCACTGTAATAGGGCATTGTTTGCTGAATATCATTTTGAAAATATTTTCAGAAATTATTATTCATACACTCCGTGCTCTGTGCTATACGTGAAATCCAACTGATCAGCACACTCGGGCTTGCATTTAATATAGACTGAAATTCTCCCAGTCCCACCCCACCACCTGCAATGTGCTGTCTTTATTTCCTATCCGTTTTTCCTCCCCTGCATTGAAAAAAATAGATAGCCCAAAGGAAGCAGTCGAACCACGGACTTAATGTAGCTCATAAGCCCTTCCCTTTTTTACAGTATTACTCAATCTATGATTTCCTGTTCTAATCATCTAGCTCTGTCTGACTACGTTAGGTAGGGAGAAGGTGATGCCTGCCACACCTTATGTTAGATATACATTCACTTACAGGAGTTACAGCCTGGTCGTTTAACCTCAGGAACTGTTATTTGTGCTGTACAACCTGACTCATGTATAAAGTTTAAAGGTGGGGCCCATCGCAGCATACAGCCTCTTATCTGAGTCAGAAGCTGAACAATAAGGCGGAGTATAAGAGAAGGTTTGAATAGTGAAAGAATACTGTATGTGAACAGCCAAGCTAAGAGCTAAGCAGAATGACGGCCGAAATACAGAGGCCGAAGAACATAGGATGGCTAGTTGTCTTGTTAATAGCTCTGGGGCATTGCTTGGGACAAGATGTACAACAGAGGCTAGCATTTCCTCACCTGCAGGGCAGAGGTCAGCAGCAACAAATTCATTTGGATTTTAAACCAAAAGAGGTAATTTCTTTCTTTCTTTCTTTCTTTCTTTCTTTTCTTTTTCTCGCTGAGTCATGCAGTTCTTGAAATTCAAACAATAAGAATGCAAATCTCCTAACCTTGAATTACATTACAAGAAAGATCATCTGTGTACTATTGGTAGTAGATTGTTTACCACTGTCCACAAAAGCCAGAGCGTCTAACAGCTTCTGTGTACTTTTGAGTGGTTAAGAGCTTTTTGTTCATATGAAGTGAATATTGCAAAATGAAGCTGCGGTGACAGTTGTCCACAAATCAGAGTGCTTCAGTACTCCAGTGTATATGTTAGTGTTACAAATTTTAAATGTAAAGAGAGTAAAAATTGAAAGAGGAAAGAGCAGCATAGATTTGTTCAAATGCATGTGGATACACTAATAAAGTAGGTGTATTCATTTTTGCTTTGCCTGTAAGGTACTTGTTATAAATAATCCTTGTGAAGCTATATTTCTATTGATTGAGCTATTTCAAATATTGAGGTGGCTAGTCTCCTCAGAAAACGGGAAAACTGATTGCCTGTTGGCTATAATGTAGGTTACATGTATAAATTCAGGGAGAATAGGTCCCTGCATCTATTAAAATGTATGTTAAAAAAGTCAAAAGAAAAGGAGTACTTGTGGCACCTTAGAGACTAACCAGTTTATTTGAGCATGAGCTTTCGTGAGCTACAGCTCACTTCATCGGATGCATAGTGGGGCAAATTATGGGTTCAGCCCTTGCTCCCAGTGAAGTCAATATTAAAACTCATATTGATTTAAATGGTGCAGGATCAGGCCTTATGTACATTTAATTACATTAATCCCACATACCACTGAAAGCGAGGGTGGAATTTCCGACAGATCACAGGTGAACTCTCATTGTTTAAACATCAACAACTTTCATTGCAGTATTCTGTTAAAATCCTTGTGCCGCTGCAGGGCTGAGGTTTTTCTCTGCCAAATGTATGTTTAATAAATTCCTAATTCTCATTCAGAATCTTTCATAAATACTCATGCCTAAAGCAACTAGACTACAGTGTATGGCCTGATTCTGCCAACCCTTACTCCCGTGAGTGGTCCCATGGAGCTCAGTGGCACAACTCATCTGAGCAAAAATTTGCAGGATTTGTAGTTCATGTGCCACTTATTTTATTCAATATGTTTTGGGCCTGATGGGGACTGTGCAGAGCTCCACTGCTTGAGGGGTAACTCCTGGAGGCATTTTGGAAAGCACGGTGTGCCCCAGGTATCACACTTCCCTACCGCCTCTTAGAAGGATGTAGCATGTGATCTCCTGTACAGCCAGCCAGTTCAGCTCCCAGTGAGGAGGGGTTGAGGAGAAGGACCATGCCACGCCATTCTGGGGTGCCTAGTACTCCAGAAGGCCCCCACAGGGAGCAGTCAGAAGAATACAGGTACTGCAGTTAAGGCTGGTCCATGAATAAAGAGGCTCAAATAGTGGGGAAAGTTCTTTTCACTCTCCCTGCTTCTGCTCCCATGCCAGTAATGATCTGATATCAGCATATTAGTTAGCACCTAAATGGTATAGGCTAATACTGCTGACAGTTGTCTCTTGCTTCCTTTTCATTATCTTTCTCCAGTTCAACTCCTCTGTTTCCCTATTTAAAATTGACTTTGATTGATCTGACATACAATATAAATTCTGCTCACGTGCTTTCAGTGACTGAACATTCTTTTCATGTGTCACCAGTCCCTAGGACAAGCCTGTACTTTAAAATCAAACGGCTGCATATTTTGGAACCTTGTCTCACTCTGCCTAAACGTGGCTTCATATAGCTCCAGGTAGAATAATTTTGGAAATCATGACGAGTTAATACAGAAGTTACCACAGTGGAAGTGTTTCTAAAGAATACACTGTAGTTACCTGAGCACTAAGATTTTATGTAACCACTGTAACATATGAAGCGCCTATAGGAAGCCCTTCCAGAACCTTCTGGTATAAATCTACATTAACATCTTCTGTGGCTATTGTTTAAAGGCCAAATTCTAGACCCCTTTGCTTAGCCGCAGGAAATGTCTTGCTCAGCAGCCTTCTGTGAGGGTCAGGATGATGGAATACCGCTGCCAGAGTAGGGAGCAGCAGTGCTGCTACTCAGCAAGGCCCTGATCCTGCAAATACGTATGCACATGGTTAATTTAAGTACTGTGAGTAGTCTCATTTAAATCAATGGCATAAAGGTGAGGACATGCGTAAGTGTTTGCAGGATCAGGTCCCAAGTGCTTTAACAGTTCATGGGCTGGAGTAATGGTATTTTCCTCTACCTCTCATCCCTCCCCCCATGATTCTATGGTTTGGGCAGCATATCTCTGTAGAAACAAACCCACTTGTCTATTACCACACCCAACCCCCAAAGCCTGTGTGATACCATTCCACTTTGAAAGCTGCATTATTTTTATAAAATTATTTGAAATGATTGGCCACCAGCTGATATGCAGCTGGAGTCCCTTTCATCTGCTCCCTTGCCACTTTATAAGCTAAAATTATTACGATTAAGAAAGTAACAATTTGCTCCAAAAAAAGCCTATCAGGAAACACTTTCTACTATAGTTTTCTGGGTGTGACCAACAGATTTTAAAATATTGATCTTTGTAGCCTGTAGAGGCTGTGGAATCCTTCTTCCCCCCACTTTTATTTACACATATATTTTCCTGTATACTTAATAGGAATGTAGCCCTGGGTTTTATCGTGAGAATAAAGGATTATTTACAGGACGCTGTGTACCCTGCAATTGCAATGGAAATTCAAATAGATGCCAGGATGGTTCTGGAATATGTATTGTAAGTAAAACATTAATATTGTTGAAACTAATGTAGAAAAGCAGACTATCCATTTCTTTACTGAACTGTGGAAGACATAGCATTCCTTTCTTCATTGTTGCCACAAAATGATTCTTGTGTAACTGGTTCAATTCTTTGACTGAATTATATTACCTGAATTTTTTACTGTGTATGCATTTAGGTCCCACTTTGCACATGCTTAACTTTGCACAGGTCAGTAGTTTCATTCAATCTTCATTCCACATTTCTCCCGTGCCTCTTCCCACAACTCTGGTTGTCCCATGCTACCCAAGTCCCCTCTATTAAGCACATGGGTAAGTGTTTGCAGGATCAGGGCCTTAGTTATTTTATAGAGTCCAGTCCAGCAAACTTTTACTCTCATGGGTAGTCCGTAGCACTATGCACATAAGGGTTTGTAGGAGCCGACCCCATATTCAAATAAATAATTACATTCTTGAGAAACTAAGACACTGTTTGCTTGTTCACTTTGAAAACAAATCTTAGATTACAATTACACATATAATATGTCCTAGAAAAGACAGGATTGGGCTAGGAGGAGAGAAGTTAGATGAATTACAAATCTGCAATTGAACTGTAGGTACAGTGGGGTGAATTCTGCTCCCAGATAACCATTTTAAGTCTGGAGTAACCTCACCGAAGTCAAGGAGCCCCAGTGGTTGTGTGAGCATGAAATTTGGCCTACTGTGTTTTTCTAGTTTATATTCTTGACAATTAAATAAAACCTTAGTTTTTATGGTTTATTCTGAAAAATTCCAACTTGAAAATTTTTGCTAATTCTTAACTGCACCCCTTTTATGTAAACAAATTCCCTTTCATGATTTATTTTCCCCTGTTTATTTTTTGTAAGCTATTAATTCTGCCTGCCTACAGCGCATTCCTTTGCAATATGCAATACCCTTTGACTTTGTTTCAACAAATCCTTTTGGTTAAATGTTAGTTATGAGACAGTTCAGCATGTTCCAGGGAATGACTCACAATGTGCTTCATTGGGAGACAGGACAGGCCATGACAGGAAAGCACTGCAGCAGAAAGACAGAGATGAGGATGTATAGATCAGTTCAAGAGAAGGCTGAAAAGTGTAAACTTCACTTTTTTAGCCTAAAATGTCATTTAGATGCAAGCACAATTAACTTATGAATATGTTGAGATAAAACATCCCCTGTCCTAGAGACAAACTATAAGATGAGCAAAGTCATGCAGGAAAACTTAGTGCAGAGGACACTTACAAAGGGCCTGATCCGAAGCCCATTGTAGTTGATAGAAGTCTATCCATTGACTTCAGTGGGCTTTAGATCAGGCCCAAAGTTGCCAGCTTCTGACCCCATTGGGTGGGGTTTGTCTGTTTGTAGGGGGAGCAGGGGGCAGACATCAAAACATTTGTGCACTCTCCATTGTGCTCCCTGAACTCTTCTTCCATCAACAGCCCAGTTTCCTCAGGAGCTATCTGCCAAAGCCTGCCCATTCTTCCCACTCATAGGAGTAGATTGTTGGGGAGGTTGTGAGTTAATGCTGACAGGGTTTCTGATATCGTCCTCTGGAACTTTCCTCTGGAGTTTTAAAGGATGCTGCTGCAAAGAGTAGCTGTAACTCCAGTCACATCTCCCCTCTACTTGGCTATGCCCCCTTAAATTCTGAGGGAGGGATGATGAGGACGTTGCTGCTTTGGCTTCCGTCCATCATGCTTTAGGGCCATTGGAATAGGATTTTTGTTCCTTTCACCTTCTAGATGAAAGGGGATGATATGGTCCATTGAATGTGATCCATGTATGAAATCTATAAAAGGCTCCCCATGCCACAAGAAACCTTTTCCCCTCCATTTCTATAGACTTCTCCTGGCTTCCGCACTGCAGGGTGTGTCTACACGCCGCGTTAGTGTGCACCAGCTGGGGTGTAAATTCTGGTGCACCCAGCGTGATGCACACTAAGTGGCCACGTGGACTGTACTAACGTTCACTAAAGCTATGGCTATGTTACATACTAGGGGTGTGATTCCCAGCTTGTGTACGCATAGGGCTAGCGCGAGTCTAAATAGAAACACAGGGGGGGCACAACTTAGCCATGCTGAGTACAAACTCACCAGAAGCCCATGCTGCTGCTGCCTGTGTTACCATGGCAACACTGCTATTTATACTCACACTAGCTCTCCTTGAGCTAGCACAAGTAGGTGTACCTGAGCTGGGAATTGCACCCCCAACTCGTAGGGTAGGCATAGCCAGAAAGTTCCCCAGCATGTATCAACTTAGCACTGTTTCAGATGTCATGCATCAGTGCACACTACGGAACTTTTAGTGGGCACCAGCAGGGTCCACGTGGCCAGTCGGTGTGCACGATGCTGGCATTCACTAGAATTCACGCCCCAGCTGGTGCGTACTAATGCACCATGTAGACGAGCCCTCAGCAATCAGGATGTATATTTAGCGGGGGTCAGTAGTGACTCCAGAGTTAAGCATGGTTTGAGATTTGAACCTGCAGCAGCATTAAAATCCCTCTTTCACATTTTAACTATTGAATTTAGTCTTCAGATTTGCCACAATAACTGTTCATGTAAATTTTCCATGTAATTTTTTAAGGAAAATATTCATCAGCTTTTGAGGAGGCCATATTTTAAAATGGGTCCTGACTGTGTGTTTTTAAAATTTTGGCCCTGACTCTGTGTTTATTTGGTTCCCACCAATTAAAACAACCACAGTCCCCACAAAGTAGAACTTCACACATCCATTCTCATAACCTCTCACAAACAGGCCATATTTTTCATTCTTTCCCTTAAGCACAAAACAAGTTATGGGCTCTTGTGCAGGAATAGGGTTGAATGGATCTATGTGGGAAGGTAGGGGGAATGAATGGAGATGTGTATGCGTGGGTGGAGAAGGCGTGGGGGGGCTTGAGTGCAAGAAGAGATGGAAAAGGCAGAGGAGCCTGCTGTCACTTGTGGGGAGGGGAGTCCCTCTGCTGCAAATCAGAGCCTAGAGGAGTTTTTGCTCAGAGCCATAGGAGGTTCATGAGAATGGAACTGCAGCCTGCCCTTCATCTGTTTGAACCCAGCCAAAGGTCCGCTTCTCCTCCCCGCCCCCAAAAGTCCTGCTGTCCTACCCCATGCCCCACCCACAGTTCTGGTTCAGCCGTGCCTCTCAAATCCTCTAACCTATTCCACTTATCAGTGACCCTGTACTGTGTCATGTACAAGTAATAGATTATAGGGCCATTGGAATGGGATATTATCTATAGGCAAAGGTATAGCGGCATCTTAATGCAGATGTCAGAGATCAGGTTGTGCATTTGACTGTTAGGAACAGAATATGTGCACTGATGAGATTGTACATCGGACTACTAAGGGTGTATAGCTGTGGAGTGGAGGAGTACGAGTATGTTAAAGGCTTATGATGCTTGGATGATAGGGTATGTGATTGAAGGTTAATGTGGATGCAAATATTGGCTTTATTGGTAATTTCCTGGATTTCTATGGCTGCTAGAAAATGAGTTTGAACAACTTCAGCTGTAAATTAACAATTATTTTGTGTATAAGAATTTTAGTTGAAGCAAAAAGCAATGTCCCGCCTGCCCACCAAATACACACATGACTCATTGACACTAATGGGAATAAGAACGTCTCTAAAATGAGATTTTATTCCCTGGAGTCTTATCATGGAGGAGTTGGCTACGGCAGTTAGATTTGTTTTCTCAGTGTTCATTATTAATTAATTGTTCATTCCAATTAGTAAATGAAATACAAATTACATGCATATTGGGAAAAGTACATGAAATTAAAATCTTAACTGAATCTATTAAGCAGACTAATTTTAAAATTAATTTCCTGGGACTTAGGGAGGAGGTGTGTCTGGACTCAATTAAATGTGTGTTTTTAAAACTGTTCATAATTTCCCAGATTTTATAATATACATTAAAATGCAAAATTTAAAGTTGAATTCAGACCTAGTGAATTTTTAATGGATTCGCTCAAAATATCAAGACAGATACACACATAAGGGACAACGCTCATTAAGCAACTGCCCTGCTGCTTTGAGTATCCTGTTAAAATAAGTTTAATAGTATTTAATTAGTCTGTTTTGCAATAAATGCTTAATTGTGGGTGAAAAAAATACACCCTCAGAGGTTTGGAAGAGATCAGCTATAATTTCCTAGTGGTAATGATAATAAACCCTACAAAGTTAGGCCACAGTTAATTGTCTTGTTTGTTTCATTTTTAAGGGCTGTCAACATAATACTGCTGGGGAAAAATGTGACCGCTGTAAAGAAGGTTATTTTGGCGATGCCAGTCAAGGTTCCTGTAGGGTGTGCCATTGTCCTTACACAAACAGGTATTGTACAATATAGTGTCAAGTTAAAAAAGGGCATGGGGAGTGGAAATTATTTACGGTAAGTAGGTAGAGACTGTGTTTTACTCTGTGCTTGGGGTCTCAATCTTGGTTGGGTCATCTAGGCGCTAGTGCCATACGCACAATAATAACTAAGTGCTGTAACTTATTTCACTGTGTTTTCTTTAATAAGTTCAAGATTCTAACTGTAGCCCTGATCCTGCAAGTGACTGCACAATCATAAGGTAACCCCCTTACTTCGGTGGGGCTCTGCACAGGCACAGTGGTGCACCCACATGCAGTGAATTTCAGGGGTGGGGCCTGTTTTGTTTATGAGCTATATGCAGCATCTGTCGCCATACATATCAATGTTTCCCAGGGCTTTCATGTATTCCATTAACTGTTGGAAACACATGTGTTTTCAATAGGGATTTCTCCTTTGCAATCCATGCTGTCTTTCTGTGCTAGTGAAGCCATATTCCTGAGACATGGCATGGAAATTATTTTTGCTATCCCATTTGGTGTCCAAACCAGAGAGGAGATAATTGGCTATGTGGGAACAAGCCTTTGTGTGAGTGCAGAGAGATTTAGTGTTCTGCAAAGCCCACACTCAGAAAAAATAATTAAAACTTGTAAACATGTAAGTGGATTTATGTTGGTCTGGCTATATTTGAAAGATTCCACTAGCTTGACAGATGAAACATACATACAAGTGCAAACATACTCACCAAACTGCAGCTCAGCAAACAGTACTGAATGGTAAGAAACAATTATATTTGCTAGGATCTTTAGAAGGTTACTAGATTTTTAAAGTCATTAGCAGTAAAATGGGCTGTAAATGCATATTGTTTTGAGCCACCTGTTTGTTGTGATTGCTCAGTGCTAAAATGTGCAAGTATATGTGTCTTCAGGTAAAGAAAAAATAATAGCTCTAATAAAACCTAAGCGCTGCATTGCTAAGAGCATTACACATTATTTGCCAGGTGCAGAGACAGAGGCTAGATAGCCTTAAGTAAGAGATTTTTCACTGGTAAGTAGTAGACAGGCTTTTCACATATCAGAGAATTCTCTGATGGATCTGTTCCTGATGGCATCGGCTTCTTCTGCAGGTGTTTGCTGAGGTCAGCTGAACGTATTTTTATTCATCTTACATTTTAAGAGTGCTAAGATAATTGACAAAAAGAAAAGGAGGACTTTTGGCACATTAGAGACTAACAAATTTATTTGAGCATAAGCTTTCGTGAGCTACAGTTCACTTCATCAGTGAATCCACTGAATGCATCCGATGAAGTGAGCTGTAGCTCACGAAAGCTTATGCTCAAATAAATTTGTTAGTCTCTAAGGTGCCACAAGTCCTCCTTTTCTTTTTGCGGCTACAGAGTTACACGGCTACTCTGAAACCTAAGATAATTGAGAAAACCATGAAACCTGCATTCGATTCATATGTCCGTATTGATCTGATAGCTACCATTCTCTGCACAGGGCATGTTCCACCTAGCATTGGTGGAGTCATCCGCTTTTCCTCCAAAGTAAGAGCAATATATAGTTTTGGAAGGGTGGGTGGGGGAAGGGATATTTGATTCCAGTCTTTCATAGACCAGATTACTTTATCCAGGCGCCTATGGCCCAGGTGAATGGTCAAAAGATGGAAGGAACACTAGTAGGCTATGTCCATCGCACACACTCCATCCTACAGCCAAGCAATAGCAGTGCCTCTACAAAGGACCGTGAAGCTAGCTTGGTATGTCAGAAAGAGTAGGCATGGTCCAACATGAGTTCTCCCCCTGTGTACTGGGGAGCTCAAGAGGTACCATCACTCCCAGAGCTCCCTTTTGGGTTGTGCACCTCTCTACTATCTCGATGCAAAAAAGGAAAATAGTGTTAGGTGCAATTCCTAGCAAGTTGTTAGTTTTGTGGGTGCATTGGACATCTGCATAGCTGATTGGTTCCTTGTTCCTTTATACTCTTTTTAAACATTTCAAATGTAAAGGTAAATTTATAGCAAGAATTATCAATCCCCACTGACTTTTAAATTGTTGTTTTAAATAATTATTATAAATAAAAATGTCAGTTATAGGAAAAGTGGATTTAGCATGTGTGGGCTCTAACCTTTCAAGAACAACCATTAGCACAAGACCCTCTGATGATTTCCATGTGCGGGGGAGGAAAGGGCAGTATTTTATATTAGAACTGTTGAGCCTTCAATGAAATTACTATCTTTACGTGGGAACTTTAGTACTTTGGGAGGCTTTTTTCTTTTTCTTTTTGATAGGAAAATCGTGCTATCCATGCTAAGAAATTAATATTGTGATTTTACTTTGAAATCCCATATGAACCTTGACTTTTACATTCATTACCTTTAAATAATTTGTATGTGAGGTTGTTTAATTTCTTTTTCATGTGAAATACATTGATAACATTTGTATACACCTGGATGTATAATAAACATTGATGTTATCCCTTGAAATTCATTTAAAATAAGATGAAAATCTTCTAAGCATAAGTACAAAGAGCTACACAATCAACAAAGAGCTGTTTTAGCACTTAACTGTTGGTTCTTGCTTAGTAAAATAATATCTGCATAGACCTGTTTTATTTCACAATCTTATTGTTAAGAAGATTTGTTGTATGCATTCCTTTCCAGAATAAGCTATTTTGTTCTATCTAGAAGGGCAGAAGTGTATTTAAAATAGCCAAGAAGTGAATTTAGTAGAAGAATTTGAAGCATCAATGGATAATTTGCTGTAATTTCTCTTGTGGTTGTTAAACTATATCATTGGTTATTTATATCACCAATTACCCTTTATTCCTGAAAGTTATTTGGCCCCTGTTCTAACTCATCTGAACATCTTGATTATGCTTTCATGAAAATAATTTTTTTATCTTCTCACAGTTTTGCAACTGGCTGTGTGGCAAATGGTGAAGAAGTTCAGTGTTTCTGCAAAGAAGGCTATACTGGAGTACATTGTGAAAGGTAAGTGACTTGTCTTTTAAAGCCTTTTCAAATGGAGCTTAAAAAGAGTCTCTCTCCACACATGCCTATTTATTTACCTAATTTATTTATTAGAATATTTACCTAAGCATATTGCTGCAGAATACTGTGCATGCATTTATATATTATGTGTGCAATATGCGTGCATGTAAAATTAGGTAGCTATATAGACATAAATATCTGTCAGAAGAACATAAGAACGGCCATACTGGGTCAAACCAATGGTCCATCTAGCCCTGTATCTTGTCAAGTGATCTATCCTCTGTCATCCATTCCCAGCTTCTGGCGAACAGAGGATACGGACACTCAGAGCGTGGTGTTTCATCCCTGCCCATCTTGGCAAATAGCCATTGATGAACCTATCCTCCATGAATTTATCTAGTTCTTTTTTTAACCTTATAGTTTTGGCCTTCACAACATCCCTTGGCAAAGAGTTTCACAGGTTCACTGTGCGTTGTGTGAAGAAACTCTTCCTTTTGTTTTTTTAAACCTGCTGCCTATTAATTTCATTGAGTGACCCCTAGTTCTTGTGTTATGTGAAGGAGGAAATAATATTTCCTTATTCACTTTCTCCACACCAATCAAGATTTAGTAGACTTTTATCAGATCCCCCATTAGTCATCTCTTTTCCAAGCTGTAAAGCTCCAGTCTTTTAAATCTTTCCTTATATGGAAGCTGTTCCATACTCTAATCTTGTCTGTGTATATAGTGCGCTGGGAACTGTAATAATTGCACAGTTGGGAGTAATTTATCATACACAATATAGAGAACAGAAATAAATGAATAATTTGTCTTTAGCATGTGTAACTGGTATATACTGATTTTATCAAAGGGAGCAGTCAACCAATATGAATAATCTTATTGTATGTAACATTCTTTGTAATAACAGTAATAGCCCCACTTATTTTGTTCTGTTTCCAGTTGAAAAACATTTTCCCTTTTCTTCTTATGCATTAGTTTGTTTACTTCACCTTTCATGTTCAGTGATTTGGGAGGAATGTGCACACTTCTCTGAATAGCGTTTGTAGCTCGATAGTGATCATGTTAAATCTACATATTGCCCTTCATCCTAAATGAGCCCAGTGTGCCTTACTGCAGACACTTCTCGGTTAAAACACTGCAATAGTTTAGTAGCAACAATTTAAAATAGGCAGTGAAGAATATCTTATTCAATTTAAAGTGCTGGGGGAATTTAAGTTTGCAGAAGTAATTGTCTGAGTTAGACTCTTACCAGCACACACAGACTAGCACCCCATCTCTTACAAATGGTGCCAAAGAATCTTTAATTACAAGTAGCCAAGAAACTGTGATGTCTCAACTGAAAGACAGCACCTCCAGCTGCATAGTGTCCCTTAACAGCATGCTGTAGCTTTGATTCGGTGCTGAATCAGAAGGAAGGGTACTCCTTTGTGAATCACTGGCACCATTTCCTTTAGCTCCTACTTGCAGGTTTCCTGTTCAGCATGATTCTGTTTGGCACATGAGATCTGACAGGATCACAATACCAGGCAACATGATTTTCAGGCATAGCTCCCAGAAAATGTTATATATTTTTATAATTTTATATGTAAAATTTTATAATTTTATGTATATAAGGAAGGCTAGGTTTTTATTAAATGAAAATATATCTTAGAAAAGGGTTGCAAGCAATTTCAAGTATTTAATAACATATCTATATTTATTTTGTCTAGCTGTGCTCCAGGATATTTTGGGAATCCGCTAAAATACGGAGGTTACTGTCAGAAGTGTAATTGTAATAATAATGGTCAACTGGTTAGCTGTGATCGTCTTACTGGAGGTATGTAAGGGTAGACAGACAATTTGTTGAATACTGATTTCTGTCTTTCAATGAAGGAATGGAAGAGTTTTGATACAACTGAATGTAAAGGAAAACCTATGAGGAATATAGTTCAGATTTAATAGCAGTTAAATTTTGAATTCTTAACACTATTGATTATCTATTTCTCCATCCCACACCAAATGGATGGTTGAATACATTACTGAACCTCTTTTGCCAACCTCAAAGCCATATCTTGCCACGCTGTATATAAGCTTAGGAAGCATACACCATGGAGCAGTCCTAATTTGCCTTCATTAAATGTACCTAGGACAGAATAGTTGTAACTTCAGAGTGTATATGCTGTGATCAAACGCTGTTTTATGTCATACGTGGGGTAACTGTGCCCTGAGATACACAAACACAACTTCCTCTGGTGTCTTAGGGGTTTGTCTCTTTCAGGAAATAGGCTGTTTTTTTAAACCAATGTGCAGTTTAGTTTAGTACTTATGAGTTATAAGTGAACTAAAGAAGAGGTAAAGTGAGGGCCAAATCTTCCTGCCAGCTACACTGATGTAATTGCACTGAAGCCATCCCTGCTACTTTGAATGGAGTTTCAGTAGTATAGCTGAGAGGAAAACCTGGCCCTAAAAAAGATAGAAAAACACACAAAAGAAATACAAAGAACAAAGAACCTTCAAAAGGCATCTTAGAGGTGGGACTTACTTGTCCCTGGACATCTGTTCCTCACATGTTTGCTTTCTGAACATGAGAAAGAGCACAGTATGGCCACACACAGAGGAAACTCTATTTCTGGTACTGTGGTTGTGAACTTCATAGCACATGATACTCAAAATCAACATTTTAAAAATAGATAATGGGTCAAATTTTCAAAAGTGACCAAGTCCCATTTTTAAGTGACTTTGGCACTTGGTGAGATGTAAGATCCTGACTGTCAATGAGACATAAGCTCCTAAAGGACAGATTTACAAAGGTATTTGAAAGTCAGTGGGAATTAGGTGCCTAGCTTATTTTTATGTGTCCCACTATGCACCTATTTGTAGAGTCCCGAGTGAATACAAATGTATACCCATGGATGCGGATATCCGCAGATATAAATCAGTATCTGCTGAACTTCAGGGCTCTCCCGGGAACCGCAGCGGCAAAAGGAGCAGAACATGGGGCCGTCACTCCCAGGAGACAGCGCCCCACACCGGCAGCTCCTCTCGTGCGGCTGTACCACCTCCAGCCCTGCCCCTAGCCCTGCCCCTGTCCCTTCCATGCAGCTGTTTGCATCCCCTGTTCGGGGCAGTACAGCCGTGCCAGAGGAGCTGCCGGCGCGGGGCACTGGCTTCTGGGAGCGGCAGCCCCGTGTTCTGCTCCTTTCGCTGCTGCGGTTCCCGGGAGAGCCCTGCAGTTCCACGGATACCGATTTATATCCGTGGATATAAATTTGTATCCGCGCAGGGCTCTGCCTATCTGCATCTTTAGCCATTAAACACATTTGTAAATCTGGTTTTTGGGAACCTACGTCTCAGTGAAGGTCAATGAGGTTTAAGCTCCAGCTCCCTAAGGACCTTGAAAATGGGACTCAGAGTCCTAAATTGCTTAGGGGTTTTTGAACATTTTACCACTTCTATGTATGTTGTTTGCTTTATCATTACCATTGTGGATTAAAGGATTTGATCTTATGCTCTCCAGCCTTTCTTTAAGCTTATTTACTTCTGTCCTTTGGGACACTGGTACCTGTTCAGAGAAAGTAGGGCTTTGTTCTTGATGAGATCTTTGATTCCACCTTATTTTTATTCCTCATTGACTTCTCTCTGATGTCAATGAACTCACACTTCATTTTCTCCCAAAAGCAACTTTTTCTTCTCACATTTTAGCAATGTTTTAAACCAATCAAAATCAGTGACTGCTGATTTTCCCACTCTGTGCTTTTCTTCAGTGTTACTCAGGTTATCTGAGAGGCTGAGATGACTGCTTTAACTGTTGGTTTTGGTCGGAGACATTACAGAAACAGCTGGTAATCTGAGTTGCTGTTGGCATCTGGTAGAATTTTTTGTTAGCTAATGCTGGTTTTCCATTTCGTCATTACAGTAATGCCACTTTATTAGGCTTATATTTTTGATGGTGCTGATCTGAAGAGCGTTTATCCTTTTTCCAGCTCTCATTCCAACGTAAGAGTTTGCGAGGACAAGTGAATTCTTAGACCAGAATTCAGTGAGTCCATTTGTTTTCAGGTTTCAGAGTGGTAGCTGTGTTAGTCTGTATCAACAAAAGCAACAAGGAGTCCTGTGGCACTTTAGAGACTAACAAATTTATTTGGGCATAAGCTTTTGTGAGCTAAACCCACTTCATCAGATGGATGGAGTGAAAAATACAGTAAGCAGTATATATATGACAGCACATGAAAAGGTGGGAGTTGCCTTACCAAGTGGGGGGTCAGTGCTATCGAGGCCAATTCAATCAAGGTGGAAGTGGCCTATTCTCGACAGTTGACAAGAATTTCAATAGGGGGAAAATTACTTTTTGTCGCGCCAACGAGGCCCATACAATCAAGGTGGGCGATGTCTCTAAGGTGCCACAAGGACTCCTCGTTGTTTTAGTTTGTTTTCAGTTTCTCTCTGCCGTTATATTCTGATCAGCTATCTCTTTCTCCACATTAGCATGAAAATCCCCTGCGGTCAGCAACACAGCATGTTTTGGCAGGTTGTCATATAAGTGACATTCTGCACTTTGCTGTAAAAGTCTTTAATTTCATCTTTTTTTTTTTTTTTGGCTACTGTAGTTGGGCCAGAGACTGTAATAAAAGTCATACTTAATTGGCACTTCTTGGAGACTGCTTGGAATATCTCTAGTGGTGGCTGGATAATACACTAGCAGGAGTGCAAGTGTGTCTGTATTCAGAATAAATTCCATCCTTCTCTTGGAGTAACTCCCTTGTGACTCCTGTCTCCCCTCTGGCATTGGTGAAGTGTCCACTACCAATCAGTTGAACTTACCAGTGATCTAAGAAGAAAGTGGTGAAGGAGAAGGTAGAGCTAGGCAGTTCCCAAGAGTATTCTGAAGTTCCAGGCTATGATCCTAGACTGTTCCATGCTGCTGTTATCAGCAGAAGGACCTCATAATAGTTTTGGTCAAACTTTAACATTGTAGTCGCACATTGAAAGTTGTTGTTGACTCTTGGCAGCAGGGCGCCCAGTCCTAAGTGCCTCCTTCAAGATATAGCGTGACCTCAATTCCCTTAAATTTCAACAGGAGTTGATGGCTTTAGCACCTCACAGTAAACCCTTAGTGATCAGCTTAAAGAACCCTTGTCTCATTTATTGCCTCTATTTTACCATGTAAACTTAATCATGGTCCATGTTTTTTTTTGTGGAGAGGAAAAAGGGAAATAATGAATCAGCATCCTGGATACTTCTAAATCCCTTTAATTTCACATGGGGTCCAGCACTGGCATATTGAGGGCATAGATACAAACTTAACCATATCCCCATGCCAACCAGGAGAAAATACCTGAATTATTTTCACTGGGTAAAACTTCAAGATTTAAGTGAACAACTGTGTTATAAAAGTACAGCTGCCTTGTGATTTTACAGGTCACTAAAGCTTTATGTCAGGAAAACATTTAAATATGCTGCTTTCCTGAACTGGGGCTTATAACCTGGTTCTGCTCTTAAAAGTGACCATGTAAAAATGACATCATCTTACACCACAGATCTTTTCCCTGATATTTGTGTCATATTTTCTCTCTTTGTGACAATTTTTTGTCACATTTTACACCCATTAAGCATAGAAGAGCCAGTTTAGCTAAGAGATGGTGAATTGAATTCTCTTCCTACCTGTGAATCATCAACAAAATGTTTTCCTGGGTAATATCTGCAGGCATAGTCAGCTATTCCTGTGCACACCATTGACTCTCAAATCCTAGGTTGAGTTTGCAGATCTAATGATTAGATAAAATATATATATTTATTTTTGAAGTGTTAGCACATTTTTAATAGAAATTAGTGGTGAAATGATAAACATGGAACCCTACAATGCCATTCTCACCGACTTGCTTTTCAGCATAGACCCACAAAGGTCAGATGAATTCTGTGGCTAAAAATCAGCATCAGAAGTGAATGATTTCTATTTTACTCTTTTCCCAGCATTGATAGCATGCCAAGTTTAGAGGATCTTTATTCTGACAGTCTTAGTAAAGATCATTGAAAACTTCTCATTTTGAAGTATATGGTACATCCAGATTCACCCTTCTGTAGCACAGGAATTTGCAAATTGCTGGGGGCAGCACCCCCAAGGTAGAGCAGCTGTGTGACAACTCTCCTTCTTCTGGGGTTCCACTGAAGAAGAGCAGCTTTAAATTCTCTAGGGTGCTCCATAGGAGCCCCACCAGAGGGAGCTGAATCAGAACATCTCTTACCTTTCTGGCCATGTCCCTTTTCTCAGCACTACGGCCCACTTTGCCTGCAAGCCTCCTAGTATGGTTGAAACTGAAGAAGACTTGTGCCACTGCAACCCACACACACACTGGCAAACATTCCATAACTGGGCACGCTGCACAATGCTCTACACCAGTGCTTCTCAAGCTATCTGAAGTGGGGGACCGGCAGTTTTTTTTTCCAATGTGCGCGCAGACCAGCAGCTGTTGGCTTGCGGACCGGCACCTGTGCGCAGACCCCCCACTTTGAGTAGCACTGCTCTACACCGATTGAATGAATCTAGCTCTTCGGCTCCTGTAACATGCAAATTATTTATCCTTGAAAAACAGATTTGCAGAGTCTGCCCCCACATTTTTTATGGCCTAGAGTGCAAAGTTTAAAATTATTTTTTTACAAAGACAAAAATGAATATATTACTGATTATATTTATCTGATTTCAGAATGCTTAAACCAAGATCCAAAAGATGTGGATCCCAATGAAGATTGCGATGGTAGGTAATAATGTTCATTCACTCTAGCTGGCCTCAGGCTTAGGTGGTGGACCGACGATTGTTTGAAAGATGACAAACTAGAAAAGGCAATAATAATGGCAGTAACCACAAACCAGTTCAAACAAGGATCAGCCAAGCACTTAGAGATGGGAAAAAATGTTATAGGTGAAAATGCCAGACAAGAGAGTGCGATGGGCCTCCTTATTTCTGGATTTAGTCTCTTTCCGTACCGTGACCTTTGCTGTTGCATTTGTTATGCATGTAGTGTCCAGTGACAAAGAATCAAAGGGCTTCCATTCCATTCACTGTGGCCACTGAAATGTTCTTTGCACAAAAGAGCAACAATTCTCATTGTTTTCCTTTGCTTGTGGTATTTCCCTTTCAGCTTGTGATAGTTGTGTAATTACTTTGCTGAAAGATTTGAGCGAAATGAGTGATGAGCTTCAGCTGATTAAATCTCAGCTGCAAAATGTCAATGCAAGCACCCACACACTGGGGCAGATGAGGCATTTGGAAACACGCACCAAGGAGTTAAAAGTAAGTGACCTTCTACAAAAAATAGATTTCAGCTGATGTGTAGACTAGCATCTGAACACTAGAATTTCATGTCAGTTTGTGTCAACATGGAGTGCAAGCAAATGTAGACAAACTTCTGACACCACAATACACTGCTACTCTTCCCTGGGGGTTACACTGTGGGCTGGCTGCTCTGAGGTCCAGCTGGGGTTCTTAAAAACATCAGTGGCCCCTCCCCCTCCTAGGCCATCCCGACTCATTTTTGTGGGCTATGCCATCTGGACCCTCCTGTAGTCCTACTATTTTCAGGCAGTTTATATTCTGCACTGCCCACCCAATGAATTTTCTTCAGTTGAGATCCCCTCATTGTTGGTGGAATACATTGGATTCAATGGACCAGCTGGTGTAAATTGGTCACCTGTGAAATTAATGAAGCGATACTGATCTTTATACCAGGTGAAGATCTGACCCAGTGTATTTTAACTTATTAGAAGAAATACAGTCCTTGTTCTCCAGTTGCATACGGTCTGTAGGGGGTAGATTTGGTTCAGTTGTGTACATGTTTTTTCTTTATTTTTAGATCTTGTTGAACAGGTACCGTTCAGCTGTTCTAAATCAGGGCTCAAAGGCAGATGAGTTGGAGACAGACTTGATCAATCTTAATCAGGATGTAAATGCTCTACAAGAAAAGGTGACTTACTAAAACAAAGTAAAAATAATCATCTCTTTTTATAACAAAATATTAATTTGTCTGCTCTTTGCTATCTCTAACTGGCTGTTTTCCCCCTCTTGTTAGGCTGAAATGAATTACAGGAAAGCCGAGACATTATTTAATAATTTTGGTCAGACTAATCAAAAAGGAAAAGATTTGGTTTCAAAAATACAAATTGTCATCATCAATATTCAGGGTAAGGGTGATTTCTACTGTTATGTGATGTTTTATTTTACAAAATCTCGTCACCATACATACAATGTTTTTAATTAACTTCTGAAATTTGAGAAGATTTCAGAAATCAACTTTATAAAATAAAAAGTTAGATACAATGGGCACACTTCAAACCTAGTACAATTCTACTAGCTTCAGTGGCATTACTGTTGATTAATTTCAGTTTAATGCAATTAACCTAAAGTGTGTTTGGTCTCACTGAAAGTTCCTTAGTACACTTTAATCTACTCCCATTTCAAAGTGGAGAACATCAAAGCATATTGCAGAATTTTTAGTGCACAGCAGCTGGGTGTACACAGACACTTAGTTCATGGCAGGCTAGTGTGAGGGTAGATTTACACTCCAGCTTGCCACGGACTAAGTGTCTGTATAGACAAGCCCTCAGTAACGAATGCAAGATTGGACTTTATGTGCTTAAAAAGAAGAGCAGCTCTGGGATTTGTCTCCCTTGTGTAAATCTAAGTATCTTCTCTGTTTGAATGTGATATTTCCTTTTTTCAGTGCTCGTGGAACAGATAGCTGGCACCAATGCAGGAGGTAACACATTGCCTGTGGGGGATGCTGCCAAGGAACTGGCTGAAGCAGAACAGATGATGAGAGAGATGCGAAAACGCAACTTTGTACAACTGCAAACAGATGCAGAAAGGGAGAGAAGAGAAGCTCAACTCTGTAAGGGGGTCCTTCTTGAGCTCTTAGCTTGTTATTCTGCTTAGTTTAAAATGTTCAAATCTTATGTCTGAAACATAAGAGACTACAAATGATGACGCTCAGGGAGTGATACAGAATTTCAGCATCTGATCGCACCTTTGCAATGTATTTCAGTCATCAGCTTTTGTACAAGTGAACATATGATTCTGAAGGAGGTTAAGAATGTTTAATGTAATCATGAAAGAAGTTAAGTTGGGGAAAAATCAAAATAATGTCCTGATGTCTGCTTTCTAATGCATTATTTGATCTCTAAATGAATCTAAATGAAAAAGTCCTATATCCATCTCTCCACTAGCTAATTATAAAGCACAGAAACAGTGTAAATATAAATTATATAAAATAATATAGTGTGTGCAGATAGTCCATAAAAAAATCTACATTAAGAAACTATTAAAGCAGTATAGTTGAGCACTCAAAGGTCAAGAAGTACAAAAGTTAAGGTTGCACCCATCTTGTGTCCTCTTCATGTGGTTCCATATTATAATATGGTCTGTCATTGTATGACCATATGTTATTTCTGAAATAGTATAATACAATACAATTTCATATGTATTTTTTCGGCAACTTTTTTATGTGTGCAGTAAAACCAAATTCAAGCCCCACTGAAATCAATGGAGTTTCTCCCATAGCCTTCAGTGGATGCTGGATCAGGCCTTGAGTGAGGTAGAGCTCAGCAGAATTCTTTATGTCATTCACTGCACAATGATTTCCATGGAATCTATTTGTCTGGCATACACAATGTCGTGCATCTGAGCAGAGCATGCTGCACATACATATCTAAGGTTGTAGGCCAAAATTGTGTAGTACGGGCAGAGAATTCCATCTGTGACTGTATTTCCCTCTGCCATGGTAGGAAGGCTTTGGCTAACAGATCCATTCTCTCCATGGCTGACAGCTCTATTTCTGACTTGTCTGTGGCCCATAATATCCCATGTGTCACACTGCAAGGTGGGAATACCTCCCACCCCACTCCTGCCATCTCTACTGGGACATCGGGAAAAGCCCATTCTCCCTTGATACTATCCTTCAGATTGCTCTAATTAACAGGTGGGAAGGCAGGGTCCCACACTCCTCTGCTGGGAAGGAGGTGCAGTGGAGAAGAAAGGTAGACATGGTCTCCTTCGGAGGGGTTTTCTCTCCAGGACTGGAACAAGCGGCTGCTGAGGTGCCCTACAGAGCTCTTGGTTACATTGTACCATAGATGCACCTTGGGCGAGAATTTGGCCTGCTGCTTGGCTTAACCATGACAATGTTCTCTCAGTGCTACATAGGAGTCAGTCATGTAACTTAACCATCACTGGGGAAGAGTAGATTGTAAAGCCCCAGTTTGTGGCACAACTTCAGCATTACTTAAATACAGATTTAGACTTTTGGAGCTGATGGCTTTACCCAGTTTCTCCCTGGCCTTGTTTGGTGATGAAGCTGAATTAGATTAATGTTTTTTTAAAAAATCTAGTATTTCCAAAAGTTCACCTTCAACCATATTTCGTTTAAAGCTGATTTGTCATGTTAAATTATCCATAGTATTCTGGATCCCGAAAGCAGCACATTTATCGCTGATGGGATGACACACTGAAACTACATATGTTAAGTTTCAGAGTAACAGCCGTGTTAGGCTGTTCTTTTTGCTCTATTTGCAAAAAGAAAAGGAGTTCTTGTGGCACCTTAGAGACTAACCAATTTATCTGAGCATAAGCTTTCGTGAGCTACAGCTCACTTCATCGGACGCATACTGTGGAAAGTACAGAAGACGTTTTTATACACACAAACCATGAAAAAATGGGTGATTATCACTACAAAAGGTTTTCTCTCCCCCCACCCCACTCTCCTGCTGGTTATAGCTTATGTAAAGTGATCACTCTCCTTACAATGTGTATGATAATCAAGATGGGCCATTTCCAGCACAAATCCAGATTTTCCCCCCACCCCCCCCCCAACACACACACAAACCCACTCTCCTGTTGGTAATAGCTTATCTAAAGTGATGACTCTCCTTACAATGTGTATGATAATCAAGGTGGGCCATTTCCAGCACAAATCCAGGGTTTAACAAGAACATCTGAGGGGGGGGGGGGACAAGGGGAAATAGGTTACCTTGCATAATGGCTTAGCCACTCCCAGTCTCTATTCAAGCCTAAGTTAATTGTATCCAATTTGCAAATGAATTCCAATTCAGCAGTCTCTCGCTGGAGTCTGGATTTGAAGTTTTTCTGTTGTAATATCGCAATTTTCATGTCTGTAATTGCGTGACCAGAGAGATTGAAGTGTTCTCCGACTGGTTTATGAATGTTATAAATCTTGACGTCTGATTTGTGTCCATTTATTCTTTTACGGAGAGACTGTCCAGTTTGACCAATGTACATGGCAGAGGGGTATTACTGGCACATGATGGCATATATCACATTGGTAGATGTGCAGGTGAACGAGCCTCTGATAGTGTGGCTGATGTTATTAGGCCCTGTGATGGTGTCCCTTGAATAGATATGTGGGCACAGTTGGCAACGGGCTTTGTTGCAAGGATAGGTTCCTGGGTTAGTGGTTCTGTTGTGTGGTATGTGGTTGCTGGTGAGTATTCGCTTCAGGTTGGGGGGCTGTCTGTAGGCAAGGACTGGCTTGTCTCCCAAGATTTGTGAGAGTGTTGGGTCATCCTTCAGGATAGGTTGTAGATCCTTGATAATGCGTTGGAGGGGTTTTAGACTCTAGACTCCAGCGAGAGACTGCTGAATTGGAATTCATTTGCAAATTGGATACAGTTAACTTAGGCTTGAATAGAGACTGGGAGTGGCTAAGCCATTATGCAAGGTAACCTATTTCCCCTTGTTTTTTCCTACCCCCCCCCCTTCCTCAGACGTTCTTGTTAAACCCTGGATTTGTGCTAGAAATGGCCCACCTTGATTATCATACACATTGTAAGGAGAGTCATCACTTTAGATAAGCTATTACCAACAGGAGAGTGGGTTTGTGTGTGTGTTGGGGGGGTGGGGGGTGGGGAGAAAACCTGGATTTGTGCTGGAAATGGCCCACCTTGATTATCATACACATTGTAAGGAGAGTCATCACTTCACATAAGCTATTACCAGCAGGAGAATGGGGTGGGGGGAGAGAAAACCTTTTGTAGTGATAATCACCTATTTTTTCATGGTTTGTGTGTATAAAAACATCTTCTGTACTTTCCACAGTATGCATCCGATGAAGTGAGCTGTAGCTCACGAAAGCTTATGCTCAGATAAATTGGTTAGTCTCTAAGGTGCCACAAGTACTCCTTTTCTTTTTACATATGTTAAGGATACACAGCATCTCACAAGCCTGGGCCATTTAATCCGAAAGGCAGAACCTCGCAGGATAAAGTTAATTTTGTTTTGCTTCTGTTAATCTTTTTCAATTCTAATCTTGCAGTGCTGGAGCGTGTTAGGAATGAGCTACAAAAGCACCAGCAAGAAAACCATGGAATTGTTAAAACGATAAGAGATTCATTAAACGAATATGAATCCAAACTCAATGATCTTCGTAAAGCTCTCAATGAAGCAACTGGCCAAACGAAGCAGGCTGAAAACTTAAACAAAGATAATGGAGTGCTCTTGGAAGACATTAAGGTAATAGCACTTTTTAAAAAGTTGGACTTATTAGATGGGAGGAAATATTTCTGTCTTACTTTTGGCCTTCTTGTAAAGCCAAATTCAGTTCATTCTGAGCCCGATTCCCATTTGCACAAATGTCTCTTTCCACCTCTCTGGCAGTGCAAAGAGGTCTTGAAATGGTCTGTCCTGTACTCCCACTTAAGGGCCCCTTCATATAACCAAAGTGGTGTAGAGGGGATTTAATATACATGAGAATCTGGATACTCTCTGCTCTGAATATTTCTGTGTTCAGCTATAATTATTCATTTTGTCTTCTGTGAGCGTAGTAAACTGAGCACAGGACAAAAAGTCAGGAGCTCTAGGCTCAGTTCCTGACTCCGTCACTGTCTCGTTGTATGGTTCTTAGCTTGTCTCTTAACCTCTCTGAGCCTCCGTTGCCCTGTAGAATGGGAATAATGATGCTTATCCACTGTTGTTAACCTGCTTTGAGATCTATGGATGAAAATCACTAAATAGTGCTAGTTATTAATTATTGATAAATAAGCGCTGCCTGCCATCCTGTCTCATCAGAAATGCTCATCAGCACTGTTTGTGGTGATGCCTAATGCAGGAAAAATTAAATTAGACTTTTCACATATTTAATAAGTCCCTGAACTCTTGTAGATGTTATAATGAATAAACAGAACTGGTCGGACACGGAATTAATGCAAGAATGTATGCATATGATAGCCTGTATTCTCTTAAACAAATAGTATTTCTGATTCAAAGGACACTGCATTGTTTTATCAAAGCTAAGTTTTCAGCTATTTTGTTAGTACTTCTTGGACAGTAGAATCACTACTGTCATCTGTACATTACAATTGTTCAGTATATTACATGTCAGTGTAGGGCTTCACCTCTGACAGTATGGCTAAAAATATTTACAGACTGTCGTAAATGGTGGATGTATCTGCACAGATCATTAATCCATTTTTGCCTTTGCCTCTGCCGCCAGTTGAAATGTTTGTGTATTTGTGATAAGATTAAATTTGATATGATAGATAGAGGGGAAGATGGGTTGATTGCAGACCCTACTATTGGGATGACTTGCACACACTTGGATACAAATACCATGTGACTGTGATTATGATGTGCACTGTCCTGCCACAACCTCAGGGCCATTGTACTTGCTGCTGTAGGGCTGTGCTGGACTCTTCTCCCCACTGATCCCTCCACTGAGCAGGAGATGCTGGAACCAAGCGTCTTCATTCATTCTCCCCTGAGAGCTTTCCAGAGAGGGCAAGCTGGAGAGCCTTCCCTTTCCCTCACTGATAAGACCCAAAGAGAGAGTCCAACTGTGGAGATGGTTTCAGTCTTTCAGAAGGTTTGGGAGAGGGGACCAGGGTTTCTTGTTTTTATATCCTCCAGCGCTGAGAGGAGAGAGGCCCAGGATGTCAATGCTTTGAGGCAGTGTGAGGAGTTGATTAGGGCTTCTCTAGCTGTGTCTATACACTGATAGGAAAACAAAGCTCCAGTTGGCTCCTCGCTCAGCTTGACAAACTGGGCTGTGCTAATGTAAATTTCCCCAAATACCTGTGAATATCAGTAAGTCATTAGATCCCCAAAAGGCACCTTGATAATACACAGATGAGAGCTTTGGAAATGCTGCTGCTAACTAGGTTGGCTAGATGATCATTTGATTTTTCCCCCACCCCTAATAGCTGAACTGATCACATGCTTTCCAACCCTCCAATTTTCCTTAGAAACAAATTGAAGTGATGAATAAACAACAGAACGATGTCTTGGATCATCTCAACTCTGCCCGGTCTTCCTTGTCCCAGACTAACAGCATACTTGGATTACTTCAGAAGAGCAAAGAGGTATAGTTAATCAAAATGTGACATTTTAAATTTAAAAAATACTGAGTAAAAACTTACATCATTCTAATTGAAGTAAAAGTACAATGGGATAGATAATAATGTGATTGACTCCTATGAACTGCAGTCTGTGAAAAGGGGTTTTCTTTTTTCCCTTGCTCTACACAGCTGTGCAAGGAAATGGGGATTACTTCACATGCAGGACTGAGGGTGAAGTGCTGACTATCAGACACTTTGTAATATGTGCAAGTAAAAATAAGATTTCTGTTTATAAAACCACAGGAATATGAAAATCTAGCTGCCAAACTAGATGGAGCAAGGAAGGACTTGAATGAAAAACTGAAGAACCTTTCCTTATCAGCCGGCAAAGAGCCACTGGTGGTGAGGGCAGAGGAGCATGCCAAGTTTTTGCAAGATCTGGCAAGACAACTGGCTGAGTATGTTCTAATTTCTGTAAACGAACAGTTCAAGTACATGATGTACTATATTGTAATGTACTGTGCATAATTTCACTTCCCCTTTAAGGTGACCTGTAAAGGCAGAAAAAAAATGGGTTTGTTCCTCATTTTGCGGCTTTTTGGTGCATAAAGTTTTTTTTTTTTCTGCTTGCTTTTTGTCTTAGACATTTAAGTCTTAAGTCTTGGTCTGTTTTTCCTGAAAGGCTCTTTCAGGGTCCTGGGAACTTGAGTTTGTGCAGTATCTGGCACAATTCAGGCCTGATTGTGATTGAGCCTTGGGCTATCACCAAAGTACAAATAAATAATAATGGAGTGATCATGAGCATCAAGGAAGCCAAACCTGAATATTGAGAAAAGAAGGAAATTTTAGTCATTTTTAGTCATTTTTAGTCAAACTTTTTAAAATGCTTTTTTCCCTTTTGCTTGATTTTGTTGATATATATTTAACTCCAATGCCTGATATATGGTTGGGAGAAAAGTTTTCTTTGTGGAAGAATCTTCACCTCTGTCCCTTTAATTGCTCACAGTTAAAGTTGACACTAATTTTCTGGTGCACCAACAAATCCTCCAGGAAAGTCAGAGCAAAATATTTGATATACTTGATATTTCTAAGGTAAAGTATAGGTAGGGAAGGGAGGGACCCTTAAAATAAATAAAGTTTTTGAGACCTTGTGTATATATATTAAAGAAGCAAAAAAGGGCAGAACTCTATTTTGTTTCTTTGCAAATAACTTTCACCTAGCCCTAATGCTAACAAGAAAACTCCCAAAAGGTAAAGTAACCCCCATAACATGCCATCTGGATGGAAATGACTTTGCTCAAAAATCTGGTTGTGAGATTTTGTCTAGTTAGAATCATAGAACATAGAGTCATAGGGTTAGAAGGGACCGCAAAGGTCATCTAGTCTAACCCCCTGCCAAGATGCAGGTTTTGTTGTGTCTAAACCACCCAAGACAGATGGCAATCCAGCCTCCTTTTGAAAACTTCCAGTTGTCCGTGCAACTTGGTCAGTTAACAAAACAGTGTTGTCATAAATATTGACCAGGCAGTCTTGGATACCTGGCACTGCACAGCTCACGGTGAATTGAGCACAAAGGTTTTTGTCTCTTATCTTTCCCTGGTTCCAGGGCTGCTGGGCTGCTTCCCGGTGCAAGATAGAGCAGCCCTGAAGCGAGTCTGTCTTATGCTAGGCTGTCCGTGGCCCGCCAAGGGCTGTTCCAGCAGCTGGGGATTAACTGGAGGTTGCAGCTCTCTGACCAATGCCCTTACACTGGGGGCTGTGATGGGGGTGGCACAGAGCTGGCCATGTTGAGCCGTTGGGATCGCCAGGAAACCTCTTCACTTACAAGCTGCTTTGCAGCACCAGACTGGTGTAAAGCAGCGTTACTGGAGACCAGAACCTGGCCCCTTATGTCAAAATACTATGTGCTGTTGGTCGGTTTTGTTGTAAAACATTTGCATTTCCTTCATCAGCATTAATTAGCAAATATTTAGATTAAATGCTGTTTAAAATAAGTCATGCTTTGTTTTTTAGTCTGCAGTTTTTCCCCATGGCTGTATTTTTCACCCTGTTTTCCACAGAATTAAGAGAAACGCCAGCAATGATGAGTTGGTGAACTGTGCCATGGAAGCTGCTACTGCCTATGAAAATATTATTAATGCCGTCAGTGCAGCCGAGGAAGCAGCCAACAAAGCTGTAAATGCAGCTGATTCAGCTTTACTGGTAAGGGCATTATGTTGTCAAATGATGGTAATTTTGTTACAAACAGGTGATCGTTATAATTAGCTGGGCACTGAAGTTGAATTCGTGCATGCCTCATTGTACACATACAAGGCGTATATTTGCACGTAGAAATTATCCATTTGCAGGTACAATTACTGTTCTGCATATTCAGATGTTGGTTTTGCATGTGCATTATGGGTCACAATTTAGGTGCTACCCATGTCTGACTATTGGTCCATAGGTGGTAGACAAGAAGATGACAGAAGGCACAGTTTTCCACTAAGAACAAACATTGCTTTTAAGGACAAAGGGCGGTGTTATACTCAGGGTTTCACCAGTAGCACTAGCTGTGAAGGGAGGGGTATCTTCTTTTTGTTGGAAACATTTGTTCCTTTTATTGTTTAAACTAGATTAGATTATTAATTTTTACTCTTTCTGATTTGTTTTTCTGCTTTGAGTTCAATTATAAAACTAATCTTACAGTACCGTGCTTTATCACCAGACTGTGGAGAGGGAAGACCTAGCAGGAAAAGCCAAGAGACTGAACACTGAAAGCAGCAATCTATTAAATCAAGCACAGATGACACAAAAGACATTACAAGGTACTGTAAAAAGCAAGATGATAACAGGAATGTTTATACAGTATTAGAAATTCTCATTTAAAAGTCACTGTTTATGGTTCTGATTTAGCAAAGTTCTGTAGCACACACTTAACTGTAAGCAGGAGAGGGTAGCTCCATTCTTACCTATTATAATGGAACATGATACTATGGTTTAGAAGTTCCTTCTGCAAGAGGGTGAGGAGTGGATTCTTCAACTCAATTATGGTCCACACTGTGGGATGCCAAATTCTACCATTGCCCCCTCCCCTGCAATTCTCTTCTACAGCAAGACCTTATCCTTAGATTTGCTGCAGTCCCGCTCTTAAATTGTTCAGTTCAGCCTTAGAATCCTAATGAAGCAGAAGGGTCTGTCTTCACTGCAAAAAAATAAGTGTGTTTTTACATCAAGATAGCTATCTCAAGTTAAGATCTGTGGTCATAGGGTGGGTGAGTTACCTAAACCGAGCAAAACCAGTACCATTACATTCTATATGCTTTATAGTCTTAGAAGTAAATTTGGTTAGTTACCTCAAACTAACACATTGTTTATAATAAACCTGGTTTCCTGATACTCCTGCTGATAGAAGCTGGAGATAGAGTGTAATTTAAATCTTATATATAGATTAAAAATTGAATATATTCCTAAAGTGTCATTTTAAATGGTTTTCTCTGGGTGTTCCTAAGCCTCTGACTGCCAGATTCTGGACATGGATGTCATGGGATAGTTCACTCAATAATTGCCCTGGTTTGTTAATTCCCTCTGAAGTGTCTGGGATTGGCTGCTGTCGGAAGACAGGATATTGAGCTACATGGACCATTAGTCTGACCCAATAGAGCTGTTTTAATGTTCTTAATACTTCTTGGGAAATCCCAAGACATTGTAGTTCTGTAAACATGTTTCAAATTGTAATAAGAGCTCTTTAACCAAGAATGCTACAAAAAGGACTGTAAAATATATTGTGGTATTGATAGGATTTGGTTGCTGACCAGAAAGACAGGGAGGGTAGGCCGCGGGGCCTAATGAATAGAACATTGGACTAGGGCTCAGGAGATATTGGTTCAATTCCTGGCTCTGCCATTGGCTTGCTGGGTGACCTTAGGCAAGTCACTCTAACTTCTCTATGCCTCAGTGTCCCCATTTGTAGAATGGGGATAATGATACCGACCTCCTTTGTAAAGTGCTTTGGAATCTACTGATGATCAGCGCTATACAAGAACTAGGTATTAGTGTATTTTAAAGACAGGCTTTTGTCTCTGCAACAGATGTGATTGTCAAAGAGAGAGAAGTATGCAAATTGCAAAGACTATTTAGTGTATTGCTTAGTGTACTCTGAATGGCACAGAAAGGTTGAGCATCATCTCCAAGAACAGAATCCTAATACAGTAGGAACATTTTGATCTGGTTAAAACACCTACATTTAAAATATTCAAACAGGAAAAATAGGAGGGGCAAGGTTTGGGGCTAGTCACTCAGAAAGGCTATATATAATAGATATAATCCACTGACCATTGCCACTGATCTATAAGCATGCACCTACTTGTATTATTATGGGTGTGTGCGGAAGTTTTTTTAAAAAATCCTTTAGATTGGGACATAAAGTATGAGTTAAATTCACCAGGCACTTCCACTGGGAGAGCCACTGCAGAGGGGCTCCAGGAGGCCTGTGCACTCCTAAATGTGGGCAGCACTAACTAAGGAAGGGTGTGGTCGGGAAGGCTAGGGAATGCACTGATTAATTCCCTCAGCAGCCATTGTCAGTGGGGCCCTTATGGAAACAAAAGCTACTCTCTGCTTGGGAGAGGTAGAGGGAAGGTGTCTCCATTTCTTGCCATTATAATGTAACATCTGATTCTGCAGTAAAGCATCTCAGCATCTTTAACTGAAATGGGATCCATGTATTGTACTTGCCTTTTGTCCCTTTGTTTTATCGGGTATCCTACGTTTAACACACGCCTGTGGGATTATGCCATGCACGTCTGTTTGCCAAACCCCTGAATAGCTTAAATTGCACAATATTGAACAGTCTGTTAATGAAAAGCAAAGGTAGGCTTTCTGCACTGTTATTTTGATCCATAAATATATTCTGTGCTAGCAGTAACCTGGGAAACATTAATAATGGTGCATGCTTAGTAGAGTATTTACCCTTTCTGGAATGCAGCCAATAGAGGGTGACATGGTCACACACACTTGAGCAGTTCTGATGTTCCATCCTATAGAGATCAGTGGTCCACACACATATACACACATACATTCATTACAGGTGGCCCAGCAGATACACAAGCATACAATCTTATAGTATATAGGTCATAGTATAATATTTCATCCTGTTTTCCATTCTCTTCTTTCATGGCTTCTTCACTTCTTTGATTCCCATCCATCATATTAACAGTGACAAAGGGGCCAAATGAAGTCCTTCCACCACTTCTGTCTTGTACCAGCTTCACAGCTTTGTTCATCTTTAAACCCTCTTGGTCTATGTCATTCTTCACCACATCTATCCAATGTATCTTGCCCTCGCCATTTTCTTATCTCTTCATTTTTTATTTTCTGCAGTCTTGAAACTCTGAGTATTTCCCTCAGCAAGTTCATTTCTGCAGTCAAAATCCTGCATTCATTGGCTTTCCTCATACTCTTGCTCTCCAGTCCGTACAGCAGTATCGACACAACAGTTGTCCCATACATGCTGGGTTTTGTTTTTATCAAAATGTCTTTATCCTTCCAGATCTTGCAGTTTTCTGAATGCAGTAGTGGTTCTTTTTTTATAATGTCATCTTCACAATTCTCATTCTTCATTACTAGTCTTCTAAGGTATGTCCTCTTGTGGCAGCATTATAATCACTAGTCATAATCATGATGGGACATTGTATTTTTATTTGTGCATTATTTACATAATATATAATCATAATATATTGAATATGCATAATAATGTATCCCCAAAATCTGTGCCCTTCTCTTAAGCTGCCTTAATCACTCATTTTTTCCTATTCTGAGGGGCAGAATGGGTATCTTCACCGCTGGTTACTATCTGCACTACTACCTAAGTTGTTTAACAGGGATGGGAAAGGTAAATGCCCAAAGCTCATGTGACAGCGCAGAGCGCTGCTGCCATTCCACCAGGTGGCCGAGGGCACCTTTGTATAACACCTACCAGGCTGATTCATAGTGCACTGTTTTTCAGATATTAATCCAACTCTTGAAGATATAAAGCAGAGACTGGGTATTGTGGAAGGAAAGAAGAACAGGATGCTGACGGACCTTGTTTCTTTTCAAAATGATCTCAGTGGGATAAATAGAGGTCAGTCATTTACCGAGCACATCTACTTTATGTGATTCTGCTGTTGTTTAAAGTATTTACTTAGACTTTTGTGTGTGTGTTTTAGATGACATAGACAGCGTCATTACCAGTGCAAAGAACATGGTCAAAAATGCCAATGATATCACTGCTAATGTACTGGATGAACTGAACCCAATTAAAGCAGATGTGGAAAAAATAAAGGGCACCTATGGAAGCACTCAGAGTGCTGACTTCAATAAGGCTTTGACGGAAGCAAACAATTCAGGTGGGTGCTGTGCTTGCTCTTTGCTAATGTGTGTTGTTTAACGCCTCTCAAATTTCTGTCACAGTAACCAGGTAGACATAGTGATAATTATTATTATTATTTGTTTCTGGTGGCACCCACTGTGTGCAAGGTGCTGTAAAAACGTAAGAGGCATAGTCATTACCCCAAGGAACTTATATGCTGTATTTGTTTTTAGCTCTGTAGAATCTGAGTCTGATGGAATAAAATAAAATACAGTATGTGAAATTAACCCCATTGTTAATGATATAATAATAATAAGAGATGGTGCGTCTGAATGAAGGTGGCTTTTAAAACAATAGTGTTATGATAAGGTGGATAATTAAACCATAACAATGAAAAGTGTTGTGAGTTTCTGGATGGTGTATTTTATGTAAGCACAACTGCATTGTTTGAAACACAGTGGACCAGATGTTCTGCTTATTTACAAGTTTCAGAGTAACAGCCGTATTAGTCTGTATTCGCAAAAAGAAAAGGAGGACTTATGGCACCTTAGAGACTAACCAATTTATTTGAGCATAAGCTTTCGTGAGCTACAGATGTATGCATCCAATGAAGTGAGCTGTAGCTCACGAAAGCTTATGCTGAAATAAATTGGTTAGTCTCTAAGGTGCCACAAGTACTCCTTTTCTTTTATTTACAAGTGTTTTTCTTCAGTATAACTGCTGGTGTCAATGGAGCTACTCCTGATTTACACCAGTGTATGCAAAATGAGAATTACATTAGCTAACCATATGTATAGCAAATTTGGCCAACCGCTAGCATCCAAAAACCATGAGATTGGCTTTAAAATCATGAGATTTTTAAAAATAATAAATTTGGAGTTCTTTTTATTTGGCTTTTAAGCCTTTAGACACGTGTCACATTTCCAGGCTTTTCTCCACAACCATGAGGGTTAAAAACTTAGGTTTAAAAAAAAAAAGAAAGCTGAGATTCTCATGTAATCTGTTTTCTCCAGGAGCTGGGATTTTAAGGAAACACCAAGTATTGTGAGACTTGTGATAAGACTATCAGAGTTGACATTTTTTGCATGTGTATCTCTCCTCCTTTCCAGTCCCCCAATAATTTTTTTCTCTCATCACAATAACAGTAAAGAAATTAACAAGCAAGCTCCCGGATCTGTTTAACAAGATTGAGAGCATCAACCAACAGCTGATGCCAATAGGCAACATATCTGAGAATGTAAACCGCATAAGAGAGCTCATTCAGCAGGCCAGAGATGCTGCAAACAAGGTCTATCACAAAAACATCCATTATTGCTTGACACGAGGGATTTTTGTACACAAGGATGCTTTCAATCCCCTCTGCAAAATATTTTGTTATATGATGTATGAAGGATACTACATAAAAATTAATCTGTTGGCTTTAGCGAGCACTTTAGATACTGTGGTGGTGGGCGCCAGAATAAACTAGATACAACAGTATAGTATACCTTTCCTTCTGCCCCACTCCAAGGTCCCTCTCCTAGCCAAGATCATCCCTACAATTCCCATTTTGGTATTTCCTCTCCTTTCAAAGGCTCGTTGTTGTGGTGACCTTCTCTCCAGTGGAGGAGGGCTGGATGCTGCTCTTTGAAGCCAGTCACTATTGATCGGAACAGAGGTTCTCAAACTGATCTGTGATTCACTGGCGATCCACAGAGAGCTGGCAGGTCACACAGGGTTGCTGATGTTTGTTTCTAACCTCTGTATTGCACTAAAAGGCAGCTAAATATACATTACTTGGATAGTATCATTTTCCCATTGATTGCCACGGGATGATGTGATCACAAATAACAGGGCAAGTGTCCACGAGACACTCTCCATTAAGATGTGGTCCACACTGAAAAAGATTTTGCTCGGATGTTGGCCTAAAGAGAACTTCTCAAGAATACTGGTGTTGTATATCTTTATTAGCTGCATGTTGTAGTACCTGACAGGCAGTGAAGCTAGGGAACTGAGCAAAGGGCCTGAGATCTAGGGCTGGCGCAAAGCATTGAGACCAAAATTTCAACCCAAGTGCCTAAAGTGAGGCATTTGTATCCATGTGTAGGCATCTGAATAAGAGGCCTGATTTTCAGAGGTGTTGAGCACTAACAGCTCCATTTGACCTGGACTCTTTGTTGCCTCAGCTGTAAAATGGGAATAATAATTACAATACAAAGGTGTTGTGGGAACTGATTAGTTAATTTCTGAAGATATAAAGTGCTGCATAAGTACTAAGTATTAGTAATAGTAGAGTAGTACCTACACTTCTCTATAATTATGTTGGTTTAGAGTCTGATCTTGCAGTGTTGTAGCAATCCATGGCTGTTAGTCATAGGTCACTTAGCACGGACACAAACCAGTGTTGTTAGGGAGGTGATGCCTTTTTTAATTTAAAGGTAGAAATGTTTACCCTATTGTGTTTGTTTTTCTTGGTAGGTTGCTATTCCCATGAGGTTCAATGGTCGTTCTGGAGTAGAGGTTCGACCTCCAAGTGATCTTGAGGATTTGAGAGGCTATACTTCCCTTTCTTTTTTCCTCCAAAGACCTCTGCCAAGACAAGATGGCTTGAAACAGACTTCAAATATGTTTGTAATGTACCTGGGTAATAAGGATGTAGGTATTTCTTTTGATTTACTCCAATACTTAGAACAGAAAATGCATTTTGGAGTATAAAGGGATGTCAATGTAGATAACTTCCATTAGCTTAATTTTTTTATGTGTAGGAATACATTTATTGGGAAGAAACATAGCCCTTTCGTCCACTGGACACATAACTGTTTGGGCAAATGTCTATTTCTCTTATCCTGCTGTTCTGCCTTAAAAGTTACTTCCCAATAATGGATGCCACCAGTTAATCTTGGCAGTGACCCTAACTTGTAACCATGGACTTCATTGTAAAAATGTTTGTTTGCTTCGGGCTTCCTATGTGTTTGTATTGCCCTTAGCACCGTGGGACCCTGATCCTGTTTCAGGCCTCTGAGTGTTACTGCAGTATAACTAATAACAAACCTTTTCTTAATTGGGTGTATAAATGGTCCTCTTATTTAAAATTTAGTCCCTTACCTCTTTATTTTCCTTCTCCTGCATATGCAAAACAATACATTCTTGCTCATGCACTCCCATTTGCACAAACATCTATAACAATTCCCCAATTTTCCTACGTATATAGGTACCACCTATCAGTTTGTATGCTCAGTTACCCACCTGTACATACATTCACTATAAATGTGGTGGATATGCAGGTACATGTTTAAGTGCAGTTATTCCGCAGTGGATTTTATCTTCCTGATTAAATCTCAGGAAAAACTTCCTAAATGTAAAAACAGTAGAACAATGGAACAGACTGCCTACGAAGGTCATGGAAGCTCCTTCACTGGAGGCTTTTAAAAGGAGGCTTGATAGTCATCTGTTTTGTATAGTTTAGACCCAACAAATCCTGCATCTTGGCAGGGAGTTAGACTAGACGATCCTTGCAGTGCCTTCTAACCCTATGGTTCTACGATTCTAGTCTTTCTGAACATTTGGCCTATGATGGCTTTGATTGAGGTTTATTGAAATACTCTGTATGGGAGAAATAAAAGGGTAATTGTATGGAAGATTATTGCTCCCAGGGATCTCAATAGGAGCAATTGGACTTAATATTGTTTCTTCCATTTTACTTATCTCGCAGAGGCATTGTGAGACTAAAGTAATTAGTATGTATATAGTGTTTTGATAACCTCATGTGGAAGGCACTACAAAGGTAGAAAGCATTTTTATTGGTAAGTAATATTTTTATTATAGTAATAAAAGTAAGAGTTGTGTTTGGACTCCATTCAATCCAAGTGCATAGGACTCTTAAATTGGTTTGAAATTATTATTATTATTGAAACAGAGCAGCCAATGAAGCTACAAAACATCCATCCCAAAATTAGTAAACTGAAAAAAGTTTCTAAATGCAATGATTGCTACATTAGGAGGATAGCTTTCAAAGCATTGTAGTGTCCTGAAGTAATTCTACTATATTTTACCAGCTCTAGCATCAATCATTCATTGATAGTTGATTTGCTCTTCTATTTTTAGGCTTCCAAGGACTACATTGGTATGGCTGTGAGAAATGGTCGTCTCATTTGTGTTTATAACCTGGGAGGCAATGAAGCCGAAATAGAAGTGGACCCATCAGTGACTGAGAGTAACACTGAGGAAGCTACTTTGGATCGGGTGAAGTTTGAAAGGTACAAGACTCTTAAAATACAACCCACTCTATCCCTTTTTTCTGTATCATATTTAGATGTTACTTTATTAATAAAATGCGCTATTCCTTTACTTTTTCCCTTTGCTTTTAGGATTTACCAGTATGCAAAGTTGAATTACGTTAAAGCAGCAACCTCAGACAAGAAGACTTTTGACAGTAGCAGTGGGAGCAGTCACACACTCCTAAATCTGGACCCCAGCAGTGTTGTCTTTTATGTGGGAGGATACGCACCAGATTTTCAGGTAAATAGAAATATCATTCTGGCCTGTAAAAGTGTTTAATCATCATAAATAGGGATTTTTAACTATTGAGTATTCTATAGCTAATACTTTTGATTATTTATACCATGTTACAGTGCTTCTTGGATGGCAACATGTAGCTTAAACAATATCATTTATTCACAATACATTTTAATAGTTACAGCATTACTGTTTTCATGTCTGTGTAAACATTATTAAATTGATGTTGATGTTTTGGTTGGTTTTTTTTATGGCTCTTTTATTTTTTGCAGCCTCCCAGTGCACTAGACTACCCTCGTTACCAAGGCTGCATTGAATTAGACAACCTAAATGAGAATGTTATTAGCCTGTACAACTTCAAGAGGACATTTAATCTCAATACCACTGAAGTGGAGCCATGCAGTAGGTAAGAAATAAACACAGCAAGTGTTCTACATTAAGAAATTGAAAAAACGTTATCACTGATAAATTAAGATTAAGTGTATTTCCTGTTGATGTGACCACTTAAAATCAGGGCAAATTACCATTTACTAAAGCATTCACACCCACAGCAACTTCAGTTCACATACCCTGCCACCCAAATATTCTAATAACCAGACACATATTCAAACACCTCAGCTCCACGGCATACAATGTTTGGCTTCTTTATAGCCTAAAATGACATTAAAAAGAAACATCAGGTCACTAAAACATTTTAAATAAGATTTTTCTTCTGTAGGAACCATATCTTAATCCCACTGAGGTTAATGAGAAATTGACTTCAGTGGGGTCAGGATTTGGCATTACTAGAATCTGGTCACCCCTGTTACTGAATATTTTGTTTTAGGCTTTTTTAAAAATTACATTTATTGTGGTTCTTGTTATGTCCATGTGGTAGCAATTATTTGCTCCCATATATTCTGATTTATGATGTTTCATTGTTACAGATATAAAGCAGAGTCTGACCAAAACTATTTTGAAGGCACAGGCTATGCACTTGTCACAGCTAGAGAAGCAAATATTCCTAATTTGCTCTACGAGCAGGAAATTGAAACTACTGCAGATGAAGGCTTGGTGTTTTTTGCAGAAAACCAGGTAACTAATGGAGTGATTCTAACTTTTGAGTACTATATATACTTCTTATAATAATTTGAAAACTGAAATTAATTGAGAAAGTGCTCGGAATAATAGCTCTCAAAACTACCATAGCCATCTGTGAAATGGATTAGCAAATTCTGTCCTATGTTTTATTGCTACTGAATATTAATTATAACAGAATTTAGAAACAGACATTTAAAGAACAGATGCTGATTATAGCAGTAAATAGAGAGTGTGAGGTACTGTATGGTGAAGAATTGCCCCATTACTCACGTGAATGATGGCATCTCCATCTTAGAAGAAACAGGCTCAGAGGGAGAATTGTTGGTGGCAATGTTTTGTTGTGATGACCTGATAAGTTTTAAAAAAGGCTATTCTTGAGCCAGTCAAATCTTTGTCTTGCTTTCAAGAGGAAATTACTATTGTAATGTGCATCCCTGAAATACCCCATACAAGTAGAAGGTGACGAATAATTTGTAAGGATCAAATCATCTCACTTCTCCCAAAGCCACTGAGGTTAGGAGAGGTAGTTGGAAATGGAGGATGGTAGCATTAATGAAAATGCAATAGATGGGCTGCAGTTTTAACTGCTTTGACCCTGTATATGGCTCTGAAAGAGACCCCCAAAAGAGTAAGAAAAATACATTGTTGTTATGCATCATGTTACAGATAAATGACATTTTGGTAATGTAAACCTTCCTTTAAAAGGACTCTGTATACATTTTTCCTTTTCATCAAAGCAGTTATTTTTGTGATATTGGTACATGACAAAGGGAATTGTGTAACTCAAAAAAATGTAATAGTCACTTGTGGCTACCTTTCAAAATTATAGGCCAAATTCTGCTCCCAGTTACTCCAGTTGAACCCATTGACTCCAATGGAGTTGTACCAGTGTAACTTAGAGGAACATTTGGCCCTATACTGGTATCTGAGATGAGTGCTTTTTTGATTTAGGTATTGTGATTAGAGCTGATTGGAAAAATTCCAACAAAACATATTTTCATTAGTATTTGCCGATTCCGCAAAATCTGAAAGTGTTGCAGAGATCATTTCTTTTGCCAAAGTTCCAGTGGAAACCCGCCTGGTTTCCTGCAGTTTGCCCTACCGCCTTCTTGACAGCTTACCTGCCAGTCAGCTGTGAGTCTAGGCTTCCAGGGTCCACAGCTCTGGGGCTGAATTCCATTTCTTTGGAAAATTTTGAAATTTGCAGATTTGTTCCAAACTGGAACAAAACCTAATTTCAAAATATTGAAATCCCACACACCAGATGGAGTTACCTTTTTCTGCCCAGCTCTAGTTCTGGTAGATAACAGAGCAAGGAGAAACTTAGAGTACAGGTGATGATTCCTATAAACTTTGAGGCTTCAGGTAATCTGTTAGGTGCTAGAAGTAATGATAATATCGCCTGTTGTATTACTTATCTAATAAGAATGCTATAGACATATTTGGTATGTTTGTTAATATAATAAATCATTGCCTTGTTACCGAATTTTATTATAGCAATTTCTTTGAAATAAAAAAAGGATGCTATCAAAATTTTGTAGAGATATGATGGTACTTTTTTGAGTTGATTCATTTTCCTGAGTTTGAGTTAATTATATTTATCATTAAGAGTACATTCTAGAATGTTTTATATTATCTTTTATTTTTTGCCAAAAATTTTCTTGTTATTATTTCCTGTCCTGGGAGGCAGTGTGGCCCAGAGGACAGAGCACTGGATTGGGATTCAGGAGACCTCTGATCTGTTTCTAGCCCTGCCAGAGGCCTGCTAGGTGACCTTGGGCATCTCACTTAACTGCCCCATGCCTCAGTTTCTCCATCTGTAAACACCTCCTTTGTAACGCGCTTTGAGATCTACTGGTGAAAAGTGCTATATAAGAGTAGTAGTATTATTTAACTTTATTAAAATAATTTACAAGACAATAAAAATACATATGATATATTACACCGTGGTTTTTTTTCTTATTGCAGGATCATTTCATTAGTTTGAATATTGAAAATGGCCATCTGGTGTTCAGATACAAACTTGACTCACAACCTCCAAAGGAAATAGCAAGCAAGAAAGCAGCTGTAAATGATGGAACATATAAGCAAGTATGTCATTTAAACAAATGATATCTTTTATTAAAAGTATCATGAACTTCTGAAAATATATAGATCATAATGGCTGAAGCTACACATCCTATTTCAAATTCTTCTGACTGTGACGTTTTGCCTTTCTTTTTAGATGATTAGGCTAGAAAAACACTAGCTTATGTGTGAAGCTCATATGGAAATTAATCTTTACACTGTTCAATATCATGTATTTCTGTGGGTAAACTATTCCTGGCACATAACCACTCAAACGACTTGCCCTCTTGCAAGTGTATTTGTCATAAATATAAAGAGAAGGGTAACAACCTTTATGTATGCAGTAATATAAAATCCCTCTTGGCCAGAGGTACAGAATCACTTACCTATAAGGGATTAATGAGTTCAGTTAACCTAGTTGGCACCTGACCAGAAGAACCAATGGGAAAAGAAGATACTTTTCAATCTGGGGGGGGGGGGGAGGGGGAAGGTTTTGTTTGTGCTCTCTTTGTTGTTCCCTCTTGGGACAAAGAAAGATACCAACCAGGTAAACCAGCTCCTAACAAGATCCTAAAATAATACATCTAAAATTACAAAAATTGTAACTAATAGCAAGAAAATGCGTTAGGTTATTTTTTGTTTTAGCTTGTGAATTTTCCCTATGCTAAGAGGGAGGTTTATTCCTGTTTTTTTAACTTTGAAGTTGAGCCTATAGGGGAATCCTCTATGTTTTAAAAATCTTTTTATTACCCTGTAAAATTACCTTCCATCCTGATTTTACAGAGGTGCTTCTTTTACGTTTTTCTTTATAATAAAGTTCTTCTTTTAAAAACCTGATTAATTTTAGTGTCCTAAACATAAAGGGTCTGGTCTGTACTTTTTATTAAAAGCAATTGGTTGGTCTATTATTCTCAAGCCTCCCCAGGAAAGGGGGTGAAAGGGCTTTGGGGGATATTTTGGGGAAATAGGAACTCCAAGTGGTCCTTTTCCTGAATCTTTGTCTAAATCATTTGGTGGTGGCAGCAATACTGTCCAAGGACAAGGGAAGGATTTGTGCCTTGGGGAAGTTTTTAACCTAAGCTGGTAAAAATAAGCTTAGGGGGTCTTTCATGAGGGTCCCCACATCTGTACCCTAGAGTTCAGACTGGGGAGGAAACCCTGACAGTATTGCTTTAGTTAAGGATTATCATATTAATTGCAAATACCAACATTATTTTAATGTTTAGCTTGGTATTTTTATCAGATCAGTTTTAAGAAAAAACTTTTAACTGACCTTTATACAACTGCTTTTTTTATCTCATCAGCTTAAAAGCATTTTGTGCTATTTTGTGGAGCTATTTATATGAAGTCTGCTTTGAAACACATAATCAGATCCCTTTATTGATGATTATTTTGGCCAAAAGTATAGTTAAACTCTACTATTAAAATAGACAGATTTTTCAACAATAAAAAAATGTGACTGAAAAGTAAAAATAACAATGGTGTATGTGTTTATGTATGTATAAATTAGAGCTCGGGAAATATTACAAATAATTATTTGTGAACATACGTTCAAACTTTAAAATGATTTTGCTTGTCTGTGTCCCTTTTTGTTCAGCTTTCCTTGGATATTTTAACAACTATGTTTACTGGCAGCAATATATGCCTAAACAGCAAATTTTAGGAGAATATTGCAGAACATTCACAAAAGGCACATCTTGAATTCATATACATGAGTACTTAAGTCAGAAACCTAATTCTAAAAGTCACTCTCATCCAGTCAAGATGTGACCTATGTGTCCAATCAAAACATCTCAATTTTGACTTACAAATATAAAAGCCAAAAGCAGTACTCCCAGTGAACCAGCTGTAAGCAACTGGTAGGCAGAGATATGTTTGCATAGAATACGAATGGAATTTCAAACACCATATTAATTTGTAGAAATCACAACCTGTTTGTAGACAATTTGCTCACAAACAAGAGGGCTAAATTTGATGAATAACTTGTTTACTGTGAATAGTTCATGCAGCTTTCGTGCGTGTGTGTGTGTGTGGAAATGCACTGAGAAGGGAGTGGCTAATTCAAGTTCTGATTGTAGCTGGAAAAACTGCAGAGACCCAAACTTATTAGTAAAATGAAACAGAACACACTTTTGCTAATTAAGAAACTTAGCACCTGATTTTGAATGGTACTAGTCACTCACGCTCAGAACTTCATGAGTCAGAGTCCTTCCAAACCATGTGACTATTCAGTTTTGCCACTCAACTTTGGGTGCCACACTTGCTAGAAGGTGTGGGTTCCATTGGCTAGGACTGGAAGTTATGAGAGCTGTGTTCTGCTCCCTCTCTGCCACTGATTCACTGTGTGAACTTAGAAAAGTCACATCACCTTTCATCACCTCAGTCTCTTTTGATGTAAAATAGGCATAATGATACTTACTCTTCCTTCAAAAGTGCTTTGAGATCTGCAAATAAAATGCATAATCTAAGTACTAACTATGATTATATCTATTCATTGCTAGACCACCCATGCACAAAAATCTGCATACATACCTCTTTTAAGCATTTGTTACTTACAAAATGTAGTGTAAATCCACTTGAAGCAATGCAGTTACTCTTTATTTAAACTGGTGTAAATCAGAACAAAATTAGACCATTTGTATTATTCTATGTTTGCACATTTTGATGTGCTAAATTATTCTTGTTTATTTTGTGTGCACTAATTCTCACTATCTGTCCATTTCAGATTAAATTATACATTTCTGGGAGACAAAAGTTAGTTTCGATTAATCCTGGGATTAAAGCCAACATCAATGTCTTTAAATTCACCACATACTACCTGGGTGGAATTCCATCTTCTCTGCGGGAACGGTGAGTTACTATTTTAAAAAGTCAGCAGGCCCAGCCTTTCTGTTGGGTACACACTCAACTGACATCAGTAAAAGGTTTTGGTTATATCCTATTGGAGGACTGGGCTCAGATTCTGTATGTTGTATGTGATGTGTAAATATATGTCAAAATCTGTGAGTTGTGGAAAATCATCTGGCTCTTTGTTAACTGGGTGACAGGACATGACAGTGAAAATTTGTGTGCAATAAGGATTCATCTTGGAATCTGCTATTTTATTTTTCTATTTCATATCATTCTGTTGACTGACTGTTGTACTATTGTGTGATTGAGGTAACAAATTACATTTTTCTCTCTGAAACCAGCTTTAATATCTCTACATCTCCATTCCGTGGCTGCATGAAGAATGTAAAAAACCCCGTCACTGCATCTGTTACTTTTACTGAGACCATTGGTGTCAGTAGGAAGTGTTCCAATGACTGGAAGGTAATTTGCAAAGTTGCTTTTAATATGTTTGTTGTTCACAGATTCATAGAAGGAACGGTTAAATCATCTAGTCTGACCTCCTGTATATCACAGGTCATTAACTTTCACCCAGCCTTGTGTTTGGCTAAAGCATAACTTCCAGAAAGACATCCGGTCTTGATTTGAAGACATCAAGAAATGGAGAATCCACCACTTCCCTTGACAGTTTGTTCCAATGACGGATTACCTTCACTGTTAAAAATTTGTGCTGTATTTCTAATTTGAATTTGTCTGACTTCAACTTCCAGCCATTGGTTCTTGTTATACCTTTCTCTGTTAGATTAAGGAGCCCTTTTTAGTACCCAGTATTTACTCCCTGTGGAGGTACTTACACACTGTAATCAAGTCTCCTTTCAATCTTCTTTTTGATAAATTAAACAGATGGAGCTCTTTTATTCTCTTGCTGTAAGGCATTTTCTCAAGCTCTTAAATCATCTTTACAGTTCTTTCCTGCACCCTCTCCAACTTTTCAGCATCTTTTTTAAAATGTGGACACCTCTTTACCCCTCTTCACTACCCCTGTGTTTATACCACCCAGGATCACATTAGCCCTTTTCGCCACAGCATCATATTGGGAGGTCATGCTTAGTTGTTTGTCTACTGTGAACCCTAAATCCTTTTCATAATCACGGCTTTCCAGGATGCAGTCCTCCATTTTTAGTTATGGCTTGTGTTCCTTGTTCCTGAATGTCTAACTTACCAAGCTACCAAGGTCACTATGTATGACTGTTCTGGCCTCAGGATTATTTACCACTCTGCCAATCTTTGTGTCATCTGCAAATATTGTCAGCAGTGATTTTTATATTGCTTCCAGATCATTGATGAAAATGTTGAACAGTGTTGGGCCTATTAGTATTGAACCTTAAGGAACCCCACTAGAAACACCCCACTCAATGATGATTCCCCTTTGACAATTACTTTTTGAGATGTCAGCCAGTTCTTAATCCATTTAACCTGTGATATTGCATAATTCTAAATTTTCAGTCAGAATGTCAGACGTACTAAGTCAAATGCCTTACAAAAGTCTAAATATATTACATCTATGCAGTTATCTTTATCAATCAAACTTGTAATCTCATCAAAGCATGGAATCAGGTTTGTTTGATCAGACTTTTGTTTCCATAAAATCATATTGACTGTCCTTAATTGTATTTCTGTACTTCAATTATTTATCAGTTGAATCCTGTATCAGCTTTTCCATTGATCTGCCTAGGTCTGATGTCAGGCTAACCAGTCTATAGTTACTCAGGTCATACCGCTCGCAGTTTTTGAATACTGGCACAGCGTTAGCACTCTTCTAGTCTTTTAGCATGTCTCCAGATTTTCAAGTTATGTACTTTTATTCTTAAATGATCTTGAAAAATGTGACTAGTGGACCAGTAGCTGTCTCTGCTTTGCGGAACGCATTGGGTGATATTGTGTATGGGGTCTGCATAGGTAGTCATCTCTTACTTCCTTTTCCTACCCCGATGGATCCTCTGAGTTTTTGTCTGCATCCCAGGGCTGTCACAACTTCAAACGTGCAAATCCATCCCCAGAGCCCTTTTCACTATTCTTCCTGCTGCAGCCAACTGGGTGGGACTCCCTTTCAACTCTGTGTATGCCACTTGGTTTGATCATGGTAGTCACTTCCTGTTGAAAAACTCTTGTCACTCCTCCTCCTCCTCCCTTTCCACTGAGGTTGAGTCTGCTGCCACTACAGCACTCTTGGCCTCACTGCCTAATGGATGAATGAAAGGGATTCAAATCTGAATGTATTCATTCCAGGCCAAAGTTCATTCATGTGGACAGCGACCCTGCCTGCCTACTTTTTGTCTTTGAATATAAAATCATCTGGCCTTTTCTGATAACATAGACAGTAAACAGAGCAGAGCCGTGTATTATACTAAATGGGCCTCAGTTTACTTACACTGGTTCAAATCAAGATTGACTCCATGGATACCAACAAAGTGTATATACTTGTTCTGTACTTGGAAACTCAGGTACTGTACTCTCAATTTGTCTGTTATATGTTTTCAGTTAGAGTCCGTTCATGTGTATATTAGCTTGAATAAAAGAATGAGAGACCAATTTGATAACTTATCTTAGGCAGTCCAGTAAAAAAAGTGATACATGAAAACCTAATTCATCATCTCTTTGCCTTTTAGCTTGTGAGATCTGCAACTTTCTCCAGGAATGGAATACTGGGTTTGAATGCTGAGGGTTTCCCATTTCCCAACAATTTCCAAGTCGGATTTAGCTTTCATACGTTGGCAACCAGTGGAACATTATTAAATTACAATATATGGGTATGAAACATTCATTTTTGTTTCTGTTTGGGACAGGAACATTTTTCAAACTCTCAATTTCTTGCAGAATGGGAAAATTGTTTCCTGCCCAATTCTACTCACAATAAGATCTGGTAAAAAAAAATTGAGTTTTGAAATTTTTCATTGAAAAGAAGAGACCTTTTGTGGTGGAAACTGTCCCTTAAAACAGTGGTTCTCAACCTTTACAGGTGGCTGATTTGTCTTGTGTACCCCAAGTTTCACCTCATTTAAAAACTACTAGCTCACAAACTCAGAAATAAAGATATGAAAGTATCACAGCACACTATTACTGAAATATTGCTTACTTTCTTATTTTTACCATATAATTGTAAAATAAATCATGACCCCCCAGGTTGAGAAACACTGATATAGTATATAGAGCAGTATGAACAAAAGTAAATGTCTGTATGAAATTTTAGTTTGTACTGACTTCGCTAATGCCTTTGATGTAGCCTGTTGTAATACTAGGCAAATATCTAGGTGAGTAGATGTATCCCCTGGAAGACCTCTGTGTGTCCCCAAGGGTACGCGTACCCCTGGTTGAGAACCACTGCCTTAAAATGTTCCCATTTTCCAGCCATGACTATTCACAGCACTCAGATAGTGTGGGTAAACTTAGGTAAAGGGAGATTAAATGTCTTGCTTGCTAATATGAAGTGCAGAGAGAAGTGACTCCACTGGAGGGGCAGAGTGTAGAAGAAATTCCTGTGTGCTTGTGCTTCTGGAGGAAACAATGGCATTCAGTAGGTGGGGAGTTCAATCCCTACCTCTGGTAAAAGTCAGTTAAAAAACATTTAAATAACGTTTTAATTTTTTTGCAACCCAAAGTCTGGTGTTGGCTGGCAGGTCTCTTCCCTTCTCCAGGAGCTGTGTTAATTGCAGGGGTTCTGGAGTAGTATGATTTGGTAGATTACCCTGGGAGAGGTACAGCTTTTGGGGTGGCCCAGAACAGTTTTGTGGGAAGGAAGGTTTCCTCCCATGGAGCCATGTTGGATTCCAAGAACTCTTGGGAGCAATGCATGCTGCCACGCTGACTTACCATTGGGAATTGAGTTCATGGTGATATCAGGAAAACCTGAAGCTGCCTATATTTAATGATAACTTTATAGGATTATTTTATTTTTTTAGCCTAATATTCTTACCATCTTTCTGAGAGACGGCTTTGTAGTCGTAAGGATGACAGATGAGGAAAAACAATCCAGCAAGAAATATGAAGATGGTTCAGTGCATTATGTGTCAGTAATCAAAGTTGGCAGCATGTAAGTCCAGTTCTGTGTTTGGTTTTTGAATGGAATGCAAGCCTTGGTTAGAAAGAGAAGATTGTAGAATGTTTGCTTGACCTGATGTTTGGTTATAAAACGGTACATAGTTAAAACTAAATTCTGAATTGTGCTAGCAGTGGATATGGACATTCTGAAGCACTGGCTGATTCTTGATCTGTATATTTGCATGTCAATACCTGCTGAGTTCCAGTTCAGCTCCTATACTTCACAGCAACACTGGTAGTCTGAGCTTTCAAACCAAAAGGCTTGAATCTGCTTTTCTGTGCACTAAGGGTCTTTCTCTGTGGTTGGGCAAGACATAGCATTGGACAGCTTCTCACACTCATAGTCTTCACATCTTTGAGTGTAAATTGCAAATCTATCTAATGTAGCTGCTTTACAGGCCTGAGGAGGAAGGGTAATATCTCTTCTAATTTTCTCAATATTGATCTCCTATATAGATTACGAGACAATTTACTAAAATTTATCTAATTTACTGAAAATTAGATGACTTCTAAAACACACTGGTCTCTATAGGGTTATATAAAAACTTGTGCTGGCTAAAAAAGAGGGGTTTGAAAGATAGCCTGTGATTGTATTAAAGCCTTGGGCTAATGATAATGTTCAGAGTTTTTCTGTAGTAGCAGTGTCCAACTTGTCAAATTCCATTTCCTTTTGGCATAAGTGGTAGAATCCTGGCCCCACTGAAGTCAATGGAAGTTGTGCTGTTGACTTCACTGAGGCCAAGATCTCACCCAAAGAATGTAAGGCGACGTTCTGCTCTCATTCTAACTGTACTGCACCATTCTAAATATGGTTAAGTCAGTGAACTAGTACGGGTATAAAACCCATGGAAGTGATAGGAGACCAGGCCTGTAAACGCATTCAGAATTAAAATGTAACTGGAAGGCATGTGTGTGTCAGATCTTTCTTTAAAAAAAATTCATTTAGCTGGTAGTGTGTTTTTCCTAAATTTTTCACTCTTATTTGTATCCATCTTGTTTCAGGGTCAGGCTCCTGGTTGATGACCTGCCTGTGTCAATGGTTGTTGAACCTCAAGGAACGTCAAGAAAATTAAGTCAACCTATAAAATTGGGTGGTGATAATTTTGAAGGCTGCATCTCCAATGTCTTTATACAAAGGTACTTAACTCGGGAATATTTGCAGTAGCAGACATTGGGGTAAAGAGAGAAATGTCCTGTTTTCCTTTATGAGTAATTGGAATTGCTTCTCACTAATCTGCATTTCTTCTAGACACATGAAACCTTGCTGAATGCATAACCTTGTTGCACAATAAATACATTCTTGTATTTGGCCAATTCATCACTTTTATAAGATTTAATGGAGTTTGATCTTTTGATATATTGGAAGATCACTGTGAATTGTATTCCTTCACTAGAAGTTTGGTTTAAAAGCATCATTATATTGGAATGCGTATATTGCAAGGCCCAAAATTTTCAAACATCTTTGCCTAAATTATAGTCATCAAAAATACATATGCAGCCAGATAATTGCATGAGCAAGAAACACTTGTATATGCAAAATAAATAATTACATCAATAAATGGGGGTACTTGTAAAAAGACCTGATTGCTGGTTTATGTTACCCATTTGTTACTCAGTTTTTTCCCTCCATATCCACCTGATGGTAAATACATCTTTGCAAGCCCAGTTTAGAAGAGAAATTTCACCTTAAGTGTTTTCTTTCATTAAGTTAATTCTTATCACAGGTATTCTCCCAGCTGGGGCCTGCTTGTTTCTACTGACTATTGAGTGTTTGGATGTGCATGAGTGTGTTTGGTTTCACAAAAATTATGTTGTGTTTTTGGTTTGTATATATCTTCATTAAATCTTTGCCTTAGCATTGTGAAGTTGTGCAACATGTATACTAACCTGTCCGTCCATCTGTGATTTACCAAAATTGGAGAGATTCCTTAAACCTTACATCCTACATATGTGTACATTTATTCTCATTGATTTAGCCTTTGCACAAAGAAGATTGGTATAAGAGTGTTTCTGGCAACAGGGCAGAGTTGCACAGTAACAAACTGATAGTTTTTTAGCCCTCACACTTGGGCATCCAGTTGAGTGGGAGTGTGGCTGATTTAGCAAGACTGTAGGTTTGCCCTGACCAATCCTCTTCTATCGCTAATCAGCAAAACCTTCTTACTCTAGTCCAGAAGGTGTGACACTGTCAGAGTTACTGAATTCCAGCTCCCTTTTCTCAATGGCAACAGCATTTTTTCAAGTAGGTAGTTTTTGGTAGGCTCCTAAATTCAGTTGAGGATGCAACAGCAGTGGCTTACCTCAGCAGTAGGACTGTAGCAGAGGTGGGATGTTTCAGGCAAGAGCTCCAGACTACAGACTCCTTTCATGTTTCACAAACTTCCCACCCAGTAGGTCATGCAACATCTTCAAGGATTCCCCCCGCCACCCCACCCCCCCAGGAAGCAGCTGATACTTTTATTTAGGCTTGGCCTGCTAAAGCTGCCAGAGGCACAGCACTGGACTCTATAAGCCACCTACTGTATAAGTGGTTGGGCTTTCCTGGTGACATCACATGCTAATACAAAATATAGGAGTTCTTACAACAGTAATTCTGGATGTGCCTGTGCCAAGAGTTTAGGATCACTCATATAAATCATACTCTTGTGACAGGTGAAAATTGGTAGATGTCCCTTGAACAGACTGTCACTGAGAGTAGATCTACCTTGTAAGGCTATATGTCCAAACAATGCAGCTCTAGAATATATGGTGGTTTTCATTAAATAATAGAGATGATAAAGGGTGGTCTCCTATAGCGCTCATTCTCATTCCTCATGTTTATTCCCCATTCTAGGACAGGTCAGCTCCCGCAAGTTCAAAATCTAATCAATTATACTGAGAAGACTGGTGTATCTGTGGGAGCCTGCAGGCTGTACAAGTCACTCCAGCCAATGCTACTGAAAGAATTAGCAGATCCTAACAGCTCTAAGATTTTCAAGGTATGGTTATGTTTACTATAAACTCCAATCCACACTGATTCTCAGGGTTAGGCTCCACCAACATGAGCTGGCAGGGCTGAGGAACTGATGTTATTCCTTTTCCATCTAGCATCTGGAACAAGCTCTCCCTTCTCCATATCCCATGCTCAATATATAACTCTCCACAGTGATAACAGTTCTTTAGCCATTCGAAGGAGGGTGTTGACTGATTCTGATGGGAACTATGAAATATGTATATTGAATTATTATCTCAGTTATACATATTAAAGATTTAAATTCTGCCTTGCAGTTACAGAAGAAAAAGAACCGTGCTTCCCTGACAGGTGCCGAAGTGCAGCTAGACCAGAAAAGCTGTGCTTTACCTACTCAGCTAAATTTCATCAATGGAGCTTATCAGTTTGGCAACACTCCCAATAGTCATTTGCTGTATACACTTTCCCAGGCATCACTGACAGACAGGTAATGTGACAGTTCTCCACTTAACTTTTTATGCTGTATTCTCCAATGAATCTTGAGCCTTTAGGTGCTAAGGGTTATGATTTCCCAATATGCATCTCTTTGGGAGTAATAGGGTGCACCCTGATTGTTCTGTTTGGGGCTTGACAGAGAACTTTTCCTCCCAATCATTGTTTCTACAGAACAAAGGTGAACAGGTTGCCTGGAATGAGATGCTTGAATTTAGTGCACATTGAGGCACAATCCAAGAATCTAAATCTGCCAACTTCAGCCCACATTCAGAAATGTGAATGGTGTAACACATAATTATGATTCCAAAAGCCACTATTGTGTTAACAAATTAATTGACTTGTGTTTGTAGGTCAAAAACTCTCCCCCTACATTCCAACAGTTAAGACCAGACTGGGTGCTTCTGTTACTGGTTTCCGGGATGGAACTCTCGGAGACTGATGACCAGGTTTTTCAGAAGAGTGTCCTTGTCTGTCAAAGTTGCTTCTTCTCTTCATTTGCCAAAACTAGAATTCAGGACACAGTATATTGCCCCTCTGTTCAGAGAGGATTTTTAATTAAATTCAGTGGTTACCAAACAGTGAAGATACCCACTGGCCTTGTCTACTTTATATTCTCTACAGTACTGAGTACACCATCAGCATTCAAATACTTAATAGTAATCTCACTTTGATGTACTGGTATTATACTGGCAGAATCAGGCCCCTTGCCTCTTTCTAAAGGTTATGGAAAGGTATGACAGTAAGCAAAACAAGGCCACGTTTTAATGTCTTCTCTGCTCCTCTCTTTCCACTAAAGGTCACATTTTTCAGTAGACGTACGGACTGCATCATCGGGAGGACTGATTTTTTTTGTGGGAAATAAGCCTGAGAGCTCTTATATAGCTCTTTACATTTCAAAGGGACGTTTTGTCTTTTCATTTGGTGCTGGAGGAAAGAAAATTAAAATCAAAAGCAAAGCAAAATACAATGATGGGCAGTGGCATACTGTAAGTATTACGACATTTAGGACAAAATTAACTGTGTGAGCCATTGCAAAACATGACCCAGCACTTAATATGCACAGCCGTAAGTGCTCAGCATTTTAAAATGCCGGGAGTATATTCACCTCAACCTTGTGGAGCTAGTTCATATTGCTGAAGGTTCGTGTGGATGACAGGTCTTTGTTGTCAAAAGTCTCATGGCAGTGGCCTAGTTCTAATGCAGTTAGGATTGTGACAATACTTGTATTACTTTAGGAAAGTTCCCCAAAAAAGGGAACATTAAGGTAGGTAGTATGTGTCTGTAGGATAGGGACATTATGGTTTAAGGCGTTATTCTGATGCCCGTAGGCATCTAGAAAGTCAGTGGAATTACTCTGGTTATATACCGGAGTAATGAAAAACAAGGAACCTGGATAACTGATGCTATGCAAAATACTCCTAGTTTTTGAACGATAAGGTATTTGAAAAAGCATTTTGCCCACCTACTTTCTTTTTATTTTTGCTAGTTTCAAGTGAGCCTCAAAAATGCATGCTGATTTTAGGACTATACTGTCTATAACTTGATGGTTAGAGTTTTCAGAAGTACCAAAATGATTTAGGAGCACAAGTTCCATTGACTTTCATTGGGACTTGTGCTTCTACCTCACATAAGTGATTTTGAAATTCTACCCAATGTGTCTAATGGTAATTATGCTTTTCCCCCACAAAGGTGGTATTCAATATGGATGAGAAGAATGGCCATCTTATTATTGATGGTCTGAGGTCCAGGGAAGGAAAACTGGCAAGTAATTCCACCTTCAGCACTAAGCCCCCAGTCTATCTGGGTGGGCTTCCATCCCTGAAAGTACAGGTAAATCATGGAGATTTGGGGGTGGTTTTTTTTCATTGCACTGCAGATGAAGACACTGAAGTATTGTAAAGGGCGGTCATGATGAGAGGGATTTAGATTACTAAGGCCATCTATACGTAGTGTTCACAAATTCCTTGTTATAGACACACACCCCTTCCCCAACTGTGTGCCCAGCCTTCAGCTTGACATAAATTATCAGCATTTTACTCTATAAATTGATTGCAGCCATGTGCTGCTCCTGATTCCCCTTTACCTGCAAAAGTCAAATTCCTCTTTTCTCCAAGAGCACCCCTTCCCCTTAGAGCATTCACTTCAGCAGATACTTAAGGTGTCTCCAGCTAAACTAGATTTAGTAGTATTCAGTACCAGATGGAGGGATTCCCACTTATTAATCACTGTGATTTTAGGAGGGATTATAGATGTAGAACCTGATTCTAATCTTAGGTATGCATTACCTCTGTTATCTTTAAAAATGACCTGTTAGGTATGTGCATCACTACACAATAGCTGTTTGGGGGTGGGTGAGTGCTTAGTATTTGAAATCAGAATTAGACTGTTAGATTGTCAACATTTGGATGTATCATTGGAAAACAGCTATTCTACAAATAAGATTTTGCAATAACCCTTTCAAGATTTCAACATTTCTGGCACGCTTGACTCTTTCATGGCTTACTGGCATTTCTTTCATGACATAGTACACATTTTCACTGTATCAGGGACAGTCTTTAGGTGCATTTCATACTTGGGTTTTCTACCATCAAACAATGCTAAAGAACTGCTTGGCTGATCTGTTATTAAAATAATAGCCAGCATGCTCTAATCTACTGTTATATTATTATTAATTTATTATTATTATTTATTCATGTTTTTAAATATGTTTTCAGAATATACCAAGAAAGAGTTTTGTAGGTTGCCTGAGAAATTTTAAAATGAATGGAAAGCTCATGAATACTCCTCATCGGAACACTGGGGTCCCTCCATGTTTGGATGGCTCTTTGGAGCCTGGGATATATTTCTTTAATGAAGAGGGATATATCGTCATTGGTAAGTAGTGTAGCAATCGCTACGTGGAGCTATGTCTTTATTATATAATCCACATAGATAGATAGAGACATAGTCATATAGCTATCAGTTTATTATATCAGACAGATATAGCTCCATGTCGTTCGTGTGTGTGTGTAGGTGATACTTTTCCCCTTTTTAATGTGCTGTTCTAATTATTCTCCCTCCTCCCCTTCTCACACCTGCAGATAACTCTTTTGTGATGGGTTTGGAATTTAAGATCATATTTAACATTCGTGTGAGAAGCCTAACAGGCGTCCTGCTCCATACTGGAAACAAACAAGGCAACTATTTAACTGTTTACATGGAAGCAGGAAAGGTGAGTGTGGGGTTTATTTCTGTTTGAACTGTATTACCATAACTAAGAAGAGAGACACCTTACTTTGAACACCAAACTAACTTTGTAGAAAAGAAAACCAAATTAAAAATACATTTAAAAACTTCATGATAGTGTCTTATAACCATCTCTGTGGAGCGTGAACCTTACATTTGCTACCATACCAGTATGAGCAGCTTCCATTGTATGCACACAGGCTTCCATCAGGCAGCTTCATGATAGTCAGTGCAGAGTGAAGGGGAGTGTCAGAGAACCCTCCTCTCCTCAGGACAAGGAGCACTTGTGGTACTCTGCTCCTACAAAAATCTACCAGGGTTTAGGCCAGTGGATCATGGAACCATGTGCCCTCACTTCTCCCTTAGCCTTTGCCAGGCTGCTAGGAAGAGCGCAACCATGGAGCACCGACTGCTCTGTGCAGCTCCCTGTGTAGTTTCTCCGTAGCTTTCTGCACACACCCACTGCAGAATCTCAGCAGTTATATTTTAGTATCTTGTTCAATAGCAAGGGTGTCTCAGGGGAGTTGAAGGAAACCTGGGGAAGGAGGCAAGGGGGTGGATTTATGTGTGTATAGAGTATACACTATCCTCTCTTAGGACTCTTTAAATGGAATCTACCTTCCTTTAAGGAAGACTGTTTGGGAGTCCAAATATTTTGACTGTGCCTTTTAAAGTGTTGGTGAAATGCACCAGTCAATGAGTTCAGTAAATTATTGAGAGTTGGATATTCTTTTATCACTTCTTTCTTTTCCCTAGTAACTTGAAAAATGACTGTTTTACAGCTCACTGCCTCTGGAAATAATGGTGCTGCAGAGTTCCAGACATCCGTCACTCCTCAGCAGTCTCTGTGTGATGGACAGTGGCACTCCATAGCAGGTACTGTATCCTCTTGCCTGCTCTTCTGAAACTAGAAGGGGTGGGAAGAACAAAAAAGACTGCCGCAGCCCAAATCTAATGCCTAACCTTTTATACACTAAATAATTCCATTGCTGTTTTTTCTAAGAACACTCTTTAGAACAATAACAGGTTTTAATTATTTCAGACTGCATGTAGGGAAGAGAACCTTTGGACTATTACGTTGAACGCTTTCTCATCCCCATAGGTATTTTGGTATATGTCAGTTTGACTTGGAAATATAATGAAATAAAACTTCCCCTATAAATCACATTCCTGCAAGACAAACACTTCTTAAAATAGTAGGTCATGGCTAGTGGATGCTTGACTGGAGCAAAGTTACTGATTTACCAAATTCCTTACAGTGACTCAGAAACAGAACATTGTGCACCTAGATGTGGATGCAAAGAGCAACTACACCATTGGATCCTCTGCCCCACTTTCTGCTAACGTGGGTCATCCGCTGTATTTTGGAAGAGTTCCAGGTAATATTACTTCAAGTTAATGTTTTGTTGCTCCTCCTGGTGTTTTGTTTCTTTTTTTGAAAGAAAAAAAATCAAACACACTCCGGGCCATATCATCTCCTATAAGGGAAAAAACACTCAGGTGACAGGAGACTTAACTTGTATTATCTCACCATTTTTTGTCAGGTAGGCAGGGTCTTGCGCGCTTCCTCTCTCTCTCTCTCTCTCTCACACACACACACTATGTCTACAGTACAGGCTGGCATAGCCCTGTACCATAGATGCAGCCTACGTCATTAGAAGGCATTTTTCTGTCTGTGTGGGAACACCACCTCCCTGAACAACATTAACTACCTCAACAGAAGCACTCTTCAGTCGACATAGCTATGTCTACACTGGGGCTTAGGTTGGCATAGCTACATCGGTCAGGGGAGTAGTTTTTTTCATACCTCAACTTATGTAGCTATGCCAATATAACTTTCATGTGTCCACCAAACCCCCTCCCCTGCCCCCCACCAAAACAATGCTCACAAAAAGCCACTCCACCCATATAGTCCAAAACTCCTGAGAAGGTTCACATACTCCTTTTGTCATAGGTGAGGGCTTGAGATGAATGTATCCTTCCAGTTATGTTAACTGAAGGGTGCATTCACACCCATCAATCTCACTGAGGTTTTAACTCAACCCATAGCAAGGTTTCACCCAGTTCATATCAACAGCAAAACATGATAAAATGTGCAATAATTTTTTTAATTATTTTATTTACCATAGTAAAGTAGTTTAGTTGAACGTGGAATGTTGGTATCATATTACATTCTGAAAGCAAAGGTTATCCAATCCTCTCAATAATCAGAGATATCAAAGGGAACATTTTAAAGCCACCAGCCTGTTGTATTCAGTGCTTTACAAAACAGCTCATATTATTTAGCTGCTCTTTCTTCCTTGTCTTTACAGCAAATTTGGAAACACCGTGGCTTCCTGTTCGGGACTCGTTCCTTGGCTGTCTGCAGAACATTAAAATAAATGACAAACCTGTCTCTGTCAGCAAAATTTCAGAGGTTCATGGTGCAGTCAGCTTGACTGGATGCCCTGCCAAATAACTTTGCCATTACATAATAAGGGAATTATTTGTACCCTCGTTGGGTTGGGTCTTCTGATGTACTGTATGAATTACTGCAATATGGGTTCTCCTTCCCTGATCACTGTGTTACTCTTGTCTATTATGATGTTCAAAACGGCTTACAAGTTAATGCATCTTCTGGAAGGGTGGCCTGTGCCAAAGCTAATTAAAAGTGTTGGCTTTGTTAGAGTCCTTATTAAATTTGATTGCTTTCCTGGGTAATTCATTGGGTGTGTGAGATATATACACAAAATATAAAATAGTATTGTTTATACACATAGTGGGCAAAATGCTGCTTTCATCCTCCCTGGTGTAGCATTAAAATAACTCCATTGACTTAGCAGGAGTTATTTTGAGTTTACACTGGTGAGAGTGACTACAGAATCTGGCCTAATATAAATAATTTTATAAAAATATATACATTTCTTTGGGTTGATGAACAGTGTTTGTACTGAAGTGTACATTAATGTTAAAATTAATAATATAAATGGAGTCTGAAGCACTTTAAAGAGTGGAACTCTGGGAGATTGTTGCTGTGTTAAGAGTTCTGGGGCCAATAAATGCAATATGCTCTTTTTAAGACTTCCATATTCTTATTTGGTTGTGAAGACTAAATTCTTTTAACACAGCTTTTTCCTTAACTTGTTACTCACCATGGCCAAATCCTGCTTGGTTTATGTGAGCAAGCCCATTGACTTCAAGGAGACAGCTTGCCCGAGTAAGTGGGACTGGGCCCATTGTTTCTGGTCCACAGAATTTAGATATGAAACACTTCTGATTAGGATAACTTTTCCTGTGGCTTTCAGAACCAGTAGATACGCTGTTTGTTTTCTGATGAAATTAAGACAAGACCAAATTATTAACACTGAAGTACTGAGCACACTGTCACTTATACAGCACGAACTGCAACACTAAAACCAAGAAAATCCTTAGTCTGACATTCAAGTTTGTCTGACCAGGATCCCTTACCCCACAGAACACTGTTTGCATTGTTATTATGGATATGGGGCTCGGCTGAGTAGATGTTGTAAGGCTTCAATCACCGCATTCATTCAACCCCAGCATTTTCACCCTATTTTAGTCCACTTCCCATCCCCAGTGTAGAGCCCCTATCTTTGTCTGAAAACTGCACTCACTTTGCATCTTCCAAGGCTAGGCGAGTCTCTTTGGAAGCTCTTATGTTGTTCCTAAAGTCAGCCACGAGGTGGCATAAGAGAGCAGTAGAAACAAACCTCAGCTCCCACAGCCTGTGGGGTTCATCTCCACGATGTATCCAGTGCCTCCAGCCCAAGATTCAGCAACCCTGTCTATGTTTGTGTGTTTGGCACACCATGCAGTATGGGTAGTAAAACATGCTGCCTAGCAAGAGGGCCCTTATGGATTTGAGCATTAATTTCATAAAAAATCTTGACAGGTTTCAGAGTAACAGCCGTGTTAGTCTGTATTCGTAAAAAGAAAAGGAGTACTTGTGGCACCTTAGAGACTAACCAGTTTATTTGAGCATGAGCTTTCGTGAGCTACAGCTCACTTCATCGGATGCATAGCATATCGTGGAAACTGCAGAAGACCGCTGCAGAAGTCTTCTGCAGTTTCCACGATATGCTATGCATCCGATGAAGTGAGCTGTAGCTCACGAAAGCTCATGCTCAAATAAACTGGTTAGTCTCTAAGGTGCCACAAGTACTCCTTTTCTTTTTATAAAAAATCTTGTGGCTTCAATGCTTGTGTTTGAAAATCAAACCAAAAAACCTCCATTATACCAAATCTGTGTGTTGCTCCTTTTCTGTGGCTATTCTGTTAGGGGCAAAGCCAGCCCTCTCTTTGCCCATATGGAGGGTTCTGTAGCAGCATAGCCAGGGTACTTCTGCTGCTCTATAGTGGGAGGTGAGGGGTGGACAGAGCATGAGGAAACTGCACAGAGGATGAGCTGTGATAGGGACTCGAGGATATGGTGCTGCATGGATCCACCTGTATCACACCCCTGGAGGTGGTCTAACAACCCTTAAGCTATTTCAACAGAGAGCAGGCAGCAGCTAGATGGTATTTATATCGGATGTGTCTCCACACCGTTCAAGTAGCTTTCCAATGGGTCAGTTAGCCAAAAGTATTGAAAAGTGCAGTTGTTTTACAACCGTAGTTGGCATTAACATTTCCCAGTGCAGGAGAGGAAAAACAATAAAAGATATGGAAAAATTCTCCAACAATTCCCCAGCAGTATTCCCATAATTCCTACCTGCCAAACTGCTCCCTGCTCCCTGCCAAACAGTCTCCCTGACTCACAAAGTAGTGATGAGTCAGTCTAATCCTCCTCCCCACAGCCCGGAAAGGGCAAGCTCTTGTTTTTCATAAATTCTAAGGCCGGGGGGACTATTGTGATCATCTAGTCTGACCTCCTGTGTAGCACAGGCCATAGAATTCCTCAGAGTAATTCCTGGTTTTGCATAGTTGAGATTTAGTATCACAAACCAAGGCAGATCTTGAATTCCAATCCCCTGGCAATTGGTTTCATTTAACCAGGGCTAGTTCTAGTGCTGACTGGAAATATATTTAAAAAGATTTATTGAGTAAGCTCTAGTAATTTGTAAGTGTTACTTTAAAAGCTGACTGGCCCTAATATGTATTGTCGTGTTGCAAAGTCAGTTCTGTTTTTCATCATTTCTTCAGTCATGTTGTTCCCATAGTTGACTGGTCATCCCATAGTATTAGATTGTCTGGGCAACTTGTGCCAACAAGTAAAACAATCAAGAGCTTGGATATATGCACCTAAACACAGATAAAAAAAAATGGGCTGATAAACACCTGCTGAAAATCCTTTAGAGTTTAGATCCCAACAGTCACTGGGCAAGCCCTACTTTACAAAGAAATCTGTTTCTGATTAGATTATGCTGGTAATTTTAAAAAATCTGATTACAAGAAGAAATTCAGGTACTAAACAGTGAGTTACAGATCATACATTACACCTGATCTGTGTATGAAATATTCTGAGCTTTCCCAAATGGAAACCATCTTCTTTCCCGAAAATGAGGGTTTGTTCGTTTGAATAGCTCCAGCTCACCAACAGTAGAAATTATGTACTGAAAAAATTACTTTTGTTTAAATTCTGTGAGGAATTCATTTAGGTGTAAAAACACCCCCGCAAATTTGTATTTATTTTATACAAGTCAAGAATGATTGAATCCTATTCTCTGATCAAAAGTTGGCCACATGCAGTATCATAGAATCATAGAATATCCGGGTTGGAAGGGACCTCAGGAGATCATCTAGTCCAACCCCCTGCTCAAAGCAGGACCAATCCCCAATTTTTGCCCCAGATCCCCCAATGGCCCCCTCAAGGATTGAACTCACAATCCCGGGTTTATAGCAGGCCAATGCTCAAACCACTGAGCTATCCCTCCCCCAAGTACTTGATAACAATCCAGCCCAAGTTTAGTAATGTCATTATAATTATGAACATTACCAAGGCACTCATACCAAGCCCTCTGCAATTCTCCAGGACAATGTGTGGGTCCGATCCAAAGTCCACTGAAGACAACGGAAAGACCTGCTGAATTCAATGGAATTTGAATCAGGCTCTTTATGGATACTTTTTAAAAAAAATACATATTTTCTAAATAACTATTCTATGGTATCTGCCCATCCTCCTTCCAGTTACACATACAGTATTGAAAAATAAAACTGCCATATATAAGAGAGTGGAACACGGTCTCCATATAGCAAATATGACTATTTTAAACACAATTCTTACATTGGTTAAACCCATGCACTGGCTAAACAAGTAAAAGGCTGCTGTTGGCAAAAGAGAGACAAGAAGCAGGTTGAGTAGAGAGCCCTTCAGTACCTGGCTTGGAGGCTAGGGAGAGGCAAATATGAAAATACAACGCCCAGTAAAACAACATACCAGCATCCCATCTTCCCAGTAAAGAGGATGGAACAAGAAGCAAATGTGATACAGCTAATATAACAATCACACTGAAACCTCAAAAAGAAAAGGAGGACTTGTGGCACCTTAGAGACTAACAAATTTATTTTATGCTCAAATAAATTGGTTAGTCTCTGAGGTGCCACAAGTACTCCTTTTCGTTTTGCGGCTACAGACTAACACGGCTGCTACTCTGAACACTGAAACCTGCAACCTCCTCTTCAGCTTCCCAATTCTGTCCAACGCCCTACTGTTAAAATTAGGTTTCTTAACCAGCATCCTGTCTTGCCCTCCCACCTTGAGTCCCTGCCCTGGCTTCCTATTTCCTTCCACATCAAATTCAGTCTCTCGTCTTCACCCTTAAGGCTCTCTGCACGTCTCCCCCTGCCCACAGACCATCGCTGGATCCTCCACGCGTGCACGTCATTTGCCAGTTCCGCTCACTTTGATGCATCTCTGGTCTCCCACAAGCAATTCCATAGCACCACTTATTTCTGTAAGAACTGCCACGTCCCTGTGTGCAAAGTTGCCTCATTCTCCTTCATCAAAACCTCCCTCAAAACCCATTACTTCCTGGATAGCCTTCCATTGCTGACACCCTCCCTGCTCTCTTCCTGATTGTACTTAGATGTTCAGATATAAGCAAACAAAATCAGTATATGGGAGGAACTAACATGTAGTGTGTGTAACAGTCTCATAAGCTTCACTGTTGAATCAATTCACTAGCTGTGCCCCCTACCTCCACCCATTGTTTGTCTTCCCTTATAGCCCCACTGTGGTATGTCTAATTTAGACTGTAAACTCCATGTGACCTGTCACTTTCAGTCTGTAAAGCAAAGCCAGTACACTTGTGGTACTGTATAAATAATAAAAAATCATTAATAATAGCGAAATACGTCACACTGAATAGTCTTCTCAGCATTCCAGCAAGGTCCCAAATGCGCTCATAACCATGGAGGCCCTAATTCTCCTCTCACTCACACTGTTGTGAGCCAGTAATAACTCCACTGATTTCAGAGGCGCTCCACCAGTGTAAAACAGTCAAGGACCCTGAGTCTCCTCTCCCATACACCAATATAAAACTAGTGTAAGGGAGAGGGGGATCATCAGGCCCTTAAATCATTTTCTAGGACTATTATTATTTATTTGTATTATCATAGCGCCTAGGAGCCCTAGTCATAGACCAAAACCCCATTGTACAAATGCAGAACAGAACGATAGACTCAGCCATCTTTCATTGAAGGCTGCATCCCAGGTCAGATTGTCATACACACCCAAAAACTACATTAAAAGTCCATTATTAAAGTTGCAAAGTAAAGCATGCAAAAGTTAGGAAATGCCAGAATTAAGGTTGCCTGGGCAATCTGAATTCAGCTCCCTTGTACCGAGGCATTCGGAAAAAATCTGTAATTACATGATGACATACTCTTTTTTCCACAGGACCACTACCTTACCCAGGGGGCCAGATCCTCAGCCAGTGAAAATCAGCCAAGGGTTAAGACTTTGACAGCTACACTGATTTACACTAGCGGAGACCATGGTCCAATGATTTCAGTGGAGTTACTTCTGATTTACACTGCTGTGAGAGCACAATCAGGCCATAAGTGGAAACATTTTGAATGTTCAATTCTTGTAACTTCACATTATCTTCCTAGAGGAGGCATCTGTTCGCAAGCAGTCGCTAAAGGAGACATATGGCCCTTTGGCATTCTTGGGGGGAAAAGTGATTCCAAACTATTCCTGTGTATTGAGACCAAAAACCAAGCACCAGGAAAAATTGCTGCTAATCTTCACCATGAATTAATTAAAAAGGAATGAAAAGGTTAAACCCTCCCACAGTAGTCTGAAATGCCATCAAAGAGATTGTGGGCCTGAATCTCAGAGCAATGCTGATTTACACAGGTAAGGATTTTGGTTCTTTTTCTGGAAATTGAGAGAACACTATAATAATATTTTTGAGGAATAGATATAAAGTGACTTTGTTATGAAGAGGCAAAATAAAGAACATTTTGTTTAGTCCAGAAGGGCCTCTTGGCCTCCCATGGAAAAACTCATGGAGAGGATAAAGTAGTTAAAAAACTCTGCAACGGACGCATGCTCCTCTCTAGGGGCAATGAGTTCAAGCTACATGGAGGCAGCAAGGGGCCCAGCTATTAAAACTTGCAACACAGAGAATCTGTGCAAAAATTAGGTTCTGATTCTGTGCATCTATACTGCTTCCCGTGTCCCCCAACAACCTCGCTGTACATATCCTCCTGTTACTGAGCAGCATTCATTCCTGCCAGTTTTCCCAGCATCAGGTTGTCAGGGGAGTTGCACAGAACCGATTCGCTGTGGCTCCACCTCTTCCGTGGCCAGACACTCCCCTGCAACACAGTGGTGTTCACTCAGAAGGGATCCCGGAGCATGGGGGTGAGGGAGGGGAAGAAGGATGGTGTGAAGCTGCCACTTTCCCTTATTTTTTTTCTGCTTTCTGACCCTTCTTTCTCTTCTTTGCTCCAATTTGAATGGTGGAAGAAAACATCTGGCCTCTTACGACAGATAACCAAATTTACATGCATGCAACTACCAGCTAATTAAAACACGTCTTTCTGCAGCTGCAAACAGCAATTAGTCATCCTGAAAGCTTTCCACACCTCTTCCTGCCTATTTTTCTGTCCCCATTAAGAATACCAGCTGAAGCACGTATCTCCTCTGTGGCACATTGAAAGCTGAGCTCCTTATGTTTATGAAGAATGTTGTGTGACTAAGCTTAAACCCCCTTAGTGCAGCTTTGATAGGGCGGAACTGAACCTTTGCTTATTTTAATCAATTCTGAGAACAACAGTGCTTTTTGTATAACAAGTGATGTAATCAACCTAAATCTAAGTACCATAACTTCATCCAGATCAAATACTTGCATTGAAAGAAAAGATAGGATCGGGGCCTTTGGTTTGGTTCCTAAGTCTGTCCCCTGGCCTCTAGGGAAGATTCATTTCTGGCTCAGAACTTCGTGGCAGACCCCTGTCTCCCTGCGTCTGGACAAAACAAAAACCTGAATCCAAGCACCTTTAAACTGTAGGGAAGTTTGGCTCTGGATCTGAATTTTGCACCTCAGATCCATCTCAACTTAAAAGGCATATAACTAAACTGGATCATGATCACACCAAGTAAATTCACAAATCCTACCACTGCCTTCACTGCTGTGCAGTCCACTGGCAATGGAATCATGGGTGCAGTTTGCTGAACATACAGGAGTGGGAAACGTAAGGGAGGTCCTCATCCCTTTTGTGACAGAGCCCAGGACTTTGGACAGGTGGAATAAGCGTTGTTATCAGCTGCAAGTGAAGAACTGCACATAAGAAGCCACCGGCAATGCACAACAAGTTGTATTGGTCCTACAAAACCAAAGTAATATGCAGTGTATTCTTGAGTCCTATCTACTGGCACCTTATCTATCAATAAAGCTCCCCTGCAACAGGGGCCAGGGCAGGCAGTGGTGGGGGGTAGGGACTAGGGTGACCAGATGTCCCGATTTTATAGGGACAGTCCCAATATTTGGGACTTTATCTTATATAGGCGCCTATTACCCCCCACTCCCTGTCCCGATTGTTCACACTTTCTGTCTGGTCACTCTAGTAGGGACAGGCTAGAGAAGGCAGGCCTATAGGAAGTTACAGGGCAACTATAGCCATTGGAATGTGGTAGGTTCCATGAAATGACTACTTTATTTTGAAGATGGGGATTATTCATCCAACCCACCTCACATCTGCCTTCTTGAGCTGAGCTGGGCAATGGATTTGCCTTTAACTGTGAGTCTGGCAATTATGCAAGCATCTTTGCTAAGCAATCCCTAAATGTGTTTGAAATGAAATTCTTCAGTATATTTAGTAACACTTCCATCTGACTTATTTATGTATTTTATTGATTTCTGCTGCCTCTCTCTTGCACTATTAGGTAGGCCCTTTAAATTATGACAATTGAACGAACATAAATTACATATGCCACTCAAATTAATTGGTGGTTTAAAATCAGAACTACTGCTACCATAACTTTCCCAGAAAACTTTAGTAGGTGAGGATCAAAACAATTCAAGTAATTAAATTAAAGCCAAACAGATACAGTAAAGAAAATCATGGAGGTTTTCATCATGGCCTGAAACATTTAAAAATATGTATAAGATCAACTGTTTGCAATGTTTTAGATCATTTTCAAATTATTAATACAGTAATTAACAAATTTATAACTTCCAATTGCTATAGTTTATCAGTGTGGTTTTATTTCTCATAGTAACTTGGGTACAAAAATCCTAAAGAAAATAAAAAATGAGGAAGAAACGTACTTTTGAAAACCTGTGCGAAAATAGTTGTATGTTTTATATAGGTGCCAAGAAGTCTGTTGGGAGATCAATAGTTAGTGCAAATGAAGTATATGGTTCTTTGGAAGCACCGGTGTCCTTTAACAATTATGAAGAAACCCTGACCAAAGATACTGATGGGCACCGACTGTAGTGTTATTACACATATGGGTAGTTTGAGTATAGATGCCCTGAAGCAAGCACATTCCATTACCAAATCCAGGCAAAAATGTTAAGACTAATTTCTAGGAGAAGTGAATTAGTTCTTTCATTTGGAACCCTTTGAAAGTTCAGATATATGCTGACATATCTGAACGAAGGCAAACTACTCTGCAGACACACGTAGATCTGTGCCTGCTTGAAAGTATATGGCTGCATTGGCATGTGCTGATCGACATCACGTACAAGTGAGCTCAGTAGAATTCATAGCATTTGTAGAATGTGTCAAATAATGTCTACAGGCCTCAATAAAGCCCTGAATGTGGTGGACTTCAACTCTGTTATATGCATAAGGGAGTGACTATAATCATGTGGCCTCCCCCCCCCCCCCCCCCCGGGGTAATGATGCTAATACTGATATCACAGGGATCTACAACACATGCCCATGGTGCCTTCTATAATAGCACTAATGTCATGAAGTCCTACCGTGAATCTATGCAGAAGCCCTCCTCTGCCCACTCTGTTTCACGTAGTTTCGCTTCTGTCTCCACTACCCTTTGTTCTTTTTCTTCTGCCTCCAGCCTCCTGCAGTTCTCTCTTTCTGCTCCTCCTCCTCTCTCTTGTTCTCCTCTTTCTGCCTCTGATCTACCCAGTTAATCTACTCTCCCCTGCCTCTGGTTCCTCCACCAGCTGATCTCCTAGGCATCCACCTAATTAGAGCAAGAAGAGAGCAAAATGAGGGGGATGAGGGCTACCTTCTCGGCTCCAGCACAACTGAGCTCCCAATGCACCTGCCATGACAGCATCAGGAAAGCCGTTGTGCTAAGCCCTTGAAGATGGATGCAGTCTTGGGATAAAATTCAGTCATAATAAATAATTAGCCTGCTTTAGTACATGACTATATAAATACCTTTCTGCATTGCTGTCAATGGATCTCAATAAAGGAAAGGGCATGCCAGAGTGAAAGCTATCCTGTTTCCAATTATAACAGAAACTCCCTATTATGAATGTTTTTGTTACTCAGTCTTTTTGTATTGATTTACCTAAGTGTAGTGTGGTTAGCTGCCTGCATCTCTGTACTGCCGATATAATAGTTCATCATAATGTTCATAAGAGCTCTGGACAGAGGTGAAATGGCTTTCATAGTCCACACTAGTATTTCCCCAGCATCCTTCTCTCAGCAACTCAGTATTATCTTCAGAAATGATCCTCTGTCAAACTCATTGCTGATTTGATGGGTTGGACAGATGTGTGCACATATACTCCCTCTCACTCTCTCCCCTCCGAACAGGGAATTATACCTCTGTAGGATCTATTTTTTGCTATATTGTTTATAGGATTTGACGCTTGAGAGCCTAAGGGGAAATGTAAACTGAAACACCTGAGAAAGAAATGTACAATTTAAAAAATGGTGAGATTATAGGATGTGTATGTGTGTGGTTACAACTCTTAAAAAAACCAACAGTCATGTGAAAGAGCTATTAAAATAATAAAGTAGTGGGGGAAGAGAGAGAGAGAAGAATGCTGACTGGAGGAGGTGCAACTGAGTAAAATAAGAACATAAGAGTGGCCATACTGGGTCAGACCAAAGGTCCATCCAGCTCAGTATCCCCTCTACCGACAGCAGCCAGTGCCACGTGCCCCAGATGCCGAACAGGTAATGACCAAGTGATCTCTCTCCTGCCATCCATCTCCACCCTCGGACAAACAGAGGCTAGGGACACCATTCCTTACCCATCCTGGTTAATAGCCATTAATGGACTTAACCACCATGAATTTACCCAGTTCTCTTTTAAACCCGGTTATAGTCTTAGCCTTCACAACCTCCTCAGACAAGGAGTTCCACAGGTTGACTGTGCACTGAGTGAAGAAGAATTTCCTTTTATTTGTGTAACCCTTCTGCCCGTCAGAGTTGGCAGCAACAAGGGCCGGATTCAGTATCTAGGGGTTCCATTCCAATAAGACAATGCAAAACTGGCTCGAGCCCCCACCCAGTGACTTGGGACAAATATATAATAAATATAAAAATATATACACCCCTGCTGCGCGCCTCTAAGAGGCAATACTTCCCCTCTCGCAAGCACAGAGTCTGAGTGTAGCAAAAGCCTTTTAATAATAGAGAGAAACAATGTGGCATTATGTTGGGGAAATACCACCAACAGGATTCATAACACAACCCATGAGCAAAAACCCACCCCAAGCAAATTGGGCCTTTGGTTCTTGAGTCCAGCAACCCAAAAGTCACCCAAAGTCTCTGTCCCTGGTCAGTGCAGCCCCAGAGTTCAAAAGTTTATCTGCAGAGTTTTACCTCCCAACCTGGGTGGAAATGGGGGAGGGGGTTAAGGGGCACCTTACGTGGTCCGAAGCCCATTGCCCCACCTCTCTGTGGGGCTCTGCTCTGCTCTGCTCCACCAGCCATCCTACAAGTTGCTCTGCTCTGGCAGCCGCTCCGCTCCACCAGCCGTCCCATGAGCTGCTCCAGCTGTCCCACGAACTGCTCCACAACATAGCTTTGGGGCCCCCTGCTACTTAACACAATTCTCAGTGATTTCAGCTCTTAGTAATTTTAGCTCTTTAGTGATTTCAGCTTTTAATAGGGGAGCCTCAGTACTGGTACACCATTGGCCCAAAGTGATTTCAGCTTAGCAGCCTGTAACTAGACTCCTATGGGAATCAAAACTAGCTCTGATATTCCACAGTAGAGAGAGGAGACAGCGCAATTAGCATATGGGACCCTCAGCAGGGGCCCATACCACCAGGCATTAATACCTGTCCCCAGCCTCTCTCCCTTCACTGGGTTTTGGAACCCATGACACTTGCCTAGCAAGTGCTGCTTAGTTGACAGTGAGTCCCTCCATCATAACAAAAGGCCAAGTATAGTTCTACTGTCCTTGATTCATATAATCAGGACAATAACAGTTTATTCCTGCCCCAATAAGAGAGAAACTGGGCTCCTACAGCAGCCAAAGTAACCATCTAGGCGGGGTGGGTGTGCCTATGCAAATGAGATCAGCCCCTAAAGTTCTTTTCCACAACCCACCACCAGATGTCAGGGTAGAGCTCATCCTGACTCTGCTTACATTTGTTTTAAACTTGCTACCCATTAATTTCATTTGGTGGCCCCTAGTTCTTATATTATGGGAACAAGTAAATAACTTTTTCTTATTCACTTTCTCCACACCACTCATGATTTTATATACCTCCATCACATCCCCCCTTAGTCTCCTCTTTTCCAAGATGAAAAGTCCTAGCCTCTTTAAACTCTCCTCATATGGGACCCGTTCTAAACCCCTAATCATTTTAGTTGCCCTTTTGTGAACCTTTTCTAATGCCAGTATATCTTTTTGAGATGAGGAGACCACATCTGTACGTAGTATTCAAGATGTAGGTGTACCATGGGTTTATATAAGGGCAATAAGATATTCTCTGTCTTATTCTCTATCCCGTTTTTAATGATTCCTAACATCCCGTTTGCTTTTTTGACTGCTGCTGCACACTGCGTGGACGTCTTCAGCAAACTATCCACGATGACTCCAAGATCTTTCTCCTGATTAGTTGTAGCTAAATTAGCCCCCATCATATTGTTTCTATAGTTGGGGTTATTTTTTACAATGTGCATTACTTTACATTTATCCACATTAAATTTCATTTGCCATTTGGTTTCTCAATCACTTAGTTTTGTGAGATCTTTTTGAAGTTCTTCACAGTCTGCTTTGGTCTTCTATCTTAAGCAGTTTAGTATCATTTGCAAACTTTGCCACCTCACTGTTTACACCTTTCTCCAGATCATTTATGAATAAGTTGAATAGGATTGGTCCTAGGACTGACCCTTGGGGAACACCACTAGTTACCCCTCTCCATTCTGAAAATTTACCATTTATTCCTACCCTTTGTTCCCTGTCTTTTAACCAGTTCTCAGTCCATGAAAGGATCTTCCCTCTTATCCCATGACAACTTAATTTACGTAAGAGCCTTTGGTGAAGGACCTTGTCAAAGGCTTTCTGGAAATCTAAGTACACTATGTCCATTGGATCCCCCTTGTCCACTCGTTTGTTGACCCCCTCAAAGAACTCTAATAGATTAGTAAGACATGATCTCCCTTTATAGAAACCATGTTGACTTTTGCGCAACAATTTATGTTCTTCTATGTGTCTGACAATTTTATTCTTTACTATTTTTTCAACTAATTTGCTCGGTACTGACATTAGACTTACCGGTCTGTAACTGCCAGGATCACCTCTAGAGCCCTTCTTAAATATTGGCGTTACATTAGATATCTTCCAGTCATTGGGAACAGCAGCTGATTTAAAGGACAGGTTACAAACCATAGTTAATAGTTCCGCAATTTCACATTTGAGTTCTTTCAGAACTATTGGGTGAATGCCGTCTGGTCCTGGTGACTTGTTGCTGTTAAGTTTCTCAATTAATTCCAAAACCTCCTCTAGTGACACTTTAATCTGTGACAATTCCTCAGATTTGTCACCTGCAAAAGACGGCTCAGGTTTGGGAATTTCCCTAACATCCTCAGCCATGAAGACTGAAGCAAAGAATTCATTTAGTTTCGCTGTGATGACTTTATCGTCTTTAAGTGCTCCTATTGTATCTCGATCGTCCAGGGGCCCCACCGGTTGTTTAGCAGGTTTCCTGCTTCTGATGCACTTAACTTTTGTTGTTGCCTTTTGAGTTTTTGGCTAGCTGTTCTTCAAACTCCTTTTTGGCTTTTCTTATTATATTTTTACATTTAATTTGGCAGTGTTTATGCTCCTTTCTATTTACCTCCCAAGGATTTGACTTCCACTTTTTAAAAGATGCCTTTTTGTCTCTCACTGCTCCTTTAACATGGTTGTTAAGCCACGGTGGCCCTTTTTTAGTTCTTTTACTGTGTTTTTAATTTGGGGTAAAATGATTTGTGATAACAAAGAGGAAAGAATTTAATGGAGAAAAATGTTCATAGAATAAAAAAATTAAGAGCACACAAGGGGAAAAAAGATGATCTTCCTGTTCCATGTATGGAAGAGATACTTAGGGAAAAATGGTCTGCAAATAAAAGTATAACTTTCCTGACTGTAGTGTCAGAGGTATTGCTGTGTGTAACTCATAATGGGTGCAGTTCACTACCCACTCTAAGAAGTCTTCATGGTTTATGGCACTAAGCCTCACGGACTGATGTTGGTGAAATAATATGGAGCACCTAACGAGTTAATACTGAACCATTCAGGCAACATATGGTGTGAAAAGGCAATATTCTGCTTAAGGCGCTGTGAGCATTCAGGATCCAAGGACATTGTCAAAAAGGGTAGGGTTGTTAATATTGTTATTCTGCCGTATTTGAATATGGACCATGTTGTATATTAATTAAGATAATAAAATAATAATATTTTATTATTCTATTAATTCCACCTGTAATTATCATTACACACACACACACACAATCTTGACTTTGTCCTTTCACTTTAACTGCTGTGCAGTGTTTCTCTTCCAAATATAAGTTATGTTCTACCTCTCTCCAGGAAATGCCCTTCCATCGTTAGGAACTGGTCCTGGCATTCGTTGATAGCAAAGACCAACATTTTCAAGTGTCCATTAGTTTGGGTCCTCATGTGATGAGTGCCCACCTTGGGACACGCTATGTGTCTGTGGAGGGCAGAAGCTGACCAATTAGTGTACTAAGTTGTGCATCCATCAACTGAGGTGGTCAAAATCAGTGGACACGTTTGAAAATTTTGCCCTAAACTCAGAAAACCTGTTCAAAGGAAGTCTATAAATGCCAAGTTTCATTTGAAAAGTCAGGTGCTAAATCTAGTAGGAAAGACTAATATCACCAGAAGGAAAATAAATACACAGGGCAACATTTTCAAAACAAAGCCCGTGTTTGTGCATACGCAGTCACTAGTTCTTGCACATTATCACTTCTGTTCACAGGTGACAGAATCTATTTTAGGCAATTTTTCAAAGGATCCTCAACCCAACCTTTACATTTTGCAGGTACTACAGGCTGAGTGTGAAATCCTGAACCCCTTTGAAGTCAATGGGGGTTTTGCCATTGACTTCCATGAAGCAAGAATTTCATCTTTGGTTCAAATGACAGAATTTAAAAGTGACATACAAGGTGAGTGAGGTAATATCTTTTATTGGACCAGCTACTGTTGGTGAGAGACAAGCTTCCAAGCTTACACAGAGCTCTTCTTCAGGTCTAATATCCTGGGACTGACATGGCTACAACAACATTGCATAGAATTTAAATGTCTTATTTATAGATGTAACTAAGAAGTTAGGTATATAAATTCTGTCATTCTCAACCCAGAGCTGATTGAGGGCTCAGAATTGAAGGTCACTTTTTTTAAAAGTAAAGAGACGCTTAGAAAACCGCACAGCAAGCAGAGAAAAAACCATATCTTCATTAACACCTACAGTGCTACAGAGTAACTGAGGAAGAGTTTAGCCCAAAGCATAGAGCTGAAATGTATGGGTCTGATGATTTCATTCAGCAGCAAAAAACAGCAGATAAGATCTTTACTTTGCCTAATTTAATCTTAGAATTTTCTGAACTGAAGTATTTTTTCTGGTTGACCAAACATTAGCTTTCTAATGTGTTAAACCCTCTGTTAAATCTTATCTTTGATCAGGAAAAATGATACCATCAAGTGACAGAAACATTATCCTTACTCTTTGCTGTATAGTTATAGTCAAAATTCAGGGACTGTTGGGTGAAATACTCTTTATCAAAACACTTAGTTTTTGATATTAGAAGAGCAGATGAAAGAATGAAAGGCATTGGTATAAAGATTACTTAAGCATGATCAACACTACCCAGCTGTCGCCTCTGGCGATTACTATCACTTGATTGTGCATGAAAATTATCCTGCTTGAATGCACAGATTTAATAGAGGAAGAGCCCTTCCCTTTGGGCTTACAAAGGGAAATGATGATTCTCCTCACCCCCTTTAAATTATATAGCACAGGCAGTTATTTTCCTGCACACATGTGGCAAAACTTTTCAGACCACAGCACTGTTTCACAGATGATAATCCAGCAACTAGAAACAATAACTTTGACAGTCAGAGACATCTCCTGCCTCTCAGAGTGTTTTAGGACTTTATTCTGCCTTATGATGTATACAACAATACATGTTGCTTCTTGGAAAGGTCAGCACACAGTGTTTATAGGTGCAGGCCCCAGAGCTGATTTTTTAAATATACTCAAGGATGCACAGAACACCACTTACTGGAGGGCAGGATCACATTCTTAAAATGTAAGTAACTAAAACAGACAGGATCTAGGATTTTTGTAGTTCAGATTCCGGCATATGCAAAGGAGCAAGCTCACCATCTTTGTCAGCTCAGGATTATTGAGATGCACTGTTAACAGGACTGTCCAATGGAGGAACCAAATCTCCTATGCACTTTATTTGAAATGTAGCAACTTATTTCAGTGATGAAGACAAATAATGTGGCTACCACTTTTGACAGACCTCAGTAATGTCTGGTTACAAGAACAGTAAAACTGAAAATAAGTATGGGTGGGGAGAAGGAGGCTTCTTCCAGAAGTAAGTGTCATGAATCACCATGAGAGAGTTTACTACTGGGATGTATTCAGTAATAAAATATGAAACATGCACACCATTTCTGAAAGCAGCAGGGACAATAAATAAAAATAGTATTCAGAAGTTCACATTTAAAGAGTTAGGAACACTAATTTACACTTATATACAGTGTTCTCCACCCAAGATTCTTAGAGCATTTAAACATGGAGTAGGGAAGCCTTGCAACACACCTCTGAGGTTGGAAAGTATTATTATCCTGTAAGGACACCCTAATCAAGTAATTTGTGGGGAATGAACCTCTGGCTCTAAGAGCATGAGTCTCTACTGCTTGAGCTAAAGAATGTGATCCATTAGTTTGAAGGAAGAAACATAACTGAGAAATATCTTTTATGTGGACCTGACACTAGAGAGGGATAAAGATCCACACTGGGTTAATGTGAGTTACTATTACCATTTTACAGATGGGGAAAAACTGATGCACAGAGAAGTTCAATGCCTGATCCAAGTTCACATAGGAAAGTTGTGCTGGAATCTCTTGTCTGCAAGTCCTGTGCCTTAAGTTAACCCCCAAATTTTTATTCCTCCCTAGATCTTAAAGTGGGGTTCCCACCTGCAACTATATTTCAGAAAAAAGAGAAAGGATATGCTTTTAGCTACTGCCAGGAGAGGAACTATTGGTTGAGGAGTCTTAGGAAAAGGAGGTAGAAGTCCATAGATCCATTACAGAGGATTCAAGGCTCCCGCTCTTTAGCAAGTTCAATTCTCCATAGCTCTATGAACCCATATAGCTATCCACTCAGTCTCTCAATTGCTCTCTCCCTTCTAAAAAAGAAAAGGAGGACTTGTGGCACCTTAGAGACTAACAAATTTATTTGAGCATAAGCTTTCGTGAGCTACAGCAGCTCTTAAGCGCATTGATTTGACTTTCCTCTCCCAAATAAAAGGTAAGTTTGTGTCACCCACCTCTTCCCAGCTTGGTCCACAAAGGAGTAATTTGAATGTAGAGAATTAAGCTAGCATGTGTTAGTGTCCCAGCCTAGCAAGGCTGGAAAACTATGTTATGTTTGTTGACTGACTGGTTTTGTCACAGGCATTTTCAACAAAACATTCCCAGCCCCTTTCTCTAACCAGGAAGAAGAGCAGGTGCTGGGAATACCAAAATCTGACCTCAAAATTAAACCACATACATTAAAGTAAAAAACCCAGAACAATCTCCCACGCAGTGACATTTCACTCTTTGCAGCCTTTCTATTTCTGTAGAGCAGGGTTGGGGGGACAAAATGATGAAAGCATTTGAGTATTTAAGATATTATGTATGTCTAAAGCCCCAAAGTGAGATAGGAAAAGTGTGAATAATCTTTAAATAACTCCCTACCAAATAATATTAATGCATCAAGCTTCTTGACAACTGTGAAAATGTACTGAAAAAGTATTGTTAAACTAGTGGAAACATAATAACCCTTAGTTGGAGTGAGCTTATGAGTTATTTATTCTGTTATGAACATTATTAGCTATGACCTACAAGCATTTTTTATTATTTTAAACTACATACACATTTTGAAGACACGAATTTAGACAGAGTTTACTAAGGCTGAAATATTTGTCATAATTATCTACAGCTTCACAGATAATTAATTTTCCATCACAAGCATTATGGCACTTTTAAAATGATTTTGCAGGTGTATTTGAAAATGAGAAAAGAGAGAGAGAAAGAGATTTATCCATTCATAAATAAGGCCAGTCTGTTAACTGGATTTAAGCATTTAGGGTCCTTTGTGATAGAAGCAGCCTAAGCAGGTATTTTCTCCTGCTAAGATGGAATTCTGAGCTCTGTGAGAAGTCAGCCTTCTGAAAGTAAAACATTTTAAATTGTCTTAAAAATTCTAATATTGTGATGGTACCTTAGATAAGATGAGTCTGTGTGGGAAGAAGTTTTCCCAACTAATTTTGGTAAACTAGGCCAGCATGTGGCTGCTGCCTGAACAGAGCTGTTGTTTGTATTTAATGCTTGTTTTTCCTTTATTTTCTCTGGAATTATGCACATATGTTTGGTGTTGATTCTGAAAAAACCTGTTATTTAATGTTCTTTAAATAGCAGAAATAACACACCTTCATATGTTACAGTACAAAATAGCAACTGTGTGACTATGCATATGACAATGAATTTTGTTTTATATTATGGACTTTTTAAAAAAAATATTATTTGTTACACGGAAGCAGAACAGTCAGTGCCAGAAAGTCTAGAAGCAGCAACAAGTAAACCCATGAATTCATCTCTTTGTATGATTGAGTAAATGTTGGGTCCAGAGCAACAATAAATCTGGAAAAAGCCTTAATTTTGTTAGTCCTGTAGCAGCATGTAATAAAAGAACCAGTTGCCAGTAGTAGAGATTAGGGACATCTAAGAGTGGTCAGGCAACTCTGAAAGTGTACCCATTTCCTGTGGCTCATCAATGGCTTTTCTTTCTTCCTCTCTGTGAGCTTTGAGAAGACCACTGAAAAACAGGCCAGGAGTGCTTACAGTGAAATGACTTGTGGATCACATTTTGTATTTCCACTGACTTCACTAGGTGCTTCATGTGTTCACCAAAGGTCAGGATTTAGCCCTAAAAATGACAAATCACATTAAAATGAAATTGTGGAGAGCAAGCTATGAAGATTAGTGTGGTTTTGTACTATCATTTGCATGCTGTGCTTTATAAAAAACACATAATGATAACAGATGTAAAGCTCACCTCCATAAATATTTAAGTGATAAGACATAATAGGCAGTGACTTTCATTACTGCATGCGTCTGTGGTATATTATGAGACACAAAACCAAAGACCAAGTGACTTTAGCTACCTACAAATGACAATTATTCCTTAGAATCACTTGGGCTTGTCATATCATTCTTCCGAAGTGGAATTTATAAATAAAAGAGGAAAATATTCAAACTTATAAATTCACTGGCTATTACTGACATAATAAAACATCCCTAACAGGCCAGTCTGAAAGTGACATTTGTATCCTGAATTCTAACCTCTTTTCAAAATTAACAATTGGATTATAACTGACCTTTAAACTAGAGTGACAAGTACTTGAAAGGATTTTAAAGTAATGGGGGCCTAATTCTACACTGTCTTGTACCTTGTACGGTTGTGAAGACCATGGAGATATCTGTATTATTTTTTATAAATACTGTGTGTACCTCTGTTTACGTGATTACTATCATGTTGTCTGTTACATGGGGGGAAAAATTAACTCAATCATGGATGGTTTTTTCAGTGGGGCAGCTGCCCCACTCCCATGCTAGATTGGGCTACAGCAGGCCAGAGTGGCTGCGCAGATAGGCAGCCAATCAGAGAGGGCCTGCAGGGAGCCAATCAGAGGCAAGCAAGAAGCAGCCAATCAGGGCCAGGCTAGGCCCTAAATAAAGGCTGCCCAGGGGAGAGGCATTCAGTTTCTCCTAGACCTTCAAGGGGGGAAGGTCTGTCTGCCTCCTGAGTGAGGAGACCAGCACCTGGGACAGTGCAGGGCAGGTTTGAGAGAGCAGAAGCAAACTCTAGCCGGGTACCTGCCAGGCTGCAGGCCCTGATAGAAGGGCCCACAAGGTGCAAAGGGAAAGCAGCCCAGGGAGGAGAGGTGGACAAGGGGAGTGAAGGAAGACAGGGAGGCTGCTGCAAGAGGATCCATGAGCTGGGACCCAGAGTAGAGGGTGGGCCTGGGTTCCCCCCTTCCTGCTTGTATTATACCCTGCTGTTAGAAGTGGCCATAGTGGACTGCACCCAACCCCTGATGGAAGGGGTTAGACTTTGGGGGTGTGGTTGGCTGCTGGGGTGAAGTGGAAAGACAGCTATTAACCTCCCTGGAAGGGGGTGAGTGTGGACTAGAGGTTGCTGTTGGAGGGCAGTGTCCTGAAGAGGATGCAAGAGAAGGGAGCAATGTGGGTCCAGATGCCAACGGAGGGCGAGAGATGGATGGGACATCACCAGTGGAGGGTGCTGCACATGGACTGAGCTAATTCCTGGAGGTACCAGCAGGAGGTGCCACAGTGGTGAGTCTCAACCCTATCACAGTTTTACACATCTCCAAGAAGACAGATAATGATTAAATGGTGTTTAAATGGACAAAATGGTAAAACCACTTCTGGAAGGCTGATGAGATACATAAACCTGATACCCCAAGTTCAGGTGTCCCAGGACAGAAAAAGGAGTCTGGAAATGGATAAAAATGGCCAGTGAATGCGGAGGTGGAGATGCTGACTGAGGGTCAGACAGAAGCAGAAGCTGCAGGAGTGCAGACCATCTCACCAGCCCCAGTGCTTGGGAGTGCCTGGGACAAGAGTGACCTATTAAATTTGCAAAGCAAGGCTAAGGCTTAGGTAAGATAGTATGCATGTAAGCCTGTGGTTTTAACCCTTTTAGCTCTGATTGCTATAGGCCTTTGGATAAATAAATAATACTTTGTTTTTTAACTCACTGCATTTTCATACTGCTCATGCTCCTGGAGGGAAGTATCTAATAGGTGCCAAAACTCAGTAGGACCTGCTGAAGAAACAAGGGTGGTAAACACAGTTATTATGACAGAGGGACTGGTTTAAGAGTAAAGTGAATTGTAGAATTCTCTTCTGAGAGAAGTATTGATGTAAGTCCTGTGGCCTGAAATGTTAGAGAATAGAGAGCTCTCTGTCACCCATTGGTGAAATGGGAGAAGACTGGCAGAGAGCTTCTTAAGATTCCAGATGAGCAGGGGTTCCACGGAGGAGGACTCTCAGCCAACATCTTTTGAAGGGCAAAGGGAACTGATTGAATGGATATGATAGTTTGGGGCATTTTCATAAAAATACAGTTAAACTTTGAGTTTGGGGGCAATTAAATGTTACTGATCTTGTTGGGGGAAATACAAGGACTAGATGTCAACATTGCATATGCCTGGGGCCACCTTCATCAAGACTGCTGTCATGCATATTTGGGTAAGTGAGCCTGGACAGAGCTGAAAAGAAGGAAAACATCTACCTTTTGCTGGGTGTGTCTCTCTTGTGGTGAGGACTCAGTTAAGTTTCCTAGATAGTACTGGTCCTTCTAAAAACTGAGCTGAGACTGCTAGAAAGCAGTGGATGGTACAGAGCTGAGGGTGGCTTTGAGGCAGTGGATGGTACTGAGCTGTGGTGGCAGCTCTGAGGCAACAGACAATGCAGAGTAGCAGTGGCACTTTCAAAGTGATAGACGGTGCAGAGTAGCTGTGATACATGTGAGGGGAGTAGCTCCCTTTGATGGACAGCCAGTTAGCTGTAAAATCCCTCTTTAGGTCTGTTAAAAGGTTAACAAGCCCACAGGTAAAAGAAAAGGAGTGGGCACCTGACCAAAAGAGCCAATGGGAAGGAAGAACTTTTTAAAATTGGGAAAGAAACTTTCCCTTTGTCTGTTCTCCGGAGAAGGAGACTTTGGCAGAAATGCCAGGTAAGGCTTGAAAAAGGTATGAAAATTCACCTTCCATACCTAGAAGAAATTATTTGGATAGAGAATGTTTAGTTAGACACAATCAGGTTTATTTTTTATTTTGGCTTGTGGATCTCCTCTGTGCTAACCCCTGATGCTTTTGTTTGCTTGTAACCTTTAAGCTGAACCCCCCAAGAAAGCTTAATTTTGGGTGCTTAATTTTTGGAATTGCTATTTTAAAATCTAGCAAGAGCTTAAATTCCAGACGTATTTTTTCCTTTTTGTTTTTAATAAAATTTTCCTTTCTAAAAGAAAGGAATTGGGCTTTTGGTGTCTTAAGAGGTTTGTGCATGTTTGATTAGCTGGTAGCACAGCTAATTTCCTTTTTCTTTCTCAGCTCTTCCCGGGGTGGGGGGGCAGGCGAAAGGTACCTCAGAGGGAGGAATTCCCAGGTGTTCCTTCCTGGGTCCAAGGTGTGGAGGTGTTTTTGTTTCTGTTTTGCATTTGGGTGGTGGCAGCATTTAACAAGCCAAGGTCAGGGAAAAGCTGTAACCCTGGGAGTTTAATACAAGCCTTAAGTGGCACGTATTAACTTTTAAAATCCTTGCAGGCCCCCTACCTTCTGCACTCAGAGTGGGGATTCTGCCTTGGCAGCAGTGGCTGGAGCAGAGCTGAGGCAGTTTTGGGTTGATGCTGCAGAGACAACAGCAGCCTACCCAAGAGACTCTGGTGTGGACCTCCCTACCATGCAATTAAAGCTGAAATACTTCAGCTGGGTTAGATGGTAGTCCCCAGTGTAGTCCAGTCAGTATTGGACTGCCAGCTTGCTTGGAGTTTTCCAACCCGGGTCAACTAACTGTGTGAAGAGGAGAGAAATGGCAAAATGTACCAGCTACATTTGGCAATATACAGTACTTCCCAAATTGTAGGCACTGAGTCTAGGGGATTAAAACAAAGAACTTTATTAAGGTGTGAGAGAGGGCAGGATACAACAGAATAAACTTAGGAAACCCAGATATTAATAAATCAACCAATTCTCTGAGGCAATGCTCCAACCTGGTAATGGGCTTTAACAATAGTCCCAACCTCAGTCCTCCTGGCAACTGTGATGATGCCCATGGTGGTAAATCTAATTTCCTAGGTTTTTGGGTGGTGGCTCAAGCTGGCATTAGTTAAGGCTTCAAGAAAGCCCCTAGAAAATGAACCCAGCCGTTTCTGCTGCTGTCAACACCTGGCAGAAGGGTTCCACAAGTGCAGGCCTGTCACTTTAAAGGGGTGTCCACAGATACAGCTCCCCCTGAAGTGTGACAACAGACATTTAAAATGTGAGTATAATAAGCTACCACTCTGATTCTCTTCTACACATGGTAGTTGTGAATCAGTCTCATAGCTCTTAAAGGATATGAATAATGTAGCTAGCATCCTTTTTTAAATAAGCTATCCTGGAAGCTAAAGTAAAAATTGTGGCTAGTTAATTAAAGAGTACAATTCTTGTTTGCCCCATGAATTTTACTGACCTTGAAAAATGTTGGTCTGATAGTTGGCAGGCAGAAGATCTGTCTAACTATAAAACAAGTATAGGACAGGCAGCAGCAGGCTTCTTCATACTGCACTGGAGGGAGCTCTTCTAAGGGAAAGAGGGTAATTTAATTGTCAGGGACATTCTGTGATTGTCTCTGAGACTGTCAACATACATGTTAATGAGAGCCAACTGTGATGGTGGCATTACAGTATGGGTATCTAGCCACTAGAAACTGGACTGGAAACATATAATTTCATATAGACTTTTGAAGAACCAACATATGGTGGTAATTTTCAGCCATTACCAAACTGGGTTAAAGTTGAATTTGTGACTTAGAGGTGAAAGGCTCCAGTGTCCCATTATCTCATTAGTGACCCATTCCCATCCACAGTACAAAGATTTAGTTCTGTTTAGAGTTCATTTGTGATAAACTTTTCTTACATTCCAGTAATTGATTAGACTGACCTCAAGATTCAAAAACAGGATACAAAGGATTTGAGCTATGCAAAAATAAGTCCAACTTCTGATAAAATGTATTTCTCTTCCAGTTTTCTGAGATCCTTTCCCCAAAAATCAACATTTCATTGACAGTTATTTATAAAATGTAATTCAGATGCATGGTACTGTTAGAAATCTTCAAAGTAAGATGAAAATGAGGCAACTATGGATATGTATCTTCTGTTTCTGAAAGGGGATAATAATGCTACATTGCTACAACTAGGTGTATTGAGGAACAATTAATTAATACTCTTTTTTAAAAAGAATACATATACAAATGCACTTCATATGATTATGAACTACTAAAGTGACATTAAGAATGAGTGGTGGTTTAGGGGGAAGATGGGGTGGAAAGGACACATTAACTGGTACAAATCCCATATGTTGCTCTGTTCGTTTAGGTTTTCTCATTACCACAGCCCATCTTGTAAACTGAATCAGCAATTCCATGTGCCCTGTGTAAATCAAACTAACCTTAATCCATCCTCAGATCTGCTAAAGCCCTTATCACTATGCAACACACAATGCAACTTGCAGCATTGCTGATCTCCACTGCTGATCTGCTCTGCACTGAAGAGCTGAAATGCAGTTTATAACAGAGGCACTATAAAACTATGCCTGATAGGCAGTAAAACTCTCACTGCAAAAGTCACATTGCTTGATCACTGATGTTTAGATAGATTACATTTCTCCTTGAACAGGTGAAATGCAGTCTTATGCTGCAAAAGTATTCCATAGACTTATGCTTTTCTGAAGTGGTAATTAATTTCATAACTGTAAGATGGACAACTAGCTGCTGAGTAGTAACAACAGCATTTGTTACAGAACATAGATTAGCAGTAGTAGTTCTGCCAAAATGGTCCAGAGAAGCTAGGCCGGAAGACACAATTGCAAGGATTCTAAGCTCCTTACACATTGGATCCATAGAACAACAGTGATGAACACAGGCCCCTATGCTAAAGTTATTGGGTTAGTCACACACAAAGGCTGGGAAACTACAAGAACTTGGGAAATAGAGGGGTGGCTGTTTGCTCCCCAGTGGCGGAGGGGTTAGCCTTCAATATCTGTAGCTCTGAGGAAACCCACAGGCCATGTATTTCTGCACTGCTTCTTGGACTCACTGACTCCAATGAGTCACATGGCTCCAATGAGCGGCTGCCCCAGAATCACAGCTCAGTGTGTGATTCTAACTTGGTCAGTGTTTTGCACCAGGTTGGAGCACAGGTTGAGGGGCGGTGATGCTGCTTCGATCCCATCCCTTCTAGGTGTAGGGGAAAGCAAAAAGCATACTGTAGAGCTGCCTTTTCTTCATTCTGTACCCATAGGCACAGACTTAGAGTGGTTATGCCCCTCTCTGCCCCAACTGTCCCTATTAAACTCCTTCCCCAAATCCCTGCCCCATCCCTGCCTCCTCCCCTAAGTGTGCCACATTCCCGCTCCTCCCCTCTCCCTCCTGGAGCTTGCTACAGCTGTTTGGCAGCTGCAAGCGCTGGGAGGTAGGCAGAGGAGCTGGGATGTGGCACGCGCAGAGGAGGTGGGGAGCTTGGCTGCCGGTGGGTGCTGAGCACCCACTACTTTTTTCCCCCATGGACGCTCCAGCCCTGGAGCACCCAGAGTCGGTACCTTTGGCTGTACCTACCCTGAAGGTAAACAGATCTGTATTTTGCTCCACTCATAAATTTCTTGGAGAGTTTCAGGGCTGTGAAGATGGTGGTGTCTTGTATCTTAACAAAACTGAATCCAGGAAGAACAGTCTCTTGTTTAAGGGAGGTGGTGGTGGTGGGGGGCTTAATTGTGTGTTAAATTGTAAATTTGGGGGTTAGGATTGATACCTTTATGGTAGTACACTTGTCCATAGTTCACTTAATGATCTGCGTGATCTGGCTTTAAATTAAACTAAAAAAGGGGCTGCTCTGGCATGGGCTTCACAGTCAACTTCAGGGGGAAGTTACACTGCTGAGGGGCATAGGTGCTGGAACTAGGGATGCTGCTGCACCCCCTGGCTTGAAGTGGTTTCTATTATATACGAGGTTTACAGTTTGGGTTAATGGCTCTCAGCACCCCTACTATAAAAATTGTTCCAGCACCCCTGGTAAGGGGTGGGGTTTAAACTCATGAGTGGTGCCCACTGGCAGAATGGCATAGGGAGAGCTGCAAAGGCATTGCTCTAGGAAAAACTACAAACCTTAAGTCTATAAGGCAGTTAATTCACCCTCTTTCACGAGCACTAAAATCACTTTTAAAAAAAAAAAATTTAAAAATGCACTGAAAAGGGAACGCTGCAATGCAGAGAAAGGAAAGGCTGAGCTTCCCCGCTACACAGCTCTGGGGGCTCAGCTGCTGCAGCCTGAGACACTCGCTATGCCTCACACGAGGGAAACAGGATTCTGCACAAGGACTCGGAACTATTAATAGCTCCTCCGCTGGCTGTGCAGCTGGAGAGCACTCAAGCTGCTGCATGTGCTAGGTGCACCAATGCAGTGAAGAGAGAGCGTGCTGGGAGAAGGAGCTGAGAAAATGCAAAGGGTGAGGAAGGAAACTCAGAAAAGCTCCAGGCACAAACTCCCTCCTACCATGCACATGGGACTCCTGCTCCATTTCCCTGCCCCCCCCCCCCCCCCCAACAAAAAAAACCCTCCCACCCAGCCTGTGCAGTGGAGTCCACAGAATTGATATTCTGAAGAAGTTTTCCGGGAGGGGGGATTTCGGGTGTTTGGAAGGGAGCTGGTCCACGAGACATTGTCCTGTGCATTACCAGGTGAAAAGGCTTAAAAATCGCTGTGTGACCAGTACAATTGCAGTTTTGTACCTGCAAGCGGCCTGATGGAGTACAAGCTTGCCGCCCCCAGCTGTGCGAGGGGGGGATTGTGGAGGGACAAGGTGGGTGAGGTAATACCTTTTATGGGACTATCGGCTGTAGCTGAGAGAGACGAGCTTTGGGGCTACACAGAGATCTTCTTCGGGTCCCTCTGCCTCCTAAATCCTCCTGCTTAGCCTGCCAAGTTGGCTCGGGACCCATTTGGAGGAGCCCGGGACAGCGGCTGTTGCTGGGGGTGGCTCTGCGCTTTGCGGCGGGCAGAGTCCGCGCTCGCTCCACGCACCCGCTGGTCGCACCCGCTGGCTGAGGGGGTTGGACCGAGCCCAGCCCTTCCCCCTCCCTAGCGCCCCCCTGCCGCCGTTCCTCTCAGTGATGCAGCCCGCACTGCCCCCCCTCCCCGGCTTGGCGCCTCGTGAGCCCCGCGCGCGGCCGCTCCAACCCCATCCCACCCCCGGCCTGGCGGCTTCCACGGCAAGAGCGGACAGGCGATAAGGGCAGCAGCTTCGTCGCCCACATCGCGCACGCGCAGACACACCTGCGCATGCGCGTTATCAAAGTCTGTGCAGTAGCGCCGGGGGTGCGTGAGCAGGCTCCAGCACCGCAGCGGGCACCACAGCGAAGGAGCGGCCCAGGCTGCTCCTCCTCCTCCTCGCGCATCCCCGCCCTCGGGGTCTCCCGTACGCGGCGCCGCCGGCCGGCTCCCCTCCCGCCTCCATCCCGGCGGAGGTGACAGGAGCCCGGGGGAGCCGGCTCGGTCTCGTCGCCATGGCCGGGTCGCAGCTGCCGCTGGAGGACGAGGAGTCGCCGCTGCCTCTCGAGGACGCGGAGCTGGCGCTGGCCGGGATCAACATGCTGCTGAACAACGGCTTCCGCGAGTCCGACCAGCTCTTCAGGAAATACCGGTACCAGCCTCCGCCGGGCCGCACCGGCTCTCCCTGCACCTGCCTCCCGCTGCCCCGAGTCCTCTCTCCCCCCGCCGGCGAGCCGGGCTCCATGGGCAGGGGCTACTGCCCCCCCCCCGGTCCCCCGCCGGCACCAGCCGCCCCGTCCTCAGCCTGTGTCCCGGCTCAGCCTCTGCCTCGGCTCAGCACCTCCACTAGAGGCCCAAGCGCCTCGGCTTCCCCCACCAACACCTGCCCCGGCTCATGCTCCCCCCCGCCCCCGCCCGGGGCGGCGTGGTGCGGTGCTCTCCGCCGCCCCCGCGGGGCGTGTGCGAAGCCGCCTCCGTTCTTCCCACGCCGCCTGGCCAGCCGCGCGCGGAGGTGGTTGTGCGCTCCCGCCTGAGCTGGGGAGGCGAACGTTTCCCCCCCCCCCCCCCCATGGCGGGTGTGGGGCTACCAGAGCACTTCCTTGTGCAAACGGTTACTTCAGGAGGTGGTTTTGTGATGCCGTCAGGCTGTGTTCTCAGTTCCCTAGGGCAGATTAAGCACTGAGCGTTACATTTTGTCCCCCGAATTACTCTGCAAGAAAAAGATTGCCTCTGACTCTTAAACCGGTCCTAGCATTGCACGAGAAGTGAGGATTCACAGATTTCGGTTAATAAATCTTAACTCTAGGGAAACATGTCAATATATGACATTTGCAAACTGTTAGTCTGTGTCACCTGATTTGACAGAGGCGAACCACCATTTTAAAAAAAAATTATATGAAAACCAGGGGAATTTACCTTTCCTTGACAGGCACTTGTAAATCTCACAAATGCTGATGAGTAGCTATGCATGTGCACAGAAGAATAAACAATAAGATTTGCTTAATATACTTGTGTCATCCAATGAAAACATCCTGAGGATTTTTAGCTTTTAAGATTATATGTGTGTGAGTGACTTGGATTGAGACTAGATAGTGACAGGAGGTTCTTGAATGCTAGTGTGATGAAGCCATGAAATAACAAGACAATGTGTTTGTATCTAGTTAAAGGAAGAGGTCACTTTCTAGAAATTACTTGAATATAGTTGTAACAGCAGATGTTACTCTATGTCTACACTAGTTTTAAGGTAGTTATATTTCCTGTATAGTTATGGAAAGAGTTAATTCTTCTCAATAATTGGAGCCTTGGCATTATAGGTGTTGTTTTCTAAATTTAAATGCACCACAGTGCTATTGTCTGTACAGCAGAATATTCATTTAAGACCTAAATTGAGTTTAAAAACAAGTCTATGTTGGTGGTATTGCAAGTATTTCAGAGCCTTCCTTATTTTTTTCATTTACAAAAATTAAATTTGATACAAATAAAACTTTTTTGGGTGCAGAGGGAAGTGATGACTTAAGATCTAAAAATCTAGGATATTAAAAATAGTTTTTACTATGTTCCTGTTTCAAAATTTGTATGTATTAATAATTGTGTGTCCAGCAGATTGTTCATCTTGTTATAGGGAACCTTTGTTTCTGAAGTCTTCCATAAAATCTTGTTTTAGTTTTCTCGTTATTATAAATTGATTATTACAATTTAAACATCAAAGGGAAAATCAAGTTACACAGACTATTTTAATAAACCATATTTGCCTGGATCAAAGCTTCAGTCTTGTTCATATTATGAACCCATATTCAGTGACTGAAATGTCCCTCCTCAGATGTCTCAATCTGTTTTCCCTCGTTCTTAAAATGAGGTGCCTCATGATTCCATGCGATAGTTAATTTTTGACACTTGAGGACTAATTATGAGCAGCTGGTCAAATCTGATTTATCTGAAAATGGATTGTAAGTGGTGTTATGATTCATAGGTTAAGAATTGTCCTAGTTGCAATTTTAACTGCAAAAGTCCAGATCTTTTGAAATATTTTGTTCCTAAATAATTTAAGTGATCGGAACTTCATGTAGAAATGAAAATGGGAGAGAATGTCCAAGGCTGACAGTTCAACCATAAACTGTAGATTTCCAGCCTAGAGATAAGAAAGTTCAGGCATAAGGTATAATTTGTGTTTAACTTTTCAGACTGTTTTCCTGCCAGTTTTCCTCTTTTGTATGTTTGTGTCAGATATGTTTTTGCTAACCAGAACTGAAGAAACATCATTAACTTCCAAGTAGCTATCAGTCATTTAGCAATAGATTTTTATCCTTGTGTGCTTGAAAGTAAAGTGTTAGAAATAGTTCCTAATTGGGAGTGCTCTTCTAAAGAACAGCTTCTTGCCGCATTGAGAGACCTGCAGTTCGTCAAATTTAGAGACGGATGTTAATCTTATTGACATCAGTGACGCTCAGAAAACTACAAAAGGGTGTTGTTGGTTTTTTGTTTTTTTTTCTCTCTCTCTCTCCTCTGCTGGTAATAGCTCACCTTACCTGATCACTCTTGTTACAGTGTGTATAGTAACACCCATTGTTTCATGTCCTCTGTATATATAAAATCTCCTTACTGTATTTTCCACTGCATGCATCCGATGAAGTGAGCTGAAGCTCACAAAAGCTGATGCTCAAATAAATTTGTTAGTCTCTAAGGTGCCACAAGTCCTCCTTTTCTTTTTGCGGATACAGACTAACACAGCCGCTACTCTGAAACCTGTTTGGAAGAATGTGCATTTTGCATATTTATGCGTATTTCTTCAAATATGTATTTAAACTATGGTAGAAATTGTTTTATAGCCCTCTCCATCCAGCTAGTTTAAGCTTTTGAAATAGACCTATGTCATTTTCAAATGGCTTCTGAAAATAGATTGATTTCAGAAAGAGTGAAGCAGAAATCAGTGTTTCTTATGGAAACTCTCTAGGGTTTTTGAAAATTAATTATGCAGCAAATGCTTTGACTTCACTAACTAGTTTAAAATTGCTCTTCAGAAATGCAACTATTTCATCTTTCCTCACTTGGCTCCTGAAAGATCCCATGAAGCATATTAATTCAGGTCTGTAATCCATAAATTCATAATCCATTTATAGGAACACGGTGACAGTCTGGATGTGCCACTGAGTACATCATCCCAAATCGGTCCGAATTTTTCTCGCTCCCTCCCTCCTATCGCACATGAGGCCCTCTTCCCTCTCTCCCTGCATCCCCCCAGAAAACATGAGCATGAGCTTTTAATACCACATATATTTGAAAACTGACCATAATTCAGTTCTTAAGGAGGGAAAATTGGATTGGGAATGAAATCTTAACTGGACCTCCCTGCATATTACCCCATAAATCGGTGTTAGCTCTCAATGGATATTCCCTTTAACTCAGTGGCTCTCAACCTTTCCCAAATACTGTACCCCTGTCAGGAGTCTGATTTGTCTTGCATACTCCCCCAAGTTTCACCTCACTTAAAAACTGCTTGCTTACAAAATCAGACATAAAAATACAAAAGCGTCACAGCACACTATTACTGAACAATTGCTTACTTTCTCATTTTTGCCATATAATTATAAAATAAATCAATTGAAATACAAATATTGTTCTTTTAAGTGTATAATTTATACAGCAGTATAAAGTAGTAATGGTCTATGTGAAATTTTAGTTGGTACTGAGTTCGTGAGTGCTTTTTAAGTAGCCTATTGTAAAATTAGGCAAATATCTAGATGAGTTGATCTACCCTCTGGAAGAGCTGAGTACCCCCAAGGGGTACCCCTGGTAGAGAACCACTGAACTGACTCACAAGAGAGCTTATTTTTCCTCAGTATTGTGAACAGATATTTAAGCAAGAAAGTAATAACTTTTTTGTCTCTGTGTAAGCAGCCTATCTGCTTGTAGATCAAACAAACTAGGCAGTTGAACTAATCTATCACACGTCAAGTCATGCAAATAATTGCAACTGGAATGACTGCTTTTGTAAACTAATTGGCATCTTGTTGGGACAAAACTTATGACTTGCCATATGTTAAAGCACACCTAACAGAGGATGATCATCGAGGCTTAAAAAATGAGTTTGATGTTAGTGAACAGGCAGCTTTCCTGGATGAATATAATCAACTTCTACAGAGACTTTTTTTTTAAATAAAAGCTTAAATTCTAGCCATAGTGGTTGTCATGACAACCTTCTAAACAACCATGAACCAAATATAAACTGATTAAATGTTGTCTTAACTCTGCAGACAGATAGCTCCAGTGCCTTTCTGGGGTACTAGTACAGTAGAATCTCAGAGTGACAAACACCAGAGTTACAAACTGACCAGTCAACCACACGCCTCATTTGGAACCGAAAGTATGCAATCAGGTAGCAGTAGAGAATGATTAAATAAATAAAGCAAATACAGTACTATGTTAAAAATAAAGTACTAAAAAAAGGAAAGCAGCAATTTTTTTTGTGCATAATACAGCTTTGAAACTTTACTTAGTCAATGTTCAGCTGTAAACTTTTGAAAGAACAACCATAACGTTTTTTTCAGAGTTATGAACAACTTCCATTCCTGAGGTGTTTGTAACTCTGAGGTTCTACTGTATCTTTGTCAGGTTGTCAGAGAATAAAAACTCACTGGAGTTTTGTCAGATTTCACTGATGCTGTTCAGGGTTTTTTGAGCAACACTGAAAATAATACAAACAGGTTAATTTTATTCTTGTGCTTGTGAAAGCAACAATAGAATTAGACCTGGAAATCTAGTAATTGGAAAAGGGGACCAGAATCAAAGGCTGTGGGAGGAGAGCGTCAGAGTACCAATCTTGCGGCAGCAGATAGGCTTACAGAGAATGATCTTTTTCACCTTCTGCTAGCCACAGCAGAGAGAGGAAGGATCTTCAACTCTGACTCCTCCTAACTGGACACTGACACAAAAGATGAAGCCTCTGTGTGGGTCCAGTGCAGCACCTTGTTAAGAATCCAGCAACCCTCCCAAGACATTTGGCTTCTCACCTGGGTGTTGCCCTTCTTAATCGTTTTACTATAAGTTGTGATAAAATTTTCAAGCTGTGGGTGCGTGAATGGGGAAGAAGTGGGGAAAGATAAATGTAAGAAATAAGAAAAGTGTGATAGAGAAACTTTATGGGGAGAAGAGAATATAGGGGAGGATGTGGTGGAAGGTCTAAGGGGATAGCGGCAAAGAGGAAGAAGACATATAAGAAAATGCAGGAAAACAGAACCATGGTCTGTGTGGAAAGGAGATAGTGGAGAAAGGCAGGAAAAGAAGGTTAAAAATAAAAGTGAGATGAGTACAGTAGAACCTCAGTTACAAACACCGTGGGAATGGAGGTTGTTCATAACTCTGAACAAAACATTATAGTTCTTTCAAAAGTTTACAACTGAACATTGATGTAAGACAGCTTTGAAACTTTACTATGCAGAAGAAAAATGCTCCTTTCCCTTTATTTTGTTAATAGTTTGCATTTAACACAGTGTCACCATTTCTTCTTAGAAATAAAGGTGAGAGTTAAAATTGGTTAAAGGAATCAAATACATACAACAATTACAAACTTCTTGAATCAGGCTTGTAGCAGTGATGAAATAAACTGCTGGCTTGTTAAGTCTTCGGTCGCTTCCAAATCATTGGAAGTTCCTCAGTCCCTTGGTTAGAATGCTCCCATTAGTATAAGTCCATAGTCCAGAGGTTTGAGCGGGAAAAAGGCAAAATGGAGATGTTTCCAGGGCCTTTTATATGTTTCCAGGACACATTGTTCTCACTGTGGATAATTACAGGGAACAAGATGGTGTTTCGAGTCTCATGGGCAAATCACATGTCCATTTATGCTTTGCTTAGTCATAGTAGAGGCCATCCACCATACTCCAGTTAGAACATTCACAGGAAAGTCCATTAAGTGTAGATAGTATCAGGGGTAGCCGTGTTAGTCTGTATCCACAAAAACAAGGAGGCGTCCGGTGGTACCTTAAAGACTAGCAGATTTATTTGGGCATAAGCTTTTGTGGGTAAAAAACCCACTTCTTCAGATGCCTGGAGTGAAAATTACAGATGCAGGCGTTATTATACTGACACATGAAGAGAAGGGAGTTACCTCACAAGTGGAGAACCAGTGCTGACAGGGCCAATTCAGTCAGGGTGGATGTGGTCCACTCCCAATAATTGATGAGGAGGTGTCAATTCCAGGAGAGGGAAAGCTGCTTTTGTAGTGAGCCAGCCACTCCCAGTCCCTATGTGCCATGTACATTGGCCAAACTGGACAGTCTCTATGTAAAAGAATAAATGGACACAAATCTGACATCAGGAATGGTAACATACAAAAACCAGTAGGAGAACACTTCAATCTTCCTGAACATTCTATAACAGATTTAAAAGTAGCCATATTTGAACAAAAAAACTTCAGAAACAGACTTCAAAGAGAAACTGCAGAACTAAAATTCATTTGCAGATTTAACACCGTTAATTTGGGCTTGAATAGGGACTGGGAGTTGCTGGCTCACTACAAAAGCAACTTTCTCTCCTCTAGAATTGACACCTCCTCAATTATTGGGAGTGGACTGTATCCACCTGATTGAATTGGTCTTGTCAACACTGGTTCTCCACTTGTGGGGTAACTCCCTTCTCTTCATGTGTCAATATAATAATGCCTGCATCTGTAATTTTCAGTCCATGCATCTGAAGAAGTGGGTTTTTTACCCATGAAAGCTTATGCCCAAATAAATCTGTTAGTCTTTAAGGTGCCACCGAACTCCTTGTTGTTTAAGTGTAGATAGGCATCTTCCATTGTGAATTAAGTGATCTTTGATGGGTCATTCAACGTGAATAGTCCCTTCAAGAAGTGCGGGCTAAATACTTTGTGGATGTTACCATGTAAGCAAACATTTGAAATACAGGTACATAGTTAATATCCATAACTTCAGATACAAAAGTGATACATGCATACAAATACCATAATCATATTCAGCAAATCGTAACCTTTCCGTAGACACCTTACATGACATACTTTATACAAGATTTGTTGCAATTGTATAAGTGGTAGCAACAATGAACTACATGGTCATATTTAATCAGATAACGTCACACACAGCACTGTACTGTATTTGCATTTTTTGGGTGTGTGTGGGGGGTCCTCTGCTGCTGCCTGATTGCGTACTTCCAATTCCAAATGAGGTGTGTGGTTGACTGGTCAGTTCGTAACTCTCGTGTTCATAACTCTGAGGTTCTATTGTAATTCTGCTTCATTACATTTTTTTTAAAAGTAAAATTGCTAATGTTGCAATGAAGAATAGTACACACATCTCATTCCTTTAAATCGCAAAGGCACTGCTTTTGTGGGAGGATGTGGCAACACTATACTCTTGCTATTTGGCTTATTCTTTGAGCTATTAGTCTCTGGATGGATTAATCAGACCATTGTAGTTAGAAATGGAAAAGACCTATTGTAGTGAGTTTATGACTACCTTGAACAGAGCATGGGCCATTCTAATCCTTCTTTTCAAATATTTTTTTAAGTCCCATGTTCTGAGGCATCTAAACATAATAGTCTAAAAACTAGTAAAAGAGAAGAAACAAAGCCCAGTAACAATGACATTGTTTAGTAATTCCGAGAAAGGGTAACAGAAGGACAGTCCACAAAAACAAGCATCAAACTCCTCATTCCAGAAGAGAACAGAAGTTGAATTTAAAAGAGCAAATAAAGCATCAATTAAGTGTTGAAATGGTATTTAAATGAAATCAAAAAAGAGGGGAAGGGAGTTCTAAAGTGCTCAGGCTACAAGGTAAAGAGCAAGATATTTAGAAAAAGCAATAGGAAAACAGTAAGACAGGAAGGACAAGTTACAATAATAGCAGTGAATATAATTGAGATTTTTTTTTAAAGTGACAGTATAGAAGACTGCAAGAATAAGGAATGAAGTGAAGGGGAAGGCATATTAATAGTGAAGCAAAGCGAATATGAAACTTGCTGCATGCTTTTTTGGGACAGGCTGAAGAGAGACTTTTGGAACACCATCATAGGTAGAACTGCAGAAAATGAGGTAAAAGCTTGCAAGCACAAACATCAGAATTTTCACTGTGTGGGTAATAGAAAAACTGCAGCTAGATTTTAAGATATTTGTAAGATTTAACATGAAGAAACTTATTGTTTCAAGATAACACAAAGCTTCAAAGCAGTGACAGCTGAATGATGGGTGTTTTGTCCATTGAAAAGACTGCAGTGGCAATGAAGAAAGAGTTAGAAGAAAAGAGCTTCTCTCAGATTTAAGGTAAGAGTCAGTACAATGACCAGTTGTTAAACAAAAAATAAGTTAAATGTCTTTAATTTTTTAAAGATATTTTTAGCTTGAGTGGAAACTAATTCTTCCTGTTTTTCTCTTTCTGCATAGGTGGCTTTTACTAAAAGAAGAATGACATCAGTGTCTTTCATCCAGTGTTGATGTGTGGGAGGATGATTGTTTCTGCAATATGCACAATACATTGCTAAGTTAATTGAAAGACATGTACCTTTTCAGTACTATTTACTGAAACTAGTCAACATATGTATGTTACAGAAACCAGGTTCTAGTGGTATCTGAATGCCAGCACTGGAAACAGTAGTGCCAACTACTGTGACTACACAATAAATTACCTTGGTATCTACTGGTCATGAAAAGTATCAGTTGTGTATATGTACGATATATTCTATAACTAGTACTAAAACAAACTTTAAAAGTTAATTAGGCAAGTGTAAATTTTAAAAACATTTTATATTTCCTGTTTGCAATTAATATGTCATTAGGAAGGCCCTTTTTAACTGGTGATACTGCTGATTCTGAAATATTAGGCCTCCACTGCAGTTTTGACAGCGGGACCCCCACCATGTGCGTGGCTCTCCGTGAAAGCCCTGGCTGCCCAATGTGGCTGACAGCTGGGAGCCCCAACCCAATGTTCCTGTTATCAGCTCTGGGCCCCCATTCATAGCCCTGGACAACTGACAGCAGAAAAATCACAGAAAAGTAGTAATGGATATTATTACTGCAAATAATAAGGTCCATTATTACTTTCCACAATTTTCCATGTCTTGTCCGCAACTCAGCTGCAGTTTTTTGACAGTCATCCCACATTTCAAGTAGGTCCTTAGTCATTAGACCAAAATCTTTCAGCTCCTTAATTCTGATATGAAATTGCTAATACAGCTAATTTTTGAATAAAGTGTTTAATAGTGTACATATGTGTCTAATGTTTTTTAAGATTATATTTGTATTTGCACAAGCTACATTAAAATCCATTAAAGGATTATTCACTGTTGGCTAAACAGACGAAAAAGATGTATATATTTTGTTTGTGAATGTTTTGTATTCCTAAGGATTTGTTTGCCATTTTGAAAATATGTCAGTAGGTGTTATCCGATCCATCCATAAGTTTAGAAGGAATAATATTTTAATTTTCACTGTTAGCTTGGGAAATATTTAAAATTATCTTCTGGAACAGATGATACATCTTGTATTTTGTTCGTGATCTTCTGGTGGTGTTTAATTATTGGATGCATTGATAAGCCTATTTTCAACTTCATAATCTCATCAGTCACATTCTAATGGACTCCAGAATACATTTCTAGATACTGCTAAATTAGCAAGTGGGGGGAAGGTCCTTAAATATTGGGTGAATATTACTTGAAATTTTGATCTGAGCTAAAATATGGCAGCTTTTGGAACTTGTGTTTGTGGAAGCAGGGAGTTAGTGGTGTGTTTTAATGCCAGATTTCTGGAAAAGTCTTAAAATAACGATGTACGTGGTGCTAGTATTTCAAAAAACATACATAAAATCTTGGTTTCATGTGCATTTTATTAATCACTCGACTGGTAAGAGATGGGAGGCCTGCTGATTCATTGTCCATGCTCATTTCCTCATATCTCTCATCTCTTGACAACTTATACTCCATGACATGGAAGACCGGCTGTGGAAAAAGTTGGAAACCTTAGAATCCTAGAATATCAGCGTTGGAAGGGACCTCAGGAGGTCATCTAGTCCAACCCCCTGCTCAAAGCAGGACCAGTCCCCAATCAAATCATCCCAGCCAGGGCTTTGTCAAGCCTGACCTTAAAAACTTCCAAGGAAGGAGAGTCTACCACCTCCCTAGGTAACGCATTCCAATGTTTCACCACCCTCCTAGTGAAAAAGTTTTTCCTAATATCCAACCTAAACCTCCCCCACTGCAACTTGAGACCATTATTCCTTGTCCTGTCCTCTTCTATCACTGAGAATAGTCTAGAACCATCCTCTCTAGAACCACCTCTCAGGTAGTTGAAAGCAGCTATCAAATCCCCCCTCATTCTTCTCTTCCGCAGACTAAAGAATCCCAGTTCCCTCAGCCTCTCCTCATAAGTCATGTGTTCCAGACCCCTAATCAGCGAAGGGCAACAAAAATGGACTCTCTCCAATTTATCCACATCCTTCTTGTAGTGTGGGGCCCAAAACTGGACACAGTACTCCAGGTGAGGCCTCACCAATGTCGAATAGAGGGGAACGATCATGTCCCTCGATCTGCTCGCTATGCCCCTACTTATACATCCCAAAATGCCATTGGCCTTCTTGGCAACAAGGGCACACTGCTGACTCATGTCCAGCTTCTCGTCCACTGTCACCCCTAGGTCCTTCTCTGCCGAACTGCTGCCTAGCCATTCGGTCCCTAGTCTGTAGCTGTGCATTGGGTTCTTCCGTCCTAAGTGCAGGACCCTGCACTTATCCTTATTGAACCTCATCAGGTTTCTTTTGGCCCAATCCTCCAATTTGTCTAGGTCCCTCTGTATCCTATCCCTACCCTCCAGCGTATCTACCACTCCTCCCAGTTTAGTATCATCTGCAAATTTGCTGAGAGTGCAATTCACACCATCCTCCAGATCATTTATGAAGATATTGAACAAAACCGGCCCCAGGACCGACCCCTGGGGCACTCCACTTGACACCGGCTGCCAACTAGACATGGAGCCATTGATCACTACCTTTCTGAAGCTCCGGGAAAAGAGGGGGGTGGCAATCTGTTGATATAATTGACGATTTAACAGCTCTCCTTCTTGCTAATTTTCACACACATATGCTCTTGTTGGGACTGTTCAGAGGTTTACAGTCTCGATCAGCGGGACTTGAGTTTAAAAACAAAACAGGGCAAATTAATTTTTTTTCCTGCATGTGTCCTGCTGACTTTGAACAACATCAGAACAATATGGAGGGTAGGGTTTCTGGCCCTGCTGGGTAGAATTGATAGACCCTATCCAGACCAGCAAAAACAAACCAAAAAACCCCCTTATCCTATAGCAGTAAGAAGAGAGGCAGAGGCAACGTGCATAATTGGGGGATGTACTAAGCAGAAAGTACAGAAATGAGAAAAGTAGGAAGTGTGTGTGTTTTTGTTTGGGTTTTTTGTTTCTTTTGGTCAGCAAGAAAAATGCAGTGAGGGGTAGAAGTGTAGAATTTTATGGGAAAGGATGTTAGGGAACCAGGCTCTGAGAAGCTCAATGCCCCTGCAAGGGTGGGGGAGATGAGCCCTAATCGTGCCTCTGTTATGAAGAGACCCAGAGAAGTGGCTTGAAGACTCTGCTGGAAACCAGGCCTTAACTTAACAGGAGCAGGGGCTAGCTAAAGGAAGCTGATCTTTCAACTTGCCTCATCAAGGGGTAAATTCAGATTTAGAGAATAGAGGATCTTTCATCTAGACAGTTGAATCCCTCAATCAGGTTTCAGAAATAACCTTGAATGAATGAAAATACACACTTAGACCACATAGCTGCCACAAGTTAATAGCTTCCCTTCAGCTTCTTTGGAGAAAACTTCACATTGCATTTGCTGCATCAAAATTATTCTAGGGACTCTTGTTTTAAGACTAATGATACTACCTACTGCATTATGTGCACATAAATACATGTCCTCTTCTCTTGAAATCAATATTACAAGAGAGGTAGCTTAAAACCCTAGAAAATTGAATTCTACAAATTTCCCCAACTGTACAGTTACTCTTTTATGGCGCTGCTTCACTGGTGATAAGCTATTGGCCATTCTGAAGGCCACTCACTGGCTTGAATTTCACTGCTTTCTGGCAGTGACTTGCAGATTTTACAGCTATCCAAGTTGTCATTTGTTTTGCAGGGCAACTGACGCTCAAGAGCCGTAGCATCCTTGCATATAATGTGGTACCGTATATAAATACTGTCTGAAAGTCAGTGTAGACTCTGCTGAAGCTATCATGCGTTAAACCCACATTTACAAAAGTATTTAATTTCTGTAAGGAGCTATCAAACCTTACATATAAAAACCAAATGAAATAATTCACGGAATATTTTAATGTACAACAATAGAGTACACAGGTAGTGGAAAAATAGTGGTGCATGCATCAGAGGCACCTAGCATTGAATTTGACTAAGCCTAAATCTCATTTTTATGATCTCTTTTCTTCTTAAAATCCCTTAATTGTTGCATTATTTTCACCTAAACCCCCCCATTCCTCCAAAAAATACTATTCCTAGTTAAAACTAAAACGGGAGGGGGAAAGGGTAGTCTTGATCTCTCCCCTGAAGCATTGGAGACAAAATTAGTAAATATATATAGAAAGCTAAGATGCTATCACTAAAAATGAACTGCTGAAGTAAGCAGTATTTACAGTAGTCATTCACATGAAGAAATGGGCCTCTATGTAAATTTAGAATCTTATTACTTCAATAGCAGACACTTGCATTAAAGTGAGTAGAAACAAGTTAATAAAGGGACATTGCTGTGAACTGCTACTTATTAGTCTATGTAGCTTGTATTAGTAAACTCAGAAGTATGAAAGCAGTTCTTTTCTAGCTGGTTTTTTAAACTACAAAAGTGAGGGTAAATGGAGATAAGACTGAAAAGTATATGGCATCATCTGAAGGAAGAACTCTTTAAATGTAAATTTGGAAAGAAGATTAAGTATTGGTGGTATCGTAGTGCCTACTACAGTATCCCAGGACTGTAGGAACTAGCTGTATTGGACATGTAACCTAAGAAAGCTGGGTTTGATCAAGCCTGGCATGGTTTGCCTTCTGGATGAGCGTGGCGATAAGTATCGGATATAGATTGAAAGGAAAGTCTCAAAAATGTCGTATTTCTAAATATTGTGGAATATACTTAAGTAAAATAAGGGTAGAAAAAGAGAGAAGACCAGTGAATGATGAAAAGAAAAGAATGGTTGTCACTTCTGCCTCTGCCCTTCAGTTCCAATTTTTTCTGTGACAAATGCTCTGTTCTTTCCACAAACCATGCTTAAAACTCTGATTAACATTAATTATATGAGTTAAATACATACATCAGGGAGGGGCAGAGCAAGCACCTCTCTTTCCTCTGAAACAAAATTAGCTATATTAAGAGCCATAGTGAAATGAACTACACTGGCATAATTGTATTGTGGCACCTAGCAGCAGTACTGTCATTAAGATAATGTAAATACTTGTTAATCCTGTTTTTACACGATTTTACCATAAAAACACCTTCTGCTTTGCACCTAGATATCCAAAGTAATAGTTAAGGATTTTCAAACATATTTCTTTACTACTTTAATTTGCAACATATTTTTAAGGTTTATAGTTGTGTTGACTTCAATGTAATTTTGAAAATATGTTGCAAAATATTACTTAACAAATCATCTACTGCACAGATACAACCTAATTTTTTTCACCTCCCTTCAACAAGCTGGGTAAGGATTTTTATAACATTGTAAGTAAGCTGTCATCCCTTATAATATAGTAATTGCCTAAGGAGAATAACTGATGAAAGAAAATAGCCTGTGATAGTATCGATTTTTTTTTTTTTATATCTTTTTCGGAAGCACGGGGAAGTCTTTAGAAATAACTGGCAATGTTTACAGAATGCATTTGAGCTGACAAAGGGCAGGAGAATTGGTGTAATAATAGGTTTTACACAATAAAGGTGATACATGAGAGCTAAGGAACTAAAGACTTATTGATCACTAGTTTAGCACCTAGAAAGAGATCACCAGCATACTTAATACATGATTTCACTGCAGTAATTGATCTCAAAGACAATTCAGCAATTGGATTTTTTTCACTCTTGACATGTTCACCTTAAAATATGGAATTTAAGTAAAACTTCTTACAATAAGTTCCTGTTTAAAACTGCTTTAGCTCCATATTTCTTAAATGTTATGTTCACTTGAGAAATGTACAGTCACATGAGCTTCACAAGATTATTTTGGGAAAAACAAAACAAAGGGGAATAGAATAAACTACTGTAGCACAATCCCCGTGCAACTCTTTGAAAATTGTTTAAAGATGATAGGTGTTCATTCCCCTTCGTGTCTTTAAGAAAAAATCATCCCTCCCAACCATATTTTAAAAAACATAACGTATATTGAGGCACATTTCATTCTAGTTCAGTGTTTTCCTCTTAAATTCCAGGAGAAGATTAGCAAATAAGGAGATGCACTCTTCTGAAGTCAGCAAATCTCTTTCCAACACTTTACTGGCTAATATTTTTTATGGTGATCTATAGTTCAAAGACATAAATCCTCATCAAGAAAATAGCATTGATGCTTGACACCATCAAAAAGAATGGTGAGGATAACAGTGTTAATGTACATTGCTGGCTAGGAAACCAGGCTAACAGATGCGGCAAAATGAAGTGACAGGCAACATTAAGATGATTATTAAATTACAATGTAGAAATTATGTGAGTGCAAAGAATTGGAGAGATTGGGTAAAATGCTGGAAGTCTAATCTGATGCAGGATGAATGGGAGGGAGTGAGGCTAGAAGTATTGGTTGCTTATTAAGAACTAATAATTTAATATCTTGCAGATTAGTGTAAAATTACTCATACTGCTATAAAGACCCCAATTCAGGAAAGCCTTTATACTCAGAAGAGTACTCGAGCAGGTCACTGGAATTTAAGTAGGAGTTTTAGGTGGAAGTGTCACTGAAACACACATAACACGTGACCGGTTTCTACTATTCTGTAACACAGGCTCTCTGTAGAGCACAGTTTAGATACTAAATAAGTGATATTTCTGGTGGCTACTCTCTTTGTTTACCTGTCAATAGCATTCAGGAGATTAAAATAGCTAGAATGTTTGTTTGAAGTGTGTTTTTTCCTCTTTGATTTTTGTATATTGGTATATTTATTTGAAAAACCCCACAGAAAGAGATTTATATTATAAAATATGTATGGGTTTATATTTACAAATGTTGTATCAAACACACTCTAATATGTATTTGAAGTGTAGGTTTTTCAGTTCTTGTTTCCATCTCTTATTTCCCTCTCAGTCCTTTTTCTCTCTTGCTTCCTCCAAGCTTATTTGCTTTATTGTTACATATAATACATAAAGTAAAACATGGGTAAACTCTGAAAAACCTGCATTGATATCTTGGCTTTCTGAGACCATCACAAACCATTCTAGTTTTACTGATATGATAATGGAAAGGATGATGATATTTATTTATTTTTACACATGGGAAAACAAATGATTTGTCCAAGGCCAAACAGTGGATCAGTTGCATTGCTGACATTATAACAAGAGTTCCTGACAGCTAGCTCTATGTTTAGCCATAGACAGGGTTTTATAGTGATTGCTGTGGTCATTCAGTCTGAAACCTGACCCAGGTACTGAATATAACCTGACTGTCTGTTTGGCCTAGGAATTGCTGTCACCCTCATGGAATTAGACCTTAATTCCCATGAAACAAGGAAAACCTTCAATGATGTAGAATTTCTTAATTCATTTACTAAAAATTAATGAGGAAGACTTCTAACCTATTTTAGATCTCTGGAACAAAGCAGATAAAGAACCAGACTTCTTATGAACTATCAAAATGGAACTTCAGGTCTCCAAGTCACATTCTTGTTATATACACATTTCTGCGGTGTCCATCACCATATTACCTGAGCACTTGACTAGATGAAAGACGCATTAGATACTTCTAGAAATAGAATACCAGGGAATATTGTAATCACTCTTACAAATAGAAATCCGTTCAGAAGTTGAGGGATAGGAGAAAACAATTAATTGGGCAGTGGGGTATGGCCAATCGCAGCATGGCTCACTGAAGGACATGCTGCCAGGTAGGTGTGAAATGCCAGGCAGTGAGGTGTGATCTTGATCCACAAAGTTGATCCAAGATCAACAAGGATAGCCTTTGAGTTGCCTTCAAAACTATCATTGGAAGGCCATAACCTCTGCTACCTTTCTGGTCCCTGCTGAGGGATAAATCAGGCAGTACCTGCAAGGTTCTTTAACATCTGAGTGCTTACCCACCAGAAGGTTGAAATAGTGTAAGGCATCCCTCAATACCTGCTCTGTTGAGAGGGCTCCAGGCTGGAGAGTGGAGCCCCTAAAATAGGTGACATTGAGCAGGGAAAATGTATGTCTCTTGTGCCTCTGCTGAATCACTGTATCTCCACGTCCCCCCCAACCTTCAGGGATCCTATGGTTTTCTGGCCTTAGACCTGAAGTGGCCCTTTCCTAGCAGAACCCCCATGGAGGGCACTCTTAACATTTGTCCCAGATTTGCAACTGCATATATGCAGGTGAATTCCTGGCTCATGTGAAGCTCCATTGGATGCAGTTGCAATATCAAGGCTTGTCTCCCCGCCCCCATGGGCTAATATTTTTGGGGCATGGAAACCCTGAAAGACACACATTTTGCAGTTTCCACCGCTTGAATTAGCAGGGGTGACTCAAATCCAGAGAATTATGTTGAATTCTTTCCATCTTGTGGCTTTTTCCCTGGAGAGTATCATGTACCCACTTCTTCCACATTATGATCTTGCATAAACCAATTTTGATTTCAGAATTTGGTCTAATGAAGCATATTTATTCCCAGACACATAACCCTTATTTCACATCAGATATTTTCTATAGGTGTTTGTTCTAGTAAACTGTATGTTTACATGTGATAACTACATTTTGTTTTTGTTTTTTTACAGAAACCACAGTCCGTTAATGAGTTTTGGGGCCAGTTTTGTCAGTTTTTTGGTAAGTGGGTGAACAAATTGGGCAGAGAGAATTCATCTCACTGTTTGTATCATTGTTAATTTCCTTGTGGATATATATGGTGCATATGGTCATTTGTTTTTTCTTGTTAGGCTCAACTCTTTCAGAATATTAAAATAATGTAGTTATAAAACATGCATAACTCATTATGTTGCATATATGGAATCTTAACTTGTTTTGCTCTTTTATGCGGTTTTAACTGGGAGTAAAGGGTTCTATAAATTCAACATCTCAAATTTATTAAATATTTACATGTTCCATCAAAAGCCAAAGACTGATTATCTTGCTTTACTGAAAAAAATTACTTATTGAAATGAAATTCATAAATTCCGCTTTGTCCTAGAAATTAACAGTTTATTATAAGTCTCATTTATCATTATTTTAGAATAAAACTGGTGGACTTCATGTGAAAACATCTTAAATTAGTACCCTTTTTGAAGGTGCAGAGGTATTTGAGGACTAAGAACGCTAATAGACTAAAGGTTATTAATGTGTGACTGGTCACATTTATGAAAATGTGTTGAGTACATCGTATATGGAGGAAGAAGAGAGAAAAGGGATGAAAACGAGCTGCTGATCTAAAAGCATATTTAGTATAATAGTATTTAAGAAAGTATTTGAACCTCATTTTTAAGTTGACCTTATTGTGTCTTGCCTGCTTAATCCTAGGCTGCAACCACATATAGAATAGTAAAGTTGTTTTTTGTTTTGTTTTTTAAATAAAAGATAATTTTATAATATTCCAGAAGTGCTTTTTTGTACATTAAATTAATTTTAAACACCTCAGTCTGTGGACTACATGACTTGGAAAGGCATATTAAAGGTGGCTTTTTCCCTCTTGCCTTAGGCCAACATGATGAAAATCTCTTAGGCTTGCTTATCTGAGTTGATTTACTGAACCAGTATAACAGCACAGTACAGCATCACTGTACCTTGCAAAACTTCTGCTTAGTTACTGTTCTAAAGATAGCTACAGCACTTCGCATGCCTATGTCATCCAGAATTTCCATTAGACAAAGTATCAGAAAAAGAAGTCAGTTATCCTGAGACCCTCTTTAGCTAGGCTAAATGGAAGCTGAAATGTTTTTTTTGTTTTTGTTTTTAACAAGAAGTATAGGGATTCTGCTCATTATCACTCATAATGCAGCGGGTTTTATTTGTTCTTGACTTTGATGCATGTTATTTACGTGAATAAATTATATAAAACAGTATGTGCGCAGACACAAATTGAATCTTGCATAACAGTAATTGAAAGTGAATTTATGTAACATAATGCATTTTTCAGCAAATGTAATATGACAGTATTTTCAGTTCAACTATAAATTAAACATTCAGTTTTGTTAAGAGAAGCAGAGTCAGCTAATAAGTTCTGATTTCAGTCTCTTGACATTTTAGTGAGGCACACTTACATGCGGTTGGGCAAGGGGTGTATATGTATCTAGCTGTGTATATGAGTCTTGAGTAGCAATTTAATCCTCAAATGTGTTTTAAAAAGACTTATTTAGTTTTTCTCTATAGTTACTGCACCAATAGCTGATGTAAATTTTCTTGTTTTGTCATTCAAATCTTTTGCATTTTATTTTTGAAAGAATGCCATGATGACATTTGAAGAAGAAAAAATGCAGTTGGCTTGTGATGATTTAAAAGCCACAGAAAAACTGTGTGAGAGTGAAGAAGCTGGAGTTATAGAAACAATCAAGAATAAAATTAAAAGGAATGTAAGTGGAGCATCTGTAAAAATATTAACTATTGTGTGCAACTGTTTGTGAAAACTTCCTTCTAGCTTTCCTTTTCTCGTTGGCATTCAAGAGGAGTTTTCATGGCTGAGCTGATGTCAGAACTGCTGTTGGGAATCTTTGTGGTATGTTTGTTCTCTAAAATTTCAATTTGCATGACAGTGTCAGTTTAGATGGGCTGGCATATGGAATTCCTAGGTTTAGAGAGGCTAATTACCAGAGTGATGGGCATTTAGGAAATTTGAGAGAGATTTACCCAGAGTTGAGGACAGCTCCCATAGGGCCACCCATATGGTTGTCTTTTGCTGGGTTAGATATTCTGAATACTGTTGGGTAGCACAACCATCATCTCTTCCATTTCAATGCAGAGGCTATCCCATACCCATATTGACATCAGAGACAGAGTGTTTAGTCATAACCTCACCGATTTTTGTGGTGGTCTCTACTGCTGGTCTGCCCTCCCAACTGGAGTATCTGTCAGGTTACCAGCTGCTTTTATCAGCTCTTAGAGGAGGCTCTTGACTCTGGTTCCTCATTGTAACCTGGTGATTTTGGTGTCTGGATGTCATTGGGGTTTAATGGTGAGCTCTCAGAATTGAATCAGTTGGGCTTTGTTGAGATGGAGTTATCTAAGGAGCCACCTGGAGTCTGATTTTTTTTTTTTTTTTTTTTTAATTTTGTACAAGGAATTTGTGACTCTACAGAAGAGCTGTGATTTATGCCAAGAAATATTGTGTCCTCTCAACATGTACTCTTTAAGGGACTGACCAGCTGCTGAATTTCTTTCAGGAAACATGCAGTCTGATTACTCTGGATAATTATTTGTTTAGTTTCTATACATAGTAATATCTTGTGACACTTCCCAGGGGTAGCCAGTGTTGTGCAGCCTGCTGTTAGCATGAGGAAGGCTTGTCTGTGTCTTCCAGGCATCAGCTCCCCAGCCCCACTGACCACAGGCAACACCAGCACCCTAGGCCTATGCAGGCCCAGCTCTCTCTACAGATAGGCACATTCCAACCCTTGAGGTCCCTGAGCATCCCCTTGGAGTGTCTGCCACTGGTTCACGAAATTCACTGCTTTCAAAGGAACAGTACATACCAGTTTACCAGTTTCACTTGAGGATCACTGCTCCACTTAACACACAGCACTTAAATATGTTTAGTCAAAATAAGTAAAATTTATTTAACAAAGATTAGAGATTTTAGAAGTAGCAAGTGAAAGTATTGGAAACACATGCTTACATATAAAATAAAATCCTAATGCCTTCTAGAGCCTAGATTTAATTAACAAGATACTATCTTGTCTAACGAAGTTTAGCTCACTTAAAATGTTTCCAGTACTTTCTAGCCAGGTTGGCTCTGACCCTCTTTTCATAAGACAGAACACACTGACAATTCATCTCCTCAGTGAAGCACCTGGGGTGTACTACATACCCCCCAATTATGCCTCAAAAAACCAGTCTTTACTCATAAACAAGACACCTTGTTTTTATTTTTTCCTGTAGATCTTTCATGTGACCAGCTAGAGAGAGAAATGTCTACTACACCCATTCTGAACAGAGCCTGTTTATCACCTTCCGGAGACCGATCTTAACTCTTGTACCTTAAGAAAAATAGTTTTCAGTATAGGTACCTAATTTCTTAAATAACATCTGCACATGCATCTTGTAATGATTAGGATGTCCAGTGTGTTACTGGCTATTGGTAGAGACTTCATATGCCACCCTTTGGTGCATTATTATGTAGATATTAGACCCTTATGCACCACGTCTTATGCCCTCTGCCAGTTGACACTAAGGGGTCCCTGGGTCACAAATATCCAAAAGTCTTGTTTGTGATTGGGGCTCCATTGTGCTGTACAAATATATAGGAAGATGCATATTCCTACCATTCCTTCCAAGGCCTTGTCAAGGGTCTGCAAGGAGAAGGGATAGAGACATGAGCTTTTCTACCCTTCCACCTCCCCATTCACCCACGCAGCCCAGCCCGGCAAAGCATCCTGGGGGCCGGAAGCGCTCGTTTTGAAGGTGTGCTCAAGAGCAACGCCCTAGTCAGCTCCCCGTATCCACCTTGTTCTTTCCTTGACCGTCTTCGTATCTACTGTTTGGCCTGGTCACAGGTCACCTCAGACCGCTGGGTGCTGGATATAATATCTCGGGGCTAGACCCTGCAATTTTCAGCTGTCCCTCTCTCCCACCCCTACTCTTCCCCATCCCTCTTCAGGGACCCTTCTCACGAGCAACACCTCATTCAAGAGTTCAAGAATCTCTTGCACCTGTGGTCGATGCAGGAGGTCCCTCAGGACATGAAAGGAAAGGGATTCTATGCCTGTTACTTCCTAATCCCAAAAGCAAAAGGGGGCTTCAGACCCATTCTGGACCTGCGTCGCCTCAACAAGTCTCTCAGAGAGTTGAAGTTTCGCATGGTCTCCTTGGCCTCCATCATCCTTTCCCTGGATCTAGGAGACTGGTATGCTGCCCTCGACTTGAAGGACACTTATTTCCATATTCAAAGGTCATAGGTGTTTCCTTCGTTTCATAGTGGGTGGACATCATTTTCAATTCACGGTGCTGCCCTTTGGCCTCTCTGGCCCTGAGGGTGTTCACAAAACATATGGCACCAGTGGCTGCTTACCTGAAACGCTGAGGGGTCCAGGTCTTCCCATATCTTGATGACTGGCTCATCAAGGGCAGGTCTTGGGAACAAGTGCAGAGGAGCCTCGATCTGGTGCGTTCCACCTGCTGTGACCTGAGCTTGTCAATAAACAAGAAAAAATCCACCTTAATGCCAGTCCAGTGAATAGAGTTCATTGGGGCAGTTTTGAACTCCACACAAGCCAGAACCTTTCTTCTGAAAGCATGTTTTCAGGCCATGTTGGACCTGATCTCCCATGTGAAGAATCACATGCTCATCACAAGTCACACCTGCCTGCGGTTGTTGGGCCGCATGCATATATGCGGTCAGTCATGCCCGGCTTCATCTTCAGCCTCTTCAAGCGTCACTGGTGTCAACCTACATCCCCAACAGGCACAACCTAGACCCGGGTAGTCAGGATGCCGGATCACATCTGATAGTCCCTGGATTGGTGGTTGGATCCTGGGTCAGTGTTGGAGGGAGTTTCCTTCGCGGCCCTGTCCCTGTCATTGACCCTGGTCTCCGATGCTTTGGACCTGGGCTGGGGAGTCCACCTGGGCGAGCCAAGCACCCAGGGCCACTGATTGCGGGACAGTCTGGCCCTCATATCAACGTCGGGGAGCTCAGAGCAGTTCGCCTGGCCTGCCAGGCTTTCTTGCCCCACCTGAAGGGCAAAGTGGTGCAGTCCTGATGGACAATACTGCTGTGATGTATTACATCAGCAGGTAGTGCGGAGCCAAGTTGTTGGCCCTTTGTCAAGAAGCTCTCGGCCTTTGGGACTTTTGTGTGCAGCATGCCATTTATCTGGTAGCTGCACATCTGCCCGGAACCAAAAATGTTTTAGCAGATCACCTCAGCAGGACCTTCTTGTCTCGCCATGAGTGGTCACTCCATCCAGAGGCAGTCAGCATAATCTTTCAGAGGTGGGTGACTCTCCAGGTGGACCTGTTCCCATCCAGGCAGAACAGGAAATACCATGTATTCTGTTCCATCCAGGGGATGGACATGGGCCCCTTCCATCCCCCAGAAAAAACAGCATGTGGTTGGGGACTCTGATGTATGCCTTCCCACCAGTGCCGTTCCTTCACAGGGTCCTTGTGACCATCAATCAGGACAGGGCAAAGCTTATCCTAATAGTCCCTACATGGCCTTGCCAGCACTGATTCGACACGCTGCTGGACCTTTTGGTAGCCGCCCCACTGCAGCTGCCTCTCTGGCCGGATTTGCTGTCCCAAAACCATGGCAGCCTTCTGCCCCCGAACATGGAGGTGCTGTACTTGACACATAGCTTCTGCATTGCCAAACGTGGGCAAACGGGAATGCTCGTCTTGCTGACTAGGTGGAAACCCTCCACCAGAGTGACTTACCTGGCCAAGTGGAAAAGGTTTACATGCTGAGCCTCAGAACGGCGTATCTGGGCTGCGCAGGCCTCGCTGCACCTCAGACTCCAAGGTTTGTCCCTGTCATTGATCAAGGTCCACCTGGCCGCTACATCCACTTTCCATCCTTCATTCCAAGGCAGTTCGATCTTCGCTCATGACATGACGGGCCGGTTTTTGAAAGGTCGGGAGTGTCTCTACCCACACGTCCGGGATCCCGTCCCTCCCTGTGACCTGAATCTCGTGCTGTCGAGGCTCATGGGGCCTCCCTTCGAGCCTCTGGCTTCCTGCTCTCTCCTGCTTCTCTCCTGGAAGGTTTCATTCCTGGTTGCGATAATTTCAGCCCACAGGGTGTCCGAAATCAGGGCACTTACTTCAGAACCGCCCTATAAGATCTTCTACAAGGATATGGTCCAGCTGCAACCGCACGCATCATTTCTGCCCAAGATTGTCTCCCAGTTTCATACTGGGCAGGACATATACTTACCCGTCTTCTTTCCAAAGCCTTGTACGTCAGATGAGGAGAGCAGGCTACACACCCTGGATGTCAGGAGGGCCATTCCATAAGTCAATGAAGTTGTTCGTTGTGGTGGCGGACAGAATGAAAGGTTGCCCAGTTTCTGCTCAGAGGATTTCATCCTGGATCATGGCCTGCATCCGTTACTGCTATGAGCTGGGGAAGGAGCATCTGCTAGTGGTGATGACGGCACACTCAAGTAGGGCACAAGCGTCGTCAGCAGCCTTCCTGGCACAGGTACCAATCCAAGAGATCTGTAGGGCCGCTATCTGGTGATCTGTACACATGTTCGCATCTCATTCTGCACTTACCCAGCAAGCTTGAGATGACGCTGGCTTTGGCAGAACAGTGCTGCAAGCTGCAAGACCGTGAACTCCGAGCCTACCTCCATTGACACTGTTTGTGAGTCAGCGAGAATGGAATTGACATGAGCAAGCACTTGAAGAAAAAACAGTTACCTGTCTTTCGTAACTGTTGTTCTTCGAGATGTGTTGCTCATGTCCATTCCATTACCTGCCTTTCTGTCGGAGTTGCCGGTAAGAAGGAACTGAGAGGGCATATGGCCGATAGCGCCTGATATACCGACACATAAGCACAGCACTCAAGTGTGCACCACAGCTGACCCTACGGATACTGCTAAGGCAAAAATCTCCAATGACCACACACAAGAGCGTGCACACCTAGAATGGAATGGACATGAGCAACACCTCTTGAAGACCGACAGTTACAAAAGGAAGGTAACTTTTTTTCAGAGTTGTATAAAATAACTCTTCACATGTCAAGTTGAAAAGTTGAGGGTTATTGTTGCAGAAAAAGGGTGGTTAGCCATGCTCATACAAAGTAAAAGATCTATGTTCTTTAGAGGGTATACTATCTTGCCATCTGGTAATTGGAAAGATTTTCAAGGATGAAGGACTGCCAGGCCCAAGTCTCCTCGTTTAGCACCTAGCCATCGCATTTCTAGTGACTCTGAGAGTAACTGCACTTTTATGTATGCATAAATCAGTAAGTAAAGTATTATGCATGCTTAATACCTCTCTATATTGTAATGTATGTGGAGAGTAACAAAAACTTCCTCTGGTATCTTTTAGAACAAAACATTTGTGTTTAACTGAGAAGTCTCTCAAGGACAAGGATCTTGGTCTTGTTTTTGTTTAATATAAATTTCTTTCCAAAAGCCCATCGACAGCTATGGCACTATAATAAATTAAAGAACACTAAGTAGGGAACTTCTGAATGAAATGAAATTTGGTACTCTCTTTAGATGTGCTTTTCAACACTAAGGAAATCTGACATTGATAATAGAGTACATAATGTTTAAGTGTAATTTTGAATAAATAATATGCTTGAAGTTAATTTAGAAATTCTAAAACTCGTATTTATATACTGTGCATTAATTTGTACAATTTTTCAGACTATTTAAGGTAATACAGTTGAGCACTGTTGCTGGGGGGAAATTTTTTTTTTGGAAATGGCTATACTAAGCCAGGGAAATATTGCTATGTGTGTTGATTATAGACTAATTGAGTTCTAAAAAATATTTTTCCATATAATTTGATACACCCACTATGGATTATTAAAGTTCTCATACGAATATGTTTAACTTGTTGGAAAATCAAGGTTGCCTGTGCACCAACTGTCAAAAGTGAAAGTCAAAATTGAAAGATTTATACAATATAAATTATGTGATTTAATAAATATTGCACAGATTATAGGAGTTTAGTTTGAAATTAAAATCATTTACACCCTGCTTTTGTATATTTCAAACAGGCCGATGGCCGAAAATCTGCACCATCCATGATGGATCGACTACAGAGACAGATAATTGTAGCAGACTGTCAAGTTTACCTGGCTGTGCTTTCTTTTGTAAAACAGGAATTGTCAGGTGTGGTGTGACTATAATAATAATATTCTGTCTTTTTTTTCATAGCATGTAGAGTAGTAACATCCGATCTCTAAAGTGCAAAAATGATTACCCACATTGATAAAGATGGTTGCTTTGTGTGCAAGAGAGACATTCCATTTGAAATGAGGGATTAGATATTTCAGAACTGAATGTGTCTGCAAAATGTGAAGCCATTGTGCCCTAAAAACCTGTATTTGTTCATACAGATTTGGTATGTGAGCATGCACCAATATTATATGCAATTATTCATTTGCATATGGAAATAGAAGGTTTTGCAGGTGAAAGGGTATATTTGTAGGTTCTTTGCCAGTTTTTGCTAGGTTTAAAAGTTGGGTCTCAGTAGTGCAAAAATGAGACATTTAAAATTTTTATTTAGGATTAAAGATACTTATATATTTTTACATAAATATGCATACATATATAGTAGGGCCTTTAAATAATATATATTTGATTTGTATAAATTAGGGCTTGCTACTTTCCATTTGCCAGGCACTGTGTTCATCCTGCTCCACACCATGTGTTGTAAAGTAGCAGAAGCCAGCATTGTTTACTTTGTGTTTATTTCTCTGTTCATCTGCATCATCCTTGTTGTCTGCCTACTACAGGGAGTAGTAACTTTGTACTATAAATTGTTTTTAAGATCTTTGGCTAAAAAGCACTGTATAAACTCGAATTATTATTTTTATTTTATTATTATTAAAGATCTTCTCTAGATTTTACAAATCAAATCAGGTTTTGGATCAAAAATATGTGATAGTATTCTTTTTAAATTTGACGTTTAATTAGATAATTTCCAGGTAACAGAATCTCAATTGCTACAAAATCCTACAGAACTTTTTTGTAGTCATGAAGAGAAATCAGCTTAAATAAAGAGAAATTGCTATATAGTATTTGTCATTCTATGAATGACCATTTATGACTTTTTTAGTTTCTGTATCTGGAATTAAACCCTTGAGATATATTTTCTTTCTGTTGTTAGCATATATAAAAGGTGGGTGGATCCTTCGAAAAGCCTGGAAAATTTACAATAAATGCTACATGGACATTAATACACTTCAGGAAGTATATCAAAAGAAGATAACTCAGGAATCCTTGACTTCTGATGCTGCAAATGATAATCATATTGCTGCAGAAGGTTTAACAGAGGATTCGCTAAACAGACTGAAAGGTGCTGTTAGCTTTGGATATGGACTTTTTCATCTTTGCATATCCATGGTGCCCCCAAACCTGCTCAAAATCATCAACCTGCTGGGTTTTCCTGGAGACCGCCTACAGGGGCTTTCATCACTGATGTATGCAAGTGAAAGTAAGGACATGAAGGCCCCTTTAGCTACGTGAGTAGCTATATTGAAATTCTTTGGTAGATAACTTAGTAGTGAAAGTTAGTGAACTACAAAGAAACAAAAAATAAAATAAAAGCTTGTTGCTTTAAAGGAAACATCAGCAGGTAAAAAATCTTTCAAATTGTTGCTTAACATGCCATTGTTTGTTAAATTAATCATATATTATAATGAAACCTTTTTTTAATACCTGCCTTCAGATTGTGTTGGTGATGTTATTCTCCAAAGCCTTGTATTATATCATAGAATAGTTCCTATGAATAGGGAGAAATTATTGCGCTTAGAACAGTAATTTAAAGGATATCCTAAAAACCAAAGTAAGCTGAAATATTTAATTAGTTTGCTATTTAACACCTTGCACAGGGGAAAATGTTCATGTCATAAAAACTATAAACTTCTACCTACTCATTATATATACTTATTTTAATGTGATTACTTTTTTCTATTTTTATCTAATTCCCATTTGCAGAAGTTTGGGAACACTGGAGCTTTTTACACACAAAAAGGGTACTCAATATATTGGCCTTTTTAGGGGCATCCCTCATATAACAAGATTTCCTGACTCTTTATGCGCATTCTGGTATTTTTTGTGGCTTATCTTTCACCCAGTCTGAATTTACAGTCCTTTATGATGGTCTTTTTACTATTCAGTGCCACAAAGTTCATACCTTGGCTGCTGGGTTTGCCTAGGAACTACAGTGCACCACTGCTATAAGTGTGGAATGCAGTGCTAAATCCTTTCTGCTTGGAGAGAAGGATCAGAGTTCTGATCTGATGATAAGCTTTAATATGCCCTGAAGATTCATTCATTAGTCACTTTCATATAATCTATATTATGGGGAAAATTGAGAATACCATCCCTTCTTTGTGTTTCCTGCACCAATTGGCTCAGGAAACAGGCATGCCTTGATCTCCCCCCACAATAAGTCTGATCTCGGTCATTTATTTGTCAATGCTTTGGAACAGCAGGCTCAGTATCCCTTCCCCCCCCCCCCCCCAATCTTTAATTGTTGTTTGTTTTATGGTATTTTTACGAACGTAATTATTTTAAAAAGTTATCCTGTTCTTAGTTCTAGAGATTTTAAAAACCCTGCTCATCTAATGCTTTAGAAATTGTGAACTTAATTCTACTTTCGTATACTCTGGTGTAATTTTGAAATCAATTTAAGGCAATGAAGGACATTGGCTTAAAGTCAGGGCAAGCAAGAGAAGAATCATGCTCTGCATCTTTTGTCAGTGCCTCTATAATAGAACTCATCTGCTGTAAACAAACAGTAATCATCGTTCTTTTTGTGTATTCTTTCAGATTAGCTTTGCTGTGGTACCACACAGTAGTTCGTCCCTTTTTTGCTTTGGATGGCAGCGATAACAAGGCAGGACTGAAAGAGGCTAAGGAGATTCTTCTGAAAAAAGAAGCTGCTTATCCAAATTCTTCTCTGTTTATGTTCTTTAAGGGAAGAATACAACGATTAGAGGTATTTTTTGCTTTCATTCTCCAGATTATTTTTTCTTTGTTGTATCATAAATGTTGAATATATTACGTTAAAACAATACAGACTTCAATAAATCAGACATGAAGGGGAAATTTTTTTTTTAAAAAATTGCTCTTTTGCACCTTAAAGTCCACAGTCTGAATCAGCCCTATTGTAATTTAGCTCTGGCCAACTGACTTAAATATCAAGATCTGATTCTTGTTCTTTTGCTAGTTGGTTTGCAACACCTTAATAAAAGGAAATGTAGTTATTGCTATAAATCATATTTTCTTGCAGTATTAAAAGGTATTTAAGCTCTGAATTTGTCATATTGAAATCTGAATGTATTGAAAACATGAGTAGAAAACATTGTTTTCCTTTCTGATGTGCTTTGCCTGATTCTGACCTATCCAGTACAGGTAGCCTCTTTCAGTAACTTCCTATAGTTTAGGTAACTTCCTTTGCTGTTTAGACATCAAACCAGGGTATTCTTAATTCCCATAGTGAGGTATGAGCTGAATAGGGTTATTCCCTGAAAACAAGATCCACTAATGCTATCTGTGTTGAAAAGGTATTCTTCAGCTACTGCAGCCATCCCACATTTTGGCTCTGAATCCTGTCCTTTCTGTGTGCCCATACTAGTTTGAGGCAGGCAAGAGAGCTTTAAACACCCTCTCTCATCTGCTGCTGCTTCATCTATCGGTATCCAAATATTCTCAGGGCTGCTATAATAAAAAAAACAGTAGCAGCTAGCTTCTTGCATTGTGTCATCTAGGGATCCTAAATGTTGCTTTTGGGCAAACTACAGCCATTGGGCTGAAATGCTCCATCTCAACGCAACTGATAGGGCTAGTTCTGACCTTAATGCACTCATATCTGCTGTGGTTTGTGGTTGATTCTCATAATAGAGCCTGCTGTTTCTGGGGAGGAAGCATGCATAACAAGAGTTAGACTTTCAGTCTTCCCTTATAAGACAGATCGGATTTATTTGCATCTTGTTTGGTTTTACCTGGAAATACTCCAAGTTTCCAATCTGAGCTGATTTTGTGCTGTCCCAGGCAAACCACCTTTTTAGGCATTATTTTAATGTTGTTTGTGGGTGGAAAAATATTTTAATTGCCTTTTGTTGAATCCTATAGGCATTCCATGTAGTTGAATGTGTTTCAAAGGGTTTTTGAAGATATTCAGGTGGAATAGGTATAGCTATGCAAAATATACACTACAGTAGTTCAAAAAAATGTAGAGTTGGTAATGGTTCATCCCAGAATCTGACCTTGTAATTGGAACTGTTAACATGTCTGTTGATGTAGGAAAAGGAATATAAGCTATAGCTGTATTGTCTCTGTAGGACTAACCAGAATAAAATCAGTAAAAAAAAAAAAAAATCTGTCAATAAAATGAACCTTTATGATCCTGAATATAGACAGGGCGCAGATCTTTTAAGAGGGTTTTTACATAGTCACTTTAAAAGTATTCCTTCATCTGAGCCAGTGAGGAGAAAGCACTTCCACGTCAAGGAAAATTTCATACTAGTGTGAACTTGAAAAAGAAGGCAGAGATTTACTTTATGTATTCTCTTTGCTATTCTTGCACTTACTTGTTTTTATAAGAAGTTTTTCCTTCACAAGCCAGCTTTTTCAGCTATGTCCTGAATGGTATTGTATCCTTGTGACACTGTGTTGCTATGGAAATAGAATACTTTGTTACAAACTCAAATATCAAATGAATAACTGATGTATTTGTTATACATTTAATTAATGATATCACAAATTCAATATTGTGACTTCAGTATGTAATCCAGTAAGAAGAAGACTGAGTTGGGAAGGAGCAAGCCCTTGTTTAAATGTAAATGTTTTTAAGAAACAGCAAGTATGAAAAGAAATGTGATGCAACAGAAGTGTATTGGATTTACATTTGAAGTTGTCAGTGCCTGAAAGGGTATTTCATAAGTAGAGGCCTGTGGAAAGCTTGTAGTGTTTAACTCCTGATGAAACTTCAACAGCTGAACTGAATTTCATTTTATATATAGACAAATCCAACCCTACAAATCTGCCAAGGAATCTTCTGATTTTTAAGGTCATGTTGCGAGACATCTAAACATAAGCCTTGCTTTTTGTCCTAAAGGAAACGTTGCAGTTAGAATTTCATTTATTTTACCAGCAGTGAATATTCAAAATAGCTGGCTGATTACAAAGTAGTTTACATGTTCCAAGGATTCAAAATAGCTTGTATATATCTAAAGCCAATAGTTCTAATAGTGGTTGATAGACAAATAGAATTTGTAGTCCTGTGAGTGGCAACATGCAGCACTGGGTTTTTTATATTCTTTGGGCCTGTACATGCTCAGTGTGTATGTTGTGTAATTTCAATTGATGGCATGGACAAATGCATACTGTACTGCATGTGGGTGTTAATCGTGAAGGTATAAAAAGCAAGCAGTCCAGTCTGGCCATGTAAACCTTGAACTGAAACCAGCCATCCAAACAAGAGACAGATGGATATGCCAGACTGGACACTCAGAAAGAGGATCACTGTGGAGAGGTAAATTTGAGAGTTTCATGCACTGATATGCAATGATAGTTGAAGCCATGCAAATGGAGGATGTCCCCAGGGATAAGATTCATAGATTCCAAGGCCAGAAAGGATCGTTATGATCATGTAGTTTGATCTCCTGTATAACACAGACCATAACATGTCCCCAAAATATTTCTTAGAGCTAATATTTTGGAAAAACATCCAATACTGATTTAAAAATTGTCAGTGATGGAGAATCTACCACAACGTTTGGTAAACTGTTTCAATGGTTAATTACTCATACCATTAAAAATGTATGCCTTATTTCCAGTCTGAATTTTTCTAGTTTCATCATCCAGCCATTGGATTGTGTTATATCTTTCTCTGCTAGATTCAAGATCCCATTATTAAATATTTGATGCCCAGATAGATACTTACAGAGTGTAGTCAAGTCGCTCCTTAACCTTCTCTTCATTAAGCTAGATAGACTCAGAGTTCAGTTGCTGTAAGGCATCGGTTCTCAAACTTTTTGTATTGACAACCCCTTTCACACAGCAAGCCTCTGAGTGGGGAACCCTTATAAATTAAAAACACATTTTTTATATTTAACGCTATTTTTAAATGCTAAGTTTATAACCCTATTTAAAATGAACTTACCTTTTTTCACTGATTTTAAATTAAGACTATAAAACACTTTTATTGAATTGTTAAAAGCAGAATTCTTTTTTTTATATAGTTACTGTTTAATTCTGGGGGTGGTAAAGAAACATAGTCAATGTCACTTTTCATATCAGATCTAGTGCCCCATTGCCCCCCTTACTTCTGCGCTGCTGCTGGCGGTGGCGCTGTCTTCCGAGCTGGGCGGCTCTGAAATCTGTTCCGCCAGCAGCAGCACAGAAGTAAGGGGGGCAATGGGGCACTATTAAGTCTGCTGTGAAAAGTGATATCTGTATGTTTGTTAATATCACTTTTCACAGCAGGCTTACAAGCCTTTGCTAGTAAGTCTGCTGTGAAAAGTGATATTAACAAATATCACTTTCACATCAGACTTAGTGCCTCATTGCCACCCTTACTTCTGTGCTGCTGCTGGCAATGGTGCTGCTTTCAGAGCCACCCAGCTCTAAAGGCAGCTCCAGCAGAAGTGCAGAAGTAATGGTGGCAATGGGACACTAAATCTGCTGTGAAAAGTGATATTGATACAGTTTCTTTATGTGTCCTTCCCCCACATAGAGCCCCTGGCACACCACAAGTCTAGCCCACCTCAGCCACCTCACCAGGAAGAGGCTGGTGCTGCCCCTGTCTCATGACCCCCACATAATAACCTTGCAACCCCTCAAGGGGTCACATATCCCAGTTTGAGAACCCCTGCTGTAAGGCATGTTTTCTAATCCTTTAATCATTCTTGTAGAGGATTCAGAGAAGAGCCACAATTTTTCAGCATTCTTCTTGAATTGTGAGCACCAGAACTAGACACTGTTCCAGCCCAGTCGCATCAGTACCAAATACATAGGTAAAATAACCTCTCTTTTACTATCCAAGATTCTCATGTTTATGCATCCCAGAATCGCATTAGCTCTTTTGGCCACAGCATCACATTGTGTGATCATGTTCAGCTGATCATCCACCATGACCCCCAAATCTTTTTCAGAGTCACTGCTTCCTAGGATAGAGTACCCCGTCCTATACGTATGGCCTACGTTCTTTGTTCCTAGATGTATACATTTGCATTTAGCTGCATTAAAACACATAGTTTGCTTGCACCCAGTTTACCAAGAGATCCAGATTGCTCTGAATCCGTGACCTGTACTCTTCTTTATTTACCTTCCCCCAATTTTTGTGTCATCTGCAAACTTTATCAGTGGTTTTATATTTTCTTTCACATCATTGATGATAATGTTAAATAGCGTCGGGCCAAGAACCAATCCCTATGGGACCCCACTGGAAACATATCCGCTTGATGACTATTCCCTGTTTTACATTTTGAGACCTGCCAGTTTTTAATCCATTTAATGTTTGCCATGTTAGTTGTATATTGTTTTAATTTATTAATCAAAAAGTGTGGCACTAAGTCAAACGTGTTACAAAAGACTTAAGTATATTAATCAATATTATTACCTTTATCAACCAAACTTGTAATTTCATCAAGATGTAGAAAAAAAGAAGAGGGGTCTAAGGACAAAACTTGTGTCAGGTGGATAAACAGGGGGAGATGGGAGGAGGAAGGACTGCCAAGTCTGAGAGGAGGAAAATCAAGAAAGGACAGGGTATCAAGGGAGAGTTTACCACTGTGTTATGAAGTTTTGAAACTTTATACTCTGAAAAGCATATATAGAGTAGCATGGGAGGTTGGTCTCTGAGAGTAGTTTTCTGTGAAACAGCCTTGTAGTAGGATTTATACATGTGGATATAATGAGCTGATCCTCCCACTTTCTCAAAATCACTCGTTTGAGGGATAAAGTCTTGAATGTCTTCTAGATATGTTGAAATTAATGAATTTTGGCTGCAAGTGAAAGGGAAGGATGACACAGGAAAGTTGGAATGGAAGTGAGACAGGAGGTTCAAGTCTACATTGGTAGGATGATCAGATATCTCACCTTTTCAGGAATGTTGTATGTTCCATGCATGTCTAATGGTGATATTGTCTGATATGTTTGCCAAATTTGCAAGCATACCTTTGTAAATTGTCTGTCTGTTTCCATCTTTGTAGTATTGTCCGCTAAAACTAATTGAGAAGGAGTATTGTACACAACTTTAAGCCATTAGTGCAAAATGAGAACATTTCAGGTACACTAGTGCAGTGGTTCCCAAACTGTGGGGTACATCCTCCTAGGGGGAGGTATGGAGGAATATTTGGGGGGGCACATGGGGAACAGGGAGGGAGTGCCATCCAGCTCTGCCCCAACCCAGCCTCAGTCTCGCTCTGGCCCTGCCGCAGCTCCTCTCCACCCCCTGCTCCAGCCCCAGCTCAGCTCTGCCCTCATTCCCTCGCTGCCCCCAACCCACCTCTAGTCCCAGCTTCTCCCCCATCCCCAGCTCTGCCCTCAGCCCAAGCTCTGCACTGAACCATCTGTGCAGTAATGGAGGGGGGGTGTGTGTATGGACAGATTTTATTACTGGTAATGGGGAGGTGTGACCAGAAAAGTTTGGGCACCACTGTATTTAGCATATCTGAAGAATATTTAAATAGTTAATGTAATTATTTCTAATATCAAGCTACCTGAAAATCAGCATTTTTGGCTGTGCCTTGGAGCCTTTCTCATTACTGGAGACCAGTAGCTAAGTAGATAGAAATATATTCCCAGACAAAACTTGTTTAAGGTAACTCTGCTGATAAATATCCATTTATTTGTAACAATATTATTTAATTGTTACACTAGTGTCCAGGGCCAGTAACTGAAAATAGATGGGGATAATGGTATCAGGTAAATGGACAAAGTTAAGGTGGTAGTCAATCCTTAACTAAGGTTCATCAGCCTTTCTGCTGTTGGTGTTTCTCTCCTATTTCTTTTACTCACTCACCAGCACTTTGTTTCCCTAGATAGAGGGGGATGAATGTCCACACACTGAAATATCTAAAAGCAACAGATTAATACCATCAAGTAAGATAAACCAAAAAGAATGAACATCTGACAAAGTCCTAATTTGTGTAAGCCCTTTAGTCCCTCCACACCAGCCAGTGGGCGGAGCTCGGCTGATTACATTTTTATAGCACCGTCGATTTCAATAAAGCTATGACAACATAAACCAGCTGAGAATCTGCTCCCAGGTTTCTAGTGACTCTGTTAGTAAACAAACAAACCCTTAACTGTATGTTTCTGTCAGACCATAAGTGAGAGTATTCACAACTCTTGTATTTCATTTAGCTTTTAGCCATCAAGACAACATCCTGTCAGGAGAATAAGCTTCTTGCACTAAAACATTCATATTTGCAACTAATTTTAAAAGGCAATCCATCCCTAGGACACTGTGGAATTAAAAAAAAAAATTACTTGAAAGTTGATATTGTGTTAGTATAGCTCTGAGTGAAAAAATATAGAGCTCACAGGCAAAATTTAACAGTAAGCATTAGAGTTTAACTAACCCTTTATTTTAAGTATGATTGGTTTATGTCCCAGATGAAAACTTTCCCCAAAATACTGTACTACCAAGTTTGGTTAGATGTTGATAGATGTTTGACTGCGTGTGTGTGTGCCCCCTGTGATAGCTGGCACGGCAGATCTCGAGCAAACCGCCCAATGACCACAAGATCCATTAAGGGGACAAAGGCACCCGGCCAGGTTTATTGTTGACAAAGTACAGTACTCTGCACACTCTACCAGACCACTAATACATGTATGCCCATAACAGTGGACCAGCTCAGTGAACAGTGGGACTTTCCATAGCTGGCAGGCTTCCGTAACTGCTAGTTTGGCCCCTTTAAAGCTGACAAAACTGGTTGACAATGAAGGGAGATTGGCTCACTGTGAAGGGAGAATACTAGCATTGGGCCAAGCTAGCTGGCATTGGAGAGGTTCAGTACAATGCTGTGGAGTAAATTTACCATATTTGGTAAATCTTGGCTTCAGTATAAATAAAAATTTCATGCAGATAGTTGAGATTTTAGAAGTACTAAGTCAAAAACATTAAACGTAAGGTTCTCTCAATAGTTTTAATTGGCACTACATATATGTAATGGGGCTATTGATTGTTATACTGTTGTGTAATCTTTCATGCTAATGTACACGTGCCAAGGGGCTGAGTGACTGACTGCTGTTGTGAGCGTCATAACTTGAGATGTTCACACTCTATGGTCAGCACATCTAAACTTTAATGTTGCATTAGCTTGTTTTTAGTCATTTACAGTTCCATTGGTTTATTTTTTAAACCAATAAATAAAGATTCAGAAGTGCATTTATTTTAAGGAATAACCTTAAGCAGAAATCAATACCCCAGAGTCTTAAAGAAGGGTATTGAAGCATCATTGCAAGATCTGGAGATATTGGGAACTTTAGTTGTGTCAAGGAATGTCTTAAAGACAAGTCCACTGGGCCTCATGCACAGAGGAAGTTTATCAAGATCTTAAAGGCCCTTAGAGTCCTACAAACATTTGAGGATGTATCGTACAGCTTCAGACTTTGAAAGAAATAGAGCTGCATTTATTTCTATGTTCAGTGCTCCACAGGCAGGCACATTTTAGTATAAATTTAGAGAAACCACGTAATCAGCTTAAATCATTGCACAGCATGTGGTGTTCTGCAAATACAACCTTTCTATTTGCAAATCAAATTATCTTCAGATATGTAAAAGAGGACTGAGTCCTTTGTTTGTTTTTGTTTTAACACAGCTGTCCAAAAATGTTCAGAACAAAATTTTACAAATTTCTCAAATTTGACTTTTGGGATGCAGATGAAGCTTCTTATGCTTCTTCTAAAGCTTTTTCTGAAGATTGTAAGATCTTGAAAATATAGATTTACTTTGGAAGTTTCTGCCTAACCACAACTGAAACTGGTATGATTCTATAATGTTAGAACTGTGTTGCCAGTTGTTTTAAAATATATTATTGAAGTGTGTAAGTAGATGAAAGGTATATTACATAAGTAACTTTACTATACAGAGATGCACAGGGTCCTTGATGACATCTTGGTAACCTGAAGAGCAAACAAAACATACTATAACTCACTCATGCAGTTTCACTGGACAATTAATTATACTGTCATAAAAAAAATTGTCTTCACTTTCTCCAGGGCATATTCTCTCATCACACCAACAAACATTCTGTACAAGAAAATTATATAATTTAGGCTGTGCATGTTTACACTATTACATTATAATTGTGGTTTACTCCCATAGGGAGTTACTATATGTCTCTGCAGCAAACGTACTTTACAATGAAATAGTTCCTTAGCAACTAAAATGGTATTCCCAGAGGTGACAAAGGAGCAAATTAAACAAAACCACCCCACCCCATGCCAAATCCATGAAAAGCAATTAACAACCATCTTTTCATTTGGTGTCATGAGATACATAAAATTAGTAAGGATTTCCTGGAAGCTTTATATTATCCTTGTTTGTTGGCTGCTTTTACTCATTCACGGATCCCTTTCACTCCTCTGCTTACTGTCAACACTGACTAGTGGAAATACATATCAAGCTTTTTAGAAGATCTTATCATGTATGTGTGAATAAAAATACATTGTATGGTTGCATGGAGTATGTATGTGAGTCTGTCAGAGATAGAGGTGCTGGGTCATGCTGATTTTGAAGTGTTGAGAGGTGTGCCCCTCAGTGAAATGGTGAGATTATAAAAAATCTTTGTCAAAATATGAATCAGCCCAACTAAGGAACTTCATTCGGGACTGATTTTGCATAAGATCTTGTCTGTGTACAAACTTACACTAGTTTAGTTAAACCGTAGCAAACCTCTGCGTGGTCACTCTTAAACTGGTTTAGAAATGACTTTTATCAATTTGATGTAGGCCAATTCAAAACTAATGAGTTGAATTGATAAGTCATTTCTAAACTGATTTGAGAGTGTCCACAAAAGAGAGACAATTCTTGCACTGTTAGAGAAAGGTATGAGAGACATATTCAATAAAAAAGTTTAGGAAATTGAGGAAGTGGATTGTGGAGAACTTCACTTTAAAATACAAACAGGGTGAAATCTTGGCCCCATTGAAGTCTATGGGTCTAGGAATTTCACCCAGATTATACAAAACTCTTATTATGCGTATGCAGGAAATGACTGTTGCAGGGTAGCTTTTCTTTTAAAGCTGTCTTCTAGTAATTCTAAACTGAAATATTCTTCTTGAGAAATAAGTCAGCTTTTAGTAATTTTTAGGAGAGGTGTGGAGAGAGCATGTAGTTTAGATTACCTCACTGGGTCAATTTTTACTTTCACTAAATAATAGGAACCTTTTATTTAAATGTGTGTATAGAACTTTAATCTTCCTTTTACTTAAATATTTTATGATTTTTCCCAATGCACACTTCATAGAATCATAGAATATCAAGGTCAGAAGGGACCTCAGGAGGTCATCTAGTCCAGCCCCTGCTCAAAGCAGGACCAATCCCCCAACTTTTGCCCCAGATCCCTAAATGGCCCCCGCAAGGATTGAACTCACAACCCTGGGTTTAGCAAGCCAATGCTCAAACCACTGAGCTATCCCTCCCCCCCCCCCGGAAAAGTAGATAAATCATTCAGCATGTTGAAACCTAACAAAAGGTTTATTTCTTTAAAATGAACTTATTTTAAAAGTAATATTTATTAAATGTATTTATTTTAGAAGAAATTTAATGTTATAGTTTGATCCAAAGGGTTTCATTTTTTTAATGAAATTTTTAAAACATTAATATTTATTATAGTGTAGGTAAACAATCAATCAATTATGCTTTCTTGATATGTATAAAATGAAAGCAAAGAAGGAAGAGTAAGAGAAAAATGAATACTATATTGAGATGGAAAAGAAAGTAAAAGAGACAGAATGAAAAAGGGGAGAAGGATGCCAATGGAGGGTCTAGTAGCCAGTGAGATCAGGATCTTAAAATTAAATCAGACTCTAAAGGAAGTTTTACAGTTGTCCACATGGACTACCCTAAAATAGTTTGCTGATAAGCCAGAAATTATATCTGACTTTTGCATTACCTTAGTAACAGGAGAGTTGGAGGATGTAAGCCATCAATTTCTTCAAAATTAAAACTTACATTTATAAAACATTTTTTTCTAGCTCTTAATATTATGAAGATACATTTCCCAAATATGAACAGATACATGATTGTCTTCCTGAGTCTGCAGACACACAGATCCAGTGCAGTTGCTGCCCATAATTTTCTCTAAGAGCACAGTGAAATTAACAAGGCCTTTGATCAGCTTAACTATTTGTCCATCAGAACCCTGTGGACAGCAGTGAACCTGACAAGAATCTTGTTAATTTCATTCTGCTGTAATTTAAGAAAATTATGAACCATAGCATAAAAAGGTACTGTGATTGCATTTAAATAGACATTGAAGCCAATTGTGTCAGTGTAAATGTGTTAACCATTCAATAGCTGAGAGAAGGACATTGTGCAAGTCCCTGCGGGGACCAGGCAGCCTTTGTCAATGGATGCAGTCTGCAAATATATGATCTACATCTTCTAACTGGCCACAGCAGCAAAGGGGAGAGTCAGAAAGGTCCCATTTACAGTCATTTGCAGCTTGGGTGACCAGATGTCCTGATATTAGGGGCTTTGTCTTATATATGCAACTATTCTCCTCCCTCCCCCCCAAAAAAGTGTCCCAATTTTTTACATTTGCAATCTGGCCACCCTGTTTGTAGCACATCTGATCACTCTACATCTGAAGTGATTGAACTTTTCCTGCAGATGGCATGGAAAGTCAAAAACAGGTGGCTGGACTGTTGAATCTGTCACAAGATAGGCATTGGCTATGTTTGAAGCTTGTTCTTGCCACTTAGTATGCCATCTGGAGGTGACATTTAAAACCCCTAAAGGAATTCTCCAAATGGGGTACCTTGAGCTAATAATTTGGTGGCTTGGTGGATTAGAAGCATCTCTAAACAGTATAAATGGGCATGTCTTGCACCGTAAGGGACAGATTCTGCAAGGTGATTTGTTGCCTGATGTCAGAAGGGACAGTATTGCACAGGACCAATATCCAAGTCAGGCTGGTTGGTCTCATAGAACCAGTTGTTATATGCATAGTTTAATTCAACTGAGCGTCCACTAGTCCTGTGTCAGAGAAATCGGGGGGCAATACTCTGCTACAGAATAGAACAAGGTAAGCCCAGAGCTGCTTAGTGTTTAAGCATTGGCTCCCCAGATTGAACCAGCTAGTTCACTGATCAGGTTGTTGTCTTTATTTTCAGCAAGGTCTTGGTAATGTGTTCCTTGAATGTCAAGTTGGGGTCCAGTGTAACATCTAAATACACAGACTTTGGATCATGGTCCAGCCTGTGGTCATTTAGGAAGATGTTGTGCTGTTTTCAGAGTAGCAGCCATGTTAGTCTGTATTCGCAAAAAGAAAAGGGGTACTAGTAGCACCTTAGAGGCTAACCAATTTATTTGAGCATAAGCTTTCGTGAGCTACAGCATCCGATGAAGTGAGCTGTAGCTCACGAAAGCTTATGCTCAAATAAATTGGTTAGTCTCTAAGGTGCCACTAGTACTTTCTTGTTGTGCTGTTTGTTGGCCTTGAAGTGGTTTAAATGGAAATATCTGGAAGCTGCTTTTTAGCATTTGGTTTAAGTTTCCATCGTTTATAACTGTGGGCCATCTCTCTCTGCATCTGCATTCAGCACTTCTAAGTGACAGAAATCCTGGTTTTGTACTGCCAGAGAGATGTTGTCCGCATAGATAAAACACCTGGCAGTGGTGTAGGGGATGTCATTTGTGAAGAGGTTCAAATGTGTTGGTGATAGAACTAAACCCTGAGGTAAACCATTTTTTTAAGACCTCCAGGAACTGGGGTATATTATTTTTTGTCCAAGTGAAACTTGGAACTGGTGGTCTTTCAGGAACAGTTCCACAGCTATGACAATGCACCACAATGGGACCAATGACTGTTTGTATAACAGGCCTGTATGTTGGATCATGTCATGACCAGCAAGATCTAGAAATACTGCATGTCTTCTGCTTGGTTTTGAAGCCCTTCTCAGTGTAGAGTATTGAGTGCCAGCACTTGATCTCACCATAGTACCTGTGGTCTGAAATCTGCCTGATCTGCACATAGGATACCATCAGTGTGGGAGGCAGTTCTTTGCAGGACCTTTCAAGTAATTAGTGTACACAACTTAACAAAGTACTAGAATTATTCATGAGGAAGATAAGGAAAAATGTGCATCTCCTTTCTAGCTACTAAAAGAGGGCAGGATGAGGGACTGCACATTGATCAGACATCTACTAGTTTTAGGTTGTTACTAAGTGTCAAGGTTCCTCCCCCACTCTGAACTCTAGGGTACAGATGTGGGGACCTGCATGAAAACCTCCTAAGCTTACTTTTACCAGCTTAGATTAAAACTTCCCCAAGGTACAAATTAATTTTATCCTTTGTCCTTGGAATATCCACTGCCACCACCAAACTCTAACTGGGTTTACTGGGAAACGTAGTTTGGACACGTCTTCCCCCCAAAATCCTCCCAACCCTTGCACCCCACTTCCTGGGAAAGGTTTGGTAAAAATCCTCACCAATTTGCATAGGTGACCACAGACCCAAACCCTTGGATCTGAGAACAATGAAAAAGCATTCAGTTTTCTTACAAGAAGACTTTTAATAGAAATAGAAGTAAACAGAAGTAAAGGAATCACCTCTGTAAAATCAGGATGGTAGATACCTTACAGGGTAATTAGATTCAAAACACAGAGAATCCCTCTAGGCAAAACCTTAAGTTACAAAAAAGACACACAGACAGAAATAGTCATTCTATTCAGCACAGTTCTTTTCTCAGCCATTTAAAGAAATCATAATCTAACGCATACCTAGCTAGATTACCTACTAAAAGTTCTAAGACTCCATTCCTGTTCTATCCCCGGCAAAAGCAGCGTACCCCGACAGACACAGACCCTTTGTTTCTCTCCCTCCTCCCAGCTTTTGAAAGTATCTTGTCTCCTCATTGGTCATTTTGGTCAGGTGCCAGCGAGGTTACCTTTAGCTTCTTAACCCTTTACAGGTGAGAGGATTTTTCCTCTGGCCAGGAGGGATTTTCAAGGGGTTTACCCTTCCCTTTATATTGATGACACTAAGGCTAGAGCCCCCCAGGCTATTTCTTCAGAAATCTGCCTGATAAGAGAGAGAAACACCCTCACTCTTCTCAGCGGATTGCGGCAGGCTGAGTTTTCATCAAGCCCTTTGAACTCTTCTGCTACCCCCAGTCTTTCATATCAGCCTATGGACAGTGGGTTTAGTCCACTGGCTAGATTTTTCATGTCCTGTCTCATAGCTTTGTCATGTAAATATGATGTGAGGGATGATTTATGCAGAAAATTTCATCCAAAGCACACTCCAGTCTTTCAATTTGTTCCCAAAGCTCAGACACTTTCAAGACAACGAAAAATCTGTGAATTTAGAAATCATTATGGATATTATTAAGGAAATAATGACGCTGGGTGTTACGCTTTACACAGAAATTCTTATATCCAGCACTGCAGTAGGAATACATCTCAAACTGTTGTTGTGTCTAAAGTAACGAGACTTGTGACTATATATAATATATCTGGTGGAATAGAAAAGTAAATAAAAACTACTTGCCCCTAAACACACATGCCTACAGAAAACAAGTTTGTATCTCAGACCTATTACAAAAAATATATAAAGCCAAAATCAGTAAAATTTACGTTTCCAGGCGGAAATTATGAAAGACACTTTTGTGTGTGTGGCACCTTTTATGTTGCTTAAATACTCTAATAGGTTTGCTACTCCGTCCCTTCTTCCTTTGCCAAGTATGCTGTCATTAATCTTTGATTGCTAACTCTAGGCCTTTCTGGCTCCACATAGGTGCAAAGGTCTCCTCACACAGATCCCATGTTGCCTCAGGACTAAATTGGCTATGAAAATAACTTCAGGTTGCTTGGTGTTAGCTGATTTAGCTCAGGCTAATGGTATTATTCAGTTGACAGAAAGCACCCTCAAGTTATCGTCTGTTATTTAAACAGACTGTTATTTCAACCAAGCTATTAATATTTGACTAGTTCAAATACTTCATTAATTTTACCTTCCTCTTTACCTCCTCCCCATTCTGCTCATCTTAATGTCAGGAATTTCTGTAATTTGTTTTGGATTCAAGTCTCACTCGACAGAATATTATGCGCCTTTCTTTTCCAGCAAGCTATTGACTATCGTGTGAAATATGGGGCCTTCTATTCACTAGATAATCATTTGTTCTTTAATTGCTACTGATAATAAAGAGATTTGTATCATTTTTTGAATTGCGATTATAATGGTTCAAATTTGCATTTATTTAACAGTAGTTGCGTTATGATAGTCTCTTTTTTCTCCCCCTCTTAGTGTCAAATCAACAGTGCCTTGACCTCCTTTCATACTGCTTTGGAACTTGCAATAGATCAGAGAGAGATCCAACATGTCTGCCTATATGAAATTGGTAAATACAGCTTCAATGACACATACATTTTCTGCTCTCAAATTGATTAAATGACATCATTGTATATTCTGCTCTTCCTAGTTAAGGTTTTTTGATTATTTGATGCCTCAAAAGTTATTAAAGTTTGAGTGTCTTAATTGCATAGATTGTTAATAATGCTTCTTCCTATTTGGGGGGGAGGGATAGCTCAGTGGCATTGGCCTTCTAAACCCAGGGTTGTGAGTTCATTCCCTGAGGGGGCCATTTAGGGATCGGGGCAATAATTGGGGATTGGTCCTGCTTTGAGCAGGGGGTTGGACTAGATGACCTCCTGAGGTCCCTTCCAACCCTGATATTCTATGATTCCTTAGTTGTCAGTTGGATTGTAACATTTGATGACTACATGAACATACAACATACATACAAACTGTACTCCATGATTTTCTATGTGTAGAAACCTCTATAGAATCAAGAACACAGTGCACAAATTAGAGCTGGCTACTTTTTACTCTGCCTTTTTTTCTTAAGGCTTTCTTGTCCACTCCATAAGACTGAAAGCCTTCTTCTGTCCATTGCCATGGAATCAATGATTCTGTGCCAAGGATTAACAATCCTGCTGGAGCTTCTGAGCTGCCAGGGTTTGAACATATACTCCAATGTGTACGAAAGATAAGAGCTATGGCAAAAGACCATAAATGGTTGCAAAAAGAGCAAACATCATTCTGGGATATATTAGCAGGAGTGTTGTAAGCAAGACACAAGAAGTAATTCTTCTGCTCTGCTCCGCACTGATTAGGCATCAGCTGGGGTATTGTGTCCAATTCTGGGTACCACATTTCTGGAAAGATTTGGGGAAAGTCCAGAGAAGACCAACAAAAATAATTAAAGGTCTAGAAAACATGACCTATGAAGGAAGTTTGGAGGGGGAAAAAATACAAGGGTTTGTGTAGTCTGGAAAAGAGAAGACTGAGGTGGGACATAAGTTTTCCAGTACATAAAAGGTTGTTACATGGAAGAGGGAGAAAAATTGTTTTCCTTAACCTCTGAGGGTAGGACAAAAAGCAATGGGCTTAAATTGCAGCCAAGGCATTTTAGGTTGGACATTAGAAAAAAAAACTTCCTGTCAGGGTGGTCAAGCACTGGAATGAATTGCCTAGGGAGGTTATGGAATCTGCATCATTGAAGATTTTTAAGAGCAGGTTAGACAAACACCTGTCAGGAGTGGTCTAGATCAGAGGTTCTCAAAGCCGGTCCGCCGCTTGTTCAAGGAAAGCCCCTGATGGGCTGGACCGGTTTGTTTTCCTGCCGTGTCCACAGGTTCGGCCGATCGCAGCTCCCACTGGCCGCGGTTTGCCGCTCCCGGCCAATGGGGGCTGCGAGAAGCGGCACGGGCCCAGGGACATCCACAAGTAATGACCATATAGTCTGCATGCCTGTGCATATTTAATAAAGCGGCACGGGCCAGTGAGAGCTGCGATCGGCCGAACCTGCGGACGTGGCAGGTAAACAAACCAGTCCGGCTCGTCAGGGGCTTTCCCTGAACAAGCAGTGGACCGACTTTGAGAACCACTGGTCTAGATAATACTTAATCCTGCCATGAGTGCAGGGGACTGCACTAGATGACCTCTTGCGATCCCTTCCAGTCATACGATTCTTTGATTCTGTAATAACCACAGAAAATTCTATAGCCTTGGTACACTTGTAAGTACTTAGAAGAACTACTCGTTACTGAATCTCCTCTCACATAAACAGAAAGTGAGCATAGCAGTTCTCAGTTACTAGTTTGAGAACTGAATAAAATAAAAACGCATCTTTTTGCTTGAAACTCTTGAAACCTGTTTTAATTGATACACTCGAGTTGATCCCTAAAAAATGTATTTGTTATCTTGTATAATATTATGGTTATGGGTAACGAGGCAATTTCCAATAAAGTTTTAGGTATACTTCCCTTCAGATTTTTCAGAAAAGATTTTTTAAAAAATGTAATGGAATTCCTCAGGGTGTCTTAAAATCCTTGGACTTGCCACAACCCAAAGTGTTCACAAACATTCATTATTTGTTGCCTATACCATTAAAGCTAATGTGATTTTGGTCATAAGTTAAAATTCTCTTTTTTAGGCTGGTGCAGCATGATAGAAATGAATTTCAAAGATGCATTTGAATCCTTTGAAAGGCTTAAAAATGAATCAAGATGGTCCCAGTGCTATTATGCCTACCTGACAGCAGGTTAGTATTTTTAGTGATAGAATTAGTGATGATTGTGTTAGTGTGTGTGTGTGTGTGTGTGTGTGTGTGTGTGTGTGTGTATACACACATATGTATATACAGAAACAAGTCTTTGGTCATGAACTTTTGCAATTGTGGAAGTTAATTGCACACTTGGAACTTTGTCTAATTCCTCCTTTTATACTGTCCATATTAAAGAGCTGTGGCTCAGATTTTGTTTATGTTGTTGTAGTTATAAGGCCACCGTCACCATAATTACTCAGTACATAACAAACATTAATGAATTAATAATCAAAAGACCCCTCAGAGGCAAGTATAATTATCCCTATTTTACAGATGAGGAACTGAGCACCAAGAAATTGGCTTGTCAGAGATCATACAGGAAATCTAGGGTAGACTGGGAGTTGAACCCAGTTTGCCTGAGTTCCCTTCACCAAAAGACCATGCTTTTCCCCTTTACCTGCATAATGCCCTATTTCTATTTTTCCCTCTTTCATATCCTGGAACCTTTTTAGCAGAATTTTTTGTGTGTGTGTGTGCTTTATTACAGTGTGTCAAGGAGCCACTGGTGATGTGGATGGTGCGCAGAATGTATTCAAGGAAGTTCAGAAGCTTTTCAAAAGAAAAAACAATCAGATTGAACAATTCTCAGTCAAAAAGGTTTGGTTGGCATGGATTGAGTTGCTTCAGTACAGTAACTACAATTGGCAATTGTGTTGTCCTTTACTCAAGGATTTGGTTCTAAACAAAGTCTATTTTTTCCAGTAGCCATCTTCTCTAGTGTTAATTTAGTGGAAAGGATTCAGGTAGAAAAAGTGAACAGTGCTTTATAGTTTAATGAACTACCAACAGGAAAAAGGTTGGTAGCTTACAACTAAGCTTGGTTTACATAATCTTCAGAGGAAAAAAAATACCGTGATACCAAAGCTGCAGCACTAGTCTTTCTTCCTGCTTCATTTCTTCCTGCTTCATTGTACCCTGTTAGCTCTACCGTGTATGCTCTTAGTTAGCTCATTCTGAAATCTGGAAGTGATGGGGAAAGGCCATACAAACATACAAAAATAGTCCACCACTGCATCAGATTGTATTTTAAGTTGTTTTTTTTTCCCAAGACTTGTTTAGTCATATACCAGATAACTTTGATCTTGATTGAGAAACAATAAGTGTACTATTTCAACAACTTAGTTTTAGTCCTAAAGAGCTGCAAGCTAAATTTTCACACCCCGAACATTTTAACACCGTGTTACTTGCTTTTGTGAAAACATCAGAATTACTGTTTGTGACCCTTATCTGTCTCTCCTTCTGAGAGGAACTTAGCACAGCTATCTTTACTGTTTTCAGGCAGACAGATTTAGGAAGCAGTTACCAACCAAAGAGCTCTGTGTGCTGGCATCCATTGAAGTTTTGTATTTATGGAAAGCCCTTCCGAACTGTTCCTTTTCTAACTTACAACGTATGAGCCAAGGTAGGATATATGTTTCCTTGGCTATCTTTTTCAGTGAGATAATATAATCTTTTTTTCTTTTTTCTGTCATGAAGACTAGATCATTGCAGTAGTATGAGGGCTGAAATATGTGTTGACATTTGATAAGCAAACTAAATTATTTGGATAGTTCTGGAAAAGTATATTCATTAGGACTCAGCTTAACACTTATTTTGAAATAGAGAGTGACACTTGGAAGGAAGAGGCTTTCTCAATTTTTTTTTTTTTTTGACATTCATGACAGCATTTTAATTCAAAATCCCGTCTACTGCAGATAATTGTATTATTTCAACTTTGTTTAATGACTCTCTTAAACCTAGCCACAAAAGAAACCAAAAACACAGCAATCCATTTGTGTTTTAATTGTCACCTAAGTGTACATAACTTCCATTAATATCTGGGGATTAGAGAGAGAGTTAGATATGGAATTGCAACGATTGTAGGTAATTCTAAATAGCTCAGTGGTGAGAGGTATGTAAATACACACAGTCTCACACACACTCATACCTCACTATCCTCTCCCCTCACCCCAAAAAGTATCTGTGGAGGTGATACCATTTGTAAAATTACAGAGCCATGTGTTAAATTAATGTATCATGCACCTTTGATCACCTCTTTGCCCATTGATCAATCTCCCTTAGGATTTCTGAGCAGCTTCAAATAATCCCTATTTTTTTTTAAAAAAAATCTAGCTGCAATTGAAATATCTCCTCCTTCTCCCTCTACATGATGAATTTCTGTGCATGCCACACATGCACTCAACGCATTGAAAATTACATCTGCTTGAGGCCCAGAGTCTTACCCCAGTAATAGCTTTTCTATCTATAAAAATAACCTTACAATACATTAATTTATGCCCCTGCAGGAGCTTTATATGATTGGAAGGGGGTCGATTCAGATTCCCAATCTTCTAGCCCTGGAAGATGCTAGAAAGACCTTTAAATAAAGAAGTTTTTGTGTCTACAAATAATAGTTTCTAGAGGGCTTTTTGTGGGTGGTTTTTTTTAAATAGCTCCATCTGAGCGCTGTACATTTGGACTTAAAGAAGGTAAGGCATCTGGTTCTAATAGACAAAGAAATATGAAAAATAGTTCCTATGCAAGTTTTATAAACTCTCTCAAACATTTTCAGAATAGCTTTTCTGTAATTTCGGTGGCACGTACAGAATTGGGGGGGAGGAGGGATAGCTCAGTAGTTTGAGCATTGGCCTGCTAAACCCAGGGTTGTGAGTTCAATCCTTGAGGGGGCCATTTGGGTTCTGGGGCAAAAATTGGGGATTGGTCCTGCTTTGAGCAGGGAGTTGGACTAGATGACCTCCTGAGGTCCCTTCCAACCCTGATATTCTATGATTCTATGAATAAATTATAGTGTTTGGTATTAAAGTTCTTTTGGCATGAGCTTGTATTCTACTCATATCTCATGAATAACCCTAAATTCATGCTGATAAAACCTTTAGATCACACTGTTACGTATTCCTGTGATATGTAAATATGTTAGTGTTTCTAATGTCTGTTAATTTTTATAAAGCATCCAGAACATAAGGTGGGCATTCAAAATAAGTTTAAATAATAAATACTAGATCTTGTTTCCCACCCTTTTGAAAGCTGAACCCTGTTTATTTCAGGGGGAAAAAACAAAAACAAAAAACTGTTGTGCTTCCTCTGCAAACTTACCATGTGGTGTTTAAAAGCATCCCTGTTGTATATACATCTTCTGTACGTGGTCCTGGCCTGCACTGGGAAACTATAGATCTTCATAATATACCTCCTCTTTTCTTATATGCTTCAGTGAACAGTGAAATAGGTTCACAATGTTGGCATTTAAAGCATCTGAGTTAGCACCTATTGAAATGCATGGTGCATTTCACATCTCAGACATATAGTTTAAGGATCTATGCAAACTCAGGTAGAAATATCTGCATCATTAGCTTCAAAACATGAAGTGAGTATATTTTCCCAGTAATAACCAGTATTGCTACCCCCAAACATTCAAATAACAAAACAAATAACAAAACAAAAATGGGTTATTTTAATTTGTCGTCCGGCTTTGAGCCTTTAAGGTTCAGTTGGCTCACATTTTCATGTTTTTCTCCACAACCATGAGGGCTAGAAAATTACGTTTGGTTTGTTTGGTTTGTTTAAATTAGAAATGAGAGAACATTAAAGATACAGATTACAATATTTGAGACTGGCCATTGCTAGTTAAAAGTAAGCTACAGAATTTAGACATTTTCTAATCTGATTTCAAAACAAAACACCAAAAGATCATTTTTATTATCAAAGAAGTATAATTTGATTACAAATTTAATTTGATTTTTTTTAATTAAGCTTGTCATGAGGTTGATGATTCATCTTCTGTTGGTCTGAAGAATTTGCTTCTTGGTGCCATACATAAATGCTTAGGAAATTCTGAAGATGCGGTTCAGGTAAGTTGTTACAAGGATGATAATGATGTACCCAACTATCTTATAAATGACTTCATTTCTGATTAAGTACAAACTTTTGTTTGTCAGTGCTACTGACACACTGGGTGAATGATAGTAGAGGATATTAAGTCTTTTCAAAGTATTATGAAATAGTACAGTAACTCCCCGCTTAATGTCCTCTCGCTTAACATTGTTTCGATCTTACGGCCCTGCTCAATTACAGAACATGCTCCATTTAAAGTTGTGCAATGCTTCGCTATAACGTCGTTTGGCTGCCTGCTTTGTCCACAGCTGACAGCCCCCCATCAGCTCCGCTATGCCCCCCCAGCACCTCCTGCCCGCTGGCAGACCCCGCAGATCAGTGCCTTCCCCCTCCTCCCTCCCACCTCCTGCCTGCGTCAATCAGCCGGCTTGCAGCGTTCAGGAAGGAGGAGGGAGGAGCGAGGATTCGGCATGCAGGCTCCCCCTGACTCCCAAATGCTGCAAACCAGCTGATTGCCGCAGGCAGGAGGCAGGGGAGGAGCGAGGACTCGGCGCGCAGCCTGCCCCCTGAATGCCACAAGCCAGCTGATTGCCATGGGCAGGAGGGAGGAGCAAGGATGTAGTGTGTGGAGTAAACGGGGGGGGGGAGAAGAGGCGGGTTAAGGGGGGGGGGGGATTGAGGGAACAGGTGAAGTGGGCGTGCCAAGGGTTGAGCCCCCCGCCCCTGGTGCTTGCAGAGTAGGGGAAGCTGCCGCCACTGCTGCTGTGCAACGTGCTTCTCCTACCTTATAGCACCTTCAGCTTCCTTGCCTGCCTCATTGTCTCCAGTGCCAGTGGGCTGTGCCTGTGTGGCGTAAGCAGGGGGCACCTCCCAACTATAGAACTGTACTGTACGGCAAAAAAAAATTTCCCTGGAACCTAAACCCCCTCGCCCCCCATTTACATTCATTCTTATGGGGAAATTGGATTCGCTTAACATCGTTTCACTTAAAGTCGCATTTTTCAGGAACGTAACTACGACGTTAAGTGAGGAGTTACTCTATGTATTACTGGATTTCATATTGTATGAAGGGAAAAGGCTAAGACATGAGCTTCAGTGATATCCCACTTCCTATTAAGGGCTAATGTTTAGCAGACGTATTAGCAGAGGTGGCCAGCCAGGGTGAGAGTTGAAGGGAAAAGAGGAAGTGGAGAATTTCAAAAAAGAATTGTGCCTCTGAGCTATTAACCAGGGTTTAGCACATTTTAAAAAAAAAAGTCAGAGAGCTCAGCTTCTGTTAGTGATATATACCTTGGAGCCATCTTAAGCTCTAAAATAGGGTGGCCAAAATTTGGTCCACAGGACAGGGGCAGCTCTCTGTGTTCTGCCATGTGGCCTATGATCACCCTCACATATAATTATGGAAGTGTGATGTGCAGTGATTACAGCCTTTATCAAGCAGGATCTGGAGTCGAATGGCCTGGCTACTCAGAACAAGATGTTACACTATGGGTTCTGTGGATCACTCTTCCAAATTGAGTGGCTGCAATCTGCTCCCTTTTGTACAAATTTGGGGCATCCCTCAGGCATTTGCCATCTGCCAATGCAGCTCTCTCAGTTGGACTGAGTTTGAACACCGTTATTCTGGATCTAATGGAAAATTGAAAAGAAAGATGGTTCTGAGTATTAGCAAACTTCAAAGAGACCATCTTAATGTAGATGGAATTGGAATTTGTTCTGCAATCACTGAATTCTTTGAACTTGTTTTATTTTTGCAAATGGAACCCAATTCACACAAAAACAACGAAGGTGGTGATGGTTGGTGAACTCTTATTTCTAATTCTATCCAATTTATTTTAAAGAATCTGTGTCTGTGACCTCCAATTATTAAAGAACCATGTTAAACCTGTAATTTTTTTTTCAGCTAAAGATATAAAATCTTTGGATCAATTCATGAATCTTTTTTGACACAGACCTAACATTTTTCTCTAACAGCAGATGCTGACATGAATTCATATGATCACTGTTGTTAAGGATTCTTTAAGACATAGGAAATGTTGCTCTGTTCAGATTATGATTTTTGGAGTTGGTTTGTAGTGCTTGATGTTGAGGGTGCTTCTTACTTAGTTTTCCAAAACGAACAAGAGACTACTAATTTTATTGTATAAACATTGATTTTTCTCTTGCAGTTCTTTCAGCGAGCTGTTAAAGATGGACTGTGCCGTCAAAACAACTTATACATTCAGCCATATGCTTGCTATGAACTCGGCTGTCTTTTGTTAGACAATCCAGAGGTAACAGTAGAGTACATCTTACATTTTTGGAAATGGAAAGGGGGTCAGCTGTGACCACTCTAAACAGACAATGAAAATGTGTTATTTTACAAGTGATCAGTTATAGGAGTTAATTTTAATTACTTTTCCACCTGTCTATAAAGAGTCCCTTTAGTTTTATGTCTTTAGTGTGCTAGATACCCCATTATTGTCTAGGTGGCGATATCATACTGTAGAGATTGGCATACATCATACAAAGTTTACACTGTGATGTTTGCAAGGGCTTTGTGCATACCTGTGACGGTATAATAATGATTGCTTTCTTTTCTGCTCATTTTTACCTATTATATAATAAATATGGATCTGAGATGGTCCAGGGCAGCTGCACTGAAACATTTCATTTCTGGCCACCAGCTGGTGACTCTCTAGCAATAAGATCAGCGGAACCATTCCAAGTCCCTGTCTATTTTATAGCTAAAGTTTAAAAAGAAAAAAAAATTACATAAGCAACAACAAAAATTATTGAAGCAAGAATATTAGCGATCTTAATTAGTTCTGTGTCAAAATAAACATCTTTAAGTATTGCCTATATATATCCCCCACTCTTGGGATAAGTACAGTGGCGCTGGAATGCTTTTTACAATGGGGGTGCTGAAAGCCAGTGCTTCCCAATTTTTTTACTTCACACCCCCCTTACCTCTGTCTGTGCCCCCTCTCCCCAGAGCTGGGGCGAGGATTGGCTGTGGCTACGGGAGGGTGGGGGGACACGGACAAGGCTAAGGGGGCTGGGGCTGGCGGGAGCGGGACCCCGGGTGCGGGACCGGCGGGAGCGGGACCCCGCACAAAACCTGGGGGTGCTGCATCACCCCCCGCACCCGTAATTCCCGCACCTATGGATAAGTACATGCCTGGCTCATGAGCTCAGAATATTTTTATTGGGACCACCCATTCCCCTATCTCACTGCACAAGGTATAAAAGCTCCTCTTGAGTACTGAAGATGCAGCAAGTTTGGAGCATACTGAAAATCCACTCAGACTGACTTCTGTGCTTTCTGCCTTCTGATGTATGGGTTTATCAGTCTTTCTCACTCTATAGTAACTGAGTTTCTACCAGGAAACATTTGCTTCATGTATTCCATCTGGGTGGTAACCACTTCCCTCATAGGATTTAAATTTCCCTCTCACAAAACTCGTGGGCTTCTGTTCAAACTTTGTCAGGCTATTCTATGTATAATCTGAGAAGAGACAATATTCTTCCTACCCATAACGTCAGCCTTAGAGAGTTAGTGAATTATAGATGTGTTGCCAGATTCTCCCAATCCCATGTTCCATAATGGTAAAGTGACCTTGCATCCTCACCCCAAATTCATATCTAAAGTAGTCTCTGATTTCCCTAAGATTCATTCACATCTAGGTATGTCAGGCTCCCTGCATTAGGTGTCTGGAGAACCTTAAGTTGTCCTCTGTAGAAGACCAAATCTGTACATAAGTTTCCTCAAGCTTTTTGTTTTGTTTTTGGTGGCATATGGAGTTAAGAACAGAACTCAATCCATCTGACTTCACAGTCTGTCAAAATAGATCAGGAGATGTATACATGATTGATATGACCTGGCAGGTGCTCAGCCACCTGAAAATATCAGAATTTATTCAACTAAGGCAGCTTCTGCCTTATCTCCCTTGTTGAAATATATAAAACCTTTACATGGAGCTCTATATACTTATTTTAAATAGCATTACATCCTCCACTTTTTTCTAAATGAGATGGCCAGTTCAGGGAAGCAGGCTGTTAATTAATGCTCTTCAGATCCAGCTCCTGGAGACTCTGTAGTAAGTGGAATTGATAGCACCACATGTTGTTAAGGTTGCCCAACACTTTTCGTGGTAAGATCCTATTTTCAGTTGTTTGTAACATTGCAAAATGTTAACCATTTAGGCTGAAATTCTCCATGCTGGGTGTCTGCCTCAGTCTGAATAGTTTCTGAAAACTTTAGTCCAGGGGTCGGCAACCTATGACACGCGTGCCAAAGATGGCACGTGAGCAGATTTTTAATGGTATGCTGCTGCCTGCCGGGTCCCAGCCGCCAGCCCCACTCAGCCGGCTGCCGAACCTAGGCCGGGAACCCGGCAGGCAGCAGCATGCCATTAAAAACCCTGCCCGCCTTGACCCGCTCTTCTCTGCCCCGCTTCCCCCCCCCGGGGGGGCAGGGTGAAGAAACTTGGTCCTGCTGGCTGCTGCTGCAGGGCAGGCAAGGTCCTCCCTCCCCCGCCTCTTCCCCCAGTTGCCCCTCCTCCTCTCCCTCCCTGCCGCCAATCAGCTGATGTCCCTTGCGAGGGAGGGGGAGAAGTGGAGCCGCAGCTCTCACGCTGCTCCAGGGAGGAGGCAGAGAAGAGGTGGGAATGGGGCCTTGGGGAAGGGGGGTGGAATCAGGGCATATCCCCTCCAGCCCCCTGCCATAAGCCGCCCTGGGCAAGGGGCTGGGAGCACCCCCACGACCCTAGCCCACAGCCCTCTGCCCTGACCCCTGCTCCCCCCCCCCACGACCCCTGCCCTGACTCCAGCACCCTCCTCACATGCCCCCAGCCCCTGCCCTGACTCTTGCACCCCCCACATTCCCACCCCCACCCTGAGCACCAAACGGGAGATCCTGCACCCCCCACACATTCCCACCTGCACCCCTCGCACCAAATGGGAGCTGCCCAGGTAAGCGCTCCACACCCAAACCTCCTGAGCCTCCTCCCTCATTCTAGCTCCTGGCCAGACCATACACCCCAACCCCCAGCCTGCTCCTTCACTCCGAGCCCTGTGCTCAGTGCACTCCCACCCTCAGCTCAGTGCAGAGAGAGTGGAAGAGAATGGGCTAGAACCAGGGAGAAGGTAAGTACCCACTCTGTGTGGGCAGGGCCAGGATCCCAGACCGGCAGCAGGCTGAGCTGGGCCAGCAGCTGGGACCCTGGTTGGCAGGAGCCGGCGGACAGAACCGCAGACTGGCAGCGGGCTGAGTGGGCCGGCAGCGTAAGATCAGATTTTAATTTAATTTTAAATGAAGCTGCTTAAACATTTTGAAAACCTTGTTTACTTTACATATGACAATAGTTTAGTTATATAATATATAGACTTAGAGAGAGAGACCTTCTAAAAAACGTTAAAATGTATTACTGGCATGCGAAACCTTAAAGTGAATAAATGAAGACTCTGCGCACAACTTCTGAAAGGTTGCTGACCCCTGCTTCAGTCAAACTGGTTAAGCAATTTCCGAGAACAAGGCTAGGGAAAAATAAGTTGTTTTGTCCTTAAAGATCTGGCAACCACTTCTTTGAAAATTTCTAGTGCTCCCATGCTTTGGCACATCGACTTGAAATTTGGCAGAGGTGTTCCTTTCGCCATCCTTGATGCCAAGGATGATCCTTTTGCCATCCTGGTGAATATCCACGCAAATTTGGCCAAGTTAATAAACCTCTAAAATTTCTCACATGCTCAGCAGAGACTTGTTAGAGTTTTGCAGCTAATTCTCTGAAGATTCTGTCTGTATTGGGCATGTTCCAACTGCTTGCAACTTTACATGCTCAGAAGACTCAGTAAGTAGCATCCCTACACAAGGACTGAGCATGCTCCATGCTGGGGCTTTGCGGGCTGAACAGGACTTTCCTTGTAATTGCTCTTCAGGTATGACTGTAATAAGGAGTACAGGAAGACCGTCTATCCTGGGCTCTCTCTGCTCCCCCTGTTGCTTCCCAGGCAGGATGGAGGGGAAGGTGGAAGCCACCTGATTTGAATGCAGAGGGGTGAGGCAGGGAAGAGATGAATGTGTAAAGAGAGCGGGGTAGGAGCCAGGAATGAAGAGAGGGGGAGCTGTGAACAGTGTAGGGAGGGAACAGGTACAGGAGTTGAGCAGGGTGAGGGAAGATACATAGATTATAAAGCCAGAAGAGACCATTTTGATCATCTAGTCTGACTTCTTGTATAGCTTTGGCCATAGAACTTCTCCAAATACATTCCTAGAGCATATCTTTTAGAAAAACATCCAATCTTGAGTTTAAAATTGTCAGTGATGGAGAATGTACCACAACCCTTGGTGCATTGTTCCAGTGGTTAATTACCATCACTGTCAAAAATGTATGCCTAGTCTGAATTTGCCTAGCTTCAACTTCCTGCCATTGCATCATGTTATACATTTCCATGCTAGATTGAAGAGCCCATTATTGAATATTTGTTACACAAGTAGATACTTACAAACTCTAGTCAAGTCACCCCTTAAACTTCTCTTTCTTAAACTAAATAGATTGAGCCCTTTGAGTCTGTTACTGGAAGGTATGTTTTCTAATCCTTTAATCATTCTGATGGCTCTTCTCTGAACCCTCTCCAATTTATCAAGATCCTTCTGGAATTGTGAACACCAGAACTGGACAGTGTTCCAGCGGCAGGTCATCAGTGCCAAATACAGAGGTCAAATAACCTCCCTACTCCTACTCGAGATTCCCCTTTTGTTTCTCAGAATTACATTAGCTTTTTTGGCCATAGTGTCACACTGGGAGCTCATATTCAGCTGATTATCCATCATGTTCCCAACTATTTTTCAGAATCACTGCTTCCTAAGATAGTCCCCCCCTCATTATATAAGTATGGCCTATATTCTTTGTTCTTAGATGTATGTACAGTATTTACAGGTGGCTGTATTAAAACACACATTGTTTGCATAGTTTACTAAGCGATCCAGATTGCTCTGAATCTGTGACTTCTCCTCTTCATTATTTACCACATCCCCAATGTTTGTGTCATCTGTACTATCAGTGGTGATTTTATGTTTTCTTCCAGGTATTAATAAAAATGTTAAATAATATAGGGCCCAGAACTGATCCCTGCAAGACCCCCCTAGAAACACACCTGCTTGATGACAATTCCCTGTTTACAACTGCATTTTGAGACCTATCCATTAGCCAGTTTTTTAATAATTTAATGTTGGTTTTTATATCATCCTAGTTTTTAATCAAAACTCATGTGGTACCAAATCAAACACTTTAGAAAAGTCTAAGTATATTACATCCAGACTATAAAGGTAATCTCATAAAAATATCAGTTTAGTTTGACAGGACCTTTTTTCCATAAACCCACTTTGATTTGCATTAATTATATTGCCCTCCTTTAATTCTCTATTAATCAAGTCCCTTATCAGCCGCTCCATTATCTTGCCTGGGATCAATGTCAGACTGACAGACCTATAATTACCTGGGTCATCCCGTTTACCCTTTTTAAAAATTGGCACAATATTAGCTTCCTTACAGTTTTTCTGGAATGTTCCCTGAGTTTCAAGAATTACTGAAAATCCGCATTAATGGTCCAGTGAGTTCCTTAACACGCTCTTTAAAATTCTTGCATGCAAGTTATTTGGGCCTGCTTGTTTTAAAATGTCTAACTTAGGTAGTTTCTGTTTAATATCTCCAGAGATACTAGTGGAATGGAAAGAGTGTTATCATCACCATATGATGAGACTATATCATCTATATTTTCCCCAAATACAGAACAGAAATATTTATTGAACACTTCTGCCATTTCTGTGGTGTTACTGATAATTCTGCCATTTCCGTATAGTAATGGACCAATGCCATTGTCAGGATTCTTTTTGTTCCTAATATATTTTTAAAAACCTCTTTATCATCCTGATCTCTGCTGGCCGTAGAGTTTTCCTTGTGACCCTTTGCTTCCCTTATCAATTTTCTACAATTCCTAACTTCCAATTCATATTCATTACTGTCAACTTCCTTTTTCTTACATTTGTTATGTTGTTTTTTTATTTTTTATAGCTGCCAATATGAGCAGCAGGTGAAGTATGAATAGAGGGGGACTGGGAGAGGCTGTGAAAGGCAGAGGTCTGTAACTTCTTGAGTTCTCCAGAACCTGGAAATGAACCCAGTAACTCTTGACATTCCTTTGCTGTCTAGCAAATAGCTGTGAAACTCAGGCAAAGTGTGTGTGTTTTCATCCCCCTCCAGTGGTGGGTCCACATGGAAGATAACTTGATATCAGTTACTCTTTTAGCCCAAGTAGTAGAGGACTGTGCTATGGATTTACTGATCCCATCCCTGCTGGTGACCTATGTGGGGAGTGAATATGATTAAGAAATTTTTGTGTTTTCAGTTTTTCAGATAATTTAGGGTTGGGTTTTTTAATCTGTTAAAAAAGTTGCAAAGCACTCAGAAGTTAAGAAACGTTGGATTTATGATTACCTGTGAACTCCCTCTCCCATGCCTATGAACTATGATTAGGCTTTGCAGAATTTGGTTTTTATTTTTTTATATTTTGACAATGTTATCAATGTTTATTTTAAGCATTATCAGTGGAAATGTTTTTTTGGTCAGTTTGCATGGGTATGATGAAATTGACATTCATGGACAACTAAAAATTAAAAATCGAATCCTTCCAAGCCTAATTATGATATAGTCTTAAATTATATGATCACATATTATTTCTTCCACAGGACCCCTGTCTCGTTCAGTGCACAGGACTAACTTTTGAGAGCTTTCAACCCTAATGTTTTAAATGTATTTTTTGTATGTAATACATACTTCTTCATCACCTTCCTACTTTTTTGGAGTCTCTTGTAAAGAGATTTGTGAATTAGAGGAAGTAACTGATTGATGGTTGGGGCTGCTCACCATTTTATACCATCAGAACTGGGCATGGGAGTGAGTGGATCCCAGCATACAGTGCTTTCTAGAAGCTAGAGATCACAGCCCAGGTGTATGCATATCCCATCAGTGTGGATCATCTTTCGTTACAATATGATTCTCAGAGTTTTAGATCTTGTAAACATAAAAAACTCTGGAAATAAACTTGGGGCATAGAAGAGAAGGATTAAACATACTGAAGTTAATGAATGAAAGCTACAGATACTGATTTGCATTTTTATCATAAAATCATGACTTTTAATAAAAAAGTACTCCAATTTAATTTGAAATTATTCATTATTTATCTATGAAATCAAACAGCATTTCATCTGAATTAACTTCATTATTTTTAAGCTTTTCCATTCATTAAGCTGTTCAGTACCATGGTGGTAGATGCTATATAAGAGACTGAAACTTTGGGCAAAACACAAACTTTATGGGTAATATTTTTATACACTTTTGAATGTAGCTATACCATTTAGAAATAAAAACTACAAATATTTAAGGTATTTGTATTCAGAAAAAATTTAGTAAGATATTCATCTGAATCACTTTCATCTTTCTCAGTGTCTTTTTTTTTTATCTTTTGTTGTCATACTTGTAGAAGATTTTAAAATAAAAAAAATCATATTCATCTTACTGGGGAATAGAGTAGCAACCTTCAAACCAGTAATAAAAATTCAGTTGAAAATATCAAATTTTTCCTACAAGCTTGAATAACCTTTGCTATGTCAAGAAAAATAGCTCGTTATTGACGAACAAAATATTCTCTTTTCTCTTCCAAATCATTCTAATAAGGTCTATCTTTATCCAATGCTTATTATTGCAGATGGGCAAGTTGTATGACATATGGAAATCCTTTAGTATTTCTAAAGAGGAGGTTCAAATGAATAAACTGAAACCGATAAGAAAAAAAACTTGAAACTCAGTAAATAACTGATATGTTTTTCAAGTTGAATTAGTCAAAAGAGTAAATTTGCGATTCTTAAACTTCAGTTTGCCTATAACTTTAGTGCTTTCACTTTATATTGTAGCTCAGTGTAGTGCTTATAGTTCTACATAGTGTTGTGTTTTGTTTTTAAGTAGACAGAAGTGTTGTTTTTTAAATACATACAGAAATACATACCACAGGACCAGTCAGGTACCTTGTTAGGAGCCTGTAAACACCTGCAGGGCATGATGTTTAGTACCATGAGTAGTCCCAGTAGACCCCATCTCCAGTAGTATTTTCAGAGTTGAGACTTTAGGTCTTGTCTGACCGTTATACTTTAAAAGATTCTCTTTGACCTTTCTGCCATGTGTACATTCTTCTAAAGTGATATTTTCTTCTTCTTTTTCTAGACTGTGCCAAGAGGCAAAATCTTACTTCTCCAGGCAAAGGTAACAAATCAACACACCCTAATCCTGCTGTTAAGTGAAATTGAGAGTTCAGTTTGTGGTGTAGGTTTTATAGTGTTGTTGTATATTGATGCTCTATAACTTTATATAAACTGGAACTGGTCATTCCTTTTACTCATTGCATGGGATTCATTGGGATTTCCTGGAGCTTTTGGACATATACAACTTCCCAGTTACTGTGCAAGTTTTTAATAGAGAAGTAGACTGGTCCCTGCTTGCACTTGGGAGGTAGAGGGGAACCTCCTGCGCCGCCTTCTAATTGGTGGACTGTGCTGTGGGAAATCTATCTACCAACAGCAGTGCTTAATTTTGGCAAGGGAAGAGGGTTATTAGCAATTTTCAAGCTCCAAGACCCATTTTGCTCGTCCTAGTTACTGTTTTGTAGCTCAGTGACGTCTTAAGCATCCTCAACAAGTCACCTTGATATCCTAAGGTCGATGTGGTTAATAGTTGTATGAATTTTGTATTACAGGAGGAATTCACTGGATATGATTTTGAGAACAGATTGCATGTCCGCATACATGCAGCCTTAGCCTCTCTGAGGGAAGTGGTTCCACAGTGACAGCCGGGAAGTCTTGACGTATTCTTTCCCACAGTTTCCGCACTTTAAGATAAAGCAGAGGTTAAGCTTTTGGGAAGATTGGCTTTTCTTCTGAAAACCACCTGTGCCAGAGACACTTTCCTAGAATGTTCAGGGTTGGTGTGACATAGTAAAGTTTTACAATCTTAATCATTAAAAACAAAATAAGTCAGCCAGAAAGAGAGGGTTAAGTGATATTGTGTTTTAACTCTTTGTTTAGTTTAAACCAACTGAACATTTGTAGTCTGTGATCGTAGCCTTACCTGCACAATAAGCACATATCTGATTTACCACAACAACATTGGCTCAGTTTTGACAGGTATCATTTACCTGTTTAAATAGTCTAAAGATGTTTTCTAGGGAGAACAACCTCGTGTTCGATGAAAATAATACAATATAAATAATTGTTGAAAATTGTAAGTTTGCAGAGATGGACAGAACTCTTTTTTTTTCCTTCAAAAGCCGACGAAAAAGAGGGGCACAAAAGAAGAAAATTGTTCAGTGAGGATAATAGCCAGTCTGCTCATTATATTTACTGGGTTAGTCCAATGTCTTGATGATGCATACTATGTGTACATTTTAGAAAACTTCCACCCATATTTGTGATAAATTATGAGAGTATTTAGGCTCTCTGCTTCTGGTATTTTCCAGCCAAATACTTTGTTTTTGACATTTAGTCACTGTATGCGTCATTTTAGTTTTGTTCTTAATGTTCTAAATGGTGCATTGGCCTGCTAGGCTAGATATTCCAAGAGTTTAGCAAATCCTTTTCCACTCAGGTTGCTAAATATTGTAAGAAAAGGCAGTAGCCTTAAAAAGTAGTTTTTAACCCCCCTTATTTTTAAGTAAGGTGGTCTTACTGAATAGTATCACTTCCCTTACTTCCATATATGGTACTCTAAACCTCAGGTGTTTAAAGTATTCATATACCTCAGTCAGCTTAAGAATATTTGCCACAACCATATAACATAGCCAAATGTGCAGTAATACTGTAATCTGTTTTCCTGTCAGTCAGTCACATTCACTGTCTTTTTATGTTGTCACATTCTTTTTAGTATAATATTTTATCGAGATATACATTTTACTTATAAAAAATGTGAAACCTGGCCAGAATGGTAGTAAATTCTGTTGCTTTGCATAACTGTGATAACCATTTCCAAGGAAATCCAGTCATCATAAAAGCCTTATCTTTGCTCTGGCCAGGTTGCTTTAAATGTTTCCCTAGCTCAATTTCTCTTTTTTTTTTTTTTCTTTTTCTTTTTTTAATTTTATTTTGTGTCTGCAGAATGTTTCCAAAATGTAGTATTTTGCTGACATCTAACTTGCACTGGTTTGCTTCAGGAGTTGCATCTCAAATGAGACCTGATGTGGAGGGGGGGAAAGTAATGATGTATATTCACTAGGCAGGGAGAAAAGATTAGGATAACAACCTTTGCTTTCTAACTGGAAATACAGAATTCCCACTATTAGGGATTTGCTTAGGAGCAGTCCAGTCTCCCCTTTTTATTGCAGTCCAAGATGGGGAGAAAGACTTTGTGAATCCTAGATGCTATAATGTAGCTTTATTGTTTTATGGTCTAGTTACAGTACATGTAATGAACATGTTTCTCCTTAGATTTGATTCAGTAATACTGAGTCACAAAATTCTGGCTTTGTGAGTTCAATCCTTATTTGAATTGGTCAATTCAAACAAGTATTGGATAGAAGCGTTATACTGTATATTACTTTGAACCCTGATTGTGATTTAAAAGTGAGCTTAATATACTTCTTTTTATTTCTGACTTATCTGCTTTTTGTTTTTTAATCAAGGATATAGTCCACTTTGGATAAGTAGCAAATAGGCAACTTAATATTACCCGCAGATTTCCTGTAGTATCCCATTTGCACTGAATGCAAGAACGCACTGTCCAGGACACACAATTCCTGCATCGCTTCGTGTTGAGATTTGAAGGATCCAAATACCCCCAGATGAATAGTAGAGACAGTGTGAAAGTCGGCTTACCAAATGGCCTACTCCTCTCACCAGGCCTGTTGAGTTGGAGTGGTATGGAAACAGACTTGTCTCACTATGTACTCCTACAACATCTCAGCTCTGTCCAAGTTTCAGTTTCTCCATGGAGTCCAGAAAATCATCACTGAAGTGGAACTGTTTCTGTATTTTTTCTCCCCTCGTAGGAGAATCTCCTTATTTGTAAATGTCAGTTATTTTTTATATTAGATTATGCCTGTGATGAGAACAATCTCAACTGTATTTTATGTAACTTGAATAAGTTTTTATACTTTAGAGCTCGGAGGCGTGGTCTAATAGCAATAATGCAATACGCATCTTCCTGGTGAATATGTTTAAGATTTTATCTTTATTGGGTCAGGTATTTTTTGGTTGTTGACACAGTTTTTATCTGATTATGGCTCATTTCAAGTAAATAACTAGAATTTTTAGATGTCACCAAAAATAAGAATATTTATTGTGGTGTACTGTACATGTCATTAACTTACAGAAATTGCACTTTTATATTTCTGCTGAGTAAAATTAAAAGAAAACATGGACCAGATTGTTCTCTTGCTCTTTAAAATTACCCATAGTCAGTGGCTTCCTGAATACAAAGATTCCAAGTATTCATAAACTTCCTGGCTGGTAGTGAATTGTATAACAGCAGTTACCTCAACCTCTGTTCTTTCGTCATGGTTTTAGTCTTCTGGTTTAGAAAATGGGTTGTATATTAAGCTCAGTCGTGGCATGGACATGAAGATTTGATACTCATTGTAAAGATCTTTAATTTTAGTCCCCCTAAAAATCTGTACGCACAGTATTTCTCCACTTTCCAAAAATGTCTCCAGTTTTCTCTCAAGTGAGCACATTAATTTCTTCTTTTGCTGACTTTAGATGCTAGTTTTGTATTCTGGCCATGGCTGGTTCTTAAATAAAATTCCCCAAACCTGTATTTAATTGCCTGTCCATTTTCCGAACATATTCCTGTCTAAACAGTTTCTTGGACATTTTCTAATCCAAAATACCTCTGTAGATGTTCGAGATTCTAAATGAGAAGCAGTGTGTTGGTAGCACCATACAATACACGTATTTAATAGAGTGATTGTGAAGGGTCTAAAGGAAAAGGAGTACTTGTGGCACCTTAGAGACTAACAAATTTATTTGAGCATAAGCTTCGGCTCACTTATCGGATGCATTCCTGGTTGTCCATGAAATAACTGCACAAACCACCTCCCTTCTCAGTAATGATCACAAAACAACATCCCTATAGCAACTATAGTAGCTGCCTACACGGAAAAATATTAGGAAAATATGTAATATATGTTTAGATGTCTTTAGTGCAATTTATTAGCTGGAGATAAGCAGCCGCCAGTGCCATCTGACCAGCTAGCTATTCCTGAACCACCACCAAGTTATCCATGGGCCACAATTTGGGAATCTCCTATGTACTCAACTCCACTAATCTTTAATAGTAAGAAGCAAGATACCAGTATATTGTCTATAATTCTCCATGCTGCAGATATTTAACGACAGTGGTTGATAAATATTTAAATGGTTTAGAACAAAACAAAAAGCTGGGATTTGCAGCCTTTCTATCTTAGTTATAACTTGAGCAGGTGCCTGTACAACACTGCCTCAAATTGTAATGTTTCAAGGTTATCCGATCAATCATTTCAAAAATTAAGTATACTCTGTGGGCCAGAGCCTCATCAAAATGAATAGAGTGCAAATTTATTCTAAATCAATGGGATTACTCCATTTATAACAAGAGGTCTGATTCTAGCCCATTATGTCCAATGCACAATCAAAACATTGCAAACAAGTACTCTATGTTGATTCATCAATCATAGGGCTTGCCTTAGTTCCACTGAATTGCATGTACCTGTATAATTTTCATCTATGTCAAAGCAAACAAATTATGTAATAGTAAAAATAACTCTGCACTGAACAACTGTGTCCAGTTCTGGTGCCCACAATTCAAGACAGATGTTGATAAATTGGAGAGGGTTCAGAGAAGAGCCATCAGAATGAATAAAGGATTAGAAAACATGCCTTATGACAATAGACTCAACAAGCTCAGTCAATTTAGTTTAACAAAGAGAAGGTTAATCGGTGACTTCATTACAATCAGTAAGTATTTATATGGAAAACAAATATTTAATAATGGGCTTTTCAGTCTAGCAGAGAAAGTTATAACACAATTCAAGGGCTGGAAGTTGAAGCTAGACAAATTCAGACTGGAAATAAAGTGTAAATTTTTAACAGTAAGAGAAGATTAACCTTGGAACAATTTATCAATGGTTCTGGTGGATTCTCCACCACTGACCATTTTTAAAATCAAGATTGGATGTTTTTCTAAAAGATCTGCTCCAGCAATTATTTTGGGGAAATTCTCTGGTCTGTGTTTTATACAGGAAGTCAGACTAGATGATCATAATGGTCCTTTCTGGCCTTGGAATCTATGAATCTGTGAACCCCATTTACAAGATACACTGGAAAAACAATGCAACCATTTTAAGAAAGACCAAAATCCTGTAACATAGTGTGTTGCGAATGTATATTCTCACTGAAGGTTAATTCAACCACTGTGACCAATAAAAAGAACAGGAGTACTTGTGGCACCTTAGAGACGAACACATTTATTAGAGCATAAGCTTTCGTGAGCCACAGCTCACTTCACTGGATGCAAGTGAGCTGTAGCTCACGAAAGCTTATGCTCTAATATATGTGTTCGTCTCTAAGGTGCCACAGGTACTCCTGTTCTTTTTGCGGATACAGACTAACATGGCTGCTACTCTGAAACCTGTGCCCAATAGTAGTGCTTCTAGGTAAAAGGTAACTGGTAAAGGCTACTGTGCATCTTAAATGCCTACATGCTCAGGGTTTACATCCTGTGCTTGGGCTGTACCACTACTTTCTCTTAGAGGAATATCCCTTCCAGTTCTGTGTATTCCATTTGTTGTTGGCAGAGCGTGTTTTCACAAAATGCTTGGTGGTAGTGACCACGCACCTACATAGGATTAGAGCAGGTATTCTACTGTGATGTGACGGATCAAGGAGAGAATCCTGAAAGAGACTGTAGGATCAGTATGTTCCTCTCTTATGGTGCAGGAGTCTGTTTCCTAATAAACTACCTGAATTCTCAGCTTGACCTTCAAAGACAATAAAAATACATAAGAGCTGTGCTAGGTATAGCTCAAACTCAGACCTTTCCTGTCCCAAAGTCAGGATTGAAAACATAGATCCTGACAGAGAAGATTTTTCAGAGTTCAGCAAGGGCCACAACTAAAGATGCGTAGACCCTGAGGCTCAGCAGTGTATTGTGGTACCTATGGCATAGCTCCACATGTGACAATCTCAGTAGACTTTGTAGTCTAAGTGGTATCAAGCAGTACAGACTCTTATTGCATCAGATGATGGACAGCTGCTGAGGCTTTCCTGGCTTGGTGGCAGACCAGAGACAAACTGCAATTATTCATAGATTGTTAAGGCCAGATAGGACCATTATGATCTAGTCTGACCTCCTGCACAGAACAGGTAATAGAATTTTGCCCAGTAATTCCTGCAGCAAGCCCATAACTTCTGACTGAGCCAAAGCATGTCTTTTAGAAAGATGTCCAATCTTGATTTAAAGAGTTCAAGTGATAGAAAATCTGCCAGGTACCTAAGTATAAGTTATTCCAATGATTAATTATCATCACCCTTAACTTACACAGGATTTCTAGTCTGAATTTGTTCTAGCTTCAGCTTCCAGCCATTGCATCATTTGTCTGGTATGTTAAAGGCCCTCTACTATCAGAAATCTTCCTATGTAGCTATTTATAGACCATGATTAAGTTACCTATTAAACTTATCTTGAATAAACTAAATAGATGGTTTCTTTGTTGTCTCAGGGTATGTCTACACCATGAAATTAGGTTGAATGTATAGAAGTCGGTTTTGTAGAAAGCGTTTTTATACAGTCGATTGTGTGTGTCCCCACACAAATGCTCTTAAGTGCATGTAGTCGGCGGAGTGTGTCCACAGTACCAAGGCAACCGTCAACTTCTGGAGCATTGCACTGTGGGTAACTTTCCTGCAGTCTCCGCCGCCCATTTGAATTCTGGGTGGAAATCCTAGTGCCTGATGGGGCTAAAGCATTGTCACGGGTGGTTCTGGGTACATATCATCAGGCCCCTCTTCCCTCCCTCCTTCCGTGAAAGCAAGGGCAGACAATCGTTTTGCGCCTTTTTTCTTGAGTTACCTGTGCAGACGTCATACCACGGCAAGCATGGAGCCTGCTTAGCTCACTGTCACCGTACATCTCCTGGGTGATGGCAGACACGGTACTGCATTGCTACACAGCAGCAGTTTATTGCCTTTTGGCAGCAGACAGTGCAGTATGACTGGTAGCCGTCACTGACGTAGTCCTGGGTGCTCTTTTAACTGACCTCGATGAGGTCAGGGGCGCCTGGGCAAACATGGGAGTGACTCAGCCAGGTAATTTCCCTTTTAAGTTTTGTCTCATGCCGATTCAGTCCTACCGGCAGTGCACTGTCTTTCAACCAGCAGTCAGCAGAAGATGATGGCCAGCAGTCATACTGCACCGTCTTCTGCCGAGCACCCAGGAGATGACGGTGGCTAGCGGTCGTACTGCACGGTCTGCTGCCAGCAAGATGTATAAAGATAGATGAAGTGGAACAAAACAAGAAATAGACCAGATTTGTTTTGTGTTCATTTTCTCCTCCCTCTGTGAAATCAACGGCCTGCTAAACCCAGTTTTGAGTTCTATCCTTGAGGTTTTGAGTTCTATCCTTGAGGGGGTCATTCTGTTCTATCCTTGAGGGGGCCCCTTTGTTGATTGTAATTCCCTGTAAGCCAACCCTATCAGCCATGTCATCAATCGCCCCTCCCTCCATCAGGGCAACGGCAGACAATCGTTCCACGCCTGTTTTCTGTGCAGACGCCATACCACGGCAAGCACGGAGCCCGCTCAGATCACTTTGGCAATTAGGAGCACATTAAACACCACACGCATTATCCAGCAGTATATGCAGCACCAGAACCTGGCAAAGCAAAACCGGGCAAGTAGGCGACGTCAGCGCGGTGACGTGAGTGATGAGGACATGGACACAGACTTCTCTCAAAGCACGGACCCTGGCAATGTGGGCATCATGGTGCTAATGGGGCAGGTTCATGCAGTGGAACACCGAGTCTGGGCTCGGGAAACAAGCACAGACTGGTGGGACCGCATAGCATTGCAGGTCTGGGACAATTCCCAGTGGCTGCGAAACTTTCGCATGAGTAAGGGCACTTTCATGGAACTTTGTGACTTGCTTTCCCCTGCCCTGAGGTGCAAGACTACTAAGATGAGAGCAGCCCTCACAGTTGAGAAGCGAGTGGCAATAGCCCTGTGGAAGCTTGCAACGCCAGACAGCTTCCTGTCAGTCGGGAATCAATTTGGAGTGGGCAAATCTACTGATGCAAGTAGCCAACACAATCAAAGATCTGCTGATATCAAGGGTAGTGACCCTGGGAAATGTGCAGGTCATAGTGGATGGCTTTGCTGCAATGGGATTCCCTAACTGTGGTGGGGCCATAGACGGAACCCATATTCCTATCTTGGCACCGGAGCAGCAAGCCGGCAAGTACATAAACCGCAAGGGGTACTTTTCAACAGTGCTGCAAGCTCTGGTGGATCACAAGGGACGTTTCACCAACATCAGCGTGGGATGGCTGGGAAAGGTACATGACGCTCGCATCTTCAGGAACTCTGGTCTGTTTCAAAAGCTGCAGGAAGGGACTTTATTCCCAGACCAGAAAATAACCGTTGGGGATGTTGAAATGCCTATAGTTATCCTTGGGGACCCAGCCAACCCCTTAATGCCATGGCTCATGAAGCCATACACAGGCAGCCTGGACAGTAGTTAGGAGCTGTTCAACTACAGGCTGAGCAAGTGCAGAATGGTGGTAGAATATGCATTTGGGCGTTTAAAGGCACGCTGGTGCAGTTTACTGACTCTCTTAGACCTCAGCGAAACCAATATTCCCACTGTTATTACTGCTTGCTGTGTGCTCCACAATATCTGTGAGAGTAAGGGGGAGAGGTTTATGGCGGGGTGGGAGGTTGAGGCAAATCGCCTGGCTGCTGGTTACGCACAGCAAGACACCAAGGCAGTTAGAAGAGCACAGGAGAGCGCGGTGCACATCAGAGAAGCTTTGAAAACCAGTTTCATTCCTGGCCAGGCTACGGTGTGAACGTTCTGTTTGTTTCTCCTTGATGAAACCCCCCGCCCCTTGGTTCACTCTACTTCTGTGTAAGCTAACCACCCTCTCCTCCTCCCTTCGATCACCGCTTGCAGAGCCAATAAAGTCATTGTTGCTTCACATTCATGCATTCTTTATTAATTCATCACACAAATAGGGGGATAACTACCAAGGTAACCCAGGAGGGGTGGTGGTGGAGAGAAGCACCAGGAGGTGGTGGAGGAGGGAAGGACAAGGCCACACAGCACTTTAAAAGTTTAAAACTTTAAAACTTATTGAATGCCAGCCTTCTGTTGCTTGGGCAGTCCTCTGGGGTGGAGTGGCTGGGTGGCCGGAGGCCCCCCCCCACCGCATTCTTGGGCGTCTGGGTGAGGAGGCTATGGAAGTTGGGGAGGAGAGCGGTTGGTTACACAGGGGCTGTAGCGGCGGTCTGTGCTCCTGCTGCCTTTCCTGCAGCTCAACCATACGCTGGAGCATATTAGTTTGATCCTCCAGCAGCCTCAGCATTGAGTCCTGCCTCCTCTCATCACGCTGCCGCCACCTTTCAGCTTCAGCCCTCTCTTCAGCCTGCCACCTCTCTTCCCGGTCATTTTGTGCTTTCCTGAACTCTGACATTGTCTGCCTCCACACATTCGTCTGTGCTCTGTCAGTGTGGGAGGACAGCATAAGCTCAGAGAACATTTCATCGCGAGTGCGTTTTTTTTTCACCTTCTAATCTTCGCTAGCCTCTGGGAAGGAGAAGATCCTGTGATCCTTGAAACACATACAGCTGGTGGAGAGAAAAAAAGGGACAGTGGTATTTAAAAAGACACATTTTCTAGAACAATGGGTACACTCTTTCACAGTAAACCTTGCCGGTAACATTACATACATAGCACATGTGCTTTCGTTATAAGGTTGTTTTTTGCCTCCCCCAGCGCATGGCTAGCCCCTCCCCCCTCCCTATGGCTAACAGCAGGGAACATTTCTGTTCAGCCACAGGCAAACAGCCCAGCAGGAACGGGCATCTCTGAGTGTCCCCTTAAGAAAAGCACCCTATTTCAACCAGGTGACCATGAATGATATCACTCTCCTGAGGATAACACAGAGAAATAAAGAACGGATGTTGTTTGAACGCCAGCAAACATACACTGCAATGCTTTGTTCTACAACGATTCCCAAGTACGTGCTACTGACCTGGAGTGGTAACGTGTCCTACCATGGTGGATGGAATAAGGCTGCCCTCCCCAGAAACCTTTTGCAAAGGCTTTGGGAGTATATCCAGGAGAGCCGCGAATGCCAGGGCAAATTAATCATTAAACATGTTTGCTTTTAAACCATGTATAGTATTTTAACAGGTACACTCACCAGAGGTCCCTTCTCCACCTGGCGGGTCTGGGAGGCAGCCTTGGGTGGGTTCGGAGGGTACTGGCTCCAGGTCCAGGGTGAGAAACAGTTCCTGGCTGTCGGGAAAACTGGTTTCTCCACTTGCTTGCTGTGAGCTATCTACAACCTCGTCATCATCATCATCTTCTTCGTCCCCAAAACCTGCTTCCGTATTGCCTCCATCTCCATTGAAGGAGTCAAACAGAGCTGGAGTAGAGGTGGCTGAACCCCCTAAAATGGCATGCAGCTCATCATAGAAGCGGCATGTTTGGGGCTCTGACCCGGAGCGGCTGTTTGCCTCTCTGGTTTTCTGGTAGGCTTGCCTCAGTTCCTTAAGTTTCATGCGGGACTGCTTCGGGTCCCTGTTATGACCTCTGTCCTTCATGCCCTGGGAGATTTTGACAAATGTTTTGGCATTTCAAAAACCAGAATGTAGTTCTGATAGCACGGATTCCTCTCCCCATACAGCGATCAGATCCCGTACCTCTCGTTTGGTCCATGCTGGAGCTCTTTTGCGATTCTGGGACTCCATCATGGTCACCTCTGCTGATAAGCTCTGCATGGTCACCTGCAGCTTGCCACGCTGGCCAAACAGGAAATTGAAATTCAAAAGTTCACGGGCCTTTTCCTGTCTACCTGGCCAGTGCATCTGAGTTGAGAGCGCTGTCCAGAGTGGTCATAATGGAGCACTCTGGACTAGCTCACGGAGGCCAATACCGTCTAATTGTGTCCACAGTACCCCAAATTCAACCCGGCAAGGCCGATTTCAGCGCTAATCCCCTTGTCGGGAGTGGAGTAAGGAAATCGATTTTAAGAGCCCTTTAAGTCGGAAAAAAAAGGCTTCGTCGTGTGGACGGGTACAGGGTTAAATCGATTTAACACTGCTAAATTCGACCTCGACTCCTAGTGTAGACCAGGGCTCACTGTAAGGTAGGTGTTCCAGAACTCCTAATAATTTTTGTAGCTCTTTTCTGAACCCTTTTCAATTTGTTGTCATTTTTTAAAAAGTGTGAAAACCAAAATTGGGTGCAGCATTCCAGTAATGGTCTCACTAATTCCATTTGCAATCATAATGCCACCTCTTGACATCTACTTGAAGTCTCCTTATACATCCAACGATCACATTACTTCTCTTCACCCTGGGAGTACATGTTCAGTTGGTCCACCATGACCCCTAACTCTCTCAGTCACTGCTTTTCCAAGCTATAGGACAAGGACTAAAAGTGTGACTTATATTCTCTATTTCTATATGCATGATTTTGCATTTGGCCATATTAAAACACGTGTTCAAGTGAGCTCACCTTACCAAGCAATCTATATTGCGCTACAGAAATGACCTATCATTGTTTTCCAGTCCACCAGTTTTTGTGTCCTGTTCAAACTGTACTAGCGTTGAATTTATATTTTCTCCCAGGACATTGATAAAGATATCGGATAGCCTTGGGCTGAGAATAGGTCCCTGAGAGCCCCCACTAGAAACATTGCATTGGATGGTGATTTGCAATTTACAATTACTTTTTGAGATCTAAGCAGTTAGCCAGTTTAATCCATTTACTATGTACTACATTGAGTTTGTATAGTACTAATTTTTTGTATCAGAATATGAAGCAGTACTAGGAAGTCTAAGTATATTAAGTTACCTTTATCAACCAAACATAATCTCATTTAAAAAATATATCACATTTGTTTGATAAGATCTAATTTCCATAAACCCACGTTGAATGGCATTGTTCTTTACTGATTGCATCCTATATCAGCCTTTCCATGATTTTGCCCAGATCTGATGTCAGGGTAACTGCCTTATAGTTATCCAGGTCATCTCAATTACCCTTTTTAAATATTGGCACAACTTTTTTTCAGTCCTCTGGAACTTCCCTAGTGTTGAACAATTTCTTAAATATCACCAATCAAGTTCTTTAACCAATTCTTTTAAAACTCATGGATATAAGTCATCCAACCTTTTGCTAATTTAAAAATATTTAACTTTGTTAGTTGCTGTTTAACATTCTACGTAGTTACTGCTAGACTAGAAGTATTTAGTTACCTGTAATTAGGAATGTACTTCAAAATTCTCCAATTCAAATTATTGTAATTATTACACATGCAGCTTGCCTAGGGTGGAGAGGCCATGTCAGGGTTTTCCCCTCCCAAATCCAGCAACTGTACAGGAACTGGTGAAGAGCCCTAATCACTTGCTTAACTGCTGATATCCCAAAATGGGTGGTCATGATTCAGGCAGACCACCACTAGGCCACCATGGTTTATATAAGCTAGCAGAGAGAAATACAATTATGCATCCTGTGACAGCCCCATAGATGTGCGATTGTGCATGGTTCCATGAAACATTCCTAATGGTCACCTCTATGACAGCTATAGACAGGTGGAGATGATCAGTCATGGACTCAATCAGATTGTCTATCTGAATCATGACCGACCCATTTTGGGAATCAAAGAGTGAGGAGGTAGTGAATTGGGTCTTTAGGAGTGGGATATGAGAGAAAGACCTGGTCATATCACCTCTGGACAATTATCAGTGGCTTGTACTCTACACTGGTCAGTAGCAAAATATTTAGGCTTAGCAGAATTTGATTATTTTTATAATTTCAACAGATAATTATTTTTAAGCTTTTTTTATTTTTATCAATGTAAACGTTCACAGTTGCAGGAAATTATGGGGATGCCAGCAAATAATTATTTAATGACTGTAGATGTTGAGATTGTATATTTTGACATATGATGTTGACAAAGTAAATATCCCTAAATAATAAGCTTTCAAGCAGCACTTTTCCTGCTTTTACTATCTGTAAATTTTGATTTATCAATGGAAATAATGTTTGTTTGTTTGTGTACAGTGAAATTGACATTTGTTGAGATTTCCAGATAAAAATCTAATCCTTTCAATATTGTATTGGAAACAGATTCCTATTCCATCCACTGATGTCATTTGTAGCAAAATTCCAAACCAAATACAAGAGAGACAAATGGGAAAATCCTTTTATGCTTCTACCACCAAAAACAAATATGGTTCCCAACTTAGGGGTGACAGTGAGTTAACCTTTTAGATTCAGAGACTTGCCACATCTGATCACACAGACCCAAGGCACCTCTTTACACTCCAATTTACGATACCATTCCCTATGAGCATGACTCCTGACAAGGTAGAAGTCTAAAGCTGGGGTGTTTTTGAAAAAGGTGTTTCATCTCATCCTAATTGCTCAAGGGAATCTGTCAGAAAGACTTAGTAACAAGTAAGAAAGGTTTAGTTATAAGTTGTAAAAGGTATCTGAGGATCCTTTTCATGCCCCACACAAAAACTGCTCATTTGCCTTCATTGCTAGGGTCAGTGTTAAAGATAAATTCAAATCCTTTGGCTGCTGTTTTGGCCTTTAATTTAATATACTGAAAATAGACCAGTTTCTTTGCAGTGTCAAGTTGTCAGGTTCATTGCGGCTTGATACACTGAAACCCTTCCTATTAAATAGCCTTTGTATTATAGGCTATTTAATGTTGTCTTAACTAAGCTGATACTTTTGAATCTCTCTGCACCTGTGAGTTCGTTTCTTTCACGGAAGTTCATTTTTCTGGGGGAAGGAACTTCAGCTGGTAGGAGTGAACTTCAGGCCCTAATGTCTGGTCCAATTTATTCTAAACTCTTCAAGTAAAAGTGGAGTGGTGGATTTATCTTAGGCTGCTTCCAAAGGTGATAATGGAGTTCGACATAAATGAGTCAGTCATCCAGACTGATTTCCCCTTCACCACACATTCTCAACCTGGAAAAGCCTGTCTTCTCAAGCTCAATACAGATGAGTCTTTGTTTGGTGTGGACTGAAGGTCTTTGAAAACCCACCGAACTTTTTGTTTCAGTTGACACTAATAAGTTGTTGCTTTTTCCAAGAGGACTATGTTTAAACATCAGTTGGGTTGCAGTTTCACTGTTACAGCTTTGCAGACCTGGAACCTGAAAGTTATGTCAAAGCCTCTGCTGTAGGAGGCAGGTGCATCCAGGACACTTGTAAAGCAGCCATTGTGGTCTTTTCTGCATACTAAATCCTATTGCTTAGATTTGGCTTCCAAACTGGAATCCATATGTAGACTGCTTTGCCAGGCAGGGGGTTACCTTAATTGTCGTACCTCCCACACCCATTAATTTTATTTATCTATTATTTTAGTCCTCTATTAGACTTTTAAGATGATGTATCTTATTTCTCCATATGTGAAAATAAATCTAGTTAATCTTACTAGTCATGACCTGTTCACTTTATTCGTTGTTTCTCACTGCCTGTTTCAGTAGTTGGACTTTTTTCTTTTAGAGACGTACTTGGAAATTTTAAATCTCTCACTTTACTACAACAACAAAGTTTAAAACACAGCTGTGAAACATGATTGTGGGCCCAGATGTGTGTTGTTTGCGTGGCCATAAACAAGGTATAACACTGCTAGGAAAGCATGTTCAAACCTAGGTATCTACCAAGGTTAAAACATAGCCCCAGCCATATTTGGTTGGTTTCTGTTTTGGTTTTTTTTCTGTTTATGGCAAGCAAACCTACAACAATTGTGCTATACCAATACTTCATATTTTAATATGGTTATTTTTGTAGTGTAGTCCAGGTCTTTATTGTCCAAGAGTGAGAAGCCTTTGAGAGGAGGAGTTTCTTTAGTGAAGAGATAATTAGTTATGTGATAGGGTTGTTTTTTTTTTCTGATGGCACACTTCTCAGTGGATTACCACATATGGACCTTCCTACACACCAACCTGTAGGTTCTGTGACTTCATATTAATTTTTTATTGTCTCTTGCTAGGCGAATATTTTCACCTCTCATTCAAAAGGAACTGATCACTTTAGGCAGCCTGAGTACTTCACCAGAGATGGCACAAATCAACTGCCACTGCATCCAGCATCTTAGAACCTCAGAGCTATCGGAATTCTTGCCAAGCCTGAACAGAGATATAAGGACCCAAGAGTACAACGGAAGGTATGTAATTACTACTTTTCAGCTTTCATGAAGAATCTTGTATGTCATGCATATATTTTATCTATGTAGGTCTTTTTCAGAAGTTAGCTTACGAGGTAGTTGAATTTCCCCCCTCAGTGCCTTAATAATCCATTTCAGAAGCTCAAATTAAGCAATTAGAATTCAAAATTATCTTGACAAACTGGAAAAATGGTCTGAAATGAATAGGATGAAATTCAAGGCTATTAACACTCTTTAAAGTTTCAAAATATAGGCCCCTATGGTGTTTTGACCAGAGACAACAGAAATAAAATTACAGTATGTGGTTGGATCTGTTACTTGTGAATAGAAAAGGAGTACTTGTGGCACCTTAGAGACTAACAAATTTATTTGAGCATAAGCTTTCGTGAGCTACAGCTCACTTCATCGGATGCATCCGATGTGAAGTGAGCTGTGGCTCACGAAAGCTTATGCTCAAATAAATTTGTTAGTCTCTAAGGTGCCACAAGTACTCCTTTTCTTTTTGGGAGTACAGACTAACACAGCTGCTACTCTGAAACCTGTTACTTGTGAATGAATGCCTACTGAGTTTAATGTATTATAAAGAGCTTTAAGCGACAAAATAATGACCTGCTTCAAATGTTTAATGGCACTAAAATACTTTGAGGTTTTTGAACTGAAATATACAACTTAGTCTAAATTGCTAACAACATTTGGACATCCTAACCTATGATAGGTTTTAAAAAACAACACCACCCTATCACCCATTGAATGAATTTCTTAGAAAGAATCTGAAATACGTAATGTTCTGAAGTGCTGACAGGCCACATGGTTCACTAAGATTGTAAAAAGGACCTAATTTTCAACAATTTTATTTTAAAATTGTATTACTTTTCCTTATTTCCTTCATTCCCAACTTGTAAATGTGAAAATATTTCACATCAAGTTGTTTTATAGACTTAAATTCTAACTGATTTTACCTGCCAATTTAAATAGTTTTATTTAATAGTAATCCATTAGCAAAATTAAGGAAGAAGGGTTGAACAACTACAATATACTATATGAGGTCATACTATTTTAATAAATAAAAAATGTAGAAAACCCAATAATGGTTTGTTCACGTCAATCTACACAAACTTATTTAGTAAGGTCACAAAAACTCCTACCCATACCTCTGACCAGAAGTTCAGATATGACCAGACAGATTAAATGTCCTCAACAAAAGGGAAGTGCCATTTTTATAGAAGAAGGAAGAGGAGGCTTGTGTGGTTGTTTATAGTAGGGGATACAGAAATGGAGTAAAAATGTATTTGGAAATCTTTGAAAGGTAAGGTTATTGAAAGATTTCAGTAATTCTAATTGTCCTTGGATGCCAAGGTGATAGACATGTTAACAGAACTGTGACACCCCTTCTCCTACCCCATACATACCTTTTAAATACACAAACTCAGGCAACTCCACAGAATAACGTTGTCAGTTGACCAAGCCTTCGATGCAATATGCTGATGTCATGAATTGCAATATTCCTTAGAAAGTTTCCTACGAGCTAGATGTGCTGTGTGAGATTTTATTTAAACACCCACTGAAGTGCTGCTAGCCTAGTGCAGCTGAGTTTGTTGTAGGCTGTGTCTACACTACAGAGTTACTCTGGCATAGCTATGGTGCCATAGCTATGCCATTATAATCCTCATAGTGCAGATGTGTCTGTAATCTATATAGGTGTGATATTAAAACTACAGAACTCCTTCAGCCCCCAGAATGGAAGGGGGTGGGGGAGGAAGGCACATGAAATAAAGCTCCAAGGGCTTGTCTTCACTGCATGGTAGCTTGAGCTATAACTCACGTTTTGCCCCTAACCCAACCCCCATCCACACACAACTTTCTAGCTCAAGTTAAGTGGTGCTTTGAGCTAACTGGCCCTTCAGGGATGGGGTGGGCTTGAGTGCTGCTGATGCTGAAGCAGTGCTTAATTTTTGCCAGAGCTGCACCCTGGCACCTCTAGGTGTGGCAATTCAGAGCCCCAGCAACTGTGCTTGCCGCGTCAGTTATGAAAGTAAAAAAAATTGCTTGAGCCCCAGCACCTCTTTCATTACAAATTAAGCACCGTGCTCAAGCTAGTAATGTAATGGGGATACAGCAGCTGAGTTAGAACACAACTACTAATCCAGTTACTCCAGTAACCAATTCACTGGCCATGTGTCTACTCACTTGAATTAGCTCCAAAGGAGTAACTGGACTAATGCAAACTAACTGTTGCAGTGAAGACAAGTCTTAAGATACCTGTAAGAGCCTGGCAAAGCCCTTGTTTATAATGAATTGTCTTCTGCTTCTACAGACAAGCCAGAAAAGAAGTTGCCCTTTATGATGTGGTAATTTGTTTTGGGAGCCTGGTACAGAGGCAGTTGTGCTAGAGAAAGGCTGGTCTCCAGCTCGAGGCAGGCCAGATCTGAACTCATACTGTTCTGGGTCACGTTTTGGCCAGAGCGCCACCTAGACCCAGCACAAAGTGGAAAGTCTGATGAGGGCAGTGAAGGCTAGCACACTGAAACTCTGATTTTGGGATTATGCTGACTTTGACAGTCTGTCATAGTCAAGGAAACTGAAATCTACTGTAGCAAAATCTCCAATCTGTTTTAACTACTCCCCTCACTTTTCTCCTCTCCTATTATTTTATATGCAATGGGGGTGAGAAACGTTGGTATGTTTAGTTTTTCAGATAAGTAGTTTTTAATGTTGTTCAAAGGTGAAAGCCTGAGTTATGTAAGAAAGCAGAGCTAATACAATCCTAGTTAATAGTCGCTACTACAATTCAGTCTCTGCAGTACTTCCTCCTGCTTACATGAAACCCTAAGAGCGGAGCAGGCACTAGGCAAAAGCCCACTAAGCTATTGCTTAGGGCCCTGAGCAGCTTTGTATGATGTGGTGGGGGAGGGAGGGGGAAATATTCCTGCTTAGGGCCCCCAATGGGCTAGCACTGCTCTGCCTAAAAGCTCCAGTTTAGAACCGGGAAAAAGCCTATGGCAGCAGCCTCATCCAGGTGCGTTTTGCGGCTAGTTTTTAAAATTTGGCATTTCTGAAACTTTAAAAAATTAGACTGGTGGGGACATTTTTATACGGGCATAAAAACGTAAAAGCTCCTGACGACAAAAGCTCCCCACCCCACCTCATGCAAGGAAAGCCCGAACTTCTAGTTCGGGTGGGAGGAGGTCATCATTTATCTATCAATCCTTTAGTTACAGACGGGGGCCTGGTTGTTTTCAGACGGTATTTCGGTTACCCAGACCCAGCGTGGAATGGTGGAATCGAAGGAGAAACGAAGCGGGGCCCAGCTTGTCAGGTTCTCGCAGCTGCAGAGAGCGGGGAAGCCCGGCGCTGGGAGCAGCGGGCCAAGAAGCCGCCACCTGTGCCCTGAAGCCAGCTGCTAACACGCTGCCGGGGAAAGCGCAGGGGCATCCCTGTTTCTCATTGGCTGTGAGCCGGGGCGGCCACGCCCCTCGCCATTGGTGACCACCCGGCCTGGGTAGGTGTGTGCGGAGAAGACGTTGTGACTTCACAAATGGAACTCCGTCACCTCCCCTGGCCCCGCCCACCACGACCCCCCACCTATAAAAGGCCCCGCCTGCGGCGGACCCCTGTAGAGGAGGCTCCGGCAAGGGAGGCGGCGGCGGAGGAAGCGCAAAGGTCTGGGCTGGAGCCGCTGCCCCCCGCCCCGGTTGATATTCGGGGGCGAACAGGGGGCAAGATTTCGCCCCCTAGTTCGTTCAGTTCCATTCCCCGGGGCCTGTCCCAGGCGGAGAACACGCCCCGGGTGCGGCGGAGCCGGTCCCGGCTGTGCAGGGCGCTGCCTGGCCGAGCCGAGCCGAGCCGGGGGTGGTGGCGACGGACCGCGCCACCCACGGGCATTTTGAGGAAGCGATTAGCTAACACTTGAGTGTAACGCGCCCCCCCTTTCCATCAGGGATCTCCCGGCCCTTCATTGGTGTCTGTGCCAGTCCCACCTTGCAGACGAGGGAACCGAGGACAAGTTTTTAGCTCAGTGTCTCGTAAAATCTGGATTTATAAAATTAGTGGCTGAATTATGTTTAAAATAACCCCAAAGAGAAGTTGAAGAATTTAAAAGTGCTTAAGAAACTGGTGATGTCCCTGAGAGCTGGTGCTTTAATAGGAACTCGCTGACTTCGTTTTGGGCAGTGGCTGAACTTTTCTGAGCCACACGTTGGGTCATTACACAAAGTAAAGCTATTTCCCCATGTTTATCTTCCCCCCGCCCCCACTGCTCGTCAGACGTTCTTGTCCACTGCTGGAAATGGCCCACCTTGATTATCACTACAAGAGGTCCCTGCCCCCCTGCTGGTAATCGCTCACCTTAAGTGATCACTCTCCTTACAGTGTGTATGGTAACACCCATTGTTTCATGTTCTCTGTATATAAATCTCCCCACTGTATTTTCCACTGAATGCATCCGATGAAGTGAGCTGTAGCTCACGAAAGCTTATGCTCAAATAAATTGGTTAGTCTCTAAGGTGCCACAAGTCCTCCTTTTCTTTTTGCGAATACAGACTAACACGGCTGCCACTCTGAAACAACACATTTGAACGGTCATTCAGGTTTGGGAGTGGGAAGGGGAGTGAGGGATCATCTGGTCATTTGCAAACTGCAAGGAAATTGACACCATTGAACTGTTATATGTTGTTATAATAGACAGAAAACCCATTGGTAGTTAGGTTTCAGAGTAGCAGCCCTGGTAGTCTGTAGTCACAAAAAGAAAAGGAGGACTTGTGGCACCTTAGAGACTAGCAAATTTATCTGAGCATAAGCTTTCGTGAGCTACACTTCATCAATGAAGTGAGCTGTAGCTCAGGAAAGCTTATGCTCAGATAAATTTGTTAGTCTCTAAGGTGCCACAAGTACTCCTTTTCTCATTGGTAGTTAGTGTGTCTTGGGGATTGAGAGGGCCCAGGAGAATCAGCATCATCTGCCATGGTGATAAAGCCTGGAACTAGACACGTGTATTATGGGAACCCTAGGGGGCTACACACAGTACTTACTCAGATATTTTTTGTTGTAGTTGTGAGAGAGTGATTTGTCGCCAGTCGACGAAGATGCATTCTTCAAAACCCAGGCTTGTTGTTCCATATGGCCTCAAGACTTTACTCGAGGGAGTGAGCAGAGCTGTTCTCAAAACCAGTCCAAGCAATATCACTGAGTTTGCAGCTCTCTACTTCAGAGAGCTAATTGCATTTAGAGAAGGTTCGTTCTTGCTTATATGCTGTGATACTTATTCGGTACATTTGAAAAGCTGTTATTGCAGAATGCTAATCAAACTGTCCATCTTAATTTATACTTTTACCTCCAGAAAATCCTAATTTGGATATAACAGACCTGGTTAGAGAATTTCATTTCACAAGAGGTAAGAAAGGTGTCAAATGCTGCTCTTATTAAGCTCCTGTGTTTTAAAATACAGTGTATTGTGATTAAAACATTCAAACCTGCATGGTCATGAACAATCCCCTTTAAATTATCTTTTGACCATTTTCATTATGAATAGTAACTTAAAGTTATTTAGGATCTGTCATCACAATGTACCTTTACGAAGTATGGGCCTAATTTTATGAGATGCCAAATGCCTTCCTTTGACCCCTCACAGGGTGGGACCCTAAAGTACATACAGGAATCCCTGCAGACAGATGCCTTTGGTGCTGCAGCGGGGTAGTGGGGAATCCAGGCTCCCAGTTTAGGGTCTCGTCTACACAATGCTTGATTTTGGCACTTGAAGTGCCATATTTCCATTTAGCAAAGAATTTCTCTGGCAGAGATTGTAACATGACTGTGTCTCAAGGGGCCAAATCTCAGTTGTAGGGTACTAGCAGGTGTTGCATTAATGATGTCATATATCAGAAATTAGTCTGGTCTTATTGGCCTGGAGACCCATCAGTCATCTGCTTACATTGTCTTGAACTGACCTTTCATTCACCTATCGACTCCATTATGACCCAGTCTTCTCGCCTTAGTTTGCTCACCCCTGCCCCTCCCCCTCTATTCAGTTGCATGTGACCCTGTTGGAGTTGTAAAGGAAGTTGTTGGAAAGGTATTCAGTCGTGGGCCACAAAAATGGCAGGCTTTTCTCCTCCCAGCCTTTAGATAAGGGGAAAGGGTGCTTCTTGGAAGCTAAGGGTCTCTTCCCCCCTCCAGTATTTTGTCATGATGCCACAGGCCTGGACCAGGTCTCTAAGACTTGCAAGTTGTCTTTGTGACATCACAGGTAGAGCTGTGCAGAAAGTAAGTTTTGAAAATGCACCTGGCTCCAGCTAAAAGGACTCTAAAGCTACTTCGGTAGCTTGGGCTGGTGCTCTGAGAGAATAGATTATTACTGGTTGTGTTTCTCAGAACTGACAGCAGGCCATGTGGTCTAGATACCAGAGTAGGAATCAGAAGATTTGAGTGCTGCCCCCTTACCTGCTACAACTTCGGGCAAGTCACTTTGCCTCTGTGGCTCTGTTTTCGTGTCCTGCTCTGTCTGTCTTGTCTATTCAGACTGTCGGCAGTTTGGGCCAGGGATTGTTTCACAATGTCTGTACAGTAGTGCCTAACACACGGACCCCAATCTCAGTGGGAGCCTCTTGGTGATACAGTAAAAACGAATCATAATGACTAACTGAAAGGTAAGAACAATGCAATTTATTAAGCAGTGTGCTGCACACCTGGGCATTAGGTACAGGGAGAATGATCCTCAGCGCTCTGATGCTGTGTCCTAAACTGGTGACTGCCTTTGAGTGGATTAGTCGATATGCCCCAGCCCAGAACAAATGCTCCTGGGAAAGCAATAGGGTGGCTGGTGGGGGAGGAAAGTGCTAAGGACACAAGGCAGCTGTTGTGCCTGTAGAAGATCACTTACATGTGTTTATCTCCTATTTTTTCTGCAGCTGTGATTGTGGGGCTGGGTTGTAAATGGTGTGTGCATTGAGAGAGGCTGGGTTGCCAGTCAGTGTGTGTAGTTTAGAGAGAGTTTTTGCTATTAGAGTTTAAATTTGCCATGAATAGAGGGTTCTAGATTTGTTCCTGCTCCTTCTTCCTCTGGAACCTCTCTGGGTGATCTTATCCACATGTGACATTAGGTACCATCTCAACACCAACTCCCTCCCCCTGCCCTCAAGATCTCTCTCTCTCTCTTCCCTGCAGTCTCCCACTTCCCTCCATGTGGTGCCATTTTGGCATGTGCAGTGGCCAACAGACTAAACACAATTAAAAAAAGGAGCTTCTTCTCTTCTCCTCTTTTTCATGTTTTCAACCATGATACCCATGAAAATCCCATCAGTTTTCCCTATTTCTCTCTCCAAAATCCACCCCCCCCATCTCTACTGCTAAAACCTTGCTCCGCGTCTCCCACTGACACATACACGCTGCTTCTTTAGGTAAGACCTGTGGGGCAGGGGCTATGCAAACACTCCAGTTTCATGGGATTTGTGATGTGTGTCCCCAACATAATTTGTATGAATCCAGAATGCTTTGATGCTCCAGGTAGGCTCCAAAGGGAATGATACATTTCTCAGGTTAAGTACTTGCTTGTAGTTGGATTGATTTGCCTTTTCCTATTGACTCTTCTGTTTTTTTGCCCACAACTTTTTTTTTTTTTTTTTTTTTTTGGTGGTGGTGATAGTGTGGGGAAGAAGATGGCTGCTATGATGTGGGGAAAGAGAGGGTGGGTTTAGCACTAGTAAAATTTTACATCTCCGGCTCCATGACTTTTAGCCTGTGTGTTAACAGGCAAACAGAAATCCCATGGTCTACCTCTTGAATCTAGAATGACCTGACAAATTCACTTGAAAGCAGGGGTAGTCAATATATATATATTTTTTTGTCAAGGTCCAAATATCTTGGTCAAAGTGTAGTCAAGGTCCCGACTCCAGAGAAAATAATAAAAATAAATAAAAAGATTTCAGGGTCAGTTCAAAGCCTCTGGTGGTCTGAATTTGGCCCGCAATCCGCCTATTGACTACCCCTGCTTTAAAGCCTTGATAAAGTATTAAACAGGCAGGTTGTACCAGCGATCGTTGGAAGCACCTGCTAACTTACTGTTGCGTTCTTTTAATTAGTAGAGGGCTGGACTGATAGAATGCCAGAAAAGAGAGCTGACCTTGGAGACCAGTTTATGCAAGATATAAGTGTGGTGTCTCCACTTTCTGAGGAACCAAAACGAAAGGAAAAATCCACAGACACAGAGGAGGACCAGTTGCACGAAGGCCCTGAACCTGAATACAGCAGCAAAACTACCCAATACCCATCGACTCACTGTGAACTTTTAGAAAATGAACCATCCCCTACGGGACCTGAACCATCCCCTAAGGGACCTGAACTTGCCTATGTCCCAGCCGATCCTGCACAGCTTGCTGCACAGATGTTAGGTAACACTGATTCTGTTCATTCTATGAAGGATGTGGGAACAAGTGTGCAGTCTCTTCCTGAACTGTCTCTGAGCTCAGAGAACACAACAGCTGCACCAGTAGAAGGTGCTGCTGAAGACGCTACACTTACCCCAGCCGCTGAGGGTTCTGCAGAGTCTGTTAGGCTGGAGTCAGCGGTTCAAAGTCAGGCCTCCGTTGTCCTAGGGCCCTCCAGCAGTCAGGCTGAACGATCAACAAGTGACGTAGATCAAGCTTCCTCAAACCCCTTGCAGGATGAACCACCACCACCTGCTCCTCCACCACCTCCACCACCACCACCTCCTAAAGATCCATTAGAGGCTGTGCCTTCCCAAAGCGAAATTGAGGTTACATCAACCATTCAGGCTATGCCAATACATACTGACGATGAGCCCGCTACTGAAGGAGAGGTTCCACCTTACGTAGAGCAGTTCCCGCAGCAAATAGTAATTCCCTTTTTAGAACAAGTAGCTTGTCTAATAGAGATTCAGCAGCCACTAATGCCTTCACTAAATGCAGGTCAGTTTACATGCACTAAGCTCTTAGATCCATCTGCAGATGATGCAGAATGTGACCCTGAAAGAATGGAAACTACAGCGCAAATGGCATCAGCTGAGCAAGGTTTTATTATGTCAGGTAAGAAAGCCGGATCTTAATGAAAATTTCATATTCCAGGTTAACAGTGCTGTAACTCAATCGCTAAATTATTAAATGCAAGCACCTATGCCAGTGCAAGGCTATGGCAGAGACTGAACTTCCTCACTTTAGGGCACGTAAGGAGCTTTGGTTCCCTCTGCAATCACCTGGCCCCAATGCACAGATATTAGATCTCTCTGCAATTTGTTCCAACATGTGTGACTAACTGTGAGTAAGACCTATAACTGCTCTTGGATTAGTGTTGCCTGCATCAGAGGAACATGCGTTCACAGGTTCCTGCAAATTGATTTGTTGTGGCATCAGAGGTGCAGACAGCATTTACTCCAGGAGCCAGAGTGGGAAGCCCCAATACAAAAGGTATGTGGAGGTGTGCTTTTGAACAGCCCTGAAAGGGTCTTGCTGAAAGTGAGCCGCACAGTTTGAGGCAATGGCAGAGATTTAAGATGTAATGCATGTGCCTTGTGGCTGAGGAAGGGTGATGCGGGGGTGGCCAGAACTTTGAATGTGGCCTCACTTTGAAAGATTTAAATCCTAGCCCTTGCATTAACATAGAGTTTTTGCATTTAAAAAAGAAATGGTGGTGGTTGCCTGCACTGTCCTGTTCTGCAGATGGGTTGAGGTGGGTGGACGAGGCACTTGGCAGGGGGTTCTGCAGATGGGAAGAGAGTCTGGCACTTGTCTTCCTGGTGAGGTGCCACTGGAACAAACTCCTCACCTGACAAGTACCCTATGCACACTCTCTCCTCCCAGCTGCAAACCCACTCTTCTCTGTCCTCTGTGACAAGTGCCCAGCCCACCCCCTGCTCCCAGCTGGAGAATCCCTCCTGTGTCCCCTTCTCCAGTGAGAAGTGCCTGCCTGACTCCCGCTGCTAGTGCAGAACCCCTCTTGAGCCCCTTCCAGGCCCCAGGAAAGGTAGAGGTGTTAAGACGTATCAAAGCATGTTACCGAACTATTGTGTTAAGTAACACCAAGGGATTTGCATGGCTGAAGTAAGGAATAACGGTGTTGTGGTGCTGTAGTTATGTTGGAGGCAGCACACCTCTTCTGATCCCTGTCTGGGTGTTGATAAACTTTCTTTTTGAGATTATCCTTTGAAAACATTGGCTGTAAAACGTTAAGCTCCCATGGTACTTTGTGTGGCAGCTAAATAGAAATTGCTGTTTAACTTTGGATGTCCAGCTATAAAAAAATATTACCCTGGGTCCAGATGCATTTTTCTGTTTGGTTTTAATAAACCAAAACATTTAAGTAAGTTTTGACAAAACTGACTTTTGGGTGGGGGCAGACTGTAGCAATTCCCCTGATGCTGGCCATTCAGAATCTCTCAGGCTTGGCAGCCCAAAAGGAAAATGTCAAAAGTTAAAAGCCACTGAAAAGAGGGACTTAGAACAGGAAGAGTTAACGGTCTCTTTGGCCATAACTCCAGCACCAGTTCTGCTGCTGTTCTTTTCATGTCAGCTATGCAAAAATCCCAATCAATCTTCTCTAACATGCTTTCTTATGGCATATGTAAGTATAGGCATGTTATTTGTAAGAGTTTGCAATATGATTGCAATTCATAGCTCCTGATACCAGCAATTTTTTAAATTTTTATTTTATAGCAATGGCAACAACCGAAGCGGGACAACCACCACCATATTCTAATGTGTGGACTCTCTATTGTCTAACTGATTTGAGCCAACAAGGTCGAAAGTCACCACCACCCCTTCCTCCTGCTGGAACTGGTGCTCCTTATCCCCAAGCAACCCTCTATATATCTAGTGGGAAGGAGCAACAACCGTTCCTACAACAGCAGCTGACACCACAAGGTCCACCACCACAAGTATCCTCTCCAACTTATGTGATGATGGAAGAAGGCAAGAGGGGAAATGCACCACCTTTCATATTAGTGGGTTCTACAGTTCAGAATGTACAGGACTGGAAGTCTATTCCTGGCCATGCTGTCCTTACACAGCATGACACGAGTGCTGTGAGGAGATTCACTACAGTACCTGTACCAGTTGCCAGGCCAGCAGATCTGAAAATGGCCACTCCAAACCCCAATTTTAATGCTGCACAAGAAACTGCTAGACCACCAACCCCCGTTTTTCTTTCAGTTGCCATACCGTTAGACGAGGTAATGTCCGCAAAGAGGGGTTCAGCATCTGGTGATAACCAAGCAGGCATAAATCCCTTTGCAGGAAGCTATGGTATAGCAGGAGAGATTACATTTACTTCTGGCCCGGTCCGCAGAGCAGACTCGTGAGAAGGTAGGCAGTTTCATATTGTGGTCGGGTCTGCTAGGGAGATGTTCACAACTTAAGTTTTGCTTTATAGTCAGACTTCTTTAACCAGAGGCTGAAGTTTTTGAACTTGGAGGCTTAAAGTTAGGCTCCTGAAATGTAGCCTGGATTTCAGAGTTGCTGAGGACATAACTTCCACTGAACCTAAGCTTGCTTGGCTTTGGCTACCATTCTAGCCACCAGTGTAGTTTGACTTGAAGCCAGTTTGACCGTGGTTCCTCTTATCATTCTGATGCACTAATGCAAAGCTACTGTACTTGGCATACAGAGGAAACACTGACCCTCTGTCCCCTAAATGAAAGTAGTGAAAGACTTCTGATTTTAGATCAAACCTTTTTGGAGCAAGCAGTTTTGAGCTGCTTTCTCTGTTGTACTTGGCCTTTGCAAATCCTATAAATTGGTAGTTAGATGAAAATTAGCACATCAAACCTGTCAGATGTTTGAAATGGGAAATCAAAGCAGCAGGCCCATGCACTGTAGATTTATACCCCATGTGCATGGTACATGCAGGTGTAAATTCCATCTTGAAGATATAGGCCCATGAAAAACAGCAGTGTACATGTAATGGTGCAAGGGGTGAGTCATCCCAAGTACAATCCTTAAAGAGGTGGTGCTAGTGTGGCTACACTTCTGATTTTAGCTTGGGCAGAGCTAGTTCAGCTCTGTCTCCTCCAACTGGCATATACATCTTCCAACTCTAGTGTAGACAAGCCTGCCATGAGCAATGTCTAGGATGGTAGAGTGATATTTCACAGCTACCCCGCTGTGGACTGGTAGTCAACAGCCCACCTTCTCGAAAGGATCATGTGTGTGTCAGGGACGAGGGGGGAGAGTGAGAAAACATAATGCTCTCTGTACTTAATCAAATTAATTATTTCTTTAACAGGCTAAGAGGAGATGATGTCATGTGAACAGCCCAGGATGGAAATCTGCATCTTAAAATAATAAATTAACTTAATACAAGCACTCAAAATGAATGCAATCCATTAGAATGCCTTTTTTTGCATTTCTCGAGTGTTGGCAGAATACAAACAGATTGTTGACGAGAAGTAGATAATGAAGCTTCCAAGGGGGGAAAACATCCACCAGCAGCACAGGCAATGTCATTTATAACCCAAAAGAAAAGAATGCTTCCCCTCGGTGGCAGGGGCATTTGGTTGTCTGAGGCCCCTGGAGCTGTTTAGCTAATAGACAAGTGCACCATGTAGTATTTTTTAAACATACATCCATAAGAAAACCACAGAATAAATTGATTTCAAATTAGTTCCACACAATCCCTTTCCAGAGTAGATCACTCCTTATGCAACAGATCTGTTCCTGGCATAGATTCAGAGTCAAAGCTGTGGACTTAAACTCATTAAGCAATGTCCTTATACTTGGAATGTCCCAAAACAAAGAAATTACTGCTGGGGGTGTGGCACTAATTCAACACTGTTCATTTATTAAGTGAGGGAGTCAATGAGATTAAGGGTTAAAAAAAAAAATCTCACTAGACAGACAGCAGATGCAGCCCTGTGCCATACAAGAAACCAGTGCTCTAGGTGCTTTAGTTAAAAACCCATTATAATGGACCTTAGATTTGCCATGGAAGACACAGTATAGTTTTGCTATAGCTTTGGAGTCTCAAGTTTATTTCAGGTGTCAGTGGTCACTTGAGTGTCATTTCTGGGGGATTTTAAATGTTTAGAGAAGATGCTGATTAATTATCCAGCATCTTAATCTTAAGAAAACTGCTTTGTGTTTGTATCTAGAGCCCTAGTCTTTATGCCTTGTGAGTTCCCTAGTGATTGCTCCTCCTCTTGGTACCTGCTCTTCTTTTTAAAATGTAGGAAGCAGCTAGTCATCTCTGCCCCAGCTTGAAAATAAAGGAAACCACTAGGAGAGGGGCTCTGGAGTAGATACCAGCTTCTGGATAAGAAACTTACCTGGGAGGTATATGCCACTGAATAATGGATAGAAATAGGGAAAGAAGCAATCTCTTCAAAACACACAACATTTGGAACTGAGTCCTTTCACTGGATCTTAATCAGTTTCAAAAAGCCCTAGGTCGGTGTTTGAGTCAAGGGTGTCACATGAGGCTAGTGGGGTGGGGGACGATTGGGAGATAAAGTTTCCAGAATAATTTCAGGATAGCAAAATCCTTCAAAGTTTGAGACCAACTTTAGTAGAACAGATTACTTGTAGTGATGCATGAGAACCCAGTATGATTCAGCTCCTGCAGTGAGAAAGTGTTTTCCTCATTTGCTGAGCACAGTTCTTGCCAGGGAAATCACTGCAACAACATACTTTATGAACACAGAACTGCAAGCTTTCAGACACTTCAGGCTAAAGCCACACTCAGCAGGATGGCTTTATAGGAGCAAAGCCCTCTACCTGTATCAGCTGATGCAACCCCTAGTATTAAAAAAAAATAATGAATCTGAGAAATCAGAGCATTGGAAAGCCTTTATTTAGTAGCAATTAATGTAACACTAACCTCCAGACAGCAATTAAAATAGTATACAAAGAGCAGCTGGAAGCTCTGTACCCCACGTCTGTATAACTATGTATTTCTATAAGATTTAATGCACCCCAATTAAAGGAGTTAAAGCTGGTGTGTACAGCAGTCTCCATATAGGTGCCTTACTGACTTCAAACCACACTTTCTAGGAGGAAGTCTTATGCATTTGTACAGTGCACACACAGGTGCAGTTTAATTTCTCCAGTAGTTCTGTTCCACTGGGTCCTGATTTTTAAAAAGTTTTTGCAATTGTACAACGATGGTGCCAAGCACCTGTATTTTCTAGTGCAGTAAACAGATTTTTTTTTTAAAACCTCTTACTAGTGTTCAGTTCAGATCAAATTTTTAAATGGCTCTTAATTCCTTAACAAAATGAGGCTGGTAATAAAACATGAAAGAACAAATTCAAAACACTGCACTAAACATGGAATAAATACTTTGAGTAATGTTACCAGCGTAACCTATAGCATGAACATTTGGGGGATAGTAATTCTGGAATCACTGACCAGAATCCTGAGAGAAAGCCATCTTATGAAAGTTAAGTAAATCTTTACAAAAATAACTTGCCCTCTCCTAGCTTTAAGCACAGAATAGTGCAATTCGTACCTGTGCTTTTAAACATTTCTGTGCCACAATAAATCCACCCCAAAGGGCTGTTGTGCCAGCATAATCATTAAAAGAAAGGATTAATAGAACACCTTCAAATGTTCTATTTGCTATCCACCGAGACTTAACATAGATGTATTCAGCAAATATGGTAGCGCTAACCCATCAGAAAAATGACAGCTCTGAGCAGTTCTGTCCATGTTCTCCTCGCCATAGCCTTTCAAATCTGTACCACCATATTTACTGCAGGAGATACTTAATATCCTGTTCAGTAACTTCTCATCTCTTGGAAAAACTGACTAGAAACAAGGAAAATTAAAAAGATTAAGACTTAATTTGCATTAGTCATGGCCTCCCTTTGACATTTTAATAAATGTCAGGTAAATTAAAGTAGCTTCTGTCCCAGTAGTTGCCAGAGTAAAGCCAGTCCTGTGCACCAGTGTAGGGATTGGGACCTTGATGGAACCACCTGTAAGAGAGGACAGTGGGTCTGTGACTGAACACATTTCATTGTAACAAAGTTCAAAGCTGCTTTGTTGCATCTTTCATGGTGGTTTTCAAACTGGTATACTGAGAATTCAGTGCTGCATCCCCAAACTGTTTTAAGTCAGTTCAGACTGTCTTGATTTGCTAGACTTCTCCCTTACAATCCCAGAATGGTTGCTGGCTGAAATCAATGTGGATATGTTGTGATGAGTAGGTGTTAGAGACTGTTGTACAAGAAACTATTTACTTCAAAGCAGTTTTGAAGAAGCCATTTTTGGCATGCATTTAAGAACCATTTATTACACAAGGACACAAATACACTGCAAACACTGCATTCCCGAAAGCAGAAGTCTATTATTTCACTAGCATCCTGATTTCCCCAAGATTTTGAAACCATTATTTTGGTAAGTGTCAAATACCACAGCTCATGATAATGGGGAGTGGTGATTTGCCTCCCAAGAGCAATACAGCTCTCTTGATGAAACACATATCATACAGAACAGTTCCAGCAAGTTTTCTGCATAGTTATAAAATACCAGTGTTTATGTGAGACATACACCGTAGAGCCATTCTAGGGCATGAGATCGGTCTCATTTGCAGCAAGTTATTTTCATCCTTCCTGGTAGATTCTGCTTGCCTGTTGCTAGAAATACTAGGGTTTCACTTATTGTTCAAGTCTGAGAATGTTTTCAGCTCTCCAGTATATACACAAACAGTGATAGTTACACATTTGTAAGGTAAGATGTATGAAGGAGCCATACTATTGATAAGTACACTTCTGATGTAGCAGGGAGTCCCCTTTTATGGCCTGAGTGTCAGCAACTCTCCTCCCCTCCCCCCAGCAGTACGACATCATAAGATACCCAATGGTATGTGTCCGTTTGTATGTTATACATCAGGAAGCACACCTTACCACAGCCCAGATAAGTCTCACAGGTATTCCCTCCAATACAAACACCCCTATTAACATAACATGCAATATGTCAACCTTCTCCCCAGTCTTTAAATCTGTGCCCCGTTAGTCATCTCTGCCTCACACCAACATCATATTACACAGCACCAGCCTTCAGAGGGGTGAACTAGATTTTTTTAAAAATCTGCCTGTGTATTTGCCAAACAAACAATGATTGTGGCATCTGAGTGCCCCTGCTGTACATGGCTTTATGGCTTACCCTTCAGCCTCCTTTTGGAGCTTAATTCACCCCAGAACAATCCTTGCTTTGTAAATGCCACTGCAATTAACATTGTCTCAAGCATAAGGAACTATTCAGCATCACCTTAAGGTTTCGGAAAGATTGAATAAAATGGAAGTTGAGCATATTGGGGTTGTTTAGGAATATAATTTTTGCCTTTTAAAAACCAGAAAGGCTGACAGTGTTTTATATTTATATATACACACAGTACATTCTATTATGGTCTGTTACGTAATCAAATGAGGTTGCAAACTGTAGCATGTTCTATCTGGATTTAAAAATGTGGTGACATACATCTACTATACCTTGTACAACAACCTGTCCAAGTCTTTAAATCATTCTTATTCTGTGCCAAGTACTAGTTAAGCTGAGCAGGAAGGACTCTGGAAGATGCAGCAAAATTGTTGGACGACATATCTGATCTACTGCTCATAGTTCACACATTTCAAGACCACAAGGGACCACTGTGTTCATTTAGTCTGATCTTCTGTATAGCACAGGTCACAGAAATGCCCCAATATACTATCTAGAGCAGATTTTTTAGAAAGACATCCACTCATTTTAAAAATTGCCAGTGATGGAGAATTCACCATGGCCCTTGCTAGGTTGTTCCAATGGTTAACGGTTAAGACCCTGTTAAAAATGTACACCTTATTTCTAGTGGGTGGTGCTGTAGAAGCAAAATTTAGTTTACTGGGAATAGTGTTAGGGTTCATGCACCCAGTGAAGTTAGAATGGAGCGGGGGCTAAGGTTGCGAAGGATATAGGGTATACTAGATCAACCACTACCTTGGGAGTGATTGGAGGAGAAAGGAGAAAGGAAAGGAGAGCACTAATATTGTTTGCAACAGCATTAGGTGTTCAGTGTGTTTCAGTGAAAGATAAGGTCTTTGTGCCAAGGAGCTTTAGACCATTGGCCAAGGTTTTCAAAAGTGGATTAGTGACTGTTTCTGGAAAAATCAGGTATCAAACAGAGCACCCAAACAAACCCCCTCTGATGTCAGGCCCCTTTAAGGTGTCTCAAACTGGGCACCCAAAATCACTAGTCCCTATGAAAATCCTGCCCATTATGAAAAGAGTAGACAAAAGAAGACCGTAGTCGACAAAAGGATAGGGATCTTGCCCGAAGGAGTGCACTTTTCTCCAGTGCGTAGTTAATGATGGTTGCACCACAGACTAGTCACTGCAGATATTAAGCTATGTATTCCCTAAACAGAGAATTGAACATTCCTGGAAATATGTAGAAGGGTTCATCTCAAAATATGGATTTTTCTGCATAATTTTCTTAAATAGAGAGACCACAAAGCAATCTAGCTTTCCATGACCATACCTTGATCTTCTTATCAGGAGTGCCAAATGTGAATGCCACTGTCCAAACAGATGGTTTCTAGATCCTAGCAATCCTTGAAAATTTCCCCCCTCTACTTTGTTTTTTATTTCAAGTAAACTGAAGAATTCCTGATATAGAATGATAATGGGGAAACTGATAGGAAGAGTCTGGAATGCATGCAGTACCTACCTATTGCAATTTGTGTACTTATAGTAGTTGTTAAGGTAAGGAAACCTAGAACGCACACTGGATTATTCACAGTCACTGAAACAAATAAGCCCTGGCATTCTGACAAGGGAGAGGAGACCAAGTGTGTCCAGAACTTCGCCATATATTAACTGAAAAGAATTATAAAAACATTGTTCTGTGCTAGTCTTAGGGCAAGCCAAGCCAAGCACTTTGAGAAAGCAAGAAAAAGTGGGAGTGGGGTGGGGAGAGAAGGAAATCAGACAAGTCCAAACCTGGGACCCTGGGCTGCTGGATGACTTCAGTTGGAAAAGGAAAAAAAATGCACCTCAAAGTTACAACTAGACATTCTGTGTAAAACAAACAGTATGATTACGTGGCATTACCACTCAGAATGTGGGTGTGCAGAAGAGTCGGGTTTGCTTACCAGTGGAGAGTTCTCGTACTACTTATAGCCTCTGGGGTTGGGTCTATGTGGCACTCCAGAAACACTGTGCTGTTCCGTTACAACGCTTGTCTTGGAATAATATCATTAAACATTTCTCAAAGGATGGAATACAGCCCACCACACTTAACTGTGTGCTAGTTAGCAGAGCTCAATTTCTGGGAAAGAGAAATAGGGTGATGAGCCTCATGAGTCTGGTGCAGAGCCCACTGGAAACCTTCAGCTAGATTTTTCTAGTCTAAATTTCAAAGCAGAATCGTCTGTGTCAGGGTAGAGCTATACTGGTTTGCTAAAGGGTAGGAATGACAGTAAAAGGCTTTGAAAAAGATATACTTGGGAAGGCCCATTCCCCACTGACTTTTCTGAACCATGTTGCAAATTCCTTACTCTCTTAATTCCCTTTTTCTCTATGGGATGGGGATTTAAATCCTCTCATCCTATTGCTTCCCAGGTTCCCTCACGTTTCTTTTGCTGTCCTGTTTTGCACAACTACTGTAAAATAAATCCCAGTACTGAGTGCAAAACTAATGAGAGATTTGAAAACAACTGCAAAATAAGTTATTCGTGCCCAAGGCAAACTGGGGTTCAATGGCAGGGAAGGACTGGAAATAAAATAACTGAAATGAGGAGTAGGGAAAGTGCAGTGGGCTGAGTTTTAGGCTTCATATTCCTGCAGCTGGACTTCAGCTGTCCACTCCACACCTTAGATCGGGGTCAGCAACCTTTCAGAAGTGGTGTGCCGAGTCTTCATTTATTCACTTTAATTTAAGGTTTCACGTGCCAGTAATACATTTTAACGTTTTTTAGAAGGTCTCTCTCTATAAGTCTATATATTATAGAACTATTGTGGTATGTAAAGTAAACAAGGTTTTCAAAATGTTTAAGAAGCTTAATTTAAAATTAAATTAAAATGCTGATCTTACGCTGCCGTCCCGCTCAGCCCGCTGCCAGCCTGGGGTTCCGTTCACCTAGGCCGGAAGCAGGCTGAGCGGGGCCGGCGGCCGGGACTCCGGCTGGCAGTCAGAACCCCAGACCGGCAGCAGGCTGAGCGGGGGCTGGCGGCCGGGACCCCAGACCAGCAGTGGGCTGAGCGGCTTAGCCCACTGCCAGTCGGGGTTCCGTCCACCGACTCCTGCCAGCCAGGGTCCCGGCTGCCGGCCCCGCTCAGCCTGCTGCCGGTCTGGGATCCCGGCCCTGCCCACACAGAGTAGATACCTACCTTCTCCTTGGTTCTAGCCCATTCTCTTCCTCTCTTTCTGCACTGAGCTGAGGGTGGGAGTGCACTGAGCACAGGACTGGGGGTGAAGGAGCAGGCTGGGGGTTGGGGTGTAGGGCAGGATTTTTAATGGCACGCTGCTGCCTGCCGGGGTCCTGGCCTGGGTTCGGAAGCGGGTGCTGAGCGGGGCCGGCAGCTGGGACCCGACAGGCAGCAGCGTGCCATTAAAAAAAAGTCTGCTGGCGTGCCGTCTTTGGCACACGTGCCATAGGTTGCCGACCCCTGCCTTAGATATACCCTTCCTTGACATCAGAAGAAAGGCTAGAATAGTGGCTGTGGACCATTGAGGGCCACATGGAGCTTCAAATTCCAGTCATTACACCAACGGTGGCATGCTGTTGGACACCAGAGGGGTCGTGGAGGAGAGAAGAACGAACAGGGAGGACAAGAAGGTTGTTAGTGTACAGGAATCCTAGCACAGAGGAAATTCCAGCCCACTGCCAGAGTATTTTAGGTTTATTTTAACAGGCACTTAGTTCTCTGCAACAAATAACCAGCAGGTTTACTATCCCAGGTCTTCAAGTCTGGAAGTAGGGGAAAATTGCTGATACTGAGGAGCCTCATTATACTTCATGCTGCAGTGCTTTTGAAGCTGGCATCAGTTTTCAAATTCAAGGGGTGATAGGCACTTTAATCTTCTAATCCAGAAGGATGAGAGCTGCTCAAAGCCCGATAAAACAGACTATACAGTCATCTGATTGGTAACGAAGTGCTGGCACAGCACAGGAGGTGCCCCTTCAAATTATTTGTAAAGTGGCCCTGAGTTATCATAGCACTTAGTGCTTCAGGAGAGTAACTTCCACTATCAAACAAGCTGAAGAATGGTATTGCCAAAGCTTTTCAATGGCTTCCTAGACTCAAGCATGAAGAACATTGAATAGCACTTACATCCTTCCTACAACGTGCATTAAAAAAAAAAAAAAAAGATGAATTTAGGAGAAACAAAAGGAGACAGTGCACAACACTACGACTTTGTAGCATGTGTTGACCGAGTCCAGAGATAAAAATTTGCTTTTATTTTTTGCTTTGAAGACATCCTGTGTGGGTTTAAATTCTTATCTTGTTTAGCCATTAGTAGACTCATCTTATTCCAGGTGGCAGCTCTGACTCCTCCGCTAAAACGGTGTTCCGTACAGTGCCATGTAGCTTGTTTTTAAGGCTCTAAATATTCAGATGAAGAGTAGGATACATTCACAGTCTTGAGGGGAAGGAATTTGGGGGGTCTGCAGAACTGGAGCTCTATTTTACTAATTTATAAAGATTCTAATGACTTGCAACTAGGTTTAGTTGGCAATAGGGTAACACGAAGCCTGCGTGAAACGCTGGAGAGAAGGGTGAGTCAGTGGGTGGCACTTAGACTCCATGTTCTCTACCACATTATGGTTAATGTGCAACCCCAAAAAGATCAGGGAAAGTCAAATGGATAAATAAATGCTCCAATACCCTTCTGCTTTCCCATATCCCCTACCTACAGCAGGTTGGTGGTAAGTTATTGGACTAAAGCGTTTTAATGTCAAATGCTGGGAGCCCACGTATCCTTATGAGGGACCTATGTATTATGTAGGTCACAGAACTCTCAGTTAAACTACTAAAATTTAAGTTTAGAAACAGAAGGCTTAAGATTTCAATTACAATCTGTCTGTATAATAGAACCTAAAAGACACTGGGAGAGCAACGAGAACCAACAGAACACTTTCTAAAGCTGTTCTTTATTCAGTGAGGAATTCAAGAGCACATGTACATAGAGTTAGATGTGTTACTGAAGTGGCTTTTAAGCAAAGTTGGAAAAAATCTAGCAGAATGACAGATCTTGACAGACGGAACTTCAAGTTTCAAAGTTTTGTTTATATAATCTGCATAATTGGCTCACAAATTGTGGTAAAGTTTTATGGTCACGCATCTACTATTCACACAGGCTTATGCCATTCAAAATGATTGGCTTTCCGAGAGGACACACGAGGTCGGGAGAGACTGTTAACAAGAAAACTTTAAGGTCACACAAACAGTTCAACACCTAGGAATCATGGCCAAGATAGGTTGCAAAGTGTTTCTTGAGGTGGTGGGAGGGAAAAGAGTTATGAAATCTCAGCTCTCATTCAGAATTTTTCCCCAGCCCTTCCAGCTGTGATGTTAGCTAGATCAAAAACAGCTGCAATAGTCAGGTACATGGACCAGGCAGCATATTGTGCTAACTTGGAGGAAGCAAAACCGGTCATAGGCTGGATAATGTGAGTAGTGTTTTAAATAAATATGCTTGATTGCTTACCACTATAGTCCTTGGAAAAGGAATAATCCTTTGGTTAGTTTTTAGGGAGTCAGGGATGTGAAGATACATAACTCAATAGTTAACTGGAGGAATCATTACAAAGAGAGGAGCTCCCTTCTCTCTGGGGCCAAGCACATGGTCTCCTCTACTATTTTCATCTACTGATTGCGTAGGGAGATCAAATCAAACCAGAATCTCTTCTATTGTAGGGCACAGCACACGTGTATTGGTCAGTTGTACAGCATCACAGACTGCACCTGTCACAGGGAGCGGGCGTCAGTGGCAATAGCTGTGTTCTTGATGGAACAAGTGATGCTCAGCAGGCATGACAGGCTGTTTAGAGACTGGTGGGGGGTTAGTGGGAAAATGAAACAGGGCTGATGTTATAGTGAGCCCAGTACATTCCTCACTAAATCAGGCATGACAAATACTCTGACCAAGATCTCAAATAGGATAGTAGCAGCAGAGCTGAAGAGGTCATCAACTCTTCCGGTGATTGAGAATAACCTGTGTGTGGACAGACACCTAATCTGAACAGCCAAGAACTTTATCAAATGCACTGACCTTGTTTTCCAGTCTTCCTCTGACTTGGACCGGTTTTTGCGGACAGCCCTTTGTTTCTCTTCTAGCCTTTTTTTCTCTTCACTCGCTAGATCTGAAAAGGAACAGAAGTTGAAAAAAAATCTTAGTTTCCTGATCACTTTTATTGAAGCCCCTGTTATAAAGACTCAACTTGTTTCCAACACTAATTTAGTCAGATCATGCCAGTTTTAAAAGCCTCCTTTAAGAGCAGACCCCGCAAAGCACAGAGGCAATATTAGGAGAAGCATTTCTGTTTTAGAAGTAAGGTCAACTAGAGGACAAGCTCTGCCAGTCAGATTGATTAATCAAAGATGGGTCTTGGTGTACACCCAAACTGTGGGTTGAGCCATGACCTAAGGAACCTGATAATTTGTTCCAGTTCTTGAGAAGAGGGGCTTTATGATTCCCTTCAGAAGAGAAAATGGTTACATTACTGGACTGAATTAAGATCTGGATTCAATCCCCACCTGTGTCACAAGTTTGTGTGATCTCTGTCAAGTTGCTTCATATTTGGATCTTCAAATGATCAGAGTTTAAAAGAGTTACCAAAGTGATTCTCCTGATTTACAGCCTCTCTAATTTCTCCAGCTCCACTGGCTTATCGCAGCACCCAGCATGTGGCAGTATGACTGCTGAGCAGAAACAGATACTACCACCACTACACAGCTTGCAGATATTGATAGATCACTGAATGTTAGTACATTCTGTAAATTAAGAATGCAATACTAAATACTTTGGGTAAATATGGATGCAATATAGTATGAGTCACTTCCACTAGCCACAGAATAATCCAATTTACAGGGAAAGGTAGAGACTGATCAGACAGGTCAAAGGAAGCAACTTGTCTACCGTGTATTTTTAAAAGCCTCAGAAGATCTCATTACTGATCTTTGAGAACTCCTCAGTACCACAGCATCACAATGCCCAGCTACTATATAATCCACAGATCTCGAAGTGCTTAAAGCAGGTGAAAAAGTGTTATCCTCATTTTACAGGTGCACAGATAGAGGCACAGAGGTCAAGTAACTTTCCCATGGTCACCCTCCAGGCCAGTGACACAGCTGGGAATAGAACCCAAGTCTTTAGTCCCCGAGTTCCATCCTCCAGGCCACGCTGCTTTCATACATATAAATGTTACAAATCAGAGTATCGAGCACCAAACCATGCTCCTCACTATACAATCAACAGTAAACACTGCACTGACACCATGGTGATAGGCATCTTAGACACTTCTAGATTAAGAGACACATGCAATTTGTTCTAGTTTCACTTAGACTTTCAGAGGAATTGTTTATTTCTTCCTAATGAAGTCTATTTTTTCCTCACCCTTTTGCTGTGAATAATTTTAAAGTGAGCATGCACTTCTTTTGAGGGGAGAGCTTAACTTCAGCAGTTTCAATCACATTACTGAAATTGGTATTTTGGATTAGTTGATGTAAAGAGACTATTTTATAGTGGAATAAAGGAAGACTTTTTACAGCGGCAAGTTCTAAACATCATGGCAAACTTCACAACTTTGCTATTGCCCTTCATAAAAGGTCCAATTAAAAAGCTTGACAAGGCAGCACTCTGTGCCTTCTATCTGGCCTCAGTCTCTTCACTCTGATAAATTTAATAAAAAAAATTAATGCTTATAATGAAAGAATGGGTAACATGCCTGGCATAAAGCTTATACATTTAAGCATATTTTCACCTCACCTCTACAAGGATATATTTCAAAGGCATGTTCCACCACCACCACCACCACCACAAAAGAAAGAAAAAAAAAAAGCAGCTTATCGGTAAAGATGGCTTTTTATTGTTTAAGGCAGTATCTGTAACCTTTCAGTTGGAGTTCCCACGAGACTTTCAACTTTGACAAGTTATTGTGTATTTTTATTTTTTAAAGTTACCTATTTCACCATTTTCCATCGCTCGGATATCTGGCCGTAACCGGCAGTCAGTTTTAGGAACAACACTCTCCATTTCTTTATCCAATTCATTCAAAGCCATAGCAAAGCTAGTGAAATTATACATCTGAAAGAGAGAAACAAAAATTAAAGGATTGTGTTCTGAAAGTTTTGGCTGCTAAGAGTCTTCACATATAAAAAGAACTTTTCAAAAATCAAAAGAGCACCGATACGTAGTAACATACAACCGTAGCCACTTTCTGATTGCTGAGGTATTATACAGTAGTAATGTGAAGATGCTAGCAGGGTGAAAATGTGCCAGATATAACTGGGTGAACCTTTATGCTCATGTCTAATTAGAATGAGATCTGACTAGCCAAATAGAGGAAGGGAGAAACAACCTCTTTGTCCTTATTCATCCTCCAGGGGCTTTCCTTACTGACTCTACTAAAGCAACCTACCCTTCTCCCTATATGCACCTACATGACCACCCTGCCCTATTTTCTTTTTCTGCTTCCAAATCTCTCTAGCTATACATCTACTCATCTGTCCTGCTCAGCTGTCTGTCCAGCTCACCCACCCATGTTATGTAGCCTTCCTCTGACTTATGGGTTCTTGTACTCCATGGTTTGTCTTACATAGCTTTTGCAGACTCTGCTCCTCTATGGACACCTCTGATGAAATGTCTCATGCACTGGCTGTCCTGCACTAAACCTGCCTCCCAAATGGATGGCAGTACTTAAGTGGCAACAGAGTGGGATAGTGAATTCTCCAGGCCACCGCTAAGTAGAGCAATTGCCTAATTCATCATAATCAATGATTCTGTGGAGAAGTTAAGCTAAGCTAGAAAGAAGCCATGCGTGCACGCTGGTCTGTCCATCTACAAGAGGAGGCCTACATATTCACTTCCACATAACATAGCTCATTACAGTTTGTGTTGGGAAAGTTCAAGATCATTGCAGCAAAAATTGATTTTACTGGAAAGAAGTTATTTTAATCACTGCATCATGAGCAAGGGAATTCAGTGACTAAGATGTTTACTGTACATTTTACAGTTTAACAACAAATTGTCAAAGCACTAAACATTTAACCAGAGCCCTGGCTAACCTGAACTGAATTTGGAGGTCTTGGAGCTATCCTCCAGAGTAAAATACTTCCAGGAACAACATGCACACTTTCAGAATCTGGCAAAGGCATCTCATCTGGTTCTTCAGAATTGCCCACCTATAAGCAGCACAGATACAAGAAAATTTAGCTGAGTCACAGGCTGTTTGTTTAAATAACCTTAAACACAAACCATAGAACAGTCCTACACAGTGAAATGAGACTAAAGACATAAAAAGGCATGAAACATGCCATCACAGAACACACATTCACTGCCCCAATACTTATTTTGCCTCCTAAGCTTACATCATCATTTTAACACCCACTGGCTTTTCTAGATGCATGTCAAGATTAGAAGAGCCATCAGCTCCTCAAAGAAATTAAAAACAAAAGCCATTCTATTTAGACAGTTCTGCAAATAGTTTTTTTTTTTTTTTTTTTTACATTTATTTATTCCTTCAGCGTGCAGCTACTGAGAAATAGATGCTTTCAAATCCATTTTGAAGTTACTATTTGTTTCTCAGCACCACAGAGAACACTCATGTTAGGGATTCCCCCCCCCCCCCCCATTTACAATATAAATCAATTTTGGTTTTATTTATGCTGAAAGTGCAGACCACCTTTTCTTTTTTCTCCTACTTTAAGGAAACATGCATCCTACAGTCTGCGTATGTGTAACTGCTGTATTATTGCTGTTCAGCAAGTGGGGTCTTCGGTTCCGTTGACATCATGATGTCAACAGTGAAAACATGAAACACATTAAACAAATGCTCTTCTGAGAATAGACTACCTAATCTAGAAGGCTGACTGTGAACTGTCAAGGTTGATGCACACTGGCTAGGATGACAGGCTGTACCATAGTTAACACATTTCTGGGAATACTGCTTAAGTTTCCATCCAAATTAGCTAGAGTAGTAGAGGGTAATGACAGGGGTGGACTGTTCTCCAACTGGTTAAAAAGGTGCTTTGGTCCAGCAGCATAGACAGAACTGAAACACGCATTAACCAGTGTCCTTAAATTATACTATAAACCTGAAGTCCCAAGCTGTTGGCAGGGTTTGGTAACAGCTCAGTCACAACAGGGCAAACAGCTTGGTCAGTCCCTATACTAGGCTAAACCATAACGTGTTATGCTGAGCTACTGGATGACAGTTTTTGTCCCAGCATGTTAGTTTATAGGTTAGTTCTAGATAAAATATGATTCCACCCCTGCATGGGAAAAGCTTTAGAGATCTTTGGAGATTGTTTAGTACAAATCTAAGCAGATAGATGAACACAATGAACACAGTTTCCAGTTATGCATAAGCACAGACTAAGCCCTGTTGTGAATGAACTTGGTTCTATGAGGGTTAGGCTAGGCAGTGTGGACAAGGCCATTTGCTGTATCTGCATTTCAGCACTCAGAGAAACTTAAGCTAGTGTATGGTTTTGAACCCTTCTGACATGACTTGGGTCCATCCATGCCACCAAGCCAAACTATTAAAACTTGGTTTAGTAATGAGATTATTGAAAACACCAGACCAAAATTTTTAAGATGGCTGCAAAGTAACCAGAATGTCATGCACAGTAGATTTACTCCCTTGGCTGCTGCCAATGCAGCTCTCAGTTGGATATTCCTGGGCTGTGCTAGCACACTGATTTCCAAAGAGTTGTTAATATCCCTTGCAGAACAGAATGACAAAGAAATTGAGGTAAAATGCTACCAGATCGAAAGAAAGAAGCCCTGCACGAATAACAAACTAATCCATAAACAAGGCACCAGACCTTTTATAAATTTTACTGTTCCATGGAAGCTTGTAAATAGTTGGTTGTGTGTTTCAGATTGTGTTTCAATATGTACATACACATTACCGAAGTTACAATGAAGAGTGACTACAAACTAGAAGCACATTTCAACTGTTCTCAGCAGTTCCCTGGACATCACCTCAATTGATGCATAGAACTGAACAGTGCAGTGTTTCTTAACCAGAGGTACACATACCCCTGAGGGCATGCAGAAGTCTTTCCAGAGGTACTCAACTCATCTGGCGGTTGCAAGATGGGTTTAGGAGGGTTGCAAGTGCAGGGCAGTAGCCCAGAGCCCCATGCCACAGGGGCTAAATTACATGCTTCAGCCCTAGGTGGCAGGGGTTAAGCTTTAGGCACACCACTCAGGGCTCTGGCTTCAGAGAAGGCTCACAAATGAAAAACAGGCTCAAGTATCACAGTATTTATATTCCAATCAATTTATTTTATAATTATATGGTAAAATGAGAAAAAGTCAGCAATTTGTCTGTAATAATGTGCTGTGACACTTTTGTATTTTTATGTCTGATTTTGTAAGCAAGTACACCTTACCCCAATATAATGCGGTCCGACATAATGCAAATTCGGATATAATGCAGTACAGCAGCGCTCCGAGGAGCAGGGCTGCTTTACTGCGTTATATCCGAATTCATATTACTGCAAGTGGTTCCTCTGCGCCCCCCCCTTACTTGTTGCGGCCCCGCTCCGCCCCAGCTCGCCTTCGCCTCCTCCCACGAGTGCACCGCAGCTCCGCTTCTCCTCCCACCCAGGCTTGCCGCGTCAATCAGCTCAAGCTCTTGCTCAGCTGATTGGCACGGCAAGCCTGGAAGGGAGGGAGAAGCAGAGCTGCAGTGTGCTCATGGGAGGAGGCGGAGCGGAGGTGAGTTGGGGGCTGCAGCAAGCGAGGGGGGGCACAGAGGAACTGCTCCCTGCCCCAGCTCACCTCCACTCTGCCTCCTCCCCTGAGCACGCTGCCGACGCTCTGCTTCTCCCACCCCCTCCCTTCTAGGCTTCCCACGCCAAACAGCTGATTGGTGCGGCAAGCCTGGAAGGGAGGGAGGGAGAAGTAGAGCTGCAGCGGCATGCTCAGGGGAGGGTGAGGAAGTGGAGATGAGCTGGGGCAGGGAGCGGTTCCTCTCCCTACCCTGATATAACGCAGTCTCACCTATAAGATGGTAAGATTTTTTGGTTCCCGAGGACCGCGTTATATTGGGGTAGAGGTGTAGTTAACTGAAGTGAAACTCTGGGTACATAAGACAAATCAGACTCCTGAAAGGGGTACAGTAGTCTGGATAGCTTGAAAACCACTGGAATAACATACCCGTCACTATTCTGTATATTAATGACATTAAAAACACTTTCCAGACTGTTAAAATACCACTCCAGCTTCACTCTTTAGGCTTCTAGGATTCCTAAATTCAGTAGTGTCCAGACTTCACCTATCTTACCTGAGGACTGCAACCAGCACACACAAGAAAGCTGACTGCAGCTGCCCCCATCTTTAATGCAGAGGTGCAGTCTGCAGCATGGAAGATCTCTTGAGTTTCAGGGGTCACAGCTGGTCACCCTGGTTTAATGGTGTTACAGCCTTAATATAATGAAGGAGCAGTATTCATTTCATTCAATCTGTCTGTGTGTTAATAGGATAAACATCTCTGCATATAGAGAGAGACCAGTCTAATGTCTCAACATCTTTTTGATTAAAAGGATAGCAAGTTTTTTCACAAAAAGATTTTATCCCTATACAATCAAAGGCTTTATGGGAAGGTCCAGGATAATCTGCTGATGAGACATTGGCCCCCAGCAGCACATCCAAGTAGGTCCCCTAAAGAAAAGGAAAGTGAATCTACACGATGGCAGTACTAAGAGCAGAAGTAGTAGGAAGCCATGAGATTTTGGAAACACTTGCTAGGTGAGGCTTCCCATGGGCTATATATTTTCATGGTACTGAAGCAAATCACTTGAGCATGAAGTGGTGAGACACATCTGAGTGTAACCCTTAAGTCACTTGGAAGCTCAGAGTGTGCTTGAAGCAACATCAACTCCTTGAAGCACCGGCACTGTGTCATCACCACTAGAAGGTGAAAAGTGGGTTGCCATGGAGTTTTTGAAACTAAAAGGAACTGAAATCCTTTGTGGTCCTTAAGAACCAAGGGGCTAGATCCGCAGTCAGACCTAGGCACAGCACCTACTTTTTAGGCACCTTGCCACTTGAAGGAACCCTCAGCCATGTACCCAGGCTCCCTATACAATGTATGGGGAGAACGAGATGCCTAAGCATGGGATTCACAGAAATCAGCAAGCTGTCTAAGCTAGCCAGTAAGAAATGCTGAGGGGAAGGGAGGGGAGGGGCCTAAACTGAAAGGTAGCCAGACACCCAGCTTTTGGCCCAAGGGAGGCACCTGTCTCTAGACAGGATTCACAGCCATCAAAGAAATGTAGACCCAGAAAGGATCTTGAGAAATCTTAAAGTCCAGACCCCTGCCCTGAGGCAGGACCAAGTAAACCTAGACCATCCCTGACAGGTGTTTGTCCAGCCTGTTCTTAACCTCCAGTGATGGAGGTTCCACAACCCCCCTTGGAAGCCTATTCCAGAGTTTAACTACCCTTATAGTTAGAAAGCGCTCCAGCTGAGGCCTAACCACTGCCGAGTAGAGCGGAAGAGTTACAGCCCGTATCTTGCACACAACACTCCCGTTCATACACCCTAGAATTATATTAGCTTTTTTCACAACTGCATTACATTGGTGACTCATTCAATTTGTGATCCACTGTAACACCCACCAATCCTTTTCAGCAGTACCACCACCTAGCCAGTTATTCCCCGTTTTGTATTTGTGCATTTGACTTTTCCTTCCTAAATGAAGTACTTTGCACTTGTCTTATTGAATTTCATCCTGTTGGTCTCAGACCAGTTCTCCAGTTTGTCAAGGTTATTTTGAATTTTAATCCTGTCCTCCAATGTGTTAGCAACCCATCCCAGCGTAGCTTCATCTGCAAGTTTTATAAGCACTCTCTCCATTGCATTATCCAAGTCATTAATGAATAGATTGACTAGTACCAAACCCACTCGTACAGTTAGGAGCCTAAGCAAAGTTAGTCCTGTTGCAAAAAACCAGCACATGAGAAAGAGACCCTATTTTAGCTAGTAGCCCAACGGTTAGGGAACTCACCTGGGACGTGGGAGACCTGTTTTCAAATCCCTGCTCTGACTGATTTGGGGAAGGACTGCAACCAAGATCTCCTTTCTCCTAGGAGTGCGCCCTATATGGTCACACTCTCTGGCCCAAAGAATATTCAATTTATACAAAACGGAACAGCTTCAACAGGAGAGACAGAATCCCACATCAGAATATCCCATAACTTGGTGATTTAGGCACTCACCTGGTGTGTGAAAGACTATAACGATCAGATGGTGAACCTTGTTATATTTATCTGCTCATTCCTCACTATGTTTTGTGTGGTTTAGGAGTGCTCCAAGCACACCTACTGGATTGGGCTATGCAGGCGAGAGAATGGGGGAAAGCCCAGTTCAAAAACCATGCCAAGTCTTAGACATGAGCTAGGGCACTGAACTGCTTGGCAGCATCAGGACTTAGTTGACTTTTTGAATGGCACTGGCAGAAACATAGGTGTCTAGGGGACTCTATTACTGGAAACTTCAGCACCTAGGGAATTTAGGCACCTAGAGAGTTAGGCACCTAGGCATCTCAGGGGCACCCAAGTGGCACCTTCCAGGATGCTATTTGTGCATGCTTTTTTTCAAAAAATAAAAAGAAAGACAATGCTTCTCTTAGAGTCCTGATAGCTAAGACACTGTCAGAAAAACATGTTTTCACTAGATTCTTTGTCTAGTTTCATTTGCCAATTTTCAAAGCAGTTGTAGTTTTAATTAACATTCTTCAGAAGATTTTGCATTTTAAGTTATTGTGCCAACTCCCAAGATCAGACAGACTGGATACCTGATCTGGATGTCAAAGAGTCTCTTCCAGTCAGAGAAGTGGAGGGAAAAAGACACTCAAAAGTTAGCTATAGAGAATGGAATAAAATTCTGACTAGCAGATTCAGTGAAATGGTGTATAAAATTCTCTTAATTAAATGGTGAAAAGGCAAAGTAGGCAAGTATATTTTACTAACTAAAAGCCCATGAGAAGCCAAAAGTAACCTGAAGCTTGAGCTTCGTACACAAAAGTACTTCATTCATAGTAATCTTCAATACTGCAAGGGAAAACAAACAAGTAGATGGATGATAACAAGTGTGCAGGGTATATTTTTCTTTTCTCCTCCTCCTCCCAGAGGCTCAGAGATGCAGCCTCAAAGAGAGGGTGGTAATCCCCTGAGCTTTAGAGCTCTCCTGTACAGCAATAATGTAAATCTACACAGGCACACTTGCCTTTAGAGTAGTGAGAATCTAACAGGGCAAAGGACTAAACCAAGCACCGTGATCTCCGGTGGCATGGAGGGGTTCTCAGATTTTTAGTAAAAATGTTTTCTCGTCATTTAAGATGAATGGTGGCAAGTATGTATAATTACTACAAGAACCTTCACGGTCATTGGTTTAAAAGAGCATGTTTCTATTGAAAGAACTGTTAAGGAGTAACATAATGGTTTACAGAAACACGAAGAGTAAGATTTCCTGGACAGTGCAGACTGTAAAAATCCTTGCAAAACCTTCAGAATATGACATTCCTCCAAGTTATGAAATCCTTCTGAATAGACCCTCATCTATCCTGCTTACAGGCCTGAAAAGCATCAGGTTGGAGTTTCCATACTAGATCAGACCTATGGTCCCTCTAGTCCCCTCTCCCACCTGGTTACTCCAGAGGAGGGTGAAAGAACCCAACAATAGGCAGATGGGGGAAATCTGCTCTCATGAAAGTTTCATGTTAATCCTTAATAATTGGGTATTGTCTTAAACCCTGAAGCACAAGGATTTTAACCCTTCCAAAACTGTTTGGATAATAGCCAGAATTATTATAATTAATCCATATAATATGTGTCCAAACCCTCTTTGAATCTTACTAAGAAAAAGTCAAACGAAAAAGTATAAAACAGCAACAAGCCTAAAGGCACCTTAGACTGCTAAGTGTTCTATTGTGCCTTTCAGACACCACCTCTTTACATGTCTAATACCTGTTTACTGTTTTTCTTCTCTTCTGTATTTTTCTTGTCATTTTTTTTGTAAGCTTCGAATGTAGCTGGGTCAACACTGTACAAGCACTCAGTCCATTTCCCATAGAGCGCACAAACTTTCTTTTTGCTGTAAAAAAAGGACTAATTTTAGGAAGAGCTTAAACAAGTTATGAAGTTAGTTTTAGTGTTTTCAGATTTTAATATTATGAGAAAGGATTCTAAGAACAGATTTAAGACTGAATCCCCATCTTACTGTACATTATAGTTACTAACAAGATGAACACACCCCCGCCATTGGCAAAGTATATTGTAACAGTATTTAATTCCAACAGTTCCCACATATATCTATGTTAGAAATTTAAGTAGCATTTTATTAAACAGTAGGTGTAACGAAGACAGGATTTTTACCTTTTGTCTTGAATGTAGCCTTCAACTTTGTGTAACTCCTTCCCAAAAAGCCCACATGGTTTGAAGTTTAATACACACTTCTCACCAGTTCTAAGGAAGAAACATTTAGCTCAAATTACTTTGCAATAATTTGTTTAAAAACGTAGTAAACTAACAAGTCATGTTCCAGCTTACTTGTGATTAGTTATTTCGACATTTCCATACTGCTCAATCCAAAGTTTACCCACAATAATATTATGCACACAGCAAGTAGGATTTGTCCAGGTGTAGGCTTCATCGTGTCTGAAAAAACAAATGGAAAAACAACTGCTGGCATAATCACACCTTTCAACAATATACCTGAGTGACTCTACAGCAAGTATCTGGCTCTGGAACTCTATTAGTTACTGGCAGCAAATCAAGGAAACAAGATGCACCAGCCATGCATGGTGTGGCAAAAACAGGAGACACTGCTTGATTTTGTTAACTGCTTAGCATGGCAGCTTCAGTGCATCTGCTACTGGCAAATCAATAGGACTCCTTACAGTAGTCAAGTTAAGCACGCATAAGTGTTTGCAGGATTAAGGCCTTAATTACCTGAAGCCTATACAATTCAGGGGTGCCAGTGAACTGCACAATTGTTTGGAATGGTGTTCAAGCCATTTTGGTCCCAGGATACAAGAGAGACAAGATAAGTAAGGTAATATCTTATTGGACCAATTTCCAATGGAAGGGACAAGCTTTTCAACTTCACAGAGCATTTCCTCAGGTCTGGAGAAGGCAACTGGAGTGTCCAAGGTAAATACAAAGCAGGACACACTGTTAAGCATAAGTGGTCAGACATGCTGTAGGAGACCTTTAAAAATGAGGTGGGCAATAAAGGTTAACAAGCAGTACGGTGTGTTATAAATTATTGTAAGGAGCCATAAAAGCAGGAAATCTGCAAACTGCATAAAAAAGACTGTCTGCTTTATCTATATGAAATAGTGGATATATTAAAAGTCATCTTACAGCACTGGAGACTAGTATATAAGCCTTTATTCTGCACAGCCTCAAAACTAAAGTCTAATATAGTAATCTGGCCAACTTACTCAAGAAGTTCCAGAGTTATAGTCCCTTTAGGTTCTGCTTCCACACTCTTGCCCCAGAACTTGAGTTTAGGATAGATTGAGCCATGGAACACAAAATCGTTATTTAAGCCTTCAGCGTAGAAAGCACTGATTGGTGGGTGATGACTAACTTGTTCTGAAAGGAGTCTAAACCCAAGATCATCTCTAAAAATAAAATAAAAATAAAGTTTTCAGGATCACTGTTCTCCGCAGTTCTCTGAAATGCAAATTTTGTGAGTTTCACTGATACAACTGGTACTATAGTGAAATAATTTCCTTTACCCATTCTGAAACAAAATTAAAGTTATAGCAATTATGTATGGATCTAGATATTTAAGCCACTGATTAGTTTAGAAACACTCACTGCAACACAGATCTCTCTGTGATGCTGCAAGACCCCAGAGGGCCCTGGTGCAAGATAAGTTAGGGGATCTCTTCCTGATTCTGAAATCCACTCCGTCCAGCTCCCACAACACCCCAATTCAGCTCTCCAACGCCTTTCTAACTTTCCCATAGCCCCAGTCCTGTCCTTCCATCCCACAGCTCCTGCCTAGTTTAAAATGAAGTTTCAGGAAGAGAGGGAGAAAGGAACTTCAAATGGAACTCCTAAACTAGTTATGCAAACTAGATCAAAAAGTTACAGGAATAGAAGAGATGTTTCTACTATGACCCCTAATACTAAAAAGTCCAAAAGTCAAGGAAGAATGTTTGCAACAGGGAATGTTTGTTCCCACCCTGAATACATGGTCTGGAAATTTTAAGGATCTGAATTAGAGGGAGAAAGCTTCTGAAGAATCAAGAGGTACTTTTAAATGGAAAAATAGATTAGCATCTCCAGCATATTATCCTCCCATGACCATTAGAGCAGCAGGTCAAGGAGCCTTTTGATATACTTTCTGTTCCTTGCACTGTACTAGGTGCTGGTACCTGGTGCTTCCCCTTGGGGTAGGGATTCAACACACACAAGGAGGGTCTGCTGGGATGCAAGTCACAGGAAAAGGGATCCCACATCCCTAACACTGCAGCTCAGACCCTCACCCCCAATTCTTCCTGTGCTGGCAGCTTTGTCTCCACTTCCCCCCACATCCATAGCCCCCACTTTGTGCTGCAGTGCCTAGGTTCACCCCACCACATCCCTGTGCCCTGCTGCTGCCACCTGTTTCCTCTTCCCTACCACAAGGTGTTCTGCTCCCACACCCCTGCTAGTCCCTACTGCCACTCTGCCAGCTCCCTCATCTTCATCCCTGAACCCCACCCCACTCCTCCTGGCTGCCTGTTCCCATCACCAGCCTCTCCCTCACCCACTCCCTTGGGCTCCTCCTCATCTGCACCCTACGTCCTGGCCCTGCATAAGTGCCTGAGTGCGGGTAGCTGTGCACCCTTGCAGCACAGTGCCTGCACCCCACATGACTCAGGCTCCTGCACAAGCTTGGGACAGGGGTATCAGCAGCCAGGCCCTCTGCAGTGCAGGGTGGGCAAGAGAACAGCACATTGGGCAGTGCCACCTGCATCAGTACTGCCACCAGCAGCAGCATCTGCTAGTGGTTGGGTCCCCATAACTTCCAGGGCTCTGGTGCGACTGTACCACTTGCTCCATTGTAGCAATCCCACGGTGTCTCTCTCGCTCTCGCCCACCAGACAAGTTCCACAGAAATACTAACAGGCTTAACTATTTTTAAATGACAAAATTTTGGACGACACATTGCAGCATCCGCATTATGTATCTGACTGATGAGACCCCAACGTAACGGGTCGGCAAGAGTGACCCAAAACAGAAGGGTCTTAGTTTATTTTTTAGTTCTTAATGAAAAACATCTGTTTGTATATATTACCTAAGTTTGTGTAACAGTTTAAAGGACATTTGCACAACAGACAAATTGCTTTTCAGGCAATGTGTGTTTACATGGTAAGTCTTTTTTTTAGTATAGATCTGAAACCTAAGTTTATACATTAAAAAACTGATATTTTTCTGATCACTTAGATTATATTAAGGCTGCTTTCAAGTAAAAAAGACACTTTAACTTGCCTGTAAAAATTGCTCTGGGTTGAAAAGTTGTGAGACTCCCATAAAGAGTAAGTAACAGAAATGCTGACAACCTGCACTGTGAACACTTGTAACAGTTGCTCCTAAAATGCAGCCCATTTCAAACACAAAGCAATTCTCAAGCCATACAACGTGTTTACATAAACCCACAAATTCCATAACACACACTTTGGTCTTAAATGCAGTTTCTTTGTTACCTGACTAATTCGTACGTCTCTCCAAGAAGTGGGTTGAACGGTTTTCCTGTACGTTCCCACTGTGAGGCAACAGCAGACACAGCAAATGCAGCTACACACTGTTCAACAGAATATTAACATATATCATTCACCTTTTGGAGTTCCCTTTGACACTTCTACTTTAAACATAAAATTCTTCTATTGCACTTCATCTTTCTCTGTTAAATTTATTCTGTCTTTGGCATAAAAATTGCCTCCCAGATGGGCCTGGCAAGTTTTGGAAAGAGTACAACAGACCATAATAGTTTTGCAAAAAGCTCAGAAATATTAAAGCCTTTAAAAATTGAACACACATTGAGTTAACTGAACAGCCCTAGCTAACAGAACTAGTAAAGCAGTTCCATGTGCACCAGATTACAGCATCTCTCCTCTCCAACAGAAGGTTTAACAGGCAGCAGATTTAAAACAAAATTATGTAACTTCTTCACACAATGCACAGTCAGCCTTTAGAACCCATTGCTGGTGGATGTTGTGAAGGCAAAAAGTACAACAGGGTTCAAAAAGAGAAACAGCCAAGATGGTCAGGGATGAAACCCCATGCTTAAACTTCTGACTGCAGAAGCTGGGACTGGATGACAGGAGATGGATCACTCAGAATTGCCATTCTGTTCACTGCCTCTGAAGCATGTGGCACTGGCCACTGTTAGAGACAGGACACGGGCTAGATGGATCATTGATCTGACCCCGTATGGCCGTTCTTATATTCTTAGCTGAAAGAATTTGTACCACAGTCCAACCTGTTCAAACAGACCACCACAAGCATTTTAAGACACTACTACAAGTAAAGTACCTGCATCCTCTCAACTGTGCCAGAAAGTGAACTGGCCTGGTGGATGAGGTATGTATGTTCCATATATTCTGTAAGTCGCTGTAGGAAGCTCAGCGGCTCATTGAAAATAACTGGCATAGTGATCTTGGACAGCTCCTGACACAGGATAGAAATTTGTGTTAAAACTGAAGAGAATAAACACAATGAACTAAGTAACAAGAATTTAATTGGCTTATTAGAGAGATAAGTCACGCTAGCCGAGTGGCAGTGCAACATCCCTTGACCTGGCCAACAACTTCTGAAAGAAAGAAAGAGACCCACATCTCTCAAGCTAAGCCTCTCCCTTGCATTGGTGAAGATGGCTAAAGAGAGAAGTGTATCTAAGTCCCTAATGGGGAGGAGGATCAGGAAGATGGTGGGCATAGAAGAGAGGGGATTTTCAGGACTTCAAAGTCTTTCAAAAGAGACCACCAAGATTCAGAAACACTATTTTTAGAAAAGGCACAGGCCATCTGATTAGTGAAACAGGCAACTTTGGGGGGAGGGGGATGGCGGGCGTGAGAAGCAATAGGAGTAAGCTTCTGAAATAAACCATACTTGATCTATCAAATATCTCCAGGTTAAAAAGGCTAATAAGGTATGGTGTGTAATATGAATAAGTTATGTAAAGCCTTGAAAGAAAACTATACATTCTTGCCTTAAAAACTGACCAACCTAATGAATCTGGAATATTTAATCTCCAGTTCAGACAATATTTATTTTACATCATTTGTTACATCTGTTGGGCAGACTGGTATGATTAGATACTCCATCAAACTACAAAACTCCACTAGAGGGTTAAAAAGTTAAGGGATTTATTTAACTTTGCTTTAATGCAATAGCACTGTAGAACAACAATCTAAGACTCATTCTTCATACAATTCTGAGAGGATGCTGTCAAGTTTCAGCAAGAAGAAAGGAGTTTACTTTTACTAATGGATCTGTTTAATGGTTGTGCTAGATAGTCTTCATGTTAGCTGCCAACAGGTTTTATATTAATTAACCCATGCAAATTAACATCTGAAGGTTTTTGTTTTTAAGTCAGACTCATAGATATTAAGGTCAGAAGGGACCATTATGATCATCTAGTCTGACCTCCTGCACAATGCAGGCCACAGAATCTCACTAACCCACTCCTGCCACTTTACAGAGCTGAAACTTGTAGCGCTCAGGGGGGTGTTTTTTCACACCCCTGAGCAAGCTGTAAAGTGGCAGTGTAGACAAGGCCTAAGAAATGACTAACCTTCAACTCCCCCAAAAAAGAGAAAAAACCATGTTTTGAGGCAGCTAGCATGAAAATGAATATAACCTAAAAATTTAGTTTAAATTTGGGCCCAAATGAATCAGGAATATCTTCCAAGTTCTAATGATTTATTTCTAAACTAGTCAACCTTTTAAAAAATTTAAATTAAATCATTAATTTATAAACATACAACAATATTTTGCTCAATTGCTACAAAAGTAAACTTAACATCCAAGTTAAAACCCCTCTCTCTCCAAGGTGGTATTCTAGATAAGACTTAGTAGTAAACAAAGTTTCACAAGTAAGAGTGGGCCTCATTAAGTATGGAAATAAGAAATTGGCAAAGAGTATTTAAGTCTAATAAAAATAGAAAGAATAGAGTAAAAAAAGTCAGAAGACCTATACTTTGACAGATTTAAATATAAACCTTTAGTGTTGTAACATTTTAGTACATGGTCATTTATTCCCCAAATGCAGTTTTTCCTGCTCTTCAATTTCCTCTGAACCTCATTCACCACTTATTTCCAATATGGTGTTCCTACCCTTTGGGAAACACAGAATAGGGAGAAATCTGCCTATCCATGACCAGCACAAACAGATGTCTCAAAGATCTTTGTCAGCCATTTGCCAGAGCAGAGTTTAAGCCTAAAAAAGCGCTGGCTTCATTTTAACTGGTTCCTTCTTCCAGATTACACAGAAGCCTTTTCAGGTGTCTTTCTGTGAACAGCACAGAGGAGCTACGTTGCAGAGCAAGCTAGACCTGCTGCCAACAGCCGTTTGTGTAGCTTTAAGGTTGCACTCTTATCTGATCAGAATCATTGTGCTTCCTAAGTTGAAACGCTTCAGTGAAAGTCCATGTGCTCTGGAGTTCAAAACAACATTCCTGAGCAATCTTATCTCCTGTATGGACTTTCAGTAGGTTTCTTACATATTGTGTCTGTTTTCTGATTGCAGTGGAAGGGGAACAAGTTTTTGAAGTTATTGTAATTCCGATAAACAGGAAAAACTTACTCTCAGAAAGTGCTTTCACCTTGTGGCTATGCAGATTCTCTTAGTAAGGCAACTGTGTAACTTTCAGTTTGGCACATTGCACTTTAGAGAGTGAAACCTAATCACTGTGGCCAAGATGAACCTGCCTACATGGTGGGGTTTCATAATGGAAAGAAAAGAAGCCTTCCCAATTAACCATTAACTAGGAGTGGGCTTAAAATTTATAGATAAGGCCAGAAGGGACCACTGATCCTCTAGTCTGACTTCTTGTATAACAGAGGCCAAAGAACTTTTCTGAATGTATATTAAATATTTGTGACTTGGGGCTTGTCTTCACTATGGGGGTAAGTCGACCTCAGTTACGCTACTCCAGGTAAGCGAATAACATAGCTGGAGTCAACGTAGCTTAGGTCGACTTACCCCAATGTCTTCACTGTGCTGTGTTAATGGGAGACACTCTCCCGTCGACTTACCTTACTCTTCTCTGGGAGCTGGAGTTGACTGGAGAGCACTCTCCCATCAGTTTAGTGGGTTTTCATTACACCCACTAAATTGACACCCACTGCATTGATTGCAGCAGCGTCGATCTCCCCAGTAGTGAAGACAAGCCTTAGTTCTAGTCTACATTTATCAAGCTTCAATTTCCAACCACGGGATTGTGTTATACCTTTATCTACGAGAATGATCCTGGCTGACCCGTCACAGAGCTTCCCAGATTTGATTAAACAGACCTAGTCACTAACCCATCTGAAGTACTGTGGTGAAACTGGAAGGTTTTCTACTACAAGTATAAAAGGAGACTGGGGAGAGCTCTGGATGGTACAGGGTCCTCAGAGGACTAATAAGAGAAAATGCCTTTGCTCTATTGAATAAATTGGCTCTTGGAGTCACCCTTGGTCTTTCTGGTTGTGAGCTTCTCATTTCACATTTTGGTCCTCTTTAGAGATAGCCACCACAACTTATCACTAATTTCTGTATCACAACTTATATATTTTACCTACCATTCCAATACATTTTCTTAAGATACTCCAAATACTAAAATCATTCCTGGAAAACATTGGAGATGGCAAGCTTGTTCTAGAGGGGGGGAAAAAAGCAAACCACATTTATTTTATTAATCTTTTATCAAAATAATCTCAGTTGTGAACAAGGCTGCAGAATGTATTAATACTGTTCTAGTTTTTAGGCGTTCAGAACTGACTTATTGATAAAACAGGCCTACACAAGTTCTTTATGTTACGATAACAATTTTTTAATGAAAGCTCCCAAAAGTTAGGTGACTTTCAATCAGTGTCCCTAGAGGACACACGCAACATGACAAATACCCTAAACCTTAGTTTTAGTCAAAGAAAATTGTTTCTCTCTAAAGAAAGCAATAGTTCAAACAAATCTATCAAATGCTGGTGTTAAAGGAGTGGAAAGAATTTTGTACATCAGTTTTCAGAAGAGTGCTTAAACATGGTGCTGTCACCATGCTGGTAAAATCTGCCTCTACTTTGAAAATGTATATTCATGAAAGAAGCTGAAGATAATCCAGTTATATGTGAACAGGTTTCAGTTTTGTAGTGTTATTAGCAAAAAGACTAATTAAAAAGTTATATTTAGCCAATAAATGACATTTATTATCTGGACTGGAAAACAGTCACGGATAGAACAGAAAAGTAATGGAACAGATGAATGTACAACTTTCCTTAGACAGACAGGGCTAACATACATGATTAAGCAAGGTTTATATGTAGTTTTAGACCAAATGGCTTTAGCATGGTTTGGTGCTTGGTGGGTCACGTGGGCTTAACCTAGAGCTTCACAGGGGCGAAAGCCTAGTTCTTTAAGCTGCTAAGACCACATCAACAATGGCCAGCTAAACATGAAAGTTAAGCACAGTTTTATGTCCTATGTAAAAGGGACTTTAGTCCAGATAATCCCAATCAGAAGCCTGGTACCATGAAACAATTACCCATACCAGGAAGATAAATCAGAAATCTTATCCAAGGCACTCTCAAACCACATAGTGCTAACACCAACACAACATTTCACTCTACAGTCTCTCTTAAGTTGCAAATTTATGTTAACTTTGGCCAAATAGTCAAGCACGTGCCATGCTCCTTTCCCCCAAATTAATGAATTAAGTGTTTTCAGAAATCTTTAGTGCAGCAATTTTTTTGTTCTTTGGTAGAGGTTTAAGTGAATCATCTTCCTTTGCAATAGCAAAAGCATTAATTTCTATGAAACTTCATTCGTTGGGTCACTTACCTCTCTCTTTTGCATGCATCTTTCACTGACACTTCCATAACAGAAAAGCCATACAAGGGCTGATACTTTAAATTTCAAAATGTGAAATACTGTTCTCAAAACCAGTAGCTATACATGCATGAAAAGATATTGAACAAAGTCTGGCTTAAAGCAAAGAAATGCCCAGTCTTTTACAAATATATTGCCTCCTACAGTATATAGGAATCTGTGGAAAACAACTTAAGTTCTGTACTAATTTTCCACAACTATCCAACAACATATATTCACCTTTTGAAGTGTGGGAGTTTAGTGAAAGAGGAAATTGGTAACTAATGGAAAGCTCCTTTTGGATCAAACATGAAAGGAATCACAGATCCTTATATTTTAATAGATCTGCTATTCTAAACTTCAGTAATCTGAAATGAAGTGAACTGGTCGTCCTGAAGACTAAGTGTAAACATTTCCTTTGTTGATGCTTTTATGTGCGTATCCAGAAGAGGACAGTGTCCACCACGTAGTTAAATTTGATTTGTAGTATTTAATTAAAGAATAGACTGGAACTGAGGCAATTTGTGAAGTGTACGTACTATTTAGCAATGAGCACTTCTGCACAGAAAGCTATGAATATATTTTTCTAGCTTGCCGTTTTATATAGGAGGATGGGTTTAAGAGAGGCTGGCTGCTAGCAACATATAATCAGCAAGGGATTGTTTTTCAATAAAAGTACCCAAATGTTCCTCTCAAACACACCCTCGTATATAAATCACCAAGCTAGAAAAAAATTATCATTCCTGTGTGTGAAAGTAATCTTTCATGGATTAAGCCTATTTCCTTCATTGCTTATAATTACATCAGCTAAATTTGAAAGTGATGTCTGTTGTTTTCTCCATAATGTGCTCATATTTATTTTGTTGCTGCAATACCAATTTTGAATGGATCAAAATGTTCTTTCAGGGGTTAAAAATTAGAGACCTAGAGATATAGAAAATTAAAGATAGTCAAATATTAGGCCTAACCATATTGACAGTGTCCCAGTGAATAAGAGAAGGGTTGTAAACTAGAAGTTTACCTTCAGTATCTCTAAGCAGATTTCCTTTCAGAAGTCATTTATAGAAGGCAACCAGATTAAGAAAGTTTCAGAAAGCTAACTTTAGCTTTGCATAATGAAAATATTTGTTCTACTGTAAAGAATAACTAGCAACGATAGTGGCATGATTTTAAAGGGTTGCTCCTCAAAAAAAAATCACTTCTGTCTGAAAAGCATTACTAGTAGGTAAAACAAAAGATTAATATTGTAGTTACAGTAAATTTATTTTTTTAATCTTGTTTACTTTATGCATTTGACATTGTTAGAGTTCATCTCCCCATATACAAACTTTCTCATGTGTGTGTGTGAGAAAGACCCATGAAGAAAAAAGAAAACATTTTTAATCATGAGGAAAAAACAACAAAAAAACAACAACAAGTCAGGGAAGCTCAGTGGCAGCTGTAACAAGCTACTTTTCAAACCCCCCCCCCCCCTTTTTTAAATTGGCTTGATTTCAAACTGTCCCTTTAAATTTAAGTGACAGATTAGACTATGAACATTTCCAGACTAGTCATATTTCGGTACCATTCTTTTTGCTGTTTTTCAATCTTCTGGGTTGACATAAGTGAAAAAGGCTTTGAACACGTTTTAGCTTGAAGAAGTCCACCTCATAGATCAAACTGGCACCACACCTCATTAAATTCCCAATTCTAATTATTGAGCAGTGTCCTGTGCTCTATATCAGAATTAGTTATATCACCCATATGCAGATCAGATGGATGCAATGTCACTGAGCAGCATCATATAGCAAATTAGCAGCACATTCAACGTTATCTTTGGTTTCAGAGTAGCAGCCGTGTTAGTCTGTATTCGCAAAAAGAAAAGGAGTACTTGTGGCACCTTAGAGACTAACAAATTTATTTGAGCATAAGCTTTCGTGAGCTACAGCTCACTTCATCGGATGCATTCTGATGTTATCTTTGATATTTTCAAGTTACATGCTATCACCTTTCTAGTAGGAGTCAATGACAATGAGAATTTCAACAGCTGGAGCACAACACTCAAGTGTTTCCCAACAATTACTCCTTGATACAATCAGGTTATTCATATTAACAAAAGTGATCATAGCAAGGAATATTCCTCATACCAACTAGCTTTGTTTTTCCATTTCCTTGGCTCACCATATTTATTCGTATCGCTCTAAAACTGAAATAAAGGCAGATGAGGGCCCAGAATGCTTTTGACAGCAAACATTGGAGAATGGGCTGGTAAAAATGTTAGCAAGCTGGATATGCAACATTTGTTCAAGGATCTCCAGCAAGACTTAAGTTGAAAGGCAAAACAAAGCAAGCAAGAGTTAAAATACTGTATTAAAAAAAAATCTAGGCCATTGAGATACACTAGTCTGAACAGTGTCCAACGTAAAGGAAATCAAATCAGTAACAGTGCCAGCAGTTACGTCAAACTACGAAGATGAATCTGTTTACTCTTTTTAGAGCCCAATTCAGGAGTTCTCCTCTTGCATATTTAAAGAGAAGTGAAGCTAACAGAGGTTATTAGGTGCGACATATATCTCCCCAAAACATTCTAAGCTTTGTGTGTTAGTTTGATGATCACCATCTAAGTTTTTGCACTTTGAGGACAGACTGCATCTAAAGGATATATTCTAAAATAAGCATCCAAGTAGTCTGCATCTAAACAACATTTTGTAAAAAAGTGTGCCTACTGGTCCAGTTACATAACATGAGCAGAACTGCAGTTCAGTTGTGGTGTAATTATGTCACTCAGCTAAACGCATTAGCATTGACCAAGAATCCAAAGACAGATCAAAACACTGAACAACTTCTTCCACCATGGAAAGTTCTCTTCGAGGCAAAGTTTAGATTTGCAGTGCTCTGCGGGGGAACCTATTTGCAGACACCAAATCCCAAAGCGTTGCCAAGGTGCCAGGTAAAGAGCTGACGTTACTATGCAATATACAAGATATATTCACTATCTGAGCCTTTCTTCAAGCAATGTGCCACAGCAAATTAGAAATTGTTACAAAAATGGTTACAGCTAAACCAGTTTTATGAAGAGCACTAAACATTAAAGGATACAGGGCAAGACATGCAGCTAAGGGATGGAAAGGGAGCCTAGTGATCAAAAAGTTTAATGAGACACATTTGTAGGTGGAAAGTGGAGTAGTGTCAGGGGACTGAAGAATGAATAATGGAGCTTAGAGGTTCTAGTCACCTCTTGTTTACAATTCTGACAATATAATTTTATAACAAAACTTGTGGAAACTAGCCAAGCTATTGTTTCCTATACTTTGAGAAAACTGGCTTTCGTTTAAACTTTTCCAGTGGATTGTATTTATATACTGTAGCAAACAAATGCAGCTGTCATTTTTACAGAGGGTCTTAATGGTCCTCTCCCTCCCATCCCAATTTCTCAGGCAACAAAGGGGGGATTACAAGTCTCCATTCTGAAACATCCACTTTCACCGAACATTTTCCTCCCTCCCTCCAGCTGCTACTACAGGACTTTCAGGTGACAGGTGAAGGCACAGAGAAGAGATCACCAATAATAAACAAAAAGTAGTATCATTAAGGGGTCTTAAAGGAACAACACAGTCCGTCAGCATCTTTGCCTGACCCTAGTACTCAACACTCCTTGTCTTTGCTTGGTTTGGGAGGCGCTGATGTTCAGAGGTGGAACCTGACATCAAGTCTCCCACATTACCATGCACTGCAATGGCCCCGGAGATTTAGTTGTGAAATGCAGATGTCAAGTAACTAAGGTACCTCTTAATGCACTTGAGCGAAAATGCTATTTTAATGCCTGCCTTAAGAAGTATTATCCCATCTGTTAGTAATTGTGACCTTGCTTATTTCCAAAGGGCCAGTTATAGATCGGTACTTTAAAAACATGTCAATGTTGGGACTGAACTGTAATGTACACGTTAAATTGCCTCTGCACTGAAACTTGAGAATAGTGGTATCTATTACATCTCATTAACTCTGGCCCTATTGTCCTCCTTTACCGGCAGAGACATGAACAAACAAAAATGGATTAATTGGACCGCATAAAATGAACCTACGCAATGTACATAAGTTTTAAAATAAAACCGCTGTGTTTAGACTTCAGTTTATTGTGATGTCAAGTTAGCAATATTGCGATTCAGTCTTAATACAAGTAGGGAGATCAAGTGACTGGAAACTAAAAAAAGCAACAGGATGCACAAATCATTAAAAATACATGATGAAATAAGAGCTAGCATCGATTTCAACAAGACTTTTTAAAATGAGTTAAAACATGTCCATTTTAAAGCATTTGCTATCTATATATATAAAAAAATGTATACCCTTGCTTACTAGTTAAAATGGAATGGTATATAATAGTTTACTTCAAAATGGTGATAGTCTGTTAATGTAGGAGAAAGGATTCCTTATTAAAAGCACAGAGCAACTATCTGCTTTTCTTTTATCATACCGCAGGGAAAAATATCTACAATTATCTTTCACAGGAGTCTCATGGTTTTTGCCTACATGGCAATAAAGTTTACAGTATATCTTTAAAAAGAATAGGCAACATCCTACCTGTGTTTTTTGATGCCGTTAGACAGAGACTCTCCACCACCACCACAGACCTTTCCACCTCCACTACAGACCTTTTCTTCGGACATGCTGGAGGTTATTGTATTGTTGGACTCCACGCTGTCCTCTGAGTACGTTGTTACTGTTTCAAATCCACTTAATGATTTTTCAGATTCTGAATCTGCAAGAGAGCAGGTGCATGTTAATGAATATAAACTTCAATGGTAGACTTCACAGACTAACAGAGACCTTCTACCTCATACAAAACTCTGAAACCTAAGTAGGTTACTTTGTTCTGATGACAGCATCCGTCTGGTAACTACTAGTACCTCAAGACTGCTGATACGCCATACCTAGAAATGGATTAAAGGATCCTGGGTCTTTTGAGATGGGGCGGGGGGGGAAGAGAGAAAAAGGGGAGAGAAGAAGATAGTGGGACTGCATGGAGAGGTAGATACGCTGGAGGGTAGGGATAAGATACAGAGGGACCTAGAAAAATTGGAGGATTGGGCCAAAAGAAATCTGATGAGGTTCAGCAAGGACAAGTGCAGAGTCCTGCACTTAGGATGGAAGAATCCAATGCACCGCTACAGACTAGGGACCGAATGGCTCGGCAGCAGTTCTGCAGAAAAGGACCTAGGGGTTACAGTGGACGAAAAGCTGGATATGAGTCAACAGTGTGCCCTTGTTGCCAAGAAGGCCAATGGCATTTTGGGATGTATAAGTACGGGAATTGCCAGCAGATCGAGGGACGTGATCGTTCCCCTCTATTCGATACTGGTGAGGCCTCACCTGGAGTACTGTGTCCAGTTTTGGGCCCCACACTACAAGAAGGATGTGGAAAAATTGGAAAGAGTCCAGCGGAGGGCAACAAAAATGATTAGGGGACTGGAACACATGAGTTATGAGGAGAGGCTGAGGGAACTGGGGATGTTTAGTCTACGGAAGAGAAGAATAAGGGGGGATTTGATAGCTGCTTTCAACTAGCTGAAAGGGGGTTCCAAAGAGGATGGCTCTAGACTTCTCAGTGGTAGCAGATGACAGAACAAGGAATAATGGTCTCAAGTTGCAGTGGGGGAGATTTAGGTTGGATATTAGGAAAAACTTTTTCACTAGGAGGGTGGTGAAACACTGGAATGCGTTACCTAGGGAGATGGTGGAATCTCCTTACTTAGAAGTTTTTAAGCTCAGACTTGACAAAGCCCTGGCTGGGATGATTTAGTTGGGGATTGGTCCTGCTTTGAGCATGGGGTTGGACTAGATGACCTCCGGAGGTCCCTTCCAACCCTGATATTCTAGGATTCTATGATTCTAACGCACACGCACACGAAGTATGTCAGTTTTTACTTAAAGTTAATCCATTTTAGGTCTTATTTAAAACTCAGCGCCAGTGTCACATTAAAACTACTGGCTCAGCCAACCAGAAACTAGTGCTAGTTAATGAAGTCGGTATTTCAGAATTTCATTTTAAATTAACAATTTCTTGTTCTTCCCCTACTCAGATTGCACATGAAGTACGTGTTAAATGTATTTGTTCTAACTTGTATGAGGTGAATTGAAAAACACTATTTCTTTTGTTTATCATTTTACAGTGCAAATATTTGTTATCAAAAATAATCTACACCAATTTCAGTTACATATATGAAAATGTAGAAAAACATCCAAAATACTTAATACATTTCAACTGGTATCCTATTGTTTAACAGTGCAATTAAAACCGCAATTAATCGTGATTAATTTTTTTCAGTTAATCGCGTGAGTTAACTGCAATTAATCGACAGCCTACTTTTTTTTTTTGGCAACTGCGTTACACTGTTGACTCATATTCAGCTTGCGATCCACTAGGACCCCCAGAGCCCTTTCCGCAGGACTCCTTCCCAGGCGGTCACTTCCCACTTCGTATGTGCGCAACTCATTGTTCCTTCCTACGTGGAGTACTTTGCATTTGTCCTTATGGAATTTCATCCTGTTTACTTCAGACCGTTTCTCCAGTTTGTCCAGATCATTTTTAATTTCAGTCCTATCCTCCAAAGCACTTGCAGCCCCTCCCAGCTTGGTATCATCCACAAGCTTTATAAGTGTACTCTCTCTGCCATTATCTAAATCATTGATTAAGACACTGAACAGAACCAGACCAAGAACTGATCCCTGAGGGTCTCCACTCGATATACCCTTCCAGCTTGACTGCAAACCACTGATGACTACTCTCTGGGAATGGTTTTCCCAACCAGTTATGCACCCCATCTTACGGTAGCTCTATCTAGGTTGTATTTCCCTAGTTTGTTTATGAAACGGTCATGTGAGACAGTCTCAAAACACTTACTAAAGTCAAGATATACTATAACTACCGCATCCCCCCTATCCACAAGGCTTGTTACCCTCTCAAAGAAAGCTATTTGGTTCGTTTGACACTATTTGTTCTTAACGAATCTGTGCTGTTACTTATCACATTATATTATAGGTGTTTGCAAATTGATCGCTTAATTATTTGTTCCATTATCTTTCCAGATACTGAAGTGAAGCTAACTGGCCTAATTCCTCGGGTTGTCCTTATTTCCCTTTTTACAGCTGGGCAAATATAGTCCATTTTGCAGTCCTCTGGCATCTCTCCCATCTTCCATGACTTTTCGAAGATGGTCGATAATTGCTCAGATACCTCCTCAGTCAGCTCCTTGAATATTCTGGGGATGTACTTCATCAGGCCCTGGTGACTTGAAGACATCTAACTTCTCTAAGTAATTTTTAAACTTGTTCTTTCCCTATTTTAGCCTCTGCTGTTACCTCATTTTCACCGGCTTTCACTGTGTTAGACGTCCAATTTCTACTAACCTTTTTGATGAACACGGAAACAAAAAAAGTCATTTGACGCTTCTGCCAGTTCCACGTTTTCTGTAATTGTCCCCCCCATTAAGTAATGGGCCTAACCTGTCCTTGGACTTCCTCTTGTATTTATAGAATGTTTTCTTGTTACCCTTTATATCTCTAGCTAGTTTGATCTTGTTTTGTGCCTTGGCTTTTCTAATTTTGCCCCTACATACATGTAGTATATTTGTTTATATTCATCCTTTGTAATTTGATCTAGTTTCCATTTTTTGTAGGACTCTTTTTTGAGTTTCAGATCATTGAAGATCTCCTGGTTAAGCCAGATTGGTCTTTGCCATACTTCTTACCTTTCCTATGCAGTGGGATAGTTTGCTCGTGACCTTAATAATCTCTCTTTGAAAAAGTGCCAGCTCTCTTGAACTGTTTTTTCCCTTAGACTGGATTCCCATGGTATCTTGCTTATCAACTCCTTGAGTTTGCTAAAGTCTGCCTTCTTGAAACCTGTTATCTTTATTGTGCTGTTTTCCATTACCACCATTCCTTAGAATCATGAACTCTACCATTTCATGATCACTTTCATCTAAGCTACCTTCCACTTTCAAATTCTCAACTGGTTTCTCCCCATTTGTCAAAACCAAATCTAGAACAGCTTTCTCCACCTTCTGAAAGAAAAAATGGTTTCCAAACACATTCCACTATACAATACACTTGTGATATACCATAAGACCCCAGAGAGGAAAAGGAAGAGGTAGACTTGCTTATTGTATGTACATAGTTTGTACTGTTGGTCACTTACAAGGCTATCTTAACCTTTGACCCCTCTCTGGTCTGAATACAGCCCCTCAGATACTAGGGTCTCATGCCCTTACCTTGTCTAGGATGCAATCTTGTGATTCTCCCACGGGGGGCTGTAGCACAGGGCACAATCTATCAGCCAGGATTATTCTGTAGGCTTAACTAGGTTTGGAACCTGTGACCAGTGATAAACAGTGACCAGATAGACTTCTTCAAACAAAGTATTGTCTATTTACCATCAAAAGAATAAAAGAGAAAATATGCTTATCTATCTTACTTGGAAGCTTGCTATCCCTCAGCACAGACTCTAGGCAAGTCCCTCTTTACTCCAGACCCCTGACTTCCAGGGTCTGTGAAAGCCACTTCTTGTCAGCAACTCTCCACAAACATTCACCCCCTCTCCTTTTATCCCCCTACCCACAAAGAGTTTTGTCTCAGCTTCCAGGACTTTCAGTTCTCCTGTGTTAAACTGGAATTCATCTTAAGCTAGTCCGCTGAGCTCAAACAGGGGGTCAGAGATGGGACAAACCAAATGGGTCTACCATTCTCCTGCTTGCATGGAAAGCTATTGTCCTCTTTACTGAGTATCTATTGTCAACCCCTCTTGAATTAATCCCTTGTACTCATACAGTAACCCCTCTCTTACAGCGGTCAGATTTGGAGCTGCTCTAGTGCTCTTCTGTAAAACCTTTGAATATTATATGTTCTGTCACAGATTGATCACTAGAGAGGAAGGGGAATTTCTAACTAGCTGAAAAGAAAGCCAGTCCACATCGTGGAAGCCAAAATTCACAAGTACCAGAGGACTGACCAGGCAGCAGGAGGCCCTTCTAGGCCATGGAACTATAGCTATGTGACAGTTATATCAAAAGTACACTGACAGCAGGCGTGGTGAAGGTCACCAAGACATTAATCAAGGGAAGATAACATGCAGGCGAACCCCGATAGCCTAGGATGAACAAGAGTGCTAATTTCTAGAAAGGGGAATTCAGATAATAAATATATCTGAATAAGAGAAGTTGCAACACACAACAATGCACACGGATTAAACTGAGACCAAATATTAGACCAACACCAAGGCAAGTAACAAAAACATTAGCCTGGGGAAGAAATCCACATATTGTCTAAGCAGGAAGCTGTTAACCAAAGATCAATTCTTCAAGTTAATGAAAGCGACAAATGAGCATCTTTAAACAGCATAACCACAGCCACACTAGCGGTTTGCAAGGATATAGTTAAAACCATGTTTAGACCAGATCTAGAGATTAAGCACTACATGAAAAGATGAGCCAAATCAGGGCAGTTTTAGTTTTACCAAAATCCAGCTTGACATTTTGTTTTTACCAGTCTAAGATAGTTTTGCTTTGTGATTTACAGTCCACGTTTCCCTGCTTAATTGTGACGTTCAGAAAGAGGTATATCACCCCTCACCGCACAATTTACACCTGTTTAGCCAGTTTCTGCACTGCAGACACTAAATTTGTGATTGCAGAACCTCCAAATTTGAACTCAGTTTAGACATGCCTCCCGAAGTCTGTATGGTTACCCAAAGCTTATCCGGATAATTCATCTTGCTAGAGCATACCATTAAGCCTTGGAAAATTGTGTTCCCACACAATACTTCTTCCCCGTTCAAGCACACTAGCTAGGTTTCGGGGAGTCTACATTTAAGTATCTGACTCTGGGATGAAAAGCCACACTGCTGCTATTTAACATTGTTTTTATGCATCTTAGTAGTTTCTGCATGTTTTCCCAGTATGGGAGGTTAGAGATACCTGGAAATGTTGTCATCTCAGTCTGAGAGCTTGTCTACATGGGGACATCCAGGAAAATTAATCCAAATGAACTAAAAGTGAATATGAAGTGGATAGTTAAAATCACATTAAATCCCTATGTGGATTTTGTTTTTCAGCATTAAAGTGGCCTCAACTAAATTTCACTTTATTCACTTACTTCCAGAATGAATTAAGTGAACCTGAATTGAGGCCACTTTAATTCTGAACAAGGGTGTTCACACATGGGTTTGATGCAGTTTAACCCACTTCAAATGCACTCGCTTTTAGTTTGGGTTAGTTTTCTGGACAACCCTGTGTAAACAAGGCCTGAGTTAGCCTCTGTCAGCAGAGAGTTCAGATTTACAATAAGCACCATTTAATACACTCCAATGTCAAGACATACTAAATCAGAAATGTCAGTTTTACTATAAAAATTTGTCTTGTGTAGGTCAGAGCTCCTTTCAGAATCTGACATAACACTCAATATTTACTGGCCTTCCCTGCTGTACCACTGGATGTTATGATGAATTATACATAAGCACATAAACCAAAAATAGCATTAAGAGAAAAGCCTTAGCAAAATGGCATTTCTTCAGTAACTGACCTCAACGTATTTCTAAAAGCAGTATATAGTAAATATGCAAACAAGATTATAACAGGGACTTTCATTTGTAAAATGCACGAATGTTGTCAATAGGAAAAACAACAAGGAGTCTGGTGGCACCTTAAAGACTAACAGATTTATTACTTTAAGTAATGAGGGCCAGAGATTCTAAAATGGGTCTCCAACCTGCTTAAGTTTTGGGGGGCCAAAACACAGACCTGTCAGTTACTGGCTCAGGAATACATTCTTCATGCAGAAGAGTGAATTGAGATGGCTTCTACAGCTAAGACAAAACTGTGTTGTAGCTAAGTTTAAAAAAAAAAATTGAAATATGCCTAGTGCATAGAAAAAATGGTTACTCACCTTCTCATAACTGTTCTTCAAGATGTGTTGCTCATATCCATTCCAATTAGGTGTGTGCGCGCACTGTGTGTACAATTCGCCAGAAGGTTTTTCCCCTAGCAGCACCCATCGGGTTGCTCTGGAGCCCCCTGGAGTTGCACCTTCATGGCGCCACATATAAGGCCCTGCTGCCTTGCCAGTTCCTTCTTAGAATCATAGAAGATTAGGGTTGGAAGAGACCTGAGGAGGTCATCTAGTCCAACCCCCTGCTCAAAGCAGGGCCAACACCAACTAAATCATCCCAGCCAGGGCTCTGTCAAGCCAGGCCTTAAAAACCTCTAATGATGGAGATCCCACCACCTCCCTAGTAACCCATTCCAGTGCTTCCCCACCCTCCTAGTGAAATAGTGTTTCCTAATATCCAACCTAGACCTCCTGCACTGCAACTTGAGACCATTGCTCCTTGTACTGTCGTCTGCCACCACTGAGAACAGCCAAGCTCCATCCTCTTTGGAACTCACCTTCAGGTAGCTGAAAGCTGCTATCAAATCCCCCCCTTACTCTTTTCTGCAGACTAAACAAGCCCAGTTCCCTCAGCCTCTCCTCGAAAGTCATGTGCCCCAATCCCCTGATCATTTTTGTTGCCCTCCTTTGGGCTCTCCAATTTGTCCACATCCTTTCTGTAGTGGGGGGCCCAAAACTGGATGCAATACTCCAGTTGTGGCCTCACCAGTGCTAAATAGAGGGGAATAATCACTTCCCTCAATCTGGTGGCAATGCTCCTACTAATGCAGCCCAATATGCTATTTGCTTCTTGCCGGATACTCCAACAGCAACAAACAGCTGGTTCGACTTACAAAATGGCTTAGTTCGTTCAATAAAAAAGGCCAATGCATGCCGCATATCTATGGAATGGAGCCTCTGCTTGTGACTATTGACATGGTGTTTCGTGAAAAAGACTGGAAAGAATAGGTCTTGATTAGTGTGGAAATTCGAGACCACCTTCAGGAAGAATGCCAAGTGGAGTCACAGTTGTACCTTATCTTTGGAGAAAATGGTATACGGAGGGTCGGATCTGAGAGCCTTGAGCTTGGACCCCCTTTTGGCTCATGTAGCCTTTTTGGTTGCAATAACGTTATAGGAAAGGTAGAGGAGTGAGCACATCGCTAGAGGCTTGAATGCCCCCCCCCCCCCCATCAGCCTTGAGAGTATCAAGTTACGGTCCCAAGCGGGGGTGGCTGCTGAATAGGATATAATCTGACCAATCCCTTGAGGAACTGCTGCACCATTTCGTTAGTGAAGATGGTGCGTCCATGCTCTCCTGGGTGAAAAGCTAAGATGGCAGCCAGGTGAACCTTTATCGAGGAGTGAGACAAGTCCTGCTGTTTCAACTTTAGGAGGTAGTCCACGACAAAGGGGACCGACGATTGTGTTGGAGGGATACGATTCTGCGAGCACCAAATCGTGAATCTCTTCCACTTGGCTAGGTTAGTCGCTCTGGTTGAAGGATTTCTGCTACCCAGAAGAACCTCCCCCATGGGGTCTGAGCATGTAAGCTCTAGCGGGTTCAACCACACAGCTTCCAAGCCATGAGGTGGAGAGATTCGAGATTGGGAAGCTGAAGCCATGCGTGTTGCTTATCCTCATCCGTGATGAGGTCCGGAACTAGTGGTAGAGTGACTGAGTGTCCACCGATAGCTCCAGTAACATGGTGTACCAATGCTGATGCGGCCAGGCCGGTGCCACTAGGATCACTGAGGTTCCGTCACTCTGGATTTTGAGGCGACCTTGTGAATCAGAGGTATGGGAGGGAACGCGGAGAACAGGCAGTCCTTCCATGGAAGGAGAAACACATCTGCCGACGAATCTGGGATGCGGTTTAGGAAGGAGCAGAACTGTAGGCACTTCCCGTTGGCCCTTGTGGCTAACAGATCGATCTGGGGAACTCTGCACCGCTGGAAGATATTGTTTATTATGTCCAGGTGGATAGATGACTCGTGGTTATGAAAAGACCTGTGAGGTGGTCTCCTAGTTTGTTCTGCAACCCTGGAAGCTAGTACACTCCATACTTTGGAAGCGTCCTATGCAGAACTCCCACAGTGTGAGGGCTTCCTGACATAGGGGAGAGGAGCATGCTCCCTCCATCTGTTGATATAAAATATCGCTGTTGTATTGTTTGTCAGGACCAATATGCACTTGCCCTCCAGGAGAGGCCGAAAGGCCTGACATGCCAGCCAGACTACCCTGAGCTCCCTTATATTGATGTGAAGCATCAATTCCTCCTGAGACCAAAGGCTCTGAGTTCTGTGCTCCCCAAGGTGTGCCCCCCACCCTGTGGCTGAGGCTTTGGTGGTCAGACATCGGGATAGATGGGTCCTTGACTAGTCAGTCATCTGCCTTTTCCAACTGACATACATTTGGTAAACACCAGAGGTGCCGATGATAGGCCAAATGGTAGTACTGTGAATTGGTAGTGGGAACTCCTGACTGTAAACCTTAAGAAGCGCCTGTGAAGCGGGATTATGGAAATGTGGAAGTATGCGCCCAAGTTGAGAGCAGCATACCAATCTCCTGAATCCAGGGACGGGATGATAGTGGCCAGAGACCATTCGAAACTTTAGTTTCTTCATGAACCTGCTGAGATTGTGCAGGTCCAAGATGGGTCTGAGGCCCCCTTTTACTTTCGGAATTAGGAAATACCAGGAGTAAAACCCCTCTCCCCTGAGCTCCGGCGGAACCTCTTCCACAGTCCCCGCTGATAGGGAGGGTTTGTACCTCCTGAATGAGAAGTTACTCATGAGAGGGGTCCCTGAAAGTGAGTGGGGTGGGGGGCAAGGAAAATTGGAGAGAATATCCCATCTCTACTGTGCGAAGGACCTAACGGTCTGAGGTGATTTGGGACCATGCTCAATAGAAATGGGATAGACATTCCGAAAATGGGAAAGAAAGATCCAGTTGAGAGGTGGGTATAATGCCCTCGGGCGCATCCTCAAAAGGTCTGCCTCGGGCCTGGTGGCTGCCTGGACAACCCAGACCCCGTTATTTGGGGATCGCAATTCTGGTTTCTGGGACACCTACAGTTCTGGTACTGCCTAAACTGCCCCGGTATGGTCGTGTCGTGGGTTGAGGCCTAAATTGTCTACACTGGGTGGCAGGGGAGTCTTTCAGACTGTAGAGTATCGAGCCTGTTTTTTCGAAAAATAACATGGCCCCCTCGAATGGTAGGTCCTGAACTGTCTGTTGGACCTCCCCACGGAGGTCCGAGGCCTGCAGCTATGAGCACTGGCACATTGTGATGCCCAAAGACATCGTCTGCGCTGCAGAGTCCGCAGAGTCTAACACCGCTTGCAGCAATGTCCTGGTGACCGTCTTGCTCTTATCCACGAGAGCCGAGAATTCTGGATTAGAATCTGTTGGGACAAGGTCCGAGAATTTGGACATTACATCCCATGACTTGAAAGTTATAAGGGCTAAGGATCGCCTGCTGATTTGTGATATGAAGCTGGAGCCCTCCGATGTAGTATATCTTCCTCCTGAAGAAGTCCAGCTTCTTTGCATCCTTAGCTCGAGAGGTAGGCCCTTGCCTTTCCCTCACGTTAACAGTCGTCACTACCAACGAGTCCAGCGGGGGGGGGGGGGGGGGGGGGGGCGTGAAACAAGTATTCATAGCCCTTCGAGGCCATAAAGTACTTTCTCTTGACTCCCTTAGCTGTAGGAACCAGAAAGGATGGTGTTTGCCACAGGGTTTGTGTTCTCTCCTGAATGGTCAGGGGAAGGGCCACCCTAGTGGATCCTGCTGGGGATAAAATGTCCACCATTGGGTCTGACACCTTGGTGACCCCCTCCATCTCTACCCTGAGATTCTGAGCGGCCCGCCTCAGAAGTTCAAGGTGGGCTCTGCTGTCAGGAAGGGGAGGCCCTGAGGATGTTCCTGCCACTGAGGAGGAGCCCGAAATTTGTGAGGCCTCCTCCTGTCCATCTGGCTTCTCAAAACACTACAGTTCCACCCGCAAATTGGAGTCTGCTTTGGTGCCGGCCCTGGTACCGGTTGCAGCGGCAGCACAGTCCATGATACTGAGTGTAGCCGTGGTGCCGGGTGCAGTACCAATTGTGTCGCTGGCGGCGGTAGCGGTGGCTGATGCCTAGGAGAAATCTCTGGCCCTTCTCTCAGACATGACCGAAAAGAAGTGTACCAAGGTGGATCCATTGGGACTCGTGGAAAGCCCATGGGGTCCAAAAGGGCCACTGAGTCGGCACCTGAGCCGGTACCTGTCATTGTGGTGGCCAAGGTACCAAAGGGAAAGTTTGGGTCATCCCCGCTGACTGGGAGTGCCAGTGGCTACGATGTCAGCTTCCCTGGGACATATAAGTCAGTGTCCAATGTGGATTCCGACGAGCCCGCACGCAGAGACCTTGGTGGCGCCGTGCCTGTCGGTGCTGGGGAATCTGTGCCGGGGCAACGTAGATCATTGCTGAATCACAGCTGGCTTGCCCCTGGACTTCACTGGTGGCCCCTGAGTCATTTGTGGCCTCAGGACTGGTGCCGTGACACCGTGGTTGGGGGACTGCAGACCTGTCAATGTTATCAGGTCCTGCGCCGCCTCATAACTCTTGGTGTGGAAGGGAGGTCCAAATCCTCCACCTGGGTCTCCTCTGGTGTTTCCGGACCTAATGGTCCCTCCCATGGGCCTGGAGTCAACTGAACTGGCTGCTGAGCTGGAGAGGAGGTGCGGTCTTGCACCCGACTCCCTTCCTTGGGTTCACGTTCCCATGCGTGGGAAGGGGAGTGCCCTCTATCAGTCTTCCTGTGCTGCTTCTTCGGGGGAGAAGGAGGAGACTGAGTGGTGCTGAAATTGATCCTGTGCCGTGCCCGGCACCGGGGAATGCTGGTGCCGAGGGTCTCTGACCCCAGAGTCCTTCCTCAGCACCTGCCGGACCAAAGCCGGTGCACTGCGCACTGATGCAGAGGAGCTCAGTGCTGTGTCCATGGGGCTCAACTCAGATTGGGGGTGGAAAGCTGCTTCCATTAGCAGTAACTTTAGTCTGTGATCCCTCTCCTTCATGCGGGGGTGAAAGCTCCTACAGATCTTGCACCTGTCTGCTTGATGGGACTCCCCCATACACTTTAGACAAGCTGAGTGCGGGTCGCCCTGGGGCATAGGTTTCTGGCAAACCCCGCCCGTCTTAAACCCCTAGGTCCAACGCATGCCCCAGACCCGGGATAGGGACTGGGAAGCGGGGAGGGAAACACCTCCCAATACCTCAAGTCCAGATGTCTAACTAACTACAACAATTTTTAAAAACTGTCATTATTTACAAAAAATATGCTAGAGGATTGCTCGAAGACGAGAGATGAAATGCTCTGACAACCGCCACTGAGAATGAGAAGGAACTGGAGAGGCGGCGAATCGGCAGGGCCCTATATGCAGTGCCATGCAGGCACAACTCCAGGGGACTCCAAAGCTGATCCCACGGGTGCTGCTACGGGAAAAGCCTTCCGGTGAACTATGCATGTGGTGCGCACACACACCTAATTAGAATAGATATGAGCAAGCACTTGAAGAATGTGAACTTTGTTATTCATTTAAAAAACAATACCATCCCTTATCTTTCCACAGGGCAAGTCAGATCTGTGAGTTCTATTATTTCAAGTGTAGACTTCTACTAGCTCACTAATTTGCAAAATTGCAGGTAAGTACTTACATAAAACAGCTCCTACAGAGGAATTTTAAATTGGCTGTTCACAGCTCAGTGAGGAAGAGAATTCGGCCTAAAAAGCAAGTCACAGCTGAAGTAGCCATGCATATAGGCCATTTCCTGATTGAGGTACTACAGTGTGCCATACCACCCTCTCAAAGAACACTGACGATGCCTGTGTCACAGCCTGGCCCAATCTACCAGTTTGTTAGGATCCAGCAGTTGGGTGCACTCACATGTACTTCTAGGCCAAATGGGTCTGGACAGGGACTAGTTACTGTTTCCAGCTCTGGATGTGTAAGGCATGCTCTTACACCTCTTGTCTGAGCCTGAGCCCTTCCCTGGCACATGGGACTATGCAATCCTGCCACCCCAAACCCTGGAACCAGGGCCTCAGGCTTCCTGAGCCTCCCTAGTTGCTTACTGTCAGACTCCTAGGCTGTGGTGGTCACCTCTGGACTGCTAATTTAATCCTTTCAGGGTCAACGTGGCAAGACCACCACAGAATGGATTCCAAATTCAAACTGGAGGTCATCATGCCACCCCCACACATCCCACTACCACAGCTCGTGTGTCAGCTTTGCTGTCCTTTAAAAAAAAAAAAAAAAAAAGGACAACAAAAAAACCCCCCCACACCCCACAACACATGGAGGACCAAGCAGCCAGCTTGCAGATTTCTTCCCAAGAAGTGCATCTCAAACCTACTCCTCCAATTCCCGGACGTTTATTTTTTGGCTATATATAATGTTATTGTGCATGGAATTCCAAGCTACTGCTTTTTCTTTCAGGGCAACAGTTAGGGACAGGAGCAGTGGTGAGATATGGAGTTTACTTTAGGGCTCAAAGTTGGGTTCATTTAGAGAACTCTTGGCCTCATGACAAAAGCAGCAGTGGTGCTGCTCTGTGGCTACCACTCCAAATTAGAACTGGCTGGAAAATTGAAATCCCTTCCTGTGGAAGATTCCACATTTTGGAAAAAAAGTGTCCTGACGTGTCAGAAAACATGGCTTCCCCGCCCCCACCCAAGGGGATTCAAGGAAAGAAAAAAATGTTTCTTGACAAATAAACAATTTCAGCTTCCCAACTGCCTACCTGGAAAGCTCTTGTCAATTTCCCTTTCCTCAAGGCTTTCAGGCAGGCAGCCTGGGAAATGACACTTCAGTTTTCCTGACAAAAGTTGAAAATTTTCAGCAAAGGTGAGTTTTTTCCCCCATGAAAAAGTTCTGTTTGAGAAAAGGGCATTTTTCAACAGGAAAATGATGAACTCCTGACCAGCTATCCTCCTAATTCCAATAATTGTCTGACTGATATAAATGTTATTAATGAAGGCATTTTATAGATCGGGAACAGACACTCTCAGAGATGACCAGTGGAATGGAATGCCTATCTTAAAGGAGAATGGAAGAGCCTGACTTGTTCAGCCTAGCAAAAGGCAGGCTGAGGGGGGAAATAGGATTGCTTTCTGTAAATACATCAGGGAGATAAGCACCAGAAAGTCCGTCCTTTAGCCAGAATATCTTTTCAATGTCAGTACAAGCACAAATGGATATACACCGACCATGAACAAATCCACGTGGGAAACTGGAAGAAGGTTTCTAACCATCAGGATGAGGTTCTGGAACAGCCTCCCAATAGGTGCATTGGGGACAAACAGTTTTGAGAGCTAGACAAATTTATGAGCAGGATTGCATGATGGGGTTGATTATGATGGTGAGGGGCAGGGCTCAGCAATCTTGTGGGTATCTTCTGGTTCATGTTTGGAGTTTCTAAAAATCTCATGCTTCAACCGGTAATCTGCAGGAGTCAGGAAGGGACTTCCCGTGCTCAAGTATGCACGCGCACACATACAACATACTGGGTTGCGGGTTTGTCTCCTTCCTCTGAAGGATTAGAGATGGCCACAGCTGGAGGCTGGCCCACACCATCCAATATCCCTTTCACTGGTGCTTGGCTGCATCTAACTGATGAACATATGTGCTGTCAGGAAGGAATTTTCCCCCAGGTTACATTGACAGCGGCCTTAGAGGTTTTCCACCTTCTTCTGTAGCGTGGGGTTCAGTTTGCTTGCCATGATCATCTGGGAACACATTACTTGATCAATTCCCAGCCACTGCAGGGGCCTCAGGCATTGGTGCACTTTGGTCCCTCCTATTCTCTACCTGTGGAATATAGTTTTAATCTCCTAAAGACTAATAATTTGGTCTAATTTCAGTTGTTGGGTTTAATGTGGGTGCTGAATGGTTGGGGGCTTATAATATACAGGAGGCCAGACTAGGCCCCTTCTGGCCTTAAACTCTGTGACCAGACTGAAATCCTAGGATTTCAGAAAACTGCACCACAAATCTGCATTATTCAACGTCAGTCAACTCCTGCAGTTCAACCACAAGAAATCCTTTTGACTGGAATAAGATGTTATTACACCAGAGTTATGACGCCTAAGTTATAACACCAGACTCAGCTACCACTATGGGTATGCCTACACAAGCATAAGAGATCACAGCATGGCTGGCCCAGGTCAGCTGACTCAGGCTGTGGGGCTAAAAACTGATGTGTCGACACATTCGGGCTCAGGCTGGAGCCCAAGCTCTGGGACCCTCTACTCTCGCAGGGTCTCAGAGCTCAGGCTCTAGCCCTGTGGTCCCCAAACTTTTTACCTTATGCCCCTCTGGGAGCCAAGAGTGGGGCTGTGGCTGCTGGAAAGGGGGGGGAGGGGCGCGCCACAGACAGGGGTAAGTGGGCTGGGGCTGGGGCTCAGACTGAGTTCAAACCCTAACTATGTTCAGATAAGAATCTGGACACTTTTTTGATCTAGTCTTTCCCTAAGAACACCCTAAAATATATTTGAAGATATAAAAATACACGCACACATCCTACACCCTTACACCCCAGACAAAATAAATCAATCTTCAGAGAAACAGACCTATGGAGGCACAGATGTCATTGTGCTCAGGTGCTTTTAATTAAAAAATTGCATTAAAATTTTAGTTCAATACTGACATTTAAGTTATGGGAAAGAGAAGGGGAACTGGCGCCTCAAACACAGTCATCCATCCCCCAGCCTGTGACTGGGGACAATCCTTAGCTCAATCCATAATGAAACATTGTAAAGAAAGCAAAAAGGTTTCTGAGTCATATCAGCTGTAATTGAAAGTTTCTTGGCTTGTGTCTTTACAGAATACTCTTACATTTTACTTGATAGAAAAAGGCTGCAGGAAGTAGTAGCCATTCTGGTGATCAGCCCTGCCACAACCAAAGTTTTGTGAACTCTGCTCCTGGTAGACGGAAACATGCCACAGTTCTAGGCCCAGATTCAGGCGGTACTTAAGCACTTGTTTAACTAAGTACATGAGCAGTCCTGCAGCAGTAAAGCAAATGCTGAAGTACATTTCCATACAAGGTGCCCTAGATGGTACAACTAGATTTGGACCCCTCCCATTACAAACAAACAGACACACAGACATTTGCCACATGTTCAAGTTCTGGATGTTATTTGCTTACCTGAAACAGCATCATAGAACTGTTCCTCACTAAGGATGCTCAGAGGCGGTGATCCTTTAACTAGAGACTGCTCTAATTCATGGTGTTCGGTGGCTAGTGTCTCTAGTGCTTCTGACAAGATCTTGTTTTTCTCCTGCTCATGCTCCAGTTTCAAATTCCTCACCTATAAGTAGACACATGTATGAATAGAATCTATCCTTCAAATAGCTTTGAGAGACACATTCTTGGGAGAGATGAGATTTTAGTTGGTCTTTGAACCAGTTATTTACAATAGAAACTGAAGTAGCTGTAGCAGCCATGTTGTGTTATTTGTGGATTAAATGAGCGATATTACAGGATAATTCTGTTCCCACATGATGATTTTTTGTCTCAGCATTTTTTAAGCTATAGAAAAGTTTCTCGAAAAAGAGATTAAGGTTTATATATCAGAATTCTGCAACGGAATTCAACACACAGCTAGCTGACCGGCTGACGTTCCAAACAATTACTAAGTTTTAAACTATGTTTCCCAGATTTGTTTGTAGTCAGAATAAAAAAAAGCCCGTTGTAGTGTTTAAACTGGATTCACATGCGGCAAGCCACTTCTACTGTTCTGCTCCAATTAGTATAATCTGAATTGCATTTCTCAGCAGGGGTGAGTTACATAGGTGCAAATATTTAATCAACATTTTAAAAATTGGAGTGTGTTAACCCCTAGAATTACTGTTTTCAAGTAAGTTAAGGAAGTGAAAGAGGTGAGATGAAAGGAGGGGAAAGTGTGACCGGCTGATTTGTCTCTGATGTAATGCTCCTAACACCCCATTGTAAACTGTTCACAGAACAGCCACAAACTGACATGAGCAAGAAGACTGGGGGGGAGGGAAGAGGGCAAGAAGAGACTGGCTAGCAGATGGGTTTTGCATTAAAACCCCCCCACACCTATTAAACCTTTGTTATTTTCCTGTGGTGCTACAAGTGTCACTCTCTTCTGAGCTCCAAGAACTACTAACATGAAAGCAGTAACATATCCCTACTAACCTTCCTCCTCCCTGTGCTATTCCCTCCTTTTCTTTCCTTTTAGGGGAAGATTTACACTTGGACCTCTCCCAGAAAGCCTCCCCCGCCCCAACAAGCCCTCCACCTGCTGCCTTCCCTCCAATCCAAAGACTGCTTCAATCTTTGACTTTCTCCACCCCCGCTCTGCTTTTCCTCGAGATCCCCAGTGTAAAGGCATTCAGCTTCCCCTGCTACCACCTTTCCCTCATTTCCTTCTCAGGGTCCCCTTCGTATCCCCCTTCGCAGCCCTCCCAGTTCTCACACGCAGTTAACTGAAACAGCATTGGAGCAGTTATAGTGACTCAGTTTCAGCTTATTTTGTAAGCAAGAACTGCTTATGCACCAACATTAACTAAAATTATAAATAATAATTTTATACATGTAATTTACTTGCCTCCAGGCTTTTTGCAGACTTTTTGCATCAATCTCTGCTTAAACAACGAAAGCTGATTAGGTCAGTTTCACTTTTGTTTATTGCCAAGTTCACTTTCAGCATCATTGTGCTACAATCTTTGGGTCTCAAACAAGGCAGCATGTTTGTTTAAAGTCAGCTGTGCCCACAATTTATAAAAAGATTCAATGCAGCACTTCACTTGGGGGTATTTTAACAAAATGTACGTTAGTTTCCTTAAATTTCGCCAGTTGAATAGCAAGACTGTTAAGTTCTTAGGTAGGTGAAATGTTAAAGTTGCAACGTTACCCATGAAAAAAATGTTAGAAAGACATCTGAATATTTATTATGAAAGATTGCAAACTAAAATGTAGCCTCCGGTCTTTACCACAAGATAGTGATAAAGAGTAAAAATTTCAAAATGCATCCAAGTCCCATTTTCAAAAGTGATTTTGGCTCCTAAGTGCCTGTGTCAAATGGAACTTATGCCCTTTTGAAAACTATCAAAAGTAATAAACTAAAGCGAATAAAATCCAGGAAGTCTCAACTAAAATGTTGTATTGTGAGAAGATTCCAGCAGCACCAAAGGATGACAGTTTGAGGAACAGTAGGTGCCATATGTGCTCCAATACCAAGCCCAGTAATTGAGTTTCTTTTCTTTCACTGGTAGAGTCAGAATCTTAAAACAGCTCTTCTACAATCCTTTAGTTTGCTTGGTCATTCATAGAATGTTACTCATAATTGTGTAATGAGTACCATGCCCCAAAAGTGAATTCTCCTTTCTCAAAAATAGCCAGCTTTGCAGCAATAATGGTCTTCATCCATAAATTGCCAGGCTTCACAGCTGCTGAACACTTATCCAAACAAATACTTAAAGCTCCTAATACCTAAATAAAGAGTTTCTCCCTTGTGGTCCTTGTAGCATTAGACAGCAGCTAAAGTAAACAAAGTGAGGAAAAAATTAGACTATTCAAGTCAATGTGACTGAAAGCTGAAAATTGAATTCCTTTGTTTTAAAAGTTAACTCAGAGGGAAAGGGAAGAAAAAAAATCTAATTTAACATAAAATATGGGCCCCAATCTTATAAGTTTAATAAAGTGGGCAGATACCTATGTCCACACAGAGCCCCAGAATTTAAAGAAGTCCACCAGTTTGGAGCTCAGTGCAGGACAGGAGACTAAATGAGCAAGTCTTAAAGAGGAAGGATGACTTTCAATGAAAGAAGATTCCAAAAAGCAGCTGAAATTCCATAGAACCTACATCCTATTTTAAAGTGAAAAAATTGGTTCTCCTTCCACTTTTAGCCTCTGATTCTTTTACTCTAATTGCAGTTCCCTTGCACTGCCTCCACATAATCTATATAAATGCAACCACCAATGGAAGATAAACATCTTTGAAGCCTAACAGCCCCTCCCCCAAGTAAAAAATGCAATGTGTTTATTGGACCATTCATGCTCAGTGCTATTTTATTTTCTTCCCACTTGCTAATGACCAGGCATATTATTTACTTCTCTTCTACAAGAGCGCTTCCACTGCTCCAACGTTCACAAATCCACCTTGCGATAAGCTGCTTGCAAAGACAGGCTACTTTTCTTCAGAACTAAATGGGCCTGGTCCCTGATTCTACAAGCAGGAGTTAGAGCATTGCTCCAAGGCAAGCCACTCCTTCCACTACATTCATTAAGTTCTTGCATATTTAACAAAAAACAAAACAAAAAACATAAAGCAACTGATTTTTCAATCATTTTGAACTCCAGCCTTCTGTAACGAAAGACTGCTTCGGTTCGAGTCTTGCAAAATTGCCCATTTGCTATGTTGGTTCACAAAACTCAGTCCAAAATTCACATTTTGAGTGGAATGCAAATACAAAATACTGGCTGAGGATCAATGAAAGTAAGTGGACACTAATGACCATCCCTTTCCCCATCAAAGTCTTAAAAAAAAAAAAAAAACAGTCTGAAAAAGTGTCCCAATAAGTACTGATGAAGCAGCAGAAAAGCAAGGCAGAGCCTCCATTCCAATTTAAAGTTACTTTCCCACTACAGTATCTTCAGGGCCAAAGGCATTCCCACCCCCTGCCTCTCCACCATTTATAAATAAGATTCTATTGGATATTACTAGCATTTCATTCAACTAGACTTTGCAGACAGACAAGGGAACATACTCAGCATGACAGTTTCCAGAGGAGTTTCCTTGTATTTATTTGTATCATTCTGCTTTGTGCAGTCTCATTCATTTGCTTCCCTTCCACCTTTTGTTTTAGAGCAGTAAGAACAAGTTCAGTAGCTGCTTTTAATGTAATCTCACATTGGGATTGAAATGTTATCGATCTCAGTGCGTGCACAGTTCTGGAAACCCAGTCCAAGTACTAGAGCAATGTATCCCTACCATGCATTCCATTCATAATCTCTGTAAAGTGCAGTTTGTGCTAGAGTTGTAGCAGATCAAGAATACAGATTTCAACTATTTCCACTGTTGAATTATGAGAGTTTTGAGATCAGCGAGATGGGTTTAAGACAAGTTAACTATTTCAGTTAGGCTTTCTGTATCATGATATGGGAGTACAAGATTATAGTAACAGTTTGTAAATCTGATAGTTTCAACTAGTAACAATTAATCCATCTAGTCTTATCTCAGAAAGAATGACAATGATTTTACCTGTGAGACTATGAACTGCACTCCTCTGTCACTGCAATTTTTGTTAAAGTTTAATACCTACATGGTCTTCAGTTACATGGGTCAATAGGGCAGGAACCATCTTTTTATTCTGTGTTTGTACAGTGCCTAGTAAGCGCATTCCTCATCCATGACTGGGCTCCTAGATGCTATAGTAATACAAATAATAAATATATATACACCCATACCAACTGGGACAGCATAAGAACTCCAGTTACTAAACAGAAAATTCTGCAGCCTTCATTAGACTGAGTTCAAATTACAGCTGTAAGTGTGAAAAGGAAAGCTGCTGGGCCACAAAGACATTTTCCCTGAAACCTGCTGGTATTTATTTAGAGCAGTTTGGATTAGACTGCTCTAATACAGTGCCCATCTTCCAATTCATATCATATCATATATCCCAATTCAATAGAGCCAATGCCTTATGTGGTATTTTATTTTCCAAGTTAATTTAAACTGAGGTCCATTAACAATGGCATATTCCAAAAACAGGCAGAATCATACCATTGATCTTTGGGACTTCAGTGCCACAAATACATGGGATCATATAAGTGGCATGCTAGCACAGCTGCAAGCAGCCCTATGGAAGTACTACATATCAACCAAGGCCTGAGGCAGCTGGAGAGGATGGACAGAGATGGGAAGGAAGAAATCTAGACTTGTCAGGAAAAAGAACTAGGCCAGCAGCTGTTAAAGATGGAGATGAGTAAAATAAAGTTTAAAAAAGAGCAAGACTTAATTTTTTGGCATTTCTGAAATATTACCTGTCTTTATGGAGTCAAGAGGGCAACATGGCTCATTTAATTTCGCTTTCTGAAAGAACACAATCTTAGATGAGTTAATAGAAGCTCTACATTTGGACATTCTGAATTGTGAAGGATCTTCTTCCTTCCCAAACATATTTCCCTAGAATTATCTGTAGTAATGCCCAGCTTCAAAAAGCACATTATTATATTGCACTTTTCCAGGTATTCATTGTCCAATCTTGTTTAGCAGTCTACCTAAAGTAGCATAGTCTACCATGACAGAACTTCTAGGTTCTCCTCTTATCTCTGCCACTTACTCACTGTGCTAGCTTGGGAAGAGTCTTCCAACTTTCCTTTCAGAGACAGTGTAAAAATACCCACCCTATATCAGAGAATAGCTGAGCCTTCGTGTTTGTAACACACATTAAAAGGCACTACGGAATGGCACATTAGTGTAACAGAAAGACTGAAGAAGCTCCACAGCCAGACAGTCTTCCTTCAAAGAACCCCTTGGGCAAGAGTACCATCTCAGTACTAAGCCTCCATCAGCCAGAAAAAAAAAATTGAGCCATCAAGGTAATTGTGTCTTCAGTTTCTCTTGAGATCTCAAAAAAAATCTAGCAGTAAGAAATCTAGAGTCTTTTGGGAATACTTACTTACTACAGAGGGTAGATAACCCATGAGCACAGGAAAATTACTGCCCACTCAGCAAATGCTCTGTAACAAACACAAAAAGAGTAAATTTTTGATCGCTGCTCAAATGCTACTTATTAGAGTCAGGTCACAATTGAAAAAAAAGATAGGCTGCAAAATGGTGATGGAATGGCACAACTAAGGTTTGAGATCATGGAGCACCATGACTAGAAGCAACATTACACACCAGTGGATTACCAGCTTTCCGATGGAGGTACAGAATCAGTTTCTAGTTCTGGAGAAGTTCTGGTCTTTAAAACAGGTTGCTTGTTCTTTGGGTCAGCAGTTCTTTCTGGTACAAGACCCAGGCTTTATGGAAAATCTCAGAGGTTGGAACAACAGTGCTGAATCCATGTCCACCCACCAGGCTTTAGGAAAAAAAGTTGTTGTTTTTTTTTTTTTTTAAAACCTCCCTTTCCTCAATCTTCCCACCTTTAATCAATTTTGCCCTGTTGTCCACTTCAAGACTAGTTCTGATTATCAGCCCTTCAACTTGCAAGTTCTGCATTTCACCCTACTGCTGTTTGAGGAATACTATTAATTTACCAAAAAACAAGTATTCCAATAGACTGCATGCTATAATGGATAAGACCAACCCTTTGGACACACAATGTAAGGTGAAATGTCTCTCTAGTTTCAATTTTTTATAACAAAGATTAATATTCTTTTGTTACTCATGCTAAAAATTTTAAATTTCACCATATTTAGAACTGCTCATATATGGTTTTTAAGAAAGAAGCTTTTCTTTAGTTTCCCATTAAAAGCCAAAGAGTTTTCGCAGAAGACGTTTACCAAAATCAGAACCATCTTCCAGAATGAAAGTTCTTGCAGAAAATTTTTATTTTGAGCTACAAAGCTAGTCTTTATTTTAAAGTGTTGCAGCCAGCTCCAGTCATATGCATCATGAACTTATGTAAAGCTACCAATATAGGGAGCAGTAGGAATCAAAATAGGGGATTCTTTGACTTGTGATATTTAGCATTAAATATAAGATGACCACCAAGGAAAGTTTAAGAGTAAAGTTTAAGTCCGCCTTCAACCATAGAGAGATGTCTGAAACATGCACACAAAACTGTATGTTCCGTACAAAAAACAAACCCACGCAACCGCTACAATGTGGCTCATTGTTTCCCTCGTGCCAGTTTCTCCCCACATAGTCCAATTATTTTGGTCACTATCAGTTTGAACTAGCGTTGAGTAATTTATCATTCTACTACTTACAGCTTCCACATTTAATATTTGGTGTTACTTGCATCTATGCAGTTCTAGCTGCCTGTTCAAACCTACAAAGTTCAGCTACATCTAGTGACTGACGTCTTTCAGTATCTTCCCCATTGATAAAATTATCGGAACCTTCCCAACATCCTCTGAACAGCACAACTGTAAATATGTCGAGATTTCAAAGACGGCACAGAGTCCTTTCTTATTAACTAACATGTTTCTGAACATTAAAAGTCACATAAAGGTGCCCTGCAAAGTCAGTGGCATGATGAAGTGCTTTTAGATTTCCTACTGCATAAGTACATGACTGAGAAAGTTTGGTCTAGGTGTCTGCTGAAATGAAAGCTGAAGCCAGTTGTTACATATACAGCAGGATGCAGTTATAAGTTTATACTGCAGGTACTCCTGGTTTTAAGCATACGTTTGCGTTTCAGTAAAAGCAACTATTCTGGCATATAACGGAATCATAGAATGAAGACTTATCAGTGTAACAGTTTACATGGCATAGCAGAATTCATGGAGTATTAAGAGTCTTCCAGTACTGAAAAATACACTTTGAAAAAGCTTTCACCAACTTATTGCTTTAAATGGTAGCTTTCTCATAAGCTAACCCACTAACAATAAGGAAGATTACAAACCATCACATTGTGGCCTCACTCTGTCAAAGCAAGACAGCAAGAGCCTTTACTGACTCCAGTAAGTCTTCCTTGTAGCTTTTAGTAAACATTTTTTTCTTAAAACCATTACTGTCATGTTGGTATAAACCAGCGTATTGGAACGTGGAGCCAAAATTGTCGTAATCCATCATGCTTTGTTGCAATAATCAGTTCTTGCTCAGAGAGATGCCTGCTCAACTCTGATAACATTTACTGTTTACTCATTTCAGAGAGAAATTTATAGAAAGAATAGTTGTGTGTCACTAACAAGTGACTTATGCTGCTACTAATGGGTACACTTCGAAAACACAAAACAAGATGTTGGGTGATTAATCAAGGAGGTAAGCTGAGCACATTGACGACAGGTAAAATGTTACAGAGACTGTATTACAAAAGCACATCTTGGTCTGCATCATGGAAATATGGCCGATCGATACCATAGGCTCAGGGTTAGCTCACCACATCGTGCCCAGGATACTTTAGTCAATCCGACTAGGAAAACTCATTAGGCAAAGATGATACTCCTTTCCCTTCCTGGCTCAAATGCAGGAAATACTCACTTCAAATCGAAAGTTTCTTCAGTACATCCACCTAATCTGTAAATCCAAAAAACTAATCCAGGCATCCTGACAATCTACTTCACCTCAGCCTGATCCAAAGCTCACTGAAGACACCACAAGCTTCACTGTGGTGGTGACAGAAACACACAGGCGGTAAATTTCACAAGAGACTCTCACTGGAGATTTGCCCCACTAGGCAGCTGACACTTCTGAAACAAAGCCCCAAAGTTTCCTGCAGGAACTCTCCACAGCCTTGCAAACAGCCTTTCTATATGCAGTCTGCTATACCCTGACCTGGAATTCAAGAACCAACCCCTTCCCTTGTGGGGTTCATTTCCTTTCCCAGGTGGATAAGGTCTCTCCAATTGTAAACAAGCCACCAGCATGGCCCACCCCAGCTGTTTAAAGTAACCCTACTAAATCCTAAAGTTTATAGAAAAAGGTCTAAAAGACACCAGAGTGCTCTCGATCACTGCACCTACCATTATGCTGATAAACCACTTTTGCCCAGAAATTGCAAGAGGCTCAGATTGGGGCCAAGATGCATCTCAGTCAGCTTGCTATCAATCTGAATAAAACTGAGGTGATAATGGTGTGTTTAGGGAGGCACCTAGAGGATTTGACTGAGGTTAGTTAGCATCGCTCCTTCAACTGAGGCCATATTGATGGCCAAAATTCACCATTTAGGGGACTGGTGTATTCCTAGTTTCTAGATTATCAATATTTCAGTGACCAAGATTTCCCCCCCACACTCATTTATCTCTGGAAAGGAGACTGACCATTCCTCTTGGACATGGACCTTGCTATCATAATCCCTACCTTTCACATTTATACTTGACTACTGCAATACGTTCTACTGCAACTTCTGAATAGGTTTAAGTTAGTACAAAATACCAACTGTGTTTTGAACTGCGTAGCCCTCTGGGAGCTTGTGACCACACTGCTCCACAATCTGAACTGGTTGCAATTCATGTATTTGTTTTGAACTAAAAAAAAGTCATATGGCCTGGGACCATTCTCTCCTTGCAAGATCCTATTCAGTTAATATCAGCAAGAGTACTGGAACTCCTCTGGTATACAAGAGGGAGCTGCTATCAGCAGGACATTTTCCAAGAAGGTCCTGTGACTGAAATTCACCCCAACCATCCCTGCAGGAGCAATACACCCCACAGTCTGTTGAGAGCCAGGGCGAAGCAAAGGCCATCTTTCCAGAAAGCCTCTGGGGAAGGCTGAAATAGCTTGGGTTAGGAAACCGATTTGTTTCATGTTTTCTGGCCTTGCAGTTGTATTTAGCGGAAGAACTGCTGTTTTGATTCTACAGTGGTTTTTGCATTGTATTTCTAATCAACAGCATGGGTGTCAAGTCTGGGATAGGAACTCTTGCATGCTTATCAAAGTCAAATAAATAACCACAGACCCTTTTCAGAAGGTTTGGGTTTTTTTTAATTAGAGATTTGCAGTGGGTACACATGTAGCCATGTCCCCCTTCAGAGTATTTTTGCACTTGCCTTTTATTTAGATGACTGAGTTGCTGGAGGAGAGGTTCAGCAATATACAAAAACTCTAATCTGGGGTTAAAACCAGTGATAGATGCCAAAATAGTGCATTCTTCCCCCATTCTATTTACTCCAGTCTTTTTAGTCACATACTGATTAGCCAAAACACTAAGACTCATTCAAAATGAATCAATTTTGTCCATTTCCAATTAGTATTTTATTGCTATGCTATTTTGAGTTGAACTGAAATCAACACGGTTGGTGCTCAACTACACAGTACCTTTGCCAAAAATCTTTGTACATCACTTATGTCAGCACATCTTTGGGAAGCAGTGTTTTGTTTTAGCGTAACTTGCTGCAGAACCAGAAGTGAGTTAAAAAAAGCAAAAAGCAGCCCTTACAAAATGAGACCCCCTTCCTTCAACACACTACACCCATGAATAACCTCATGCATCAAAAAGTAGCATCAGTGGAACTGTTCACATGCATAAGATTACATGTTAAGCATTAAACAAGGTCAAAGGTCATAAGCTTTAAAAGATTTTCAGTGATGGTAGGGTGAATGAAAGGGATGCCTGTGAGAATGAAATGTTAACTTTTACCCACAAAAGGTGTAAGATCTAAAACAATACCTTGCCACTGCACCTTTTAAACTGGTAACATTTCCTTTCTGATTTTAAGATTTTATAAGTTTAACAAAATAAAAGGAGCGTTAAGGACAAGCTATATTTCCCTTAATACATTTAAATTTTCAAAATATCAATGACTGCAGTTATCAGAAACATTTTCCCCTTTCATCCCTGATGAAAATGAAATAGTTCTGTCCACTTATTTCAACATTACTTGTTGATGCTTTTCCTGTCCAGGCAGCTATCAGGTTCTTTTGCTGATTTTGACCAACTCCTCCACCCACTAAGAAAGGAAAGGAAAAAAAAAAAAAAAAAAGATTCTGCACAGGGATTTGAGCATCATTACCAGATATGTGTTTAAAGTTTTAGAGTAAATGGCGCAAGACTGGCTGCTTTCAATGACATCCTACCTGTAAATTTAGTTCTCAGCACTGCAAGTTCCAGATTCTGAAGCCTCATTAATTACTTATGAAGGCTGGCCAATGTTATAAAAACTGTTCCGTAGCCAATATTGCACATTTCTTAATCTTTTATAAAAGTGTGTTTGAAAACATTTAGTTTGAGGCTTTATTTCCATGGTACAACTTGCTGGTTTTATTATGTATCTTTGGTAATTGGGGAAGTCTTAAGAAAGATCACATACCATGAGCCAACTGACCATTTATCATACTCCCAGATACTCCAAATAGTCCATCCTACAGCCACTCTGTAGGATGGAGTTGTTCCCCATGAACTCGTGTGGATGTGGGAGATGGTGTTTTTTTTTTCGGTGGGGGGGGGGGGGGAGAGAAGGGACAGCTCTGGGATGGTTTTTTACAGTCCAAACAGTCAGCTCATTACTTGAATGAAATTTCCATTGAAGCCACTAGGCATAAAGTTTGGCTCTTAACCTACGTGAGGCCATTAGATCTGGAAGACATAAGAGCATTCAAAGAAAGAACATTTATAGTTGTATCCCTACTGTGATATTTCGTTTGCGCCATTCAGATAATCAATTTTCACTCTAGTTTCTAGTCAGTTTCACCTAGTAGATATATTTGAACAAACACCCAAGAAGCTTCAATTAGAGATTAGCTGCAATTTTAACAGAAGAATTTCTACTGGATAAGTGCCACACCATATAATTACCTCCACAAAAGTCATGCCTGTTGGCAGTCTAAGTAGACAGGAAACGGTCGGTGGACATGGAGACTGAATTACTCCTTAGCTAAAGAGGTGGCCCTTGTAAGGTCAGGGTGGAGCACATGAGCAGAAGGGTGTGAGGAAGCCTGCACTGTTATATCTGTTTGTAATGGAGAAATTCTGTCTCCAGAGCTGTCAGACCAACAGTTAGCTCTTTTACTCAACATAGTGCTGATGACAACTGCATTTGTGAGTACTCAAATACAACAGATAAAGCTAAGTTTACAGAGGCAATGCTCTTCTTACCCTTGCTATCCAGGATATTCATGACAAAACGTGAATACGCTAATATTTTAAGACAAAACCTTCAGGTCATTGCTCATTTGCAGCCATATTCTGCCCTCAATTTTCACACAACATAAGTGACACTTTGTTTGTAGACTGCTGATCGGCTCTGCCCATGTAACAATGCCGTCATCCACCTTTTTGGTGCAAGACCAAAAAACATTTATTCACAGAAGTGTATGACTTAGTTTAAATCTTTTAACAAGCAAATTAAATAAAGAGTGGCATAAGTGCCCTTTACTCACATAGCTTTTACAGTTTACTGAAAGGTATTGTGACGGGGCAAGGCTAGATGGCTATAGAAAAGTAGTGGGAGACAGATATATTAGCTCCAGCCTAAACAAATCCCTGGTACCAGTTAAGTGAAATGGCAGCTGCTCCAGGTCAATTAAGACACTTGGGGCCAATTAAGAACTTTCCAGAAGGCAGGGAGAATGCTAGGTTGATTGGGACACTTGAAGCCAATCAAGGGCTGGCTGAAACTAGTTAAAAGCCTCCCAATTTGTCAGGTGGGTGGCATGTCAGGAGCTGTGGGAGGAAGTTGTGCTGTTGGAGAGACTGAGTAGTACACACCATATCAGGCATAAGGAAAGAGGCCCTGAGGTAAGGGTGAAGTGGAGCTTGAGGAAGTGAGGGAAGTAGCCCAGGGAATTGTACATGTCATGTTTCTAAAAGGTCAGCTACCATAGCTGATACTATTAGGGTCCCTGGGCTGGAGCCCGGAGTAGAGGGTGGGCCCGGGCTCCCCCCCACCTTTGCCCCCTGGTTAATCACAGACTGGGAGACAGAGACTGTGCAAGGAAGAATAACTTCTCCTCACCTCCCTCACTGGCTTATGATGAAAATGGCTCAGTAGACTGACCCTTGTTTCTAGAGAGAGAAGGGTTAGGTGGAGGGTCACAGTGAGCCTCTGAGGCTAGCAAAATCCGCCAGGAAACGCAGGACCCACGGCAGCAAGGACAGAGCTTTGTCACAGTATCTGGCTGTTAGAAATATATAAAAATATGTTTTATGAGGGTGATGTGCACAAACTAAAATAGCGATTTTCAGAATTTAAACAGTTCTATCATTTGTGAGTAATCTAGTATTCACCAGCTATGCCGTTAACAATACCTGCAATGACTCAAATCAGAATTAAAAAATATAGTTCTCAGAAGACAAGGTAATAATTTGGAAAGGCACAACAGTAATATTTAGAACCACATTTTAAGATATAAAAGACTTCAAGTTTAGTCATATTCCAGCTGTAACAAAAAAGTTACCAAGTGCACACTGCAGGAACTTGAGCTAAAGCAGACAACAGGACAAATTCTGCACTGATTTGCACCTTGTGCAATGCTATAGGCTTTGCAAGGTTTAAATTGAATACTTAAGTCCACATAGTGGTTGTGTGTGAAGAGGCAAGCTGGAGGTCACAGAGACTGAAAGGCCCACTTTTTGAAGTCCAGCAAAGTTCTGACATGCCTTTTCCTGATTGCCCAGCTTGGCACCCACACTTAGCAGCTCTCCACTGTTGTGTGCAACTGCCCAGCAACCATGCCGGCCGGTTGCGCATGCCAGACATACTCTGGCTTGGAGGAGACAGGAGATGATGGATTTCCTGGGCCTGTGACGAAGAGCTGTGCTCATACAGCCTCCATGGATGAACCGTACAAACATGGACATCTACAAGCAGATTTCACAGGGGAGGCAGGAGAAGGGGTATGACAGGGACCAGCAGCAATGCCACATGAAAGCAAAGGAACTGTGGCAGGCATAGCAGAAGGCCAGGGAGGCCCAAAGTCAGCCCACTGTAAAAGCATCAGGTCTGTAACTTAGCAAAGAGCTGCATGCCACACTTGGCAAAGACCCCACTGCCACCCCGCAGAGCACTGTGGATACCTCTGAGGAGCCCAAGCCACAGGCCTGTGGCGTGAACAGCAAGGATGACGAAGAGGATGGGGGACATCCAACCTGGGAGTCCAGCTATGGTGCGAGCCAGGATCTATTTGAGACTCCACGGCAGCCCAGTCAGTCAAACATGGGGGAGCCCAATGCAGGGGAAGGAATCTCAGGTAAGCGTGTAACTGCATTTCCCATTACAATGATGTACTAATGGCACCCCTGCCTTTACAGGACACAGCTATCAACTTTTCATTAAACGTATTCATTCTAGAAGAGGTAGCAGTACAACCAAGAGAGGTAGAGAGTTATCTGCTTTTCATATCCCTGCAGAGTCAGGCTAGAGGGGCCATCCAGAGCAGTTTATGCACACAGGGATGTCCACTGAAGTCTCCGAGACATCTTGATGAAACCGTCATGGAGGTGCTCTGCAATCCTCTCCCTCCATTTTCTAGGGATGGTAGCCTCGTTTCTCCCTCTGTGGAGGAACACTTTCCCATGCCCGTCAGCAACAACTTTGGCAGTCACCACTGCAGTAAACAGATTAGCAGCATACGGGCCAGGGCAGCTTTGCGATGCCAGCAGCAACTGTGCTCTGTGCCCTTGTTACCCTCAGGAGAGGGAGATCAGCTAGAAATCACCGCCGCCGGTGGAAAATGGTGCCAGTGTTCAGTACCATTGCCCTATACTCAGAGTTTCATGCAATCAATGACACCATTTTTTTAAAAAGGCTCCAGAGGCGATCCTGGCAATGACAGGCTAGAGAGCCTAACTTCAGTACCAGGCAAATTGGTGGAAACTATAGTAAAGAACAGAATTATCAGACAAACAATTTGTTGGGGGAAGCGTCAACATGACGTTTGTAAAGGGAAATCATGGCTCACTAACGCGTTAGAATTCTTTGGGAGGAGGGGGTGTCAAACATATGGACAAGGGTGGTCCGGTAGATATTGTGTATGGACTTTCTGAAACGCTTCAGAAAGGTCTCTCACCAAAAACTCTTAAACAAAGTGAGCAGTCATGGGATAAGAAAGAAGGTCCTCTCATGGATCAGTAACTGCTTAAAAAAAGACAGAAAACAAAGGGTAGGAATAAGTGATCAATTTTCACAATGGAGAGAGGTAAATAGTCTGGTCCCAGTACAGATCCTGGAGGGACATGTGTTGTTCAAAATATTCATTAATGATAGGGAAAAAGGGGTAAAGAGTGAGGTGACAAAATTTGCACATAAGTATCTTAAGTAATGTTGTAAGTTCAAAGCAGACTGAAGAGTTACAAAGGGATCTTACTAAACAGGGTGACTGGGCAACACAATGGCAAAAATTCAATGGTGATAAATGCAAAGTAATGTACCCTGGAAAACAATCCCAGCTACACATACAAAATGAGAGAGTATAAATGAGTGATTATCACTCAGGAAAGATCTTGGCATCATTTGTGGATAGTTCACTGAAAATATCCACTCAATATGCAACAGCAGTCAAAAAAAAAAAAAAAAAAGCTAATCATGTTAGGAACCATTAGGAAAGGAATAGATAAGACAGAAAATATAATAATGCCACTATATAAATCCATGGTATGCCCACACCTTGAATACTGCTTGCAGTTGTGGTCACCCCATCTCCAGAAAGATATTTTGGAATTGGAAAAGGTACACAAAGGCAACAAAAGTGATTAAGGGTATGGAACAGCTTTGGTGTGAGGGAGAGATTAACAAGACTGTGACCTTTCAGTTTGTAAAAAGACAACTAAGAGGGGATATGACAGAAGTCTATAAAATCATGACTGGTGTGGAGAAACTAAGTGTTATTTACTCCTTCACATAACAAGAACCAGGAACCACCCAATGAAATTTATAGGCAGCAAATTTAAAACAAAGGAAGTATTCCTTCACACAACACAGTCAAACAGTGGCACTCATTGTCAGGTGATGATGTGAAGGCCAAGACTAAAAGCAGTGTTAAAAAAAGAACTAGGGGCTTTTCTTCACGTACAGCGCTATTGTAGTGATTTAGTGAAGACACTCCTATGCCAATGGGAGAAGCTCTCCTGGCAGTGCAGTTAATCTACCTCCCTGAGAGACGCTACCTATGGGAGTGGGAGAAGTTCTCACGTTGACATAGTATGGTCTAAGTGTAGGGTTACGGTGGTATAACTACACCACTCAGGTATGGATTTTTCACACTCCTGAGCCACAGTTATTCAGATATAGGTTTGTAGTGCAGACCTGGACTAGATAAATTCATGGAGGATAGCTCCACCAATGGCTGTCAGCCAAGAAGGGCCAGGATGCACCCCCATTCTCTGAGCATCCTTAGCCTCTGACTGCCAGTGGACAACATGGGATGGATCACTTGATTGCCTGTTCTGTTCATTCACTCTGAAGCACGTGGCATTTGCCACTGTTGGAAGACAGGATACTGGACTAGATGGCCCAGGGGTCTGACCCAGTTTGGCCATTCTTATGTTCACTGAGCAATTCCCTCATCCCAGCAGGCCACACTCACCGTGGCTGGAGCTATGAGGGGCACCATGCACAAGCACTCCAAAACAGAAGCGTCAGTAAGCATGTCTTGTTAAAATGTCAGGGGAGCAAGGGAATGGAATTCTGACTCAACTTTCACTTTCCATTGTAACTAGATTGACAAAAATATCTGTTTTATCTGCAGCTGGTGCTGCAGCAGCCTTGAGGGGGTTCCCACGCCACACCGTCAAATCCCTGAGCCAGATGAGGAGGGGGGGAAAGAGGGAAAGAAAAGACGACGACTCCGGAGGACATGTTCTACGAGAACCTGCATCAGACCATGAGCAAAAGGCTTGGAGGGTGAACGCTGCAGACAGTCTGGAGAAGAAAAGATCAGAGAGGAGAAAGGCCCAGATGTTCCATCAACAAAAGGAGAGGGAGATCCACCAGGACATAAATGGGGCTTCTCTAGCATCAAAACACAGATGCTGCAGACTCTGGTGGCCCTACACATTCAAAAATCCCAGCCTTTCCTCCCTTTACAGTCCACGGATAACTCCATTACAGTACCTCCCTACACCCTCCCCCCCGCAACATTCCACATCGTATTAGAGGCCACATTCCTGCCTCTACCACTCTACCCCAGGGGACATTAAGGACAACCACAGCTTCACATACAGCAACTGTAGCTTTTACAGGTTGGTGTAAGTATAGGTAAAATGGGGAAAGAGGCATGCCCTCAGGTCCTCAAGGGGAAAGGCTGGAGTGGAGGAGGACCCCCCAACAGAACTACTACTACAAAGGCTGGAGTAGGTCTGTTGAGGACCCCCCAACAGAACTACTACTACTAAAACTAGAACTATGAACTACTGAGATAAACTACACTAGAAAGCATGGGAAAACAAGAACTTGTACGCAAGCCACTCGCAGTACGTCAACCGTCACAGGCAGTAAGAAGGATCTGAGGAGGGGCCAGGTTGGCAGGGTCATATATTGAGCGCCATGAAGGCACCACTCCAGGGGGCTCCACAAACAACCCAATGGGAGTTGCTGGGTGAAAAATTTCCGCCAACTGTGCATGCGGCGCACACACACCCGACTGGAATGGACGTAAACAAGCACTCAAAGAAGCAGCACACTTTCCATGGTGCACCCCTCTGCATCGACAAGCACTCCTGACGAATGTGTGCAGCACCAACGCAAGGAGCCAGTTATGGATGTGCACAAAATGATACACCAACCGAGGCTGCTTTATGTCAACGTAACTTGAGTCAACCAAAGGTTGTAGTGTAGGCTTAAGTGTTAATACATTTTGTGCCTTTGGCCGCCATTCTTCCCATCTTGAGCTAAAAATAGTTCTGTTCACTCCAGAGGAGAGGGGTTCTGTATTCTACAGATTGTTTAGTCTCTGCTTGCAGAACCAGATTCTCCAAAACCACATTCCTTAAGCTGTTTGGGCCTTTATGATGTCACAACTGTACACCAACTCTAAGATTTCGTTCTGAGGTTCTAGCCATAAAATGCTGTGGGGGATATTTTGTCGTTTGTTAATGTGGGGAGAGGAAAGTTATTTACCTGGGGCAGCCTGTGGGGAACAGAAGTGAAGCAAGGAGAAGAAGAAGAGGCTACATTAAAGAAAAAAGACAGTTTTTAACCATCCTTTAAACTCCAGAATCCTGTGTAAAGCAGTTCCTAGTGAAACACTGCATGAATTCCATGGGACTGTTTAATAATGGAATAAAACTAACAAGCCATACTCCATCAGCAATAAGCCACTCCAGTATGTGCATTAGTAAGCAGCTAATGCACTAGAGTGGCTGAGGGCATTTTCCCTTCAGTCTCATATCTCAAGTTGATCAAAGCCAGATTTAAACTAGCCTGTGTGAAAGTTTGTCTCACCCACAGAATTCCACTGTGGTTAAACAGCTAGAGATGCTGAATCTTGCTGATAGAAATTATATGCAAACACACTACCCAGTACAGTCAAAAATCAAATTGCTGAGAGAGGACAACTTTTTTTCCCCTTAATCAAAACTCATTCTTCAAAAAAAGTATAATGAAAAAACGTTGCATCAACTGAGCTTTTGGCAAGGGGGTAACAATCAGAGTTTGCATTTTAACTATCAAAACAGAAGAATATCAGTTATTTATATGACAGTAGCACCCAGTCACAGGTCAGAACCCCATTGTGCTAGGCACCGTATAAAACAAGGATCTCTGCTCCAAACAACTTACAATAGCAATAGTGCACTGCAAGTGTAAGTCTTTAGCCTCTTTTGGGCGGGGGGGCAGGAGCTTTCCTATGCTAATGCCCTATTTACCTGATGGAAATTTGAAGTTATCTTGTAGTACCAAGTTATGCTGGTAGCTACACAGTATTTTTTTTTTTTTTTTAATATAAAGTGAGTAAAGAAATATGAAACATGTATAATGGTACCAAGAGAAAAACAAAATATATAATGGCACCAGACTTTGACTGTGCAATTACATATTGAACAGGTTAGACTGACTGTGTATCCTAGTGGACAGACCATCAGCTGTTCTGCACACAGCTCACATACTTTAAACCTGGTCCAGGCACACAGGCTTGGAATCAGAAGAACATTCCTCAACCACCCTACTTAAGGCAACTTAAGGCCTTGGGCTTACTGGACTTCAGCAACTCTCTCCCCTTAATTATGTGAAGGAGGAAAGAGGATCCCTCTAACATGGCTAGTTTTCCCTCTCTCAGGACATCAGTGGGAAGAAAAAATTTTAAGCTCTCCTGCAGGGATGGAAAAGAATATTACATACCATGCTGTCAGGACACACTTTATAAAAACTTGGAGCCAACAAGATGTGTGCTCAGCTTCACCCTTATGCCTCTTCTCACATGCAGAAGTCCATTTTCTCTCCCTCCCACTCATGTCTTTCAGACTAAACTCTTTGGGTAGCAGGGACCAGGTGTTCTTTTAAGTATTCATATCCTCAGTACAAGGAGCACCTCCCATGCCTGGAGCCTTCGAGCACTAATATAATACGGTAGTGATAAGCTTTTTTGTAAGGCTTATCTCACCAATAACTGTCCTCCCATACCAAATAGGTGTGCCATTCTTTGACGTATGTAGTTACTTTTTTGATATAACCCAAGGTGTGAATTTAAACCAATATGGTTAACCAGGTTAACTGCTTATGTTGACACTCATTCTGGTATAATAAAAAAAAAATAGTTCTTTAATTCAGTTTGTCACTTGAGAAAAGGGGTTTATCTACTTACTGAAAAAAGTGACTCCTCTAGAAAAGCCTCCAGATTGGGATGTGGCAGGGAATGTTATATCAGTAGGATTACACTGGTGTAACTAGATGAGTATTACTGGTAAAACTTGCTGAAGCCGACAAACCCTAATTCAGATAGCAAACCCTAATGGTAGGGACTTAAACTTTGCATTCAGCATGGTGATACTGTATGACATGGACTATGATAGGAAGAACCTTCAGATCTAACAGACAACAGCAGAGAAGCCAGCTGTACATCAGAACATTTTAGCTGTACCAAAGGTCCCAGTCAGTGTCAAATGTTTTCAGTCTAAAGAAAACATATGACTCTTACTCTAAAGGGGCAAAGGAGGCACAATATCTACTTTGCAGTAGATTTTTAGTCCTGTTCTATCCCTTTTGCTGTGCTCAGGTGGTGGAAAGAGAGCAGAAGTGACCTGCAAGTTTCCCACTGGGTGCAAGGGAGAAGGGAGCATCCCCAGTGCTCCAGAGCCAGCTTCCATGCCTCCTCCTTTATGACAGGTGGCAAGTCAGAGGTTGGGAAGAGGGCATGGTCACAGCACACTGCATTCTGGCTATCCCCAGAGGGCACAAGGTCCCTTGTGGATCACAACCAGCCGGTTTAAGTAGAGCAGCGTCCAGACTGCTCTCACCTGAGTGAGGGCTGGAAAAGGGAATCATGGAATCAGTAACTGGTTGCTGGTTCTCAGCTTTATTCCCTGTCTTCCAGATGTCCTGGATGGCTGTGAGGCATCCTTCATTAGGTGCTCCTCTAGACTCAGAAAGCCAGTTGAGCTTTTATCTTTCTGTTCCAAGGGTCCCACAAGACTGGCAGGCAATGTAGCAATCAGAGCTGCTCTCCTTACTTTCCTGCACTACACTGAATGGGCAGTGGGGGGAGCTGCTGTCCCTTTGCTACAGTTGCTCACAGTGCCCACGCCGTGGGCATCTGAGGCTGTAGGGGAGGCACCCCATACTTTCTCCCCATAGGAGGCAGTGGAACCTATTCAATACACAGTACAAATCAAACTGGGGGCAGCTCAGTTTTCAACTGACAACTGAGTCAGTTACCGCAGTCACCCTGAAGGATAATTTAGATCTCTGATTTTCACAAACGGGCTCCTGAGTCACAACATGGACACCCCTGCGCAAGGAGCTGTACGGGACAGAGAATTTTATGTACTGGAAGAGCATGCAATCCAATTTAAATATAGGCGTGTAAAATGAGAACACAGAGTGAGACAACACCGACAAACATTTACAAGGCTAGACTTGGGCATAGCTTGAAGTTTCCAAGCTATTTAAAGCAACATGAAACAAATAAAAAGCAATCACCTCTCCACTGGCCTTTTACATAGACATCATACTAACAGCTGGTATAAGCACTATCATTCAAATTGCAAATGCATGTATATGAACACGTCATGCTAATTATGCACATGTGACTAGTGAAGTACCACACCTTGATATATCTACCCAAGTTAAACATACTGTGAATGGTTCCTGACAAAAGTTAGTGCAGAGAATGCACAAAGGGAATGCATTATTCTGGATTATGTACATACCAAGCCTAACATTTGACACGGACTAAAATAATCTGCAAAAATAAACTTGCATTTCCCCATTTACCCTCTTTAATAAAATCTTTCAGCCATTTATCAGTTAAATTATCTTTTGGAACTTTTACCACAGGCAGTGAAAAAGATTCAGGCAAGTTAACTAAGGAGAAAATTGTTGAAACTGAAAACAGGCAAGAGTGCAAGTAAGATCTCAATCTTTAAAAATTTTAATTTTTAATTTTTAAAGTCAATAAAGTCAATTTTAAAATCCTGTTGTATAAAGAGGTTACTACCTCTGTTACTAATGACACCTTTGATCATAAGAAGTGAATTTTACCAAGATCTAAATTACTATTCAGCATACTTTTTGTATTTCTATAGTGCTAGAGGATGAAAAAACCAAGTTACATCAGCTTTGCTTTTGTTTAATCAAGCTTCTCTTTCAGATTATTGGTGCTGCAATAAATGAAGTTCTAATACTGTGGAAAATAGATTTTAAAACCTGTTTATACTGAATTGAGATAATACCAGTCTGCAGTTTTAGGATTTTGGGGACATTTAAGTAGAGCCCCTTTAACTGTGCCATTGCTACAGTAATACAATAATTTAGGTTACTAATGTCATGGTCAACAACCAGGTTAAACTGCCCCAGATTGTAGGTAGAACGCAAGTTCAGCTAGGATACTAGATCCAGCAGGAGGGAAAAGCTTGCTTCCAACAAGATTAACTAACCTTGTGCTAGAGTCACCACCGGAAACATTCCAGGTTTCACTTGTTCTGATGATGGAGCTTCAATGACAAACTAGAGGCTTCAGTAAAAATTCAGACTGAAGATAATCGAATAGCTTCCTAAATCACTCTTTAGTCTTTTTAATGGTTTAGTGAATACTTTTAGATGATCTATGTTTAGAGTTTCATCCCAGCGTCAACAAGGAGAGCAATAAAACCTATTAACTTTCAGAAGGTGGACGCCAAGGCAAGTAAGTGGACAGGTTTGTAGTTGCACAAAAGACACCATGAATAAGGAGACGGTTAGCGGCTAAGCACCTCTAAAGCGGGAGGGTCCAGCCTGTTCACCTTGCCCCGTGTCCTGACCATACGCGGAGGGCCAGTCTCCTAGTGAGCAGGGATAAGAGCAGTCCCTCCCATCACCTCCACGTCCCGGCCGGCTCACAGGCTGCTGCAGCTGCTCCCCCCAGATTAGAGGGGACGCGAGCGCCTCGGGTACCTCGTGCCCTGGCTGCCGGGTCCCGCAGTGCCCTGGCGCGGCTCTCACAAGACCCAGCGGGGCGCTGCCCGGGCGGAGCTCTCTGCAGCTGGCGGGGGCATGGCGGACACCCGTGCGCCGCGCTGCTGCCGCCGGCTCTCAGCCGGCCGCTCCCGGCTCCCAATCCCAGCCAGGGACCAGGGGCAGTCCCAGCCCCTCCGCGGGGCGTATCGCGAGAGCCGAGCGGGGCCCGGCGCAGGAGACAAGCCGGTTCCCCGCCCGGCTCCGGAGCGCGGGGGCACTGCACCACTCCGAAATGCCCCCGGCCCTGCGCTGCAGCCGCCAGCACGCGGGGCGAGTGGGAAGGGCCAGGGCTGCCCGGGCGGCCGCCGTCCCCTCCCGCGGCCCATTCTAGCTGCGGGCGAGAGACCGAGACCGCGGCCGGCCGGCCGGGTCGGGGAAGGCGATTGCCCAACGCGCGGCAGAAGCTAACGGCGCGGGCTCGGCCCGGCTTAGCCCCAGTTCCCACAGGGTCCGAGCGAGCGCTGTGGGTTCAGAGCCAGCCCGGCCGGGAGCCGCAGCCCTTCTCCCTAAAGCACTCTAGGGCAAAGTGGGGTGTGCTTAAAGGGTTGGTCTAGTCATGTTCCTGCATTTACAGCGACACCCCAGTCCCTCTTGTAAGGTCCCGCCGCCACGCTTCGCGCATCAGGTCCACACGCATAACCTTATCCCCACCGCACAGGCCCTTGGCTGATTCCTAAATGCCGCCTTCGCCTTCTGACAAGCTGCAGCCAGGCACTGAGCGACCTTTACCAACTCATCCAGAACGTGCAACGTTTGTAAAAAGGTTTTTAAGGCTTTCTACCAAATCAGCTTTACCCTTCATAAATCACCTTGCCCAATCTGATGTGTTTTTTTTTTTTTGGGGGGGGGGGGGCAGAGAAGAGAGAGCGAGCGGGCAGGCTGAAGTTTTCTCACAATGCAACCAAGAGTTGGAAGCTGAACTCCCATACTAGTTTAAAAATGCAAAGGTAGAAGGCATATAATTTATAATGCATTAGTAAGGACTCTCAGACACAGGAGTACCATTGGTGTATGTACTGTATAAATATGCTACAACTTCACACAGGAAGGGGTGTGCTATGGAGAAGAGGACATTCCTTCTTGCTAGTTAACATTTTTTCCAAAGGTCAAACACTGGACCCAATATGATTGATACACAGCAGCATTCTAAAAAAAGTTAACTTTACATTCTAACAAGTTTGCAAGCTGCACTGTTTAGTACCCGAAAAGGTTAAATAAATGATACACCAGAAAAAGATCAATTTTTGATAAAAACTAGATAAACTATTGAGCATGAGATAAGGCATTTCCTTCACAACTACAAATTTGTAGAGAAAGGTGGCATTAAATAGATTACTGGCTGCAAAGTTCAACAAAATTAGTGCAGTAGACACTGTAAAATGAGTGCGACACTGGACATTAGGCAAGGAAGAAGTCTGATCAAAGAGCCATAAAAAAGGGAAAGGAACTGGGATCTAGAGAGGCTATGAAAACAGGTAGTGATTATGAAAAGGGGTCCAGAGATTGCAGCAGACATGAGTGTCAAAGAAGCCCACAACACATCTGAAAGAGATTGCAAGACCCTTTGAAAATGATCCTTCATGAAAGGAGTTTGACAGTCCAAGTTAACTCTGCTTTGACTGTCCTGTTAGCAGAGAGGTGTGTGTCAGGAGAGGAATTTTTGAAAATAAGTGTCTTGATTTCATGATATCATTCTTGGAATCTCTTCTGCTTATGGTCTTTACCTAGATAGATGTGTTCCATGAATGATACCAACTCAAATATAAACCTTACATGAGAAGAACTCCATTGTTTACACGAAAGTAGTGTGAGTATTCAACACATGCTGGCAGAAGCTAGAAATATGTGGCTAGGGCCAAATCCTTTTTCCAGGGCAGAGCCCAAGAATATGGCATTTGTACTTGAGAGATCAGCAGGAACAGGAAGACTATTCACGTAGCAATAATGTTGCTTTTCTTGAATGGAATTTCCAATAGAAAGTTAAGTTGTGGTTTTTAGTAGCAATATTAGTTTAAGTTGAGCTCATCAGAGACAGGAGCAGTCAACTGAAAGTGCTCTGTAAGGCACCAAGCTCATATCTCCTTTTCAATATTTCACGAGCTTTCTATATTAAGATGTGAGATGGTTAGAGCAATACTATGAAAAGGAATTAGAATTTTTATTGCCTGGGCATTTTAAGATTCTTTGAATAGTTTGATAATCATAACAAACACAAAGGGGGAACAATAGATTACCAACATGAAGTACTTATAGTGCAATAATGACAATTATTGTAAAAAAAACCAACCAAACAAAAAAAACTTTGCACCTCTTTCATGGAAACAATTATGCTACCATGCCCTTATTTGTATCATACTATAAAGGTTAAAAATATGAACAATTTAAAGTCTGGTACCCTTTTCTTAGCTTCATATGGTATTTATAACATTACTTTGCTCATTAAAATAAAAATAGAGGAATGAATTTAGCTTCACATAAAGCCGGCATACCTACCAAATATAATCACAAAATCAGAACCACCTCCCTCATTCACAAATGGAGTTTTGACAAGTAGGTATTAAAGGAAAATTAAACTAGATCTATTACAAGATAAACAGATCTTTCATCACTCACTCCATTATGTTGTATTTTCACTCATGCAAGCATAGCAGGCTTGTGAGTAAAGAAGTAGTAGGTTTGCATTAAGACTTCATTCCTATCCAAGCCTTGACAATGGATCCAGTGTGTGGCCCATTGCTAAGGAACTGGAAGTGACTCACAACACCAACACAATCTTCCCTATTTTAAGATACAAATGACTGATGAAAAACAAAGCTGAACTGAAGAGCGTGTTATACCAGGTCAGGAGAACAAGTCTATGTATGGTAACTTGGTTATAAAGCACCCGCCAGAGATGAACATTAAAAAACAAACATGAAGTACGTGTGCGCTGAAGTACTGGAATTACACTTGTGATACAGGAAGGCCAGGGAGCAGTGGGAGAGTGCTAGAGGGGAAGATATAAGCTCAAGGCTAATTCATAGACAGCTGCAGCAGGACAGAAGCAGTAATTAAGGCGTGGTTCCCTGTAGACTAGGGAAGGTGGCTGCAGGTTAATTGGAGCACCTACAGTCAATCAAGGCCCTGTTAGGAGCCTAATAAAACCCCCTGCTTCAGGCAGACAGGGGGAGGAGGAAGGAGAGAGGACTGGAGCTTGGAGGTGTGTTGAGAGATTTGGAAGTCCTGAAGTAAGGGAGACCCTGCCCCAGCAGGACAGGGAGACTCCCTTGACCCCACCATCTAAGGACCGAGGGTAACCCCACCTAAGGGGGATGAGGGTAAGAAACCCGCAGGGGTTGAGAGGGGCTTGAACTCAGAGCAAGGAACAAACCCAGACCCCTCCCCCGCTTCCCTCCTCTACCACCTTCCCGGGCTAGTAGCAGAGCCCTCGGCACCCAAGAGCAGGGGCAAAGGGTGACATCTTAGCTCTCTGCCAAGAAAAACGCAGGACCCACCAGACTAACATCGGCCATCTTGCCACACACTCAATAGTATAAACAAACAGGGTGTTATGACAACAAGCCCAATGAATAGGGGGTGGTACTGAAACTAGAAATACACACTAGGAATTCCCTGGAATAATAAAAATGCTGTTAATATCTCGGACTTAACCAATTCCAGATAGAGGGAAGAATCTGCATAGGGCCCTGCACATTAGTTACAGTAAGTACAATAAAAAGGACACAGCTTTTTAAAAACTGTCCATGAAAACAACTAAATCGAGAGACCTTTCCAAATACATGTGGAAGAAGGCAGAACAGCTGAAAAGACTATCAATTAATCTGTACAATATGCAAACAAACCCAAGATTCTCTTTTGTATTGATGCCTAGTTGCAGAGGAAAATGCTAATTTCGTTGATGTACCAGATTCCACTTGGTGACTAACAAAATGCAAGACAACCAGTCTGGTAAAGGCAGAAGACTTAGAGGTGTATTTGGTTCAGCACATTAAGTAAGCAAGGCAGCTGCAGGCCTGAAGAGAAATTTGGAACCTTGGCACATCATGTTTGATGGGGTCTCTGCCCTGCTAGTTTATTTATACCAACACATTTTGGGGGCCCAAGTACAATTGTCCCCCTTTCTCTGCCTCTCATTAGTTCTGGCTTCAGTGATGCTCTTAAAATAGTTTATGCAATAAGGATGTGAAGTACAGCAATACATACCCCTTCCTGCTTTGTGAAGAGCTTAAGGCAGTTACTCAGAGCCTCACAAGTTTCTTTTGATACTTCAGAGACCACTTCAATTTTCTGAAGAAATGAAGGAGGCATTCCTGAAAGTCAAAAGTAACAAAGGTGAGCTGTTTTAGGAGACATCTTAATTACTGATTTTGCACAACTGTTTACTCCCAAACGGTCAACTAAAAATCCTGTGTATTTTATGTGCTACATCAGTGCCAGAACAGTAGAAAATGCTCTGTCTACAATACAGTGTACAAGTTAATATTAGGTAAAAGTTTCTTCCCCTTGTCCCGAACTTGGGAAAGGTTGCAAAAGGTAATTTATTCATGAGTTGGATACAGTTCCACTGCACAGCTTGGCTAGGAACACGAGATGGGAGAACTCTGGGCTTCATAAGATTACCCAGCCCTAACCTGCGTCCTTCCTTTTTACCCCTTCTCAAGGAGTAAGGTGTAAAGACCTCTCCTGTAAAAGTATTGCATGATCTGTAGTCCAAGGATGGTGTGCAGTTACTGCCATCATGTCAGACCAGGAAGCTGAAGAAAACCCAAGAGGCCACACTCAAGTTGGACAACCAAGTTACCAAAAACAGGAATCAGAAGAGAGACTGGTAGTAAATATCAAGGAGAAGAAGAAAATCTTCAAATGAAGGCCAAGACAATACCTGATGGGGTAAATGGTACAAACAGCACAAAAATATCCCCTCTTCACACCCTGAATATAACCATCCCAAATGGATATGTAACAGAGGGTGGAATCATTAGCGCTCAGGTCCTTTTGTAACTATAACTGTCAGCCTGTTATGCAGGATAAAACTCAAGACTCAAGTTTCCCTTTGTCCTTGCTGTAAATCCCCTTATTCATGCATATTAAAAATGGAATTACTAATTCCAAATTAGAAGAAAAAGGTTTATTTCATCTTAAAAATAATAGGGTTCATTTAAAAACCACCACCAGCAGCAACTATGTTGTACATTTGGGCAATAGCAAATTAAAACACCCATACATGCATCTGGTAGCAAAAAGTGATATACCCTTTATATACTAGTTGAAAGGAGAGCATGCTCAAGGCTATATAGTGGTTTGTGGCAAGCCTGGCTTCCGCATCTGTTACACAAGCCATTTAGAAGCATTATATTCATTGCACTACTGCTACGAAAGCAGACAAGAAAGTAGAGGTAAGTTTGAACTAGGTGTCTGAGTTCGCAGCATTTCGAAGAGGTCAGATGGTCTTGATAGTGACTACACAGAAGACACAAGTACCGCCACAATCAGTCTCACTAAAAAAGTAAGTACCGTTCTGGTGCAAATACAAGAGTCTGACAATTCAGTGCTGCCACAGTTATACGACATCCTCCAGTGTCTTTTACAAGCCACACAAGAGCAATTTTACCCAGCATGCTAGAAACTACCCTAGATATTACATGAGTGTTTGTACTTTGACACGTTGCAAGAAACTTTTTGGCTTGATTAGACCTATATATATTGTGTAATACAAGGACTTCCATCTCTGGAGCCTCTAATTAAAACTCAGAGCACACTTAACAGTTCTAACTGTGACTATCAAGTTGGATAGGCACCTTCCAAAATGAAAGATACAGGCAACATTCTACTTTTCGCCTCTCCTACATTCAGTTGCTTTCTTCTTACTTCACCCAAGCTCTTCCTCCAATATTGTTGTGTGTTTGGCAAAAAAAAAAAAAAAAATTTAGAACATGGTCCAACTATGGCCAATCTTAGGCTCATTTTAGGCTTTTCCAGTAGTTAGTTCCACAATAGAGGGCCATCTTGCAAAAGTCCCATCTTTGGTTCACAAGAGTTTCGCCTTGGGAAAGGCTAGCTATACTGCCCCACGGGAGCATGCTTGTCTGACACAGTCCGACCACAAGTCACTGAAGTCCTTCAGTTCAAGACAACACCAATTCAAGGCAACGGTATGCGATCTGAGAACAGGTGCAAGCCACAATGTACTGGTGCAATGCTTTCTGTTGTGAGCCACTGAGATTGTGTCCTAGACTGAATATGTGCTGTCTCTCCATTTCAGTCCTAGATAAATGGAGTTACAGACAGACAGTGATAGTTGACAAGTACTTGTGGTGGGGTCACCTCCTGAGGGGAACAGGCACAGTTTCCTGTAACATTGGAAATGGAAAGATGCATTTTCTATTACTGCAATTGGTTATCAGGCTTAGCAATAAATCCATACAAGTCTGGATTTGTATTTGACAATCTGAGGGCATACTGCCTTGACTGATGGCAAGTTAAAGCACCTTAGGATCAGAGGTACTAGCTCTCTTCCAACCAGGAAGACTTCTGCTTTATCTACATTAAATTTCAGGTTGTTGCTCTTCATCAAAATGTTGGTCGTCTTATACTAAAAAATTCCAAGGACTTCCTGATGCAACAAAAAAACCCAAACCACATGCATGTTGTAAAACAGCTTCAAAAAGGGGTGAAAGGGAAGTGAACAGACCATTTCTGTAATGGAGCCATAGCACATCTATTTCATGCTAACAAGGTAAAAAGGACCATACAATGCTGTAGTTTTGGCCCCATCAGCATGAAGGAGAAGAACTGTACTTTATTTGCCCTTTAATTTGTTTTGAATATTTGACTTTATCACCTTGCATAGTGGTCAGAAACCTAACACATTCAGATGGAAAGCCAGTGATAGACAGTATTTTTCAAAAAACTAACTTTTTTACTTCATCTGGCTAGTTTGGACATTGTTAGTTGTCCTCTATTTGATTTCCACTGCATTAAACCCCACCCAAGTTAAATACCACTGACTGTTTGACTAACCTTAATGGTTTATTTTTAACAGAGTTTAGTAGTTGCAAAGCCAGTTCTAATGAAATACATATTTTAAAGATAAACACTAGCCTTAATATAATTCTGTTTCCAAAGACTTGGAATCACTGTGCATGTCTACTCCTAGAACCAGCTAAAAGTGGTATTGGCAAGCAAACAGAATTCTACAATTGCTTCAATATAGACAGCATGCTCATTTGACAAAGATGTGTTTTATGTAAAAGTTAGCCCTGCAGACAACTTGGACTGCATCAAGGTGGGTTTCTTGTTTGGTAGACCACTACCGGCAAAGGCTTGGCTGGCCACATGCTATCCCGTTAAAGACAATGGGTTTGCACAGGCATTAACAAGCCTTGCGGATAGAGGGGAAGTAGCAAAATGTGGTATATCTTGACTTTAGTAAGTAAGGCTTTTGATACTGTCTCGCATGGCCATAACAAAACAAACAAAATAACCTAGATGAAGCAACTATAAGGTAGGTGCATAACTGGCTGCAAAACCATTCCCAGAGAGCAACTATCAGTCATAGGCACTGACTCCGTGGGTGCTCCAGGGCTGGAGCACCCATAGGGAAAAATTAGCCGGTGCTCCACACCCACCAGTGGTCAAGCTCCCCCTACTCTCCTTACCTTCTCGCCCCCCCCCCCCCCGAGCATGCCACATCCCTGGTACTTCCCATCCCTCCCAGCACTTCCTGCCCCCGCCCCACCCCGGCCACTTAACAGCTGTTTGGCAGCACTTAGGACTTTTGGGAGGGAGGGGGAGGAGCGGGGACGTGGCACGCTTGGGGAGGAGGCAGAGAAGAGGTGGAACAGGGACAGGCACTTGGGAAGGGGGTGGGGCGAGGGCGGTGCAGAGGCGGGGCAGGAGTTGAGCACCCATCAGGCAGAGGGGAAGTCGGCGCCTATGCTATCAGGTGTTCACAATGAATCACTTAAAGATTATGGACAATACCAAAGCTGGGAGGGGTTGCAAGTACTTTGGAAGATAGCATTAAAATCAAAACGATCTGGTCAAACCGGAGAAATGGTCTGAAGAAAACAGGATGAAATTCAATAAGGACAAATGCAAAGTACTCCACTTAGGAAAGAACAATCAATCAGTCGCACACATACAAAATCGGAAATGACTGCCTAGGAAAGAGTACTGCGGAAAGGGATCTGGGGGGTCATAGTGGATTATAAGCTAAATATGAGTCAACAGTGTAACACTGTTACATTCCAGAACGATGTTTGCTTTTTTGCATTAGCAGGAATTTTGTAAGCAAGACAAGAAAAGTAATTCTTCCACTCTACTCTGTGCTGATTAGGCCTCAACTGGGGTATTGTGTCCAGTTTTGGGCACAACATTTCAGAAAAGATGTGGACAAATTGGAGAAAGTGCAGAGAAGAGCAACAAAAATGATTAAAGATCTTGAAAACATGACCTCTGAGGGAAGATTGAAAAAAAACCCGAGTTTGTTTTGGCTTAAATTGCAGCAAGGGGCAGTCCCTGGGGAAGGGCAGTTTAGGTTGGAAATTAGGAAGTTTTTTCTAACCATCAGGGTGGTTTAGCACTGGAATAAAATTGCCCATGGAGGTTGTGGAATCTCCATCATTGGAGATTTTTAAGAGCAGGTTGGACAAACACCTGTCAGGGATGGTCTAGATAACATTTAGTCCTGCCATGAGTGCAGGGGACTGGACTAGATCAGTGGTTCTCAATTGGAGGTCTGTGAACCCCCCCCCCAAGCCGGGAGCAGCGCGGAGCTAAAGCTGGAGGGCCCCCTGCCCCGAAGCCAGGAGCAGTGTGGGGCTGAAGCCAGCAAACCTCCACCCCACAAGCCAGAAACTGGGAGCCTCCCCCCCCCCGCCATACACAAGCCCTAGTTACCCCCTGCCCATATGTGCTGACTTTTGGTTTTGCAGGTGGGTGCCCCATCCTAGCTCCGCCCCCTTCCCTAAAGCCCCACCCTCACTCTGCCCCACTCCTCCTCTTCCTGCCCCTGCTCTACTCCCTCCCCTGAGCATCTCCTGCCCACTGCTCACTCCCTTCTGCCCTCTCCTGCCTTGAAGGTGAGGTGTTTGTGTTCGGGGGGGGGGGGGGAAGGCCTCAGCCTCCCCCCGAAACTGGAGATTTTCAGCATATTTACACACTTTTCATATTCTGTTATTGAATGTGTGTCTATCATTGGCATCTTAATGTAATTAAAATAGTAATGAAATATATCATTACATCATCATGAATTACAGTATATTAAAATCATTACACTCAACTACAAGCTGTCTTCACTAACATCCCAGTTTAAAGACATTATGTTCACACCTGCTTAGGGCCTGTTTGGGAGCTGAGGGCCACTGATGGTTGTGGAAAGAAGGTGGATGGGAGGGACAAGGCGTGGAGAGTCTTTCCCCTCTCCCTGTCCCTTTTTCCTCTCCCTTTCCGTTTCCCTTTCTCTTGGTTCTTCTCTAAGTCCTTGCTCCACTTCCTGATGTTCCCCTTCTTGCTTCCCACACATGTCCCTTTTCCCATCTCTCTCTGCTCCCCACGTCCTGGTGGCTCTGTCTAGCGCCTGCTCCCACCCACCCACTCAACATGGCAGAGGAGGTTCCCCCTCCTTGGGTGGGAAGGTTGCCTAGTAGTTAAGGCACAGGCCTTGGGCTCAGGTGTTCTGGTTTGATCCTCTGCTTTGCCACAGACTCCCTGCTTAGCCTTGGGAAAGTCACTTCACCTCTGCGTGCCCTAGATCCCACCTGCCAAATGCAGCTAATGCTGACACTGCCTCCTAGGCTAAATCCATTCATGGTTGTGTGAAGATAGGGGAAATGTAGACACCAAGGTGGGTAGATTTGGGCTGAATTTCTCCACAGCTGGAGAGTGAGAGCCAGCTCTGAGCAGGGGGGATGGGAGAGAGAAGAGCTCAGGCCAGTTCTGCACAGAGTGGGGTCTCGGGCTTCTCTTCCCCCACCCAGCACAGCTCCTGCTGGGATCCGGGGCTCCTCCTCCCCCTAATCCACCACTGCACCCAGCCCTAGCCTAGCTGGGCTCCCTTGGGTCACCTGATGCCTGCTGTGGCCGGAGTGAAGCCTGGCTGGCAGAGAGCAACCATACACGTGGACATCAGCCCAAGAGGTGTAGGGCGGCCCTAGGTGAGCAGGGGCTGGCTGCACTGCTGCTGATAGCCCAGCACTCCCGCCCATGCCTAACCTTAAGGCTTTTTTTTTTTTGTGAGACTCACTCGGCCCCTGTGGGAGCAGGGAGGTGGGAAACAGCTGATCACAGCTGCACACAGGCTGCCCCTAGGAAACAGATCAGCCAAGGCACCTGCAAAACAGTTGATCCCTGGCTGCCAACAGCTGGTAATGCCAGTGGGTGCCGAGTACCCAGTATTTTTTTTCCTGTGGGTGCTCCAGCCCCGGAGCACCCACAGAGTTGGCGCCTATGCCCCTTGCCCACACAGAGCCCCTAGATACCCCTTTCCTGCATCCTGAGTGATTTTCAAACTTTTTGAACCGAGTCCCCCCCTTCAAGTTATATTTTTTTGGTTGCATCCCACCAGAGCCCAGACAGGCTGGGTGGCCTCCTGAGTGAGTCAAGGGGGTGAAGGTGGTGCTCCCTCCCTGGACCCTGCTGCTGTGTGAAGCTGGCTCAAGCCCCACCAGCTCTTGCCTCCCCCCAAATAGAAGTAAAAACTATGCCTATGCCCAAGGGTGCCCCCAGCCTGGAGCCCCAAGTTCCCTCCCCTCCTGCCCCCTCCGGGCCCTGGCGTTTTTAATAGCATATTTAGGGGGGCCTTAGCAAGGAAAGGTTAAGAACCCCCTCAACTCGAGGACCTCTTGAAGTCCCTTCCAGTCCTACAATTCTATGATTAACAACTAGCACTCTAATTTGAGCTTAGTACATTTTAACCACTAGTAGAAGTAGTAAGGACTCAAATATACACGAAGGCCAGATCTGTTTATTAAAGATGTTTGTTTTTAAAGCCCCCACTTTTCAGATAAATATAATTTGAATTCTCAAATTACCACTTTTAAACCTTAAAAATCCATTGATTTCTATTTCATATTATGTATATATGTACAAGGCACTAGCCCGAAACAAGAGCAAGTCAGGATCTCTTAAATTTGACGCCTGTACATAATAGCCAATAGCATACAACAGCAGAGTTCCAGTTAAGTGTCCAATGGAAACAGTATGTGATTTACAAAAAATTTGTGAGCTCTCCCCAACCTGCTGTGTCCCCTTTTTATACAAGGATGCTGGAATATATGCCATCTCACTGACCCATTAGTTTCTTTATTACATTTAATTCATCCCCATTCCACAAGGTCAGTGCACCATAGCTTTTTTACTACAATGAGCAAATACATCATACAAATTGAGTGAGGAGAGAAACTAGAAGCAGCAGCTGATCTCTTGGCAGTAAGGACGGTAGCAAGAGGGCTTTTGGTACCTTTAAGGGGACAATAAAAGCTACTGCTCTTGTGTTGTAGAGCCATTTAAATAAGTGATTCCAAAGCAGGAGGAGCTCACCTATACACTCAGTTATCCTGAAAATACTATTTATGACAAGTTACACCATAGTACAACTTCCCGGAGGCTTAAACTAACTGCCTCAATGGATGTAAAACATCAGCAGAACCACTAGCTATTTAGCAATTATAATGGTCAACCTATTACTTACTTGAAAACGGAAGTATTCAGTCTCAATTTCTAATTAAAAAGCAGTGGTCCTATATTCACAGGCATCTTATGTTTCCATTTTGGTGAAGTTTTATTTGACAAAAGGGTGGACTTCCTGATTTTTTACCAAGTGGTTTATTCAACACAGAGCATGTCAAGAAACTGCAGAAAGAGTTACAATTGCTAACAGTGTTACCTTTAGTGGTGTTGCACGATTTAATCATTATGAGGAAGTTGGAAATCTCTTTATCTAGCCTTTGTTGACATGTTTGTGCCTTCTGCAAACAAAGATAAAAAGCTATTTAAAACATGTACTTCTAAATGGAAGAGAACTTCTCACATTCTATTAAACGTACTAAAGTTTTCTTAAATACAAGTTAGAGATACCTAACAATTTGAAATAAAAGTTGATATAAAACCATTTTTTTCTTAAGGTAAATCAATAGATGACTGGTGCCTCCCCATATTGGGGGGGCACCAGCTAAATGGGAGGACACAACCTCCCCATGCATCTCTGCCCCGCCCCCAGCCCGGAGCCCCCATGCTCTCCCCCCCCACCCCACATTACTTACGGGGGGGGGGGAGGGGGGGTAAATGGGCTCTGTCCTCCCACGGCACTGGCTCCCCCCAGCACATTCAGCTGCTCTCCCTGGCAGCCAGGCCCAGGCGGGGAGAGCCTGGCTGGGGAGGCCGCGGCGGCAGCCTGCTCCCTGCCCAGGCTCAGCTTCTGGGGATGGGCGTCGAGCACGCCAGGAGAAGCGGGGGACTCTGGCTTGCTTGGCTGCTGTCCCTGGAAGCGGAGCCTGGGGAGGGGGCAGCCTGCCACCCCCACAGCCAGACGCTCTCCCAGGCAGCCACTGGGCTGCACCAGGCAGTGTCCCAGCATGGTTGGACAGGTTCTGGTCCCACCCCTTCCTCTCCCCGCCCAGGTGGCTACTGGGGAAGCACTGGACCCTCCATGCCCCCCCGCCCCAGTCTGGAGCGTCCTCAGTGTGTAAAAAAGCTTCATCTGTATTTTTCTCTCTCTCAAGAGGCGTCACTGCACACTTGAATGGCTATATCCAAAACCACTTTAATTGCAGTATATAAATTTCAATAAACTTTTTAGAAGCAATCAAGTTTTGTTCAGAGACCAATAGTTACATAAGCTATTTTCCTCCCTATTTAGTCTTGCCTCTTAGGGCATGTCTACCCTGTACTCTAAGCCCAGGCCTGTAGAACACGGACTCTGTTTCCAAGCCTGTGACCGAGCATCCACTCTGCAACAATTGCTAGACCAAGTTCTCACAGCTGTGCTAATGTGACTATATTGCACTACGTAGACCTTTGACATGGGTCTGTACCTTGACCTGTATCCACACTGCAAAGGGACAGGGCTTGGACCTGAATTGTAGTGGTATTCTGGCTCTGATCCATACCCTACAACATGGGTCTTGAGTGCTTGCTGACCTGACTCAGACCGATTTGCGTGGGGACCGAAAGGGGGTTTGGGCTCAAATCAGAGTCCGAGCCGTGCCTTAGCATGCAGTGAAGACATACCCTCATCACAGGCAACCTCCTTCAGCGCTTTAGCTGATTAGAGTGGACAAACGCTGGCAAGTGAAGAGTTAAACCCAGAGCACTGGCATGGTGGTGCTAAAGGTGGTATGTTCATTTTAACCTGTTTGGTTAGTAACCTGGTCAACTTCATTTTTGGATATCCAAACGTGCAGGAAGGGGCAGGCACTGCCTCTCAGGATCAAGTCCTTAGGCTCCACTGTAGTTTGGAGGCATCTACTTGCACAAAACATGCCCATTCCAGTGAAGTCCCAAATACACTTTTCTTTTGAATAGTGATTACAACATGCATTGCTGTATTTGCAGAGTAACTAGGACACTTGGCTTCACGTCAGATTTGATTTAACATGTTAAAAAAAGAAATAGCCTCTGTAAACTCTCTTTGTAGGGGGAATGTAAAGACCACTCATGAAATTTATGTCTACACAAAGCTTTCTACTGCCAGAGATGCTTCAGTCTCTGGGAATACAAGTGCGTCAAGGTGATACAGCTAAGAACTCTCAGATTTCACAGCATAAATGTAAGTACTAATGAAGTTTAGTTTAGTTTAACTGGAGCAGAATTATTCATTAATCAAGTAAGTGACATATGATGCAGTTTCTCCAGTAAAGAGAACAGTGCTGTTGCATTCTACAAGTTATTTGGCATGAACTTGTCATAGGACTACATAATATATGACACTCAGGCTAATAAGTCACTTCAAAACTAAAAAGCATCACATTGTACTAGACAACATTTCATGTGGAAACAGTTACATGTATTACCCTTTGTGACAAAAGGTTGTCGGGGGAGAAAGGAGAGCAGGGGTGAGAAGGGGTAGAGCAGTCAAATATACTCTTTAAAAGACCACCACTGTTTGGGCCTACATGTCTAGGAGTGAAAGGCTACTCTAGAACGCTAACCCAGCACTTCTACTCTTCTTTAAGAAAAGAAAAATACCCACCCAAAAAAAGCCAAAACCCATTTTTGCTCAAACTAAAGAAGGATCAGCTTAAGGTAAAGAATTGGTTTGTAGCCTGAACAGAGAGGGTCCGCATAAGCATTTGCAAAAGGTGTTCGTTACCAGTTCACTCAAGTTACTTTAACTAGGAGACATATACACTTACTGGCATGGTGGCTCTAAAGGTGGTGTGTTCAAACAGGTTAAAATGGTTAGTAACCTCGTCAACTAACTGTGCGTCATCGCTAACAGAGGCCTAGGGTGGCACAGTGTTGTCTTCATGTAACTTGTTCACTCTTGTTGCGCATGACTAGGACATCAATCATTAACTGGTTTGGGCTGGTCATCTTCTTTCCAGCTCTGTGGGTCAAGAAACTGCACCAACTGCTGCTGGTTCTGTTTTATGTGGGAATCCTCCACAGCCCATCCTTTGCGGGGTTATCAGATTCCCAATTTTCCCAGAATGCATCAAGGAAGCCTTGTACATCATTACCTACACATTTGTTACAAAAACTGAATCACGTTACTTGTAATCTATTAGGCCTTGCCTGCAAAATAATTTCTATGTAAGCTTCTACACTGTTGCACTGCTACCAGATCAGCTTTGCTAGGGTGTGTGCTAGTGTAAAGCGGCCTCTGGCATTTTAGCTATCCTGCTCAAAGACGGTTTAGACAATGACAGAATTCCAGCAAACTTTCTAGCATTCTAATTGGTGGCAGCACGACAGCATGGAGGTTTGAAATAAAGTGCTGTGGGTAGACAAGGAACAATGGTGACCCTGTCTCATTAGAAAAATGAAGTTTGTAGTGGAGCAAGCTGTGAGGAGATTAGTTTCAGGGGGTTTCCTTCCACTCGGAGATGTCAAATCCAAGACTGAAAACTAAATAGTAAAAAAACCCTGGGGCTTGTTTAAAGACTCTTCAGAGCCCTTGCTGAAAAGTCTTCAAGGAATGAGGAGTTTCAACTATGATTACATACAACTTTATAAAATTAAATATAAGCATGTATATAGTTGTACTCTCCACCCCCTTTCATCCTCTGCATGTTGCTTCTTTTCAAATTATTCTTTTATAAGGTCTTGAGAGGAGGGACTATTTTCTTCCTTTGTGGACATTACCAGAACACAAATAAGGTTCTGTTTTACCAAAAAGCATGTGCATTTCGTGTAGTTTTTCTACAGAATTAGGTGTGTATCAATATTAAGGATAGTTAAAAATTTTCCATTAAAAGACTGTTTTGACAACTGGGTTTTTGACTACAGGGTTTTTTTTTTGGGGGGGGGGGGGGGGGGGAGGGTGGAGGTGGGGAGGGGGTCTGCTTCCCCACATTAAAAATTTAGGCTTTCATCAAAAATGGAAAACCTAAGATTTGGAAATGCATCCACAGTGCCTCTTGGGCAGGGTGGATAAAAATCAAGGATTTAAAAAATAAATAAAATCAGATTTTTTTGATAACATGCTTTTTGAGGAAAAAAGCAATCTAAAGATAGTTTTAATTAAGATGCATTATAGCCCAAAGATATCTCATCATGGAATAGGGATTATAAATTCTAATTCTATAGTATGAGACAATATATTCATGTAATGTTTAAGAAAAGTTTTGTAAATGCATTCCAAGAGTTCATGGATTAGGGACCCAATTTTATGGGGTTCCAGGGGCTTCTGTATAGATTATTTAGGTTAATCTTTCTATCTACCCAATGGGACTCAGTACTCAGTCATTCAAGAAGATACCATCAGAGATAGTTAATTTTGATGTTCTCAAACTGTGGATTTGTGTCTCCAGAGATAACAGAAAAATTTTTAAATAAATAAATGTTACTATACCAGAGGATTTCTGTACGATTTTTAATTTTATATAGTTTAAAGATCCCAAAGTAATGTTAATTAGAAGGCTTTTCCTTTCTCTGTGAGCGGTTTGCAAGGCCAAACTGCTCAGCACATCCTGGGACAGAAAGTCTGTTCTCAGAAGAGATAAGACTTTGCAAAAACAACTGTTCCTCGGAACAGCACACAGATCCCCACCCTTCTCCCATTCTTTATCTTCCTTCAGCGTAGCAGCTGTGTTAATCTGTATCTGCAAAAAGAACAGGAGTACTTGTGGCACCTTAGAGACTAACAAATTTATTAGAGCGTAAGCTTTCGTGGGCTACAGCCCACTTCATGGCATGCATAGAATGGAATCAATGAAGTGGGCTGTAGCCCATGAAAGCTTACGGTCTAAAATTTGTTAGTCTCTATGGTGCTACGAGTACTCCTGTTCTTTTATCTTGCTTGTTATGTATGTTATATGGTAAGGGGGTTAAGCAGTTTCTTTACATCCCAAGAGTTGTTAAAGTCAGAAGAGATACATATTGAAATAAACTTGAGAATGCATGTGAATGGATGCTGTGTGTAAACAGAAAATGAATGGTTAGGAGTGCCAGCCTAAGAGTTAACACTTCAATATCGAATGGCCAAAGAATGCGCTAAGTGGAGATAACTGGATGACCCCTGGAGGGCAGACTGGAATCCACCCAACAGCCTCAAGGATGGGAGAACCAAAGTTGCATCCGATGAAGTGAGCTATAGCTCACGAAAGCTTATACTCAAATAAATTGGTTAGTCTCTAAGGTGCCATAAGTACTCCTTTTCTTTTTGCGAATACAGACTAACACGGCTGCTACTCTGAAACCTATGATTACTTGTTTACTGTGCCTCTTTTTGTATTCACAACACACACAGCATTTTGTCTCATTCCCTTTTAAAAGATGCTGTTGGGTTTTATTTTATTGGTATAACAGAGGTGAGAAATAACAGCTGTTATTTCTGTCCTCAACCCTATTGTCCCTCTGCAAATTTGTGCCCACAGAGTCCATTCCTTACCTTTCTCTACAAGTGCAAAGTTTCAAAAAGTTCAATGAATAGAAGATTGTTGGGGGCAGAATAGATCTGAACAAGGAGAAGAAGTCTGGAGATAAATGTGAGACAGGGACAGGCAGCAGAAACAAAAGTGAAACTGTTTGAGCAGCATATTCCAGAAGCCTTGAAGTCTCTGAGTGTAGCCTTCATTGATTTGAGATCTACCATACCATTCTCTCATTAGAAGGTAAAAACCTATAATGGCAGCAGGCCATAAAAGAGACCCAGTTTGGGAATAAGAACCATTCAAGAAATATACATTTGCTGATGTTTTAAAGAAAATCACACCAGTGAACTGGAGGAAGTCACTTAAGCACTTGGATTCAGAGACTGTTGAAGTGATAATCTCAATTTTACCAGCAGTAGTTTCTTCTGCTGGTGTAGAAAGAATATTTTCTTGCTTTAGACTAATTCATTCCAAATTGAGAAATCGTTTGGGACCTGAAAAGGCAGGAAAGCTTGTTTTTCTTTTCCAGATTATGAACAAACAGGAAAATGAAGGTGAAGACGACTGAGTTAGCTGCAGAAGCCAATATTTTAAGTTTTTCATATTGACCTGGCTGACAATCGATCTAATTTGTGTGGTTTTTAAAAAACAAAATAAAAAGTTTCATTTAACTATTTTAGTTGAAAATAGTAACAAAAAAAAACCAAACAAGATTTTAAAAAACTTGAATGTTTAACTAAATTCAAAAATTCATATGCTTGTTTTGTTAAAATATTATGTGTTTGCTGTTGAATACATAGCGGTGTTTTAGTTAAATAAAACAATTTAAAGTCTGTCTGGTGATGTTCTCCTCCTAATACAGCATGGAAAGAAAATCCTACAAATATTAATGATTAACCTGTTGAATTGGAGATATTTATGAAGTTATTGGGAGGTGAACCAACTGCTTCAATTATCTTAGGTAAAAGAAATAACCAAACACTCATTCACTTTCTGATATAGCTGTAAAACTAATCTGAAAAATTTTCAAAATAAATCACTTTAAAAATATAAAGTTGTACCTTCTAAAAATGAAACCTACATCTGAGTTGTGAAGAACATGTATTAAGGTTATAACAATGTTAATGTAGTTTTAAGAATGCACTTTTATGTAGAAATTCACTATTAAATTGAGTCTTCCTGACTAGTGACTTAAATCATGATTTAAATCAAATCCACTCTGCTGTTGGGAGCTATAGTTCAGGTGTCATACACCCCATCTTCCTCTCTGGGCCAGGCTCCTCAGACAGACTATGATGCCCCACAGCAACCAAACAAAAAGCAAACACTGTGGTACATAAAAGGACATGTAATTTGGTTGAGGAGCACAGCCCACAGTGAAAAACAGGGCATGAGCCACCATTTCCAAATTGAGACAGTCTCCTCCAGTCGGTATTTAAAAGATTGCAGTAGATTGCAGAAATAGAAATTAGAATTACAGATATACTTGTTCAAGTTATCCTCAAATAAAGGTTTGCTTTTCATTAGTGTAGCCTTCAATGTTTCCTGTCTAGTCACCTTGAACTTTTCTGTACCCTGCTATTTTCCTTTAATACACTAGACAAGTTTTTTGAAGCCAGAAGTTTGGTGGTAGAGCCAGCACCACAACAGGAACTCAGTTTCATAGCAAACTGAAGACCCTCTCATAAGTTACTTTGAAGTGCCTTGCATCAAGTCAGTTCAGATGAGGGCCCCATGCATTAAACACCTACTTCTAAGCATATTATATCAGAACAGTATATTGCTGAGGGTTATAGCCTATAAGTCTGAAATACCTTAGTGAAGACTTAAGTCTTAGACTAGAGGACATGTCAAGTACTTCAAGCTCCCTCTTCTGGCCAAAAGTGCTCAAAACAAACAGTTCATTTTTGTGTACATGTTCTTAAATTACTAAATACAGGCCGTAGTAGTATACATTCACTATTACATGCAGAGTATTGAGCATGAATGAGACATCACAAACTGTATTCTAAATGTCAACAGTATTTGTGGCCACTGAGAACAGCCAGGTAAATGGAGGGAGACATATTACCCAAACTAGAAATGGTAAAGCTGCTCTAATACATCTCCAGTATTCTGTAGTTAAAGACTAGCAAGCACCAATTTATAATTCGCCAGATGTAAAAGCCATGCATTCCCATACATACTTTCAGCGTTTCTTGCAATTCTGCAACAGATACTGTGTCATCATCTTCCTCATCACTCAGCTGTTCTTGGGTACAGTAGTGAGTGCTGTACGCAGAGTGGTCTTCTATTGCCTCCAGCCAGTTCTGAAAGTAAAAGCAGCCACTGCAAGAATTCAGCACACTCATTTTAAAGAGCACACCTCTACTTCAGCAGCAGCTGAACACTGGCACATGTAAGAGACAACTAGTGCTTCAGAAGGAAGCCAACAGCTCAGTTATATATTTTTTGTCTTAAAGACTCCTTGAAAATACCTAGTTTTTAGACAGTTACTCCATTTTCAAAAATAAGTGTATAATACACAAAGGAGAATGGCATGGTTATTAAGTTGCTAGACACGTGTTATTTATTCCCTCTCATAACACAAAAACTAGGGGTCACCAAATGAAATTAATAGGCAGCAGGTTTAAAAAACAAACAAAAGGAAGTATTTCTTCACACAACATGGTCAGTCTGTGGAACTCTGCCAAAGGATGTTGTGAAGGCCAAGACTATAACAGGGTTCAAAAAAGAACTAGATAAATTCATGGAGGATAGGTTCATCAATGGCTTTTAGCCAAGATGGGCAGGGATGGTGTCCCTAGCCTTTGTTTGCCAGAGGCTGGGAGTGGGTGGCAGGAGAGATATCACTTGGTGATTGCTTGTTCTATTCATTCACTCTGGGGCACCTGGCATTGGCTGTTCCCAGAAGACAGGATACTGGGCTAGATGGAACTTTGGTCTGACCCAGTATGGCCGTTCTTATGATAGGGACTCTTGATCTGGGTTAGCTTCCTAGTTTTGCTAGACTCCAAGTGACTTGCTGGAGGTCATACAAGGAGTCTGTGCCTCTGGTCCCAATCTCCAAAATGTAGATTATACTTCTCTCATCCTTTGTCTTGTTTATTTAGATTACAAGCTCTCTGGGGCAAGGACTGCTTTGCCATTTTGCTTGCACAATGCCTGGCACAATAGGGCTTAAGTTCAAGTTGGGCTTTGAGGCACTACTGCAAGATAAAATTCAGAGTAACAGCCATGTTAGTCTGCATTCACAAAAAGAAAAGGAGTACTTGTGGCACCTTAGAGACTAACCAATTTATTTGAACATAAGCTTTTGTGAGCTACAGCTCACTTCATCAGATAAAAAGTGTTTTTCCCCAGATTTCTTCATCTCTAGAAACCTTGAATCATGCCTTATAGATGAAGGATAAATAGTATGTTCAATACATTTATTACCGTAGCACCTAGGAGCCTGAGTCATGATAGTGCTCTTATTCCTCCCACCTCCCAGTTTTGGATAGAACATTATCCCTTGTTTAGAATGTGTGGCCCTAACCACACATCTTTGAACCTATTTGCAAGAATACACTAACTACCTTTCTTGGTTTGGGATGAGGGATTGAGTAAGTTGCAACAGAAGTTTAAGAGCTCAAACAAACAAAAAACCTCTCAGACTACACAGATTTTCCTATAACCAACCATTTCAGCAGTGGAATAGCAACAAACATACAACTATTCTGAATGCCGTGTGTCCATGAGCCAGGTCTCTATACCACTAGCGACTCCAGAAGTATAGTATTAATATACACAGCTCAAGGATTCAGAGTTAGCTCTATGCAAACAAAATTAGATTCTCTCTTCCATCTACACAAAAGTTACAAGATTAGAGACTTAAGTAAATTGGTAGTTACCTCTCTAGCCATAGGAGGAGAGTTTTTAGGAACTTTAAAACTGTGAACACTGTCATCGAAGCATTTGACATAGAAAAGGCAGCTGTCTGTAGATTTTACCTTTGATTAAAAAAAAAAAAAAAAAAAAAAAAGAAGATCATGAGTTTACAGACTCCAGAAACAGGCAACTAAGGTTTTAAAAAAAAGTTTTACTGGCAGTTATAAAATATTAGAGCACAGTACTACTCTAAAGTACTTACAAATGGTAATATGGGTTATGTTTGTTCTGGTTTTCAGTTCAAATGTGCTCAGTTTACAAGCAAAGATGATTTAAACTAGCCACCTGCCATACAAAGGGAACTCTGTCTCAGCAAAGCTGTTCCTTGCCCTTATCTCATGCATCACACGTAAAGGCTGTGCAGACCACTCAACTAAATCTGCACATCCCCAATATCTTCATATTTAAGTCCTCAGCAACCCCTGTGCAACTGCTGCTTTCAGTGGTTTGCAAGGTGCAGCCAGTTGGAACTTAGCAAGCTTATGGATGCATAAAAACAGTCACCCAGCTGGAGTCGGGCATAGTAAAAAAAGGCTGCTACGACCATCCACAAGAAGCAGACCTGCATAAAGTAGTGAGAGTCATTTTTCAGACTAGAAACTCACTTTGAAGAAACAGTTTAATATAGTTTTAAATACAAGCAGTAAGAAACTGGTACTTACCTCCAGTGTTATGGACATATGCAATACATCTTGTACAACAGGTCCGAGAAGGTATACATGCACTTCATGCACCAGTGCTGGAAAGCTTTTCCTAGCATTACCCACAGGGGCAGCCCTGCTCAGCTCCCTGTGCTGTGAGCAAGGGATGAAGGGCAGAGATGCCCCACCCCCCTCCTCCAGTTGCTTTGTACTAGAAACAAATGGTACACTCTGATGTGTCAAGGAATAAGGGTGGTCGTGTAATGGACGTATGGAACCATCCTGAAAAACAATAGTTATGAGAAGGTACATAACTGTTGTTCCTTCGGGTGCTTGCATATGTCCACTACACTGCAGGTGACTCCAAAGCTGTTACTGCAGGAGGCAGAGCTCACTCTCTTTGGAAGAGGGATGTAATGTCACATTGTCTGCATTTGCATTATATCCCTTGAAGCTGCAGACGGTGCATAATGTCTGGTGAAAGTATGAATCAAAGACCACATCACTGCTCTACAAATGTCCACAGCTGGGACATGTGCCAGAAACATCACTGAAGTGGAATGTTCTCTGGTGGACAGCACTGTGAGCCTAAAAGAAGGAGTTGCTCTTCTTAATGGTATAAGCCACTGCAATACACCTGCATATCCAGAGAGGCTGCCATTGACCTGAGTAACTACTGGTATCATCTGGTACTGGGGGAAGACGTCTCTGGTACCAAGACCTCGCTGGAGAAGAGGAAGTGGTTTACAGCGGAGGCAAGGAAGATGGCTGAGTTGGTCTTGCAGTACCAGTGGTTATACCAGAGCTAGCAATGGTAAGTCAAATGCATAGGTGTCAGGAGGCTGTTCAGTACCATCACCAGTCTCAGGATACATCTACACTACAATTAAAAACCCCTGGCTGACCCGTCAGCTGACTTGGGCTCACGGGGCTCTGGCAAAAGGGATTGTTTAATTACAGTGTAGACATTGAGACTCAAGCTGCAGTCTGGGCTCTGCAACCCTGTGAGGTGGGAACCAGAGTCAGTTGGCAGGAGCCAGACAGGATGTCTGGCTGCAGCGTAGACACGCTCTCAAAGCTGGTAGGAGAAGTATCCCACCGGAGGGAATACTCATATGAGAGGAATTGGTTCTGGAAATTGGAGGCATCCTCCAAGGCAACCAATAGGGTCACTGTGAGGGGCTAGTATGGTACCAGGTCCCAGGCTTGCCTGGGGCAAGCATCCCAGTCCCTGGACAGACCCGTCTGAGCCCCAGCAATGAGAAACAGTGGTCTCTATGCTCTTGGTATAGGGAAACCCAAGAGTCTGGAGAAGTCTTGGAGCACGCAGAGAATCTGGGGAAATATGGTGCTGGCAGAGGTTCTCTGTGACCTCAGTTGGGACCTACGCCTGGAGCACAGTACTGGAGCAGCCTGGACAGCTTCCAAGCCAGTAGTACTTTGCGCAAAGGATCTTGAGCTGTCCCTATGGAACATGGCAGTGCTGAGTCTAAGACAAGCGATGCCAAGGAAAAGCGACCCGGTGCCTCTAAAAGGCTGTGTCAGTGCCAGGTGAGGATGCTCACATTGAAGCAGACAGCAGCAATACTGACAGGCATAATAAATCTAGCTGCAGCATCAGCCTCCATCTGCGTCTGTACCAACAAGCTGTTGACCCGCAGCAAATCAGACAAGACTGCTCTGTCACCACTGAAGTAGCCGCCTGTCACACTGGTCCCTGATAGGGGACCAGGGTGGTTGTCTCAGGTCTGAGTGAGTCTGTGCTGGGGTGCAGCAAGTCGAAGGGTGCACTCTATCATCAGTACCTGAAGGATCCTTTGTGAAAGAGTCCCATACCCTATGCTTCAAGGAGCCAAAAGTGGACATATGCTTGTGCTTTGGGGCCAGGACTTTGATTCCCTGGCCTTGAAGAGGACAGTCCTGGAGACTGGGATCTTCTGCAGCCTCTTTCAGCTAACACTTTGGGAAGGAGTCTTTGAAGAGCTTCCCTTAGATGACAGTGGCTCCAACGCTAGTCTAAGAACAACTTCTATAAGAATATAATGGAGGCACTCCTCTCTCAACTTCATCCAAGTCTTGAAGACTAATAGATAGGTGATCTACATCTCTGACGTTGCCTTCACCCAAACACTTGAGGCAGTGGGAGAGTGGGGAGTCACTAACAGTTATAGGCTTCCCACAGCCTGGGCAAGATTTGAACCCCCGGGACCTTGGCATAAGTTCCCTGGTACCAAAGACCCACCAGACTGGAAGGACCCCAAAAGAAGGGCTAAATCAAAATAAAAAAAAATAAAATAAAAGATCAATCCTTTTTCCAAGTAATACTAGGTAGACTGGAGCATTGGTGTTCCTTGTGAACGATGCAGCTATGGATGTAAGAAGGAACTAGAGGGGCAGTGCTGTCTCTGCTCTTTATACTCTCACCCCTATGTGTAGCACTAGGGAAAGTTCTCCAGCACAGGATACATACATACATTCCCCCCCCCCCGTAATGTACATACACAAGCACTGAAAGTAGTAACATTATTAATGCAAATAGATTAAGTTTTGCTAGAGGCATATATTGAGCACCATATTTCTGAAGTTTTGCCTTTTAAAAATAAGCATAAATGGTTGGCTTTTGCTTTATTAAAAAATAATCACAGGTAGCTTCATTTCACTGTACATTTTTTGCCAGAAGTCTAACAGTTTTTCACATTCTCTTTAGACAGCAGGTATAACTAGGTTATAGTTTAAGATTATTTCAATTAAGAGCTAAAGAGGGGAGGTGTTTTTTTTAAACCTGATATTGCAGACTTGAGATATAGGCTCAAAGCAACTGGAATAGTCCCCCTCCCAACTCCTTATACTTACTGCTTATTACCTGAGCCCCCAGAGTATACACCCTACACATGGCTTTCTACATGCCCAAATAGTGCCTCCTATATCTAGCTTGCTACTTTTTAGCTGTGTAGTGTCCGACTGCCTCCCCTTGCCAGAGCCTTTAGCTGCAGCATATAGCAGCGCCATGCGATGACAAGTATGGACACAGCCTGCCTTGCACTGCAGCATGTGTACACACGTGTAGTGCCTGTACTCTACACACTGCTGTAAGCATAGACCTAACCCTTAGTTACCAAAAGGGTAAAATTCTTTGTAAAAGTGTATTTCATGCCACATATTACAAACAAAATGATGATTCTGTACTATATATTACAGAGAGGCATCATATAAGGCATGAAATATGGGAAGTTGTCTAAGCCACAGTGATCTGGAAAATGTTGAAGGAGCTGAGCCAGAAGCCATATGTAGTGACTTAGCCAAAGAATTCATAGTCTTTATGTGCACAATACCAGTGTATGACTGGTATTTTAGAAGCCCTGCTTCACATCCTACCGTGCAGACAGCTTGTGTTAGGTGCTTGCATCCTTGGCGACAATCATTATTTACTGCATCAGCCCTTTGGAAGATTTAAAAAAAAAAATAAAAATAAATAAAAAATTTTATATTGGAAAGGTAAGGGTCATTAAGATTCTAATTATCAAGAAATTAGTTTGACACTTACTGTTTGCAATACCAGGAAAGGACTCCATGTTCTAGTACTACCCAGTAAAGTTTCCAGCCAAAAAACCTTAAACTCTAAAATAGAACGTTAGTCATTTCAAAGCCCATGGCTACTCCTGATAACTGATAGCAATACTTGGTGGCTAACAGTCTACATTACCTATAGCTTGCAATTTTATTTATTTTACTTTAAATGTGATCCAAGAGCTATATCTATTAAAACTCTGAACATTAAATCAGTATCTGTTTTTTCAACTATTTTATTTCCTTTCCCAAGAAGTGGGAGAACATTTATAAAAACCAAGTACAAGTTTGGTTGTATCCACAAAGACAACAACATTTATGGCATTTTAATGAACACTGTTACTCAGTAGGAACCTTTCTGGTCAATTAAGTTTAGCTTTGTTGAAGTTCAGCACTCAATATGGCTATCCACATGTCTGATTCCTTATACTGGAGTGGTTGTTAGTACCTACCAGAAAGGTTTCTTATATATTACCATAATCAAAAGTAACTCATCTAGCCAATCTGACATATGCAACAAAGAAATTGAGGATGGAATCCAGATAGCAGGAAGTAACCTGAAGGGTTGCCATCTGCACAGTAGTGTCTGCTTTTAAGAGTTCATAGCAATGTTAAGAGATGCCTAAAAATCAAGCCTTTTAATTGCCATTAGATATGGCGAGAGTGCGCTTTACAAGCTGCAGCTTAATATTTTGGTTTTTACGGTGTAAATAAATGGTTTTGCATTGGCAGTTAACCAACTTTGTGAATTATTATTACACTGAACTTTGGTTTAAGCCGAACTATTTATAGGATTTTTAAAAATATATATACTTTTCAAAAGTTCTTTTGAGAAAGTTGCTTCATGTATTGTACTTAAACACATCTTTATAGGATTGAGAGGAGTTACATAAAGATTTTCCCTATAATAAATCAGGAGAGCTAGAACATCTTTTGGGGACTGTACAGAACAGAAATGTTGGTAAGCTTTTATTACCATCTTCCCTATAATTCAGTTTTCAAGGCTTTTAGGAATGGGCTGTATCCTATGGATAATACTGAATAGCAGTGAACCAGTAGTCAGATTACCTAGATATTTATGTGGCCTTCAAAACTGTAGTAGAAGCAAAGCCCATTTATTAATGGGGTTGATCTTTAAAAGGTAGGCAAGTACTATCCCCATTGTACAGATGGGAACTGTGACACGGGGTAGATGAAGCAAGACTTGTCCAAGGTCACAGGGAGCCTGTGGCTGAGCCAGGTATTGTACCTAGATGTCCTAAATCCAGGACCAGCCTTCCTGTCCGAGGATTAGCAAAAAGAAAAGGAGTACTTGTGGCACCTTAGAGACTAACAAATTTATTAGAGCATAAGCTTTCGTGAGCTACAATGGCCCACCTTGATTATCACTACAAAAGGCTTCCGCCGCCCCGCTCTCCTCCTGGTAAGAGCTCACCTTACCTGATCACTCTTGTTACAGTCTGTATGGTAACACCCATTGTTTCATGTTCTCTGTGTATATAAAATTTCCCCACTGTATTTTCCACTACGTGTATCCGATGAAGTGAGCTGTAGCTCACGAAAGCTTATGCTCAAATAAATTGGTTAGTCTCTCAGGTGCCACAAGTAGTCCTTTTCTTTTTGCGAATACAGACTAACACGGCTGCTACTCTGTAACCTATTTCCAAAACTAATCCTTGGATATGCTGTAATACACCTGTCAAGATATCACAGAAATGCCACCATCCATCAATCCCCTCTCAAGAGCAGAGAATACAATCTTCTCGGATAGACTTGGAAAACAGCGTTTGGGTTGTTTTACATATTATGAAAAGGGAAAGTAAAAGAAAACATACCTTCCACAGGAGACCTTCATATCGTTTCAGGCGTTTGTTGATCACCTATATAAAATAAAATATTTAAAAAACTAATCAAACTGATTGTTTCTTGAACAGTTTAATATAGGATCTTTTGTACCCACCTTTCCAATACTTCCTCCAAGTATCTGTTTCATTTCTGCACCTTGGGCTAGATCAAACGGTGTCTGGTCTGTTTAGTAACCAAAATAAAATCCAGAAGAGAGTTCAGCTTTAATTAGGAGTTAGATCTGTTGTAGGACATTTAATGCTGTGGATAAGTATTATGTAGTAATTACACTGGATGCATTTAATATGGCATAAGGTTTCTATCTAGCTCAGAGGGAAAGCAATTGCAATCATTTGCTTGTTTGAACACTATCGACAGAAAGAACAGCTGGTGGGAGAGCGGTATACTAGCTATGATTCACTTCCTACAGTAAGACATCTTCTGAACCTTACAAGATTTGCTCACTTGCCAGACAAGAGCAATTCTTAATTGACCAACAAATAATATTATATTTGTTATTCTAAAACCGTGGGCAAATTGAATTTTGCTAGAATTGGTAAAGAAGAGTTTTGCTGGATTACAAAAGCCTAATTTTATTCTAGTCAACATCTGCCAGTTATTTACTTGTAATTTAACCAGAGTGTTACAGTCAATTTAATAAGAAAAGTGACAAGATAAACTTTACAAGTGGGATTGTCAAGAGAACCTGAAGTGACACAGGAGCATCAGTCCCAATGACTTTCCATGAATTGAAAATTTTATCCTCTGCTTTTACACTGCTATGCTCATCTCTGGCAGAGTCAGCAAAAAGTGACTCAGAACTTGTCTACATGGTGCAACAACACAAACTGCAGGGGTGTGAATTCTAATGCACACCAACATGTTGCACACTAACTGGCCCCTGCAGACACTGGTGAGCACTAATAGCTCCCTATTGCATTTTAATTTAGCACACAAGTTAGAGTGCAATAGGGAACTTTTAGTGTACCTCAACAGGGTCTTCACAAGCCAGTTAGCATGCAATACATTGGTGTGCATGAGAACAGAGGTTCTCAAACTGGTCCGTGGACCACCAGTGGTCCACGAGCTCCATTCAGGTAGTCCGCAGATAGTTCCCTCTAAAGTGCACACCTGGGTGACCGCACATGAGAGAATGAAGGGCCACCCACCTAATTAGTGGAGCCGCACGGGTGTGGCTGCACTAATTAGGTGCCTGGACCCTGGAGAAGACACACATGTAAGGTGAGGTGATGGCCTTGGGGTGTGGGGGGGAGGAATTTGGGATGTGCAGGGCTGCAGCAGCCAGAGAAAGAGGTGACTTCCCCAGCTCCAGGGCTGCGGCTGCCGGGGAGAGACGGCCTTCCTTCCCACCCTCAGCTCTGTGGTTGCTGTGGCAGGGGAGAGACCGCCCGTCCTTCCCAGCCCCAGCTTGGGGGCTGCCGTGGAGGGGGAGAGAGGGAAAGACCCTGCCCCCTTCCCTCTCAGGGGCTGCCATAGCGGGGGGAGAGAGGGCACATCCATCACATTAGAAAGGTAAGTACTGATATTAAAATATCAAAGCGCTATACAATAGTTAGCCAACAGTACAAACAACATTTGGAAAGATCATTAAGTGGTCCGCTGAGACCCTCAGCAATTTTCAAGTGATCCGCAAAAAAAAAAAAGTTTGAGAACCACTGCATTAGAATTCATAGCCTGCAGTTCACATTGCTGCACCATACAGACAAGGCCTAACTTGCACTTAACAGTTAAGCAGTGGCTAACAAGTACTCCCATAAAATGACACTGGTTTAGTTCCTTTGCTTCATATTTAAACTAAGAACTTTACTTACCATTTTTGTTTCTGATTTTAGAGTCTGCACCATTTTTTAGAAGTTTTAAGGCACAGTGCTTGTGGGCACGGTATGCTGCACAATGTAATGGTGTATTTCCCATCTGATCAGTACAGTTAATATCAGGAGGCTTTGGCCTGTTCAACTAAAAAAACAAAGACTTATATTTACAGGTTAATTTAGTTTTCCTCTTGCATTACATATAGCCTGAGCGATTTATGGTCAAGTATCTGCTCCCTGCCCCGAAATCTTGAAACGTAGACACTGAAAAGTAGGATGACGAAAAGGGGTCATGCTATGGGAAGCACGAGGGCTACAGCAGCGAGGTGAGAGAGGTTCAGTTACAAGTAGCTACTTCCCTATGTTCTTGGCTTAAGCGTCCCCTTCCCATCTCCCATGTGCAATGTAGCACAGAACTGGCTGCATTGCTATGGTACTCTTAATAGTTTAAATATTTTTGGTTCCTTTGAGAACAGGAAGACAACAGAAATTGAGTTTTTAGAGAATTCTAAAATCAGAAGCCCTGATGGTAAAAGGTTCTGTAAGTTAATAAGGACAATACTACCAAAAATAAATAAATAAAAAAGTCAGTGTTCAGTTCATTGAATCTGTAATTCTCTACAGGTGTGTACCTATCACTTATGACCAAGATATCCTCATTTTGTTCAGAAGCATGTCTGGAAGGAGTATAAAAAACTCCATGGGAAAACTCGGAAGCAGTTGCTAATAAAAACCCAGTGCATGAAAGACAACATTCACAGGAAAACCTTAACTCATTAGGGAAGGGATTATTCTGTCCCTTGGGCAGCAAAGTAACAAATATACAAGAAAAGATTTTAGCAGATTCAAGAGAAAACCAATATGTCTTCTGTAACATGGCACATGGCTAGTAGAGAAACAGCTGACATGAGAGTTCCCTACTCTTTTGAAACTATTTGCGTTAATACAGTGGCTCTCAACAGCTTATTTGATCAGGCCTCCCTTTTTTGTGTCTGTAGTTATTTATGCCTCTTCTCCCCAGCCCCCGTACATATATCGCCACGCAGCTCTGAAGCTGGGAGAGCAGCGGCTGCTGGCTGGGCAGCCAGCTCTGAAGGCTGCGCCCCAAGAGCAGCACAGAAGTAGTATTCAGCAATATCACTTTTCGCAGAAGACTTAGCACCCCATTGCAACCCTTACTTCTGCACTGCTACTGCCCCCCGGGGCTGACAGCCAGAGCCCTGCTACGTCCCAGTGAGGAATGGGGTGGGGAGAGGCCCTTTATCCCCACCTTCTGGGTGTGCATGGCCCTTCTGCACAAACCCCAGCCACCCAAGGCTGACAGCCAGAGCTCTTCCAAAACAAAACACACAGCTCACACCGCCCTTGACACATTCTTGTGCCTCCTTTGGGAGCCCACCGCATAGTTTGAGAACCACTGTGTTAATAGATAAGGCCAGAGGGGAACACTGATCAGCTCAGACATCCTGTATGTACGCAGGCCACAGAAGTCCATCAAGACTAAGGACAGGAATATTCTAACTAATTAGCAGCCCCAGATAGAGCTGCAAGGGAACGGATTTATAACTGGACTGAGAAGGGTACATGGTCAAGAAAAATACAAGTAGTAGAACCACTTTCTCATTCAGGTAGTGGTTGGAAAGCTCCTTAAGAAGCTTCAAAGTATGCAGTCAGTTTATATTTAATACAATTCTGTTGGTAACCTTATTGGTAGAGGTCACACCTCTATAGATTGACAATTTATTGCAACACATTTGATGTTTCTGGATTTCATGTGTCATGAAATGTGACTAGTTCAAAGCTTTAAAACAAGATGGACTTACAACTTTACCAGAAAGATACCATTTGAACTAAGTTTCATATTTGATCTTACTTCAGGAGAGTTGTTTTAGAAACTCATTCTCCCAACCATTTCAGAAAAACAGGTGAAAAATTTATATTTCCTAGCCACACATTTAAGACATTTTGATTTACTCAATCTGCAAATTTTCAATATGCAGTGAATGAGTACCAGAAGTAGTACAAGTTTCACATTACAAAACAAAAACTTTAATCACTACATGTAATCAATTTTAGTTTGCTGTCTCATCCAAGGGCCAGCACCTCCAGCAGGGAAGTGGCTGCTAACCCCAGGGACATTGGTTCAGTATAGATGTTATATGCACTAGCACTAACGTGTTCCTTGGAGGTCACAGAGGAGTAGCATGGCCAGACCTGTTTCTCTTTGAGACCCAGAATCAGCATCTGTTGCTGGCTGCAAGTATTGCAATATACACCAGGGGCAGAATTTGTTTTGTGGTTGAAGATACACCTCAGATTCATTGTGTGTTTTTGAATCTCAGACTTGGTGTTGCATTCATACATTTTGTACTCACTAATGTTTGTCATGTACTAGACTAATTTCAGCTGAAGCAGATAATTCTCATGGTAAGCCCCACCACTGAGGTACTGTAGAAGTTCAAGCAGCAGCACTTCACAGTATCCTTTAGCTAACTCAGGAAGGATATTAGAAAACACTTGAAAATTTTGCATCTTAATCTGTTGTAATAAAAAGGAGAGTACTAATGGTAAGGAAGCACTGTACTTCAGACTGTTGCCTACAATAGGGGTGCGGGGTGTGAAGGTAGCATATGTAGCGAACCTCATCTCAAATTCTTACCAGTGCTGAGAGTTTTGCAGTCTCCCCTTCTCTCGCTGCTCCTAAAAGCAGTTCTTCCAGTTTCCTTTCTTGTGTCCTTTCCACTGCTGTTTTCAAAGTGAAAATAGCTTTAGCAACCACAGTTGTCGTCTCAGAGGGACACATGTAACATCAGCAAAGTGATATCTGTCTAATGAAGAATGTTCAAGCACGGTATACGTGGCCTACAGTTTCAACACTTGTTAACTTGAGGGCTATGCCTACCAGACAGGGTGAAATACACTTACAGAGCCATGACCTCCAGAGCCAATTAAATACCATGCAAAAGTCTAAAAGGTGACAAATCACTGCAGAAAAATTCTGAAGTTACTCAAGTTTCACAAGTATTCAAACTTTACCAAGTAGTAGAGGTTCAATAGTGCAAGAAGTATTTGTCCTAAGTTTTTTTCCAATGAATACCGGTGAAGTTCAGTGGTAATATTTGACCAACACTATTTAACCAGCCCTACTTGCATCTTGGATATTTACTTTCTTTCCCTTCCTATAAAAGATCTTCTCTCTCCTCTATTCCCCTTCTCTATCTTACCACTAACGTTTTCCCCACAAAAATCTCATCCTTCTCCAGCTTAACCTGTCAATCTCAAGCAGCCTTCTACAACAAACTGTATACCCACATACACGGCTAAGAGATTTTAATCAGGCACCCAATAACTAGCAACAAACTTACTAGGTACAGCGTAAGACCGGGGTCCCACTCTATGAAGACAGCCTACTTAAGAAGCCAAAACTCTACTATGGCACTTATTGGGATTACTAATAACGTGCTGACCCTTCACTCTGATTGAGGGGTCCATTCGTTAGAGTCAGATATTAAAAATAAGCTATTTGAAGCTTCCATGACACAACCCACTCCCACTGACCCCTACCACCAAAGGGCTCCTAAAAAAGTGCACATTTTCTACTATGCCATCATAAAGTTCTGTGGCTGCTACAGTGTTGCATGGGGGATTCTATTTCCCCCCTCCTTTCTTCCTGGTAGTAGTGGTCTGGTTGGGAAGTCTTTGCTAATTTACTCCTCTCGACTGCATTTTGCATCCTGCTCTAATATCTTTGAAGAAAAGAGCTTCTCCCCAGTCAAGCAGTACCAACCAGTGCTTGTCTATGCTATGAGCACCAGCAGTGGAGCGGACTGCAGACTTGAGATGATGGCACAGCACTGGTTTATGCTATTCACATTTGGAAAGTTCTCTTCCCAACCATGAGGGCTAGGATTTTTCAAGCCCTGATGGGTTTGTGTCTAAAAGAGCATATGCAAAAAAGTCTTGCTTTAAACACAATCCATACTACACAGTTCTCCTCTGGACTGAAATAGTCAAGCTTTGCACACTTTTTTTTAGTCACACTCCGAGAAGAAAGATTTGTTTTCAAGAAGCAGTGAAAAGAGTGCTAGGTATTACTATTAAAGTGATTTATTCACATGGCTTTTGACTTCAGGTGCATGTAACTGGCATAATCATTTGACAAATTAAGATGCTATTGTTTCAACTTTTTGTTATTCACAGATACCAAAACTGATTTATCTATATAACAGAAGGATGTAGACAAGCTTGTCTGTGCTGTAGAGGACAAAGCTCAGGAATTCCTCAGTTTACATATTGATATGTATTCTAGGCATTCCAAGTTATGGAGCCAGAGGTTTAGGCACAATTGTAGGATTTTTCCAGAAGTGCTGAGCAACTCATTGGACTTCAGGTGGAGATGGGGTGCTTTGATCCTCGGTGCAAAAAAACAAAAACACCCCCGCCCCCAGGCTCTTAGTGTAGAAACAGTTACATATGTATGCGCTATCTCTGTATACAATGGAAGTTTTTACCATCACAAAATTATCTTGTTGCCCTAATAAATGTGTCATGATAAATCCCACTGGTAAATTTGTTTTCATTTACTGAGGACAGCAGAATTGGATCAAGTGTTTTAATAAGTTTAACTGGATTTAAGGGAAAAAGTAAATCCCCCTGCAGGTTAATCAGACTTTTAGGAAGTCTTGGTTTTCAGACACATGCGGTCAGATTGTAACCATAGCAACAACTGTGAAACTGACATTGTTAGCCAGATTAACAAGGGCTTTAATAAATGCTTCACCCTGCGGAGAAGTGCACTCATTCTAAGAATTTATCTGTAGAGCATCTGTTTATGAGAATTGCCTGTAATCTCATGTACAATTAAGGAATAGCATGTTTTCTGGAAAAGTACTGCTTGGAATGATTTCATCTGGAAATTTTTAGTTTTCTAGTCCTTACTTCTGAATTTAAGAGCCACATGTACCAATCTGTTCAAATTAAAGAATTACATTTGAATTAAGATCAATTATTCATAAAGTCTATTCAGGGTTATGTTGTCAAGAACCCCCATCTAAAAAGTATTCCTGGTGGCAGTACTGGGGCTAAGTGATAGTTATTTTCTTACCCTTTGTTTGCAGATAGCATAGTAGTGAATCAATACATAAAACATACTTGCTTTTTGAAAGCAGTATAGGTCAAGACTTTAAAAAGGAAATCAATTTTGAGTATTCAACTTTTGACACCTTTAAGATCTGATTTTCAAAAAATGTTAAGCACCTGCTCTCTGGAAGTCACACCCCTTTGCTTCATCTCAGGCTGGAGACCCAAAATCACTTGGACAGGGTCTCCACTTTCTGAAATCGTCCAGAGCAAGACCTGGTAAGTTTGTGAATGATTCAGAGTGTCTTCTCCCATTGACCATTTGGTACTCAAAGTCAAATTGGGCAGATTTCCCTTTTCTATTCCCCTGCAAAGATGCCCTACAACCTACCTAGCCTCTTTGTAGGTGAGAATTTTAGAGTGGAGAAATTATTATTATTCTCTAAACACTATCTAGTGGTTAGAGAAGAAGAGTTGCAGGAAAGATCCTCAAATCGGTTTTCAATTCCTCTGATACCTAGCAGAGTCACTGATGTCTGAGCAGGTTTGCCCACCATCTTTGCAAAATGCTAGAAATTATGTTTGCATCCAAGTGAAGTGGTTTATGTCCCATCTCGTTACACACAAAGCAACTTTTGTTATCAGCATGCGCTTGGATTACTTTCCCCTATGCAGCGAGCTAGGGCTTTGAGTGCTACACAAAGTCCACATCATTAAAGGGCTCAGAGAAAAAAAAACAGTGTTGCCTTTAAGGCCCTAACTTTGATCAGAAACAGCAGTTACAAATAATTTTTAAGGCTTCTTTCAAAGGCACTAACAAACAGCCCTGTTGTACTGACTGGTCAGTGTTCTTTTACAATAGAAGTGACTGAAAATTAGTTTTTTAATTAGTTTTGAACCAGAAGCTACTTTGAAATCAAGTGAACTTGTAGGTGAAGCAGCTTTCTTCAGAGCTACAAATGCTTATGAAAGGCAGTGAAGACACAGGAAGTTACCTTCCAACATATTATTGATCTCTTTATCTTGTGTAACGTCTCTTGCTGTCTGTCCACTCCCGTTAACAATAGACGTATCAGCATCATACTGCAAGAGCAGCATCACCACCTCCTGGAAGAAAAGTTCAAAGTTATGATGTTTTATCACAATGGCACTTTCCTAGAACTGGATTGGTCCACTGTTTTGCAACCCTCCTTTGTGAGCCTAGCAGCGTGTAACCGGTTCACTGCCACAGTGAGTTGGTAAAACATGGCAAGGGAAGAAAGTCACAATCCTGTTGTATTATTTGGAATAAAGGGACCACAGTAAGTTACCTGGACTTGAAGATACACAGCAGTAAAGTCAGGCATAAAGACATCTTACTCAAGAGTGTGAAAATAAACACTTGTAGTAAGGAATCTTGTTCTGGAGAACTTTAAGTATCACTCAAATCTGATCAGAGACAACACTTTCTGTTGCGTAACCATATGGTCATATGAGAATCAGATCTACATTTTACATGCTTATGCCTATACAGCATTAAGAGGCAAATGGCTTCTGTTTGAAAGAACAAGTTGTTCATATTAATTAGCTACTGAATCTACTCATCTTAATTCTGGTATTCTATGTAATAAGTGGATAGGAGACCAGTATTTACAATATTGTTTCTAGGCTTATTGGATATAGAGCTTCATACGAATGAGCACTTAACACAAGTGATTTCAATCCCCTTTAGCTATGCAACTAATGTCCAACTAATCCAGACAAGTCAGCCTTAAAGTCTATAATTAGGCAAGCCAAAAAAAGAATTAAGATACAAACAGCAAAAAAATGTTTAAGTACATCAGAAGTAGGAAGACTGCCAAACAATCAGTGGGGCCACTAGATGATCAAGGTGCTAAAGCAGCACTCAAGGAAAACAAGACCATTGCATAAAAGCTAAATGAATTCTTTCATGGAGCACCAGATGAAACCCTGCTTTGGGGAAGCTAGCCCACCAGCCCTGCCCCTTCTGCTCCAGACCCCCCCCCCCCATAACAGAAGCCCTGAGGGGCCCCCACAGGACCGGAGGAGCCCCAGCCTCTCCCCCACCCCCAAGTGCTGGGCTGGCCCGCTGGCGGGAGTCTCCTCACTCCCCCACCCACTGCTGGCTCTCTGTCACTCCTCACTCCCCCATGCCCCTGAGGAGACAGCAGCAGGTGGTGGGGGCCTCGGGAAAGGGGTGGGGCCACCACAGCTCAGGTGTCTAGCGGTGGGTCAGCAGCAGCGTGAGAGAAGACCAAACCTTCCCTGGACTATTATACCTGCTGCCCATGAATTCTTACATCTTCTGCAGTGAAGACAGATGCAAACGGATATTCCCACACCTGAGCCTCTTTTTAAAAAAAAGTGACATATCTGAGGAATTATCCCAGATTGAGGAGTCAATAGAGGAAATTTGGAACAAACTGACAAGTTAAACAGTAACAGGTAGGGCTCTATCAAATTAAACAGCCGTGAAAAACGTGTCACTGAGCATGAAATCTGATCTCCCTCTCCCCACCATGAAATTTGGTCTTGTGTGCTTCCCCCCCATATATATAGATTTCACCAGGGGAGAGGAGAACCAGAATTTTTCAAATTGGGGGTCCTGACCCAAAAGGGAGTTGCAGCAGGGTCACAAGGTTATTTTGGGGGGGGAGCGGGAGTCACTATATTGCCACCCTTACTTCTGCGCTACCTTCAGAGCTGGGCGGCCAGAGAGAGGTGGCTGCTGACTGAGGGCCCAGCTCTGCAGGCAGCAGCACAGAAGTAAGGGTGGCAATACCATACCATGCCATCCTTACCTCTGTGCTGCTGCTGACGGCTGCTCTGCCTTTAGAGCTGGGCTCCGGGCCAGCAGCTGCAGCTCTCCAGCTGCCCAGCTCTGAAGGCAGCGCTGCCACGAGCAGCAGTGCAGAAGTAAGGGTAGCAATACTGAAACACCCCCTACAATAACCTTGTGACACCCAGCCCCGCAAACTCCTTTTTGGGTCAGGACCCCTACAATTACACCACCATGAAATTTCAGATTTAAATAGCTGAAATCATGAAATTTGTGATTTTTAAATTCCTATGACCATGAATTTGGTAGGGCCCTAGTAACAGGTCACTAAGACCAGATGGTATTCACCCAAGAGTTCTGAAGGAACTCAAATATGAAGTTGCAGAACTATCAACTGTGAACCTATCACTTAAATCAGCCTCTGTACCAGATGACTGGAGGACAGCTAACATAACACCGATTTTTAAAAAAAAGGCTCCAGAAGCAATCCTGGCAATTATAGGCTGGTATGCCTAACTTCAGTATCCAGCAAATTTGTTGAAGCTACAGTAAAGAACACAATTATCAGACACATGGATGAACACGATGTTAGGGAAGAGTCACAGCTTTTGTAAAGGGAAATTATGCCTCAATCTATTAGAATTCTTTGAGAGCGTCAACACACACATGGACAAGGGTGATCCAGTTGGCAGTGTACTGGGACTTTCTGAAAGTTTTTGACTAGACTCTTAAGCAAAGTAGCAATCATGGGATTAGAGAAGGTACTCTCATGGATCAGTAACTGGTTAAAAGATAGGAAACAAAGGGTAGGAATAAACGCTGAATTTTCACAATGAAGAGAGGTAAATAGCAGGGCCCCCCCCAGGGATCTGTACTGGGACCAGTGCTGTTCAACATATTCATCAATGATCTGGAAAAAGGGGTAAACAGTAAGGTGGCAAAATCTGCAGATGATACAAAGTTACTCAAGATAGGCAAGTCCAAAATCGGCTGCGAAGAGTTACAAAGGAACCTCACAGAACTGGGTGACTGGGCAACAAAACAACAGATAAAATTCAAGTCTGATATGTGCAAAGTAATGCACATTAGAAAAAATAATCCTGACTATACATATAAAATGATGGGGTCTAAATTAGCTGTTACCACTCTAAAAAGATCTTGGAGTCAAATAATTCTCTGAAAATATCTGCTCAATGGGTTAGCTTTTTTGACTGCCACTACAATGTTAGGAACCATTAGAAAGGGATAAGACAGAAAATACAATGCCACTACATAAATGTATAGTACACTCACACCTTGAATACTGCATGCAGTTCTGGTCATGCCATCTCAAAGAAGATGAATAGGAAAGGTACAGAGAAAAGCAAATGAAAGTCATTAGGGGTACGGAATAATTTTTATACAAGGAGAGATTGAAAAGACTAGGACTGTTCTGTTTAGAAAAGAGACTACTATTGGGGGATATGATAGAGGTTTGTAATATTATGAATGGTGTGGAGAAAGTGTAGGGGGAAATATTTATTATTCACATAACAAGAACCAGAGGTCACCCAATGAAGTTAAAAGGCCGCAGGTTTAAAAAAAAACAACCCCCCCCTAAGCGCACACATCCATAAAGGAAGTACTTCTTCATGCAGTAGACAGTCAACCTGTGGAACTTGTTGCCTGGGGATGTTGTGAAGGTCGAAAGTATAACTGGGTTCAAAAAAAGAATTAGATATGTTCATGGAGGACAGGTCCATCGGTGGCTATTAGCCAAGATGGTCAGGATACAACCCCATGCTCTGGGTGTCCTTAAACCTCTTGACTGCCAGACACTGGGACTAGATGACTAGATGTTCTGTTCATTCCCTGTGAAGCATCTGCACTGCCCACTGTTGGAGATGGGATACTGGGTTAGATGGACAAGTGGTTGACTCAGTATGGCCATTCTTAAATTAAGTCTAATTATTCTTTATGAGAGTGATACTCAGACAGTCTTGAGCTGCAAGGGGCTCTTTAATGTGTCTCCTGAGGTTCTTTGCAGCACATGATATTAAAATACTGATTTAATTATTAATGATTCACGATGCTTTTACTATGTTATTAACCAGTTGTAGTTGATAACTATTTTCACAGCAAAATGACTATTTTATTATAGTCTATTTAAAACAGTATGATGGGAAATATGAGTAAAAACTAAATATCTTCCATCATACTGTTTAAATATGAATATACAGGTACTATAGTAAATGCAACAATGAATTCACACTACTGTGGCTCATTTGGGTAATGCTGATCGATAATTTGACTTCTGAACCACTGGCATCTGAGCATCACTGCTTTCTGCTATGGTTTGTGAGATTAATAAGTGGTCTGTCAAGTTGTATGCAGAAATAGCTACTTTTCCCATCCCTTCAAACTGGCTTCCATCTGACAACCAGCATTTACAGCTGAGAGGCTGATTAGTGCTATGCTCCCGCACTAAAGTGCTTTACCCCACGCACACAGCACGAGTGACGTAGGAATGACTGCACAGACAGGCGTGCAGGTAAAGTGCTTCAACAGAGGAAAATGACTATGTTCCCCCTTTCCAGCTGCCAGCCACATCCTGGAGAACAAAAAAGGAAACAGTAGCTATGGAGAAGGAAGACTGAGGTCTCCCCTACCCCCCCAGGGGAAAAAAAGCAGTTCTCTGCCAAAAAAACCAAAAAAAACAAACAAACCAAACTGAGGATTAGACAGACTAGATTTTAGGCACATTAAAATTAGTCCTTTGGTAGCTTTCTGGAATGTGCTGCTACAAGGATTTTTCCTACCTCAAATGCTTTGGCTTCAATGTGTTACTATTTTAAACCACTTAACATTTTAGACTCCATTGACACATTATAGCACCCTTTATGGGGACACAATCTTATGCTGGGGTTGCCTTAGGCATCCTGTGAACCACACAGGGTGGAACACAAGTAGTTAGACAATAGTGTACTTTTACCTTGCGTCCAGTGAAGGCTGCACGATGCAGTGGTGTGTCCCCCATATCGTTTAACACGTTTACTTCTGCACCAGCCTGCCAAGACAGAGACAGTTAAGCAATGCTGGAAACACAGGCAGGTCAATAGGTTACCTCTACAAAAAATATTACATCCAGAAAGAACTCTGTGTTACCGACACCTCTTGGTTTATAACCTATTTGTCAAGAATGAATTAGGAGGTTTTCTGTGTGTCCCAGTCTAGTTGTAAAGCCAGTGTCCCAGTATAGTTGTAAATCAGTGATAACATGGAAAGATTTAGAGGGGAGGAAATCTACAACAAGGAGCCCTTGTGAAAGGGAACAAATTCAGACTGGGGCTGCGTCTACACTTAAACCACTACAGCAGCGCTGTTCTACTGCTTCAGCGTAGACACTCACGACCGTAACAGGAGGGGTTCTCCCATCTCTGTAGTTAAGCTACTTCCCTGAGAGAGAGCAGCTAGGTCAACAGAAGAATTTTTTTAGTCAGCCTAGGCTATGTCTACACTAGAGAGTTTACAGTGACGCCGCTGTATCAATGCAGCTGCACTGCTACAAGACCTCTAGTGTAGTCACTCTATGGGAGAGAGCTCTCCCGTCAACATGATTAAACCACCGCCAACAAGCATAGGTAGCCATGTTGGCAGGAGAAGCTCTCCTGCCGACATAGAGCTGTCCACACTGGCGCTTATGTCTGTGTAATTTACATCATCGGGGGGGGGGGTGTTATTCACCTCGCTGAGCAATATAAGTTATATGAAATAAGGGGTAGTGTAGACACAACCCTAGAGCGGTCTATGCCAACAGTTAGGATGGCTTAACCACTTTGCTCAGGGGTGTGGATTTTTCACACTCCTGAGTGATGTAGCTGGGTCGACCTAACTTTTTAGGTGTAGACATGGCCTTTGTTTTGCTGTCACTCATCTCCACACACAAGTTGCATACAGCAGCCATTAAAGCTTTAGTTTCACTCCAGTTGAAAGACATGACACTGTAGTACTATTATACACTGTAGTGGAGTCTCCTCTTCAAAAGATTAAATGGGCCACGACTAGCAGGTTTCATGATCTCTTCACTGGCTCCCTGCCCTTTTCCACATCAAGTGGAAACTCCTCTATGCACCATAAAGGCAATGTACCACTGTATTCCTGTCTGAAACTCAGCGCCATCTTTCCCATTCCTTTCCTGCACCTGAGATCCTTGCTCTCTCTCACGCTTTAAAATCCCATTTCAAACACTGCACCTGCTGAACCCTGCTCTTAAAATGGTCAGAAAGATCAGGACAAGCTGCATATGCAACAGAACTAATGGGACTATGTGGTTTTACTATAGCTGGGAAACTGGTCTAGTGATTGAGCTCACAAGACTAGAGTCAGGAGATTAGGTCTATTCCTGACTGCCACAGAGTACCCTAGGACAGGGGTTCCCTACCTCTTCTTTCTGAGGCCCCTCCAACATGCTATAAAAACTCCACAGCCCACCTGTGCCACAACAACTGGTTTTCTTCATATAAAAACCAGAGCCACCATTAAGGAGTAGCAAGCAGGGCAACTGCCTGGGGGCCCATGCCACAGGGGCCCCTGCGAAGCTAAGTTTGGCTTCAGCCTCAGGTGCTGGGGTTCAGGGCCCCAGACGTCAGCCCCCTGTGGTGGGGCTTCAGCTTTCTACCCTGGGCTCCAGCGAGTCTAACACAGACCCTGCTCAGCAGCCCCCTTGAAACCTGCTCTCCCCCCGTGGTCCTGGGCCCCTGGTTGAGAACCACTGCTCTAGGACAGGTTTCAGAGAAGCAGCCGTGTTAGTCTGTATCCGCAAAAAGAAAAGGAGGGCCACCCTGAGTCTCTCAGGGTGGCACCTGAGACACTCACACATTTATTAGAGCATAAGCTTTCGTGAGCTACAGCTCACTTCATCAGATGCATGAAGTGGAAAACACAAGTGGGGAGATTTATATACACAGAAACACCTCTCCTTTTTGCCCCAGGACAAGTCACCGTCTATTTAACCTCTATTCATCACTCCGTCTGTAAGAAGGGCACTAGCACTCACCCACTTTTGTAAGACACTGATCCACAGATTAAGAGAATTTGACAATCTCCCCCCTTCCCACCCTGAAGGCTTGCCATTTGTTTACTTTATGCTGTAAGCAAAGTCTTTGGGTCAGGGACAGTATCATTTGTTGATACTAGCTTTGTTTGTAGGACTAGAGATGGAATCCTTGTAGCAAAATCTCAGTCAGTTTCCCAGACCAGAATCTCCCTATTATTAGTTTTTCATGTAGAACCAGATACAAGTTTACCTAGATCTATCCTTTTTTATCTCCAAATCAGTTTAAAAGAAGTCACCCATCCCATTCACTGTGTGGCTTTCAGGAAAAAGCAAAAAAAGGCACATTTGTCTTTGGTGCATGTATCTGAATGCTGCAATTAGCTGTACTTTGCAGATAGTTGGTTAGCTTTTGTGGTGCTCATTTGCCAACACTGGTTATGCCTAAGGCTGCAAGTCAGTCACTGAGGTCACCGATTCTGTGACTTTCCATGACCTCTGGAATTTCTGCAGCGGCTGGTGCTGGCTCAGGGGCTGCTCTAGCAGCAGCAGTTTGGGTATATGTGAGGGGGCTCAGGGCTAAGGGCAGGGGGTTGGGGAGGTGCTGACCTTGGGGTGGGGTGGGGGGTTACCCCCCCTGCAGCTCCTATGTAGTTAGCTGCCTACAAGTACAACAGTACATAAGCACATAGAATTAGAAGTGTAGGACTGGAATGGACTGTGACAGTCATCTTGGGGAGTCCCCTGCACTGAGGCAGGACTAAGTATTATCTAGACCAGTAGTTCTCAAACTTATTTGAACAGGTACCCCTTCTTTGTGTCTTCAGTAGTTTATGGCCCCCTCCCTCCACATACATATACTGCCACCCAGCTCTGAAGGCAGAGTGGAAAGCAGCAGCTGTTGGCCGAGCACCCAGCTCTGAAGGCAGTGCCCTGCCAGCAGCAGCACAGAAGCAAGGGAGGCAATGGGAAAAGTGATCTTGATGAACAGCAGAAGTAAGGGTTGCAATGGGGTGCTAAGTCTGCTGTGAAAAGTGATACTGATGCTGCTACTGCTACCCCGAAGCTGACAGACAGAGCCCTGCCACCTTCAGGTGAAGGATGTGGGGGAAGGAGAGCCTGAGCCCATGCTGTACTTCCTGGTGAGGGACTGAAGTAGGGGTGGGAAGGACAGCCTGAGCCACCTCCTAGGGGTCGGGGATGGAAATCCGAGCTCAAGTTGCAACTGGGGCTGAGAGACAGCTCTTAACAATAAGAGCACAGCTCTCACTCCCCAACACATTCCTCGGCCTCCCTTGGGAGGCCTGCCCCAGTTTGAGCAGTTCCCAGTGTTTCTCAAACTGTGGGACAGGACCCCAAAGTGGGATGTGACCCCCCTTTGAATGGGGTCACAAGGGCTGGTTTAGACTTGCTGGAGCCCAGGGCTGAAGCCCAAGCCCCACTACTGAGGGCCAAAGCCAAAGCCTGAGGGCTTCAGCCCTGGGCAGCAGGACTCAGGTTGCAGGACCCCTGCCTGAGGCTGAAGACCTTGAGCTTCAGCTTTGACCTCACTGCCCAGACAAGTGGAGCTCGGGCTTTGGTCCTGCCATCCAGGGCTGTGGGGCTTTGGTCCCTGGTCCTGGTGTCGTGAAGTAATTTTTGTTGTCAGAAGTGGGTCATGGTGCAGTGAAGTTTGAGAATCCCTGTCCTCGACCATCCCTGACAAATGTTGGTGTAACCTGTTCTGAAAAACCTCCAAATGATGAAGATTCTACAACCTCCCTAGGCAATTTATTCCAGTGCTTAACTACCCTTACATTAGGAAAAACTTAATGTCTAACCTAAGTCTTCCTTGCTGAAATTTAAGCCCATTACTACTTCCCCTGTCTTCAGCGGAGAGGGAGACTTTATTACCCTCTTTATAACCTCATGTATTTGAAGACTTGTCTCCTCTCAGTCTTCTCTTCTCCAGATGAAACAAACCCAACTTTTCTACAATGTTTTCCTGACCTTCAATAATTTGCTCTCCTCTGGACTTTCTCCAATTTGTCCACATCTTTCCCGAAGTGTAGTATCCAGAACTGGACAATACTCCAGTTGAGGCCTTATCAGTGTTGAGTGGAATGATTATTCTTGTGTCTTGCTTACAACACTCTTGCTAATACATCCAGAGTGATGTGGTTTTTTTTGGCAACAGTATTATATAATTGACTTATATTTAGTTTGTGATCCACTATAACCCCTGTGACAAGATGGCCGATGTTAGTATGGTGGGTCCTGCGCTTTTCTTGGCGGGGGCTAAGATGCCACCCCTTGCCGCTGCTCTTGGGGCACAGAGGATCCCGCTAGTGGCCCGGGAAGGTGGTAGAGGAGGGAAGCAGGGGAGGGGTCTAGGTTTGCTCCTCACTCTGAGCCCCAGCCCTTCTCAACCCCTGCGGGTTCTTACCCTCTTCCCCCTTGGGTGGGGTACCTTTGGTTCTTAGATGCTGTGGAAGGGAGTCTCCCTCCCCTGCTGGGGCAGGGTCTCCCTGGTTTTTCAAAACACCTCCAAGCTCCAGTCCTCTCTCCTTCCTCCCCCTCTCTGCCTGCCTGAAGCAGGGGGTTTTATTGGGTTTGTGACAGGGCCTTAATTGACTACAGGTGCTCCAATTAACCTGTAGCCACCCTCCTTAGTCTACAGGGAACCACACCTTAATTAGCCTAGGGCTTATATATTTCCCCTCTACCACTCTCCCTGGCCCTCCTGTATCACACCCCCCAGATCCATTTTTGCAGTACTCCTTCCTAGACAGTCATTTCCTATTTTGTATTTGTGCAATTGATTATTCCTTCCTAAGCACAGTACTTTGCATTTGTCCTTATGAAATTCCATCCTATTTACTTCAGACCATTTTTCCAGTTTGACAATATCATTTTGAATTCTAATCCTGTCCTCCAAAGCAACTGCAACCCCTCCTGGTTTGCATCACCCATGAACTTCATAAATGCACTCTCTATGCCATTATCAAAATTATTTATGAAGATATTAAATAGAAATTGACCCAGGACAGACCCCTGCGGGACTCCACTTGATATGCCCTTCCAGCTCAATTGTGAACCATTTGATAACTAGTCAGAATGATTTTCCAAACCAGTTGTGTACCATATATTTCTCTAGTTTCTGAGAAAGTCAGTGAGACAGAATCAAAGCCTTTCTAAAGTCAAGATATATCATCTCTACTGTCTCTCCTATTCCACCAAAAAAGGATATTAGGTTGGATTTGTCAAGAGCAAATCATGTCAAAGCATGTCAACTGTTACTTAACACCTTACTTTCTTCTAGGAAGGTGCTTATAAATTGATTGATTTGCATCATTAATCTTTCCAGACTAGTCTAAGTCCCTGGGTTGTTTATGAAAAGCAAATATAGACAGGTACTACTGTATATTTGCCTTTTTCCAGTCCTCGGGTCTCTCCCTCAACTTCCATGAGTTCTCAAAGATAATTACTAAGGCTGCATGTCTGTCACGAAGGTCAGATTGTGACTTTTCATGATAGCTGTGACTTCTGCAGTGGCCAGTGCAGCTGCTCGGATAGCCCCTGGGCCAGCTGCACCAACTGCTGCTGGGGCAGTCTTGGGCCACTGCACCCTTTGCCCCCCAGCAGCAGCATCTTGGGTATGCGGAGGGGGGTCACGGTTGGGGCAGGGGGTTGGGGCAGCACTTACCTCGGGGGGCTCCCCAGAAGCAGCCGGCATGTCCCCGCAGCTCCTAGGCAAAGGGGCCAGAGGGCTTTGTGCACTGCCCCCGCCTCCAGGCACTGCCCCCGCAACTCTCATTGGCTGCAGTTCCTAGCCAATGGGAGCTGTGGAGCCAGAGCTCATGGCAGGGACAGGGCCCCCCTCCCCAAGCACGCACAGAGCCCCAGCCCAAGTTTTAGTTAGGGGTATATAGTACAAGTTATGGACAGGTCACAGGCCATGAATTCTTGTTTATGGCTTGTGACTGGTCCATGACTTACTAAAAATACCCATGACTAAAATGTAGTCTTAATTGCTAATGGATCAGAGATCTCTTCAGCTAGTTCCTTAAATATTCTAGGAAGCATTTCATCCGGCCCTGCAGACTTGAAGACACTTATCTAAGTAATTCTTAACTTGTTTTTTCCTATTTGAGTCTCAGATCCTACCCCATTTTACAGTGATTTTCACTGTGTTAGTTATCCAATCTCTAACTTGTTCGGTAAAAGCAAACAAAAAAGCCCTTTAACATTTCAGCTATTGCTGCATTTTCTGTTATTGTCTCTCCCTCCACATTGAGTAATGTGCCTACCCAGTCCTTGGTCTTCCCCTTGCTTCTCATGGATTGTAAAATGTGCGTTATCCTTTATGTCCCTAGCTAGTTTAATCTTGTTTTGTACATTGGCCTTTCTAATTTTGTCCCTACATGCTTGTGGGTTTGTTTAATATTTGTCCTTTGTAATTTATGTAGTTTCCACATTTTGAATGACAGTTTCAGGTCATTAAAGAAGTCTCCTATACTTCCTATCTTCCCTACCACATTGGGATCATTTGTCCTTGTGCCTTTAATAAGGTTTCTTTAAAAAAACTGCCAACTCTCCTGAACATTTTTCTCCTTCCACTTGATTCCTATAGGATCTTTCCTACCAATTCTTTAAGAAGGCAGACTTTAGCAAACTCAAAGTCCATCATCTTTATTCTGCTGTTTTCCCTCCTACCATTCATTAGAATCAAACTCTATTGCATTTCATGATCACTTTCACCCAAGCTGCCTTCCACCTTCAACTTCTCAACTAGTTCCTCCGTTTGTCAGAATCAAAACCAGAATTGCCTCTTCTCCTAGTTGCTTTCTCCACTTTCTGTAACAGTTGTCTCCCATGCATTCCAAGAATGTTGGATAATCTGTACCCTGCTACATTCCCATATATTTTCCGATGCAAATATGTACATGTACAAGCATGTAATTAAATACAAGCATGCACATGACTAGTGGGAAGGATAGTTCATAGTCTTCACTTAGAATTGCATTGCTTCTCTTCAAGTAAACAGTTTGCACTTTAGTAGAAAAACCACTTTTCCTGTTTATTTTGAGGTTTCAGAAGTAGACAATAGCTATTGGTCACCTGAACAACTTGTGGCATCATGAAAAAGTATTAATGTTTTTCATGATACCATCTTGTTTTATGTAGGATCTTCAGACTCATTTAGAAAGAGACAGCATTAAGTATACCTTCAGCAAATCCTTGACCACATTGCCATGTCCAAAATAGCATGCAAGGTGAAGAGGCGTCCAACCCAAATTAGATTTACTTCTGCCTAAAAATATGAAACAGAACATCAGGTAAACAAATGCTTTTATAATACAAGACTGTAGGAACAGTTCAGTGTAAACTGTAACATCTTGCCAACTCTCACACATATAACAGGCATAGTTAGTCTCCACAGTGAGAGCAGCCATTTATAGATTTCAGGCCAAAAAGGACTGAATATCTAGTCTGACCTCCTGCAGAATAAAATAAAATCCCCCCCCCCCCCACACACACACACACACTAATTACTGCATCAAGCCCATAGCTTCTGGTTGAACTAGAGCAGTGTTTCTCAAATGCGGCCACCAGGGGTTTTTCCTGCAGCCACAGCAGCCTTTTGTGCAGAGAAGGAGAGGGGGCAAAGCAGTGGTCCCACCCTGCAGCACTCAGGGGCGGGCTTCAGCCTCCCCTGGTTCTGCCAGAGGCTCCGGTGACAAGCTATAGTCCCCTCCCCCCCTCACCTGGCTGCAGCCGCAGGGCTCTGGCAGCGGGCATCAGCTGCAGGCCTCCTGAGGTGGGCTTCAGCCCACTTCCCCCAACTTCAGGGCTTTGAGTTTCAGCCCCCACACAGTAGCAGGACTCTGCCTGTGGGCTCTGGGCTTCAGCCCACCCCTGACTCCAGCCATGGGGCTCAGGCTCTTGGCTTCTGCAGGGCTGGCCTTACCAAGTGCTGTGGTTCAGAGGCAAGAAGTGGGGTGAGCCTGGGGTCTGAGGTCATGGAAGGGAGCCCAAGGCAATGGGGTGGAAGCAGTGGGGTCCGGGTAGGCAGCAGGGGCCAGGGGCACCAAAATATAACTATATGTTGTTTTTACTATTGAGTCTACAAAAAACCTACATCAATTACAATAATTTGGATATGTAAACATGCATATTTATTTGTTTTTCCTAAAGTTAATTAAGTAGTGTAGGAAAAAAATTGTCGGAGCGGCCACCAACCAGTGTTCATGGCTACACTCTGAGGCCGCCAGAAAATTTGTTGTGAGAACCCCTGAACTAGAGCATCTCTAATAGGGCATCAACCTAGCATTACATTGTTGCTTCCATATTTCTTATCTCTTGTGCTTTGACACATATGGATGAAAATAGCATTCTAAGAACTAGTTTGTTTGTTTTTTAAATCTATAAGAGTCTAAAAAGCCAATTCCGGTTTCACTGGGTCCATTCCTCTTATATAACCCTTAAGAGAGTCATAGCTAACCCTTACACTTAAGAGCATAGGACACATGAGAAGCCAGTTGGTTTATAACCTGAATTATCTTTATGTTTAAGAATACTATGCACCGGTAACAGCCTTGTCATTGGCAAGGCTTTCTATGTCAAGCAGTTACCAAGAGCATTTGCAATCCATAAGGCATGTATGTTCAGATCTCACTGACAGGGTGCTGGAGCTAACAGAACAGTCAGCTGGAAGTGGACACAGAGGAAAGCTCTTGGATAACCACCATTTATTCTGAATCTGAATAGTTTACCCCGAAGTTGGGACTACCTGTATTTGATATTCACTGAAATTTCAGCTTTAGTTAACATTCACTGTTATTTAACAAACTGGTAGATTTCTAGGTTAAAATTATGCATACTACAGCGAAAGAAATTCCACTGAGCTGGTAACTGAGCTTAGTTTCTCTACTTGCTACATGTAGACAATAAGCAGAGCTATTCTGCACCTCACAAAAAACTGTATATTAAAGATGCATTTAAGTACTGGCCACAAAGCTTGTTACTGGTGGGGGTATTGAGAGGACACAGATTAGTGGTTTAATGTGTAAACTGTAGTATCATCAAGTTTTCCATCATCTCATGTATGCCTTACAAGTAGACCTCTGCAGCCCATAGAAATTTGCCAAAGAGAAGACAAAAACACTAGCACAGAACGCTACACCTTTCTTTAAAAAAATGGGTGTTTAAGATGGGGCTCATACCATAAACTGATATTCAGTTATTTTCCTGTAGTTGCCCTGCTAACTATTTTCAGCATAGATAAGCACCACTAAGGGCCTTTTAACCATAAGGAGGTCTTAATTTAATATAATAGGTTTTCACCCCTACCCAAATTTTCTCACTTTTAGAGCTTTGAAGATTGCTGACCCCCATCCCCGTCCCAGCTGCACCTTCATTTCAAGTGGCAAGCTGAGCCCTCTTATTGTAGGATATTCGCTTACTTTGTTACCTTGTCTTCTCCCTTCCATTTTTGTTCCCACCTCCCATCTGTCTCATGGACCTGCTGCAGTGTGCTGTGGCCACAACTGTAAGCTCCTTGGGAAAGGACTCTTTACTGCATGCCTTCAAAATGGCAACTGAGCCTTGATTGTTATGCAGTATTACCTCGGCGCAAATAGATGCCATGTAAACCACTATTTGGCAAGTACAAGGATAGCAAGTTATTGGCAGAAAGATTCAAAGCCACCTCATTACGCATCCTCTAATGGGATTATCAGTTGTACAGAACTTCAGGATTCTAATGTTAGACTAGGCTATGCCAATCTTTTTCAGCACAACCCTAGTTTGTCCTTTTCACTTTTAAGTCTCCATGCAGTCATCACTGTCTCTCAACCTTCAACAGCAGCATTACAGGGAGGCCTTCCTATTGAATTTTTATACATATTTAGATACCAATAGCAGTATCTAAATATGTATAAAAGTGGTTTATTTATACATTTTCTCATAAGACCGTGAAGCAAATGAGATCCTTATGGTCCCTTCCAACAGTGGTAACCATACTGGCAGACTTCTTGGTTAAGATCACTGTGTGTAGGACAACAGTTTAGGTATGTAGCATTTCAAGGTCTACAGCAAACCAGAGATGCCAGTATGCTGCCTCCCCTCCTCCAAGACACCTTCCCGCCCCCCCCCCACACACACACTTCAGGCCTTCCAGCTTTACATCCCCACACCTACATCTTTTAAAGATATTAGTAGCTGGAAAGACTTAACAGATGTTCTCTAGGCTGCATGCAGAGAGCTTTGAAAATAACCCTTGTGGAGATCACGAAGTTCAGCAAAGTTTGGGCCACAACTAGACCAATTTTTGGTTTTGGTCTTACTGAAATGGAATGATTTCTTTGGGAGCCTCCCCTTTCAGTGTCTTACTTTATGTGAAGTTTCCAAGCAAGAATATGACTAAAGAGTGTCTAATGCACTCAAGATCTTAGTTAGAAGTGGACAAACACATTCAAATGAGAGGCCTAGCAATTGAAAGGTATATCTGATTAAATTTAAGCTCTCTGCTAAACATTAGTGCAGTAAGTTACATTGAAAGTCTGAGTAACATTAAAAAAGCAAGTCATGTGAGAAGAAAGTTTTGATGCGACTCCCATGTGGCCAGTTTTGCTTACAACTTTAGTTTCAGTTCAGATTTCGGCTAGTTAAAATTCCATTGTTCATGTTTTCATACCAGACTGATGTGGCAGAAAGGCATTTCCCTGCTTCATGCTTTAAAAAGAGGTAACATCCTCAGTCACGGGAAGAAGCAGCCTGGTGAGTGATCAGCCATCCTCCACTAAAGTGACAGCCCAGCAAAAATAAGAGTTATATGTAACATCTGGGTCCCAATATAAACCCACAAAAGCAAGCACAATTGTTAAATCTGCTTTTTTGTGTTCTGTTGGAACAAGATGCTATATGTAACCTTTAATAAGGCATGGTAACCATCTTATGTTACTAGGACTTGTGCATTCTGCTGAATGTTTGACTTTCTGCTTGTTATCCCTTACTACACTGATTTTTGTCCGTTACAATTTGACACTGCTTCTCCAAGGAAAAAGTATTCATTCCTCTAGTACCAAGATATATCTTGGTACTAGAGGAATGAATGCCACCAGCAGGCTGTATATCAGTTTTGGAGCAACAACTATCAGCCACAACAAACAGGAGCCTACTGAACAGAAGTGCAAGGTGTGTAGGGTTTTATTTTTTTAACGTTCTATTTTCATTATCTAGAGCAGGATCATCATCACTGAGGGGGCAGGAAGAAGAAAGAGCATAAGGGTTGCCAGAAGTAGTACAGAAGCAACTGAAGTAAACACACAACATGAGCCCTGTAACAATGTCCTCTTCAGGAAGGACTTCTATTGTTTCCATCTAATCACTTGCTTGTATATTCAGTGTAGAATGCAAGTAAATGGACTGCTACAACCTCTATTAAGACAGCATTAAACCTGCACCCAGCACCCCTTATTATAAACCCCCAACACACAAAACAGGACATCCATGACACAGAACTGGAATGCCAGGCATGAGACAGAGCAGTCTTTGCTAAGGCCCAAGGCAGAATCTCAATTGAATTGCACATGTTGGTTAGCTTTTACCAGAGTGATCCAGCATGATTTTTTTTTTAAAAGGGTAGTGGCAAATTGTGCTGCAATAACTCAAATGCAGAAATACAGTTACAATGTATTGTTTTGAAAGGAGCATATTCTAAAGTCCCAGATGCCAATAGTATGAAACCTTCATTTAAACTTAAGGCCTGGGGGAAAAACCCAAGACTACACTGCCAGTCTGAGTAATGCAAAAGACACCGCAATCTCACTTCTACAAGTTACCCAACAGTATTATGTGTTAACCTGGAAAGTTTTCCTTCTCTGCACAAAAGACACAGTTTCAGGAGTTCAAGGGCAAGAAGCAGCTAGAGTGAAAAGTTGTGTTTTTGCTAAGCAACCCACATTAATGATATGGCCAACGGTATCAGAACAACTGCTTTCAAACACCAAAACACTAATTTACCTAGCAATTCAAAGTAGGTGTCTGGTGCTGTCAGCTACTAGCATTTGTTAGATACGTTCCTGCTGTAGAGCCATTCCTCTATAAGCTGTCTTGGCACAGTTTAAATCACTCATCCAAGACATTTCAAGAAGCACTCCGCTGTACCCCCCATTCAGTGAGAGTATGTTATAACTGTCTGCATAGATGTGCAAAGCTGATGACAAACACGATCAGTATGGTCATACATCCAAAACTGTCACACCTAATGTCGGTTTCCCTCAAAGAGCTCAGTGTATGAAGACACCGCCAAAATGACACCACATCCTTCATGAAGCAGTTAAACAGAACTGGAAAAAAAAAAAAAAAAAAAAGAGGACTGTCTTGCAGAGATGTCAAAATGTTTTGCTATTACATTTTCTGAACAGCTTTATTGTTAGAGTAGCGAACTTAAAAGCTTCGCTGTGAGCTTGGACTTTATGCGTTGCTCTAACAATGCAAGCTCCTTTTCTAGCAATAGCACTGAAGTGAGGTAGTTCTGTTGTGAAGTGCAGCCAGTTTAAATTCAGAACACAAGGGTAGCTTCCCCCACATGCTCTAGAGTCACCTTTTGCTTAAGCCTTCACTGTGTCTCAGGTGCCCAGAAATGTCAGCAAGACAGCAGAAGCATACCACCTAACAGCTGAGCTCCCCTGTCTAAGGGTGTGGCATTCATATCCTCCCTTCATGACAGCTTAGAGGCTTTCAGCCAAAGCTTTGCACCTGGTCTTCAGGAGCACAAGAAGGAAGCCTGTAGTAGTTCTTGTCTACCCGTTTCCTAGAAGTCTGAAGCATGAGGAAGCTACCAAGCACTCAAGACATCAGCTGAGAGCGCTTCACACCCAACTGCAGGATTGTTTCCCATCCCACCTCCAGCAATCTGGAGGAAAGTTGGATCATCAACCCCTTTATCCACGAGGCTGTGATGCCACAGCAGCAACTGGGCACTTCAAGTCAAACTGAGTTACAACTACTGTGACAAGACCCTGAAACAGACGAACCGAGAATTCATGCTCTCCTCCTTGTATCTCTACAGTGCCTATCACCGTCCAGGAGAAAAAGTAAGGCATGTGCAATCTCCTCTCAAATGAAAGTGAATTGAGATTTCCCCAGCTCAACCTCATGCAGAACCCTTTGGTTACACTCAGGCTCCTTGTTTTGTGCATCTTTTGAAGTGCAGTGCCTTCAGTTAGAGTTCACTTTGACAGTTTGGTTAGTTTTGGTTACTAAATCCTGCCTGCCCGCTCACGTGTAGGTCAGAGAGAGTGAGAGAGAGAAGTGTTGCTTACTCCAGAAGTGGTGGTTTGGGGAAAACAGAACATTATCTGTTCTAAAGTCTGAAAGAAACTATGGGGGAAAAAAAAGCTTGTCGCTCAGGTAGTTTTTAGTGTAGCTTTATGGAATATTGACATGCCACTGAAGCATCTGTACAGAATAAAGGAAGGGGATTCTTAGCAAAGTGGAACATTAAATCACCACTATAAAAACCTAAGTAATTTGTCACTTCTCTACCAAATAGCCTCCTATAAGTAAACTTATTAAAAGCCCATGGCTATTGTGTAGCATTTTTGAAGCCCTTTACGTGTCTGAAGGCTCTTGCTGCAAGTTACAAGCACTACAAAAGAGCAAACAACAGCATGTAAAATATGGAAGCTAGCACAAATGGCCTTAGAGTACCATGCTGCATTTGCTAAAGGGTTATGCCATTGTAGCATGGATAGAACTGTTTTAAGGAAGAGTGAGCCAAATTCAGCGGGTGCAAGCTGTTGCAACTTCAGTGAAGTCTGGATTCTTATACCAGGACTGAAGTGGGTCAGCAATTTTTTTTTTTGTCAGCCATCTCAAACTGTTTAGTAACCTGTAAACTATCCATTAGGAGATGGCTTAGTGGAGCACACAGGTAGACAAAAATGAAGAATGAAGTTGGCGGTCATACCTTCACATTAAACCTTTGTGTTTTACAAGAAGAGCAGACAATACGAGAAGGTATCAAGGGGAAAACCCTAGAACTGAAAACCCCAAGCTTTCTTGGTCATCAATTTCTTTGATGTTCAAATAGAAACATTACTTTCAGGAAGTTCTCATTAGCCGCCACTCAAAAGAGATCATCCTTCTTGTTTACATTTTGTGCAAGTCACTATATCAGCTACACAGTAGCTAAACAGAAAGCAGAAACATGAAATTGGAAAGGCAATCATGGATAGTGAATTTCTGTACCGCCCACCAATGTCAGCAGCACTATTTTTCATTTACACTGAACTCATTTTGCTGGAATAAACAGAAGCAATGATTACTGGGAAAGAGTGTGGAAGAAGTTAAAGGAGTCAGACCACGAAAAAAAAAAAGAAGAGGATTACCATTCAAGTTGATAGGGAAAAAGAGCATAGGATCAAAAGTTAAAGTTGTATCCCTTCTCCACCTCCCTTGTTTTAGGCAGGATGTTATATAGGGTAGGGAAGTTATTAAGTCTGCAGTGCCTAGTACAATCCTAGATTCGTATTCAATATAGATGTCAGGGTGTTTACTAGCTAATGGATGTTTATTAGCTTAAGGGAAAAAAATCTTTCAGTCCATTTCCAATGGAACAAGTATGCACTTCTCAAAAGCAGCACCACTTGGAATGATGCTACTGAAAATCTCTGCAGAGACCAGGGACTGAACCACACCTCAGAGGGTCCTTCAAGAGAAGCGTTGACACATTGGAAGATCAAATTGGGGTTGTTGGCCCAGCTACTGCTGCCTCTGTGTATGTGTGGTGGGGGGGAGGAAGAGGAAGAGGGAGACTAGAAAGACTATTTTCTAGGAGAGATCCAGCACTTCCCCTAAAGTGGAGTTTGCAGTGGACTTTGCAGGGTTTACTTTGTTTTTGTCCCAAATTTTAACTCCAAAAATGGGGTAAGCATGTACAATTTCTTTGAGACTAATGCTATAATATTGTTAATGTTCACACCTGAAAATAAATGAGAATACCATGTCAATAGTGGATAGATACATGTATAACAGAGGAAGTTAATTCATAATGGGCAGTTGAGTGGTGGTATCTCTGTACCTTTGTTATGACAAATCCAGCTGAGGCAAGAATCTTTATGCTTAGTAGTCCATTTGTTTATAGGTGTAAGTTTTCACTGTACATACTGTTGGCTTGAATTATATGCAAGATTCTTCTTTAAGAGAGCTTTGCTTTTATCCTGTCAAACAAAAAACCCTGCTATTTAAGCCATTTGTTCCCCACTTCCCACTGAGAAGAGAGTGGAACAAATGCATATTCTCTTTTTGGGGATTAGCTAATTAGATATTTTACAGGTTGAGGCATTAATAAGTGAAGCATCCATGGCTTATTAATGGAGAGGAGAGAGAACATGGTGCAGGGGACAAAGCACTGGACTGGACTCAAGATATCTGGCTTTTACTGCCATTGCTGCCAGTGACATGCTGTGCAACTTTGGTCAAGTCAGTCACTTCACCTCTCTTAAACCTCCATTTACTCTTCCACCCTGCACCTCATCCAACTAGACCATAAACTGCTGGGGTGGCAACTGCTGGAGTGGCAACTGTCGTGTCTGTACAGCGTATAACGCAATGGAGTATCTAATCCCAGTTGGGGTCTCCAGGCCCTACTGTAATGTTAACACTACATTATCAGCTATTTACCCTCTTCCCCATCCCCTCCCTTTCTAGAGTCCTTCTTACTCTGCCCAAGTTCTATAGTTATACACTTATCACCAACTTCTACAGATAAATATGTAGACTTACCTCTCAAGTGAGTTATAAATGAAGTATTGACTGGGGGTGTGCTCTACTACAAAGACTGAAAGATGCAAGATACAAACAGTTACAGCAGAACATGTTCGAGACTTATTAGGGCATGTCCAATCACTGGAAGTGCTGGCAGATGGCATCAGTGTTCTTTGCAAATGGCACCACTTACTGAAACCAAGAAACGATATACAGTCCAACATATTGGACTCCTGCAGTCTTTCTGGTCCTTTACATAGTAGTGCACTCTGCTTTTACAAGAGAACTTTCAAAGCATTGTACTTTACCCCACTAGGTGAGGCTCGTATACACACTGCTCTATATGTACATACATCCACGCAAAAATACATGCCTGGTGTGTTAGAGTTTGATGTTTTATCTTTTAAAGGAAAATGAGGGGGCCCTACATCACTTAAGGTTTATAACCTTAATGGCTAAGAGTTAATCATACTAACCTTTGCAGTTGATGTCAACAACTACTTCTTCTTTGTCCATGGTTTCCAGTAGTTGTCGAACCTCTTCACAGTTTCCATTTCTAGCATCATGGAGAAGCTGCTGTTCTGCTTCAGTGCTCATCTCTAATAGATTATAAATACAGACTATTAGTTGTTATAGCTTCATTCCCTCTCTTCCCCAGGACAAAAGTTATAGCATAATTTCATGCCAAGATAAAACAGGGTATACTACAACTTTTGTAGTAATTTATTCCAAGCTGTGTCCTCTCCATTTTATTTCACTTCCCCAGTTATTGCAGTTTCCCCTCTCATCCTGCTACTCACATTTAAATTTCTAGAGCTTCCATCACAGGGCAATTGTTGTAAGTTGTCAAACTAATTTTTGGCCACTCTGCACAGGGTATTAACCAAGCAAAGAATGCTATGTACGCAAACCATAACTCATGCAGCATTTGGCTATGTGCTCACTTAGGCTCATTCTGCTTGGGATATGAATATTTAGAATACTAGAGACTACACTGATATGGCTTAGATGAAAGATGTTCTACTAAACTGGCCGCTTTCAGTTCAGATACCTAGCTAATAAGCAAACACCACCATTGCTACAGATGTCATCTATATATTAAACAATGACTTTTCCCCTTTTCCTCTATCCACCCCTTAAAACTTAGAGACAACAAAAGTAGTTTATACCATTTAGTCTGAGTACTTGGCTGAGGATTAATTGGAGTCCTTTTAGCAATAGAAATCAACTGGAGAACAGAGCCCATTAGTGTTTGTGGGGAGAGAATGCATAGAAATTCCAATTGTCCACTGGCTGCCGTAGGTGAAAGGAAGGATGAGCCATTGAAATAAGCATCCACAAGAGACTTAATCCTTTATTTTAAAAAGGCCCATCAGTGTGAGGTGAACTGAAACTGGGACTGCTCAGCACTGTTGGGTGCTATTTTAGAGGGTCTTGTATTACCAAGATTGTATGATTGTTGTACTCTTAGGACCTCATAAAAGGGACAATAGCACAATGCTAACCCAATGGAAAAATTTAAGCAACTGGGTGGGCGACAGTACCATTTACTCAAATTCCTCTCTTAAATGTTGCCTTTTCCCCCTTATATACACAAGATTGAGTCCATTTGTTGTCCTCACACATGCACATGTCCCATGAATTATACACCAGAAAATGTGTTCCTGGCTTGCTGCTTACTACAACAGAACTGCCTCAAGATACAGCACAACTCAAAACTACCTGCAAGAAACCCTTAAGTCGAAAGTGAAGCGTGACCTCTTTGAAAAGAGTCAGGGAGCTGCTTTTATATAATAGCCTACAAAGAGTACTCTTCGGCAATATGCAGTAAGTTACTGTTGCCAAGAACATCAGCAGACTAGCAGGTTGGCAGAGGATAGAAGCCAGGTCTTGACAAGACCACTAGGCACATGCAAGGATTGCCTACACTGAATCCTACAGAAGTAAAATCTCCAGGAAGTGAAAGTTAATTTTGCCCCTATAGTTTCAAAGAGGCTTCCAAGTGTTAACTGAGTTTACTATTCAGCATAGTTTTCCTGCTTGTAGAGATCTCCTGTACTTCTGCTGCTTCTCATAATTTTACTTGGCTGCTTGTGAAAGCTAACCAAACTGATCAGTTACACAACACTTATTCAGAGTTCTGTGAACAGTGTTTACAGTAGATTGAAATAGGAGGGAGCTCTCACTGCACCAGCCAAAAAGGAGGGACAGCAATGGGGGACCATAGCCAGAGAAGGGACTCCCGTTTGCCTGGGAGCTACTCATGGGGAAGGACCCAGAAAGAGGAAGGCTAGGACAGTGGAAGGTAAACTGTGAAAGGTCACATAAAACCACACACCTTGCAACACTCTAAGAGGCTGAGGAAATGTACAGTAGGAGAGGCAAGCCTCCCAAAGACTCTGGTTTTGAAGAGGACAGAAGAGCAGCTGAGAGGGGGAAGGAGGAATCTTCAGGTTGAATCAAAAGCCTCCTTGTCAGAAGCCAGCATGGAAAATTGAGCAAACCCCTCCCCCCGAAGCAGGGACCAGGAAGAGTAACCTGACTGAAATCCCAGTCTGCTGGGATTTCAAGGGGAACATCATGTACACAATCATAGAATCATAGAATCATAGAATATCAGGGTTGGAAGGGACCCCAGAAGGTCATCTAGTCCAACCCCCTGCTCAAAGCAGGACCAAGTCCCCGTTAAATCATCCCAGCCAGGGCTTTGTCAAGCCTGACCTTAAAAACCTGTAAGGAAGGAGATTCTACCACCTCCCTAGGTAACGCATTCCAGTGTTTCACCACCCTCTTAGTGAAAAAGTTTTTCCTAATATCCAATCTAAACCTCCCCCATTGCAACTTGAGACCATTACTCCTCGTTCTGTCATCTGCTACCATTGAGAACAGTCTAGAGCCATCCTCTTTGGAACCCCCTTTCAGGTAGTTGAAAGCAGCTATCAAATCCCCCCTCATTCTTCTCTTCCGCAGACTAAACAATCCCAGCTCCCTCAGCCTCTCCTCATAAGTCATGTGCTCTAGACCCCTAATCATTTTTGTTGCCCTTCGCTGGACTCTTTCCAATTTATCCACATCCTTCTTGTAGTGTGGGGCCCAAAACTGGACACAGTACTCCAGATGAGGCCTCACCAGTGTCGAATAGAGGGGAACGATCACGTCCCTCGATCTGCTCGCTATGCCCCTACTTATACATCCCAAAATGCCATTGGCCTTCTTGGCAACAAGGGCACACTGCTGACTCATATCCAGCTTCTCGTCCACTGTCACCCCTAGGTCCTTTTCCGCAGAACTGCTGCCTAGCCATTCGGTCCCTAGTCTGTAGCGGTGCATTGGGTTCTTCCGTCCTAAGTGCAGGACCCTGCACTTATCCTTATTGAACCTCATCAGATTTCTTTTGGCCCAATCCTCCAATTTGTCTAGGTCCTTCTGTATCCTATCCCTCCCCTCCAGCGTATCTACCACTCCTCCCAGTTTAGTATCATCCGCAAATTTGCTGAGAGTGCAATCCACACCATCCTCCAGATCATTTATGAAGATATTGAACAAAAACGGCCCCAGGACCGACCCCTGGGGCACTCCACTTGACACCGGCTGCCAACTAGACATGGAGCCATTGATCACTACCCGTTGAGCCCGACAATCTAGCCAGCTTTCTACCCACCTTATAGTGCATTCATCCAGCCCATACTTCCTTAACTTGCTGACAAGAATGCTGTGGGAGACCGTGTCAAAAGCTTTGCTAAAGTCAAGAAACAATACATCCACTGCTTTCCCTTCATCCACAGAACCAGTAATCTCATCATAAAAGGCGATTAGATTAGTCAGGCATGACCTTCCCTTGGTGAATCCATGCTGACTGTTCCTGATCACTTTCCTCTCCTCTAAGTGCTTCAGGATTGATTCTTTGAGGACCTGCTCCATGATTTTTCCAGGGACTGAGGTGAGGCTGACTGGCCTGTAGTTCCCAGGATCCTCCTTCTTCCCTTTTTTAAAGATGGGCACTACATTAGCCTTTTTCCAGTCATCCGGGACTTCCCCCGTTCGCCACGAGTTTTCAAAGATAATGGCCAAGGGCTCTGCAATCACAGCCGCCAATTCCTTCAGCACTCTCGGATGCAATTCGTCCGGCCCCATGGACTTGTGCACGTCCAGCTTTTCTAAATAGTCCCTAACCACCTCTATCTCTACAGAGGGCTGGCCATCTCTTCCCCATTTTGTGATGCCCAGCGCAGCAGTCTGGGAGCTGACCTTGTTAGTGAAAACAGAGGCAAAAAAAGCATTGAGTACATTAGCTTTTTCCACATCCTCTGTCACTAGGTTGCCTCCCTCATTCAGTAAGGGGCCCACACTTTCCTTGGCTTTCTTCTTGTTGCCAACATACCTGAAGAAACCCTTCTTGTTACTCTTGACATCTCTTGCTAGCTGCAGCTCCAGGTGCGATTTGGCCCTCCTGATATCTTTCCTACATGCCCGAGCAACTTGTCTTCTCAGAAGGCACTGCCACTGGACCTTGCTGGCAGGGCTCTGCCACTCCTCATCTTTTATGTCTATCTCTAACAGGTTTCTGGTAATCTTCAGGTCCTGGAACTAGCCTTTCTTGAATGAGACCTCTTCAGTAAGGTACCATTCTTTACTTTGTCTTTGAGAACTAATAAAGCTGCATAGTTTCTGTATCCATTGAACACATGAACACCCATAATACTAGAAACTATGTTACAAAATTCACTTCCTACAGGGAAGGAACTCCTAAGCACACGCCAGTCAAATACAGACAATTTAACAATACCATCATACCAGACTGAGTTCATCCACAGACAAGTCTACCACACATTGAGAACAGGTACACACAAGGAATAATGGACAGGTATATTAGGAATACCCAAACCATGACAGTGGTAATGGAACAAAATCCTTATTTTAAGCCAAGAAAATATGGGTGAAGTGTGATCAATGAATAGTCTGGAACACTGCCTCTCAAGCTATGAAGCATGATGCCTTTCCTGGTGGCCCCTAGCATGCAGTGGGAAGCTAGGAGGAGGCGGCCACGAGGAGGGAAATCTCTTATGGAGAAGTCAACAGAATGAAAAAGCAGAAAAGCCACCTGTCCAAAACAAAGTCAGTTCTTCAGGGATACTCTCAATCCATTTAAAGTCAGAGGGACATTCCACTGTAATGTTTATATCACAACATTGCATCATTTGTCAACAATGGATGTTGACAATGTGCAAATATTGCAGTACACTTTCAACATAATTGTTGCAATTCTGCTGTTCCATTTGGCACTATGTCTTCCCTTCCCTGGTCTCCAGACAGTTGGGAAGGGAACCCTGCAAACGATCCATTTGCTCAGCACTCCTTCGTGCTTATGCAGCAGCAAAAGCTGGTGCTCTTTTGACCAGCACTCTGCTAAAAGCCAGGGTTACAAGACCTATAGAGAACCAGCAAGGCTGTGGAGTCACTTGCCAAGCATCACTTGCCTAGGAGAAACTGACAGAATTCAGAGTTTGTTTAAATCTTGATTTACTATCTCAAGGTAAACAATTTCTGCTCTTGCAACTGTATACACTGGAAGAGTAATAAATGTATTGTGCTAAAATTAAACAAGGTTTGTTTACTAGGGAACTTCACCATCTAATTGCTTTTTTCTCCTCCTAGAATGAGCTTTATTATTTCTTTGTATTATTGAAGCACCTAGAGCCACAGTGTAAAATATGAACTGGTGCAGAAGAATGCTGACTGGCTATTAGTCATAGCCACTTCAGGGATTATTTATATGGAAAATTTTACACATTTAAGTGAATCTGCCTGTGGTCACTCTTCCAGTTTAAGATTTGAGCTAAATTTGAACTAAAGAAATGTATTCAATTAGTATGCATGCCCACAAAGCAGAGTTTATGACAATGGACTTGAGAAGACAGACTTTCATATCCTATTTGAAAATCTATTAGTTTTAATAGAGAGCAAAGAGTAACAGTCCATACAAGTTACAGGTATTATGAGTTTAAAGGCAACCCTGAAACTCCCAAGGCAAGGGGAGGGTGGGGGGAACAGAGAGAGAGAGAGAGAGAGAGATGCTTCCCAAACCCTTCTCACCAAATTTAGCAGATGTGAGAAGGTGCCACATTGACAGTCCTGGTTACTGAAGCTCTCTTAATCTACAGATCAGGTACAGCCTGGTAGGAGTACTAAAGATTTCCTTATAGTCTGCCACCAGACTGCCTTATCCCTTACCTGAAGAGGCCACCTTTAAGGGAAAAGGGAGAATTTGTATTGCATTCAATCCTCTCTTGAAACTACCAAAATGCCAGCCAGTGGTGGGTGTTTAATGTGCGCACTTACTAATATGAAGGCAGAGACCATGCACATATAGAGTCTTTGAATAGTGGCAGCTTAAGACTTGTTTACACTGGAGAATTGTGCCACGTGAAAGTGAAGTGTTATTACTGGCCCATGTGCACCTGCCACATTACAGGGAGTTCACACCACCAATCCTATTTTGCTTGCATTTATCCCCACAGACACTGCAAGTGCATTGCCTTCTGGAAACTTATCCCACATTTCTTGGCACTATGTGCCTTGGCTTGTGGGAAATTAATATGCCCTTGAATGACTGGTGTGCTGCAGGACGTTTGTAATACTTAGACAACCAATGCTTCTTATCTACGCTAGTAAATCATTACTAGAGCACTGGCTAAGGATAACATTTAGCAGTTGCACAGGCCAATAATGTTATTTATCACACCCAAAACTCTCCATTGTAGGTGAGGCTGCAATGCTTAAGCCAGGTGGTTTAGTGGTGAAAAAGCTCCATATTCCTTCAACCATCCAGCCACCTGAAGGCGGTACAGTCCAACTGAAGCTGAAGGACTGATTCATAGTTTATTTAATGTGAATCTACACAGCAAGAATAACTTGTAAGTTATGAGGGGATGACTAATTATAAGTTATAACTCCCCCACCCCCTGCCAACACCTACCAACTTGAGAACCAAACTGACTAGCCAGGGTAAAATATGTATGGACAACCATGCCTACCCACAACTCCATCATACTATCAACAATTTAAAATATTAAGGCAATTGTGTACTATCTTTCAGTGTAATATTGCCCATCGATGCAAAAGTGTTTGAATGTTAGTAGCGATAAAGGCATCAAGGTATTTGCCAAATAGTACTGCGATAGTTTTATATGCTAATATTGCAAGAAAGTATTTGTCAGATTAAATTTAATAGATCAGTGGCATATGTCAAATTTTATATCTAATACTACTCAAAACACTCCTACCTATAAAGTCTCTTGCTTTTGGAATTCTTCTTAAGATATAGGATGGCTTCTTTTCTGTATGTTGTCTTCAACGCCTGTTTCCTACTCTTGCTCCTACATCTCCTTATTGTATTTCTCTCATCTTGTAAGTGTCTGTTCTTCTCCCACACAAAAGTCTCTTTATGGACACAGCCACCAAAAAGGAAACTCAACCTTCTGCTGGTGGCATCTGACTCAGATAATGAAAATGAACATGCATCTGTCCGTACTGCTTTGTATTGTTATTGAGAAGAACCCATCATCAGCGTGGACACACGTCCTCTGGAATAGTGGTCTAAGTATGAAAGGACATATGAATCTTTAGTGCATATCTTGTGACACTAGCTACAACCGTGCCACACAAATGCTTCCTCTCACTTTCAGGAGACATTGTAAGCAAGAAGCAGGCAGCATTATCTCCTGTAAATGTAAACAAACTTGTTCAGCTAATCGCTCAGACGAACAAGAAGTAGAACTGACTGGAGTTGTAGGCTCTAAAGTTTTACATTGTTTTATTTCTGAGTATAATTTTTTTTGTACATAAGTCTACATTTGTAAGTTCAGTTTTCATGATAAAGAGATTGCACTACAGTTCTTGTATTAAGTGAACTGAAAAATACTCTTGTTTCTTTTTACAGTGCAAATACTTGTAATCAAAAAATATAAAGTGAGCACTGTACACTGTTTCTGTTACAACTGAAATCAATATATTTTAAAGTGTAGAAAACATTCAAAAATATTTAAATGGTATTTTATTATTGTTTAACAGTGTGATTAGTCATAATTCATTTTAATCACGCAATTGTGATTTATTTTTTTTTTTATTGCTTGATAGCCATAGTTTGAATATCAACCAGATTCTGTTTCACAGCTACTGTTCACAACTCTGTAGACAGCACTGGAAGCGGACAAGAATCTGGTTGCTTTTCACTCTGCTGCAGCTTGACAAAACTATGAGCAACAGCAGCACTGAAACTGGCCATTCTCACTCAAAGGGTCTGATGCAGTAACCACTGATCTTATGGGAAGCTTTCCATTTACATCAATGGACAATAATCCTAAAAACAACAATACACAGATTTACACTCGGATAGATTAACACACACAGCACCATGAAGACCTGATACTTCAAACAGAGAGTTAAGTGAAAGTTAAAGTTCTGTAGATTTTGATGGCACTCACATACTGCCCTGCTTTAATAAAGGACAAACAGAAGTAGTCTACTAACACAGATACTCTAGGGCTGCTGCAGTTGCTACTAGGTATGCAAAGGAGAGAAGTTTGAAGTGTCCAACTATAGTGTATAGCAAGCAATGTGTTCAATCTCAAATTAAAGAGGCTAAAATCCAGAGATGTGCACTTTCATAGCAGAGTCTCAGAGTACTCAATGTCAGACTATATAGAAATCATTTCACCCACATCTGAAGCATAAGCAACCTGGGTGAGAACAATGCACCTCTGACAGCAATCACACTGACTTTGGCCGCGATATTTAGGTTAATCCCTATACTCTTAAAGGTCTACTGGCTCTTTTCACACATAGCCAGGATGCTTCACCTCTCTGCAGGAAGACTGTTCCTCACTCAGGCCAGTGAGCTGACCACTCTAAGATACTGGTTCACTTCCATTCCAAGGGAAGAGTGCTATCTACTGAAGCCACCAACACTAATCCATGCAGAACCTCATATACCTCTGAAGAATAGCCAAGAATCTGACCAACTATACTAGAGTTAACAAGATCAATCAGGATCACAGCAAAATACCTAGCTCTTACATTGTGCTTTTTTCCATCAGCAGATCTCAAAGGGCTTTAGAAAGGAGGTGAGTACCATTATCATTTTACAGATGGGGACACTGAGGCACAGAAAAGTAAAGTGATTTGCCTGAGGTCACCCAGCAAGCTAATAACAGATCAGAAGGTAGTACAGTTACAAGGAAGTTCAGAGTTGAGGATGTAGAGATCTTCTATCAGCCCTAAAGCAGCAAAACTGACTTCAAGCCTTACTTTGGTAGTGGTGTTTAGGTCATTTTTGAAAGAACTATTTTATGGTGCTCTTTGGAAGACTAACAAGTTTACAGGTCACATTAGCTGCAATACACACAAGCACGTTCAAAACTGGACAATCATGCTCCAACCACCACCAATACTGGACACCTCCACCCTGACAGCTCTCCACTCAACAGGTGCATAACTCCTATTGTTTGAGCTATACAGCAAGGGGAGGAGGGATCATTTGAACTGTACATTCACTGTCTTGTGTGTGTGCACGTGCAGGGGCTAACCTAACACAGCCACCTACTTCCTGGGGGCCTGATCATCAAGCAGCCAGTTTAGATTTTTTTCCTGATAGTCTTATGATTTGACAGCCAGCACCCTGTCCCGCAACTTTTAACAAACATTTAACCAGCAGTATGTTGTAATCAGCCATAGGGGAGAGTATGTTTCCTAGTGCAAAGGAACAGCCTCTGGGGACAGCTCTCTAGCTTGATGATGTTCATGTAACTCATCGGTGCTGGAACTAGGGTGCTACCACACACTCTGGCTTGAAAAGGTTTCCATCATATACAGGGTTTACAGCTTGGGTCAGTGGCTCTCAGCGCCCCCACCATACAAACTGTTCCACAACTCCTGACCTAACTAGGCAAACTGGGCACGTGAGACGCCGACGGCTGGCTGGGGGCCGCGCTGGGCACCACCAGGAGTGAGCTGCCCAGGAAACCCAGCCACGCACACCGCTGTGCTCTGCAAGGAGCAGGCGCTTGCTCCTCCAGCCCCGGCACGGGTCACTAAAGCAGTCCCCCGGGTGGCAGCAAGCCGCCCCTCCGCTTTCACTGCGCTCCTCGCAGCCCTGGGGCCCGCACAGCGGCTCTCCGCAGGGGCCGTGGCGGGAGGGCTCCACAGCCCCCTGCACGAAGCGGCTCATCGCTGCATTGTAACCGCTGCAGCGGCTGCTGCTGCTGCGCCCGCTGCTACTGCGCCCCCCCGGGGAGGGCCGCCCACCGCAGGCTGGGACGCACCTGGGGGTAACAACGCCGCTGGGGCAGCGCACCCAGCAAGCCCCGGGCCGCCGCCTCACCGCTGCAAGCAGGAGGGCTCGCGGCGTCTCGCTCTCGGCCGGCCTCACGTGCCGGGCCGCCCTCCCGATTGTTTTATAGTCCACCACCCGGCACGTGACCGACAGCGGGTCTCGCCCTCCCGCGCCGGGAGGATTTCCCCCCCTCCCCTCCGGCCGGCTGACGGACACTCCCAACGGGAAGCTAGAGGGGGCAAAGCTCCTCCCAGCCGTGGCGCCTCGCAACACGCTCGGCGCCGCAGCCCCTCCCGTCTCCCTTGCGCGTGCTCGGAGCCCCAGCAGCTGGGCCATGGGGTCTGTTGAGCTAGGCAAGCGCGGCCTCCCGCAGGCGCGCGCGCGCACGCACGCGCACACACACCCTCACAGGGATGGGTTCTGCCCCAGGGGTGGTTCTGCTGCAGCTCCTGGCAGGCTGGGTAAGAGGGGGTCTGATCTGCATCTGAGCCCTCTCCAAAAGCTCTGAGCGTGAACACCCTGGGAGAATACTGCAGGGAATGAACAGATAAGACCTTGATGTGTGAGGGAGGCTTGGCATATTGAAACTAAACGGCCTACTGACCTTAATAATAAATAATACTTCTATAGCATCGTTCATTTGATGAGCTCAAGGCCATTTAAAATTATGAGTATTCCCATTTTATAGATGGGGAAAACTGGGGCACAAAGAAGTTAAATGATTAGCCTAAGGCCACACACTGAGTGGCAGGGTGGGGAAGAGAGTTAGGTTTCCCACCTGTCAGTCTCGGACCCAACCATCTATTATCTTACAAAGAGGGCACAATATTATCAGATCCAGATATGAATAAAACTGAAGATTAAATCCATACATAGATACAAGAACTCAGACAAATGTAACCCCTCAAAAAAGAGTATAAAGTCATCCGAAAAAATACACTTTTTTTTTTGCAGTTACTTCAGCTTATATACAAATACAGTAACACCGAAGGGAAATTCTGACTGTACACCCATAGGGGCTGAAGTACTACTTTGGTTCAAGAGCCTTATATCCACCACTCTCTTCCCATCTGTTCCACTTTCTTGCCCGTATTTAATCCCTATAATATCTGGCAACTTTCAGTTCTGCCTTCAGCACTGGAGAATGCTCCCATGATGCTACTTGAAGCCTTGCAAGAGCATGTGAATTCGTTAAATATTATAGTAGTATACAGTGTTGAGATATTAGTGACTCTGTACTGCATTTATGAAAAGTCAGGAGCTACAAATACAGTTAGAAAACCATTCAACCCAGTAGGGTGGATCATCAGGTTCCAGGAACGGGCAAATTTAAACCTTAGCAATGCTTGTGAAACCAAGATGACATAAAGAAGGTGTAATAAAGCATGTATCATTGTAGATTACTGTCTCTGCTTCATTTATTTTCTATATATTAAAATATGATAATTCTAAACATGAAATTGCAGCATATGAAAGGACTGAATATAATAGTTTGCTATCTATACAGATGAATAATCAGAATCTGCTGATCTCGTGTTCTGGTTTGTGTTGTCTCTAGTGAATGAGTTCTTTCTGATCTTAAGTAAGGAATCATTGTGCAGATGGGCTTTAGCAATGGGTATACAAAAGAGCTGGTCAGGAATTTTACAACTAAATGTCAAAAAATGCTGATTCGACAAAACCAAAACTTCATGGGAAAGGTCTGATTTCTACAAATTTCCCATTTTGAAAAATTTTTGGAGAAAAGATTCAACATTGTCAAAATGTTCCATTTTAACATTTCCCAAACAGAAAATTCAATTTTTTGCTTCAAAACAATTTTTCATTTTGAAATCTAATTTACAGTAAAAAAAAAAAAAGAGGTTGAAATCAAAAGAAAACATTTAAATTGACCTAAACCTTCTTTTTTTTTAATTTTTGGTTTGTGAAAATTTTTGAGATTGCGAGTTTTTGTCCTGATTCCGTATGGAAATTTAAAAAAAAAATCTACATTTTCCCAGGACAGGAAACCCCATTTCCTGCCTAGCTCTAGTATATACTATCTGAAGGGGTTCACTTATTTCCATGCTCACACTGGCCTCTTTTTCTTCCATATTAACTTCAGCCTTTTTCACATTTTCAGAGCACTCCATAACTGCTCTACCTGCACCTCTCTCCCACACATCCAGCCACACCCTTGGCTCCACCTAAGCTTCTCTCCCTTTGTCTCCTTAGCCCACTCATGGCTTTGTGCCACCTTTCACAACACCCTGACAGCATGAAACAGCTTCCCATTAAAGCCAAGCCCCCACATACTCTTTCTTCAAAAAAAAAAAAAAAAATGCAATAACCTACCTCTTCCCAGCTGTAATTACCACACAACACAGTGTCTGTAGTGCAGCCAACTAGACTATCTCATGTTTCCAAATTCTTCAAGGCAGAGTCCTGTTATTTCTTCATCATAGTTTCCCAGTTTTACAACCCCTTGTTGTACACACCCAGCATTGTATAAAGAATAATAATCTAGAGAGTTTTGCTCTTTAAAGTTTGGAAGCTGTGTTGCCATGACCATGGGTTTCCCATGATTTGGGCATATCTTTTCCTTTCTTTTTCAGGTGGCCTGCTGCAGTTACTAATAAGTGGAACATCCGACAAGCTATTTTGGGGTTGAGTGTGTTGGCAACCACCTTTGGATAAAATTCATGTATATGATGTGAATTGGTTTTGTCAAAGATTTTCTTGTAGCAGAATACATTTTACACCATCTCCTCTGCTGCAATTATTTATCCTGGAAGGGTAAAGCATATGGAGCAACTTGACTGCAGAATTCAAAGTTTTGAAGGATCAAGCCACCTCTTTACCCTGCTCCAGAAAACAAGACCAAGGAGAGCCTTGGCTAAATGGGTTGTAAATTCAGAACCAATAAAGGGAACTTCTACTTCATGCAGCTGAAGTCTGTTGAATTCACTGCTGCAGGAGGTCAAATCCTGTTACAAGACTTATAAAAGGGTTGGACAATTTAAATTAATAGTGTTAATTACGAGTTAATTTGGACATGGTTTGAAAATAGGAACCATACAAGGCAAGATGGTGTAAGGGTGATAATTTATCATGCTTCAGGGCACCAGTGATAGCTTAGACAGGTCAGGAAAAAGCATGTACACCCTTTATAGCATTGCACAATTGACTAAGTGTACTAATACTTGCTTATCCAGGGAAGAAGTGAGGAATAATATTTGGAAAGTGTTCTGAACTGAAAAGAGTTAAGATTTACTAAGTATTATATCCCCCTGTATTCCACAAAACGTCTGCAGTTCTGCCTCTGACACTTCATCTTCTTTGTTCACTTCTCCAGATCTTGTTCTCTTTTTCATCTTCAAACTACAAAAAATATATGTCACATATCTTCACTATTGCCAACTCTACAAGGATATTGGATATTGGTAATTCATTACTGAAATATTGTAATTTGATCTGTTGTACAGATGCTATCCTTCAGTAAAATGTTTACTAAATGAACAGTCAAAATGGTAGTGTGACAAATTGTGCTCTAATAGTTAGTATGTAGCCATTGTGCGTATGATTCCTGGGAAAGTTATTCCTTTTTTCTAGTTCCCCTTTGCTTGGTGAGGATACAAACATGAGGTCTGGTCATCTACTCCAATACACACATTTTATGCCAGTGTAGGGATTTACACTGGCATAACAGACTGAAGAGTCAGGCCCACCTTCTCCAACAGAACCCTCTATGAACCTTTGTAAAGTAGATCTGAATGCATGCAAACAGGAAGACAAAATGGAAAGGCCTGCCACATGGTCTAACTGTGGGCCCAACTTACTGTGGGGTAGGACTAGTTTGTATTGCGCAAAGCCGTACTAAAGCGAGCTTAGCCAGCCGCTAGAGGAGGCCCCCTGAAGAGGTGAATCAGGTGATATAGAGCTGTTGGATTGGTTATTATGCCATGCCCTTCCCAAATGACATATGGGCATGGCCAGAGGAAAGCATGCATGGCCAAGGCTCCTGTACTTACTAATGCTCAGTTGCTGGGGTGGCCCCTGGGGCCCATTGACAGCCACCGCAATTTAGAAAAGCTTTCAGGTTTCTCTAAGTTACACAGAAGATTGGACTGGCACACAGATGGCCCCAAGATCAGAGAGGGAGGTGCGTCACAAAGATGGCTTAAAGCCACCTTTACACACAATCCTCCTGAGATGCACCAAATGGTCCTTGGCCACAGCCCAGGATCTGGGCCTGTGTATTGTGTCTTTTTGCTAAAATAACAGAAGCAGTTTTGGTTTGGTCTTAAATACAAGATAGTGAATAAGGTGTGCATACAATGATCTTATAGCAGTTTCACAGTCATTTAGCCCCCAATCCACCAAAGTACTTAACCATGTACTGAAGTTGGACTGAGATTCACTTAATCAACAGATGGGGTCTAACAAATATTTATTAAGGCAAAACACTCAGCAAATAGTGATCCATTACTTATAAGTGGGAAGCTCATTAGGATGATGTCATCGCAGTCGCTTCCAGCACTGGACAATACAGCTTCAACCTCCCTTTGTTACACAAACTTATTTATAACTTTTTATCTTTTCTTATACTTATGTATTAGTCTCTTGTTTCCATTTTAACTCTCCTCCCCTCATTAGGGTTGCCAGGCATCCGGTTTTCAAAGGCGGATCTTGGCTGCTCCAGTCAGCACTGTCAACTGGACTGTTAAAAGTCCAGTCGGCAGCGCAGCGGGGGCCCAGGGCTCCTGTAGGCTCCGTGCCTGCCCTAGCTCCACGTGGCTCCCGGAAGCGGCCGCCAGGTCCCTGCAGCCCCTAGGCCCTGGGGTGGCCAGGGACTGGGAGGCTCTGCATGCTGGCCCCGCTCCGAGAGCCATTTCCGCAGCTTCCATTGGCCAGAAACCGCGACCAATGGGAGCTGCAGGGGTCAGCGCCTGCAGGCACGAAGGCAGCACGCACTGCACAGAGCCGCCTGACCATCCATGCCCCTAGAAGCCGCAGGGACCTGGCAGCGCTTCCTCAGAGTCGCAGAAAGCACTGCCGGGACCCTGCACTCCCTCCCGCACCTCAGCCTCCTGCCAGAGTCCGCTCTTGCACCCCAAGCCCCTAATCCCCAGCCCCACCCAAAGCCTGTATCTGCAGCCCAGAGCCCTCCCCCCTCCCGCACCCCAACCCTCTGCCCCAGCCCAGTGAAAGCAAGTGAGGGTAGGGAAGAGCGAGTGACGGAGGGAGGGGGGATGGAACAAGCAGGGGACGAGGCCTTGGAGAAGGGGTGGGGCATGGATATGGCCTCAGAGAAGGGGCGGGGAAGGGGTGTTCGGTTTTATGTGATTAGAAAGTTGGCAACCCTACCCTCCATCAATACAGGTTTAGTGTTAGTTCAATCAAACCAGTCTTTTCTACCTCTTTAGTTACTTTATCTTTTCTTGTTCTCACAAACATGATTACTCTGCAAATTCTTACACATACACAGTTCTACTTATGCTTACACCATTAAACATTAGACTCTTAAAATCCACAGCAGGCTTCTATTAGGCCTAAGTATGCCGTCACGCCCAACATATGGGACTATTACACACTTAATTTTAAGTATGTGGCTTAAGTGCTTATCTGGTTGGAAGCCTTATTCAAAAGTTGACCAAATAAGAATGACAGCATGCTAAATATTATACAGACATCTGTATCCTATCAGTAAGTGATCATTCACTGTTTTTATAGCAAAATGTTCTCATTGAACTATAGATATCCTAAACTAACTGCAATGTAAACAGTACCCTAAAAGTGACCTCAGAAGAAGAAATTCCCAGACAAAAAGCTATGTTAAGATGGATGACAGTTGAGAGTATGGATCAGTAACTTAAAGGTAAATCATTACCGGGATATTTTAATTATCCCCAAATCAAGCAATACTAATCTAGGAAATTCAAAGTTAAGGTTATGCTTAAAAGTGTTAAGGACTTGAAAAGTTCAGTTAAAGCACCCAAACAACCTTAAATTCTGTCCTGAAGTGAAACCATGCAAAACCCATACAATTATGATTAGGAGCTTTTATTGTTTGTGCTGCTTTTAACCATTTACGCGAGGTAAAATCCTGGCCCCATTGAAGTCAATGGCAAAACTGGTTACTGTGCACTTGATTTTTACTGCATTTCACCTTGTGTAACTTTTTTATACCTGTGCAAATTGTTCATAAACACTACCAAATCAGAATTCTCCACTCACACCAGCTGTGACATTTTACATCCACTTTGCATTCATTTTGCACAAATGTTGACTTCACAAACTGAAATATGGTTCTCCTAACAGGGTGGATAAAAATCAATGATTTTTTTTTATTTAAATCAGAGTTTTTTGATAAAATGCTTGTTGAGGAAAAAAACTATCTAAAGATCATTTTAATTAAGATACATTATAGCCCAGAGATATCTCATCATGGAATAGGGATTATAAATTCTAATTCTACAGTATGAGACAATATATTTATGTAATGATTAAGAAAAGTTTTGTAAATGAGTTCCAATAGTTCATGGATTATGGACCCAATCTTATGGGGTTCCAGGGGCTTCTATATAGGTTATTTAGGTTAATCTTTCTATCTACCCAAAGGGACCCAGCGCTCAGTCTAGAAGATACCATCAGAGATGCTTAGTTTTGCAGTTCTCCAATTGTGGATTTGTATCTCCAGAGACAACATGCTTGTTAACAGCAAAAATGTTTTTAAATATAAAATATAATATAATATATAGATAGGTGAGAAATAACAGACCTCAACCCTATTGTCCCTCTGCAAATTTGTGTATACAGAGTTAATCCCTTACCTCTCTCTACAAGTGCAAAGTTTCAAAACGTTCAGTGAATAGAAGATTGTTGGGGGTGGAATAGATCTGGACAAGGAGAAGTCTGGAGATAAATGTGAGAATGGAGGGACAGGCAGTAGAAACAAAAGTGAAACTGTTTGAGCAGGTTTCATAGTAACAGCCGTGTTAGTCTGTATTCGCAAAAAGAAAAGGAGTACTTGTGGCACCTTAGAGACTAACCAATTTATTTGAGCATAAGCTTTTGTGAGCTACATGCATCTAGATGCATCCGATGAAGTGAGCTGTAGCTCATGAAAGCTTATGCTCAAATAAATTGGTTAGTCTCTAAGGTGCCACAAGTACGCCTTTTCTTTTTGTTTGAGCAGCATATTCCAGAAGTCTTGAAGTCTCTCTGAGTGTAGCCTTCATTGATTTGAGATCTACCATACCATTCTCTCATTAGAAGGGAAAACCTATAATGGCAGCAGGCCATAAAAGAGACCCAGTTTGGGAATAAGAACTATTCAAGAAATATACATTTGCTGGTGATGTTTTAAAGAAAATCACACTAGGGAACTGGTGGAAGTCACTTAAGCCCTTGGATTCAGAGACTGTTGAAGTGATAATCTCACTTTTAATAGCAGTAGCTGCTTCTGCCGGTGTAGAAAGAATATTTTCTTGCTTTGGACTAATTCATTCCAAATTGAGAAATCGTTTGGGACCTGAAAAGGCAGGAAAGCTTGTTTTTCTTTTCCAGATTATGAACAAACAGGAAAATGAAGGTGGAGATGACTGAGTTAGCTGCGGAAGACAATATTTTAAGTTTCTCATGTTGACTTGGCTAACATAGTCGATTTAATTTTTGTTGTTGTTTTTTTTAAATATTTCATTTAACTATTTTAGTTAAAAATAATTTTAACAAAAACTTGAATGTTTAAATTCAAAAATTCATATGCTTGTTTTGTTAAAATATTATATGTTTGCTGTTGAAGAAAAAAATCCAGAATACATAACGTTGTTGTTTTAGTTAAATAAAACAATTTAAATGTCTGTCTGGTGATGTTCTCCTCCTAATACAGCATGGAAAGAAAATCCTCCAAATATTAATGATTAACCTGTTGAATTGGAGATAGTTCACCTCCCAATGACTTCATGAATATCTGCTTCAAATACCTTTGGTAAATAAAATAACCAAACAATCATTCATTTTCTGATATAGTAGTAAAACTAATCTGAAAAGTTTTCAAAACAAATCACTTAAAAATGTATAGTATGTACCTTCTAAAAATGAAAACTACATCTATCTCTGAGTTGTGAAGAATATGTATTAAGGTTATAACAACCAACAAGAATGCACTTTTATGTAGAAATCCATGATTAAATTGAGTCTTCCTGACTAGTGATTTAAATCCAATCCACCCTGTCTCCTAACATGAGTGATACCATGTTGATCCTTAGATCTGAAACCCAGTCAAGAGATTAGAAAACTATCTACTAAAGATAAAAGACATTTGGAGAGTAAAATCATCTGATGCAAAGATATCTATCTATCTATTATCTAGTCCAGTGGTTTCCAAACTTGTTCCGCCACTTGTGCAGGGAAAGCCCCTGCCGGACCGGACCGGTTTGTTTACCTGCCACGTCCGCAGGTTCAGCTGATCGCAGCTCCCACTGGCCGCGGTTCGCTGCTCCAGGCCAATGGGAGCTGCTGGAAGTGGGGGCCAGTACGTCCCACGCCACTTCCAGCAGGTCCCATTGTCCTGGAGCAGTGAACCTTGGCCAGTGGGAGCTGCAATCAGCCAAACCGGCAGGAGGCAGCAGGTAAACAAACCGGCCCAGTCCGGCAGGGGCTTTCCCTGCACAAGTGGAGGAACAAGTTTGGGAACCACTGATCTAGTCCAGGAGTGTTCCTTTTCTTTTGCAAGAATATAAGGAGATGGCTAATTACCTGTTCCTTTGTGTATATTTGGTAATACAAATTAAGAACTAAAATAATACATTTAAAAAATTCTCCTATTCCCCCCTAAATTATTGTTTTTATTCTGATAGGTTTTACATGCGGTTTTCCACATGAGGGTGATGTTTCACAACACCAATTTGCATTTTAAATGGTCAATGCATAGATTAAGCACCTGTACGTAAATATTTTATTTATAACTAAGAAATATTAATTGTATCTGGTTTAAGGTTTGGGTGATTTTTGTGTGTTCTACGTTTAGGATTAAAAAAATTGTTCCAAACAGCATGAGTTTTGACCCAATGTATTATCTTACCCTTACCACACTGAAGAAAGAGCTTGCATTCCTTGTGGTAATTTAGGCCACCGCCACCGAAAGAATGTTTTGGCCCTCCAACTGTACGCAAACACAGAACGTAACAAAAATGAAAAGAACCGTTCAAAGAACAGTTATATTAACTCTGGCCAAACAATCGTGACATTGAGGTCATAGGTCAAATCTGAAGTCTTGCCCATCTTGGGAAAATTACCTTTCCAATGACCAAGTACTGAAGAGCTTTAATATATATAATCTAGGATGGGAAAGTTGAATACAGTAGAACCTCAGAGTTACAAACTGACCAGTCAACCACACACCTCATTTGGAACCGGCAGTAGACAATCAGGCAGAGGGAGAGACCAAAAAAACACAAAAAAAACCAAATACAGTACAGTACTGTGTTAAATGTAAACTACTAAAAATATAAAGAGAAAGTTTTAAAAAACTATTTGACAAGGTACAGAAACTGTTTCTGTGATTGTTTCATTTAAATTAAGATGGTTAAAAGCAGCATTTTTGTTCTGCATAGTAAAGTTTCAAAGCTATATTAAATCAGTGTTCAGTTGTCAACTTTTGAAAGAACAACCATAATGTTTTGTTCAGTTACAGACATTTCAGAGTAACGAACAACCTCCATTCCCAAGGTGTTTGTGAGGTTCTACTTTTTAGTGTTTATATACATTAGCGTGCATTTCTACTCCAAAAAGTGACTGCTTAGAAGAGGCAGCGTAGGGTTCTATATTTTTCGTATCTCGATTGCTTTCAAATCAGATTTGATCATTTACAGATAAAAACATGTTTTTTCAAACTGCCATCCCTGCAAACTGAGCCTGGAATCTGAGATTCAGTTTTGTTCTTTTTGACTCAGGAAACCTCAGCAGAATTGTTCACTAAGTTCCAAATGCTGATACAAATTCTTCCCTCACTTATATCTGTGTCAACCCATTGTCTTCAAGTCATGAGGAGATACACCCATGCAACCTCATTCTCTTCAATATGGATTCATGGAGATAACTTGGGGCAAAATTTGGCCCTGCAATGATGAGAACTTTGTTAACAATCATTCTAACGATGCATGATCCAGAAGAGAACCCAGTTTTATGTCTCAAAGCATTGATTGCATTGCTAAAAGGAACAAAAAATAGTTCAACTTTATTCTATTGCTAAAGCAAGCAGATATGACTTTGTCAGTGTATATCAAGAGGTGATTCTCAAATAGGGTCAAGAGTTGGGCAGATGTCTATTTACACAAAGATTGAACTAAAGTGGGATCAATCAGAGCAGAGATCAGAACTTGCTCTGGGTTTGGTACTGTTGTCCCCCCCCCCCCGCCCCCTTCTGTCAAATATGGCTCAAACCTTATAATTAACTGTCACAGTCAAAAGGTATTCCTAAAATCCTGATATGGTCCCCAAGCCAGCTGATTTTCTTGCTGTCACTAATGCTTACAGAGGAAGCAAAAATTTGAGGACAACGAGGCCATGTAACAAAGTAATAATTTTTTGAAGGCTAGGTGAAAAAAAAATGCCACACAGTTAACTTTAATTTCTGACACTGTGTATAGAAGCAGCTGGGCTCCTCTATTTTGTTTTCAAGCAGATGACCAGATGCTGAATTAGTTCATGCTCACTTTCTCAACACAGCAATTTTTTTTTTGGCCTAAACTACATACAGAAATCACACATTTGCCAATACAAAACCATTTCTATCATCAGCCCGTTTTTTTTGAGGAGTCCTTGGTTAGGGTCAGAACAAAAAAGTAGTCAGATCTAATTTTGCTGTATCTGTGCTTTCAACTATATAACAATGTAAACAGAAAAATATGAATAAAGTATATTTATTTGCTTTCTTTCCAAAGAAATTTAGAGGAAAGGGAAAATGTATCTTATCTTAATTATTCACAATTGAATCTCTGTGAAACTACACAAAAAGAAAACATTCAAATTATAAATTGCAGAGAAAAGGTAGCTCACATACTTTGCAAAAAATGGAGAAATTAATAATCAAATTATTTACTAATAGAAATGTGTTTCAAGACATCTTTACTATCACAGAAAATAAACCAAAAATAGGTCTACAGTGGACAAACAAACAATAAATTTTAAAAGGGTATATGAAAACTGTACACAATACTGAATATCAGAGGGATAGCCATGTTAGCCTGTATCCACAAAACGAGGAGTCTGGTGGCACCTTAAAAACTAACAGATTTATTTGGGCATAAGCTTTCGTGGGTAAAAAACCCACTTCTTCAGATGCATGGTGACACAATACAGGTGACACTTCTGTAATTTGAGTTTAAAAGAAATTGTACCTACACTTACCATGTTTTTAAAACCTGGAAGACTTATACATTTTTTAAAATGGTCAAGCATCACAATCTTGCAATCAATTTTCTTGCACTAGACATATTTTTCTGGGTGTACCAATACTTGCTTTTTTAATGTAGCTTACTGAAAAAAATATTTTTCAGCATTAATTTACGGGGTTAATTTACTATGCTGAATTCCTTGGTTAAGTGAGCTGAAGTAGATGCAAAATATGAATAACAACAGTGCCAGTGCTCTATGTGTGGATATAACACGTATCAAAAATCTAACTTCATTCAGTAAGGCCCCAGGAACAACTTTTTCATTAGGTGTTTTGATATTATTGGCAGTTCCTATGGTTTTGTTAGTCCTTATTACAGTTCTTAGAAATGCCTTGTTTATCTGGACTTTTGTGGTGGACAAAAATCTTAGACGAAGGAGTAATAATTTCTTTTCTAATTTGGCTATTTTGGGTTTTGAAGTGGGTAAGTTATATTAGCATAATGAAGCAATGTATTATTTATAATATCAATGTTAAAGATATCTTTAAGGCAAATAAAAATGGTTTATGTCACTAAGTTGTTTCTCAGCTTAAGAAAGTTTACCAAACATACAGTATACTTAGCAGACCCACTTGGAAAAGGTGGAAGCGGTTCTGGACATGCTAAGACAGGCTGGCCTTACAGCCAATCCAGCCAAGTGTGCTATAGGGCTAGCTGAGGCTAAATACCTTGGCTACATTGTAGGAAAGGGGCATGGTCAAGCCCCAACTGAACAAACTGGAAGCTATCCAAAATTGGCCCCGGCCAAATTGGAAAAAGCAAGTCCGGGCATTCCTGGGCATGCTGGGGTACTACCAGTGATTTATTTCCCATTTTGCTACCACAGCGAGTCCCCTGACAGACCTGATAAAAGCCTGGGGTCCAGACATGGTCAGGTGGACTGATGCTGCAGAGAACACATTCATGGACCTACGAATAGCCCTCTGCAGTAACCCCGTGCTTATAGCCCCGGACTTCAACAAAGAGTTCATTTTGCAAACAGATGCATCTGAAGTAGGATTGGGAGCTGTCCTATCACAGATGGTCGGAGACGAAGAACACCCAATCCTCTACCACAGCAGGAAACTCCTCCCGAGAGAGCAGAAGTATGCAGTGGTTGAGAGAGAGTGCCCTGCTGTGAAATGGGCCATGGAAACACTTCGTTATTACCTACTGGGACGACGGTTTACCCTTGTTACCGATCATGCACCCCTCCAGTGGATGCAGCACAATAAAGAGAAGAATGCAAGGGTGACCAGATGGTTCCTGTCTTTACAACCTTTCCAATTCACCATACAACACTGGGCTGGAGGCCACCATGGCAACGCAGACAGCTTATCACGAGTACACTGCCTGACATCCCAAGTTGCCCAACCCTGTGGTGTTGAGCAGGGAGGGGGGATATGTGACAGGGTCAGGCCAGATGGCTACAAAAGAGTGGCTGAAGGTAGATACATTAGTTCCAGGTTAAGCAGGTCCCTTTTCCCTAGGTAAAATAACAGGGACTATTCCAGAACACTCAGGAACTTTCTAGAGAGGGTCGGAGACCTCCTGGACTACGACCAGAGAGACTGGCTGGATCCCCTGACGCTCGCTCGGCGCATGGGGCTCTCCAGCCCCCGTACTCCCCGGCGCGTACTTCAGGAGGTGAGGGCCGCCTTGACCCCCGCTGCTCGGGCTTATGTCAACCGCGCCTTGCGTGAGGGCGCACCCCGCCCATCCTCTACCCCAGGCCCACCGGACCTTTCCATTGGGCCCCTACCCTGCCGATCCCGACAAACCCCTCACCCTTTCACTGCGAGCCGGCTGCATGAACTGCAGCTGGTCAGTTTTCAACTTGCATCACGGAAATATTTGTATACACTCACGCTTCACACCCTTCACGCCCACACCCTGGTGTCCCGCCCCGACACAAAGTGGCGGGACCTCCTGCTACCTTTGGAGGGTGAGCAACCTCGGTGGGCCAGCCTGTACTCCACCTTGGTCCCGAGGCCCGTCGGGGACATCAGTTGGCGGCTCCTTCACGGAGCTGTGAGCACGGGCGTGTTTTTGACACGGTTTACTTCCATCCCGGATACTTGCCCTTTTTGTAATGTGAGGGAAACCCTAGCGCATGTCTATTTAGAGTGCGCCAGATTGCAGCCCCTTTTTTGGCTCCTCACAAATCTTCTATTGCGCTTTTGGCTTCATTTTTCTCCCCACCTCTTTATCTATACACTCCCCATCCGTGGCCCCACAAAATCGCGGGATCTCCTGGTTAACCTCCTCCTAGCCTTGGCTAAAACAGCCATTTATAAAACCAGAGAGAAGAGGTTGGCCCATGAAACGTCCTGCGATTGTAGGGCCTTTTTCCGATCCTCAGTACATTCACGTATCCGAGCGGAGTTTCTCTGGGCGGCGTCCACTGACTCCCTTGACACCTTCGAAGAGCGGTGGGCGCTGTCCGGGGCTCTCTGCTCGGTGACCCCGTCCGGTTTCCCTCCGTCTGACCCTTTGATTGAGGGGAAGAGCGAGAGACACCAGCCCCAGCCATTGCCGCTGTGGACACCATCGTCACTGTCATCTAGGAGGGGTCCTATAATACGTGGGTGTCCCCCCCCCACCCCCAAACCGCCCACCCCGCAGCCGTGCCCATCTTGCCGGGCACTCTCGGGGGGGGATAATCGGTGATACCGGGCGCGGCACTGGGTAACTCGAGGGGGTGGAAGACCACGAGTGTCGAGGAAGCCCCCCCGCTCTGGGCCCAGGCTAGCCTGAACACTTCTCCCTCCTGAAAGCTGCTGTGTTATACCTTCTGTTTGCGTTGTTTTGCTGCATACTTTGATTTGGTTCTTTGGTAATTCTTGTAATTGTCACAATAAAATTTTTTTTCTGTTTCAAAAAAAAAAAAAAAAAAACTTTCTAGAACTAATTAAGGCAGGCAGGCTAATTAGGACACCTGTAGCCAATTGGGAAGCTGCTAGAATTAATTAAGGCTAATCAGGACACCTGGTTTAAAAAGGCTCTCACTCCAGTTAGTGAGGGGCATGCAAGGAGCTGAGAGTGAGTGCTGCTGGAGGACTGAGGAGTACAAATGCTATCTTGCATCAGGAGGAAGGTCCTGTGGTGAGGATACAGAAGGTGTTGGGAGGAGGCCATGGGGAAGTAGCCCAGGGAGTAATAGCTGTCGAACAGATGTGACGCAAAACACTATAGACAGCTGTGATCAACAGGGCCCTGGGCTGGAACCCAGAGTAGAAGGCTAGCCCGGGTTCCCCCAACTCCCTCTTGAATACAGGAGGAGTTGACTTGGACTGTGGGTCCCACCAGAGGGGAAGGTCCCGGACCTGTCCCCTGACCCACTAGGTGGACCAGCAGAAACTGCGGGGATTGTTCTCCTTCCTTTTCCCCATTCTGGCCAGTGATGAGGTTACCTGAGTGAACGGCAGATTTGAGCCACGAAAGTGGCCAAACTGAGGACTACTGTGAATCTCTGAGGTGAGCAAAATCCGCCAATAAGTGCAGGACCCACCAAGGTAGAGGAGGAACTTTGTCACAATTGTCACACAGTAGAGATTAACTAGTGGAACCTTGTAAATATTGTAGAGTATTTACTGCCTTGTTTTTTCTACTTTGAAATTAAGTACCAATCTGAAAATACCTGAATAATACTTAAGACAGACCAAATTATTGCAGTGCATGTATATAATTTCTTCTGGAATAACATAAGGTATTGTATCATGCTTTTTAGAGAACATAAAGTTGGTAATAGGAATTAATTTTTACAACGTTAATTTTGGATGACTAATTTTTTATCAAACCACAGAATGACTATTTAATTCCAATACCCTAGTACATTATTAATAAACCCTCTTTTAGTTCTGACATTTCAAAACTCTGTTAAAAATGTCAACTTCCATAGCTCAGTTGTTCCTCTTAAACAGTGATTAGTCTGGAAAGTACAACCAATAAGAAGTGACATTTATTTGATAGAAAATTAATAAAGTACAAAAAATGTTTTTTAGATCTAGGGTGAAATTCTGTCTCCACTGAAATCAGTGGCTAAACTCCCACTGACTTCAACGAAGCCAGGAATTTACCCCTAATATGTCAGAGCCCACAAACTGATTTCATGAGAACACAAGAACTTCAGTATAAATTTCAATCTGAAATTTGTATTGATGTATCTTTAATGGTTCTGTTTTTCTGTTAGCACCACATGTAACCTGGACTACAATAACTGCATTTTGCATTTGATTTCTTTCCATAGAAGCATTCTGTATCCCTGTGTATCTCTCTTATGCCGTCACAGACAAGTGGATATTTGGAAGAGGCTTCTACAAACTTTGGCAAGTTGTAGCCCATCTTATGTGCACACCTTCAGCATTTCACATCATCCTCAACAGCTATAATATGTCTCTGTCAGTTACTAAAGCTGTATGTATAGTGTATGCAGTGAGCTGTTAATTCCTACTAACACAGAGATAAATGATATTTCAGATTAAACTGAAGACAATACTATTATAATTTTTCTTGAGTTGGTTTTAAAATATAAAAAGTCAGCCAAATTGTGTCTTTAGACCATAATTCAGCAATGAAGCTTGTGCTGAATATAGAAAACATGAGTAGTCCTATTAACTAAAAAAGCTTTAACAGTATTTTTATATTCTGTGTTTGTGAAAATTAATTTTTTCTTTTCAACTTTGGTGATGGAGGCCAGCTAGCTAGCTAGCTAGTTATGGCCTGATCCTGCATCTCTGAAATTAACCCCTGGCACAGGCTGGGGCAGAAGATTTAGGGGTGGAGATTGTGTTTCTGTTGGGAGGTTTGATTAACTCTCTGAAGAGGTAGACTTTCATGACTTAGCCAGAGGGCTAGGTTACCTCTGCAACCTAATGGTACTGAGAGCCAGAAAACCATCTGAGGGGAAACTAAGGTGTGACATTTAGGGAAACTGAGGCAGCACATTGGCCAAAAGCCAGATCAGGTATGTCTCTGGTAGTCCTATTGGCTTAAAACAAGCAATCTTATTGAAGTCAGTGAAACTGCTAATATGCTGAAAGTTAATCAAGTGTTTCGGTGCTTTACTGGATCAGGGCCTAATTCAGGATTGTATTCTACTGCACTCTCTCTTTTTAATCACTTTTTCCCTTGCGTTAATATGCACAATAGTCTGCACCAGCCCTACCAAGCTTTCACTGTATGTCTTATGCTCTTTTAATATTATTTTAGGTGGCTTATTAAATTCAACAGGCAAGGATTTCAAACACCCTAGCTATGATGGTAGCAATTGGGATTTTGCATTCATACCCCATGATGACCCAGCAATTATCATTTGGGAACATGTGGCTGCCTGCAGCACCATAACAGATGGCAAATGCTACACGGAATATTATCTCACCTGGTCTTTTCATCTGTATACTTCAGTCTTAAGCACTTTTATATGAGCAATATCTGTGGCCTATTCCCACATGCACATTTACCACAACATAAAAACACACAAAAGAAGTCAACTGAGTAGGACACCCAGTATTAGCAGACCTTCAGAGAGCAGTGAAGGGCCATTAAGACTTTTTTTTTCTTCCTGGAAAAATATAAAACTGTACATAAGGAGGAAATACCTAATCCTTAAACAGACTGGTAAACCTGACTTCAGTACTGGGCAAACTGCTTGAAACTATAGTAAAGAACAAGACTGTCAGACACATAGATGAACATAATTTGTTGGGGAAGAGTCAACATGTTTTTTGTAAAGTGAAATCATGCCCCACCAATCTACTAGAATTCTTTGAGAGAGTCAACAAGCATGTGGACAAGGGGGATCCAGTGGATATAGTGTACTTAGATTTTCAGAAAACCTTTGACAAGGTCCCTCACCACAGGCTCTTAAGCAAAGTAAGCTGTCATGGGATAAGAGGGAAGGTCCTCTCATGGATTGGTAACTGGTTGAAAATGCAACTCAGTGTGTGTAATCACATCTTTCTCTAGTGCATGACACCAGCAACTGTAACAGCTTGCTACTTGCAGTTAAAGAAATTCTCTGTTAGCTCAAACAGGAAAAATCTCAAAGTTTGGTGCTGAAGATTTTTGGTTTGATCCCTGATCTGTATATAGCTGCAGTCATTGTACATGCAGGCTCTAATTAAAGGGAACTGAGGTACATGAAGAGTCCCACTGAAGTCAATGCTAAAATATGTGCTAAAGTACATTCCTGAATCATGACCACACACATTAAACAGAAGAGTTACGGATACATTTTTCAAAAGTTCTTCCTTCAAGGAACATTTTATTTGCAAAATGGCTATAGAAACATGGCTGAGGATTTTTTGCCAAGATTGAAGTATCAATTTAATGTTTAAAAAGTCCTCTACTGGAGGAATGTATCCCATCTTTTCAGGGAAATGGACTCAATTATGAGTCTTTTCTGTCTATAACTACAATATTTTCCATTTAGGTCAAGTATATTCCTTGCAAACACAGAACTCCCACTTAACTCAATGCAAATGCAACAGTACTGTATATTTCACATCTACTCACTGGCCCTAGACTGCATAAGAATTTTCACCAAGTACCTATCCTAATAATCTAATGCTCCCCATTATGTAATATATTATTATCCTGTATGGTTAGCTGAGAAGCAAATTCTGAATGGTGGCAAACACTCTCAAGAAATTGCTCCTCTCTTCCTAATGAAAAGAGAACACTTGCATCACCTATTTAGTTGTAAGGCATACAAATTTCATTTAGGTTTTTTTTTTTTTTTTTTTTTAGTAAATATTACATTTTATTTACAGCATCTCTGTGATTTTAAACATTTACCACCCAGGAATAGTTTTTAAAACACATATCCTAGAAAGGTATAAATCTGTCCATGTCCTGTTTCATATCCAGCAAAAGGAACATGTTACTGATAGTTCTGTTTATGTTTATATCCCACAATTACTGTCCCACTGCAGACTCTGAATGACACTCAGCCCAGCTGATCACTGTAACGTTTGCATGGATGTGAAAGCCGCCTAGAATATCTAGGAAAAAATCTGCACATGCTGGGGATCATAATGACTGCTGTAACAGTTTAAAAAGGACTCCCTCAGGAGGTGGGTAGTTGTTTGGAGGAACCAGACGAAGACAAGGTACCACCTGCGGTGTCTGAAGAAGCTAGGTCTGCCTTGATCACTGTCAATAGGAAGGTAAAATAGAAATGTGTGTAGACTGTTGCTTTAAAGTCTTTTTTCTCTCTCTAGATCCCCATATCCAGACTATATCTAAATCCTGCCAATCCTTTCTGCATAACGTCTTTAAAGGAGCCTTTCTTATCCATTCACACAGCTAAAACTCTCATCCAAGTTCTCATCATCTTGCATCTCAATTACTGCAACATCCTTCTCTCTGGACGTGACAAATGCCATCTTGCTTTTCTCATATGTCCATTCAGAATACTTTGGCAAAGATCATTTTCCTAGGCCATAGCTTTAAGCATGTCACTCCTCTCTGCCTCCCTCCACTGGCTCCCCCTTCTCTATCGCATTAAAGATAAGCTGCTTCTCTTCATTTTCAAGGTCCTTCATGAGTAATCCCCACCTTACGTATCCTCTCTCATTCACTATCAAGAAGTTGATGCTTACCTCCAATCAGCCCATGCCAGCCTCCATCGCCCACTTGTTACATTTTCAAATAAGCACCTTCGTGATTTCTCCTATGCTATCTCTCATGCTTGGGAGATGTTCCCCATAAACACTCTCAAAGCTGCCTAATTATCCTCCTCCAAATCCTTCTCAAAACTCTCCTCTGCTGTGATGCCTACAAGAAACTTGACAAGTTAGGCTGCTGATGGACTGAGACCATTGCCTATCATGCTGACTCTTGTACTCCCTCATCTGTTTGTCTCTACCTGTTGTGTCTTGTTATACTTAGTCTGTAAGCTCTTTAGGGGCAGAGATGGTCTTTTGGTTGTACTTGTGCACGGCTGGGCACTGGGGCCTAGTCAATGACTAGCTCTGCTAAGTGCTATAGTAATATAACAATAAATGCTTTTTCCTGCTGTTAAAATAAACAGTACTTTTGTTTAAAAAGGTTGCCTGATCACTGCATACTGTAAGCATGGTTGATACAATAGGGTACTGAAGCCCTGGGCCTGGTCTAGGAGTGGGGGGATTTCACGATTCCATCCCAGAAGAGGTAAGGGCACAAGGCCAGATAACGGTGTGCGCTCAGAGAGACCAGCAAGGGGACAGAGGGGCAGCTGGCCCGGTAACTGTGACACCAAGTCTCTGCATTCTGCACTGGCAGACTCAGAATTATGCGGCAGCTCCAATGAAATGAAAACACTGAGATTTTTATCACCATGTATTACAGTCTAGAGGCCAAAATCAGGATCGGGACCCATGGCGCTGTGTGTTTTGTCGATCACCTGAAAGGGATCCACGCCTCGAAGAGTTTACGGCCGAGTGACGAGAGGCCGGGGTTGCAAAGGCCGGGCGGGCAGGCAGGGACACAGCAAGGGGGCTGGCCGCGCAGGCGCTAGATGAATGGACGCGGGGTGAGGTACGCTTCGAGGCGAGCAGCGCAACCCGCACAGCCCCGCACGCGGCCGGGTTACTCCTGGGCAGCTCCGACCGCAGCTGTTCGAGGCTGGCTCCATCTCTGCGGGTCACTCATCCCCTCCCCGCACGGCTCTGTTCCCCCGGCCCGGGGCCACCCTCCCGCCGCTGCCCAGGAGCGCAGCAGGGCAGAACATCAGCCCCAAGGCCCCCGCCCCCGCCGGCCACGCATGCGCCTTCGCACCACGCGCGCCTCCGGGGCGGGGAGATCGTCCTCGCGGCGGCCGGCGCGTGAGGCTGGGAGGGACGTGCCCCGCCCCGGGGCCCAATGGCAGCGAGTGACCCGGAAACGGCCCAGAGCCAAGTGGGTGCTGGGGGCGCGGGGGTTAAACACGCCGGGCTCGGCTCCGGGGACGGTCCAGGTCCCGGCCGGGCTGTGCGCGGTGACCCGGCCGCCGGCGCCTCCTGCTGCGAGCCCTGCCGGGCTATCGTCCCCCACCCCCGCCATAGCCCCCTTCGAGTCCTGCCCCTCACCCCCCCTTCAAACCGCCCCCGCCCCCAGGTACAGCGCCCTGCCCGCCCCCGGCCTTCACAACCCCCTCCCGCCCCTACCCCCACGTACAGCGCCCTGCCCCTCACCCAGCCTTCACACCCCCCCCCGCCCTCACCCCCACCCAGCCTTCACAACACCCCCCCGCCCTCATCCCCACGTACAGCGCCCTGCACCTCAGCCGGCCTTCACAACCCCCCCCCCCCCGCCCTCACCCAGCCTTCGCAACCCCCCCCCGCCCTCACCCCCACGTACAGTGCCCTGCCCCTCAGCCAGCCTTCACAACCCCCCCCCTCCGCCCTCATCCCCACGTACAGCGCCCTGCCCCTCAGCTGGCCTTCACAACCCCCCCCCCCCACCCAGCCTTCACAACCCCCCCCCCCCGCCCTCACCCCCACGTACAGCGCCCTGCCCCCCACCCAGCCTTCACACCCCCCCCGCCCTCACCCCCACCCAGCCTTCACAACACCCCCCCGCCCTCATCCCCACGTACAGCGCCCTGCACCTCAGCCGGCCTTCACAACCCCCCCCCCCGCCCTCACCCAGCCTTCGCAACCCCCCCCGCCCTCACCCCCACGTACAGCGCCCTGCCCCTCAGCCAGCCTTCACAACCCCCCCCCCCGCCCTCACCCCCACGTACAGCGCCCTGCCCCTCAGCCAGCCTTCACAACCCCCCCCCCCCCGCCCTCACCCCCACGTACAGCGCCCTGCCCCTCAGCCGGCCTTCACAACCCCCCCCCCCGCCCTCACCCCCACCCAGCCTTCACAACCCCCCCGCCCTCACCCCCACGTACAGCGCCCTGCCCCTCACCCGGACTTCACAATCCCCTCCTGCCCCCACCCCCACGTACAGCGCCCTGCCCCTCACCCGGCCTTCACAACTAGAACTGCCCCCCCCCCCATGTACAGTGCCCTGCCCCTCACCCGGCCTTCACAATCCCCTCCTGCCCCCACCCCCAAGTACAACACCCTGCCCCTCACCCGGCCTTCACAACCACAGCCCTCCTTCCCCCGCCCCCCCCGTACAGTGTCCTGCCCCTCACCCGGCCTTCACAAGCTTCCCGCCCCGATCCCCACGTACAGCACCCTGCCCCTCTCCTGGCCTTCACAACCCCTCTTGCCCCCACCCCCACGTGCAGCGCCCTGGGAGGCCTGACCCTGCCCATCCCTTGCCACCCTCTTTCCCCTACACCCCACACAGGCAACATGGCTGTTACATGGGACTGGGGGCCTGGCCAGTCCCTATTCACATTGTTGTCATGTGTATTGTTGTAACTTCTGCCAGCCTTCTCCAGGGTGCTGGATCCACATCCTTGGCTCCACTAAGCTTTGTCTTAAGCAGGGCTCTGAAACTGGGCTTGCAATCCCTCAGGAGGTCACAAGGTTATTACTTGGAGGTTGTGAGCTGCATAAGGGTGGGGTTGCACTCAGAGGCTTGCTGTGTGAAAGGGGTTACCAATATAAAAAGCCTGAGAGCCACTGGAACGTCTCCCAGCATGGCTGCTACCACTTGTGCAGTTTCACCTTTGCATGTCTGTGTGTTTAATGCTTTGCTATTTAGAGCCACTGTGTATTAAAAACACCAGTGGCTGCAGGAGCCTCATCTATGCTAGGAATGACACAGTTTGCTACCACAAGTGGGACAATGGGAAATTTACCAAATACACCTACTGTTGTAGGCACCAACTTTGTTTTTGTCCGTTAAAAATATGTACAAGCAGGGAAATCAAATGTATAAAGCTACAAAAAAGCAACTTAGTTGTTGAGAGTTTAAAAGAAGAAAAGTCATTTAATTAAAGCTGTTGAACTGTTATTTCCCAAGACACCAGCATCTAAATGTTTTGTCTGCTGTATCATTTTTAAAGAACCATTTGTCCTGTCAATATAATTGGTAAATTCAGAGTAATGTGTTCACATATGCTCCAATCCTGCAATGAGTTCTTTGCAGACTCAAGTGACTGCATAGAGCCAGCTCCATTGACTTTAACTGGGCTCCATGCAGGTGGAAACCTGTAGTATGACATTTTCAGATGTGGTTTTTCAAGTTGATGGTGTCCATTTAAAATGTTTGATGTGTAACACTGAAAAGATGCAAAAATCATATCAATGCAGTAAGTTATGTGTTTGACAACTTTCATTTCATTTACAGATAGGGGCACAATTCTGGTGATTGGGAATTGAGGGTGCTCAGCACCTTAGAGGATCGGGTTCTTTGTCTTTTAACATACTTTTCTTGTAGATGGATGAAATTGATGCTCTCTCATCTATATATGGTGATGACTGGTGTGTTGTTGATGAAGATGAAAGGATATTTTGCATTAAGATTAGTGATTGTTTGGAGCAGCCAAAATGGACTCTCTGTTTGCAGGTATGTTGTTGATACAGAGTTTGGGCCAGTTTCTGCTATCGGAATCATGGAGGGTTGCTCTTTGTGCCTTGTTTAATGGGGCTCCATATAGACTCAAGGGTCTGCTCCTATGGATTCAGTCGTAGGATAAAGGCTTTTCACAGTCTGTTCAGTTATTGTCTCCTTAAAATGTCACTGTCTGCTATCTTTTTCAGTAATTATTTTTGCTTTTTCCACATCCTTAAATATTTTAATTAAAAGTGTATTTCCCGGATAGTCCTTTCATTATTTATCTATTTATACACTGTATTTTGCATAGAAGGGCTGGCTGAATTGGTGCAGCTGGTTCTCTTATTGCTTTATTCCAGAATTAGAAAGAAACCATTTTAGACTGCATTACAGTTCAGCCTTTCCTGACTTTGAAAGATTTTCTACTAGGTGTTGCAATCAGCGTTTGTAAAATGTTTAGGATACCTGTCCTATATGGCTTTGTACAGTATTACAAGTCAGGAGCACTCCAAGCAATAGTTTGTTGCAATACTTTTTTGTTTAGTGTACACAGGGCTGAAGTGTATATGTATACTTCTAACCTTTTTTCTTTATAGTACAGGATATATCGTATGCTGCTTTATCTGTTCACAGAGTGTAGCCTATATGACACTTTGTTTGTATCACAGATGGGCAAAAGCCTGAATTATACGCTCACAATAGAAATACAGCCTTTATATCATCACATAATAATGGAGCAACCTATGTCCTCCTTTTTATAACACGGCTTAGCACCCAAATACTCCAATTGGTTTTGCCATAGTCTGTTTTTAATTTAGCTAGTTTTGGAGGTCCAACCTGATGAATATTTATACTTAATATTCTTTTTAGGTGATTCTGCCTTCTGAATATCCAGCTGCAGCCCCACCTATTTATCAACTGAAGTAGGTGATGTCTCTTTGTCAACAGATTTTTATTTTAAACATTTACTGCATTTTGTTTCAAATTATTATTATTGCAGCTGCTTGTAGAAGTTTAAGGTAGCTCTCTGGTTGAATTGAATATATATCCTGGGAATTAGAGATGTTAACAAACTTTTGTAAAGTTTACAGTTTAATTTGGGATTGAAATGTTAGCATTACAGGATTAAAGGATCACTAGGCAAGTGTGTTAGGCCAGGATGGAAACAGAGACAGAGAGAACAAAAGCAGCAGCATGCACAGCTTTTGGGGAGGCAGTGGAGAGATGTTACGTTATGGTAAGAGCAACTCTGGAACCAAGTAAATGGAAAGCGTGTTGAGCCCTCTTCAAATGGAGCGATGGGGTAATCCCAAAGTAGGGCGTTAGAGGGGAGCAGTAGAATATCTTGGAAGACTGCTTACCCTGAGATGTTAGAAAACCAAAATCTTTATCAGTGGGAACAGTTGACAATATTTTGTCTTAAAGGTTTTACTTTTGAGTGTAATTTTTTTAAATCAATCATTTTTTGAGCTAAACAAAGACACCAAAATGCAGAGTTTGTAGGCACTAATTTCATTGTATTTTTTTTTTTTTGGTCATTCTAGTGCCCCTTGGCTTCGAGGACAGGATTATATGGAATTAGCAAATAGCCTGGAAGAAATCTATGTGTAAGTGGCAGAAGATGGAAAATTCTAAAAATTCAGTTGCACATCTCTCTAAACCTATTATGTTAACTAGATTACTCCTGGGGGAATTCTGTGCCAAAAAATTAAAAATTATGCGCACAATATTTTAAAATTCTGCAAAATTCTGTCTTTTTTAAGTCAAAATAATGCAATATAATCTGTCTAGTTTCAATTATTTTGGTAATTTATTTAAACTATAATACAATAGATGGAGAATGGGAGTGGGGAGCATTGGAGGAAGTCTCCAAACCCCCTCTGTCTAATAGTAATGTAGCTAGTATTGACCCTTAATTTCTAATTGTTAGTCAACAAATATATGCAGCCATATGCTCAGTGTTACATCATAGGCAACTGAAGAGCAAGGGAGGGCTGGGGACTCAAACTCACAATTTATAATGGCTACTGACCATCTCCAAAAAGGTCAGTAGCAAACAATTCATGGAGCACATTTTGATAGCAAATTTTTTCAGTCCAAAAATTTTGACCAGTTCTAATCACTAAAGCACCATAAGCATTTATAAGACCATACTGTCCTTTATAATAAGGCTCCTTTACACCACTCTGGCAATGTAAAGGACCCTTAACGTTTTTACACCTGTTTTATACTCCTGGGGGAATTCACTAAGCACAATGGGAACAATTCACTAAGCAGGCAGGCTGCTGCGTTCTCCTCTGCCTGAGGGAACAGAGCCTGCCCCACGCCCACCTCTTCAGAAATACCCCAAAGCCCGGCCCCTGCATGCCGAGCATGCTGCAATAGCAAGCGAGAGGGACAGAGTGTCTCTCTCTCTCACACACACATGACTACCCAGCCCCCACGACTCCCAGGCAGTGATTTATATCTCTACCGGCTGCTCTGGGTGCCCAAACCAACCTGTCTGCACTGCCAGGGAGTGGGTGCATGACCGCTCTTGCGACTTCCCTTTGTGTCCCCGTCAGAAGTCATTTTTCTGCGAGTAAGCAAAGAAATCTGCTTGGGCCATGAATTCTGCACCCACACAGTGATGCAAAATTCCCTCAGGAGTACTAGATGCATGAATCAGAAGGATTGAGGTAATTGCTGTAACAGCTGAAATGAAGTAAGACTTCTGCTTAAATAAAATAGTCTCATCTAATAGATACTTACTGTACATTTTATACATCTGTTAAATTATTTTGAGAACGGGGCATTATATAAAGTTACAAGCATTAATCTTGATGGATAATTTCTATTATCATTATAATTTTTAAACCCTTTGTACCATTGATATAGAATTCTTTGTTTTGTCTTATAATATATGTTAGGTTACTTTTAGAGTTTGGTCCCAGGAAGTCAAATTCCTTATGTCCAATCTATATCCATATAGTAAACTGCAGGATCTGAAAATACCTATTCAGACCTTTGAACACAGGCAGAAACCAGTTTTTATTAAAAGCAAATTTTTCCTCTAAAGAAAAAGTGAATTTTAAATAAAAGTAGCTTTAGAAAATATTAACTATAAAGCCACTCAGTAGCTAGAAGAGGCTTGTTAATGTAATGTGCAGATAACAGAACTTCTCATAATGTGTGAGAATAAATAAATATTTAGAAATGCTCAGACTGTGTTTTTGCAGGGTTTATTGGTGTTAGGATGGGATAATAGAAACAATAATTTTATATATTCTATTTTATCCAATCTGATCCTAAAGCTTGATATGAACCTAACAAAAGTGAAATACACATTAAGCACTGGTTTCAGAGTAACAGCCGTGTTAGTCTGTATTCGCAAAAAGAAAAGGAGTACTTGTGGCATCTTAGAGACTAACCAATTTATTTGAGCATGAGCTTTCGTGAGCTACAGCTCACTGAGGTCATGTCATTTAATACTGAAATACAAAAATCTTTGGTGGGGACTATGGTAGATTTTAAATGGCAGGAAACAACACTGTAGTTAGTTAGGGCCTGGAGGCAGATACCTTATCTAACTAAGCCCTGGAGAATCTAGGGAGGCAGAATGTAATTACCAAAGTTAAAACTTGAACAGAGTATGGGGGTTAACAGCTCTACTCCTATGAAAAGTGCTATAGGGACCTTTAATGACCAGATTCCCCAGCCAGGGTGATGCTTGGCATGGGGGAGTCTCTAGCACGTGTAGATACACAGTAGCTGGCTTCTGCACTTTTTGACCCACAGCATTTGGAACGGGGGCCATATCAGGGTTTGGGGTGCAGTGGCCAGGGTGTGATATACTCTGACTATTCCTAGCTGGTGCGTGGACCCTTGTGGACCATAGTTAGCTGGTGCAAATTAGAACTGTCCCCAGGATGGGAATGTGGGAAATGTAACTGGCAATTTGACATTTCCACCCCCCTCTTTGTTTTGCTTAGGAGAAACTGATTGCAGCAACAGATCTGTCCTTCTATCTCATTCGGCAGTCTGTATTAAAAGCAGTGGTCTCTAACATGCTGGACTTGCTCTGGTTCAGTTTTAAGTTGGTGGCAGGAGTGCCCCCTACAGGATTGACTACTATAGCTTTACAGCACTTACTTATTTTTGTAGGGCTCTGAGCTGGAGGAGGGATAGCTCAGTGGTTGGAGCATTGGCCTGCTAAGCCCAGGGTTGTGAGTTCAATCCTTGAGGGGGCCATCTAGGGGACTGGGGCAAAAATTGGGGATTGGTCCTGCTTTGAGCAGGGGGTTGGACTAGATGACCTCCTGAGGTCCCTTCCAATCCTGATATTCTATGATTCTATGATTCTAACCTATCCAAACCTTGGATAATCTTCTGTTAAACATAAATAACTTAGATTATTCTCAAATCTTCCACTAATTATTTTAAGTGATCTGTCTGACTTTTAGTCACTGCCAACATGTCTGATACACACTGCAGTGGAAGGCAAGCAGCGTCCACACTTGTCACTGCGATGTGTAGCTATATGCGGCAATGAAAGGCTCTGGCAGCCAGGAAGCAGTGCCAGGGAAAGGCTCCGGTGGGGAGGGGGAGATCACACTGCTAAAAATATCTGTGTAGATGGAAATGCTGCTTGGGCAGTAAGAGCCTCCCTGGGATTTCAGGGGTGTGAGGCACTCTACTCACCGAAGCCATGCTTTGCCATCCACACTGTTGTTTATACCTGTGCTAGCTGGGGTGCAGTGTCTCCTTTGCACACTGCCGTAAGTGTACACGTACCTTTTCTTAAACTGGCCCCTGTGCTATCCTGCCCATGAACATTGCAGTTTAGGTGCTTTTTCCTACCTCATTAAGAAGTTTTAGCATTGACAATACAGATATAACTTGAATAATGTTGGTTTTATATTGCAGAATTACAAACCACAAACAGAACTCTGGGTCCCTTAATATATTAAAAGTTACACATTCAACAAGTGTAGATACTTATTCCTTTCCAAGAGATTCTCAGTATCAGGCTTCTGTTAAATGAACAGTTTAATTTAACATCTTTGGTACAAATGCTAAGAAAATCAAAGCAGCCTTGGAACAGGAACTACCAGAATGGGAGTAGCGTAGATATAGGGAGGGTTTAAGGTGTGGCTAATATTCCAGAAGTCCTCAGGGAGTTGCCTGGACCCATCAGTGACACTGCATGAGATTTGTCCGATCTCACCCATTCCAGAACATTTCCTAATGAGAGTTCAGTAATATGAAATCTGCTATGAAGTGGAAAACATTAAATATAATAAATAGAATAGCTAAACAAAATTATTCATGACTCTGTAGTTAAAATTCTTGCTCTTCATTATACAGAATTTAATAAATTGCAAGTATTAAAAAATGGTACTGGTATACATACTTGTCAGAAAGGAGCATGAAATAGGGTACTTAACTCATTCTAGAGTATGTCTGGATTCTGAGGTCACAGCTACAAGTCTATACTTTCCTGATTCTTTGTTTGAGTCTTTTCTTAATAATATTAGTGCCTAAATATTTTGATTATGTTCAGTAGTAATATACAGATTTACTGAAAGTTTACATTTTTAAAACTATTTTTCTACCCCAGAATTGTACTTATGCATTATTATTCCAGAAGATGGCAGTAACTTGAAAAAAATGATTGAAAGTGAAGCCTGAGTTTGCACATTTGATGCATTTTGGTCTTGTGACCCTGGCAAACATAGAAATTTTAAGCATCTTTAAAAAAAAATCATAATTGGAAAAATTTTGGCCAGTGTTCTAAATTTTCGTTTTCTAGTACATGCAGTTTCAGCTTGTAATAGATTCCGAATTCTGTGCAAAGTATAAAAATGTTCCTAATAAGTATTTTCCATTTCTGTGCAAATTACATGTACAATTTTACATGTGATTAGATTACTTCAAGGAAAAATATGATTACGTGAAGGAAAAGCAAGAATATATACAGGTAAAGGTAAACATGCAGTACCATGACTGTAACACCGAGAGGCACTGAAGTACATTTATAAACTTCGTTCTAATTAATTATTTAACTTTCATTATTGGAAGTAAGTTTCACCCTTATCGGTACACTTTCTTGATTTCTGTGTCTGACTTTGTATAATTTTAATAAATTAGGACATTGTCATACATAATAAAAAGCATTTGAGGTATGAATCCTTGAAATAACTCCATATTTAATCAAAATTATTATGAAAATAAATGTACACTATAGAATTGTGGCTCACAAGAAAAACTGATAGAAATTGAGAGACTTATTCCCTGTGTTGGATCTCCTGAATTGTTTGGAGGAAAGATGGATCAACTATTACAAAATAATTAAAAACAAATAATTGATTTAACTTTTTATAATAGTATTTATATTTGCTGTAGCACTCAATCTGCTTTTTTGTACATATGTCATGCTCTCCTTTATTGCTTATGAAAGAATAACTGTACTGTCAGCAAATCTGTTCACCTGTAATTAAAACAAACTTTAGTAACATGATTCATAACCAATAATTGGAATTTTCCAAATTTATTGCCTCTGCAGATCCACACCATAGAAGTTTTATGCCATGTCTTGTGAGCAGTGGAACCACTTATAGCTATAAAATTGTTTGAAGCTATTTGTGTCTGTCTAAGATCTGAAAGTGCAAAGACCAGGAAATAGTAAAGGTAGTCTTTATAGCAGTTCTTAGTTCCTCTCTAACTTCAAATATTCACCAAAGGCCTTCAAAAAAAGAGTAAGGAAGAATTATCAGTGTGGATCTGCAGAAGCAATACAGCCAGAACTCCATGTACTCATGGGTAATCTATCTTTCTTCATCCTGAATTGCCTCTGCAGATCCACACTATAGGAGATTATCTAGAGGTATCACAGTCCAGGAGGTGGGTTGAGGAATGCTTAATTAAAACAGATATTAAAGGATTAGCTTCAGAAACCAAGAATTTGATCTAGCTGTAGAATTGGGAGTAATATTTCATTAAGGTAGGAATTGAACTCCAAGTCTCAACTACAGGGCAGCCGTATTTCAAGAATGTAGAGATTTTTCATAGAAGTAGTAGCTGATTATAATAATAAATCTCCTAGAATTTAATTTCAACCCATCCAGTACAGGTACACTGTCAATGATCCATTTAATAAAAGTTTATGTTGAAGGGCTTTTCCCTGGGACTTCTCCCATTAATCTGTAAAGAGTTGGGAAAGGTTTTGTTTTTTCCAAATAGTAACTATTAACTGTCCAATCCTGCAGACAGTTATGCACAGACTTAACTGTAAGCACATGAATAATTCCACTGGAGTCAATATGAACTACTGATTTATAGTTAAGCATATGCAGAGTGTTTGCAGGATCAGGGTTTGAGTGTTCTTATAGACTGCAGTCTGTGCAACCTTGCTTTACCTTAAAGATCATGAGGCTTAGGAAAAAACATGGGAGTCAAAAATAGGACCATCACCTTCTGAGTAGGGGACAATATTCTACTGAGGTTTTATACTATAGTATTAAACAATATTTTGAGACATTTTAAGAGGCTTCATGTTCAATGTGGTAATGGGACTCGTGAACGTACGTAAATCTCTAGGATACTAAGGGAAATCTGAGTGGTACCCTTGGAGCTGAAGAAAGCCTAAATTACAGCACCTTGTAATGGACGTGATCAAGAATTTCAAACAGTAAACCACCACTCAGAAAAGAACTCTACTCCCACATGCATGTCTCAATCCTTCAGCATTTCAATATATAATGTTTCTATAATTTACTTCTAAAATTTGTTCATATTATTTATTGAGTGTAAATAATTTCCCAAGTGAAGCCTCTGAAAAGGCCCTTTTACTTACTGTGAATTTTGTATAACTTCCAGGAAGAATCTTGGTGAAAGCATCCTTTACCTCTGGGTGGAAAAGATACGAGAAGTTCTGATAGAAAAATCTCAGTCATCTGATACAGGTAATGTAGAAAATATGTGGTGTTTTCTGTTTACTTTTGTTTTAATTTTAAAGTAAGATGCTTCCAGCGCTTGCTCATGTTGATTCTATTCTAGATGGTGTGCGCGTCCATGTGCACCATTGTTGGAATTTTTTGCCTTCGTGATATCTGTAGGGCTGGCTCTGATGCCCTCGAGTCCTGCGTCACGCCGGTATATGAGGCGCTGCTGGCCCTGTGCCCTCTGTTCCTTCTTACCACCCGTGACGGTTGTTCAGAGCGCCTGTCCTCTTGCGTCTGCGTCTTATGTCTGCAAGTGCAATAGTGGTTCTCTTCTGTGCTTCATTTCCTGATTGTATATAGCTCCACTGTTTTTTTCATTATAAAATCTAATGTTAGTTTTCAATAGCCCACAATAAACTGAAAAGTGAAATTTTTGAATATTTGGGTGTAAGAACTAAAAAGGCAACTAGATGTCTGTAGGAATAAATAATGGAAGAATAAATAATGAGATATTAAGGCTTTAATGACTCCAAATAATGTAGGAATAAATAATGTAGGAATAAGTAATGAGATATTAAGGCTTTAAAGACTCCAAGACTGTTGGCAACAATCTCTGGTCATAACTTACTCTCAGATGACAAAATTTTCTTGGCTTTTTAAAAAATGTTAGTTGGCTCAGTCAATTTTCCTCTCAACAGATTACCATGTTATAAAATCTAACATCATAACTGGCACTCATCTGCATAGAGACGGAACTAACTCATCCCTGGGAGTGATTTCATCCAGGTCCATGTGGATGGATCTTGGAAGGGAAATGTGAGGAAACTCTGGGGCATAGCAAGGCCCCAGAAGACCTGGTGCAAGAATAGGTTAGGGGCTCCCTTTCTGATTCCAATATCTAAAATTTTGCTTATCTTTACCATCTTGGAAAATCAGAACATATTTATGTTATCCATAAATACACAAACACCATATACAGGCTATGGTCTGTACATTTTTGCAAGATATTTACACACAAAAAAGTTCTGTTTACACATTTATACAAAATGATCACAGGCAGTGATGTAAATTTTGTAGTGGAGAGCACATTATCTCAAGTTGATACTTCTGTCATGTGTGTCTTGTGTGTGATGTCATCATACGATAATACACCCATATTCAAAACCTAACAAACATTTTACAAATACATTTTAACTACTTGACAATCTATTGCAACAGCAGTTATGAGACTTCACACATTAGTAATACATATCATATAAACATAGAACACACACAACTCAGATTTTATATGCCAAATATTAAACTAAGAAGCAAGGTACATTGAAAGCACATATGTAGTTAGTCAAAAATCCCAAGGGCTTGAGTCACTATTGTGTTACTACAGTTTCAAGTTGGTGCACCTGTATTAGAATTAAATGAATGGAGTTACACTGCTGTAAAAGGGGAGTACAGGCAGTCCTGGACTTTGTTGTTCGACTTATGACGAATGGCACAGCACTTCTGAATTGACACCCTGATTCAACTTAAGAAAATTGGTTTTGACTTTACGATGCTCGGTCCCGCAATGGACTGGATTGCGGTTGTGAGTTACGACATTTCAACTTATGACTCAATTTTCGGGAACCAATTGTGTCGAAAGTCCAAGGACTGCCTGTAATGCAATGTGGAACCTTTATACCTGAACCCACAATTTTGCCTGTGAAAGAACTTGCAGTTTGACCACAAACAGCATTTGCTTTACATTCACATCATGTGGCTGGGCACCAAATGCAAACAAATGTCAGATATACAGACTGCTCTTGAAAGTGCAGTCACTAGTCACAAAAAGCAAACACAAGAATCCATACTGCCAGGCAATCAATCAATCAATCAATCAAACAAACAAAAACATCTATTAAAACAACTACATTTGTAGCACTTTTCCAAGATCATGATACCTAGTCCATTTCCCATTACTATCTAAGTCAGGCACTTATGTTGCTTCCATGTCATAGAAATATTTTCTGGCCTAGATAAAAAGCCAGCCTTCACCAACATCTGTAACATCTTCTAAGTACCTCTAAGATACACACTCTGTTGAGATAGGGTTTGTTCCCACCCCATAGAGCAAGATTCAGTGGTATGCTCCAGCTACTCAATAAGCCCAATTTAATTGTTTTATCAGATGAGGTTGACAATGGTTTTCCATTGTCAAAATGTTGCATAGGAGCTAGAGTGCAGTAATGAAAATAGCTTAGTTAGGAGAAACACATTCTAACAGAACTAAGAGATTAATTCTAATCAGGGGCTGCTTCCCATCTGTGCCCCTGCAGCCACTCAGCTCAACCACAATGGGACCTGGACACCACCAGCCTGGCTCCCATTCTATATCCCCTTTCTGACCCCCTGGGCCCATAATCTGGCCCCCTGCACCCGAAGCCCATCCCAGCCCCCACCGTCTGCCTGGCTCTTCATACTTGCACCATGTACCCCCCACTCGCCTCCCCACACTCCACTCCCACAGGTTATCCCAGTATGCACCTTCTGCCTGTACCCCTGCACTTCACACCCCCAGCCCACACTCCCAGCCTCTTCTAGCTCATACTCCCTGTCTGGTTCCCTGCACCACCAGTCCTCCCTACACAACTTTCCAGATGAGCTTCTCGCTGGTGACATGGTGACTATAGTGCAAATCCAAGACCGCAACCAGGGCAGGGGCTGCGGGCTGCCAAGCATCAGGGCCCATGGGGGCTGGCTTTGGAGTGGCATATGCATTGGGATTCCAACGTGAAGGCCCAGCAGCATTCGTGGTGCTTCTATTGGCAGCTCTGAGCTGCTTGGTGCCTGAACCACAGCCATGATCGTACCATGCTGGGAGCAGGAAGTGGCTGTGGAGAGGGCAGGAGTGCTTCCCTGTCAGACAGCCTGGGTGCCGCTTCCTGGTCCTCAGAGCCCCTGGGAGCATTTTTCTCGGAAGCCCAGCTAGGGGCTGTTTCCTGCTCTTTGGAGCCCCAGCTGGTTGGCCGCTGCCTAGCCAGCCTGTAGGTAGACTGTGGTGAAAGTACAATGATCCCTAAGGTAGAACAGCCTCTGCTGGGTGGGCCCCCATAACCTTATGGGCCTTGATATGACAGCACCTCTCACGCCATTGTAGCTATGCTACTGAGGAAACTGGTACTGCCACCAACCATAAGACTCTCTAATTTCCAGTGAATAAAAGACTTCAGTCTCCAGCACTGTCAGTGTAGCATCTTTCACCACCATGGAACTTAAACGTGACCAGAAAGAAATTGGGAATAGTAAAAACTGAAGGATTTTATTACCTCATACTAGTTATAGTTGGGCATTAGGTTCAGATCTTTCCTACAGTGCTCAACAAATGACCTGAGCTGGAGGGAACAGTCACTAACACTAACTGTCAATAGGCTAAAAAGCTTAGTCTTTATATTTAAAAATAGAGTAGACAAAATACTAAAAGTGCACCGTAGGGAACAATCCTACTTTAGCAGGGGGGATAAGTTTGATAACCTATCAGGCCATTTTCATCTCATTTCTGATTCTGTGAGTAGGTCAGTCTTCACACTTTCTTGACCAAAGTATATAATTTTTGCCAAATTATGTGGACTGTTTTTGTGGTATGGAACTCTGTTTAATGTGGATCACACTTGGATGACTAAACTTCAGTTTTCATTCTGATCTTACTATTTATTTAACAACAACAACATTTTAATCTTTTGATCTAAATAGTAGACAATGATTTTCTTCAGTTTTAAAAACCAATATTAAAACAGAATATGTTTTATAGTCTATTGTATATGGCTACCATACTGCCAGTATTACAATAATACCTTTTAGCAAGATTGCAATCACAAATATTGCACAAAAAATGACAGTTGCAATTAATGTTATTTTCAAATACATTTAATAGTTTAATCAGTCATAAAACTGATTTGTTCTTTCGGTTTTAGAGACTTTTGAGCAAAGTGATCGGAGATTATACTTTGCGCTAGACAACCCTGATAAAATTTGTTACAAATTCTATCGTTCTACACCAGCAGGACCAAACGTTGAGAAAATTACTGAAGAGATTGATGAAGATAATGAAGATGATTATTCCCTGGAATATCAACCAGTTCAAGAAGATACAGTTAAAACATTGAATTTTGTTATATCTGAAAGCCAAGAAGGTAAAAGAATCTATGCTAATTTTGATATAAAAATTTAGAAGAGAAAATCTTTATATTTCTACTTTTTATCACCATCCTTTGTATTTTATCAAATAATAATGCAATATTTGATTTTAAAAAGTATTTTGTTTCCCTAGCCTATAGTACTGTATAGTAACTATAAAACATCCTTTTTTTGTGGTGTGTGAGATATTGTCATTTCAGCTTTTTCTGAGTTGTTATTTAGAATTTATTTTTATTTCCTAGCTAGCTAAATACATTGTTAGGAAGTTGTAAACATATTTCTCCCCAAAATAAAAATATAAATAAAGAGGTCTTAATTTTAAATCGGTAGATGAAGAACTGCCACCAATTAATCATGGGAACCCAATCTCGGACCGAAGGAGCACTTTTCAGGCACATCTTGCTCCTGTAGTGAGCCCCAAACAGGTTAGTAAAGCTTGTAAGACAGATTTGTATCCTACAGTTTTGTGCCTGATTAAATACCACTGATGTACTTGGAATTATCTGAACGCATCTCTATTTTGTGAAAAGTATATTAATACTGTTCTGATAAGAACCAGTCGTTGTCATTCACTATTTGCTGAATCTATTCCCTGTGATACTTCCCATTAATGCAGTTGTCCCACCTCACTGTTGAAGAAGGTAAGTATTATTATCACTTGCTTTCAAGTGGACTAGGCATGGGATTGGGAGTGAGGAGATTTGTTTTCTAGTCCTAGTTATGACTCTGACAAATTGTGTAATCTTGGGCAAATAGTTAAAGTGCCTTTCTACTTTGAAAAGGGACTGAATGCACATTAAATTCCTAACTCAACAGCTGTAATCTTTTTTGTATTCTTAGTCACATGTTCTCATTTTAGTGATACAAATAATAATTATTTTTCAGTCTTTTTGATACTATATAGCTAATACAGCTATGGAAAAGTGATCTGGAGTCTTTTGGATCATTAACAAAATTCTGTGTCTATTATACCTGAACAAAAACAGAAAACAAGAGTAATGGGTGCAATTTAGCCTGTTCTATAGCATTACCTTTTCTGCTCTTCTTTGGCTGATCATAAGGGGATTAGTTGTTTAAAATGCCTGCTTTTGTGGTTGGCATTTACATTTTTGACAGCTGCTACAAAGAGGGGAATGATGGTTAGGGCATTAGCCAAGGACTTGGGAGTTCAAATCCCTGCTCCACCACAAGAAGTTTGTGTGACCTTGGGCAAATCACTTAGTCAATGTTTCTGTTTCCCACCTGTAAAATGGGGCTAATAGTACTTCTCTACCTCTCAGGCATGTTGAGCATAAAATGCATTAAAGATTGTGAAGTGCTCAGATTCTGTGACAACAGGGGCCATATGAGTACTTAAGATACATAGAACAAACCTGTTGGAGGTAATAGAGTTGCATGGTTGTCATGGAGGGTGTAATGTGACCTACAGAATCTTTATCACTTGACATATACATATTATTTTGACTACGGTGGCTGGAGGGGCACTAAAATTCAGTTCTTCTGGATAATATGGCTTCAGGAAAGGAGGGAATCAGTACCACCGATGTTATTTCCTCTTCTTGCTTTAGGTTACTTGCACCTATTGGTCACAGTTCTTAAGCTACGCATAGCACAGATACTGATAGGAGGAAGCCCATAACCAGTGGGTGTGTGCTTCCTAAAGTATATATTTGTGACATGGACACAGTAGGATCTCCACAGAGAGATACTCATCGGAACAGGTTTTTAAAGCTACCTATGCAGAAAACTAAATAATTCTTCTCCTTTCCTCTCTTCATCCCTCCTCTCAAAATAATTAGGAAATTTCAGACAGACAGGGTTTTGATTGGGCAAAGTTAAAGTGATGGTATGTGTGGTCAAAACTGGGTTCATAACAAAAACTAGCTTCATCAGTAACTATGGAGGGAATAGCATCTATTCATAACACTTTGTCTACTCCACAATATTAATTAACGCTTGTAAAGCACTATAAAAATGTAAGGTGCTTTGTAACTTCTAAATATTTTTCAGTATTTCACATTTATTTTTTTAACAGTTTCAATTAACCTTTAATATGGTTTTAAATAATATTACTTTTAATTGGTATAGTAATTATTATTTTAAAACTAAAACAAAGGTAATGGGTAAATGGGTAATGGTAAAACACAGGCAATTTAGCATGTTTTGTAGCATTACTTTTTCTACTCTTCTTTGGCTGAAGGGTTTAGGTGTTTAAAATGCAACAGCTTCCATGGTTGGCATTTACATTTTTGAAAGATGCTACAAAGAGTTGACCTGGTGCTTGGAAGATAATTTTTGGTATTTTATGTTTTGAGTTTGCAAAGGGGCTTCTTTACCCGCCCTGGGTCTACATTCATTGGGCATTATTTATTATTCTGACTTAATATTTTGTGTTAACTTATTCTTTTGATATTTAAAAAACAAAAACATGCACATTGCATATATAGTCTATGGAACTGGATTGTTTGATCGTTCTGGAATGTATCTTTACTTGGCATCTTTTCTATGTATATACTTGAAAGTATAAAATACTAATCCAATTTGAAAGTGTTATCTCCCTTTGAGTATCCTCGTTTCCTCCACCAAACAAATTAATTCATACAAGATACACTGAAAAAATTCTTCATAAATTCTTACTGGTGAGATGAAAAGCAATAATGAATGCCCTAAGCTAGTTTGTGCTTACCCACAGGAGAAGGGCAAAAGACCAGGAAAATATATGCTTAACCTCCAGATTGTCAGATGACTGCCCCTTCTACTGGGAGGAGTTTAGGGAGAAAGGCTTGGAGTTAGTGTTTGGGCTCCTAATCTCGCAGATTCTGATGGTTCACAGTGAAAGAGAACCCTCTTGCTGTGGTTTCAGAGGTGTCCACTTGGAGGGCTGGCTTCTCCCCATGGTTCTCCATTGGCTTCCATCCCAGCCCTGGCAGTATGTCTCCTTCAGGTCCTGTGCATCCATTGGTTGAGTCCCTCTGAAGTTGTGCAGTAGCAGTTACAGAGGAGCCAAGTTCTTAAGGAGTTAATGCTTTATTAACTCTCAGTTGGCTATCCACTTAGATATCTGCATGGTCAGCTAGGCATGATGCATCAGAAGACTTGTGCTGTTTCACCTCCTTTGGCTCCACCTCCAAAATAATGTAGAAGAAGGATCCTTCAGAGCTCCATTAGAGCTTTTGTGGGATCCTAGGGTGATGCCAGGTAAAAAAATGCCAAGTAGTGGCTACTTATCTCCCTGTATGTCCCAACTGCGAGAGCTACTGGGTTCCATTCCTTTGTTCCCCACACTTCTATGGGCAATCTAGCCATTAGTGTGAAATCAGATTAAGCTGATTTAGTAAAATCACACTGAAAAATCTTCAGATCCATTGTATACTATTGAATTTTATTTAAATCTATTATGGAAAAGATGTGTATGTATTTAACTTTATTGCAGAGTTAAAAAGTTGAAAAAGCACAGGAGGAAATATGTGCGAAGAAAAACCAACATTTTTAATGGAAATTCTTTAGAATTCATTAGGACAGGAGCACACAAAATTTGACATAAACAGAACTTCAGGCATCTAATCTTGTATCTTAGTAACAAGTATGGAAAATTAAATCATTTAGAAATATAAAACATTCCAGATACATCTGTTTGAAATAACAGATGAGATCTGCCCAAATAATGGTATAGGGATTAAAAATAAAAAATCCCCCACGCTTTTGTTCACAATCTGCTGCAAATAAAATTCATGGAGCATCCTGGAAAACTTGTACTAGACATAACTGCACTCACTATCAGTCTGTATATGTTGGATCACAGTTTAAATCTGTGCCATAACAGGTTTGCAAAGATTCATCTGAATGGAGGGAATGATACTCTGTTATGTGTAATATCACCTAAAATAGTACATTATAGATTCTAAGGGGAGAAGGGACCATTATGATCATCTAGTGTGACTTTCTGTATAACACAGGCCATAGAACTTCCCTAAAATAATTCCTAGAGCATACTATTTAGAAAAGCATCCAATTTTGATTTAAAAATTATGAGAGATGGAGTATCCACCACAATCTTTGGTAAATTGTTCCAATGGTTAATTACTCTTTCCATTAAAAAAATTATGCCTCATTTCCAGTCTGAATTTGTCTAGCTTCAACGTCCAACAATTAGATCATGTTATACCTTTCTCTACAAGATTGAAGAGCCCATTATTAAATATTGTTCCCCATGTGAATACGTTTAGACTGTAATCAAGTTACCCTTAACCTTCTCTTTATAAAACTAAATAAATTGAGCTCCTGGAACCTATCGCTAGAAGGCATGCTTTCTAATTCTTCAGTCATTCTCATGGCTCTTCATGAACCCCCTCCAGTTTATCAACATTTGTCTTGAATTGTGAGCATCTGAACTGGACACACTGTTCCAGCCCAGTCACACCAGTGCCAAATATAGAGGTAAAATAACCTCTCTACTTCTTGAGATTCCCCTGTTTGTGCATCCCAGTATCTCATTAGCTCTTTTGGCCAGAGCATCACATTGGGAGATTATGTCCAGCAGACTATCCACCATGACCCTCAAATTTTTTTCAGTTGCTGCTTCCCAGGATAGAATCTCTCATCCTGTAAGTATAGCCTACATTCTTTGTTTGTAGATGTATACGTTTACATTTAGCCCTATTAAAATGCATATTGTTTGCTTGTGCCCTGTTTACCAAGCAATCCAGATTGTTCTGAATCTGTGACCTATCTTCTTCGTTATTTACCACTCCCCCAGGTTTTGTGTCCTCTGCAAACTTTATCAGTAATAATTTTGTTTTCTTCCTGGTTATTAATAAAATTGTTAAGTGGTGTAGGACTAAGAACCAATCCCCACAGGACCCCACTGGAAATGGACCCTCTTGATGACAATTCCCCATTTACAATTAGCCAGTTTTTAAGCCATTTACAGTGTGCCATGTGAATTTTATATTGTTCCAGTTTTTAATAAAAATGTTGTATGGTAACAAGTCAAAAGCCCTACAGAAGTATAAATATATTACATCAACACTGTTGCCTTTATTAACCAAACTTGTAGGCCAAGGCCAAGGCACAATTGGAATTGCAGCTAGCAAGGGATGTGGAGGGTAACAAGAAGGGTTTCTACAGGTGTGTTAGCAACAAGAAGATGATCATGGAAAATGTGGGATCCTTACTGAATGGGGGAGGCAACGTAGTGAGAGATGATGTGGAAAAAGCTGAAGTACTCAATGCATTTTTTGCCTCGATCTTCACAGACCAAGGGCAGCTCCCAGACTGCTGCACTGGGTAACACAGCATGGGGAGTAGGTGATCAGCGCTCAGTAGTTAAAGAACAGGTTAAGGACTACTTAGAAAAGCTGGATGTGCACAAGTCCATAGGTCCAGATCTAATGCATCCAAGGGTGCTGAGGATTTGGCTGATGTGATTGCAGAGCCATTGGCCATTATCCTTGGCGATCGGGGGAGGTCCCGCATGATTGGAAAAAGTCAAATATAGTGCCCATATTTAAAAAAAGGGAAAAAAGAGAACCCAGGGAACTACAGACCAGTCAGTCTCACTTCAATCCCCGGTGAAATTATGGAGCAGGTCCTCAAGGAATCCATTTTGAAGCACTTGGAGGAGAGGAAGGTGATCAGGAACAGTCAACATGGATTCACCAAGGGCAGGTCATGCCTGACCAACCTGATTGCCTTCTATGATGAGATAACTGGCTCTGTGGATATGGGGAAAGCAGTGGATGTAATATATCTTGACTTTAGCAAAGCTTTTGATATGGTCTCCCACAGTATTCTTGCCAGCAAGTTAAAAAAGTATGGATTGGATGAATGGACTATAAGGTGGATAGAAAGCTGGCTAGATTGTCAGGCTCAGTGGGTAGTGATCAACGGCTCGATGTCTAGTTGGCAGCCGGTATCAAGTGGAGTGTCCTGGGGTCGGTCCTTTGGCCGGTTTTGTTCAACATCTTTATTAATGATCTGGATGAACTGATAAATTGCATCCTCAGCAGGTTCGCAGATGACACTAAGCCGGGGGGGAGAGGTAGATACAATGGAGGGTAGGGATAGGGTCCAGAGTGACGGATTGGTCCAAAAGAAATCTGATGAGGTTCATCAAGGACAAGTCCAGAGTTCTGCACTTAGGAAGGAAGAATTCCATGCACTGCTACAGGCTGGGGACCAACTGGCTAAGCAGCAATTCTGCAGAAAAGGACCTAGGGATTACACTGGATGAGAAGCTGGATATGAGTCAGCAGTGTGCCCTTTTGCCAAGAAGGTCAATGGCATATTGGGCTGTATTAGTAGGAGCATTGCCAGCAGATTGAGGGAAGTGATTATTCCCCTCTATTCAGCACTGGTGAGGCCACACCTGGAGTATTGCATCCAGTTTTGGTCCCCCCCCACTACAGCAGGGATGTGGACAAATCGGAGAGAGTCCAGCGGAGGGCGATGGAAATGATTAGGGGGCTGGGGCACATAACTCATGAGGAGACGCTGGGGGAACTGGGGTTATTTAGTCTGTAGAAGAGAAGAGTGAGGGGGGATTTGATAGCAGCCTTCAATTACCTGAAGGGGGGTTCCAAAGAGGATAGAGCTAGGCTGTTCTCATTGGTGGCAGATGACAGAACAAGAAGCAATGGTCTCAGGTTGCAGTGGGGGAGGTCTAGGTTGGATATTAGGAAACACTATTTCATTAGGAGGGTGGTGAAGCACTGGAATGGGTTACCTAGGGAGGTGGTGGAATCTCCATCCTTAGAGGTTTTTAAGGCCCGGCTTGACAAAGCCTTGGCTGGGATGATTTAGTTGGTATTGGCCCTGCTTTGAGCAGGGAATTGGATTAGATGACCTCCTGAGGTCTCTTCCAACCCTAATATTCTATGATTCTAACTCTGCTGATCATATATTTCTCATGCCCCTTGGCTTCTCTTATCAGTGTTCTACAATTCCTAACTTCTGATTACTGGGTCAGACCAAAGGTCCATCCAGCCCAGTATCCTGTCTACCGACAGTAGCCAGTGCCAGGTGCCCCAGAGAGAGTGAACCTAACAGATAATGATCAAGTGATCTCTCTCTTGCCATCCATCTCCACCCTCTGACAAACAGAGGCTAGGGACACCTTTCCTTACCCGTCATGGCTAATAGACATTAATGGACTTAACCTCCATGAATTTATCCAGTTCTCTTTTAAACCCTGTTATAGTCCTAGCCTTCACAACCTCCTCAGGCAAGGAGTTCCACAGGTTGACTCTGCACTGAGTGTAGAAGAACTTCCTTTTATTCGTTTTAAATCTGCTGCCCATTAATTTCATTTGGTGGCCCCTAGTTCTAATATTATGGGAACAAGTAAATAACTTTTCCTTATTCACTTTCTCCACACCACTCATGATTTTATATACCTCTATCATATCCCCCCTTAGTCTCCTCTTTTCCAAGATGAAAAGTCCTAGCCTCTTTAAACTCTCCTCATATGGGACCCGTTCCAAACCCCGAATCATTTTAGTTGTCCTTTTGTGAACCTTTTCTAATGCCAGTATATCTTTTTGAGATGAGGGGACCATATCTGTACGCAGTATTCAAGATGTGGGTGTACCATGGGTTTATATAAGGGCAATAAGATATTGTCCGTCTTATTTTCGATCCCTTTTTTAATGATTCCTAACATCCCGTTTGCTTTTTTGACTGCCGCTGCACACTGCGTGGACATGTTCAGAGAACTATCCACGATAACTCCAAGATCTTTTTCCTGATTAGTTGTAGCTAAATTAGCCCCATTATATTGTATGTATAGTTGGGATTATTTTTTCCAATGTGTATTACTTTACATTTATCCAGATTAAATTTCATTTGCCATTTTGTTGCCCTGTCACTTAGTTTTGTGAGATCTTTTTGAAGTTCTTCACAGTCTGCTTTGATCTTAACTATCTTGAGCGGTTTAATATCATCTGCAAACTTTGCCACCTCATTGTTTACCCTTCTCCAGATCATTTATGAATAAGTTGAATAGCACTTGTCCTAGGACTGACCCTTGGGGAACACCACTAGTTACCCCTCTCCATTCTTTACATTTCCCATTTATTCCTACCCTTTGTTCCCTGTCTTTTAACCAGTTCTCAGTCCATGAAAGGATCTTCCCTCTTATCCCATGACAACTTAATTTTCGTAAGAGCCTTTGGTGAGGGACCTTGTCAAAGGCATTCTGGAAATCTAAGTACGCTATGTCCATTGGCTCCCCCTTGTCCACATGTTTGTTGACCACTTCAGAGAACTCTAATAGATTAGTAAGATATGATTTCCCTTTACAGAAACCATGTTGACTTTTTCCCAACAATTTACGTTCTATGTGTCTGACAATTTTATTCTTTTTACTATTGTTTCAACTAATTTGCCCGGTACTGACGTTAGACTTACCGGTCTGTAATTGCTGGGATCACCTCTAGAGCCCTATTTAAATATTGGCATTACAGTAGCTGTCTTCCAGTCATTGGGTACAGAAGCTGATTTAAAGGACAGGTTACAAACCATAGTTAATAGTTCCACAATTTCACATTTGAGTTCTTTCAGAACTCACCTTTCTCTTCACCTTTCTTCCATTTGTTATATAGTATTTTTTTTGTTTTTTACAGCTGCCATCACCTCCCCTCTAACCAAGGCTGTTTTTTTAACCAGAACAGCCTTCTTTGATTGTGGGATTCTGGTTTTTTGGGAGATCTAATAAGGGGTTCTTAAATGATTCCCAATTATCATTCACATTTTTCTGATTAAATTGTTCCTCCCAGCTGATATGCCTCACAATTGTTTTGATCTTTGTGAAATTGGCCCTTTTGAAGTACAGGTAGATATATTACTGTCCTGGGCTTTATTCTGCGTGCACATTGTAAATGTGATGAAGTCATGATCGTTTATACCTAAGCTACCATTAATTTTTAGTTCTGCGATCAGTTCCTGTTTATTTGTTAGGGCAAGGTCTAATATAGAATTCCCCTGTATTGGTTGAAACACTTCTTGGGTTAGGAAATTCTCATCTATAATGTTTAGAAATTCCAAGGATATTTTAGTATTGGCAGCATAAGACCTCCAACATACGTCATTCATATCAAAGTCCCTCATGATCATGCTGCTTTTTTCCCCTACACGTTGTAGATAGCCACATAAGGAGTCAGTCATTCTGTCTCTAGTATGATTTGGTGATCTGTAGCAGACACTAAATAGTACCCTATCTTGTGCTTTATCTGTTAGGACATTGATCCAAATGCATTCAAGATCATTTTCCTCTGAGTGATCAGTGACTCGGAAACAGGTAATGCAATTTTTGACAGAGTGCCACTCTCCCTCCCCTTTTGCTCACTCGGTCCTTCTTAAATAGCTTATAACCGTTGATCTTAACATTCCAGTTGTGCAGATCATCCCACCTGGTTTCAGTAATATCAATGGGATTGAATTTATGCTTATAAATTAGCAATTCCAATTCCTCTGATTTATTATTCGGGCTCCTAGCATTAGAGTGTGAGCAATTAAAAATAATTTCTTCTCTTCATGTCCTTTGGTTCTTTGATTAATTTTGTTTTCAACATCTTGAATTTGTGATAACTGAGTGCTCCTATTTCCCCTCTTTTTTACCGTCACCTTGTTATTGTTTGCTATTTATCAAGTTCTCTAAAACTCTGCTAGGTGCCTGATGCACATATAAAGAGTCACTGCTTCTCGTAGCTTACGGTTTTAAATATACAAAAAAATGCAACAAGTAGGATAGTAGGGAGGGGAAATAGAGAGAGGACATGGGTTACCAAAACAAAATAATGTGATTACTTAGATTTATGTGTGTGTCTTGAGGTTCTTTAGAATGAACCTTTATTACATGCTTTTGGGAACCTGACTGATAATTAATAATGCACTATTTTAGGTAAGCAGTCTCAAAACTGATGATTGTGTGCATTATATAATTTAATTGCATCCATTCAGACAAAGCTCTGAAAGTGTGTAAAGTGATATAAATAGTACTTCAATATATATATTTTAAAAAGGAACAAAATTGTTGCAGGAAAATAGGTTTTTGAAGCAGCGTTTTCTTCTGAGATGCTGTAAATGGTTTGTTGAGATCTATTATTAGATCTATTTTTGCAGCGCATTTACTGATTTCACTGTGGGAAAAAAATGGGAATAGCACCATACTGCAAAGATTAATATTGAAGATGTATATTGATTACTCCAGAGAGACATTTTTTCTTTTGAATTAAAAACAATTTGCTTGCCAGGCATGCTTTCTTAAGCTCTCACAACTTTAATAATATTTTGCTTAAAGTAGTATTAATTATGCATTGTTTACTAAAACAGTGTCTTTAGCAAAGCTCTTTTCTTTGCTAGACCCAGTTGATAAGGGCAGAACAATTGCAAGTTTGTTTATTTAGACACAGAAGAGGAACTAATATTGATTTACTAAATGATGTTTTTAAAAGTGCTATTTGTTTAAAAACAGAAATAGCAACTTGTTAAGAGATTTTTTTTCTGCATAGTAAAATAAGAACATTACAAAGTCATCAATACTATATGTTTAAATAGCTCTATTCTTTCCAGCCTATCAGTTTCTTACAATGTCAACAGTATGCTGAATTGGAACAATAGTCAATAAGAGATGGCTTGGTTCTGCTATTCACATACTGTGTATATGTGTTAAATGAGAGAAATCTGCTTCCTCCACATTTACAAAAGCAATTTTAAAATGCTTTCGACTCATAGAGTAAAGCTCTATGAATAAATGAAGCTCTACTGAATGAACTGGTCATCACCTTTTAAGAAAAGATTAGTACTGTTCCTCACATTGCCCCCAGAATACATCATAGAATTCTAGTAATCTGCTGAGTTTGCAAAATGTGTGCTTGTGAAACTTGTGTAATGTGCAGCTCTAGAGACCATCCCATATGTTCTGTGGGTGTTTCATGTGAACAACAGATGCATTGCATATTGATATAGGAGAGACGTATCAGAAAATTCATGCTTCCTTCCAGAAGTAAACACCTTTGATGTTATAGAAATTATTGTATCTTCTTTATATCGTGCTCTGTATAATCACCACTGCTTACATTAGGTAGTTACACCTGCATGTCAAGGGAGTGTGCTGTAGACTGTATAGTGTTTAAATTCTAGAATGATGAGGACTCTAGCAATGCTTTTAGGCCCTGATTTTGCAAGTTACATAAACATCTGAATAGTTCCATCTTGTGCTTAAAGTTAAGTAACTTGCTGAATCAGGGCAATCGAGAGGATATAGGGATAGCAGTGTCTGTTCTTCTATGTTGGATACGTTACTTGTTTTTTTAAAACACCAATTTCTTTTGATACATTAAAACAATTCAAGATTAATGTTAGATAATTGTTTATTTTAACATCTGAATACAGATCCTTTACAAATGATGCCTACAAACCCTATTGTTGTTTTTCAAGGTGAAAATGGTTCTTGCCAAATTGCATGAGAATAAGAAAATAGCGAGTGCTACCCACAACATATATGCATACAGGTGAGTGAAGAGTAGAGAATTTTCAGCCTCAGTAACTTTGACCCTAACTATACATTAAGGGTATTAAGTTTGGTTATGAGTACACATACTCATAGCAACCATGAAGATCACAGATATAAAATAAAAATCAGAAACTGTGCTATAGGGTCGCATAATCTTCTTACACTGCATTTGTATTCAAACAATGCCTAAGAGTGATCTGCAACTACAAGTCAAAAGTGTACATATTGATTGCATATGGTCTGAAAATTATTGATCATTCTGAATCTACTCATACCCCTTTGAAATGCTATTGGATGAAAACAGTCCTTCCGGCAGAGTCCACTAATTCATAATGAAAATAGAAAGAAAAATAGATAGTAAACATTTTGGGACAGGAACCTCTTTTTTGTATTATGTATTTGTATGAGACCCCCATCCCTGACTGAAGTCCCAGGGCACTATTGCAATACAAATAATAAATAAGTATGGTACTGGGGAATGGAATGAGAAGAGAAATAAATATATGCACGCTCTCTCACACCACATACATGTGCACAAAGCATGGTGAAGACGGACATAGAGGACAGTATATTTAAAAGCTACTCAGGAAATGTCTAAAATCAGTTTGTGTGTGGATGGTACTCGTACAACAATGTTTTATCTCATCCATGTTTCCATGGTCAAAATCCGTTAGAGACACCCTGCTTTGAAGATAATGTACAATTACTGTATTGTACATATAAATATAAAGTAAAACATCCCATAAACTGTTTTCCTGGCCTACATTTAAATGTCCTCATTTCCATTTATTTTATTTTGATAATAAAATATTCTGGGCTGAATATTTGCATGCAGGGTTTTGGCTTAGGAAGGTTATTTAATTATTTCCAGTTTTCCAAAAAGACACTTCAGTGGATTTATGTGTGTTTGTTAAACTGTGTGTTTGTGTGTGTGAAAGAGAAACACATACAAATAAACATACATTTTATGTATACTATTTGCACAAAAATCATATCAAAAGTTAAGGTTGCAATTAATCGTTGTTAATCATATTAAGGTTGCAAAGTCAGGCACTGAAAAGTTAGGAAATACCAGAATTAAGGTTGCCTATGTTCATAGCAGGGTCTGAATAGTGTGCAGTAAATAAGGCCTAGCATCACACACTGAACAGTGAGGATGAAACAAAATATTGTACAGCTAGTCATTGAGTACTGTCCATCCTGTGCACTGAATAAAACATGGGTCCTGTGGAAATGATAGTATGTGAACTATATCATAATTCATATGCACCAGAGGAATGAATTAAGGTTGCACATTAAATTCCTGCTCATCCCTGGGCTGGAGCATGCCTAGTGTGAATGGAATCTTCAGAGGTTTGTGCTGTGAAGATCTAAGGCTGAAGATGTGCAAATTGTGATTTTTAAAAGGCTTATATCTTGGCCAGGTTTGGGCATATTTTAATAAGGATGACAAAAAGTATGTCCTTGATGTAAAAGTCAGTCTTCTGCCAAATTTCAAGGCCATTCTCCAAAACATGAGGACACTAGAGCTTCTCAAAAAAAAAAAAAAAAAGGTTGCTAGAATTTTTGAATATAGCCTCATTCTTGGAAGCGGATGAAGCATTTTGGCTGAAATTTTCCCAAAAAATCAGCTAGAGGCAGACACCTGCCATGGAAAACTTCCACCCAAATGGTAAAAGTTTGGCAAAGTTATAAATAACTGAAAATGAGGTCTTTTATAAATGGGAAGTTGTGGGCAACCTTAATAATAGGTAGGGCTGCTAGTAGAACTCCTTATCCTAAACTAATTTCACATAGGCTTCATATATGACTTGATCTCAGTCCAGATCCATATCACAAAAACCACCATCACTATAACTGATACTAACGGTTATCCCTTGTTGGCAGTCTTAGCAGAGAAGCCAATGATCTGAAACAGCATGCATGGAAACTGACCTAGACAGTTACTTTTAGTGGTGGTACTAGCAAAGAGCAAAATGGTAGCAAGAGGAGGCTTGAATACCATGCATGCTATATCTGTCTGTGAACAAAAAGAAAAGGAGTACTTGTGGCACCTTAGAGACTAACAAATTTATTTGAGCATAAGCTTTTGTGAGCTATAGCTCACTTCATTGGAAGTGAGCTGTAGCTCACGAAAGCTTATGCTCAAATAAATTTGTTAGTCTCTAAGGTGCCACAAGTACTCCTTTTCTTTTTGCGAATACAGACTAACACCGCTGCTACTCTGAAACCTGTCTGTGAACAGAAGATGTTAGTTTTTACTATTGCCAGTATGACACCTCTCTCCATCACTAGCAACATACACTTTAAACAAAACCAAAAATATCTTATTTTTGCTTCATATTCTTCACCTGATTACACAATTCTCTTTTCAAGATTACATTGCTTCTGTAATAACTGAGTGTGATGTTACAAACAGAGGTCATTAAATGAGTTTGGGTAACAAGTGACATGATGCCAATTGTGTGGATAATTGTTTGGAACTAGACTGAGGCCACAGTCCTTTCAATATAAATCACCTGTTCCAGGGTGTACAGCTCCGAAAGTGCCTGATGTGTAAGTCTCTCATGCATGACTAAGGCTATGTCATGGAAGTCACGGAATCCATGACTTTCAGAGACCTCTGTGACATTTCTGCCCTGAGGCTGGAGTTGTCAGCAGGCAGCTCCGCAGCTCTCAGCCGTTGCTGGTGGCTGGCCCCCCAGCAGATCCTAGTTGCTGGGCAGCAGGGGGACCCCCGGAGCTCCCAGCCCCTGCAGGCTGTGGGGGTCCCCCCCAGAGCTCCCAGCCCCTGTGGGTGGTGGGGGTCTCCCAGAGCTTCCAGCCGCCAAGGGTGGCACAGGGAACCTGAAGCTCCCACTTGCTGCAGACAGTGGGGCTTCCCACGGCTGCCCAGCTGTGGTGGGCAATGAGTGGACTCCACAGCAGCCTAGCCACAGCAGGCGGTGGGAGGCCCCCACAGCTGCTCAGTCGCTTTGTTTGTATTATTTGATTTAGTGTTTAAAGTCTGTTGAGCTGCATGTAGAGAATGTGGCCACAGATTTTATTAGTTTGTTTTATTTTGGTCACATTAAAAAACTTGTAAATAAATTCAGAACTCTGGTGAGGGTTTTCTTTGCTTAGCTTGGGACTTCAGATGAGTTTCTGTCCATGTGTAAGTCCTAGTCCTATCAGACAGAACATTCATCAAATGCTAATAACTCACTACTGACCTGGGAACTGTACAGCATAAGCTCATAAAATTCACACTCTCCCTCAATGTGGAGAGAGAGATGCAACAGTTTTCTGCCCCAAGTTATAATTTCCGCACACTGGCTTTAGACAAAACAAAAACAAATTTATTAACTACAAAAGGATAGATTTTAAGTGATTATAAGTGATAGCAAACATATCAAAGCAAATTACCTTAGTAAATAAACAAAACTACAAACTCAGCTTAACACACTAGATAGGTAGGATATGAATTAGCAAATTCTCACCCTGAGTGATAAACAGGCTGGTAGATTCTTAAGGCACAAGCTGCCTTGGCTTTCCTAGGTTTTCATACACAGGCTAAAAATCCCTCGAGCCTGGGATCATCACTTTCCATAGTTCAGTCCTTGCCCCTCATGTGTTTCTAGGTGTGTTGTAGGGAGAGTGAGGTACCATCATGATGTCATTGTCCCCTTTTATATCTTCTTCCCACTTGCTTGAAAGATCTTTTGCTGTGATCTGGGTCAAATAGTTCCCACTGTGTAGTGCTATCTCTGAAAGGTTTCTATTGTACACAGTTCCTGGGGTAATCCTTGTGCTTGTGTGCGTTTCCTCAACAAGCCATTAACATTGTTTGGCCTTTTTACTGTTGAACCTGAAAGGCTGTTTGTGGGTATTTTCAACCTCACAACATGTTTTAATAACACATACGTAGCCAAACTTCATAACTTCACATACGATGATAGCACGTACAATCCAATGAGATATTACTGTCTAGCACATCAAGACTTTTAGAATGATACCTCACAAGGCATAATTTGTACAAAACATATCTTAATTACGACAGTGGTGAATGTTGGGGTGTGCCAGGGTGTCACACTGTAAAAATATTAAGTGATTGATATTTTTGGGTTAGGTTCTAATACTGTTGCTTGTTTTCAGAATATACTGTGAGGACAAACAGACGTACTTACAGGATTGTGAAGATGATGGGGAGACAGCAGCAGGTGGACGCCTCCTCCATCTTATGCAGGTTAAAGGAAACAAACTTTGTCTTTAGATAGTTTTAAATGTGTTTTAAAATCATAGATCATAAATAAGGCTTACAGCTTTACACACTTAAGATGATTCTAATTTTTGCTCTGCAAATAGCCCTATAGATTTAGTATTCTATATATTACATGGCTTTAAAAAAAGTAGTTCTATTAGGTAATGATAGGCACACACCAACTCCCAGGTTCTCAGAGCGTTCCCTGCAGTGTCCAGCCCCTTATCCACTGAATACTCATTGAATTACCAGGCTTGCTGTTCCCAAAGGAACAGTACACACCAGCTTGTAAGATTCTACTTAGGACCATCACTTTGCTTACCACCACATCAATTAGATATTTGAGAGAGTTATTCTGTATGGATCAGGAAAGCATAGTTCCCAGGGGAAAGAAAAGTGTATGAGCGCTTGAGTAGTAGCAGTTCATAAGTTCATTTGTAGCTCTTCAGTGAGATCTCTAGACTTCCTGCTTAAACACACTTATGACTGATAATGTAAATCTGCTCTTTCTGTTTTCATTTTCATTTGGGGGCTTGCAGTTTTTGCAGGTTAGTGTATCATTTGCAGTCAAAGCAGTCTCTATTCTACTGAAACTTGATGAGGCAAGAAGTTAAACCATAAATTCGACCCGTCTTTTCTTTTTTTAACTCTTCCATTTTCTTATATCTGCTCTATAGGATACAAAATTACAAGGTAGACTAAATTAACCTCTGCTGCTAATAGAAATGAACAAAGTATTATACTTCATGCCTGGGGAAGAGGATTAGATTCTATGCAGTAACTATACTATGGCTCATCCTTCCCCATTCTCATGAAGAATGAATAAAAACAGTTTTGAGGAAAGTGTAGTGTTTGGGGAACTTTTGTATTGCACCATTTTTTAAAAAACAACCACCCCAGCTCTTGCCCCAACTTGGGCATATTTCTTTATCACTGAGGTTCTAGTGATATGATCTGTGAAGATATGGTCTCCTCTTCTGTAAGACGCTTATCTTGTCTAAGATAAACTAAAACCACTTCAATCAAGATAGTACTTTCTGGTTAGAAGAAACAATATTTTAGACTTACTTTTTAGATTTAAAATGATAGAGAGTTCAACAATTTCCTAATGCCATTTGGCATCCTGCTTCCTGTGAACAATTGATATCCAGAGTTGCTTTGCTAGAGTTAATTCACTGAGCTCACAATTGTTGTATAAGTATATTGTGAAACATGAACTGTATTGAAATTGTCTCAACACTTCTTTTCTAGATAGTCCCTTTATTCTTTCTTATGCTGTAATTTTTATTGAATTCTTGTTTCCACATACAAAGGCAGAACAATTTGACAATATTTTTACAGTTACATAAATAAGGTTTCTCTGTACAAATTGCCATATAAAACATATCTGTCTGGGCTAGGTAGCGATAGTTGAGCCGTTGCAGGTGAATTTGTGTTGGATCTCATGTATCCATATACGTTTTCCATTGGACAACTTCCAGTTTTATGCCTGAGTTGCAATACTGTAACTACTGTAGTTCATGGAGTGACATGAGGGATGAATTGGGTTTATTATATTTATCATTACGTGCAATTTGGTCCAGGCTCCCTGACTGACGCTTTCTATCTCAGCTGGTAATTGGCTCTTCTGTACACGTTTCCTCTGATCCCGATCATTCCGTAGGTCATCTTCAAGCTGAAAGTGGATCAGGTCAAGTTCATCTTCATTGCCCCAGCATGGCTGAGCAGTGTTTGGTTGTATGACCTTCCCAAATCAGCCTCCCATATCCCTTCCTCTCCATCCTGACCTCACGCAGAATCATGGTCACAGCTTGCACCCCTTAGTCAGCTCCTTTCCATCTCACTGCGTGGCTGCTTCATGGTTGAATAAGGAGGAAGAGCATTGTTCAGCGGCTTTCAACAGGTTCTATTCAACAGTGGAAAGTCCCTCTACCAGAATTGCCTATTTGGTGAAATAGAAATGGTTTTCTGTGTGGTTGTCGGCCTGCAGAGTTCAACTGATGCTGGCTTCTAACCAGTACTTGCTGCATCATTGGTTGTGGGGCCTTGTGCTTAGCTCATTGAGGGTGCACCTGGTGGCAATTTCAGCATTTCATCCCCCCGTTCCTGGAAGATCAGTCTTTTCCAGTGCCATGGTAGTAAGCGTCTTAAAAGGGCTTCTTCATCTCCATTCTCCAGTCTGAGAGCTGGTTCCTCTGTAGGACCTTCACACAGTACTGGCAGCCTTAGTGGGACCTCTGTGAGCCTCTGGCATCTTGTTCCTTTCCACTTTTGTGCCAGAAAACTGTTTACTGGTTGTGATAAAATCTGCAAGTAGAGTCTGCAGATTGCAGGCTCTGATTACAATACCACCTTATACACAGTTCTCCAAGGACAAATTGACTTTACAGCCGCACCCAAAATTTTTATTGAAAGTGGTCTCTTGGCTTTCATTTGAACCAGGCAGTATATTTACCTGTGTTCTTTCCTAAGCAGCATCCATCTCTTAGAGGAGCAGCATCTCCATACATTAGATGTCAGGGGATGTCTAGCCTTCTATCTTGACAGGACTAAAGCATTTTGTGCTTTGCCTCACCTGTTTGTGTTGTATGGGGATTGTATGAAGGATCGAGCAGTCTCTTCACAAACGATCTTCAGATGGATAACATCCTGTATCAAGTCTTCGTATGAAATAGCTTCAACTACACCCCTTGAGTGGATGTGAGCTAATTCTACGAGAGCGCAAGCAATGTCACTAGCGTTCCTTGATGACGTTTCAATATTGGACATTTGCAGGGCTGCCACATAGTCATCCATAAATACATTTATGAACCATTATGCCATTACTGCTACTTCCAGAGCTGATGTAAACTTTGGAAGGGCAATCCTGGAATCCTTGTTTAGATAGACTCCGCCTCCTCTGGGTACTGCCTGTGAGTCATCTAAGTGGAATACATGGCTGCATCTACTGGAAGAAGAAACGGTTACTTACTGACACTGTGGTTCTTCAAGATGTGATGCAGACATGTATTCCACAACCCATCCTCCATCCCTTCTTCATCGGAGTCTAATATCTGGGCTTTCGGAGCTAAGGAACTGAGGGGGGTCAAGGCGGCACAGCCTCATAAAGCCAGGGGAGGGGCTATGAGCCGGAGGCACAAGCACTGCCTCCTACAAGTACTGCCAGGCAAAATTCTCTGGCTCCAGTGCACTTATAAAAAGAGAATTGGAGGGTGGGGGGAGTAAAGCGGAAAGATACATTTAACTTAACTGAAAAACACAGGGACTAGAAAAGGGTATTTTTGAGGGACAAAAGAGGCAAATGGCCAATATTTGCCTTACCTTTCTGTTTGAGTGGAGAGATGAGGGTCAAGTCCTCCTCACCAGAATTACTTTTTCAGGGTGGGAAGAGAACCTAGTTCAGATGCGAAGTTCTCCTTACCTTTCATGTCTTCTCCGTGTGCTATTGTTGCTGCCCTGCAAGTGGCAGCAGCCCAGGCCTGGAGCATTTCTGAGAAGCTCCAAGTGCATGTTCTGAAGCTGCAGCTTACAAAAGTCTTCAGAGAACCAGCCCAAGACAATTACCTACCCTAACCCCCACAGTGTTTCAGGATAAAGTTAAAAATGCAGATAGAAGCTCTGCTCATGGGGCAGGGATTCAGGCCTCAATACAAATAGTAACTAAAAATGCACAATATTTAAAAATAATAAATGTGAATCAACAAGTATCCCTTTAATAATATCCCTTGCAAGTTCCTTTGGGAAAGAAAAAGCTTTCATTATACAAAAGAAACTAGTTTCACTGTTGACTTATGTGTTTATCTATTTAAAATAAAGTTCTGGGTTTGTTTGTTTGTTTTTTAAAACAGATTTTGAATGTCCGTAATGTTTTGGTTGTGGTATCCCGCTGGTATGGAGGTATCCGGCTAGGACCAGATCGCTTTAAACACATCAACAATTGTGCCAGAAATATACTAGTGGAATACAGTTACACAAGTTCAGCTGTAAGTTATTACTGGAAGATTGACAATGTCGATATCTGAACATACAGGGCTATGTACTCAATTTGTATAAATTGTCATCGCTCAACTGAAGTCAATGGAGCTATGACAGTTTACACCAGCTGAGGATCTGCCTCATGGTAACCTTTGAGTGCTTAAGCTAAACCTAAGAGCTCAGTTAAAAAGATTCCTTCACTACTTTTCTCCTTATTAAGATTCCATAGACTCCCCTTTGTTTTTTTACTTCTTTGGAATTTTTCCTTGTGTTGTGTAATTTTGGTTTTATTGCTTGTTAAACATAAAAGTAAAAAAAGAAAAAAGGTTAATTTGACTGCCTTACATGGGTCAAGACTATGGCGTTAGAGATCCCAAGTTAGAGTACGTGCCTGATAACCAAATTCATGATAGGCACCATCCTGGTCTCGCCATCTCAAATGACCCTGAGATTGAGTGAGGCCAAGTTCTAGTCCCATTGAAATCAATGGAAGCTTTGACGTTAACTTCAAAGAAGTCAGGATTTGGTCTGATATTTATATCTTTTTTTTTCTTTTTTCTTAAACACCTCATTTGTTCTGATACACTGTATGAATCTCAGGTTATTTAAATACAGTGAGCTGTTTTTCAGAAATGATACAGTTCACTCTACACTGATTGTACAATTCAACATTTTTGATGCTTTATCAAAGAGAAAGCTGCTCTCAGAAGAAATTTATATGTACAGAAAAACGTGTAAACAATTCATAAACAATAAAACACCAGACTTTCCCCATTTAAAAACGAGATTAGAAGAGTGGAAATCAAGAACAAAGAAAAGACTAAGGGTACAGTTTTTGAAAAGCACCTAAGTGGATTGACTTTGAATGGGACTTAGCCTCCTACATCATTTAGTTGCCTTTGAAAATGTTTACCTTACCACACTATACAGTGCTGATATAAACATTTTACAGCTTGATAACAAACCACCTGGTGGTGTTGCTCAAGTCCAGGGTGAAACTATATTCCCTCTTCTATGTCTTCCCTTAACTGCCCACACTCCTGCTTAGCACAGAATCCCAGCAATCAAATGTATATGGTTTTAAGTAGTCTTCCAGAGTAATATTCCAATTTGGGCATTACTCCTAACAGGCCCATGAAAGAGAGTAAAGTGGGCTCATGGTTAAAGTATCTAATTTGTAGAGCTATGTGCGGATACACAAATGTGTATCCGCATCCAATCCGCACGTTGCGGATATCTGCAGATATCCACGGATAAGCAGGGCTCTACACTGGGGGCTGGGCTGAGGCTCTGAGGTATCTCCACCACTGCAGGCTGGTTGGGCAGAGCCATGTGGGCAGCTGTGGGGAGCTCGTGCGGAGCTGTGGACCCTCTACCTGCCCTCAGCCAGGCAGGAAGCCTGGGGGGCTGGGACATGGCCGTGGGCTGCTCTCAGCCCCTCAACCCTGCACTGTGGGCAGGTGGAGGGTCGGTCGCAACTCCCCACGGCTCCCTGGCTGGGCTCCACGCTGGGGTAGCCGGGAGAATGGGGGAGACCTGTGAAGCTGCCCAGGGGCTGCTCGGGCGCCCCACCCAGGGGAGGCTCTTTCCGTTGCCAGGCAACAGCTTTGAGCCACCCCTCTCCCTGGCTGGAGTTGAGTCAGGAAGAGCTGCGCTGGCAGCTGTGGGGAGCTGCGGCAGACCCTCCACCTGCCCTGTGCAGGGAGCCTGAGCAGCCTCCGACCCGTGTCCCAGCCCCCCAACCCAGGGCAGGTGGAGGGTCTGCTGCGGCTCCCCTAAGCTGCCAGCGTGGCTCTCCCCGACCTGGCTTCGGCTGTGGGGTGGCTTGGAGCCATAGCCCTGACATGATAAGAGCCAGGCAGGCCGCTGTGCGGAGCCACCGTGGACCCTCCTCCTGGCCTGGACGTGGGGCCTGAGCAGCCCCCGACCCAGTGTCCCTGCCCCCCATGATCCCCGCCCAGGGCAGGTGGAGGATCTGTTCCGCAGTACCTCACAGCTGCCTGCCCATCTCTTACCGTCAGAGCCCTGCACGGATACAAAACTTGTATCCACATCTGCACTGCTATCCGCAAAAATGGTCCACGGATATAAAGCAGATACCTGTGGATTTGCAGGGCTCTACTAATTTGAAGTCTAGTGATCTGGGTTCTGGTCCTAGCTCTGCCGCAGACTCCCTGTGTGACCATAGGAAAGTCTCTTAAACTTTTCTGGGTTTTGTTTCCTGATCTGTAAAGTACAGATAATAATTCTTTCTTATGTAATATATTGTGTAAGCCAGAGGTGGGCAAACTGCGGCCCGTGGGACCCTCCTGCCCAGCCCTTGAGCTCCCAGCCGGGGAGGCTCGCCCCCGGCCTCTCCCCTGCTTTCCCCCCTCCCCAGCAGCCTCAGCTCCCTGTGCCGCCAGCGCTCTGGGCGGCAGGGCTGCGAGCTCCTTCCGGGCAGCGCAGCTGCGAGAGCCGCTGGCCTGCCCCGGTGCTCTAGACTGTGAGACGGCGGGGCTGGCTTTGGCCAGGCGGTGTGGCTGCCAGTCCTGGTGCTCTGAGCAGCATGGTAAGGGGGCGGAGAGCGGGGGGGTAGATAAGGGGTAGGGGTCCTGGGGAGCAGTCAGGGAGGAGGGGGTGGTTGGATAAGCATGGGAGTCCCGGGGGGCCTGTCAGGGGTTGGGGGTGTGGATAGGGGTTGGGGCAGTCAGGGAACGGGGAGCAGGAGGCTTGGATAGGGGGTAGGGTCCAGGGGGGGAGGTTAGGGGGAGGGGGTTCTGGGAGAGGGTGGTCAGGGGACAAGGAGCAGGGGAGGTTGGATGGGTCAGGAGTTCTGAGGGGGCAGTCGGGGGGTGGGAAGTGGGAGGGTGCAGATGGGGACAGGGGCCTGGCTGTTTGGGGAGACACAGCCTCCCCTGCCGAGCCCTCCATACAGTTTTGGAACCCCAATGTGGCCCTCAGGCCAAAAAGTTTGCCCACCCCTGGTGTTAGCAATAGTATTTGCTCATACAGGATGAAATAATATTTGCAAAGTACTGAAATAGAAGTTATGTATAAACAGAGGCGCCGACTTTCTAATGTGCCGGGGGGTGTGTGTGTGCTCCACTCCACCCCTTCCCCCAATCCTCCCCCCCCACCTCACCTCCACCCCTTCCCTCAAGCCCCCATTCCACCCTGCCCCTTCCTACCCTGCCCCTGCTCCATCCCATCCTGCCTTTTCCTGCCCTGTTCAGCCCCCTCCCCTGAGCGCATACCACCCTCACTCCTCTCCCTCTCTCCCAGCGCCTCTTGCATGCCACAGAACAGCTGATCGCGGTGGGTGGGAGGTGCAGGGAGGAAGGGGGAGGAGTTGATTGGCGGAGCTGTCAGCAGGCGGGAGGCACTAAGGCAGAGGCGGGAATCTGGCTGCATCCACCATTTTTGAGCAACCATGGAGTCAGCGCCTATGGGTATAAGTACTAAGTATCAAAATTATATTTTCCTCTAATTTTCCCAAACAGTTCAAATTTTGAAACTTCAGGTTCCCTACCTCCTGCACCTTACCATCCATGCCAGCTTCTCCTGCCTCTTAATGTTTCTGTTCCCTTCCTGCTCTTCACTCTAAAAGATATAAATCATGTTTGTAGATATGCATGTATGTGTATAATATGTAATTGCCAACTCTAAAAGGATCCAGGCACCTGGAACCAATTGTTTAAGGGATACTTCAAAAAATCACACTTTTGCATGAAAAAGTCCCCCTACTTCTGCTAATAAGTGCATCTAAGATGGTTATAACTGAAAGAGATAAGAATTTTCTTTCCCTCTTTTCTGTTTGTTTACTTTGTGCATTTCACAGCACTTTGTGTATATTGAGTTTCACTGTTTCCTTATATAGTCAGTCCATTTCCTCTCTTTTGTGTGGGTTGTGGATTGTTCACACAGCAGCAGGGGAGAGAAAAATATTCTTTCAAAATAGGAAAATGTAGTTGTAAAACAAAATTGTCCTCAGGGAGTCAGGATTTACTTTTGGTGTGTTTTTTTTTAATGACTTCATTTCAGATTGATTCAGTTCCTTTTAAGGTGTGTGTAATTTGATCTGCTTTGTAGAGGTTAACATCATTCAGTGAAATGTTTATCAAATGAATGCTAAAGATACTAGTGCTGTAGATAACACTTTTCCAAGAACCACAGACACAATTGCTTTTTTTTGCTAATTGTCTTCAGCATAGCAATCAGGATACAAACATGCTCTTTAATGTGTTCCAGTAATGGACTTTTCTGTTTCATTTTAAATGCTAGTTTCCAGTAAACGATCAAAGGCATTTTGGAAATTATACATGAAATGTGAGAATTGCATGCTAGTAGGAAGGAAACGGGTTTTTACAGCAGGGTCAGATGTTTGATACTTACACCAGACATGAGAAACTGGAGGCCCTGCATTGTCGTCAGCTCGTAAACACTGTGTGTTGATTTGAACACGGAAACAGTGAGACACAGACACTATAATGTGATTAAATATGGAGGCTGTATTTTTATTAACAAGTCATACCATACTAGGATAAGCCACCCCACACCCCAACGTATTATAAACCTCAGCGTGAGAGTGAAGGTCACCCTTAGGTCTGCCAGGCACCCCAGACTGGAAGCTAGAGTCCTGACCCACTCCTTTCCTCCATGCTGGAGGTAGGAGACACGCGATGAGGTAAGTCACAAGCTCCATGAGACATATAGGCATACCCCATTGCTATTCCATGAAAGTGCTTGGCACCAACGTCCAGGCAGCCTGCTGGGTTTAGGGCCTTTAAGTGTACCCTTCCTAATCCACCAGATCATACCAAAGTTATAACAATTGTAATTAAATTTCTCAAGCCTCTTGGATGCCATGTGGAAGGTGAAAAAACTCACACAGCAATTTGCTAATTTCACCAGGTAAGGAAACTGCAGAACTGGCTGTCAAGTTAGCCCCTGGCATCAGAGGAGATCCAGCATTAGTAGCTTAAAAGTGGGGCTGAAACAGAGAGCCTGCAAGGCTTCCCCACCTGGGAAGCAAACTTTATCACTGCCTTTCCCCCACTGCACTAGATGGGAGCCAATCATCCAGCCCTGCACCCCCTCCTCTGTCCACCTACCCAGTGGCAGCAGGAGTGAGCTTCATCCCATACCCACCAGAGGTGAAGAGGGAGTGTGGGAAGCAAGGGGGCATGTGGAACACTGCATTAGCTGCTTCTGGTTGAGATATGTCTCCACTGCTCCTGCCTCCACCAAAACCCCAGCTGGCTATTGGGGTGAGCACTTTCATTCTTTTTTTGGTCCTAAAGTGCAAGATAGTGAGTGAAGCACACATGTTGGTCCACTCCCGATTAACATGGTGTTACTTCAATGAAGTCACACCAATGTGAAGTTATTATGTCTATCTTATCTATTCATTCAGCTCTCTTCCTTATTATCTGAGTGCTTACTGGGGCAGTGCCCAGAGCCCCCAGTTAGGTTCAGAGGTCCATTCTGTTAGGTGATGTAGAGAGGAAGATAAGATCCTTGCCCTGAAGAGCTTAACTGTTGTAAGCGAGGTTAGAGTCAGGGCGATAATTCCTTTTGTAACTATGAATAAAGGTTTTAGAGTTGCTCAAGACAAAAATTTACTAAATAAGAAAGTTAGGTTGTTAAATATACAAGTCTGAATGATCACAAAATCTCTGAACTATGAATATTTTAAACTGATTACACTATTAAGTGTAGTGAGTCACCTCAAAAGAATGTTAGCAGTGCACAGAAAAGCAAAGTGGTCTTTACTAGAAGGCAAGAGATTACTGAAATCATATTTGTGTGATTTTTTTTTCCAGGAAGAATCATCTAAGCAATTGGGAAAGAACAAAAGAGTAAGAAAGGACAAGAAGAGAACTGAACATTAATTCATTTAAAAATAACATTAAAAAGTTCAGTTTCCACATATTTATATAAAATTATGTATGAATCTTTTTTCTGCAGAAAAGATCCTCAAATATATGTTTTTATTCCACACAAAAAACCACAAGGGCTTAGAAACATTTTCTTTCTGTTCAATGATGGCCTCAGCCTTCTGGAACGGAGAGCTTAAATAAAGGAGTTTTCCCTACTCTCATACTTTTAAACTGAGTCCTGTGCATACCCAGAACCATTTTTTTTTTGTCAACTACAGTTGATTCAGGCACAACATGGATTAACTGGCCTCCATACCATCAGATCACTAGTCAAGTGCCTATCTTGGCCTGGGACTCAGTCAGCAGGGTTCTTCAACTTTGGGATGAAGACACAAAAACTTTGGAATATTGTCTTTTAAAGCTTTCTGTACCAAAGAAAAAAAAGCAGATAGCCTATTGCTAAATTGACTTGGAGAGACTCTCTTGTGTATCTAGTCCTTGAGCATACAATTTGGAGTCTGCTTGATGGAGTCTCAAGAGCTATCACGAAGAAAAAAAAAGAAAAAGGTGGCAATCCGCAGAATATAAACTCACTTTGTCAATCCATTGAGAATTTTGTTGCATGTGTGTCAGGCTGAAATTTGTGTAGGTGAGGTGCCCTAAAATTGAAAGAGCCAATGTTTTTGAAACAGGAATGTTGAAATCATGTATTTCACCTAATAATGAATATTAAATATCAAGTATCTGTACAAGTGGTTCTGTTTTGTTAATTGTGTAGAATCTTTCATGCCAATAATTTTCCCCTCATATAGAACTTCCAGATTTCTCTCTACTGTTCTACAGATTTAGGTCTTGATCCTGCAAAGGGAGTCAATGGGATTCCTCTTATGCATTAAGGACCTGCCATGTGGATCCTGAGGTTTTTCCCCCTGTATCTCTCACTTGAAGGGATGTACTCAATTAGCTGAGGGCCTTTTTCATCTCTCACTTTTATGATCTTTAATTGCTAGGGTTGATAATTTCTATTTGAGTTCTAACAATAAAGCCACTTGGCCCACATTAGAAAATTTTAGTGGTATAGCACTATCAGTGAGAGGTATGCATTTTTTAATTACATTTATATATCAGCAAAAGCCTTAGTGTAGATGTAGTTGTACCAGCAAAAAAGTGCTTTGACAGTATCGTTTATTTTGTTCACCAAACTGGTATAAAATATACTAACAAAAGCACTTTTTTGCTAGTATAACTTGAATTTGCCCTTGAGTTGCTGGTACAGTTATACCCACAAACATTTTCTACTATAGAACTGGGCTGATTAAACTAGTTACACCAGAGTGTCACACAGTAATGGAGAAATCTCATAACATGTTTAGTCATACCAAAGTTATGGATAAGTTATTTAATGGCCTGATTTCCAAAAGAACGGAACACCCACAGATCCCTTTGCAGCTGTTTAGTTATCTTACAGATGGATTCATTTAAAGCCAAAGTACTGTCCTTTACTTCTAATAAACTGTTGACAAATATTCCCAATATTCCAGTGTTTTTCTCAGAGGTAGAAATTGCTATTATGTAAAAATAGGTGGGGCTTCAGATATTTTACAAACACTACCAATTCCAGTCCCATGATTATATGAATGTTTCATTCGTTCCTTCCAGAATGCACACTTTAGCTCATGTTTTCAAAAGTGACTAGTGATTTTAAGTGTCTAAGTTTTTAGATGCCCAAGTTGAGATACCTTAAAAGGGTCTGATTTTCAGAAAATGAGTCCCTACCCCCTAAAAAGCAATCCCTTTCTGGAGTGTCAAGTCAAGCACCCTAAAATCGAGGAACTCATAATCCTTGGTCACTTCTAAAAATTTAGGTCTATATTTCTCCTAAAATAAACATTCAGGTAGCAAATAACATCTCTGAGAGCAAATAGTCAAAAAGACAGTATGTATGTGTTTGTGCAACCACTGGTGTTTAAATCCTGCTTTGTGCCCGTCCAGAGAATAGATGACTTATTACAGCAGCCAGCTACTGAGCTGTCTCTCTTTAGCTCATGCAGCTCCTGGTTTTAGCTCTGGACGTTCCCAGTTCAGTCCCCTTTGTGTCACCTCCAGGAGGGTGGCCATCATGCTTGCATTTGTTTCTTCTGCAAGAATGTTAGCTGCTGGCAAACTACCTCTTCTGGACTGATATGATGAGAGAAGTTATATCCTCTTTTTTAAAAAAAAAGTATTTTTCTAATTTAAATCTTCCTTGACTGAGAACAAAGTTTTACTTGTAGCTTTCCACAAGATGCTTGTTTTTCAACAAAGCATGAGAATAGATTTTTGTTCCAAGGGGTTGGGCTCAATCGTTTGATTGCATGCACCCCTCTGTTCATTGTCCTTTAAAGCATGGAAGGGCAGCCTAGGTCAGATGTCAAAAGGTTTAGGTTTGGTATAGATAAAGACAAGTGAGATGTTTATTGAAATCTGACAATGAGGATGTGCATGGTGTTCAAGGATACTCTGCTGGAGTACAACTTGTGTAACTCTGAGAATGTGTTATTTAATTCAAGTTTAATGTGCTTGTAAATTCTAGATGGATGTCAGTTTTGTTCTGATCAGTACATTACAGGGACCCTTTCTAGCTTTAATCTCTCTAGCCGTGATAGTCTGTTAGGTATTACAGCTCTGATGTAATCCACCTTCTTGGTGATTTTGAGATACGGCTATGCGCAATAAAAGGCACAGTTGTGATCTCTAGTATGCGCCCATTCAGAGGAGTATGGGGGGAGTAAGACACCCTCTTTCTCTTCTGTGTGAGATAAGGATATCTCAGGGAACAGCAGCCTCTGCAAGGCGGTCTCCCCCCCCCCCCCCCATCACATGCAGATTGGCAGGGAATTGGATGGAGATTTCACTTTACTCTTTCCATGCCAGTTTAGCTGGGCCAGCCAGCATGTGGGGGAAACAATCTGGGTTGGGGATAGGGTTGGAGTGAGGGATGAAAGAGGCAGTATGTTGAGACTGAGTCAAAATATGGTCCCTGGTCTGCCCCTTAACTCATCAGGGCTTTTGGCAAAGACACAATCTAGTCCAAAATAAATGGACGTTCCTATGTTTCACTATTAAAGTGAAATATGTTATCTTAATTAGGTGAATTTCAGTATCCTAAAGGAAGAGCCCAAAACATTGCAGTAATATTACTTACTATTGCAAGCTGTAGTGCTTTGGAACTTTGCTGCAAAATATTATAGTATTTTCATAAGGATTTGGATGGATGCATTTAAAAATTAAAACAAAATTTAAATACAGTGCAATGCTCCCTCTCTGAACACAACAATGCTACATTTAAACAAATCTTGTAGGACATTAACTGGCAAATAGAATCAAACAAAGAAGAAATGTGCAAAAGTCATTCTAATTCCTTTACATTAAAACCCATTATCCAAATATATTTTATACTTCTAATAAAATATAATGGTGCTTTTAAACAAGCAAAGAAACTAAATGCTGTTAAATGTCCTCTACCTCTGTAATTCAGATACCAAATTATGGACTATATACATATTTAATCCAATAAATGTGAAAGGATTTTCCAGTAGGCTGGAAAAATTGAGTGATTGTTTATCAGATGAAAATTCAGAGAGAGAAATTAATATGGCATCAATCCCTACTCAAGTCATTAAATACAGCCTCCTCCTCCATATAAATATGCCCACAAAAAGGTGCAAATAGCAGTTGGAGAACAGAGGGGGAGAAGGGTGCTTTAAATTTTTTTAATTATTTTGATTGCAATGATTTTGCTGTATTGGAAGCAAATCAGACTGCCCCTGAAACCCAAATGATGACTCTAGGACCCTTAGGTGCCTAGAAACAGTATCTGCATTCCTTTTTCTTGGTGGTTAAATTGAAGTGGCTGTCATTCTGCCAACAGCCCCTTTGACGTTTATAATCTGGTCCTGATAAGGATTTTTCAAACAAACACACACACACACACACAATGTTAGAAAAGTCTTTTCTATCAAAGTGCTGGGTTCTCCATGAGCCAAGGTGAATTCAAAAGGAATAACAATACTGAGAGTTAGTTCCTGCTGGTCTTATAAACTGCAAGGTCCTGGGGCCAGATGGTTTTCAGAATGGTTTTTGATTACACTCAGTGCAAAGTTATTTAGGTTGAAAAAAAATAGCATAAAACATTTAATCCAACACTCCTACCATGTACTCGGAATTTTTCAGTACATAAATCTAAAAAGGATTAGTTTGTTCTTAAACCATTTTTATTTTTTTACAGGAAATAAAATCATTTTATTAGCCCAACATAGCAATTTAAAATTTTGAATTGTAGTAATAGTTTGGTCTTGTAGTGTCTTAATACTTTGAAAAGGTGTTCAGTGCAGTTCTGTTACCTATTACTGTACAGTTTTATGTTTGAAGTTCATACTTCTGGAGGAATTCTGCACACTATTTTAAAATTCTGTAAAATTCTGCATATTTTATATGTCAAAACACCACAGTATAATCATACCAGTTTCAATTATTTTGGTAATTTATTTCAATATACCTGTCAGCAAGTATGTCTGTAATATGACAGACAACAAAAAAGATTCAGGAAATGTTTTTTGACAAATAAATTTCTTAGTAGGCATATTAATACAGAACTTTGAGTTATAATTCATTTAAACCACAATATAGAAATGTATTTCCCACAGTGCAAAGGCTTGGGGGAATCAGGGCTAATATAGGAGCTGAGGAAGAGGGAAGTAATTGCTGGAAAGAAGCCTTGGAATGAGCCTGCAGGGTTGTTGGATGTGGGTGGAAGAAGTATGGAATAGTTTTTTGGGGGAGGAGGAAGGGAGGGAGTTAGGGAGTTGTGGAGCCTCTCCCATGCTGACCCTAGCCTATCATTCAGTCAGGCACATTTGCCCTGTCCCCCTGTGGCCCTGCCATAAGCCATATTCGGCCCCCACCACTGTCTGTCACTGCTACAGGCATTCTGAACCCCAATCTGCAAACCCCTGCAGCAGCCCAAAGTGCCCCATGCTGTCTGTCCCCACCATATGCTGTGCCTCCTCACCTGCCCCCATTGGCAGGGCACTTTGAGGAAAGCTGCCTCTTCTCCTCCCACTTCCCCCTCTGCAGCTGGCTGCTCCTGAGTAGGAGCGGCTGTGCTCTATTCTGGCACCACAGTAGCCTGGGTGGGTGAAAAGCCTAACTGCAGCACCTCTCTGGCAGAATGTATTTTCCACGGAAAAAAATTCTACAGGGGACCTGAATTCTGTGCGTGTGCAGTGGCGCAGAATTCCCCCAGGAATAATTTCATTATGAATGCCTGCAAGGAAAAAATCCACAAAACCGACTGTGCTCACTTGAGCATATTCGATTTTCACACCGACTATCTAGCACGTTGATTTGAATGAAATTTGCTCTTTTTAATAGAATTGTCACTAAACTTTTTACACAATATCCTGCTGGAGGCACATGTTCTGCAATCTATTAGTACCAGTTATCTGCCGTAGAAATTCTCCTAGTTATTTACAATTTTATTTAATTCTAAGCTTTCAAGTATAGTTAGTAATAGTCTAGCTAATAATTCTCTCTCCCAGTTTCATTATAGTTACAGTGCTGCTGCAGAAGTCTGCTAAGAACTAATGGAATAGATCCCTGGTTAAACTTTGACTACATTGAGAAATGTTTCAAAAATATTCCTAGTGTTGCTAACAGTGTTGGGAGCCTTAATATAGACGGCCTGTTGGCTCCCAACACCTTTTTTTTAGCATTCTGCTGATCCATCTGATGGCTGCTTACTGGCCTATGTGAAATAAGTTTATGAGTTTGGTCTATTTATCATACCACTAGAATCTATATGATAATTGGCACTAACTAGCTTCCTTATAGCCCCGGATTGGAGGTACCATACACACTCTACTACATTCTCCCTCCTAAAATTGGTATTCAGGATCCTAGACCCTGCTTCATTTCTAACAGTACTAGAGATATTCAAATTAATAGGTCCAGATTCTCATATTGTGTAAACTGGTTAGTATGGTGTTCCATTGATAGGTCTTGTTGCAAGATTGGGGTCTTTATACAATTTCCTTTCAACCCTCAGCAGACTTTTCCATAAGTGCATTACTAGAAAGAAGTTATTGTCTCATAGTTTTAGATTGTAAACTCTCTTGGGGCAGAAACCATCTGTGTTTTGTGACAATACTCTGTCCTTGCCTCCGAGGGTCCCGCGTTTCCTGGCGGATTTCGCTAGCCTCAGAGGCTCACTGTGACCCTCCACGTAACCCTTCTCTCTCTAGAGACAAGGGTCACAGTCTACTGAGCCATTTTCATCATAAGCCAGTGAGGGAGGTGAGGAGAAGTTATCCTTCCTTGCACAGTCTCTGTTGTCTCCCAGTCTCAGTGAGTAATCGGGGGGGAAAGGTTGGGGGGGGGGGGAGGGAACCTGGGCCCACCCTCTACTCCGGGCTCCAGCCCAGGGACCCTATTAGTATCAGCTATGGTAGCTGACCTTTTAGAAACATGACATGTACAATTCCCTGGGCTACTTCCCCCACACAGCAGCCCTCACTTCCTCAAGCTCCATTTCACCCTTACCTCAGGGCCTCCTTCCTTGTGCGTGATATGGTGTATACTACTCAGTCTCTCCAACAATGCAACTTCCTCCCACAGCTCCTGACATGCACACCCACCTGACTGGGAGGCTTTTAACTAGTTTCAGCCAGCCCCTGATTGGCTTCAGGTGTCCCAATCAACCTAGCATTCTCCCTACCTTCTGGAAAGTTCTTAATTGGCCCCAGGTGTCTTAATTGACCTGGAGCAGCTGCCATTTTGCTTATCCTGGTACCAGGGATTTGTTTAGCCTGGAGCTAATATATCTATCTCCCACTACTTTTCTATAGCCATCCGGCCTTGCCCCTTGTATAGCACCTAGTGCAATGGGGTGTTGGGCCATGACTGCGAGGCTCCACGATAATATAAATAATAGCTATAAAGCTAATACAGTAACTCCTCACTCAACGTCGTCCCGGTTAACGTTGTTCTGTTGCTGATCAATTAGGGAACATGCTCGTTTAAAGTTGTGCAATGCTCCCTTATAATGTTGTTTGGCAGCTGCCTGGTTGTCCACTGCTTGCAGAAAGAGCAGCCATTGGAGCTAGCTGGTGGGGGCTTGGAACCCGGGTGGACCGGCAGCCCCCCCCATCAGCTCCCCTAAGTTCCCTGTGCAGCAGCCGCTCAGCAGGCTATCAATTGCCGGGCAGTTCAGCTGTCCCTCCCCTCACTGCCCTGTGCTGCTCCTGCCCTCCGCCTTGGAGCTGCTCCCAGGAGCCTCCTGCTTGCTGTGCGGGTGGAGGGAGGAGGGGGAAGAAGAGGGGTGCTCAAGACAGAGGGAGCTTGCTGGCCGCAGCTGCTGTCTCAACTTGCTGATCTACTTAAAAAGGCAGTGTACTTAGAGTGGGGTCAGCATACTTAAAGGAGCAATGCGTGTCTCTCTCTTTCTCACACACACACACACGGTGTGTGTCTCTGCAGTCTGTCTCACACACACACACAGTGTGTGTCTCTGTCTCTCTCTGCCATGCTATCTCCCCTCCCTCCATTCATGCTGCCTTTTAGAGTGTGAGGCTACATTAACAGCAATGTGTTAACCCTTGAGGGCTCAGCCGAGTGCTAGTTGATCATTTAGCAGTAAGGCATTCCCTGGGAAATATCCCACCTTCTTCCACCCTCTGACTTCACCTCAACCAAGTTTCACAATCATCATTGCTGTGTACAGTATTAAATTGTTTGTTTAAAACTTATACTGTGTATATGTGTTGTTGTATGTGTGTGTGTGTATATATATAGTCTTTTGTTTGGCAGAAAATATTTCCCTGGAACTAACCTCACACACGCACTTACATCAATTCTTATGGGGAAATTAGATTTCACTTAAAGTAGAATTTTTCAGGACATAACTACATAAGTGAGGAGTTACTGTAGTGTTTTTGTCTTTAAAGGCTGATCTTAAAAGGGAGCAGTTAGAAGGCAGAACTTGCTCTGTATTTGGTATTTTTCTGTCCTATCAAGCATTGCTTGAGTCTTATAATCAGCAATTGTCCAACAAAAAGATGTTTCCAAACTCCTGACAAGGTTAAACTGTGTGTCTAAGTTAATGGATTTCTTTGCTAATGTATGTATAATAGGAAGAAAAACTCTAGTGGTAAGCAGGTCTCTTAAATTTTCACGTCTAAATGAAAGCTGTCATTTCTATTACTATATATGGAAATAGTGGGATGCTGCTCCTTTTCATTTTCAACCAGATAATCCCATGTTGAATTAGATCCAGCTAACTTAGTTTAGATCAAACTTCAGGCTGTGGTAACGGGGAAGAAAACAGTTTGTAGCACTGCTTAGCCGTTGTTAAGATCTGTGGTTTGTACAATGGTGTCTGGAAATGAGATAATGCTCAAAGTAGAAGTGAGTATCTTCTTATACAGTTTAAATTCTGATATCACTTACGTAGTGTGCAGATTTTGTATGAAAAATAATGTTCTGCATGTCTGTAGTGCCTTCTATCCAATGTTTATCTGAAAGCATTTCGCAAGCAATAATGAATTTACTCCAACACCCTATAGAGTAAATATTTGTATTCCCATTTTGAAGAGGGGTAACCAGAGTCAAAGGTTGAAACCAGCATTTGCAAACTTGGATACTTAAAGTTAGACCCTAAAAACCATTTTTAAGTTTCTGAATAAAAGTGGCTTGATTGTCAGAGTTGTTTCACAGCTTCCAATGAGTGGCTTATGAACAAATAACAATCTAATGTGTGCACACAATTGGCACTCCATTTCTATCACCAGCCCTATGAAGTCATGGCCCCATTGAAGCCAAAAGCAAAGCTCCCACTCACTTCAACAGGGTCAGGATTTCTCCCCTGTTTTTCGGAAGTTAGCTTCTGATCCTGGTTCACTAAAGTCAATGCATGCCCTTATTGGTTAACATCAGTCCAAGAAATATCAGATATAATTTTGCTGTATATGAGCTTTGAACTATAGAGACTGCATAAACAGGAAAATATTAAAAAAAAAAATTCTGATCTCCATGACATGGACAACATCATTTTATATGGTTGTACATCATCAAGCAAATCCTACAGCAATATAAATAATAATTTGTTGTTGCTAGATAAATACCGAAGAAATTAGAAATTAAACCTATTTTTTCTTCCCTAGAATTAAGTCCCTGCAAATACATGTAAATGGGAAACAAATTCCAGAGGAAATCTGGTGTGCACACTGTGCTAAAAATAAAAAATTCTTGTCTATAATAAGAAAGAGTGAGCAAGAAAGCAATTTTTCAAGCCAGCTTTTCTGACCTCCATCGACAAGGATCAGCCTGAAGGAAACACAATGTGATGTTCTCTAACTTGAGGGAACACCCAGCACCCCCATGTTCATCCTTATAAAATTATTGTGTAGTATTCAATACAAAGTTTGTCATGCCGGGTGTCTTCGGAAGGTTCATGATGCACTGAACATTGTTATAGTAATGTTATAGTGATTGTTGTTATAGTAATGTTATAGGTTGTAATTTCATGTATATAGTTATGAGGCTAAAAATGTGTCCTCATGGTTTAAAACAAGCCCAAACAAAAACTCTCCAAGAGCAGAGAGGCAGTTCACACCTCATCAGGGCAGGTATGGGACAAACCCATCCCAGCCTCACAGGAACAAAGGACACTGACCTAGGCAGCAACAAAGGATCTGTTGGACTCTCGAGTGAGTCACCCCCCTTCCTTTGGTCAGTTTGGGACTATGATGAAGTAATGCTCCACCTGACTCTGAAGGGTGGGATGCAAAGCCAAGAGGGAAGAAAGAACATGATAAAAGGGAGACATGTTTGCCATGCTCTTCCTCTCTCTTCCACCTCCATCTACAGACATCACCACCAAGCAACTGAAGTGCTGATCAAAGGGGAGAGCCTGGCTGAAGGGCAACCAGCCAGCTTGTGGTGAGAATCATCTAAGTTTGTAAGGGCACTGAAAGTGTTAAGATCAGCTTAGAATGCATTTTGCTTTTATTTCATTTGACTAAATCTGACTTGTTATGCTTTGACTTATAATCACTTAAAATCTATCTTTGTAGTTAATAAATCTGTTTGTTTATTCTACCTGAAGCGTTTGGTTTGAAGCGTGTCAGAGATTCCCCTTGGGATAACAAGCCTGGTACACATCAATTTCTTTGTTAAATTGATTAACTCATATAAGCTTGCAATGTCCAGCAGGCATAACTGGACACTGCAAGACATAACTGGACACTGCAAGACAGAGGATCCTAGGATTGTGTCTGGGACTGGAGATACTGGCTTGTGTCATTGCACATTCCAAGCAGATTACATGCCAGAGGCTGTGCATGAATAGCCCAGGAGTGGGAGTTCTCACAGCAGAGCAGGGTAAGGCTGGCTCCCAGAGTCAATGATTGGAGTGACCTAGCAGATCACCGGTCCACATAACACCAGAGGGGAACCTCACACACAGTCACTGCATTTTAAAACTAGCATTTGAAAACTCCGCATCCTGTTTATTGGTGATACTTCTGCAGTTTCAGTTTTCAGGACATTACAGCTAAATGGACCATGCTTTTGAAAACAAGGAAGCTGTGCAAAATCCATATTTACCAAGCATCAGAATCTTGCAATCATTTTTTTTTTACTTTATCAAATCATTTTGGATGCTCAATATCTGCTTTTCAATATACAGTATCTTATTAAAATTCTTTATCTTCATTAACAGAAACAGTTACTGTACTGTTTCTTCAGAAAAGAGCCTGAAGTGGATGCACAATATGTATAACAACAGTACTGAAGATCTACACATGACTGCAACATGTAACGGAAGGACAACTTCATCCACATCGAACGTGGAACGAAAATTTACATTGGTTGTTTTGGTATTACTGGCAGTTCTTATGGTTTTGTTAGCTCTTATTACAGTGCTTGGAAATGCCTTGGTCATCCTGGCGTTTTTGGTGAACAAAAATCTTCGGCATCGGAGTAATTATTTCTTTCTTAATCTTGCTATTTCAGACTTTTTAGTGGGTAAGTTATGATAACGAAGCAAATGTAATACTCATTTTATAGAGTCAAAGAAAGATTTATTTCATTATGTTGTTTCTCTTAACAAGCAAATTTCCTGAACATATACGTAAGATCAGATAATGGGGTGGAAGCTGCAAGGAGTACTTTAGCAGGCTGTTAGTTCTCAGAAATGTACTAGAAAGAGAAACCCGATCTTTTAGCAATGTGAAAGATGTTTTCTTCAGATAAGAAAGCAACTATTCTATGTAGAATGGATGTGAAACCATTGCTGCTTAGGGGTTATTGTTTGTAACTGGTTTTAATTAACCTCCACTCACCTTTAAAACTTGGAATTTTGCTTTTCATCATAGATTGTCAGATGGAGCATAGTATATGTTAACCAGTAGATCTTGTATATATTGCAAATTCCTCTCAGGTTTTCTGTATTCGGTTGAAATTAACTAGTAGCCAAAAGTTTAAGAATTACTAGTTATTTTTTCCAGGAGTACATACGCTACATCGTTCCATTTACTAAGTCAGCCAACTGACTAGCACTAGGCAGTTTTTGCAAATATTCTACTGGTCATCTCTGTATCTGGCTGTAGGCTTAAGGACATATGAAAAGAATAAATAATCAATTATTAATCATTTCAGCGGGTTGATGCTATACACACACACACACACACACCTTTTAAAAAACTATGCTTGAAATTAATAAATTTAATTAAAATAAATTAAAATTGATTGTTGGAATCCAAAATTATACCACTATAGCATTTAAACAAATATGTAGAAGAGTTATCACTGGTAGAAGAGAATTAAATCATTGTAAATGCAGAACAATAGTTTTTAATGAATTAATATTTCAAGAATGTTAAATATTTTTCGAAGACACAACTGAATTTTCTGTAATTAACATATTTACATCCTGCTTATTTTACGTAAGCAATAAGACAAGATCAGCAATAAAGTTCTGGGTGATTATCGTATGCTTCATGTGGTATTCAGAGGTATGAGGCTGAAGACCTAGGGCTACATCCACAAGAAGGATATAAGCTCCTTGCTGCAATGCCTGTCTTTAGGTGTCCTGCTGCCCCCTGGCTCCTCAGCCCTGAGTTAGGTGTCTAGGCTCCCTATACAATGCATGGGGTGAGATGTGTGCCGAGGAATGGGCTTCTCAGAACTAGCAGGCTGAGCAAGAAACCACTTAAGCTAACGAGGAGTGAAATGCTGAAGAGAGGTGTGTGATTTAAATTCCATCCCTCAAAGGGAATTAGGCACCTAAATCTGGATCAGAAGGAAGCACCTAACTCCACTTGAGAGTCACAGCTGTGAACCCCTCCTGGAGTTAGGCACCTAAACCAGGTCAGAGATTGAGAGAAGCCTATCTCAGAATGCTCTGTAGCCCAGTGGTTAGGGCACGGAGGTAGGAAACTGAGGTTCAAGTCCTTGCCCTGAACCAGGCAGAGTAAGGATCTGAGTTGCAGTCTCCCATATCCCATGAGTGCTCTAACCACTGGCCTATTGTGTATAATTGGGGGTGATAGTTCCTCCTCTGTTTTGGACAGGACCTGATGCAGTAGGTTTGCTTGTAGGCAGCCTCTCACAATGCCTACTGGATCAGGCCCCACAGGTGAGGTAGGCAGGGGAATGCAGTTTCAGGGTCCCAACGTGGCTTAGGTGTGAGCTGGGCATCAGTACTTAGGAAGCTTTGCACAGGCATACCAGTAGACATGTAGGTGCCATGGGGACTTTGTTCATGGAAACTTAGGCACCTCAGGAATTTAGGCACCTAAAGTGGCAGTTAGGCACCTTAAATCGCTTTGTGGATCTAGACCAGGGGTTGGCAAACTTTTTTGCTCGAGAGCCACATCTGGGTATGGAAATTGTATGGCGGGCCATGAATGCTCACGAAATTGGGGTTGGGGTGCAGGAGGGGGTGAGGGCTCTAGCTGGCGGTGCAGGCTCTGGGGTGGGGCCAGAAAGGAGGAGTTCAGGGTGAGGGAGGGGGCTCTGGGCTGGGGCAGGGGGTTAGGGTGCAGGGGAGAGGGGAATGGCTTCAGCTGGAGGTGCTGGCTCTGGGGTGGGGTTGGGGATGAGGGATTTGGGATGTAGGAGGGTGCTCCAGGCTGGGACCAAGGGGTTCGGAGGGCAGAAGGGGGATCAGGGCTGGAGCAGAGGGTTGGGGCACGAGTTGGGGTATGGGCTCTGGCTAAGGGTGCAGGCTCTGGGTTGGGGTCAGAAATGAGGAGTTCAGGGTGCGGGAGGGGGCTCTGGGCTGGGGTAGGGGCTGGGGTATGGGAGAGGGATCAGGGCTGGGGCAGGGGGTTGGGGCACAGGAGGGGGTGCAGGCTCCGGGCTTACCTCAAGCAGCTCCTGAAGCAGCAGCCTGTACCCGCTCTGGCTCCTATGTGGAGGTGCGGCCAGGCAGCTCTGTGCGTTGCCCCGTCCGCAGGCGCTGCCCCTGCAGCTCACATTAGTCGCAGTTCCCAGACAATGGGAGCTGCAGGTGTGGTGCCCCCTGGCTGCTCCTATACGTAGGACCTGGAGGGGGGACATGCTGCTGCTTCTGGGAGCCTCGGCACACATGCTCGGAGCAGCCTCAGACCCTGGTCCCCAGCTGGAGCTCGGGAGCAGGGCAAGCCCCAGACCCAGTTCCCTAGCAGGAGGTTGAGGGCCAGATTAAACCGGCTGGAGGGCCGGATGTGGCCCCTGGGCCATAGTTTGCCCACCCCTGATCTAGACTCTAGTGCTCTAGTGTACTGTACTGATAAGTAAAGGAGCCCTAGGAATGCACAGTATCATGTTGCTGTAATACATTTTAAAAGGAACTAGTCTTTGCTTCTCTCAGCAAAGGGTTTGAAAACATGCTCAGAACATAACACCATTAATGGGGATAATTTAAATGTTAGATTTATGACATACACAATATATACTCCTGTAATATGCACTATTTGGGAAGGGGTGCATTTTCAGTGCTGGGAATTAGCTGAAGAGCTCCCATTAATGAGATTCTGTTTCTGGTCCCACCCAGACTGAAGAGAAGGGAACACTTCTCAGCTTTGAACAGTAACCACACTGGCCATATAAGAAGCAGTGTTTGTGGACTCCACAGGAATGGTGGCTGAGATGGGAGGTTTCAGAGATCAGAATGGGAGCATGCTAAGTGCTCCAACAGGAATAAGTTGCTCATAAGTACTTCAGAGGGATTTAATGAGGCTTTATGCTGAGCCTCCTCCAGGAGTGAATTTCATCCCCCAAAGAATAATATAGGATCAGTTCATGCCTTACAATTTGACAGTGCTAATATTTGAACTACCTATTACAAACAGTATACAAATTACATGAACTATGTATGTCAAAATGTGTTGCCAACATTATCCATGCACCGAATAGAGACTGATGCTAACAGACAGTCATTATTAATGTAAATTAATCAAATGCTTCTGTATGCAAATTATAGAAGTTGACACTTACCTGCTGGATATTTATTAAGAGAGACTGTAAGGACCTTATTGTGAGTTGTGTGCAGCTCACCTTTTCCAACAGTATTACCATGTTTTTGTATAGTAGCATGTGCTATTTCAAGGTAACTTATTTAATTTACTATGTTATCCTTCAGGAATGTGACACACCAACAGGTATTGCAGCAAATTAATATGAGTTTTAGAGGAACCATATTAATAAAAGACTTTGCAAGCATTGTCTAGTGCAATCACCACAAGCACTGAAGTATCCTTAGGATAGGAGGCAGAGTCAAAATATTTCTTTTTGAATTAATTAGAAAATCCCCTGAGTTTTAAAAAAGTAGGAACCTAACTTTAGGTTCCTAAATCCATACAGCCACCTAAATAATTGGCCTAGTTTTCAAAAGTGCTGAGCACCCAGCAGCTCCTATTGAGGTCAATGTTATTTTAGATGAGTAGTGTATGTATGTGTAGGGTGATCTCAATGGGATTCACTTGGCCATTCAGCTCTTTTGAAACTCAGACCATTTATTATCATGCCTAAATATGATATAGCAGCTTAGCTGTCGCTCTCATTTTTGAAATGTTTGGTTTAGGAGTTTAGAGAGGGCACCATATTTTGAGGTGTCATAAATGTCCTGATGGGGGCACCTTGATTTTCAGCCAGTTCATAAGATAGCACTTTCTGTAGACCAGTGCTTTCCATTTTCCAGTGCAATGCAGAGCCATTAGTTCACTGAACCAGGAGAAGGAGAACCTCCTACTGAGCCATCTCTTCCACTTCAAGCAGTGCCCAATGCATGTTCCGAATATGTATCGCCTCTTTTTCATCAGAATATTTAAGTCATTCCACTTTAGCTTTTAAAACCTTGGGCATCAATCCTGCATACCTTGACTGATGGCCTTCTATCTAATTCTTGGACTGGCATAGGGGTGAAAACAAGAGTGTCCGTGTTGATACCCAGGGCATTGTGCTCCACATTGACCATCTTCCCATCTGTAGTTGCTGTTCCATAGCTCAGGCCTTCTGCACAGAACTGTTCTTCTCAATGGTTGACAGTTTTTTCAGAGACTTTTGTTTCTAGGTCTAAGCAGAGAGCTCCAAGTCCCCCCAGACTGCCTTAATGTTTCCCACTTTTCTTTCAAATTTCCTGTGGGCCTGAAATCTTCAGAGTCAGTAACATGTGTTAGAAACAGACAACTCACCTCTTGTGCATCCTGTTTGCTATCTAAGGATGAGAGATTGCAAGTGAGGCCACCATTTTCAAACTTACATGTATAAAGATAGGTTCTTAAATCCATATCGAGGCATCTAAATAAAAGTAACCTGATTTTTCAGAGGTCCTAAGCATCATCTAATCCCATTGAAGATGATGAGAAGTATAGGTGTTCATCATCTTTGAAAAGCCGATTTAAGTGCCTATATGTGGTTTTAGGAACCTAAATTTAGGTTCAGCATGGGTGTTGAGACTGCTTCATGTGTGTTCCAGACTAATACTTTATCAGCTCAGTGCCAAAAAGGGGATTATGATCAGTGGAAATGCTGGGCTGAGTATGTATAGGAAACTATAGAATCTTTTTAACTTTTGTTGTTGGCCATGGTTTGCTGTTTCCAGCCAATGGGAGCTGCGGGAAGCGGTGGTCCGCAGGGACGTGCTGGCCGCTGCTTCCTGCAGCTCCCATTGGCCGGGAACGGCAAACCATGGCCACTGGGAGCTGGGGAGAGTGGGGGAGGGGGGCCGTGCCTGTGGATGGTCAACGTCAGCAAAATGTCTCACGGCCTGCAATCAGATTACCCTGATGGGCTGCATGCAGGCTGCAGGTTGCCCACCACTGGCTAGCTACTCTTTCCTTTAAGTTGTGATACAAGTCTGGAAAATACTAATAATAAGCACTATATTATACCTGCCAGAGAATTAACAGTGCATAAAAACATGGCTGAGATCAAGTGTAAGGAACCCATTAACTAATTTCATGAGAACACAAGAACTTCAATCTGTAAATTCCAATCTGACATTTTTGTAATTGGGTATCACAAAAATTGTTGTGGGTTCCTATTAGTACCATCTGCAGTCCTGACTATAACAACTTGATTGTTTATTTATGATTTTTCTCTATAGGTGTATTCTGTATCCCCCTGTATATCCCTTACATCCTGACAGGGAAGTGGATATTTGGAAGAATTCTCTGCAAACTCTGGCTAGTTGTAGACTATCTTATGTGCACAGCTTCAGCATTTAGCATCGTCCTTATCAGCTATGATCGGTTCCTGTCAGTTACTAAAGCTGTGAGTAGAACATTTATAGTTAGCTTTGCATGTCTCATGATGTTTAGATGTAATTGTGTGTTTATGATAATACTTAACACTTATATAACACTTTTCATCCATAGCTTGGAAGGCACTTTACAAAGGTGGATAAGCATTATCCAACAAAGAATTTAAGTGACTTGTCCAAAGTCACACACTGAGTCCATGGCAGAATTGGAAATAGATTTCCAGACTCCCAGGCCAGTAACTTTGGCTAATCTAAATTATAGGTGGCACATGTAATAATGCCTATATTATAAAGGTTGCCTGACATTATAAGATCTTATTTTCATGTAACTTATGACTTTGCCAAACTTTTACCATCCAGGCTGAAGTTTTCTGTGTTGGCTGTCTTTCTCAGGGTGAACTTTTTTTACTGTTGTTGAAAGTTTCAACTAACAGTTCAGCCATTTCTCAGAATAAGGTTAGGGATAATACTTTGTTATGACAATGATAAAAAATTCTTGAGTGTTTTGTTGAGAAGCTCTAGCTCCTCCATTCATTGGAGCAGAGACTTGAAATTTGGTATGAGGGTTGCCCCGCTTTCAGGAGCGTGTTTTTTGCTATTCCTGTGAATATTTGTCCAACTTAAAAGCCTCTGAAAATCTGTTTGCACAGGCTCAGTAGAGAGTTGTTAGTTAGGCAACTAAATTCTCTGACAATTCCGTCTACGCTGAACATCTTGCAGGAGTGGAGCAGGTCTTCTACAGCAGTTGCTGCATATGGATGCTGGGGGCTGCTCTGGCACTGGAGCTGAGAGCGGGGAGACTGTCTCTCCTATGCTGTCAGTGAGGAGGAGGAAGCTGCTTGCCTAGCAGGCAGATTTGTGGAAAATCAGGCCTGGAGCAGTGGCAAGTGGGGAGACCAGGACAAGGGCCAGGGAGAAGGTGGGGATGGGAGATCGGGCCAGAATGAGGAGCTTGGGGAATGAAGATCTGAAAGAAGGTGGTGATGGGGAGGCAGGGCCTGAGATGAGTGGAGGAATGGGGAGATTGAGACAAGGAGCTAAATGGAGGGTCAGGTGAGACTGGAATTTGGGAAATGGAGCCAAGCAGGAGGTTGGAGTGAGTGGAAGTGTTGGATGAGGATCTAAGGGAGGGCAGGAGGACTGGACCAAGGACAGAATGGAGGGGCCAAGGACAGAAGGGTCTGTAACCACCTTAGCACATCTACCACCTGGAATAAAACCCATATTTCCTGAGTCTCAACATTTCTCTGCGGACAGCAAATGTCCGTGAAACCCACTGGCAAAGTGGATCTCACCTCCCCTTAGTGTCTGGTCCATATGAAGGATGAGAGCCTAATACTGATATCACTTACTGTGTTAGCTCAAGGGGCTCTGTGCTTTGGATCTAAAGGTTCCAACCCTTTTGATGACCCATGTGGGTGTCAATATGATGCCACATGATGGAATTCTGTTTTTTTTTTCAGTTTGCTTTTATAAAAACCTATGAAATTGCACACAAAAACCCTATATTTAAGGAACATTAAAGTTGCAGAATCTAGCCCTCAAAGTTAGGAGAAATGCATGTGTGCATATGCATTATGATACAACCTTTAATTATATGATCACAGGCTATTTTTTTCTGCTGGATCTGTGCCTCATTCAATGCACAGTATGGCTGTTGCTCAGAAAAGGAAGCAGGGTTGGGTAGTGAAGGAGGCTGTCTGCAGGACCTCTGTCTCATTCGTTGCAGAAGTTGGAAGGTGTGTACTATTTTCAGATCTGGGACAGGCGGGTGTAGGCCTGCCCAAAACCAAAGGCCCACACCCTCTGCTAAGAGGGAGGATTGGAAGGTGTGTAGTGGATGGGGCAGGTGATGGCAGGAATAGAAAGGAAGGTCTCCTGGTTAAGGCAGTTGAATGCTGTCCTGGGAATGTGGATTCTATCCCTGCCTCTACCACAGAGCTTGTATGTGATACTAGGCAAGTCACTTACACCAGACTTTTCACAGGTGGTCACTTAACTGTGTATTCTTCGCTGTCTGTGTCCCAGACTGAAACACCTGGGGTCTGATTTGCAGAGTCCTGAGCACTCACAGCTATAGCTGAAGTCAATGGGAGCTGTGCTTTGAACAAATAAAGTATTATAAAATGGACAGTCCTCTGAAAAAAAAAATCAGTCCATAGGCCTTTTGGATTGAGCACCCAAAATTGGATACTTTTGCTATTGTCTCTGTGCCTCAGCTCCCCATCTGTAAAATAGGAATAGTCATAGCATCTCACTTCCCAGGTGAAGCGCTCAGATACTATAGTGATTAGCACCACAGACAAGCCCCTAAGGAAATTACTAATTCTGTCTTCAGAGCAGGGTTTGAATAGTGTGCAGTAAATATGGCCTGGGGCCAATCACTGAAAAGTGAGGAAAAAAACCCGAAGTATTGAAAGCTGCTCAGTCAGGAAGTATCATACACCCTGTGCACTGAATGAGCTGGGGTCCTGTGGAAAAAATAGTATGTGATCATGTAATTAAAGACTCTGTCATAATGCTTACACACAAGGGATCTGAATTAAGGTTGCATTGGCAACTTTTTTTGTTGCTGGATACTTAAAAAAAAAAAATCTGATAAGGCATAAAAACCTCAACCACTAAAGGAATCTGAGCGGCCATTTACATGATAAAGAAAGAACCATAACACAACATCTAAATGATTGAATTTCCTTCCTTTAAGAACTATAAGGGGATCTGGGGCGGGGATACATTTTATTCTGTGACAAAGAAAAACAAATATTCACATTTAGATACTTGGAAGCAGTCATGGTTACTTTTCTATTACAGTGGGAGTAACCCCCCCCCCATTCTTAGTTGACCTCAGAGATTCAATGTTTTCATGAGTCAGAAGCTGACTCCTTGTTATTTCCTTATTGTAGTAGTGATGCCATCAAACCATTTTCTATTACTCATTCATTCCAATGGAAGGTATATCCATCTCAAATGTTTTCCCCCCAAATCTCAAGCATACAGTAGGCTATAGTGCTTGAGCCCAAGATTAATAAAGTTTTTCAGGGCTTTATATAAACACAAATGTTCTGGACATCTGGAGACCCAAAGTACAAATATTATTCTTAATTTCCCAGAAGTTTTTACAAAGTACTTACACTAGATATTAAAAGAACTCACTGTATGACTGACATGGGGGTCTTTTAATTTTACTTCTAGGTGACATATAGGATTCAACAGGGAACGATGTCAAAGACTATTGGTAAGATGGTGGCAGTCTGGGTCTTTGCATTCTTACTCTATGGCCCCGCAATCCTCATTTGGGAACCTGTGGTCGGCTGCAGCAACGTACCTGATGGAGAATGCTATGCTGAATTCTACTACAACTGGTACTTTCTCCTATGTGCTTCAACCTTTGAGTTCTTCACACCTTGTATCTCTGTGGGCTATTTCAACATGCACATCTATTGGGATATACAAAAACGCAAGAGAAAAAGGCTCCAGAGCACAGTCAGTATCAGCAAACAGGTGTCTGTACCTCCAACAGGAAACAATGTCTTGATGGCTGACCATTGCTCTTTGAAGGAAGAAGTTCATTCTACTGTTTTAGAAACAGAGGACAGTCTTTCTACTACTTCCAGGTCACAGACGCAGTCACTGGAGACTGACTGTTCACCTCAGTCCAGAGGCTATTCCATAACCCCTGACAGTGATCAGTCAGTAACCCTCAGGGTGAAGACCAGGTCAAAATTGAACAGGGATAAAAATATTGCAAAGTCACTAGCCATAATTGTCTGTGTCTTTGCCATTTGCTGGGCACCATATTCACTACTTATGATAATTCGCGCAGCCTGCTATGAAAAGTGTGTCAACGAATTCTTGTATGAAATAACATTTTGGCTTTTGTGGTTCAATTCCTCTGTGAATCCCTTCCTCTACGCTCTCTGCCATGTTAGGTTTCGGAAGGCTTTCATGAAAATATTGTGCCCAAAAAGGTTTTTGGTATTGCCACCAGCCCTGTCAGTCTCTTCTTAGAGAGCCAAACTAAAAGACTTACAACAGAAGCTCCACCATCTCATTTCAGTTAAGCTTGTTATGATCTCATCTTCAATAATATAGTAGATATGCTTGTTTCATAGATGGCATTAGTCAAGGATGCAATATGTGAACTTACCAATAGTTTGATAATTTTCAATGCATTAGTTTCCTTTTCTCTTGAAAGTACCATGTTAAATTCAACAACAACTTTTGCCTAATTGTGCACTATCCCTTTAATTTATGAATTTTGTTCTCAGGCACAGAACATGATCCCTTTCTTTTATTAATACTATTTATTTAAAATTGGGACAACACAAGGCATATATTTTCAATGGCCGCTACAAAAGTGTTCCTGGGAAAGAGACATCAGTCTGAATCACACATTTCGATGTAGTTGCCAAGTTTTTAAAGAATAGAGCAGATTCATGCATCCATAACTGTCATTTAAAGGAACAGAAGTTCAACAAATATATATTTGAAATGTTACAGAATCCTTTGGGAGGAGTAATATTTTCTTTGCAAGAATGTTATAGAAGCCAGGTAAGACCTTCAGGGCATTACATGCTCCCCGTATCAGGGGGTGTGTGTGAGAGAGAGAGACTAAGCCGGCTAACATAATCTAACAAGCCTTTTCCATTTCTAATTAAAATATACTCCACTTAGGTCAAGTGCGTTCTGTGTGCATGCAAAATCCCATTGAGTTCAATGTGTCAGTAGGCAGCATTTAAAATACTTAGGAGAATAAAGCAAAATGTCTCCAGTTTTCTCTCTTCCCCCCCTCCTCTGTTTGTATACTTGTGGTGGGCTGGATCACAGAAAACCCCTTGGGAACTGCCAGCTGATGTGCTGAGACTACTTCTAACCCGTTTTCCCTGCTAGCTTGGGACTCCAGTACCTTGCCTGTTTGAGCCAGACACACTTGCCGGCTGCAAACACAGACCCAGGTCTGAACAACGTCCCACAAACTGCAGGCTTACCTGAAAATAGCTTAAGAAATGATCGTGTCTCCAACACCCAGATGCCCAGTTCCCAATGGAGTCCAAGCCCCAAATAAATCCATTTTACCCTATTTAAAGCTTATATGGGATAAACTCATAAATTGTTCGCCCTCTATAACACTGATAGAGAGATATGCACAGCTGTTTGCCACCCCCGCCCCGCAGGTATTAATGCATACTCTGGGTTAATTAATAATTAAAAAGTGATTTTATTAAATACAAAAAGTAGGATTTAAGTGGTTCCAAGTAGTAACAGACAGAACAAAGTAAATTACCAAACAAAATAAAATAAAACATGCAAGTCTATGCCTAATACAGTAAAAGAAAGTGATTACAGATAAAATCTTACCCTCAGATGTTTCAATAAGCTTCTATCACAGACTAGATGTCTTCCTCGTCTGGGCATCCTTTCCCCTGGTACAGCCCTTGTTCCAGCTCAGGTGGTAGCTAGGGGATTTCTCATGATTGCAGCCCTTTGATCTGTTCCACCTCCTTATATATCTTTTGCACAAGGCGGGAATCCTCTCTCCCTCTCTGGGTTCCCACCCCTCCTTCTAAACGGAAAAGCACCAGGTTTAAGATAGATTTCAGTACCAGGTGACATGGTCACATGTCCTGTGAGACCCCAGCTTTCATTTCTTCCCAGCCTGACTCATAGGAAGGCCTGCCTGCAAACAGAGCGATCCACAGTCAGTTGTCCTCGTTGATGGGAGCCATCAAGATTTCAAACCACCATTAATGGCCCACACTTCGCATAATTACAATAGGCCCTCAGAGTTATATTTCATATTTATAGTTTCAGATACAAGAGTGATACATTTATACAAATAGGATGACCACACTCAGTAGACTATAAGCTTTGTAATGATACCTTACAAGAGACCTTTTGCATGAAGCATATTCCAGTTACATTATAGTCACACTCATTAGCATATTTTCATAAAATCATATAGAGTGCAACGTCACAATACTATGTTTAATTTATAAGCTCTTTGGGACAGGGACCTATTTTATGACAGGTGTGTAAAGCACCTACACAGTTTTCAGTACAAAATAACTAATAAGTTTTGATTGTACAAGGAATGAAGGATACAATCCATCATTGGGATGTGCCGAATTAGCAACACTCCCAGCCCTGGTCTACACTAGGAGTTGAGGTCGAATTTAGCAGCGTTAAATCGATTTAACCCTGCACCCGTCCACACGACGAAGCCCTTTTTTTCGACTTAAAGGGCTCTTAAAATCGATTTCTTTACTCCACCCCGACAAGGGGATTAGCAATGAAATCGGCCTTGCCTGGTCGAATTTCAGGTAGTGTGGACGCAATTCAATGGTATTGGCCTCTGGGAGCTATCCCAGAGTGCTCCATTTTGACCACTCTGGACAGCACTCTCAACTCAGATGCACTGGCCAGGTAGACAGGAAAAGGCCCGTGAACTTTTGAATCTCATTTCCTGTTTGGCCAGTGTGGCAAGCTGCAGGTGAGTGCAGAGCTCGTCAGCAGAGGTGACCATGATGGAGTCCCAGAATCACAAAAGAGCTCCAGCATGGACCGAACAGCAGGTACGGGATCTGATCGCTGTATGGGGAGAGGAATCCGTGCTATCAGAACTCCGTTCCAGTTTTCGAAATGCCAAAACATTTGTCAAAATCTCCCAGGGTGTGAAGGACAGAGGCCATAACAGGGACCCGAAGCAGTCCCGCATGAAACTTAAGGAGCTGAGGCAAGCCTACCAGAAAACCAGAGAGGCAAACAGCCGCTCCGGGTCAGAGCCCCAAACATGCCGCTTCTATGATGAGCTGCATGCCATTTTAGGGGGTTCAGCCACCACTACCCCAACCGTGTGCTTTGACTCCTTCAATGGAGAGGGAGGCAACACGGAAGCAGGTTTTGGGGACAAGGAAGATGATGATGATGAGGTTGTAGATAGCTCACAGCAAGCAAGCGGAGAAACCGGTTTTCCCGACAGCCAGGAACTGTTTCTCAACCTGGACCTGGAGCCAATACTCTCCGAACCCACCCAAGGCTGCCTCCTGGACCCGCCAGGTGGAGAAGGGACCTCTGGTGAGTGTACCTTTTTAAATAGTATACATGGTTTAAAAGCAAGCATGTTTAATGATTAATTTGCCCTGCCATTCATGGCCAGTACAGCTACTGGAAAAGTCTGTTAACATGTCTGGGGATGGAGCGGAAATCCTCCAGGGACATCTCCATAAAGCTCTCCTGGATGTACTCCCAAAGCCTTTGCAAAAGGTTTCTGGGGAGGGCAGCCTTATTCCGTTCACCATGGTAGGACACTTTACCACGCCAGGCCAGTAGCATGTAGTCGGAAATCATTGCAGATCAAAGCATTGCAGCGTATGTTTGCTGACATTCAAACAACATCCGTTCTTTATCTCTCTGTGTTATCCTCAGGAGAGTGATATCATTCATGGTCACCTGGTTGAAATAGGGAGCTTTTCTTAAGGGGACATTCAGAGGTGCCGGTTCCACACTGGGGTGTTTGTCTGTGGCTGAACAGAAATGTTCCCCGCTGTTAGCCAGGGGGAGGAGGAAGGGAGAACGGGTTAGCCACGTAGTGGGGGGAGGCAAAATGCGACCTTGTAACGAAAGCACTTGTGATATGTATGTAATGTTAACAGCAAGGTTTACCGTGAAAGAGTACCCATTGTTCTATAAAATGTGTCTTTTTAAATACCACTGTCCCTTTTTTTTTCTCCACCAGCTGCATGTGTTTCAAGGATCATAGGATCTTCTCCTTCCCAGAGGCTAGCGAAGATTAGAAGGCAAAAAAAAACGCACTCGCGATGAAATGTTCTCTGAGCTCATGCTGTCCCCCCACACTGACAGAGCACAGACGAATGCGTGGAGGCAGACAATGTCAGAGTGCAGGAAAGCACAAAATGAGCGTGAGAAGAGGTGGCAGGCTGAAGAGAGTAAGTGGTGGGCTGAAGATGATAGGTGGCGGCAGTGTGATGAGAGGAGGCAGGATTCAATGCTGAGGCTGCTGGAGGATCAAACTAATATGCTCTAGCATATGGTTGAGCTTCAGGAAAGGCAGCTCAGGAAAAGGAAAAGACCGCCACTACAGCCCTCTTCCCACCAACCGCCCTCCTCCCCAAGTTCCATAGCCTCCTCACCCAGACGCCCAAGAACGCGGTGGGGGGTCCTCCGGCCACCCAGCCACTCCACCCCAGAGGATTGCCCAAGCAACAGAAGGCTGGCATTCAATAAGTTTTAAACTTTTAAAGTTCTGTGTGGCCTTGTCCTTCCCTCCTCCACCACCCCTCCTGGTGCTTCTCTCCTCTACCACCCCTCCTGGGTTACCTTGGTAGTTATCCCCCTATTTGTGTGATGAATTAATAAAGAATGCATGAATGTGAAGCAACAATGACTTTATTGCCTCTGCAAGCGGTGATCGAAGGGGGGAGGGGAGGGTGAAGGGAAGTAGAGTGAACCAAGGGGGGGTGGGGGCTTCCTCATTGTCTGCCGTTGCTCTGACGGAGGGAGGGGCAACTGATGACATGGCTTATAGGGTTGGCTTACAGGGAATTAAAATCAACAAAGGGGGTGGCTTTACATCAAGGAGAAACAAAAACAACTGCCACACAGAATGGCCCCCTCAAGGATTGAACTGAAAACCCTGGGTTTAGCAGGCCAATGCTCAACCCACTGAGCTATCTCTCCTCCTGGTATTTCAGGCAGGGCTGAATCTCTATTAAACTTTTCAAGGTGCCCCTGACAGACCTCACCGAAACTATTGTCGGCCATTGATTTCACGGAGGGAGGGGGGAGCAAATGAATACAAAAGAAATCTGATCTATTTCTTGTTTTGATCCACTCCATCTGTCTTTTACATCTTTGGCTGGCAGCAGACGGTGCAGTAGGACTGCTAACCATCCTCATCTCCTGGCTGCTCGGCAGAAGACGGTACAGTAGGACTACTAGCCATCCTCATCTCCTGGCTCTGGCCAGAAGACGGTGCAATACGACTTCTGGCAGGACTAAAGAGAATGACCTGGTCGAGTCACTCCTATTTCAGTCCCTGTGCCCATGTCTGCCCGGACGCTCCTGACCGACCTTACCGAGGCGGCCAAGAGCACCTCAGACATGATGACAATGGTTATCAGGCCTATTGCACCGTCTGCTGCCACAAGGCAATGAGCTGCTGCTGTGTAACAATGCAGTACCGCGTCTGCCAGCACCCAGGAGACGTATGGTGACGGTGAGCTGAGCGGGCTCCATGCTTGCCATGGTATGGCGTCTGCACAGGTAACTCAGGAAAAAAGGTGTGAAACGATTGTCTGCTGTTGCTTTCACAGAGGGAGGGAGGGCAGGCCTGATGACACATACCCAGAACCACCCGCGACAATGTTTTTGCCCCATTAGGCATTGGGATCTCAACCCAGAATTCCAATGGGTGGCAGAGACTGCGGGAACTGTGGGATAGCTACCCACAGTGCAATGCTCTGGAAGTCGACGATAGCCTCGGTACTGTGGAAGCACTCCGCCGAGTTAATGCATTTAATGCACTTAGAGCATTTTGTGTGGGGACACACACAATCAACTGTATAAAAACGATTTCTAAAAAACCAACTTGTATAAATTCGACCTAATTTCATAGTGTAGACATATCCTCAGAGAACCAATGTAGCCTAATGATATAGGATAGTAATGACTGCTGTTTAACTAGGATAATATGAGCCTAAATTCCTCATAATGGACCAGTTTCCAAAGTATTAATGGAGTAAATTCTGAGATTTAAGGTCAAACTCGCTACAGGCATAAGCAGACCTAGCTGTCTAGAATTCAGTGTACAGTAGCTGCATCCCATTACACCGGCATTAAGGCAGAAGTTGCCAAATAACTATTAAAAGCAGAAAATAAGAAATATTAAATGTAAATTATAGTGAATATCCATTTTATTCTTTCATTGTTATTTAGAAGAGTATTCTGTCATTTGACATCATTGCAAATTCCTTTGTTTAAGGGTCTCGTTTTGACTTGAATTTCCATTTAATCATGGTTATTGGCCATCCATTGATTTGTCCCAATCAAGAGAATTCTACCGTATTATGATCTAAAGCATCATACCTACACAATAATAAATACCAGGTTTAAAAAATATATTCACTAATAGTTGCAGAAAATATCTAAAGCAAGGCAGAAACTGAAACAAGTGCCCAATGTAACCTGCTGTCTTCTTTAAAGTGCCATCTTCATCAATTCTGTTCTTCACAGAGATTGGCTCTTATTAATTTTAAGACAATTTCTTAAATTCAGGAAGGGTGCAAAAGGATGCCTTGCTTGCACAAAGAATTCTTTTTGCTTTTGCCCCAAGCATGAGCAAGTGCTGTTCACTCAGTAAGCAATGCTTTTGGGAAGGTTACAGTGGGGGACTTAATGAGCTCAATCGGTTTAGCTTGGCAGAAAGAAAATCAAGAAGTGACTTGAACCTGTTATAAGTACCTTCACAGGGAGAAATACCAGGTATTAAAGGGCTCTTTGATTTAGTGGAGAAAGGCATAACAAGACGCAATGGCTAGAAGTTAAAGCTAGATAAATTCAAATTAGAAACAAAGCACACATTTTTTTTTAACTGTGAGGATGATTAGTTATTGGAACAAACTACCAAGGGAAGTGGTGGATTCTCCGTCTCTTGATGTCTTGAGATCAAGACTGGGTGCCTTTCTGGAGGACATGCTTTAGTCAAACAACTTACTGAGCTCAATATAGGGATAACTGGGTGAAATTCTATGGCCTGTGTTGTACAGGTCAGACAGATGATCTAATGGTCCTGTCTGACCTTAAAATCTGTGAATCTTTGAAATAATGATTTTCACATGCCTAGGTTTAGTAACGGTGGGATCATATGGTTGTTAACAGTCATCCTTCCTCACTCTCCCTACTGTTTGTCACCCCCCTCTTGTCTCCTTTGTCTAAAACTAGACTAATCTTTACAGGGCAGGGACCACATCTTTCAATTTGTTCTGTAAAGCGCTTATCATGTTGGATTGTGTAAAAATAAGGATAGATTAGTTTTCTGAGGACTGAAATGCTGTAAACTATGTACTACAAGGAGAGAACAGGAGAGACTGAGGTGGCACCAGTGCTTGATGGCCCTGCAACTGCAGAGAATTAATTATGTGAGTTATGCCCACATGATCCCAGCAGGCAAACCACACCCCATATTGCGGAGGGATGTGGAAAAACCCTGAAGCCCCTGCCAATCCACCGGGGGAGGGAATTCCTTTCTGATTTTAAATCTGGTTATCTGTATGGAAATCTGAGCATGTGGGCGGGACACATCAGCCAGGTATCTAGAAAGAAGACTCTTTGTCCCACCTCAGAGCACCGGTCCACCCAATCTGGCGTGCCAGCTCCAGTCGCAGACAATCTCGGAAGTTGCAGAGGAAGGTAAACCTTCACCCTAAAACACATCTAGTCAATTGTCATTATCTTAATTCAAAGCAGCAAGTGTCGTGAGCATGCTGAAGACAATATAGGCAATCCTGTTCTCCCCATGGCTCATGAAGAAAGGGGGCAAACAGGAGGACTCAGATTTTCTGGGTGTTATTCCCAGTTTTCATACTGACTTGCTGTGTGATCTTTAACAAATCATTCTCTCTGTGCTTTAATACAGCTATAAAATGGTGATAATACCTCTCTGCCTCACAGGGGAGGTATGTTTTGACTTAGTGAGCCACATTCTTTGCTGGTGTAAATTGTCCTCGCACTATTTATTTCAAATACAGCTATTGCCAATTTACACTCACTAAGGATCAGGTGTAATATCTGTAAAATTCTAAGAGAGCCGTGGATGAAAAGCACTATACATGTGCAAAAATATTGTTTATTAAACAAAAATCTGCCCTTTTCTTCAAAAAGAGCAGAAAGCTGGCATTTTAAGCAAAGAAACACAATAAATGTGTCCAAACTGAGAAAGCACTCAGTTACTCTCAGAGGTCTTTCTGATTTTCTGGAACTATACCTTCAAAAGTTCTGATCTAACTGAATTGTTAGTAATGTTTGAATAAAGCTTGTCCAGTTCTTTTATTGTAAAATGGTGCATGTGATTATTGACTGGGTTGAGAGTGACTGGGTATGCACTTTGCAATGCTGGAGCAGCACAGTATCATGGGGGAAGGTGGAGTTCACTAGTTTAGCAACCAGATAAAGGAATAACGTGAATTTACAGATGTTCAATTGTCCAGTGCACTGTTCAGCATTCACAATGCTGACTGCAGTATGCCCTACCAGTCATGTGTAATTACATGGATTAGATCACAGTTTTTCTACCCACATGTGATGGGGTGCTCCACTCACTGCTAGGATGGCATCTCCTCCTAATTGTTCTGGGGAATAGCTCACAAGGTCAACAACCTTTCCGCAGTTGCACGCCATCCACTGCCCCTCTCTCTGGGTCTGCAGCCCCTCTGACTGCATGAGCTGGTGCTGCTTCACCTTCATGACTTAGCCCTCTGGCCAGGTAACTATATGTGTTTCCCCTCTCAGGGTTGGAAAGTCTTTCCTCACCAGCAGTACTACGCAGTCTTCCCATTCACTGCCCCACCAGTACCACTTCCCCACTGGCTGGTTAGGGAACTTAGGCCCGCTCTCTACTTCAGGTTCCAGCTCAGGGACCCTCTAGTCAGCAGTCAAGGTTTGTGCCACCCCGGACGGTGCTGCATTTCCCTGATCTCTTTCCTAACCTTCTGGCTCTCCCTTTCTTCTCGGGAGGCTTGTCTATGGCAGGCAGCAATCAATCCAGTGGGGGTCAATTTATTGCATAAATCGACCGCTGAGCGCTCTCCCGTCGACTCCGGTACTTCACCAGAACGAGAAGCGCAAGCAGAGTCAACGGGAGAGCGTCCACTGTCGACTTACCGCAGTGAAGACACCGCAGTAAGTAGATCTAAGTATGTCAACTTCAGCTATGCTTTCATGTAGCTGAAGTTGTGTATCTTAGATCGACCCCGCGCGGTAGTGTAGACAAGCCCTGGGTCTGCCAGCTTCACTACTCCCTCTTCCCAGGCATCAACTGCAGGCAACCTGTCACTGCAGCCACCAAACATGCCTCCCTTCTGCCAGGGCATGACTGTAGACTCTCCCTGCAGCCCCATCTGCTTCCATTTCCCTGTCTTTGTAGTCCCAGCCCAGCTCCTTTCTCCTCAGCTGGGCTTCCTCATTCAATCAGGGGATTGCTTAGTCACCTGACTCCCCTCAGCTGTGGCCTGTTAGGTTAATTAATTCCCTTCTCAGTCTGCCTTAACCCTTTCAGGGCCATTGTGAGATGAACATCCCATCACACGGCACAACACTGCACTGCTATCCATCATCCACCTTTGTTGGGCTGTTGGCCCCTTACTGAAACTTAGTGGGGTTTTTTGGTTCGACATCTCCCAGTATAGAAAGACAGAGGAAGGGCTGGTGAGAAATCAGAACCCTGAGACTGACCGTCCCGAGGGGCAATGGAGAGACGCCAATGCTCCAGGCCAGCCTGATTGACAGGGCAGGCAGGCCAATGAGGGAGTAAGGAGGCCTCGGGTCCCGTCCTCCATGTGAGCTGGAACTGCCTGTGCCAGAGCAGGCAGGACGAGCTAAGGCGAGAGCATCAGCCTGAGCTGAGCTGGGGAGCAGAGAGCTATGCCAGCCAGAGCCAGAGGAGCAGCCCAGGGAGCTGTGCTGGAGACAGAGTGGAGCTGGGGCTGGAGCTGAGGCTGGAGCAGTCTGGAGCCAAGTGCGGTGAGCAGCTGGAAAGAGTGAGGGGGGGCCCTGGGCAGAGTACTGTGCAGGGAGATGCCACCAGCCAAGAGGTCTTGCAGGCCAGACTGGGAAGGGGATTGTGAGCCCGACGGGGTAGGGAGGCGATGCTGGGAAGAAGGGTCCTACCACCTAAAGCCTGAAGGTGTGTGGACACCCCCTGAGCAAGTATCCAACCCACAGCTTCCCTGCAGCACAGCCAGGGCCTGGGCAGGAGGCCTGGGACATGTGAGGAACAGACTGTGAACTTTATATTCCAGAGATGGCTGTTTGTGGTTCCCCCGTGCCCACAGAGAGGGGTTACGTGTTTTCCTTTAAGCTTTCCCATTTTTCCTTACTTTTTAAAATTAGTTGCTGTTTAATTACCCCCCCTTCGCAGTCTGCCTTAACCCTTCCCAGACCAGTGTGGGGTGAATACCCCATCACACCGCACAACACTGCACTGCTGTCCATCCTCCTCCTTAGTATGGAGATAAAGTCTATGTTTAATACACTTTAGATGGTTGATATTCTACTGGCCTCTTTCCCTTGAGCCTTGGGAAAACAAATTTAGGCTAAATTTTTTTGTCCTTTCTTCTTGGACAAGGATCTGGCCAGCTTGAGTCATGTATTTGTCACATTAGTCTATTGTTATTCACTCTCTCTGGGACTGACGGAGGAAGCAACACAAACACCTGCTGAAGATGATTCTACTACTTCTCACAAATAGATCTAGAATAAAATTAGAGATAGTTCTTGCAAGGCTGCTTCCACTGACTGCCTGAACTATGGTACGTATTAGTAGACTCACGCTCACAAAATCTGGTTCAAAGTTGGATTTTAGGCTATGTTTAATACTGTGCCCCAGTGCAGGCTATGGGGTGTGTAAATTGCAGCATGCACCAAAGTGCTGTGCTGTAATTCCCCCGTGTGGACGCTGGTCATGCAAACTGAAAGGTCCCTAGTTTGTGTTAACAAAGTCCTCTTCAAACAGGACTACATTAATGCGAACTAGGTTTGAACTTTTAGTTCAAACCAGCAGCATCATGGGGGAGTTCCAGCACAGCCATTCACATTTCCCTAGTCCAAATTGCAGGGCTGTGTAGACAAGTGAGGCTTTTGCAAGAGCCTTGAGTTTGAGTAGTGTTTTCTATCACTGTTTCAGTAGGCTACCCCCAGTAGATGTCACTAGCGCTACATGGTATTTTTAAACCTTGCAGATCCACTGGTCTTTCAACAGACAACACCTGCACAATGCCATATAATATGAGACTGATATAATTATGCCAAAAAAGCCACCAAATCCTTTACATTTTGTTTTATAATTGGTCTGGTGAAGAAAAAAGTTAATCGGAGGACACATTATCCTGGTAAAGAAAGGAAGCATTTAATCATACAGGTGATCATATCCTGATATGGAACTTCTTCATGTGTTCTCCAGTGTGGAAGCTGCCTCGCATTCTGCATTTGAACCCCAAGGCCACCTCTCAGCATTGGGTTTTGAGCCATATGTGGCTGAATACAGAAGTTTGGAATTTGAGCTTGGAAAAAATGTATTATTTTCCTCTTATGACAAGTGTACACCTCCCAGAGTAGATTTTGCAGGGCAGCTCCTTTGGCAGAGAAATCAATAGAGCTATACCAGCTTATACCAGATGAGGATCTGGACCTGTGTGTGTGTGATTTGCCATTGTGAAGGGATACCCACAGCTACGCATTGGGGGATTGATCCTGCAAGAAGCTGAGCAGCTCCTGAGAAGTACAGAACCATTCTGAATTCCACTAATTTCACTGAGAAGGCACTTGGCGTCAGGCCATTTGTTAGGAAAGCACTATAGTTAGACATTGGAGTTAGGTCTCCACTTGAAGCCATTTGTAATTTTCAGCATGTGGAGACATACCTGCTCTAGCTCTAATGGAGCTAGGGTGCTAAAAATAGAGTGCAGCCATGGGGGCACGAGCAGCAGGAGAGGCTAACTGCCACAAATAGGTGCATAATCAGTGTGGTTAGCCCCTCCTGCTGCTTGTGCCACTGTGGCTGCACTTTATTTTTAGTGCACTAGTGTGGGTATGTCTCCTCGAACTGGAAATTACACTCCCCTAGCTCCCAGTGTAGCCATATCCTAATATTGACAAAGAAGCCCTGCAGATACACTTACCCCCAAATGCTGATTTGGCTTCTGAAATTTGCCAGTAGATTCAAAGCTCCAACAAATGGAAACAAAATATGTCAGCTAAAATATCATAATCACACTACCGGGGCCAAATTCATCCCTAGAACAATGCCATTGAAATCATGGGATGAATGTTGTCTTTTATGTTTAATCAAATGCTGCGTTATATTTTACCCCTTATTTCTGGTGTATTCAGATCAACACATTTTTTCAATCTGTTTTACTGCTGTTTCAATCTGTTTTATTTATTTCAGATAAATTTATTGCATTGCTTTTATAGTTTCATTTCTACATGCACAGTTCTTCCTTTCCATTTTCTACAAATGACTAATTCAGACTGGTTGATCGTATTACACATTAGATAATCTTATTCTGATTATGCCACAAATGTCCAGTGTCAAATTCTGATTGGGCAGCTATATTTTTGGTCGTCACAGCAGACTCTAAAAGCACCATCCACATTTTAGTATGATAGCACCAGAGTTAAGCACCAGCTCAGCTCTTTACAAACAGACCTATTTACCTCCCTACCTACATGTTGTCCCAAAACCATAGTATCTGAGACCCAGGTCTTCTAAGTTACTTGGGTGCCTAAATCCCACTAATTTAGTATGGCTATACTTCCGTTGTCTACAGCCAGGAAGAGGTGAGCAAAAGTGCAATATCAATACTGTACCCTGGCCTGAAACCTGGCTAGGAGGGATCCAGGATATTGGCAGCTAACAGGGGTAATTGGAAACTGATTTTTCTTTACTAGCTTCTCAGTTGGCTTGCTTCGAAAAGGGAGATTAGAAACTGGACAGTGGCTTATGAGAACATTAGGCTCAAAAGATGGTTTCTTTGGTTTTCAATACATTGGATATGTAAATAAGATGTCCAGAGAAAAAAACAGGTAATAAAACCTCCCATTGCTTATTGTTGTACAGTAATGCTGTTTTACAAACGTAGAAGGCTATGCACTTCCTCACCAAGAATGGAGTGTCTTAATGCCTAGAGTGGTTTTTTAATTCTAGCCTGGTTCTGTTTATATCATACAATTAGAGGCAGGAAGGGTCCATCTAGGTCATCTCCATTCTCTTTGCTCCCCAGAGCCACTAGTGCAGGAGTTACTCTGCCCTATGGCAAGTGTTAAATCCAGTCTTGCCTGGAATACATCCAATGATGGTGCCTTGATGACTTCCCTTGGGGATTATGGTATTGCTCAGTTGACCTTCTGTTAGGATTCCTTTTATCTTGGATTGTCTTTATTCCTAGCTTCAGGCCATTAGCCTTTGTCTTGTCCCCTTTGACCATGATGAATAATTCTTCCTCTTCCATAACTGCTCCCGGTTTAGATTTATTTAAGTGAAAGGAAACCTTCTAAGATGCTCCAGATACCTAAGGAGCTGTGGTGAGCCTTCTGTCCAGACAAGCAGCCCACAAAGAGAAAGGCTGCATTTCAAACTGTCCCCTTGCCCATGGTCATTATCAGCGCTTTGCAGGCAGTCGGGCCACTTAGCATCCAATTTAGCTTTTCTAATAGTTGAAAACTGCTGAGTGGCCATGAAGTGATTTTGAAAGCAGTAATCAAGCCCAAAGGAGGAAGGGGAGAGATCTGAAGCAGGTCAAATGAAATAAAGTCCATGATGCAGTTTGGGTCCACGGTGAATTAAGGAACTTTGCATCCCAGGCCTTCAGGTATTCTAAAGCTCAATCATTGTTGTATGTAAAACTAGGGATTGAGAGCATGTTTTGCCTAATTTACAACTCTCTTGAGCCTCACGAGTTCAAAGCTGAGTGGTGGACTCATTTATTTTTTTCAGTATCACATCCATTCTAGGTTTATCAAAACAGGTGTTTCCTTATTGGCTAAAAACTCACATTTACTTCCTGGTTCACAGTGTAAACTAAGGCACTTCCTCCTCTTTAATGCTTTGGGAATAATGCCTGAACTGCTATCTCATGAGGTTTTTCAGGCCATAAACTGTCCACTGGCTGGCTGGGAGCAACTGTGTTCAAGTGGTCTTAAGGAACAGGGAAGACAAAAAAATAGAAAACCTTTGTGCAAACAGAGAGCCAGCTTCTTAGCTCAGTCCTACCACCTTTGCACCACTGCAGTGGCATAAAGCAGCCAGAAGCCTGTCAGACTGTCCCAGCTAAGGAGTCCCCTGGTAGTGGGGAACCCTCAGGTAGTTTAGGGTGGCAGAGCTCAGGTGGCTCTAGATCACCTCTCCCACTCCAGTAGAGAGGGCTTTCCCACAACAGAGGTAGGTGGAGTGCCTGTGGGGGTATGTCTACATTGAAACTGGAGTGTAATTCCAAGCTCAGTTAGACGTATTCACATTAGCTCTGATGGAGTTAGGGAGCCAAAAATAGACTGCAGCCACAGGTGCATGAGTGGCTAGTTGTCTGAGATCCTGTCCGAGACCATGGGTACTACTCAGGGTGACTATCCCTGCCTGCTGCTCATGCCACTGTGGCTATACTTCCATTTTTAACATACTAGCTCTATTAGAGCTAGCACAGCATGTCTTCTTGAGCTGGAATTTACACCTTCCAGCTCTAGCACACACATGCCACAGTGATTTCGTTGGTCCCGTGGGTAGCCATGCATCACCTAGAGCCATCTTGAAGTTGCTCTAAGTTATATTGGGGACCAGGAAGCTGCAAGGGTCACGTAAAGCCTTTTCTCCCTCTCACAGCTATGCTGAGTGTAAGTTTAAGGAATCTTAAAGTGCTGTGGGATTCATTTAGTATAAATATATCTACAGCTTCCTTTTATTAGTCCTTTTTACTGTGTAAATAATTTTTAAGCAATGGAAGTGTGTGGTAACCCAGTATACATGGAATGTACATAACTTTGGAACTAAAATGACTGACATCCCTCAAGTTTGCCCATTCACATGGAAGTTGGCTGCTTCCATGAAGTCATGTCAAAGCCATCCACTCTCATGGCAGTATTGCTTATATCAGCATCTCTTTAATAAAATTCAGTTTTGACTTTTATTTACATATCTTGTTTCACTAAATATTTTGGGAATTTCCTTAATTCATTCTGAAATCTTAGGTGAGTATAAGAGTTTAAGGTGCTTTAAGGATTTAAAGCAATAGAAGATCATGAACGGTCATAAGCCCTTAATGCAATTTAGTAGTAGTCTTGATGGCCACTAATAAGATATCTTAAAGATTTATGGCACACGTAAGCTATTTAGGTTGCCTCAAATCTAAACTGGTTCACAGCATCTTTAGTGTTCTAAATTGATTTATCCTCAAAATGAACTAAGAAATGAGAAAGGGTGTAGTCCATGTGTGCCAAAATTTGATTTTTGTTTAACAATATATATATGTAGGGATGTTTTAATCAATGTTTATCAAACTAGGACCCTGATCCCAGAACCTCATCCCTGGAAGCAACCCCTACCTGTGTTTTTCTGGAGCCTTCCCTCCCAACTTCAGTGGGATTCTGCATAGGAGCAATAATCTGGCCACAGGGATTGGACTGCAGGATCAGGGTTCTGGCTTGTATTTTCTTCCTCAGCGAGGAAGCCAACATGGAAGCCAAACTTTAGCAATGCTCGAGATTGGTGACCACAAAAATTTCAGTCAGATCATATGGAAAGAGAGCAGTTTCCCCTGCATATGCATAACTTAAATACAACTGAAGTAATTTTGAGCCACTAGTGCTCAAAAAATAAATCATCTTTGGGCTGGGACTAAGACGGGACAATATAAAGGAATTTGTCTGAGAAAGTTAAGAGCAACTGAAGTGGCCACTCAGAGTGGACGCCAGAATTCAACATAGCTCATTACTGTGACTGATGTAAGAATACCATGTAAAGGGAATTTAGAGGGGGAAAAACATAGTCCAAAAGGAGACCCAAATTGGAGATGTTCTGTATGCTCATGAGCAATGGGACACTGATCGCTGTGCAGTTATAAGCATGAAAACTTGCCCCAGATGATACTGTACGTTATGTGTATAATGGCTGGGACAGATAGGCCCAATTCTGCAAGCATGCATTTGCTTAACTTTATATGTATGAACAGGCTCATTGAATTCAATGGATCCTCTCATGTGGATATGCTTAAGCACGTGAGTCAGTGTTTACAGGAATAGGATCCAAAGTTGATGTAAAAATTTTTTCTCACATACATGTAAAATATCTTTCATCTGTACAGACACTAATTCTAAGTTTTCACATTTGCAGTTGAATACACATAAATCCTTAATTTCATGGTTAGGTGGTAACCTTTCAAATACCAGCTGTATAATTTCTAGGCAAGGGTCTTCCAACTACTTCTAAAGTTGATTCAGATGTGGGTCAACTAGAGCTTTTAATTTTTAAGGTATCAAAGTATCAAAAGCCTAAAGTGCATATTTATATGTGTGTGAATGTGTATTCTGTGTTATATCCTCTCTTCCACTCCTCTGTCTACTATAGTTCAGTTATAACTGAGCCAATGAACAGTAGTAACTAAAGGGTACAGAGATATTTCCACAATGCACTACTACTGTCCTAACTATGTTTGGCATTTTACTCATCAATGACAGTGAGATGATTTAGGAAGGGGTGGGAACCCCATCACGTGTGACTTCTGCAACTCAACTGGAAAAAATCCTCAAAAATATATGAGTGGGACCAGATACTCTCATTGTCCTTTTCCATCTTTACATTCTTTCAGTGATTATAAGGTTTATTCTGCTAAAAAGTAAAGCAAAATGCTAATTAAAGAAAAGGTTCTTGTGAGATCACTTTTTGTTTAAGTTCATTAAATCAACATCTTGTTTTTCCTCTTGCGTGATTGTCAGTTCTGACATAATGGTAGTTACCTGGTAACTGGACATTAAAAGGGGGATTTATTTGTATTACAAAACAAAATCCACACAAAAATAATATCACTACCTCTGGGTTTCCCTGTGTGTCCTCTTCTCTCCATTTCCATCCAACAGATTGTAAGCACGTCAGGGCTGAGATTTCCTTCATTCAGAGTCTCACACAGTGCCAAGAACATCTATGTATTCTGAGGAATTTTCAGTACCACGCACCCCTGTAGTATCTAAGCATTAACTATGTCAGTGTTTAATACACAATAACAACAATGGACTAGTCCTAATGATCCTATAATTACAAAGAAAAAAAAGCTTACACTTTCCTTCAGTTAAATCAATAAACACTCAATTATCCCTTTGCCTAAAATCCCATCGCTATGGATATGCTTTCCCTCCACACATAAAATAATCCCAGCATTTTACATTATTGCTCCAACATTCTTTTATTATTGAGCCTATATAGGTATAATAATTATACATGTTATATAATGTATAATAGTTCTTTGTACCTTCCAACCCAGGAATCCAAAGAACTTTACAAACATTAGTTAATATAGTCAAACAACACCCTATGATGTAGGTAAATATTGTTATCCTCGGTTGACAGCTGGGGAAACCGAGGCAAGGAGGGATTAAGGCTGACTCCTACTCCCATTGCTTTAGATGAGAACTGAATCAGACCCTATGTAACTTGTTCCAGTCACCATAGGAAGTCTGGCAAATCCATGGATGCCAGCCAAGCCTCCTGAGTTCCATTCCTGGGTCTTTGCCACCAGGCTATTTTCCCTTTCACAACATTGTTCATTTAGACACATTACTATTATTTTCATGATAATATTTGTTGATATCAAAATCTAGGACTTTTTTTGAATATGAATGATGTAATAATTGACACGACTCATGATGTAGTAGAATTACACTGGTTTGTGGGAACCCTTGATTGTTCTTGCTATTTCATAAAAGGAACAGTGATGCTAGTTTTGTGTTGTATCAGAGTTGTTGGTTTTTTTCATTTAAATTTACCTATTTGAATAGTTTGAGTGCAAAGTGAACGCAGGGCATGTGCTTTGTGTAAAACCATAGCAACCGTCTTCTGAGAGAAGCACTGGCTGGTGTAGGTGGTGTTAGAACTACCTGCAAAGTTCAGTTGATCCTTCTAAACTTCAAGGGGAAAATCCGTTGTCGGAGAAAAATAAAGAGGGTAAGTATATTCAGCATAAGAAAAGACCTTATCGGCTCCCTGTATGGTTTAGAAAGATTAGTGAAGCTGAACATATTGTATGATAGTCTAAGACAACATTGTCAGTTCTCAGAGCTGGCTCTGTTTATTACTTTGATTAGCCATCACTCAGTTTAGGGACATGGGGAGATCTTTGGAGAGAAATGATTTCCCTAAGGAGTGGCCAGGAAAGTACAACTTTCCTTAACAGAAAGAACCCACCAACCAGACTATTGTATAAGCAAATGTGCCAAATCAAGGTAGTCCAGAAACTGCACTTGGACACTACCTGGGGATAATTAAAGTTGCAGAATGGAGAAGCAGTTGAAATATACGCCAGAAAAGTTAGCATTGTATCTTGTTTATCCACATGGTAGGAAGAACTGACAATCACATTGGGCTAGGTTGTACCTATGTGAGGCAATGCAACGCTGCAGCGCCCAACGGTGAACAAACATAGATGCATAATCCCTCCCTGAGCTTACTGGTGCTCAGAGAGGGGTACACTGGACATGCCTCTTCCCCATCCCTCCACCCACATTAGGATTTATGCAGGGCGTGGCCCACGCGTTCCCCTGATCACAAGGTCTGTAATTGTCGCTAAACATTTCCATGGGCTGTGGAAGATGGGGGAGTCTCCTGGAGTCCTGTGCACAGGCCATTCACATTCTGGCCCATCCTGTAGATCAATTGTTCTCAACCTTTTTTAAAGGATGTAATACTTCTTAAGACAGAGACCCTGATCTGAGTCAACCCTCTTTTCAATTTGGTTCCTAATTTATCATTTGGAATTAAACTGCAAAAACATATATATGCTAGACACTGTTTTATGTTCCACTGGTGGAGAAGTCATCAAAAAGCTCCATCAGGCTTAAAATTTGGCCTATTAAGGGAGTGATTTGGTTGAAATAAAATGTGATGTTTAGCTTCAAGAAGAAATTGGAGAGGGCGAAATTAGATTTAGCTACATGGAACTTAACAATCAGTTGGGTAAATGCTAACATGGCTGCTTCATCAAATGTTAAAACTCTCTGTTGAAACAGTATTAGCACAGCACGATTGTGAAGAGCTGGGGTAAATAACGACTCAGAGCAAATAGTCCACAGCAGGAACAAGGGCTGTTTCACCTTATTGCGTTCACTAACTGCCCTCAGATATGTGCAGCATTAAGCCTAACATCATCATGATTACCTCTGATCTTTCTAACACTTCCTGTGGCAAGAGTGAATAGAAAAAACTGGTCTGAGACATGCTTTGTAATATATTATTAGGTTTGATTAGTACTGCAGTGGTGCTCAGCCATCCCAGTCAGGATCTGGGGCCATTGTGCTAGGCAATGTACTAACACATAGGAAGACACGGTCCCAGCCTGAAGGCACTGACAATCTAAGAAGATAAGGAACAAATGGAGGATGAGGTGAGGGGGAAAATCAAATATTACTATTATTTATAAAAAGAAAAGAAGTACTTGTGGCACCTTAGAGACTAACCAATTTATTTGAGCATAAGCTTTCGTGAGCTACAGCTGCTTATGCTCAAATAAATTGGTTAGTCTCTAAGGTGCCACAAGTACTCCTTTTCTTTTTGCGAATACAGACTAACAAGGCTGTTATTCTGAAAACTATTATTTATATGGCAGTTAGCCTAGGACTCCCAGTCATGGACCAGGACCCTGTGGTGCTAGGTGCTGTACAAACACAGAACAAAAAAGTTTGCAACACTGACATTTTAGATACTGACATGGCATACTTTGTGAAAATAATGAATAAAAGAAAACACCTCAGTTGTTCCTGACTCCCCTTCAACCTATCCCATCTTGTAGGCATCATGGAAGAGCTGTGTTTTGTGGCAAGATTAGAAAGAGGAAAGGGTAGTGGCTCAGATCTATCTTACATATCTATGTTAGGCTTTTATAATGCCACCCTTCACCATAGTACTTAAACATTTTCCATGTAAAATCAATCACAATAACAAGTCCCTAAGGGACTCAGGGAATCTCTGGCACTTCTCTGAATGTGGGGGTGCACTTGCATTTAACCCTATGCCATGCCCTGTTTCAATGGACTGATCACTCACTGAAGCAGCAAATAAATGACATACTTCTTCAGCCCAAGAGTCTGTCTGTGCACCCGTGCATTCTGGGTAGCGGGGAAAAGAACACTGGAGTAGTAGGCTGAATAAGATAATAACTAAGTGAGAACATTTTCTCCACCGAATGTGCCACCTAGCCTCCAAACTCTTAGTATGCAGCCAAGACCCAGTGAAAAGGGGAATCCAACCACACTCACTTTGATAACTACTGCAGTGAGAGGGGAACAAATCAGATTTTTCCCAGTTAATGCAAAATCAGAATGTTTCTCAAATCCCTTCACACTATCTGCAGCATACATGGTAATGGAGACGTTTGATTTTTGGGCATAAATTAGCACAATATCTCTACAGAGGGAGCCTAAATGATGATTGTTCACTAGCTGGAGCCTGCTGGCTTCTGGGAAAGTGGAAATGCAGTGTCAAATGGCTCAATTTTCCAGGTGAACAACAGGAGCCATGCCTATATGAAACAAAGCTGGCTAAAATCCGAGGTGTAGCAAAGATTTGTGCCCAAGGTTACAGAGTAGAGGCAGTAAGCAGGAGATAGAAGCTGATGGTGGAGTTCAAAGTTTGCACTTGTAGAGTAAACTGATGAGAGAAAAGGGTGGTATATAGGGAAGTAAGAATAAGAGGTGCTTGGGAGTTTGACAGGCTGTGGGAGATAGAAAGAGTTATGAGAAACAGCTATGGGAATTTAGGACTCCATCTAGAAGAGCAGTGGTCATGACAGAAGATCCTGAGCGGGCTGAAAAGAGATGAAGAAGGATGACTATGAGCAGATTTTTGAGCATGTAAGAAAAAAGACAGCATCTCTATATTTTGATCCTGGGCCATATATAGACTTGCTCATGCTAATATGAATCTGGATAACCTGTGTTTCAAAATCACAAGCAATCCTGTTCACATATCTATTCAGGGGACACCATCACAGGGCCTAACAACATCAGCCACACTATCAGAGGCTCGTTCACCTGCACATCCACCAATGTGATATATGCCATCATGTGCCAGCAATGCCCCTCTGCCATGTACATTGGTCAAACTGGACAGTCTCTACGTAAAAGAATAAATGGACACAAATCAGATGTCAAGAATTATAACATTCATAAACCAGTCGGAGAACACTTCAATCTCTCTGGTCACGCAATCACAGACATGAGGGTCGCTATCTTAAAGCAAAAAAACTTCAAATCCAGACTCCAGCGAGAAACTGCTGAATTGGAATTCATTTGCAAATTGGATACTATTAATTTGGGCTTGAATAGAGACTGGGAGTGGCTAAGTCATTATGCAAGGTAGCCTGTCTCCCCTTGTTTTTTTCCTGCAAAACCCCCCCCCAAGACGTTCTGGTTAAACTTGGATTATTGCTGTGCACATTGTAAGATGAGCTGTTGCCAGCAGGAGAATGAGTTTGTGTGTGTGGTTTTTGGAAAAGGGGTGTGTGTGTGGGGGGGGGTGAGAAAACCTGGATTAGTGCTGGAGGTGACCCACCTTGATTATCATGCGCATTATAAAGAGGGGTTTCAAAGGGGGATGGGCTGTTGCCAGCAGGAGAGTGAGTTTGTATGTGTGTGTGTGGGGGGGGGGAAGGGTGAGAAAACCTGGATTTGTGCTGGAAATGGCTCTACTTGAGGATCACTTTAGATAAGCTGTTGCCAGCGGGGGAGTGAGGTGGGAGGAAGTTTTGTTTCATGGTCTCTGTGTGTATATAATGTCTTCTGCAGTTTCCACGATATGCTATGCATCCGATGAAGTGAGCTGTAGCTCACGAACGCTCATGCTCAAATAAACTGGTTAGTCTCTAAGGTGCCACAAGTACTCCTTTCCTGTTAACACAATAATCTAAATTCCTTGTTGAGGGGGCCACCGCTGCTCTATGAGGAATTACAGCACTGTGAGCGTGATGAGTGGGGGGAATTATGGGATGTTGGACATAACGAGGGATTTGGCGATGAAGCTTCAGTAGCATTCCATCACGTTTCCCTCCCTCCCCACTTTGATCCCTGAGAATAATCAGCAGCATCAGTGCGGAGCCAAAACCAGGGACAGGGGCAGTAATGAGTAAAGGAACTACAGTTTACCCCACCAATATCACTAGCTCTCCCCCCTTTGCTGTTTCTTCATCTCCCTTATTTCCTCAGATCAGGTTTCCCCTCTTTTTTCTGCCTTGTCCCACCTCCCATCTTCTTTGTTCTCACCACCCACTTTTTTCTTTCAGCAAAAGAACTTGTTTCCTTTAAAGCTGACACACTCCACACGACTCTACTGCTAGCCTGTTGTGCTGTTCCTTCGTTACACAGCATCTGCACTGTCCCCGTAGGATTTATTGTCAGCAATTGACGGGAGATGCTGCTTCTGATGGTGCACATGAAAAGGCAGGCAAAGCTGGAGAGAGGTTGTTAGAAAACTGCCGTTCCTTTCTGCTGGTGGGAGGACATTTCTCCTCAGTGCCTATGTGACAATATGGCGCTGTCACTTTGGCATGTACTTCAACGCTGGTACCCCAGTGGTTTCCCCCTGCCCTGCAGTCTTTGGCTCTTCTTCTGTCCACAGCTGTCCTTCTGGGCCGATGATGCATTGGCATAACCTTGGCACACACCTGTCATGCTGACAGCTACAGAACTGCTGCAGGAACATTGCTAGATTAGAATCACACTGTTGTTGACACTGACTGAGGGACCAAATTGTAATTGTAGCTGTTATCAGTAGCTGCTTCTTCATGGCTTTTGTTCAGTCAAGCATGGGAAGGAAAGAAGTCAGTACCTACCGACATACTCAAACTTACTAGAAGTCTATTGCTATACAGCAAAACTGGTACTGTTGTGAGCCATATTCTGAATGACTCATGGAATAGCTGACATCCTCCTCCTCTTCTCCTTCCAGGCACAGGCCACTCACAAACACACTGAAGCAGCAGGATTTTGCTGATTAAGACACAGGATGTATATTTCTCCATAGATCAGCTAGGGGAGACAGCAACTGTAACTACAAAAGCATCAGCAGCAAAAAGCAATTTTAGTCCTCTCTTCATGACATCAATGGAATGTATAACATTGAATTTTTTCTACACATTCATCTTTAAAAGTTTCCACTTGAAATGTTTAAAAAAATGCCACGTGTGCAGAATCTCCTGAGTTATCAGTAGCCCGCTAAGAGCTTTCCACACTCAATGCAACCCTGATTGCTTATCCTTTGGTAGGGTTTCTGATATGTCCCATATCCCACTTACTGTTAGCAACTGAAGAAGACTGACTATGAGGAATCTCTTTCCAGGATTTCTGAAAGGGATAAGTCTAGGAAGGAATAGGATTCTCACAGTATTAGGTTTTAACCTCTACTGTAGGAGGTCTAGCCAAGTGGCTTGTGACATGCTTGCTTCTCAATTAGTTATTAATTTTCTTTCTACCAGTGGATAACTCTGGATGTCCCTATGGCCACTGGAAAAGCAAGGAGTAGAGCTACTAGTGACCCCAATAAACTTGCTAATTTCCTTTTCTGTCAGGAGTTAAGACATCACCTCTTGACACTTGTTTGTTATGGATTCCCTTTGTGCCCATTTACATTTTTTTGGCTAATTTTAGAGCTATGACATCCAGAGCAAAGCCCAGAAAGCTTAAACTGAGAAACTTGATTATTATGTATTTACCACAAACCTCAAGAGCTTTACCAAATATACTGTGGCTCGATACATAGCCTTGGGTGCCCTTCTGACTCTGCTGCAGTGAAATTGTCCTTTAAGTAGATAAGCCTTTTTACTCTCAGATTTTAGGAAAAGAATGACTGGTCTAACAGCCATGGTAAAAAGCCTTTGGCCAAAGCAGAGGCCAAGGACCATAACCTTCCATTGGAAAAATGTTCCCTTTTCTGGGGAATCCTAGCAATTTTTGGTAGTTTGAATGTGTGGGAATGGTAAGTTAAGGCTGATTTAGGCCTATTCTACACTAGAAAAGTTTTGCTGGCATAGCAATATAGGCAAATCCTCCTAGTATAGGTACAGTTTACACTGGCAAAAGAATGTTTTTGCCAGTATAGATTATACCAGTTCCCTGAATAAAATAAGCATTTTTATGCTGGTATAACTGCATCTACACTAAGGCTTTTGCTGGTAAAACATGTAATTAAAAACTCCCCAGCCCTCTGACTGATATTGCTATACTGACAAAAATTTCTCTTGTATACTCGGCCTCAAGTCTGTTTTTGCCAGGAACGCCTTCTTTTTACAGTTGTTAATGTCTTTTAATCCATGCACATAGAAAGACTGGGTCTTCAGGGAAAAAAGAAAAGAAAAAGAGGTTTCTGTGTTGCTGACTCATGATTTTTTAGTGAGTCTCACAATATTTAGGGTTTTCCTTAAAGCCCAGCTCCTGGAATTATCTGATAATATGAGAATCTTGGCTTTCATTTTTTAAAAAAGTTATCTTACAGCCCTTGTGATTGTGGAGAAAAGCTTGAAAATGTGACCTGACTATAATCTTAAGGCTCAGAAAATACAAGGCAAAGAAAAAGAACTCAACATTTATTCTTTTTAAAAAAAGCTCATTTGGTGGGGCAGCGGGGAAGGGCTGACATGATTTTGGAGCACTTGGGGTTGGCAATATTGAGGCTTGGGGTTTACAATGAGACCATACCTCCTCAGAAGATGTGGCTTATCCGTCCCCTTGAAATATTTTCAATTTGTACTACTTCCAAAGCTTCTCATTCTTGGCCTTACTCAATTACTGAATTTCTCATATATAGACTTAGTTTACTGTATTATATTGAGGTTTTCCAGTTAAAAAGAGAGGCCCAATTTTTCAGAAGTGACCAGTGATTTTTGATGTGTCACATACTTATTAGTATTTTAACTGTTGTCTTTACACAGGAAAGGTAAAGTAGGAGATGCACTTTCCCCTGGGAAACTCATGTTACATGAAATGCACATTTTGACTTGTCCTAACTGACCACTGGGTGTCACTGTTGTTCCACAGAACTATAGCTGTAAATTATATTAGACATGCAGGGTTTTATTATAGCAACCCATGGCCTATGTGCAGTATAGCATATTGCATTAAGTAGGCCTGACAAGTCAAGTACATGAAAAAGCTCCATGTAGGTGTTGTGAGTGTCATATTTTACAAGAGTGGGTGAGGTAATATCTTTTATTGGACCAATTTCTGTTGGTGAGAGAGACAAGCTTTTAAGCCAGACAGAGCTCTTCTTCAGGTCTGGGAAAGGATCTCCCAGCATCACAGCAAAATGCAAGGTGGAACAGATTGCTTAGCATAAGCAGTTAGCACATATTATAAGGGACCACTCAAGGTAGAGTGACCTAACACCTTTGCAGTCACAGGACAAAAAGAGGGGGCTGGTAGGTTACAGATTGTTGTAATAAGCCATCAATCCAGTGTCTCTGTTCGGTTCATGATTTTGGGCATGTAGCAGAGTAATTAACTTAAGCTCCCAGGCTTGTCTTTTGAAAGTGTTGTGCAGGTTTCCTTTGAGGATGAGGACTGATAGGTCAGATATACAGTGATCACTTTGTGAAAAGTGTTCACCCACAGGTGATAGGGTGTTTTTGTCTTTTATAATTTTCCTGTTAGAAGAAAAGGAGGACTTGTGGCACCTTAGAAACTAACAAATTATTGTCTGGTTTCACACACATAGCACACTGGATAAGGTATACCACATGTTGTGATAGGCATGTGTAGGATCCATGGATCTAGAAAGGTGTGTTGTGGGGGATGTTGATCATTGTAGCAGTGGGCATATGTCTGCAGTTGCTCTGGCAGGGTCTGGTTGGTGTGTCCTAGTCTGTGGGGAATTTACTTCTGATGATGAGCTTGGGGGATTGTTTGAAGGCCAGAAGTGGGGGTTCAGGAAAGATTTCCTTCATGATGGGGTCCCCATTGAGTATGGATTGTAGTTAGATGATACCCCATATGGGTTCCAGTGTGGGGAGGTCGGTAACAATAGGGATGTGCAGTCAGAGAGGGCTTTATTTCTGTATTGAAACAGGATCTCTTGGGGTATTTGGGTGGTCCATTCCATGATGTGATCTACTTCTCTGGTGGAGTGTCCTTGTTTGGTGAAGGCAGTTCTATGTGTGCTAAGGTGTATATTCCAGAGCAGGTATTTCTTCTCAGAGCACATTCTGTGGTATCCGAGTGCCTGGCTGTAGATAACAGATTTCTTGGTGTGTTTGGGGTGATGGGGTTACTGGATCTATGAAGGTAGGCGTGGTAATCTGTGGGTTGCTGAAGAAGAGCTCTGTGTGGCTTGAAAGCATGTCTCTCTCACCAACAGAAGTTGGTCCAATAAAAGATATTACCTCACCCACCTTTGTCTCTCTAATATACTGGGGACCAACATGACTACTACTACACTGCATATTTTACAAGTGAAAGACATCTTTTGATATTGTGCCCACAATGCTGCAATATTGAGGGCACAGCTGTTTCTCTATTTTCTGAGAACTTTTTTTAAAAACACAGAATCATAGATATGTAGGGTTGGAAGGGACCTTGAGAGAAAGGAAGACAAAGTTTTGCCCGTGTATGGGAAGGTAAATTTGTGCTGGGAATTGGTTCAGCTGAGCCATGCAGGTATTTGGCATCCAACCTGCACAATTTCAACCGACAAAAATAGCTCAGGATCTAAGGTCCAGACCTTTGGCCCAGACTGAGTCCCATCTGTGGCACTCTAAGGACATGTAAAGCTTCCCTAAAGGGACAGCTGGGTATTCTCACTATGTAGCCAACTTCACATCACTTAATTCCTCCCTGCTGGGTGCTGGGGGCGAAAAGGGACTCTGCCCATAGCACAATGAGCTCCAGTAATGCTGGACCAGTGGAGAAGGTCATCAGCTGGTTCAAGTTCAAACAGCCCAGTGGCTACTCTAATTTACTCTGGGCCCCAACCAGCCCCAGGATGGAGGAAGCAGAAAGATGGCTTAGACCCATCTTGGTCTCTTTTACCACCACCCACATCACCTGTGCTTCACATGAGTTTTGTGCAGATGAGGATCAATTTCTACCTCTGGGAATCCCAAAAAATGTTTTCAGGCTGTAGGACTGTGTAGCTTTAGTGAAAGTTTTTTCACTTCTAGTTACCAATATGTTTTTATGCTAACGCTATAGGGACTGCAAGATTTGGCCTCACATGGATTTTCATGCCCTTCACAATGCATAAAAAGGGTGTCTGTTGTATATCCACTAAACTTAATTATCCAGTTGATGCAGAAACTTCCAGAAGTGTTGCCTAGCAAAAAAGAGGATAGTTAAAATACTGACAAACATTTTCATAAAAGCAGAACTAAAACCTGACTCTTCAGGAAAATCACAGAATTATTCCACATCTGAAAAACAAAACAAACAAACATTGATCAAAATAATGTTAGCTTGTCTAGGAAAGTGGCTAAAAGTTATCCTATTCTCAGGAGATAGTCATTCTACCTTCTGTGTATAGTTCTACACTTCCCTTTTCTCCTGTATTATGGCTCTGATTCAGCAAGGTACTTAAACACATGGTTAATTTTAAGCAAACTGAAATGAAATTCCTTTGAGTTCTTGCAAAAGAGAAGAGAGACTTCCCCTGAATGTCAGTAATACTTTGAAATGACCTTGATTGTACTTGTACGGTAGCTATATTAAGGAGGGAGAAGAGGGGGCCATGGTAGTGTGAGGAGTCAAAAATAGGAATAAATGGATGAAACTGGCTAAAAGAAAATTAATTTGTGATATCAGAAATTAATTTTTACAGTATCAAGATTTAGAATGCTGGCTGGTACCTTCAGGGGTGCTAGGGGGAGCACTCGGAGGAGTGGGTCTTGCCTGGCTGGCTCATGGTACCATCCGCACAAGAAGCAGGTCTGGGTGAGAGTAGGCCACTGCACACTGGCAAGATGGTGCTGGAGCTGCACAGGCAACATCTTATAAAAAGGTACAGCAAGTGCCACTCCTCCAGATGCTCCTCCTCGCACCCCTGAAGGTACCACAGTTTTCACAAGCATGATGTCTCCAGGCACGGCTGCTCAAATGACACCAGCTACTGCCTGCAATATACAGGAGGTCAGACTGACAATCTAATGGTTCTTTCTGACATTATAGTCTATGAATCCCTTCCCAATGTACCACTGTCTCTGGGCCAATGACTTTTCCACTGTGGATAAATACTTAAACAGTCACTGGGAGAGAGACAGAGAAAATGACTCTGTAGCCCAGTGGTTAGGGCACCCACCATTGAGGCTGAAACATAGGCACCTAGGGAACTTTTATTCTGAAAATTTATGGGGTGAATGAGATTAGGTACCTACAGGGTCTAGTGGGAGTTTTGTGGATCGAAGTGGAGCCAAAACTGGGACTTAGGTGCCTAAACTTCAGATCCAGGTACCTAAATCTGGGGTTTAGGCACCTAAATACCTTTGTGGATGTGGGTCTTTGTGTCTCAGTTCCCCACATGTAAAATTTTCCCCTCCCTTGTCTATTTAGAATGTAAACTCTTTGGGAACGTGTCTTACTCTGCTTTACAGTGGTTAGTCCACTGGGGTCCCTTTCTTAGTTGGAGCCTATAAGTGGGACCATAATAACAATAACAATGAAAGGCTAGAAAAATTTACTTTCTCTTTTTAAATACGAGTCTAAGGGCCATATGTTCAAAACTGTCTCCAAATTTACATGCTCAAAATTGTGCATCTTTTTAATCCATAAAAACTCAGATTTAACCACACATGTGACATTTGTAATACCTAACTGGAGTGTGTAAGTGACATTTGTGTGCAGAAAATATGATTTTTATTCACCGAAAATCTTGGATCTGCAGATTTGGGCACGCATGGTTGAGAGCCCAAATTGAGAGTACTTTGAAAATTTAGCCCTAAATACTGTCAAGATTAAATTGAGACACCAATTAGCAAGTGTGAAGAAATGCAAAATAAAGGCTGATCTTATCCCCTCAGCTCTAGCCTTTTTTTAAAGTCATTATGTCTGAACAAAAATATCACGGCCCCTGCAAGACACACGCTAAAGTTCAGTAACTTTGCATGTTCTTGCTCCCCCCACCCCCACCCCGGCATCTATTCATGGTGTATTTTGATTGCAAGTTATTTGGGACAGGGACCTTGTCTTCTTGCTGTCTGTGCAGATATTTACAGTAGCACAGTGTTAGTGCCAAGTGCACAATATGCTTTCCTTAATTCATACCACTGCAAATCCAAAAGTACAAAACCTATTTACACATAAAAATATACACCTCAGTATTTACCTGACAGACCAATTAGTGAAAAATTGGGTTAAAATAGTCACTGTTAGGCAAGGACCTTCCATGCCAAACCTCAGCCCTCAGTGCATTAAAATGGCTGAGTGCAGTTGCTAACATAACCTTAACTGTAGTGCATGAACACACCACTGTAATAATTCATTTAGAATGATGACACCTGAGACCTAATTTAAAAGTCCTGGATGAATACTGTTCTCACATTCAAACCCCAAGGCTGCTGCAAACATACCTAAGAAATCCTAAGAACTATAGTGAGCCTAATTGAATTGGACTTAAATGGACCATTGAGGTGGCCTCACAGAGCTCCGGGGAATTTATATTGTCTATACTGTATCAGAATCACAGCTTGAACTGAATAACTGGTTACATTCAATCATGTTACTGTAACTCAAGCTTGAGGTAAAGGGAAAACCTTTTTCTGTCAGCAAGGCTGTACGGAAAACAATTTCAAATCACTTTAAACCCAGTTGGCAACTGCTTTGCCAATTATGGAGTCCTTTGGGAAAGGTACGCGCTAGGGCTCAGGACTAAATGATTTATGTCAAGCGCCCTAGTCCCCTGAGGCATATGCAAGAGCCTGCAGAAGAGGTGCTTCTGGCTAATTATTTCTCTGAAGAATACTTGAGCAAGGTAATTTGTGCTTGCAGATGAGTTGCACTGCACACTGAATAGAAGACAAGCAAAGCAGAGACTTTAGTGATATAGCTTACAGACAGATAAAAGAGAAATGAATGGGCTCATCAATCCTCAATCTCGCGTGCAAAAATATAAAGAGCAAACTCGCGACATTGTGCTGAAAGGAGAACTCCAGAGGCATGTAAAACGGATTCTGATCACAACATCTAATTACAGAGAGGAGTGTATCTTTTAAGAGAGTGTGACAAAGGCTCCCTCTCCCTCAGAGATACTGGTGTAAATCCAGTCACTTCAGGGGAGTAACGGTGGTGTAAATCCCAAGTAAATGAAGCAGATATTAGCAAAATATGTTTCTGGATTCCACATCGACACTCCTGTTTGTGTATCCCCTCCACACACTTTTACTGTATTTGCTCCTGTTTTCTGAAATCTCTTCCCAGGTTTATTACTGAGACCCTGTTATAATCAATGAAGCCACAGAACTTCTGGAACATACATTTGGTTTAAGAATGGCAAGCTACAAACAAGGAAGTGTAACTTCCATTGCTTTTAGTACAACCTCTGCCTACCCTTCCACTTTGAATTACTCCTTGGAAAGGTTTCAGAGTAGCAGCCGTGTTAGTCTGTATTCGCAAAAAGAAAAGGAGTACTTGTGGCACCTCAGAGACTAAACAATTTATTTGAGCATAAGCTTTCGTGAGCTACAGCTCACTTCATCCCTTGGAAAGGGAAGAGCTACCTTTTCTAGTTAGATATGTTTGTAGGGTAAATCTCATTACCCCTCATGAATGACTTTAGTCTGACTTCCCTCCTGATGCAAACTTCCCCAAAAATTCAAGGCTGTTCAGATCTAAGGGTTTGATCAATCCCATTAGAAAGAGGGGCCAATTTCTAAATTGTCTCACGGCTTGCGTGTGTGAGGAGCAAGGGTTTTTGATTGGGTCCAGCTGTAATTGAAACACTTGTTGGAAGCTTGTATTGGCAGAACACTGTGGCCTGGATTCTCAGCTTGTGTAAATCCACATAATGCTATTGAAATCCATACAGCTATTCTAATTTACACCAGCTGAGGATATGACTCTCTGTGACTTTAGGAGTCGTAGGAGTGAGCATTTGAGAGACATTTATAATTGTTATTTCTGGTAAGGATTTAGCACAGACATTGCCTGCAAAATCAGATCTGACCCTGAAACAGTCAGTCACAATTGCACACCACTCAGACATTATTAGATGTTATATAAGCAGTCAGCCCTGCAAAGCACTCAAGAAAGTTCCACTCAAATATCCCCAACCCATAAACAGCACAGACAAATCAAACACATATAGCCAAACTGAGGGTGTGCCTAGAAGAGCAGCTTATACACAAACAACAGTTGTGACTTCACAGGGAGGAGGAATGTGCAGCCAGGAACAAAAAATTCAGAAAAAGTCATCAGATGGGTCATTCTGCAACAACCTGGAACAGAAACGATTATAGCAGCATTCATTCCCCCTCTCCCCGTCGGTTCAATCATTCATGACAATAATATGGCTGAAGTATGAGGGTAAGGGATGACTTCATTACCTCATGGTAAACTGATCAACTCTGAAACAGAAACAAGACCAAACATATCCATTTGTCCATGACATCCAGGCATTTATACCGTATTCATGCAACAATCTTTATAACTCGTTTAAACTGGAATCCGTTAATGTTAACCTGGTTAGCTCAAAAGGAAAACTGGTCTGCAAGGGGCAATTGACTGCTGAGAGAATACACAGCGTAGAGCAGGGGTGGGCAAACTTTTTGGCCAGAGGGCCACATCGGGGTTGCAAAACTATATGGAGGGCCAGGTAGGGAAGGCTGTGTCTCCCCAAACAGCCTGGCGCCCACCCCCTATCTGCCCCTTCCCACTTCCTGCCCCCTGACTGCTCCCTCAGAACCCCCAACCCATCCAACGCCCCCTGCTCCTTGTCCCCTAACCACCCCCCAGGACCCCACCCCCTGTCCAACCTCCCCTGCTCCCCGTTCCCTGACCGCCCCCCCCCAGAACCTCTGCCCCATCCAACCGCCCCCTGCTCCCTGACTGCCCCCTAAGACCCCCTGCTCCCCACCCCCTTACCATGCCGGAGCCAGCCCCGCCACCGCGCTGCCCCGCAGGAGCGGCTGGCCAGAGCGCTGGCAGCGCAGCGCGCTGAGGCTGCAGGGGAGGGGAAACAGCAGAGGAGGGGCCGGGGACTAGCCTCCCTGGTCGGGAGCTTAGGGACCGGGCAGGATGGTCCCGCAGACCGGATGTGGCCCACGGGCTGTAGTTTGCCCACTTCTGGTGTAGAGGTAATAGGAGAAGGAATGACTCTTTAGCAAGCCTGTTCTGGACTCCAGAGCACAGAAATTGGGAACGGTAGCAGGAACTACAAAAGACTAATGGAGTCTTGCAATAGAAGGCTCTGTAGCCCCATAGATCAGTGGTTCTCAACAAGGGGTCCAGGGCCCCCTGGGAGGCCTTGAGCAGGTTTCAGGGGGGCTGCCAGGCAGGGGCAGCATTATACTCGCTGGGGCCCAGGGTAGAAAGTTGAAGCCCCACTGTCTGGGGCTGAAGCCCAGGGCCCTGAGCAATGTAGCTTCGTGGAGGCCCATGTGTCTTGGGGCCCCAGGTAACTGCCCTGCTTGCTACCCCCTAACATGGGCCTTGGCTTTTATGTGAAGAAAACAGTTATTGTGGCACAGGTGGGACATGGAGTTTTTATAACACGTTGGGGGAGTGGGGGTTCAGAAAGAAAAAAGGTTGAGAACCCCTGCCATACTTACTATGGAAGGAGGCAATACATCCTCAAGGACATGTATGACATGAGGCAGCTTTTATTTGCAGACTCTACCCCTAGGACTTCCCTTAGGAGCGGACATGTCTGAAGAGCCTAGTTTAAAGGCAGCTAGCTGGAATGTGCTCGCTGAGCGAAGTAGGACAAGGAGCACGCAGACTCAGCAGTTTAGTGGAAAAAGTTTTTTCTCATTATTTGTATTTGTCATTGTGCTGATCCCCTCCTCACTGATTCTTTTCAGGTATGCCCATCATCCGGCACTACATCAGAAACAAACCCGTCACAGCAGCTCTAGGCTAATTCTTCCCTCTCTCTTCTGCTGAGAAAACCCCTGTTCTCTGTCACAGTCCACATCCTCCTCCTTTTTCTTCCAAAACAGAAAACTTCTTCAATGCTTTCCACCTCCCTGCCTTAAAGGAAATGTATACCTGTAGTTTGCAGATCTAAGTATTTTTGTTTTGATTTTTTTTATTCTTCCCAATCCTTTTTTATCCTCTTTGCCTTTGCATGTCTGCATCTTGCTGATCACAGGGTCAAACAGATTGGAAACACATGTGCCAGCAAAGTGAATTTACCTTTGACCTCTAGCTATTCCTCCATGGGAACATTTAATTTTCTCTGATCAAAAGTATTTTTTTTTTAAGTAGAATGCTCTTTGCCTGGGGCAAATTGCATGGAAGAACATCAGATGGGGTTTTATTTCCCTACTTTGTAGAAAAGTATATTCATTTTTGCTTTACATCTGGAATTTTTTAAACACAACCCTGGGATTTTCTCTTTATCTGCAGCACTAACTGTGGCTCCCGTGCAAAATCAAAATCAAATCAAATGAGCCAAGTGTTGAGCTTGATTGAATTGGTATTAAACACAAAGCTTGACCAATGATTGGGAGGCGGAAAAGTTTTCAACATTCCAGGTCCACCTACTTCTGCTTCTGTTAGGAAATTAAATGGACTATATAATTGTCCCCCCAAAATGTTACAAGTATGGATCACATGACGTCTGTCTAAAAAATTGTTTGTAAAGCACTTTGGGATCTGTATGGTAAAGTTGATGTAAGCTTTTCATTATTATTACTATTAGCAAAACTGCAGCTATAGTTCTTTACCTTAAACCAGAGTTTCTGCAAATTAACTGAAGGCTCCCAGTGCCCTGTGATACAACCCAACAGTTTTAGATTCTGATCATTCTGCAGGTCTCACACATGAGGTTTCTAAGCAGGTCCCTAGACCTTTTGGAGACGTTTTCTGAAATTCCATCATATCTACTCATGCATATTCCTCGTACACATTGTTAGCCTAATTGTTGTTATAATATCCAAAGAGCTGAAAATATATCTGTCACAGGCTGGCTGGCCCTTTAAGGCAAGGTGGGCTCAGCTTTGCCTGAAACCTACTAGCTAGCCCCCCATCTGATGGCAACCATAATAATTACTGACCCCAGCTGTGAAAGGGTCAGGGAAAGACTATATAAACAGAGCTCTTAGTGGAAAAAGACATGGGGGGGGGCCTAGAGGTCTTTCATAGGAAAGGCCTGGAGACATTTAGGCTGAAAGACCAAGGGAAGGGAGGCCAGGCAGGCAGGCAGGGGTGCTGAGATAGGCTCTGCAAAGAGCACAGAAGCTGCTACAGTCACTGGGGCGGGGAGACACTGTTGGTTGGAAACTGTGTAAGAGAAGCTTTGCAGGGGTCAGGAAAAGGGACTGAGAATTTGAGTGGAGCCTGAGAGGGGCAGAAGAATAACTAATCTGTGTTTATTTTTGACTTCTAGTTAGACCCTTTTATTGCCCTGGAAGGGGGCTAAACTCAGGAGGGCCAGACTGGTGAAGGCTCAGACAGAGACAGGCCATTGCAAGGCAAGGAAATAGTCAGTAGTGGGTGCAAGAGGTAAAGCTCCCTGCAATGCCAGTCCAGGCAGGAGGGGGTGTGCTAAAGGGGAGGAGGTGCTATACCAATATCCAAAACTTTAAAAATGGTCATGTTTGGCTTCTGTGATCTTTATTGTTAGCGACATCACCACTCAGATCATGCCATCTCTGGGTTTAGTTTGAATATTGAATTCAACAGAACATGACAGTCTAACATGAGAGAGCTGAATATATGTCAGAACCTGATAAGCCAACATCATAGATGGTATCTGCATGGGCATTGCCATTCATCTTGCATGGCCAACCCATCCTTTTTAAGGCACACACTGCTGGAAAGAACACTGTTTCCTCTGAAGCCTGAGATTATGAATCTCTTTATATCTGGGTCTTGGTTCTACTTTTTCATTTTGCTTCCTTCTAATATATGCTGTCAGCACAAATGACTATTCATACAAAAATTCATTCTGGAAGTGTTAATAATTGTCTGTCAGAAGTCAATCCAGCTCCTTATTTTTCCATTTAAAAGGTTTCAGTCATCCAATCAGGAAGCAGAAATAATACCATGTGACTTAGGTGACCAGTCACACAACATGAATAACAAATCACTAGTAGTCATAGTGAACAGTTGAGCAGCACATACGCTAGTATTTTTGCACACAAACTATTTGGCAAATCCATATGAATAACCAGTAGGAATCAGAATGAGTTCACTAACAATTCACAAACAGATGAAAAAGGGCTAAAGTACTGAGATTACTCGTTTTCCATGAGTAATTTGACCAGTTTTAAATGATGGGGATTAAAGGGGGCGGTGAGCAGCCTCTCTATATGGCATGCTTCTGTCCAAAAAAAAAAAAAAAAAAATCACAGAATACCTGATCTCTTTGCCATATTAATATATGCTCCATCCCTTGGAGAAAGGGGTTTTGTACAGGTGTGTGAGGAGCACAATTTAGGGCACTGCCAGGAAAGTTTTTTTGCATCTGTCAACATTGCCCAATGTATTTAGATTTTTTTTTTAAGTGAAAACTACTTCTAGTCTGACTTGTTCATCAATCACTAAAACTGGAGGACTTTGCAGCTCTTTCATGAATGCAGTCAGGTTTCAACAACGTGTCAATTAGCTCCTCTGCACTAGAGCTAGTCAAATACAGTAAAAATGGGGTTCATGGACATTTATGTGAATGCCAAATAATTGTCCAGGTCAGCTATGTTTGTGTCTCTTCTTATTCCTATTTGCTAGCATTCCAACAAGCAGGTTTTTGTCCCCATTATTTCTGCTTAGGGTGTTATACTGCTGCCCATTCCCATAGTATCGGAGTGCCTTCCATTAGACAAACAGCTCCAGCTTTTTTGCTGCTTTTTTCTAACTTTCCAGAAGATGGTAGTATTGAAATAACATATGCTGAGGGTATGTGTACACTGCAATTAAAAACCCATGGCTGGCCCATGCTAAAATCTCTGAAACTTTTAGGGTTCACAAACATTTGCATAAACTAACACACCAGTTGCCCAAGTATTTGTGGGCAACGAATCACATGACACATAACAGGGGAGCGAACACACCATGTTGATTTGTGAAAATATCCACAAGATGAAATCTTTCTAAGCCCTTCCTATGTGCTGGCAGGCTCAGAAAAAGGAAACTTGCTGTATTCTGTCTTGGGCCTTATGAGTGCCTTTCACGTACCATCTATAGAAACAGTAAAGTCCTCAGTAAGTTTCATGGAGTCTCTAACACCTCTCCCTCCTTGGAGTCAAAACTTTGCATGAGGTAGGATTTTTTGTTTTGACATTTTTTTTGAAGATTTATTTAGCTGCTAGGGTTTAGCAGTAAAAGAGGTGTCAGTGTCAGAAGCATATTTTTTTATAGTGGAAAGGCAAAGAAGGTGGTTTTTCAGAATTTCTTAATGACGGTCAGAATCTGGATTCATCAAATCCGTCTTCTGAAAGTCCACTGTGCAGCCAAATGCCCTTCACCAAGAATGTTTAGTAGTGTCAGTGTGACTACTTTCCACAGACTTATGGATTATGTGCCTTTATTATTTAGGGATTTATACTCACTTACCATTTGGGCAGCTGGTGGGTTATGACCACTTCTTATCATGCTGTTATCATCCCATTGTTACCTGGTGCTCTTCTATCTGTTTGTTATATCTACCTGTTGGTTTTAATTTTATATCTAGACTGCAAGCTCTTTGAGGCATGAACAATCTCTTTGTGATGTGTTTGCTGTGTCTTGCACAATGGGGCCCTGATCCCTAGTTGGCGCTGCTAGGCACTACCACAATAAAAAATAGTAAATAATACTTGACTCTTTTGCTCTTCCCTGTGTTACAGATTGAATGGGAGTATTCCAGTGTTCCAGACAATAGGATTATGCAGGCACATTTTTGCTAGAGAACTTTAAAACTACCATACAGTGAAAAATTAGAGGATCTACTGGCAATCAGATTATAATTTATAAACATAATCTAAATCATGACATGGAGACACTGATTAGATATGACCTAACCAGACAAATGATCAATATTGGATTTATTTCAGCTTCCTGTTTACAAAATGGATTGGAAACAATGGATAACTTCCTCTGGGAATACACAGTGGAAAAGATAACAATGAGCAACTATGTAGGCCACTTGAGGTCACTATTGCTTGATAATGTACAAATGCAAGGGGAAGACTATGGCAGGGAGTTTTACAAAAGAAGAATCTTATAAAAGGTTTAGAGATGGCATCTGGCCTTTTCATTTAAATAGAATGAGAAGAATACACTGGTTAGGGACGCACACAACTTCTGCTTCCATGCAGTGAATGCTGCTGGGGAGTGGGTAGCACTGTTGCCTTTTGTACTCACAGTTGAAAGTGAAAAATGATACAGTTCTGTGGTGACCTAGAATCCTATTTTTGACGTCTCCGACTCAAGGAATATTTCCAACACACCTCTGAACAACATACTAATACACAGAGACCTTCCTACCAACACTACAAAAAGAAGGATTCTAGGTGGACTCCTCCTGAAGGTCGAAACAACAGACTGGACTTCTACATAGAGTGCTTCCGCCGACATGCACAGGCTGAAATTGTGGAAAAGCAGCATCATTTGCCCCATAACCTCAGCCGTGCAGAACACAATGCCATCCACAGCCTCAGAAACAACTCTGACATCATAATCAAAAAGGCTGACAAAGGAGGTGCTGTTGTCATCATGAATAGGTCGGAATATGAACAAGAGGCTGCTCAGCAGCTCTCCAACACCACTTTCTACAAGCCATTACCCTCTGATCCCACTGAGGGTTACCAAAAGAAACTACAGCATTTGCTCAAGAAACTCCCTGAAAAAGCACAAGAACAAATCCGCACAGACACACCCCTGGAACCCCGACCTGGGGTATTCTATCTGCTGCCCAAGATCCATAAACCTGGAAATCCTGGGCACCCCATCATCTCAGGCATTGGCACCCTGACAGCAGGATTGTCTGGCTATGTAGACTCCCTCCTCAGGCCCTACGCTACCAGCACTCCCAGCTATCTTCGAGACACCACTGACTTTCTGAGGAAACTACAATCCATCGGTGATCTTCCTGAAAACACCATCCTGGCCACTATGGATGTAGAAGCCCTCTATACCAACATTCCACACACAAAGATGGACTACAGGTCGTCAGGAACACTATCCCCGATAATGTCACGGCAAACCTGGTGGCTGAACTTTGTGACTTTGTCCTCACCCATAACTATTTCACATTTGGGGACAATGTATACCTTCAAATCAGCGGTACTGCTATGGGTACCCGCATGGCCCCACAGTATGCCAACATTTTTATGGCTGACTTAGAACAACGCTTCCTCAGCTCTTGTCCCCTAATGCCCCTACTCTACTTGCGCTATATTGATGACATCTTCATCATCTGGACCCATGGAAAAGAAGCCCTTGAGGAATTCCACCATGATTTCAACAATTTCCATCCCAGCATCAACCTCAGGCTGGACCAGTCCACACAAGAGATCCACTTCCTGGACACTACGGTGCTAATAAGCGATGGTCACATAAACACCACCCTATACCGGAAACCTACTGACCGCTATTCCTACCTACATGCCTTCAGCTTTCACCCAGACCACACCACACAATCCATTGTCTACAGCCAAGCTCTACGATACAACCGCATTTGCTCCAACTCCTCAGACAGAGACAAACGCCTACAAGATCTCTATCAAGCATTCTTACAACTACAATACCCACCTGCTGAAGTGAAGAAACAGATTGACAGAGCCAGAAGAGTACCCAGAAGTCACCTACTACAGGACAGGCCCAACAAAGAAAATAACAACACCACTAGCCGTCACCTTCAGCCCCCAACTAAAACCTCTCCAACGCATCATCAAGGATCTACAACCTATCCTGAAGGACGACCCATCGCTCTCACAAATCTTGGGAGACAGGCCAGTCCTTGCCTACTGACAGCTCCCCAACCTGAAGCAAATACTCACCAGCAACCACACACCACACAACAGAACCACTAACCCAGGAACCTATCCTTGCAACAAAGCCCGTTGCCAACTGTGTCCACATATCTATTCAGGGGACACCATCATAGGGCCTAATCACATCAGCCACACTATCAAAGGCTTGTTCACCTGCACATCTACCAATGTGATATATGCCATCATGTGCCAGCAATACCCCTCTGCCATGTACATTGGTCAAACTGGGCAGTCTCTACATAAAAGAATAAATGGACACAAATCAGACGTCAAGAATTTTAACATTCATAAACCAGTCGGAGAACACTTCAATCTCTCTGGTCACTCGATTTCTGACCTAAAAGTGGCTATTCTTCAACAAAAAAACTTCAAAAACAGACTCCAACGAGAGACTGCTGAATTGGAATTAATTTGCAAATCGGATACAATTAACTTAGGCTTGAATAGAGACTGGGAGTGGTTGAGTCATTACACAAAGTAAAACTATTCCCCTTGTTTATTCCCTCCCCTCCCCCCACTGTTCCTCAGACGTTCTTGTTAACTGCTGGAAATGGCCCACCTTGATTATCACTACAAAAGGTTTTCTTCCCCCCCCCGCTGGTAATAGCTCATCTTAAGTGATCACTCTCCTTACAGTGTGCATGATAAACACCCATTTTTTCATGTTCTGTGTGTATATAAATCTCCTCACTGCTCAAATAAATTGGTTAGTCTCTAAGGTGCCACAAGTCCTCCTTTTCTTTTTGCGAATACAGACTAACACGGCTGCTACTCTGAAACCTGTCACAGTACTATAGAAACTATACATTTCCCCCACATCTCTCATTGTCCTGTGAAAGGCCTAACTGCATTACACAAAGAGAGGGTCAGATCCTGCAGCCCATGCTCACACGATTAATCCCATTATTTTAATGTAAGGCAAGTAGGATTAGGCCCAGAAAGGTGGCTAGAAAACACATGAAGTTATGTCCATAGAACATGAGGCTCTCTCATTATTCAGGTGACTTTAGGGAACATAGCACTAGATTTCGGTATTAAAAGGTTAGGATCTCACCTGTGTAAATAATGAAAGGAATATTTATATTTAGTTATTGCAGAGACCTCACCATTCAGAGATCTTGTCAGTGGCAGTAGAACAGGTAAATAATTTATCAAAGTCCATGGTGAATAAATATATAATACTCCTACCCACATAACTTCATCCAAGTCCCATGGAGACCTGCAATGAGTTTCTTCTCCTTTGGAGCCGTCCGAGATTACTAAATAATTCAGTACCTTCTCTCTTGGCTGTGATAGGATGTATAGCTTTTAACTACCTCAAAGAGCTTTTTGTTCCTTATGAAGCTAAGATGGTCACTCTTGTGCGTCTGTCTTCTGGAAATCTGGATGTTTAACCTTATCTAAAGGTGGGCGGGGACTGTGATGCATGAAATGCCAACATCTATTAAAATGCAAGTCTCTCCTATTAAAATGATTAAAAACACAGGCTATTTTGACGTTTCTCACCCGTGTTCTTCCATTTGCTGGGAGTTCTGTGAATCTTCCATTGTGTGACTGGAGTTAGAATTATTTTGTGGCTACTTTAGTAAATATCTTTTGTTTTCTGGGTAGCCTTTGTCTTTGTCTTTTAGGTTTAATATTAAATCACTTTGCACTGACTCCTGGCCCTCTTCCTTGCGCGGCCCTGACAGTTCTATCTAAGGTAGTTATAAGACCTCCTTTAACATAATATCTGAGCACTTCACAGTCTAATATCTTTTTCCTCTCTTCACCCTGGTGAGATCAGAACGTGCTCGTGTCTTCATTTTACTGATGGGAAACTGAGGCAGGGGATACGTCTACACTGTAATTAAATACCTGCAGCTGGCGCATGTCTGCTGACATGGGCTCATGGAGCTTGGGCTGCGGGGCTGTTTCATTGCTATCTAGACTTCTGGACATGGGCTGGAGCCTGAATTCTGGGATCCTCCCACCCCGCAGTGTCCTAGAGTCCCTGAACCCGGAAGCCTACACAGCAATGAAATAGCTCCGCAGCCTGATCCCCATGAGCCCAAGTCAGTTGGTACAGGCCAGCTGCAAGTTTTTTTTTTTTGCTGTGTAGATATACCCTCAGGTTCTTAGAGCCCAGGCTTCAGCCCAAGCCTGGAAGTCTACACTGCAATTAAACAGCCTTGCAGCCCAAGCCCCGTGAGCTTGAGTCAGCTGGCACAGGCCAGCCATGGGTGTCTAATTGCAGTGTAAACATACTCCAAGAGGCTCAGTGATTAATCTAAGGTCACACAGGAAGAAGGTTGAAAAAGCAGGGATTTGAACACAGGTCTTTCAAGTCCTAGGTTAGTTTACTAGTCCCTGGATCATCCTTCCTGATTGTTAACAACCCTATCCCTAAGCCAGTGGCTCTCAACCTTTCCAGAAGTACCGTACCCCTTTCAGGAGTCTGATTTGTCTTAGTACCCCAAGTTTCACCTCACTTAAAAACTACTTGCTTACAAAATCAGAGATAAAAATACAGAAGTGTCACAGCAGACTATTACTGAAACATTGCTGACTTTCACATTTTTACCATATAATGTATAAAATAAATCAATTGGAATATAAATACTGTACTTACATTTCAGTGTATAGTATATAGAGCAGTATAAACAAGTCATTTTCTTTATGAAATGTTAATTTGTACTGACTTCTCTAGTGCTTTTTATGTAGCCTGTTGTAAAAGTAGGCAAATTTCCAGATGAGTTGATGGACCTCCTGGAAGACCTCTGCATATCCCTGATTGAGAACCACTGCCCTAGGCAGTCAAGAATGGGGAGGATAAAGAATCCCCCGACCCTCCAATCTCCATCCTCCTCTGCCTCCCAGAAGATACTAAGTATGATTGAAGGGAGCTGTTACGGGATTTGCTCTTGCCCCTCTCACTTTCCTTATGGAAACCACAGAGGTTACTACACCTCCTAGTGCTCCCTCTGCAGGCTGCAAGGAGAGCAAATAAGCTCCTCACCCCCTTGAGCAGCTTTCTGCCTTTCTGCCCTTTTAATGAGCAGTGGTGGACCTGTTGCAAGTTGAGGAGCTGGTTTATGTGTCCCCTACTTGCGCTTAACAGGCCGAGATTTAGCCTTTAGTAAGTATTTCAGGTAGGAAGGTTTATTATTGAACTGGGTGTCAGTGTGAACAGTGTGCCACAGAATCTGCAGAATGTTTAAAAAAAAAATCACTCAAAACAACCATGTTTTAACACTAAATCTGGCCCTTCGATTGCCAACCAAGCACTATGTCTTCATATGCCTATGTACAGTAGCTAACACAGTGGGGCCCAGATCCTGATTGGTGCATCTGACTGCTATCATAATGTAAATCATAAGGACAAGATTGATCCACCCTTACTCATGGTGAATAGTACCTTACTCTGAAAGCAATCCTATTGCTTTCAATGGAACTGCTCTTGTAGTGTGATACTATTCAACCCATGTAAGGGTAGTATAATCTGACTGACTATCTCATAAGAATAGTGTGAGTTTCTAATAAAAATGTGGCAGGTAATGCAGACAGGCATGAAAAATCCAGTTATGGAATAGTATTATGCATTTTATAGAGAATGATATTGCTTCTTTAGAATTTTTAAACCACCTTCTTGAATTGTGTAGCATTCTTGATTAAATTCTGTAGATTTAAAAATTCCATAGGAAGGATTGCACTATATTAAACTTAACTGTAGGGTTTTATAGAGTAATTTCTATAGACTCTCTCTTTCATTTTTCTTTTCCATAAGGAAAGTCATAAAACTCTAGTTTATGTTTCTGATAGCCAAGTCTCAAGGTCTGATTTTGAGTATGTCAATACTTGGAGCTGGGGATGCGATTCCCAACTCACATAAATGTACTAGCACTAGCTCTCATTGAGCTAGCGCACTCAAAACAGCTGTGTAGTTGGGGTAGCAACAGCACAGGCTAGCCGCCTCAACCCCATGGGTACATACTTGGCATGCCTAGTCTGTTCCTCTGCCCGTGCTATGCCTGCTACACTACCATTTTTAGCATGCTAGCTCAATGAGAGCTAGGGCAAGTGTGTCTATGTGAGCTGGGAATCACCCCTCACCCCAGCTCCAAGTGTAGATGTAGCCTAGTCCACTCTTACTCGTGCTGAGTAATTTGGCCTTCAGTTTATTCAGTCCTTACGCAGGCAAACTCCAGTAAAGACCTGAGGATATAGCCGTACAGTCAGTGAGAGAGAACCAGAATAAACTTTACTGATCTATAGTCGTGTCTTCAACTTCTCTCCTGGTCTTATATAATTTAGATCAATACTAAGAAACCCTTTTTAGCATTTCTCAAACCAGCTTATCATTTTACCATTAATTTAGATATTCTTGTGTGGTCACCCATTTCAGCACTATTTTTGGTGACCCTAGAATAAATGGTCAGTGATAAACAGGGATAATAGGTTACAAAGGGGGGTGGTGAGAAGGGGGTATTAATAAGGTAAGAGTTTTAATTAATTTTTCAAGTTAATTAAAATGTCCAAAAGCACAATAAAACTGCAGAAAATCTGGCAAGGGAATGGCAGCCTGTCTGATTAATGCAAGTCAGCTGTCTTCTGAGGGTAATAGTAATAATGATGAGATTATGGATATGGAAGAACCTGCTAAAGAGATATGAGATGCATGTGGAATACAAACTGTGTCCTAGTTACTATTTTATGGTGCACAATGGATCTTATTAAGGAGGAGTAGCAGTAAGAATTACCACTGAATTGCTCAATAAAAAGTATTGTGTAATTAACAGTGCTGCACCAGCAGCTGGAGTGCTACCTCCCATTGATATTCCAGAGCCTCCATTTACTTTCAGTTTTTAACTAAAGTATGTGGGCTTCAACGGCAGTTGCAGACAGCTATGCCACATTTCCTTGTTAATGATAACACTTGAGAAAAGGGAGATAAGTACTGTAGCCCCTCGCATGGAACATAGAGCTCAGGAGATACTTTAAAAGGCCTACACAAGTGAGAATGATACTTAACATCTTACTAATTATAATAATAATAAAAATAAAAACGACAATAATTGTAGGAGATAATACTTCCTTTCTTACATCCTTTGTCTGCCTTGTCTATTTGGGCCCTGGTTTAGCAAGCACCTGCCTAACTCTAAGCAGGTGAATAATCCCATTGAGTCAATGGGAATGGTCACATGCCTCAAACCTTGCTGAATAGGGGACACTGAAGGTAAGTTCTTCAAGGCAAAGACACTCTTACTGTTTGTATGTGTAGTGCCTGGCACAATGGGGTCCCAATCTTGGTTAGTGCTTTTGGGCACTATCATATTGTAAATACAGGATATTATCCAGCTATAAATAGAAGGGCTGAAATAATGCACGGAAGGGGTGCTCTTATAGTATTTCTGGCCTGACTGGAAGTAGGAAGGACTGGAAATCTCACAAAAAAAGCTAGTTATAATAATTCCAACCCAGTTTTGCAGAGCTTTGGGTAGTTCAGTCATGTTTCAGAGAGGCATCCAGACTGTTGGAGGATGGTTTAAACCAAACGTTCAAATCCTTTGAAGGTCATCCTTCACTACTTACTACTGTGTGTCAAAGATTCAGTGTAAATCCATACTCTTCAATATTCAGATCCAGACGTTTGGTTCAACCCATTATACTGATAAGGGTAGAACAAAATTCAGATTTGAACTTTGTCACAGTTTTGGGGTGTATGGATCCAGAGTATTAGTTGGGGCCTGCTGGTAATGAATTTCTTGCTTTTATTAGCTTATTTTCTGTGCTCCTGGCTAAGTTATACTATGTCCCATGTTAATTTTATTCAAGTTTCCTTGAGTCAAGAGTGACATTCTTAATTCCAATTTCACTGTTTACCAGGGCTGCTCTTAAAACTGAAAATAGTATCTTGAGGATTTTAGTCTCGGTGAAATAATAAAATAAAGGCCTTCTGTCTAGAATTTTGAGTAGGCTGCACCAGCATACACAAGAGAAATCCTTACTGGAGATTGCCTTGTTTTATTAAAAGGGGTGGGGATGATGGCCAGGAAAAATTTGAAGCCTGTTGATGTAAAACAGAACCAGTTTATAGGGGGCTCACTGAAGATGGAGGTTTTATAAGGTGCTCTTTCAATAAGCATGCAGCATATTAAAAATATCATAAAACCATAGCTTCCAGCCAGGCACTTCAGAAAATGCTAAGTGCCAAAAAGAGAAAAAGGTGAAAATTCAAGAGAGAGGTGGGGGAAGCGGATATCCAAAGCGGAGGGACATTTGGGACTGGGGTTCTGGTACAGGCCCATGTTTAGTATTAACACAGGAACCTAGTGCTAACACTGCCAAAATACATAGCAGCCCATTCGCAATGCTCATTGCCCTAATGGCAAAATTACCCATAAAATACCATGACTGGGGAACCTCAAAGTGTTTGGTATTCGCGACTGACTTAGGTAAAGATCAAACAGCTCAGCTGCTTCTATGAACCTAAAGAGGCCCCACAGCTACCCCAAAGAGACCCTGGTTCTCCTGTGCTTTATTGTTTTCCGGGGAGGCAGAGTCTCTATGGGGTGGATGGGGGGGCCTCTGTAGGTTCATAAAAGCACCTAGCTGTTTGATGCTTATCCATACAGTTACTACTTTGTCATCATTTCATCAGAAGACACTGGGGGGGAGGCAATGACAGGACCATCCCCCTCTGGTGTCTTGGGGGGGTGGTGGTGGTGGTGGTCATTTCTCCTCTTCTGAGCTTGCCCATGTCTCCCTGATCCCTCTGAATTTCTTCTGCCTGTCTCTCTGATTCTCCTCTCTTCCCTTTGCTATCCCCTTTTCTCTCTTCCTCTCCTCAGTGAGGTGTGTCTGCCCCTCACTCATTTCTGTCCTTCTCCTTTTGTATCTCTTCAAGCTCCTCTAATATGTAAGGGGATGGGATACCACCGTAGTGCTCTTTCACCACCTGGGCTGGTGGAGAGCTCCTGTTCCTGACCTGCAGCTGAATGCTCCACATCCAGCTCCTCCATCATGTTGAACACCTGCTGTCCAAGACAGCAGAACAGGAGAGGCATAGAGAGAAGTGCAGTGAGCTTACATATACACAGCAATTAAAAATGCTAAAGGGAAATGCATCCAGACAGACTTGATCTGAGGAAGCCTAGAGAGCGAGGGGCAGAAGAATGGGAGCATCTAGGTGGATAACTTCAAAGGTCATTCCCTTCCCTCATTCCCTCTCTTGTTCCTCTTATGAATGGCCCTCGCTCTTACAGCAAACAGACCCATTCTAGAAATGCACTAGAATTCTGAGCACAGGATGGGGAACTGGGAGCAACTCTTGAATTGTGATCCCAGCTCTCTGCCATTGACTTTCTCTGTGATCTGGACAAGTCACTCGGCCTCTCTAACCTCCGTTTCCCCATCTTCAGGATGGGGATAATACACCCCCTACTGAGTTATGGAGAGGGTGTGAGTAAAACTAACTTTTTGTCTATAAAATGGTATGGGGTAGATTGTGCTTTTTGAGCCTGCTCTGAGTAAGGGACAGTGCATTAGCAGCAGCACCACCCCAAAAGTAGCCCCAGAAGGCACTTTGCTCCTGAGGCACAATATTCTCCTTCCTCCCCTTTGCTTGGGTAGTGGCGGGAGGGTAGTGACCTATACCAGGAGCAAATATAGCACTCTACCTCAGTTCAGATGTGCAGGCTGGTGCACTGTGGTCAAAGCCAAGGCTCCACCCATTCCCCATCCCATCCAGTCCATCCACACCTACCTACTACTGGGGCTGGTGCCTGGCTCTGTGTCCAGGTAGCCTGTACAGGGGGGTAGTTCTAGTCAATCAAGTCAGTACACAGGTGCTGGAACTAGAGGTGCTGCAGCACCCCCTAACTTGAAGTGGTTTACATCATACACAAGGTTTACAGTTTGGTTCAATGGCTCTCAGCATCCCCACTATACAAATTGTTCCAGCATCCATGAGCCAGTATGTGTTAAATATTATTAACAACTCACCCCATGGGTGCTGTCATGGTGTAAACAAAATGTTACGGAAATCAGAACTGGAGTATTTTTTTAAAAGACACTAAAAATCTATTTTTTAAGTGTCACCTCTCATCCTGAGCCCACATACTGTGATTCACATTCTGTCACTCTTGCTGACATTGAGTAGTATCATTCTCCATGAACACTGCCATTAAAGAAAAAGGGACTGCTTGCATCATCAGGTCTCCCTGTGTATGAGGAAGGGTGGCTCTATGTTTGCAAAGGGTGACAAGACACTGAACTGCCTAGTTGTCTTCCCAATTCAGGTCGTTCGATAGCTAACCGCCACCACTTGCAACCTCAAGCCATAGCAAGCACAAAACAGGAGGCCATTAACAAAATAGTCCCTAAACTTAAAATAGGGTGGTATAAATCATTCATGCAACAGATTGCATTTATTTGTTAGATGCACCTTGTGGAATTCCCAGTTTTAAAAAAAAGTCTTAGACATGGGTTTTGTTTCAAAATGCAGTATTTTCTTGTTAAACTCTAGACACATCCTTGGGGAGATTTTGGGACATTGCTGTCTGGTTCTCCTTCATAGCTCTGGGATTTCTATCTAATCAGCAATCCATTACCAGCTCTGAGCTCAAGCTGCCCCTGACTCTTCTGCTCCCAGTGGCAGTGCATGGCCCATCTCCTCCCTGGTGGATCAGCAGCACACCCCATGCTGCTAGAAGACACTGCTGCAGTATAGCACAGCACTAGGAGGGGGAAAGTGAACTGGAGTCTACTGCTGGGATCACAAATAGAGGACAAAAGTTCATAGTTAAAAAGTTAAGTGGGGTAGTCCTTAGAAAACAGTCACCTCTGAAAAGTGGGACATCTGGTGACATTAGCTGAAATTTCCACAAAAGCTCCCTATGGCCTTTTCAGAAATGCAGCAGATTTTGTATAAAGAAAATAAAGTGCATTCGATTTTGGTGTTGATTTATCTCAATATTTTGATATACGGTGTTGCAAAGTATCTTAACTTGAAGGCTTCTTTGCTGGAAGACGAGGGATGGATGGCGATGGACTTATTTTATTTACAAAGAAATGGCTTTGTCCTGCTTTCTTTATTTCATTATTTATTGAGTAAGATAATAGCTTATGGTACTTACACAGAGCCAGCTGTTTGCAGGATGCCAAGAGCAGGTGGTCTGGGAAGCCTCTGATGAATTGCAAAAGACACTTACCAGCTGCTATCACTGTGTGAAATGAGCAAACCTGCAAAATCTTTATTTTCAATTGGATTGTACTTTTAAGTAAGCAAGGGAGACAGCCAGTATAACTACAGACCATGACCAACAACCCACATAAACAGTGTGCAAACACAAGTGATTAATGTACCAGTATTTCAAAACATTTAAAACTAACGAGTCAGATTTAACAGTGTACAAGAGAGAAAGAGGTGCAGGAAGAGGACTGGAGGGGGAGGGGGGCTAAATGGGAAGAGGGATAAGGCAAGAGGGAACTATTTGATGGGGCTTAATGGCCTTTATTTGGTTCCTAACAATTCCCATGTCTTCATTCCATCAGCCATCCAAACTAGTAAACAACTATGCTAGTCTTTGAACTTTTTTTTTTTTTTGGTATTTATGTAGGGCACTCTTATGTGCTACATCACCAGGGTGCAATCCTTTGGTGCTCACCACATCCTCAAATGGTCACTGATGAGATGCACAGATAATGGGTTACAAAGACAGACATTAATAAGGTAAGATAAGAGAGGGGAGGTTTATTAATTTTTCAAGTAAAGTTAGGATGCCCAAGGGCACAGTAAAACTGTAAAGAATCTAGTGAGGGATGAGAGAGGCCTAGCTGATTAATGCAAGTCAGCTGTCCTTAGAGGGTGATAGCAATAATGATGAGATTATGGAAGAACCTGCTGAAGACAAATGAGATGCATGTGGAATAAAAACTAAGTGTCCTAGTTACTCTTTTGGAGTGCACGATGGATTTTATTAAGGAGGAACAGCAATATAAATTACTGCTGACTGAGATGCCAAAGCAAGGAGCTGAGTTTGCTCTGCTGAAATCTAGCATGGAAGTGGGGCTCCTCTCCTGAAACAGTCCAAAAATACATAGTAAAGTTAAACTGGGACATCCTGTCTTCTCAAAGAGAGACTGACATCTCCCGTTTCTCTCCATTTTCCCTTTTCTTCCCCTCTTATATTTGCACTTGAATTCCATTTCCTCCTTTGCTTTCTTATGGTTAACTCAGAGCTCCCTAATTCCTCCTATGAGTCTCACCACAGCTTGAAATGGCTCTTCTCAAGGCAGCATAAGCTCTCAGTAAATGAGTCGAGCTACTGTTCCCAGGGTAAGAAATTCTTCTGCCTCTCTCCTCTTTCTTTTCCTGCCCCCCTTCTCTTATCTCAGTTTCCGGTCTTCCATTTCCTTCTTCTTTTAAGCTTTTCTCTCTTCCCTCTCCAAATTGTCTTATCCTCCTCTTCCTGCTGTTTCTCTCCCATCTTCCAAACTTTCTCTGTTCAATCCCCACTACCACCTCGTATCTCTTCATTCTCATTGTCTGTCTTCTCCTCATTTTGCTTTAGTCTCTCCATTCTCCTTGATGCCTCTCACTCATTTCAGTAACCCTCTCAGCCCTAGAGGCAACAGCAGAGAGCACACTTTCATGTTCCTAAGGTTCATACCCTTCATATTGACTGACCCTCCCTTCCCAGCCATACCAGACACCACTGCTATCTCACAGCACCTTCGGTGTCTATGATAATGTGAGAGAAAAGTCACAGCTGAGACGCAATTATTATCACTGTAGTGCATGTCTGGGAGTCCATCAGCATGCAGAAACCTTAGTGGGAAGGTCCTTTGCTGCTGCTAAAATATGAGATTAACTTTCCAAAGCAGGAGATGGCCTCCAGGACACCAGAAAGTCTGTGCTGAATTGCTCAATAAAAAATAAAGTGTAATTAACAGAATGGTAGCAGCTGGAATAATACAGTCCCTCATATTGATTTTCCATGTCCTATTTACTTGGAGTTTATTAACTGTCCACAGTGACAGGAAATCAAAGAATTATAACATTTTCTGCTCATGCTATTGTGCTAAATCAGCATTTCCATAAGAAATTCTGGGTTTAATGAGTTTATACAATGCAATCAAACTTCCACTTCAGGATTAAGTTTGGCATTCAAAAGTCTCAGCCAGAGTGCAACCCCCCCCCCCACCATATTTTAATAAATCAATGTAAGCATTATAAAGTCAGATACCACGCCCCCACTCCCTGAGGCTTACTGATTTTCAAGACACTTTCATCCCATCTGAATTATCCTTAGATTTGGTTAGTTAGTTCGTGGTATGATCGTCAAATCACTTTTGTTTTGATAAATTAGATCATCTGAATTCCCCCTCAAAAAGGCCCTCATTTTTGAAAATGACTCATTTTCAAAAAGCTTTTCCCACCCATGTTCTAAATCTGCAACCTCTGCGTTATTAAAATGGTGTAAATACATATTTATGCAACAGACAATAATGGCTTCATTTTAACAGCTCCCCATATATATATTTACATGACAGACCATAATGTTCTATCATGTCAATCCCCATAAACCTCATTTGTGACACACATGCAGCCTTCACTCTGAATTTCCTGACCTTTGTGTCCTCTGCTACTGAAACATAGGAGAGAGAGAGAGAACGAACCTCTTGTTGAGGATATTAACACTTTTAGTAAAAAATAGGAAGATACATTAGAGAGACAAAACACATTTTCTAAGGGAAAAAACCCAAAACAATAACAGCCCTAAACCACTGTGTGAATATCGTGCCTCCGATTCCCAATAGCAGATGTTTCAAGTGTTGGAACTCCCATCAGAACAGCTGCAGAAATGTAGAATCACATCTGGGTTTGTGACATGGCTGCATCATTACCCACTGACAGCAAAACAACCAGATGCTTCCAATTCATTTTAGGGAATGAACTTAAAGTTTGAGCCTCTGAACATACCCACTTTACAACCAGCTACTTATCATTTACTGCAGCAGTTCATGAAAATGTAGCAAAGGTGGTCACTGCAAGCCAGGAGCTTCCCCTGCTCCAGAGCTGCAAGCGGAGTCGCAGCTGCAAATTCCTCATGATCCATGCTGCTGCTTGGCTGATAAATAGGCACTGCAGCAGAGTTGGACTGGGAAGCAAAAGGATGCTGGAACAGAATGGCCTGTGCAGCGGTGGTTCATGCTGTGATTACTCACTACTCAGAGGGATGAGTTCAGTGGGATGGGGACAGTCCGTCCTCCCTCAGATAAGGGCACTGGAAACACTGATGTGGTCACTTCTTGTTATGATTCTCTGGTGGACCCAGCTGTTTCAGTGCTACTGCTGCCCTCCTCCCATTGGCTGCCCCTTGTGACTGGCTTTAGCATGTTCCTACATAATGCATTATGGGGCTTCTCAGATCATACCTCGTAATGCATAACATGGTGGTGTACTAAATTCAAACGCAAGAGACAGCAGAGGGAAGCCAGCCAACCCCCGAATCTCCAATTTCTGGGTCTCCTGGATTGACTCTTCGCCAGCAATTGACCCCCTCCTCAGATTAATCTGTCGATCTAAATTCTTTTCAGCCCTAGATTTCCTGCCAGCAGGTCTCAGGAATGGATCTATGCTTGATCTTCCGCTGCTTGGAAGGAATTTGCAGGGTTTGACTGTAGCTCTGTGGTCCAGGCCTGGACTCCGGAACACTTACTCAGAAGACATTATCACCTGTCTATGCCTTTGTTTTCTTTGTCTGTGGTGCCTAAACTGTGAATTATCAGGCTTCCCCCCATTTGCCAATCCGCTCCACACACCAAAAAGTAGGATCTCTAAGATATGAAGGCTCCTGGCACTGGGTGACTCCTTTTTATAAAAAGAGAAGTGAAGATCTACTACTCTCCCTGCCCACATTTCAACACTAGCTGATGCTCAGCAACATTTAGCTTTTCTGACCCAGTGAGACATCAAACAACAGTGTATTTTTCTTGTCTCAGTGTGGTTGTAGAGTTGGCAAAGAAAACTAAGTACTGAAGTATAATAAGGAAAGCAGATATGGCCTCAAGTGACATTATTAGATTTTGTATGGTTCAAAGTAAAAGTATGTTCAGATATAAGCCTGTGCTCTGGTAATTAGGACAATTCAGGCATGAATTTGCATTGGAGTTTGAAGGTATTCAGAGCATATATGAAGGTGAGAACACAATGTACACTATTAGCCTTGCTATACCATGCTTTATAATATAATCCTCAGTCCAAACACAAAGGTAACAGAGTGTGATTAGCTGCAAGATTTCTTTTGAAATAATGATCAAAACCCATTTGAATCTATGGCATTTACTTTACTGTACAGTCATGATGTTAGGTCAGAGATAGTGTGCTAAACAATCAAAACGGACTACCTAGAAAAAATAAAATCACTGAGCAAATATTTATTATAATTTCTTTGTCTGATGCTAAGAGGGCTGACACATTCCCCACAATTGGCAGGTCATATTCGGTCATTGGTAATTGCCAGCCAGCAGCAGACAGAGAGAAAGATCAGCTCATGTAAGATAAGTCCTAAAATACATTGAGAATCACAAGATGTGTTACAAATGGTAAATGGGGTCACTATTTTGTTTAGCCAACCTTAGAGCTCTCCAGGGTTTCCGAGGAGATAGAGATGATCCGATTAATTCTCCTCTCAAAGTGCATGCATAGTTGTCAGTAAGGTTAATGGCACTCATGCCCTTGTATAAGGAGAAGATTCTCTCCTTAGATGTTATCATGTTGGATCATTTTTCATAGGAATCAGTGCCAATCTTTGCCTTTTCTAATGTATTTCTACAGTTGTGAATCTGCAAATCAAAACATCCCTCTCTCCAGTGTCTATACAGTCTGATGTAGTTTTGGATTGTAAAACCAAGTTTAAATAAGTGGAGCAATGAGATTTGGATAAACTTGTTTGTGTGAACTGCTTCACCAAACTGATCCGCTGAACCACAAGCGGTTCTTCCACCACCATCTGAGATGCAGCAAACCATTCGAATGGGAAAACATTTGAAACAAAAAATGGTGATATGGTGAAGTCAACCCATAGCGCAGAGAACCACTGCAGTAGTTTCTCCACATGAGAGTTCTGGGACTGTGCAAGCAGAGCAGCTGCACAGGGACCCTACGCCCCTTCTGTACTGTGGAAAGTGTTTCCATGCCAGCTCCACGTAATCCAGTGTAAAAGTTCACAAGCGGGGGCCCGGAGCAGTACAAGGGCAAGGGCTGCAAATCCACCTTTACACCGATCCAGTTGTCCCAGCATATTGTATAACTGGTGCAGAGAGGATATGGCCACTATGCCTCCTGTGTTTTGCAGGGTGGCTCACCACACCAGGCCCCGTTTGGGTCTTAGGTCTTGGGTCTCCCTTTAATAGTTTTACTCCCTATGAACATGGATTTGAGGAATTCCAAAACCTCTTTGAAGGCTGAGTGTGAATTATCTGGATGCAGCAGAACCTTTTGAGGTTCAAGCCCCGTCCAGCAGAGAAAGGGAAGTGATTTGTTCATAGTTGCTTAAACCCATTATTCTAGGAGAAATACTCTGATCCTCAGGTGCCCAAGAACTATTTTTAAAATTTGGAAGGGGGCAGGGAGTGGAAGCCACAAAAATGAAGGGTTCATGAGTACCTGCAAATAAATCAGAGCATAAACTCCCAACAGCCCAAGGCTATTGTTGAAGTGGTAACAATGGGTAGAACAGACCTTGTTTAAAAATACCCACAGTGTTCTTATGAATTCATCTAGGGATGAAAATCTCCTCCTTGCTTGCAAGGTTCATTTAGGTCATCACCACCTTGGGTGGAAGTGAAATGGCAATGTAGAGCGAGTAATAAAAACCAAGTGTAAGTGTAATTTTACTGCTTCCCAAAAGGACAAGGATTTTCCAGGAAACAAGTTTCTATTGATGATTGAGAAAATATGCAGGATTCTTCTCTCCCTCGATAAAATTTTATCCAAAACTTGAGCATAATGAAGAGGAACATGTTAAAATAGCACCTATGTGCAACAGATTATGCTACTTGAGAACAGAGGACGTAAGAAAAATCAATAGCTTTGTATAAACATGAGGTCTAATCATACTGCAGACAAACCCTAGAGATTATGTGGACTTTAACTATATTTGTATTAATAAAGCCTTCCAAGAACTGAATTTAATAAGCATAATGAATTTATAAAGTGCACAGTATCCCCCACTCTCCTGCTGAGGCAGTCAGGGTGCTGAACAACATAAAATAGGACTATAATAAAACTCTCTCATTAAAATGGAGAAAAAAGAAATAAGGGAAGTTAATAAATATGGAGACCACGGTGCCGATATAGCAGAAGGAGAAAAGATTTGCGACAGAGAATGAGTAAGCAAAAATGATAGCCCGACACCGAGCCATCTCTGCTATCACCAAAACTGCTACTGACTTCAGTGGGGAGCAGAGATAGGGCAGTGCTGAGTGCTTTAGAAAATCCCACCTGTAGTACTCTTCAAAGGTGGGGAAGAATGGGCTGTGATGAATATTAAGAGTAGAGCAAGTTCCAGACTCTGAGTCCCACTAGAGCAAGGGCATGATTGCCAGATAACCTGAGGCTCAGTGGTGAGACCTGTAAATGGTGGGCAGTGTCAGAACACAAGTAGTCCTTAGCATGAACTTCAGGAGGTGAGTTTGAATGCATCCAGGACAAACTCCACTTAACAGAGCAGGTGGAATGTTTTCTCAGAAAAAGTTAGTGTTTCTTGACCTGTTTTACCATGCAGGGCTTTGAACAATAACAGTGCATATCAGAGTAGGGTCCTGATTTCCACTGGAGCCCTTATGTGCTAGCACAATATAAGAAATAGTTAACAAAAGCAGTCTGCCACTCTATACGCAGGCAATGCAGAGAACAGAGTGGGCTTAATAGGATTGTGGAAGCTCAAGCCAGTGTGTACATGCACTGTTGCATTCTGAACAAACAGTGAGCGACAGAGAAGTCACTCTGAGGCCTGAGCCCTGGTCTACACTAGGAGTTGAGGTCAAATTTAGCAGCGTTAAATCGATTTAACCCTGCACCTGTCCACACGACGAAGCCCTCTTTTTCCTGACTTAAAGGGCTCTTAAAATCGATTTCCTTACTCCACCCCCGACAAGGGGATTAGCGCTGAAATCGGCCTTGCTGGGTCAAATTTGGGGTACTGTGGATGCAATTAGATGGTATTGGCCTCCGGGAGCTATCCCACAGTGCTCCATTATGACTGCTCTGGACAGGACTCTCAACTCAGATGCACTGGCCAGGTAGACAGGAAAAGGCCTGCGAACTTTTGAATTTCAATTTCCTGTTTGGCCAGCATGGCAAGCTGCAGGTGACCATGCAGAGCTCATCAGCAGAGGTGACCATGATGGAGTCCCAGAATCACAAAAGAGCTCCAGCATGGACCGAACGGGAGGTATGGGATCTGATCGCTGTATGGGGAGAGGAATCCGTGCTATCAGAACTCCGTTCCAGTTTTCGAAATGCCAAAATATTTGTCAAAATCTCCCAGGGCATGAAGGACAGAGGCCATAACAGGGACCCAAAGCAGTGCCACGTGAAACTTAAGGAGCTGAGGCAAGCCTACCAGAAAATCAGAGAGGCGAACGGCCGCTCTGGCTCTGAGCCCCAAACATGCCGCTTCTATGATGAGCTGCATACCATTTTAGGGGGTTCAGCCACCACTACCCCAGTCGTGTTGTTTGACTCCTTCAATAGAGATGGAGGCAACACGGAAGCAGGTTTTGGGGACAAGGAAGATGATGATGATGAGGTTGTAGATAGCTCAAAGCAAGCAAGTGGAGAAACCATTTTTCCGAACAGCCAGGAACTGTTTCTCACCCTGGACCTGGAGCCAGTACCCCCCAAACCCACCCAAGACTGCCTCCCGGACCCGCCAGGCAGAGAAGGGACCTCTCGTGTATATACCTTTTAAAATACTATACATGGTTTAAAAGCAAGCATGTTTAATGATTAATTTGCCCTGGCATTCGTGGCTTTCCTGGATATACTCCCAAAGCCTTTGCAAAAGGTTTCTGGGGAGGGCAGCCTTATTCCATCCACCATGGTAGGACACTTTACCACTCCAGGCCAGTAGCATGTACTCGGGAATCGTTGTAGAACAAAGCATTGCAGTGTATGTTTGCTGGCGTTCAAACAACATCCGTTCTTTATCTCTCTCCGTTATCCTCAGGAGAGTGATATCATTCATGGTCACCTGGTTGAAATAGGGTGCTTTTCTTAAGGGGACACTCAGAGGTGCCCGTTCCTGCTGGGTTGTTTGCCTGTGGCTGAACAGAAATGTTCCCTGCTGTTAGCCACGGGGAAGAGGGAGGGGCTAGCCACGCGCTGGGGGGAGGCAAAATGCGATCTTATAACGAAAGCACATGTGCTATGTATGTAATATTAACAGCAAGGTTTACCGTGAAAGAGTGTACCCATTGTTCTAGAAAATGTGTCTTTTTAAATACCACTGTCCCTTTTTTTCCCTCTCTCCACCAGCTGTATGTGTTTCAAGGATCACAGGAGCTTCTCCTACCCAGAGGCTAGCGAAGATTAGAAGGCGAAAAAAACGCACTTGTGATGAAATGTTCTCTGAGCTCATGCTGTCCTCCCACACTGACAAAGCACAGATGAATGTGTGGAGGCAGACAATGTCAGAGTGCAGGAAAGCACAAAATGACCGGGAGGAGAGGTGGCAGGCTGAAGATGAAAGGTGGCGGCAGCGTGATGAGAGGAGGCAGGATTCAATGCTGAGACTGCTGGAGGATCAAACCAATATGCTCCAGCGTATGGTTGAGCTGCAGGAAAGGCAGCAGGAGCACAGACCGCCGCTACAGCCCCTGTGTAACCAACCGCCCTCCTCCCCAAGTTCCATAGCCTCCTCAGCCAGATGCCCAAGAACGTGGTGGGGGGGGGGGGCGCTCCGGTCACACAGCCACTCCACCCCAGAGGATTGCCCAAGCAACAGAAGGCTGGCATTCAATAAAAGTTTTAAAGTGCTGTGTGGCCTTGTCCTTCCCTCCTCCACCACCCCTCCTGGTGCTTCTCTCCTCCACCACTCCTCCTAGGCTACCTTGGTAGTTATCCTCCTATTTGTGTGATGAATTAATAAAGAATGCATGAATGTGAAGCAACAATGACTTTATTGCCTCTGCAAGCGGTGATCGAAGGGAGGAGGAGAGGGTGGTTAGCTTACACAGAAGTAGAGTGAACCAAGGGGCGGGGGGTTTCATCAAGGAGAAACAAACAGAACTTTCACACCATAGCCTGGCCAGGCATGAAAATGGTTTTCAAAGCTTCTCTGATGCGCACCGCGCCCTCCTGTGCTCTTCTAACTGCCCTGGGATCTGGCTGTGTGTAACTAGCAGCCAGGCGATTTGCCTCAACCTCCCACCCCACCATAAAGTCTCCCCCTTACTCTCACAGATATTGTGGAGCTCACAGCAAGCAGTAATAACAATTGGAATATTGGTTTCACTGAGGTCTAAGCGAGTCAGTAAACTGCGCCAGCATGCTTTTAAACGTCCAAATGCACATTCTACCACCATTCTGCACTTGCTCAGCCTGTAGTTGAACAGCTCTTGACTACTGTCCAGGCTGCCTGTGTATGGCTTCATGAGGCATGGCATTAAGGGGTAGGCTGGGTCCCCAAGGATAACTATAGGCATTTCAACATCCCCAAAGGTTATTTTCTGGCCTGGGAAGAAAGTCCCTTCCTGCAGCTTTTGAAACAGACCAGAGTTCCTGAAGATGCGAGCATCATGTACCTTTCCCAGCCATCCCATGTTGATGTTGGTGAAACGTCCCTTGTGATCCACCAGTGCTTGCAGCACTATTGAAAAGTACCCCTTGTGGTTTATGTACTCTCCGGCTTGGTGCTCTGGTGCCAAGATAGGGATATGGGTTCCGTCTATGGCCCCATCACAGTTAGGGAATTCCATTGCAGCAAAGCAATCCACTATGACCTGCACATTTCCCAGGGTCACTACCCTTGATATCAGCAGATCTTTGATTGCATTGGCTACTTGCATCACAGCAGCCCCCACAGTAGATTTGTCCACTCCAAATTGATTCCCGACTGACCGGTAGCTGTCTGGCATTGCAAGCTTCCACAGGGCTATTGCCACTCGCTTCTCAACTGTGAGGGCTGCTCTCATCTTGGTATTTTTGCGTCTCAGGGCAGGGGAAAGCAAGTCAAAGTTCCATGAAAGTGCCCTTACGCATGCCAAAGTTTCGCAACCACAGGGAATCGTCCCAGACCTGCAACACTATGCGGTCCCACCAGTCTGTGCTTGTTTCCTGAGCTCAGAATCGGCGTTCCACAGCATGAACCTGCCCCATTAGCACCATGATGCCCACACTGCCAGGGCCCGTGCTTTGAGAGAAGTCTGTGTCCATGTCCTCATCACTCACGTCACCGCGCTGATGTCACCTACTCGCCCGGTATCGCTTTGCCAGGTTCTGGTGATGCATATGCTGCTGGATAATGCGTGTGGTGTTTAATGTGCTCCTAATTGCCAAAGTGATCTGAGCGGGCTCCGTGCTTGCCACGGTATGGCGTCTGCACAGAAAAAAGGCGCGGAACGATTGTCTGCTGTTACCCTGACGGAGTGAGGGGCGACTGATGACATGGCTTACAGGGTTGGCTTACAGGGAATTACAATCAACAAAGGGGGTGGCTTTGTGAGACACTGAATGGCCCCCTCAAGGATAGAACTCAAAACTGGGTTTAGCAGGCCGTTGATTTCACAGAGGGAAGGAGGGAGGAGAAAATGAATACAACACAAATCTGGTCTATTTCTTGTTTTGTTCCACTTCATCTATCTTTATACATCTTGCTGGCAGCATACCGTGCAGTATGACCACTAGCCATCGTCAACACCTGGGTGCTCGGCAGAAGACGGTGCAGTATGACGACTAGCCATCATCATCTGCTAGCTGCAGATTAAAAGACAGTGCGGGACTGAATTGCCACGAGACGAAAGCCAGGTCATTTCCCTTGTGAGTCACTCCCATGTTTGCCCAGGCGCCCAGTTAAAAGAGCACCCAGGACTACGTCGATGATGGCTACCAGTCATACTGCACTGTCTGCTGCCAAAAGGCAATAAACTGCTGCAGTACCACGTCTGCCAGCACCCAGGAGACGTATGGTGATGGTTAGCTGAGCGGGCTCCATGCTTGCTGTGGTATGGCGTCTGCACAGGTAACTCAAGAAAAAAGGTGCAAAATGATTGTCTGCCCTTGCTTTCACGGAGGGAGGGAGGGAATGGGGGCCTGACGATATGTACCCAGAACCACCCACGACAATGTTTTAGCCCCATCAGGCACTGGGATTTCTACCCAGAATTCAAATGGGCGGCGGAGACTGTGGGAACTGTGGGATAGCCACCCACAGTGCAACTCTCTGGAAGTCGACGGTTGCCTCGGTACTGTGGACACACACCGCCGACTACATGCACTTAGAGCATTTGTGTGGGGACACACACAATCAGCTGTATAAAACCGCTTTCTACAAAACCGAATTCTATACATTCGGCCTAATTTCGTAGTGTAGACATACCCTGAGAAAAGGGAATTGCAATAACTGAGCCCCGTGTATGTTGCTTGTGCAAAGTCAGCACAAAATAAAGAGCACAGCCTTTGTAAATGGAGCAAAACCTTTCCTTCAACATACTTCTTTTCTTTGGAATGGCAAGTGACCCCAAGTTTCTTAACATTATTCACCACCTTGAGATGTGTCCCCTCAATACATGGGGACAAGAAGGAAGATGGTGCTCACCTCATAACCAGCACAACTAGAACACTTCATTCCCTCTCAGCTGCTGGGTTGAAAGAGTCACTCTTTGTTTTCAAGTGGGAGGAACACCCCCTCTCTTGCTGTTTTTTCCCCCCTCCTCACATTTTCCCTGTGGCTCTCTCTAGCCTGTGTTTGTGGTTCTCAGGTGTTGGTGTGCATTGCTGAATGAGGTCTTGGTATGTATGTTCCTGGAATCTTTATCTCATGCTCTCTCCTGCCACCATGCCTGTTTCCTCAGCGCCTGATATAGCAGAGAACAGTACTGTAAATCCTGTTTCAGATAGATATGGGTAAACTGAACAAAGTGCCAATCAGATCACTTCCTTAGCAGACCCAGGAGCATCTTAAACAGTACTCTCACACTGCTGGGCAGTGGCTCTGGTTGAGGGGAAATGTCAGTACTTACTGACCCAATTCAAACCCTGGAACTTTAAAGGAAAAATTGAGGAAATGTGGTTTGATTCTTAAGGATATACTCCATAGCATTCTGAAGGGTAACAGATGAAGTGGTGCAACCAACCATTTTTTTACTAGTATTTAAATAGCTAGCATGCTTCTGTACTTCATCTGTGTGAAAATGATGCCCTACTGATGCAGGAAGTCAGAATTTGAGAGTGTTGTCGAGAAAGTGTTAAATCTTTATAAATAAATGTTTTTATTGCAACAGTGCTGCAGACAATAGTGCATTCTGAATACTACATTCACATCAAGTTGGGTTAGGGGACTGTGTTGAGTTACCCATTATGGTTACTTGAAAGACGATTTGACTGGGAAACATATGCAGCCTTTTCAATGTTCTTATACAATTGTCTAATTCCAAACCCTGCAGTGTTGCTATCCCTTAAGAAAATGGCTTTCTGTTTGAAAACCACCCTCTCTGAATGTTAAATGGAAAGGAAATAAAAGAATATCTAGTCACAGTGGTAAAAGCTGCACATTTCCCGCCCCCCCCCCTTCATTATACAAGCTGATTCAGTATTTGCTTCTTTACATTTTTATGCAGAGAAAAAGGGTACTTTGGGAAATCTGTGACACTACTGGTAAATGCCACTGGTACAGGGCTGGATGTAGTGATAGTCATCTTCAAACGGTTTTGTTCAATTTGCATTAGGTCCCACTATATTCTCCCACAAATCTTCAAATTCTTACTCTGGATTATCTCAGGGGTTCTCAAACTTCATTGCGTCTTGAGCCCCTTCTGATAACAAAAATTACTACATGACCCCAGGAGGATGGAAGCCTGAGCCCACCCAAGCCCCACCGCCCCAGGTCAGGGGAGGGAGGGAGGGGACAAAGCCAAACCCCCAGCCCCACTGCCCTGGGGGGAAAAGGGGTGGGGAGAGCAAAGCCGAAGCCCAACGGCTTCAGCCCCAGGTGGGGAGCCTGTAACCTAAGCCCCACCACTCAGGGCTGAACCCTCAGGCTTCAGCCCTGGGCAGTGGGGCTTGGGCTTCAGCTTTGGCCTCAGGCCCCAGCAAGTCTAAGCCCCTCTTTGGGGTCCTGACCCACAGTTTGAGTACTGCTGGATCTGAATCTCCTGTGTCTGCAAAATTGAACTGTACTTTTTGGATCTGGTCTAAAAGCACATTCAAGTCAATGTGAGTCCCTCCACTTACTTCAGTGGGCTTTGGATCAAGGCCTTTACAAAAACAGGTTCTTTCATGAGATCTCTAATATTTCCTGTTTCTGGTTAGGCAAAAATACCTCCAGAACCACTTGTCTTTGAGTATTCAGGTAGTTTTCTCTTCTCAACCAAAACAGAGATGTGGGAAAAATGAACACTTGGTAACTAAGGCCAAGAGTGAGCTGAGCAATTAAAAATATGCTAAAGTCCCATTAACATAAATGGGAGTTAAACACATGCTTAAGTGCTTTTCTGAATTGAGGCCTCCATGATTAAGTTCAGGGTGAGTCACAGAAAAGTTAGAACAAATTTTAATTTTATCTAAACTTGTATATTCATCCATAGTTGGAACATGCAGTTTCCTTATTAATAAATCTACTGTATTGTCGTGGGGAGCAGACTCACCAGCAGCGCCTCCTGCTGGTCGTCTCAGGGAATTAGCGTTCCAGCCTCCGGAGCCCCCTCTTCAGGCCAGTGTCTTGCCTTGCTGCTGGCTCCTGTGTCCCTCCCAGGACCCCGGTGCCCTTTCACTGGGTGCTGCCCCCTGGCAGTACCCCCCAGTTCTGGGTCTCCCCCTCCCAGGGGAACCCCCTACCCACTATCCCTACCTTGCCTCAGTCATAGGCTCCTGCCAGTCACCAGCTAGTCCCCGCGCCCTGGGGCGGGCTGCAGTATGAGCCACTCATCAGAGGCAAGGTTGGGTTTGGACCTGCTGTCTCTGTCTATCCTTGGGCTCTTCCCTGCAACCCCAGTACCTGTTGGGCCTAATGCTAGGCTGTAGCCTGGGGCTTTCCTGGCTGGAGCTCCCCAGGCCTGCTCCAATCTAGGTACTCTGCTTAGGTCCCTGCAGCCAGCTCCCTCCCTGGCTTTTATAAGGCCCACTGGGTCTGTCTGGGGCATGGCCCCCAGCTGCGGCTGCTCTGCCAATCAGCTCAGCTCTTCCCCTGCCCCAGCCCTCTCCCAGGGTTATCTTAAACCCCCCTGGGCCCGAGCAGGTGTCCACCCTGCTACATGTATACAGTACTTAAGATTTTGGGCTCTTGGATACCATCTTCTTCCTTGGTGTAATCCCATAAGATGGGTCCTTTCCCGCCACAGCACTCTGTTCAATGCCTTATCCTCTATCACACCAAATGGTAATGTGTCTTCCTTTATAACATCCCACCATTTCTTCTTTAGTTGGTCTCTCTGTCTTTTCCCTTCAGTCTAAAACTGTTGGGCTCTCTTACTCTCATAGGTCTCAGGACTGCACTTTACATACCCAAGTCATCTGAGTCTGCCTCTCTCTTTTTTTTTTGTTCATGAGTGTTACTCTGAGCATATATGGATGGATCATTGCGTTATAGACTCTCCCTTTTACTCTTACTAGTATCTTCCTGTCCTATTCTAGATCACTTATCTCAGATACAACATGGTCTGAAAATCATCTTGAATATCAACGGGTGTTTGAAGTAGACACCTGATGATACTTCCCTGCCATCTAAAATGGTGGCTTCCCAATCAAATAATACCAAAACGTTAAAGTGCCATCTAGTATATTGCTGACTGAGAAAATGCTGGGAAAAGAAATGTCATGTTAACTAGTGATAGGCCCAGATATGAACTCCTATGAACTCTGGGAAAGTTTGGGTTTAGATCTGGATGTTAAGGCATCCCATGGGCCTTAAGAAGGGACCTGGTTCACCACTGTGAATAACTTCAGTGTTATTCCAGTTGTGGAGTTATGCAAAATTGAAGTAGCATAGCAGTGAACCTTGCCCAAGTGCTACATCACTTTTAATAACTAAATGTATGTAATGATCAATAGAGTCTGTCTGCCCAATCCACATCATCGTAAAAAACCTATTTAAGACTTATAATTAGTTATATTTATAGTTATATGTGGTCTTCTGCTTTTGAACAATAAATTACAGTATATCAAACCAATAATGGGTAAAAACCCTACAACAACCTAGTAATATAGATTTGGTGATATGAAGTAAAAGAGAATCAAGCCCACTGCACTATTTAATACATCTCAACTACAATGAGTATTTCCAGAACCACTGAGCTGAAAAGTACAATCCCACCAGTCTGGTACCATGAAAATGAATGTTGATGGCTGCCTGGATCAATTCTATCATGAAAATAATGGCATCACTCTGGGCACGAGATTTAGAGCCTTAAAGGCTTTGCGGAAGACGCACTCAAGTAACCTACATAGGAAAGTAGATTGATTGAGAGTGGCTGGAACACACATAAAGCTGACATTTCTACTCATCTGGGCCTTTATCAGGACTGATGGGTTGAAACATTGTCTTTCTGTGCATTCCTGCCACTTTCATATGTAAGCTCCTGGGTTTGCATTTCCCTTGAGGCTTTGCTTCTTTGTGCGCACAGTAAGTCTGTTATTCTATTGGCTGTTTCTTGACAGTCTAAGGAAAAGGACCTGAATTCATCCTCTGTTTGGAGGTCCCCAGAAAGGAGAAATTATTTTCAATCTTTAATTTCTTTTTCTAAATAAATTAGCCGAGACACCAACAAGTGGAATTTCAGAGAACAAAGACTTTTTCATACAAACACAATCTCTGGGCCCACTTACTACCAGGGTGGGGACATGCTTTCTGTTGTCAGGTGTCCTATTGCTGTCTGATCATAGTAAGCACTACACCTGGTGTATAAATTTAAAGATGTGGGTCCTCTGGTTGTACAGCAATTAGATGCTATTCAGTAGAAGAAAAACAGTTAGCTTGAAAATCAATCAGTCCAGTTGTAACTAAAAATGTAAAGAAAACTTCAGAAAGTGTGGCCACGGACTAAGGTTTTTTTTAGGATGTAAGCAAAAGCTAATGAAAACACTCAAATGGGCAAAAGCTTAATATGTTGTTATGAAAACATACAGTAATTATGTACATTAGCAGCATCAGAGGCTGGTGCAAAGAGAGTTGCTTGATTTTTCCCTACAGATGAAAAGCCATCTGCGTGCTTCAGGAATTGTCGTATTTCCACTCTCCAGGGTAGAGAACAACACTCAATTGCTAATCTTCCATTTACTATGTATAAATGTTACACTGCACAACAGTAGCAATAGGAAAGTGTTCGACATATAAAGGCGTTTATTTGCTTGTTGCCATCAATCTAATGACACCTTTCAGATTCACTTGTTATGGGCTAGACCCAAGGACCATGATTGACTTCTACTAATTCAGAAAATTGTTGGGAGGGAATTCTATAGATCAAACTATTTTTCAACATCTGACTCACCTTTTTCTCTATAAAAAAAAAGAGAGAGAGTGGGTTGGCCACACTGGGGAGGGGGCATGTTGTACATTGCTAAGGAGCGGGGAAGGCAGGACATTCCCCTTCCCACGTGGTAGGAATTGTGAAAGTGTGCATGGGGTCAGCCCCAGCATAGGCTAACGCTAAATGACACATTTTAACCCTAAGTCTAGGAATATACTGGGGTCAGGAGTATTCCTATTATGAGTGATCTTGTACACAATTTTACCTCTAGTTTACTTTAATTACCTTCTGCGTAGTCTATCTCTGATCTAGTCACATATAATCTGTTGTTTAGTTTTCTAGTTGCTTTGTGTTACTTTAGTCCTCTGGGGGCCACAAACAAAAATCAGGTGCTAGCCGGAGTACAAACACACAGGGAGAACGAGTCCCTGCCCCAAGCACTTACCATCTAAATAAACAAGTCAGACAACTGAAATAACAATTAATAGCTGCCTGTGCTCAAAACTGCTGTTGAACAAACACATTACCCAAAGCAGACAGGTCTGCAACAAACACCAGATCAAAAGAAGTCTGGAGATTCAACTGTTTACCCACTGTATTATATGTTCGGCAGACCATCAAGGAATGATGTGAAGTTCCATTGAAGTCAATGGGACGTAACTATATGCTTAAGTGCTTTGCAGAACTGGGATCTAAGGCCCAGATCCTCAAAGGCATTTGGGTGCCTAACGTCTATTGAAAACAATGGAAGTTAGGCACCTAAACCTCTTTGAGCGTCTGGGCCTAAAAGCTTATTAATGGATTAGAATACAAGATACTAGGTTCAAGTCCACACATTTCTGTCTCAGAGAGGAATTAGCCCATTCCAGAAGTCCAACCTCAGATGCTCAGAAACCAGGGCACTATATTAGTTTCCTTCCCACTGATCTCTCCACACCCTCCCTTATGGAATTGTTGTTCCACGTTGTCTCTTGTAAGTGCTAGATTTTGAGCTCTCTGGGGTGGGAGCCACGTCTTACTCTCTTTTTAGTAAAGTGCCAGGTACATAATAATATACAGGTGTTTATAAATGCTTATGAATAACAGTACATTTTAAAATAGGTATTCATTTTTATACACAAAACATGTTTTAGCTGTGAAAACCATTTATTCAGTACAAGAAAAATCAGCATTGTTCCAGTACGATTTTCTACTCTATATTGACTCTATGTCATATCTTCACGATGAGTAACCCATAACCAGTATCACCTTATTTGAAGAATCTCCACTTTCAAGCCACTACAGACAACTATGTAAACAGTCAGGCAATTTTGCAAATATCTATTTGGTTTTCCAGCAGTTATAGCTTAGTTTAGAATTGTTAGGGGCTTGTGTTAAATCCATATTTAAGGACCATTTTTGAAAGGCAGATTTCTGACCTGTTAACCTCTAGCAATATTAATTGCTAGACAAGTGGTCTGTCAGTGATTCATTAATGTCTTGTTCACCTAAGATATTTAAAAATAAAATAAAAATACAATGCCTGTACTTCCCAGATATAGGTAATCTTGTGTGCCTATGGCTGCCACCCTTCCTCAGCTGAGTTCTATGCTAACAGCACATACTGGCACTGCCCCAGGAGTAGACTGGAACAGATGAGGACACAGAGCTCAAAACTGGCCCTTGGTTCCCTGCTTGTTCCAAGAGGGAAATAATCTAAACCAGCCTTACACCTGACTCACATCATATGTCCCTATGCTCTAGCTCAGTTGCACTGACTGGAGTGTTGGTGGGATGGATCTCCTGCTCAGCCTCTGCACACCCACCTGCTCAGGATGGAGAGTCGTGACCCAATGGAGGCTGCTCTCCCTTCCTGGCATTGCTGGTGATGCAGATAGACCACACAGGAGATGAAGGGGGGGATTTTATTTCCCCTAAGTATCTTTCGTAAGTGTGTAAGGCTCCTCATAACTGAGCCCCTGGATTGTAAGCTGTTTGGGGCAGGGACTGTTTTCTATATTATGCTTGTACATTGCCTGTTCACTGGGCCTGATCTTGATTGGGGCATATGAGTTCTGGTAGAGGGTAAACAGTAAATTGTAACAATACTATTATTAATAATAATGGATCTATCATGTACATGTTTTACAAGTTTTCAACGAGATAAGGACTTCATCCAATCACAGTCCAGAATCAACTATTTATTAATAAATTACATAGAAATCCTTATTGCCATTATGCCACATTTTCAAACTGGCTCTCAAATTTCCACAGGCAAATTTTGCATGCACACTCATTTGAACAGACAAGCGAATATTTGTGCTTGCAAATAAAATAGTCTGATTCACAATTAATTGATTTCCATGCACATTCAAGTTTAGAGTCTAGTTTGAAAATCCAGTACAATTTTATTACCTGTGTTTCTCATGGGGAACTCCCTCAAAACCCCCACCAAAGCTATTTATTACTTTGTACACTCCCTCTGGATGTACAATTATGTCACTCACTATTGATGGAGTTGTCTGAGTTTCTGTCAAACTGTGGTTTTTGCCAGCAAAATTTTGCATCTGTATCTGGATTTGATATCTTGGAGTTCCTGTCAAATCAATATTTTTTTCATTTCATTGTTTTGTCAGAAAAATCTATATGGCTGTTATCCCAAAGGAGAGTTAGCAAGTCACCGTGTAGCTGATGGTTAGTAAATAGTGAAAGGGACAAAGTAGCTCTAATAGTATAGAAGTAAGTTTGAACCTCATCTCTTTTTCTGAACCGATCTGGATTGTGAACACCTTCCTTTAAGCTTTAGGACCTGACCAGTTAAATTGCTTCTCTGCTGGTCCATGTGCAATGGGCAAAATATCCTCAGAGGCCATCTTGTTGCTCCCCGTCAGCTTACCCAGCAGGCCTGGCCTCACCTGCAGCCGCAGGGGTCTCAGGGATCTCCTCATAGACCCTCGTCTCCAGGGGCTTCTCAGAGAACTCTTGCAGGATGCAGGTGGTGGTCTTGCAGAAGCTCTGCAGGGGGAACCAAGTAGCAAGTGTGTCACCTTTGAAAAGCCAACATTTCATGCCATGCTGGTACCGCAAAGAAACTCTCTTGGGTCCTGTCACAGCAAAGACTAGTATCAAAAGTGTAAAGGAGACCTTTCCAACCATTCTCACACCTCTCTTCCTCTTCTGCCAGCCCCAGGAGATGCGATAATGATGAGAGAAATCTGCAGGTTAAGTTCAGTTAATGATACCAAAGTTTGGAGGTGTACGGGAAAATTATTTATGTATTTTAAATTCAGTGGTTGTGAAATGTTCCAGATTTAGAGCCCTGGAGCTAGAACTCCTTTACGCAGGGAACCAGTACAGTGCAGAATTGACATGGCACCCTTGGCATGAATATATCCTTTTACCTGTCCCATAAAAAATAACTCCCCCAAAATGAAAACTCTTTTCCAGTTTTGGGGGGCTTGTCCCAAAATTGTAAAATTTCAATAAAAAAAACAAACATTTTCAGGGAGCATTTTTCATTTTGATAAAAAGCCATTTTTAGGGTTTTTTAAAAAGTTTTGATTGCAAAATTTCAACTAGCTCTACTCAATAGCTTCAGGAATTTGATTCATGTTAACCTGCAAACGGTGGGATCAGAACCGAATCTATGAAAGTTTAGAAGCTGGCCCAGTACTAAGTTCTCGATTTGGAATATTATCAATTCCCTCTTGGGTTCCCAGTGGTGAGTGGGAAGGAAGGGTGGCCCAGGATTAGGGTGCTAATCTGGGCCTTGGGAGATCCAGGTTCAAATTCCTGTTGTACCACAGACTTCCTATGTGACTTTGGGAAAGTCATTTAGGGCTAGATTCTCAAAAGGATGTCAGCACCTGACTGCCAATTTAGGTGCCACCGAGATCCTTAAAATCCCCCCTCAGCTGCTGCCAAGCTGGAGCTGCCTAACATCTTTAGGCACCGAGTTTTTACCATTAATGTTCCCTAGGCATCCAAGTTTTTCCTAGTGAGCATGTGGACAGCTACCTCAGTGTAGGTGCCTAAGTGTCTGTTTCAGCCTTACATCCCCGGGGAGTGCTCAAACTAGGTGTTCCCCAACCTATTTCACCTTTGGAGCCTGAGTACATGTAACTCGCACAAAATGGCTGGAGTGAGGTCTCCCTTATAATCTTTAGCCCAGTGGTCAGGGAACTCCTTATATGTGGGAGACCTGGGTGCCATTGTCACTGGACTATGGGCTAGTCTGGTGTAGATTTCTCTAAAGCTTTCCTGTTGAAGATATTCTATTGTGTATAAATTATAAAAAATGCATAGGGCCAGAGAGAGAGCAAGAATGACTCTATAATCCAGTGGTTCAGGCCCGCCTCTAGGAGGAAACCCAAGTTCAAATCCCTTCTCCATATCGGCAGAGAGCTCACATCACTGGGCTAAAAGTGCCTAGCTATGCTGCTGTAGCATTTCTGTGTAGACTCACTATAGCGATGGGTACGGTTCTTCTGTCGCTAAAGTTAATCCCCCTCCCAGAGAGAAGGTAGCTAGGTCTACACCCGGGCTTAGCTGGGTCAACCTAACTTTTTAGTGTAGACCTGGCCTAAGTCCCTTAGTCACTTAGGGCCAGATCCTCAAAGGTATTTAGGCTCCTAACTTCCAGAGATTTCAATCCTAAATAACTTTGAGGATCTGTGCCTCAGTGCTTCATTCCATCCATCAGTGAAATGAGGATAACAACACTTCCTACCACATGGGAGGTGTTGTGAGGAAAAATATGTGAGGTGCTCAGATACTCTGGTGGGAGGGTGGTGGCATGTAAGTACCTAAAATGGGTGGAAGAGCACTCAGACTGCAAAGAATCCAATAGTCACATCATGGTGTGATGTGAACATTGCTGCAATCTGGTTGCAGGGGGATTATTCACCACAGTGGAGTTGGCTTTATTTAATTATCTTAGGTTCCAGGGATCAGATTTACTTTCCAAAATCCAGCTGCCGTAGATGCTAGAGCAGTGGTGGGCAACCTGCAGGCTGCACGCTGCCTATCAGGGTAATTCGCTGGTGGGCTGCAAGACAGTTTGTTTACATTGACTGTCCCCAGGCATGGCTGCCCGCAGCTTCCAGTGGCCATGGTTCACCATTCCCGGTCAATGGGAGCTGCGGGAAGCAATAGCCAGCACGTCCCTGTGGCCCGTGCCGCTTGCCGCAGCCCCCATTGGCCGGGAATGGCGAACTGTGGCCACTGGGAGCTGCGGGCAGCCATGCCTGCATACGGTCAATGTAAACAAACTGTCTCGCGGCCCGCCAGCGGATTACCCTGATCGGGCCACAGGTTGCCCACCACCGTGCTAGAGTGTTTGTCCTTCATTCTAATGATCAGTGACTGGCGCTTCTGATTGTAAAGACCAGATTAGAAATAATTTTATTTTAAATTTTCATAAAGCAGAAAAGATTTTTGTACTTTTTTTTTTAATGCAACACAGCTTCAGGGGAAGAATCTAGCAGCTGGCTGCATGCGAAGAATTTAACGGTGCTAATTAGAATAAATTACAATATGATTGACCTGCCTTGACAATAAAATATCCTGGAATATTTAAATTGCCTTACAGAACTCATGTTGGGCTTGTCTTAAATAAGGAATTTTGCCCCAGTATAGCTATACCGATGTAACCTACTAGTGTTGATACATTGTGCCAGCATGAGTCACTTTTTACACTGCTACAGCACATCTATAATAGGGGTTGGGCTGGTGAAGTCACATCAGAGTAGCTGCTACACTGGTGCAAAATCCCCAGTGTGGACTAGCTCTTAGGGCTTGTCTACACTGCAAAGTTAATTAGGATTAAGCTAGGGTGTGAATTTAAACTAGAACTGCTATTCCTGAATAACCCTATGCATAGATGAGCCCTTGACCCTTAGCTGCTGCTGCTGCTGCCCCATGTGACAGTTTTTTTTTTTAAAAATGCCACTGTTTTCTCAGTCTTAGCTATTATGTGACAACACATTAGGTGTGTAATTTGTAAGCATGTACCTGGTGCACAATACAGCAAAGTGGATGAATGTGAAACAAATATTAACACATAACAAAAAGAGAGCATATTTCCATGTAATAAATATCTGTTTTTAAAATGGAAGACTTTGGTAGATTACATATGTTATAGTTCTTGATTATTTTTTGCATTATTCCTGAAATATCTATACTAGAAAACACATGTGCCAAACAAGTCATGAATAAAAGTAAATCAATGTTTGCAAGGCATGGCATTCCCAATACAGTCATGGGTGATGATGGACCTCAATTTCACCATCAAGAGTTCAAAGATTCACCATAGCATATGATTTCAAACATATTACATCAAATCCAGGTTACTCACAATCTAATAGAAAATGGTGTTTACATAGTAATCTTTTTACTATGTTAAAGTCATTTTCAACTAGCCTACTAGATTGTCAGCTATAGATATGATAGATATATGCAGTTCAAACCAAAAGATTTAGATCCAGATTCACAATCTAAACATTCTAAAATATCCTCTTTTGAATTGTACTAAGAATTTAGTCTCACTTATATTTTGTTACCATAAGGTTAATTATATATCTTTAAAAAAAGTATTTCCTCTTATCAGTATTAAAATGTATTGCCTTTAAAATGATTGAATTATCTCTTGTTCTTTTTCATCACAAAGGATAAATATGAGCACCCAATTATATATTCTATTATTTTATATTATTATATTCTTTTTAGTACATCTATCATGTCCAGTCTTCATTTCCTTTTGTTCCAAAACATCTTCTGATTCCCTCTCGTACCTTCACTCATTTTGCTTCCTGCCTCTGCTATATCCTTTCTGAACTGAACACAGTAGTCCACGTGAGAACATATCATTGATTTCTATAATGGCATTATATGTTCAGTTTTTTCTATTCCCTTCTTTAAAAACCCTAAGAGTTTGCGGGGAAGGGGTTTGATTGCCACTAGACACTGAGCTGAGATTTGCACTGAATGATCAGCAATAATGCCTGGATATTTTTCCTAAGCAGTTACAGTTAATTTAGTTGCATCAACACTTGTGAATAATACAGCCACCTCAAAAACACGCCAATAAAAAAAGTACACCACACCATAACATCATGCATTCTCTGCTGATACATATTAGTATTTGAATTCTGACAACTGATGAAGGCTTTTTGTAACTGACTGCATTACCCCCCTCATCCTAGTCATCATGACGGCATGTAGGAATGCAGGGGGACAGTGCTTGTGATTTAGCCCAGGGTAGCAACAAGGACTGAATGGGTCAGGGACACATAAGCAAAAAAGCAGCTAGGGATCCTTTAAAGGCTAGCAGATGTAACGCCAAGCATCAGTTTCCCTAAGCACAGAAAAGTCATAGTTAGAGTTTAATTTGCTGTGATACAAATCTAGATAGCATTTAAACACTATTAGAATAAGTCTGCAATATTTAGCCATGCTTTGCTGCTGGTGAATACAGAAAGACATACATAACCTTCCAATACATTTCCTTTCTATCTGTCCTAGATCTGTGTAAATTGACCCAATCAGATGTAAATAAATTCATCATAGAATTTAAACATATATTACACATATTCACTCAAAGCACATTCTATGTAATCATATTACATGAGCCAAAGAAAAATACACTAGTTAGATCTCTGAAGGGCTTTTGTGTTGCATAAGTGAGCTTCATTCCCCTTCGTAAAATATAAAAATGGCAAAGGCAGTTTGGAATGAGCACTGTAATAACTCTAAGTGTTCTCTTAACAACTGTGTATCACACAAAAGGAATGCAGACACTTCGGAAGCATTTTCAGTTGTCGTGTAAAAATAATCTGAAGTGTACAAGTACTATCAGATCTACACAAAGAATCTTTCTAGTTAGGATTCTGTTCAATCTCCTTTTTCCTAGGAAAATGGGGTGAGAAGTTTGTGGTGAGACAGCTCTGGAAATATTCTTGACCCCATTCAATCTGGTTTCAAGCCTGAGTATAGCTAACTGTGCTAGTTGCATTGTTGAAGATTTCCTCCTGATGCAGGGTGAAAATCAGTTGTCCATGCTGACTCTCTGAGATCTTCTTATCTAGGTTTTCATACTATGCCTATCAGTGTGGTGCCTGAGTTCCTTTGTCTTCAGTATCTGTGAGATGCCTTTATGTTTCTTGATCATGAGGCTTTTGGGGAGACATCTGCAGTCCCTAGCAGGGAACAGTAGATCGGTCTTGGAGTGGATTTTATGGAAAGGGATAGATATAAAAATAGAAAATGCTTATGAAGCTAATTGGAGAGAGCTGCAGCATTTGTGGTACATCAAGTGCATATCATTAAAGGGAAAGGTCTGGCAGACACCTGCTGCTGTCTGTGCCCTCCTACCAGGTGGCAGTAATAGGGCAGAGATTGGAGCGTGCGCGCGCACACACACACACACACACACACACACACACAAAATAAAAAGCAGGTGTGTGACATGCTTTTACTTCAGCTAAGTGCATGCCATACACCACAAAATATTGCAGTCATTAATGTTTCCTACTTTCTAAAATCTTGGTGATGGTATTTATCTATACTGGTATATGCTCCCATCACTATGGTACTTGAGCACCTACCAAGATTATGATGTGTATATAAAAATATATATTTCTTTCTTTCTTTCTCTTTTCTGTGTATTTGTGGGAAAGCTAGGTCAAGGAAATGGGTTTTGCTCAGAAGGTGCTCAAGTTCATGGTCATCCTGATCCCTGTTAGAAGAGTCACAGGGGAGCCCAATGAAGGCATTATATAATATTTGTCCTACTTTTGATTATATATTTGGAAAATATTGTCCTGGGTTATGTTAGATTTTCTATTTGGTATCTGGCCTTTCAGTTAAAGTCTAAACATGATACAGAAAATGCTGTGCCAAATGAGAAGGATCTTAATTTAAGTGCCAATATGATTGAAGAAGCTGTTTTGTATTTTGCCTCCAGAACAAGGAATCATGAACAAGCAGAAGATACTTTCATGTAGTTCCAAAAGCAGGGATCCATATTGGTTACACTGGCTGTATATTTCTTAAGGATCTATTAACCTTTTCCAAAGGTGTATCTGAGAAGGGGGCATACAGGTTTTAGATAGGGAGGAATTTTTAGAAGTTGCACCTCCCCGCTTAAATGCTGACATCCACTGAATGTTGTAAATTAAGTGTAAATATTTCCCTAACAGTAGAATCTGACACTAAGAAAGTGAGCTAGAGGATTCTTGAAATGGATCATTGATAATAATAGACAGTGCCCTGGTGCAACTGGTAAAGTGGAAAAGATAAGGATAGGGTACCATCTAGTGGAAAAATAGTAAAGGAAGCCAAAGAAAATCTATTAAGACACCACATGATGAAGTGTCAGCTGAAAGCATTCTGAATGTTTATGTATTCAAAAATAATTTCTAAAAATACTCGCTGTGCTTTCTGCTGGTACCTAAAGGCAATTCAGTTGGTATATAAGCTAATGGAAACTAAGCAGGTCACAATATATTGGTCAGATGCTCTTCTTCCTTTCTGGGTTCTGTACCAGGAGACAGGTGGCTTGCTATTAATCAATATCTGAAAGGTGTTTAACATCTAAACACTAAATTCTGCATTAACTGTATTGCTTTTATAAATCAGAGAAGGGTCCTGATGTCAGATTGCTATGTAAATATAGGAGCTAAAAATAAAGTGTTAGAGATACGTACAATGCCTTGGTTTGGATAGCTGTCAATCATCTATTGCCACCCTATCAACCTGGGCCTGTTGACTGATTAGGTTTAATTTAAAATTGATGAATACCTTTATGCAGGTCTTCCTACTTCTTTCCTAACCTTGTGCTCCTCCAGCACTCAGATAATCACACACTCTATTTCTCCACCACTGCCCTTTGCTTCTTATTGTTGAGGACTCACTTATTGGTTTAGCCCCCAGTTCAGTAAGGTACATAAGTACCTGCAGAAGTTTAATAACAGGAGTAGTCCCAATGACTTCTGTGGAATCACTCACTTGTGTAAGTACCTTGCTGAATGGGGGCCTCAGAGAGAGAGGTGGAATGTGAGGGAAGGTGGAGACATGTGACACCAAGGGAGCATTAAGGAGGTGGAAGTGTTTATAGAGCTATTTAATTTTGGTATGCACAATAGGTATTCCATCCTTGATAAGACAGAAGGATGAGCCTGCAGGAAGCAGTTTACAGGAAAAACAGCAGTTGAACCAGTGACAAAGAAGCAAGCACTGAAAGGAAGCAAAGAGAAAGAAAGTCATCCTGATTTAATGATAAGATAATATTTTTCATTAGACACCTGGGGTCCAATGAAAAACCAAATCAGGTAGATATGGTGCTTCTCAGAAGCCCCAAAGAGGCTACCAGATATCCTGAAGAATGCTGGGGATTTCCTGTAGGCTCTAGTTCACGTAAGAGCAAATGAAAGCCAGGAAGGCAGTTTTGATATATAATAATCCCTTCAAAATATACTGCAAAGAACTTTTTTAAACACTGGGTGTGTGACCTTTTTTGTTCCTTTGTGGTATAAAAGAAGTTTGAAGTTCTGCTTACCTCTCTCATTTTGCTGGTTTTCTGGTCATTTCTCAGAGGATTTATGTTGTTAGCTCTTCCGCCTTAATTGAGTCTTTAATAAATACTACTTTCTCCAAAGTGTTAATTAGACATTGTAGTAAATACAATTACTAAAAGCAATGTGCTTAGAAATCCCTTCCCCTAAATCGTTCAGCTTTCCTATCCTTGGCTTTTGTGACGCATCATTTCATTAGTTCTTCAATTTTTAAGTTCTCCAAATTTCTGAAATTTTTTATGTTAAAAACACACTCCATCCCCGAGAGGGGCACAGGCTGTTGGAAGTGGGGCAAGGCCAAGCAGGCCCCTTTGGGGAGCCCCGGTGCAGGAGCCAGCCCCATGGCAGCAGCAAGGAAGAGCAGTGCTGGCTGCTCCCTGCCCACTCTGGTTTGGCTCCACAGCCTCCCTCTTGTGACCGGAGCTGCACTTTGACTCCCTATATAAGGGGGTTACAATGTCAGTCACTCAAATTTGGACCTGCCACCCGCTCGACATGACAGATGGCCGGCAGGGCCAAACCTGAGCTGCTGCTCTTAGCCGCTACCAATGCATATGGGCTGCAAGAGCCACGGCACCACTGCACAACAACTTGGACAGAAGAGTCTGAGGGAGCCCAGCACTGGAATATCTCAAAGCCCAGTGGTTAAAGCATTCACCTGAGAGGTCGGTGACCCCTGTTAGAATTCTTTCTCCCTGTCAGCCAGAGAGTGGGGAATTGAACCTGGGTCTCCCACACCACAAGTGAGGGCTCCAACTGCCAGTCTAAAAGTTATAAGGAGTGGCACCACCATCTCCTGATGGATTTTGAATGGGACCCAATCTGGTAGGCAGCTTCTGAGCATGCCTCCCGGATTGGGCCCCACACGCAACGTAGGCGGCCAAATGCCTGTCTTCCCCTAGTTCGTGAATCGCACAGGGGCAAAGGTGGGAGATAGGCATCTGGACACCTAGTGTGGAGCAGCAGTGCGCATGCCCTCTGCCTAAGGACCCTTTACTGCAAAAACATAAGTGCCTACAGGTTTGTTGGGATTTTTTGTGAATCGCAGTGAAGCCAAAACTGGGATTCAGGCATCACCATAACCTGAGACTTAGGCACTGAAGTATCTTCAGGGTTTCCCCCCCAGTGCATTGGTACAGAAGGAGAACTTGGATTTTAAGGAATGTTGGGTTGTCTTCTGCAAAGAGAGAGAACTGTTTGGGTTAGACAGAATCTACTGAAGTAGACGGGAGCCATCCGATTTTCTTCAAAATGTACAGGGCTTGTTAGGCAGGCTTTGCACTAGATGCTACGGTGATAGGTACTAAATATGTAGATAAAATAGGAAGGAAGAGAAGGGGCTACCTTTTATTTTACTCAGATTATATGGCATGTGCTTTTAACATATAAAATAAAGTGGAAGGTGGCATGGTTATGACACAGCAGGAGAAGGGTGTGGGGTCCAAATCGGATGTTACTTACACCAGTTTCACACTGGTGAAACTCTATTGGTTTCAGTGGAGTTATCCCTGATTTGCACTTCTGAAAGTGATTCAGGGAGGATGAGGCCTGAGAAATGTATTGATACACTAGTGTGTGTGTTTACAAGGGCAAGGTTTATGGGAAGCAAATGTGAAGCACAAGAAGTGTTAGTAATTCATGGAAATGATGACTTCTGAGCCTAGTTGAAACTTGGTGGGATAATTCTTGTAACTGGACAGATGGAAGAGGAAGTGGAGTGGTCTTCCGTGTCCAAAGAGTTAATATTGCCAGGGATTCAACAATGAGGATGATGGTGAGGAACATGAAATTTTTAAGATAAACATCTTTGGACTGAGACTCTTTGGACAGAGACTCCAGATACAGAAAGTTACTTGGATAAAGGAATTGTGACAGGGCATGCCTACCCTATTGTGCCCCCTTCTGGCCAAGTGTGGCTCTGCTGAGGCCTGCCTCAGTTTCCCTCTTAACGCAGGCTCTTAAAAAGTCCACACAGTCTTTTTTCTCCAGTAATGCCCCTCTGCCAGGGTCTAATTTATTGGCATAAAACAAAAAACAATCAGCTGGGGGGCAACTCTTCACCCCCGGCGCCCTCCCCCAGCCTGCTCTTCTTGGCCCTTAGCCTTCAACCTCTTGGCTAGAGTCTTTTATACTCACAGAGAATCTGCTCTCCCTGGCCCTCAGCCTTTAGCAGCCCTCTGGCTCTGGGTTTCAGGCCCACCCCAGTCCAGGTTCTTGCAGGAGACACATATAAACTCCTGCTCACAGCAGCTCTTCTAAAGTCTCTGCAACAGCTTCCTTTAGTTATCTCTCACTAAGCCTCCCCGCAGCTTCCTGCAGCTCTCATAGAGGAATCTCCTGATACCCATTCAGGTTTGCCTGCTTAGTAACTAGGCTGGCTGGCTCCAGGCCTCTAACCCTTAAAGGGGCAAGCCAGCCCATTACAGGGATGGAAAACAAAGGAGAAATGACAGTGGGCATCTGCCTCAGAGAACTGTCATGGCTTAAAGATTAAATAGCTGGTATTTGTGTGCTTCCTATGGTTAGTTGGATACAAACTTCAGGGTCCTTTGTTCATTGTCAAAGGTTAACTCCTTCATAACAACACACGCGATGGAAATCCATTTTACTAATGGCGCAGGAATACAACTGTGCAGGGATTTCTTTCTTTATAAGTGATTGGAACTATTAACTGACTGCAACTAAGTATTTTCAGCCTACTCACTAAAGGCAAGATTGTCCCTGCCCCACACATGACGATCCCTGCCCCACATGCATGGGAAATTCCAGAATGGAATGGGGGAAGCAGCCTCCATGGGACTGCTGCTACTACTCCCATGCAGGTGGGTGGGGCGTGGGTGAGCCTTGACTTTACCCTCCTTCCCAGTATGTGGAACTGGCATGGAGGGGGAAGTTAATTGCAACCAAGATAGACGACTAGCCAATTGCTTCATCCCCAGAGCAAGGGGGCAATTCAGGAGAGAACTGTGATTCAGGGGATGTTTACACTGGAACTAGAAGTGTAATTTCCACTCAGATAGACATACCCAGGCTAGCTTTGATTGAACCAGCATGCTGAAAATAGAAGTGCAGGCACCCCAGCATGAGCAGCAGGATGGGCTACTTACTTGAGTACAATCCCATCAGAAAACTACGCACCTACTCAGGCAGTTAGCCCACCCCGTCACTTGCACTGCCATGACTATGTGCCTATTTTTAGTATGCAAGCTCAATCAGAGCTAGTGTGTGTATGTCGATCCGAGTTGGGAATTACACCTCCTGCTCCAGTAGACATACCCTTAGGGTCACAATTTCCTCTCTGGTCATCTCCTGGGGCAATGCAGCTATTATGGGTTGCCTCTTAAGGCAAATTGTGAAGTCTTGCCTGCAGCTGTTAGTTTTGTCAAGTATATTTCCCTGACCAAACACAGACAAGACAGAAGAAGGGGGAAAGGAAAAGGAAACTCAGTTATGGTCAAAGGCAGGTGGGTAATTGAGATGCGGTTAGCTTAGGCCATAAGCTTCTTTTAATAGTCTCTTTTCCATTTATAGGTCAGATGATCCTTTACTTCTATTGCCATGGCAGCAACAGCACTGGAGGAGAGAGAACAAAAATTAATTCCCCTGCACTACCCCTGGAGGTACTTGAAACCACAGGACACCATTTTCTTTGGGGGTTTTAGTGCATCTACTAATCTACTGGTTAACAGATAAAGCTAAATACGCATAAAAAAGGTTCCTAAATGATAAAGACGACAACCCCTTTGTGATCTTGACAATAGAGAATCCAACTAGTGGGGAAGCCATCCTGGCTCTTCTACTTACCCATAGGGAGGCACTGATTAAAAACACAGTAATATTTGCACTTCTGTAGTGCTTTCCATCAGAGCTTCTCCAATCTCTTGGCAAGCATTAATGCATTAAGCCTCACAGCATCCATGTGAGAAAGGTAATAGGGTACCAGTGACCATGAGCCTTTTGAATTTAGCATAGTAAAGATAAATTCACAGGAGACAGCAGTGCAAGGATAATAGATTTCAGGAAGGCATAGTCTGGGGAATTAAGAAATCTAGTGAGTGAGATGAGATGGTGGGAATTTTAAAATTTACTAGTGTGGAAGAAAGATGGAGAATTCTGGAAGACCTCAGAATTAAGGCATAATAGTTAAGGCATAAATCCTCAGAAAAAGAAGAGGAAGGGATCTAGAATGGGTTCAGCAGAGACAGGCAGAGGAGAATTTTCAGGGAAAAGCAAGGTTCCCTTACCCTGACTCTGAGGGTAGATTCCCCAGGTCAGAGAAGTATGCTTTTTACTCTTTTTGCTTATTATGTTTTGATCTGTATTTATGAAGATTCTCCCCTGACAAACAGACATTCTCGCCTGTTGCTGTACTGTTTGGCTTTTGCTCAGCCCCAGTTTTCAGTCACATGCTTTCTCTTTTTTCTGAGGCTGCAATATTGTAAATGGACAAATTAAATTAAAAATGACTTTCTCTTTTCAGTTTGTGTGACCCGACATTCAGCAGAACTAGGCAAAACATTCAGAATAAATCTACCACTTAAACCTATTGCTTAAATCAGCTTCTCTACCAGGTGGCGGGAGGACAGCTAATGTGATGCCAATTTTTTAAAAAAAGCTCCAGAGGTCATCCTGGTAATTACTGGCCAGTAAGTCTAACTTCAGTACCAGACAAATTGGTGGAAACTATAGTTAAGAACAGAATATTCAGACACACAGGTGAACAGGATTTGTTGAGGAAGAGCCAACATGGCTTTTGTAAAGGGAAATGATGCCTCACCAATCTATTAGGATTCTCTGAAGGGGTCAGCAAATGTGGACAAAGGTAATCCAGTGGACACAGTGTACTTGGACTTTCAAAAAGCCTTTGACAAGGTCCCTCACCAAAGGCTCTTAAGCAAAGTAAGCAGTCATCGGATAAGAGGTCCACTCATGGATCAGTAACTGGTTAAAAGGCAGAAAACAAAGTGTGGGAATAAAGGGTCAGTTTTCAGAATGGAGAGAGGTAAATAGAGGTGTCTGCCAGGGATCTGTACTGGGACCAGTACTGTTCAACATATTCATAAATGATCTGGAAAATAGGGTAAACTATGATGTTGCAATGTTTGTGGATGATAAAAATTACTCAAGATAGTTAAATCCAAAGGAGACCGCAGAGAGTTACAAAGTAACAAAACTGGGTGACTGGGCAACAAAATGGCAGATTAAATTCAATGTTAACAAATGCAATGCAGTGCACATTGGAAAACATAATCCTACCTATACATACAAATGATGGGGTCTAAATTAGCTGTTACCACTCAAGAAAGATCTTTGAATCTTTGTAGATAGTTCTCTGAAAACATCTGCTCAACGTGCAGCAGCAGTCAAAAAAGCTAACACAATCTTAGGAACCATTAGGAAAGGAATAGATAATAAGACAAAAAAATCATAATGCCACTATATAAATCTATGGTACGCCCGCACCTTGAATACGGTGTGCAGTTCTGATCACCTCACCTCAAAAAGATATACTAGAAATCTAAAAAGGTACTGAGAAGAGCAACAAAAATGATTGAGTGTGAGAAGAGATTGGAAAAAGAGACAACTAAGGGGGCATATGATAGAGGTCTATAAAATCATGAATGGTGTGGAGAAAGTGAATAAGGAAGTGCTATTTGACCCTTCACATAACACAAAAACCAGGGGTCACCCAATGAAATTAATAGGCAGCAGATTAAGAACAAACAAAAGGAAGCACTTCTTCATACAAGGCACAGTTAACCTGGGGAACTCAGTGCTAGGGGATGTAATGAAGGCCAAAAGTATAACTGGATTAAAAAAAGAATTAAGTAAATTCCTGGAAGACAAGTCCATCAATGGCTATTAGCCAAGACAGTCAGGGATGCAACCACATGCTCCGGGTATCCCCATGTTTCCGACTGCCAGATGTGGGACTGCATGACAGAGGATGGATCACTTGAAATTGCCCTGTTCTATTTATTCCTTTTGAAGCATCTGGCATTGGTCACTGCCAGAAGACAGGATACTGGGCTAGATGGACCATTTATCTGACCCACTATGGCCGTTCTTATGTAAATCCAAAACATGAATCTGTACCTTGCCTTTGGGTTTTGCTACAAACTTGAAACTCTATTTTGCCACAAGGTTTATAAATCTGGGTTGAGTTTGAAGGGACGTGGGCTGATTTGAGATTGTATATGGGAACCATTTGATACTCAGAGGCTTTACATAACTTCAACCTGAAACAACATCATACTTGGCTGAGTTCAGTTATATCCCCAAGGGTTGTTTGAACCCAGACAAAAATCCTCACATTAACCCTGTCAACGAAATGTCTCTGAATTCTGCACAGCTCTAGTGAATAGGGCTATGGCTTTTGGAAAGTAACATCCAGGTGTCTGTCCTGAAATTCCATGCTGAAAGTTGAGAAAATCAGACCCTGCCCTTCTATAAACAAACATCTCGTTTACTGTATGTGTGTGGAGTAATAGTGACATCCTGTGGCCAGTTTTGATTAGTCTTAGGAATGGACAATCTGCAAATAAAGCTACTCCTGTACTGTCGGCTGCAAGGATTAACTAAAAGATGGAATGAAGAGAAAAAAAGAGGGGAAGCTCCATCCTTCCTTAATCTAGTTCTAAATTTCAAAGCAAAAGAAATTAGTTATGACACTGTTGTTTTTAGTCATAATCCAAACATTCTGGCCCCTTTGCTCATTTAAATGTAAAGTGCATTAAACCTGCTTTACAAAGCCAGGCATAGAAATTAATACTGATAGGAGATGCTAGGTATAATGATGGTAATAGGGAAACAGGGCAAGGAGAAGCCATTAGTGAGTAGGGAGGAAGGAGTGTTTGAGATCATTCTCCTAAGCCTTCTGAGATGATCCAGATAAGCCAGCTATAGATGCAGCACTGAAATGGAAAAGCAGTTTCATTTCCCAAGAACATTATATTTTGATGTTAACAGGCACAGCTGTTAACAATGAAGCAGGTTTAGGAATGGAGAGATTCTTATCCATTGACCTATTCCTGCTGAAGTACAGCAGAAATATACTGTTAGGTGAGTTAGATATAAGGCTTGTCCAGAGGGGATACAATTCTTAATATATGGAAGAATTTAAGAGAAAAAAATAAAATAGGTGTAGGGTAGCCAAAAAATTGCCAATGAAGAAAAATGCAGAAGAACAGAACAGCTGGCTGGAGCAAAGAAAATGCTACACCTCAGAGATCACCTTTCTGTGATAGAGTATTTCAAAAAACAAGGAGCTGTTGGAGTTCAAGGAGAGGATGATGAGAATCAAGGTGATTTTTACTGTTATTTATTACCTAAATTGTGGTACTATGATGTGGTAGGCACTCCCCAGACACTGAGGGAGACATGGTTTCAGCCCTGAGGAGTGTCCAGTGATATTTTAGATGACAGAGGGAGGAAGATGGAGTTTAGTGTGGGATTGTGGGCTGGACTGGGAAGTGGGAAGAAAAGGCTGATAGGTATAGAAGGGACTTGGAGGGAGAACGATTTCATATATATAAAGTGTAGAATCAGGGCGGAGGTGAGGTTGTGCTGTTTCTTAGTGACTTCAGTATCCCTGTAGAAGAGAATTCTTCCATGCTAATTCAAGACTGTATGGGTGTCATGACAAGCATGGCACTGCCCAAGAAGCATATGGCCCAACATCTAGCTGGTCACACTGTAATCTGGTATTCTGGTTGGGAGATTGTAAAGGTTGTGGAGGGTGTAAACGTTACTCCTTTATCATTCGCTGTTAGTTGGGGATCACAGTACATCTTTCCTATCAGGGCGAGACCTGTTTTAATGGTGTATCCTCAGAATCCAATGGAACTTCTAAGCTTCCAAAGGGCTGTGGGGGAGAATACCATTTTGACAGAGCATCATGCTTTTGATGCTGTGGCAGGAAACAACAGTGATTTTTTTGTCCAACTATTGATTCTACAGCCTCTGAATACCAGTCCCTGGTCACTATGGCTTATAGTTCCTGTATGAAATCAAGGCACGGATGGTTCTTCAGTCAGATAACCCAATTTCCAATTATGAGCGACAAAGCCCACACCCTGTGTTTGTTAGGCCTTGTTAGCACTGGAAGGTGAAATTAAATTAAAAATAAATTGTGGGGAGGTTGGGATTTCTTGGGTTGATCTTTAACTTTCCTTGTTGTTCTTGGTGCTTTTCACCATGGCTTATTATTGCCCTCCTTCCCCACATGTACTGCTGTTCCTGAGATCAGAACCAGAAGTCTTTTCATCTGCTTCCTCTAACCTCAACAGAGCTTGTTTTACAAAAGAGCTTGGGAGATTTGTAGTAGTGTATTGGCTGCTGCAACAAAGGGACATGCTAGCTCACCACTGATATTTGTTCCTACCCCCTTCTAGGCTTTTTCCTTTGTTTGTTCGGTTAGGTATGTGATAGTCTTCCTGATTCAGAATTGGTTTGTAGGCAAAAACATACCCACTTGAATCCTAAGTATTTGGATTTGTTGATTCTTGATTTCCCAGTATTAATATTAGATAATTAATGGTGTAAAAATATCAGATTTAGAACTATATACCTCAGTATAAAACAAATGTGCATAAATTGCCATGAAAATGGAAGGAAAGCATACTGGGGTGGACAGAGGCTATGTGAGGCTCTTAGAGATCAGCTGTTCTACACTTAGGGTATGTCTACACTTCGAACTGGAGATATAATTTCCAGCTCAAGGAGACATACCTGCTCTAGCTCTGACTGAACTAGCATGCTAAAAATAGAGGGTAGTCACATCAGCGTGAGGGGGCTAGCTTCCCCAAGTTCCTTCCTCGTGTGTTGAATGGGTATATACCCATAGTGTCTAGTCCCTCTCATTGTTTGTGCTGCTGTGGCCACACTGTATTTTTAGCATTCTATTTTGATCAAAACTAGCATGAATATGTCTCCATGAGCTGGGGATTATACCCTCATCTTGAAGTACAGACGTGCCCTAAATGATTATTACTCTGATGAACCTATCTGCAGCACCTTTTGCACTCTCCCTTGCTCCCACTCCATCCCCAGGTTCCAGTGTCATGGGTTCGCCGTTCCCAGCCAATGGGAGCTGTAGGAAGCGGCGGTCAGCACATTCCTGTGGCCCTCACCACTTCCTGCAGCTCCCATTGGCTGGGAACGGCAAACCGCGGCCACTGGGAGCTGCGGGCGACCGTGCAAATGTAAACAGTCGAGTAGCCCACCAGCAGATTACCTGGATGGGCCGCAGGTTGCCCACCACTGGTCTGAAAGTTTTTAATCGCCTATTGGTGTGAAAACTTAAAATGATAAAAATCAAATAAAATAGAGAGTATTATCCATCAAAATCAACAACAAATAAAAATCAAATCTTTTCAGGTTTAAGTCTATAGCCTGTTTGGCTACTGATGATTGATTCAATCACCAACATATCCAATATAATCAAAATTACAAAATATGGAGGGGCAAATATCTACCTGGAGTTACACGAGGAGAATTTGGTCTATAGCGTGGTATATTTCAGGATTTGCAAAAAATCATGCTCCAGAAAAGACAACATAAGAAATGCAGCAGCAGCATGGTGCCTGGCTTACTTTCAGTCTATGAGCCAAGTTTCCCCTTTGTCATGAAAGATGGTAGCGGCACTAGTAACAGATACCAGACGTTGCTTTCTGCTTAAGTTGGTTCATCATTGACCTCCCGTGTGATAACCAGAGCGTTGGAAATGTATGTATTAGGGTAGGGTGTGGAATCTAGTGATTCAGTGAGGGCTAGAAAAATCCTGACTAAGTTGTAGCAAGAAAACACCTTGTTAAATGCCAGCTGAGGCAGAAGGTTTCGTCTCATTGGAACTCTACTTATTCTATGCTTGAACAGCTCTTGGAACAGCAGGATCTTGAGTACACCTATGTATACAAAAGACAGGCCTCGTAGATGTTAAACTGGCATTCATTTATCAGAATCCATTTTGGCTACTCTTCTTCTTTCTCTCCTGGGAAGTCATTGTTGGTGGCATCTGTGAGTTAGCTACAGTCCTGTTTCTGATACCTGCACCTCTTGCTTAAAGACAAGCTTGAAAGTAAAGGGGGCACTTTTTTATTTAGCACTAACAAAAGACACATTTGCAAGAACATGGATTTCTTTATTATTATTACACTGAAAAATACCACTGTGTTTGATCTGTATTTCACAGGATAAAGTGAAACCACGGGATAAATGCATCAGTCCCTGGAAGGCGAGTCCTGTAAACAAATTAATACAACCCAGGTCTACCTCCTCTCCACTTTGATTCTCTTCTTGTGCAGCCTATTGATTGATATACCTCAGGGAAGAGATTCCTCTGACTCAGACACTAAGCAAGTTCCTAAGGAAAATATCAGCTTTAAAAAGGGAGCAGAGGAAAGAGCAGCAGTAGCAAAAATAGCTAATCTCTCATTTACAGGAGCCACTGAACATCTGGATAGTGTGAGGCGCCTTTAATCCCTGGAGTGCAGGAAGAAATCAGCACCAAGAGCAGCCCATGCTAATGCAGTGCCATTCATTTGTATACACTAGAAGGATGTATGTTATACATCCATATGGGTACCACTTTGCACTTTTACCTCCAGAGGACACTGAAGGAATTAATCTACTGAGACTGAACTGCTATAGGGGCTAACACAACCAGTACAATAATATTAAAATATGTATGCTGTCTATTTAACAATACACACTGGTTTAAAAAGATCAAGTGGCCAATATAAAAATCACACAAATGCCTGATGTCTGTCATGCTGTTGCCTAGAAGCAGCCCTTCTTTGTCTACCATATACAATGAGCCTATCTACAGATGTTAAGATCCAGCACTACTATATACATATGAGGGGAAGAGTAAATTTTGTGCCTAGTATAATGGTGCAGTATTTATATGACAGGGAACCCATCTATAAAACTTTTATTTAGGCAAAAACCTTTTTATTTATTCTAAAGGGATACCACTAACAGGGAAATAAACAAAGCTCCATCCGGCTCCCCACTACAGGTCTGAGGCTCTCCCCATTTATTACCACTGCTTTAGTTCTCGCTCTCTCCAGGGTCTCTGCCACAAAGAGCATCTTTCTGAATGAGGAAGACTGAACAAGGGTCTGTTCCCAAGGCCAACACTGTTATTGCTTATTAATAATAATAAATAATAATAAACACTTCCATAGTGATTTTCAATGACTGGATCTGAACATGCTTTATAAAGGTGGGAAAGGATTAATATCCCTGTTTTCAGATGGGGAAACTGAAGCACAGTGAAGTTAAGACCGACATTTTCAAACTTGGGTGCCTAAAACAAGGCACTTAAATCCATATTTAGGTACTGAAGTAAGTGGCCTGATTGCCAAAGGGGCTGAGACCCAGCAGCTCCTTTGCTATGAACTATTACTCACAGCCCCCATGATATTATTTCTCCTTTGCACTGGTCTTATTTAGATCAGAATATGTCCCAGTGTCTTTTGTGTTATCTGATTGGTCTAAACTGAGATTGATCAATCTATACTATATAGCTATAACAAGTATGTCTGCTCTAGAAAGAGAGATGATAAACCAGAACGGAACACTAATACAGAAGAAAACACTTGCATATATAGAAAATTACTACAAAACTGAATTGTATTAAACAAAACCCAAGTCGTTTTTTTCTTTCCCTATTGCTATAGGAATGCTCAGCACTGAGATGCACGTCACATTGGAGGCAACCTCTGGTTAACACTCCCGAAACCTGGGGAAATTGCCAATAGTCAGCCTTTTTAGTCCCAAAGGGAGGAGAGAATTGTTAAGGACTCCAATTAAACTATTCAAAATGTTGTAATTTTCTCTTCTACATCAGTGAGTCAGACCACCCAGAAATCCTGTCAATTTGGCTTCGAGATTCAAGTTTCCACCAGTGAGCAACCACTCACCCTTTGGGTATGGTTTCCAGCACCAGGATAAACTGTGGAAACAGTCAGACTCCGGCCAAAAGATGTCTGGATTGAGCATCCCAGACATCTGATTGGGTTTCCTTGAGAAGCCATGTGGATATCTCAGATGCTGCACCCTGCAAGACTCCCTCACAGGAGATGAGGCTTATGCAAGTCCCCTATAGCTCACTGTTCTTCTGACCTTGTCATGGTGGATGTTTGTATGTTTTAATAAACTGAGAAACTTTACATAGAGGCACCAGAAACTTTACATAGAGGCACCACATTATGACACAGGGATCGTCAAACACCTTCACTGCTTGGAAGAAAACAACTCAATGCAACACAAGACCACCTAATTCAGTGGGAAACCCAAAGACTTGCAGAACAAAGAGCTACAAAGTCCCAGTGCAGAGAAAACACACCCACTGCTCTGACAATGGGAAATGAGCCCAAAAGATGCAATCCTCACTCCTTGCAAGCTGATTTCCCTGGACAAAAGGAACATATAATGTTTGACTTGCCATACTTGCATTTGTAGGTCCCAAAATTCACATTGGAAGTGACAGCACACAGCACTGGCTCCCCTGATGATGAAAGAGGAGCTCCTAAGCCACCATGAAAAGGCAAAACAAATTGTGGGCCAAGACACACCTCACTTCTCTGGCAGAAGAGCAAATTCAAGCCGAGGCAGATAAAATGGCCAACTCATGCATAATGTGCATTAAAACCTGCATTGAATGACCTCCCTCCCTCCCTGAACTGAAATGTATATGTTGGAATAGCAATATGTGATATTTATAGAGGCCTACATTTTCCAAAACGACTAGTGATTTTGTGGTGCCCAGCGCGAGACACCTCAAGGAAGCCTGATTGTCAGAAAGTGCTGAGTAACCATCCTCTGAAAATCAGGCCCTTTTAATGTATCCCAAGCTGGGCATCCAAAAATCACTAGTCACTCTGGAAAATTTAAGTCATAATACCCTTCATGGAAAGATCCCGAAGCACTCTACAAATTGTGAATGATGATGATTGGAAAATATAATCCTAACTATACATATACAATGATGGGGTCTAGATTAGCTGTTACCACTCAAGAAAGAGATCTTGGAGTCATTGTGGATAGTTCTCTGAAATCATCCACTCAATGTGCAGTGGCAGACAGAAAAGCAAACAGAATGTTGGGAATCATCAAGAAAGGGATAGATAATAAGACAGAAAATATCATATTGCCTCTATATAAATCCATGGTACACCCACACCTTGAATACTGCATGCAGATGTGGTGGCCCCATCTCAAAAAAGATATATTATTGGAAAAGGTTCAGAAAAGGGCAACAAAAATTATTAGGGGTATAGAATGGCTTCTGTATGAGGAGAGATTAATAAGACTGGGACTTTTCAGCTTAGAAAAGAGGCGACTAAGGGGGGATATGATAGAGGTCTATAAAATCATGAGTGGTATAGAGAAAGTAAATAAGGAAGCGTTATTTACTCCTTCTCATAATACAAGACCAAGGGGTCACCAAATGAAATTAATAGGTAGCAGGTTTAAAACAAACACAGGAAAGTATTTTTTCACGCAACACACTGTCAACCTCTGGAACTCCTTGCCAGAGGGTGCTGTGAAGGCCAATACTATAATGGGGTTCAAAAGGGAGCTAGATAGATTCATGGAAGATAGGTCCATCAATGGCTATTAGCCAGGATGGGCAGGAATGGTGTCCCTAGCTTCTGTTTGCCAGAAGCTGGGATTGGGGGATAGGGCATGGATCACTTGATGGTAACCTGTCTGTTCATTTCTTTTGGGGCACCTGCCATTGGCCACTGTCAGAGACAGGATACAGTACTGGGCTTGATGAACCTTTGGTCTGACCCAGTATGGCCCTTCTTATGTTATGAGAGCTATTGGATCACAGATCCTTTGTTTCAAGTCATGGTGTGTCCTGGATGTCAGAATCCAATTCTAGAGTATTCAATCCCATAGAAATTTCTTTACTGGGTAGAAGCACATGGACAAGAGAGCATTGTCTCAATTTAAACACTCATTCCCCTGGTCTTAGTATACAGACCAAGTACTTTTGTGTCCATGGACCACACACAACTTAGTAAAAGGAAAAGGAGTAATCGTGGCACCTTAGAGACTAACAAATGTATTTATTTATTTAACAAACTTAGTGATTCCTTTAATAGCCAAGGAGAGTTGATTTGTAAAGCCCAATGGGTTTCTTTTTTGACTGAATACCCCAATGGACTTAATCAGACTCTAGGTTTAGCTATAACAAGTTCAATAGTTGCTATTTGCTCTTAGATCTTCAGCTTCATTAAATATAAAAGTTTCAGCTTTTGTTAGCAGTGAGTTGTATCTAGATCTATAATGGCTGTTATATCTGTCTAAGAAGAGACACAAAACTGGGGGCCTGACCACTTGGGGTCATTAAGGATCCCATGGCATATTTCATAAGGGTAGAAGTGTTAGCTCTAGTCACATGACCAAATTACAGTTTGAGTAGCTATATTCTCCCTCACCTTAACACATCCTGCAGTTTCAACACTGGATATAGTATGTGTCTTCTCTTCCCTGTTTATAATGTAACCCTTGTGCCAGGTGGAGCCAGCAGCAATCAGGGATCGGTTCAATATCTAGGGGTTCCTTTCCATTGATACAACACAGAACCGGCTCGAGCCCCAACCTAGTAACCTGGGAAATGTATACACCTCCCTTGGGCACCTCTGAGAGGCAATACTTCCCCACTCACAAGCACAGGGTCTGAGTGTAGAAAAGGAACTTTTAATAAAAGGAGGGAAGCAACTTAGAGTTAATTTGGGAAAACACTACAAACAGGGTTCATAAACATAAACCATGAGAAAAAGACCCACCCCCAAGTAGGTTGGGCAGTGTCCTTTTCCCCTCAGGTTCTTAAGTCCAGCAACCCAAAAGTCCCTTTCACATGCCTGACCCTTCTCTGCACCCCACTCACAGTTGCTGTCCTTGGTCAGTGCAGACCCAGAGTCCATAGGTGCATCTGCAGAGTTCACCTTCCCCCCTGGGTGGGGGTGAAAAGGTACTTTACTTGTGCCGCTGCTCGGGCACTTGCTCGCCACACCTCTCTGCCAGCCACCCTGCTGGCCGCTCACCAGCCAGGTGCCTGCTCGCTGCTTCTGCCATGCCTCTCCACCGGCCACCCTGCTGGCTGCTTGTCACACCTCTCTGATGCACCAGTCACTCATTCACTAGCTATCAGTTGCCTTCTGCTGTCACCTGCCTCTCTGCTGTGACCTCTGCACATCAGTCTCTTAGTAATTTTCAGCTATTAGCAGGCAGGGCAGAATCACAGTCCTACCACAATTGATTTCAGCTCTGATTGGGTATTTAACATAACAAAGAGGCTCCTAAGGAAGTCTATTTAGCTCTATTCTTTGAACAGTGGGGAGGAACAGGCTAAACCAGTCTAGGGAGGACCCTTGATGAGCGTATTCAGCCTCCTTAATGAGATATCTGTCCCCACCCCTCTTACTTTCACAGGGCACTGACATTCGAGTCCCTGGCTTAATGGGGTTCTTTCAACTGAGGGTGCCCCCGCTCCTCTGGGACAGGTTAAGCACAGTCCTGCTTCCCTGTATTCCTACAATAATTACAACATTGGTAACCATATTTCACTATCCCTGCATTCAGTACTAAGGTGATTTGTACCCAACACCAGCCAAAGCTGATCACGTTGACACTGCTGTATCTGCTGAATATGTAAGCAGAGCAGGAGCAAACTGTATTTACATACACACACCCAACGTCTCTTCCCCACCCAGGGAAGCATTCATTCAGACCCTGCTTACATCATATTATGGTGGGCTGCTATCTAGTTTCCACATTCTACCCCAGATGTGGCCGGATTAAATGAACTCTGCATCTGAGTGCTCACGTGCAGTGTGTTGGCTTTATCATGACACAGACTGGCCCTGCCTTAGAACAAATATAAATGGACAGATCAGAATTCTAAAGTCTTTGTGCTCTTTTGATAATACAGAATTCCCCTTTATTTTTATCTTGCCAGAAATTCTCCATCTGGCCCTTTGCCTTCAGCTCACAGTTTCCATTGGGAAGGAGAGGAGCTAGTTCTACCCTCTTTTAAGTTGGTTCCTTAGGGAAGGCTATTCCCTCCATGTCTGGAAGCTAATGCAGTTTCTGGGGCAGAACACGTTCTCTTCCCTTATTTCAGAGAAGTAGTTTTAATTTACTCCCTGTCCTGCTGAATGAGGCTATATTCTACCCATCACATATATGCGCCATATGCTGGCATTGAAATGCTTTCTGACTGTGATCCTAACAGCCCCCCAAGTACAAGATGGCAAGGGCCTCACTGGTATCTGGTAGTGATTTTCAGCTGGCTGACCAGTTCAGTATATCCCAACTCACTGATACCTTTTAGATACAGGTTATGGCATCATATAAGATATCAATAGAAAGCTAATATCATACTGGTCATTAATAGTATCGCATGGTGTATGTATGGAGGACAAATGCAAAATTACAAACATGTTGGAAACTATGTTCTTAATGTGTGCGTGCCAGGCAGGGCTGATGTTACCCCACCCTTGCCAAAGGGATGTGGTTCTTCCACTTTGAAGGTACTTCCAAGAAACATTAAGAGATGATGGGAATGCATTTACATTAAAAGCAAACTAAACCTAGCCATATAAAAAGGAGAGAAGCTAACCACTGAGCATCAGGGCAGGGGGAGGAGATTGCAGGAACTAATCAGTTTGCACTTTAGTAAACAACAGAAGGGGGAGAAACCAACATGAAACTTCCTTCACCATTAGACTCCGTGTATCCTTCCTCACAGCTTGAATGAGCTTTACTTTGGGGGAGGGATAACCTTCAGAAGAATCCATTTAAAAGGTTCACTGGACTATAAAAGAGAGAGACAACGAATCCGGAGTTATCTTTCACCTATAAAGACAAAGAAACCAAGCACTTTGGACTTTGTGGGAGATCCTGACCATGGGGGTGGTCAGCCATCTTGCTGAAAAGTAGTGTGGTAAGAATCTGACCTTGAACCTTTTGTTAAGTCTCAGTCTCTATAAATTGTTTTTCACTTTTATTTGCTTGTAACCATTTCTATCTCTATCCTTTATACTTGAATTCACTTAAAATCCTAACTCCTTTTGTTAATAAACCTTGTTTTACTTTTAAAGTGAACCACTCCAGTGCTGTGCTTGAACTGAAGTGATTGTTAACTCCAGTTAAAGTGATAAACTGTGCATTTTGTCTCTTTAGAGGAGAAAACAAACATTTCAGTTCCTCTGAAGGGCTCTGAAAAGGGATGGGCATTGCGGAGCACATGGTTTTGGGAAAATTCAGGACAGGAGGGGTGTTCAAGTCATCTTGCTAGATGTAATCAAAGCTACTGGAGGCCAGAGCATGGCTATAGCATAACAAGCAGGCTGCTAGTCCAGAGCTACTTATTAAATGTACATTCAGTGCATGCTGGTATGCTGGCAGGGAGCACCCAGACAAGGAAGGTATAGCAGCGGAGCTGTCAAGGTTCCTTCCCCACTCTGAACTCTAGGGTACTGATGTGGGGACCTGCATGAAAGACCCCCTAAGCTTATTCTTACCAGCTTAGGTTAAAACCTTCCCCAAGGTACAAACTTTGCCTTGTCCTTGAACCCTATGCTGCCACCACCAGGCATGTTAAACAAAGAACAGGGAAAGAGCCCACTTGGAGATGTCTTCCCCCAAAATATCCCCCCAAGCCCTACACTCCCTTTCCTGGGGAAGGCTTGATAAAAATCCTCACCAATTTGTACAGGTGAACACAGACCCAAACCCTTGGATCTTAAGAACAATGAAAAAGCAATCAGGTTCTTAAAAGAAGACTTTTAATTAAAGAAAAGGTAAGAGAATCACCTCTGTAAAATCAGGATGGTAAATACCTTACAGGGTAATCAGATTCAAAACATAGAGAATCCCTCTAGGCAAAACCTTAAGTTACAAAAAGACACAAAAACAGGAATATACTTTCCACCCAGCCCAGCATATTTTACCAGCCATTAAACAAAAGGAAATCTAATGCATTTCTAGCTAGATTACTTACTAACTTAAGGAGTAATGAAGCCGTATTCCTGATCTGTTCCCAGCAAAAGCATCACACAGACAGACAGACCCTTTGTTTCTCCCCGCTCCTGATTGAAAATATCTTGTCTCCTCATTGGTCATTTTGGTCAGGTGCCAGCGAGGTTATCTTAGCTTCTTAACCCTTTTCAGGTGAAAGGGTTTTGCTTCTGGCCAGGAGGGATTTTATAGCACTGTATACAGAAAGGTAGTTACCCTTCCCTTTATTTTTATGACAGGAGCATTTTAAGGCACGCAGGGTTACAAGGCAGGTGATGACACAACCCCTCACTGGTCTGGATTGCACCCCAGAATGTGACACCGACAATTTACGTTTCAGTTGGATAATGCATGTTGAATTTCCTACCATAAACTTTCATGGAGTCTCTTGAACACTGTTGAAAATTAGCATGTTTCACCCCAGAGGTGGCTGCCTTTCTGAGGTGGATGAAGTGAGCCACCTGTGTAGTTTGTATATTAACTTTAGGGCCTGGTCCTGAGATAGGCACTTGCACTGCTCATTAACTTCATTGAGAGTTGCAGGTGCTTAGCACCTTTTCTGATCAGTCCTTAAGCTGTACTTTGAGTTGGAACGTGCTATATAAAATGTATTAAGCTGTGTGTGGAACAAATCCACTGAAATAAAGGAAAAGCCTGTGTAAAAATCTATGGCGGGATATAGGCCATACTTTGTAAAGTGCTTTGAGAGTTTCTTCTCTGAAGAGTGATATTTAATTTCAAATTATTATTTCTTTTAGATGCTAAAAAGGTAAAAATAAAGATGAGCTACGTGTAACTGTGGTGTAGAAGAAATCCAGCAATCTTCAACGTGTGGGTCAGGAGTCTGGACTCAAACAATAAATTGCTGCTACTGATGCCCCAAATCAACCCAGAGAAAAGCTTTGTGGAAGTGATCTGCAGCTGTGTCTGAAGAGGAGGGGACCTCCCTGATATCTGCACTTTATAGTGCTCATTTCTGGGGAGTTCTATACCCCACACAGCCTGGAATCATTCCCCTATATAACACCATGTAGAGGGGATGGAGGCTTCTGGGTTAGATTTTAAACAAAATAATGCTTAGGGTTGGTCAATTTTTTTTTTTTTTGGACAGAACAGTTTTCCATTTGAAAATGAAGTTTTGTTGAAATCCAAACATTTCACATGACCCTGTTAATTTCAATGAAGTTTTTGACCTGAAAAAGTTGACACAAATTCTTTTGATTTTCTTGTTTTGTTATGATAATGTTGAAACACTTCATTTCAGAAAGGTACAAATACTTCAATTCATTTTGTTTCAACTTTGATATAATATTTTAACATTATTTTGATATAATTATATAATATGACATTTTGACATTATCAAAATAACTTCACAATATCAAAATGCTTCAATGTTTCTGAATCAACATATTTTTGAATTTTAATTACATGAGAATTTTCAAAAATTGACTTGGAACCAATTTTTTTTTTCTTCAAAATGTCATAGTCCCATCGAATGGAAATTTCATCTTCCAACCAGCTCTCATAACAATTAAAAGCTCAATAACCCATAAATGCAATAGAGCAAGTCTTCTCACGATCAGTGGGGAAGTGCAGAGAAGATCTCTCTCCCACTACCATCATGTTGGTTTTGCTTGGGCTCCCCAGCCTTTACTATTCTTTCCCTCTAATTTGCACATTTTAGACAGGTTGGATGTTAACCTTTGGACCGTAGAGTCCTTTGCTACTTTGCCGTGGCTGAACATTGGAATAGAGCTGCCCACCCAAGGGAAAGGCCAGTAAACTCAGGCTCTAGAACCTAAATAATGCACCCACTGCCTTTGGATATTGTGGAGTCCCTGATAACAGTCTCAAGAGCTGGATTTGCATAGATGATGATCATGCTGGACAGAGTAATGGACTGTGCTATGGTGCCTCAGAAAGGGGGGAGTCTGTGAAATGATTATGCTAGAGAGATGCTACTTACTCCTCACAATCAAGAAACAGTCTCCCGAGCTGTGGAGCCCAGACTGTTACCAGAGCTTCTAGAAACTGGGCTCCCTTTGGCTGGATTGTGCTCTTTGTTATGAAGATATGATGTATTCTAGCTGGCTGGGCTTGTCTCTATCTAATAAAATCCCATGTGGTTACGATTAAAGCAAAAATCCCATTAACATTTCAAAAACTGTATTCATTCTACCTAAACAAAACCATTTAAGTCAAAAAAACCTGATGGGCAATGATACATTTTCATGAAATCTATACAAATTGTTAAATGGTTTATTACAACATCAGCCCAAGCCTTGTTCTGAAGGAATTTATTCCTTTTTAAAGTCTGGTGACAGGAGTTTACATATAGCTATGGCTGCACATGAATGGGGGAGAATGGGAGGCTTGCACATGCGGGGAATCTAAACAGACTCATTTATAGAAAGGGATTCCTTTTTATGTATACATATATATTAGAGGTAGGTGTTTCTGGTTAGGGAACATATGTTTTTTAACAATCTGACGGAAAGAAAAACCAATGCACTTCTAAATGGTACGCACTCTTATGGTACAGGCTCTTTTGTAGTTTGGTTAGATGATCTCGATATGCAGAGATGTCCAAATGAAAAATCATTATCCTTCTGGCACACAATTCCACTATTCTGATCCTGTCTGTACAGCACTGATTCTACTAGATGTTGACATCTGAAGAAAGTGTAAACACCTGAATGGGCTTGGTTGGAGCAACTTCACAGCAGAGTAATATATAAGGGGATTGACATTTTAAATCATCTGTCATTAACATTTAATATTCTGTGGCCAGCTTCATGGTTATCACTACGCTGTGCACTTAGGCCACACAGGACTTCATAGCACCAATCAGGACAGAACTCAAATTCTTCCTTTCCAGAAGTTCAAGTCCTTACTCATTGAGGACATAAAGAACTTTCTTTGGCTGCTGCACTACTTGGGTGTATGACACACACAGTCAAGTAATTTTGATTTCACCCAGTAATATGCAGTAATTAGTTCATTACGACAATTAAACCACTAGATGAAAATATAGCAGTGACATTGCACTATTCCACTATAAGTTGGGAGGACAACTGGGTGGCCTCCTTTGAGGTCATCCTAAAGATTGCTCCTTAACTAGTCTGGCTGGAGCTGCAGGAAGTCACCATCCCTTCAGCTCACCTTGTCCCATTCAGTTTTGTCACCTCTGCAATTCATCCAAGCCCTGAAGCAGCTCCTGAACCTGAGAGTCTGCCATCCTACAATGTGCTGAGCGACTGCCAAAATATCAGGCCAGCTGGTTTATTCATTTTATACAGTGCAAAATGATATTAAACTGCACCGTACAGATAAGTATTCAAAAAATTGCCAGGTTATTTTCTTCATATAAAATTAGCCAATTTACCAGTGTATGTGATTACAAAGAATGCAAAGCAACCCATTCCAGTGATTAACCTCTTAGTTCATAAAAGCAACATTTTCTTGTGCATAAATAATATAATAAAAGGAACATTCATATCAAAGTAATATAGCACACACTATTCTCTGCTCTTCTCCTTAATTAGTAAATAATTCATCAAACTCTGAAATGAATTGGGCTTCCACCCACATTTCTTCATCCAATTATCATGAAATAGGAGAGCAGGATTCTTCTCCCTTTGAAAAGGATGACATAATGAAATTGTTCAATAGCATCTCTCAGCCCTCTGCCTGGCTAGATTAGTACTTCGTTGGCATACTTTTTGCAAGCTGTTTCATGATTTTCCTTTTCAGGCTGCATGGATTTGTGTTCATCATTTTCTGTCCCCCACCCCACCCTTGTCTCTTAAATTCCCCATATTTTTCTTTCATTGTGATGCTTGTAGATTTCACATGTGTTAAGGTTGCCTTATATTGGTTGCCTTATATAACTTTAGAAGTATGTTCATTGCAATTGAATATGTTTTCAGTAGAAATGGGATGGCACAACTTTTACAAGACTGATGAACTGCACTTGGATACCGAAATTGCCTTTTGCATTCTAGATCCTTCCTCTTCCCCCCATCCCCCAGACATACAGCACATTACTGAAGTACACAGACACGTATATTAAAAGACCATTATTAAAGATGTAGAGTCAAGCACTCAAAAGTTAGGAAATGCTAGTTAAAGCACCTATGCAACCTGAACTTGCCCCAACTTCTGTATACACAGCGTGAAACAGTCTGTAATTACGTGATCATGTTTATTTTTCCACAGGAACCTAGGGTCATTCAGTGCACAGAATGTACTGTGCTCTATTACTGAGCAGCTATTCCATATTTTGTTTTCTCCTTATTGTTCAGTCTGTGGCCCCATATTTTATTTACTGCACACTATTTAAATCTTGCTCTGAAGACAGAATCTATTTACTCCGGGGCTTTTCTATGGTACTTATCATTACAGTAGCTGAGTGCTTCACAGATAGTAATTAATTTATCTTCCCAACACCCCGGTGAGGTTGGGAAGGGGTGGGGGATGGTATTATCCCCATTTTACAGAGGGGCAACTGAGGCACAGAAAGATAGCACTTTATTCTCAGATGAACTCACTACAAAAATGATAAAAGATAAAAACACCCTATCATCTTTGGGCAAACACCTTTCACAAAAACAATCAGTCCATATCTGACCTCTCAGTCCTTGTCCTCAAAGGAAACCTGCACAACATCTTCAAAAGACAAGCCTCAGAGCTTAAATTCATAACTTTGCTAGACACTAAAAATCATGGTCTTAATACAGACACTTCATTTGTGGCTTATAACGCCATCAGTAACCCACTAACCCCCGTTTTTTGTACTATGACAGCAGAGATGTTAACAGCCACGTCACCTTTCTTACAATATCTGTTAACTACTTATGCTAAACAATCTGTTCCACCCTTGTATTTAGCTGTGACACTCTGAGTACCTTTCCCATACCTGAAGAAGAGCTCGGTGTAGCTGGAAAACTTGTTTCTTTCTCCAACAGAAGGTGGTCCAATAAAAGATATTACCTCACTCACATCATCATCAGGAAGCAAATTTGCAACAGAATGACACAACACTTATTTTTGCTGGCTATAATACCACTTTAGGGAACTTCAATGGTCCTGTATCAGAGGAAGTCTGCACATTTCAAGAGCTGTAGTAAGAACCCTGTGTTGTCAGAACCAGTCAATGGGGCCTCTGGAATATGTAGTTGCAAATTCCCTTGATTTTGAGACTCTATAGGCAACAAGACTGATCTCAACTTTCACATTTTTTTTTTAAGAAATCTCTAGTCCTTTTTGTTGTCAAGAACCTTGTCAGTATAAACGGGTCATTAGGACTGAAGGCTTGTGGCTGGATTTCCCCTAAAAATAATGGATTATTAACAGTACCCACAAGAGCCTAGATCTCGCCTTGGACACCCAAGAAAATCCACAAGCATGGTTTCCTTGATTTGGGGTAAGAGAGATTCAAGGCAAATTCTCATCTGTGGGTGGGGTGCTCAGGAATATTTTTCGTTTTTTAAAAAAAATGAAAACCGAAATACTCAATAACATGATTCCTAACTGGGACAAGGGACACAGTTTCAGAGAACACCAACAGACAGCATTGGATTTAAACAGCTTATTCTTAAAAAGGCCCTACTTGTAGCTAAAGGAAACACCTTGGTTTCTCTCTCTCTTTAATTCACACATCAACTGCCTGGTCTTGCTTTCTTTTCCTCTGCAGTCTTTTATGCAAAATAGTCTTGTTAGTTAAGGACGAGGATGTCATTCTGAAGATGCCTCATCTAGATGAATGAGCAGGGAACTGCAAATCAGGAACTCCTGCATTCTAATTCCAGATCTGTCACTTGATCATGGTGTGGCCCTGGGCAAGTCACTTAGCATCTCTGCCTCAGTTTCCTCATCTATAAAATGCAGATACTAACTCCTGCTTGTCTCACAAAGACACTGAGAGGGTTTGTTGGCATAGTGTGCAATGCTTTGAAGATGTTAGGCATTAGCAGCAGACACTAAACATTTGGGATGCTTTTCTGATGAACGTCTACTGAGATTTATTTCACAACAGTTTCCTAGTTACTGTAATTCCTTCTCCGCACACAATCTCCCAACACACAGCAGCCCTCTCTGCTGCAGTAGTGTTTCTAGCTCTGGAATGATTGAACACACTCACACTGCGGAGCTTGTTTTCAGCATCTGCTTTAATAACATTAGTAAGAGTCCTGGAGTCACATGTTTTTTTTCCGAGACTATAATTTTGCCACAAAGGCAAATATGGATTCTCCCACTACATAGGCTGCTCATCTGAATGTGGCTTTCTTTTGTGCTGGAAGTACTCTCTCCAAATGACCATGGTTGTGTCCTAGTCACCATGGCCCCCTGCCCCAATCTCCTGCACTGTTTCATAAATGTCCTGCTCAGCAGACCAAACCAAATTTAAGAGAGATTCAATGATGTCTTAGGTTTGTCCACTTAAGTGGAAGCTTTTTCTCCATTTTCCCCAGCACTGAGTGACACTGGTTTGGTCTCCTGACAAATCAAATGGTTGAATTATACTTATACCCAACCCTTATTGCCACTGTAGTAAGTAGAGATGAAGCCCATGAACCAGGAGAGCAAAGCTGGCTGTACACCATTATGTACCCCCTAGATTCTGGGCTGGGCTAGGCACTGGCATAGCCCTTCATGTAAGTTAGAGCAGCCCTGGGGCTGCTCTAAATACATCTGCTGCCATCAGCTCCTTATGGAGCCATCTTTCATCCCAGAGTAGCCAGAGGTTAGAGTCATCCATCCATATACCTGTCCCACCTCAACCATTCCTCTGTGCTGCATGCTGCAAGGGGATATGGTTTAGGGCTAGGCTGTTCTTTTGGACCTATGCTGCCCAGGAAAACCCATGAATGAATTAGGGGAATTCCCATTTGGGGGTCATCTAGCTGAGTTATAATCCCAGTATGATGCTCACACAGCATAAATGGGCTGGAACATAGCCCACGATCAGGGCTGTAGTGTCTATAGCTCAGGAAAGACTTGATGAACATGCACAGAGCCCTGGACTTTTTCAGTGTCTGCTGCATTGTCTTTGTCTGATTGCAGCCTTTAGTGCAAGCTGAGTGTGGCTGGGGCAAGAAGGAAAATTGTTGCTGAGTTAGGGATCAGGTTACAAGAGCAATACTCTGTAGCTGCAGACTGCTCCCTTACCTTATCAGATTTTCAGCAGCTGCTTTGGTGTGCCCTGGCACTCAGGGAGAGTTGATAACAATACTTTTAAAAACCACAAAAATCCTTATATGGCATCCCTCTTTCCTCCTAGGACCACCCTCTTGCAATAAAGCTATCTCCTTGCTGTCTCTTCTCCAGTGGGCCACCCCTTCTGCTCCTTGCTTTCCCTGTCAGGTCCAGAATACACTGTATGGAAGAGTACACAATATATATTGAGAGTTTTCAGGTCCCAAATGAGAGGCTACTGGTCCTCCAGTACTAATAAACTAACAGCTAAACACAGGGAGATTTTGGGAGAAGACAACTTTTCTTGGAACAGATTCAAACTTTTGAAAAAAGTTTGGTTTTGGTTTTGGTTCAGATCAAGGATCCATTTGACCATCAGAGAGTGGGAGGAGCTAGAGTACAATATAGTCATAGATTTATCATTTTCAGTGGGAAATTGTATTGGCACCTCCTTTTATGTCAGTGCTTCTCAAACTTTTGTACTGGTGACCCCTTTCACATAGCAAGCCTCTGAGTGCAACCTCCCCCCCTTATACATTAAAAACACATTTTTATATATTTAACACCATTATAAATGCTGGAGGAAAAGAGGGGTTTGGAGTGGCGGCTGACAGCTCGCAACCCCCTATGTAATAACCTCGCGAGCCCCTAAGGGGTCCTGACCCTCAGTTTGAGAACCCTGGTTTTATGTCCTGCCAAATTTAGCCAAATAAAAAAGTTGACTCAGCAATTATTAATTTGTATATGTGCATTAATTACAGCAATGAAACCTTTAGTCATTTCAGCTGCTAAAATCCTTCTAGGCATGGATTTGGATTAGAAGAAAGAGGTTCCATGAAAAGATTAAATGGAAATAGGGCCATAGGGAAAATTCATAAAGGAATATCAATTCCTTTTTGGACCACACACTGGAAGAAAGTTTACCTAAAGATTCAACCAACAAACCACTGGAGCTCAGGGAGGGGATGGAAACACATTGGATGAGCCATACTTTACTTGCAATGGTAACAAAATACCCACTTTGCATTCCAAGGAGTAAAGGGGCATAGTCCTGCAGTTCTTCGGGCAATGTCCCCTTGAATTCAATAGGAATTTTGCCAGAATAAGGGCTGCAAGACTGCAATCCTTTCTCCTTCACATATTGGTTTTCCTTTAGATATACCACTTCAACTGCATGAATTTGATGAAACCTAATGAATTTCCTATCAGACTTCAGAAGCTGAGATTTTACCCCTATGTTGTAAGGCTCCACCTTAGAATGAAAACTCACTAGAAATTAAAATCCCAGAATATGTGATTAGGACAGTGGTTCTCAAACTTTTGTACTGGTGACCCTTTTCACACAACAAGTCTCTGAGTGCAACCCGTTATAAATTAAAACCACTATTTTTTTATATTAAGCACCATTATAAATGCTGGAGGCGAAGCAGAGTTTGGGGGTGGAGTCTGACAGCTCGTGACCCCCATGTAATAACATCGTGATTCCCCTGAGGTGTCATGAACTCCAGTTTGAGAACCCCTGGATTAGGAGATTCAAAACTGGTTCTTGGCATCGTGGTATCACAACCAATAAAGGCCAAAGAGCCAAAGGGAACTTGTTTCTGAGGGACTAGAAAACAATATTTAATTTTAAAAATACAACAACGATATTGTATCTTTTCTTCAGTTATTATTCTGATTATCTTTTATGATGGCAGTGCCTAGAAGACACCCCAAGTGAGATCAGCCCCATGGCACTAGGCACTGCACAAACATTCTGAGAGTCGGTCCTTGCCTCAAAGAGCTCACAGTCTACTCTAAACAGACAAGAAAGACGTGAGGGGCAAGAGGCACTGATGGGTGAAATGACTTGTCCAAGGTCATACAAATGGTTTGTCATGGCTGAGGTGGAAATAGAACCCAGGACTCCTGAGTTCCAGGACCACTAGGGGCATGCTGCTTCTTTTATGAGACCCTCTCCTTCTCTTTCAATCTTAATATTTCTCTTTCACTCTAACCAGACACCTCTTCTCCCACTGGCTGTTGTCAGCTCCTCTTTTGGTGACACCCTGCTCTCACCTTTGCCACTTCCCTCTTTGTCCTCAAGGAGTTAACTATGAGAAATGAAATTTAGTACCTCTAAAATTTCCTGGTATGGTACTTTCTTTACTCATAGGAACACGAAAATGAACAGACCACTAACAAGTAGATGGTTGCTGATTATATCAGCCTCTAGGTGGATTATACCTCTGTATTTCAGGGAACATTTGGAAATACGTGGCATAATCAGAAATAAACAATCCCAAATAATTGCTTGTTGAGCTATTGCACAGCCGTAGAACCTACGCCCACAGGAGAGCTGGCTTACTAAAATCAGACAATCATAATATGAAAAATATATACAGTATATAATTGAAAACAAAGGCACAGGACTTTGGGTTAGATAAACATGTAGCTATAGTGAGGTTCAGAATAATTAATGGGACCAGCCCCTGTTACTCCTCTCATAGCTTCAATGTCAGTCTACAGATGGAATAGTACCACAAGTCCTTCCACACTAGGAGTGCAAGAGATTTGAAGCCAGTGGATCAGCAGAAATAAAGATCTGTTGCCCTTCCTCTGACTCAGACTTTGTGGTCTTCCATGGCTGATTATATAAGCATAGATAGTTAATAATTGCTTAAAGTATCTCAAGGAAAGGGTTAAAAGTGATTTACTGAGTATTATGCACTTCAAATATAGACCGCCCTAGGAAAATGGGGAAAGGTTTCATTTCCTGGACAGGTAGAATAGTGAGGATTAAAATGAACCTCCCCCTAAGGCTGTCTCCTACTTCACTCAATTCCAATCAGTTTCCAGTTAGTGAGCCAGATTTGTTGGAGTATAGTCTAGATAGCACGTCCTTTAAGAGATTAAGTTAAACTTGCCTGTGGAGGTGTAGATGATACCCTTCTGTGCAAGCAAAGCCCCACTGTGATGTATGGGGATTTACTCCAAGAAAAGGCAGGCACTGTCCTCTCTCTGTTTCCCTCTGACCAGAGGAACTCTACTGGCAGAAGACATGGATGAAAGCGCTGAAGCAATAAACTGCAATTTTGTACAAGTGCCCTGTAATAAGGAGCTTCTCTGATTCTTGTAATCACTTGTAATCCACTGCTGTGTGATTCCTGAAACCTAAAAATAATATGCACTATGTGTATAGACAATAACATTATATCTCCGCCATTCTCTCCATAGGCTGCAACGTGTGTGTGTGTGTCTAGCATCTTGTTAGTCTTCTTTTGGTTACTATACATGTAAGTTTTAAAAAGATAGGTTGATTTCTGATTAGACACCTAATATTGTATAATTCACTGCATTGAGGATATGCAGAGGCTTTGGAGGATTAGTCAAATACTTAAACCAGGTGCATCTGATTACTACCCTGATTTAAAGTAAAAAAAAAAAATATAACAACAACAGAACATCCAGCTGCAAAGGCATGGTTTAATGGCAAAGAAGGTTTTGGACATCATTTGCCTCCCTTAACTGCTGGTAGCATGGCTATTGAGTCAGAAGCAGGTAGCAGTTATCTGATGCCAGTACATCTTTATGCACTGTTCACATTCCATTGCATCATGTCACATTTGATATGGTATAATGCAATGTGACTAATTTAATCAGACGTGAAGTGCACAACAGCAACATGCCAAGGCAAAAAATTTGAAGAAAAAAGCTTTTTGCCAAACCATGGCTGGATTATTTTTCTCAGCTGGAGAGCTCCAGTTTCAGGCTTTTCTATGCGACCTTCCAGCCAAGGGCATGTGTCAAGGGGTTCTTAATTCCCAAAGGCAGTGACACAGTATATTAGGTTATAGGAGCTGGAGAGGGCTGCCAACGTTGTATTTCAAAAATAAGGGACTGTTTTCTTAGCAACCCCACCCCCCCTTCCTCCCAATATTATTAATAAATGAAATAATAATTAATAAGAAGTACTCACCTATAAATCACCAGGGGTATTTCTGGCTGCATTTTGCAGCACTCAGAAACTCCTGATCTTGTTGTACAGAGATGTAGTAAGGGACTGTTGGAAACCCTAGGATCATCAGACATTCACCCACCCTGAGTTCTGGGCCACTATCCCTGACCCACCCACTCCCTCCTCCTCCTCCTCAAGCAGTAACTCATGGTATGATGCTCTAGTCTCTCACAGATCAGAAAGTGCAAGAAGCATTTTGCTGCTGAACACATACATAGATGAAGTCAAACAACCGAGCAAGCTTGCTGTGGTCTAACATTATTCATTTAATAGGTCTGCGTTCAATTAGCTGCTTGTGAAATATCATGAGAAGGAGCAAACACAAGATTTGCCAGGACAGATGCATTTTTAGCTCAAAGTTTTTTGTTGGTGATTATTAGTGCATGTATCAAAATAACCAGTCTATACCAAAAAGTTTGGCCACAGGAGCCAGTGAGTGTGAAAAAATAAACCATAGACATTTTGGATTTTCTCTCAACTTGTGGGTCTGTGTATAACACACGTCTGTCTAACACAAAGTGATACTTGTTTAAAAACACACAAGTCTTTCTTCTGTTTTGGCCTTTGTTTGAACTTCATCAAGGCAGGGGCTGCATCTTCTTTTCTGCTTCTACAGTGCCTAGCATATTGGGGCACTATGGGAAACCACATGCACACTTTCCCATTCACTCTTGCAGATGACACTAAACTGGGAGGAGTGGTAGATACGCTGGAAGGTAGGGATAGGATACAGAGGGACCTAGACAAATTAGAGGATTGGGCCAAGAGAAATCTGATGAGGTTCAACAAGGACAAGTGCAGAGTCCTGCACTTAGGACGGAAGAATCCCATGTGCTGCTACAGACTAGGGACTGAGCGGCTACGCAGCAGTTCTGCAGAAAAGGACCTAGGGGTTACAGTGGACGAGAAGCTGGATATGCGTCAACAGTATGCCCATGTTGCCAAGAAGGCCAATGGCATTTTGGGCTGTATAAGTAGGAGCATTGCCAGCAGATCGAGGGACGTGATCATTCCCCTCTATTCTGCATTGGTGCGGCCTCATCTGGAGTACTGTGTCCAGTTTTGGGCCCCACACTACAAGAAGGATGTGGAAAAATTGGAAAGAGTCCAGAGAAGGGCAACAAAAATGATTAGGGGGCTGGAGCACATGACTTATGAGGAGAAGGTGAGGGAACTGGGATTATTTAGTCTGCAGAAGAGAAGAATGAGGAGGGATTTGATAGCTGCTTTCAACTAGCTGAAAGGGGGTTCCAAAGAGGATGGATCTAGACTGTTCTCAGTGGTAGCGGATGACAGAACGAGGAGTAATGGTCTCAAGTTGCAGTGGGGGAGGTTTAGGTTGGATATTAGGAAAAACTTTTTCACTAGGAGGACGGTGAAGCACTGGAATGGGTTACCTAGGGAGGTGGTGGAATCTCCTTTCTTCGAGGTTTTTAAGGTCAGGCTTGACAAAGCCCTGGGTGAGATGATTTAGTTGGGGATTGGTCCTGCTTTGAGCAGGGGGTTGGACTAGATGACCTCCTGAGGTCCCTTCCAACCCTGATATTCTATGATTCTAGGAGGATGTGAAGAGAACAATGCTCCAGTTTATGTAGTAGCGTCTTGAACTTGAACAAATGTATTAGATCAATGTAAAATTATATAATAAAACATCTTTTTCCATAGAGAAATGAGGAAGCACAAAGGTGATTTAAAGCCACATTTGTGCGTCCCCGCCCCTTGAGTTCCGGCACTAAGTGTAAGCTGGGGAATGGTCCTGCTATTGTGGGGAACTTTCCTGGCTTATACACTACCCTGGTGAAGTGGGCTAGCAAAAGGATCGGAGTCCTTGCTCCCACTTCCTTTACCCAGAGGCCTGCCTGACCTCAAGGGCTCCCCTTCCACTCTCCTGTGCAGCAGAGTCCTCATAACCCAAACGAGGCTGGGCCCAGGATTCCTGGGGGGCTCGACCCCCAAACTTGTCGTGGTCACTTAGGATAAGTGACACCAGGGGCTAGGGTTTCTCTGCTTTCTCTGCACTGGATGCTTCTCTGACCCACTGATCCTTACATATAGTTCAAAGCAAATACAATTTATTAAATAGCAATCAATTGAAAAACATAAGGAAAAAATGGGAAAGGTTAAAGGAAAACACGTCACCCTGCTCTGTGGCACGGGGACGTCACAACCAGAGTCTCTGGAATGGAAGGGAAGTTCAGTCTGTTTCTCACAAGTCCCGGCCTCCTTCTCAGGCCCTGACTGTGTTGCAGGGATGCTGCAGGTCAGACGCTTGCTCGGGCGGTGGCCACGTGCTCTCAGGCTCTAGATGGCAGGACCCTTCTTCCCAGCATTGCCCCCGCCTCATCGGGGTTACGATCCCCGTCCAAGTCTGACCTGCCAGGAGTTTTGGCTAGGGGCGTCTCCCTACACTTGGCCCACTGCCCGGGGTCCCCCTCGCTCTCCCCAGCTGCTCACTGCATCTGGCTCCAGCTCCACTCTGCCTCAGCACGGCTGCTGCTGCTCTGCCTCCAGCTCCCTGGGCTGCTTCTCTGGCCCTCTAGCTCTGGTTGCTGCAGTTCTCCTCCCAGCACAGGTCTGCTCTGTGGGTTGCTTCTGTGACTCTGCTCCCAGCACTGACCTGCTTCCTGGGCTGCTTTTCTGACCCCTCTGGCTCTGGCACGGCTCTGCTCCCCAGCTCAGCTTGGGCCCCTGCTTTCTCCTTAGCTCGGCCCCACTCCATCTGACCCAGGCAATTCCAGCTCACAGGGAGGATGGGACCCCGCCTGGCCTCCTGACTCCCTGATTAGCCTGCCTGCCCTGTCAATCAGGCTGACCTGGAACACTGGCCTCTCCCCATTGTTCCTGGGGGCTGTTAGTCTCAGGGTCCTGATTTCCCATTGACCCTTCCCCATTCTTTTGGTACTGGGAGCTAGCCAACCAAAACACCCCCACTGAGTTTCAGTAAGGCGACAACAGTCCCCTTACATAAGCCTAACTCACCTGGAACAAAAATTCAGATTCAGGTGCACTGTCTCTTTAAGAACGAAGCAGCCTTTTTTTTTTTTTTTGCTGTGCCTTCTGTAAGACCTGACTCTTCGATCTAACCAACCATGTGATTCACCCTTACTGGCCATCCCCTTCCTGATCTCCATGGACTGCCAGCAGCCCTAGAGAGCAGCCTAGCGGATTGTATGCTGCTGGTGTTAATTGCTCACTCAATAATCCAGCTGCAGTGCTAGCTCCTTTCCTGCCCAGCTGCTCCTGGCTGGAGTAGCTGTGGATGGATTATCTCATTCTTCTGGCTCATCCTAGCCCTGAGCTGCCGGAGAGCACTAAGCAGCCCCTTTATCCTTTCCTAAAACGAAGGGAGGGTTGCAGGGAGATTGACCTTTTAGTCACCCCTGTCTCACTGGCAGGACTTAAGGTGAATCATTAAAATGCCCAGAAAGCACCGTTCCAAGCTTCGGGTTCCCTTAGCATTGCAGCCTTCAACTCCTTTCTTCCCAGTAAGTTCAGCTGCTGGAGGAAATTTGTTACCTTTGCTATGATTGAATGGGGCCTCTCATGCAGCTTCTGGAGCAAGGTCTCCACCCTCACGTGGGAGAGGTAGCCCTCATAAAGGGCTTACTGCTGCCACAGCCAGTATTGCTCCTGCTCTGTGTGCCCAGGCTGGGCCTCAGCCAAATGCTGAGGTGGTTCCAAATCCTGAGGCTGCCCCTGTGGCCACAGTGTGGCATCACATGAGCTTTCCAAAAAGTTGTTTCCCTCTGATCAGGGGAGTGAGGCACCAGGAGGTCAGATCAAGCAGGTCCCCAGACCCCGGCTAGCAGTGGAGGAGCCAGAGGCAGTGATGGAGGATTCAGAGAGGAATGCAGACAACCAACTGCCCTCTGCAGAGGAGGAAGCAGAGCCAGGGCCTTCTAAGAGGCCCACCACCAAGAGGAAGGTGGCAGTACCGCCAGGTGATGGTAGGTTGGGTTTTTGTCCTAGTGAGGTGGTCATATGCCTGCTGGCAGTCTATAAGGAAGGAAGTTGGGGACTGAGGTTTCTGGGGCTCTTTCCTGGGTAGGGTTATCCTCTTGTTCTGCCAACTTCTTCCCCTGACCTTCCCCCCTGCACCGAGTGTTGTGGGGTGGGGAGATGGTATGGGCTATATAAAGTTTGCTGCCTTGTAGGGGGTACTGTACAAGCCCATCTGCAGGATCACAGGTGAAGGCTGAAGTTCCTAGTTCCTTGTTCGTGAATCAGAATTCAAATCTTTCCCAATTTCACCTATATAAAAGGGATTGACTTGAGTTATATAATTACAGTCATGGTTTTAAGAATACTCTTTTCTGAGACCCTAGCAAAGTTCCCATCCCACACTATGTATGAGACCCTTAATTTGAACTAGTAATTGGAGTTTGAGGATGTGTAAATGACACATTCCTGTTTGGGTCACCCCAAGTTACACTACACTCCCCTTTCTGTGGCTGTTAGTTCTGAAGAGCTCGGGATGCACCACTCCACCTTTATTTCTGCACGAAATGCTGCTCCATGTCACCCTCCTTACTTCCCTGCATCCCCATCACATCACACCATGGCATAGGAATATGTTTAGGAAAATGTATTTTTAAACATAACAAATGCTGTTATAATTCATAGAATCATAGAACTGGAAGGGACCTCGAAAGGTCATCTAGTCCAGTCCCCTGCACTTGTGGCAAGACTAATTATCTAGACCAGTGGTCCCCAGTCTTTCTGTGGGAATAGCATATTCCTATTCCCAGAAGACTGTGGCGGGTGCCAGACACCCCGCCGCCAAAATGCTGCCGAGAAGCGGCAGTGGCAAGAAGCGTCACCGCTGAAATGCCGCCGAGAAACGGCAATGCATTTCGGCGGCGCGGTGTCCTGCAGGCGCACACAATTGACCCGGCGGGCGTCATTGCACCTGCGGACCGCATTGGGGATCCCTGATTTAGACCATTCCTGACAGGTGTTTGTCTAACCTGCTCTTAAAAGTGTCCAATGATGGAGATTCCACAACCTCCATTGGCAATTTATTCCAGTGCTTAACCACTCTGACAGTTAGGAAGTTTTTCGTAATATCCAACCTAAACCTCCCTTGCTGCAATTTAAGCCCATTGCTTCTTGTCCTATCCTCAGAGGTTAAGAAAAACAATTTTTCTTCCTCCTCCTTGTAACAACCTTTTACATATTTGAAAAATGTTATCATGTTCCCTATCAGTCTTCTCTTTTCCAGACTAAACAAACCCAATTTTTTCAATCTTCCCTCATAGGTCATGTTTTCTAGACCTTTAATCATTTTTGTTGCTCTTCTCTGGACTCTCTCCCATTTGTCCACATCCTTCCTGAAATGTGGCTCCCAGAACTGGACGCAATACTCCAGTTGAGGCCTAATCACCTTGGAGTAGAGCGGAATAATTACTTCTTGTGTCTTGCTTACAACACTCCTGCTAATACGTCCCAGAATAATGTTTGCTTTTTTTTGTAACAGCGTTACACTGTTGATTCATATTTAGCTTGTGGTCCACTATGACCCCCCGATCCCTTTCCTCAGTACTCCTTCCTAAGCAGTCATTTCCCATTTTATATGTGTGCAACTGATTGCTCCCTCCTAAATGGAGTACTTTGCATTTCTCCTTATCGACTTTCATTCTATTTACTTCAGACCATTTCTCCAATTTGTCCAGATCATTTTGAATGTTAATCCTATCCTCCGAAGCACTTGCAATTCAGTCTCAGTTTCCTGGTTGAAATATGTGCAAATGTAAAACTTGTGTCATGGGACTTTTAAAACAACTTTTGCCCTTGAGTAGGAAACTGGAAACCCATTGCAGCCTCTCTGAGAGGGATCACAAGAGGCAGCCACTGAGGTAGGGGAGTTATCATTGGCAGTGACAGTACAGGAAAGGGTTGGATGTCATCCCGTCCAGCAGGTGCACAAGACCTGTTAGGTTTGCATCTGTCCAGTGCTATTTAAGAAAAGATATGGAAGGAAGTGTGTATTGATTCCCCCACCCCCAAGTTTAAGGGTTCTCCCCCCATTGAACCCCAGGGTTGCTGTGTGGGAAGAGACTGCAGGAAGCCTCCCATCCCCATGCTTCATCTCTAGCAGGTAGTCAGCCTTTTGAGAGCACAAGAGCAACATAGGCACAAGGCAACTGACGTACTGTATGACCTACTGAAATATGCACATGTTTTACATAGCATGGCTCAGCTATGTGGAGGACTTTAGATACAGGTGGTGGTAATGCTGCTTAAACTATGGGAGATTCTCACCACATCACTATGCTACATATGACACCCATTCAGCCAGCCTTCCAGCAGCGTCCTGGCACCAGCAGTGCAGAGTCTGCTGGGGAGGACAGACTGAATTGCTGGGCATTCTGAAGGGTCCGTGCACAGATCAATGAAGGCTCCCAGTTCAAAGGTCAGCACAGGAGCAACAACTGCCAACAAGGAAAGAACTCCGGGGGGAGGAAAGAAATGCAGAGAAAGATAGTTGAATTGCAAAGTGAGAATTCTGAAATAAATAAATTAAATAAATATGAGACCCTGCAGCCCCCGCCTGTGGGGCTGCTGAACTCAAGTGTGAAATGAAGCATTGAGGCTGGCTCAGGATGGTTTGGGGTTAATTTTTATTCCCTTCATACTTTCATGCCTCTGCTCTTCCACCTCCAGCCCCAGTCAAAACCCGCAAGCACTTTAAAGCTGCAAGGAAAGCTCCTGTAACATGTGTGATATGGCTGGGGTCAGGGAATAGCAGAAATCTCTTGAGTCTGTTCTCACTAGACTTCCAGCTCTAATTCTAGGCCAGGGGTGGCCAACCTGTGGCTCTGGAGCCACATGCGGCTCTTCAGAAGTTAATATATGGCTCCTTGTATAGGCACCGACTCTAGGGCTGGAGCTATAGGTGCCAACTTTCCAAAGTGGCGGGGGGTGCTCGCTGCTCAACCCCTGGCTCTGCCACAGGCCCTGCCCCCACTCTATCCATTTCCACCCCCTCCCTTGAGCCTACCGGGCCCTCGCTTCCCACCTCCACAGAGTCTCCTGCATGCCACAAAACAGCTGATCAGGAGTTGAGGGGGAGGCACTGACTGGCGGGGCTGCCGTTAGGCGGGAGGCACTGGGAGTGTGGCAGAGCTGCTGGGGGGCTGCTGACATATTACTGTGGCTCTTTGGCAATGTACATTGGTAAATTCTGGCTCTTTCTCTGGCTCAGGTTGGTCACCCCTGTTCTAAGCCAATCATTTCAAATCAACTGATCTCTGTATTGTTATGAGAGAGGCAAGAAGGATTGCCTAGTGGGTAGGGTAAGAGACTGAGATTCAGGAAACCTGAGTTTTCTGGCTCAGCCACAGATTTCCTGTGTGACTCTGGGAAAGCTACTTTACTGTCTCAAAGGGCTGAGAAGAGAATAAAATTCATCAATTATTCTGTGATGCTCAGATACTGTGGAGATAAGGGCCATACACTGAGAAACAAATTTGCTTTTAAAGAAAAAAAAAAAAAGTATGGGTTATGCATCTGACTCTGTGTCTTTAGTTTGCAGATTTAGAAACAAATTGTATCCTGTGCTGGAATTGCCAAGTTACACCACAGTTACTCTCTCAGACAATAGTGACGAAGACTTTGAGGGACCCTCTAGGACTTCTTTGTCTGTTGAGACTGGAAATGTTGTGAAAATGCGGGCAGATTCTACCAATTTTTCACCACTACTTAAAGCCAGATGTGGAGCCAGGGGCAGTACTAGGCCATCCCCATCTACAAAAGAAGACCACATCCCCTTACAGCTCACACTTGGTTGGAAAGGGGCAAAAGTCTCAGATCAGGAGGAGAGTTCAAGCCCCTTGGAGAGAAAGGAATGTCTTCCCCAGGACATAGATTGTGACAGCAATATCCCAGATACCAGGGCTACCAGCTTCTTGGCATCTGTTGCCAGTGAGTGGATTCCAAGTGGGCTTGCACTGGAGTATTTACTGACTCCATTAAATACTCTAAAGAAATATTCCTGTCAGAATTTCAATCAGCAGGTGGAAAACTATTTTAAGAGGGTATAAGAGTCCTGAGAGACTCAATGAAACCAAACCTGTTAGAAATGCAAACTCCAGTTTGTGTATTTACAATCTGTAACAAAACACACTTCTGTTTATAGTAGAGCCAGAATGGTTCAGAGAACTTCAAGCTGGTAAATATCAAGTATAAAATTTACTCTTGGACTGGCAAGCAGATCTAGTAACAGGAAACAATAGGCTTGCTTTATTCTTGAGAGGTTGAATGTTCGTAGTACTGATATTGCATTAAAAATTGGAGAAAGGGGGTTTCAGTCCAATTTGGGGTGACTATAATTCCTTTTGAAAGCCTAGAGATGTACTAAGATAGGACTCATACAGAAAAATATGAGAAAATTTGTCATAGAAGCCAGTGGTTTCTAATACCCACTACTTGTTAGATCAGCTAAACTCAAAACCTGTTTACATATCAGTAATTCTCTTTGCTGGCTGCTGATTTTGGTTTTTGGATCCAGGTTTCTAAGTTCTATTCCCAATGTTACAGATATTTGGCTAGCTCACAATGATCTCTTTATATATGCAGCCACAGATTGTTACATGCACAACATGAGACAGCTAGAGCACCTTGTGTACTTAATCCCTTCAACAGTATTAAAAAAGCTCCAGGCACCGGTAAAAACTGCAGTGCAATTGAGAGTGTTCACGTAGCCTTTTTTTCAAAATCCTTTTTTCACTTCCCTCATCCTGTTTTTGCGACATTGTGTGTGGTAGAATGCAAATCAAAATGTGAATGCCTCAGACTGGAACATTTCCTTTACTTAGCCATTAGCAAACCATTTTTTTAAAAAAAGGGATTAAGATTCCTGGATTTTGGATTCAGATACAGCCCAGCCTGATCATGTGAACACAATTTCTGAAAACAAATTCCTGGAGAGCAGGATCTTCAGGAGACAGACTAATCATCTTTTCTATTGCTCTTGGTAATCGGAAATGCCTCTTGTTGGCATGATGTCAGGCACTCTCTAGCCTATTTTGGCTATGTCCTCTTGGTGAAGCTAAATAAATGAGCTATTACCAGTGGAACAGATTTTCAGTTTCCAAGATAATATTGGAGATACAAGGTGGAGTTTGGAAATAAAAAGTGTGTGTGGGGGGGAAAGCTTAGTCTTTTGAAGTAAATTTTGCTTAGTGCTGGATTTCCCTCTGGCCCTAAAGCTAGAGAATTATGTGTATTCCTATACTGTTACCATTGACTACCTGGTTTGAGTAGCACCTGTTGTAAACTTCCATTTGTTTAATGTTTTCACATGTTTGTGTTACATTATTTGACAAGTTACATAAAAAGTTAATAATCTTTACAAGCAAATGAAGTAGTTTTGCAGCTTCATTTCTTAGAAGAATATTTTGGTCCTGCTCCTATTATTATTATTATTTATTATTTTATTTATTTCTGTAGTGCCTAGGAGTTTCAATCAGGGTCAAGGCTCCACTGTTTTAGGCACCCAACAGACAGAAAAAGAGACAAACTACGCCCCAAAGAGCTTATATTTCCAGTTATTTGTTTTGTTTAGAGGCCTTTGCGCAATGACTGAACACTAATGCCCTGATGCAGTAAGTGCTTAAGCACATGCTTAACTCTGAGCACCAGAATAGGCTCCTTGACCTAAATTGAACAACTTGTGCTTAAAATAAAACATGTACTTAAGTACCTTACTGAATCAGGGCTTTAGCCTCTAGTCCTGCAGAGATTTATACACGTGCTGAACTGAGTAGTTGTACTGAAGTCTGTGGGACTACTCATAGTGTGTTAAGCTCAGCACATATGTAAGCCTTTGCTGGATTGCTGCCTTAGTGAGACTGTATGGAGTCTTCAAGCTGAGGTCGTTATATATGCTAAATGGGTCGAATCACTGTCACTTTGACCGGTTTATTTTTCAGGAATGGTGAACGCTATTGGCTCCTAGTTTTGTCTCCTTGTTTCAAACTACTTCTACTTCTTTCCAGTGGTTCTTTCTAGCTGAGCATTCATAAAAAGCACAAGAGCAAGGGATTCATTGGCATATTCATAAACACAGTGGATAACTCTACTACTGCTTCCCTTATGCTAACGTGGACTTTCTCTTGTGAGTCCCTGCTGCGTAGCAATCCCTAACACCAAGTGGTTGTTGGTTTGTTTTTTGTTTTTGTGGTAGTAGGATTCCTCTTTCTGTCCCTTTTTGGTGTCCTCTTTACCCTTCCTTCCCAGCATTTCTGTACTCCCCATACCCTTTTTTCTGCTTTCCTCCAATGTCTCTGCTGTCCTCTCTCACTGTTTCACCATCAGAAGGGAAAGTGTTGCTTGGAGAAGGAAGAGGACCTCAAGTTACTTCTCCTCTCCAGCCACGGGCTTAAGTGTCTGGATAGGTCAGCAGGGCCAATTAGCTGCGGTTAACTTTCACTTGACAGTCCCTTTTCCCCAGAAATGGTGGTGGGAGACATTTTATTCTGGAGCAAACCACAAAACTGGACTCCCCAGAATACACTTCAGTTTGTGTGCGCATATACCATACACAAAGAGTGCTGGTAAATTAAGGGCAGTGGTTCCAATTGAATTTATGCCTATTTATGACATAGTGCCCTGGCTGGTCATGCGTACCAATCCAGCCTTGGGCTAGTGCAGGGTTGTAATAGCAACTTCTGCAGTCAATGAATACGGTCTCCAGCCCTTCAGCAGGGGACAGCCCTTGGAACTTTTTTCCATGTTATGTGACTGAGGTTTGCAAAAAGGACCATTCTCCTCTGAGCACTCTACAGTGCTGCCAACTCACATATTAGAAGTTTTACTGGCCCTGGCTCATGGAGTGAGAATCCCAACTTTTCTTTGGCTCCTCCAGCTTCCCTTCCCAGGGAATTGTTCTGAGCAGTAGCCAGAGCAGTTTTGGAATCTGCAGCTCTTCTCCTGCGAGGGCCGTGATTGGCTGAAGCACAAAGAAGGGGTGAAGAGGAGGACCCCACTCAGCCTGTTCTCCTTATGCCCAGGATTCTCCCTTCTGGGGAACACAGGAAATAGGAGTAGCACTGAGATTGTTCTATAGACCCTGCAGCAACTTTAGGGCTTAATCTCATAGGGTGCTGGGCACTCCTGTGATGTGCCGAGTGCCTTCAATTGCATCCAGAGGTGAGGCTGCTCATTTTGCTCTACGAGAGACTGCTGAATTGGAATTAATTTGCAAACTGGACACCATTATATTAGGCTTGAATAGACTGGGAGTGGATGTGTCATTACACAAAGTAAAACTATTTCCCCATGTTTATTCCCCCCCCCCCCCCCCCCCCCCCCCCCCCCCCCCCCGTTCCTCCCATGTTCTTGTCAACTGCTGGAAATGGCCCACCTTGATTATCACTACAAAAGGTTTTTTTTCTCTCCTGCTGGTAATAGCTCACCTTACCTGATCACTCTGGTTACAGTGTGTAGGGTAACACCCATTGTTTCATGTTCTCTGTGTATATACAAGCTCCCCCCTGTATTTTCCACTGAATGCATCCGATGAAGTGAGCTGTAGCTCACGAAAGCTTATGCTCAGATACATTTGTTAGTCTCTAAGGTGCCACAAGTCCTCCTGTTCTTTTTGCTCTGTTTTCTACCATCACTGATACTGCTGTTGCATGTTGTAGTAGACCAGGCTTAGGTTTTTCACCCCTATGTCTGAAGGTCTGGTCTGAAATCTTGCTCTCAGTGGGGTTTCATCGCACTCTCTCTCCTTTATGTATTTATAAAGCCCCCATCATCCCGGTATTATGAAACAGTGCTGAATATGCCGGAGCCCAGTCTACACTAGTGCTTACACCAGTGCGAGCTGTTTTGTGTGGAAAATAGCTACAAAATGTTGTAGCATAGTTAAAGCCATATTGAGTCACCACCTAGGTTCTACCTGGCCTAAGCATTCAGGTCAATAACTGCGGAATGGGGGACAAAGAAAGAAGCAACATGTGGGCCTGTGTTTGGAGGAGCAATGGGAAACAGGACAGTATGTGTTAGGCAGTATTACATTTTAAAGATATTTTCAGCCCATCTCTACTAAAAAGCAACAGAGAGCCTCAAAAGCTTTGTTTTGGATGTTTCTCTGAACATTGACCAAATGATCCCAGCTCCTCTGTTAGGTAAAAATGGATTCTTCAAAACAGAATCTCTTCCGTGGGCGTTCTAGAGCTTTCCTCTTTTGATCAGACTGAGGATTCCATGGAGAACAGCCTCCCTTACACTATCCCAGCAGTTCTGTTTCTCGTCCTGCCGTAGCTGAGATATGCAGAGGTATGTCTGTGGTTTATTTTATTTATTTTTTAAATGAGGATAGGGAGAAGAAGAGAGTAAGCCCAAGCGAATGAAACTCTCAGATGTTAGCAGAGCCATCCCTTGGGTATGGTGAATTGGGGCAACCGCTCCGGGCCCCGTGCTTTGGAGGGTCCCGCGCTTCAGTGTGCATGTGTTGTGTGGGGGGTGCTAGGCTGGTCCTGGGGGGAGGCTGCCTGGAGGGCCAGGCTGGCCCGGAGGATGGGGTTAAGGGTTCGGGGGGCCAGGGTGGCTTGGGGGGTTAGCGGGGCGCCTGGCCCCCACTCACTGGCGAGAAACGTGTGTTGTATTTCTTTTTCTTGCTCGGCATTGTGGGGCTCGGGCTCAGTCTCCAGCAGCAGCAGCGACCCCAGTCCTCCCTGCTCCGCCCCACCCCCCGGCTCCCGGCGTCACCTGCCACTGCACCGGTCACCAGTGTCCTAGCACCGCCGGAACATGGCAGCGCCAGGCTGACCCATTCCATTGTCCTTCTGCCCCGGACCCCTCCCTTTTCTGGGACCCCCCAGCACAGGGAGCCCCCCCCAACACAGGTGCCACCCTGTGACTCTCCGTCATCCCTTGCCCCCCAGCACGGCTGTCCCCTCTCCACACCAGATTTCATCTGTATAAAAAATGTTAAGGGGGGCCCATACAGGCTGATTTGTCCCGGGCCTCGCACCCGCCCTTGGGGTGGCCCTGGATGTTAGATTGCAATCTGCTTAGGAGAGGGGCTGTCTCTTTTTGCTCTGATTGTAGAGTGCCTAGCACCAAGGGGCCCTGATCCCCGCTTGGGGCCCTAAGGCACCACAGCAACACAAATGATAAGTAATATTCAGATCCAGAATTGTGTTTGGGCCCATCTCTACAGTCACTGGATTATTTTCCCAGCTCAGAAAAAGGTATGGCTCAACCTTTTAGGGAAAGGTTCAAGGAAGTTTTATCCAAACCAGTTTGTTCATCCCTACTAAAAGCAAATGTGAAGAGCCTGTGGCAAAGTGACAGTTGAAGTGCTACAAAAAGCACTGTACTCTCTTCTCCCCAAAATAATTCTATTGTTCTTACAAATCTGCAGCATTCCAGCTGTGAGATGACAAGAGCCCTGACAACTGCGAAAGCCGAATAATAACAGAAATGTTCTTGTTCTCTGAATTATCTTACACAGCTAAATTTAATACTTTTTTTTTTTGTTTTGTTTTTTTCATTCTGGCAGACGTTTAAGTTGCAAATTAGAAAGGTATTGCATTAGCCTTCAAGCCTTGCAAATGCTGTCAAAGGCTGACTGTAATGATGTGACTTTGATATCAAACAGAGTATTGCTTATGTACAGCGGCACTTACAAACATGTGCATACTTGTAAGTCTTGGCCTTTGTGCAGCTATGCAGCCAGCAGGTCATTAACGTACAGTACAAACAGGATAGAACCCGGTGGAACTCGGAATAGAAGTGGCTGAAAGGAAGAGTCAGAGTTTCCAATAACCACTTTCAGTTGGCAGAATGGTGATTGGAACCATGTGACCGTTTCAGGCAATGGACCACAGGCAGCCAATTTATTACATATGGCAATATGATTAATGGTATCAAATGCTTAAAAAAAAATTTCAAGAATATTACAGCAGCCAATTGCACGGAGTCCAAGGCAGTGCAAATCTGTTCCATGAATTTAAAGTCAGGCAGATGAGGTTAAATGAAAGAGGGACAGAAGCCAAGACAATGATTACAAAGGAAGTTGTTTCAAAAAGCTGAATGTTTTAAATGTGTTCATGAGCAACAGTCTCCTTTCTTTTCAGTGTTGCAGCCCTAATGAATACAGTCTGGAGCAAGTTTCTGAAACTAAGCTGCCTTTTACTCTGTTCAAACCCTGTTCTGCATCACAAAGAGCAGCGAATGGCTTCCAACAAAGCCTCCAGGCCCAGAGCAAGCAGCAGGTTTAAGGGATAGAGGAGAGTAGAACTGGTCGGGGTTTTTCATCTGGAAAAATGTCGGTTTGTCAAAACCAAAGCGTTTCACTGGAATGTACCAGTTCTGAAAAAGCTTTCATAGGTCCAGGATGGCGAGCGAGCGAGCGAGAGGGAAAAGGAGAAGGGAAAAAAAAAAAGTCAATAGCTCAGCAGTTATGGATGCGGGAGACCCAAGTTCAAGTCTCTGCTGTGCCTATTTCCCAATCAGCCCTAGAATGAAGCATCATTTATGCAGGCTGTTTCTTTCCTTACAGCTAGCCCTATAATAACAACACCTCCAGCCCATCCATGCACACTCACATTCATATTCATGTGCCAACAATTACATTAATACAGTGTTAAAACTGTACAGCTAAAACTCAAACATTCAGGAAATGCAAAAATTAAGGTTCCAACAATACTATTAACTTGCATTGGATGACTTGAAATTTTTACGTGCATTTAGTGCACTGAGCTCCATTATTAGCCTGGAAAATGTTAGCGAATACTACCTCTGTGCAATGCTACAAATTACCATAGCTGTTGGAATCGATAATTTAGAGGTCGTTAAACATCTCGTTTTGAATTTATTTTGCTTGTCCATATATATGCTATATCCATATTATTTTTGATGTTGTTTACACTTCATTATTATTAATTACACAGTAGCACTTAGAAGCACCAGAGATCAGGGCCCCATTGTACAGACACATAGTAAGAGATGGTCCCTCCTCTAAAGAGCTACAAGCCAAATAGACAAGACAGACGAATAGTGGGAAGTATTATTCTTCTCATTGAAATCAATCAGTTAGGCACCTAACTACCTTTGAGGATCTGGGGCTAAGTGACTTGCCCAAGATCATACAAGATGACTCTGGCAGAGCTGGAAACTGAGTCCACATCTCAAGTCTCAACTTTGTCTTTCTTCTCATTTCTTCAAGGAAAATTGTGATGGAGACGGTGTGGGTTTCCTGCCACTGCTATTGTTAAACTAGAATCTGTTTTCTCTAAACTGGGTAATAGCACATTTATGTACATTAGGCCAAATCCTGAAGCTCCTGTTGAAGTCAATGGGAATTGCAGCTGCTCATCATCCACTGAAGACAACAGAAAGGATGCCAATTAAGTTCAGGGTCCTTTGGATCAAGCCCTAAAATAATAAAATCTGCAATACTTTGCATGCACATAGCTTTATCCTAGTTCTGTTAAGGCAGGGGCTTTTGCAGGGAAACTCTTGCCTTGAACAAGACATTTACAAACTCCCTCGTGCAAACTGTTTGAGCAGCAGCCTCTGTTACAGGTCCAGGTTGGGCAGGAGACTCTTCAGTGACAGCAAGAAGGAACAGGTCTTATTTAGGCCATGCTTCTAAATAAAATAGCAGGTGCCTAGAAATTACTTTTCTGATTGCTTCATTTTTAAAATCTCTCTCTTGCCAAACCAACCACAAAACTAGATTGCCACAGCCCTTATTGATCCATGCAAGGAAGTAAAAGGGAATAAGTTCCTTTTTGCACCCTTTCTTGGCCTGGCCAGACTGCAGCTCTAGCCATGGTGGAGAGAGCAGAGAAAGTCACTTGATACTCCTTGCTATGAGAAAATGGGTTATAGGGAAGGTGCTGCGAGGTGGAAAGTAGGAGGAGTCCTGGCTCTACTCTCCTGTTCCTATTTTGATGGCTAGTATAGCTGGTCTGGCACACAAGGGGAGCAAGCTGCTCCACGAAGAGGGTAAGCTAACTTCTCCTCAAAGGAAGGGGGACTCTGAGTCACAATCATTCTCTGCTCTGCTTGGGTGGTGCAGATGCTAAAACTGGCTGAAAGAAGTTTGATGAAACAGTTTTCCATCAAAATGCAGTTTTATCAAAATTGAAACATTCTTCTGCAGGAAAAGGCCAAAGGGTTTGTTTCATTTTGTTAGTGTCAACAGGCAGATGTGGAGTTTTATATTATTTTAACTTACATGAATATTTTAATAAGTCAAAATGAAACATTTTGTTGGCCCCATATTAAAAATAATTCCGCTTTTCATTCTGATTCAGAACATTCTCCCCTCCCCCCAAACCCATGAGTTTCCCACAGAATGGAAATTCCAGTTCCTGAACAGTTCTAACAGCTACATGCTGCCCCTTCCTCAGCACAGCTTGTAAAGTAACAATCAGCCCAAAGGTGCTAGTCATCAACAAGCATGATGGACATCATTTTCAAACTTGGGTGCCAACTGTTAGGCATCTAAATAAAAATGGCCATATTTTCAGAGGTGCAAGGCTTCCATTGACTTCAAATATGGAGTACTCAAGTTGGATCAAAACTTGTTCTCTTTTATTTATAGAAAGGTAAAATTCAATGCACATATTTTGAGCACCGCAGTACTATTGACACTGGTGAAGGCTGCTTGTTAATACCGGAGACTCCTCTGATAGAATGTTGTAATGCACTGAAGATGCAGAACTGGTTGTCATAAGTAGAGATGTTTTTATATGTATCAGTCTGCATACTTCCATTGACTTTCAGCACTTCTGATTAAGTACAATGGCACACCTTATATGTGTAAGTATTTTTTAACAGTACATAGCAACCTCTGTTCAAATGACCACAAAACTCTTGGCTAAGAATAATGTCGGCTGCGCTGGATGACCCTCAGATAGACAGAAAGGGAGAAACAAAATGTAGCACAAAGACAGAACAAAACAGAAGAGCTGGCTTGGAACTCTGATCCTTAAGCACTCTTCGTATGTTATAGTAACAAAGAGTGAGACTTGTGAGGATCACGGCCCTACTGTTGTACTCCAAAATTCCAGCAATAATTTCTACTGAACCCTACAGCATGTGGAGTCCCTTTGCTTTTCAGGTCATACAAGTGATATATGGAGTACAGACTCTAGGGAAAAAATTGACTTTTAAAGAACTCCAGTGCATCAGCCCTTCCAAGAATATGACTGATATATCGCCTGTGTAAAATGATCATGTTTTACACAAAAGGGTCTTTGTTACACATTGATTAGCAACATGTGAGCCTGTTTAGGGAACAAAACTTTTTTTTTTTAAAATAGAAGAAAAAACACGACACAGGGGTTGCTAACACTAATGACTTACCTCAGCCTACCGCCTTCAGTCCAGTAGCTAAGCATGTGAGTTTCCAGTACTGTATTACTCTCTTCTCCAGCAATTTAATGTCTGTGTTTGCATAGCGTGCTCCTGGCTGTGTGCGCTCACTCACTGCCAAAGGGTTAACAAAAAGATGGAGACCACAAATATATTAAGATAACGGGAAGGATTTGATTTCAGTTCTCAAGGACCCGGATGTGCAGAGTTAAGGGTTCTCACTTAATTTTTAGCTCACCATTGACTTCAGGCGGCTTTGGAGCAGGCAGTATGTATCTAGAAAAACGGTGTCAGTTAATCATCAGCCCACTCAGACCTAAAGCTGTGGTAGGAAAAGAAAAAAAAAATCAGATTTTTTCTATTTTTCTTCAATTTTTTTTTTGTTAAATGAAAAAAAAAACCCACCTACATGACTGGTTGAAAAACTGAAAAAGCATTTTTCATTATTATTAGTTAAATATTTCCTGGTTTGGACAATATTTAATTTTGACACATTTTATGATAAGTTGCAGTATTGAAGGCAGCAAAATACACCTAGTAGTGCATCTCAGATTCAGTGTTTTAAGCAACATCTTTTAAAAAAATTCTGTTCAGGTTCTTGGTAACTAAACAATATCCATTGAGGAACCAAATATTTTGCTAAACAGATTCTCAAAGGAAGCTACATGGGATTCACATATTTGAGGCACACTTAATTCTCGCAGTGTCTTTTAAAGAAAGTTATTACTTGTACTGTCTAATGCCACAGTTGATTCTGTTGCCTTCTATAAGGCGTTTGGTTTGTATCACACAACATTTTGATTAAAAAATTAGAACAATATAAAATTAACATGGCACACATCAAATGGATTAAAAACTGGTTAATTGTTAGATCTCAAAATGTCATTGTAAACAGAACTGTCATTAAGGCGGCATGTTTCCAGTGGAGTCCCGCAGGGATCAGTTCTTGGCCCTACATTATTTAACATTTTTATCAATGAGCTGGAAGAAATAATAAAATCATTACTGATTTGCAGATGACACAAACATTGGGGGACTGGTAAATAATGAAGAGGACAAGTCACTGATTCAGAGCAATCTGGATTGCTTGGTACATTGAGTGCAAGTAAACACGGTGTGTTTTAATACAGCTAAATGTAAATGTATACCTCTAGGAACTAAGAACATAGGCCATACTCTCAGGATGAGGGACTCTTATCCTGAGAAGCAGCGACTCTGAAAAAGATTTGGGGGTCATGGTGGATAATCTGCTGAATGTGAGCTCTCAATGTGACGCTACAGCCAAAAAAAAAAAAATAGCTAATACAATCCTGGGATGCATAAACTGGGAATCTCAAGTAGGAAAGGTTATTTTTTTTGTATTTGGCATTGGTGTGACCACGGCTAGGCTGCTGTATCCAAACCACCACTAGACTGCTGTATCTGTTGCCCAAAAGTCAGAAGGATGTTGATAAAATGGAGAGGGTTCAGAGAATAGCCATGAGAACGATTAAAGGATTAGAAAACATGGCTCATAGCGAATGATCTCCTTGAGTCTATCTATTTAGCATAACAAAGAGACAGTTAAGGAGTGACTTGATTATAGTCTATTATTAGCTATCTAGGGAACAAATATTCAGTAATGGGCTCTTCAGTCTAGCAGAGAAAGGTATAACGTGATCCAATGGCTGGAAGTTGAAGGTAGACAAATTCAGACTGGAAATAAGGTGTAAATTTTTACCAGTGAGAGTAATTAAACACTGGAACAACTTATCAAGGGTCATGGTAGATTCTCTATCACTGACAGTTTTTAAATCAAGAGTGGCTGGTTTTTGTTAAAATATGCTCTAGAATTATTTTATGGAAGGTCTATAGCCTGCGTTATACAGTTAGACTAGATGATCACAATGGTCCCTTCTGGCCTTGGAATCTATGAATATGAATTCCAAACAAATTTTAAAAGACAAGGGGTAAAATTTCAAAGGGAACTGAGGCACTCAAGTCCCATTTTCAATGACTTTCCAGTGATTTTCAGTGAAACATACTCCCCTAAGTCACTTAGGTGCTTTTGAAAATTTAACATAAGATTCATGACCCAACAAGTTTAGATTGTCTGTAAAGTTTAGACCGAAGGCAAAGCAATCTGATGGCCACATATGGAGAGCTGTGACTAGGACAGCAGAAAAGAAGAGGGGGGCACAGCCCCAGAGAGAATAAGCAGCAGAAACTGGTGGAAAATTGAATTTCATATTAGTTTTAAAATTTTAATTTAACATATGAGGAAATGAATTACATAAGAATGGAAAATTAGTTGGTAGACCTGGCAGAATAAATAGTTTTTAAAGGTTTGAGATTTGAACAGACAGATGGCTTAATGTTTAAATGTGGATCCAACCTCAAAAATACGTGAGTACCCACTGTGTCACTAACAATAGTTAGGTGAACAGCTAACTGAATTGCATGTGTAAATGCTGGTCTGCTTCTTGCACACACAAGATTATCTCAATATGAGCAGCCATAGCACTGAATACCTGGGTTCTGAAAGTTTAAGTAAAACCCTATAAAAGATTCCGTAATGGAAATTGTTTGTTTTACAGTAGAAGGTTTTTAATTTACAAACATATTATCACAGCAAATGACTTTATCATTAACAAGGGGGAAAGTAAGTAATGAGACAATGTATACAAGATGAAAAATTTCATACCGTGGCAAGTTGCCTAGGAAATTCTTTCATGAATGCTCTTTGTGTGATATTTCTATAGTTTAATAGATTCTAGCTGTTCTTTCTAATAAGTCTGAGTTTCAGGGTGAGATGTTATTTCTCTTTTGAAAGTAATATAATCACTGGTACTAGCACAAAATTTCTGATGTGTTTTTGTGCATCTTTAACACTTCTTTGGATGAAAGTGAAACTCATATTATTTAGACAAGTTCAAAGAACCATGTTCCTTGTTCAATGGTGCTTCTTGCTAGAAGTCCTCATGAAAAACTAGCCAATCTAAAGGCACATCAAAGTATACTAAATAATTTATGTTTGAAGAAGGGATGGGTCAGAAAGCCTTAGAAATATTAGTGTCTTTGCTCAAAGGTGTATTTCAAATGTCCAAGGTCAATTTGAGTACTTGTCTACCCAGGACCCATATTTATAACATAACTGGATGTCCAAAGTGAGAAGTTGAGATGCTTGTGGGAAGCAGTGGTAAGGTGGGGACAGTTTAGGTAAGTGTTAAGAAGGTTAGTGCAATAACAAACAATAATAATAAGGCAGGTGTTTTGACTGGGTTCCATCTTTACTTTTTAGCCTGTTTTCACAGGGCTGTAGATTCACCGAACAACTGAGATCATATGATTTTTCAGTGCTCCCTTCATTCCCTCTGCTTTCCAAGGGGGAGAATCCTGCACCAGACCTGGAGACTCAGCTCAGGAGGAGTTTCACCCCTACTCAGCACTTCAGCCAACTGCAGCCCTCGTGAAGTTCTGAGGGAGGGAAGGGAGCAGTGAGCCCTGCTTTCTACATGGCTGCTACAGCTGCTGCGCGGAGTGATACTATACCTGCTCCTCTCTGGTCAGCGTTTGCCAATCTCCAGTAACAATTAAACTCATATTGACACAAGGAAAGAAGGGAGGGTGGGAGTTAACTTAAACCAGCTCCTGATCCCTTCCCTCCATATCCTCTGAAGTCCATTACTTTTACCCCGGATGTTTCTGTGTCCCCTTCACCATAGCGCTAGCCCTTGTATATGCCAAGCTGGGCCCTTCACTTCTGGAATCAGCTCACCCTATTAGTTTTTCCTTTGAACACATACCTAAGAGTGCCTTTCCCCATCTGTTGGCATATCATACCTGGCTATCTGCTTATTTTCCTATATGGCCCTCCTCACCATAGTGCATGAGTACTACCCCCCAACTTGCCACCTATCACTTAATACACAGCCACAACCACACATACACAAGTCTCAGCAGTGACAGATATCCCAATTCAACTGCCTTCTACCAGCTGTTGAAGGCTCCCCAGGAAGAAGCACCCTCATCTATCTCCAAAATGACAAAGATCTATTAGCTGTGCCCTCACCTCAGAAACACAGACCTTTTCCTTACACCCCAGCAGCCAAATTTCTTGCTTCCTTTCTTCTCGTGTACCCTGCTATTTGTAGATGTGTCCCTAAGGCCTCCAACCATCTTACTTTGCACATTCTAAGGCCGGCCTGCCTCACTTTAACATATGGTTGCCTCTGATATATTAGAGACGTTGGTTTCCAGCTGAAGAGTATTCATAACCTGCAGGAGTGTCTGCATTTATTTTTTGTTTCAGCAAATTTTATCCAGGTCCTAGGTCATTATTAGCCAAATCACAAAACTGGGAGTTCATTCTGTATAGTAGCTCATCACCTTATGATTTTATCCATTCATTTGAACTTATTTTCAGCTGTTCATGGCAATACATCAGACCTTGATAAGTATGAAAAAAACAAACCATCAAGCCCCCCTACTATTATGAGCACTCATTAAGAAACAAAACACTGTCTCTGATAAACTGTGCCAGGGCTTTTAAGGAATAGATGATTACCTGCTTCAACACCATTAAAGCTAGCAGTAAAAAAAAATAAAAAAAAAAATTCACCCCTCCCCCTAGAACAAACACATCTAATTACATAGCAGATGAACAGGTGCACCTTGAGAGAAAGTATTAAAAAAACAGAGCTATAGTCACATTCCTCAGGAGGGGCGGGTTTTGTGGTCTAAGGAACAAGTCTGAAATACTTAGATTCAGTTCCCAGAAGTATCAGCTTAGGCCTTCATCACCCTTAGGTAAATAAATCAAGGCTTATTTATTTTGTTGCGTGTGTGAGAATTTCAGGTGACCCCTAAAATGACAAGGATCTGTCTACTCCATGGGTGAAACCCTGGCCCCATTTTAAACCAATGGGAGAATGGGAGTTTTGCCATTGGCCGCTGGCCAGATTTTACCCTGAGTGGGCATTAAGGATCCCACAACTGTTTAAGAGTCAGGATTAAAGCTGCAGTGGGGGAGGTTTAGGTTGGATATTAGGAAAAACTTTTTCACTAGGAGGGTGGGGAAGCACTGGAATGGGTTACCTAGGGAGGTGGTGGAATCTCCTTCCTTAGAAGTTTTTAAGGTCAGGCTTGACAAAGCCCTGGCTGGGATGATTTAATTGGGGATTGGTCCTGCTTTGAGCAGGGGGTTGGACTAGATGACCTCCTGAGGTCCCTTCCAACTCTGATAGTCTCTGATTCTATGATTACCCTGGCGTTCTTGATCAATACATTTTTCTCCACGTTCAGCCATGCCGCAAGCCATATGCTGCGGGTTGTCATTCCACCCCAGACGTGGCTGCGTTTTAGTGGTGGTCTGTCCATTTCGAACGAAGCCTGTCTGAAGCCACTGTTCAAGAGGCCAACAAAAGTCAGTTGCCTAGGAAAGGCTGGATTTTTTTTTAAACAAAATTATAATGAAAAACAATTTGGGATCATTTAAACTGGGTTTAAATATAAAAATCAACACTGAAGCACAGTTTAAATCTAATTAAACACTTAAGACTGGGGATGGAGTATGGAAGTTGCCCTGAGTGAAGGCCATGCTGCAGTTTGTAAAGTACTCTGGGATGAAAGGCACTACATAAAAGCAAGATATTACTGTAAAAATCTCCATTTTACCTATTCATGGAAATATGCCTGTGGATTGCTGGCACAGAAGGTTTTTTATTTGAGTCATTCTGCTGTGAGAAATGCATTAGTAGCCTCTATCTTGCCGGGGTTTGTCCCATTTTAAATAATATAAATGCACTGCAAAAAGGCAGCAAAGGTTTACAGCACTTTCACAAGTAGCAGATCGGAGGACTAAGGCCATGAGCCAGTGTCCCTACACTACACAGATCGTGCTGCGACCCACAGTGCCGCCTTTGTGTTAATGATGAATGCATCAGCTCAGATGTCTTAAGAACACCTCCTTGAACTTTTGATTACAAAGCTCAAACTAAACTGAACTTTCATGAAGATCAAAACTATTCCATTAACTTTTTCCCCATATTCTGGTTTTCACTGGACTACTCCTACTCCTATTGTAGTCAATGGGAGTTTTCCTAGTGTCTTCACTAGAGCACAGCTTGCCCCATTATTTGTAGTTTTTGCATGTTGCTGCAATTCCTTGCTCTACCCAGAACAAGAAAATACCCAGAAAAAGACTGTTCTTTCTCTAATTCTAGCCAAATAGGAGCAGGAGTACTTGGAATCCCAACAGACAACCTATTATGGTAAGATGTCCATCCTAATTTTCAGGTCCATGAGATTCTGATAAGGTGAGGCACTTTTTGGTGCCTAACTTAAACTTACAGAAGCTCCAAACATTTTGAGGTTTGCTCCTTTCTACACCAACGGAAAATGAACATGCTAGGGCAAGGCCACTGATGAGTAAGACCAAATCATGCTTTATTCCATACCACAGCATTATTAAATAATGTGAATTAAATACTGATGTAAACAATTTAAACATTACAGTAGCATTTTATTGTTCTGTAACTTGTACTTGTGCATTATAGAAGTGAAAAGTATTATTATAATTAGATGGGAGTCCAGCTCACAAACTACACATGTAGATAAGTTTTGGATTCTCAACTCCTTAGCCCAAGGTTTGATCTCTGATTAGTGTACAGCTAAAGAAGTCTGCTAGTGTTAATAAATTATGCACACTTTGAGCATGATCCAGAGACCTCTGAAGTCAATGATAAGACTCTTTCCATGAACATCTATGGTTTTTCAATCAGACCTTTTCTCAGTAGTGGTGCTCTAGGATAAACGTAAGCTCACCTTCCCCTTTTTTCCCCAGAAAGGAAGATTTTCTAATATTGATCCACTTGCGATGACCAGTGTAACATAATCACAGTGATAACATTTCCAAATCACTCTTCTTCACAAAGTACTTTGGAAGCTGCCACAAAAAAAAAAAAAAAATTGTATCCTTTCTAGGGCTAGTTACTACTAGCTCAATCTTCTTTTTCCCTTTTCTGTTACCTCTGACACTAGCAACATCAAATAATCACTTAGAGAGGCAATTTCCCTGTAGACTGGCAGCATGTCTAAATGTGAAACGTTAAGACATAGAAAATAGCACTAATAAAACAAAGTTGCTTTGGCTTTCCTTAAAAATGTCAGTAACTTACATCGGTAACAATGTGCTAAGGAAAGCTCTTTTCTGCTAATAGAGTTTATATGTACGTGGCAGGGTTTGTGGGGAGGGACAGGAAGGTTGTACAACATTCTTTCACTTATTTTCATGAACTGTTAGACTGGGCAACAACTAACCGCTGCTTCTACTAGGGAGCAGACATCAAGTCTGTGGTAGAACAAAAAGGAAGAGCTAAAAAATATGAAGCTTTATTTTGGCACAACCACACCGCTCCTTGCAAAGTCCCTGCTGTTTTCTTCTCAAAGACAACTGCTAGAACGACACTAGACAGGGCCGAAGATCAGTACTGAAGGCCGGGGTGTCCGCTCCCACCAGATTTCCTCCTTGTCTTCCAAAGTTGTCACACTAATTTTAACTGACCCTCTAACTTTTTTACTGACACCATTTCAAAATGCAGAAAGGAACATCTGTTTAGATTACGTATTGTGGCAGAGCTATTGGGAAAGCTGCAGCTTGGTTCTAAGGCTTGCCTCATCATGACACTGCAGAGCAGTTTTGCTTTGGGTTAATAACAAAAAAGTTGCTTTTTGTAATGATTTATAGTCAGTGTAAAACTTGCATCGTAACTGTAATAGGCTAATCAAAATTGAACAGTTTAATGTTATTTACCTGTCTGTGTAAAACTTTTTATAACTAAATATAACCACAGAGCATTTAACTGAGGGCTAAAAACTCCACATGAACTGAAAAGGAGGATGGTTCAGCAGCCAGTCAGAATCCCATATAGAAGATATAAAGAATTCAGATTCTGGGATTTAGAAATGCTTCAAGAACTGCAGGAAGAATTTGAGGAATTGTCAGACTGGAAGATTCAAATACAGACCTCTCTGGTCCATAGGTACTGGAATGAAGGATGCTGGGGATGCTCCTGCACCCCCTGGCTTGAAGTGGTTTCCATCATATAAAGGGTTTACAGTTTGGTTCAATGGCTCTTAGTACCTGCACTATAAAAATTGTTCCCCCACCCCTGTCCTAGTCCTGCAGTAGGGTCCATGCAGGTGAATCCTTGCACCTGCATGGAATCCAATTGGGCTCAGTGAGGATTGGTGCAGGCAGACCTGATATCAGAATGGTTGGGGAGGAGGGTCAGCCATTTCTAATAACTAATGCAGGACCTCCATACAGCTGCAAACCTTTGCTGATTATCAGCCAGTAAGTGATGAGTGATCAGATTGATCACTCCAACCTGCAGAACCCTGGTACTCCACCTCCTAGATGTGTAGAATACAGAATTCTGTCTAACACTCTCTGCAACTGACTTTGTGCATGGCTTGGAAAACCCTAACATCACCTAGGAGTAGAGTGGAAATGCAAACAAAGTGTGACAGGACACAAATGAGATCATGGATAGACCAGAAGATGGTGAGATGGCTCTGCCTCCTCCCAAAATTGCTATGCACATTATAGTCAATGTTTCCCTTTATATTTAAAAAAAATCCAAAATTACATAATTAATCAATAACATCAATAGTGAATGGAAAGGTGGACAGTGCAGCTAAAGATGTACAGTCTTCTGTAACCCTTCTGCCAGGTGGTGTTGGTAGCAAAAAGGGCCAGGTTCAATTTTCTAGATATTCCTTTTCGACAACTTAGCACCACCAGCTCAAGCCCGCACCTAAAAACCAAGGAAAACTAACTTACCTTCTGGGCGCCCTTGGTAGGTAATGCTTCCTTCAACACAAGCACTGGAAGTATTGTACACTGCAAACGAAATATTATCTGGAGAGAAAAGGGGACTGTCACAGGGCAAGTAAACCGCATCACCCTGCGGGTGGGATAAGGTTGGGTAACCCCACAGTTAATTCAATATGGCTGCGCTCAGCCTTAGGGCTACATGGCCCAATGGCTGGCATCACTAGGGCTCCCCTCATCTGCGGGGAAGTGTGGCCTGATGCCCAGATTTACAAGGGGTCCCCTGGACTGCAAGGATGCACAGCCTACTGGCCAAAGTCAGTGGGACTCCCCTTGGTGGCAGGGAAGTGCGGCCCAATGGCCAAAGTCAACAGAGCTTGCCTGGGCTGTAGGGAAGCGCGGCCCAATGGCCAAAGTCAATAGGGCTCCCCTGTTAAAGATCCTTAAAATGCTGATCTGACAATCAAGTCAATAGGGCTCCCCTGGACTGCAGGGAAGCACGGCCTAATGGCCAAAGTCAACAGAGCTCCCATGGGCTGCAGGGAAGTGCGGCCCAATGACCAAAGTCAATAGGGCTCTCCTGTTAAAGATCCTTAAAATGCTGATCTGACAATCAAGTCAATAGGGATCCCCTGGACTGCAGGGAAGCACAGCCTAATGGCTAGAGTCAGTGGGACTCCCCTTGGCTGCAGGGAAGTGTGGCACAATGGCCAAAGTCAATAGAAGGGGGTTTGGTGGGGCAGCCGAGTAGGGGGACCTGGGCCCTCCCTGCTCCACCCTGGTAGTGGCAAAGGGGTTCGCCACAAAGTCGGTAGGAAATCTGCCCGCAATACGCCGACTCTTGCAGGGACACTGGCTAGTCCCTCTCTGGGCTACTTCATGCCTTGACTCCTGCAGTTGAATTTGGTGTATCCCCAGAGTCTTTGTTTAATCAGCTTCAGCTCATTTGCAAATTTGACACCATCAGCTCAAGAGTAAACAAAGACTGTGAATGGCTATCCAACAACAAAAGCAGTTTCTCCTCCCATGGTGTTCACACCTCAACTGCTAGAAGAGGGCCTCATCCTCCCTGATTGAACTAACCTCGTTATCCCTAGCCTGATTCTTGCTTGCATATTTATACCTGCCTCTGGAAATTTCCACTACATGCATCTGACGAAGTGGGTATTCACCCACGAAAGCTTATGCTCCAATACGTCTGTTAGTCTATAAGGTGCCACAGGACGCTCTGCTGCCTTTATAGAACTATTAAGTGAAAGTCTCCTCTCCCCAGGGCATCTTGGGAATAGTCTTAAACTCAGACCTATTCTCACAGCATGGGTGTTCAATAGGACAGTTTGCAATAGTCCTCTTTCCCCTACTCCCCTATGCACTGTTTATTGTTTGGCAGAGAGTCCAGAGTTCAGGAAAGTCCATCTCTAGCTCCTAAGGGAAGTAAACTAGCTGTTCTGATTATACCTTTATTGATTGGTAGGAAGATGGGCCCTCACCAGAGTTCCTCCCACTATGTTGCTGTTCTCTGTGCTATCACACACCTCAAAACCACTTCTTCACAAAGTCTTCAAGGGGGCATCAGTGGCGTATAAGAACCTGACCAGAGTCATTACTATTTGGGATATTCTGCCACCAGGGTTGGAGGAAGCAAGCTTTCTTCTTTCTTTCTCATCTCTGGCTTGTGATCCAGCTCCACAGCCCATCAGTGGAAGACTGAGCCTTTGGTCAGGGTGACCTCTCACCTCAGGGCACATTTGGTGCAGTTCTTGGGTACTTTCATTTCTCAACAGGGATAACAACATTTTGTTACCCCACACCTAAAAAAAACCACTGAACTTTGACCAAAATACCCCAAAGGGTCACAAAACAGAAATGCAAATAAGGCCTGACCCATTAGGTCATTTCCCCCTTTGTTCACCAACAGATGCTGGCAGAGACCTCTCTCCTGGATGGAACTTCTGTCTAGCTGGAGTTCTTGAGCAACTCTGGGCTCCTCTTCACTCATTCACCAACAGGTGTCAATACAAGCCCCCCCACATTCTAGGGCGTCAGACTATAGGGCTTAAACTTCAAGGATAGAGTTATTTTAAAAGGTTCAGAGTAGACTGTTAGAGGAGGAGAGAAGAGGAGGACAGGGAATGTGAGTAAAGAAAAGGCAGCAGGCAGTTCCAACCTCCTTTTTTCTCCCCCTCAAAACATTTTTTCTTATCCAAATTTGTGCAGATTTTAGGGTACTCATTAGTCTGAAAAAGAATTACCACTTCCAGACTATTAGTGCCAGAGTGAACTGAAATACCAGCCAGCTTGGGCTAATAGTGCCATGGTTATTCAAAATACCAAGTGCCACATGCTATTAAGTGCCTGGGTGATCTGACAGAACATCCTGTCCAGGCTATTAATTCCAAAGTTCAAATACCTCCTCAGCAGTAGATGTATAAATCAGCCAGCTATTTTAATTTTACAAAAGAAGTGTGATTATTGTTGCCCATGTGAAGGGGTGGTACAGGTAAAGAAAGAGACTTCTGATAATTTGATTGCATTTAAGTGCTATTGTTCCTGATTCCAAGTGGGATTATGGTTGATTATCGGTGAAACTGTCATTTTGTGCACCCTGGCAGCCTTTGAAAAATGCTGAATTTCTGTGAATTCCGTAAGATCCGCCTCTACTGCAGGAGGAAACATAGTATCCTGCACATTTCCTACAGACTCTTCAGTGGAGTAGAGCACTATTCAGCAGTCTCCATGGGACCTCTACAAAACCTCTCTCAATGTCCAGCCACTGCTCAGACATGGAAAGGGCAGTGAGGTCCTATATGGTTTGCAAAATCAACTTAGGTAACATCATGCCCCTGGGTGGGTCATTGGCAGTGTAAACTGAACGTGGGACCTCAGGATCTCAGAGCGTGAGCCTCTACTGCCTGAGCTAAAAGACTCAGCCTTGTTAGGCAAGGCAGTAGCAGACTCATCAACCTCTCCATGTGGCCCAGCAATGAGTAGAGGTGGATAGAGCGCCACACTGTTACTGATCCTTAAAATGCTGATGTGACATCAGCTTAAAACTTAAAATATCGGAGGAACTATGACATATCTTCATAGTAACACGTGAGATTGTGTTGGTTTAGTTATGAAATTCAAATATAGCATGACGAGGCTATGTTTTTTTGGAGTTACATGTATGTGCATGCGCACACAGACTCACACAGCTTGTTAATAGAATAGAGGGAGAATAGTAACGTAAAGGCTAATCCAGGCAAACTTGCTGAATTTACCTAAAGTAGAGGATATGTTTACCTGCCTTTTCAAATAGCAGCAGGAGACCTGGGGAAAGTGAATCTCCCTTGATCTATGAGAAGAGGTGACACACCAAACATAGACCTCATGCTTGCTGCACAGAAAGAGAAGTCTCAGCCTCCTCAAGAGCACCTTCCTTGCATCCTTTCTAGGACTCCTCAGGTCCCCACAGAGGAAGGTGACAGAGGATGGGCATGCTGGGTGCAGACATGAGGCAGCTCCACATTAAGGGGGTTGGGCAGGAAGGACACATCTTTCCCCCTCTAGACCACAAATGAAAACATTAATACAGGCAGGGGCTGTTATTTGTTTTGTTGAGCCATCTCCATGGTAGGATATCCCCTTAAGGGAGAATGTGATAGGGTACACTCACCCCGCACTGGGTGGGGAAGTGTTAACCCTACACTGTGGGCTGAGGAAACCGTGCCCCCTCAGCTCTACTGGGCATAATCCAAATGCACTAGTATAAAAGGGAGCAGCTCAGCTCAGTTGGGACTGAGTGACAAAGGGGAAGGACACTCACTGCAGGCTCCAGATGAGGAGCAGTCGAAGACCAAGGCCGTGGGAGCCGGAGATGCCACAACCCAGGTAGATGCCAGGATACACATGTAGGCCCTGCAGAGTCCGGAGTTGCTGGGTACAGTGCAGACCTGGTAACCTGGAGATAGTGGAGATGCTCCGACTGCAGCAATGGGAGCCACAGTAGGAAGCAACCCAGGGGAATTAGGTAGTATCCTGGTTAGGGAACTGAAACTTTGAGTCAGCGTGTTTTGGTCAGACCACCCCTACTGACTTAGTGGCATGAGCTCTTGCACCTAACTGGGCCCCCCTACCCGGGCCACCACCACCCCATTTTTATGAGTGGCGGCCCCCTTCCCTGCCAACAGTGGGCTGTGGCCACTAGGCCTTACCGCCCTGCTGACTGGAGCAAATACATTGACTTTGGCTACAGAGACATAAGTGCGGGTGCACTCACCCGGGACTGGACAGGGCGCACCTTTGGGCTGCCACTGACTGAGGAACGAAAGAGCCAGCACTATGCACACAGAGCTAGTGCAGATCCACAGGTGTTCAGTGGATCATAGATTCATAGATTTTATGGCCCATTATGGCCTCCTTGAGTTTCACCAAGTGATTCTTGCATGAAGCCCATAATATATGGATGAGCTAGAGATTATTTTTTAAAATACTGAGAAATCTTCCTGGTTTGGAAGCAATCTGCAGGGACTTTACTAGAGTTTTGGGTAAATGTGGCTCCTAGCACATGGAAAGGTGAAGGAAGGGAATGAGTGTTTCTGATTTCCATTGCATGCAGGTAATTTTTCTGGCATGGCACTTTTTTGGAAGGTCTGTAGATGCTTTTAGTAACATGTAGGGGTTAATACTGCTGCATAGACGAATACTGTACAAGTTGAGGTTTTATAGCGGCTTATGATTATTAACAAATGTGGATGGTATTCTATACCTAGAGAAAGAATTTTCATCTGATGATTAGACACTCACCAATTATTGGCACCAATGAAAACAGCACAAAGGCTGGTGAGAAAAATCAATACACAGTATTTTTAGCCTAACGTATCAAAACAAAACTAACCACCAATCAAACAAATATGTATAATTCAAGGAATAAATCATACATATAAACCTGAGGGCAGAATTTGGCCCTTAGATTTGAAATAATTTAAGCCCAAAATGAGAGAAATGCCTGCAGCAGAGGATGAATAACGAGCACTCTTAGTAGTAAAAAGGTTGCGAATGCTTTTCCCTAACTGTTTACATATAGAATTGGGCTTCTGGCAACGTCCTTGGAATTGCACTTGGGTACACTAAGGGCCAAATTCCTGCAGTCCTTGACTCTGTCCTTATTTAAAGCAAATGCTCAATGAAGTAATTTCTTACCAGTCTCTTGGAAAGTTGGATTGAGTAACGTCTGAAGAATTTGGCTTTCAGTTGGTGCACTTGTCAATAAAAATAAATGAGGCCAGTAGCATATACATTTAAGAAATAAACTTCACTTATTGTTCTGGGGTATAATTGAAAAGAAAATAGTCGTTTGCAAAAAACTTTACTTTCATATGTGAAACAACCTCTAAGGCTCATCAGATGGCAACATTCTTTGCCATCTCCCTGGCTCTCACTTTGCATCCGTCTCTGGTGACTTGGTGAGTTTTTTATCCCCTGGGCTAGCTTGTTAGCTGGATGCATGGCCGCTCATCATAGCCTACTAACAAATCCTGTAGGGCTACTCTAGACCCAGTATGAGATACTTATTTTGTGGCTTGCATGTTGTATAAAACACTATGCACTTTTGAAAGCATAAAAAAAGTTTAAAAAAGGAGCAAATTTCATACAGCACTAAACAAAATAAATTATAGGCTCCAGATGATCTCATAAATCCTAAGGCAGAGTTCAGATGCAGTAATTAATTATCCCAACATGGAATTCATAATGATCAACTATTAACATGTGCATAGGGGACTGGATGTCTCAGGATTTGGTAATGGGATATGGAGACTTTCACCTCTAGGTTGCTGATTTGAATCTGACCCAGATCTCTTGAGACGGAAGGCTGCTAGCATGTGTTGTTTGTTCTGCAGAGTATGTGAAATGAGATGATGTTCTAAGCCTCGTTCCTAGTAGATATACATCTCCACCCCACAGACACCATAACTAACACAAGTTACTTTCCCTTTCCTATTGGTCATCTCAGCTTAGAGGCCAAAGACTGTACTATCTTCTCACTCCTAGAGGTGGTCTTTCCAGGACAAGTACCCATCAGAGAGTACTGCTATCAATGCAATGACAATGAAAATAAACTGGGGAAGCCTGTGACTGATTGATTGATTGGTGATCCCTTGATTCGAGGATGATCTCTACCACGGATTTACATATGGGTCCTGAGATGACTCAGGAGTCCGATCCTAGAACCGCAAATCCACCCGCAGTAGGTGCAGACATTTTGTGGCAGGCCAGTGGCCTACTGGGAGAAAGTTATTTCTTTTTCCTTCCTCCTCTCTGTCTTTTCAGATTCGAGGGCAAGGCACTTCTCCTCAAAGTGGGCCACTGCCTGATGGAGGATATGGCGCCATTGGGATCAGTTGGTGGCTAGCTCTTCCCAGCTTGTGATGTCCACATCAGTTTTCTTAAGATATGCTTTCAGTGTGTCTTTGTAGTGTTTTCTCTGACCACCACGGGATCTCTGTCCACAGTGGGCTGAGAGTAGAGGACTTGTTTTGGGCGAGAGTCTGGCATCTGCACACAATGTCCAGCCCAGCGAAGTTGGTGCATGAGGATCAGTGTTTCGATGCTGGTGACATTGGCTTCAGCAGGATGCTGGCGTTAGTGCAGTAATCCTGCCACTTGACACGAAGGATCTTCCAGAGGCATCACTGGTATACCTCTCCAAACTCTTGAGGTGATGTCGATACATCAGCCAAGTTTTGCATCCATAGAGGAGTGTAGGAACAACAATTGTCTCATAGACCTGGATCTTGGTGTCCTGCCATAGGTCATGGTCCGTGAAAACACATCGGAGCAATTTCCCAAAGGAAGCACTTGCACCCAGGATCCTGTCCTGGATCTCACTGTCGATTTTTGCATTTTGAGAAAGTTGGCTACCGAGGTAGCAAAGTGCTCAACTGTCTCCAAAGTCTGACCCTTGATGGTGATTTGTGGTGGGTCATGTGCAAGGCCTGAAGCAGGTTGACAGAGCACTTTAGTCTTCTCAATATTGAGTGAGAGTCCTAGGCTTTGGTAAGCTTGTGCAAGAAAATCCAGTGTGGACTGAAGGTCATTCTCAATGTGCGCAAGGATGACACAATCATCAGCATACTGAAGATAGTTAATGGATGCCCTGAAGACTTTAGACTTCGAGCAGAGATGTCGAAGATTAAAAAGCCGCCCAGACATTCTATATTGAATGTCAACTCCATTGAGGAGGTGATCTTTAATGAGGACCAAAATGACTCCTAAATAGATGGAAAACAGGGTTGGGGCAATAACACATCTGTGCTTAACCCCAGTTTTGATGATGAAAGGTTCCGACTCAAGGCCATTACAGAGAACCATGGCAGTCATCTGATCATGGAGAAGCCTTAGGACCTTAATAAATTTTGGAGGGTGGCCAAATCTGGCCAACATCTTCCACAGGGCTTCACGACTGACAAAGTCAAAGGCCTTTGTCAAATCGATGAAAGACACATACAGGTCCTGATTTTGTTCCGGAGACTTTTCCTGAATTTGGCAGGCAATGAAGATCATGTCGGTTGTCCTGTGGGATGGTCTAAAACTGCACTGAGATTCCAGCAATATTTTCTCAGCAAGTAGAAGTTACTGATTTAAGAGGATATGCGCAAGAATTTTCCCTGTTGTAGATAGCAAGGCAGTGCCCCAATAGTTTCCACACTCCGACTTATCACCTATCTTAAAGATTGTAACAATGTTAGTATTTCTCAAGTTTTCTGGAATCTTCTCATTATACCAGATATGAAGAAAAAGTTTGTGGAGCTTCCCTACCAGTTCTTCACCTCCAAACTTGTAAGTTGTATAGGGGAAGCCTATATCTGCAGCTGTTTATGTTGTATATAATCTGTGAGAAAACAGAGGACATCAATCTTTGGGGCTGTCAATCCAGCACCTTCCATAATTACTAAATTCATTTAAAGGAACACATAATAAATAATTATATAAAGAACGGGAGGCTGACAAAGTGCTTACATTCAAGTGTGTAAATGCTGACTGATCCAAACCCTTCAGAAGGTTCTCCAAATCTGAACAACTCCAATTTGCTCAACCCCTAGTGTCAAGCGGAAGTGGTGGAAGAACAAATTGCTATCAGATATTTTCTCTAGTATGGATAAAACTTGGCCAAATATGTACAGTTGAGGATAATCCTGCACTGTCAGGAAGAGGAACTAGGTGATTTAATAGGTTTTTCCTTCATTAACTTCTATGACTTAGGTGTATGGCTCCTGTCTCTGTTTTCACAAAGGAGTGAAAAATAAGATATGCTAGTAGCTGGCACAACTATTAATACAATACACTCCCATTTATCCAAAAGGCCTGGGGGACATCCCAAACTTTTGGATAACTGGGCACTTGGATAAATGGAGGTACTCTTCTGAGCTGCAGTTTCACACTGATGTAGAAATATGGGGAATAAGGGGAGTAATACTGATATTTCCTTAATACTTGATACTTATTAAAAAGGAAAAACACCCAACTTTACTGAGTTTAATAAAACACCAAAATTGTATCAAAAGCACAGTGGGCATAATTTAATTCTGAATATTATATCTTCTTTAAAAAATGAATAATCACAGTCTGTTGTAATTGAGATCTCTTTTCTGCACAGCCTTCTGAGGCAGTTGATGCAACAGAACTGCTATACAAATACAAAACCATTGATTAGCACTAATACTGACATTATCCTGCCAAACAGTGGTTGCTGCTGAAACAGTATTAGGTCCCAGTAACTGCAGATAACCATTCAGAAACGCTATACAAATACACAACCATTGATAGCGCTAACAGGTGCTAAGAGACTAATTGAGACCTTATTAGCAGGTGATTATTTAACATGGGGAACACGCTGTGGATTCAGATAACTTGGGTTTTTGGATAAAGATAATTCAGATAACTGGAATTATACTGGTTTCAGAGTAGCAGCCGTGTTAGTCTGTATTCGCAAAAAGAAAAGGAGGACTTGTGGCACCTTAGAGACTAACAAATTTATTTGAGCATAAGCTTTCTTGAGCTACAGCTCACGTTTACACTTCATTGTATTCCAGAGAAAGGTTTTAATTATACTGAGAGATTGAAGCAAGGATTTGACAGGAATACTGTAATAGACAGAACACAAAAAACCTGCACTTTTCAGCACACCCCCAGTCAACATATCAAAGAGCATGTTTATAAAAACAATGAAGCAGTGGAGTATTATGACTGGATTAAGCAGAATGGTTAATCTATATCCCATGCACTGAAGAAATCCCTTAATTTCTGGGAAATGGGGATTTTGGACCAAATTCCACACAGTATTTGACCATCATTAAATCCATCCATTTCAAGACTTTGGCATTACGTACTGGATCTAATGCATCCTTGTGAATGAGAAATATGTTTGACTGTAATTTACAAGACATCTTTATGCATTATGATATTGCCCATAGATGTCCATACGTATGTAGTACAGTATTCTTAACTATTAGTGACTTTTCAGAGCTTAATGCAAAAATGTTATTGAAAGAAAACAAATATAAGGCTATATCTTGTGGTTTATGGAAATCTAATATAGAGAACAGTAAAAATGAGGATAACCCCACAAACTATTTACAGTTATATCCAATGGTTTGTTATGGACCACAAATAAGTATATAAACTGTTTAACAATTACACAAACAAGTGTAAAGTATTTTAAGAATATATTTACATTTTAAATTTTCCTTTATTTTTTTAGTTTTAACTAAAACAAAACCAGATTCCCAATCAAATTTTTAACCTTTCACTGCTCTTCTGGGTGTGTTTTTAAATCCAAATGAATTTTCCATTTATACCTATAAGAATGAATGAGAGAGTATACAGTATACTGACAGGTTTCAGAGTAACAGCCGTGTTAGTCTGTATTCGTAAAAAGAAAAGGAGTACTTGTGGCACCTTAGAGACTAACCAGTTTATTTGAGCATGAGCTTTCGTGAGCTACAGCTCACTTCATCGATGAAGTGAGCTGTAGCTCACGAAAGCTCATGCTCAAATAAACTGGTTAGTCTCTAAGGTGCCACAAGTACTCCTTTTCTTTTTACAGTATACTGGACACTTATGCAAACTTTTTAAGGGGTGCATCCCCATGTCCAAGGTATACATATGCAACATTGCCTCTTTAATATGAGAATTTCTCTACTTCCTTCCAATTACATTTACATCTTAAGCAGTTGATAACAAAAACCTTCATGTATACAGCTCTTTTCATTCCCAAGGATCCCAAATGCAGTATGTACTCTAAATGAAGTCACCTCTCTGGTGAACAGGACAATCTTTTAACAATTCACAGCAGCACTACCCAACAGCATGGATAGAAAGTGAAGAAGAAGATGAAGTAATTGCAGGAGGAATTTAAATAGTCATACTATAATTGGAAGTCTAACACCCTTATCTTTGAGGAAAATGTGACGGGATCTTTAATGACTACATGGGTGCAGAAGGATCTCATATATTCATCACTTGGGATATTTTTTAAAAAACAAAAAACTAAGCTGACATAGCACCAGAGGAAATAATCTGCACCAACACGGGGACAGATTAGACACTCTAATATGTCTTTTCCATTTCTAATTTGTATAATGGAGTGATCTTGGTTTTTACATCAATCTGAAAGACCTCACCTTCAACAGCACAGTGCTCCCAGTGGTTTTGGTTGTTCATGAAGATAGCCACCTGAGGAATCATCAGTCCCATTCCATGTAGCATCCCTACCTTGCTTAGAGGTCTCCAAGTACTGACCAGGCCAGACATATCTTAGATTGTGAAAGCTAATGAGATCACACAGCCCAAGATGGTAAGGATTCAAGTCCCATCCACCAAGTCAGATTACTTCCCAAAATTCCTTGGGTTTCTGCTTGGTGCTCTTGTCTTCTATTTCTTTCTCTCTTTGTGGGAAGAGAAACACACATTGCTTCCTCTACATCTTTCACTTTTGTAGTAGTAATGAATTCCTCATTATTCCCTGAGGGTGCTGACTCACTCACTTGCATCTGAAGCGATATAAACTGGAATTTGTATCTTTTTGAAGGTCAGCTGCAGTGCACATGAACAGGAAAGAAGGGTCAGAACGCTAACGAATATCAGAGATATGCTGGCAGTACAAATGTGAATGCAGAATCAGAATACTTCGTGGCTGTCAGGATATTGTATTGCTTGCTAGATTGGACAACAGGAGGATAGCGGATACCCATTTAAAAGGTTCTAATCAATGAGAAGAAGCTTGCCTATATAACGGAAAATCCTCAGTGTCTGTCAGAGGAAAGTGTATAGCTATTTAAAAAAATCCTTGCTTGCCAGTTTCCAGAAAATTCCTTGTTACCTTTCATATTTCACAAATCCACTGGAGAAACAGAGATAATGTACTGGTGTTTAACAAGTCACAGAATCACAGAAATTAGAGACATTCACAACCTATTCGGTCATTTCATCCGGCTGCTGGATTATCCTCTGGGCAAAGCATACATGGCTACAATCTAGTTATAAACAGCTTATACCCCTTCTTTTTGGGAGATTAATCCACAATCTAATCATGGATGAAGAATTACACTAATTCGGGACCTGCTATATTCAGCCCCGGGACCAGGAGCAAAAGTATTTGTAGATGAGGAATAAGTGACAGATTTAAGGCTTAATTGCTGTCTTGCAAACCATTAGAAGCTTCCTAGCTGTACACAGCATTCATTTCTAGTTCTAGTAACATGTGAGATCAGACCTTTAAAGTCATATCATTCTAAATACCATCTTTCTTTTTTCCCTGCTTGAATTCTCATGCTAGTTTAGAAGTTAGTCTTTTGTAACGAGCGTTCTAGAAATCAGTGCTTTATACCATAAAAACTATAAACATTAACCTTTTCCACAAGCTTTCAGCTGCTAAAATCATGTAGCAACTGAAATGGAGAAAAGATAGCAAAATGGTAATCAGAATGATTTAGTTTTAAGGTCCAGTATTTGACAAAGTTCTAGAATTAGAAAAACTTTGGCTGTCCAGTACAAAATACTTTCAGGACCAGTAAAGAACAAGTAAAGAAAAAAGCTGCACAACCCTTACATACACTAAAATCTCCCCAAAACATACTGTAGCCTTATAGATGGATGGGTATATATTGAGTAATCTTTTAGACTGCTCAGGTTAAAGATTCGGTCTCCTGAGGGCTACAGAATCAGGAATAAGAAAAGGAGTACTTGTGGCACCTTAGAGACTAACCAATTTATTTGAGCATGAGCTTTCGTGAGCTACAGCTCACTTCAGGAATATTATTAGCATTAAGAGACCCTAGAAGCACACAAGAAATTATTCCAGTTTATTACAAGCTCCTGTATTAATAAATTCAGAAAGCAGAGAAACAATCTCACAAATACTAAAATCCAATAGCCGATACAAAATGCAGAGAATTTAGTCCTATGACCAACATCACTCACATTTCCTGCTGGGGGACCCTGGAGTGTCAGTCATTATTGTCTTCCTCCTCATTACCCATGGTTGTTATTCTGCCATCTCCCTGTGCCTTTCTTCCCCCAGCACATACACTGGGCAACACCTTTTATCTGAGTTATCCTTACACCTCCTAAGGCTCATACATATACATAGGAAAAAGGGGTTGACATCCTTATTTGCACTTCCACACCCCATAAACTTTGAGGTGCTCCACTTTTCGTAGGTTATCCTCTTAGTTCCCCCTAGCATCTATGTAGAAAAGTCCCCATGGTAACCTGCAGTTACTGCAGAATTTCTCATGACGTTACAATCTGGTGTCTTGCAGTCTAGAAAAGTACATTCTGACATTTTCACAAACATCACCCATTGGCACATTCTTTACAGTAAATTGTAACTTTACTGGTACAGGGTTATTCCTGGGTAACCTACTTCTGTCAACCCTTCTTAGGCCTAAGCCTAGTATGGCTAAGCTGAAATATTACAGGCCTCAACCTGTAGGACTTGCATTATAGCTAGTGTGACCAGATAGGAACTGTGAAAAAATGGAACGGGGGTGGGGGGGTAATAGGCGCCTATATAAGAAAAAGTCCCCCAAAACGGGACTGTCCTTATAAAAACAGGACATCTGGTCACCCTAATTATAGCCTTACTTTGCTGATATACCTAATACATACTCATCACTCATAAATGCTATTAACCTTACATTCTGATGATACTATCCTACTTAAACCTATCCATCACACATGAATTAATTTACTTGACCACAACAATAAATCCTCTATTAGATGATTAAATGAAATAATTGGCTACAATCCATCCCCTCCCCCCGAACCGCATACACAACATAAAACTAAACAGCAAAAGCAAGAACACAAGACAACCATGCCAATACCACTGCACCAAAACAAAATATCAGGGAAAATAAGGATTTTGATCACTGCTAATACCTTTTCTTTTCAGGACAACCTCTTTACACTGATTTTTCTTGGCTCAGTTTCATCCCTCTACTCCTATTTATAAGCTATTGGACCATATTTCACATTTCCTCTCCCATCCTCCCAAATATCTGTTGACAGTTGTCACACCCCCTGCTTGATCACATGCCTCTCCTTTATTTTCCCTGTTAGAGACCAGTATTAAAACAGCAGTTCATTAACTCAGCCTTTTTTGAATAATCATTAATTAACTCCCTCCTTATTTCTTACTCTCAATATTTCATTCCCTTTCCCCTCACCTGGTATATTTGTGGGGAAGCCATTTTTATTCCTTTTGGACCCACTGAACCAGATTCTGAGCTTCACTGCACTGATGTAAATTGGAAATGTCATTCCTATGCTGTTGTGCGATCCATGGAGTTTGCAGTACTGGCAATTCTCACCCAGTTCCCTACAAAAAGAGAGTTTAAAATAAAAACATTTGGTTTTGAACAGTTTATATTCTGGAATATGAGCAAAGTTACAAATGTAGCCAGTAGTCATGAAACTGCCCTTTTATAAATTTTGCCAGAGGATTTAATTCAATGACCTGTGAATTCTGTATATTACTATTTTGTTTTATTTGTTTTTATTTTACTGCCCCTTAATTCCACCAAGTGTCCTTTTGCTGCCATAAAAGAAGACAGAGTCAAAACGAGAAACTGAATACTATTCATTATACCCTTTATAATTTTGAATATCTCAGTCAAATTCCCTCCTGCTCTTCCAGATTCTTGGCTAAATAATCCTAGTTTATGTAGACTCTTGGATGTACATCATGCTGTACCTTGGTATCTCTAACCATCTGCATTCTCTTGACCTATTTCTTTCTTCATTATACCTTTCTGAAGGTGAAGTGGCCAAAATTAAAGAGTGCTACAAATCCTGGTTTATCATTTCTTCATAGAACAGACCTGACTCTGTTTTTAGCAATAAAAACCAGTAGCAACCACATTGAAGTCAATGAAGTTACACTTGTGTGCGAAAGGCTAGTGTAAAGAAGCAGAGTGGCAGACCTAATGTCATGCTAAAATATTTGTATGTACTATTTTATTTTATTTTTTTAAATGTGCAAAACATGTTTGTGTGTGTAAATCAGGTTGCACAGTGAATAGATACCTTAATTGAATGATCCACAATGGTTCCTTATTGTTATCAGCAATCCACACCAACTTTGCAGTCTAATTCTGTCTTTCCTAACTACTCATAAGTTGCTTATTGCCTTGGTACCCAAGTGTATCCATTTGCCTCAAAACAATTATTAAATATCAGCAGTTCTAATACCAATCCCTGGGGGGCCCCAATACTAATTAAGGCCCAAATGGATCATGTAAACATATACATAATTTTACTCATAAGAGTAGTCTCAAAATCAGAGGGGCAATTCACACAAGTAAAATTATACATATGTCTAAGTTTTAGTAGAATAGGGGCCTAATGTACTAATACCCCTCCGCCCCACCCCCCCCTTTGGCTTACTGAAATCACCAGAGAGAACAAAATCCTCAAAGGTGAATTGTAGTCTGGGCTCCATTTTGGGGCAAGAGAGCATAGAGTGGTTGATCCTGCAGCCCCTACTACTCACATGAGTAAGGCAGAACTGGTCGCTAAATCTTTGATGAAGTGTTTGCTGCTGCTGCTCTAATATTAAAAGAATAAGTGGTTTTTCCTGATGCTTTGTTGCTGTGAGACTGTAAGTGACTTTCCGCCTGCGAACAAGCACAGGGGCAACGTCACTGTATACAGTGAAGTGTTTCCCTTTGTATACCTGGAAAACAACGCTATTTTGAAACACTATTTTAGAATTAAGAAAAACACAAGTTACACAGTCCTACCCTCTTTCAGAGCATTAAAAATGCAACATCTTCAGAGGCTTTCCCATCCTTTGTTATCTTTCCTCAATGGTCTTGTTAGTAGTTTCTTCTCTTGTCCAGAAGTTTTCTAAAGCAGGAAGAGAATTACTCTGCTCACAAAAAGGCGCAAGAGGAATATAAACAGAGCAGTGCATGTTATATAAAACTAAGGGAAGAAAAAAGCATCTTAGGTAAAACCAAGCTACTTATTTTATGATTTTTAAATGTCATTCTTTTGTCCAATATTGATTTTTTTATATGGAAGATAAATTATAGATCCTGCAGCAGTTGTGAGACTATGGCTCCCTTGCTTTGACACAGCTGGTCAAGTTAAGAATTGAAGTCATAGTAATTAGTTATGAGTTTCTTAGTACCGAGGAGCCAGACCAGGACGAGAAAACTTTGTGAGGTTACCGCTCAGGGGGGAAGGCAAAACTCTTGGGAAAGAACCAGACTGTCCTGAAAAAGGAGTACCCTACAGCATCTGGATCTTGTTGCTACAAATAGAAGTTTCCTAGGGCACCTGTTTGCAAGACAGAAATACAATACACAACCTCTGGCTCTCATCCTCTCTCAAACAACTTATTTTGAGGTAAAAATATTTGAAAATACATGGTATAGTGAAGAGAGGATCTTCAACAGAATCTCAGTCATAGTACCCTCAACCATAACCTTGGAAATCAGTGGTGTATGTGTACAGTCACTGGACTAATAGGTGGGGGATAATAAGAGGAAGCAATAAAATCAGAAAGTGGGTCACAGGGAAGGAATTAACTGATAGAACATTGCCGCGTGGTTATATGAATCGTGTAGAAGAGCAAGTGTTGGAAGGCAAGGTAAAAACGAGAAGAGAAGCTTCAGTGGAGGATGTGGTGGGTAGGAAGAAAGGGCATGTCTATACAGTGCATTAGTCTGCACTGGAGGGGAAGTAAATTCTAGCATGTTGCACACTAACTGGCCTGTGTGGACCCAGCAAACGCTAGTGTGCACTAGAATTCATGCCCCTCTAATGCAGAGTAACGCACCATGTAGACAGCCCAGAGAATCAATGGACCTAACTGTTTCAGAATCCAGTGAAACTGTTTCAGAAGTATAATACGGTCTCTCTTTGAACATGTAATTAGGTTACTATCATTATGCCATTTGGTAATTCTGTGATGCACAAATCCCTAGTCCTGTCTTTAGAAATGCCCTGTAATTTTGATTTTGCCCCCATAAATGGAAGCTGGAAACCAAATTTCAAGAATAATTCAAATAGAAGCAGCTTTGTAATCTTGAGGTTAAGACACTAGTCTAAGACTCACAAGATCTGGGTTTCAGTCCCCTTCTCTGCCTTGGGCAGGTCATTTAATCTCGGTGGCTCAGTTTCCCACTTGTAAAATGGGGAAAATATTATTTTCTTTAGCTGTTTTGTCTATTTAGACTGTAATCTCCATGAAACTGGGGCTTTTTCTTGCTATGTCTATGAACAGCACCTAGCAGGTAAGGCCCCAGTGTTGGCCAGAGCCTCTAGTTGCTACTGTAATAAAAATAAATAGAAGAATATTTTAAATTGGTGGTTAGACCTAAACAAATTCAGTTGAATTGGGTTTGGAGAGGCACTCCAAATTTTGGTTCCTTATCCAAGCACTATACACAATATTCGCGTTTTATGAATATGCCATACTGCAGTATGCCATACTGCAGTGTTTCCCAAACTTGGGACGCCGCTTGTGCAGGGAAAGCCCCTGGTGGGCCAGGCCAGTTTGCTTACCTGCCGTGTCTGCGGGTTTGGCCGATCGCGGCTCCCACTGGCCACAGTTCGCCGCTGCAGGCCAATGGAGGCTGCGGGAAGCGGCAGCCAGTATGTCCCTCAGCCTGTGCCGCTTCCCGCAGCTCCCATTGGCCTGGAGCGGTGAACCACGGCCAGTGGGAGCCGAGATCAGCTGAACCTGCGGACGCGGCAGGTAAACAAACCAGCCCAGCCCACCAGGGGCTTTCCCTGAATAAGCGGTGTCCCAAGTTTGGGAAACACTGCCCTACTGGTTAGAATTCTTGTGAGGAATCCAATATTTCTAGTTTTGGTCCTGAATTGTACCAGGATATTCAAAGGCATATGAAAAAGATTAATGATGTGGGAAAAACTTAGGTGAACTTTGCCCCACAAGTAAGGTTTTGTTCAGATTAAGCTTTGCTGAAATTTTGGGAGGATGGTTTTTAAAAATTGAATCAATTTAGCCCTTCCTCTTAGTATTGTAGTTAAAGAAAAGAAAAGAAAAAGCTTAACAGTTATTATTAAAACACTTCCCCTAATAGTTTTTTTTTTAAATTTATCACTAAATAATGCCACCTCTTCTCTAACAACAGTACATAAACAATGGCTATATTTAACAATCACTTTATTTCACTATTAAGTTCAGGTAGAGCTGATTGACAAGTTTTGGGGGTGGGAATCCTGAAAACACAGTTGATTATTTTCTCTTTTTGCAATTTTGAAAAATTTGAAATTTTAAGGGAAAAATTATTTTAAAAATGAAAATTTGGAAAATTTTGACTAGCTCTAATTTTGGATAGTTTTAAAGTATTTATTTGTTTTATTACCTAGCTGATATTTTAAAAAAATGAGACACTGCTTAGCTAGAAGCTATGTTCTACTGTCCGTCAGATCAGACAAATGGTGCCATTAAAAAAAGGCTGCACATTGCACAGTAGTATTTATTTATTTCAATTATCAGGATAGTGTCTGTATTGGGGAAGCTATGGATGATAAGGAGATTGTCAGAATAGGAGGAAACCCTCTCAATATCAGCCATGTCCAGTGAGGTCCCTCTTATAACACACTGTGTCTGGAATAAAAGTCTTTTCCCTCAGCTTCCTGAATGCCCTTCTCCACAGCATAGAGTGAATGGACAGGAAAGGACCTGGCTTACCGTACCAGGGCATGTGAACAGAAACTACCAGGATGTGTCAACAATCCCTTCCCCTCTGCATGTAAAAGTGGAGGATGACAAATCTAGAAACACGTTTGACTTTGAGGTTTCTAAGGTGTTGTTACTACAGCTGGTCAAAAAATATAAAAACCTGTTCTGAAAAATTTAGAAAACTTTGAAGTCATTTTCCAAAGTTTGAAAAGGAACACAATTTCTGGGCATATGAAATATTTCAAAATTCGAACATTATCAGATATGAAATGTTTTCAGTTTTTGGTTTTCCTTTTCCTTCTTCCATTTTCCTCTTTTCATTTTGTCACTGAAAAGGGGAGAGAAAGGGAGAAAAAAGGAGGGACAACACCATCATCAGAAAATCATGCTACATTTTTCATTTTCTAATTTAATCAAAACAGAAAAAGACCCAAATCCCAGAAAATTTCAGAAAAAACAACTTTTTCAAGAAAACGTCCATGAGAAGTGGCCACATTTATGAGAAATGGCTACTTTTCAAAGAAAAAAAATGGTTTGAAACATTTTGGCCAGCTCTAGTTGTTAATAAATGGAAAAAAGTATTTTTGAAATGTAGGTTTTGAGCTGAGTGTCCGTTTATTTTAGTATAGCTACCAGCTTACTTGGTAGTTACACATTCTTTGCAAATTTAAGATTTTCAGAGGCTCTGGGCAGTCACAATTCCAAGTGATATCCATGGGAGCTGGGAGTACTCAGTACCCCTGAAAATCAGAAGAAATAAATAAAGCCATATATTGCTTGTGAGTTTTTCAGTTAATGTGTTTTACATTTATCTCCAAACTTCAGTAATTCACCCCTCCTGTAATCAACTGATATTTCCTAGATAGTGACTTTCCCTTTTCCTTCAAGATGCTTATTCGGATTGGTATGTGCATGTATAGAACATGCTACTCTCCCGATGTAATCTGTACCTCTGTGTGTAGAGAGTAAGATAGCTACAGTATGTAAAATATTACCCTTGAAGGCTGGAACTCATCATTATGACGGAGGCCCAGCAGGTAGCAGAATGAACAGCCACTGGCCCATGAATTAGGAGCCTGGAGTGTCATACAGCTTTGTTGATACCCCAGAGGGAGGAAAAAAAGCCTTGGTAGACTAAATCTGCAGGTCCCAGAATTCCACATCACTGGAGCACAAGCCTTCATCCCCCACCCCCACCCCCTTTTTGCTGCTTCATTAGCCGCCTGCTGAAGGACAACTGTTGCAGGCAGAAAATGAACACTTCTTAAGGGGGTGACAAGCTACACAGCTCATTTCTCTACTGCCCTATGTGGGATTGTCTTTTGTTTGTTTGTTTTTTAAAAGCCTTAGACTTGGGCAGAATATAATTTTTGAGGAATTATAACCGCGCAGTGAAATAACTGATTTATGTATTCAAGAGTAAACACTCAGGGCCGCCAGGTTGAACACACTTCAATTGCTGTGTCAGGATGGGAACTGGGTTGTTTGGATGTCAAAAGCACAAAAGACGCATCAAATCTTTCTGCGTATGTGGAAACAAGATCTTGCATGTGATATGCATATAGAGCAGGGCTGCAAGAATCAGACAAATGGATTGAGTCACCTGTAAAACAAGCATTTGCAGATTACATATTGTGTTCAATTACAACATGGTTTTGGAAATTGTATACATTATTGCAGTGTCAAGTCAGAGGAAGGTTACATACAGCCTGCTCAATTGGATTTATAGGCTTTTTGTGTATGTTTTTAACACAAACCCAGACATTTTGCTTTATCAAATTCCATATATTAAAAGTATTCTTATTATTAATTACTCAGTAATTAATTGCTGACACTGTGCTCAGTCCTCGAACCAAGGAACTTACAGTGGAAGGCCCTGATCCTGCAGACAATCAGAAGGGTCACATACTTAAGTTAATAATGTATGTAAGTGATTGTGGGGGGTCAGGTTCTAAGAACCTGATCCTGCAAACACTTAACCCCGTGGGTGATTTCACTTCTATTAGGAGCTCCATTGAAGTCAGTGGAACTCTTCACCATGAGTGAAGCTTCTAAAGTGGTAGCAATCCACAAACCAAAGACCTTTTAATTACACCCTTCTGCATTTTTTACATGGAAATAGGCAAATTTGAGCCTAAGGATTTTCCTGCCTTAACCAAACCAGCATTTCCATTATTTCACACAGTTCTCTTTAATTTCACAAAATTCTTTGAACTCTAATTATCCCAAGTCCACAATTATTGGACATGTCAGTGCCCCCTTGTGATAGACTTTGAATTGACATATACTAAATGACAATCCCTGCCCCAAATGTTTACCAAGTACAGATATTTGCTTCAGGGTTAAAGTTTTTCATTCACTCATCTATGGGCTTCTTCCCATGACTCCAGAGTGTGCCTCTCTCTGTTGAACCTAGAGCCTTCAAATGAGCTAGAAAGGGTCCAAACACATGATCCTGTTTTCCCTTCACCAATATCACTCAAGATTCTTTTTTCTTGCTATTATTAGAAATGCTTCTCAGAACTGCCAGTATAAGACAAGGTCCCATTGCACCTTTACCGTTTTTAAAATGACAAACCACATTGAACTGGCAGCAAGCAGGCACATCCTAGATCAATCACAACCACTTCTGTAATCTAAAGGAACTCAGAACACCATCCCCTTCCAACCATTTGGACATGAGGTATCTCTCCTCCAAACTTTTATCCAAGAAACTGTCTGGACAAACAAGATGGACCATGGAGTGAATCCTGAAGGTTCAATAAATTCTGACACTGGTGAGGGGAATGACTACAAAGGTCATGGACCCTTCAACAAAAATGCCCTACAGTCAGCCTTAAATCTTGGCACTTTTAGTCAGAGTGCCTTGGCAGACCTCAGCTTTTGAGAGGGTACGCAAAAGGGAGGCACTGTCTAAAGTAGCCAGAATCCAGACCATGTAGGGCTTAATAGATTAAAACAACTTGAATTGCACTCAGAAGCACATAGGAAACCAGTACAGACACAGAGTTTAGGCTTAGTGTGCTTGTCATGGCTCACTCAGCTAAGCAAGCGGAAAGCCATGTTGTGCACCAGCTGAAGGCTCTGAGTAGTTTCCAAGGATGCTCCCTAAATAAAGCACATTACTAAGATAGTCCAACCTAGAAGCAACACGACAAACTAAGCATGTGGCTCATGGGCCAGGGAAGGCTGATTTTCTCTTTGGAGATATTAGTGTGTTACTCTTTCTTATTTTTTAAAAATCCACACGCTGACATTTTTCTGTGTGACCCTCTCACTTTATTTTAAAACATGGCACCTCAGCTTTTTTTTTTTTTTTGATAGGCACATATCTGACAAGCTGGGTATGTTATTGGTCTTAACTCCAGATGCATAAAGTATGGTGTGTTTTAATTTTGCAAGCTGCAACTTATCAAGGAAAAGGAATGGAATATAAAGCAAAAGACAACCTATAATAAAATCTGCCTCTGATTAGATTAGCAGTACAAAGATATTGGCAAACGCAGCAGGTCCAAAACTCCTAGTAGTCATCACAGAGGTAAAAAAGTCACCCTCAGAGCCTTATTTTAGCCAATGCAGGCTGAAGGCCACCATTACCATGAAATAGTGTTGCTGCTTTTTCAACTATCTTCTGATTGTTGTGTCAAGCTGTCATGGTATTTGTTCCCTCAAATCACAATGCAAAGTAATCATGGCACAACACCATATCATGATCTGGTAACACTGCCAGTCTCAGGAAGAATTTTGGAATAACTGGGTCACGAGACATGGGACAGACACAGCAAAATCAGCATGGGTGATAAAACCACCTCACTACCTGAGGTGACCACATATTAAGCTTTGCAGTTGATCTCATGCTTTTTCTTGGCCAATAGCCTTTGCTCTGTTTTCCATTCACTACTCCATATTTGTGAGTACAGTCCATTTTCCAGTATTATCAGCTCTTTTAGCTTATTCACAGTCTTCAAGTTTCTTATCTTGTCTTGTTCTCTCCTTTTTTGGCTTTTCAGTATAATCCTTCCATTCTGTATTAGACTTAACTCTGCCTAGTAATAATAATAGGGTGACCATATTTTCCCAAAGGGAAAACAGGACACTGCACGGCGCAGGCCCAAGGCCTCCTGTACAGAGCCCAGCCTGAGTCCTCCCTCCCTCCTGTCCACATGGGGCTGGCCCAAGGCCCCTGTCCCACCCTGCATGTGGGCCTGGCTCAAGCCGCTCGCCTCAGGCCCCCTACCCCCATCCCTGCACAAGGCTACCCTCATTGCTCCCCCACCCTCCCTTCGCGGGGCTGGCATCGCAGCTCCCCCCCGCACCCCACTTTTTTGACTAAAGTGGACATTTGGCCTATTTACTCTTGCCAACTGCTCAAGTTGGCAAGAGCAATGGGACAAATGCCCACTTTTGTCAAAAAAATTTGGACAGCAGGGACAGGGCTTAAAAAAAAAGGACTGTCCCGGCCAAAACGGGATGTATGGTCACCCTAAATAATAATACTATAACACAGTAAGAGTGGATGGGAAGCCCTGGTCAACTGAGCTAATCATTTGAGCAACATGATATGATGGTGTAGGCAATGAAATGGATAAGAACTAGAGCTCAGTGAAATTTTTTGCCCTAAACTTTTTTCAGACAAAAATACAGATATAGTGATGCAAAGATTTCACAAATTTGTGTCAATTTCACCAAATTAGTTTTTTACTGAAACAAAACAAAAACATTTTTTTTAATTTAAAAAACCTTCATTTTGATATTTTCAAAATAAAAATGTTTCAATTTATCAGCTCAAAATGACTGTTTAAAATTTTCTTTTAATTTTATCAAAAACACAATCAAAACATTAAAAAATGGTCAATCAAAATTAAACTTTTTGTTTCAGGTCAAACAAAATATTTTGTTCGACCCAAACAATTTTTGTTCTGATTTTTCAGAATTGCCAGTGAACAACAATAACAAAATTCTTTATTTACCCAGCTCTAGTGGGAACTGAGCAGGCCGGAACAATATCACATTGCATTTTCAATGCAGCATAATTACAAAGTGGTAAAAATAGAACCCCAACCCCCGAAAATTCAGAATTCGGGACAGGAAACTACAGTAGATGTTAACGGCCAGGCAACATGGATAAGTGAACTTCAAAGGCCTAGGAAGTACAGCGTGGTTCACATAACCCCAACGTTAGATTACTATCCAAACCTTTTGAGGTCCATTCTTGCAACCTTCCAATAGTTCACTCGTTCCCTCTCTTCGCCAACGCTCCTGGAGCAATTAGGCTTTCCTTTCCCTTTCACTGAGCCACCAATAGTCCCATAACACTCCCTTCCATTCCATAATCTTCTAATAGGCCACTCTCTTTTAAAAACTGTACGGTAGTCAGCCTCTTTGGCAGCCCTCCAGGTGCTACTCCCCACAAATATACTTCATTTAGAGACTTCCCTAGTCATTAAGTACGCCAGAATGAATTGCATGTAACGCTGATTAGGACACTGCCTGAAATGGCAGAAGGTTTGGATTATTTGTTATCTGAACCAGAGAATAAGCATCTCGAACATGTATGGATGGCAATAGAGAAAAGTTCTGATTAAACAAAGGAAATTAAAACAAAATCCCCAAACCCTACTTTATTTGGAAAGTGAGCTCCATAAACACTTAACAACAATGATAGCACTTGGCTATGAAGACAGGGTAGAAGTCTCATCCAACTTCTTTATATTTGTTAGTGGTCTTGTGGCAGGTGAAGTGTTTATGTGGGCAATCTTGGATGAGTTGCATAGTTCCTAAGGATACTCCTCTTAGCATTGTTTTATCAAATGTACATTTTATTGCTGTTAAGTGCTACTGGTTCCGATTAATATAGGTATAAGGTAGGATGGTGTCCAATGGTATCATTCATGTCTATATTTTATGCACTTCTGTTATTTATATATCTCCTCCCTCCCACATACTGCAATAATGTGATCTCTTTTTCTCAGTTTTTAGATGTGCAAGAAGGATGCTCTGTGCACCATAAAATTACAGCACTCTAAACCCACCCACAGCAATCCCAAAGCAGTATTTTAGAGATGAAATGGAAAGTTCCTTTTGTCACTCTGTCTGCCTACCCCCTTGTCATCTGGATTAAGAAAGCAAAGGTGCGTGTTGCATATTTTTAAATAATTCAGCTGTTTTCCAAAGGATGAGAACTTTATTAATTTTTTAGTAATGGCAACAGAAAAGTATTAATATCTCATTTGTGGAAAAGAGGTCCTGCTGAGAAGGCATCTTGCTTGAGAAGATATGGTAAGTAGTAAATAAACACGGTTTTGTTCAATATCTTCATAAATGATCTGGAGGATGGTGTGGATTGCACTCTCAGCAAATTTGCGGATGATACTAAACTGGCAGGAGTGGTAGATACGCTGGAGGGCAGAGATAGGATACAGAGGGACCTAGACAAATTGGAGGATTGGGCCAAAAGAAACCTGATGAGGTTCAATAAGGATAAGTGCAGGGTCCTGCACTTAGGACGGAAGAACCCAATGCACAGCTACAGACTAGGGACCGAATGGCTAGGCAGCAGTTCTGCAGAAAAGGACCTAGGGGTTACAGTGGACGAGAAGCTGGATATGAGTCAGCAGTGTGCCCTTGTTGCTAAGAAGGCCAATGGCATTTTGGGATGTATAAGTAGGGGCATAGCGAGCAGATCGAGGGACGTGATTGTTCCCCTCTATTCGACATTGGTGAGGCCTCACCTGGAGTACTGTGTCCAGTTTTGGGCCCCACACTACAAGAAGGATGTGGATAAATTGGAGAGAGTCCAGCGAAGGGCAACAAAAATGATTAGGGGTCTGGAACACATGACTTATGAGGAGAGGCTGAGGGAACTGGGATTGTTTAGTCTGCAGAAGAGAAGAATGAGGGGGGATTTGATAGCTGCTTTCAACTACCTGAGAGGTGGTTCCAGAGAGGATGGTTCTAGACTATTCTCAGTGGTAGAAGAGGACAGGACAAGGAGTAATGGTCTCAAGTTGCAGTGGGGGAGGTTTAGGTTGGATATTAGGAAAAACTTTTTCACTAGGAGGGTGGTGAAACACTGGAATGCGTTACCTAGGGAGGTGGTAGAATCTCCTTCCTTGGAAGTTTTTAAGGTCAGGCTTGACAAAGCCTTGGCTGGGATGATTTGATTGGGGATTGGTCCTGCTTTGAGCAGGGGGTTGGACTAGATGACCTCCTGAGGTCCCTTCCAACCCTGATATTCTATGATTCTATGTATTTATTTATTGAAATCTGACAATCATTATATAGGCTAAAGTATATGCTGCTTTGGAAACCTCCTTTCTATGTTAAGAAATATACCTTACTCAAAGCAAATAAAAACATTGTATGATCTTCTAGATTGTGGGAGAAGGGGAATTTTTTTCATCTCATTTGCAAAGATTGTATTTAACAGGGACTTCATGGTTATTAGGCTAAAAGGTACAGATCAGAGTGAAGCCACGTCTCCAGATGTCTTGTAAATTGATATTTTTCCTTCATAGCGATCACTCCAGCACCCCGCCCCGCAAACACACATATACAGGCACCAGATATTTTGGGTGCCTCTGTTTCTGGCTGTCCATACTGAGACACCTTAAAAAGGCCCAAATTCTCAAAGGGTAGGTGCTCGGCACTTACCAGAAATTTGGCCCCTTTAAGGTTTGACAAGATGAAGACCTACAAATTGAGACACCTGAAATCACTGCTCGCTTCTGAAAAATTAGGCCATCATGGGTAGTAGTTATCCTAACAGGCAAAGGGATCTTTCCAACCCTGCTGTGTATGATTTTATGATAAATATAATAACCTGCCATTCCAATCACTGTTTTTCTCCTGGGTGCAGAATTATACATTATAGCAGTTAAACATGATGTATCTTCATCAAAAAGAAGATTTTAGTTTAGGATTTATTAAGTTTAACGTGTAATTCCGCTCCCCCCTCACTGTGCCAATTTTCAGTACCATCTCTAATACTAATGAACGGACCAGCAGATGTCACTGTAGCTCTGTTCATTCATCTTTCCTTTTGATGGAATTCCACTTATTTTCTTTTGGTCTCAGCCGATCAGCTTCCTTATTTAACCATTGTCTTTTCACAGCTTAATGCATCATAATATTTGTAATTCATGTCCTCCGTCATTGCTATTTGAAGCTGACATACATCTTAAACAAAATGCAAGCCAAGGAGTAACACTGAAATATTGACACTATGTAGGATGGAATCCAAAAGACAACACTATGGAGGGGAGCGATAGGAAGTATAAACAAAGAACTGGGGTGGTCAGTGGAGGGCTTTGTTGTTAGAGCTGTTAGAGTTCAGACTGAGATCTGGATCCAGATCCAAACTTCCCTAGAGGCCACGTATTTTGTGATTTAGGCCCAGCCCTAGTTCTTACATTCTGATTTTCTGCATTTGAAAAAAATAAAATGTAATAGTGACAAGAGAAAAATGTGCTGTGTGTCCCATTACCTTCAATCAGTTCAGGAAGTTGTTCCCCGCTAGATTGACAACAGCAACATAGGTGCAGTTGTCAGGCTGGTTAGACCTCATGTTTGTCATGGAGGGGGATGTTCTTGGTCTACAGGGGGAAACTGACACTGTCTCATATTCACCGAGCCATGAAATAACTTTTGAGCCTCTTGGAAGCAAGGAAGATGGTACTGGCTCAGTCAGCTGGCTACAGGATATGTATGGGAGCCACGCCTATAGAGCGGGACATGGTGCAGAAAGCAAGTTCTGACCTCTCAGGCAAAAGGAGAAGAAATCCTTTAGAGGGGGGTTGCATGTGTACTCATATGGGCCAAGAGGGGGAAAAAACATGCTCTAATGCTACGACTGATGATTGTAAGAAGGAGCTTTATTTTAATAGTAGCTGGATACTGCTTGTGTCTTGAATATATGATGAATATCTGGACTTAAACTAACAACCCTCACATCTCCTTTAGCTTCACTGAAATGCCACTGCTTCTGACCAAAAAAGTTCTCCTGTAGCTTCACTGGTAAGCTGAAGCTAAAAGATAACTTCTTTTTGGTCAGAATCTGTAGCATTTCAGTCCTCCAGTCACTAGTGGGTGACACCTCCGCACCAAACTGAATGTAACCATTAGTACACCAACATGTGGACCTATTCCATTGGAGCTTGTACTTGGCAGACATATCATTCCTATGGATAGGTAATAACAAATCAGACTCACAGTAGGGATTATTGAGCCACTATTGGTACTGCTTTCATTCCTTCAGCTGCTAGAGGCAATATCATTGAAAATACCAGATAGCTGTGCACCTCAGTTAATTGCAGTTCAGTGGAAGATGTTGTATATTGTGAAATTATTTAGTAAATACTAGAGATGGTCCCCAACTGAAGAACTCTGATGTAGATCTGAAGATGTCCAAAAATAGTTAATAGATATTAAGGTCAGAAGGGACCATTATGATCATCTAGTCTGACCTCCTGCACAACGCAGGCCACAGAATCTCACCCACCCACTCCTGTGAAAAACCTCTCATCTATGTCTGAGCTATTGAAGTCCTCAAACCATGGTTTAAAGACTTCAAGGAACAGAGAATCCTCCAGCAAGTGACCCATGCCCCATGCTACAGAGGAACGCAAAAAACCTCCAGGGCCTCTTCCAATCTGCCCTGGAGAAAAATTCCTTCCTGACCCCAAATATGGCGATCAGATAAAACCTGAGCACATGGGCAAGATTCACCAGCCAGATACCCAGGAAAGAATTCTCTATAGTAATTCAGATCCCACCACATCTAACATCCCATCACAGGCCATTGGGCCTATTTACCATGAATATTTAAAGATTAATTAATTGCCAAAATCATGTTGTTATCCCATCATACCATCTCCTCCATAAACTTATTGAGCTTAATCTTGAAGCCAGATAGGTCTTTGCCCCCACTGCTTCCCTTGGAAGGATATTCCAGAATTTCACTCTTCTGATGGTTAGAAACCTTCATCTAATTTCAAGTCTAAACTTCCCGATGGCCAGTTTATATCCATTTGTTCTTGTGTCCACATTGGTATTGAGTTTAAATAATTCCTCTCCCTCTCCGATATTTATCCCTCTGATATATTTATAGAGAGCAATCATATCTCCCCTCAACCTTCTTTTAGTTAGGCTAAACAAGCCAAGCTCCTTGAGCTGGTGGCACAATCCAAGGTTTGAGTTCAGCCTATTATAGAAATATTAGCCCATTGCAACATTTAGATCAGGAGTCAACATTCAAAGGTTGGGAGTTTTTTGGAGCTGTTGTTCAGGTCCATTTTTAGTATTAGAAGACTTGCCCTCCATGTTATGCTAAACTTGTGACACGGCATCATTATCACATTATAACAGGGTACTATTAATGCATCTCACACCCTGCAACTTTCTGTAACCACAACCCTCGTTGTTTCTTGAGGATCATGGGAACGTGCCCTCTGACTCATAATAAAAGTCATGTGACAAGTCACATGAGATGGAAAAGGATGAAGATTTCTTCCCAGAGATTTTTAAATGGTAAAAGTCATGGATTTTGACTGGAAGTAGTACCCCAATAGCAGAGACTGGCAAATTCAAGAAGTTTGATGATAAATATTTGGGTGCTTCTCTGTGGCCTATCCAAGCCTCATCTGAAGATTATCCAAAATGCCATACAGACCTATTGCGTTACATGGATGTAATGTCAGCATGGATTCACCAAGGGAAGGTCATGCCTGACTAATCTAATCGCCTTTTATGATGAGATTACTGGTTCTGTGGATGAAGGGAAAGCAGTGGATGTATTGTTTCTTGACTTTAGCAAAGCTTTTGACATGGTCTCCCACAGTATTCTTGTCAGCAAGTTAAGGAAGTATGGGCTGGATGAATGCACTATAAGGTGGGTAGAAAGCTGGCTAGATTGTCGGGCTCAACGGGCAGTGATCAATGGCTCCATGTCTAGTTGGCAGCCGGTGTCAAGTGGAGTGCCCCAGGGGTCGGTCCTGGGGCTGGTTTTGTTCAATATCTTCATAAATGGAGGATGGTGTGGATTGCACTCTCAGCAAATTTGCGGATGATACTAAACTGGGAGGAGTGGTAGATACGCTGGAGGGGAGGGATAGGATACAGAAGGACCTAGACAAATTGGAGGATTGGGCCAAAAGAAATCTGATGAGGTTCAATAAGGATAAGTGCAGGGTCCTACACTTAGGATGGAAGAATCCAATGCACCGCTACAGACTAGGGACCGAATGGCTAGGCAGCAGTTCTGCGGAAAAGGACCTAGGGGTGACAGTGGACGAGAAGCTGGATATGAGTCAGCAGTGTGCCCTTGTTGCCAAGAAGGCCAATGGCATTTTGGGATGTATAAGTAGGGGCATAGCGAGCAGATCGAGGGACGTGATCGTTCCCCTCTATTCGACACTGGTGAGGCCTCATCTGGAGTACTGTGTCCAGTTTTGGGCCCCACACTACAAGAAGGATGTGGATAAATTGGAGAGAGTCCAGCGAAGGGCAACAAAAATGATTAGGGGTCTAGAGCACATGACTTATGAGGAGAGGCTGAGGGAGCTGGGATTGTTTAGTCTGCAGAAGAGAAGAATGAGGGGGGATTTGATAGCTGCTTTCAACTACCTGAAAGGGGGTTCCAAAGAGGATGGCTCTAGACTGTTCTCAATGGTAGCAGATGACAGAACGAGGAGTAATGGTCTCAAGTTGCAATGGGGGAGGTTTAGTTTGGATATTAGGAAAAACTTTTTCACTAAGAGGGTGGTGAAACACTGGAATGCGTTACCTAGGGAGGTGGTAGAATCTCCTTCCTTAGAGGTTTTTAAGGTCAGGCTTGACAAAGCCCTGGCTGGGATGATTTAACTGGGAATTGGTCCTGCTTCGAGCAGGGGGTTGGACTAGATGACCTTCTGGGGTCCCTTCCAACCCTGATATTCTATGGCTAGTAGTTTCTGGTCCTAGCTAAATCCAGAATGTACAGAAGTACATGAAAATTAAAACAAAATAAACAAGCACCTGTCATGGCAAAAACCAAATTTCTTTCTTCCCTCTTCTCCGAAAAGACTGACCAAGTTTTTTTGAACTTCAAGTGAAAATAAATGTGTCCTTTTCTGGAGCGAAGATTCAGGACTCTTTTTAAGTCATCTGCACCAGTATGAATATTCATCCCTAGCTAATAGCTTACTGCCATAAATTTGAAACGATAGCTCAGATTCTCTACTGCATCTAGCCTACACGGTGTAACTGTGACAGGGTGCACTCACCTCTCATGAGCGCCTCCTATCAGCTGGGTGCAATCCTGCACTCTTTCCTTTCTCTGTTCCCACCACCCCCTGTTGGCAGCTTTCCTCACCAGGTGGGTCAGCCCTCCAGCTAGTCTAACTTCATGAAGGAATCCCCTTGGGGTAACAGTCCACCAAATGGTTGGACCTCTCCAGAGTCTTAAGCCATCCATGTGCCTATTTAAATGCTAGTCTCTTTCTCAGGCTTTTAGTACTGAGTCTTATGCCCTTCTTGGGGCATAGGCCACTTTCCCAGTGGCCGGACCTGAGCCCACCCACTACTCCAGGACCCAACCCAGGGACCCTACAAATAGCAACCACATGTAGCTTTCTTTAATAGCTGCTGCTGCAGCAGCAGCATTCCCTGGGCTGCTTCCCACTCTGTCCCATCTCCTTCTGGAACTCTCTGTCTGTTCCATGTTTAAACAGGGTTTCCCCCAGGCCTCCTTGCCAGGAGAGTTTCTCAGTCAGTATTGATTTCTCAGGGTTCCCTGTCCCAGGCCTCTCTGCCTGGAGAGCTTCACAGTCCTCCCCTGGTTGAGCAGGGTCTCCCTCAAGCCTCTTTACCTGCAGAGTTTCACAACCTTTTAATCCTCCTTCACCCTTCTAGTCTCAGCCAGCAACTGACCTGCTTTAGCCCTGCAGTGCCTTTTAACTGAGCCTGCTGTGCTCTGATTGGCTGCTTCCTTGCAGCCTTTCTAGGCAGGCCTGGAGGACCCACCTCTGCTGCTCCTTCCCTGGGGTGGGGTGTGGTAGGACCACAAAGCGCCCAGCAGGGCGCCTGGTACACCCCATCACAGTAATGAATTCCTTGATTCTCTGCCTGCTTTAGCCCTGACCCTGGTTAAAGCAGTCTGCAGGGTGCTGTAACATGTACTGACTGGCAACGGTGCCTAAATTAGGAATTGCTGGAGCACCTTGCATTCCAGCCATTCCCCTTTCCATCCACATTTTACCTTTCGTACTGGGGAACTATAGAGAGGGAGGAGTAAAAGCTGGTGAAGCAGGCACCAGACCATTGAAGAGTCCTCCATGCTGAGAGAATTCCAAGGTAGGAGTTTACCTCTGCTCCCTCCCCAAGCAGAGCAGGGCAGAGAATCTGCCTCAGTGTTTTAATATGAAATCACCCTATGAGAACATAATCCACTGCTTGTCGCATAGGCAGTGCTTTGAAGATGAAACTGTAGCTGGAGCTGGGATTCTCGAGCCTCTCCCTCCAGACTTGTGGGCCTGAGCTCCAGCCCAAGCCAGAATGTCTACATGGCTAGTTTTAGTTCGTTAGCACAAGTCTGTTGACCTGGGCTGGGGGGCTCGCCCACAGACACAGTGCAGACATACCCTAAAATACATTAATGGATCCTGGAGTCATTCACTGCTCTGGTGCCCCGTTACCACTTCATCTGTTTGAGAAAGACAGATAGCTGGTTTTCATTAAAGCAAATCCAAAATAAAGCATACACCAGCAGAAAACTTGTGCATGTTATATACTTGATCAGACATGGCTTGGCAATAATATAAAAGGAAAATCTACATTCCTACACTCTTAGCTGGGGATTTTACTGAAATCATATTACCAATATAAATAGCATAAAGCACTCTACTTTATTAATACCTACTATATCAGGTATCACACATTCATTGCAAAAGGCAAAAGAATAATGTATGCCTTCATTTTGACATTGACACAGATATTAAATAACAAGTCCTGCTCTTCATTTTCTTCTCTTTGTTACAGGGTGGGAGGGAAGGGGCAGGGTGCGATGTTTGTTTGGTGGTGGTGACACTGGCTCACTGTATATGGTGACAACAAAGTTGGCATGAAAAACCAAAATAATATCTGCACAATGGGCCAAATCCAGATAGTCAGCCGTTGTCTGAATGCCGTGGAATTGCCAAATTCTGTTGCATAGCTGGGAAGAGAGAGATAAGATGTGAGGACCCTGGGCAAGTGATTTGTGGAGCACATTGTGGAGAACAGCTGAGGGACGGCGGGGATGCTGATTTGTGCCTGCTGACCCAAGGACTACCATGGGGTTGTTCATCCTCTTGCTCATTTTAGGGTATCCCTCAGGGTTCTCCTGGCTTGCATCCCTGGTGTCATGGGCCTTGTAGCAGCCATGGGATAACTGAAACATGTGAACTCCACAGCCACCTCTCCTGCCATGTCTGGTATACCACCCTCATCCTTACTCCTCCACCCTTCAAGCACTGCAGGTTCCTGCACGGGAAGTGCAGAGCCAATGTAGCCAGCTCTGCTCCTGCTACAGAGGTTCCGTGGGTCAAGAATATTTCCAGGATTGAGGGAGCAGCCTGATGGCCCCTTTACCACCACTGTACACAAGCATAGTTGGCAAAAAGAAACCAAAGCACAGGGATAATTTCCCTCCTCAGGCAAGGGGAGAACTCTGTGTGTGTAAATGAAGAGGGGCAAGTGCTGCATCTCTTATGGAATTTAGGTTTCCTCTGAATGTGAAACTCCTACACTGGTTTTGATATGGCTGACTTTACCTTTTTAAGCATTGTGGGCTTGGCACTGCTTATTGATGGCAAGCCAGTTTGAGAGACTGCTGTTTATCCATGGTGGACAATCCATACTAGAAAAGAAAGATTATATTAAACCACTTTACTGGTGGATCATAGTGTATAGGTTCATAGAATCATAGAATAGAATCATAGAATATCAGGGTTGGAAGGGACCTCAGGAGGTCATCTAGTCCAACCCCCTGCTCAAAGCAGGACCGATCCCCAATTAAATCATCCCAGTCAGGGCTTTGTCAAGCCTGAACTTAAAAACTTCTAACAAGGAGATTCCACCACCTCCCTAGGTAACGCATTCCAGTGTTTCACCACCCTCCTAGTGAAAAAGTTTTTCCTAATATCCAACCTAAATCTCCCCCACTGCAACTTGAGACTATTACTCCTCGTCCTGTCATCCGCTACCACTGAGAATAGTCTAGATCCATCCTCTTTGGAACCCCCTTTCAGCTAGTTGAAAGCAGCTATCAAATCCCCCCTCATTCTTCTCTTCCGTAGACTAAACATCCCCAGTTCCCTCAGCCTCTCCTCATAACTCATGTGTTCCAGTCCCCTAATCATTTTTGTTGCCCTCCGCTGGACTCTTTCCAATTTTTCCACATCCTTCTCGTAGTGTGGGGCCCAAAACTGGACACAGTACTCCAGATGAGGCCTCACCGGTGTCGAATAGAGGGGAACGATCACGTCCCTCGATCTGCTGGCAATGCCCCTACTTATACAGCCCAAAATGCCATTGGCCTTCTTGGCAACAAGGGCACACTGTTGACTCATATCCAGCTTCTCATCCACTGTAACTCCTAGGTCCTTTTCTGTAGAACTGCTGCCGAGCCATTCGGTCCCTAGTCTGTAGCGGTGCATTGGATTCTTCCGTCCTAAGTGCAGGACTCTGCACTTGTCCTTGTTGAACCTCATCAGATTTCTTTTGACCCAATCCTCCAATTTGTCTAGGTCCCTCTGTATCCTATCCCTACCCTCCAGCGTATCTACCTCTCCTCCCAGTTTAGTGTCATCTGCAAACTTGCTGAGGGTGCAATCCACCCCATCCTCCAGATCATTTATGAAGGTATTGAACAAAACCGGCCCCAGGACTGACCCTTGGGGCACTCCACTTGATACCGGCTGCCAACTAGACATGGAGCCATTGATCACTACCCGTTGAGCCCGACAATCTAGCCAGCTTTCTATCCACCTTATAGTCCATTCATTCAGCCCATACTTCTTTAACTTCCTGGCAAGAATACTGTGGGAGACAGTGTCAAAAGCTTTGCTAAAGTCAAGGAACAACACATCCACTGCTTTCCCTTCATCCACAGAACCAGTTATCTGTTCATAGAAGGCAATTAGATTAGTCAGGCATGACTTGCCCTTGGTGAATCCATGCTGACTGTTCCTGATCATTTTCCTCTCCTCTAAGTCCTCTAAGTGCTTCAGAATTGATTCCTTGAGGATCTGCTCCATGATTTTTCCAGGGACTGAGGTGAGGCTGACTGGCCTGTAGTTCCCAGGATCCTCCTTCTTCCCTTTTTTAAAGATGGGCACTACATTAGCCTTTTTCCAGTCGTCCGGGACTTCCCCCGATCGCCGTGAGTTTTCAAAGATAATGGCCAATGGCTCTGCAATCACATCCGCCAACGCCTTTAGCACTCTCGGATGCATCGCATCTGGCCCCATGGACTTGTGCTCGTCCAGCTTTTCTAAATAGTCCCGAACCACTTCTTTCTCCACAGAGGGCTGGTCACCTCCTCCCCATGCTGTGCTGCCCAGTGCAGTAGTCTGGGAGCTGACCTTGTTTGTGAAGACAGAGGCAAAAAAAGCATTGAGTACATTAGCTTTTTCCACATCCTCTGTCACTAGGTTGCCCTCCCTCATTCAGTAAAGGGCCCACACTTTCCTTGACTTTCTTCTTGTTGCTAACATACCTGAAGAAACCCTTCTTGTTACTCTTAACATCTCTTGCTAGCTGCAACTCCAGGTGTGATTTGGCCTTCCGGATTTCACTCCTGCATGCCCGAGCTCATCCCTAGTCGTTTGTCCAATCTTCCACTTCTTGTAAGCTTCTTTTTTGTATTTAAGATCAGCAAGGATTTCACTGTGAAGCCAAGCTGGTCGCCTGCCATATTTACTATTCTTTCTACACATCGGGATGGTTTGTCCCTGTAACCTCAATAAGGATTCTTTAAAATACAGCCAGCTCTCCTGCACTCCTTTCCCCCTCATGTTATTCTCCCAGGGGATCTTGCCCATCAGTTCCCTGAGGGAGTCAAAGTCTGCTTTTCTGAAGTCCAGGGTCCATATTCTGCTGCTTTCCTTTCTTCCTTGTGTCAGGATCCTGAACTTGACCATCTCATGGTCACTGCCTCCCAGGTTCCCATCCACTTTTGCTTCCCTTACTAATTCTTCCCGGTTTGTGAGCAGCAGGTCAAGAAGAGCTCTGCCCCTAGTTGGTTCCTCCAGCACTTGCACCAGGAAATTGTCCCCTACATTTTCCAAAAACTTCCTGGATTGTCTGTGCACCGCTGTACTGTTCTCCCAGCAGATATCAGGGTGATTGAAGTCTCCCATGAGAACCAGGGCGTGCGATCTAGTAACTTCTGCGAGTTGCCGGAAGAAAGCCTCGTCCACCTCATCCCCCTGGTCCGGTGGTCTATAGTAGACTCCCACCACGACATCACCCTTGTTGCTCACACTTCTAAACTTAATCCAGAGACTCTCAGGTTTTTCTGCAGTTTCATACTTGAGCTCTGAGCAGTCATACTGCTCTCTTACATACAGTGCAACTCCCCTGGCACTTTAGTTTAGGATTGTTACCTGGCACAAAGCAGAGCAGATTTTTCTAAATATTATCAGAGCTTCATAAGAAGTGGGGGAAACTGCATGGTCATGGGGAGACAGAGTGGTCTAGTAACTAGGGCACTCGACTGGGCAAGGACTGGCTTTTATGCCTGGCATTGCCACTGACTCGCAATGTGACCTTGGCCAAGTCACTCAATCCTTATTTCCCTCATGCACTGAGGGACGTCTTTAAGGGAGGAACTGTCTCCTACTAGGTGTTTGTATAGTACCCAGCACAATAGGACACTGATCTTGATGGGGTCTCTAGGTGCGGCTGCAACACCATTAAGGACAGCAAGTTCTGTTTATTTAAACAAAACAAACAAACAAAAGTTTCTTTGTCTGTCATTTTGGCTGACAAATTGGACTGTGGCATATCACATTGGGTTTGTCGATCAAGTTGCATTACAAAAACAAAGTGATTTGTAGTGACAAGATATGACTGGTGCAACCTGATGTGATGCAACGTGAAGTGTTGCAGCAAGATGCACAGTCAAACCCATGGTGGGGGTAAAACCTAAAGCATTTTTATAACACCCAGCTGCCAGATAGTTGACCTGGATAATTATAAATTTGCCCCCCAACACTTGGATGGCCTCAATCACTGTAGTGTCTTCCTAATTTGTAAATACAATAGTTATTAGTGCCATAAGAAATTAAGTAGACTTGGGAAGTCTGTAACTAGTGTAAGCAGGGTCTGAATGAACTCTCTCCTGATATTTAGCTGGGAGGAGGAGAGACTTGAGGAGCAAACTGTATTTACATGAACACACCTATTCTGCTTAGATATCCAGTAGATAGAGAGGTGTTGCTCAAAGTGATCAACTTTGGCTAGTGTTGGGTTACAATCACTTTAGTACTGAATGCAGGGGTAGTGAAATGCTTTTATCAATGTTGTCTTTACTGTATGAATAAAGGGAAGCAGAACTGTACTTAACCTGTCTGAAATGAACGGGTCATCCTCAGCTGAAAAGACCTCGTTAAGCTAGGGGCTTGAATGCCAGACCCCTGTGAAAGTAAGAGGAGTAGATACAAGTGTCCCAGCTAGGAGATGTGGACCCTCCCTAAGGGTCCCCAGTCTGGATTAACCTGTTCCTCCCCACTGCTCAATGATAGAGCTAAACAACCTTCATTAGGAGCCTGTTGTTATGTTAAGTACTCAGTGAGAGCTGCAGTCACTTGTGGTGGGGCAGTGTTCCTGCCCAGCCTGCTGAGAGCTAAAAATTATGAGGAGACTGACCTGCAGAGGTCACAGTTGAGAGGCAGGTGGCAGCAGGAGGGGACTGATAGGTGGCCAGTAGGAGCAACTGGCAAAAGTAGCGAGCAGCTGGACAGTGGGAGGTGCAGTGACTGGCAAGGTGGCTAGATGGTGAGGAACAGTGGCTGGCGAGGCGGTCAGCAGAGAGGAACAGCGGCTGGCGAGGCGGCCAGCCAGAGCAAGTGCTCAGATGGCCAAGCAAGCCAGGTGTCTTCTTCCCCAGGTAGGCAGTGAACTCACACAGATCTACTTCTGAACCCTGGGTCCTCACTGACCAAGGACAACCACTGTGAGTGGGGTATGGTGAGGGAGCAGAAGGGGGCACAGTAAAAGAACTTCTGGTTGTTGGACTCAAGAGCATGAGGCAGAAGACTCTGCCCCACGTACTCTGGGGTAGGAGTCTTGCTCACAGTTTTACGTTTATGAATCCTGCCTGTGGCATTTTCCCTAATTAACATTGGGTGACTTCCCTCCCTCTCAGAGGTGCCCAGGAGTGGTGAGTAATTTTCCCAGGTTACTGGGCAGGTGCTCAAGCTGGTTCTGTGTTGTATTGTTGAAAGGGAACCCCTAGATATTGAACCCGGCCCTGGTTGCTGCCAGCTCCACCTGGCAGAAGGGTTACACTAGCTATGATAATTTGGGATTTGTAGTGAGCTTGTTAATATGCAGTGTTACAGTTTATAGGAGGAGTGATAATAACTTCTATATGTATATTACCTCACACACGATGATACATTTTTCCCAACTGTTATTTTAAAGAACTCCAGAGCTCCTTTAGTTTGTATCAAAGCCTTGAAATTTAGCAGCAAGATAATCCTGGGGTCAGAAAGGTACCTTTTGCAGCCCCTGTGAATCCTGTCCAGATCTGGCCAGGTTATAAACTGTTCAAAGTCACCATTTCCAGTCTGTGTCAGGCTCAAGAGAACCTGCTAGAATCTTGCTGTTAAGTCTCAGAATGTTCCATTGGCACTGAACATGTTCTGTCCCGACTGAGCTGTGTCACGTGCTCGTCAGCATTCGGAGGCAGGCTTGCAGAACCACAGGTGCCCTTTAATTCCTGCATGGCAACATCACCCCTGCAAAACCCCAAACGTCTGCCTGCCCTAGAGCTGGAGAGTTAGAAATGAAAAGGCTTCTCCCTCTTCCTTTAAAACACGCTTCCACCTGTTGCTGTTTATCACCATTTGATGCCCCCATTTCCAGGTCACTTTGGGTGTGTATATGTCCACTCATGGCTGGGTGCCTTCTGCTGGCCACATTGGGAGGATTAGCATCACTCAGGTCTGATGGCCCTTCCTTTAGTCACTTGCCCTGTTGTCTCTCTCTCTGGACTCTTCCTGGCTTGCTTCTTTCTTTCCTAGTCTTCTCCTTCCAGGGTATCAAAGTCCCCCTGGACAATCTGTCTCAGGCAGTCTTCCAGTCTATTGCCTAGACTGTGCCACTTCCCCAGTGGCTTATAAGGGATCCCAGGACCACCCAGTACTCCAGTCCAGGGACCCTACAACCATCAGCTAAGGTCTGCACTGTCCCAAACCTTGGTGCTGTTTCCTTGGATTGCTTCTGAGTTTGCCTCTATCAGGCTCCTTCTCCACCCTCCTCTGGGTATGCCCTTCCCCCAGAGCCTCTATTCTCCCCCTATTCTCTCCCTCTAAGTCCAGAGAGTGACTACAGCCCCCTTCTTACTCTCTGCTGCCGGGATTTATAGCAGCTTAGCCTGTCCAGGTGGGCTTCATTACCAATTAAATCTTGTAAGCCCTGAATCTTCTCCCGGTGCAGCCCGTCACGGGGTTAATTTGCCCTCTCTCTCTAATCAGGTCTTGCATGGGGTGGGTACCCCAAACAAGTCTACAACAGGGGTTCTCAACCTTTTTCTTTCTGAGGCCCCCCAAACCTGTTATAAAAACTCCATGGCCCACCCGTGCCATAATAACTGGTTTTCTGCATATAAAAGCCAGGGCTAGTGTTAAGAGGTAGCAAGCAGGGCAATTGTCCAGGACCCCATGCCACAGAGGGCACTGTGAAGCTAAGTTGCTCAGGCTTCTGCTTCAGACCCAGGTGGCAGGGCTCAGGGCCCAGGCTTCAACCCCATGCAGTGGGACTTCAGCTTTCTTCCCTTGGCCCTAGCAAGTCTAACACTGGTCCTGCTTGGTGGACCCCCTGAAACCTGCCTGCAGCCCAGGACCCCTGGTTGAGAACCACTGGTCTACAACACAGCTGGGACTACCAGCCTGGGTAGACACTCACACTAGGTTGAGTGAAAATGGTAAAAAGGGCAATGTGGACATTGTGGCATAGCCAGCAGCATGGGATAGTCACCCAAGTATGGACCCAGAAGGTGGGGCAGGCTTTAGTCGGGGGCTAGCCTATGCCACCACCCATGCCATAACATCCATACTGCTATATTTAGTGCGCTAGCTCGAGAGACAGAGTGTGTTTGTCTACCTGGGCTGAGCAGCACACTTCCACCTACTGTGCAGACATGCCCTTTCAGCCTTCCAGCCCAGAAGAAGTTAGTTCCTCCAGCACTTCCTCCTCCTGAGCCGCCACAGACCCTCCTGCATGACACTGAGGGGACAGCACATGGAGATAACGGATGGGCTAGAGGAGGAGGAGGAGAGAGAGCATGGGGATGCAGAGAAAGTGAGCTGGGGGGTGGGGGGACTTTTTATAGGGGAGCCTGTGTAACAATACCCATGCATGTAGAATGGGACTGGGGTGGCCTGCAAGTGAGAGCAGATTCTGGGGAAGGTGGGTGTGTCAGTGCAGTTGCTTGAGTTTCTGAGAGGAGCCTTTGGGGTGGGAAACAATAAAGTATGGCAGGAGATGTTATGTTATTGTTTATTATAGCACCCAAGGGTCCCATTGAGGACCGAGGCCCCATTGTGATAAACACAATGTGGGGTGTGAGGAGAAAAGCATGCACTCCTGTAGTGTATGTATCATCATTAGAGCTAGCTGAAAGATTTCATATTCCAAAGTTTTTTGACCAACAAGTTTGGGTTTTGCTTTTTGCAAAAAGTGTTCCTATTTTTCAATCCACTCTAGTATAATGCATACACACTAGGGGGCCCAAGTTAAGGTTGCACGGGCAACCGTAATTCTGCCACTTCCTACCTATTGGGTGCTTAAATTTCCAACCTTAATGTATATTTTTGGACATAATATAAATATTCATTACATGTGATGAAGATAGTCATATGATCAGTTACATTCACTGTGTAACTTGACTCTCTCATCTGTGCACTGCCCACTGATTCATTTCATCCTGCATTACATATAACAGTTCCAAAAAGCTTTCTTTTTTTTATAAATCAACCTGCCCCCCAATGTCTAGGTCATGCTCTTTTTTTGTGTATGTAACAGCCAGGACCAACTGCTCCTGAGAACAATGGGAATAAGATACTTCATAAAGAGGAAAAAATATTTCCTGAATTGGAGGATGTGCTCGTTCTTCAACTATTATTGTTTAATATTTATATTATAGTAGTACCAAGAGGCTCCATTCAGGATCAGGGCTCACTCGTTCTAGGAACTGCCCAGAAACTCACAGACATGGCCCCTACCCTAAGGCCAAGGAGCATATAATCTAAAATGAAAAAGATAAAACTCACAAGACAGAAGGGTGAGATGGAGGAAAGCAGCCATTTTAGGATTAAAGTTGCTGGTCTCTTCCAAATGTATAAGGCCAGCTTCCCAAAAAGCATGCTGGGAAAGGTTTATATAGCAGTGATCAAATACTGGGGAATTTCAGTAGTGACTAGTTTCAGAGTAACAGCCGTGTTAGTCTGTATTCGCAAAAAGAAAAGGAGGACTTGTGGCACCTTAGAGACGAACCAATTTATTTGAGCATAAGTTTTCGTGAGCTACAGCTCACTTCATCAGATGCATTAAGTGGAAAATACAGTGGGGAGATTTATATACACAGAGAACATGAAACAATGGGTGTTACCATACACACTGTAACGAGAAAAGAAAAGGAGTACTTGTGGCACCTTAGAGACTAACCAATTTATTTGAGCATAAGCTTTCGTGAGCTCAAATAAATTGGTTAGTCTCTAAGGTGCCACAAGTACTCCTTTTCAGTAGTGACTAGCTATTTATAAAAAAAAAAATTCTTATTGTTTTTGAGACAAGATATTTGCTTGAAAGACATCCTAGGCTTACCAGATTGGAGCCTGGGCCCAGATCTACAAAGGGACTTAGAGGCCCAGATCTAGGCACCACTGCAATCTACAAAACCCCTGCTCTAACCCTGTAGGATCCTAGACTCACTCCCTGCCTAAATGTTTGCTGTAAAAGGCCCCAAGGTGCCTAAGTTTCTGCCTGTGCACTTGCTCTGAGGACTGCTGCCTCACTCTAGGCCCCCAGACACCTATCTCCCACTTCCCACTTCACTTAAACCAGGTGAAGGCAGACAGTGCTCTGCCTGTCTCACCTGCAGGGAACTCATCAGGGATGTGGGAGACCATAATTCAATTCCCCCTCTACCTAATGAGAAGGGGGTTTCCACCTTTCAGGGGAATGCCCAGGGCTGGCCTTACCATGAGGCAAACTGAGGTGGCCTCCCCAGGTGCCAGACTTGGGGGGCACCACTAGGACCCAGAGTGTAGAAAATTGTGTCTGCTGCTGGTGCATATGTATTCTCTCTGCTCTACATGCACAGAGATGGTAGAGTGCTGTGCTGGAGGAAGGAGGGCACAAGAGACATAACAGGCAAGCAGGAGAAAAGGTGAGAGGGAATAACAGAAAGCAGCAGAAGCTACAGGAGAGAGAGGAGGAGGAGCCTCTTATGTACCTGTCTAGCACCCCCAGGAGCCCGGACTGATTAACACCAGCTTCTCAGGGAGCTTCCTGTTTCCTGCTGCTTCCCTGAACCCACTTGAGGAGAACAGGCAGTCAAATGAAGTAGTAGGAGCCAGTTAGGCCCTTAAGACGCTGTTATCTTCCCTCACCCAGCCTGCTTATTTGTCCCCTTCAATTGTGTGTTGAGAGCCGCTATAGCTGGCACAGAACAGCAGTCAAGAGTGAAAGAAGAAAATGCGCCTCTGGGGCAGCATTCAGAAAAAGGAAGAAAGCAAAGGAAGCTTTTCTATCTAAGCAGGAAGGAGCTCTCCTGAGATACATAGACACAAATGTTCACAGTGAGCCTTCCGGCCCCAGTAAGGATGTGAGTGATGAGGAGATGCCTGATCTTCCAGTTAGTCAGAGTGCAGGTGACCTGGCAGCTACTGCAGCATCCATATCTCCATCTCAAATGGATGTAACCATGCACATTCCTGAAGAAAAGTGTAGATCAGAGAAGAGTGTGGTGGAGGCGCAAGAAACAGCTGCTGCTGAGTTTAGTTCCTTAAAGCTAGATGATCCAGGACTGTGGACCACTTGAGCAGTAGCCTGAGGGACTTCCTTGTACTGCATGGGTGACAGCAAGTGAAAAACTTCATGTACCCCAAAGACAATGAAAATAGAAGTTTCCATGCAACACATTACTGGTGTGAAATCCCCAATGGTGACAAAGTGGAGATGCCATGGCTTATGTACTCAAAAACCCAGAATGCTGCTTACTGTTTTTGTTGCAAACTCTTCCAGTCTAATGTGCCAGCCACATTGGGTACTACAGGAACAAAGGACGGGAAAAATCTGGCTAGAAATCTGGCATGCCATGAGAAGGCAGCAAATCACCAGAGAGCATTCCACAGGTGGAAAGAACTTGAGATGAGACTAAGGTTAAAGGCCACCATAGATGATCAGCATCAAGAGAAGATTGCATCAGAGTCTCTTTACTGGCAAAATGTTCTGAAAGGCTCATTGCCATTGTGCGAATGGTTGCTGTCCAAAACTGTGGAGCTGATGGCTGAGTTTGATGCTGTACTCCAGGAGCATCTAAGAAGAGTCACCACCCAAGAAATGTACACACACCACTACCTTGGAAAAACAATTCAAAATGAGATAATACAGTTTTTGAAGATTGTGGCAGATCTGAAGTCAGCAAGATATTACTCTGTTATTCTGGACCGCACACCTGACATCAGCCATATGAAACAAATGACTTCAATGATGCGTTTTGTAACAACAACAGAACCTAGTGAAAATGTCCCTGCAATGGTGACTGTCAGAGAGCATTTTCTAGAATTTATTGACATTGATGATACTACAGGAGCTGGTATGACAAATATGCTTCTTAAAAAGCTGGAAGATATGGGAATTGCGATAGGTGACATGAGAGGGAAGGGCTACGATAATGGTAGCAACATGAGAGGAAAGAACAGAGGAGTGCAGACACGGATCCGAGAGTTAAACCCTAGAGCTTTTTTTGTCCCATGCAGTTCTCATTCATTGAACTTGGTGGTCAGTGATGCAGCATCAGCTTCTAGTGAGGCTGCTGAATTTTTAATGTAATTCAAAGCATCTATGTATTTTTCTCTTCATCAACTCATCGATGGCAAATTTTGAAGCAACATCTGGGAACATCCTCTCTGACAATGAAACCACTGAGTGCCACATGACGGGAAAGTCGAGTGGAGGTGATTAAGCCTATCAAACACCAAACTGGGAAAACAGATGATGCCATAATTGCCATTATGGAGGATAATGTTATGACAGGAACTGTTCGTGGGAGAACAGTGGCAGAGGGAAATGGAATTACCAGAAACATACATAACTTCAAATTTCTGTGTGGCTTAGTGTTGTGGCATGACATACTGTTTGAAATAAATGTTGTAAGCAAGAGACTCCAAGGTGTTGGCCTTGATATATCTGGAGCAATGGAACAACTGGACAAAGCAAAGTCATACCTACAGTCTTACCGGTCAGATGAGGGATTTCAAAACGTTCTGAAGAGTGCACAGAAGTTGGCAGAGGAACTTCACACTGAAGCTATTTTCCCACCCATTCAAGAATGCAAGAGTCATCGAAGAAGAAGATATTTTGATTACGAGGCATGGGATAATCCTATAAGAGACCCCAAACAACAATTCAAAGTTGAATTCTTTAACCAGGTGCTAGATTGTGCAATACAGTCAGTTGAAGAACGTTTCATGCAGCTCAAGGAACACAGCAGTATATTTGGGATGTTGTATGATATTCCAAAACTCCTCACTATACCTGAAGAAGACCTACACCAGCAATGCAGGGCACTAAAGACTGTTGACACATGATGACATGCGCAATATTGATGCGAGTGATTTAGGTGATGAACTGAAAGCCCTTTCAAGAGACATTTCAGCAGGCTCAACTCCAGAGGCTGTTCTGGAATATATGTGCACAAATAAGATGATCACCCTCTTTCCAAATGCTTTTGTTGCTCTGCGCACACTTCTAACACTTCCTGTAACAGTTGCCAGTGGAGAATGCAGCTTCTCCAAGCTAAAGTTAATAAAAACACATCTATGCTCCACAATGACACAAGACAGGCCTTGCAACCATCTCAATAGAGCATGAGCTGGCCCAGACTGTGGACCTTCAGGAAGCAGTTCTAATCTTTGCAACCAAGAAGGCACGGAAAGGACCACTTTGATTATTCAAACAGATAAAAATGCCAGTGTTTACTATGCAGACAAGAAAAGTTACATTTGCTGTTCAGGTGTTTGAAGGTTAAGTGTTACTTAACATTTTTGAGCAAGGCATTTCAAGTTGTTTGTTCTCCTTTATTGAGGTAGGTAGCAGAGAAGTACCATGAGAGGAGTAGAACAGGAAGAAGGCAGAATTGAGACCTTTCGAAGTTTTGGCCCAAGCGAGGGGGTATCGGGGCGTCATTTGAGCTCCCCACCTCAGGTACCAAAATGTTGTGGGCCGGCCCTGGGAGTGTTCCAACCACTGAACTGGACATTCCATCTCTCCTGTAGAACCTGTCCCACTTTGCATAAATACTTAAATAATTTAATATTAATTGGGCCAGAGAGGGGGTGAGTGACTGTTATCCAGGGGTTGGAGCACTTAGCTGAAAGGTGGGAATCCCTCTTCAGATCCCTTCTCCTCATCAGGCAGAGCGGGGAAACTGAACTGGGGTCTCCTATATCCTGAGTGAATTCCCTAATGCTATATGGGTTTCTTCTTTTTCTTCTCCTCCTGCCTGCTCCCCTTCCCTGGCCATTTTGTGTGGCATTCATAGATTCCAAGGCCAGAAGGATCATCTTGTTTGACCTCCTGTGTAACACAGACCATAGAACTTCCCCAAAAGAATTCTTAGAGCAGATCTTTTAGAACAACATCCGCTGTTGATTTTAAAATGATCAGGGATGGAGAATCCACCATGACCCTTGGTAAATTGTTCCAGTGGTTAATTACTTTCACCGTTAAAAAAGTACACCTTATATCCAGTCGGAATTCGTCTAACTTCATCTCCCAGCCATTGGATCATGTTCTACGTCTCTCTGCTAGCCTGAGGAGCCCTTTATTAAATATTTATGAGTAAGGCATGTGCCACTGCCGTTCTTGCAAGAAATGGCTTAGGTACTTGACTTCAGGAGAGGGTTCACAGCTCTGGATTCCAAGCAGAGATAGTCACTTTCCTCCCACGCAAACTTAGGTGCCTAACTCACTGAGAGGGGTGGGGCTTAGGGCATGACTCCCTCTTCACTGTCTGCCATTGGCTAGCTTAGGCAGCTCCCTGCCTAGTGTGCTGGCTCTCATAGATCTCATTATCAATCACCTATCTTTCCTCATGCATTGTATAGGGTGCCTCTGCGCCTAATCCAGAGTTTGTGGATTCCACTGGGTGGTTAAGTGCCTAAAAATGTTAGGTGTTGCAACATCTAAGTCCCTTTGTGGAACTGGGCCCTGGTGTGCTGGGGTTTTCTGATTGTTTTATTAGTATTATGTTTCACTGGAAACTGCTCAGTTGCCATCAAGGAGGCTGAGGCAATATTACCAGCAGCTAAAGGCTGAGGTTGCTAATTACCTCTCCTTATAGCTTAATCAAAGGGACACTTTTCCTCATATTATTTCTAGAACCCTGGAGGGCTCTGAGATGTTGGAGGATGTGGCCAGGGTGTGGGGGGGAAGCTATTAAGCAATGACCTTCCCCCTCTTGTAGAGGACAGTTGCCACCTATGGTTCCTTTGAAAGATGAGCTCTGTATGCTACACTTTGTGTCTCAGTATTTCCATCTGAGAAATGGGAGACAATAGTATTTACCTTCTTTGCAACGGCGTTTGTGTAGCACATCAGTATCTCCAGGTGGAAAGTGCTATAGATATATTATTATTTCTGTGATGAAGAAGCTGGCTGTTAGGGATGAATAAATAATTTGGATTCAGTGAAAATTGTACCAAACCCTTTTTGAGCATCAAAAATGTGGATAACCTTTCCCTCCTTGTGGTATTGTGTTGTTGCATTTAGTTTGTTTGTTTTCTTCTCCATTTTTAATGCCTCTACACTTGCTGACTCCAGCCAAGTCCAGGAGATGAAGTCCTGAAGTAAAATGGGTGATAAATGCTATTTTGGTGGTACGTCCAGCCTGCTCAGGAATATAAATTACCATAAATAAAGTTGCCAGGCTATTGCCGTAGAATTTCTGATAGTTTGGGATGGTGTCCAAATTGTGGGTGTGCCTCCAGACCCAAACTCAAACATTTTGTCATGTGCTCATCACTAGTGGCTGTTTCTTGGTATCGACAGAAAGTTTTCTGTCCCCAAAGGCTTTATTTAGCTGCATGTTGTAGGGAGAAGTCCCTCAACGGGGGGAAAATACAAAAAAAAAGTATATTTAAAAATGTCCTGGTTACATCCAAATCTCATTGTGCAGCAACCATAGACCTAATGGCATATTTTTATTATTGTATCTATTTGTATTGTGATAGCCTCTAAGAGCCCCAGTTATAGATCAGGGCAATGGTGCTAAGCCCTGGTCAAACTCATAACAAAGAGATGATCCTGGCCCCAAAGAGCTTACAGTGTAAGTAAGGGTCAAATCCTGCAGTCCTGACCCAAAACCCTGCCATTCTCATTCTGGTGTAGCTCATGTTGATTTCAAGGGGAGTTCTGTGTATGCATCTTAGAAGACAATCTGTCCCTCACACCTCCTAACTCAGGCAAAACTCCCTTTCAGTTCATTGATAATTATGCAGCAGTGCAATCAGAGTTTGCATCTTGATGTCAGTTTACCACAGACACAGAAATATTGAAACGAAATCAGGCAAAGGCTGTAATATGGGAAGAGACATTCAGATTTTATTAATCAATATTATAGCTAATATTAAAATGCATAAAAAATAAGGGAAGCATTTCCCTTGCTACAGATGACAAATATAAAGGCTTCTGTACCCTGAAGTCAGGCTGTACAGGTGGGGCTGCCAGCAGAGTGGCTTCATAAAGGAGATTCTGGATGTCATGAAGAGGTCTCCACTCTGTCCCCATTTACTCTAGAATGGAGACTTGTGATGGGATGGGGCACTGTGGGCCAGAGGAGGATCCACTGGCTTCAAGGTTGCACAGAACCCAAACATCTTGTGTATGTGGTTCTGAGATTCCGTATTGACTGCAATGGCAACTGCGGGGAACTAAAATGCAGCCCTGTGTCTTGAACCTGAGCTGATGGCCAATGCCCGTGGACTTCCCCTGCAGTAAATCCTAGTCACTTTGCCTTTATTGGATGCAGTGCATTCACATTCGCCCTAAATCAGCAGAAATGAAAGAGCGGACCTGGTGTCATCAGCATCAGTTGCACAAGCTGGAGAGGAGAAGTTATAACCAGGCAACAAGGCACCATAAATTGTTCATTTTAATTAATATTGAATTAAAGAATGACTTAAAATAAATTAATTTAAAGAAGTCGTCACTGCAATTAATACACTGTCGCTTTACGTAATGAATATAGGAGTACACAATGAATATATATAACGAGTACAGTGCCCTTGGTTTCCTTATAGCATGATGGATCAGAAATGGGATTTTCTTCTCTATGCTGTAACCAATAAACATAAAGTAAGGTCATAAAGTACAGCTTTACAGTATTATACATTTCAGTTGGACTATTGGTGCCTAGGTGGGAGAATGTTTTGGTAGTGAGCTATTTTATGAATGGTGAATTTTTACAATTTTATGATGTACCTAAATAAATATTCATCAGTCATGCAGTAATCTGATTGCTTGACAGTCTTGCCTGTGTTCTAAAGTAAAACAAAGCAGGATATTGTGTGGTAATCTAGTGTAGATTTTTTCTATAGTGCCCATCACCATATTGTCTGAGCTCTCTAACAATATGGGACCTGATTCTGTAATCCTTACTCAATGACGTGAAGTGAATGGGACTGTTTGGGTAAACAAGTAATACATAACATGAGCAAGGGCTGAAGAATCAAGTCCACAGTAAGTAACCAACAGTAATGCCATTGACACAATGGTAATTTCATGGCAAAGTATGTTAAAGTTGTGAGGTTAGAACCTGGCATGCAGTGAAGTTTCCTGACTGTTATATGTACATGTGTAGATATCTGTGCGCACCATGTAGCACAGACCAGCAATGATAGCAAACTGTGCTTCTGACAGGGATTTTCATTACCTTTCCAGAAGGAAATGGAGAGTCAGTCTCACCTCACTTGCACTGTATTGATAGCAAAGTCAATACGACAGTGGTGTCATCTCTGATTCCTCACGTTCCTCCTCCCCAAACATCCAAGCTCTCTAAATCTAATGTGGTCAACTATTTTTCTAGTGTGTCTTAAAATAAAAATATTTGTAAATTCAAGAAATAGCGAAACCAAAGAGCAGTCTGTATTTTCCTCAGAGTTTAATTAGGATGTTTACAACATGGTTAAACGTCATAATTATGTCATTACCAAAGAAATTATGTCATTAACATTGCAAATACTACACACATTTACACTAATTACATCATTAAGCCAATTACTCTTTAATTATATAAATAACTGACAATGAAAACTACATCGAAAGGGCCTAAAACAAGTGAGACAAACAGCAAAGAAAAATCACAATAAAGGATTGAGGCCTGATTTCCCCCTCAGACCTGTATAAACCAGAAATAACTCCACTGAAGTCAGTAGAGCTCCTCCTGTTTAAAACCATAAATGAGAGGAAAAATAAGGCCAAAAATCTCCATACTAATGCACAGTGGAGCTATACTGGGGTGATGCCACACTATGCCTATGCACTGATGAGTAAATTCTTAGGTGGTCATTCTTCCTTGGATAAGCACACTCAGACCCCATGAATAGCTCACAATTATAGTATTGTTGTCAATGTGAGTTAACATGCATAGAGTATCAAGTGTACAATAGACCTGAGAACTTCCTGATTGTTTTGGGGTTAACTAATTACCATAGAGCCAAAATTCAAAACTAGATGCCTAAATTGCAAATGGATATATCCTTATTTTGGGGGGCTTGTAAGATTTTTCTGTCCTAGTTATAACTGAGTCTTTATGTCCATATTCCCATACACTAGAGATGGGTCAAAGTGATCATGTGTTGGTTCTGGTTTTAATGAAACCTCAGTGGTTCTATTCTACCTTTCCAATGGCAAAACCAAAGTCACCGGTGGGTTTGGTTATGGATTCAAGGAACCTGGAATATTATATACTTTCTTAGTTTCCATTGCTCATTTGTGTCATTACCAAGCTAAAATCACAAAGTTCTTTTCTCCTTTAAACAACTGTTGTCCTCCTTCCGTTCTGAGGAAAATAAAATAATTGTTAAATGCAAACATCTTATTCAACATTACAAATCTGTATGCTCAATAGTAACATGCAGCTAACCAACCTCCAGTATTGGCAAAATTCATATGGAAGCTTGCAATAAACTATCTTCCAGTAGTGCCAAAATACATGTAGGAGTGTGCAGGAAACCAACACACAGCATTACACGTGGGAACATACAGCAAATGAAACTCGAGTACAGCCAAAATAAACATAGACGTCGGCAAAAAAAGAGCACCAGGCAAATATGTCAGTTGGAGAAACATTGGTGACACTCTTCAGTAATATTAAGGGCCTGATTCTCTTCTCAGACCTGAGCAATTCGAGATGAACACTAGAGTAAGACCCATGTAAAACTGCTTAATGAGGAGAATCAGGGGCCACAAGTGTAATGTCCTTTCTTACTCTGTGCACGAACTCAAGACCAAAAAATTTGTTTAGAAGAAACAAGAACTAAAGAACAGATAGCAGATGGTATTATTATACCAAAACAACCCACGTTCCTGTTGGAGAGAGTCTGATGGTGCTCGCAGTTGAGAAGTAGTAAGTGAGAAAGACACAGAGCCCATTATGTAGGGCAGGCAATTCCTCTTTCTTGTATGCCTGATTGATGAAATGACAACAACAGAAACAAAAGATGGCTGCAGATGTGTAGCGAGTTAGCAGAGACAGGCTGAAATACCTCTATACCAGACTTGCACAGCTGCACATATGCCACTGCTGATCCATCAGCTCAGCATGCCCTACGTGATGACTGATCAATCTACTCATGCCGATTGCTTGAAGTTAGTAGTGGCGTATAGTAAGGGAGAGAAAATTCACAGTATAGTTAGGAAATGCTTCTGTTTCCTTTTAGTGTTTTTCTTTTCTTCTCCATTCCTCACCTCTCAGGATATAGCCCTACGATTTACATGGGGGAAAGTCTGCACTGCAGCTGGGAGATGTAATTTCCAAGTCAGGTAGACATATGAACCCTAGCTATGCTTGAGTGTGGTCATGGCAACACAGGCAACGGCTTGCGGCAGCCACCCGAGTACAATCCAGTCTGAGACCCTTGGTCTGTATTCGGGTGACTAGCCCGAGCTGCTATTTTAGTGTGCTAGCTCGAGTAGAACTAGCACGTGTACAGCTACCTGAGCTGGGAATGATACCATCTAGCGTCAGTGTAAATGTACCCAGAGTGTCACTGGAGGGCCAAAGCCTCAGACAAAACTCCCGCCCTGCGCCAATTCCTGAGTTCTGACAACTCATTTAAATGAATGGTGCTCAGTAGGTTGTTAATCAGTTCACAAAATTTGGCCCATTAACTTCAATGAGAGTTTTAACTGAGTAATGAATGAAGATGGCAATTAACTGATTTATTACTATAGGGTACTGCAGATTTCTTATAATGAGTGCTTGTTTCAAATAAAAATGAAAGACGGTCAGGTGTTGAAATATGAGAACTACCATGGATAATGAGGCAACCTGACCTACCAGCTTTCTAAAAAAAAGGGTTTTTTGGGTGATTTCTACTCAAAGAATACGCCTGAAAATGACTTATGGGAGGCTGGGCATTCCATAGGGATCACAAGATAACAATCAGATTAGAAGTACTTGGACACTGGTATTACAACCTTCAAATTGCCATGTGAATGGACTACATTTGTGCCATGTCCCATTCCCATTTATACTCATGATCACAGGAACACAGACTCAGCATTCGTTCAGTGTTGACTATTGTGAGTTTTGTTATTACATTTGCTTCCCATCTTTCTCTTCTCCCGGTTCCAGCATCAGTACCATAAAAAGGAAAATATCAGAAAGGCCAAGCAGTCAAAATAGAAAAGATTTAAGAATTTTTTTGGCCCTCACAAGCTGTGTACTAAAGGCAGTGCTCATCACCTACTGGGAGCTGACTTGTTGAGTTTTGGACCATTACTGTAGGATACTGTGGTATTTTTAATACTATGCTATCTTGCAGTAATGGTCCAAAAATCCACCTTGGGAAAGCTACAAAAATCCTACACTCAATTATGTACCAAACTCCGATTGGCATCAATGGGAATTCCATACACAGTACAAGAGTTGATGGCGTCCATTCTAAATCTGCAAATTTTATTTCCTTTTGTACATGTATTTAATCCATCTGCAAACTTTTCATTGGATAGCATAATACGAGTCTCTCTCTGGGAACTCAAAGGTATGTGTGTTCAATAGCAGAGAACAAACATAAGATTTTATTACAAAATGCCACTGCTGCTCCTGGCATGAGTAATTTGTGCACCTGCATTTTTAAAATGTTGCAAATTTCTTTCCCTTGTGAATTCAGTGGTAACACACATTATCTTCCCGGCTGCCACAACGTGGTATTTGCAGAGTGTGTCATGTCAACGCTTGTTATCTAGAAGCCACTGTTTTCATAGCAAATAGCAACTGAAAGTGACAATGGTTCACTCCAGGCTGGGGGAATAAGATAGTATTACCGTATATGGCCCAGTAACGGATGGAGCCAGAGTAAGGAGTAGGATCTAAAATCCAAACCTCTGTTAGGTATGGGGAAGAACACTGAGGGCCAAATTAAGATAGAGGGATTAGCAGGAACAGTAATGTGCATCCTTCATCAGTGTCTCCCACATTAGAACAGGCTTGCCTTTGCAATTCACCCAGCCTCTGCTGGCTTAGGGAATGAGAAACTGGGTCTGGAGATTGAAATCCACTCTTGTGTCACAGTGCTCAGTATTAACTATGGGGCCAGTCCAATCTGTCGATGTCATTAAATGTGGAGTCCTGAATAATTAGTATTGTGCTTTAAATACACTGTCTCTTTCAGAACCCATTGGGCTGACTGAGGTTTGGAGATAGTATGGGAATTAGGAATTTTTAGTTAGTTTAGGCTTAGTAATTTAATGTTTAATAGTTGTTCTTCAGGTGCCTACCATCAGCTCTGTATATACAATTTTTAAATAAAAATTTCCCCTGTGTTCCCTATAATCTTCCGGAAATGTTCCTTGATTCTTTCTAAAGTCTCTTGTTGAAATATGTAAAGTGCATAATTCCAAGCAGTCTTACGTATTTGTACATCTTAAAGTCATATTATCATCTAAAAGTCATATATTGCACAAATCTCTCATTTACAGTGGGTCTTAGAGGAAAAAATGATACAGATCTTATGTTATACAGACTTGATCATTAGAGACTATCTCCAAGGGCAACGTCAGACAGATAACTTCACAGGGTATTTATTTATTTCATATTGAAAATGGAGACAGAGAAATTCTGCTGATGAAATTGCTGTGTATGAAATCTTCATTTTTTTGGGTGAGGCTGGAATGACAAACTTGTGCAATATGACACAATAGTTTCTTACAAGGCAATATTATTTTCAAAGCCTTAAGTGAAACGTGCACATGAAGAAAATGAGATATGAGTACTCATGTGAATGAGCCCACAGTTGCACATAGATGCACATGACATTTTAAATGGTGCAGATCTGTGCACCCATGTATGCCTGCCTCTCTGTGCACTTTGCAAACATAAGGAGGAGACTGGCTGCCTTTGCAGTTATTATTGCACATCTGCCTGCCTCTCATCTGTACCTGATTACGAGGTACATTACTCATTTACAGATCCACATTTACCTCCATCCCCCATAAAAACCTGATGCTGTCTTTCTCTATTTATTACTGTAAATTACTAATATCAGAAAGGGTGAACCTGTAACCTTCCTCTGCCCTTTTCCAGTGTGTCCCTCTTTTGTGTCTTTGTCACACATTTTGGTCTTGCAGAGCTCGAATGAATATCCTCATTGTCAGAGCACTGGAATGTTAGGCAGGGGAGGAGATGGTGAAGAAGTAATCTGGAAGTCACAGAGTGGCAGCAAAAGCTGGGCTGAACAATATAACACCTGGGACAGGGCTATAGCACCCTCACTTTCTTTTTAAAAGCCATTGTAAGGACAGTTAGGAGGCTAGTCCCATTGAAAAGATTTGGGAGGCCTGGGCACAGGTGTTGGGAAGGTACGGTCCCCACCTCCATTTCACTACAAACGCTTTCTAAGGACCCTGTTGGGAATAATTTCCCTGATAAGTTTATTAAGGTTTACCATGACTCTGTTTAAACACAAGCCCTCCTTTAATAGTTCAAAGGCTACTTAGTGTTGGTTACATCCAAAATACAAATATAAGCATATACACCTCTCTAGTCTACATCCTAGCAACAATCCAGTTATAAGCATTGGCCAAAGACTCACAACCGGTTCAGGCCCAGGAGACACCGTCCCATCGTGGCATGGCTCCAGAGAGGTAAAGAAAAGCTCTGCCAAAGAACCTGTAGAAAACCTTGCTTTTTCATATGCTGTAAGAAACACGTGATGCCATTGCTGATTATTGGACCTTAGCCTAAGTCAGCTGAAGCTTTTTAGAGCTGTACTCTGCTCTCTCCAAGGTTTCCCCCCTTTTCTCACTTTGCCATATTTTCCTCTAGCTACTAGGCGAAGTATTTTTAACCAGTTATTTATTGCATCTCATGCCAAATTAACCCTGATTTCTTTGTTTCTATTGCTTAACCCAAGCCTTAAATAAGATAACACTGGTATTTGCAGGGTCACTACAAGTTTAACACAAACAATCCTCCTTTTTCATGAGGTCATTCTGTTTGATCACACGAGTTGGGCCTACCACTCATGTGAAGATTCAAACCCAATTGAACACTTTGGTTCACCCAGGTCTAATGTGGGCCTATATTCTTACAGACCATGCAAAAGTGATTGGCCTGCAACTCAGAGGTACAGAGCCCAAATGTTGGAAGTAGATAGAGGCACAGAAGCTTGGAGTGGAAGCAATCTGGTGAATGAGCAGCAACCCCTTCCTACACAAAGACCCCTTGTAGGACAAAAGTTTCGAAAGCTTGCACGGATGCTCAGCCCCTTGTCCCTGTGTATTACAGGGAGCAGGTAGGAGATTGGTAGTGGACGGAAGTGAGCAGAACGTGCATGCAGAAGTATGTATATGCATGGGCTGGATTTTGGATGCAGCGCCAAATGCCACCTATTCTGAGAACTGCATGGCCCCTCCAAGTCTATAAAGGCATTCATTAGTTAGCCATGGTTCTGGCAGGTGCAAGTGGAGAAGGTTTCCAATGAGACATCAGTTAGCTGCTGCACTTGCTGCCCAGGCAAAACAGAAAAGATAGCTGAGTAATGGGGGTGCTTGTGGGAGAAAGGGACAGGCAGGATTTTGAGGAAGACCCAAGAATAAACAGCAACGCTGCATCTGTTTGGTCTGAGGAGGGCATGAGAAAGAAAAGAGAGGGAGAGAGGACACAACTGGAGTTAGCCTCCTCATCCCTGCTGCCTGGCATGCTTTGCACTGGGTGGTTTGGGGTATGCCCCAACAGTTATCACGTTAGGTGGCCAGAGCTGGCTACTCAACCCTTGAGTGTCTGAAAATGATCCTCTCGTGACCTGCAGAGTGGCGTGGCAATCTGAAGCCTCATTTCAACATCCCTGAGCTGTGCACACAATCAAATCACCTGTGCGCCCCTAATCCTTGGGTCTGCTGGTTTTAGCAGAATAGTTTTAGTGTCTGACCCTGCCTGGGCACACCCATAGGGCACACAAAAGCAAGTGTACATGGACCGGACTGATTGACAGTTTGGCGCAATGGGCACAGCTGCTAGAGGTAGTGACATTTTCAAACCCACACCAAGTTACAGTAGGAAGCAGGTGCAGTTACAGTGCAGCTCAGCAGGGTCAGAGCACCGGATGTTCCCCCAGCTCTTCAATCACAGTGCTCAGCTTCTAGTCACACTGGCCCTGACCAAGGAACAGCTATGCCCAAGCCCACCAGGAAGTGCAGAATACAGCCCCAGATATTGACACAATCAGAAGGAAAGATAAAGGGAAGGAAGTAGCTGAGAATGAAAGTGGACATTGGGTGGAAAAGGAGGTATCCCCTGGAGGACGCACATCTCAGGGAGAAGCTTACACACCAAATGGCTGCTAAATACCTACAGAGTTAACCATCATCCTGCAATCCTTGAATACATTTGCAGGCCTGACATCAGCTCACAGCGGGATGTGGTTGTCTCTGCTACCCTTGCACAATAGAAAGGGCCCTAGAATGACAAAACAATTCAAAAACCAACATTAAACAGGGAACCACCATTGACAAAACAGAAGCATACAGAAAATGAAAAGTTTCATCTTTAATGTCTGTGAAGAAAAAAGATGACACAGTTGCACTGTAATGAAGTAAAAGAGAGAAGCAGGAGAAAAGCACATGAGAGAAATCAAGGTACTTACCTTCCTACTTGGCAAGAGAGGGCTGCATATGGAATGGGCCTGAGGAGCAACTCCCAGCAAGAAAATGCCCAGTAGGCACAAACACCTGGCTCTGTGTATGCAAACACCTTTGAAAATGTAGCCCTGACCCACAGAACAGAAACACTACTCAGGCTGAGAGGTCTGCTGCCCAGGGGCTACTCACAGAGTACCAGTGTGAGTCAGTGTGATAAAATGTGGCTGATAAATATACTCAGAGAATCAGATGTGATCAATCCACAGTACAAAAAAAACATGCTGAATAATTCTGAATTGCAAATAAGTTTGAAAAAAGAATAATCTGCCCTCAGATATTCCACGAGCGGAAAAGTAGGCTGAATTCATCAGATTAATTATTCATTGCAAATAATTCACTCAGCTCTACCACTGAAGTCAACAGCAAAACTGCCATTGACTACAATGGGATAAGGATTTAGCCCACAGTCCATCCCCTTCTCCCCAAAACTGGCCAATTTCCCTTTGCTGCAGATATGGGCAATCTTCCTTCACTGTAGTTTCTGAGGGACAGACGCAAGAGACGGTGCAAGCAGAGGTGTGTGTAACTCATCAGTTTTACTTCACAAATATTTACTTCAGTTTCAATCCATGTGGGATAACATGTCCCAAATTCAGCGCCAAGTTTTATGTTCAAATGAACCCAAACTCTCAATGAGAAATACAGTCAAAACCCATCTGGCTTTCCTATGGTTTTGCATTAGAACCATGCAGAACTATGAATTTTGCATGATTCTGATGCAAATGCATAAACCGACTGACATTCTCTGATAAGGTCTGGGACCTTTTTGGCAAACAAGGTGTAAACTTATTACAAAACCGCAAAGTAGGTGACCTTGGCATAGTGTCGGTTTCATTGTAGACACTGTGCACAGCTGTACAAATGAACACACAGAATATATGTGGTATGGATCACAAAAATCACCACATTCTTTGTAGACCACAGAGGTCTTTCGGTGTGACTGAACACCTGCATTTCTCCAATTATTTGGCTGAGAAATGTAATTATAACCTAAGACGTACCCTCAGATTGACTACATCAACCTAATTTTTTGTTTATTTAATTGCTTCTGGTTATCCAGGCCAACCCAGTCCTTCAGAACACATGAAAAGAGAATTGGCTTTTCTACGGACCTCCTTCACTTACACAATCCCAATGTAAAAACAAACTGCCTATTTTTATGGGGGAGGGGAGTAGTAATAAACAGGAAAGAAAATGTAATCGGAGGTGGCAAGAACATAGTCTCTGTGCATCTCTGTTTTGCTTCAGCCCTCAGGGGATTTAAAGGCCACAAATGATGTAGGTCTTCTTCTTGAACCACTGTGAACTTTATTTGCTTGGGTTTAGTATCGCTAAATGTATATTAATGTCAAAGATTGTTTGCGTGGATTATTTATAAGGCATTCACTTCAAATTAGTGCTGCCTAAAATGTGTGAGTTTATAACTTGCCAAAAGCAGATGCAGTCTGCTGCAAATGAGAGCGTAAGCAGCTCCATATATTTAAAATGGCTCTGTGCAGATCAATAATGGAAACATTAACTATGGTATTGTTTTAGAAGCAATTCTTTACTTTGGAGATGTATTTATTCCACATTAATGATACCTTAAGTAAAATGATAAAACACATATAAGGATGCATTTTCAAAGTGGTGTACTGGGATTTATGCTTGTTGTTAATGCTACTTCCTCATGCACTCTAAGTCTTTACACAGCTCTTTGAGCATTTACCCCAGAGCATCCAGAATCCAGGCAGGCCTAACTGTTAGCTTTCTTAAGTTGTAAGGGGGACTCGAGAAGTCAAGTGTCCAGATTCTCTGGTGCAGTGTGGCTGCTTTCCAGTGTAGCACCTGCAGATTCTAGCCATAAGAGCCAATGTACCAGCCCTCAGAGTATCAGCCTCGGTACACATGGAAACCTCTGGTGATGTAGAGCCTTCTATGCCACTGTCTTTCTGCTGCTAGCACCAGGGCCCTGGCAAGAGAGAAGGGGCACAGTTTGGATGCTGTCCTGATCCCTGGGAGTGTTTTTGGCCCCTGCCAGTGGGCAGTGTAATTTAGAGGGACCTGAAGCTCCTTTCACCAGCCCCACAGTACCAGCCTTTCATACACAGGCCCTAGAGAATAGGTGTGTGCCAAAGTGAGTTTTGAACCACACAACCTCCCAGCACCCAGGATCTGGCCTAAGGTGTCTATTTTTCCAGCTTGATGTCAAGTAAAGTAAAAGTACATATCGCCTAGAGCACTGGGACACTGAGTAGAGCTGGTCATGGATCTGGTCTCCCCACGATAATTACTCATGAAGAAGACTAAGTAATATGCCTGAGGCCAGAGCAGGACTATATGGGCTTAAATGTCAGACTGATCCCCTTGGCTTAGACCTTGCCCTTGTGAGCTCAAGTATGGTCTTATGCAGGGAGGAATTTTAGAGTGGTGGGGAATGGCAGGAGCAGGGCAGAAAACTGCTTGCCCTGGCTTTTCCACGCTGCACCTATGTGGAGCCAAGAGCTGGCATATGACCTAAACTTTCTTCTTGCTCAGGCACATCAAGGTTTTGGGCCTGCAATTACAAAAACCATTTCAGAGCATTAACTTTCCTTTCTGCGGAGTAAGTGGGATGGGTCTTGGTACTGAGGCACAGGAAGATCTGCATTGTCTGTGACATCTGCTTAAAAGAATATCTTTCCGATCATCAGCACATAAATCTAGCGGAAAAAATTATATTTAGTTATAGAGTTCTAGTTCTATCTATACTGCCTTTAAACTATAGATCCAGTGTGATTTCAGCTCTGCATACTTCTCCAGTCCAACCATTGACTGAACCATCTGTAAAATAATAATAATAATAAAAGTTCAGGGTGCATCCCCTACAGAGTACTAACACAGCAGCTGGGAGGAATCAAATGACCTGCCTGGTGCCTCCATATGCAGGAACCTTCTCTGAAATAATGTATGGAGAACCAGTTTCAGTACCTTTAATGTTAGCTTGGAAATGCATCTATGCTGTGCCTTCCAGTTTGCTATTCATCCGCAAAGAAAAACGTTTCAAGTTCTTTCTCTCTCTCTTTCATTTTCTATCCCCTTCCTGCTCTCTAACAATCTTTCGTCCTGGTCTTTGCCCCTCATTCTTTCTCTTCCCCTTCCTCAAGTTTCTCTCTATCCTATACTATTCAGGTTCTTCTGTCTTGCGCCTCACTGTGGCATCTGAGAGCCCCCCGTTTCTGTCTCCTCTTTCCCCATCTCTGCCCCTCATTTTCCTCCTCACCTTGTTGCTCTCTCTTTTTTTTTACTAACCCTTCTACTTTTTTTTCTTGAGCCTGATAAGGATTTAACGGAGGTTGCAGCTCAGGTAACATGGCATTCTTGTTTGTTTTTCATGCATTTATTACTGTTAAGCTCATATCACTCACCTTTCCATGGGAGTCTTGAGGGTTAATTGGTATAACCAGCTCCTCCTTTTGTTCAGTTGTTAATCATCAAGCACAAGGGTGACTAAAAGTTATTTGCAAAAAGAAAAGGAGTACTTGTGGCATCTTAGAGACTCACAAATTTATTTGAGCATAAGCTTTCGTGAGCTACAGCTCACTTCCATGTCCATCTGTTTGCATTTGGAAAGGAAGATGATGTCTGTCTGTATCTGTATGAGTTTTTTCATGAAGTTGATAGATTTCCACTCCATACGGCTAAATTCAGTGCCTTGCATAATGACAGGTTTCAGAGTAGCAGCCGTGTTAGTCTGTTTTCGCAAAAAGAAAAAGGAGTACTTGTGGCACCTTAGAGACTAACAAATTTATTGGAGCATAAGCTTTCGTGAGCTACAGCTATTTGAATGCCTTTCACCTCAGGGTCCATACCCAGGTGACCTAAAACAAGAGGGCTGTGTTCCTTCAGGGGTACATACAGCATCAAGAGCTGTAACCTTGCAAAATCTGAGCCCCTCCTCAGAGATCCAGAGTGCCCTGAACTCCCAGTGACTTCAGCAGGAGTTACGAGCCCTCAGCACCTCGGAGGAGCCATTCAGCACCTTGCAGGATGGCACTTACTATTCCAGGCATTGCTACATTAGGTAATTAATAAAGATGATTACGCCTCAGAAGCTAAATATGGTATATTACTGTGCTGTACTTCACTTATATTACCCTCATGGCAAATGAGTCACAGAGACACTGCCATGTGAATTTGAGGAGTAACTCTTTTTGCTAATTAATGGTATCAATATGTTCATGGTGATACCAATATAATTAGCCCAGTGGATAATACTGATCTAAAACAACAAAGATTAACTCTTTGCATATCCCTGGCAGGGGAATTGTATTTAGAACTACGTGAAACTTTCATAACAAAGCCTAAAAGGGTTTGAGCCCAGATCCTTGAAGGTATTTAAGCTCCTAACTCCCATCGTGAGTTAGGCACCTAAATACTTTTGAGGACCCAGGCCTTTGTTACAATCCCAAAATTTGAGCCAGGCTCACAAATGTTTTGGTGAACACAGGATGAGTTTTAGCTGACTTTGGAGTGATTTATGGTTTTTGCAAAAAGAAAAGGAGTACTTGTGGCACCTTAGAGACTAACCAATTTATTTGAGCATAAGCTTTCGTGAGCTACAGCTCACTTCGTCGGATGCATTCCGATGAAGTGAGCTGTAGCTCACGAAAGCTTATGCTCAAATAAATTGGTTAGTCTCTAAGGTGCCACAAGTACTCCTTTTCTTTTAGCGAATACAGACTAACATGGCTGCTACTCTGAAACCTGTCATTTATGGTTTTATCATTCGAATGGTAACATTTCGAAATCCATCATTCCTGCAACGAGCTGCTATAAAGGGGGGCTGGGATGCGTTTTGCTGTGGTTCTAAGGAACCCAAATCTCAGAGCAAACCTCAAGAGTTGCCAAACACAAGAGAAGGAAAACAGGAGTAAAAAACAAACACTGGAACCCCAGCAAATGGAATCCCGTGGGTTTTGTGCACCTCTGCTAGGCATGGTGTCAAGAAAAAAAAGAAACTGTAAGAGAGGAATTATCAGCTCTCGAACAATTGAGGGGCTCTGAAAGAACTGTGAGCCAGAGTTACTGGGGCACAGCCTCACCTTGTGTAAATTGGCATAAGAACCAATATTTTAACATAAGGAAGATCTATAAAATGCATACACAAATCACAGAGCAAGGAACTAACAAGGTGTGCACACAATTAAAGTATAACACATGACCTTTTACCATTGTTATCTCAACCTTCCCATACTCACCTCCCTTGCCAGTCCTCCCGATACCACTCTATGGGCTTGATCCTATCAGCCCTTGTTCACCTGAGCAGTCTATACTCACAAGATTAGTCCTGTTCAGTAAGAGTGTTTGGTGAGTAAACACTAGTCACACGCAAGGGCTTGTTTGCATTTCCTTACTGTGCCATGGCTAACATAGGGTGCCATCCTCTCTGATGCTGAGTGTCTCCTGAGAGATGCTGAATACTCTCAAACCTCATTCAACTCAATGGGAACTGAGGGTACTCAGCACCCTGCAGAAACTGCTTAGCATCCTGCTGGACTGAGCCCTTAAACTGTCAGCTCGTTAGGGTTCCTGTTTGTCATTTGCCCATGTAGCACTCTGCACCCTTAATCTTCTGATGAAATGATAAAAATAAGGCAAACAGCAAGGTGAAGTAACTGCAATCACTACGTGAAGGGACTGAATTCAGGGTTTTTCTCCATGGAAGTGCAGCTATGTAACTGCATGATCTGATTTTCATTACCCTCACCCTCCCTTCTGCGTTCTCTCCTTTCAGCTCTTGCATGTTGCATTCAGGCAGACCCCTGCACCTGTGCAGAGCCTCACTGACTTCAACAGGGGTCCAGCCTTGCAAAACACATTGCCAGACTGGGGACTTTGTCATACTCTATGTTGCCTCTCATTTCAAGTTAGATTGTAAACTCTTCAGAACGGGAACAGTGTCTACTGGTGTGTTTGTATTGTACCTGGCGCAACGACGTCCTGATCTAGCTTAGGGCCTTTGGGTACTACCACAATAAAAATAATAATAATAAGAATTCTTATTATTATTAAAGAGTGAAAATCCTTAACTCATCTCATCATGTCTTAATATTTCAATTTATTAATGTACAAGATCAGGCCCTTTTCAGGGGACTATCACCTGGAACACCTGGGCACAATGGTGAGTTGAGTGTAAAGTGTTAGCTCGGAGTTTCCACCTTTACTTTCAATTTCCTTGAATCCTTGGTTACAGGTTATGCTGTTCAGGTTAATTGCTTATGTGTCTGTACAAAGCAACTACACTGATTTGGTCCAGAGATCATCTGTGGTGTGTAACAATAACCAGGGCTGTGAGACAGTTTAACAAAGGACTCTGAAAGCTACAACACCTTAGCACAAAGGTGTGATTTAAAGGTAATGTGGCAGGTTTAATTCAGAATTTCATTGCTTTCCTAGGTTTAACTCTCGACCTGAATGGTATAACTTGCATTGACATTGTTTCCTTTTTGTTTTGACATCGTAATTGAGTCTAATCTCCACAGACTTGCACTGCGCTCTTACTTCCCATTGTAATCTCACAATGCAATTTTACCCTAACAGCACTATAGTGGGGTCTTCTCTAAGGCATTCACTGAAATCATTTTTCCATTGTAACATCACCTCATAATAGCTTTGTAACAGGGTCTCTGAAGATCTGCACTGAAATAATGTGGCCATCTTAATCTCACATTCTAATGACCTCACAATGCCATAAAGCAATTACTATCACAAATTCTAAATGATCTTAAGAAGGAACTTCTGTGCTGGCTCATTAGCTAACATATATTGCTGTGTCCAATCCCTCATCTAAATATATCATCCTTACTGGAGATGTACAGCTTTTTAAAAGTCCAAAGCTGGGGAAGGGGCTAATATTTTATTATGACTTTTTGTCTTTTTCATTGTAAATGACCCCCTGAGGATCTGTTATACCTGCACTTTTTTGTTAGAGATGGGATGGCCTGGAAGTGTCCAGATTTGGATGTTGCCAAGGTTAGAATTTAGCATTGGGATATTTATCTGCATCCCAATGGTAGCCCAGATCCTAATTTGGAACTGGCCTCTAAACCAAAATAGTAGCAATATGCCACTCTTCATTCCTGTCATCTGAGAGAGGACTCATATCCCTATACTACCTAATGCCCCAATTTCCTCAGGGAGACTCTGGCTAGCCATTTCATCCCACTGCCTCTTTGGGGCTGGTAGATGGGGCCCCCACCCCATTACATAAGAATGGCCATACTGGGGACCAAAGGTCCATCTAGCCCAGTATCCTGTCTTCCGACAGTGGCCAGTGCCAGGTGCCCCAGAGGGAATGAACAGAACAGGTAATCATCAAGTGATCCATCCCCTGTCACCCATTCCCAGCTTCTGGCAAACAGAGGCTAGGGACACCATCCCTGCCCATCCTGGCTAATAGCCACTGATGGACCTATCCTCCATGAATTTATCTAGTTCTTTTTTTAACTAGATAAATAGAATTTACAATAGGATTGTCCCGGAGGCAATAGCCAGCCCAATTCTCCTTCCTTTCTATACATCAAAGGCATCAAATGGGGGAGGGAATGAGGGCTACTATAAACTTAGCCCTGCCCTTTGCAATCAGAACACCTTGATTCCCTAGGAAGCACACAAAGGTGTCTGGGATACCTGAAACATCTGTTTATCAGAGGGGACTTCAGTATTTTTTTTCTGCACCCAGGAATGGGCTGCTTTCTAGCCCAAATTTTGTGTTAGAGAAATTCTCTGTTGATAGCATCAATTGGCCCTAGGTTATGGGGGGGCAATAAGAAGTGCCAGACCAATTCCAACTCCATCTCTGTGACTTGTACCTCTATTTTCTCTAGCACCCTACCTGTGTGTTTAGTCTGATGATATTATGACGAAGTGTTGTGTCACAAATGAGGCTAGTGAATAGGTGGAATGCCATATCCCTGCATAGGCCCAAACCTACCAGTTGTAGAGAACTTTCAAGCAGCATGCTAGCCATGTAGCTTCTTGAGTTCAGAGATGTACTCCTGAGAACATGTTCATTATTTTAATTGAAGTCTTCATTGCTGGCTGACTGCCAAGTGGCCTACCAGATGTCTCTCTCTTTACTGTGGTTGAAGCAGATTATGATGTTCCAGTTCATTTTTCCTTCACTGACAGCTTGGTTCCAAAAATGTGCAAGACTCTAAAGGCAACATTTTCAAAAGCCAAGTCCACTCACAACAATACACCAATGACAGGGCATGCAGCTACCACAAAAGCTTCTGCTAGTCAAGTAACTTGGTGTTGCTAACTCTTGTGATTTTTGTTATGAGGCTTGCAATACTTCGTGTTTTTCATAAAGCCCCAGCTCCCGGAGTCAGGTGAATACATCAGAATCTAAGCTCTGCTTTTCAAAAAGAAAGTTCTGGACCCTGTGGTTGCGAAGAAAAGCTTGAAAACATGAACTCAAAAGACTCAGTGACCAGAAGGCAAATAAAAAGAATGCCAAATGTATTATTTTTTGAAGTACCATGATTTTCAAGCCAAACTCATGATGTTTGGGGGCCTGACTTATGATTTTGTAACACTTGAAGTTAGCACTAGTTTGTAACTACACAGGCAAAAGGCAGACATCTATCTAACTACAGGCCTGTCCATTTGCCTTGGTGTGTTGTGCACAACTGCAGTAATTGTATTATGTGTGTACATTTTTGCACACAGACCACAAGCCTTCATCTGTGAAAATTTGGACCTATTTGTTTTTCCTGATGCTGCTGCTTTTTCTTGAAAAGGGTGGAGCACAGGGCACAGAGTATTTTTAAGACTAATGATCTTCAAAAAGTTTGCAGGTTTGTTCAAGAAGCCTCTTGACGGGTGAACGCTTTTCCAAAATGTTGAGCATCTTTCCCTAATACCCTCCACAGACCCATCTCCCAGATTCCTCCTTCCCTCCCCACCCCCAGAAACCTCCAACCAGCTGCCAAATCTCCTCCCTTCAGCTGTCTAATAAGCCTCACCTCTTTCCTTCTCTTGTGCCTGTAATTTCACTCCTCTTTGAATATTCTGTTATGGGATGGAGTAGGCCTGGCAGTTGTTTTGCTGAGCTCCAGTTAGCAATGAAAGCACATGTTGTACTGGAGACGTGTACCCCAAAGAAGAGTGCCTAACCAAATCGTTTAGAGTAAAGTACAAAGACCTCTCTCTCTGGCTACCTCTTTGTCTCTGAGAGTTATTGATATCCTCCAGCATAGCCCTCAGAGATTTAAGCCTCCTTTGTGTGTGCGTTGTATCCCGGGTTTCAAGCTCAAGTGGCTCATTTAAAAGGATGACACTATTGCTCCTTTTTATCATTTATCATTTACTGTCACACAGAAATAGAAAAAAATGAAACACAAACAAATAGCAATTTTGAACTTATAAGAATTTAGGACAGTCCATGTGCTTCATGAGATCAGTCACTAGTCTGTGTCTCTGTGTGGTTCCACTCCTATATTATTTATCCAGGTTTGTTTTATCCCAGCTGATGGTGCTAATCCTGTTATTCACCAGAGCAGCAGCCTTTTCAACAAAACAGAGCCCTAATGATTAGACAAACCCCCTACAGCCAGTTCATACGAAGCAGTAGGTTTGGTGTATTAAGCAAGGAGTTTGCATAGGAGGAGGCTGCACTTTGTTAATAAACTTCATTGTTTGAACAGTTTTACTAGTGTGAAGACCCTTGTACTGATGATTTATTTGGAAGTTCTGGGTATATTAACTTTTGTTAAGAGCTTAGACTAAAAACTTTATGGGGAATGCTACATACACTCCAAAGGCCAACAAGAGAATGTAAGTTAGATGTGATTAGTATGAAGAAAGTTACATTTATTACACTCTTACGTATAATTGATCATATGAAACGCCTTTTGTAACTATAAAAGAGACAGCACATTAAATTGTTTTACCCTGAGGGTTATACAAATTTGTGGCTATCGGATTGGAACACCAGCTTATTGGTTTCATAGCTATGGTAAATCATTAAGATGCTCTATTTTAATCATAAATCATGGTATCTATTTATTACTAATCAAATAGCTCCTCCCAGCGTCTGCTTTGCTTCATCCATCTGAGCCAATCAACATACAAGTTGGTGGCTCTAGCTCTGATAAAGAGAGGCTGTATACATATAATATGCATGGCACACAATATGAATTATTTTGTCCTAGACATGTTGTGTGATGGCTGATAGCTCTTCACAGCAGTATGTACTGAGTTCTGAAGCTGACTAGCGGCATGCCTGGTTAATAAGGTGATTCATGCTCCAAGGTAGTTCAGTCAGGAATAATTTAGTACTTGCTATAGTGGAGCAGAGATGTAGTCTGAGGGTAGAGAGGTCATGAACCTGTATTTATCTGATAAAGTCTTGACGTGTTGGCTGATTTCTTCCTGTAGTACTCTCATCCATCTTCAATTGAAAAAATAGTTCAAAGAATCTTTTGACTCACAAGTAAGAAAATGTAGAAGGAAAAGCAAACATTATCTATCCTACTGGACCTGGATTCTTCAAGGATTGTCCAAGGTTCCAAGCACAGTCAGTTGGCTTTCATGGAGCATTTTCAAAGTGGCATATTTATGTAGTCTAATGGTTAGTCACCAACCATAAAACAAACAACACAGTAATATGGATTTGGCTACCAAATGGTTCCTTCTAGTATATGTTGCTAATGTAGAAAAAATCAAATGGTAGCTGACCATACTGTTTTCCTGAACTACTGAAGATAATATACTATTCAGACTTTGATGACATTTCTTCAATTAGCAGTGGTGTTATAAACCAGGTACCATTCTGTTTTAAATCTTGCATACCTCTTGCTCATGCTGTTCAGAGTCAGGGAGCTGTGGAAACACCACTTTTAGAGAGAAAAATATCTTTGAAAGAACTGTATATGTAGGGTAGTGCTATACTGACGTGGGCAAAATGAGGATGACAAACTCAAAACCACTCAAAATTCAGTATTTTCACCTTGTGAACTTGAAAATGGACTCCATTACCATGAAAAATTTGGCTTGGAGATGTGGATTTTTAAAGTGAAACACAGCCATTTTCAGTCAAAGAGGATCTGCTCTGAATGAAAACAGGTCTATTGGTATTCATTTTTTTTTTTGCTTGCCTTTGTTCCAAGAGAAGCTGTTTTCTGGAAATGCGGAAGGACTCTTTGCCGCTTTTAGAGATCCAGACTAACACGGCTACCTCTCTGATACTTTTCCAGAAATGTTTGCTCACAGCAAAATTCTGGGTTTGAGGTGTGCAAAATGAAGTGGCAAGAAAGTAATGCAATAGAAGTTAGGTATTTCCCATCAGTCTACGGAAGTTAGTGATAGAACAGTGGTGTTTCTCTTTAAGCTAAGAAATACAGTAGACTCAGTCTACAGAGGAAATATGTCATGTGACTTTATTGCTGTATCTTTGGGCTCAGTAAGTTGCCACTTAGCTTCAGTCGCTGTTCTTGACTGACGTTGTTATTTGTCTTGTATATTTCAGAACACTGCTTCATAGTTAGCGTGGGAAACAGAAAGTACATAGCTGGTTAAAAAAATGGGAATTTGATAAAATATGAAATGCCACTTCTTTTCCCATCAGTTCCTTACCAGGCTCTCCATTTTCTCTTAGTTTTTATTTCTGTAACTTTTCCAGTTAGACAAATCTTCCTGGAATATTATTGGAATCTTCCTGGAATCAAATTGGAATATTAAGGCAAAAGCATGGAATGTGAATGGGCTTTGAAATATTTGGATGGCTCCCCCAAAAGCCCTACCAAAGTGGATTTTGCCCTACTGACTCAGACCACTGATATATGTGATTAGGTTGTAAACTCTTTAGGGAATAAACCTGGTCTTCTTATTTCCTTTGTAAAGGACTGTGTTCATTTACAGTACTAAATTCAAGAGTCTGCCTCCAGAAGTACCCAGTGCTGTATCTGAGTCTGCAGTGGTAGGGGAACACCCAAATAACGCACCCAGCCAATTGTGCAGTATTTTGTATGGGGTTGAAAGAGGGGCGGGGAAAGTTTATTTTCGACTCTCTTTGTGGCCCACCCCTACTGGTAATTTACTCACAATTCATTCATCTCTTCTAAATCTTCACTGGAATTAATATACCCTTTCATCCCAGTGAGAGTTTGTGAGGTCATCCAATCATCTGCCTACGTATTTATGTGACAAATATCTCTGAAATATCGGAGCACTTTATACCATTATTGATCAGACCTCAGAGCACCCCTATAAGGTAGAGAAGTAATATTTCCCTATTATATAGATGGGGAACTGTGGCACAGAGAGACTAAGTGGCTTGCTGGAGGTCACACAAGACATCTGTGGTGGAGCCATCCAGGAGTCAGACCCACACCTCCTGAATCTCAGTCCAGAGTCCGAATCACAAGGCCACTCCATTGTGACGGGCAGTAATGCATGCAGTGAGCATGTACTCCTGAGCTGACAAATGCTGTGTGTGTGCAAATCTCATTGCCTTTTCTGCAGCCCCAGGAGGGGCTAGCCCCCAGCTGTGGGAAGGAGGTGGTCAAATTTTGGGAGGGCTGCTCTGTGAGGACAAGTTGGGGAGGGCATGAATGGACTGGGTGTGGGGTAGGCCAGAAGATGTGTTACTATGTGGGTCCTCTTGCCCCCCATTGCCAAGGAAGTGGCCATATGCTAGTCCTGCTACTGGAATCCTCCCTCCTGCTGTGCATATGCCCAGCATCCTATCTGGCTACATGAAGTAGCTGCTGGGCTCAGGATCGGGCCTGGTGTTCACATCCTGTATTTAATTTCCTGATTGTATAATAATGATAAAAAAACTGCCACCAGACCATGAACACAGTTTGTTGTCCTAGTGGATGGGGAGACGTACTTTTGCAATCTTTGCCTTTTAAATGCGTAGGTTCTTCAGTGCCTATTGGTGCCTGTTGCTTCTTTGTACCTGCCACTGTGTTGTGAAGTGAAAACAACAACCTGCAATCTATTTTTAAAGCCGGTGCCGGAGAAATAAAGAGTGAGATATAAAGAGTGATATGTTCCAAATTGCAGCCTGCCTTAGCTTTTGGTCTGGTTATCAAAGTATACAATCTGTGTAGTACTAAAGTGACTCATGTCACAAATGTCAACCTGGAAATAAGTAGCTGGGGGTAAATGGATGCAAAGGCTATTAAAAATGCCAACTGCTTTTAAGCCAAGTGTGTCAGTCTTAGCAAAGACAACTTTGATAGGAATAGGAAACCAGATCAGTAACTCTGGATTTGCACCAAAGAGACTGAGATCAGAATCTGCTATTCAGTGAATAAGGGAATGTCAACGCTTGGAGCTGGGGTTATGATTTCCAGCATGAGGAGACTATACTTGCACTAGTTGTCATTGAGATAGTGTGCTAAAAATAGTAGTGTAGTCATGATAGCAGAGGCAGCGGTGAATGGCAGGAGGGGCTAGTGGCCCTGAGTACAAATCCTTCCGGACCCCAGGAGTACAGACTCGAGTGGCTGCTGTGGCTACATTATCATTTTTAGCATGCTAGCTTGATGAGAGCTAGTGCTAGTGTATCTCCTCCAGCTGGGATTCACACTCCTAGCTCCAAATGTAGACACATCCTTAACTTTACACAACCTGGCACAGTGCAAGTAGAATGCAAAATAGTTTGGGGGCCTTAAAACCCTTAGACAGAATTGATCTCACCCATGAGCCGTGAATCAAGGCCAGTTGTTGCACAGAATGAAGTACAATCTCCATCAACGTTTAAAATAACATACAATTATCAATACCACTGTCACGAAGCACCTTAAATGCCAGTCGGCCAGCAACAATTGTATTGGGATAGCACCTGAATACTGTGTTCTGCATTTTCTTTCAGAGACAGGAAACATGTGGATATGCTGCAAATCAGCCAATGTTGGGATTTGGGCATACTCTTGATGAATAAAGAGGATGGCATGATGCCTCCTGAGGCTTGGAATGCAGGGCAACAAGTCTGCTGCAAAACAAACGTCATATACGATATATTTATAAGGTTAGTTGGGTTTACTTATGTTGTCAAGGTGCTGCCTCATGGAGACGTTGAAACATTTAGGACCCTATAGCTAAGCAATGCTGTTTCCAAGTCTTTAGGCAGCTTCATTCTGACAGTGTGATAGGTAATTAGAAGTAATCTTTTTATTAGGAACTAAGACTATATTTTCAACTGAAGGAACAATATAACATAGAGACAATTCATTATATTAGTGATGTAGATGCGCGGAAGCCATCCATTTTAGCTATGGATCTAGTCCCAGATTTTAAACACCTTAAAAGTCTGGGGAATTCATTGGCATTTGATCCAGCCATTATAAAGACAGGGGCTAGTTGCAAAACCCAAGTCTGGACCAATGGTCAGAGCTGAGACATCCCCAAACTTTGAGGGCATTTACATCTGCAATGATGGATTTGAGCTCCTCTCTAATTAAAGATAATGGGTGTGAACCTGCGGCCCTTACTCCCATGAATAGCTTCACTGAAGTAAATGAGATGTGGTAGGGGGGTGCAATCACCCAAGATAATGGGGCTGATGATGATCTCACATTTTTCTATGTAATGATATTTAGAGCTCGTCGGACAGTTTCAATTAAAACAAAATTCTGGCAAAAACAGAAATGAAATGTTATGCTTTTTCCCTTTTACCGACCTGGTGTAGCATTCATAGTTATTCTATTAATCATTTTTCTGATGGAATTAGAAATTACCCATCAAAATTAACCTGGGGCAGGGAATTGCAGAGGAGCTCAGGAGATGCCATCTCTTGTCAAACTGTAAAGTATAGAAGTTATTAAAATAAGCCAGGTGATGGGTCCAAAAAGTACTAATTTATGCTACTTTGAACATCAATCTAGCCCTTTTAACATACTTCCTCCAATTAAGCTGTTCAGGCCACATATCTAAATAGCTGTCTGCACAGGCTGCCAATTGATTAATTCCCTAATGGTGGATTGAAACTAGTGTTTTTTGTTTCTTAATCTCGCTTTGCTCCACTGATGGCAAATCATTCATAAAACCAAATATTTGAATAAATAAGTAAACTCACAGGAGTATGGAGCGACAGATTGCATATGGATTTACTGAAGAATGATTTTTGATTGTTCTAAATGATTTATCATTATTTTGTTTCCTTATTTTTGTACTGTCCCAGGAATGTGCTATACAATTTCCTATCCCCTGGCTTACAATTTTAGGTCCCTGTCCTACAAACTGTACAGGAGTCTTCCCACACAGAATCCCAATTGTTAGCGTTCTGTAGCAATGATGGGGTCCAGGACTGGAGTCAAAGTAGAAAACAATCTATCTGCCTGCAGGATCGGAGCCTGTGTAGTAAACAATCTGGCCTAACTATCTGTCAGTCTCTGAGCATCTATGCATGAAGAGGAACAAGGCATACAGAAGCAGCGGCATGACTGGGAGAATTATAGCATGTGTCTTGTTACTTATGAGATATATATTCCTAATTTTGCAAAGATGTTGCATTTAGTTTAATCCCAGCTTTCTAAGGGCTGGGCAGGTTTATACGCCACTTTGGAGTAGTGTGCTTTAAGGAAGGACTTTAGAGGCCAAAGACTAGAGGCTGGCAGATGAAATCGGGGACTGAGTTCCATGCATAGGAGCTGACAAGGAAGAATAGGTAATAGCAAGAGTAAGAGTAAGAAACAATGGATCACTGTGGAATATTTCATGTTCCTGGGATTGCAGAGGCAAGGATCACATTTGCTAACTCCTTCCCACAGAGAAAGAAGAAGCATCTCTTTGAAGCCCATCACTGAGCTTGGCATTTTAGGATTCTGAACTGCATGTGACAACAAAAACAAAATAATGGATGTAATAACTTCATTAATTCAAGAATTAGAAGAGCTGAGACATGGACCCCTTCAAAACATAAGAACGGCCACACTGGGTCAGACCAAAGGTCCACCTAGCCCAGTATCCTGTCTTCCGACAGTGGCCAATGCAAGGTGCCCCAGAACAAATGAACAAAACAGGTAATCATCAAGTGATCCATTCCCTGTTGCTCATTCCCAGCTTCTGGCAAACAGAGGCTAGGGACACCATCCCTGCCCATCCTGGCTAATAGCCATTGATGGACCTATCTTCCATGAATTTATCTAGTTCTTTTTTGAACACTGTTATAGTGTTGGCCTTCACAACATCCTCTGGCAAAGAGTGCCACAGGTTGACTGTGCGTTGTATGAAGAAATACTTCCTTTTGTTTGTTTTAAACCTGCTGCCTATTAATTTAATTTGGTGACCCCTAGTTCTTGTGTTATGAGAAGGAGTAAATAACACTTCCTTATTTCCTTTCTCCACACCAGTCATGATTTTCTAGACCTTTATCATATCCCCCTTTAGTGTCTCTTTTCCAAGCTAAAAAGTCCCAGTCTTATTAATCTATTCTCATACAGAAGCTGTTCCATACCCCTAATAATTTTTGTTGCTCTTTTCTGAACCTTTTCCAATTCCAATATATCTTTTTTGAGCTGGGGCGACCAGATCTATGCACAGTATTCAAGATGTGGGCGTACCATGGATTTACATGGTGGCAATAGGATTTTTTCTGTCTTATTATCTATCTCTTTCTTAATGATGCCCGACATTCTGTTTGCTTTTTTGACTGCCGCTGCACATTGAGTGGATGTTTTCAGAGAACTATCCATGATGACTCCAAGATCTCTTTCTTGAGTGGTAACAGCTAATTTAGACCCCATCATTTTATATTGGGATTATGTTTTCCAGTGTGGGAAACAGTTGGGATTATGTTTTCCAGTGTGCAGTAGTTTGCATTTATCAACATTGAATTTCATCTACCAGTCACCCAGTTTTGAGAGATCCTTTTGTAGCTCTTCGCAGTCTCCCTGGGACTTATCTTGAGTAGTTTTATATCATCTGCAAATTTTGCCATCTCGCTGTTTACCCCTTTTTCCAGATCATTTATGAATATATTGACTAGGACTGGGCCCAGTACAGACCCCTGGGGGACACCACTATTTACCTCTCTCTATTCTGAAAACTGACCATTTATTCCTATCTTCCTTCTTTTCCCATGACAGCTTACTTTGCTTAAGAGCCTTTGGTGAGGGACCTTATCAAAGGTTTTCTGAAAATCTAAGTACACTATATCCACTGGATCCCCTTGTCCACATGCTTGTTGACCCCCTCAAAGAATTCTAGCAGATTGGTGAGGCATGATTTCCCTTTACAAAAAACATTTTGACTATTCCCCAACAAATTATGTTTATCTATGTGTCTGACAGTTTTGTTCTTTACTATAGTTTCAACCAGTTTGCCCGGTACTGAAGTCAGGCTTACTGGACTTTAATTGCCAGGGTCACCTCTGGAGCCCTTTTTAAAAATTGGCGTCACATTAGCTATCCTCCAGTCATTTGGTACAGAAGCTGTTTTAAATGATTTTTTTTACAGACTACAGTTAGTAGTTCTGCAATTTCACATTTGAGTTCCTTCAGAACTCTTGGGTAAATACCATCTGGTCCTGGTGACTTATTACTGTTTAGTTTATCAATTTGTTCCGAAACCTCCTCTAATGATACCTCAATCTGGGACAGTTCCTCAAATCTGTCACCTAAAAAGAATGGCTCGGGTTTGGGAATCTCCCTCACATTCTCAGCCGTGAATACCGATGAAAAGAATTAATTTAGTTTCTCCCCAATGGCCTTATCATCCTTGAGTGCTCCTTTAGCATCTCGATTGTCCAGTGGCCCAACTGGTTGTCTAGCAGGCTTCCTGCTTCTGATGTACTTATAAATTTTTTTGCTGTTGTGTTTTGAATCTTTGGCTAGCTGTTCTTCAAATTCTTTTTTGGCCTTCCTAATTATATTTGTACACTCCTTTTGCCAGAGTTTATGCTCCTTTCTACTTTCCTCACGAAGACTTAACTTCCACTTTTTAAAGGATGCCTTTTTGCCTCTCACTGCTTCTTTTACTTTGTTGTTTAGCCACGGTGGCACTTTTTTGGTTCTCTATGTTTTTTAATTTGGGGTCTACATTTAAGCTGAATCTCTATTATGTGTCTTAAAGTTTCCATGCAGCTTGCAGGGATTTCACATTTGGCGCTGTACCTTTTAATTTCTGTTTCACTAACTTCCTCATTTTTGCGTAGTTTCCCTTTCTGAAATTAAATGCTACAGTGTTGGGTTGCTGTGGTGTTTTCTCCGCCACAGGGATATTAAATTTAATTATATTATGGTCACTACTACCAAGGGGTCCAGCTATAGTCACCTCTTGGACCAGATCCTGTGCTCCACTTAGGACTAAATCAAGAATTGCCTCTCCTCTTGTGGGTTCCAGGACTAGCTGCTGCAAGAAGCAGTAATTTAAGGTGTCAATAAACTTTATCTCTGCATCCTGTCCTGAGGTGACATGTACCCAGTCAATATGGGGATAGTTGAAATCATCCATTATTATTGAGTTTTTTATTTCTATTGCCCCTCTAATCTGCCTGAGCATTTCACAGTTACTATCACCATCCTGGTGAGGTGATTGGTAATATATCTCCAGTAATAGTTTTATTATTAGAGCATGGAATTACTATCCATAGAGATTCTACGGTACAGTTTGGTTCATTTAAGATTTTTACTTCATTTGATTCTAAGCTTTCTTTCACATATAGTGCCATTCCCCCACCAACACGACCTATTCTGTCTTCCGATATATTTTGTACCCTGGTATTACTATGTCCCATTGATTATCCTCATTCTACCAAGTTTCTGTTATGCCTGTTATATGAATATCCTCATTTCATATGAGGCACTCTAGTTCACCCATCTTATTATTTAGACGTCTAGCATTGGTATATAAGCACTTTAAAAACTTGTCACTTTTTAGCTGTCTACCATTACATGATGTAAATGAATGGGACTTTTTATCATTTGACTCTTTCTCATCAGATCCTATCCGTATTTTATCATCTTCCATCCTCTCCTCTTTTCTAGGACATAGAGCAGGGGTTGGCAACCTTCAGCGTGTAGCCCATCAGGGTAATCCGCTGGCGGGCTGTGAGACATTTTGTTTACACTGACCATCTGCAGGCACGCCCCCCCCCACCCGCCGCAACTCTCAGTGGCTGTGGTTCACGGTTCCTGGTCAATGGGAGATGCAGGAAGAGGCGGCCAGCATGTCTGCTTCCTGCAGCTTCCATTGGCCGGGAACGGCAAACCATGGCCCCTGGAAGCTGCGGGTGACCACGCCTGTGGACGGTCAATATAAACAAAATGTCTCATGGCCCGCCAGCAAATTACCCTGATGGGCCGTGTGCCGAAGGTTGCTGACCCCTGACATGGAGATCTCCATTAATAGATCCTCCCCTAAGGGATGTCTCTGTCCGAACCATGTGCTCCTCCACGCCTGTCGGCTTTCCCCCAGCCCTTAGTTTTAAAACTGCTCTACGACCTTTTTAATTTTAAGTGCCAGCAATCTGGTTCCATCTTGGTTTAGATTGAGCCCATCCTTCCTGTCTAGGCTCCCCCTTTCCCAAAGCTTTCCCCAGTTCCTAATAAATCTAAACCCCTCCTCCCTACACCATCGTCTCATCCATGCATTGAGACGCTGCAGTTTGGCCTGTCTAACTGGCCCTGTGTGTGGAATTGGAACTATTTCAGAGAATGCTACCGTGGAGGTCCTGGACTTCAATCTCTTACCTAGCAGCCTAAATTTGGCCCCCAGGACTTCTCTCCTATCCTTCCCTATGTCACTGGTACCTACATGTACCACGACCACCGGCTCCTCCCCAGCACTGCACATAAGTCTATCTAGATGTCTCGAGAGATCCGCAACCTTCACACCAGGCAGGCAAGTCACCATGCGGTTCTCCAGGTCATCACAAACCCAGCTATCTATGTTTCTAATGATTACTAATACCTGTCTCTTCCTAATAGCTGGAGTTCCCTCCCTTCAGCCATATGACCCAGATAAGATACTCTATTAACTGTCCATTAGTGTCTAGGTTTCACTTTCACATACTTATCTTCATCATCTTTCTCCTTGTTGGGCTTGGGCATCATCACAAAGGATTTGATATATGGATGGAAGTACTGCAGCCATATCCGATAACATTTCAGTGGCCACATACTTTTTTTGTACAATAGGAAGGGAACAATGGAAGCTGAACTGAGGTTGTTGCCCAATATTTCTTTGGGATCCGTGCATCTTAGCTAGGGCCCTACCAAATCCCCGGCCATGAAAAGCACATCACGGACCGTGAAATCTGGTCTCTCCCGTGAAATCTAGTCTTTTATGAGCTTTTACCCTATACTATACAGATTTCACGGGGGAGACCAGCATTTCTCAAAGTGGGGGTCCTGACCCAAAAGGGAGTTGCAGGGGAGTCGCAAGGTTATCTTAGGGGGGTCACACTATTGCCACCCTTACTTCTGTGCTGCCTTCAGAAGTGGGCTGCTGGAGAGCAGCAGATTTGGCCAGGTGCCCAGCTCTGAAGGCAGTGCCCCGCCAGCAGCAGCGCAGAAGTAAGCGTGGCAATACAATACCATACCATGCTATCCTTACTTCTGCGCCGCTGCCTTCAGAGCTGGGTGACCAGAGAGTGGTGGCTGCTGACTGAGGGCCCAACTCTGCAGGCAGCAGCACAGAAGTAAGGGTGGCAATACCATACCATGCCATCCTTACTTCTGCCCTGCTGATGGTGGCGGCTCTGCCTTCAGAAATTCATGGTCCATTTTGATTCAGAAATCAAAATGGACCATGAATTTGGTAGGGCCCTCATCATAGGAGAAGAAATGTTTAACTAGGTACCATCCCAGCTGGCCCCTTTGTTTTAGTAATAATTTATGAGATTTAAAAACATCCAGCCCTGGACAGAGTGGAATGAATTTTCAAAACCAGAGGCCCACTTAAAAGTGCAAATGTGTATCTTTATTTCCTGCTCCAACAACCGTGATTGTGAGTGTCGACTGGGTGAATATGCACGTCACCTTGCAAAGGTGGATCCATGCCATAATCTATGTGCCTCCACCCCCAATCCTGGTGCTGGCTGGAGGCTAGCTTAAGTCTTGGTGCAACTTAGAACAGCTTCAGAGCTGCTCTAAGATGTGCCAGATTTTAGCAGTCCTCTTAAGAGCAGCCCTTACCCTTCCTGGCACGCATCTGAAATGCCACCTGTCAAGGTTCCCTCCCCACTCTGAACTCTAGGGTACAGATGTGGGGACCTGCATGAAAGACCCCCCTAAGCTTATTTCTACCAGCTTATGTTAAAACTTCCCCAAGGCACAAATTCTTTGCTCTTGGAGGGTATGCTGCCATCACCAAGTGATTTAACAAAGAATCAGGGAAAGGACTACTTGGAGTTCCTATTCCCCCAAAATATCCCCCCAAGCCCTTACACCCCCTTTCCTGGGGAGGCTTGAGAATAATATACTAACCAATTGGTTACAAAGTGATCACAGACCCAACCCCTTGGGTCTTAGGACAATAGAGAAATCAGTCAGGTTCTTAAAAGAAGGATTTTATTTTTTTTTAAAAAAAAAGGTAAAAATCACCTCTGTAAAATCAGGATGGAAAATAACTTTACAGGATAACGAAAGATTAAAAAACACAGCAGAACTTCCTCTAGCCTTAGTTTCAAAGTTACAAAAAACAGGAATAAACCTCCCTCCAGCAAAGGAAAAATTCACAAGCAAAACAAAAGATAATCTAACACGCCTTGCCTGGCTTTTACTTACAATTTTTGTAACATGAGAGACTTTTAGAATGGCTTATAGGAGAAGGAGTTTTCTGACCTGATGCTTCTCTGCTTTGCAAGAGAACACACACAACAAAGCCTTGCCCCCCAAGATTTGAAAGTATCTTCTTTCCCCATTGGTCCTTTTGGTCAGATGCCAACCAGGTTATTTGAGCTTCTTAACTCGTTACAGGTAAGGAGGAATTCTAGGCTACCCTTAGCTGTATGGTTGACACCACCTGTGCCAGAGAGGGCTGGGAGCAGGGTGGCTATCTTGGCTCTAAACCAGCTGAGAGTCACTCATGCTAGGAGAGACGTCAGCTGCCTCATCACTGCAGGTTTAAATCTCCTTTGTAGTTTTGGAGTGATGCAAAGGGGACATACGCAGGCCAAAATCTGGCCTAATGTCACTTTTAAAGCAGTCTTATCAGCATTGAGCCAATTTGTTTAATTCTGGTTTTTGATATTGTACATGCACTCTGGGAATGCTCTAATTAGCCCCTCGTACAAATCACCATTCAATAATCGCTGTGAGAACACACACACACATATGAGCTTGTACCTGTGCAGGGATCACCAGCCTCCACGTCAGCAAATTTGTCTCCAAGATCAAAGTTCGAAGGTTGCCTGTCATTAGCTAAAGATTTAGCTGTACTTTTCATAAGCCAGGCTGCAAGAGAGGTTAGCTTCCAAATCATCTTATATTCATAATAATAAAATAACAATAATACTTTGAACTTATACGGTGCCTTTCATCTGAGGAACTCAAAGTGCTTTCCAAAGCACAATACAGACTGTAGACATGAGCACTAATTATTAATTTCTGTATTGTTCCTTTCCCCTATTGATTTATTACTCTACAGACATTGACATGGGGAAATGATACAATATGTAATCTTTTCATTTGCTCTATTCATCATATTGAATCTGAGATTAGTATATCTGGAATACAAACATTCCACACTGAGTCACCCAGACATGATTGTTCTGCAGCTAGAAATGATCTTTTCTCTAGGCCCTGATCCTTCAATGAGCTCTGCATGGTTTAACCCTTTGAACTCATGGACTCCAATTGGCTTCTGTGGTGGCACAGGAGCCTGCCCACACAGAGCTTATTCAAGATCAGGGCCTTACACTGAAAGCACTTTGGAGCAGGGGTTTCACCTATGTCTGTTTGCACTGCACCTAGCACAATGGGGCCCCAATCCCACTCAAGACCTCTGGCCACTACTGTAATACAAACACTAACTGCTAATGTTAATAATGATAATACATGCGAAAAGCCCCTCAGATTATTAGAAATAATGGGAAACCTGCTGGGAATGAAGGCTACATGGGTGAGGGAGGTATGTCATATTTAAAACATACTTCTGGTTTTCTGCTTGTCTTTTTATCTTGATTACTTGTGCTACTCTCCATTACAGGAAATCAGATTAAATCACATTATCCTCCTGGAAGGGCTAAATTCATGGCGTAAGTGGGTGCAAATCCATTAACTTTAGTGGAGTTAAATTCACTCATTCCGGAGCTGAATCTGGCCCCTATGGGTTTATGCTCTAAATATATCCCACAAGCAATGGTTAGCTAGGTTTTGGTTGTCCTCTGAAATTTAGTCCAGTGTTTGCAGATAAGTACTTTACTGTAGACAGAGAGCATTTAGCATCAGCACCAAAGCTTAGCCTCACTTCAGCACCATTTTTTTGCTTTCACCTCTTCTTTTTCCACACCCTCATCCTCTCTTTTTGGCCACTTTGCTTGCCTAGTGTGTTATTGTTTACAGCCTATCTCCTACTATTTTAGCGCAGCTAGTTAAATTACACGGCACACAGTGATGCCCGTAGCCATGTTATCTTGGGCTGAGATGGCCTTGTCAAATCATATAAGCAGACTAAAAGTTGGAGCTGGTTAGTATTTGGACAGAGGCCCTGAAAGGAAAACCTCAAGTGCTACAAGAAATGGCGTTGGTGTAGCAATCGGTGGCGTTCTTCCCTCTGAGTCCAGTGCCACAACAGGCTTACCCAATGCCCTAAGATGCTATTACATGTCAGTGAACTGCTGCTGGTGCCATCATTTCGATGATGGGTAAACTCAATGTGAATCTGACTCAAACTGTAGAAAAATTCTTGTTCCTCTCCGCTCTAATTTTCCGGTCACCCTTCATCCATGTAGATCCTGGTACAGACTGCGGAACATGCTTTTCTGAGCTTTATTGTCCTTCAATTCAGTTTAGTATGAATGTTCTTATAATCACAATATATTCATTCATGAAACAATATGGAAGCCCTCTGGTGTCCAATTTAACACCTATACATTTACATATGTAATCTCTAACCTACTGTCTAGCTACCGTGTTTGCCTTCTATTTTAAAAGATCTAATATTGTATTTTGATCAAAAGCTCAATGTAGTTTTATTCTTGCAGGGGCAAATCCTGGAGTCTGTACACAGCCTGAGCACATGGGCTGTGCCCAGGGCTGCTCTACAAGGCCCTCTAAGGAAGGATTCCTCCGCCCAGAGCAGGCCGCAGAGTAGCAGTGGAGCTGGTCTACAGCCTCTACTGCCATCCTGTAGATGAAATACCCCCTCTCCACCCATGGATCATGACCTCCCTTCCTTCCCAGGTGGGGTGATGGTTTGGCTAGTGGATCCATGTAGTTGTAGATCCACTGGCCCCACTCCTTCTTGTCCTCTGGCCTACCTCAACCCCTGTTCCTTGCACAGGGTGTTTGCTACCCAAATCCAGCTCCACTGTGCCAGCAGAATCAGCTCCCACCAGTGCTGCCGTGCTGAGAACCTCCTGCCACTGTGTGGGATGAGCATTTGTCCGTCTGTGTTATCACTGTCTTACCAGCGCTTGATGTTAGGTTTCACAAATACTCTGCAGCGAGTGCAGGTGTTTAAACACCTCTTCCCACTAAAAAAGCAGCCAAGAGGCTATTCTTTTCCCTTTCCCTTTCCCTTCACACCTGCGCACTAGATCATTATTGGAGGAAATGTTCATGAGTGATGGACTGCTAACACAGGGCCAAGACCGCACCCCATTGCTCAGTCTGAGTAACTAGACTGAACAGCTAGGACCTCACCATGTGTAAGGTGCAGAATCTGCTCCGAGGCTGAAGTACCATTTCAACAGCCTCGGGATTAGCACAGGCTCCGTGATGCCAGCATCCGTCCTTTCTAGAGGCTCTGTGCAATGGATCCACGCAGGCAGTCACCAGCCCAAATAGCTCCTACACTCAGCTATTTATAAAGCTGGGCTCTGTGGTATTCCCTGAAATTCCATCCCTATCTGGAACACTCTACTTTCATGGAGGGGCAGGCATTTGCCCAGAGGACGATTTGCCCAGAGAGCATGGCATGGTCTTTGCAAAATGATAAAAGAGGGCCAGGTCCATTTCAAAATAAAGCTGAGAAAACACCAAACTAAAACGAAGAGATTGCTCTGTGAACGATGAGTCTCTAACCAAAAACAGCCCTTCTACACAGCCCAGCAGAGCCAAAGGGTTTGCAGTCAGAGTGAATATTATGCAGACAGTGGTAGCCCTTTAAGAAAACAAGGACCTTTGGGGGGAAAATGCATTTAACTCGCTTCACTGAGTGCATGGGAGAATTATGCAGTGGTGAGCCGTCACATCATCTCAACATCGCAACCTAATACTTCATATAGCTTCCTCGTTGGTAAACTGAGGATAATAATATTTACCCACCTCACAGAGATACGAAAAGGGGATGTGAATTAAATGTTTGTGGAGCACATTGAGATACTGAGATGAAAAGTGCCATATAAATGCAAAATGTTGTTATTCTATTGGCTAGACGCTATACATGCAGAGCCTAAACAATGGAACTGCCCAAGACTAAAATCCCAACTGTCCTTGAGGAAAAGAATTAATTGTATCTTTGAAACACTATGGACAATGTGTTTTTGTTATGTTAAAGACAGGGATAGTGATTCAGGGCTGCACCTATGTTCTCAGCTATGTTTATATGAAATATAAATGAAAAATAATTGTATTATATATAACCTGTATTGTTACACTCATAATGGATATCACACATATCCCTCTCTGCTCTCTGTTCCAGGCAAAGAATGTTAGAGAAACTATAGCAGTATTTTTCTTTTAGGTGTAACAATCTGTCAGTATCAAATTCTCTTAGTCAGTAGGGAGCATATAGTGTTGATTTACTGAAAATCTGGGATTATGTCTGCTCTGTGGTGAGTGTAGATTTAAGAGGGGAGAGGTAAGGGGTCTCCAAAAGGTGAAGAAAAACACAAATGAAACCTAGCAAGGAAAAAATAGCTTGACAGTTAAGATACAGTACAGTAACCGTCAAGACTTCTTGAAGGAAAACCCTAGCACACAGGAATGCTCCAAGCACTGCATACTATATATTTTACAACCCATTAAATTATACCACTGAAAATGTATAAATGAAGGAGCAATCTTTCAGCATTTTTGGGGGGGAGAGGTGTTAATACTTCCATTTCCCAACATACAAACATTGTCAGCGACATGGAGGAATATGAGGCAGGTTTTTAGGAACAGGAGTTAAAAAGCACTAGAAAATACTGGGTAAATGGTTCTCTGGATTGATAAGGAGATGAGAGGGTGGATCCTGCGACGCGCTAGGCCCCACAAAGTTCCATTGACTTTACTAGAAGTTAAGGGCACACACCGCCTCTTGGAAGTACTCAGCACCTTGCTAAAATAAAGAACAAGGGCTCTAATCCAGCCCATGCCATTAATGGCTGAAAGTTGTAACAAGCTAATGGCTGTTTGGTGATCTATGAGTAAAAGTTTTGTGGTGTCAATCCATTTCCTAGTGCAACGGTGCCTTCTATATCACAAAAGCTCCACTACCTAGGGCACTAATTGACTCCTTTAATGGTAGCCTCAGCTAAGGGACCATGGAGACTTAACTACATTTGTAGCCTAGTTGTGGTACTCCCGGTGCAGAGCTGAAGCACAGTGGTGGGGACGGTTGCATTGCCACTGTCTGTGTTATAACTGTTCTGGGGATAAATAAAAGACTTCAGACTCCAGGCTGCCAATCTGTCACCTTTCAGTAGCACCAATGTCACTACCAAATCAATTTTAAAAAATCCAAATATCATACTGATAGCAACTGCACAGACAAAATATAAGCAATAAAACTCACACTGTAAACCTCTAAAGTGCAGATCCACTACTGTGAATTCATATTTCACTCTATTTTAATGAACTAGGACATGCGATATGTTTTCTGAAAAAAACTATTTCTTCTCAGTTATCAAATACTGGAAAATTTCATGGGATTTATTACATTTCAAAAGAGGCTGCTTTCTCTTCAAAAAGAGAGAAGCTACTTGGTCTGATGCTGCTGCCCTTATCAGCCATGAACTTCCCAGCAAGGTGCTGTTAGTGCCTGATTAAACCTCATTCCAATCCCAGTCCCCCCTGGTAACCCAGAAGACATCCCCTGAGAGTGGCAGCTCTTATTCATTTTAATTGTCAAGGATCTCACTGTGATGGCTAGTTTTCTTGTTTCTTAAGGACTGGAATGGAAATCCATCTGATCATATGAACAATCTGGGTGTTCTGACAGATCTGAAATATGAATATGGAGATGGCATTGTGCTCTGCACAGACTCCTGAAACCCCAACAGTAAATTATGATCTGCCACTAAAACAATTTCAGGGCACAGTGCAAGTCATATAAAGCTCATTTTCATAATGGAACACATATTATAATAAATCAGGCCAAACAGGGAAAAAGTGAAAAATAGATTTCATCATCTGGTATCTTCATTAAACCACACTCCCATATGTGCACTCGCCTTTTTCTATTGTGACCCCTTTTCTGTAAACTAAAAGTGAGGACTATAGACAAAACAGAAGGGAACTCTTTGTGCTACCACAGTATTTATGAAGTCTCCCTGTGTCCTATAATTGTAAAGCCAAATCTCCAACCAACAGTGTGTACAGAGGAAGTACTCATGTCAGGAATACACTAAGACCCATACTAGGATATGCAGGAGAAAAGGGCTCATACCAGCAGGAGTAAAGCCAGTAACTAAGCTGAGCAAACCCGATGCACAATCTATATGTAGGGACATGTCAGCAGTCACCCCAAAATGTTCAGGCTGTACTCACACAGTACTTACTACATTTCATGCTAAAAAGAGACCTGAAAGATGAGCTGAGTCTGGCACCCTGAGACAGTTCTGTAAATCATTAACAGTACCACAGGCTGTAAAGGAGATGGTGTTCCCTACTCTACCACAAGAGAGGAACGGTGTCTATATGTAGGCACATGGTGGGGGTATGCCCAAATGACCCTAACCAGCCCAGGGCATCTTGTGAACACACTTTCAGCCCACACTAGTCTGTGCAGCCACTAGACCATTTGGGGACAAGTTCAGCTCAGCAGAGACAGTTCAGCAACATGATGGTGATCCCAGCCCAAACTTTGCTCAGCTCTTCGAAATGTGCTGATGCACTCCACACAGGCACCCGGACACAGAAAATATCCGCTGCCAAACAGGGAGGCTGAGAAGGGCCTATGTACCATAGCCAGCCAACAGCTTTGGGCGCCTGACAAAGGAGTTCAGTGACAGCAGTAATTCACAGAGCATATACTACCATTGATTTACTTTAAAGTAGTGCCCAGAGACTTCAGTCAGGATGGGACCTGTTAAGGCATGTACTAGCCCTTTAAGGGACAGGCTGGAGCCTACAGTTGGGAAACCCTTGGGTGCAATCAAGGAGGCCCTGACCTACCCAAGGACTGGGCTATATAAACAGGAAGAGGAAGGCAGGGTTGGCTGGTCTTGCAATGCGTGTGGTGGTTATTTTCTGTCAGGCTCTGGGAAACCATTCTAACTCAAGGCTTTGTTCTGGGCTTTAAGTTTGGAAGCTGAACCAGGGTTCTGAGGTGAGGACCTTATGAACTGTATATCTCTAAGGGCTTCACCCAATGCCCATTGATACTGATGGAAAGATTCCTAAGATGACTAGCAGAAAAGGCAGCAAATAGAGAAGTGGGTGAACTACACTCACATAGAGGAAGGAAGTGATGCCTACTGGATAGAGTACTGGCATGGAAGGCAGGAGACCTGGGGTCTATTTCCAGCCCTGCCACTGGTGTGCTGTGTGACCTTACACAAGTCACTCCACCTCCCTCCCTCCCTCTCAGTTTCCCCATCTGTAAAATGGGGACAATGATACTCACCACCTATGTAAAGCCCACTGCCTCCTATGTGATATCACTAACATAACACCTAATGCTTATGTTACTGTTTACATTTTTACAAAGCACTGTACAAACAATATTTGGTAATTCTTAGCGTCCACACCCATTATTCAAAGGCTTGTTTTGTATACGTGTACAGTAGTTTCTCTACAGAATCCTAGTAAGTGTTCCCTAGACCCATGCACAGAGAAGAACCTCCCAGCATGAATCTCCCCTCTTCCACACAGATGGAAGACTCAGCTGTCTAGATGACACTGTCTCCCTTCCTCTCTCCCTGCATCTCTATGTGGTCTGGGTCTGTGCTGAGGGAGCAGGGGGAGACTGGATGGGCTCTGGGCAGGGCAGCTGGGATGGTGATGGGGCTGGGGGTGAGGAGAGAGGGGGAGAAGCACATCATCTTCCCTCTGGACCTGAGGAAATTAGTCAGACTATATAATGTAGCTTAGGGCTTTTCTGCATTGACTCTGTTGGGAGTCCCAGAGGCAGCCACAGCCGGGAGGAATCTTTGGTAATGAGGCCTCAATAGAGCCAGTAGGCAGAGGAGTCTTCCAGGGGCCAGAGCAGGTGCCTCTATGCAAGGCTTCCACACAGAATACCCTGGGCCTCCCCCGACAGTTAAGGATCTGCTGAAGAACCATCAAGTCTGGGGTGGGACCTGCAGAAAAGGCCACAGGGAACAAATGCTGCCTTTCCAATGACATGATGCTGGCGATCTCTGTGAGGGGAATCTCACAGTGATTTCCTCCCTCAGAGCCCTCTCCCACAACATTTTTTCGTGCCAGTATTTGTACTATAGCTCTCCAAACCAAGAAGGAGCTAAAGGGTGGGGGTGGAATAAATTGTTTAAATAACTGAAGTTCTTATGTGAAGAAAACAAAGTGAGCAAAGTTCACTAACCTTTATTTAATGATCTTTCATCCTGAGACATATAACGATCCAGGGAAGCCATGTATCTGAAACCTTTAAGAATAGAGAGCATTTCCCTCAACTAGTGAATGGGTGTTGCTGCTGCTCACTTGCCTCTCCTTCCCGACAGCTGTTTTTTTAAAGGGAACAAGCCCACCACTGATTGTTTGGGTGCCAATAAACTAGTCAATTACAAACCAAAGCCTGTACATGTTAGGGATAATATTTTAAAAGCTCTTTTCAAAGAGATTTTGAATTTTAATTTTCCACTGAATCATTCACAGGTGTGATTTTTTTTTTTTACTGCAAATCTGAGACCTCGACTGAAATTTTCCTGTGCGGTACAGATTGGGAGTGACTGAATTCCTCTACCATTTGGTGACCTGTGTGAAATGGGTTAGTGCTCTTAATTCATTTCCAGTTTGACAAGTGTCCACAGCACAAAGGCCCTGATTCAGCAAAGCATGCTCTTAAAGTTAAGCCTGTGCTTTGCTGAATAGGAGCTAAAATTATCTCCAGAATAGTCACCCAACTATGTTCAGCTTGGCCGTCTCTGCAGAGATTGCATGAGACAAAGAATAAATTACCCTTTTAGATGCTGTCTTTCTAGAAGAGCCTTTTGGCAGGGTGGTATAAAGGAAGCCTGCACTGCTACTACAAATGATGTGCCTGCTTTGTATGTAAACAGTGGCCTTCAGGCTTCAGTTTATCCAGCACCTTTGAGGATTCAAATTTATTTTTATGAAGTGAGAGTTGTAGCAACATTTCTCTGCTTTGGGGATAATTCTGTGTTTTTACTGTGTAAATGTGCCTAGTGAATATTGCTTGCAGTGTTGATGTAGCCATGTTGGTTCCAGGATATTAGAGAGACAAGATGGGTGAGGTGATAGCTTTTATTGGACCAACTTTTGTTGGTGAGAGAGACAAGCTTTTAAGAAGTTGGTCCAATAAAAGATATTACCTCACACACCTTGTCTCTCTAGTGAATATGTCTAGGGAAAGACTCAGTAAGATATTTTCATACGAGCCCATCTCTTATAGAATGAACACTAGGAGCAAATGGGATGAAATTTAAAAAGAGAATATTTAGGCTGAAAATCAGGAAAATATTCCTAACAGTTTGGGCTCTTAGACAGTAGAATAGTCTTCCAAAGGAAGCCATGGAAACACCAACACTTGACGCATTTGAAATTGGACTAGACAGAGCACTGGAAAATGTTCTGCAGGAAATAATCACGTCCTGGAAATGGGGTGGGCCTTTGGATATTTGATTTCTATGATTCTGTTAAGTCCTCAAGAGAGAGAAATGTTAGAAAAGAAAATATTAGGAATCACCCTGGGGGACATCAAATCCTGCAGCCCTCACCTCACACTGACTTCAGTAATAGTTAAAGTCCAACCCAAAGCTCTTAACTGTGTGTAAGTGGGAAGAACATAACAAGCAACAAATACACAGCCTTGAAACAGGACTGCTTCTTATCACAATATATTAATAGAGAAGCAGAGGGGGAAACACTTTCAACTTCTGACTAATAGAGAACATGAGAGCGCTTGTCGAAACAAATGACTGAAAAGAAAAGAAACCTGAGCTCAGGCCGCATCTGCAGTTCCTTTAAATACATACAGCATATTCCTTCCCTCTCCTGTCTCATCTAACCAGTCCACATCTGTCAATGTGTAACCCAGGATTATTTGATAGTAAGCTTTGCTGTTCACTTTTTGGTTCCTTTGTGTTGCAGAGGTGTCACGACAATACATGGTTTTAAAAACTACGAAAGGCAATACCCCCAACAAAACATGGTTTGTCTTCTAGATGAGCGGTGTCTGCTTTAACCCTCAGTACTGTTGCCTTAGTCTGATTCTAATCTCAGTTATTCCAGTGGAGTGAGACTAGTATAACTGAGATCAGCATTAGATCCTTATTGTTCCCTCTCTTACTGTTCTCTCTGGCTTTCTCCTTCTGAATGTGGATGTAATATATAGTTACAAATATTTTTTGGCGCTCTCTAATTTTTTTCTCATTTCCAGTCACACGCAAAACTGCTCTGTTCTGGACAAAACAATTGTGAGTTGAATGGCCTGAGAACCAGTCTCTGATGAGGCAGTTTTCCTGAATATGTACAGACAAAGGAAATGATTCCTTACCAAAAGAAATCACTTCAAAGCTCTCAGACCAGACCCTGCGCCAGCTCAGGTTTCCTTTCTGTTCAACAGTTTGGACAACAGCTCTCCCGAAGAATCAGACTCCTCATGCCTGGTTTGAATTTAAGCTGACTCTGAGCACAGAGTGGAAGGAACTCACAAACCATCCGCTCCTTTCCTGCCCCTCTCCCTGCCACATACACTCTTTCTCCTCTCCCTGCATTGCCATTTTTTTGAATATTTGCGCAGTTCTCGGGTTTACATCTCCAATCTGCAGTGCTCTCCTCTGGGCTGTTACCACCTTAGAAGCCACTTCACAGCCATGTGTTGATCTGAGCCCTCTCCTGTCTTAAAATGCGGTCTCAGTCAAACAGTGTCCCCAGTTAGTCATGCTCCTCCTATCACTGTCTTTTGTGAAGGTGAGGCAGAGGACAACAGCCCTCATGAGGATGAAATTGATTGAGAATGATTTTGCATGACAACTGCTAGGGATCCAGTATCTTTCTGTTGGTGTTGCTTACAGAGACAGCCATAGCTGGAACCTACCCAATGCCTATGTAATGGTCCATCTTCAGTAAATGCCAGATTCTTTTTTGTGGGAAAGGTTGGGCACAGCCCATCTATTAACGTGAGACCCTTGTGTCAAACTGTGATCTATTTATGCCTGTCTCCTGAGCAAAGTCCCTCTCTTTTATTCTTGGATGCCATCTCTAACTAGAGATAGGCCAGCCTACTCGATGAGGACACAGATGACAATGCACCCTTTCACCCTTGGAGAACTTGGGGTGTGGCTACTCTAATACTAGGGGCTGGATCGTGCCTTGCAGCCATCACCCCATGTCTGGAGAAGTGTGGAGCCCCACTACCCCAGCAAGAGCGCTGTGCGGTATTGTGCCTTCCACAGGAGTGGTGGACCTACTTCACTGCCCTGTATGAAGCAGCATATGTGCCTCCTCCCCATTGCTGACCACTTCTGCTGGGAGCAGTGGAGGGAAGGTCAGGCCATAGCTCTGCTTCCTCACTACCATTCCTTGCTTTTTTCAGGGTACATTGTATCCCAGGGGACACCAGCAGGGAGCCTTCCCAGCACTCCTAAGAGCTCAGGAACTGCAACAGCAGCTGTCCCCCGCAGTAGGAATCGTGTGGAGGCAGGGGGGCGTCCTACTCCAACCTCCACATGTTCAAGCCCCCTGGCAGCAGGACTGGGGATGGATTTGGGGGCAGCAAAAAGGGAACACAGCCCCCTGAACAGTATGGAGTTCAGCTCTTCAGGGACTCCCTGTTGAGTAGCATGCAGGAGGATGGGGGTAGAACAGGGCTGGGCCAGAGCCAGAGGATCCGCCACTGTGTTGATCCTCTGGTCTTTTGCCCGTGTCAGGAGAGTGTGTTGTGGCCCTGCAGGCCTACTTCCCCTCAGTGCCCCCAGAGACACACAGTGCACTGCCCAGGGGCGGCGACTTACATTCCCTTGTGGTGCCCGGGCTCCAGCAATATTCAGGGCTGGGGGCCCTGCTCCACCAATGTTTGCAGCTGGGTCTCTCCCCTGGCTCTGCCTGGAGCAGCCCCGGGTCTGGAGCGTCCGCCCCCGGCCCCCGCCTGCCCTGCCCTGCCCTGCCCCCGGAGCGCCCCTGCCTGAGGGAAAGCGGCGCGGCTCTCCCTGCCCTCCGCGGCCGGCAGCTACAGCACAGCACAAGATCAAGGCCGGCAGCAGGCTGAGGCTGCTGCCGCCGCACCTCGGGAGCAGGAGGAGGCACACATGGGCTTGGCAGCCCGCCCCGCTTGTCTCCCGGCACCAGACGCCGACGGGGCTTCCGGTGGGAGACATCTGCAGTAGACTTCCCCTCACCTGACACATGCCTGCTGGGGCTTCGGTGAGTGTTTGACCCTGTGATGCACTCCCCTCCCCCGCCACCACTCCTGCAAACACTGGGCAAGGTGCAGCCCCAGCCCCAGCTAGGCTATGGCGAGGGGGAGCAGGGAAGCCACATGTGATGGCAGTCCCCTCCCCGAGCCCACACCCCCCTCTGGCCCCCAAACTACCTCCCAGAGCCTGAATCCCCAGCCTAGAGCCTGGACCCAAACTCTGTCATAGAATTATAGAATACCAGGGTTGGAAGGGACCTCAGGAGGTCATCTAGTCCAATCCCCTGCTCAAGGCAGGACCAATCCCCAATTTTTACCCCAGATCCCTAAATGGCCCCCTCAAGGATTTATCTCACAACCCTGAGTTTAGCAGGCTAATGCTCAAACCACTGAGCTATCCCTCCCCCCTGTCCCAGACCCTGCACCCCTCACCCCCTCCTGCAGCCCCAGGCCCTCCCCTAGCCCAGAGCCTGCACCCAGCACCCAAACTCCATCCTACACCCCCTTCCTACACCCACCCTTCACCCCCTCCTGCATTCCCAGGCCCTGTCCCAGCCCAGAGCCTGCACCCAGCACCCAAACTCTGTCGCAGAGCCGGCACCCCACCCCCTTCCCACACACCTCCTCCTGCACCCAAACTCTGTCCCAGAGCCTGCACCCCCAGGCCCTGCCCCAGCCCAGAGCCTGCACCCAGCACCCAAACTCCATCCTACACCCCCTTCCTACACCCCCCTCCTGTATCCAAACTCCGTCCTACACCCCAACCCCTACCCCAGCCCAGAGCCTACAACCAAACTCCGTTCCAGAGCCTGTAGCCCCTCCCTCCGCAGCCCCTCCCATCCCCAAACTCCCTCCCAGAGCCTGCACCCCCCCACCCATCCTGCACCCCCACCCTGTGCCCCAGCCTGGAGCCTGCACCCAGCACCCAAACTCCATCCCAGAGCCCAATCTCTCAACCGTCCTACACCCCAATTCCCTGCCCCAACCCAGGGCCTGCACCCCAGACCTCCTCCCCCAACCCAAACTCCCTCACAGAGCCTTAGGCTAGTGGGGGAGGCGGGCTCTAAGCGTTCTGGGCACCACCAAAATTTCTACAAACCTGCCGCCCCTGGCACTGCCTGCTGCTCAGGCTGGGTGCTGGATCCCTAGATATGGTCCATAGTTAGTTGTGTCTGCAAGAATCAAAATTTATTTTTCGCTGCTTGATAATGCTGTACAGCACTGCTGTGGTAGCTGAACAATCAGCACTTCTGTAGTGAGAGGGAGGCCCACACTGATATGTCAATGACATGAAGCAGGGCAGCGTTACAAGACACAATGAAAGAAGACTCCGAGCTTCCTTCTTCCACATTCTCTTGGCTGGCCATTAGTTATTAGGGAATGGATTAAAATAAGGCAGAACTGAGAACAATGAGAGCACTACAGTTACCCTGTTATAGCAACTGAATTAACTTTGGTTGCCTAAGTACCTCCCTTAGCTAGATTCTAACCGTTTACCAACCTTGGGTCTAAGGCTTGGTCTACACTATCAGCTTATGTCAGTATAAATATGTCACTCAGGGTGTGCAAAAGCCACACCTGTGAGCAACGGTTATACCAACCTAGCTCCCTGGTGTAGACAGCGCTGTGTCAATAGGAGGGCTTTGCCCTCCTCCATAGCTTGGGGAGGTGGATACCTACGCCAATGGAAGAAGCTTTTCTGTCAGCGTAGGTAGCTTCTTCACTAAGAGCTAGAGTGGCACTGTAAGTGTAGACAGACCCTAAGTCTGCCCTCATTAATATCTGTCAAACCCCACTGAGCTAGTCATTTGGGAATGCATGGATCTATAATTCAAGGTGGATTTGATGCCACAGAGACTGCTTGCAAACACTTCAGTGAAAGGTCCTGTTTGTTCAACCCCACTAACTCCTGATGGTGGTGCCCTGGTGGAACCCTGGTAGTACAATCTCCCTGGCATTTCTTGGAGAGAGACAAAGGTTTCCCTAGGTATTGCAGTTTCATTCCAAACACTCTCTAGCTACTGGTGTCTAATAGATATTTCTGTAGAGCATGGAGAATATTCTTGGAATGATGCTCTGATGGGCTGCTCTGATACAATATCATGTCTCAGCTCTGCTCTGTGCACTAGAAACCCCTTGATAACTAGGTGGAATTCAAGGTACTGGTCACTATATGCAAAAGGCCAGGATCTTTAGGAACAGCCTCATTATCTCCAATCTGCCATACAATCTAGTCTCATCTGGAAAGTTGGAACCCTACATCGGGTGAGGCTCGCAGGGGGCATTCAGGTTCACACCTTCAGAAATATGCTTGAATGTGAACTAAGCCACATTTAGAAGGAGCTGCAAGATGCACCTCTTTGCTCAGTCCTTTCAACCTGTTTAAACTGTGAAATCCTAGGTTCCTAGCTGTCTGGTCAGATTAAAAGCTTCAGGCAACAGGGATGCACAACAGTTTGTTCCTGTTAGCAATGCATGATAATGACTCAGCAGAACCCCAGTAAGATAAACCCAGAATCTGTGGTGTTGGGCCCCCCACTAAATGCCTGTAATAAATAAAAGAAATAAGAAGTAATAATAAAATATAGCCTGTGTTACAGTGCTCAGCCAATAACATAACAGCAATAGAATTAAACAAAAACATTTGGGTCCTAACCCCACAGTCGCCTCAGGAGCTGAGGACAGTGGGGCGGAGCGGGCAAAATGACCCACGAGGAGCTATTATGCCAGCCAGGAAGCACTAGAGCACAATAGTTTTCTGATCATACCCCCCACACCAGCGGCTGTGAAGGGGAGATGGCGTACAGCCTGATATGCCAGTATCCCACTCAGGGGTTTCCTCACACTATGTAAATCCCCAGATGACCCGTTACTTTCCAGCCCCTTTCTGACCACTTTCTCTTTTTGGCCCTTAAATGGGATCTCATTTGAGACCCACTCGCTTAATAAAGAAGATTATCTGCAAAGAGGAGGGCTATGAGATCTCGTTAATCGCAGTTAGTTAGTTCAAAATAGCACACTACCATCCCACTCTGGTCTCAGTCTCTTTTCATAGGAGTTGCCCAGAAGACACAGCAGTTGTAGGCTGATCCTCTCTCCTTTTCTTCCAGTCCTCCTCTTGCCTTTCACTCTCCCTTTTAACAGCTCAGTACACCTTATCTGGTAGACCCGGGCAAAGATCTGGCACATCCATGTAGTTGTGGAATGCTGTCCTGGGCATATCTCTTCACTGGTATTTGGATCAGACGATGATCTTTGTCCTTCTGGGATGTGTGATACTTAAGAATTACTTGTTTTTCCAGTCATAAACTGAATAAAATTAAGGCCCATCTGTTTATAATCTGGACAGGAGAATCCTGTCCCGTTGGTCAGAGGAATTAGTGAAACCCACTAAATGTACCTTAGTAGGTTCTCATGTGAGCCATACTGATGCCTAACCCAGCTCTATGGTCACACCGAGCCTGATCGAATTCCCACAGAAGTCAGCGGAGGTTTTACCACTGTCTTCAGTGGCAGCTGGATCAGGTCCCAAAAGAGAAGTGAGACTTTAAGTTCTTGTTAAAATTAAAGAAAAATGGCAACAGTTGTCACATCATGTCCCATCGCCACACCCCACTACCTAATAATAACTAAATAATAGTTACCTGACGGCAGAATACATGACAACATTTTATCCAGATTTCCCACTTTGAATACATTGCTTGCAGTTGTACCAATTTTATCCTCTGTATGCAGATGTGCAAAAAGTATAACCCCTCCCTAAAGCCAGAAGATACTATTGCAACCTATAGCAGAGACGCTAAATAGGGAACAGTGCGTGTTGGCTTCCTGCTTATTGCTTCCTGCTCCCTGAACTCGGTGTTCTAGTTTCTATTCTTCTGTGTATCGGTACCTAGCACTGGGTGTGTGCAGTTACTCAGGGCCTGCTGCTACATCCCTGCCATTAGGACTGTTGTTATGTTTTGTTCAGACTATTGCTGGCCGAACTGGTTCATGGTTATTTACATGTTTTGATTGGCCACCTACCTGTGTGCGCTTTGCTTTGACGTCCTTGGTTTTTGGGGATTGCTGTCCTGGGGTGCATCATGAGTAACATTATGCAACCTATGCTGCGATGCTGTATTTGGAATTTTCAGAACTATGTGCAGATACAGCAACTCTCTGATGCTGCTGGGTTATCCTGGCTGCAGAACTGCTTGGGCTGCGATGGCAGTGATATTTATGATGGACTCTCGGAGCCCAAGTCCTCTTTTGATACGGCTGAGCAGCGCCTCAGTGAGTATTTGGGGACTGGCGATTCTGTTCTGCTGAAGAGGAAAATGTTTTTTCAAGCTCACCAGCAGCCCAGCAAAACCATATGTGAGTTTGTATGTCAAGTGTGGGGCTTGATCCAGGACTGTGAAGTTGGAGACGTTATGGTGAGCATGCTTGTAGAAATCAGTGACACACTGCTGGAGTGTATGGTGGACTACAATGGGAAATGGATCAGGCCCCTCTCCAGGCACATGTAAAATTAGATCAAGGTATTTGTAATGAGATACTGTGCATCAAAAGGTAAAGGACCGAACAGACTGAGGTTGTAAAGCCACTGTCCCCTCTACACTGACAGCTGTGTAGAGATGCCCCGTTCCCAAGTGGGATCGCCCAGAAGCATCATGCTAGAGGCACAATGTCTTCCAAAGCACAGAAGGATTGTGGCCATTCAGACACCCTGTAAAGGGTGCAGCATGTACACCCACCCACCCACATTGTGGCAGGTTTGGGAGGGGACATGACTCCATCCCTCTCATCCTTACCCCACCGACGCACTTTGGGCAGTGCGACTGATGTTAGACTCAGAGAGTCCGTGCGTTCCCCAAACATGAGGATTGGGACTGGGATTGCAACCAGCCTATGCACAGGGGAATAAGGGGATTTAAGGGACAGACCCCTTTCTCCTGAGCATCCGCCAAGGGCTGGGTTCAGTCTAGCACCCTGTGTAGGACTGAGATCTTCCCCTGAAGAGAACAGCATCACAAGCATATGGCTAATGACTCATCCCAAGTGGAAAAAACAGCGTTTGTTATATTTTATGAAAATTTTATACATCTAAGGTACTGTACATCTGTTGCTGTTTAGGCTGACATGTATGTAGCGATTGGCAGAACAAGCTCTCTGTAGGGATGAGTGAACTCCAAACCAAACCACAGAACTTTCAGACACTGAGGCTGCTTCTTGAAGGCAAAAAAAAAAAAAAAAGCTCTGTTGAAATGCTGCCTGGCTGAGCAATATGTGAGGGCGCGACGCTGTGATTCCTTTCTAAGGAGCCAGTACAATACAATAGGACTTGTTTGTACAGCATTGTCTTTGCTCAAAGTACCACCAAACACTTTAGCGTGAGAGATTATGCTAGGGAGAGGAGAGGTGCAGAGTTGGGCACAGCAGCTAGCTGTGAGCTAATCTCAAAAAGGGCAGACATACAGTTCAGAAACTCATCACAAAGTCCAGGTACTCAGCTAAAGCTTATGGTATATGGGCACACTGAACCATTTCAAGTCTTCTCTCCTGCACCCAAAAGACATAGCTGTCTGCCCTGCCCCCTCCAATGGCAACTCTTCTCCAGGGCAAGGCTGGAGGTTTTACTAACGTCACTCTGGAAGCAGCAGCTGGGTGGCAAGAAGGCAGGTAATGTCACAGCTTGGCCTGCTTGCAGCTGCTGTCTTCATTCTTGGAGCATTCTGAGGTTTCCCCTGTACTTTTGGCCCAGCCTGCACTTAATGGTTGGGAAATGCTGATTCACACTATACAGCTATGGGAACTTCAGTGGCCTCCAGTACAATTTGGGGTGTAAGTGCTGGGAAAAACTTAGAGTGCTGCTAAATTGAAAAAATTGCTGCAACAGGATCCAGCTACGTAGCGTATGGCAGCTCTCCCCCTGGCATCTGAAGAACAGAAGAAATTCATGCCCACTTCCTCATAAAGAATACATGCCAATGGGGTGGCATTGACCGCCCTTTTCTAAATATGGAGAAGGTTTGGTTTGGTGGGATGGGAGGGATGTGTGAAGATTTGGGAAGGCCCTTATGGGTTAGTCATCCACACGCAGGCTGGCTAACCTAGTGAGGAGGGCTTTAAACTAGGTTCACCGGGGGAAGGAGACCAAAGCCCTGCGATAAGTGGGGAAGTGGGATACCGGGAGGAAGCATGAGCAGGAGAGCGCAAGAGGGGAGGGCTCCTGCCTCATACTGAGAAAGTGGGACGATCAGTGTGTTATCTTAAGTGCCTATACACAAATGCAAGAAGCCTGGGAAACAAGCAGGGAGAACTGGAAGTCCTGGCACAGTCAAGAAATTATGATGTGATTGGAATAACAGAGACTTGGTGGGATAACTCACATGACTGGAGTACTGTCATGGATAGATATAAACTGTTCAGGAAGGACAGGCAGGGCAGAAAAGGTGGGGGAGTTATATTGTATGTAAGAGAGCAGTATGACTGCTCAGAGCTCCGGTATGAAACTGCAGAAAAACCTGAGAATCTCTGGATTAAGTTTAGAAGTGTGAGCAACAAGGGTGATGTCATGTTGGGAGTCTGCTATAGACCACCAGACCAGGGGTATGAGGTGGACGAGACTTTCTTCTGGCAACTAATGGAAGTTACTAGATCGCAGGCCCTGGTTCTCATGGAAGACTTCAATCACCCTGAAATCTGCTGGGAGGGCAATACAAGGGTGCACAGACAATCCAAGAAGTTTTTGGAAAGTGTAGGGGACAATTTCCTGGTGCAAGTGCTGGAGGAACCAACTAGGGGCAGAGCTCTTCTTGACCTGCTGCTCACAAAGTGGGAAGAATTAGTAGGGGAAGCAAAAGTGGACGGGAACCTGGGAGGCAGTGACCATGAGATGGTCGAGTTCAGGATCCTGACACAAGGAAGAAAGGAGAGCAGCAGAATACGGACCCTGGATTTCAGAAAAACAGACTTTGACTCCCTCAGGGAACTGATGGGCAGGATCCCCTGGGAGAATAACATGAGGGGGAAAGGAGTCCAGGAGAGCTGGCTGTATTTTAAAGAATCCTTATTGAGGTTACAGGGACAAAGCATCCTGATGTGTAGAAAGAAGAGTAAATATAGCAGGCGACCAGCTTGGCTTAAACAGTGAAATCCTTGCTTATCTTAAACACAAAAAAGACGCTTACAGGAAGTGGAAGATTGGACAAATGACCAGGAAGGAGTATAAAAATATTGCACAGGCATGCAGGAGTGCAATCAGGAAGGCCAAATCACACTTGGAGTTGCAGCTAGCAAGAGATGTTAAGAGTAACAAGAAGGGTTTCTTCAGATATGTTAGCAACAAAAAGAAAGACAAGGAAAGTGTGGGCCCCTTACCGAATGAGGGAGGCAACCTAGTGGCAGAGGATATGGAAAGAGCTAATGTACTCAATGCTTTTTTTGCCTCTGTCTTCACGAACAAGGTCAGCTCCCAGACTGCTGCACTGGGCAGCACAGCATGGGGAGGAGGTGAACAGCCCTCTGTGGAGAAAGAAGTGGTTTGGGACTATTTAGAAAAGCTGGACGTGCACAAGTCCATGGGGCCGGATGCGCTGCATCCAAGAGTGCTAAAGCAGTTGGTGAATGTGATTGCAGAGCTATTGGCCATTATCTTTGAAAACTGATGGCGATTGGGGGAGGTCCTGGACAACTGGGAAAAGGCTAATGTAGTGCCCATCTTTAAAAAAGGGAAGGAGGAGGATCTGGGGAAATACAGGCCAGTCAGCCTCACATCAATCCCTGGAAAAATCATGGAGCAGGTCCTCAAGGAATCAATTCTGAAGCACTTAGAGGAGAGGAAAGTGATCAGGAACAGTCAGCATGGATTCACCAAGGGCAAGTCATGCCTGACTAATCTAATTGCCTTCTCTGACGAGATAACTGGCTCTGTGGATGGGGGAAAGCAGTGGACGTGTTATTCCTTGACTTTAGCAAAGCTTTTGGTACGATCTCCCACAGTATTCTTGCCAGCAAGTTAAAGAAGTATGGGCTGAATGAATGGACTATAAGGTGGATAGAAAGCTGGCTAGATCATCGGGCTCTGCGAGTAGTGATCAATGGCTCCATGTCTAGTTGGCAGCTGGTATCAAGTGGAGTGCCCCAAGGGTCGGTCCTGGGGCCGGTTTTGTTCAGTATCTTCATTAATGATCTGGAGGATAGCGTGGACTGCACCCTCAGCAAGTTTGCAGATGATACTAAACTGGGAGGAGTGGTAGATACGCTGGAGGGTAGGAATAGGATACAGAGGGCCCTAGACAAATTAGAGGATTGGGCCAAAAGAAATCTGATGAGGTTCTACAAAGACAGGTGCAGAGTCCTGCACTTAGGATGGAAGAATCCCATGCACTGATACAGATGAGGGATCAAATGGCTAGGCAGCAGTTCTGCAGAAAAGGACCTAGAGGTTACAGTGGATGAGAAGCTGGATATGAGTCAACAGTGTGCTCTTGTTGCCAAGAAGGCTAACGGCATTTTGGGCTGTATAAGTAGGGGCATTGCCAGCAGATTGAGGGACGTGATCATTCCCCTCTATTTGACATTGGTGAGGCCTCATCTGGAGTACTGTGTCGAGTTTTTGGCCCCACACTACAAGAAGGATGTGGAAAAATTGGAAAGCATCCAGCGGAGGGCAACAAAAATGATTAGGGGACTGGAACTCATGAGGAGAGGCTGAGGGAACTGGGATTGTTTAGTCTGCAGAAGAGAAGAATGAGGGGGGATTTGATAGCTGCTTTCAACTACCTGAAAGGGGGTTCCAAAGAGGATGGATCTAGACTGTTCTCAGTGGTAGCAGATGACAGAACAAGGAGTAATGGTCTCAAGTTGCAGTGGGGGAGGTTTTGGTTGGATATTAGGAAGACTTTTTCACTAGGAGAGTGGTGAAACACTGGAATGTGTTACCTAGGGAGGTGGTGGAATCTCCTCCTTTGAGGTTTTTAAGGTTAGGCTTGACAAAGCCCTGGGTGGGATGATTTAGTTGGGGATTGGTCCTGCTTTGAGCAGGGGGTTGGACTAGATGACGTCCTGAGGTCCCGTCCAACCCTGATATTCTATGATTCTATAATTCTATGAACAGTGACTCTCATATAGGCAGAATGAGGGGGAAATTGTACAAAGAGTGTAGAGTAAATGTAAAGGAAGTTGAAGGCCAAACATGGTCAAACCAAGTATATTTGCAGCTGAATTATTCTGAGGATGGAACGTCAGGCTGTAGTAATGAGAAAAGGAACGAAGAGTTGGGCTTAGAGCCAGTCTGAGGCCTAGGTGCAAAAGACGGCTTTCACAGGGTATTTGAAGCTTGGAAGGAGGGAAGGAACTGGAGGGAGAGAGTCAAAGTGAAAAAGACACTGGAGAGTCACTGTTTGGGGGAGATAGAGTGAGTGATAAAACTGGGGGAGCAGAGGAGACTGGGGCAGCTATGAGAACAGAGAATATGTGTACAGTTGGGCTCATTTCTCCACTCTCAGGTTCTCAGTAACTCCTACTGAAGTCAGTCAGGCCAGTTCTGAATTGGACTGAGTGATGCCTATGAGGCTAGTGAAGGTGATGGAAGATGGTGTGGCTGTGGGTGTGTTTGGCTGTTCTGGTTTGGCAGGGCTGTTCTAGCAGGTGTTATAGAAACCAGTGTTGTCGTCTTAAACAAAGAAGATTTTATATTTAGACGGAGATCCTCTGGAGCATCCAGAAGTTAGAAGCTAGTTTAATTTAATCCTTCCTGTTAGTCTATAGTTATAAATAGTTTAAAGTAGTAAAGTTTGGGTTCAGCTATACAGTGTCTCATCCCGGCTTTCTGTACACAGAACAAGCAGATATTTTGGCTCTCTTTTAACTGGTGGACACCATCACCTTGTTACACCCCATTCCTAACAAATTGCTTCTGGAAATGTTGTTGAATGTCTAACAATGTGGATTCACTGACACTGTGATTTCCTTCCTGGCAGTGCCCAGTGAATGACATCAAAATATTGACAGCTTCCAACAGTACATCATGCTGTATGTACCTGGTGAAGCAGTAGCCAGGTATTTGGGGGATATCCCTAGGCAACTTCTGGTGCTATTTATGTTAATCCTGTTTTATCTCTATTGATATGTTCAGAAGGTCCAATCCTGGGAGGTGCTGAGCATCTTCAATGCTCATTGACTTCAACATGAAACACTGGCATCATCTAAGAGTGTACAGTATGTTAATATACTTCTTTCATCTTCTTTAACTGCATTTGTATTATATTTTGTAGTTTTTTATCTTTTTTTCTAAAACAAACACGTCACCATTTTTCTTAATAGTAGATATTAATAGCACCAACATATCACTCATGGAGAATCCAACAATGTTAAACTAGTTTCTACAAAGCAAGAGAGTTGTGTCAAGCTTCAGGCTAACATTTCAAAGTCGAATGAACTTGGTAGTCTTCACGCAGTAAATAGCAGACACATAAGAGCATTATGCAGTTCAGCCAGAAAGTTCAAAGGCTAGAATGATCTTTTGTTGCTGTTGATAACAAGTATGACACTTATCATAGGATATTACAGTACCAACAATATAGTGTAAAACCATAGTTGTGCTTAAACACATTGTGGATATCCTGCCCTGTTAAAGCCTATCTAGTGTCTCCCATAAAAGCCCATCGATTACGCTTCATCTGAATCAGCCTGTTTCCCAAATGTCAGCGTTTGGCAGGATACCCATCCCCAAAGCTTAATAGGTTTGAATGCCTTTAAAAATATAGCAAATTATCTTTCTTCATAGGTTTAGCAGCAGGCACATTTTACTGACTCCTTTTAAGTAATAATTTGTGCTTCAGAATCTAAGAAGCACTTAAAAATCAAGTTACTCATTATTAACCCCTTACATAACACCATCCTCACCTATTCACTCCTAAGAGGCCCTATAAAAAGTAGAAACGAAATATGAAAAGAATAAATTCAACAGAGCACTAAAATCAGTATCAGCAGTGGAGCTTCTTTGCTTTTTGTAACTAAGCATGCTTGGTAATTGCTGTTATGTACTACATTATTACTAAAACAAAGCTATTTTTAATATAGTTTGATGTAAGTGCTCTTTATCTGAAACTATTCCTTCAGGGTGTACATTACACTGCAGTAGTCCAGGAATCTATTAACACCATCAAAGTAATAGAAAATCTATTTAACATTTGTGTAAATATTGTAGCTCTTTTTTTGGAAGGTTGTGAAATTGCTATTTCTGCATTTCTTCTAGCAAAAATCTGATTTCTGTGCTGCTAATCTCCATTGTCTGACCAGGCTTGGCTCAGCAATATAAGGAGAGACAACAATTCCTATCTTTCAATAGAAAAGATTGTGTGGGGCGGCTTTTTAGCGTTGACATTAAACAAAACTCTATAGTAGCCTATTAAGAAAGTGATATTAAAAAGTAAGGCCCTGAATCAGCAAAACAATTAAGCATGTGCTTAAAATTGGGGTGTGTTCAGCTGGCTTGATAAATCAGGATATAAAAGAAGTTGCATTCATTCCAAATTCTGAATAGTTAAGAAAAAAAGGAAGGGGGGTGTTAATTAGCATAGGAAGGGGAAATATCTTTAAAGGGGAGCAGGTATAAATATTATTTTAATCAGCTGTATCCGATAAGAACTTCCATTTATACTAGGTTTCAGAGTAGCAGCCGTATTAGTCTGTATTCGCAAAAGAAAAGGAGGACTTGTGGCACCTTAGAGACTAACCAATTTATTTGAGCATAAGCTTTCGTGAGCTACAGCTCACTTCGTCGGATGCATTTATACTAGGTGCTTGACATAGATAGATAGATAGATAGATAGATGTCTCATTCAGGCAAACTTACAATCACTTCAATGGGAGTTTTGCTTGGGTCAGAAGTACTGAGTGCCGAATAGTGTGCTCCTTGCAAAACCTAATAATCTAACAGTAGGTTACAGCCTTTCATTCAATTTTCCCAAAGTGTCGATTTCTTCTTGTTGCACTGATCAGGCCTGTAAACATTAGAGATTAGTGGCATTTGCTAGAATATCATGAACACAGAAGCAGCAGTCTTGCACCATGTCCAAATGAGGGTTACGGTATTTAGATGCATGCATCTGATGAAGTGAGCTGTAGCTTATGAAAGCTTATGCTCAAATAAATGTGTTAGTCTCTAAGGTGCCACAAGTCCTCCTTTTCTTTTTGCGAATACAGACTAACACCGCTGCTACTCTGAAACCAGTGTTTAGATGAATGCTTATCCTTTCCTGCTCTCCTCTTGTTTATCAGCCTGGTCCCTTCTCTTTTGCCCCACCACCTTTGTTTCCTGCTCACCCTACTCACTGACTTAAAGGTGTCCTGCTTTATTTCTCTGAACCCTCCCTCCTGTCTCTTTGATAATGTAACTCCTTCTTTCAGCCCCTTTCTTTCTCTTATTCGTAGGCTCTGTGTCCTTTCTGCCCTTATTACAAACATTTCTTTTTGCTCCTCTTTCTTCTCCAGGAACAGCACATTTCCCTCCTTCCCTTTTCCTCAAAACTCCGTTCATGCCCTCTGCCTCGACATCCTTTGCACTAACACTCTGGTGTACCCATTGCAATCTGACTTCTGATGCCTCCATTCAATTTAACTCCCATTATCTTCAATAACTTTCATCTTACTAAAACTAAATGCCTATTTTCTAGTCTCATCTTCATTGATTTGTCTCCTGCTTTTGGTCTTGTTGATCATTCTTCCTTCATCAACTTGCTCTCCTCCTTGGGCTTTTGCACAGCGCCTGCTCTCTCAGCATTCTTCACTGATTCCTCATCCACATTACATTGCCTGTGTAATGGCCAATTACCACATCGGCCACTTGGCTTATATCTTGTGCCCTTTTGTCTATGGACCTGCCTGGTTGTCTTTTAGATACTATGCCTCCCTTGATGGTTGGAAGCCACAGAGTTCATTACACATGCTACCAAAAATATAATCATCATCATCTCAGAATGGCTACAAGTGAAGTCTTTATCTTTCCCCCCCTTATCTTTACCCCACAGCATCCCTTTCTTCTTGATCTCATTTGAAACTTTCACCATCCTCCTGGTCTCTCAGATGCAGAACTTTAGGAGTCATGCAGAGGAAAGCCTGTGGAGCAATCCTATCCTTAAAATTGGTGGCAAAACCTTGATATGGCAGGACTGGGATGGATAGAGAAATTACCACTGTATTGCAGCTAATTGACAATGATACATTTAAACCATTTGTAGATCTTGCCCTGCTCTGGAGCATGGAAATATCTTCAGTTAAAGCATTTTCTTCCCCACATCTAAGTAGTAGCCAAATCCCATTGCTTCTTTCTCTACATTTCCAAAATATGTCCTTTTCTCTTCTCAGTCCTTACCTTCAAAAACTTGGTCCACATTTTGGTCATCTTTGGCCAAGCCTACTGTAACCACTGTTGTGGTCAAAGGCAGCCATATTGGGTTCCTCTTTTATAATATGGCATTTGGATTACACAACAAGGGAAGCAATATTGTCACCACTAGAGCACACACTTGTACAACTTAAAACACCAATTTATGCTCTGTATCTCTGTGCTCCATTTTCCCTGTAATGCCATTAATTACTGTTTCTGGAAGGTATTCTAATTAATCAACCACTGTGGGTGTTAAAAACAGCTGGAGGAGCTGCTTCAGGTGTACAGTACCTGGTTTGTCATGTTACTTTTCACATCAGCTGTCTTTATGTATGTGTGTGGCATGGCATCCATATCAGTGTATTTGTCGATGATGATATTTTGGCGGTATGTCCCTCAGAGTCTAGTGTAACCTTCAAGACTTTTTAAAGTTCCTTTGGAACTCATATTGTTTAGACAGTTGCACAATGTAGGTTCTCTGAGTAATTATCTTTGACCATAACTTTAGCAAGTTTCAGTTTGTCTCCTGGGATTCTCACCCAGTCACCAGCTCTTAAACAGAGCAGCAGCTTTGCTATCTTGTTGTAAAACCTTCACTGCATCTGTTTACGAGCTGTCAGCTCTTCTGTATGGTCACTTTTGTTTGGTTAAGTGAAGTAGCTGAAATTGGCATTCCACTTTCCAGGCATTTATCCATTAGTAACTGAGTGGGTGATTCCAGACTGGCATCGCAGGGTGCATTTCTGTGTGCAATTACAGCTAAATACGGATTCTGTTGTCTTCCTTTGTTTTCTTGAGTCTGTTTTTGACAGTTTGAATAGTTCATTCTGCTAGCCCATTTGGCGTGGGGTACTTCGGGCTTGATGTAACACTGTAAAACAAAATCCTTGGGAAAACTACCTATTGTACTAGTATACTTTTGACCATTATCTAATGCCATATCTAATCAGCCTGGATTGGGCTCAGGAATTCCAAATCTTGTACAGACAGATTTCCAGTGGCAAAGCACGTTATCACTCACGGCATCTTCTAGAAGGCAACTCAAACTAGCCTGAATACGTGTCAGCAACCATGAAGTCTTTGCATTCAGAGTCAAAGAGGGCCGATGTTTCATTTGGCCAATGTCTTTGTGGGGTTGCTGAGGCTGAAATGGTTCTTGGCTGTTTTAATTGATACATGTGACACATTGCACATATCAAAAGCATATCAACAATCTGTGTTCACACCAGGCCTCTAAAAGATTTCTCTGACTCTTCTGGTGTTTAACTCATTACCGAGATACTTTTCATCAGTGAGGTACAGTTCCCCCCACCCCCATGTTGCATGGAATCGTTGGCTTGTTTAATTATGGGTGGGATTTTCAAAAGGGCTTACGTGAATTAGGAGCACAAGTGCTACTGAAAGTCAAATCTTATTGTCCATAATCATCAACAATATTTCTTCTGGTAATGTGTTCTGTGTTCTAAGGTCCTCTGCCAATAACAACCTGCCTCGGTTTCTTGACAATTTCATCTTGAGTCTGGATAGTTGCAACATTCCTGAAGCTGCTAGCTCTCAATCATAGATGTGTCCAGGTAGAGTCGTAGAGCAGGAAGTGAATGTAGACCAAGAAGAGTGAATGAAGCACTGGTGGCTGTGCATCATATCCAAGCGATGAGATGGTGCATGAGTGCTGTATATGTTGTAGACTGTTGAGGGCCCCATCCATGAGCAGAAAGCCTCAATAGTCCAAATGGGAAGTAATGAAGGCATTTATTAATTAATTAGTTATCCATAATTTCTTTCAGTTAGTCTGATGCTTATTCCAAAGTCTAGGAACCTCACCTCAAGGAAAATTACCCATGGCTGCCAACAGCTATCAACCATGGGTTATAATTGGATTGGATCCCTAAATGGGGCTGAAACTATTTAGGTTTAGTCTGGAAAGTTCCGAACAGTTCCTATTGTCTAGAAAGTATGCTGGACCCTCGGTGGGGTTTATCACTGAAATGTTCTTTTCCTCGGCTAGACAGAGCATTTAAGTCTATCATCAGAATAAAACAAGCATGAAAGTCTCCCATACATCTTAACTAACTGTTCACTTTACAGGCTAATTCTGATTATCATCAGCTTTGTTAACCTCTTCATTGCTGATCTTTATATGAGAAACAGCCAGTTTACCTAGTGCATCTGAACACCCAGCCGTGGCCTGTCAAATAAATGGAACTTCAAGATATTCCAGAATTTTGAATGTGAAAAGTGTTAGTATTTCATTGTTTTGAATTGAAAGTATTTGCTACTGTCTTCACAAATTAGGGATCTGATGGGAATTTTGTCATTAGTGTCAGTGGGTGCAGGACTGTAAAATTTGGGGAGGGACTGTGGCCTACATTTCTGAAAGTGAGTACTGATTTTGAATGCCTTGACACTTGGATGTCCAAATGGAAGCATCTTAAAAGGGTCTGTTTCTCAGAAAGTGGGTGCTTAGCATGTCTGAAAATCTTTTAGGATATCTCAGGTTAGACTCCCAAAAATGAGACACCCAGAACCATTAGTCACTTTCAAAAATGTAGGTCCGTACCTTCTTATATAGCTGTATGAAGACTTTTGTACTCAACAAATAGAAAATAAAATAAATAACAATAACGTTGCTAATAGGAATAAAAGTGATGTCTGTAATGTTACCAGCCCAAAAGGAAGGGACTCATAGAGCAAAGCTTGGGCTGTTTTGTGAGATTTTTATTAAATCTGTTTTCGCCCCAATGAAGGTACTTCATTTTAATAGACTAATAATTATTTGTGAATGACTTTTCTCATGTTATAACAATAGGTGATATTAAAATGGAACAGTGGAAGGAATAGAAAATAAATACAAAACTCTCCACAGATTTTTTGGAGGAGAACCCCAGGAGATTTCTTTTGTGCTTTCTTAATAACCGCCAAGAGCGTTTTTAACAGTTGTTGTTGTAGGTGCTATATTTCATCCTTTCCTGAAGGACTAGTCAGGTCAGAGGCACTGGGGACTGCCATCTGGTGCCAGATCAGCACTGGCTCTTTTCCCCCCATCCTTCTTACCTAGAGTTGTTGCTTCCGGCTGGAAGAAAGCTAGAAGTGTTTGCTTTCGCTCTTGCTGTTCTCATAGGGGTGACCATGGAGATTAACAACATTAATACAACAGCACAGCAACACTGCTGTGCCAGTGAGAGCTTCAACTGGCTCCTTTAGATATATCCAGAGAGAACATCGGAAAAGTGAAAGCCAGATGCCAGCAGAGTACTGCAAGGGTGCATTCAGCATGCTGCCAAATATGAGGACTGGTGAGAGAAGGGTGTTGTATGTCAGGAAAGCAGGCAGTACAGTTAATTTGCAGCTCTTACCAAAGGTGCAGGAGGCAAATCATGATATTTGCGTACATACATTTTCACGTCCAACTTAGGCACATAAATACTACAATGTACAACTCAAAGAATATGTTTATGCCAACCCCAACTGGTCTGTGCTCATTTGCATGCTTAACCTAGGCCAAGTAAATTTTAAAATGAGCAGCTCTGAAGACCCAGGTTTGATGGGAATGACTGTCAACTGCCTTGCCTCCATGTAGTCATTTACATTGGTGAGTGCAGACAAGGCTAAAACACTCTTCATCTCTAAATAGTTTGAGCTTGAGCCTGTAATCAGGGAATCAGGGTGTCTGTACAGATGTATGCTCAGATTTCCTCTATTGCATGTTGTCAAGGTTCCTTCCCCACTCTGAACTCTAGGGTACAGATGTGGGGACTGCATGAAAACCCCCCTAAGCTTATTCTTACCAGCTTAGGTTAAAACTTCCCCACGGTACAAACTATTTTACCTTTTGTCCCTGGACTTTTTTGCTGCCACTACCAAGCATCTAACAAATATAACAGGGAAAGAGCCCACTTGGAAACATCTTTCCCCCCAAAATCCCCACCAAGCCCTATACCCCCTTTCCTGGGGAAGGCTTGATAAAAATCCTCACCAATGTGCATAGGTGAAAACAGACCCAAACCCTTGGATCTTAAGAACAATGAAAAAGCAATCAGATTCTTAAAAGAAGAATTTTAATTTAAAGAAAAAGTAAAAGAATCACCTCTGTAAAATCAGGATGGTAAATACCTTACAGGGTAATCAGATTCAAAACATAGAGAATCCCTCTAGGCAAAACCTTAAGTTACAAAAAGACACAAAAACAGGAATATACATTCCATTCAGCACAACTTGTTTTATCAGCCATTTAAACAAAACAGAATCTAACTAGATTGCTTACTGACTTTTTACAGGAGTTCTGACCTGCATTCCTGCTCTGGTCCCGGCAAAAGCAACTCACAGACAGAGAGAACCCTTTGTCTTCCCCCCCTCCAGCTTTGAAAGTATCTTGTCTCCTCATTGGTCATTTTGGTCAGGTGCCAGTGAGGTTGTCTTAGCTTCTTAACCCTTTACAGGTGAAAGGGTTTTTCCTCTGGCCAGGAGGGATTTAAAGGTGTTTACCCTTCCCTTTATATTTGACACATGTCCATTGTTTTTCTCTTTTGCCCTCTTGCATGTTTAGTTTTGGGAAAGATTCTGCTTATGAGAGAAACACAGAAAAATACAAGAATAGTTTTTCACATGCTTTTTGAATGTGCATTTGGGGACAGCTTGTGAACCATTTCAGAACACCGGAGCTCAGCTACTCATACAAGTAGTTCCCATTGAATACAATGGGACTCTTTATGCAACTCCTCACCCAAGTAAGTAAGGTGTTCAGTCTGGCTTTGATTAAAGCCATTTCTTTGTGGATTGAGTTAACTTAATGCAGGAGAAAGGTGCCTGATTGGCAGCTATAGAAGCAGGAATTACTTTTATACACTAAAGGAAAGTTTTTTACTTTTATACACAAAAGGAGTTCAACTTATTCAGAACAGCTTGTTCTTAATGGTTTGTGGGACTGTGACATCATAGATAATTCAGCCAATTATCATATAGCCAGTTTTATTTCATTTGTGTGCTGTAGTCTTCTCTAAAAGTCTGGACAATATTTTTTCACTTTAATTTAATTATGTTTCACAGATACATCATAGCCATGAAGTACAGTCTTCTGGTTGTCATGGTTCACAATATATCACTTTTTGTTTGTAGCTGGGAGTGAGACTTTGGTCTAACAGTTAAGTATGTACGAACTTCTTACACAAGAGCAAATGATATAGACAGTTGAATGCTAGCAAATAAAAAATCTGTGTGGATATTATGTCATCCAGTATGTTATAAACATCACATAGTTAATGACAATAGCTAGAGAGAGAGACAGACAAATCTCTCAAACATATAGAGCGCATTTACAGAGTGTTACACTTTTATAGTTTCTCAAGGCTCATATTACTCCCTTTGGTAGAGGATGTAGACATTGCCATCCATATGCTATAGTGCTAAATGATGCATAGAAAAAGGGACCCTGCATCTTCTATATCTATTTGACACTTCACACATGGTTACTTTCACTTTCATCTCTGCAATGTTGCTATGTTTTGCACTATATTTTGACGGTTAGTTTTGGATAGATGCCATCCTTCCAAGGCTATGCCTTTGAAATTTCAGAGAGTGAAGGACTGACTTTGGTCAGAAGTAGTTTCTTGTCATGATTTGGCATGTCACTGAGTTGCAAATTTGTTTGATGCCTGATACCAGCTAGTCTCATTATTTGTTTTTAAGAAGAGCAGAGTTTCTACACATGAACTGCTACATGTGGTTTAAAACATCAAATACAGAGTTCTCTTCTTGACATTTCTTCAGTTTCATATATACTTTTGCCATTGCCTGAGTGCCAAACATTAATTTTGTCATTGTAAGTGGACATCGTAAGGAGGGATTTTTATGACACAGGCCCTCTACCATTGTGGATCTATGGAAGTGGCATTTCAGAATGGGACTTGGGATCAGGGTGGAAGGATGAGCACAGTTTAGCATGTATGTTATTTGCCCATCCCACACTCATTTAGAGATTTCATGCCTCTAGCAGAAATCATCTGCATGGGTTCCTCTGTGTGGACTAGAATGCAGACCCAGATCGATGTTTGTCCATCTGTGATAACAAATGAATAAAGTCTGAATTATATTTGTACTATGCTGTATTTGTTTTTGTTTGTTTTTAATTTGTGTATCTATCTAGCTATCTCTCTCCTATAAATTTGTTACTTCAGGCATGCCTGCTTCCTCTGCTCTCCTAGTATATCCATCCTCAGTTGACAGTTCATCAGTTCCTTGCTTACTGTGTCTGTGCCTTCCTTCAGGTCTGACAAAACTTTCCAGTGCTGATCTGTAAGGCCCCTCAATCGCTCCAGGTTTCAACCCCTATTGAAGATCTACTTTTGCTGTCCTGCCTATAATAAGTCTTGTGGCTCTTATCCTCATTTTGCCCAGGCATAGCTAAGAGGTTCCTTGACCGTTTCTTTATGTGTTACACTATTTTCCCTATAATCCCTGTCTGCTTTCTGTCTCTCTGTCTTTAGATTGGAACAAGGCAGGGACTGTCCTTTTTTTGTCTGACAATCACCTAGCATAGTTAGTACTATACTGTAACACTTGTACAACAGTAAACAAAGAAAGAACTAATTCTTATTATTGTTTTAATACAAAACATGTCCTTTCAGTGAACAAAAATACATTGCATCATAACAACATGATTTCAACGGCAGCTTCAAAACCAAACTGATTATTGAAGGGCTGGAAATCTAGTGAAGTCATTTTTTCTTTTAAGTAGACCTTGAAGCAAATCATTGGAGGCTGGTGACATCTGAATGGGTTTTGGTGAAAGTGACATGAAAAGATGTGATTGAAGCCAATTTACAGCGGAGGTTAAAAATCATAACATATTTGATTTAAACAGGGCAAGCAATGCCTAACTTGCCTTCCCTGAGAAGGCTCTATTGAAACAAGTATAATTTACAGTAAAGATGAAGTATCATGCTTAGGACACTGGAGATTTGGTCCTAAAACAATTAATCACCAATAGGCATCCAAATACACTAGAGTCTTTGAGACTTGCAATGTTGTGATGTTACAGACATTAAGAAAACTCACTCTAGATTATGCAGGATGATGTTAGGGTGCATAAAAATAATAATTTTCATGATTAATTAGAAATCACCCAGCATTGTTAAAAAGATGCTCATAGGCATCTCACAATGTAGGTTAACAGAGAAAAAACTTTAGCAAGGTACAAAATAATGTGTTTTGCTTGAGGCACTCTTTAAACTGCCTCTATTCTAGGAAGGGAACACAGATGTGTGAGATTCCTGATTTAGTTCCAAGCCAATACTCTTAATTAACTTCAAATTGTTTAACTATATAATATCCCAACACAGGGGTGTAGTGTGATGATTGGTACACTATGCTGCACTTTGATCATGCTCATATATAATTAACCTCTCATAAGTCACCCATGCGCAGTCAATGTGGATCTTATACATCCACTTGCAGGGGTCCAGTTATTAGAATAGGGCCTTGCAGATCAATATGTGACCTCAATTCAGGAAGTTATAGGAGCCTGTGTGTAACGTTAAGCACATGACTAGTCTAATTGACTTTGACGAGCCAACTCATGCTCAAAGTTATGCACGTGCTTAAGTACCTTCTGTACTCAGGGCCCATGGGATTGCTCAAATTGCAGTACTGCATTACATATAAAACGGGAGTAATTTTGAAAGCCCTGTGAAAATATAATAAACAATAAGCAAACAAATACCAAAATACAATGACAACACCTAGAATATACACTCTGTCCCAAAGGACCCCAAATTATTTTAAAACTCTGATTTAAGTTTTAAAAAGTGATTAGTGATTTTTTGGGTGCCCAGCTTGAGACACCTGAAAGGGACCAGATTTTTCAAAGGGTGGGTGTTCAGATGGCTCCCAAAATCATGAATCAATATTGAAAGTTTATGCCTGTGTGTACAGGAATCAGTAAAAGGGTTGCAAAATAGCAGCTGTTTCACAGTCAATAAATGAGGAGAAAGAGTGAAGAAAAATACTGTATCTAACCTATCTGCAATTACAAGTCTCAAAAGAGGTCATTGTTAAAATAGGATGAAACTGGGAAAACACATTTTGCCCAATTTTTAACCCTCTCAAGCATCATGAGTTTGAAAATTCTATTACTGGATCTTGTGGCAAATATGACCAGAGTTGTTAGATCATTATTTCTATTGCAGGAGCGCCTAGGAGCCTTAGGAAAGGATCAGGACCTCCTTGCGCTAGGCACTGTATAAACACAGAACAAAAGGATTGTCTCTGCCTCAAGGAGCTGCAGCGGCACAGGAGCCAGCAAACAGAGCTGTAAACAGGGGAGTTTCAGTGGGAGTTTGAAAGGGGAGTTTGTCTTGTGGTGCTTGTTTGGGGCTTGTTTCTGCTGTGGGTGGTGTGGTTTGTGTTTCCCAGATTAACAGGATTTAGGTGGGAAGGCAATGACAGATACAGAGGCAGCAGTGGGAGTGACTCATGTCGTGGAAGACACAATGAAGGTGACTGGATGTGGAAGCTGCCGTATATACATGATCCTGGAGGGGCTACCTGGTAAGAGTTTTGTCTGCATGAAGTGCCGTCTGATAGAGCTGATGGAGGAAAAGATCCGAGGATTGGAGATGCAGGTGGAAAGTCTGGTTGAGTTTAGAAGGGGGTTCGAGCGGATTATGGAGCAAAGACATGAGGCAGCTGAAGGGAAAAGCTCAGACTTGCAGATGGAAGCAGGACTGAAGACTTCTGAGGGGAGACTGCTGGGTGAGGAAAGTGGATGGTGGAAGCATATGACTAAGAAAACCATGCAGAGAAAAAGACAGGCTAGGGAAGGAGAAATAGTGCTCAAGAATAGGTTTGCAGAGTTGGAAGATGAAGAAGGGGCTCAGCAGGTGGTCACTGAAGGTGGAAGGGCAAGGAAGAAGAGAAGAGCAGCTAGTCCTATAGGAAAAGGGGAAGAGTCAATGGAGACTACACCAAATATGAGCCCCAGGAGGATCCCTGTTTCCCTCCCATTGGAGAAGGGGAATGTCACTCACTAATGGGTCACCTGACTGGCTCTGTGCTAGTCAGCTTGCAGGGGAAGGAGCCAGGCAGAAGTAGGGAGATACTGGGTGGGAGGAGCTGCATGGTGCAGCTGCTGCTGGGAAGCTGAGTCCCAGAAGCAGCTCAGGGGCTGGCACTGTTGGCCAGGGAGCACAGGTGCAGGATAGTGCATGCAGTGTCGTGACTGTAGGGGCCCAGCAGGGCGAGAGCACAGGCTGGTGCTGGGACATGGCTGTCAGAGATGGGGATAGGCTCAAGAAGCAGCCTGACTATGTGGCCACCAGAAGCCTCCCCAAAGATTCCAGTTGGGAGGAACACTCTAGCAAGGGCAGTCCACAACACAGTAGTAGCTTCAACTTTTTTTCATGTGCTCCTATAGATATATGAACCCTGGGTGCTAAAAAGAAAGCACAGATGCAAACAGCTTACACTGAAACCACTATGAGTGACACAGGTAACCCTGGCTTGTCAGCACTACCTTCAGCAAAGTGCTGTGACTTACACAACAAAAAGATGGTATTTAATAATGAGTGAGGTGGAAGTGTTTAGTTTTGTTGGAACCAAATTTATCCGAAACCATCATGATCTGTGCAATATGTACGGCAGAACTTCATCAGATTACATCATATGCGATGCCGCGTCATTATAAACTCACAAGTCAGAAGTAGAGAAAAACTATGGCCACAATTTTCTGCATAAAAAGCTCTTGGATAAAACCAGAAGTGAAATAGTTCAACAACAAAAAGAAGGCCTTTCTTTCCTGAAATCACAAATTACATCTGGCATACTCAAGGCAAGTTATTGCATTGGGCAGCATCACAAACCATTTTCAGACGGTGAATTCATCAAATCTCTATAAAATCGAATTGATAGAGTTAATAATACCAGTGCAACTTTTGTGGTATTATTAAAAGTACATCTTATACTTTACATAGAAAAGATTTATTGTTTTATTTACATGATGCTTCCAAAGAACCATGTGACTAAAGTATTGCTAGTATATTTAACTGTCAAAACTGCGGCCACTGTGAATTGTGTGGCCACAGCAAAAATTCATTTGAGAACCACCGGATTAGGCAAAGAGATTGGGACAAAGAGCCAAGGGAAGGAAAGTGGATGAGAAGCCCAGAGAAGAAGACTGGGATTGGAAGCCAATGGAGAACATAGGCAACTGGAGGCTGGAGTGGTTGTGACAGAGAGAGATACATCAGATGAGGAGCCAGGAGGTGGTTTGGACAGGGATTGGCTGGGAAAGGAGACTCGTGATAAGGAAACGGGATGAGAGTGGGGATAGATTGGGGGTGTGTGTGGGGGGGGCAGAATAAAGGGGACTGGGCAGAAAAGGGATCAAGCCTGGGGGAAGAAGCAGAAGAATCTGTCTACGACAGCACACTCGCCTCAGAACATGGAATGAAACCCAAGATTCCTGAGGTTCACCATTCCTCTGATGTCAGCAAATATCTGGGAAACCCACTGACAAAGTATCCCATGCCCCTGTAGTACTGGTCCACATAGAGCATGACAAGATACTGCTTCTCTCAGTTACTTCATCGGCTTCAATGGCACAAGTCTGTGAGGTGGATCTCAAGGTTCCAGCCTGCTTGATGAACCATGTGGGTGTCAATATGATGCCACGATAGAATTCCTGGTTTTTTTCAGTTTGCTTTTTTAAAAAACTGAGGAAATTAAACACAAAAATATGTTCAAACAACATTATTAAGGTTGCAAAACCAAGCACTCAAAAGTCAGGAAATGCCAAAATTAAGTTTTTTCCACATGATCCCAGCCTCATTCAGTGCATAGAATGGACCTGTTCTGGGGAAGAATCAGGGTTGTATAGTGAAGGAAGCTGTTGTCTGTAGGACCCCTACCTCATTTGTCGTATAAGTTGGAAGGTATGTACTGAATGAGGCAGGGTATTGCAGGCAGCGAAAGGAGGGTTTCATGGTTAAGGCAGTTGAACGCTGCCCTGCGGAACTGGATTCTACTATGTTGCTGAGTTCCTATGTGATGCTGCACAGTCTCTTAAAGCACAGGTGATCATGAATTGTGTGTTCCTTATTTTCAGGGTGCCTGATTTGAGAGCCTGGGGTCTGATTTGCAAAAGTGCTAATTGCTCAGAGCTGCACCCGAAGTGATTGGAAGCTGTGTTTTGAACATATAAAGTGCTATATAATGCTAAGTACTTTGAAAAGTCAGATCCTAAGCACCTCAAATTGAGTGCCCAGAATTGGTGGATACGTTTGATCTTAATCTCGTTGTGCCTCAGTTCCTTGTTTGTAAAATAGGTATAATACCCCCTTACCTCACAGGGGCTTTGTGAAATTAGTATTTGTGAAGCACTCAGATATTACAGGGATGCGCCATAGAAAAGCCCAGGAGGAAATTAACAATTCTATCTTCAGAGCAAAGATTTAATAGTGTGCAATAAATATGGCCTAGGGCCACACATTGAACAATGAGATGAAAACATTCTGTGGACAGAATGAGGCAGGGTTCCTGTGGAAAAAATACCATGTGATCATGTAATTAAAGACTGTACCATGAGGGTATGCACAAGAGGGCTGAATTAAGTTTGCACAGGCAACCTTAATTATGGAACTTCCTAACCTTTGAGTGCTTGACTTTGCAACCTTAATAATGTTCTTTGAATGTAATACACACACGCGTTTTTGGATCTGATTTCCCACTATGTTGGACCAGTTTCACATTAGAGAACCCCATCAACCTCAAGAGAGTTAGACTGATATAAAACTGCTGTGAAAAAGTGAAGAATCAAACTCACTGCTCCTATTGCAGTCTTTAGGATGCAGGCAAGAAGTGTCCTTAGTCTCTGATTGCAGGTGTGTTCCATGTCCTGCTCATTAGTGACCTCTTTGATTTACTAAAGAGTGGCACTGATAGTCTCTGATGGCAAGAAAGATCATTTCTGCACTAGGAGAGAGTGTTTCAGAGAAGAAAATGGAAGTTCTCTTGTCTGGGAGAGGAGTATGGGGGATTTTCCCAGATAAAATACAGTACCTCAATTGGGAGGACCCAACTAGTCAGAGCTCCCTTTAAACAGCATTTAATTTGAGATAGATAGAGACACCAAGGCTTGGATATCAGAAAAGGCAATAGTGCAATATTGTGTGCGCTCTCACGTTACTTGAGGGGCTCACCACATAGCAGATATGGATGTCATCTACACACAGGTGAGACTATGGACCTATGAATAATATTGCTCAAAAAAGGAACATAAATGCCATGGAAAATGAGTTCTTGGATAAACTTCTAGGGGAACCCAGAAGCAAATTAGGTAACAGGAAACATGAAGATCAAAAACAGTAAATTGTGCATATTGTGTAAAATGAGATTCAAACCAAGCAAGTGCTGTTAAAGATAGATCAGCACAAATATTTGTTAGCTGGAATAAAAGCTTCTGGTTAATGGCATCAAAATGCTACAGAAGTATCAAACAGTAACAGTAAGGAAATAAAATCTGGGTCAGAAAAGACAATGAAGCAATTCAAGGTCCTTAGTGCTGTAAACTGAGCAGATCAAATTAAATTTGTCAAATAAATCCTTAAGTTCAAGGAGCTTCTGAAGTTCAGCCCCATCTCTACATTCCACAGAAGCTAACAAGAAAGGACAATTCAAGAGAGGATGACAATTAGTAGTATTTTCTTCAGAGCAGTTTAGAAAGTTTTCAAATCGGCTCCATCATGACAGAAGTCAGCCCTGAGAATCTGGAAGTAGAAAATAAATACAGGTAGTATAACATCATTGAGATGTCCAGGCGCTCCTTTGAACAACCCAGGGAGCTAGGAATCGAACGAACGCACAGCTGAATGTAACCTCTGGATAATTCTTTAATCTTCTCTTCCATTTGGCTCAAAACTTCAAAGAGGGAAACAATGGAAGACCAATGGACTGAAAGAGCGGGGCTAGGAAAAGCACTGGAGGACAGCTGAGGAGGGGTGTTGATGTTTTTTGCAAAATGTGGTAATTAAGAACGTTGTGAAGGATTCTGAAAACATGTTATCATTGGGAGAAGATGGCCTCTTAGGATTTAAAATTCAGATAAGGAGTTCTGAATAGGGCAGCAGCCCAATTGACTTCAGTTGATAGTAACAGTTCAATTCAGACTTCCCCCAAACATCACTAAAATAATAAAGCCCTGTCAAATCTGGAACTGGACGGTCACTACAGCCTGTGAGGATTTTCTCTACACTACAAATGTGTACTCACCTGAATTTAGATATGGGCAGTTGCAGCAATAACAATACACTGTTAAGGGGGATTTTTCAGTCCCACCTGATGCTGCCTGTGTTGTAGGAGAAATAAAATTTTATAAAAACAGAAGCTACTGTACAGTGAGTGGAGAAGGTTTTGAAAGACTATGGAGATCACATGGGGTGGTAGTTAGTACTGAGAGGAGAAAAGTCAAGAAAAGTCATAATGATTTGAAAAAAAGCAACGAGTAAGGATGAAAGATTTAGAAATGACACATCAAAAGCTATCATCTAATCAAACAGATTACCTTTCATTCATGTCGGAAAATTAATCCTACTGAATTAAGCCAAAAGAATAAAGGTGTTTGGAAATAAAATATGTCAAAGGATAAGAGAGAGAATCAACATGAATCTTAAACTCATCAAGAATGAGATATCCTGGTGACCTAGCCGTCACATCAGCTGCAGGTTCACCAATTTAATCAAAATGGTCCTTTGTCGATCATTAAACAATTAAAACCTCGCCAGTAAAGAGATGGAGAGGAAAAGATGAGAGAGGAAGAGATGGAGGAGGAGAGTAAGATAAAAGTGTGGGAACACCAGCAAAGGCCAGGATATAACAACTAATCCTCACTTCCCAAAGAGAGAGTGAGAAACTCTGAAAGATGAATATCTGGTGGGAATATCAACATATCTACAACATTGTAGTATTTCTTCTAGCTTCCATCTTGTCTCTGCATTAGTGGTTTTGTTTTTATGCGTCCATCTGCCTATTATTTGAGGGCATGTGCATGAGAAGGAGCACAGTAGTGCCTGACCATGTTCTATAGAGCATGGTTTGATCTTGCCAGTGTAGATGGGGGGCATAGCGTGTTATAATTATGTTACAGAATGGTTTACCCATTCTAACATGGTCCCCTGACATGGTACATGTTTTTGTGTGGATATTCATGTAATTGGTCCCATAAATGCGGATGGGGTCTCATCAAGATCAGGCATTCTAGAAGGGAAATCTCAACACCAACGAGGTCACTTGATTATTTCCTCCCATCTAGAACTGAGTTATTAGAAGTGACTAACACAATTACTCTTACAAAAAGGGCCATAGGATCTGTAATGGTACATGGCCAGCTTTATATTTCAGTTGAAAGATAGCACCCTCCAGAAGCACAAAGCCTCCAGCCCATGAGAGGGTGTTGGTTCTGTATCTGTCTCAATGGGACCAGTGCTACCTACTGAATCAATAAAACCATTTCTGATAGCGCACCTGATCTCCAAGTTCTTAATGATTCTGACTCTGCTTAGCTTTTGACATCTGATGAGATCACAGTCCAAGGTGATACTGGATGCATATCAATATCTTTCAGCACATGACTACAGACTTCCCCATTTTGCTCCACTCCAAACTACACAAGGAATAACTGGTCAGCGGTCAATGAAAACACAAAACCAAAAATGAATTCAAAGCCCTTAAAATTTAAAATAAAAAGCATAAAACTCAAACCTCCACCATCTTGAGCTTGTTCAGAAGCCATTGTGTGTTCAACAGAAGATTAGGTCTGTGGATCAAGAGTATTTATTTCACTGGGGAGGACAAAACAAGACCAAATGATCTTTTCTTCATTAGTGATGTGGAACATTACCATTGATCACTAGTATAAAGTGTACTAGAAAGGACAGTTAGTTCTCAGGGAATATAGTCTAGCATATAACTAAGGACTGTAATATTTCCGGTACATATGATTATGTTTACAACAAAACATTGTAGTAGATTTATCCTTAAAAATAAATTGAGATATTCCATTCTTAATTTATGTCATTTTTACTTTATTTAACCGAATTTGTGTGCTTAACATTAACCTTCCCATTCAAATGTCATTAGCTGCTAATTAAGATGTTGAGCTGCAGATTGTATATTTTGCAGTAGAAATGAAGTGCAAGCTCTTACTAGGTGTTCATCTAACTCCAGCACGCATATTGGTTTAGCATAAGCATGGCACGTTTAATTTACTGAACAGTGTCTCAGTTCTCCACTTATTTTTTTTAACATATGATGAGCAAAAGAGGAAGTCAAAAATATTGTGAAATACTAGGAATCATCTAAAAAAAAATCTAAAATGAGTTACATATGTCCCCGTGTACTAACATTTGGACAGAATCCATTGTTTCTAGTTTCAATAACCTTATTTAAAAGAAAATAAAACATATCAAAGACATCATTAATAATACCTGTTCATATGTACAGAAAGTACATTGGCTTACATGCCAAGATTAGTAAGCTCTGTGCCTTTAAGGTTTTTCAAGTTACTTCCTTGCTACTTATCATAAGCATTCAAATCAAAGAAATACAGTGATTACTCTATTGGTGAAAAGGGTTCTGCTACATAGGATACATTTTCACAGGACTTTTTAATATAATTTATGAATATTTGCAGCCAACATAATTGTCTTTTCTGCTGACATTTTCAAAGCAACACTGTGATTTGTTGGGTCTCCTGAGAGTCCGAGTACAAAACTGATAATTATATTAAATATACATAGACAATAAAGAGTGTGTTTACATAACTATGCCCATAAATATCTGATTGAACAGTCATTGTTCTCAAACCCCTTTTAAGCGGCTCTCAGAGGAATCCAGTTCTAATGACATGATGGTTTAAAAGATGTTGCTCAGTCTTGTTCCATATTTAATTAACTTTCTTTTTTTAAACTTGTGATGGTGGAGACAATAACAAATAGCTCTGAAAAGAGAGAGAGCTTTGAAACATGAGTGAGATCTTGTCATGCTTTGTGCTTCACACACAGAAGATGATCTGCATGTAAGAGTTGGTAGCCTGGGACTTCCAGCTTCCTCAGGGAGTCCATTACTAGAGCACTCACAGTTCACTAATAATAAATAATAATAATAATATAATGAAAAACCCTCATATACATAAAAATAAAGGAAGCGAAAGTAAGGGGAAAAGCCCTATGTATTGAATGGATTCAGTAAAATGACTAATTTGTTCATGCTACAGAGAAGTGGAGCAAGCATTTAAAAGAGAATGGTACGTTTACCACTAAGACGTAAAGACCCTTTGAACATTAATTGAGCAATAATGTATGAATGAATACATTAGACTGGAATCAAGGTTACATTTCTGAATTTATGGATAGGATCATTCAAAGGAGTCCTTCTCACTATCACACTTTACAGGAGCACACAATATTCTGTTTTCACACTGAATTATATCTAATTGTCGCCAATTATGATTCATTTACTGTTAGGTGTCTTGGTTGTCACAATATTAACAGTTGTAAGTCTTTCCCATTGCAGATTGTGTGAATCTGTTGTGACATCTCAATAAAGCAGGATTCAATCAAGGTGTGAATTAATTGTTAATCTTGTTATAAATAGAAGGTACCATATGTCAGTATGTAAGAGACGTCTCCCCCTCCCTTTTGTTGAGGACAATGGTAGTGAAACAAAGCAAAAGAACATACGTAGATAGTTCATCACATCAGGATTACAATAATGGTCAATAAAACATGGAGTGGATTTCATATTGGATTCTGCCATTTAGAAACAGTTAATAAACATTAGCCTGTTTTAGGATTCTCTTCATGCAATTTTTTTTTGACAACTGTTGACAGTTCTTTATACAAGGGTGCCCCAAATGAGGAAAAGCTATGAGAATATTGTTCTGTTAGTGTATCAAAGAAGCTATGATAAGCACCATTCTCCCCAGGACTTGCAAGTGTTCATTCCCTTATTATTTAAGTGCCTAAACATGGATTTAAGTGCCTAACTTTAGGCAACCACATATGACATTTTTTTTATAAAAGTTCTTATTTCGGAATCATAAAGGTTAGTGACCATTCCCAGATCATCTTTTGTGTAGACAGACACTAGTGCATTTCGTCAGAAATCCTGTGCTCAAAATGTTAACTGGATAAATTATTGCATTTCTGCAATATAAATTCTATATGTATTCTCCCTTCAACCTGGGCAATTCTGGACTAATCATTTCATTAAACTACCACAGTAAAACTCATGTCTCTTAGAAATGATGGGATTAAAACCAGGGTCTTAGAGGTGAGGGGACAGTTTGTCCATCAATCTAGAAAAACATCCCTGAGAAACAGATTTTCCCCCTTCGCATTCTGGTGTCCGGTTTTAGGATTGGCTCATTGTAGCTCTTGCTGACCCAAACGGGTGTATAGCATGCCGTAGCTGAAGTGCGCACACACATCCACACACAGAGCCTTGTGTATTGAGCAAGATGGTATATGTGTCTCTTGCTGTTTTTCTAAATGCTGTGATAAATCCCCACAGAAAACTCAATCCTCATTGGGAAGTTTGAATGTCTTCCGTAATCTATTTAAACAGCTTTTTAGGTATCACCAACAAACCTGTTTCTCACAAAAAGGTAAGTGGATTCCAGCACTTGATACTAGCAACCAGCTCTTAGAATCCATCTGGGAATGAATGTGACCATAAGACCTTCCTATTCCCCAGCCCTGAACTGAAGGGACAATCGATGCATAAAGCCATCATCACATTTGCTGTTGATCTGTTTACTGTTACTTTATTTACATAACTAGAATTTCAACATCTTTGCATGTTTTGCAAGCTGTCATGATATGAGATGCTAGTAATATGCTGTGTTGTACTTGCTAACATATTTTTGACATATTTTAGCTTTTGATTATAAGATTGCATCTTTCCCAGCTACCATCTGTCTCAACTCAGTGGCACTCTGGCATTTACAAAAACAGTAGGGTGTAATATTTCTTATATATTTGAACTCTACTAGAAACATGCTATTTTCAGTCTTTACCAATATGTCATGCTTTCACACACGAAGGCTGAAATGTCTGATATCTTTTAAGGTATCTGTCAGGAATAAAGAACTTATCATCACATCCAATTTGGCAGAGATGAGTAATATATTAATGAGAATGAAAATGGAAACAGTTTCTGACTTATAAATAGAGCTGGCATTCTACGTGCCTTGTGTACTGTTGCCTGAGTTTATCCTTTTGTCAGCACAAATGAGAATTTCATACAAAACCCAGGAATTTCTTTTTTGTACTTGGCAAAATATGCATACAATTCTTGAGGCTGGAGTTTTAAATGGGACACATTTTTCTTCAAATATCTGGCAACCAGAGACTTTCGTACTTTGCTTCCACCCCCTTCACTCTCCAACTATGGAGAGTCAAAATGTGACAGTCAGCAAACTGGAAATCACACTTTATATCTACTCGGACAGCATGAGGCTGTCAGTCCAGCCATTTGGACTGTTGTGATGCACAATTCTAAGACTGCAATATTTCAGCAACACTAGTTTCAATAGGATGAATCCAGCAACTCAAGCAACAGGAAATACAATGCCCACATATCTAAAGCATGTCTTTGGCATGAATTCTCAGGTGAGCTGGAGCAGTGTTTGACACGCTGATGGGCAAATGTGCCATTGCACGGCCTTTCCCCTTCTCCTCTACACTGAGAGCAGCCAGGGACCAATCAGCCCTCAGCCAGGGCTAAGTTACACCGGCTTATACCAGCCCCCAGTGGACATTGTGCTGGTGGAGATCGCTGTATTGCAGCATGCTCTAGCCATGTCCCCCTTCCACTGTCCATGACAGTAGAAAGGGTAAGGGACTTCAGGTTTAGAGAATCAGTGTCAGCGTTGGGATTAGAATTGAGGTCGTTCCTGGTTCTGAATCCTGTACTCAGCTCACTAGGCAATACTTCTCTCTCTCCAGGGTTTGAAGGTTGCAAGCTTGGCTTGCACGGCATGTGAAATATGTAAATAACTGCTCCACACTTGAGGTTATTAGAAATTTTGGATAAACTGTGACCCATTAGGAGCCAAAGCATCAAGCAGATAGGAGTAAAACTATTGACTTGGCTAATTGAAAAAAAAAACCAGTGAATATTTTCTTCAAGTGCATGTTTCAACTGCAGTGAAGCAGCAGATATGTTTTTAATGGTACTGTAACAAGAAAAAGAAAAGACACAATTGCACTCATACATAATGGTAAACTGAATTTATTTCCTCTTGGAAAACAATTCCAGTAATCTCCAGGTTCAGACCGCAGAGTAAACATTAATAACAGTAACATACAGGTTAGTTCAACTGAGTCAAGAATTTGGCTGTGTGAAATCATTAAGGAAAGTCTTGAACACTCAAAGCTTCAAATGGTATTCAGGAAAAAAAAAGTTTCTTTGACAATCTACATAACAACTATTGCATATATGGTAATGCTATCTGTCATATCGCAAGGCTTACAAATATATATACGGGCCTTATTCAACTGTGGGTTCCTGCTCTGGGAGAAAGAGTCTTTTCATGTTTTTTTGCAAGAATCTTCAGCAATAAAAAATAGTCTCAGATTCATCTGTTTGTATACCAAAAGAGAGAGATTCTAGACTTAAGTTTAAATGAAAGGAAGGCCAAACAGCTGTAGTATAACATAGAGATTTTTTCTCCCTCTTTCTTGAAAATGACATTTTCTTAAGCCTTTTTCCTCACACATTATTATTTTTATCTTTCTTGAATAGGGCCCAAGTCCACTTGTCTTTATAAGACCATTTTAGTATCAGACAACATAATACATGTGCAACACGTTATATACAGGAAGTCTATCCGGTGCTCAAAAGTTCAAACACATGAACATCCAACAGTTTCGATAATACAAGTTTTATGGTACAATACAATGTTTCTGAATAATATACATTAACAATGAAAGTTTCGTGCAAAGAGTAAAACGTGTTCCCTTTTTGTGCCACAAAGGATTCTCCTGAAGAGATGGGCATTGCACTAACTGCTATGTTGGGTCATTGTATGATTCTGAAACAAAAATAAAAGAAGTGACTTAGTTGTAGTCTAGGCATTGCGACAAGAAAAAGCTGCGTTAACAATGCTACCCGCTGAATATATTACATTGTATACAAGAGAAACATGTTTGCCATCTCTCTTTTAAATGGCCTGGAGAAAGTTTGCTGTTAAAAGATGAGGCTTTTTAGCACTGGTATCATTTCTATAAGTCACATGAATAGCAGTTGAATACCTCAAGGTACATTAGAGCAAATTCTGCCCTGTTGAAAGTGAACACAACTTCACTGGCTCCAGTGCCCAGTCACACAGTGATGAATTTAGCCCATTATATATAATGAGACACACATTTCTTTTTCTTATGTGGCCTTAATGCCTACACACTAGAAATACATTAATTTTAGCATCCTTACTAGAAAATTCAACCAGACATTTCCGCCCAATCAGTAGCGCATATTTTAAAGTAGGAGGGGACATGCCCACCAAAGCACTCAGTTGGCTGACTGACAAGCAGGTGGGGAAGCCAGAACTATCCCTCTATCCCCCAAAGAACAACTCAACCCTTGTTTCCTTAAGTGAATTTATTGCCATGTAAAAGGTGACAGCATCAGCTCTGGAAATATGAAGTTCGCTATTTATCCACAGAAAGAGTGCAAAGTGGGCAGCAGCAGTGCAAGTTTCACTACACCAGTCCTAATGCAAAGGGATCACCACTATTGGATGAGATGCTACTTTAGTCTCTGTGCTTCATCAGGCAACTAAGAAAAGGTTCCCAATTCATGCTGATTCTTCTTTTGTGATGTAGACCATATCCACAGAGAACTGGACAAAGTCCACAATCTTATTTCACAGACCACAGAACAGCCATCAGGTAGTAATGAATTTTTGTCACTACTGACCCGGGCTCTATTCGGACCAGTGACCTAGAGGTGAAGGGTGTTGTGTCCCGTTATCAGTTCCTAAAGTACACAGTCCCCTCCCCTTGTTTTATCAGTTTTAATCTACATACAGACTCCTCTGGACTACAACACTTTAAAACGAACCCATGCCCAAAAGATGGACATCATTTTCCGTGAAGTGAACATGTATTGAACCACACCCTCAAGAGCCACCCCTGAATACAAACGTAAGTGCAGCCACAGAAAAATAAAGATGAATATTGTGTGATTCCATGCTAATCTAACAATACATCATATCGTTTCTACACCCACACACACACACACACGTATGTTCATGGGATATTTGGCAAGAAAAGGATCTCTCTCAGGGTAAGACCGAGGAATTTTTTAAGTAGTGCCTGTCTCAAGATGAAAAGGAAAATGACCCAGTGACACTTGGAAGCACGTTTTCCAGATGTGAATACAAAATGATTAAATGCTGATATAGCAGGGACTCCAGATCCACCAAGGCCAGTGGTTAAAAGAGATTATTATTCCATTTGATTTCATATATCATCTTCCACAAAGTCATCTCAAAGTGCTATAAAGCAGTGACAATATGTTGCGGACTAAAATGTTGGTTGGTCACGGGTAATAGATTCTGACTTTAAACCATAAAAGCAAGTGAATTAAGAGTTAACTCTGACCGTCTACCCTTCTGTCATCCTGTTGCATCCATTATTGCAGCGCTTATAACACCACAGACCAATCTGAAACCCTGCAGTACCTAGAAACAATGGGACAAGTTAAACATGGAGTGACAACCTACATTTGGTTTTCTTTGCTTTTGAGTGGTTAGTGTCAGAGCCAAATTGTTACCTCGAAGAGAGATTTTTTGGGGTATTTTTTGTTTTTGATCTAATGGGAGTATGTGTCAGTCATCCCCTGCTTTTTGACTGTCTGAGCTACATGTAATCAGTTTTGGGTCTGGAAGAGCCACGCAGCAGTGTGTGAAACAATTGAAAGGAGCTTTACATGTGTGCTCAGTACTTCGGCTGCAATAACATTTTTTATTAAAAATAAAAAGGCACAAAAGTGAGAGAGACAAAACAAACCATGAAATGGGATCCACTCGCACTGGTGCTCTGTGTTGCAGACTATACTGCCTGGCACATAATGGAGATTCTCAAGAGATAATGAAGACATACATTCAGAAACAAGTGGTGTGAGAAAAATGCTGAATAGAACAGGACACAACAAACACTGTCCCCAGTGGAAAGAGCTGGGGCAGCTTCAACCTTCATCAAGCAATTGTACTTATTTTAAAGAGTCAAAACAGCGTGCAATCGGTCAAGTTTTCCAAAGCAATTAATGCTTCCAAAATGTATTCTGAGGCAGCAGTGAATTAGGGAGAAATACACAGACAGCAGAAAGGCTATTTCATAAACTAAAACTGAAAGCACGTCACAGGCATAACATTGACAAGACAAGCAGGTGAAGGATGGGAGGGTAGAGAAAAGAAAAGGAGGAAAATTCTGTAATCCCACAGAGAGCCATATTCCATCCTACAAAAAGCCATCTATTGGAGACCCCATGTCTAAGTGACTGAAAATTGCAAACATTAATCCCAGTTATGAACTGTTGTTGTTTTTTCTGAGGGGGGTTGTGTTTAAAATTTAGGGCAAAATTCTTCTGTATTATTCACACAGCAGATCTCAACGCTGATATTCCGCTCTCCCTATGTGCACAGAACTCCCACTTTCATAACAGTGTGAGTTCCCGCATGTGGGGAAAACACAATATGGAACTCCCATTGCCAGGAACATGGGAGTCCTGTACACACAGGGAGAGCAGAATATTAGTGCTGAGATCTGCTGTGTGGCTATGCCATCAGAATCTGCCCTTAACAGAAGACACAGAACATTTAAGAGCAGAAGTTTTAAAAATCTCTGCTCCAGAAATTTACTACAGCAAATAACTTTCCTGAATTTGAAGCAATTGGTTGTATTTTTTTTCTAAATATACGTAATTCAACTAAAGTGCTGAAGACATCATATATTCATATCACCACAATAAAGACATGTATTTTCCTTTAAGCATGAAGTACAGTCAGTCAGTCTGTTAAGCAAAAATTTCTATTTCATACTTAGCAGTGGAAAGAGAAAAAATATGTTTTCCAACACATGCTCACCAACAGAGTTAGGTAACATTTTCAAAGGTTGTCTGATTTCATGATGAAAAACTGGGTGTGCGCACACAAATGAGAGTTTTGCACACACAAAATGGCAGCCCATTTTGCCACAGCATCTATTGCTCACAATAAAAACCAAAGAAACTAGGAAAGATGTTCACAAATCCTTACTTCCCTACCTTGATTGTATTTAGGAAACATTGACAAGAACTTGGCTTCAACATACTTCACAGATAAAATTCTTTCAAAACATATTTACCTGGTTTCTAGCTGACCCAGTGACACAAACCCAGAATCCCAACTCCCAGTGAGCTGCTTTAAACATTAGACTACATTGCTTTCCATGAGTAGATAGCTTTGGGAAATCCCTGTACTTAGTGCTGTAAGGTTAAAATCATACACAGATTTCACTACAATAGTGGTAGAGAAATCTCCTCTGCAAAGAGAATGAGGTTGTTTTGCAGAAACTGTTAAGACAGTAGAAAGTAGTATTTTTTCTGTTATTTGGTATCTCTCTCTCTCTCTATATCTCAGACAGAAAACAGACATACTAGCTAGCAAAAAATGCCATCCATCGCATCAAACTCAGTGAAGAAAAAAACCCCACTGATTCACTATCTCATTGGAATCTCTAATGTGAATTGCAGTTGCATTCAATTTAAATGAGATGTTTTTTAACTAGATGAAATAGGACACAATTGTACCTGAGAAGCCGTGCAAGGAGGGTACAAATAAAGAAATATAAAGATTAAATGTGGATGTCTTCCTTCAACAGATGGTGACAGTACCACAGCAGCATATTATTTTTTCCTTAGTTCAAGAACATAAACATCCGTAATCAATCATCACTGATTAACTAATTATGGGACACTACATGTTATCCTATATATGGAATCCTTTATTTGCAGACAGTAAGGATAATCTTTATTTTATTTCTTTATAACCCCATTGCACTACAATACAATTTCGGGTTGTAAAGAAGAATTCTACATTACTATCAACCTTTAAGCACTACGTTTTTTTTTTTTTAACAAAAGCAATTGGTTTCCAACAGGCTGGATAATAAGTCTTTTGACCTGCATTCTTCTCTGACCTATTAAGGTCACCCCTGTGCTTGGGCATATAGCTGACTTAGGAAATGCCTGCAAGTCCTGCATTTCATCTCCTGCCCACTCAAAATAAAGCTTTCTTTAAATGTGTCTGTACGGGTCCCTAAAGACCAGGGAGGCATCCCTGTAGTGGGCAATGGAGGGACAGAAGCTTCTGCCTTTATTAATGAATGCAGACCATTATGAGTCTGGCTGGCTCCTGCACTGTTCCCAGAAGCATATACTGTACGTGACTTAAAATGCTAGAATATTGACACAAAGCGAGCTGGGCACCCCTAAGGAAAATTACTCCTTGGATATAATGTAGGCTCGTAACAGCTATTAGAGTACAAAATAAAACCCTCCGGGATCAAACTGACATATACCGCATTCTACCTACTCCTCAAACATTAGAAGAATTTCTTTGTGAAGGCATTCTCAAGGACAGCATTAAACTGACTTTTGTAGCAATTTGCACCAGCTTTTTGGCTTACAGCTTTTAGTACTAAATCTCTAGTTAGAATCAATATAAGTACTATATCTTCCACATTAATCAATACATTTGGTTCAATACACGTTCTATTAAATTATACTTTCTAATCAAGATTTTCTGCTTCTGTCCCCTGCTTTTTATTCCTAACTTCTTACTTTGTACCATAGTTTGCAAACGGTCTAGAGCTAATGACAGGATGTTGGATTTTCCAGAATGGTCGGGGCAGAGGGGTCGGGGGAGTTAGGGGAAGGTTAAAATGGCAACTCAAGCAAAACCTTAATTAGAATGTTAATGCCAAATCATGAATTCAATTCCACAGTGTCAGCATGGTTTCCTGAACTTCAATCTGATACTTCATCACTTTACGTTGTCATGATATAATACCTATTACACAAAGCTCTACACTACAAAAAAGGTGAAACAGCGAAGACACAGCAAGAAAAAAAGTTGTAACTCCTTAAAAAAAAGTTCAGAAACAAACCAGTATCAGGAAAACTCACAGCTAAGGCTGCTTTTGCTATCCTTATCCTCAACCCTATGGTGCCTCAGTATTGCAGCACACATGGGTCTCTGTCAGAGCCCCATTCCATTGTGCAGCCCTGAATAGTTCTTTGCTGATAGACTGCAATGTGATTGTATCTGAGACTATACTGAGGAGCTATTTATATTTGTAAAATACTTAGATTTAATATATACTAATAATTAAGATGCAAAAAGACTACAGTACAATCTCATTTAGCCAAAGTCTTCGGGGGTATTTGAAACAGATGGATAAAAAGTGTTTCTAACATCCTGAATGATGCACACAACTACATTTCTGTTAGGTTTGGATCAATGAGATTATTCTTTATAGATATGAAAATGCAAAGTCAAAACAGTAACCATATAAAGCCATTGCACTCTTTTGCCATTGTCTTGCAGATCTGACACATTGCATTGATGTCCCTGGCTTACACAGGGGTAGTTTTTCTTTTCCTTGTCTCAATGTAATCACTCTAAGCTTGCACAGAAACTGTTGCATTTTCTTTTGACATTTAACATCATTTTACACAGCTCGCAATAACATCATATAATCCTGTCACCATTAAAGGAAAAGGGGAAATAACATATTAAAAGAGAATAACAGAAATTTATAGAATTTAAAGACAGAGAAGACTTATTAGAGCATTTTATCCATCCACTCTACCAATGCAGGATTATTGCCTACAAAATGTAATTTCAAATGTTTTGCCTGATCCAAGTTTAATTAGAGCTCCCAACACTTCCCTTGGGATACTATTTCATACTTCACAGACTTCATGGTTAGGACATTTTTCCTGATGTTCGTCCTAGGATAGGAAAAGACTGAACCAGTCCCAAATCACACATGCAACAAGATCTGCTTACTCAGGAGCTGGATTTAGACAAATATTTAGGCCATTTCAAAGCAACTAAAAGAGGTAGATAGAACCCACCTGTGTCCCCATAACCAGGACTAACTCATGTGGCATCAACAACTGGGTTAGTATAAGGTTTTAACGCTGTTCCAGGGACACTTCTAGACCATGTCTATGCTACAATTTTGTAACTGGGTCAATGGACGGTTATGTTGTAAACAATTCTCCTGACTCTGATATAGTTGAAATATAGATGAGCACGTAGTCCAAAGCTTATCAAAAGATAATCTAAAAATAAACTACCCCCCTCCAAATCCCAAATCATTATTTTTGAACGCTTGGAATTCAAAAATATTTCCATAATGGTAGACCCTTAGAATGACACCTAATTTCCAGATGACAACACTTGGAAAATGAGTTCATTTGTGGGAGTTGGAGGTCCAGCCTGGTATGAGTGAGTTCAGCAGCTGGAAAGGAGATGATGTTTCATTGTTTGTCAAAGGCGAGGAGCAGGAAGCTAGCATAGGAGGATTTCGCAGCAGAGAAAAAAAGAGATTACAGGAAGGTTGTAGGCTTGTGGGGAGTAACTACTATATTCAGTACTCCAGTGCAATGCATAGAGGAGGAGCAATATTGCTCTCGTTTGGTGCTAAAAGTCTTTACATATTTTAGAAAGAGGAAACAGAAGGCTCATCCAGGCTGAAGATCTGCATACCAAGTCTGAACCTACTACACAATTTAAACTCTGAAAACTGGGGTTTATATGTTTGGTATGAACTACGACGGAGATACCTCCACTATACCTACTGAGTCTACTCCTGTGAGGAGCTGTGCACCCTCAAATCCCACTGACAGAGAGGGAACTGAATAGTGTTCACCGCCTTGCAGCAGCAGGCCCCTAATCAGGTATGATGAGCAATGAAAGGGTCATCCTTGGTCATGAGTGACCACGGTTAACAAGGACAATTTGCAAAAGTTCATGACGAATTACAATTATCCAAACAACTTAGTTCAATGGAGCTGTTTATCTGTTTTCTTATTATATTACAGTGATTCAGAAATGGCACTACTGGTAACTATTCAATGCATTCATGTTTACACCCAAGTCTTGCGCATTCTGACTCTCATACTTGAAAATCTCGAGAAAACAGAATCGCTAAAAGCACTAACTGGATAGGATCCACTCAGGGATGCATTCTGAAATTTAAAAATGTAACACTTCCATGTTTCTTCAGTAACTTTCAGAAAGCCACTAGTAAAATATCTCTGATGGGTGGACCTCTTCCTGAAGCGATTACCATATGCATGATTGCAATAACAATAATCAAGATGCTTCACTAAGCAGAGGTAATAGTTTAAATAAAAATGGGGAAGTAAAGGACCACTGAGAAATACGTTGCTAACATTAAAATCTTAACTCTTTAGAATATGATCATAACTACCCTGCTATAAATAATGAAAAAATCCATTGAAACTAATGGAGTTAGCGAAACAGGTGTTAGGGAGAAGAGAATCAGGGCTGTATCAAATAGAAAAAAATGTATTTTGCAGATGTGTAGGCTGACACTTATACCAAAAGGAAAACTACATCCCCGGTACAAGGAGGGGACAGCCTGGACTCTCTCCACTATGTCAGACATTGTCAGTCAAAAGAGCAAACAGAAGCCAGAGCTGAATGATTCCACATTTGTCTGCAGCTACAGTACAGTAGCTTTGATAGGCAATACTGCCTAATAAGATATTCAGGGATTAAGTCAATGTTTTACAGACAGATGTGTTCTTGAGCCAGTTGTTGCTATGTTTGAATTTTTTTTCTTGTAATGTTTAATTTATCATGTTGGTGCTTTCTAAACTAGAACATCTGTAAACAAGTTTAAGAATGACCTCCTTCCTATTTTACATCCAGGAGTGATGCTCCTTCTCTGTGTTCTAATTTTAGATCTCTTAAAGACAAATAAATCTGTGTGTGGAGTGGAGTGGAGGGGAGGGAGGAAGGGAGACACCTTGCCTGATAACATAATGTGTTCCTCTTACGTGAATGCAGATTTCCTATTTGCCTAGTTCTGAGTGCAGAACTGAACTCCTGGAACTAGAGCTACAGTATGTACAGACTCCTTTATAGGTCAAACCCAATTAAACAAACTACTACTAAATATTTAACAGCTCAGTGTAGTAATTAGTGACAAATAACGGAGGCTTAAACTGACAATTGCACAGAAATGTCCTGTTGGAAATGTTACTCATTTCCTTCTCCTCTTGTATTCTTTTGCTTGTTGAATTCTGATAGGTCGTTTTAGTGATTAAGCAGACACTTAAGATGAATGTTATTTTTGCACGTCCATTGTGTGTTTCTGCATGTGTCATCAGAAGAGCGTTCCCGTGGCCCTTTTCCTCCCCAACTTCCATTCTGTTTGTTCTAATTTAAAGCAGTATGACCACTAGCTGCCGGATCAGTGCATAGATTTCAAATCCTAAACTGACTGGTGAGCCTAGAATTTAAACTCCTGTTCATAGGATTCAAAATTCACCCAGTTGAAATGAGTGTGTGTGTGTGGGGGGGGAGGGGTGAAGCGCACACAGCTGTGATTTACATGCAAAGGGCAACCTTTAAAACAATGATTATTTCCAGTTTTTCCAAAAGTGCACATACAAGAATTCCTCTGAACAAAATTACAAGAAACAATAGTTTCTTCATATGTCAAAGAGAAAAAACACTAACTTGCTTGTATTCCTTTATTATTTAGACCAGGGGTGGGCAAACTTTTTGGCCTGAGGGCCACATCTGGGAATAGAAATTGTATGGCGGGCCATGAATGCGCACAGAATTGGGGTTGGGGTGTGGGAGGAGGTGAGGGCTCTGGTTGGAGGTGAGGGCTCTGAGGTGGGGCCAGAAATGAGGAGTTCAGGGTGTGGGAGGGGCTCCGGGCTGCGGGGGGGGGTGAAGGCTCTGGGGTGGGGCTGGAGAGTCTGGGGTATAGGAGGGTGCTCTGGGCTGGGATCGAGGGGTTTGGCGGGCAGGAGGGGGATCAGGGCTGGGGGCAGGGGTGCGGGAAGGGGTGCAGGCTCCGGCTGGGGATGCGGGCTCTGGGGTGGGGCTGGGGATAAGGGGTTTGGGGTGCAGAAGGGTGCTCCCGCCTGGGATTGAGGGGTTTGGAGGGAGGGAGGGGGATCAGGGTTGGGGCAGGGGCATGGGGAGAGGCTCAGGGGTTCAGGCTCCAGGCAGTGCTTACCTCAAGCGGCTCCCAGAAGCTGCGGCATGTCCCTTCTCCATTGGAGAGCCGGAGGGGGGGGGCCCCACTGGAGCGTGTAGGAGCCGGAGCGGGGCCATACCGCGGCTTCTGCGAGCTGCGTGGAGCAGCCCCCGACCCCGCTCCCCATTTGGAACTCGAGGGCCGGCTTAAAATGGCTGGTGGGCCAGATCGGGCCCACCGGCCGTAGTTTGCCCACCCCTAATTTAGACAGATCTATACACACAACAAATCCATAGATCACTGTGTTCACTACACCACTTTGTGCTGTACCTATATGTATTGTGCTTATGGTTATCAGGTGACAAAAAGGAGCTCAGAACTTAGATTCTGCATATACTATCTTCGAGCATACAATACCCCCTACACCAACCTTTAGCTCACCGAAGGTTATATATCCCCAAAAGATTAACAGAAAAAGGTAAAGTGCAAACAGAGTTTTCACTCAAGTAAAGGTAAATGACACTCAAAGAGGGCCAAAATTTTCAGACGGCAACAATCAGCCTCTAATTTCTCCTGTAAGACGGAACCATCTCCACATTTGCACATGAAAATCAGATCTTTAAGCATTGCGCTAGTCAATATGCATGCACAATGAAGAGGATGTAAAAACATTTCAATGCATAATTTCTGGGCACAAAATAAGGGGACAGATAAAATGTGGCCCATAGTCAATAGTGCCTTAATCTTAAAATATGTGTGGGAGAGAATGAAAAGGTATGGGGAACTGCCTCCCAATGTCAACACAGCTAACACGTCTGCTCATTTGTTTGTCTCCTTGCACCTTTCCCTCAAGAAGCCACTGTCGTAGGAACACGTGCAGGTTTGGTGGTAATGACAGAAGATTCCTGAGCCTATAGGTAGAGGTTCCCTCAGCTTCTTCATACTATGACTTCATAACTAGTTAGGCACTACCACCCCTACCTTGGTTACACACTATGATCCTTCTACTGATTTCCTTCGCACTTCAAATGAGGGACCAGGTTCCCCTGTGATTCCAGGAATCAAGAGAAATGTAACAGTGGTTTATGTAGCATGCCTGTTGCAAGTCCACTCATTAGAATACCGGAAACTGCAGATAAGGACAATTCAGAGACCTGCCAAGCTGGCAAATATCTGGGAATGAGAGGGTCATGTCCCATGTGTCAAGACTAAAGACAACCTCACCTGGTAGCTGTGTTCCCTCCACTATGACCCAAACAACATTTTATTAAGAAAAGCAATGCTCCTGCTGTACTGGTGACTTTAAGATATGTCAGAATGTAGTCTACCTTCATTAAAAAGTTATCCATTTTCTATATTTTGATAATTACATACACTGCAAAGCTACAAACTCAGAACACATTTACTGACGTGTTACAAGAACAGTAACATTGGATTTCCCTCATTGGGGATCTTGCTTGTAAAACACAGTGTCCTGATCTCTACTGTCTTGGCCCTTGTGCAGACACTTCATGTAATGCGAGTGTAAAATGCTACCAAAGCAGAATGGTTGAGCTTCACACCCGCTTTGCAGTGTCAATGACTACACAACTGGCGTGGCAGTGAGGAATCAAGCTCCAAATAAATATTACAAGATTTTCCTCTTCTTTTATCAACGCTTTCTTCTCCTCATTACTCCATGAGTGATACAATATTCATCTCAAAATAATTTATATTCCTTGGGTTTGGCTGGCCTTTCTGTTTCCTCTCGCACACTTGGACATTGGCATATTGAGAGTGGGATGTGCTGTTAGCTCCTACCTTTCCCTGAATTTACAGTAGAGAGAAATGCTCCCCCCACTTGTTGGTTTGGTTTATGATGCTACAGTACTGTACTTCTTCACAACTAGTGAATTCATCCCTTTGCAGATGCCAATTTTGTCCCTTATTGCTTGTTGTTATTTTTTGGTATAGGCAATCCTCTGATCAAAGTGAAAAGAATCACATTTAGGAGGGAAAATAACTGTAGATACCAGTTACACTCAGCAGCCACCCATATGTAGTGCTAAGCTATCTGATATGCAGAACTTTAATTCCTTTACAAAAAAGATGTGCTGTAGCTATGGAGAGATTAATCTGTAACCCTCGCATTCTTATATAATTTGCTCTCCAAGTTAATTTTAATTCATTACAATAAAACTACCTAATTAAAATAACTCTTTAAAGTGAAGTATTAGCTTGATCTCAGAATAAAGACAGAATCTTGTCTATCAGAGGGCGATTCTTCATACCACAGCGCACTCTTACACAAATTCAAAGGTAAGCTATAAACAAGTACACACAGCAATACTGCTATGCATAAAGGGGCAGGCAACAGGCGGTCTGCTTTCTAATCAGTCCTCAAAGGAATCTGCCATAAAGAAGTGGCACTTATTCTAATTTAAAGCTCTTACATTTACTTTACCTTGACAAAATGTATAAACTAATAACTTCACTAAACTGACTGGCGCTCCAAACAGAAAAACAAAGTCAACACAAAGATTTGGGCCAAGGGAGAAAGCAGCTTTCCCGAAAAGTTACTATCTCCTATGCTGAGATGAAACGTGTTTGGGGGCTACTCTTACTGCCCTTACAGTTCAGCAACATGTCTGCGCAATATCATCAGCAAGATCTGTACCATCACTTCACGGTGGACTGGGTCCTATTGTCACTGCAGTTCTGTTCAACATTTGAAACATTTTAAGCATCTATATCTTAGCTTTGTGGCCACGTCAACTGTAGAAATATATCTGATTGGCATAGTTTGGCCTTCAGCTTTCTTTTAAAATGCTGTTAGGTTGGCAAGAAGATCTATAATGTAAATGACAGCTTTAAAAATATATGTTAGTAATGTTAAAGTTCACATTTCTTTTGGTTTCTATTATTTTTGTCTCACATTAGTTGCTAAAAACAATTAAAAATTACACCCTTTCACACACACACATACAAAAAGAAAAATAGAAAAGCAGAAAGGAATAGTAAGGGTTAAATAGAAAGTCTCTTGAATATATGCATAATATTGGAGAACGTTTTGCCATGTCCTAAAACACACCACTTTGTAGAAACTTCTTTTTCGAATCAAAGCAATGCTACAGTAAAACAACTTCAGGCAAAACTCCTTCTAAATTACAATGCTGGTTGTGTCAGAACACACATTACTTCATACTGACATGTCAGCATGTTTCTCCAAACTATCTTTGGGAACACAATAAAAAGACCAATCTGCAAGTCTGTAAGAAACTTTCAGCTGTTGATAAAAGTATGTGTCACTCACAAATTACAGTCTGCTGTACAGTACAAATTGATCTGTATTGATCCTAATAGTAAATGCTCCTTTTTATCAACATAGCTGTATACATCTGCTAGGATTATGCTCCTAAAAGAACAGTTCAAGCTACTCAAAATTCTCAAGTTTTAATTCAAGAAAGAAAAATCTGGGCCTGGAAGGGTGACTTGGAGTGGAGTAGGTAGACTTGTACTTGGACAGCACTTATTAATTAAATATAGATCAAACTAAAAGGCCAACATTTTCACACTTGGGTTCCATAAAATCTGGACTGATTTTCAAAGAAACAGACCACCCGCAATTCCCAGTTAAATCAACAGGAGCTTAAGGTGCTGAGCACCTTCAGAAGTTGTTCTGAATCTTGAAGCATCCAATCCCAGACCAGACCACTTACTTAGGTGATCCAGTGTGATTTTAAGTGCCCAGCTTTAGGCACCAGTGTTTGAAAGTTTTGGCCACATGGGTTAACTACTGTTTAAACTGGTTGTCTAAAAAGCTACAGAATTTACCAGAGATTACTTTATCAGCTTTTTAAACCAACCAATAGAATTCTATAGCAGGGATATAATTTTCTATCAAATTCTACAGGAAAGTCCAAAACCTATATAGAGAGGGGGTGGCACAGAACCAACCAAGTACTCTGGCTGTATGCCACCCAGGCATTCCTGCACACTGAGGGAATCCTTAATTGTCTGGCTAATGCAGCTTTATAGCACTTTTGTGCTGCCAGAGTCCAAGCTGGGGGTTGAGGATCTGGATCTTAATTTTCAAAGTAGTTTGCAAACATTAACTAATTCATCTTCACAGGTGATGTAGGTAACAATATATAATCACCGCCATCTTCCAGATGTAGAAACAGACATGGGGTCACATTTTCAAAAGCGCATATGCATATGCTCAATCCCCAATGTCAGGGCACGCATGCACATAAAGGGAGCTTTTGAAAATTTGGCCCTGAGAGAGGTCAAGTGAGATTCCCAAGGCCACAGTGGGAAATAGTGGCAGAGCAGGAATTAGTAGAGAGCTCTTGGCATCCATTCTGGTGCTAAGTCCACACTGCCTCTCATTGAATATATGGAAACATTTCATTGAATTCAATCAGTGTGCTTCCTCGTACAGAAGTGATTACTGCATGTCATCCCTTATAATCTCTCCTGTAAGACGGACGTTCGCCATGCCCCCTTCCCCCGAAATCCCTCCATCAAGAGTTGAAAGGTTACAAGCAAGTCGTGTTCTCATTGTTGAGACTAAAAATGGCTCTGTGTTTTGCTAAGCATTCCTCTGCAGCATGGGCAGTGTGTGCATGTGTGTCTGAAAACAATCCCAATGAAAAGGAGGGAATGAGAGATGCTAAACAATGCTGCACAAAGTTGCAGACTGTTCGGCTACAGGCCAGAAAATGAATCCAATTTTTCATTCTGTCATTATAAATATTTCAGTGCAAATGGTACTGATTTTCTGCAACTGTGGTTAAGCAAAGGGCCTCTGAGTGAATATTAAAAAAAAAAAGTCAGAGAGGAGAAAAAGAAAAAGAAGAGGGAGGAAGGAAATTTAAGGTTAGCAACCAATTAATTTCTTATTTAAATGTAAAAGATACTGGGAGAAATTCTACAGTGATATATAGTGTGTGACTCAAAGAAGAAGGAAAAAAAAAACATTTACTCTGCTCTTCTTCTGACAGTTTCTCATAAAATATCTGCAGTCCATCTATCTTTTAGTACTCCAGGCTCCTCTGGAGAGCAGAAAATAGTAGTTTAAAGCTCACTTCAGTGCCAGTCTGCGGGAGATTGCTTTCCACAGGACCCCTGCTGATGGAGGCCTAGGGGAAGAGGCCCAGGAGTTATTCAATCAGCCCAAGACTCTGGGGCGGCCGGGGGTCCTTTGAGGGCTGATTATAAAGCTGCCCTCCTGTTGCCTGCCTCGGAACAGAACAAAATGAGCAGCCTCTTGCTGAGCAGATTCTGCAAGAAGGAATTTCACCTGTCATGGAGTTTGTCAGAATTCAGGATTTATCTTGGTGCAAAATTAATAAAATACCAAGTAGGATTTCAGCCTGACTACTCAGCTGTGTCATCTCAAAGTGATCTTTCACCTAAGGAAACCTGGACACTGAGCTACTGAAGTCATTCTTGCCCTACTTTTATTGTGCAGAACGCTATGACTGCATAACAAAACTATTAGCTGTGGATTTCCTGACAATTACACCAAACGTCAAGTGGTGGGTGGGTGCTACTGTCTGAAAGCATGACCTTTCACCTCACTTCTGTGGTTCCAAAACCTCCTGGGAATAAGCTAAGAGTCTGAAATATAAAAAGTCCATTTCTGCAGTTTATAACTCAGTGGGTCCCTTATGGCACCACATCTGTTAAATTCATACACTGGTATTTCAGGCCTGGATTTGATTTATACCTTTAAAAAAAGTACAAACAACAGACTATGTAAGATCAAATATCGTGAAACTCCACAAATTAATCTTGCTGCTGCAAAGAACCATATGCAATTTCACCATACTTTTAGGCATAACACACAGCCTAAAACCCACCCTAACAGCAAGGGGCCAGGTTAATAAAGCATCATGTCAAAGCTCTGTGGTCCAGTTAAGTTCTTCCTAAACTACAGGGTAGTGTCAACTCAGTTCTCTTTAGACAGTGTCTTCCACCATAAAAATCTCAATATTTAAGTAAAATTGTGTTAGCTTATGATCTCTGCTCATGTGAATCCCAAATCTCAGGTAGCATAGAAGCAATTAACTTGCAGCCTTCAAGCTGCTTCAGTTCAGAGAGGAAGTCAAGATGAAGAAAATAAAATAGTTGTCTGCACCAGCCAGGTGATGGGTGGGTAAATACTATTCAATGTACAATGTTGCTGGCACCACATATAAGGATGCTCAAATCACAACACTAAAAAGGGAGAGTCACTGTACCAACAACCAGCAGAATAATCACAGATGGGGAACAAATATAACTTTGCCAGTAAACCCTCTACCCTGTCCCTACACTTTTTCATGCAGATTATCCATTTTAGTATAATGGGCAGCAAATTTAAGACAGTTCGAGGAGTTTAAAGCAACAGACATCTTTTTATTAATTTGCTAATCAGCATTTTCTAAATTAGAGTTTAAATGAAACTGTAATATATCGCTTCCAGCTCTTTTCCATTTAAATGACAATTCAACATTAATACACATCATAAAGCCACCTTTACCAGACAGTAGTAGTCTGACAGTTTTAACACCAAGAGATGTCACAGGAAAGCGAGAGAGAAAGCACGCAACTGAATGCACAGATGGTGGGAGGGGATGCAGGGTGCTCTCAGCAGGCTACAGTAGAGATGCATTAACTCCACAGAGGGATAAGGGCTTCCCACCAGTACAGTCATGAATTATAACTGAGCATGGGAGTGAGTTCTTAGTGCCTGTCTCACAGCAAATATACTGTTCCATTTTCCTGCACAATCACCTTTCACCTTTACAAACTCAAAGCAAAGCAAAATGCACTGCTAATATGTAATGTTATCACAGTTTCCCAATATTATATGCCATATATCTAAAGATACAAAGAAAACTAGTAAGTATCCATCATCTAGTCACACAGACAGATATACACCCAGCTCATGTTTAGTCTAGTGTGGGTTTAGTGAGGTAATTCTGCGGCAACATTAGATTCTAACAATGCAGAAACACCTACAGCTGTATGTACAGATGTGCATAACTAGCAGTTTTGGTCCACAGGGAATGAACCACTTTTTACTTTCAGTTTACAGGATGGGGTGGGGTAGGGCTGGTCACCCACAGCTTTGAACGCAAAGCAAACACCACAAAAATAATCTCAGATTTCTGACCAGTTTTGTGTCAAATCCACCGAAATTTTCACATGGTTTCCACCCAAAATCTGAGGTCAGCCCCACTTTGCTCAAAGCATTGTTGACCTGACCCAATTAGCAGGTTGAGAAGTAAACCTGAAACCTGTTCCTCCAGGGTTAGGGTTTTGTTATGAATTGCTCCAGTTGTGTTGCCATCTGCATTCAAATCTTTTTGATTAATGCTGGGAATGAAGCAATGTAAAGATGCTGATGTTTGGAAAAGGAGGAAACTCGTTTGAGACAAGATCTGTCTTTACTGTACTTTCCTGGACATGTCCCTTGATGAATCATTAGCCACACCTTAGGTGTTGTAGTGCTGTTGTTTTTTAACAAACTACCTGTACCGCTCCGCTCCTTGCAAGGGGAAACCGTCCCCTCCCAACTTTCCTCCTGCTCGGTGAACTTATCCATGGAAAATACTTGTGATTTTAAGCAGTTTAAGATTTTACCATTTTTAAAGGATTCATTTACCCTGTGTTTCACTTTCGTTTAAAGGCTCAGTGTTCCTGTTCTAAATGACAGCACCGCAAGCACTGCTTTTGAGCACTATTCATCTTGCCTGCCACATCTCAGGCTTCCACACAGAACGCGTCTCTCTCTCCAACAATGGAGCCGTACTCCTTCATAGCTTCAGGGCAGAGGCTGTTAGTAGCTGTAGACTTGCTGCAAATATCACAATAAAGGCTACAAATGTGAATTTCTCTTGAACTACAGGTTCAGCTCTAGAGGTACCTTGCTTTAGCAAACTCCGACAAGAGCAAACAACATATCTTTCTGCACATGCCAGGCAGCCACCCATTTGAAGCTGCTTTCCAAACGATCAGACCTGTCAATGCATCAGCACGTCAGTGAAATGAACACTTTCCTCCCTTTTAGGTCTACAATCAATAGTCACATTTTTTGCCTTCTTCACATTTAACATGCTTAATCTTGGTGGGGCAGAGTCCTCCAGAGCATTGCAGGTGGGGAGGGGGGAAGTAATGGCTTGAGGAGATCCAGTGCTACGGTGGCTAAGCTCTGCCTCTGCTTCAAGTTTCAGACTACAGATCCCACAGAGCGGCTGAATGAGCAGAATTAAATCTTCTGTCTTTGCTATGTGGGAAGCACGTTTTGCTACGCAGTAACCAAATGGGTTCAAGAGCCAGATCCCAAATGGTGGCACGCTCAGTGATGTAATAGCAGCAACACAGCCCAGGTTGCTGCAGCCTATAGGGTCAGAACCAGCTGGACAGTGCCTGTACTTTGTCTGTGCTATGCACAGACATGGGAGTCAGATGCAGGTCTGGAATGGGAGAGTTCCAGTGGCTCAGTGGCAGCCTTCTGCCTTCGCTGTGTGGAAAATTGCAGAGCCAGTGGAGAGTGGAGCCAGGAATGATGAGCTTATTCAAGATGTGGAGGGAGGAAGGGAGGGAGGTTTGCAGAACTGGCCAGGAAACTCTTCAGTACACCATTGCTGGATGCTTCATACAGTCACACTGATGGCCATCTGTTGTCAGCTCTGGGCCAGATGAAAGATAATAGAATGGCAGCTATTGGTAGCCAACAGCAGGGCAGTTGTAGGAAGGAATGAGTCCTAGAATGAAGAAGTGGTGCTTCCTGTTTAGCATAGAAAATCAGTCACCGATATCAACTACATTAGCAAGAAATGAATGAATGGACAATTAAGAGAACTGAACTGAGCTACCAGGGAAACTATTCAAATGCAAATAGAGCCCTTATTTCTATCATTTTCTTCCGCTTACTCTGAGAGTGTTAACCAACCGATCTGACTAACGGTGGTGTGTACAGTGAAACATTTAGGACACAGATGATAAAACTGATTTTGTGGACAAAACTGAATTCTGTTTTTAAGTATTATCTGTGGGTCAGGATATAAATGTACTACTTAGCCCTCTCAATGCACAGCAGACCTCCCACTGGTGTTAGTAGGAGGATTTCACAAGAACTATGATGGTACAACCTGGTTGTTATGTAATAACTGAAATTTCAGTTATTATTATTCTCATGATTTATTGTCTGATTCATGCCTTATTGTTACCATCAGTATCCCTCAGCAGAAAAATATACTCAACTTCATGACCACTACTATTTCTGTCTTTTGTTTCCCTCTCTTTCCCATGCTCCTGTTTCTCTCCTCCCTCTCTGCCTCTTATTCTCTTCTTCTTTTGTCTCTCTGCGTTTTTCTTCCTGCAGCAGTTTACAGTTTTCCTCCATGGGCTTCACTCTCATCCCCTTCCCCATCCCATCTGCTAAAATGATTAGCAATGAAGACATTAATGTTGACATATAACACACAATCATTAGGTTTCAGAGTTAAAACCTGCTAAGTGGTTGGAGAAATAGTGGAGCTTACAACTCTCACAGACATTGTTTCAGACTCCATTTGCAGATTAAAAAAGACAATGCTGGATAGATTAATATTCAGTTAAAGTTAGGAAGACTATCTTTGAAATCACAGGGTCCAGAAACTTCATCTGACATGAAAACTTAGATTCTGCAGAATCTGACCATGTAATCTGGAACATATAAGTACATCAAGTGGAATAGATGCAGCCTATGAGCTAATTGTTTGTCTCCATCAATTTAGGGACATATTTTCAAAAACAGATGCCGAAGTTTTACAAGCAAAACAGACATATGTGGGACAAAGAGGAAATCGTGTGCAGAAAATATATGTGTGTTTATATAACACAGGAAGTTGTACATGCATATATTTATTTGTGCCTATACTTTATCTGTTTTGTAAGAACACATACATATTTTCTGTATGGGTATTCTTTGGGTTACTCCTGGGGGAATTCTGTGTCACTGTGCTTGCACAGAATTCATGTCCCCAGCAGATTTTTTTGCTTCGCTGCACAAAAATGACTTCTGATGGGGAAGCAAAGGGAAGATGCAAGAGCGGTCATGCACACCTCCCCATCCCCAGCTGCATGGGTACATCATTAGAAGAGCCAGCAGAGAGGTAAATCACTGCGGGGTGGGTGAGTGGGGGAGGACATGATGCGGATGGTGGCTCCTACCCTGCGCTAGGCTCAGCTCCTCTTCCCCTGCAAGGAGTAGCTGGGGTCAGGTCAGACCCACCCCCAGAAATCTCCCTTGGCTGTAGAAAGCTCCCCCCCCTCCACCACCGCTTCCTACTCACATCACTCCTCAACCGCAGAGGGAGGGGACACTGTCCCCCATCTGCCCAACCACCGTGCATCTGGATGCCCCCTTATCCGGACCCCCTGCCAAGCCTCACCCAGAACCCCCCTGCACCTGGACACCCCCCCAATCGAGCCTCAGCCCCTGCACTGGATCCCTACTGAGCCACTCCCCACTGCACCCAAACTACCCCCTGCTGAGTCCTCCACACTTGAACCCCCACCCCAATGACACCCCCTATGAGGACCACCCCAACGAGCCCCCCGCACCTGCCCCCCCAAACCTCACTCTCCCAGCACCTGGACCCCTCCCACCCCGCTGAGTCCCTCAGATGTGCCCAACCAGCTCCAGCCCCCTGCATCCAGACTCCTGCCGAGCCCCTCTCCCCTGCATCTGGACCTCCACGCCACTGAGCCCCGACCAGTTGCACCTGGAGCTCCACCCCACCAAGCCCCACTCCCACAGCACCGAGACCCTCCCACTAACCCCCCCGTCAGACCCTCCCACCAAACCCCATCCCATCACACCCAGACTCCCTCACTGCTGAGCTCCAACCACCTTCATCTGGCCCCCCTGCAGAGTTCCAGTCCCCGTGCATCTGGAACCCTCCACCAAGCCCCTGTGCATCCAGACCCCCACTCCCCCTGCATCCCGAGCCCCCTCCAAGCCGCCCACATCCAGATTGCGCCACACAGAACCCTCTCACCCGACACCAAGACTCTCCACACTTGGAACATGCTGGGCTGAGCCTGCCTGCCCCACACCTAGATCAGGGGCAAGGGCTGGGCGTGCATGTGACACTCTGTCCCTCTCGCTTGCTATCTCGATGAGCCTAGCGCGGGTTGGTTGCAGCCTCATCGCTGAGTCAGCGTCCCGGTGGGGACGGGATCTGCAGGGTGATGGCCTTTGCTTCCCACTACCATGCTGGAGCCTCCACAGTTATTTATCGAGAAATAACATACACTGAATTTTAAAATATTGTGCACAGAATTTTTAATTTTTGGTGTAGAATTCCCCAAGGAGTAGTGGGTGTAATTTAGACATCTATTTTAGAAATTGTAGTTAGTATCAGTCCATTTGTCATTTTCCTACTTCAGCCAATTTGTATTAATTTTTAGGTAAGACTTTCTGAGATTTAGCATGAGATGCTTTACTAAAATTCTGACCTACTACATTCTCCTTGTCCAATAATTTTGAAATTCCATCCAAAAATAATCATGACTGTCTGAATATCTGTATACGCCAAATGTTTGCCCATCACCATTTTTCAATTGCTTTAGAATGTGACTAATAATACCCCAATATTTGCAATATTCCCTGCAGGAAACGTGTAGGAAATACTGTAAATAGTAAGGTAACATTTCAAATTACCAAAGAAAAAACCAGAAAGTTTTCAAAGGGTGACCACGGTATACCTATGTACAAATACGTATATAATAAGACAAGTAAGACTCAGCCCACTTGTTCTAATCTTTCTCAAGCACTGCTTAGTGAAAGCAAAATGGTCACCATGCACCTGTGACACATCAGGCTTGGTGGATTTTATTGTGTGCTATAAATATTCATGAACTAATGAACTACCGACTGGGAGCGTTTATGTTTGAATAGGCCAATCAAAGAAGGTTGGGCTCATATGCTCCAAACCTGGACATTTCTTCTTTAGAAAAGTATTACTGTTTGAAAGACTAATATGGCTTAAAACCCCTTAATCCTCATGGGGAAAGAAACATGGAAGGGAATTCAAAATTTGGTGGATTTGGGGTTATTTTATTTTATTTTTGGTATTTAAACTTTCTCTGACACTGAAGCAAAAGACTTGGAGGAGAAATACTTTGAAGACATTTTCTTAAGTAGTTGAAGTGTGAGTACTTCCATTGCATCTCTCTTGAGTCCAAAGCAAAAGCCTGTTTGACTTTTTGGAGAGAAGTTTGCAATGAAAATCAAAGATCGTTCTGTTTTCTCTGGGCAGAAGTTCCAAGCATCAGAAGAGAATGGGACCATATGAGAAGGGACACAGTCCAGAAGGAAAAAAAAATTCTAAAAATACCAAATCCAGCCCCCTGTTAAAAGCAGCTCTACAGTTGAGTTTGTATTCTGAGGCATGCTGAGGAAAAAATAAGAATAATAAACAATAACAATATTTTAAATTTCCATAGCACTCTCTATCCGAAGGCTTCAAAGCACAAACACTAATGTAATTAACAAATCACTACCCTTGTGATATAGGTATTACTATCCCCATTCTACTGATGGAGAAAGTTTGGTACAGGGTGGTTAAGTGACTTGCTCAAGGTCCCACAGAAAGTTAGCACACCTGGTACTGGAACCCAGCTCTCCTGTTTTCCTGTCATCTGCTCTAACAACTTGACTCTGCTTGCCTACAAAAGGCTAAGACCATCGTTTTCAAATTTGGGGCCTATGTTTTGAAACGTGAGTCCTTATTTAGGTACTTAGCCACAACCTTAATGGGGGCTGTGGGTGTTCAACATCTGTGGCAATCAGGTGTTTTTATGTAGGTTCCCAACTTTAGGCACTTATGACCTGATTTTCTGAGGTGCTGAGGACCTACATCTTTCATTGACTTTAACTGCAGGTACTCAGGACCTCTGAAAAACAGGCCATTAAATTTGGAAACTTTGGCCTAAAGCTTTTAATGTTAATTGGATTTCAGCCAGGTTTCCTTTCAAAAACTGACAAGTTATTCCCCACTGCATATTGGCCTATGGGGCCTACAAAGCCAGTATCTGTGCCCCACCCCCTCATCTCTTGATTCTGGGGAACTAGAAAGGTCAGAGATAATCTCTGATTACATTTTTAAAATAATTCAAAGCCTTTTCTTTGTGAGAACATTCTTGAAAGTGATCTTTTAGATATGCAGGAGCCTGGCCATTGCGCACCCCAAAGATAAGGTCTGAGACCTTGAATTTAACTTGATATTCTATGGGAAGCCCTTGTAGGGAGAAGGGGTCATTTTGATGTGCTCACAGTTGTCGGTGTTGCTGAGTAGATGAGCTGCAGTGTTCTCCACTATCTGGAATTTCCTAAGGTACATGACATTGCTGTACTGCAGACGCGGGACAGCAGAGACATGTAAAACTGAGGCCAGGCCATAATCCACGAGTATGGAACAAAGACTCCTAGCCACCTGTTTCTTGCCTTAATTTCCATACCTGTAAAGTGGGGGTATTTACCCACCCCTTGGGAAGGCTGGGTCAATTAATTAGATAATGTTTGCAAAGTGTTAAATAAATGCTATGATTCCCAGAACGCACACAAAATCCTTTCTGACTGGGCCTAATGCCCAGGAACCCCAAGTTATTTTGACAATTATCACTTGAAAAACTTACAGACCACAGGACAAGCAACAGTGCTGCACTTCTACTGGAGGCTGGGGCTGGTCTGACCGCCCCGCCCCGCCCCCACATTTAAACAATCTAAAATGAGTCAACTAACCTGCCTCAGAGAGTCCTGTTGCCCATCCATCATCAATAAACCTAGAGCCGACCTTGGGCGGGCCATAGGCATAACACAAAAACCGTGGACACGAATTGGTTACCTTTCTTTGGTGGGGACTAGGAAGCCACAAAAAATTGTTTTGCAAGCCCATCCAAATGGCTAATGCCAGCTAGGCATAATCCAACAGTCCAGCAAAAAACAATGCCAGGGAGGGGAAATTGGCTGAGGTGGGGGGGGGGGGGGGGAGAGGGGAGGAGGGGGAATCTTTTTAATAGGTTTTATCTCCTTTTATTAATAATACAGCACTGGGCTACAATAATGATAGATTTATCACTTTTCTCATTAATTAAAAGTTCAGTACTGTGGGTGATGGATATAAAAAATGTTAGTTATAGTTATTCAGACAAATATAGCCATATACTCAAATCTCAGGTACTGGAGTTCTTAGGCCGTTAATACTGGGAGGTGTATATACAGCTTTATGACTGTCTAGCTTGCAACTGGTTCGCTCATCTGATGTTCAGATTGATATTTTTAATTTAAAAAATATTAAAAGGTTATTTCTGAAAAATCCAGACTGCATTAAGCATGCGAGTACTATTAAAGTGTTATGTTTTAAATGAATAAATAGTTTTAGTTAAATATTTCTTCAATTTCAATTCATTTTACAAGCGTAAAAATAACAGACAGGCTTTAGGATCCTGTAGAACCCTTAAATCTGTACCAGTTACCAACCCGGCGGCCTCTTCAAGCATACTGTTCTAAGTCCATAACAGAAGCTTTAGATCTCCTTCCCCTCTAGAGGAATAAAGTATCCCCCAAAAAGTTAAAAGCAGGTTCTTCCAGTCACATCAGAGCAACAAAGACTTTTAAAACCTGTTTCTGAACAAAAGAAGAATGCTTTTGGCAGGGGAGGGAGAAGAAAGGTCTGTTGAGATTATTAAAATTAAGGTCTGTGTTTTTCTGTGAAGGCTACAGAAGCTATGCCAGTTATTAGATTAATAATTAGAAAAGCAGCACTGTCCAAGGATGGAAGTGAAGATGGTTTGACCTGGACATGAAGGGAAGAGAGTGCTCATGTCTGGGGCTAAATCAGAGGCTTTGCCAAAACCAGAACAATGCCACCTTCCCCTATCTGTCCCTAGACTGATTCCAGCAAAAGTTGGGACACTGAAAATTAAGGCTGACATTCCAGTTTCACACGCAGTACGGTTAAACTGTACAGGCACACCCCCCCCCCCCCCAAAAGAGAAATACAACTTCATAGATCTCAATATCCAATTCTCATACAACATATTGAGGCCCAGTGTAAGCTCTCAAAATCTAATTTCTTTTCCCACATAAGAAATAATTCATACTGTCATCCTGAGTATTAGCATTAAGTTTTAAATACATTAACATTACAATAATTGACATACTAAATGAGCACACACGCCCTCCCTCCCCCCCGCCTCTTATTTCAAACGACAAAGATAAATCTAGCTCTGGTCAAAAGTGAACTAAATTGAGGAGGCTCAGTTAAGCTTCTTACAGACAACAGTCCATGTTATAAAAACTATAAACACCTTCAGTATAGTGCTTTGCACCACACTCTTCAAAAGAAGAACATGCAGAGTAAAAAATAACACTACAGTAGAAATATATTTTCTTTATGTCATCAGCACTGACCCCTTTTAGCAAATGGAGATCCTGGAAGGTTGACTTCCAAACACTCTTCTGATAATATTCAAACGTGAATTAAAATCGTTAATGAATATTTGGTACTCTATTCTTCTGATCTTTCTAAATGTGACAAGTCATTTCAGGAGTACTAGCAATGTAATGATCCTTTCCAAGAGAAAGAGAGCAGCTAAATTAGCATATAACCAGGCATTCTTTGACCGAAACTTGTTTTCAGAAGGTATACAAGATTTATCCCCCCTCCTCCTGTCCTATTCTTCTCCAACAATAAGAGAATTCTACTGACCCTACAGACAGTGTACAAGAAGTAGAAGACAATGAAATCTTCATATAACTAATTTTATCTGAAGTTTAATATTTATGGGAGGGTGGATTGACTAGCAGCTGGACACGGGTACAGTACGCTACTGCATTCTATAGCTTACTCTTCTTTCATTCTCACCTTCTTATGCTAGCTCTTTCTTGCTGACTGCCAGAAGGAGAAGAACACACAAGCTTCATTTTCATTCTTCTATTCACTGGCTGTTTTGGGTGCTAAATAGGAATGTAAGCTGCTCATTTCTCTCCTTTCCTCCCTTAAAATATCAAGAACACCAATTCTGAAACACTCTTGATCTCCACCAAACTACGAAGCAGGAGTCCAGTGGTTGCCCCTACTGTCTAGGTTTAAACTAGCAAGTCAGATGCTCTGTTACTGATAGCTCTTACAAGTGGCATGAAATGCTACTCATGTGAGTTATACACGAGGTTTTTTGTGCTCTCTGTTATTTCTTCCTCTGGCTCCCCCCAACCCATACTGAAGAGCAAGGAATGCAATGAGCCCAGCTACAGAACACATTTGTTCAGTACTGCTACAGCCCATGAATCCAAGTCCTCTTCATGAACATGGTACCTGCAGCTCTGTTTGGAAGAAGAACTTCTGCGGACACTGCGTGCAGTCGTAGATCTTGTCTTCTTGTCCATGGGCTGAGAAAATATGCTGCTGCAATTTGTTTGCTTGAACAAACACTGAAATGTTAAAACAACAGTGAGCTTTTCATTATTTAATTTCACAAGTGGAAAGTCATTTGTAAGCATTTCGCCATTAATGCACAGTAGTTCCAAGAGGTAGAATTAAACTGGTACACTGTAATTTCACATTATACTGTTGCACTAATAGGCGCAACCAACACTATTCATCTACACAGTGAGGTCCCAATTTTTTTTAAAAGGCATTGTACTAAATGTCTGGCAAAGAGACCCCCCCCCCCCCAGAACAATCAATATAGTTCAAATATAAAGATTTAGAAATGCCATTTTCTCTTACAAATTATTTTAAAATGAACTGAAGGTCACCAAGCATACTATCTTGAAAATGAACACACATGAAACTTATTTCCTAGCAACCAACAGGTCTGGAAAGCGTAGGTTCCAAAGCCCCGCTTACTGTATTTGCCTACTGTTAAAGCTAACAAACAGTTCTGTATTTAAATGTGTTAATGCTAAAAATTATATCCCACAGCTACAGTGTGGCAATGTCTATGAATGTGAAACAGAACTGCAGGTAAATTCTCTTTGGATACTTTAAGATCAACTCTGCCTACACACTGAATGCAAGGGTTTCAATAATATAAACATGTTCAATTTTAATGACTACAAAACAAGGCCCTAAGACTGTGTAACAGTTTACCTAGGAGACATACTATTAATAATTAAATTGTATATGCCAGAGGCAGTGTTTGGGTTGGCAGCACTGACTTCTGATGGATGCCTGGTGCACTGTGACCTAAAAAAGTTTGCATCTACAATATTAATCTGTATAGGCAGAAAAAGAATTTATTAAAGATGTTGGCATTTGACTTTGACTCCACTCCTAATCATTAAAATTATTCTAATTGCAAGGCAACAAAAAATATTAGAATATTGTTCTTGTGAGTCATACATTTTAATCACATTTCTCATTACCTTAAAAAAAACTGCTCAGATTCCATTTTCCATATAAAACGTATATTGGTGATTTTTAGTTCTTGTTAATATTCTAGCAAGACATACTGAAATAATTTAATAGCACATTGCTAAAAAACCACCATTGTTTACGATTAATGCTCTGTGTCTATTTACCCCATCAGCAAAAAGGAAAAAAGGTTTCACACAGATTGGAATTGACTTATCTCCATACTCCTTAACACATTTTCCAAGGCTACTGGCTCAAACATTAAAAGATTATTTTTTATCAGGGATCTTGCTCACGTGGAGAATCACCAGTGGAGACCCTTTACAGATGCTAGTTTGTATACTGCATAAAACACCCCCCAAACTTGTTGTCGTTAAACTCTTGGAATCCTTAGACACACAATATTAGAGTAAAAGAAAATCAACTCCTTACATATGTGTACACAAAGCCAAGGAAAAAACTCCCGTACAATCAATAATAAAACCAAAAGACAAAGAACTGCCTCACTGAAAGAATTATTGAACGCAGATGCCTAACAGGCAAACTGTTGAAGGCAGAACTATACACAGACTCAGACAGGACTATGGCAAGCTGTGCAGTGAAAATGAACTATATATTTTTAAATTTTATAATTCAACAGGAATATGTAACCTGAATAAAGTGAGGTAATAATCAGTGCCAGCCACTCTATCTGCAAGATGAAAAATTCAACTTTAATTTTCTTTTGCAGGGTGTACTTAAGTTTTATTGGGAGGGGAGCTGCCAAACAAAGAGGAATAAAATGAAGGTATTAAGGGGTCTATTTGCCTATCAATGCACAGGCTTAACGCACATTAATGGAAAACAGAAACCTTGAATGGCTTCCAAGATTAGCATGCTATTGATAGAAGAATACCCTAAGTGTGTTTTATCATGTTTTCCTATAGTTCTGCAACAGTCTCAGATTTTCATTTTATAAGCAAATTATGCATTTATGATACCTATTAACACTTGTGTTTTAGGGTGTAATTTTATAAAACAGTCTGCTAAAAAAAAAGGCCTACTGCCCTTTAAAAAAAAAGTCTGTGTGCATCCTTTGAATGTGTTCTCATTTTCAAGAACAACTGGGGGTAAGTTTTATCCACCATTTTTATGTCCCTCATTATAGGTCAAATCTTGTACTCCTCAGTCCTTCTAGGCCAAGCCATTCTCTCAGCTGGGTTTATACCAATGCATATCTATTGACCTGAGAGGAACTAAAACCAGATTTAGACCTGTGTCACTGACAGCAGAACTGGGCCCTGTGTAAGGAGTGCAAAATTTCCCCAAAAGCAAATTATGAAGGTTCTCCTTTTCTAGTGCCAACAACTAAATTAAACGGGAGCATTACTGTTGGTCCAAAGGAGAACACTGCAGCATGCTTTCTGGGCCAAAGCCAGCACTCCTTACCCAAGTTCTGCTCTCATTTACCACATTTTCTATAACTGGACAGCATGTATTGATGGTAATTTTCCCCCTTGGCAAGTTTAGAACATGACAGTGACGACACCGAGGTGTATGAATGTAACAATCAGTTTTGCAATTCTAAAAATACAAAGTTCTGATAAATAACTTTGAAATGCAATTCACGTAGATGCATGCCTGACCTTCCATCAAGCCTGATTTTTTAAACAGTTTCTAATCAATATTACTAATGAGCACAAGTCTAATATTGCATCTCAAAACTGACCTAAAGTCATAACATGACATAAATCCTGAGGGCCATATAAATGAAAGCTCTGTATGCATAGGCTAAAGGCATTACAGGGAATGTACTGATCCCATCCGCCTACCTGTAAAGCAGACTGGACATTTGAAGGTGCCCCCCATTCCTTCAAAGCTGTGTTCTATCAGGTGGCACTGAAGTTTGGCAGGAGAGTCAAATGTTTGATTGCAGAGTTTACATTCATGGTTCAATCCTTCGTCTGGTGGAGAAATCAAAAGGAAGGTGAAATTCATCATGGATATTACAAAGTGCCAAGTCCAATATGATCTATGGATGGAACAGTTTTTTGTTTATCTAGTCCTGATAAACCTGCTGCCCCTAAAATCTATGGCTTCTGAAATGTTCTTCATCTGCAAGGTTTAAGAGCATAAAAAACATACAAAGCCAAAGATTTGGTACATATAATTGTCATTGGATAGAAATGCAGATGTATCAGATTTCACTAAGAAACTAGCTCTGGGACAGGGAACATACATCCCTAACAAACCCACCCAGTCACAAATGCGTATATTTCCAAAGGAGTGCACAAGGAATTACATGTTTGGCGTCTATCAGCAAAGATGAGAATTGTATGCTTAAATGATCCTTCTTCCACTCTGCCTCTCAGTGGTATTCCCCGCAGCCAGCATGACAATGCATAGGCTTCAACCACAAACCAGTGTTTTATAACCTCCTATATAACTCCCCACTCCAGTTTTCCCTTCTCACTCCAGCTCCTGGTTTCTCTTGCAGACAGCCACCAAACTCATATCAATTTTTATAGGCTCTCAACACCCTTTTGGATAATCATAGATTTTTTTTCCTTTACTCATTATTTTTCCTAGAGGCTCAGAAGCCCCTCACTCTTCCTTGACATAGGCTTTCCTGGTAGTATCACGTGGCCTTAAAACCCTTCCCACTGCTACCTACAGGTTCCCCATGCTTTCATCCACAGGCATCGCTCCTAGCTTTAGGCAGTGAATGGCTGTCCTACTTAGAAAGAGCTGCTAAGTAAGATGCGGCTTCCAGCCCTTCTGCAGAGGGGTCAATTCCCACAGCACAGCTTAGAAAAGGTCCTTCTGTATGTCACTAGTGTGTTACACAAATAACATTGATCTAGCAGGTAAATACAATATTTGATTACTAAAAATCAAACAACATCACACAGCTTGGCAACCAACTAATCTCTACAACATTTCTTAGGTGAAAAAATGATTTAGGAAAGCCCTCTCTCTATCCCAAATATATAAATGTCAAACTGTCTACCTGCTGCTTAATACAACACTGACTAGAGTGATTAGTAACCCTAATGACCAACATGCCAGGTTGGTAACTGCTGTCGATAGTGAATAGAACACACATAACACACACAAGCTTTTTTGTTTGTTTAATTCTATTAGAAAATTCTTCGAATTAATTTAAAGAAAACATGTCATGGAACCTGTAAACTGAGTGGTGTCACACAGTCAGTCTCTCAACCTAACCTTTAATAACTAACCAGAACTGAAATAATTTCAGTTGTATGCCTGGTGTTTTTGTTAGGCTGAATTTCTCTGAAGGCTAAATTCAGCCTTGGTGTAAGCAAGGGCAAGGGTAAGAATTTGGCGGGGGGTGGGGTGGGGCAGGGAATAAAGCATAACTAAGCTACTCAGGACATTCTAAATTTTAAAATTTCCTAAGAGGAAAAGTCCATTGTGTATTTGGGGCTGTAGCAAATTCTTCTTGAATATAATTATCTAAACGGTTTATGAATTCTTCATATTGAGAAGATTCATATTGAGAAGGTGTAGAGCAAAACCTACAAAGCCATAAGGATTACACTTTATGTTAGGGGTTCTCTCAGTTAAGTAATCAGCATTAATAACATAGGCATGCACATAACTTTGTTTTTCCAACATGATAAAATCATGTTTTAAACTTAGCTGTGAATATAGAAACTTTTGGTCCTATTCTGGCTCTTTAAAATTATTGCTTATATGCTTCTCTTTCCCCTTCTTCCTTCCTGTCAGTCATCATGCAGCATGATAGGGATTCACAGGGATAGCCAGGCACACAACAACAAGCAGAGTTTTAGCTTTTCCCATAGCAATTTGTTTTTGTTCTTTACAAAGTCCTGTATTAAAACACTGCTAAATTATCCTATCTAACATCACCCATTGAAACAGTGATCATAGTGTATTGAAATTGCTCATCTACCTGGGGAGACTATATATGCTAGGGTCAGAAGATCATAACTTGCTTGTGCACAATTTTCATGTATCTAACTACACCGTGATCTGTGCCTGGTATTCTATCAAAAATTGATCCAGAAGCCTAGTACATAGTTGGGAAGGGGGGAAGGAGAGGGCTATCTGAGCTGCGTGACATCTTTTATAAATCAGTGTATATAAATTAATAAATATTGACCCCAAAACATCTTCCATCCTCAGTGGGGATGCTCAGTTTTAGTGGATACTCAAGAAGCTGCCTAGGTTTTTCATCCTTCTGCCAACACTGCTAACCCTCTTTAGAGTCTGTAACCACTGTTCAAAGATAAGCCCTGCCGCATCTAATCACCACGAGGGTGGGCAAGAAGCCAGAAAACATCTGTTTGGAGGAGGAGGAAAATTGTTTAAAGGCAGCAGCATGCACAGAACTCAGCCACCAAGAGGACCGGAGAGGATCTCTCTGTCCCAGCCCAAAGGCTACCATGATGGAGGACAGCTGTGTAAACACAGCAGGACAGGGCCAGAAACAGTAGCCAAAGTACAGGGCACCCTGCCCAATACCGGACAATTAAGAGGTATGGTCAGGTGTGATGCACGTTTTACAAGGTACTCTCTCACAAACAGGCAGGCTCCAGCGGTGGATGGTGCTGAAGAAGAACGTATACTCAGCAGCCTCACACAAAGCTGGTGCTTCCCTTTCTGAAGATCCTGAACTGGCATTCTCCATCCCTCCCACACTAGGAAACAGGTATTGTCATATTAGATCTGACCAACCATTCACCTAGCCAGTATCCTTTCTCCGACACTGGCCAGTACCAGGTATTTCAGAGAAAATCCCAATAATGGACAATTATGCACTAACAATCCGATGGGGGAAGTTTCTTTGTCAACCTGTCCATGCTGATGTACAGACTCACAGCAAGTGGGACAGCGGGAGCTCATCCCTGGCTCTTTCACCCATCAAGGTGAAAATAATCAATGCCAAGCCTTGAAACACAGAGTTAGCATTGGCAAATTAATGGTGCTAGTCATTCTAAATCACAAGCATCCTGAAGGGAAATTTCTCAAAACATTCCAAGGGGATATGGATTCCTGAATTGAGATACTGGGATACAGAGAAATTCAAACAGGAATGGGGTTATGGAATTTTCCTTGCATGGTCCACAATAATTATCTTAATTAAACATGGCAAAATAGGTAGAAAGATATGAATTCTGATTTGAAGAATATCTAATTTTGGCTAATACAGTGTTTTTACTTGTTCAAGAACAGCTGGTCCCTGTTAAAATAAGACTGTTATATTTCCAGTATCCCTGAGATCTGTTGGTCACAAACATTAAAATTACTTAGCCAGCTTTATATTGCTAATTTCATTTTCCTAAAGGCTTATAAAAAGGGATTAAAAAGTTCACTTCACCCATTCACCTCTGGCAAATGGGTAACTTCCCCAGGCAAGAACCATCAATGTCTGCAGAATCTAAGCTTTCTGTTCAAAAATAAATGTGCCTAGCCCTTACACTTATGAAGATCACATTTAAAACATGAACAACTTTGTTTTCTTCCTACGTCTGCAGCTTTGGGATTTTCTTTACATGTGACAATTTTTTCACTCCAATTTTGACATAAAACTCACCCTGTGCTCCACGCCTGGAATAAATGGCAAATTTCCACTTATTAAATTCAAGAATGTGAGATGGGCATTACTTAAACTTAAGAGGAAGGAACATAGTTAGCACATAGCACTGGATTAGGAGTCAAGAGTTCTGGGGTTTCCCAGCTCTGCTACTGACTTATTGTGTGGCCTTGGGCAAATCAATTATTCTCTCTGCTTTAGATTATCCATCAATAAAACAGGTATAGTAGTTTTTACCTAACTCTCCAGGGTGTTATGAGGTTACTTAATTAGTGACTAATTATGGCTTTTAATAAGACTACCATGACAGAGGAGGGGCTCTGCATTAATGCTAGATCCTAGAGGCATTCTAGCACAGTGACTGCTGAGACACACAGAAGACCTCTGGAAACACCAAGGGAGCACACATCAAGGTGATCGCTGCCTTTCAAAGGTGCAGTGCGTGTGTGTGCACGTGCAAACACTGCCCCCCTCCACTTCTACTGGTTTTGGTGTGACAGGTAGTGCAGAGGAGGACTGGGTCATTGCTCTGTCCTGCCCTACTTCCTGTGGAGAATTCAGTAGTGTCACTAGTGCTGTACCTCCCTCTGGTATACAAGAACAGGCTGGGGTTGTGGACGCTCCTTGTGGAGGTATAAGGTAGGGAAAAAGGGAGTTGGAAAGATTTCTTGAGCCTTCTTACATAATTGTGCATGGCCAGCCACAATCTGGCTCTTATTTAGCAGGCGATTTGCTAAGGCACTACAACAGTGCATACAGTATTATATCATTAATAAAATAAAGGGCCGGTGAAATGCCACATTTTCAGTTTACATTTGGGATAAATCTGAAATGCAATGGAGTGCCAGAATACAGTCCAAGAGGTCTTCTTCCCCACACGAGAGAGCTGCTATACTTCGAGTAAGAGTGTGTGTGTGTGTGGGGGGGGGGGTGAGGGAGTGCTCAACAGCTTTAAAAAATTCAATCAAAATAATCTTCTGCTCTTTAGAAAGGTGGCGGCTGACAGTAATTGGAAAATACTGTCTGACTCATTTATTAAAGTGAGATTCAGAGTCAATTGATTTAATAACCATTAGAATATTCTATTAAGGGTATAATAGCTTGGCACAGCCCTATTTTTTATGAAGAGTTATAGGTAAGAAATAAGCAATGCTATGGAATTCTAGGCAACCGCTTATATGGATTAAATTTAGAATATTGCTTGCAACACAGGTATTAAAGCACCAACTATCAGGAGGAGGAATAGGAAATACATTCCAGTGCAAACGAGTTAGCTGAACAATGAGAAAGAAATTAACCTATAATATAACACCTACACTTTTCCAAATCAAACGGAAAACCGTACTTTGCAGTCCCTGGTGTTGCACATTGCAAAACAAGTCAGTATGTCCTTCACGTTATAGATCCAATAACTCCATAAGGGAGTTAAGAACAAAGTGCCCACTGTATATCACAAAACTGAGATTTAAAAGTGCACCTACATGGTTAAGGTGTGAGGTAAGACATGGTTAAAGCCTAACAACATCAATGAGGATGGCTTACCCAATGTTGGAAGATAATTTAATTTGACGCATGCAGAATCTCCGGCTAAGTAAATTATTTCCATTTATAATCTTTACTCAGACGATACATAAATGTAAACATGAATAAATTCCAAATAAAAGTGTGTAATATTCATATAAATATTTAATATTTACACAAATATTAAATGTTTCAATGGATGTAGGCAGATTGGAATTGAGGTGCAGCCCATTACCTTAAGCAGCTAACTTGATAACCAGCTATAAAAACAAACAACAAAATCCATCTTGAAGCTGAACATACACTCACATTCAAAGCTGTAGGCTATCTGCTAAAAATCCTCTCTCTTACCATTCAACACCTACATCTGCTAATTTGTTACTTTTATTCCAGAGAAAACAGATAAAGTTGTAACATTCTGGCTGTTCAGACCCCATCAAAGTTCTGAACTCCACACAGAACTTATTTCACTGAAGACAGTGACATTTCAATATAAACTTTAAACAAGGGAAGCAGCCACTGTGTGTCCCAAGTTTATGCTTTTTTCTTGTCAAAAAACCCCCAAAATCTAGTGTGGCTACAAGCAAATTGTTCAGTGGTTGACTCACATGCAGTTGTTAAGTTGGTAACCACTGGGGGCCCCCTTATATTGTCCGATCAACACTATAGCCACCACTGAAAACCAATTTGTATCAGTTTATAAGTAGGACTCTCTCTCATTCACCTTCCAGGCTGTCCAGAAGGGTCCTTCTGCCTCTTACTTTGACTGAATCCATCAGCTAAGGTCCAAAGATATAAACTCCTCCTGGTAAAGCTCCTGATCAAAATAGGAGTAAACTCTGCCCTCTGCATAAAACACAGGAACCAAATGGCCTGAAGTTCCTGTAATTTTCCAGCTCAAAAGTGTGTACAGCTACAGTGTGTTTTCTTTTTTAACTAAGCAAACTATGCCCTAAACCAATTTCTTCCCCTTCACCTTGCTTCCCCTCTTCCCTGAGTTAATTTCACAGCACACATTTATAAGCCAGAGGTCTAAGGAGTAACGAAGAAATGGCACAGATGACAAAGCTAACCCCTTGGCTACAACAGCTTGTACTAAAAAACAGAGTAGAAAAAATAAGCAGTACTGCATTGTAATTTGCAATGCATATGTCGACCCAATTGTTTCTTAGTTTACATATTTGTGTCACTGGTGCTTCTTTTTTAATGACAATGTGCAGAGTTCACAACTGCTACACAAATACAAAAGTGTCTGAGTTTTGTTACAAATAATTTCACTGCTATTTCAAACCCAGCTAGTAACTGTAATTCTTAAGCCCCTGCTATAAAAAAGAACTTCTAGTGTTCAAATACCAGGTAGGCCTTTTCTCCACCTGGTTAAAGAAGACACAATTACTCTATAAAGACTTGATGCTGAACTGAACATTGCCTGATGAATTCTAGCATCATGCTTATCATTTCTCCCTGATTGAAATAGAGCTTCTGTCATTTTTAATTTCTCAAGCATTATCATGCCACCCGCCCCAAGACAAAAACCACAATCCACCAAGGTGTTAATTCTGAAAAGCACAGGAGTAAAGCGATAAAGAAATAGATGTACTAAAGCCAAAGGATACAGCTGGAATTTGCTGAAAGGAAATGTTTACAGCACTGAAAGAACTGCCACTGAAAAAAATCTAATAAAAAGTCTAAATGAAGTCCCATCCTGTTCTGCTACGCTAGGAGCATAGGGTCTGAGTGGGCGACAGAATTACAATCAGGAATGTCCTGTCATATTCAGGAAAGCTGATCACTTTTCTCACACTGTTTGGGGGGGTGGGGGGAGAAAGGACTTTATGACCTTCTCACCCCTTTCTTCATCATAATATAATAGTGCCATGCACTAACATCACTGAAGTTAGGGCTGTGTCAGGGTTGGCATTTATTCTCAGTCCAATTCTAAATGAGTCTGTGACTTTGGTCATAAAAAGTTTGCTCAGTGTGGAAACCTGGCATGCATGGTTCCATCTTGGGTGACATTTCCCCCTCCCTTTCCAAATAAAAAAAGAGGATATTTAGGGCAAGATTGTGCCTACCTGTGAGTGGGTACATGGGAGGGAGTTGGGGCAAAGATGTAAGGAGCCTTCCCCACTTTATGCCCATGCTTAGCAGTCATGCAAAATCCTAGTCCTGTCATCCACGAGTCACACAGGCAATCTTAGCCCTCCCAAATGGGGCGAAGAAAGGCAGGGCAAGGCCAGGCTATGACTCTTCCCCCTCCTATGTATGTTGGCCCTTGGAGCTGTACCAGTACTGGAGAGGAGAGAACATGTGCATTGGACCCTGTAAAATGGTGGTGCTGGGGCACTCAGGCTTCAGCTCCAATAGTGCTCCCAGAGGCATTGTGCAATATGGCCTATTCTATGGCTAAGGAACACGCAGCTTTTTGTAGAGTATTGCTAATGCACCTTTGAGGAACAGCCACTAGGAGAAGGGTGCTGATGGAGCAACAAGCACTAGAGTCCACCTCCTCAATTAAAGCAAAAAGTTTATCTCTCCAGGGCCAGATTTTGAAATTAACTCTGCTTAAGGGAAAGCTAGTCTGCTGCATCTCTCACTCCACTGTATTTCTGTCTGAAGCAAGGGATGCATTTCACTTCACCAACTGTTCACCTTTTTGCTTGGTTGCACTCACTTTGGCTGCATGTAAGTGAATTCTTCTTACTACAAGTGCCTTTAGCACTGTACATTGATTAAACCCCCAAATGCCTAACCAATCAGGTTGGTTAAAATAAAAAAGGATTCATTCCATATCTAACAGTCCTAGCTTCTTAATAACTCTCATATTTTCATCTCAAGTAAGAAAGATTTCCACGCAGCAAATGCCCTTTCCAGGCATCTGGCTACTAGGAGAGAGTTCAAGAATTCAGCAACAGAGTTAGTCATCATGTTATGGGACACAATTTGTTACTTCTTGCCTGTAACTGCACCAGGAAAAAGGTATTTAGTTTTTTTTTTTTTTTTTAAATCTGCGTTGCATCACATAGCATGTACACATTACAAGGTTACACAACATCATTGCTATGCAGCCTCCTGTGACATGGCATATTCTGCAAATAATTTTCAAAATGTTTTCTCCTTGCTATTAGAAGAAATTAAAAGCACCATTAAGAAAAAGCTGTAGTTTCTGAGTTAGTTGTAGCAGTACGAATCATTCAAATGTACTTCTAGCTTAACACTACCTCTTCAAAATGCTCTATGAGCATAAACCAAAGACTTAAAGAGACTGATCTGGCAAATGCCTGCACATTGGAGTAACTAACTCAAATGAGCAGTCCTCCTGGTTTACCTGAAACTGTTCATGTGAGTAGATAACTCAGAAATTTGCAAGGTCAGGCCTTTTAAACTGAGGCACGGTAAATGACTGATCCTTCTCCCATTGAAGACAATGGAAAATCTCTCACTAAATTTAGCTGGAGAAGGATCAGGCTCTAGATAATTTGTACAAGGCCACAACACAATCAGGGTCAGTCAAGATTAGAATTTTGCAATTCCTTGCTCTCAATCCTGTGCTGAGGCCATATTTCTCCCTGAAAAGAAGTTTCTTGTACCAACCTTTCTATAGTAAAATAAAATTATAATTCGAACTGTTCAGAGACTGGCTGGGCAAAGTACTTATTAACAATTTAATCAAACCATGGGGAAAAAAAACTAATAAAAATGTCACATTTGTATTCAGAAGAATTAAGAACAGAGTAATATAAGTCAAAAACTTTTGGCTTTTATTATTGTGCATTCATTTTGAATGTGATTTTTTTTTTCTTGCTGTGTTGGATGTAATTTTTTGTTGTTGTTGTTGTTCATGCTTTCTGCTTGGAGAGGTAGCTTTCTCTGTTGTTTGATGTTAAATACCTACTAGTAATGCCCACCCGTCTGGGACTTCTGGAACTGGTGGAAGTACAGGTATATCTACCTTCGAGTACTGCACAAAAAAAACACAAATTGGTAAAATTGAAAGAGGATATTTCATGCAGCATAAACTAAACGCAACCTGTTGTAAAGTTAGGTCTACAGGGAAAACATCTTCTAGCACTGAGACAGTCGAATAGTCAATATTAATTCCACACAGCAGTGGACTAGCAGCACGAGCTATGTACCGTACACAACTCTCATCAGGTATTTTTTGTTCTGAGTGTATAGCAAGGTCAGGGCCTTCTTTTTTTGGCACAAAGCCACTAGTTGTCTGAAGGAGAAAATCACTAAATGCTGAAAAGCCGTTTATCCAAGATGCAAAGATCAGCCTGCTTCCTCTTAGAGACAGAGAGAGAGAGAGAGAGAGAGAAATAGACTAGAACAGGACTTCTTTGCATTTCTGAACATTAGAGATACCTAGAATGAAAAGTATTACACTTCCTGCTATTTAATTATATGAAAAGCCAGGCACTGTTGACAATTTTTTTCAAAGCTGAATGCAGTATGAGAACTGTTGCTTACTGACTTCTTGTTACACATGTAAAGGACCTTTTGAAGAAGTGAACAGCAGTAGCTGGAATACTGTTTTAGAACTTCAACCTCCTGCCCTCTCCACCACCCTGTCCCCTACAAAAATAGGAGAAAAAAATGTGGAATGGACACTTGAGGCCCTCAGAGCTGTGCTTAATTTACACTGGAACGGGGCTTTTAAACTAAACTCTTTTCTCCTAGCCCAACTGAACCAGTTTGAAGAATTTTTCTTGTTCAGAATATTATTAAAATGATATAGTTCCACTTAATGAGGTGTAACCTTTGTATTTTTTTAAGTCTAATTTAGTTGCTATTTTTTTGTTTAGGAAAATATGAGAAAGCTCAATTTCAGCTTGATTTAAGTTTCACATATTTTTGTATTTGATCCCATTATACAGTAACATAGGCAGCTTTCGGCTCCCCTGACAAAAAGGGCTAGAGTCTGTTCTCACTTACAACACTGTAAATCTGATGTTACTCTAATGGCTACATGGATTTACACTGGAGAGCAAAATTGTCCCCAAACAAACTGAAGGGATCCCTGCATTGAAGAGTTTCCCAGTTTCTTGAAAAGACATACAATAATCAGGGCTGATTCACTTTTTCTTATGGTATATGTAGTACACTGCGTTTGTGATCTTTGTGAATTTATGGCTTCAGGCTGGCCGTTATTTAAATATATATTTATTTAGGACCCAAACTATAGCCCCTCCATAGAGCAGTCATCTTTTCCCAATATTCTGCCTACCAAGAAGCAGAGTTTAAGAAATACCCAGGAAGCTCCAAAAAGACAGAAATAAACAGAGAGGGGACTGGAGGGGACAAAAAGCATAGAAGAGGAGGAACACAAAAGACTGCAGAGAGGAAAAGGCAGGTAAAGGTTAGGGAATGGGCGGGGGGGGGGGGGAATACTGTAGACAGGAGGAGGAAGGGAAGAGGTAAGTGGGAAAAACAAGGAGCCACTGTAAAGGGGTGGGGTGGCATAGAAGGAAAGTCAACAGAGAAGAAGAAGGAAAATGGAGCCACAGGCAGGAAGAGTAGATGTGACAAGAAAAGCTTGAGGAGAAGAGGTGGAGAAGGAAGAAAAGAAGAGAAGTGGGGACAGGGCAGAGAAATCCTGGGGGTCGGAGGGAAGGGAAGATGCAAAAGAAAATCTTGATTTGATCCACATTCAAATTTTATTGGAGAAACGCTCAAAAGCATTCATCTCCGGACAGAAGTCTGGCAATTTACTGCAGTTCCAATGGCAATAATGATAAATGCATTTTTTTAAAGCCAAATGGCTCAAGCAGCCGACAATGTTACCGCTACTTAATTAATAACAATAAGCAATTAAAGAGAACAGCAGGTTACAACTATAAGGCATCAAAATATATTAGCAAAGGAAAAAATACATCACAGTTATGAGAAAAATAAATGTACAGTCTTTGAGGCCAATGTACATCCTCTCTTATGGGTAAAACTTGTAGAGCCAGAGAAAAATGTAGCATGGCATTAAACTACTATGAGGTGATTAACATCACACCAAAACCAAATAATACTTCTAATGCTCTGAGGAAATTTGAAACGTGATATGAAAAACATGACTGTAACAGCAAGAGAGAGTTTGCTGACCACTATATGGCATTAAACTTTGACTGAGAAATACTCTAATAAATAACTTACAAGACTGCATTTGTTGGCTCACATATTTTCAAAAAGGTCGACCGAGTTTTTCTTTTTCTTGTTAATTTAAATAAGGAGAAGGGGTGAGAAAACAGCAAAGAAGGATATAAGAGGAATCAAAACCACTTGTGGGGTAAAAAGACATGGGGTTCTTACTCAGGGTGGGACCATGACCCTTCCCTTCTCTGCACTGGCATTCGGGGACATCTCCCGGACATACGGCCATCTCACTGAAAAATATTGCCCACTCCCCTCCCTTTTCAGATGCTGCTGCCATCGCAGCTCCTTGCAGCCCCCTGTTAATGCTATGCAATCATCTAGCAGGTGATGCTCATAGAGCCATGCAGTTAGCTTATGCTCCCACCCTCACCAGGCCAGACACTAGATGGCTGGAGTGGAAGTGCCAAGGCTGCTCCCAACCTTGAGAATTCTGCATGGTACCACAATGCTTTTGTTTAGCCTGCCAACCATTGTTTAGGTATTAGCCCTACACATTGGTGTATAGGAGCTAAATTCCACCCTCTGCTGCACAAGAGGGGGAAGACATTGTTTGGAAACCTCTTCTTCCCCATGCAAGCAGCAGGACACGGTCTCTCCACAGCAATCACAAGTAGTAGTAAGAAGGACAGACAGCTACTTCATTGGCCCATGCACCACATTCCCCAGTGGGCAACTAACTCCCCAGCCAGATAGTGAGTATGCTGCACTCAGCGGCAAGTGCTAACTGGCTGCAGGTAGGATCGTACTTTGCTTCTGATCAGGAGAGCAGCAAAGTGCACTGCACAGCACTTCCTCTTGTCCTACCATGAGAAATCATTCCCCGGTTGGCAGAAGTCCTTTTGCAGAGGACACAGTGGGCAGCATCTGTGCTCTCCATAGCTGCCTTGGCCAAAATAGGATGTAGCTCTCGTTTAAACTAGGCAGTCGGCATTCATTAGCAATGGTGGGGGGAAGAATCCGACAAACTATATCAAACACCCTTAACCCACTGCACAACTACTGTGATCCAGCATCTCCAAAAGTTGGAGGCTGGAATCAATACATAGTCTCCACTAAACTATCTATAGGCATAACAAGGGGCTGGGGATAAATGGGTGCTTCTCCACTCTCTCATGTACACTGGGGGGGGGGGGCGGGGGGAAGAGGGGGGAACGGAGATCCTTGCTACAAAACCCTATACTGCCCCACAGTCTGACAGATGATCCATAGTAGTCAGATACACACATGAAAAGGCACATTACAGTGAAAACAGTATTGCCAACACCAAACACTCAAAAATCATGAGTCAGGCTCCCAAAATCATGAGATGGGCTTAAAAATCATAAGATTTTAAAACAATAATTCACATTGAATTCTTTGCTTTGTGGATTTGGCATTTTTAAGTATCAGATTTTCCAGCCTTTCTCTGTAACCGCAAGGACTAGAAATTTGTCCCCCCTCTTTGTTTTTTTCTAAATGAAAGCTGAGATTCTCATGTATTCATATGACTCCAGGGACTAGGCTTTAAGCAAAACACTACATATCATGAGACTCATGATAAAACCGTGAGTTGGAAACACTGTGAAACCTTGTTTAGCTGAATGAAATGGGGGACACAAAATTAATTCAGATAAATGAGGTTTTGGATAAGCAGGGGACTAGTTAGTGATGTTTAATACACATCATGGGACATGACCTCATTACAGATAAGGTACGTTAGCCTCTGTGTGTGTGTTTCATAGTAGATGTGCCATTGTCACAACAAATGAAAGCAAAACTGTTCTAGTCCCCGATCACTTATTTTTGTGTTTCCATATGCACCCTACATGAGCCTAAAGTATAATTAACACTGCTGAGAAGCAGCAGCAACAGTGGATAAGTCTCATTACAACAGTACTCCCATCATAACAGAAACACAAATGTACTAGTTATCGTAACAGTGTTACGGTAAGTACACCTTTGCACCAAATCATCAAAACTTAGTGGATGGAAAGGGGAAATGATGGATTCTTGATAAGATTTTAGTCAGCGAGAAATAATGCTGCCGAAGTGTAAGAGTAGGACAGTGGAGAGAGACAAGTGAGGATTTGTACTAATTTAATCAAGAATCAGAGGCCAATAATTAAATATAGCCATCCTTCTTACAGAGCTATTCCTGATGTTCCCATCTGCAAAGAACTAAAACACAGTAAAACCAAACCAAACAAAAATACCCTGATAAAATATTTCTAAGGCTATAATGCAGAATTATAAAAATGTTTTGGGCACAATACATTTTTAATTTCTTTACGATAAATTTTTTTAAGACCTGCACAAGTTCATTCAAGCTACTATTTAAAAATTTAAATATTGTATACTCTGACTATATAACAAAGACTGGTTCCATGGCATTTTATTTTTATTAAGAAATAAAATCTCAATGTCAAAAAAAGATATTTAGCAACATATCTATTTAACTACTGTGATCTTTTTCTCTCTGAAAGCCTTGGGGCCATCACCTACAATGTTTAAAACCACCTAAGACTCTCCATCAGAAAACTTGAAGTCTGCAAGTAGCTAGAACTCATCTCCAAACCTCCTTACTTGTTTCCTTCACCTTATATAAGCCACAACTTTTAGTTTGTTAGAGGCTAGAGGCAAGCAGAGGGCTTTAACACAAAGCATGTTTGAACAACAGAAGTGAGGTAAAGGAGGACTAGTCATTTTCTGAAAAATTGGGGCATTTCAGAAGCAAAATCAAAAACTGGTAAAGAGAGTAAGATGCCAACATCATTTGCTACCCTACTTATTAATTAAACCTGTCAGAACCAGCAGGCTTTGTCAAATGCTTCTATGAAGAAAAGAGTTAGTCCTATATGATACTGATGTTAACCCTGTAATATTTTCATTAATAACAAATAAAAGGGTTTGTTGCCGCAATTATGTTTTGTGAAGGAGGAGAAAATGAAGTACCAAACCTTAAAATAAAAGGAAAATAGTACAGTAGAACCCCAGAGTTCCGAACACCAGAGTTCTGAACTGACCAGTCAACCACACACCTCATTTGGAAACAGAAGTACACCAACAGGCAACAGCAGTGCAAAAAACAAAAAAGCAAATACGATACAGTACTGTGTTAAATGGAAATTACTAAAAAAAAATAAAAGGAAAGCAGCATTTTTCTTCTGTATAGTAAAGTTTCAAAACTGTATTAAGTCAATGTTCAGCTGTAAACTTTGAAAGAACAACCATAATGTTTTGCAAATAAATCTGTTAGTCTTTAATGTGTCACCAGACGCCTCGTTGTTTTTGTGGATACAGACTAACACGGCTACCCCTCTCATAATGTTTTGTTCAGAGTTATGAACATTTCAGAGTTATGAACACTTCCATTCCCGAGGTGTTTGTAACTCTGAGGTTGTATTGTATGGAAGAAAAGTGTACTGGCCCCAACACTTCAACTAACCACTAAAAGGCAGTATTCAGTGCCAACATGTAACAGACCAGAAAGAACACCTTTTAGAGAGACAAAGAGACAGAGGTGAAGGTCGAACACCAGAGATCTGGACTGAGTATCATCCCACCAACACCTCTCAATCATTAAATATACACAATTGAACAAGAGTCACATGTACACATGTGAAAGAAAAAAGTCTGAGAGTGAGCTACAGCAGCCAGAGTCTGTCTATGCATCCTACAACACCAGTATTGCTAGTAAAATAAAGAAACTATACTGAAGCTCTGACTTAAAATTGGTAAAAGCTAGGGCTGTCGATTAATCGCAGTTAACTCATGCGATTAGCTCAAAAAAATGTACTGCGGTTAAAAAAATTAATCGTGATTAATCGCACGATGAAACAATAGAATACCAATTGAAATTTATTAAATATTTGTGGATGTTTTTCTACATTTTCAAATATATTGATTTCTATTACAACACAGAATACAACGTGTACAGTGCTCACTTTGTATTATTTTTGATTAAAAAGTGTTTGTACTGTAAAAATGATACACAAAAAAAATAGTATTTTTCAATTCACCTAAGACAAGGACCGTAGTGTAATCTCTATCGTGAAAGTGTAACTTACAAATGTAGATTTTTTATGTTGCATAACTGCACTCAAAAACAAAACAATGTAAAACTTTAGACCCTACAAGTCCACTCAGTCCTACTTCTTGTTCAGCCAATCACTAAGACAAACAAGTTTGTTTCCATTTACGGGAGATACTTGTGCCTGCTTATTTATAATGTCACCTGAAAGTGAGAACAGGAGTTCGCATGGCACTTTTGTAGCCGGCATTGCAAGGTATTATGTGCCAGATATACTAAACATTTGTATGCCCCTTCATGATTCAGCCACCATTCCGAAGGACATGCTTCCATACTGATGATGTTCATTAAAAAAACAGTGCATTAATTAAATTTGTGACTGACCTCCTTGGGGGAGAATTGTATGTCCCCTGCTCTGTTTTACCCGCCATATATTTCATGTTATAGCAGTCTCGGATGATGACCCAGCACGTTGTTTGATTTACAAACACTGCCACTGCAGATTTGACAAAATGCAAAGAAGGTACCAATGTGAGATTTCTAAAAATAGCTACAGCATTCGACCCAAGTTTTAAGAAACTGAAGTGCCATCCAAAATCTAAGAGGGACCAAGTGTGGAGTATGCTTTCAGAAGTCTTAAAAGAGCAACACTCAGATGCGGAAACTACAAAACCCAAACCACCAAAAAAGAAAAACAACCTTCTGCTGGTGGCATCATCATCAGATGATGAAACTGAACATGCATCGGTCCGCTCTGCTTTGGATCGTTATTGAGCAGAACCCGGCATCAGCTTGTACACATCCTCTGGAATGGTGGATGAAGCATGAAGGGACATATTTATCTTTAGCGCATCTGGCACATAAATATCTGCGACGCCGGTTACAACAGTGCCATGCGAACGCCTGTTCTCACTTTCAGGTGACATTGTAAACAAGAAGCGGGCAGTATTATCTCCTGCAAATGTAACCAAACTTGTTTGTCTGAACGATTGGCTGAAGTAGGAGTGAGTGGACTTGTAGGCGCTAAAGTTTTACATTGTTTTATTTTTGAACGCAGTTTTTTTTTGTACATAATTTGACATTTGTAAGTTCAACTTTCATGATAAAGAGATTGCACTACAGTACGTATGTTAGGTGAATTGAAAATACAATTTCTTTTTTTTTACAGTGCAATTATTTGTAATAAAAATAAATATAAAGTGAGCACCGTACACTCTGTATTCTGTGTTGTAATTGAAATCAATATATTTAAATAAATGGTATTCTACAGTGTGATTAATTGTGATTAATTTTTTTAATCGCTTGACTGCGCTAGTAAAAGCATGAAAATGCTAAGTTAAAGTTATCATTTTGTCCTTTGCTCACTGTGATGGTAACATATTACATCATATACAGTATGTTACCCCAGATCACATTCTGCTCTCTGCCCACATCAAAACTTCCACGCAGCAGGGCAAGTCAAGTAGCTGCAGAGTTAATTTTTACCTTTATTTTCATGAAAAGCTCATATTAAAGGGAAACAGTTGCACTGTCAAGATTTGCAGAGACCCCCTTACCCCAACAGAACAAAATTAATCAATGCTAAGAGATAATATAAGAGTTCATTTACAACTGCGTGTATATATGTGTGGGTCTGTGTGTGTGTGTAAAGGAGGAGGTGAGTGTGTGGAGCACATTACACATGGAGCCATGTTGATAGCTGACGATCTTGGCCTTCATGTTATGTAACTTGCAGTACACACTTTAGGAAAGAAATGTTTAAAAATATACAGTATGAGTGAGATTTTCAAAGACAAAAGGCAGTTAGGTGCCTAACTCCCACTGATTTTCAGTGGGAGTTAGATGCTTAACTGCCTTTTGTGCCTTTGAAAATCTCCCCCAATGTTGTTTAATTGCCTGGAGTTTAAAATAAAACAATGCTTCTTCCTTCCCCTCCCTCCAAGTCTCCTCACTGCTTTCCCTCAAATATAAATAAAAAGCTAGATCTGCTCCACTACATTTGCTTGCATTAATTGATGTTAAAGAAGTCTGTTAAAAATAAAGCCCAGCAGTGACATTTTTCCTTGCTAAAGCACGGTAGCAGCACATTACACACATTACAAAAAGGTCCCCTGGTAGGCTTGTGAAGTTCCACTCTGGCAGTAAAAGGCATCTACTGTATGCTTGCTGATTTATTTATTTATTTTTAAACAGAATGTGTCACAAAACCAGGGAAAACTCACCTGCTCAGTGTCTGGGCTTTAATACTGAATGGAGGAACTGGTTGCACACCACACATTTTTAGGATTATCTTTACCACTGGTAAATGAGACAGTCAAGCCAAAGTTAACTCAGTCCCAGTTTGGCGTTTTCAATATGGTTTAATCCACATTGTCTTTATTTACCGCAAGTATTGGATTGATTTGGGGGTTTTGAGAGGTTCCAGAAAACATAGCATTTCATGATCAAGGCTCCCACTTGTACAACAATTTAATTATTGGCCTATTAAACTCCAAAAACATAAACCATTTACTGAAACAACTAGTAAGCAACTAATCTAACTCTGGGTTACTAAAGGATATGCTCTAAAAATTATTTAGGGGAAGTTCTACGGCCTGTGTGTTATTCCGGTCAGACCAGACAATCACATTGATCCCTTCTGGCCTTGGAATCCATGAAGATATACACCCTTCCTCCAATGAATCACCAGCTCCCCTGGTATAAAAGATTCTAGGAAAACATCTTGAAAAGAAGTACACGGTTGCAACTAGCTAATGATAACTCAGGGAAGGTGAGCTCGGAAGCTGAACAGGGACTGGAAGGGTTGCTAAGATGGGTATGGCCAATGGAATATGAATAGAAACAAAGGTCTCAAGCCCTGCAATGTACTGAGCACTCTCAAGATATGCAAAGCCTCCTTTTTCTTCACATACTCTCCATGGGAAATGGCATCATGGGTGCTCAGAATTCTGCAGGGTGTTTTTAGCACCTGCAGGCTTGGGCTCCAAATCCTGTTCATTGTGCTTACTTTGCCAAGTCCTAAGTCCCCATGAGGGCAGAGTTAGGAAGAACTTTGAAGGTGATTACCCGAGGCTTAAATTTCATGCGTTTTAGTGGATGAGAAGTCAGTGGAGGGATTCAAAGAGACGAGTAACGTGATCAGATTGATGCACAGGAAGATGAGTTCAGTGGCTGCACCTTGTTTGCACTGAAGAGGGGTAACGTGAGTGTTTGGGAGGCTAAAGAGGAAGATGTTGCTGTAGTCAAGGCAGGATATAATATGGACCTAGATACAAGATCTGGTTGTGGATATGGAAAGAAATGGAGACATCCTGGAAATAGTCAGGAGGAAAAAGCAGCAGGAACTGGACATAGCTCAGATATGTGGGTTAGTGGAGAGGTGAGTCAAAAACAACAGAGAAGAAATATTGACAGCCCAGCACCAACCGGTATCTACTAGTTATTATTATTTATTTCTGGTAGTGCCAATGATATGCTAGGCCATTTCTAAACAGATAAGAAGACACGATCCCTGCTCTGAGGAGCTCACAACCACAAGATAAAGAGACTAATGAACAAAGGATGTGAGGGTGGGTTATGAAATGTATACACTTATGTTAACAAAATAGTCATGCAAATATATTTTTTAAAGGATACAGAAACTATTCCCAAATTACTCCTCAAGCTTGTCATTAAGTCAGCAAGTTTCCCACAGGCATCCTGGCAGGAATGAGTCTCCAGGAGGAATTTGACAGTGGAGAAAGTAATGCCTTTTACATGAATCCAGGGATTCTTCCCTCACCCACGCATGGGGTGCAGCATATGCGAAGCTGCCAAATGACTTCTTTCAAATAAAAGAAGAAGGGCTAGATTTTGAAAAAAACTCACTTTCATTTTACACCAGCAAAATAACTGCAAGTGTGACTGGGTACATAAATAAGGGTCAGGGTCACTGTGGGTGCAAAACTGAGACCCAGAAGGAACTTAGATTCTAAATCTATCCCCATATCATCTCCAAAGAGACTATTTCCCATAGCATCTTTTACAGTGGCGATATCATGGTGATCGGTGCTGTGGGAATGCCATTGATTAGCATGATGGATGGGAGAGAAACTGCCATTTGCATGTCATGCTGACATAGCACTCCCAGCGAACAATCCCATTCCCTGTGGCCGATGAAGCACTGGGAGGAAGTGAGTGGAGGAAATGGATTGATGGTCAGAGGTCAGTAGAAGTATAAAGAGAGAGGAACAGCTCACTTTGTGATAGCACATTCCTTGCAAAACTGTTTCAGAATGAATATCCAGATCCTCACCTAGTGTAAATCAGCACAAACCCATTGAATTCAATGGAGTTTTGAGGAGTTGGCCTGTAAAGGGCTAGAGTCTAAAGCCAGCTTTGGAATCTCTTGCCATTGCTGGCTATTATCACTAGTGCAAGGCGTGGAAAGAGACAATGACGATGCTTAGCATACCATTGTGACAGGCACCTTTCAAAAAATTAAGATAGGTTGGGTCCCAAATACATGAAAAGATATTGAAATAAAAGATTGTCATAAACCTCTTTTAAACTTCAGTAAAAATAGTAGAGATGTACATGTGTGTGGAGACATCCTCTTGTGCTTTTATGTTTTGGGGGGTTGCTTTTTTTTTTTTTTTTAAACATTTAGAATCCCAAACAAAACACCATTGTGCTAGTGCAAGAATCAGTAAGTGAAAATGGCTATCCACTAAAATAAACTGACCAGTGTAGTTTGAATGTCCAAGATGAGTGAAATGAAAAGGTAAACACATAGTACAAAGGGTAATGCGTAAGTTAGATTTTAAAAATTATACCAGGCTTTAACGTTACATCAATAAAGATAAGAACATTTTAAATCTACATTATTTTATATCTTGACAATGTCACTTTAAAGGGGAAAGCTGAGATTTAAAATTCTCATCCCCCTCTCTCTTCTTTACTTTCTACTTATCCCAGAATAGTTTGATGCTGTTGCTAGCTGCTAAGAGTCCAGACCAGGGATTCTAAGTGGAGCCAGCTCTGCTCTCCATGGCTCATCTGGGGAAGAGAAGTATGCAGTTGTTCTGTAAGGTTACAAAAGCCTGCATTCTTCAAGCTGTACAGTAAGTACACCCACACGCTGTTTGCTCTTCCCGAGGGGTGTGTGCTAAGCCCTGCCTCTCTCAGAGATGATGCCCAAGTCCAGACTGCAGGGCTAAGCTTCCCTGTGCTTGGGATTCTCAGCTGCAAACTTTTCTTAGGTGTTAGGCACCTACACTGTTTTAGCAAGAGAACAGGGGCGCACATGCCTCACCTTGGCACTTCCCACTGGCTAGCTTAGCATGCTAGCTTTTGTGACTCCCATTCTCAGGCGCCTGTCTCTCCTGAGGCATTGTATGGGGAGCCTAGGTACATAACCCAGGCTGTGTGGATCCCAGTGATTTTCTAGGTGCCTAAAAGCTAGGCATGGTGACACTCAGCATCATCATGCACATGTTTCTTTGTGAATTTAGCTCTACCTAACTAGCCTGCTAGTTGTGGCTGATGTTGCCAGCTCTGCATTCTCAGAACTCAATCATAACTTTTAGCCCACTGGTTAGGGTGCTCACCTGGGATGTGTGAAATCCATAATTTAAGACCCTGCTCCACCGGGGGGTGGGGGTGGGGGTGAGGAGGAGGAGGGGTGCGGGGGGAGGGGGAGAGAGAGAAGGGATCTGAACAGGAATCAGCCACCTCTTAGATGAATACCTTAACCACTGGACTATGGGTTTTTCTGATGTGGGGCTCCCTCAGTCTCTGCTGCTGACTGTTCCACTGTGGATAAATAATGCAAGAATGACTGGGCCAGAGAGAGAGGAAACATGAGAATGACTATGAAGTGTGGTGGTTAGAGGGAGCACTCAGATGGGAGATTCAGGAGCCAGCCCCTCTGCTCCTTTTAAATTACTTATTAACACTGGAACAGCTTCAACGGGAAAGACTGAAGGAGTCTCATGTCAGAATATCCCGTAACCTCACTCACTTTCAAGCTTGTAGATTCCTGTTCAAATCCCTTAACTTTATCTGGTGAAGGGTGGAACCTGAGCCATGGGTCTCCCACATCTAAGGGGAGTGCCCTAACCACTGGGCTAAAAGTTACTAGGGAGGTTGTCAATTTCCCCCTGCCCACCCAGGCTGTTTTGTGTAAATTCACCTATCCGGGCCCAATCTGGCAGTTGAGCTCTGAGCACATTTGCCGGATGGGGCCCTACAGGTGAGTTAGTGGAGAAATGCCAATCTTTCCTCACTGTGGAACTGCAGTGCGCATTGCCAGAGTCAGAAACATAGGCACCTTGGGAAATGTTACTGCAAAAAATATAGGCATCCAGTGTGTTTAAGCACCTATGTGGTTTGGCAGCAGCTGAGTGAAGATTTTGTGAATCCCAGTGGGGCCTGAGTCTGGGATTTAGTGGCAGTTAGTCACCTAAGTCCTTTTGTCCTCCTTTCTTAAAATGAGGATTAAGAGCATCTTTGCAAGCACTTTGGGGCAGGGAGCGTTTCTAATCCTATGTTTTGTGTAGTTACTATATGGTGCTATTACAATACTCGACAATAATCTTGTACGTTCCTCAAACGCTGGTGTAGTTCACTCCTCCCCTTAAATATCTAGGGGAAGCAAAAACTTAGGGATCCATCTTATATATTCCAGAGGGCCTTCAAATCCCATCAACTTCATAGGAGCTGAGGAACACTTAGAACCTTGCAGGTTGCAGCCCTTAAAGCAGTTTATGACTGACAATTGCTCGCCAGCATTTCAGAATGAGGTTCACCCAGATGGCCCAGTATTTTAAATCCAAACACTAAAAGGACAAAAGCCTGAAGCTAAAAAATATTAAATCAAAATATGCACTAGACACTAGCCTCTCCTTGCAGTTATGCGCGCAGGGCAGCGTTTCATGATAACACCTCCCTGATCATCTCCCATCAGCAAACGGAGAGACTCCTTTACTTGCTGTGCGGGGAGGGAAGGGTGGGAGGGGAGAAAGGGTAATTACTTTTAAAGCCTTTTTTTATAATCTAAGTCTTTCTAATTTGAAGAAATCATCTCATAGAGCACACTAGACAGTTGTTAGGGGCCCTTGACTGAGGGCCCTTGGGTCTTCTCCATACCTTTGATCTGCCTTATGAAAAGTTAATGTCCACCACGTCAGGACTTGTTACATAAACATACCCTTTCTCTAACTATTCAGTCCTGCCTGCTGCAACTTCCACCCGTATTACCCATTTATATTTAAATGCTGACTTTGAGCTTATACCCAGAAGCACTGACATTTTTAAACAGAAGTAGCTTAACTAGGGTAAACTGCTAAATATAATTTATTGATGATAAAGAGCTTGGTTCAGATTAAATTCCAGCAATTCAATAATGAACACATTTTACATCCTGCATCCGGGATATGTATCGCTCTCCCTCCTCTCCCCCACTTAACTGGGAAAAGGGGGTCTCAGAATCTGTGATTTCCTGTGGATTAGATATGAAGCAATCACAAGCACATATTTTTGATATCTCTATTAACAGACTGTTCATGTCTAACTGCAAAACTTGGTTGCACTTCTTTCAACATCTTTGCCCAAGACAGACCAGTAAACACAATTCCTCTCTCTATAATTAGACTTTTCTCTAAGGGCCCTGAAGTAAGTCGGCATGCCGTAGATTTAATATCCAGTGCTATATCCATATGTGCTGCCCTTGCCTGGTCCCAGAGCATATAAACTCCCCTATTAGCAGCCTTGACTGCTTAATTATGCAGATTTTTTTTTGTATCCGCCTGCCTGTAAAATTACTGTGTCTAACCTTTTTTTTTTTTTTTTTTTTTAAACTCTGCACCATGCTGGCCATTCTAATGAAATCGGCATAGGGGAAAGGGCCTGATTTGCAGTTATGGAGGTTGGATCGCACTGGCAATCTGTCCTTAGTGGGAGTTACAAAAGAAGTCAAATGCCTTCATCTGGTTCTACCCTATCATCCCCAAGGTGATTGAGTTCACTTCCTGATGCTTCCCAAGTTTTCCTCAGGCTGTCCAATCAGCACATCCACCAGGGAGCCCAGCCTAGCTTGCAACAGTCTCTGTATCTAGTTACAGACCCACCAGGGACAGTCAACTATCCACCCCCAAGCCTTCAGATGAAAACCTTTTCTAACAAGGCCGCCCAGCGCCAATGAAATAACACACATCTGCATATCCACTGGGTCCCATGTTTCTTGTGCTCATGGATTATGTATCTTGCAGCCTCTAATAAAGAAATGCAGTTCTTTGTTTAATGTTTATCTTGTGCTTGTTAAGCAAATGCTAATGTTGTATCAGAATGCTTTAGTGCTATTTGGGTTTTTGGTGATTTACTACAAGACAATCTGCTGTGAAGTAAATTTAGAGGGGAGGGGGAAGAAAAAAAAACATTCCCGTTGAAAGCGGGAAAAGAGAGAGAGAAAATGGTTTGACAGAGAAAGAGCAAGAGACAGAGAGAGTCAGAGCGAGTGCGAGAGTGCAACAGCTCCCGGTAGGACTTTCCTCACCCCAGGCTGACATGCCCACTTTATCACTAGCTGGTCCGAGACCTGGAGGTACAGAATCAAGCCAGTACAATTTCCAAAAGGGATGAAATGATAACTTCCCCTTCAGTGATAAGGTAAACAGTATCCTGAAGGATAAACAGAAAATAAAACAGCCCTTTTTGTTGTCTGTCTTTGTGCCCTGATGGTTAGTACTGTGCAGTGTTATTCACAGACCACAGGGAAGCCCTAAATTTAATTGTTCATGCCTGGCTCTACTAGAAACGGTCAGAAAAGAAAAAGAACCCCCTCCTCATTTTTTTTTTGAGGGAGGGATTTGGAAGCGGATTAATAAATGAATGCCCTTTATTTACCCTTTGGCAAGAATGGATATAGATATCCACAATGCTAAGCCCGTCTGCCAGTCTCTTTTCAATGCTTCAACCCTGTTTTAAAAGACGTAAGTTCTAGAACTACAGAGTATATTATTTTTTGCTCCCTCACATGCGTCAGGGTCAATATAATAACGCAGACCTCCAAATACAAAACGAAAAAAAAAACCACTGGAGACTAAGCATTAACTACATACTCAGCTGCCCCACATAGTCACTAGATGCCCATCGTGCCATAACTCCCTTTCTGCCTCCTATCTCCAGGTCACAAAGATCAGCTAATTATAAAAAGGACTGAACAAAATAAGGTTGCAGAGAACCAAAATTTATTGCTGGCGTCAAATCACATCTACAGCCTACAGGACAGGTTTCATATTTCTACTATCTTTATTGATAAACAATTTTATACCTTAAACATGATAAAAAGTCTAAAAAATACAGATATGTTTTAGTCTATAGGTCTTTTTTTTAAAAAAAGCCAACACTTTGGAATCCCAGAGGTATCATGTGACATGGCAACAGATGTTTATTACGCAAACACACATGTGCATACACGCACAGAAATTGAGTGTGTGAGTATTCCATTTATAGTAGTATGCATGTCCTTTGTCATGGTACCTGAGTGTAAACAGACATGTTACTCTACTGAATCTATAAGCTGCATGGACCCTACTGTCCATTGTTAAGGTCTGTATTGTTTTATTTTGAAATGGTGAATTTGGGCTAGTGAAAAATGCTGGACTGAGAACCTTCGAGTTCTCTGTTACAAAAGAGGTAATATGGTTGTGTGAGTTTCTCTACATTGGTACGATGCTAATGTGTCTAAATTAAAAAAAAAAAAAAAAAAAAGAAAAAAGCCAGCCCTGTGGATAAGACGACAGTTCCGGTTTTACCCCAATTCAATCTTTGGCTGCTCTGCTGAAACTGCTAGCAAAAATGCTTATTGGTAAAACCTGTGGGGGTGGTTTGTGATGTGCATGCTATTCACCAGGAACTGGATATTCTTCATGCATAGGTCACCAATTGTCATCAAACAGTCCCAAGTAAGGTCAGATTTGAAACATTACCATAGAGGTGAATGGCTCCATATGCCATTATCAATCTGCCAGGCCTGGTAGACCCCTACTATGGCAGGTGTTTTAAGAATATAAAACATATCGGTCTTGCACTGCCTTCTCCCATCCCTGGTTTTATTCAACAAAAAATCCTTTGCAAAAATTATTTTTAAATGGTATAGTTCATTATTCTGCATTTAAGGTATTATTATACAAAGCCACTGTTAGCTCTGCATACTCTGCTGGTGCCCCATTTGTTACTGATACAATTCAAGGTCCTGACCCTAATCTTTAAAGCCCCTAGTGATCTAGGGTTGTGCTACCTTGAGACTGCCTCTCCACTCACAGTCCTCAAAGAAAGCTGAACTCAGCAGAAACACTGAATTTAACAGAGCTCAGGTTTAAACTCTCCTCAGCAAGGTGGCAGAAAGTTCTCCATGTGGGGTAGTCTGTGGGACTCCTTATTTGACCTGCCACTATCAGCCAGTCCTGCCCAACAGCACCACCAGGAATTAGCAGTATGTGAGCCCTGGCACAGACTACATTTTCCCAGCAGACTCCACCTGAGCTACCTTTGGTAATGACTGCAGCTGGGTACTCTGCTCAGCTTGAACTATGAGAGGGTCAAAATGGTAGTGAATCTGTGCTGTTTTTATTTATCCTTAAATGCAGGAGGTCTTCAGCCTCCAAACTGGATCAGAGAGAGAATGTCCATTTTATACATGAATCCTGAGATAGGAACCAATATTGGTGTACAGGTCACCCTGCTGCAGTGTTAAAGTCATTTAGACTAACTGTTCTGAGTGAGTCCAATTTCCACATGGATGGACTTGTATTAGTCATCACTGGAACTGTGCGTGCGCCCCAGGTGCAGAGTGGTTCCACTCACATAGCTGGCAATATTTTTGATCTTGTTTTTGTGGTGGGATTGGAGAGAAAATGGTAATTGTGCCTTTGTTGTGAACCAGCCATTACCTCCTTTGTCTTCAGGTTGGGATACACATTTTCTGCTAGGAGACTGCATCTATTTTAAAGGTCACCCCGCAGAAGCAAATGGGTCCGGTTAGATTTCCAAGGGCTCTAAGCAGGAATATTATGCAGCTCTCAGACCACTCTACTGAAGGTGTGACAGGACATAATAATAGTCCAGCATCTTTCTCCACTGAACACCTTTTTTCTCCACATTGTTCTGATATTCAGATGACATCCAAATCACAAAGTAGGAAGGATGATGTATAAAAACCAATGACTTATGTCCTGTTTTGAAATGTATTGATTAAGGCAAAAAGAGCATTTGACATTTTCTGGGGTCACTGTGCAGTAGTAGTCAAAGAAAACAAGGGGTTAACACCCTGCTTAATCCAGGTTGTTGTTTTTGGGTGACAGAGTCAAAGTGTTTCTAACTGTGAGGAATTACTTTGAGGATAAAGATCAGTCGGATCCAGACTGAGATTTCCGTCTCTATGGTGGCAGAATTTACTTTTAGTGAGGGGCTAGCAATGTTCGGAGCCAACTCATTAGAATTATTGTGGACATGGAAATTTAAGTCTCTCAGAACAATGAGTCTTTTCTGTTTGAATTTCACTCTGTGGTGGTCAGGCATATGATATAATCTCACACTCAAATCCAAGCCCCTCCCGGCTGATGAAAATCAGCAGGAAGATGTTGGGGTCAGTTTGGTTTTAGGCCTGGGGTTTAGTACAGAGTCTGCTCTGGAGGTGTAGGATACTGATGATCTGCTGTCAATGATTGAGGATCACATGTCCATGCTGATTCTTGTTGCCCTGAGAGTTGCTTTTGATACCCTTAACCATAGATGTTGGGGACTTGCCTGAAGACCACAGTAGGGCCAATGGGATTGCTTCTTTCTTTCTGAGAGATCTCAAAGGGAAGCATTGGTTAGGTGCTCATTTACTCCAAGAGCTCTCATGAGGGATTCCCGCAGGATTCTCTCTTATCACCATTGTTGTTAACATGTATATGGGGCCAGTAGGAGGGATGGAGAGAAATATGAATGGTGGTGTCTTCAATATGTTTATAAGACCCAGCTTTAAATTTCCCTTCAGACCCCGCTGGAACAGTAGAACCCCTTACTTAAGTGTCAAAAATGGAAATTGATGCACGGATACCTGGCTAAGACTCAACCCAGACAAGACCATGATAGCTCTACTCAGGGAAGCAACCTGAGGAAATTGTGGAAGTTGTATTGGCCCACTGATTGTCAGGACGTGCTGTCTATCACTTTCTCAGGCTCTTAACCTAGAGGTGCAGTTGGCTGGATCCCTGGTTGTTTCTGGATGTTCAGGTCATAGTGGCTGCTAACTGCCCTTCTCATCACTGGCGCTTGGCAAGAAGGTTGTGACCTTTTGCTAGGGATGCAGAGCTTGTCATGATCATCCATGCCTTTGTCATCTTGAGGTTAGCTTATTATGCTTTACAAAGGGCTACTACATCTTAAGACCCTTCAGTAACTGCAGCTAGTGCAGCGTGTGGTGTCCCATCTATTAAGTGGGATGTTTAACTGCCAGAAGCACGTTACACCAATGCTCTGTACAGGCCGTCAGTAGATTTCCAGGTAAAATTCGAAGTGTTGGTTTTCAGCTCTAAAGCCCCAAATGGTTAGTGCTTTGTCTGTCTGCGAGACAGCCTATTTCCTCAGGAGGTTCTGTGGCAGCTGCAGTCAATGATTCTCAAACTAAGAGCTCCCTCCTTGTACAATTGCGAGAATACAAGTGGGAGGGTGTTTTTGATAATGGGTCCATGGCTCTGGAACTTGCCTGCTGAATTGGTTCACCAGAATCTGGATTTGATTACATGTAGGAAGTGCTTTTCCTGGGGGATAGGGTTGAGGGGACTGATTCAGGATTAGAGGGAGGATGTGGTGGAATCTGTGAGGGCAGGTAAAAATGGATGATGTTTTAGGGTTGGGAAAGTTTCCTGTGCGTTTTTTAAAAAAGTTAAATTTCTCTTAGAAAAGTCTGTAATGTGCCTAAAACACAAAGTAGGGGCAATTATATTAAAATAGCAGGGACCAGGAAAGAAACCTCACCTTTTCACCTCAGTCCCATTCACGGCACTGCACAACTGTCCACACGTATTATTGGATTTTTTCCCACCTTTCTCTGAAGAATCAGATGTAAGTCTGTGCAGCAGGCAGTATGCTATATGGACCAAGTTAATTGTGCCATGTGGAGGGAGAGGGAAGGGGGGGATCAGCTATTGACCGACGAGCTTACACCCTGAAGCATGTAACACCAAAATTAACTCAGTCCACCATCATAAAGCTAGCTCTTCAACCTGACTGATTATACTGACACCCTTCAGAGGTGACAAGACACTGTGTACTATCAGAATAGAAACAGTTTTTTACCAGGCTCTAATTCATAAATTTGGGCCCAGATTACCCACCCTGTGTAGTATTTTACTCTTTGACTAGGTCTACACTACCCACCAGATCGGCGGGTAGCGATTGATATATCCGGGGTCGATTTATCGCATCTAGTCTAGATGCGATAAATCGATCCCCGAGCGCTCTCCCGTCGACTCCGGAACTCCAGCGCTGCGAGAGGTGCAAGCAGAGTCGACGGGGGAGTGACTCAGTTGACTCACCGCCGTGAAGACTCCGTGGTAAGTCGATCTAGGTACGTCGACTTCAGCTATGCTATTCTCCTACCTGAAGCTGTGTACCTTACCAATGGGACTACTGATAGAGTGGGACATTGCCGAGCATGAGTAAGGGTATCATCAGCATCTGGCCCTTGGTGATTGCTGTTGGTGTCACACCAAGAAATAAAATGAGAACGACTACAAACCACATGCAACAGTCAAATTAATATTGGATTTCATGAGTCACATTGACTGCAAATACCTTCAGCCTTGCAGAAAACCTCACAAGTAATTGCTTTAATTGTTGATACCTTTTTTTTAGCTTGCAGCTGAATGTTAAAAAATATTTAAAAGTAGCACTTGCACTAAAATCTTAAATCTTTCATTGTGCCTTAAATTTCTCTTGTGATCTACGATGGGGCAGGATTTGGGTTTTTTTAAATTTAAAAGCCCAGTAAAACAAGATTTTCAAAAACAGCTAATATTGGGTTGAGGGCCAAACACTGTAATGATGCAGTACTACTTGCATTATTCCTGAAGCTATTTGATTTTGACAAGCCCACATTTGGTAATTAACATGAGAATGCCCCCTTGGGCCATTCTCCTGTTAGCTAAAATATCTTATAAATTACTGTAATAAAAGAAAAAAGTGAACACACTGCCTGTCAATGTTTCAACTTATCTAGCAAGAAGAGGAGACAATGCCATGATCTGGAAGCATGCACATGCCAAATGGATGCATAAATTAGACTGTCTGGGCCCATCTGAACCAGGCACCTGTCTGTCAATGGATAATATACACATAATGGTTTGTACTCCTTTAAAAAATATATACTATTATGTTGGACAGAATTTCTACGGATTTGAAGCTTAGAAGATCTCACCATCCACCTCGGTACTTACATAGCCTCCATCACCACAATAACTGACGGTACAGACAAGCCAATTCCTTCAAAAACGGTCACTGATTTGGGTGCCGAACTTGAGACACTTTGGACCTGATTGTTAGAGGTGCTGAGCACACCTGAACCTCCAGATGAAGTCAATGGGGGCTGCAAGTACTCAGGTCCCTCTAATTGGTGGTCATTTTTGAAAGACTTAGCCCTCTATACTTTATATGCTGCAGTCAGAGACAGGCAGGCCCAACGCCCAGACTTATAGGGCAATTCTGCTGTCGTATAATACCAATCTCCAACAAATATAAAAATCCACCACTAATTTCAGGTGTATTGTAATTTGGGTGTAAATATAAACCACACACACATATCCTCGCCATTCCAATTCCCTAAGCAGAGTGTCCTCACACAACCTGCTAAAAGTAATGAAAGCTGACAAGAAAGAAAGTGCTTTTGGTAATACTTCTTGGCAGGTACAACACTTTCCTTCATTCATGATGTAATGAAGACTACAGCTGCTGGCAAACAAACAGAAAGAAATGCATGATTTTTCTTAGAAACAAATATCTAAAACCATATTTTATTTCTTTCACTTCTGATTCCAGATACAAGGCTCTTATTGTGGAGTAGCAGGGAACTTTAAGAGAGCAAAATTATTACTTACAAAAACATATTTTTTTTGCGTGTATGTGTGTGTGTTAAGATATACTACAGAGACAGGAGCAGCAGACAGACAGGACAGGTAACTGATAAGACAAGTTAAAGGGATTTTCAGCAGAAAGAGTAATTTAAAAGTACCAAACATTCCTAAAATAAACTCAATGCCAATTTATTCTCCAGGCTGTTTTGATCTAAAAATTGCCATCTTTGTTAACACGAAACACTAGGTTTTTGCTAAAACAACAGTTCTTGAGGTTCCATCACTGAAGCCCTTTTTTAGTCTCCTGTTAAAGGCCTTGGGGAATCAATGCCCATACAGCGTAGACTTATTGACAGAAATTCTGGGGCATGCAATAGAATGTAGATCAAAAAATGGCTGTGTTTAATCCATAGCAGACATAATTTGTTATATTGCTGAATTTTAACAGGAACTGATCCAAAACAATGTCTGTGTTCTTGCTTCTGTGCCACAGACTAATGACATTTAATCACGAATATTACTACATTCTCCTTGTGACAGCTGAGACACAAAGCAAGCCAGCTGATGCAATTCCTGTTCTAATGCCGTTAGCCTATAAACAGCAGCAGCAAACAGGAAGCTGGCTTGTCCCACATATACCATGTTAGGATATACTGCTAAATGTACATGTACTTAGTTTACAAATGCAGCCCACAATTCTTCCAAATGACCATTTTACCTTCTCTTTTTCTGCAGCAGACAAAAACTGAAAGTAAGAATCTGTTCTGGAAGAGTCTTTCAGTGACTTGATGCTGCAGTCACCAGGTTAGGGGCAATGAGCACTGCCCAAGTCTAGGGTTGCCAACATTGTACTTTAAAAATAAGGGACTGTTTTCTTAGCACCCCTACCCCACCTCACCCCTCCTCCTGATATTATTATCATTATCATCATCATTATTACATAAGAAATAATAATAATTACTAAGCAGTACTCACCTACATTCACCAGGGATATTTCTTGCTGCTTTTTGCAGCACACAGTAACTCCTGATCTTGTTGTACAGAGATGAAAAAATAAGGAACGTTCCTTGTAATAAGGGACTGTTGGCAACACACAGCGCCATACATAGCTCTAGCCGGTTAGATCAATGGCCTGTAGTCACCCGAGAACACCATGGACACAAATCATTTGTTTATTTCCTGTACACGTTGCGCAGGGAAACTTTCCTAGGTCTGAGAAAGCCAGACGATGGCTGCACCTGCTTGCAGTACCTGTCCTGCCAAAACATTTTCTGAACAACCTTGAAAATCTTGGAATATAGTTAGAGGCCATAGGGACAATCTGGGTTCCTAGATGCGGCTGGTTTCTCTGGCCTTGCACCAGGCTTGATTTCAGAGGAGAAAGGGGACTGCTTCTATAACAAGCTGCAAAACCTTATGGGTGCTTTCAAAAAAAAAAAAAGCTGTGCAACTCCAACCCTATGCCCAGTCTGGCAGAACAGACCTATCTAGCTTCAGCTCTGGGAAAGTTTTATTTTCAGATCTACCACAGGAGCTCAAAAAGGAGATAAAAGGATAATTTGCCTTTTGTGTACACGTGTGTAAAATTTTCGGTGATTGTCAGAGGTCCTGGATTGACGGCCCTGGAGACTGAAGTTTTCAATATATCCACGCAACAGGGCAGCAGCAGTGAAAGCCTCAGTCCTGACCCAGAAGGGCCACTTGTAATGGTAAGGAGCTATTTCAGCCTCTATGCCTATTTATTCCATGGCCACCCTGCTGAGACTGTCATCAAAGGTGCAAACCAGGGCTATGGTTTTGTTGTGGCCACCTGTCCACTGAAATCTGGACTGGGAGCACCAAGTCATTTCACAGAGGCCACTGAACAGCCATTAGACACTAACAACTTCTGGCTACGACCAACTTGGCATAGATTTGAAATGGTTACCCAGAGACTCCCATATCTCATTATTATTATTATTTAGCGCACACATTGCATTCAGCTTTGTGTAAGATGCAAACATATAGACGGTCCCTGTCTCAAAGGGCTTACTACCAATTTTTTCAGCCCTCCCATTCCCTACTCCTGCCTCATCCCCATCATCCCCGCTTTTTGGCAACATCTACCACTGCCAGAATTCCAACTCCACAGTTTGGAACAGTGATTCATCACATAGCTATCATCCATATTGAAAAGAAAAGAAAATGGACTACAGAACGCCACTTGATCAAATACCTACATAGCTAAGCCAACATCAACATGCCTGCATATCCTGTAGTACTTTTTTAAAAGTAGAAGAGTAGAGCAGGAGTCCTGCTGGATTTCCCTTAGCAACCTGACAGGAGCCCACAAGGTCAGCTAGCAGGAAGCGTAGAAAATTATACAGTGGGGAATTATCAGCTAAATTGTTTCACTATACTCAGGATTTTTACTGTTCCTCCCAAGATAGTGGCCTCTTGCTACTTGTAACAGAAGCAGGAATAAAAGGACTGAAATGACAAAAAGATCTTTTTTTAAATGCATGTTTTATGTGCCTCCTTAAGGCTGTGACTCTAATGCCCGACTCATTCCTTTGTTGTTTTTTTAGATCAAAGGCCAGATCCACAGCCATGGCTGAAGTGCACACAACTTGTGTGTATGTATGTGTGCCCGTGTGTCCATGCAGTTGGCTTAAAAGCTCACCTTTTCACTCCTCCCAGCCTCTGTGCTGGTCACCCTACACCAATTTATAGCAGCCTGAGATCTGCTCTAATTTATGTGGGTTGCGAATGGCCTCCAGGGTCTTAAAATTAGCCTGTTGCCAGGGTTTTCCAGATATTTCCCTTTTCTTTGCCAGCCAGCAGCATGGAAGGGGAGTGGTGTAAGAGCCCCACCCGAGATCTACACCACTGGTAGATCAACCTTACATTAGGGTGATCATTCCTGGGCCAGTTTCACCACTTTTAAGGCCAGTTTATAGAGGTGGTGTAGTGCAAAGATGCCATTCTGCATTAGAAAAACTAAACCCAGGCATTATATTCATATTTTTTGTTCTGAGGGAAGAGGAGCACAGGTCTGGAAACAACTAAGTTAGTTTCACAGCCCTACAAGCAGCAGGAATGATTTATCAATTAACAGGTAATGAAAAAAATTCTCTGCAATTAGAGCCATGATTTTGCTCAAACAGGAAGCAGCGCCACACCACTGTGTACTCCTCAGAGAGAAAGGCAGCTCCTGTCACTAATGTGGAACACAGCTAATTTTAACAGATTCTGTGCGGGCCCCTTGAGAAATGCCATGTTGATGAAGGAATATACAGTAGGGAACCCCCCAGAGGACCTGGCTGATTGGAGAGCCTCAGGAAAGGTGTAGGGAAATCGCATTTCCTGTTTCTTAGCAGAGTTATTAAAGGGAAAGGCAACTTTAATCACTAAAAGACCACTTACAAGGTTATTTCTGATTTATGTATCACAACAATATCCTTTATTTCTTGGATGTGTTTTAATATATATGTCAGATTAACTAATATCCTATTTCTGTAGAGTGAATAAACAGCTGTAAATTCTTGTTAAAAATGTGAAGGGTTTTCACAGATACAATGCATTAGAATTACTCAGCCAAAAGTCGGATCGAATTAGGGTACATTTTTTTTCTTTCCTGCTGCCTGAAAAACATGACAAGAGTTTTTGTTTTGTTTTTTAAAACCCAACAGGAACAGCACCTAGATTTTTTAAAATAAGCTGTTGTCGGGCTTATCATGTTTCACCAACTAGGAACCATATTTATAATCCGAATATGAACACCCCTTTAGTAGTTGGGTCTGGAACTACTGTTTTTGATTGCGTTCATCACACTCAAGTCAATACACTGATACATTTCCTTTGCTTAACCTCGGTAATATATGTTCTGCAGTGTGCTATACACCAAAAACCATGTACATCTATTCCTCCACCTAGGTATTCACTTTTTACACACATCCTGGACTGGATTATCTGCCATTTACATGCAATTATGTTATTGTCCCAGTGAGCATAACTAGATTGATGGAATAGAGGAAATGCCACTAAACAAATAATGTAATACCATAAAAAGCTGAAAATCTGGAAGTAGAGGAAAAAGAAATGAATGAATATGTCATTGTGCATACTAGAACTTGCATTATTCACAAAGTATCCAAACCTGCAAGGTTCCTAGCGCTTCCTGTGAGATGCTGATCACTCTGAACTCCCATTGGTTAATGAGAATCGAGGCATCTCTAGATGCACCTGGAGGCTCTCATTCTCTATGAATGGGTCATCAAAAATGCTTTTACTGCTCATGAAAATCTGGCATTATGGAAAACTTCAACGTTTAAGCTTTCTTCAAAGCCATGTCCAAAATGACCAGTGATTGCAAACGTTCTTATTTTCAAAGAGAGCCTGGCAAACAATTCATAGTGATAGTTTTTTCAGTGAATTTACCAGTTTTTTCTGCTGACTAGTTGTTTAGTAACAGATTTTGAATTTGTTCTGTATTCACAATTGTTTGACAAACATTCCATGCAAACAAATTACCTGCTGGTGGATTGCTCGTGAACTGTGTCTAGCAAGTGCTTTCACTATTACTACTAGCTGCCTAGTGTGTTAATTAAGCCTTGCTGTATGTAACTGCTTTTACTGGTCACCAGTGTTCATGCAGATATGTACATACGCAGAGTAGCAGTGAGAGAAACGTTTAAACCCTGTGCAGATGTCAAGAGATGGTCCAAACATGGGCATCTCTAGCATAATGTTGTCCTTCAATCCAATATTTCTTCCAGTAGTGACAGGCCACCTCAAAAAGCTGCACAGAAATATTATTCTAACACGTGCAATGGGAATGTGCAAATCACAGAATCAAGGACAATGGTGAGACTTTTGTGAGTACAGAGGATGTAATGAGTGCTTTTGGCTGCAACAGCAAGAGGATGCAGTGTAGAGCAGGGGAGAGGAAAGGTCACTGGGAATGAGTCATGGCTGGGCTGAATGATAGCCAGCCATCCTTGCACAGCAAAAAAGAAGTTTCTGAGGAAATAGAGAACGGGCAGTCTGAGGGTCATGATGTGGGAAACAACCTCTGTGAAGTTGGTTCCCAAGGTTGTTGGTCCCGTGGTTTCTCTTCCTGGCCCTGTATATGCTGCATCTTCCATCTCCCTCCCTCTTATCACTCTGAGAGTGTGACTAGGGACCCCAAGATAGGGGCAGTCCCTGGTCTCTGTTCAGACTCCAGAGGCATAAAACACGTGAGATCCAACAGCTGGATCCCTTCACAGCAGGCTAGTGAGAGGCCGACGGGGGCACTTATCTAGACCTGTGACTCCTACCATGATTGCTACATAACTTACACCAAACATGAGTTTTGTTTCTTCATTAAACACTTCTTGGGTACAGGACTGAAATTTGCTTTCTATTAACTCTCATATGAGTGAAACTTTGTTTGCACAAATGGTAGTGAGAAGTGAACTCAAATGTGGTATGATGATGGAGAATCAAAATCCAGTTTCTAATCTGACAAAATGTTCCAATAATTTTTCCCACCACTTACGCAAGCCATTTGTTTCAATTATTCTGTATTAGGATTTTCGGGCAAATTTCTAATAGGAAGATAGCATGCCTTCACTTCCAAGCCCCTCTATCCAATACATTTCTCTACATTACGTAAATTCTCCAGCTCCCCAGCACAGCTTTAAAGAAGTAAGCTCTCTGCTTACTAATCAGGAGTATGAATGGCTTTCATTTAAAAAAAGAAACTTTGAAAACACACAAAAACCCAGTGAATATCAATCATAAAGGAGGTCCCTTCAAACTCTGTCATAATGCTCAAGAGAATGTTTCCCATTGTATTAAAGTCTGCAGTTTTTCTTCAACTGCATCGACACTGTTCTATTTTCTTTAGATTTTATTGGGGCATTCCATTAGCACGATCTCAACATTTACCTTGCTTTGTACAGAGCATATTAATCCAGTCATGTTATTGAACCTGGTTTTGACATCATCCAGTAAGTGATTGGAGCGAAAAAAGTAAATGAAAATCACAGTCTCTCTCATACTTCCAGATATTGTAGACACATCGTATAGTGTTCTTGAAAGATGACTGACTGGGATTAAAGTTTATATTCAGAACAGGTATAACAAAAGGTACCCGTAGAGTCAACTTCCCCAGAATGTCCTGCCAATGCAACTCAATCCTGATCTGCAGGTACACCCTCCAGGAATGAAATAGTAGTTCATTTGGTGCTGGTGACAGCTTTTTCCTTCCTCAGTTTCCCCTCAACCATCATTTATTACATCGTCCCCTCTCTCAAACAGAGCTTACTGCAATCAGGTCTTCTATGGTGCCCAGACGCAGATGTGTTCCGATAGCCAGACCTGCCAGCAGATCCAACCATTATGCAACGGCTTGCAAGCTGGTTTAGGAGCCATTCGGTTATGGCATCTTGATGGAATTTATCTTTCCACATTGAAAAACAACCAAGCATATTAAAGACTGCCAAATGTCAAAAAAGTTTAATCTGTACCCCAAAACGCTCTGTGCAAAATAGAGTCGCTTATCCCCAGCTATTTCTAAAGTACTGTGAAAGAAAATAATATTAAACCCCAATTGAGATGATCACAATTTGAAAAACAAAGATAACCCAGAGCTGTATTATAATTTTTATAGGTACAATTTGTACCTATCTTTCAGTAGATGAGAGAGGTGGCACAGGAGAAACGGATCATTAAACATTAGTGTGAAGCCAGGGAAATTAACCAGCTGCTGTGAAAGCCACCTCTCTTATTCTCTGAGCGCAGGAGAGAAACAGGGAGAGGGAGGGAAAGAGATATAAAGAGAGAGGTGTCAATTGTACCTATAATGCAATAATTAAAAAAAAGTCTGTCTACTATCTCTACATCTAATGGCTCATATAGGTTAGATCAAAGAGATGCTGCTATTCACAGAAGACTTCTCTCTATTTAAACATGAGCTCGCACAGGTAGAATGTTTCAACCAATCAGAAGCCATGATTTAGAGTCAAACAGTATATTATAGTATATAGTATATAGTATAGTCAGTATAGAATGCTGACTTTGGGGTTTCCTTCTCTTTCATATGGTGAAAATGATTTATGTTTTGAAGTTAAAGGTAGTGAAACCAATGTGAAACTAGCCTGTTACATGAACTAAAAGCATACACCATGCACAGGGACAGTGGTTGCTTGACAAAATCCGTTACAGAACTCATTATTAATAGGATAGCATTCGGTATATTTTATACATGATGTAGCATACACTGCTATCATGTATGTTTTCCAAAGCGTATGGTGGCTTTTACTTAAGAGGAAGTATAATTCATATTCCACACATGCCCTTTAAGAAGACTTCATCTTGTGCTGAATCAAACCAAGAGACTATTTCCTAGCATCACTTTTATGCCTCTTACTCTAACAATAAAACATGGCACAAAACACCCTAAGAAAAGTAACGTATCCTTCTTAGATTATTGTGCCAAAGAAAGAGATAAAACAGGAACAAAGTAACAAATTATATTGTCAGAGAAAATGTGAACTTTTTGATTGGGGATGACATTTATTTTAAGTGTGCAATGACGGCAGGGAATCTGTCAGGGTAAGACATGGCAGAGGTTTCAACGTTTGTTAAGAGTGTCATGGGAATTTAACTAAAACTGTTAAAACTGACACTATTGGCTTTTGTTAACACATTAAGCATGGGAAAAGTGCCAGTCAGCATATCCTCCCTAGCATCAGTTCAGTTAAATCATCTGGAAGAGGCATAAAACTGGGTGTGATAATAAATGCTACGTTTTTTCCACATACATAGAAGGAATAGAGAACGATGGGGCCATTTTGACAAGGACAGCAATGAGATCCATTTTTAAAACGTGCACCCACTTCAAAATATAAAAACACACTGGGGGCGGGGGGAGTTTTCAAATGTAAATTTTAGTAAAACAAGTGAAGCAAATTTACAAAATACAATACAAATAGATTCAGCACAAGTGCTTATAGTACTAAATAACTTAATACTGGAGTGTATATTTCTTGAATTGGCTCAAGTACAATTAAAGCACTGTCTAAAGCATTCCACTTTAAAACAGACTCAATTACCACTTCATAGTTTGGCTGGCAGACCAACAAAAACAGAATGCCAGCATTTACTCACAAGAACAGAAGATATATTAATATAAAGACAGTGCACACCCACTGTAGGATCTGAAAAAAGCATTGCAGACTTGAATCCTCTGCCTTCCCATATGAAGAAGAAAATCACAAATCTGTTAAGGGAGCATATGCACCATGCACTAATCCATCCAAAGCCCCACACGCTCTACAATGAAATCTCCTACATGAATAACCCCAAAAATCAAATATGAGCTCTGCATTTCAAAATGGTAAAGTACATCATATATTACTAACCATCTCTATGTGAACAAGTATGTGAAATGGACACATTTGCTGTGCCACCATCTGTGATCAAACAATAAGCAAGATCTAAACCTACTGAATGAACCTCATAATAAAAAAAAAATGGACTAAGTACAAAAAGTATAAAAGTAGATTTTCTACACCAGAAGATGGTCGCTGTAACAGTTAATGTTCATATTTAAGACAATGTTTCTTATATATACATGATGCCAGCACAAAAAAATGTTCTAGAAGATCGGCATGCTGTTTCCCTCAACACGATCCCCCTACAGTGGCACAGCCATTTGCTCATAAAAGGACCAATTTTACTTTCCTAAAGTCCTCATGCAGAGAAGTTTCTGCCCATCTGCTGCTGCTGTCTGGTTCAGCTGATAAAACACAGATGCAGAATTAAGGATAAAAACATAGAAAGTTGTTGCCAAGTATTGTCTTTCTACTATACAAATATAATCTTGTGCAGCTTGATACATTCAACATTTTCCTAAGTGCTGTATTTAAAAAAGAAACAACATATGGAAGATTGGGGATTGACCAAAAGAACAATATTTTTTGGCTACACAAACCGAGCACTACTTAGTTCCACGACACATGCAAAGAAAAGCACAGCACAGACATAACCTCATTACATACTCTAGACTTCCACCTTTCAAAAACTTTTAGCAGACTAATTTCTCAGAACCTTCAAGCACGCTAATGGATCTTTGGCCATTGCTATGCATAAGGCAGCCTAGAAGGGCATGACCATGACACCTGTGGTACAATACCATATGTCTTGAAAGGTTTTATTATTTATTTATATTTAAATGACGTCTAAATAGCCACACACTGTTAGGAAATGGTTTCAGGGAGAGAAAAAGGACGGATTTAATGAAGATTATAGTAACAGATTACTGGTAACTACAGAATAGAAGATACAATGCTAAGATGCACTATGTACCTCCAAAAGATAGGGCAATACAGGTTGGAGGAAGACAACCACGATTTTTCATTTTGCAAGAAAAGGGAAACGTATGCTAAAAACTACCAAACATTCACACATTTCCACAAGCCCTTGTTTATATTGATATGTGGTGGGGCCTGGGAAGGGTCAAAGGGTTATATTGCTACTAACTATCCTGTACAATAATTAAATAAACTGATGTGCACACTTTCAACCTTTATTCCTGCTAATGCGTTCTCAGATATTCACAGATCTATTTTTAATACAGAAACTATAATATGTTCTTATTCAGAAGAAGAGCAGAAGGCTTGATTCCATTTCTGGAGAGATTTGCTCTTAATCCACTAAAGGTTATGTCAGCTCTCCGTAGTATCAGAAAATTAAAAAATGACACTTTTATTTTTTATTATTCTACCACTATCTACTTCATCTTTTTGCCTCATGTTTTGATTCAAAGAAATTCTAAACCTTCCATATAAAGATAAGTGGTGTCTTAGTAACTAATTTTGTTTAACCAATTCTAAAATAACCTACACACAAACTCACACGTGCTAGAGATCGTCACATTGTCATCAACAGGTATGCAAATATATATAGTGCTGGCCTTCCCCCGACACATGCTATAGAAAGCTATGGAACCTAATGAGCAGCTTACACCTCAAGAAAAAAAACTTTGAAAAATAATCTCTTTAGCAACATTTTGAGCCTAAATGACAAGGGCTCGATCCCACAGTTCTTACTCATACATTCTTAACTGCACTGCTTATGTGAGTATGGACTGTAGGATATTTTCTGGATGTCTTTAGTTTCATTTTTTACTGCTAAAACAAGCTTATGAAAAGAGTATATTCAATTAAGAGCCCATTTTCTCCTGAAGTTTATTCTTCGCATAAAATTATAATCCTTTGATTATGACATCATGATACATTTCCATAAAAACTGATACTGACGTCACAAAGAGACGATTATAATTTTCAGGTAGGAAATAAACAACAGGAACAACTGAGCTCAGAATCAGCAAAGATCTTGGGTTTTGTACAAATGTCTTTACTGATAAGAGAGAAGAAAAATATAGAAAATATACAACATATGGTGTAGGAACAATTTCTTGTATATTTTTCTGTATAAAAGGATTTTCAAAGATGACTAAGAATCATAAACAGCTTTATAAAATTATGTTCTTCCTCCCAAAAAATAATTTCATTTTTAGTTCACCCCTTATTCTATTAAAAAAGTGAACCTTTCACACTGCCTAGCCTGCTTTTGGGAGGAACGAGAAAACAAAAAAAGGGGGGGAGGGGAGGGGGGAAATTTCACAATAACTAAAAAGACGGGGGTAGGGAAAGTTGCTACAATTACTTATAATAAATCCAACTGTCAAGTTTCATGCCATTGAACTTACACAGACATTTTATGAGTAAATTGTTCAATTTGTTCTTTCACTAATGTAATGCCATCATCTATCAATAAGGTAGTAAATATTTTCACTATTACATTGAAACAACCTTTTTGGTTGGCTTATAATTACAAGAATGATGCTAACTGAATTCCTTGCTTTGTTTCAATATCCCTTGTCAGTGCCATAGACCTCTCTGCCCCTCTTGTTTTTCTCAAAAGCAATTTAGAAAATGCTTGTATTTTAGACAAAAGGAGAACATTTGGTGAAAGAAAATTCATCATTAGGTATCGAGAGGTTTGTTAATAGAAAAGGCAACTCCCACAGTGTATCCTAGTGCTCAAGCCAGACACACATGCTCAGGACCAGCAAGCTGCCTTCACAGTGGGCCAAAAGTCATTATCATAATTTTATATTACATAGACTACATTGAAAATTTAATATATCCCAGCAAAAAGAGACAAAAGACATTTTGCATAATGCTTCTGTGAGCGCACTCTCTCTTGCTACTCTTTTAGCCACCCCATGCAGATAATCACACCAGGAAAAAGAAGTTCATTACCTAAGCCAAATCAAAATTAGGCTTTTCTTTTTGATAGGGAACTTCATTAGTAAGCCCTGTCTTATACAGCTGGGAGATTTGATGAATCTATCTTGGAGTAATAATTCAGCACAATCAGCTGCACTTCTGCTTCAAGTTTTGTCCTTGTTAAGAAATTTGAAAATCTACATACAGTATGCATTCATACATCTATACGTTCATACACTACACATATCCATTGCAAAGCATTTAAAATGTGTTAGAGTGGCAGCAGCAAGCGAGGTGAGTACGCAAGTTCTTTCATTTTCATGGTTGAGGCTTCAGGAGACGAAGTGTCCAGAACACTTGGAGGGGATGGAATCTGCCCTTGCTGCAGAACATTTCTTAAATGTATACCATTTTAGAATTTAAAAGTTAAGCTTTTACAAAAAGCAAAGCAAAAACATCTCATTTGAAAGTCTTTCCTGATTAGGATCCAGGCTCTAGATCTAGAATCCCTACTGAATTTCCAGAGAAAAAAAATGTACTGCAGCACTGAGTCCCATTCATATCACGCGAAAATTCAGTTCTGACCCAGACTTGAATGAAAAAAGCTCAATTCATTCCTTTTCGCGATCCATATGTATATATAGTGCAAAACAAGAGTGGGTACTTGCTCGTCACAAAGGTGAAACAACTCCTCCAGGTTCTACCCTTTTACTGCTAGAGATCTGTGATTGTGGATATGGCTTTGGGTTTATATATCTGCATTTAGGGCTGGCCCTGATAAACAGCCATAGAGAAGCACTGATGGTGTTGCAGCGCTACATTGGTCTTCACACAATGGGGACCCTACAAAACCAAACAGGTACTCCAGGGAAGAATCTGTCTGTAATAATAATACTAACACTTGGCCCATATATACTACTATTCAGACACAGATCTCAAGGTGCTCTGCACTGGTGGATAAGTAATACTGTCCCCACTGTAATGCTCATCAGAGGCTCATAGGGGTTATGTAATTTACTGAAGATCACAGAGGAAGTTAATGGGAAAGTTGGGAACAGAACAGAGGTCTCCTGACTCCTAGTCTACTGACCCGTCCCCCAAACTATGTTGTCAGTCTTATATTTGCCTTCCAGGCCAATGGAAAGAAAGGTTGTAAAAAACACCTCTAGGCAGTAGGAAGATTCAGACATAACATGTTTGCTGAAAAATACTTTTATTCTTCCATTGTCCTTTAATATAATTAAATATATGTAGCTTTTTAGACTCCAAACTTTCCTCTGAATGTAGCTAGTGCTCTAGACAATGGTCAGGGGACAAGGCTTGCACCTATATACATTTATTCCATCTAATCATGACAGACAGCTCCTATGTATATAATTTTAATGTGTAAACATAATCCAAATTTATGATGTGGGAGGTTGAACATCATGATTTTGCCATAAGAGCAATCTGCTTGTTAATACTGAAACACTGAAATTACACATCCATACGCTCACTACACGGCTGAGATAAGGGTGTTGCAACTTTCAGGACATGGGCAGTTCCCTATTGAATACACATTGGAGAGGACTCAGGACCCAACTTTATTACTTACAGTGTCAGCTGTAGGTTACAGTCATGCAAATGTCAATAAATCCATGTTCTTAGGTTTCAAAGAGTGCACACATTGGCGTTAATCTAGACCACCTCCTTTTTTCACACAAAACACTCTCCCCTTCGTGTATCTCCAGTGGGCTTACTGGATTTGCTAATGTCCTGTCTCATTGGATGAGAACGTTGCCTAGCTGTACTGAGCATGGAACCCTGACAGTCAGCTGAGCTTCTCTTCCATCTGCTCTGAGGTTAGGGACCTGCAGTGCAGCCTGTTCAAAGCAGGGAGCTAGCCAGTGAGGTCTGATGAGTTTGTGTTCCCCAAATCAGAATGCGGTGAATGACACTAGTGTCTCCTCAATGCAGTCTACAGCTGGGCACGTGGAGTGCACCCTTTTCAAAGGCCACTTCCTCCTTCATCCAAAACTAGGTACCTCCCAAGACCTTTAGATAAAACAGGTTTGTAATGTACAACCAAACCACATTTTTGGTTCAGAGGATTTCTGAAAGCCTCTCAACTGCACAAAAATCCTGCACTTGTCAGAGTTCCTTTGTGTGACTCTCATGATCCAGCAGAGTCTTAAATTTTGAAAGACCTCCTTTACTTTTGTTTTCCTTGTGAGAAAACACATACAACAGCCTTTGGAAATTGTCAGCGGAATCACAGAATGGTAGCCATGAAAAATGTAATATTTACCAACAGTTACCATACTGTAGTACCCCAGGCCCCAATCCTACAAGCTGGTCTTTACATACAGGCACCCACTGAAGTCAATGGGACTCTGCAGGGTCTGCTTGTGCAGCCTGTAGGATTGGGGCCCAAGATACTGCAGTGCAGCTAGGATACGAAATCTCAGATACTTGGTGCAGTAACTTGATTAATGATTTTTTATAGCAATCACTGTGTGTATGACATACACATTAACAAGCATTACATAATTACATGTTTTTATATATGCAAATAATATACCACACTTGTACACTGTATATATATTTATATATTCAAGCATCAAGACAAATTCAAAGCAGGAACAGGCAGATTGACAAATATCACTGCTTTTTAATATTTGTTATAGTAAATATATAAAAATGATCATCACAACTCAATCATTAAAATCAAAATGTCAATTTATCATACAAATCTGAAGCACAGCCACAATTTCAGTCACATCTGTAAGTGGCTCTTTTAAAAAATACATATTGTCACCCAATAAATTAATCCAAGTACACAGAATCCAGTTCAGCTATTTTCTTTTTCACTAGATTTCCACATGTTATTAGAAGTTCCTAGCTAACCAGGTTTCATTCAGTAGACAAAATAGCATTGTGGGATTACATTAGTCCGACAGCTGCTTTATGACTATAGCTTCCAGACCAATTTATTTAATATTGATCTTTAAACAAACATCAGTACAAATAAATTTGAGCGCTCCAGTCCTGAGATTTTATATCTATAAAAGAGGCCAATATTCAGAGAAGCAGTACTGCTTGTATTTCTCTCTTTGATTTTGTTTTCTTTCATCCTACCAGGTATCAAATACATCAGTGCCAAATTAAAACAAATCCATCTTCAGATAAAGCTCTGTTTATAATCTTTCGTGCAGAAAGAATTTTTCTATCAATAACTTCCAGCAAGCATTTTAACTGATCTTTTTATTGCTTTATTCTGATTACTACAAAATGGAGCACTGCCTTGTCCTGATTGAATATCACAGTAAACCGTACGTAGCATATCTGTCAAGAAAGGCTAGCAGAACATGTTCTCTCTTTCACACTTTCATGCAGTTTCCTCTTAACTACTTTTATCCAGAAGCAGGGACAAACAGATCCAAATGCCCCCTTGCTGAGAGAATTGCTGCGCAATGATAAAGGTTTGGGAGGCTGATCTGAAGACTTCTGTGGGACAAAGGTTGACCATTTGGAGGAGGGGACAGCTGAGTGCCAAATGTAAATGAGAAAAAAAGTCTTAGGGAAATAGATAATGAATCCCGGGATTAGACACTCAATTCAATTAGGCGGGTATATATGAATTTTAGGCACAAACCGATCCAACATAATTGTTTGCACAGGACTTATTTGTGCCTTTCTCAGCTATGCTGAATGAATACAGAAAGAAGATTCACTGGGGACACATAGTCCTATAGAGTGGAACTGGGCTAAAGTTCAGAAGTTTTTGGTCACAAGTTATTCAGATCTGCCATCTGTTTTATGTTCATTGAGTTCAATGGATTAGATTGATCTCCCAAATGGAATAAGTAGATTTAAAAAAAAAATCTGTCATCATTGCTGGCCAGAAGAGGAATAGCCATTACATGGAAGCACAAAGTTCTCTCTTTGGTAAAAGACTTAAGGCTGTCAGATTTCACAACTGTGCACTTTGGGAGAAAGCGATTTATTCCCTGAAACTGCAATATAACTGATTCCTGGATGCTCAAAAACCTCAGCTAGAATCTGTGAACAATAGAGTCTCATAGGAAATCAGGACTTCAAAAAACTTTTTTCTTGCTTCTGTTTTGTTTGTGGTTTGTAGCAGTTTGGAGGAGGAGATTGGGTGTGTAAAACTGCTTACTGCAGCCCTAGCCAACTGAAGTGGAGTACTGCATGTTAATAAGGGAAAAACACAGTTAGAGTAATGTCTTCCAAAGTTAACAGAAACAACTGCATTGTTTACCCTCTATTACTATTCCTTTACTTGCTATACTGCATCTTTGGGGGCTGATCACAGTGTCTGTTTTATAAGCCAGTGCCCTATCACAAACTGATTAACTGTGTATGCTTGATGTTTCCTCCAAGGAAACTGGGCTGTTGCAAACACCACTCTCATCAACTGAAGACATCACTGGAGCAAATCATAAGACTGGAGCTTGAAAAAGCGCATACTCCATTGGTTGGCTAGTGTGCCCAATACAAGAGAGGCAAGCATTACAGGAAGGAGAGAAGCTTCGAGTGCTAGTAGTGTCACACACAATATGTTGTATAACCAGAGACAAAGAGATGACTGTATAAAAAACTGCAATCCCCACTGTTTTTGGAGATCCACCCCCAATATAAATTTACAATTATTTGGTTTTTCTGATCCTAATAGCAATACACTTGTGATAAATGAAGGGGGTGGCGGGTAGCTCCCTTTTATGGACACCCAGTCAGCCAGTTAGCTATAAAATCCCTGTAGCTGTTCTCTGCTTGCTTTACCTGTAAAGGGTTAAAAAAGTCCATAGGTAAAAGGAAGGGAGTGGGCACCTGACCAGAAGAGACAATGGGAAGGCTAGAGCTTTTTAAAATTGGGGAAAAAAGTTCCCCTTTGTCTGTCTGTTGTTCTCCGGAGAGAGGGGACAGAGCAGAGACAGGGCTGGGACTATGCTGTAAAAAGCTTTGGGCCAGGCATGGAAAATCATCAGATCATACCTAGAAACCACTCATTTGAAACCCCAGATATGCAAGTAGATCAAGAAATGTCTAGGAAGATGTGATTAGGTTTATCTCTTATTTTTTTATGGCGTGTGGACCCCTCTGTGCTAACCCCAGGTGCTTTTGTTTTGCTTGTAACCTGTAAGCTGGACCTCAAGCAGCTATCTTGATACTTAATCCTTGTAACTGTTTTTTTAAAACCTAGCAAAAAGCCTAAGTTCCAGATGTATTTTCTTTTTTTGTTTTTAATAAAATTTACCTTTTTCAAGAACAGGATTGAATTTTTGTGTCACTAAGAGGTTTGTGCATATGTTGTTTAATTAGCTGGTGGCAACAGCTGATTTCCTTTGTTTTCTTTGTCAGCTCTTCCCCGGAGGGCTTGAGGGTACCCCACAGGAAGGAATTCCCAAGTGCGCCTTCCTGGGTTCCAAAAGGGGTTTTTTGCATTTGGGTGGTAGCAGCATCAACCTATCCAAGGTCAGAGAAAAGCTGTAATCTTGGGAGTTTAATACAAGCCTGGAGTGGCCAGTTTTAATTTTTAAAATCCTTGCGGGTCCCCACCTTCTGCCCTTGAAGTGCCAGAGTGGGGAATCAGCCTTGACAACACTCCTTTCACACTTTCCAATGGCAACAGTGGAACAATGCTCCACAGATACATGGAGAAGAATATGGGGGGGGGGGGGAAGGGGGTATAGGGTATAATCCTGCATCTTGCAGAATAAAACTATGGTCACAACTGGGGATATAAAGCAGAATGATTTTCCTGATTCTGCTTCTATCCACAGAGTAAGCATGTGATAAAGATAATTTACCAGGTGACTTGAGATCCTAATATCTAATGAGATGAAAGGATAAAAGGGCTACAACACTGGCCAACCGATTTACCTCTGAACAAATGATCCATAAAAAGTTGCACCTTGTGTACTACTACCAGTTTTATGTCATCAGTTTGTCATGCCTGTGAACTAGGATTCCTAGGACACAGGAAGCATGCAAGAAGCTTAGTACAGTACTTTCTTTCTTTTTTTTTTTAAATTGATAGCACTAATGACAACCCAGCAAATTATTATCTTGCTATGTGATACAATAAATGGAAGGATGCCCTATAAAGAAAACTGCCCTCTCTGAAGACTGCTTACAGTTCCACCCATAGGTCTGAACTACTTCAAATTTAATTTCACGAGGAGTGAATTCAGACTATTTCATAACCCTTAAAGATGGCCCCAGCCTATTTTTAATGTGCTGCTGGCATTTGTGAAAACAGTACAATTACTGAAGCTGTTGCTAAAACCCAAAGCTACAGAGTACTACTCTCCTAAAATGGTCTCTGGGACCATTGTGATGGAAAAGCTACTGACACTGCAGACTGTCCAAGAAAGCTATTGTAAAATCTATATGGTGCTAAGTCATAACATGAACTTTTTACAGTTCATGTTTTAAAAGGGCTACATACATACAGCATGGTAAAAGAGCACTTGCTAGCTGCCAAGGCTAAAGTCTATGGGGTGCATAAGCTTGAACAAGGTGAAAATGCAGTTCTGATTTGGTTCACACATTAATTGCACGATAATAGTGTATACAGCGTAATAAACTAGTAGTCACTGTGGAAAGAATGTGATTCTTTTAATCCTTCACAGTAATTCACTAGGTTTTCTTTGAGGAAATCTTAATGTTACTAGTTCTCCAGTAATATATTAAAATGTCTTGACTTCTTTGGCAGTATGGAAATATATCTATCATTAAAAGTATTCAAGCCAGTGCTTTATCTCCCACAACAAATTTTATCTTTGTAACAATTTGGTCTAGGAGGTGAACAATGCGGTTCCAAGTCAGAATAAAAACCTAAAATCCTTGCTACTGTACATGTACTCCAACTCCACAGGGTTTTTGCTACTCAGACTCCACAGGACCCTGATAACACTGTCTGTCTAGTTCAACTCCACATAGTCTCACTCCGGCTAGGACTTTGGATCAAACCCTTCTCATGTGAACACAGACAGCGTCTGGGAAACTGTGGAGCAGATGTCTCCACAGAGATTCACAGATGCTGTCAGGACGGAACTTCAGACTCAAAACATTTGATGCATTTTAAAAAGGGATTCAGTATCAAACTCAAGCAGACAGATTGATCGTCTAACACTTCAAAGGCTTTAGCAGAATTGTTGTTATATTTTTTCCTTTGTGCTTCTCCCACCCCCACTGACACTAATGGAGGTGACTGTGCTTCACTTGACATGAGACGTGGGGCATATATGAGGGGACATCCACCTTCAAATGACTGGAATAGGACAAGAGTTGAACAAAACGTGGGGATGAAGGAGCATTAACACGCTATTGGAAAACGAATACCTCATAAACCTCGGCTTCGCATACTGCAGCTGGGACTTTTTAAACACGGAGATTGTAGCCCAGACCAAATGTCTTTCTTAGCCAAGCTGTTCCTCTCACTTCATAGCAGGTGGTTTAAGAGAGAATCTGAAATCTACTTTTACTCAAAATGCTTCCTTTTTACCATCTCTAAGAAGAGAAACACGCTGCAAAACAAAACTACTAATCTCTAAGCAAGCCACAGAAACTACAGCGTTTTTCTCCATTAATTAATTACTAAGGTCTTTACAACTAGGTCAGTTGACACACAACATGTACACAGGATTTTCCCTGCAGAAAAAAAACATGGAGTGGGGAGAGAAGAGCCATAACACAGTGAGTGGCCTTATCTTCTTTGAGGAGGATCTCTGTAAAGCCTACAGGAAGGCTGATTCAAAAAGGCAAAGCCATAGAAAGGGGAGTGCTGAAATAGGGGCAAAGCAGCTGAAAGGAGGGCAGGAGTACTGGTGTTCCAGAACAAAATTCTTTAACATGGGGAGGGGATATGTAAATTATTCTAGATGCCTGGAAGAAAGAGATTAGCCCTCTTTTATCGGCTCAATTATAACCAGCTGTCATTTTGGCAAGTCTTGCCATACAGAGTGAGTCTTTCATGGATCTCCTCTTGGCCTTGACTGAGGAAAAAGGGTCCGGCTAGCTAGGCTGTCATCCCAAATGGTAGCGAATTATTAAGGGACCAGCACCTATTGTGGGGGCATGATATATCTTGGGAGACAGTAGTGAATGAAGCTAGAGTACCTATAATACCACTCCTTCCATTGCCATTAATTCTGGCAATGCAAAGCAATGGAGGAAATATTGCAACAACTGCAGGGGAACACCAGTGAGAGCTCTCAGGGATGCTTCTAGAAGCTCAGAAGGCTACCTTAACAACAGGAAAAAAAGAACCACCAATGGGAAAAGTTGTCAGACCTGTATAAGACAAAAAGATAAAGCCTGATTTTGTTCCCTTTCTCCACAATCAGTTTTCTGGATCAGTCCACAGAGGAGAACGTGAGGAACAGCTCAAGACAAAGAGCACCACCAAAGAACACAAAGTGGGGGCTGCATGTCAGAACACAAAAAGCGAACAGAAGGTTGCAACCATCCTTTTGTGCCAGTTTAATGAGGAAATAGCATGGAAGTGTTTAAGTGGGGAGACATCAGGGCACAATCCAGAGTTTGTAGTCAAGAGGCATGTGAAGTAGCAAGAGGACCTTCAGTAGCTTAGAAGAAAGGCAGGCTGGCTAGTCAGGCCGTCTTTGGGGGGACAGTCTATTTAGTGATGTCCCTGCTATGTCCATTAATGAGCAAGGTCAGGGGTTAATGGAGATAAAGCATATAATAATGCCACCCAAGGTGTGCTCCTAAAGGAAAGAAAGAGCAATCAGGAAGCATGGAGAAGGCACATAGGTACAGAAAAAGAGCCTCCATCAACACCTGCAGCAAAGGCATTGATGGAATTATATATATGCATATTTCTACTCAGCTGACTAGGAATTAGAGGTGTCTGAAGGTGATCTAATTTCAACTGCAACCCTTGCTTTTCCCAAGCCCCTATTGTTCTCTGGGTTTTCTACAACATTAGTGCAAAACAGGCCTGTTTGGAGGGACTAAGGTTAGGGGTTCTTTTCTGTACATTGAGACAAACATCTTGGGAAAAGTGGTCATCCTATTATTAAATTTAATATTTCACGAAAACACTAGAGTTTATACCAATGGGAAAAGCAATCACAAAAGTGGAGGGCAGATTAAAAATAGGTGGGTTTGGAGGGAAGAAAGGCAAGAGAGGGAGAGAAATATGCAAGAAGGACACAAATTGACAAAGAAAATTGGTGAGAAAAATAAAAGACAGAAAAAGAGAAAGAATAAGGAAACACAAAACAAAGGCACACTGAAGAAAAAAATCGAGAGAGAAAATGAGAATATTTCTGGAAAAAGACAGACAAGCAAACAGAACAACAGAAACAGAGAGTGGGGAGGGAATAGAGACAAATAATGAACATAAACGGGAGCCAGAAACATTCCAATGATGGAGCAAAAAAGTATATTTTATTATCATAAACAGGAAATAAATGTATTTCATTCATTGTAATTTTTTTCCTGCTGTATTGCCAAAGTACTCATCTCCTCAGAACCGAACACTATTCCTAATGACTTAGCTTAAGTGTGGTTTATGAGGGTCAGGATGACATTTGGGGTTCACCCACCCTTAGTACACATACACCTGACAGCTGCGGCAAAAGAACATATCTGGCATGGGGAGTCGGTGAAAAGTATTTCCTCAATGCCTGCTGAACAGGACGTTGAGACAGAAAGGGTTTCCAAGAAAAATAAAGAGCATAGCTGAAAATGATTATTGTAGGGTGGCAAAAGCACTTTGCAGATATCTTTCAGCTATTTTAGCTGGTGCCCTTAGAAAGGGGAACTCTGGAACAACATATAGCACTTTTCAAGATGGCAGGACAGAATGAAGAATGCTTAAGCCATGTACATTGGAGTGGTTTGATCAAAATAGGCCATCCTCTTCAGGCACCAAAGTGAGGACCCTGAGCAGGCTTGTGCCATTTTAATAATAATAATACGTAGCTCTTATACAGCGCTTGCATCTGTAGAACTCAAAGCTCCTTACAAAGGAAGGTAAATTCATGATCACTGTTGTACAACTAAGTAAACTGAAGCATAGTGACAAAATAATTTGCTCAACATCACAGAGCAGCCCAGAGCCAGAGCTGGGAATAGACTCTACATTTCCTACTTCCCAGTCCAGGGCATCAACCTAAACAATACCCAAAATTTTATGAGCTGAAAGTATACCATGCAACGTGTCAGTGTGACCGGCAAGGCAACTGCACAATCAACACAAGTGTATCCCACAGGATTGTTGGAGAAAACCCTGCTTTAAATTTTTTAAACTGGGTTAGTCAGAAAACAGAGTCAGGAACTGTTCAATGAAGAATTAAAAGGCATTTATTCTATTCTGCCAATGGTAATCTGAACACTATCATGGTTAAACGTTTACCCATCATATGTCATATTACAGATTTTCTGTTCAAAAGGTTGTTTTAGTGGCTTTCTATTCCTTACATGGGTCCTGAAAAAGGTACATGCTATGAATTTGCTATCTTCTATTTTGATGCTAGAGGTTGTGAAAAGAAAGTTGGGAAGGAACTGGCACACAGAAGGAAAGCAGCCAGCCCATTTAGGAATATGCCATTAACTCTTAGGAGAGCATTCCCCCAGGACACAGACCCAAAGAAGATCCCTGGCGAGTTTAGACTTGTATATCATTTGTCCTATCCAGAGGGTGAGTGAGTTAATGATGATACAGATACCTTGCTGTGCTCAGTATCGTTTGCTTCTCTTGATCAAGTGATGCAGATTATAAGGAATAGCATTCTAAGGGCTCAGTCTTAGAGTAAGTAGACACACACACACACAAAACAGCTGTTCAGATGTTGCCAGAACACAGAGGTAGATTTCACTTGCTACAGGAGGTTTTAGACTAAGGGCAACATTTACATAGATAAAGGTATGCATATGGGGTGAGTAGTTTTGTGCTAGTTCTTAAGGCATTCAGCACATTCCTGTAGTGGCAAAAATTTGGAACAAAAAAGAAAAAAGTTCTTCCATCAAAATTTATATAGCTTTTTGACCACCAATCATCATGGCATTTCAGGAGTTATTAATGAGATAAGGTGGGTGAGGGAAAATCTTTTATTGGACCAACTTCTGTTGGAGAGAATGTTCGAGCTACGCAGAGCTCTTCTTCAAGTCACAGGAGTTATTAATGGCATTTGGGGATGTTACCAGGGATTTCAGAGTCCCCACAGCAGATGAGAAAGGGGGAGGGTGGAACAAAGGATCCAAGAAAAGTTATTAAATTTTGGGCATCAAACTGGATTCAAGGAGAATAGATGCAGATCTCTCCAGGGACCTGGACAAAAGTCCTATGAGGTTACTGGCTCAGCTGTGGCAAGCTAATAAGGTTATTCCGAAGCAGATGCAGTCGTTAATACAGTGGTGGCATGGGATCTCCCGAGATGGGTCACAGCCATGATAACTCACAGTAGAGAAATGTGCAATACATCTGTAGCCAGATCTTGCGATGGTAAGTAAATGAACCCTGTGTAGGCAACCCATGTCATTTAACCCACTTTTATCTTAATGTCACTTCAGCAGGGTCGATTTTCTCATGCCACATACCAGCTTCTTGAAAAAATGGCAGCATTTCAACCAAGTAATAAAGTCAATATATAGTATATTCAGGATGGATTTAATGACGCTTTCTAAGGAATGGTTACATCGCAGCTATTGTTAATTCTAAATTTATAAAAAATAAAAGAATTGCCCATTTTTACGGGTGTAGAGGGGAGAGCTTTTGGCAGTTCAATGAGTGTTGCAACATGGCCAGAGCGATGGAGGCAAAAAATAGGTTTTACTTGAAATGCTGCATTCCTGGAGCTTTTAAGTATATTTTTCAGTATTGGTCAAGTAATTTGGGATAAATGGCTAAAAATTGTTGGATTCTATTTGAAGGGCAGCTCACTACATGCATAGACAAGGAGGTGATTTGAGTTCTGTGATAATGCTGCTGAGGATCTGGCTTGGGTTCAGTTTAGTGGTTCATGTATTCTTTACTGACAGA